>NC_060143.1:515369458-517869458 GCF_021461385.2 Schistocerca piceifrons
CTGTCCCCATTTAAACTAAGGTTTGTCAATTTGTCTTAAATCTACTCAACTCTTTCCGATAAATCACCTATTTGTTCTTTCTGTTTATTTACGTCTTCCGTAAGTGTCGCGACTCGGGTTTCAGTATTAACACATTTAGTAGTTAACTGTTCATACTGTTGTGTTAGGTTATTTAATCTGTCATTTGGTACGGATTCCTCGATTCTCTCAAATATTTCTTCCTTATCTTTTGCACGTTGTAAATTAAAGTCTGAAAATTACTGTACTATCACGCGATATCTTTCTTCCTGTTCTCTATCCTGTTCCCTTTGTCTAATCTCTACTGCAATTAATCTATTATTGTGAGAATTCGAAATCGGTTGTACTTCTTCTCTGATTTCTTTCTTTAATTCATCTTTCATATTTTTGAAACATGTCCCTATTCGTGAGTCTAACCGTGTTTCCAAAGTTCCCATCTCTGTTTTAATTGTTCCTATCTCTGTTTTAAATTCAGATCCTAACCGTGTTTCCATTGTTCCCATATCAGTTATAATTGTTCCTATCTGTGATCCCACTGAGTCTAACCGTGTTTCCATTGTTCCCATACCAGTTGTAATTGTTCCTATCTCTGTTTTAATTGTTCCTATTTGTGAGTCTAACCGTGTTGATAAAGTTCCCATCTCTGTTTTAATTGTTCCTATTTGTGAGTCTAACCGTGTTTCCATTCGTGCTCCCAAATTTAATATAGCACTCATCAATTGCTCCATATCTTCTGTCGTTAATCTCGTATTCTGTGAATTTTCTGATTGAGAAAAATGTTGAAATGGTTCCGGACTATCTTCCCGACTTATTAAATTGTTTTCAACACCATTATTCATGATACTGTTGTCCTGTGTTGGCGAGTTCGCCATGTCAACAATTTCGTCATTCTCACTATTCATCATTTTCGCCTTTTTCATCGATCGCGTAATCATTTACAAAACATACAAAACTCGTCACAATACGAAAATTACAGAGAATATAACACGTTATCACCAACAATACCATTCACACGATATACTTCCCTCAAACACGATTAACGAACAATTGAAATAATTGCACTGAATTATCAAACCCATAGACAAGACAACAAAAAAAATAAATTTTGAAAAATACCATTAGAAGAATGCCAATTACCAAATCTACATATGCAATATAGATTACACTTACTAAACTACAAATTACTACAACAATACTACTGTCTACTATTTTTACAATCAGAAGATTCCAAGGGACGATCCGAAGCAGCGGTCGCCATGTGCGTGGGGGCTTAATTATTATTTTTGAAATAATTTTTATTTTTCGTAGCTGTATGTCCGATTACGCTGTGTCTCGTAAACGGTTGGCCCTGACTAGTTTTTGTCCGCAATCTGACTGCATGGAACAACAACAAGAATGAAATGACAATTTCCTGTTAATACAATTAATTAATTAAGTCCCCAGCAACTATAAAACCTACGAAACCAAGGCACAAGTATAACTGTTCTGTGTGTGGAAGTATGACTCAACGTACACATCTGGCATGGTTCTTCTTCAATTAGGCAAGAAATTTTAAATATCATTTATACTGAAGTAATTAAAAAATAGAAATACTATGATTGCGTAAGGAAAGCAGAATTACACTCTAATACAAGAACACAAGCCAGATGCTTTGTTGACTGAACCTGTAATGCTGCATTATTTAAGACATTGAGATAATAAAAAGAAAAGGAAAAATTTTTTTCTTTTACCTTCATATATTGACGAAAATCACTCTAATCATTACAATATATCTCCACACCGACTCTCTACTACCACATCTCAACAAGAACTCTCCACCACGACCTCTCGACAAGCACTCTTTACTACGACATCTCAACAAGCACTTTTCACTAGCACATCTCAACAAGCACTGACTACTACGAGTTCTCCCCAAGCACTGTCTGTGGAGGCGGCTGAATAATACTCTTTGGCGGTATCTCTGGCGCCGTGGCTCGGTGTAGCCACCTTTCAGTATATAAAAGTATGTTTCACATGTCCTCCAAAATTGCTTTATCGGTTTTAGCCAAACTTCATGTGCATATCGCTTCATATTTGGAAAAATGCGTTGTAGGGTTAACAGCCACCGACCTCGAGAAAGGTGGGGGCTTGAGGTAACTGGAGTGCAACACATTGCCCGAAAACACGCAGACTTTATTCAACAAACTTTACACATGATTTCAAAGCTTTACAGAATTTTATTCTCGTTGACACCCTGCCCCCCCCCCCCCCCTCCCCTCTCAATTCCAAAACAAAGCGGTGAAATACCAGGCCTCACGTGGTAGTTATCTGCATGAACAGCAAATCTGTAATAAGTGATAAACCTCTTTAAACGTATTACTGCTTTCCTGCTAAATCTTTATTCCCAACACATTTTGCAGGCAATATCCACATATACCACTAAATGTGCCAGCAAAATTATATCGCAGTGCGACACACATTACAGGAAATTTGAAGTGATAAACATTGAGATGCTTGAGAAACCTGGTTTCATTAAAAAGGAGAGCAAATTTCCTGCTTTCTCATAATAATGACACATAGCGATTAACAAACGCTAAACTTACTTTCAAACTTTTTCCAAGCTTTTTCTCGCTTATACACTTAATGTCGTATATTTAACACATTGGCTATTTGTTCGAATATTCATACATCAGTAAGAGTTTCGAATATCTTAGAGTCTATTACAATCACTTCTTATAGTACACCCATTGACGTTTGTACAATACCTTGTTAACAAAATAAACATAATTCCTTCTGAAGACAAGAACGGAAGGCTATCTCCTAAGTGCATGTCTTGAAAACAAAATCAGTGAAAATCATTATCCCATGATGATGGTTATCAGTCTTTAGTACTGAGTGTGTTCTTCCCACACTCAGATGAATTCTTCCACTCCGCAAGGCATCCTGGATGAGGCCATCAAGTTCATCTTGGCGTATGAGGTCACACCCCTCAATGGCAGCTTCAGTTAGGCCCTAAACATTATCAGATGGTTTCTGACGCTGTGCAGTGGTCACCTTCAACAAGTCCTATGCATGCTCAATTGCATTCATATCTGGGGACTGTGCATGTCAATGCGTGTGGTTGATCTTTGAAGATACCGAGACCTTGTCACCGAGTGTATGTCACCGAGTTGTCACCGAGTTCACGTCTTTAGGGCCTTACAGTCGTTTGCAGGACATCTTGGAGGTATTGTCGATCAGTCAAATTGCCGTAGATGGGAACTGGAGTGGTCTGCCATCTCATTATTATTGCCGCCCAGAACATTACACTTCCACCTGTAAAAAGACGGACTACCTGAACGTATCGCCGTTCCTGGTATCGTCTAGCTCTAAACTCTAACACGTCTAGTGTCCTGTCCCAAAACAATCCTGGTCTCATCAGCAAACATGACATTACTCTATTCTGCAGTGGTCCAATATCGATGTGCAAGAGCCCAGGCCATTCGATTGCGTCGGTGCCGTTGGTTCAGTGCAAACCTTATCATTGATCATCTGGAATGAAGACTACCTTGAAGCAATCTCCTATGAACCGTTTGGTCTGAGATAAGAATAATCCCTGTTGCCCGGAAGAAGTCATTTTCAATATTTCTGGCAGTTGATGTTGGGCGCCAGCGGTCCGCCAGCTGGAGGAAACGGTCTTGCATTGGTGTTGTCAAACGAGGATGACCACTGAGAGGTCTGTCGTTCACATTTCCCGTCTCTCTGTACTTTCTCCACACCTTGGACACACTGCTTTGAGTGACATGCAACCGATCGACAACATCTTGCTGTGTAGGACCTGCTGAAAGTGAAGTCACTATCCTGACTCTATCAAAGTGTTGTACGCCTTTAAGTGGCAAGTTATTGTATTGCTGAACACAAACTGAATGAAGGTGTTGTTAATACTGGATTGCTCGTAGTGTGCCGCTGTGGTAGCTGTATGTTTACATGACGATGAAAATGTAGGTATCTGCAACTAAAAGTTTATGAAACGAAATGCTTGTTGAAACTTCCTGGCAGATTAAAACTGTGTGCCCGACCGAGACTCGAACTCGGGACCTTTGCCTTTCGCAGGCAAGGGCTGTACCATCTGACCTACAGAAGCACGACTCACGCCCGTTACTCACAGCTTTACTTCTGACAGTACCTCGTCTCCTACCTTCCAAACTTTACAGAAAACTGCCAGGAAGTTTCATATCAGCGCACACTCCGCTGCAGAGTGAAAATCTCATTCTGGAAACATCCCCCAGGCTGTGGCTAAGCCATGTCTCCGCAATATCCTTTCTTTCAGGAGTGCTAGTTCTGCTTGGTTCGCAGCAAGATGCATGCCCCTAAAGAGACGCGACAGATGGCCTTAGAGCGTGAGAACGGTGGGGTGAGTAGAAACCGTATGTTGCTGGAGAGCGGCGATTCAACTACGGGGCCTCGCACCAACATCTGTATCTTTCATTATTTTGATTCACTGTTTGAAATTCACATCTCTAAGCGTGCTGCTGACGCTTCCTCCACTGATAACTCGTTATCAACTATTTCAATAATTCTTAACTCATGCTCAGAAACTAATTGGATTCTTCAGTTGCTACTGATAATCACTTGCGGACTATATAAACCAATCACAAACGTGCTGAGCGGGCAGGCAACAAGCTGTTAAGAAAGCAGGGGTTAACGACCAGTTTCGAAAGAGACAACACATTGATCCGGGTATGAAGTTCAGTCTCGTACCCCTTTCAGGCTTGAACTTCTCCCAGGGGTGGGAAAAGATTGCGTCATGTATTATCTATGAGTATTTACAGTGCGCGTGAAAAACAAATCCATTAGCAAGCGGAAAGTTTGCAGAGAACATTAACAGTAGACTGGCTTTCGGGATCGTTTTCACGTGTGATTCTATGAATACAAGAAAATCATGGCATCCCATTATTTCGCAATTCTCATTTTTAGTAGTGTTGAGATTTTACCATTTTGCCACTCTGTTCTGTACCCCTTATTACGTGTAAGTTATACAGTCTACGGCCGGCGGAGAAGAAAGCAATCGGAACTACTACTACGAGTTATCTTTACAACAGGCAGGCACGTTGCGACCGGTAACGCTAGGAAAAGTTGGCGTGGATATTACAGGGTGATTCAAAAAGAATACCACAACTTTAGGAATTTGAAACTCT
The DNA here is from genome assembly GCF_021461385.2 of Schistocerca piceifrons. Taxonomy (NCBI): domain Eukaryota; kingdom Metazoa; phylum Arthropoda; class Insecta; order Orthoptera; family Acrididae; genus Schistocerca; species Schistocerca piceifrons. Next base: position 515,374,633 of record NC_060143.1, read on the forward strand.
GCAACGACAAAAGGCAGAGCTAAGCACTATCTGTCGGCGAATTAAGGGAGCTATAAAGTTTCATTTAGTTGTACATTTGTTCGCTTGAGGCGCTGTTGACTAGGCGTCAGCGTCAGTTGATGCTAAGATGGCGACCGCTCAACAGAAAGCTTTTTGTGTTATTGAGTACGGCAGAAGTGAATCGACGACAGTTGTTCAGCGTGCATTTCGAACGAAGTATGGTGTTAAACCTCCTGATTGGTGGTGTATTAAACGTTGGTATAAACAGTTTACAGAGAATGGGTGTTTGTGCAAAGGGAAAAGTTCTGGACGGCCGAGAACGAGTGATGAAAATGTAGCACGCATCCAGCAAGCATTTGTTCGCAGCCCAGGAAAATTGACTCGCAGAGCTAGCAGAGAACTGCAAATTCCACAGTCAACTGTATGGAGAGTCCTACGAAAAAGGTTAGTTATGAAACCTGAACGTCAACTACCCGAGGCGATGGATCGGCCGCCAGGCAGCCCGTGACAGAGCACTTCATCACTGACATCCAAGAAGCCCTGATCTTACCCCCTGCGATTTTTTCTTATGGGGGTATGTTAAGGATATGGTGTTTCGGCCACCTCTCCCAGCCGCCATTTATTATTTGAAACGAGAAATAACAGCAGCTATCCAAACTGTTACGCCTGATATGCTACAGAGAGTGTGGAACGAGTTGGAGTATCGGGTTGATATAGCTCGTGTGTCTGGAGGGGGCCATATTGAACATCTCTGAACTTGTTTTTGAGTGAAAAAAAACCTTTTTAAATACTCTTTGTAATGATGTGTAACAGAAGGTTATATTATGTTTCTTTCATTAAATACACATTTTTAAAGTTGTGGTATTCTTGTTGAATCACCCTGTACATTTAGAAGCCCACCGAGTATGTGGCGTCTGGTACGCTTTCTTTGTGGAAAGTGTTACTTTCAGGAACCCACAGTGGAGTATTTGTGTATGTAAACTGAAGCGCGAGTGAAAATTGGTACCAGGGCCGGGAACCGAACCCAAGTGTTCTGCTTGCTAAGCAGGTGCGTTAGGTACTAAGTCATACTGGCACAGCGGTTCACACCACTGCATGAATTAGCCTGGCACGCCTCCCTTCTCGATTCAAATTCTCACTGCCACCCCAGTGTGCTTTAAATGCCCTCTTTTATACGAAAAAAACTGCCGAGGCTCTCCATGCTCCCGAATAGCAACTCAGCATCGAACGTAAATGGGGGATCCAGCCTGTGACTGCCTAGTAAGCAGGTCCAAATTTTCACTCGCCGCTTCAGTATAATACATAAAACCATATCTGAATTAGACCAGTAAAGTCTCTTAAACTATATCATTTCATTGGCTGCAGTTTGCATCTCTTCAGAGTATCATAAACATTACACCTAGCATTCCCTCGTAAATAGAACACCTCATGTACCCTTATACATATTAAAAATGCAACAAGACGTCTTTCACCAACAGCTCATGCTTCCCCATCACGGCACTGCTCCAAACGCACCCGTTCGTGTTGTGTCTTTAACGGCAGCCTACACTGTGGGCGGTAATTCCCTAGTTCGGCTGCTACTAGTCTCCGACAAACGGTGCGGTACGACACAGAATGTGTGATCAGACGAGGCCTCATTTCAGCTGATAAGAGCCGACGGTAGGATTCGAGTGTGACGCACACACCACGAAGCCATTGACCCAAGTTGTCAACAAGGCACTGTTGCCTTGCCTGATAGTGGCTTCATAATGGTGTCGTCTGTGATTAAATGGAATTGCCTGGGTCCTCTGGTCCAACTGAACCGATCACTGACTGGGAATTTTTATGTTGCTTTACTTGTAGACCATCTGCAGCCATTCATGGACCCCGTGTTCCCAAACAACAGATGGGAATTTTTTGGGACTACTATGTGCCCTGTTACCCGGTCACAACTGTACGCTGCTGATTTGAAGAACATGCTGGACAGTTCGAGCGAATGGCTTGGCCGCCCACATCATCCAACGTGAATCACATCGAACAAGTATGCGACATAATCGAGAGATTAATTCGTGCACAAAATCCAGCACTGGTAACATTTTCACAATTATGGATTGATGTAACGGCAGCAGGCTCAGTGTTTCTGCAGGAGACTTCCAATGACTTGTTGAGTTGATACACTACATTGCGCAAAAGAAGATCCAATACGATATTATAATGTATCCCATGACTTTTATCACCACAGTTTAATCGAACTGGGTGCATCATTATTCTGAGTGATACTTGCATACACGGGCGACTCCGCTGCTACAATCGCTATGTGATGTATGTCGAAATAAGAAACAGACCACAATGCTTCAGGGACCGCATATTATCTGAGAACACCCGCAAATATGGCCCAAGGAAAGCTTTGCAATAGTTTGGCAGCTTCGCCTCAAAGGGCTTAGTCCGCCAGGGTTTGATTTACCGAAAGTCGAAAGTGGAAAATATGTTAGTGTACTAATATGTACACAACCTGGCATTAAAATTGCTACAGCACGAAGATGACGTGCTACAGACGCGAAATTTAGCCGACAGGAAGAAGATGTTGTGATATCCAAATGATTAGCATTTCAGAGCATTCACAGTAGGTGGCGACACCTACAAGTGCTGACACGAGGAAAGTTTCCAACCTATTTCTCATACACAAACAGCAGTTGACCGGCGTTCCCTGGTGAAACGTTGTTGTGATGCCTCGTGTAAGGAGGAGAAATGCGTACCATCACGTTTCCGACTTTGATAAAGGTCGGATTGTAGCCTATCGCGATTGCGGTTTATCGTATCGCGACATTGCTGCTCGTGTTGGTCGAGATCCAATGACTGTTAGCAGAATATGGAATCGGCGGGTTCAGGAGGCTAATACGGAACGCCGTGTTGGATCCCAACGACCTCGTATCACTAGCAGTCGAGTTGTCAGGCATCTTATCCGCATGGCTACAACGGATCGTGCAGCCACGTCTCGATCCCTGAGTCAACAGATGGGGACGTTTGCAAGACAACAACCATCTGCACAGTTCGACGACGTTTGCAGCAGCATGGACTATCAGCTCGAAGATCATGGCTGTGGTTACCCTTGACGCTGCACCACAGACAGGAGCGCCTGCGATGGTGAACTCAACGACGAACCTGGGTGCACGAATGGCAAAACGTAATTTTTTCGGATGAATCCAGGTTCTGTTTAGAGCATCATGATGGTCGCATCCGTGTTTGGCGACATCTCGGTGAACGCACATTGTAAGCGTGTATTCGTCATCGTCATACTGGCGTATCACTCGGAGTAATGGTATGGGGGGCCATTGGTTACACGTCTGTCACCTCTTGTTCGCATTGACGGCACTTTGAAGAGTGGACGTTACATTTCAGATATGTTACGGCTAGTGGCTCTACCCTTTATTCGACCTCTGCAAAACCCTACATTTCAGGATAATGCACGACCGCATGTTGCAGATCCTGTACGGACCTTTCTGGATACAGAAAATGTTCGACTGCTGCTCTGGCTAGCACAGTCTCCAGATGTCTCACCAACTGAAAACGTCTGGTCAATGGTGGCCGAGCAACTGGCTCGTCACAATATGCCAGTCACTACTCTTGATGAACTGTGGTATCGTGTTGAAGCTGCATGGGCAGCTGTACCTGTACACGCCATCCAAGCTCTGTTTGACTCAATGCCCAGGCGTATCAAGGCCGTTATTACGGACAGAGGTGGTTCTTGTGGGTACTAATTTCTCAGGATCTATGCCCCCAAACTGCGTGAAAATGTAAGCACATGACAGTTCTAGTATAATATATTTGTCCAATGAATACCTGTTTACCACCTTCATTTCTTCTTGGTGTATCAATGTTAATGGCCAGTAGTGTATGTGCATTACGAATGGCGAAATGGTACAAAGTAACGTCATTCCAAGTGCACTGCTTGTCTGTCGGTGTGTGTCCATCTCAGACTTACGCCTCGTCTCAAATAAGAAACTCTGAGAAAAAGCTAACGTTCAGTGCTGTTTCAGTGTCGTCGTTGAGAAGTATTCTATTGGCTGAGCATATAAGGCTTCACATACGATATTCCATGATTATTGGTGAAAGGATGTTAACACTGAGAGGTAGAAACAGGATGTATTGCATGAGCAGAAGACAATGTTCGGAAACGCATGAGGGCTACGTTTTGTTTCAGTTTGCTTTTGTAAACGAATTTTCTCTAATGATGTCCGATGCAAGGTATGGCCAATTGACAGTCCGTATCTGAAGCCCACCGTTTGCTTTTGGAATGGTGTGGGCAGCCGAAATGCAAGATCTCAGCCACCAACAAGGAATCTTCTCGACCTCTGTAGAGTTTCAAGGAACGGCATCGTTAGCATCTAGAGCTCTTAAACAAGCTATGGAAAGCATGCTGCAATGCTACCAGCTATATGTGGTTACTACGCCTGTTTCTCAACTGTGCTAAGTCGATTGCAGTGTCTATGAAAAGCGGGAGAGAGAGACTGGTTGCCTTCCAAAAAACTAATGGAATTCTGGAAATTATTTTAATTACTCAAGTAGACCTCCGATATGAATAATCTGAAGTTTTCACGATTGTTGGTGGACATTCAGCCATGGCGAAAGTAAAACCACAAATAGTTTGGACTTTTCTGTTTCTTTTTTATTTTCACATTCCTCTGAAATTAAGCGTTTAATCTAAAATCCTAATTACCAAAATTGCAGAGCATTAAACTCTGCATCTATTCAGTATCAAAACTTTGCTATTTGACTAAATTTTCCTACAGACAAGAAATGCCAGAAAAAGATAATTTTTCACACTTTTCAAGCCGGCCAGTGTGGCCGAGCGATTCTAAGCGCTTTAGTCTGGAACCGCGGGACCGCTATGGTTACAGGTTCGAATCCTGCCTCGGGCATGGATGTGTGTAATGTTCTTAGGTTAGTTAGGTTTAAGTAGTTCTAAGTTCTAGGGGACTGATGACCTCAGATGTTAAGTTCCATAGTTCTCAGAGCCATTTGAACCATTTGAACTACACTTTTCAAAAAACACTTTTCGTTGCTTTAAAACAAATATTATAGAATTGGTGAATTTCGAGCAAAAGTTTATAGAATAAAAGTTGTAGAGCATCAAATTGTGTTTTGAAGAGGTCAAAGAAAGTGACGAAAAACCTAGCTGGCAAGTAAATGTCACAAGTTATATGTACATCACATGGTTAACGAGCAACCTCAGCTTTCTACTTTCCTTTCAATGGATTTTTCTAATATTCCCTTTCTTAATGCTTTACTCCTGCATAACCCATAATCTACATGTTATCGACATAATATTTCCAAACCTAAGAACTTAAAATAAGAATAGTATACTAAGAGCAAAAGAATTTGTTTAGGAGGATATTAGTGGAAAGAAATATGTTACGTTTATTACTACTTCCTAGTAGTTCAAATGGCTCTGAGCACTATGGGACTTAACATCTGTGGTCATCAGTCCCCTAGAACTTAGAACTACTTAAACCTAACTAACCTAAGGACATCACACACAACCATGCCCGAGGCAGGATTCCAACCTGCGACCGTAGCAGTCGCGCTAGGAATAAAGAAACTTGACTCAGATAACAATAATTTGAGTTACATGTGGCTATATGAAACTGCCTTAGAGTAATAAAGCAAAGTACTTCTACTTAGAATGAAGTATTTGTGTTTTGCTATGTATAATACGTTTTTCTTAATTATAGATGATTACCTTTTTACACGCTTGGAGAATGAGGGCCCTGATAATAGTAATTCTTCCACTTCTTTTGTGTTCATATCCTAGGTCGGATGTCCTCTTCCTTATTCCAAAATGTCATTATCCATCTCACAATCCTCCATGTCAATAATAGGGATGTCAGTTAGAGCAGAGGCACACGCTTGGCCTTGGCACAGTTTGCAAATCGCGGTACACTTAATGCCTCTTTTCCTGCAGGAAAAACCTCCTTCGCATGTTTAGTAAATAGTTTTCAACAGTTCGGCAGATGCTCCTCTTTTAGTAGTAGTGATTGGAAATAGACCGAATTCTGACGCCTTCCAACCCCAATGCAGTGGATCCAGTGGATTATTCTTCCTAGCTGTCACCTGAAAAAACGTCGCCAGGGATTGCAGTCAAGCACTGCTTCTATATGAGGCAAAGGGGCGAGCTTGAATAATGTCTTTGATATTATTTTTTCAACGATATGATAGCGAAGAATATTTAATAGCTTTGTTTCATCTTCGAAGTACAGGGTTACTATGAACTTCTGTCCAGCTTCATCAATCTCATCAACAATAGCACTGGAACTACTCAATACCTCTGCTGTTTTCAGTAGGTTGATTTTCGTCTGCAGCACTGTAGTTTCAGTTTCCTTATATCGAGAAACGATGAATTGTCCACTACACTTCCCAGTCGCAGAAAGCATTTAGGATAAGTGTGTTGTCTTTTGATACACGAAACAACTTCAGATTTAGGGGTCCGTACACTACGTCACTTTGTCTGCCTTAGCCTAACTTAAGTAGTGAAATTTTGGGGTATAATGGTGCTGAGGCGGTGAGAATGACAAGGAGGTCAGTGTCCTCCACAACGACCGCAACACACTCAGAGTGTTGAGCAACGTCAACAGCTGTAGCTACAAATAGAGTATCGACGTCCTCAGCAGCTTGCTTAATAATGATGTGCTCACCCTCTAGCTGTGTAGTCAATAAAGAAATGTCGTTTTGTTCGTTGGACAGAAACACTTCTTCTGACTTGGTTACTGATGATTCATTAAACGTGACAGATGGTGCAGCTCTTTTGGTGACTCTGTGCAGCCGTTCAGCTAATTTTGTGCTCTTGTCAGTCATCATGTCAGGGTATCCGCCAAAACCAGTCCTGCCATACCAATGCTTGATGTATTCGACATACTATGCAGTTATAGAAGAAAATCGGTTTCTTCTCTTCTTTTTTTTTTCTTGTAATTCTCCGATGCGTCTTTAGCACAATAAAAATTGCCGGCTTTGAAGTCAAGTTTTTGAACTGACGATCGATTAATGTTAGGCTCATTTTCCACTGCACCCAGTCTAGCACATCGATCCCTCGAATAATATTTTACGTGTAACTGAATAATGGCAATATTTACTTACCAGCTAAGTTTTTTGTCACATTCTTAGACTTTCTGAAACAATTTGATACTCTTCAACTCTTCTTCGATAAAATAGTGCGTCAAACTGGACTGTTCTCGGACAATGGACATTTTATAGCGACGAAAAGATTTTTTTTTTTTCGTACTATGTGAAAATTTACCGTTTTCTGACGTAGATTTTCCGCAGGAAAATATGTTACGGCGTTACGTGAAGCGCCGGCACGCCAGTCGTGAACCACAGAGCACAGAGGGCTGTGAAGAAGACGTCAGCCAGTTGCACGCTGACCGACCAATCTCCAGGACGACAACGCGACAGCAGCTGCCTCTATGCGAAGAGAACATAAGCACCGCGTACGACTGGCCGCGGCCCAGTTCTACAAGAAGCTTTGAGACCAGCGACCTGAATAGAAACGTCAAAGCTCCTTACTTTACTCAGACATTCTACGTAGCTGAAACTTGGAACTGCTATACTGAAGAGATTTCTTATTTTGTCTGTCGCCCTTTGCTTGCGACACATCTGTTTAACAAAGTTGACTATTGTATTTCTTTCTTTTGTAATAAAAATCATTAATACGATTTGTTTGAATGTAGTCTAGTGATAGAAGGAAGTAGGTTTCCTGGACATCCCATATTGATGAGTAGGCAGGATTCAACAAAATATTCAGTCAAATCGCGTAGTTTTGGTACTCAGTCAATGCGAACATTGACAGTCTACAGTTTTGGCAGCCTTAGCTCTTTCGATTAAACGGTTAGTTTCAGGGGAATTTGAAAAATAAATAAAATAAAAGTAAAGACAGTAATGTTCCGAAATTTTGGGATGTTTTCTTTACGTCATGGCTACAGATCCACTCAGAAATCATATCAGAGGTGTACTTGAAGGATTAAAACCGTTTTCAGAATTCCACTACTTTTTGGAGGTGAGCCTCCTAATTGTAATGGTCTATTAATCGAGTTGTTCCAATCAGTCATAAGAGTGAGAAAACTAAAAGTGTGACTGTGTACGAGATCATATGGGGAGCGCGGCCGGTGGTTGAATGGCGACAGCGGGCTGTAAGCGATCGAGACCAAAGAAGAGCTTGTGGGTTGTACCTGGTGATGCAAGCAGTGGACAGATGTTGTCATTGCAGTACAGTGTTAAGTACGTAGTCAACATCCGACTGTGAGGAAGAAATTCCGTTCAGTAGGAAACTACAGGACACGTTGCTTCCTGATACTGTAAATATATTCCATGGGGGTTTAGAGTTTATAATTGTATTCTCCACACCCTTCACAGTGAGCGAAGACATGGAGAAATGAATAATCAGAGGACTTAACTGCTCACGTCGAGTCCATTTGACCCGGAACTTTCTCCTTCGGTTATTGATCATCGACGCAGCGAGGAACGAAGGTAGACGCTACCGTGTAAATTATTCTGTTGCGTAACTGCGTCCTTCTGACGACTATTTAAAACCATTGGCACGTTTACTGTTTCATCGTACTACGTGTTTTGACCAGAAGAGATTAACTGCACCCCTTCGTATCTCAGGGAGTTGACCTTTTATTCAGTAGTTCATTTAGTCGATCGGACGCGAGCTTTTACGCGAGTCACCGCTATTTTTCAAGTGCGTCAGCTCGTAAGAAGAATTATGACAATCATTTTATGATCAGTTACAGGTTTTTGGAAATGTTAATTGTGTATGTAATATGTTTCAGCATGGTTTCTTCATTCCCTGCTTTCAATACGCTGTCCACTACCTTGTCCCACTACTGGCCATTTAGTTAAACCTCAGTACCACTTCCATATTAAACTATTAAAAACGTATTAACGTAATCAGAAACACGTAATACACATATGAAAAAAAACATAAGAAGAGAACATCAAGTACTTACCAAACTAGCGGTTCAGTTGGCAACACCTATCACGGCGACCCACAGTGACGCGTTAACCTAAGAGTATGGCAATAAGCCCAAGTGATGCTATATTGTATCGTATTTCGCATCAAGAAATGTGCAGTGCGCTGAACCAGCTTGAGATAGCAGAACCCAAACGTGATAAAAGAAGTACTACCTCAAAAATGTACTAGCAAACATTTCCTGATCTGATGTAATAATACTGTATCAACAGCAGTTGATTTGATACTGTTTTGCTAGGCAACCAGTTTCGACGTTCACTCATGTGTGAAAAGCACAATGCTCGTGAAGTTCGGATATTCACGGAACCAGGTGCGAACATTGTTGCCTTATACATGGGCGAGAGGTATGTCGTGTCATTCATGTGATAGGCCTAAGTGTAATGTAAATGGAACATCGAAACTGTTTCCGTAGTAAAAAAATATCAAAATAACTGCTGTTGGTACGGTAGTATCACATTTCATTGACCAGCTGCGGCCCAATGCTCCTGTGGCCAAGATGGAGTTACATTTATTTCCCGTTTAAGCGACAATCAGACGTAAAACACAGTAAGCAAAATCACACATCATTACCTCTTATAACAAACTCTTTCTAGATCAACAAAGGAGACCGAAGTATAAACATGTTTCACTACACACCATTCAATAAGGGTAATCAGAAACAGTCTGGAAATCTTCTAAGAGCGTTGAAAAAAGGTTGTGCTGCGAAAAAATTATTAAGAAAAAAATTCAATATGTTGCGGCGTATCGAGTGATTTAGCATTGAAGTTAGACAGTCAGACCGTTGAGCGCGTAAATCAAAGCGGACTTCCAGAGAGAGAGTTGGCAAACGAGTTCTTCGTTTGGTTTCCTAAAAGCGAGCAAGAGAGTGATACATAACTTGGACATGAAACCTGTCTCGTGTGATATCATCTACACTATGAGAACAGTGGACAAGCCGGCCATGGTGGCCGAGCGGTTCCAGACGCTTCAGTCTGGAGCCACGCGACTGCTGTAGTCGTAGGTTCTAATCCTGCCACGGGAATGGATGTGTGTGATGTACTTAGGTTGGTTAGGTTTATGTAGTTCTAAGTCTAGGGGACTGATGACCTCAGATGTTAAATCCCATAGTGCTTAGAGCCATTTGAACCATTTTGAACAAGAACAATGAACACTGATTTTATCCGACGGGCCCCTTGAATGTGAGCGCCAACAGCTTAATTGGCTATCATCAGTGCTGATAAACTCTGAAACGGGGCAACGTATCGATTTTTTTTCTTAACAGTTGTGTTTCAGCACAATCCGTACAAGGTTTGCAGACTGTTTCTCACCGCTATGTAAATCAATAAAAAGAAATGCGTGCGGTGATACAAGCACTTATTTTCCTACAGTTACGCCGACGGATTTTAAATAACCTTCAACTATTCCATGAATTGTCTAGCTGGAGGACGTCATCTGGTTGGTCAGGTTGTCTACCAGCCATCCTTTCATACTTAAGAGAACGCCATAAGGATCAGGCCAATATCCGAGCCGACCGCGGTGGTCTCGCGGTTGAGGCGCTCAGTCCGGAACCGCGTGACTGCTACGGTCGCAGGTTCGAATCCTGCCTCGGGCATGGACGTGTGCGATGTCCTTAGGTTAGTTAGGTTTAAGTAGTTCTAAGTTCTAGGGGACTGATGACCACAGAAGTTAAGTCCCATGGTGCTCAGAGCCATTTGAACCATTTTGAACCAATATCCGAACACTGTCGTAATCCGTGGAACATTCAATATTGTGCCACTGCAGCTCTTTCCCGTTGTATTGGGCGGATATGGTTTGGTGATCGATACACCGCACAGCTGGTTAATTTTATATATTTCGTGTATTTATGATTTATGATGAATTTTATTCGCCCTCTGAATTTGTAAAAGACGATCGCTCCTCACAGTATCTACAAGAGCTACAGTCTTCGCCGTCGGCTGAAAGATCACCTCCTTCATTTGTTTCTTGATGATTCTGGCAGAAAGCTGACGAAGCATTTGTGGTGCATGGAAGAAAAACCATTGGAATTTCCTCTTCTTGGGCTACATTTGTGATTTTCATCTCACAAATTTCATAGTGCTGAGGTGTTATACTTATTTACCTCTGAACACAGGCTTTAGCTGTACGAGGTCATCTTGAAGATCACAGCCTTCGCCCGATCCAACAGGGTCTAATCGCATATAGTAATAGTACTATTAGTAATAATAATAATAATAATAATAATAATCTACAAAGTACAGTATTCACTGCTAACCAACCAGTCAATCTATAATAATCGTTACCCGTTGTACTTGCGAACGTATGTACTCCCTCTCCTTTCTTCCTGAAAAGACTCGAGCGAAGAGCTTACGACTATAACTAGACAGAGGCAGAGACGCTAGAAAAGTCCCTAAGCGTACGGAGACGGCGAGTTGGGAGATGACGTCATAGAACCCCATGGAGATTTTCACCCTGCTACCTCCCTTGCAATAGTTGTACCCATATGCTCTCTCAGGTCATATTGACCAGGTATGATATTTGAAGGGCACGATGATTATAAATTTTTAAAAACCTTTATAATTTGAAATTTTGGTTTATTTGTTACAATATAAACAATCTCAACAATGATGTAAGCTTTAGCCCTCATGGAACTGTTGCGCAATAGAGTTTCACTTAACGTATAAACTGTCAATCACGGCGAATAGGAGAATATAGCTTCACTTAAAAGTCCACAGTTTGGGCATTGGAATCTATCGTTAGCTTTACAAACATGTTTGTTACAATCTGAACTCTTCATTGGTGTCTTGTGGTCTCAATTTGATGGACAGAATTTGCACCTCGCACGTTTGCAGTTTTGGTTGCCATAGCTGGAGCTCGGTTTTCATGGATTTGCTGACTGTATTTTTTTAACAATTCTCGATGAACGTTCACTTTATGCAATGATTTGCTAACATCAGTGTATGAAGTAACTAAGAGTCTTCCCAATTCATCGAGATATATTCTTCTTATGTAAAGAATTTTTTTTTTCACTCTGGATTTCTTTCTGCACAAAAGCGTTGTAAGCAGAAGCAGCAATCAAAAATGGTGCAGAAGGTCATCATTGGCTACCTGTTGGTTTTCTCCTTGCGTGTATAGATACCAATAAGCTGATTCAGTGTGTCAACTGCTCTCTTACTTGCGCTGCATAGCGTAAGTTAGTTTAAGTAGTGTGTAAATCTAGGGGCCGATGACTTCAGCAGCTTGGTTTGTTAGGAATTAAAACACACCCACACCCACACACACCCACACACACCCACACACCACACACACCCACACACACACATATATATATATATATATATATATATATATATATATATATATATATATATATATATATAACGGCGACTGACAGAGATCGAATCGGACTTCATGAAGAACAATACAAGAAACTTCTACAGAACGTTCACAGAAAATATGACTGGATATCAACCACCCAACCTGTGCTTCAGAAGAGCGGATGGAACCCTAGAAACCAATACCAAAAACAATTGTGACATTCTGGCAAAGTACTCTGAAAAACTGCTCAACACGGACCCCCCCTATGGAAGAAATGATGACAAAAACGAGCACATACAATCCAGATAGTGAAACTCCAACTCTAGAAGAAGTTAATGAAATAATCAAGTCACTCAAGAATCGTAGAGCACCAGGAGAAGATGGCATCATCGCGGAAATCTGGAAGTCACAAGACCCAGAACTCACCAAAGACATCCACAGGATCTTGGAAGACATCCGGAAGACCATGAAAATTCCTGACGACTGGAAAACTGCCCTGATACACCCACTACACAAAAATGGTGACAAGACTGACCCGAACAACTACAGAGGAATATCCCTATTACCGGTCACGTACAAGATCCTTTCTAAAGCTTTACTGAACAGAGTAGAATGCCAGACCGACCACTTGATTGGGGAATACCAAGCAGGCTTCCGTAAAGGGCGGTCTTGTGCGGAACAAATTTGGAACCTGAAAATGATTTTACACCACAAACAGAACCTGATCATTACCTTTGTTGACTTCAAAAAGGCGTACAACTCTATCGACCGGAAAACTCTCTTCAAAATTCTAGCAGAATACAAAGTAGACAACAAAACACGGGCTATCATAGAGCAAACTTTAACCAACACGACCTCCAAAGTAAAGTTCTGTGGGGAACTATCAGAGCCCTTTGAAATTCGCACAGGTGTCCGACAAGGCGACGGCCTCTTACCTCTCCTTTTCAATCTGGTGTTAGATAAGGTCATAAAAGAATGGGAAACATCACAACAGGGGATAACCTTAGGAAACCTACAGATTAAATGCCTGGCTTTTGCAGACGATTTGGCGATTGTCACGAAAGGTATAAAGGAAACAAAAGACGCTATTGAAAAACTGCACGAAATCGCTTCCAAAACTGGACTACACATCTCTTACGAAAAGACACAGTTTATGAGCACAAAGAAACTCTCATTTCTGATCACAAAGTATGGCACGAATTACTAAACGGCAAACTTCAAATACCTCGGTGAAACACTACAAATGAGTGGACATAACAGAGACTCAAACGAAGAAAGAAAGACTAAACTGGACAAGGCATACAAAGTAGTGTGGAATCATTACGACAAGAAGAGTGTCTCACAAAAAGCCAAATTACGCCATTACGACACGGTGGTTCTCCCCGAGGCACTATATGCAGCAGAGACCACACTAATCCTAGGGCATACACGTTTCAGACAATTAGAAAAAGTAGAACGGAAAATACTTAGGAAAATATTTGGCGCAACTAACAACAATAGAATATGGCTCAAGAACCTACAGAGGAACTGTACAAAAATACGGACACAATCACAGAAAAGATTAGAAAACGCAGACTACAATTCTATGGACACCTATACAGAATGCCATCACACAGGCTGACCAAACAGATCTTTGACTGGGTGACCACTAGAAACAACAAATGGGTGGCAGAGGTAGAAAACGACCTGAACCAACTCAACATAACAGCAGACACAATAAACGACAGAATAAAATTCAGAAACATCATTAAGAAAAGTAAACTACATGAGATACAATGTGACAAACGAACAGGCATAAAATGGACCGAAGAACGCAAGCAAGATCACAGCCAGAAGACGAAAGAAATATGGGCAACCAAAAGGGCAATCAAGATGAAGCCGAAGACACAAAGCCGACAAGAAGCATGGACAGAGGACCGGAAACAGAAACACAGCGAGCGAATGAGGGAAGTTTGCGCAGCAAGGAAGGCAGCAAAAGGAACTGGCCATGTAGTTTAGTCCAAATGCGCTCTTTAAGGGCAAAACACCAATAATAATAATAATAATATGTATACTGTGAATTTTTAAGCCCTAGGAACACTAGTGTAACATACTAAATTTTACATTGGGGGAGAAAAGTAACTTTTTAATTTCAGCTTTAAGGTGTTTGGAATGTTCAGAAACACCAAATGATTAAGTCTGGAGCAATACCGTTTGAATGCTAAAATGTTATGGAAGAACAAATTCGTCTTCGTCGCATACTGCCCAGAAGATAGCAGCAGGGTTGAAGCGAGTATACGGAACTCATTCCTGATCTCTATTAAGCGTAAAACTGTTTTTTGAAAAGCAAGTGCTGAAGTTGCTGATTACCCAATTACGCGGACCGCAAATTTCAAACCAACACAACAACACCTATATTACGTGCAAGAAGACCAATTTTGTGTCATCCCTTATGTTTAGCCTCAGATCGTTGATATACAGGGTGATCAAAAAGTCAGTATAAATTTGAAAACTGAATAAATCACGGAATAATGTAGATAGAGAGGTACAAATTGACACACATGCTTGGAATGAAATGGGGTTTTATTAGAACCAAAAAAATACAAAATTTCAAAAAATGTCCGACAGATGGCGCTTCATCTGATCAGAATAGCAATAATTAGCATAACAAAGTAAGACAAAGCAAAGATGATGTTCTTTACAGGAAAAGCTCAATATGTCCACCATCATCCCTCAACAATAGCTGTAGTCGAGGAATAATGTTGTGAACAGCACTGTAAAGCATGTCCGGAGTTATGGTGAGGCATTGGCGTCGGATGTTGTCTTTCGGCACCCCTAGAAATGTTGGTTAATCACGATACACTTCCGAAATCAGGTAACCCCAAAGCCAATAACCACACGCACTGAGATCTGGGGACCTGGCAGGCCAAGCATGACGAAAGTGGCGGCTGAGCACACGATCATCACCAAACGACGCGCGCAAGAGATCTTTCACGGGTCTAGCAATATGGGGTGGATCTAATAAAACCCCATGTCATTCGAAGCATGTGTATGAATCTTCAGCTCTCTATCTACATTATTCCGTGTTTTATTAAGTTTTCAAATTTATACTGACTTTTTGATCTCCCGGTATAACAATAAAAGCAATGGTTCCAGAGCAGAATCCTGTAGCATCAATCTCATTGCATGACTCCTGTCAGATTCAGACCTCTTCCTTTTATAACTTCCTTGCACGCTGTGTGGTACTTTAGTGGATACATGGATACAAGAACGACGAGCAGATGCTGTTCTGAACACAGAATTCAGATATTAATTCATTCTACATCTAACATCAAGTAGTAAAAGATAACTTTGTTGCTGTAATTGCCGTGTCAGTTGCTAACAGTAGCTTCGAATGCTGAACCATGTACAGATACAGCAGATTTACAAATGAGTCAGTTTTCAAAGCAATAACTATTCAGTAGATCACGAGCCCTGGGCTTTATGAAAGTCTGTAAATGTTATTCAACTGGAAAACGCGCAAAATGAGATCAGGTCTTGAATGTTCGATCTGAAGTACACCCATCGCAGGAGCTCCGGAGAGGGGCTTCTTGCATGTCATTGGCAGCGGCGCAATGGTTTGTGGCAGCGCCCTCTTGCCTCGGTGGCGGGTGTAGGGAACGCGGCAGCGTAAGTGGCGACGCCCGTAATTAAAAGTGCGGCAGATCGGATAGCGGACTTCCCCGTTTGGTGCCCCTGGAGTAGAACCATCTGCATCCTACTTTCCAGATATGAAATGAACCATTGGCGATTTCTTTCTCTATTTCATATATTTTCAACTTACGGAAAAGTACTGTATGGTCCTCACAGTCAGCTGCTCTTGTTAAATAAAAGAAAATACAAATTATCTCCAACTTTTCGTTGAACTCTGCTAGTGGCTCGCAGATATAGGAATGAACAGTTATTAATAAATAGCACTTTCTGCGGATACACTCTTCGTGAACCCTAATTTCAGGTTTGACAGATAACCAAAAAAAAAAAAAAAAAAATGCAAATAGTGGTAGCAAGGAAATTAACTGGCAGTTGTCAACGTTATGTCTTTCAGCATTTCCATGAACTTCTTTCAATACCGAGTCTTTCAGTCTGACAGGAACCTGACAACAAATGAAAGAATCTGTTCACGAGCGAGTGATTAGAGAACAAAACTAATATATGGCGCACTGCTATTCATAACCCCATTTCGAATTTTGTCATACCGAAGAGAGTCTCTTTAAGGATATAAGTGATTCAGTTTTAGCTTTCCCTGTTCCCTGTAGCAGCGTATGATGTTGTTGTCCTGGAACATCGAATTCTGATTTACCATTGTAAGTAGGCTGTTTAGATTTTTATGTTGGTAACGCCATGTAGCGCTCTGTATGAAAATCGCTGACTGTGCTGTGTGCAGTCTGTGGCTGGTTGGCATTGTTGGAATATTCGCTATTGTAGTGTTGGGCAGTTGGATGTGAACAACGCGTAGCGTTGGGCAGTTGGAGGTGAGCCGCCAGCAGTGATGGATGTTCAGAGATGCCAGAGTTTTGAGAGGTTGCTAAAACCGGACGATCTGGACGTGTGTACGCCAGAAAAACGAAATTTGTAAAGATGGATGTCATGAATTGTTAGATATATATATGATGACTTTTGAACACTATTAACGTAAATATATTGTTTGTTCTTTATCAAAATCTTTCATTTGCAAACTATGGTTATCAGTAGTTAGTGCCTTTATTAGTTAGAATCTTTTATTTAGCTGGCAGCATTGGCGTTCGCTACATTTGCAGTAGTTCGAGCAACGAAGATTTTTGTCTGGTAAGTGATTCGTGAAAGATATAGTTTATTGTTAGGCAGGGCTATTCTTTTGTAGGGATTATTGAAAGTCAGATTTCGTTGCGCTAAAAAATATATTATTTGTCAGTTTGGTGATGATCAGAATAAGTAAAGGGAGAAATGTCTGAGTACATTCAGTTTTGCTCAGCTGTTTGAAAATCAAATAACGTAAGAGGATTTTCAGCTCAATCATTCTTAATTTTTTCTAAGGTGACGTTTCACCATCCTGAGAACTGACAACAAATGATTATTAAATATTTTGTACAGCTTGCGGCGACACTGTTAAATTTTTTCTGTCTACTGAAAGAAGCCCACTGACCTTTTGGTGATTTCTTCACCTGCACTCAGCCTGCCATGTTGAATAACGTTTCTTCACTGGGTGAGCTGTAGTAATACCAGTCTCTTTACACGTGTGTCAAGGGAACAACTGATGTTTTTGTCCTGACAGCATAACTGAGCTACTAAAGGTTTGGTAGTTTTTGAATGAACAAACCGATGTAACATTACTTCTTTGATGAAAAACACTACCAACCCGTGCTAGTCTGAAGTTCCACTGTCGCTATTCACTCGCGTTAACTCGTAGTACACAGATTATGGTATTCGGCAGATCCTTTTACTGAAGAATTTCCAAACAGATATTCTGTGCTTTTGGTCACTCTACACTCTAATATTAGACAACTCGACCACTCTTAACATTCAGTTCGCGATTACGATTTGTCTAATAAGCCACACAGATTGTAATTAATTTAAAAGGTGACAGGGTTTCGTGCGTTCGTATTCCTCTCTCGTCTGCAGTTACTTTGCGGCACTCCAAGTTCAATTTGGCAGAATTACGAACACTTCTGAGACCTCCTAATGCACACGTGCTACCATCATGGAATTACTTAGAGCTGTACTCCAAATGCGATTTTCTATTCCACAAAACATGCGCGAATGTACTGCCATGTGATTGGCTGAGAAACACTTATTCAATGATCTGTCAGTATTACATTGCGGTAACCCGTGTCCTCTGCTATTGACCTATCACAATATAATATCATTTTAGTGTAATAAATTATATGAAAAAATTTACAAACTCACAACTATCATATTACTCCTCTGTTTACCTAACTGTATTGACGGAATATGTTTCTACTTTCCTACGCACTATAAAACTATAAACTGCCGAGTTGCATTTTACAAAATTTCCTCTGAGCATATGCCTCAATAACGCCATCTAAATATAAATCTCAAGAAACCATTTACTCAGTCAATAGGTATTACAATATTCATTAGTTAAATTAGTTTACATTTACAGCTTCATTCACACTAATAACTAAAGATATTAAATCAGCAAAAGTTAGTAAAAGAGATAATACTCACAGAAGATAACATTTACGTTCAAAAAAATTTTACTTAGAGTGTTTAGCATTTCACAGTCTGTACAATAGCAGTAGCGGTCGGCCACTGCCTTTAGTACTTAGAAATGACAGATTTACTTGATCACAAGCACCCACCTTTCACGCACTAACCATGACTCATCTCTGCATGAAGATGATCACTATAACTGCGATTAATTTTACAACACCGTGAATATTTTTGAAAATTCTTATGCTTTTCCATATAAGCCACGCGGAGTGGCCGAGAGGTTTGAGGTGCCATGTCAAGGCCCTAGGATGAAAATGAATTGATTAAAGTGTCGCCACCGTGCGATGACCGTAGGTCAAATGCACAGCTTGGTCATACCCCGACGTGATTTAAACCTGAAAACTGCCCACCAGAGCGTTGTTTCACAATGTATCATATATATATATATATATATATATATATATATATATATATATATATATATATATATAAAGCGACAAGCGTAGGATGAAATTGAATTGATTAAAGTGTAGAGATGCACACATTTTAGCGAGTGCTGTATTTGTATTCTCTTACATTTGGAATCTTTTAACACTCCACCTTTCAGTTAAACTGTTAATGAAAACGTACACTCACGCTCATAAATTAAGGATCATTGCAGATGTGGTACCACACAACGTGGCACTACATAAAACTGGCGCTAATAGCGTAGGCACACAGAGAACACACACGACACAGATCTGTAAGTCCATGGTATTGGTGATAAGTTGAGAAAACGGTCCCGAAACACATGTGCTACATAACGCCACAGTTTCCTGCGCATGTACCCCAACATCAATATGGGATATGATTACCACGCACACGTACGCAGGCCGCGCATCGGGTTGGCATACTCAGGATCAGACGGTCGAACAGCTGCTTGGGTACAGCCTCCCATTCTTGCACCAGTGCCTGTCGGAGCTCCTGAAGTGTCAGAGGGGTTTGAAGACGTGCAGCGATACGTCGACCGTTATCATCCATCAGGAGGAAGGTGGGACACACCGCACCCCTGAAAAGGCGGACATACTGGTGCTAAATGACGTCCCGATGCACCTGACCTGTTATAGTTCCTCTGTCAAAGACGTGCAGGGGTGTACGTCCACCAGTCATCCCTCCCCACACCATCAAACGAAGATCTCCATACAGGTGTCTTTCAAGGACTTGAAGGGGTTGGTATCTAGTTCCTGGTTCACTCCAGACGAAAACCCAGAGAGAATCACTGTTCAGACTATACCTGGACTCGACCGTGAACAAAACCTGGTACCACTGTTCCAATAACCATGTACTGTTTTCTTGACACCAGGCTTTACGGGCTCTCAAGTGACCAGGGGTCTGTGGAATGCACCTTGCAGGTCTCCGAGCGAATAAATCATGTCTGTTCAGTCGTCTGGATACTGTGTGTCTGGAGACAACTGTTCCAGTGGCTGCGGTAAGCTCCCGAGCAAGGCTACCTGCAGTACTCCGTGACCGTCTGCGGGCATTGGTGGTGAGATATCGGTCTTCTTGTGGTGTTGTACATTGTGGACGTCCCGTACAGTAGCGCCTGGACACGTTTCCTGTCTTCTGGAATCGTTGCCATAATCTTGAGATCACGCTTCGTGGCACACTGACGGCCCGTGCTATGACCTTCTGTGTTTGACCAGCCTCCAGTCGCCCTAGTATTCTATCCCTCATAACGTCACCAAATACGTGTTCTTTGAGCCATTTTCAACACACAGTAACCATTAGCAAGTCTGAAAACGTCTGCACACTTACTCGCTGCATCGTACTCTAACATGCACCAACACACCTCTGCGCATGTGGACTGTTGCCAGCGCCACCGTGCGATGACCGTAGGTCAAATGCACAGCTTGGTCATACCCCGACGTGATTTAAACCTGAAAACTGCCCACCAGAGCGTTGTTTCACAATGTATCAGCATTATCCTTATTTTATGAGCATGAGTGTAGTTTAGTCTAAGACTACAACTTCCTGTTGATAAATATTAGTGTTCCGGTATACATTTTGTGTACAATAATTTTTTGTAACATAATGATTATGTATTTAAATATTTTATCACGTTGATTCCATGTGGAAGCAGATGGACCCAGCGATTATATCTCAAACAGGAAAGAATACAGCAATCAGTCACAAATAGCGTACATTGCAAATCCATATTCGGCCACTGTGTCATCTTCATTATTTTAATTTTTCTCCTTAATGAAAATAATTAACAGAAAATTTAATTTAACTCATGTACCCATGTGCCACAAGATTCAAATATACTTAAAAAAATATTGCTTCTCATACCTGAGAAAAAATTGAAAAAATTAATAACTTTAGCAAAACAGCTTACTGGTGAAGCATCTTTTAAACTAACTGAACTAATTCAGAATTTTTACTTTATAAAGTTACTTTTTCAATTGATCAAATTATATTAAATCGGATGTGTCACTTTTTCTAAAATCTACAAAAAGAGACTTACCGTTTCAGACAGTTCCTTAATCGAAATTTAAATAAAAACCCATACACTGTAGGCACGTCGTAATGTCTCTCAAAATTCTTACAATAAAATCTTTTTTCTAATGCCGAAAAAGATTACCTCGGAAATCAAGAAATTATTTACAAGACCTTTCACATCACTTTCTTTTCTTCTTGCTCTGTCACTTGTGTTTAGTTACCTCAATATTGGGATATGTATTCCATATTTCCCAAGTATCGTGATTGAATGATTCCTTACTTCCCTACATGTCACTTTCGTTTATCTTTCTGTCACTACATCAAAATCCAGCTCCCACTCTTCAACACCACAACTCTTAACAATAAATTACCTTATATCACCAAGAGTTTCTTTATATACCACAGCTTTAAGCTTGTCATTATCCCTTCATTAAATTTTCAATAGCTACTTTCAACACAAACACAGCCTGTAATACCTGTAATTTTCTCTGGATAGTGAAGAAGAACATTTAAAGTTAATAGATATAGTTCTGAATGACAAGAGAGGAAGACTGGGGATATGGAAGGAAAATTAAATAATACAGCAAACAAGTCAGGTGCCTGATGATTCTCATTCACCTAGCGCTGCTGGGAGTGCAACACCCTCTTAAGTCTTTACCCCCAACTCCCATTCTTTTCAGGATATTCTCCTAAGCTTTCCTTTGGTTCATTATGGACAGCAAATTTTATAAATTGTCAACTTATTATCAGAAACTTTTCTTCCCTTTCTTTATAAATTCATAGAAACTTCATCAAAATCCAATTTCCACATGAATATATCGAGAAAGTCTACAACAATCAACATTGCTATACCAAACCATGAATTATCAGAAATTTGTGATACAACTGGATCCTGTTTATGCTAATACGTAACATCACTTCCTATTTAACAGACTTATTTGTCTTTGCAGTCAATACAATAATTAGAATACCCAGTGCTGACATTATTGCTAATTTTTCCTTATTATGTAATGCATGTAGCCACTTTTTGACTAACAGGACAAAGATCACTGCCACTGTCAACTAACACAATACTTTATCATCTTGTTCTCTCAAATTAATTACCGGTTGCTCTGCCTTTCCCCCACTGTTATTAATATCGTCATCCATACTCCAGTAAACCATGCGCAATTTTCCTTCTATCAAAACCTTATCCAAGTTTCGAGAATACGCACAAATTTGTAGGATTATAATCAATATGCATCTTTCCTGTGTTAGTCAAACTGTCCGCTAAGAATGGATCAAAATAATTCTTCAACACTACCTCCCACTATTCCATAATAATGAATCTTTTCACTATCTCCTTAAATACGCTATCCTCTTTATCCTCCGCCAAATTCTCACTAATTGACTGAGCCCCTTTATGTTCATCATCTGTCTGTACTTCTTCCATTACTGCATATACACTGTGTCCAAAATGAAAGCAACAAACCGCTATTTCCCCGTCCCGTACCGAAGTAATCATGCAAACTGTCAATGGATCTCCGTACGATCGAGTTCCGCACGAATGATGGCATTGCGGCCAATGGATAACTACGACACCGATGACGTCAGGGCACTCATCAAACGGGATAATGTTTGCCCAGTCGCTGTGTACAGAGTCACAGACGGTGCAGAGAAGACGCCTACCAGACTCTGCAGCGGAGAGCCATATGAAGAACGGAAGCAGGGCAGTCGCAAACCAATGTGGCCCGATGGCTTATAGTGAACCGTTCTGGTCTCTCACAGATGAGACAACTATCGATAGAGACCAAAACTGTATCCTAAAGACCAAGGCAGGGCCGACAACGTGTGATATCAGCCTTATTTGGCTTAAGGGCACAATGGAATCGCCTTAGTACTGCACTGCAAGTGGCACCTCACGTCGCAGCATCCACTGGACGTGTTGTATCGAGGCAAACGGTGTACAGAAGGCTTCAGCAGAGTGGCCTTCATTGTCGGAGACATGCTATACGTTTACCGTTGATGCGTCTTTACAGAATCGAACGTCTATAGTGGAGTCGTAACATGCGACCTCAACACTCAAACAGTTGGCCTATGTTCTTCTCACAGATGAGTCCTGAATTGGTCTGGGAGAGGGAGCCTCAACGGATGCACATCTGGAGGGAACGTGGAACACGATTTTTAGGTACAAACATTGTGAAAAGAGACCGATATTGAGGAGGATCCATAACGTTATGAGCAGGGATTATGTTGACCATTCGAACAGCTCTTCATGAAACTGTAGGGTGAATCGGCAACATTTAACTGCTTTCAGATATCGTGACGATATCTTGAGATCTCATATGCAGTTGTTGCGAGGTGCTGTGGATTTGGACTTTTTATTGAACGACAATAACACTCGACCTCATAGACGAAGGGTGGTTGATGTTTAGTTGGAAACAGAAGATGTCGTGGCCTGTTCACTCTTGTGTTTTGAGTCCCATAGAGCATGTCTTGGGTCACTACGGAGACGGGTTGCACCACGACAGCGTCCATCAACCACTCCTCAAGACTGCGAGCACCTCTGTAGGAAGAATGGGAGTTATTGCTTCAACATGGGATTACAAGCATCTCCTGTCGTTGTCAGTCCTATATTGCTAACAGAGGTGGTCACATCACATGCTGAGCACAGTAATCGTTGTCGCAGTTGTCGGAATGTGTATGCAAATCCGTTAATTTGGAAAAAAACGAAGAATATTCTTGTCTACCAATACGCACTTTGCAGTTGTTTACGGTCTGTATTCTATACACTGTTTCTGCTTTATTTTCACCTGCTTATATTGTTTTATGGTAAAATAAACACAAACTTGCAAAACCTCCGTTTATTGCTTGAATTTTGGACGCCAGTGTAAATCTTAATTAAATGCCACCAATATTTCCTCCATCATTTCCGCGTCTAACTCCTGTAATCCTTCAGTATCTGTGTCCTGCAATTATGACAAATTTTCTCATAGGTTTCACTCTAAACATGTTCCTGCTTTCCATATCTTTCTTCTCTTATACTGGAACCATCCAACATATTAGCTGTGCTGCACTGTTTACTTCACGTGTTTCTGTTCAAATATTGATCCAGTCCACCGCTGAGCGTCCACATTTTAACATCACTGGCGTCATTAGCCTTGGTCGCATCACACCTGTCTTTACATTGGAATTCCGCTGTCTGTTATTAAACACAAAGGGCACTGCTAGCGTATTCAAATTATTTTTGCCTATTCTGCAAATGCTAGCGCATTAAATCAGCAAAAATTAATAATGGACGTAATATTCGAAGAATGTTTAGAATTTAGTAGTCTTTAGGATAGTTAAATCAGTCGACCACAGCCCTTACTACTTGGTCGACCACATCCCTTACTACTTGGAACTGACTGGTTTGCTCTATCGTAAGGACTACCAGTCAAGCTAGAACCATGACACATCTCCGCATGAATTTGCTCGCTCTTGTTAGCTGCTACAGGTGCAATGTAAAGGTGCTACGTCTGGTGGATCAGTGTCAGTTTCATTTTCATACAAAAGAGGTGTAATATACTGAACACCCATATTCTGCTCTGACACCTCTTTCACAGCTTAAAAAATAGATTTAATTTTGTCCGGAGAGCTTTCTATTCTCTTGGTGCATGACATTGCCTTAACCTTGTCTGGTGACATTTCTCTCTACTTTGGCATACTTTCTTAGTAAAATTCTTTTACCACGCTACGCCTGAGCTTAATGTTATTATACAAATCCCGTTTCCTTCTGTATGATATCTTAACGTTGTTAATAAGTCTAATCGGTTGCTTATTAGTATTGCATATGAGGCTGCAGGTTTTTAATAGAGAAAAACCAACCTCTAAGACTATCGTTTCCAAATCCAAATTCATAAGCCGAATCAGTGTAGATACGGGATCTACAGGGAATACCGTTGTTAAGCAGGTCTGGGAGCATTGCATTGTGAGCATAGCCTCGGTTTCTGTGGGCTGTTATGATAAACATGTGGTGAAAGCAAAAAAGAAATGTCGCAAGAAAGCTGTTATATGGACACAAGATTTGTTTTAATTTCACTGTATTAAAGGAATATCTTTTGGGGGACAACAAGCACATATTAAGCATAATCAACCAATACTACGGGAATCCATTAAGTGCTTTTGAAAATGTTACAGTGTAAGTAGGCTGTTTAGGTTTTTATGTTGGTAACGTCACCTAGCGCTCTATATGAAAATCACTGGCAGTGCTGTGTGCAGTCTGTGGCTCGTTTGCATTGTTGGAATTCGCCATTGTAGTGCTTGGCAGTTGGACATTAACAGCGCGTAGCGTTGCGCAGTTGGAGGTGAGCCGCCAGCAGTGGTGGATGTGGGGAGAGAGATGGCGGAGTTTTGAGAGCGGATGATCTGGACGTGTGTCCATCAGAGAGAGTAAATTTGTAAGATTGGATGTCATGAACTGATATATATATATTATGACTTTTGAACATTATTATGGTAAATACATTGTTTGTTCTTTATCAAAATCTTTCATTTGCTAACTACGCCTATCAGTAGTTAGTCCCTTCAGTAGTTAGAATCTTTTATTTAGCTGGCAGTAGTGGCGCTCGCTGTATTGCAGTAGTTCGAGTAACGAAGATTTTTGTGAGGTAAGTGATTCATGAAAGGTATAGGTTATTGTTAGTCAGGGCCATTCTTTTGTAGGGATTATTGAAAGTCAGATTGCGTTGCGCTAAATATATTGTGTGTCAGTTTAGTGTTAATCAGAATAGGTAAAGAGCGAAATGTCTGAGTACGTTCAGTTCTGCTCAGCTGTTTGAAAATCGAACAATGTAAGAGGTTTATCAGCACAGTAATTCATTAATTTTTCTAAGGGGACGTTTCAACAGATAAAGTAGTTGCCTTAGTCTTAGTTGAGAGAGTTCACAAGAATGTACATTCCAATCAATCATTAACTCTTTACATTTTCCTCAACTTTAATTCCCTCTTTGGATTTCTCTTTCCTTTCCTTTATTGTTTTCTAAATGTACATACAGATATAACCAGTTGAGGAATACGTAACTGCTCTTTCACTGGGTTGTTAACAATTAAGTTATTTTAATATCGTTTGACTCTCATAAATATAGATAAACTTTCTCTCCCTGTATTTTTACTGCTTCTTTCAGAATTTATAAGAGACTACCCTAGTCAGCACAGTGAACAAATGTCTCTAAATCTGCAAATATCTTAAATGTAAGTATTCCTTTCTCAGTCTTGTAAGACACCTAGGCGTGCTGGAAAGTAAGGTCCCAGAATTTCCACTGTGTTCCCAATATGTGTCGTGCATATAACTTGGTCGACTTTCCCGTTTAGCTGATGCAAGTCGAAAACCTCTGCGCTAGAGGGCTTTGAGTAACTCGACGGTGTGCAACGTAACAACGTCGGTGCGTGGGAAACAACGTGCTGTAATCGCGTTCCTAACCGTTCAGACGCGGAGAATCCTCAAATTCAGCATGACATTTAATGCCAGACCACCAACGTGCTCTGTGACGTCTCGACATAAACACTTTCGATGCCTTCACTGTGATAGTGATGGAGCAGTGCAGGCAGAAATAGGTATTGGTTGCGTGAACGAAGTCAAACATCCTTCAATGATGGTCAACAAACTGGTCTCTCGTTTGTAGAAATGTGTTCGCCGCCAGGGTGACTATGCTGAGAATCTAATATGTAGGTACAAAGAAAAATAATAAACAGTAGTTTGATGCAGCCCGCCATGAATTCAAAAAATGGTTCAAATGGCTCTGAGCACTATGCGACTTAACTTCTAAGGTCATCAGTCGCCTAGAACTTAGAACTAATTAAACCTAACTAACCTAAGGACATCACACACATCCATGTCCGAAGCAGGATTCGAACCTGCGACCGTAGCGGTCGCCCGGTCCCAAACTGTAGCGCCTAGAACCGCATGGCCACTCCGGCCGGCGTCATGAATTCCTCTTCTGCGCCGTTTCGTAAATACCATATGAATACCTCTTCATCTCAGGGCAGCAATTGCGCCCTAAGTACCAGGGTAGTTATGCCCTGATGTCTTAACAGATGTCCTATCGCCCTATCCCTTCTTCCTGTTAAAACGTATTTTCAATATGTTCCTTTCCTCTCCGAATCTGCGGAGACCCTCATCATTCCTTACATTATTAGTCCATCCCATTCTTGACGATCTTCTGTAGCACTACATCTCGAATGCTTAGATTCTCTTCTGTTCCGGTTTTCCTACAGTCCCAGTCTACTACCATACAACGATGTGCTCAAAACGTACATTCTCAGAAATTTATTCTTCAAATTAAGACCTATATTTGATAACAGTCGACTTCTCTTGCTCAAGAACGACGTTTTTGCCAGAGCTAGCTCTTTATGTCCTACTTGCTCAGTCCGTCATAGATTATTTTAGTGCTAGATAGCGGAATTCCTCGTCTACTTCGTGACCACCAGTCCTGATGTTAAGTTTCTTGATATTCTGATTTCTGCTACTTCTCATTACTTTCATCTTCCTTCGATTCACTCTCAGTCTCTATTGTGTACTCATTAGACTGTCGTTCCATTCGATAGACCCTGTAAGTCTTCTTTACTTTCACCGAGGATAGTAACGTCATAAGCGAATCTTGTCGTTGATATCCTTTCACTCTAACTTTAAATCCTGTTCTTGACCATTTCCTTTATTTTCGCCATTGCTTTTTCTGTGTATAGGTTGAACAGTAGGGCGAAAGACTACCCCTGTCTTACACCCTTTTTAATCCGAACGTTCTTGGTCTTCAGGTCTTATTGTTCGCTCTTGGTTTTTGTATATTTTGTATGTCACCCGTCTTTCTCTATAGCTTACCCAAATTTTTCACATAATTTCGAACAACTTGAACGATTTGGGACTGTCGAGTACATTTTACAGTTCGATAAAGCCAATATTAGCCTCTCGGTTTTCTTTCAGTCTTCCTTCCATTATCAACCGAAACATCAGAACCGCCTCTCTTCTACCTTTACCTCTCCTAAACCCAAAGTGATCATCATCTAACAAACCTTCGTTTTTCTCTTCCATTCTAACGCATATTATTCTTGTCAGCAACTTTAATGCGAGAGCTGTTAAGTTTATTAGGCGATAATTGTCAAAGTTGACGGCTCTTGCAATCTTCGAAGTTGTTTGATGTTGTTTGTCGGAAAGTCTGATGGTATGTCTCAGGTCTCATACATTCTGGAAATCAATGTGAACAGACGTTTGGTGCCCTATCTCCCTAATGATTTTGAAAATCACAGTAGAATCTTGTCTATCCTATCTGCATTATATGATCTCAAGCTTTCTAAAGCTCTTTTAAATTCAGTCAGGCAGCAGCCACCGGCCAAGCCACAGCACCGACAGGGAAGTACCCGATTTTCTGATTTTTACGAGTGCCTAAGAAGGACCGAATTATACAGTTTCATTTGTGTGCTTCGGTAATTTAGGTTTTGAATTTATGCGTGTCAATTTAATATTTAATAGACACAGTCCTCGCGTTTTTCTTTGTGTCGAAAGTAGCCGATTTCGAGACATTTTGCACATTCCTAACCAGGAGCGAATTATTTAGTCTCACCTGTATGCTTTGGTAGTTTTGGTTTTGAATCTCCGCGCGCTAATCGATTTCATCAGACACCGTTCCTGCGTTTCCGTCAGCGTCTACAATAGCGTTTAGTAGTATCTGTCGATAGATGTTCGTTTGTCCGTGTAGTGCCCGTGCAGTGTGGTCTTTAATATAGATAGGGCCTGGGACTGCTGTGTGCAGATAGGTGCTAAGTTGGTGACACTTTGCTATCAGCTCCAGCTTGTGTTTGCTTTGGTTACAAAGCTTGAGGCTGCATAGGATGGGCATCACTGTTGTGGACTGGCCATGGTAATCCAATGGATCTCCAGCACGACCCACGATTCCGCTGAATAGTCCACACCAATGGCCAGCCAAGTTAGTGCTTGTATCGAGGTTGACCCCTCACTCGATTTCGAGTGATGTGTCGCCTGGCCGGTGGCAGGCTGCGAAAGACTTCCCAAGGGCCCATACGTAAGGCCGCCCCATTTTTTTCGACAAACAGGTTCCATCTGTCATCTGTGGTTGATAACGTCCGTTAACGAGACCGTCGCTTGTCCTGTTCCAGAGGAAAGCTCTCAGCCTGCAATATCCAGGCAGTCACGGGGAGTGGGATCGTTGGTAGCTGGGAACTCCAGTGTTAGGGGCGTTATAGGGCCTCATAGGGACATGGCTCTCTAGGAGGAGAAGAAAGCCAATGTTCACTCCATGTCCATACCAGGTGGAGTCACTCCAGATGCGAACACGGCCATTCGGAAGTCATGATGAGAACAAGGTGCAACCAACTGCAGGTGGTGGCTCACGTCGGTACCACTGACCTGTGTCGCTTTGGATCTGAGGAGATTCTCTCTGGTTTCGAGACGCTATCACAAGTGATAAAGGCGGCCATTCTTTCTTGAGAGATGAAAGCGGAGCTCACTATTTGCGGCACAGTCAATAGGACCGATTGCGGACGTCTGGCACAGAGCCGAATGGAAGGTCTCAATCAGAGCCTCACACGGTTCTGCGACCATATAGGCTACAGATTTCTCGATTTGCGCTATAGCGTGATGCGGTTTGAGGTTTCGATAAATATGCCAGGAGACCATTAAACGCAGAAAACGGCTAGATGCGTAGTGGAGACTGTGTAGCGTTGACTGGGCAATTCTTTATGTTGGAGAGCCTCGTGATAACCCAGAAAGAGCTTCAGTCTTGAAAGGTGTACGTTAAATACAGGAAGAACTTAGCTCTAGAAACCACCGGTATCACAGTTGTAAACTGTCTTGGAAAAGAACCAGCACTTCAAATGCTAATAGAAAGCAATGATGTCCAAATCGTTATAGGCACTAAAAGATGCCTAAAGCCAGAGATGACATCCACTGGAATTTTTGCGAAGAACGTAACGGTGTTGGTAAATCTTAGGTTAATGCAGATGGCAGTGGCGTGTTTGTTGCTTTAAGAAGTAGAATACCAAGTAGATAAATTGAAGCACATATTCCTTGTGAGTAAGTATGGGTAGAAGTCATTTCTGAAGTGTTTCGTTTCTGCAGGATGCATACATTCGGACAAACATACATTCAGGGCACCCCTGTTGTTATGCTAACTGATTTATTACCCTCTGGGGATATTGCAACCTTATGAGAAACCCTGTACCCCTCCCCTTCTCCCTTCCAATCTCACACTCCTCTGAAAAATCGTAAACCACCCACCACAAGCACACTTTTGATTCCTGCTATTTGATAATTAATTAAATTGATCTATAAATTATATTTTTCCCCTCTGAGAAATGCCTTAGTCCTGAGCTCCCTTCCCCAATTTCCTCTCTCCCGTTCACACCAACTGGAAATTGGCAGGAAACAGACTCAGTCTCTGCTGGAGAACAAAGACCTTATGACACTGAATACAAATCAATGTCAACAATATACTGATGCATATTTTTTATTCAGGTTGTAGAAGACAGGGCCCCTCCTCTTGGGCAGAGCTCACGTCTGCCTTCACTTTCCATGGCGTAATGGCGCTAATCCTCACGGAATGGAATGAGGTACGGTATTTTAGCCACTATTTTGGGTCGCCCACGTCGCCACGAACGTCAAAAACCACCCAATGTAGCAATTACAGATCACAGTACGAAATACCACCAGCCACAGGCCAGATGTCGACCTCCTCTGATCTCGCAGTCACTCACGAAGAAGTGGCAGCATTCTGTTGACTGGGAAATTACAGGCTCACTTCCCCTCTCTCTCTCTCTCTCTCTCTCTCTCTCTCTCTTTCTCTGTCTTAGCCAGTCGGTGTGGCCGAGTGGTTCTAGGCGCTTCAGTCTGGAACCGTGCGACCGCTACGGTCACAGGTTCGAACCCTGCCTCGGGCATGGATGTGTCTGATGTCCTTAGGTTAGTTAGGTTTAAGTAGTTCTAAGTTCTAGGGGACTGATGACCTCAGAAGTTAAGTCCCATAGTGCTCAGAGAAATTTGAATTAGTTTTGAACTGCAGCCGCGTTGCGCGCCTCACATATTCCCATGCACGCACGTCGGAAGAGGGGCTCTCACACAGGACTGACTCATGTGGCATGCATACCCAGAAGTCATGCTAATCCCCGAGCAAAGCTCAGGTGTTAAGAACCTTTTGCGTAGCTGTGCGAACAGGCAAGAGGTGGTTGAAAGCACTTGCTTTCCACTGACACAAACATCCGACATGATGTTCAGTTCTGATTACACTGCTACTGATTGGCAATGGGAAAATCGCAAAAGAAATATCGCTAATAGAGACCTAAAAATTCCACAAAGATCGCAAATAGCCCCGTATAAAAAAACATATTGAATAAAACATGCAACCACTAACAGCTTTAAGTAGATGGACTTTTCTCGGAAAATAACTCCCTTAGTGTACTTCAATGGGATAGTCACAAGAATACGTCTGCATCCCATAGCGTCCAGAATCCTTGGGCCGAGGCCTACAACAACCAGCAAATGATCCCAGCGCCCCAAGCAACATCAGTGGTAAATACTGACTGGTGATCAGATTGCAAAGAGTGACATGTTCCACCCCATGGATACAGACACACGAAAGCAAATCATGTAAGTAATTTCAAAATGACATGCCATAAACTGGGAGTCTTATATGTAGAGACCTTTAAAACACAAGCACCCTCCTCCATGCGTTGCTAGTAACTCACGCAACCTCGAAGTCAATCAGATGCATGCTGAGCAGTATTTCGCTATTCATCGACCCAGAGGACGCCTTGAGCGTCGCCACCTCCACAGTCCAGCGACCGCGAAGCATAAGTGAGCATCCTTTGATGTAGGGTACCTGGGAAATCATCTCCACTCTCTCTAACTTGGCTACTAATCCGCACTTCCATTCAGCCACTGTCTGCTGAGGCTGCGATACAAGCAGGTGCGGCTTGCACACATAGTTGTAACTGCAACTAAATCCCCAACAAGAATTTCTCATGTGAAATGTAGATTCCACCATTTTATATGAGTTATTTTCGAAGTCAGAGGAAATCGGAGCGTAAACATGTTGGCACACCGCTAACGTATCGTTACTTGTTGTGAAAATCCTATTCAACTGTGTGGTATATGGTATATTTCCTCAAAGTATTCTGTCGCCAGGTAAAAAAGTCCTCCGTCACAGGACTAGAATATTAAACTCGTTTATGGATCGTGATGGAGTGCTAGGAGCATGCTCTGTCACTTAATTACTCCTCAGTTTTGAACTCTTTTAAAGTAACCAAATGCTTCGTTATCTTTGAAGTCTCTTAACGAAGCAACACAGAAGAGTTGTAAATATCAGGTTAATACTATGTGTCACTTTATAAATTCAGTAATATAGCTGATTTTATTACGATGCTCAGGGACAGAGCTCCACCACACGTTACATCAGGGATGGGGTTCAAAGGTGGATCCACCATGTGTTATGGCTGGGATAGGGATTAGAGATGGCAGCAGGGATGGGGCTCAGTTGTGAATCCATGTCTGGGGGGATGTCTGGAAGCAGATTCACCAGTGGTAGGATCTGAGTAGGTTTGAGGACACCCTCTGTTAAACCAACACACACACACACACTCACATACAGACAGAAAAATAGCGCAGTACATATACAAACAATTGTAGAGTATGAGGTCAGAAGTGAAGTCATGGTCACATTACTACAACTGACATAAAATCGTTAAAATTATGAAAACTGACGGAAAATACGTTTACATTGAGTGAAAACAGGCAAAATGCGCAATAATTCATGAAGAATGAGAGGGTAATTAAACGTCTGCTTGGTGCAGGAAAATTCTTTTGCATGAAAACCAATGTGTGACAGCAAGAAGAACAGGAGAAAACGTCGACATGGACGCACTGGGAACCAACGAAATACCAATTTCTTGTCGACAGTGATCAGATACCTGGAAAAGATTGTTTAACGTGGCTAACTACCAAATGTAGAGTAATAAATCTGTAGATGTCCAGTCACAAGCCCAGGTGTGACCCCAAAGTCATCGGCAAAAGTGGTCAGACATGTGATTACGATAAACTTTACATCCTCCTTAGGTAAAGGACATTATTTTAAATGCTTGGGGCTTCACTATACAACTATCGAATCGATAGCGTGTTTGACCCTGTGCAAGGTACTTTTAAATATTTTAAACTCTAACGAAAAGTATTTACCATGTGCTTCTTTATACTCTCTACCAGTCATAACCATGCGGTGTCAGCTAACTAATACGTTTCAGAACATTTGCTGCATGCTTTTAGCAACATTCTGCATTATAAGTACTGAGGTAAAAGGAATACATGCCAGTTAACTGCTGTCTTCGCCGCTTTCCTAGAATAGAAAATCATCTGCCTCTAAATTGACATGGATTTGCGTTAAAGGATGATAGAAAGTAGATGGAGTAATCGATTGAGAGAGGTTGTAACGAGGTATGATGTAATGGTGGACTCATGATGCATTCCAGAGAGAGGGAGTGTCATGGCAGGTCACATTTAAATATTTCGTCACGATTTCTCTCGTGCTGTATGGGTTGTGTGGAATAACATGCTTTCGACTCGTATACAATTTCGTGTTCTATGCGTGATGTAGAGCACTATATACATGAAGCCGTTAACAGCAAACGTCCCCATACCAAAGCCAGCAGATAACGCCCAAGCAATATGTGATGAATCCTGTCGACTAAACCGATGAGAAACCAATTTAGGTCCCATCCTGTAGACAAACGAAGATGTGTGCTAAGTACTCCATTTTCCTGTCAGATCTCGGACATAAATCGGGTTTTCAGTTTCATAACTGCGGTGATTCCAAGTTAGTGTAGAGAAATGTGAGGTACTGCAATTACTGTGTATACATTTACTTGACAGTTGTTGTCTGTGGAAGAGACTGTGTTCTGTTCAGAGCATTAGTGCAGCATGGCGTGTAATTTCATATTTCAAACACCACTGCTCTGCGTTTGTCTGTTACCTCATAAGGTATCATTGTTTCATAGATTTTTCTATTGCTGACGATCATTTTATACGACTGATGTGAGTGTAGCATAATTTCCAAAATGTAATCAGATATGGACTGTGAGCGCTATACACCTCCAGAAATGTCCATGTATCACATAGAACGCATGTTTTCTATTTTCCTTTGCTCTATAGGGTAGAAGTGTTATCATCTTACAGTTTCTCGCTATAGCGAGTGGGGTAAAAAGCTTGCAGGGTGAATTTATGTCAGGTATTGGAAATACATTTCTTGCATTGGAGTATTAACAGAATTGCATTCTACATGGTTAATATATCGCAAGCCATTCTTCTCTGACATTAAAACATGTTTAAATGCAGAACTGTTAAGCCTTAGGATTATGTGTTAATGTTCTACAATCATTTCTCTCTTTTGTGTGCCATCTTTGTATGGATTCCAAACAGTACAAAAGGTCTATAAAATTGTTAGCACAAGTGATTTACATAAAATGTTTCGAATTCCTTCTATCTGGAGCTCCATCAAACATAAACCATATGTTTCCTTTTAACCGTTTGTTATGGGAACACAATACTCTCAAGCGTATCATGCTCGTATATACTACACAGGAGAGCTAACCTCATCAGCATGCATGCATCTAGAGAGATCATATGTAACTGGATGGGTGACCTGAGTAAGATTAGTATGGAGCAGTCGTCGCAGAGTGGCAGAATATATGCCCATATCACTGGCATCAGTCATTGTGTCAGTTTGGAACACATGGTATGCTATTTCTGAAAGCAAAATATAGACGTGCATTCATTTCGTGAAACTCAGATTTTTGTATTCCTTCACGGGACTTCAGATGTAGGGTGTATAATGCCCTCTAATTCTGGTCATTCCCAAATTGAATCTGAGACAATATTGCTAGGAGGGTTGATTAAAGATAGAGGAACAGTTGCAAGATGCATAGAGAAACTACGTAAACTTTTACTCATGATTCACGAATGGTAAAATACTTTGTCACTCCTATCCACATGGGGTGAGACAGTTCATCGTAATAACATTCTTCCCCGAATTTATAAGGTGTTTCGGCTAAGGAACGAAGTTTTTGTACCTCATCTTTGCTAATAGCTATTTCCTATCCTAAGACACAGTGATTCGGGCAGTGTAACAGGATTCGCGATGAGTCCACATGTATATATCACTCGTAAAGTAATGGAGGGGAGTGGTTTAGCTATGATACATAAATTGAGAATCTTGTTGCAGTGTCATTGGCTGATAGCATCATGAGATCAATGCGATGAGAAACTTTTGACATGACACGTTGTCGAGAATCGTGGTTTGGCACTCCAGTAATTGGGTAAAATGCGTTTAAATTACGAAAATTGATGGGAAATATGTAAATTTTTATATAAACGACAAAAATGTGGTTTAATGTGGGTACTAAAGTGCTCACCTGGGACTATGAAAATCGTTCCATTCCTCCACCGGTGCGTTGACTACTCATGGTACAAACTATGGATGTGCTGCGGAATACCAAATTGTTACACGTGCGGTTATGCATTGTGGGCCATAAAAATGAAAGACACAGCGTCCAAGGATCTGTAGCTCGTGACGACCACCGAAACAGTGATAAGCGCAACATGCTCTGCCAATATGAGGAATCAATGCTCTTCGTCTATTCGAAAATGGAGCACTGGGACATCTGCTATCCCTTACTGTGTAACATGAGTTTCATTGCAGAGGTCGTCACCTTCGGGAGCTGTTTACAAACGTTGCACAGTGGTGCAAACTGTTCCAGTTTCCATACGTCGTGATGTCTCCACCATTTTTGTTAATGAGAAACCCCACCCTTGCGTTTAGCCTTCCCCTCAGGGATGCCGATTTCAGCTACCTGGCGAGTGGAATCCGACTGCAGGAAGAAAATTACTCACTATGCAAAAAGACTCTTATGATCAATTTAATTAATTAATCAATCATTTTGATATTAATGACATGGTGCCTGACAGGTGGAAGCAAGGGCGGGTGCACCACGGATATATTATTCGTGATTTGGAGCGATAATCAGCCGCTTTCCGTTGCGGCGAGATATTTTAAAGATGTTTCAGTCTCACACCCGCACAGCGAATGATGACCATCGTAGTAAAATCAGCTATATTAAGGAATTTATGAAGTGGTATATAGTATGAACCTGATATTTTCAACTCCTCTGTGCTGCTACCTTAAGAGACTCCGTAGGTGACGAAGCATTAGGTTAGTTCGTAAACGACCAGGTATCCTGTGACATAGGTAGAGCATGCTCTTATACTCCGTGATGATCCAAAAAGAATATTCTTGTCCTTTGATAGCGGATGTAGCAGACATTAAACTGATAAGAAGAGACACATTTTTTACTTGATGAAAGAATACTTACATGAAATACACCCTATATCATACTATTGTACAGGATTTTTACAAGTAACGATACTTTAACAATCGGAAGATGCGTATAGACTTCGATTTTCTCTGCCTGTGAAAACAGCCCGTGTAAATGGGAGGAATCTACATTTCGTATGTAGAATAAAATCACTGTCTCGGACTGGGTAAAGTGGATTTGAGTTCATGTCGGTGGTTGAATTGCAGTTAGAACTATAGGTCTAAGCCACACCATTTTGTCTCCCAGAATCTGGGAGCCAGTGGCTGACCAGAAGCTGCAGCTTAGGAGCCACTTGAGAGAGAGCGGAGGCGTTTTCATGGTACCAAATATCAAAGGAGCTGACTTCTGCTCTGCAGTCACTGGACTGTCCAGGCGGTGCTGCTTCAGGCATCCCCTGGGTCGCTGAACAGCTAACTACTGTTCAGTATGCTTTTGGTCGACTTAATGATCGCGTCAGTTATGGACAATATGTGGAGGAGCGCGGTTGTGTTCTCTAACGTCTCTGCATACTAGACTCCCAATATATGGTGAGTGTTTTGAAATTGAACTACTTGACTTATTTCCGTTTATCTACGCACATGGGGATGGATCATGTCACACTTTGCGATGTGATCACCTCTCACTGGTTTCCATCGGTGTCACTTTTCTCACTGGGATTGCTCACTTGTTCATGAGCTGGGCACAAAGCTTACAGACACTGTGGGAAGCAGACGTGTTGTTGCCACTTTCCCAGCCAACATCAGTATGGGCATTATTCTTCTAGCATCATGCATCTGCTCAGAGCCGCTAGCGTGTGCGTACTTTATAGAGTCTATTTATGGAATGTGTGTTAGGCAGGGTTCCTCACAATCTTTGTGGAAAGTTAAGGTCTTTGGTAGCAATGATTTTTTTGTGATAGCTTATTCCCACTGTCAATCAGAGCAGGGGTGTGGATGGGAAGCAGGTGCTTCCTACCACCTCTTACCTACTGACACAACCTCGCAGAGGCTTGCCATACCCAATGGTTTGTTCAAGGATTGGTGCAACTTTGGTCCCTGTCTCACATCACACATGAACCAGCCTTGTGTACAAGCCTCTCTGACCTGCGTGCATGGGAATATGTGAGGCAGCTGGCATGACTGTGTTTCCCAGAATATATGCTTTGCGGTCAAAGCGATGTGACTGGAAGGTTCTTTTCACTGAATATGGTTTGTGGGGGTGGAGCAGAGTGGTTTTATTCTCAAAATCAATGCATACAAGACCTCTGATATATTTAGCACTATCATCTATTTGAAGTGGATATTTAAAATATGCAAAATTTATGTATGTGATTTTCTAACATTGAAAATATGTTTCATTATGAAGAAGAATCATTGGAAGATGGTGGTGAGTGTTTTATCTATGTGACTCCTGTGAACTGTTTAACAATTAAGTTGATAGGGATGTGCAAATGGACTATTTCCTGTTAGTAGCCCTCCCGTTGTTCCCATTATTAGCTAGAAGGAACACAGTATTCTGAAGAGGGATGAAAACCTCTGTCTACATGTTTGGAGACGTTGGTTCAACATAAACAGGAAGTAGTCACTTCAGACAGTGTATGAGGCAGAAAATGAGTCTTCACTTCACCGATCAATCGAATGCCACCATCTGATATTTTTGTTTTTTTTGTTTTGGCCACAAGTTCAAAGGAAGTCGACATCTGGTCTGTGGTCAGTAGTAATTAGTATTGTGATCTGTAATTATGACATTGGGTAGTTTTTTACCCATATGCTAGTGCCCAGACGACAGGAATATGGGCAGGTGACCCAAAATGATGGCTTATATACTGCACTTCATTCAATTCCTTGGTGCTTATAGTTATTACGTCATCAGAAGTGGGGCAGATGTGAAAATCACCCAAGTGTCGGAGCTAGGTCTCGCACAACTCTATTAAATAAAGAATATGTGTCAATACATTGTTGACATTGATTTGAATTCCATATTGTGAGATCCCTCCTGTCTAGGACAGACTTTATCCACCCATGTCCATATGGTGGAAGGGAGGGCAAATGAGAAATGGGAGGGCAGCTGAAGAATTTCCCAGAGGGGGAGGGCTTAATTATTTGAACAATTAAATTACTTAGTAAATTAATCTGATATCAAATGGGTGCTTGTATTGGCACTGGGGTTGGGGGTTTGGGGATTGTCCAGTAAGGTGAGAGAGGTGAAGGGGGAGGGGAGGTGTGGGGGGTTCCTCAGAAGTAGCGCATGTTATGCACATGGGATCATAAATCAATAAACAGGCGATCAAATCAATTAGCAAAACAATAGTTTTGCCTCTGAATGTATGCTTGCCCTTGAATGTATACAACCTACACAAACAAAATCCGCCAGAACTGGCTTTACCCTACCACTCACACTTAATAATCATATACAACTGGTAGCTAGACGGAAGATCTGAACCCATAGAGGGCAATAGGAATAATACACTAAATTACAGGCTCATATCATTAATGTCGATTTGCAGAACCATTTTGGAATATATATTGTGTTTGAAGATTATGTATTACCTTGTTGAGAATGGTCTATTGACACATAGTCAATGCAGATTTAGAAAACATCGTCCTTGTGAATTATTACCAGTTCTTTTTCACACAAAGTGTTGAGTGGTATCGATAAGGGTTTTCAAATTAATTCCATACTTCTAGATTCCAGAAGGCTTTTGGCACTGTACCTCACAAGCGGCTGCAAATCAAATTCTGTGTTTATGAGATTCTGTCTCAGTTATGCTACTGGTTTCATGATTTCCTTTCAGAGTGGTCACAGCTCATAGTAAATAAAGATATTGTTGTAGGCCCTCTGTTATACCTTATCTGCACAAATAATTTCGGAGGCAATCTTAGCAACCATTTTGATCGTTCGTTGTTTATCGTTTAGTAAGTACGTCGGAAGGTCAAAACCAATTGCAAAACGATTTAGATAAGATATCTGTATGGTACATAAATTAGCAATTGATGCTAAATAGTGAAAAGAGTGAGGTCATCCATATGAGTGCCAAGAAGAAACCTCTAAATTTCGGATACACAATATGTCAGTCAAATAAAAAAGATGTAAATTCAAATAATTACCAATGAATTACAACATCGAACAACTGAAATTGAAAAGAGCACATAGAAATTGTTGTGGGGGAGGCGAAACCTAGACTACGTTTTATCTGCAGAACAATTAGAAGACGCAACAGATCTATTAGAGATACTGCCTAAACTAAGCTTGTCCGTCCTCTTTTGGAGTATTGCCATGCAGTGTGGGATTCTTACGAGATGGGAAGCATTTCTTGTATTATCGAGAAATAGTGGAGAGAGTGTCACGGTCCTGGTACAAGACATGGGGTCGACGTCACCAAAACAAGTGTGTTTCTCGTTACGGCGGAATCTTCTCACAAAATTTCAGTCACCAGCTTTCTCCTACCAGTGAGATAATATTTTGTTGACTGCGACTTACATAGGGCGAAACGATCATCATTGTACAGTAAAGGGAAACGAGAGCTGGTACCGAAAGATACAGTTGATTGCTTCTTTCTAGCGCTGTTCGTGATCGGAATAGCAGAGAAATGTTGCGAAGGTGGTTCGACGAACTCTCTGTGTGATCTGCAGAGTAGCCACTACGTGCAGATGTAAGGGGCGACAATTGTCGAACTATTAAAAAAAAAACGTAATTTAGTTACAAACTACGGCGTGAAGGGCTTTATTCAATATGTAAACGTCACTACAGATATTCGGTATTAGGTTATGACATGTTCGATATGCCTCCCATCATTCGGCACGATGTGGCACAGACGACTAGGAAAGTTCTGCATGAACCGCTGAAGTGTCGGAACATCAATATTACCGATGTCCTCCTGAATGGCTCAGCAATGGTTTTGGGATTTTTGCTGTATACCTTGTCTTTAATAAACCCCGACAAAAAGGAATCACATGTGTTCAGATTTAAGAGAATATGGCTGCCAATCGAGGCCCATGCTAGTGGCCTCTGGGTTCCAATACGGTCCTCAAGTGCTCCTGCAGGACATCAAACACTCTCCTGCTTCGATGGGGTCGAGCTCCATCATGCATGAACCACGTCTTGTCGAAATCTGGGTCACTTTAGATAATGGGGATGAAATCGTCTTCCAAAACCTTCATGGTAATCACCGTATCATCGAGGAATACCGTACCATCACGGAATATCGTACCGATTATTCCGCGACTAGTCATCGCACACCACACAGTCACCTGTTAAGACTTCTCGATGGCGAAATGCGAATTCTCAGACCGCCAAATGCTCATATTTGCTTATTGACGAACCCATCCCATTGAATGTGGGCTTCGTCGCTAAACCAAAAACGCATGCGCATACTAATTCCCATCATGCCCTGCGGCCAACCGTGCAGTTGGAAAGTCCCAACGCAAACGACTTGGAAGTTACGACGATTTTATTTCGTATAGTTTTATAATTGTCGCCCTGTACATCATCAGCATCATCATCTCAGACTTTTTCCACGTCGTGTTGGGTCGGCGTTGCTTTGTTCCTCCTTCACTTCCAGGAATGCGTATCCATAGCTTCTTCTCTGAGCCATCCTTTCTCCCATAGGTCTCCTGCTACCTTTTCTTTCCATCTCAGTTTCGGTCTTCCTCTTCCCCTTGATCCTTCGATTTCTAGGTCTCTTCTCCCCACGTAGTACTCCCCTCTTCTCTCACGTGTCCATACCATCTTAGCCTACTTTCTTGGATCTTCTTCCCTAAGGGCCCCACTTTCACTGTTCCCCTGATGTGCTCATTCCTTAGTCTATCCTTTCGTCTCACCCCACGCATCCACCTTAACCTTCTCATTTCTGCCACTTTCAACTTTTTCTCTTGGGCTTTTGTAATTGGCCAAGTTGCTGCACTATAAGCATCGCTGGTCTCACCACAGACTAGAAAAGCTTTCCTTTCATTCTGCAGCTAACCTGCTTATCACACAGTACTCCGCTAAGTTTCCTCCAGTTCATCCATCCACTATTTATCCTGTGCTGTATTTCGGCCGCCAGTCCTCCATTACTTTCCATGTAAGAGCCTAGGTATTTAAATTTATTGACCAGCGTCAGTTTTTCCCCTTGAAGGTTAATATATAGATCTTCCCTACCTTCCTATTTATAACGAATCTGACTCCCGTTTTTTCCTACAGTTAATATTACCCTTCACCCGTCTGGCTAGCTATCCTCATCTTCTTTCCATTTCTCTTCACTGACACTACTGTACCTAGATCGAGCCTTTGCATTTCCCTTTTCAGAATTCCTACTGTTCCTACCATCTTCAAACTTCTGACAGCCTACACCCCGACGTTAGCCTTTCGTTGTTATTCAGTTTTTCTCTTATGGTCACCCCCCCCCCCCTAGACAGGCCCCTCCGAGAGATCCGAATGGGGGAGCAGTCGGGAAATTTTTGCCCATGGAGAGATCATCACGACACTTTTTAGAGTTATAGATCGCATTTCTTGTGGATACACATCACATGTCTTTAATGCAGCTGTTTCCGTGGACTTCTGCAATCTCATACAGTTGATCATTGCTTATTCTTCCATCTTTTAGGGGCAGTTTCTCGCCCCAAGGGTAAGAAAGTGCCCTGAACCTCTGACCGTTCCTCCGCCCTCCTTGACGCGGCCGTTGGCAGAACGAAAGTGACTTCTTGTGCAACATGCCTTCGGCCACTATTGCTCCTGATTTTTATTGAAACTAATTGGAAGGTTCGAATCCAGGACCAATGACACACACACACACACACACACACACACACACATATATATATATATATATATATATATATATATATATTTCGAAATAAAGTTTATTGTATCTGCTAATGAAGATAGAAAACAGAATTCTTAATGTTAATGTTTTTGAAATATATGATTTTCAAGACAGACTTTCTTTGATTCTCTGAAACAAATTATACATGGAAGAAGTATTCATCATACAATAAATTCTGGCAAACAATAATTTGCGCTCCTATGAATAAATATATACAGTTCATTTTAAAATATGCTTCAAAATAATTATTTTTCACATTACAGATATACATTCCGCATTTGACGTATGTTCTCTTATCTTGAAACTGCAGCCAAGTTTCCTGCGTTTTGTGTAATTCCTTGCCTCAAAAATTTTAGTAGTTGACGAGCCTAACTTCTGAAACAGGTTGCTACACAACTCTTCTTGGCTTTTTATTCACATTTCCTACATCACCTACATCATCACTGTCAGAGGAATTCACTGTACAAGGACGTCCTCTTTTTCTAGCTACTGGCATGATATCTTAACGTTCTTATTACTTAAGAGTCAGTTTCATCAAGCTTATCAGGACTGTCTCAGCCAAAACGAGATTTTGTCGTCCTACGAATCACATCATTCCGCACTGCTGTCATTAAGAGCCGGCCGTGGTGGCCGAGAGGTTCCAGGCGCGTTAGTCTGGAGCCACGACACCGCTACGGTTGCAGGTTCGAATCCTGCCTCGTGCATGGATGTGTGTGATGTCCTTAGGTTTGTTAGGTTTAAGTAGTTCTAAGTTCTACGGGACTGATGACCTCAGATGTTACGTCCCATAGTACTCAGAGCCATTGTTTTGTCATTAAGAAGAACTTCCAACAACTCATGAGTTAATGCTTCGTGCACTGATCTAGAGAGGAAAACTATAAAAGTTATTTCAGTCTTCCATTATCATAGGCCAAATTGAATTTAGCAGACATGCATTAAGACCTCAGGTCTACGTACGAGGATCTGTATCAAACGGATTATTCCATTGTAACCAACAAAATTTAAACAAATCTAAATTAATTGTCAAACCTAGGATAGTTAGCGAAGTTTCATATTTAGGGCGTAATAAGTACATGCCTTTTCGGTTTGTAGAATGACCATGTTTTGCGTACGTAAAACTCTAAACCAGCACGCGAATCCTTCCTTCCAAAGTGTTTTTAAGACTAAGAACTAGAATATCCACACACGCCGACTGTCGATCTATAAACAGAAAAATACGCCAAAAAAAGGAGAAAGAAAAATGTCGCAAGGTATACGTATGTGGACCGAGGCAACGGAGGTATTACAATTGTTCACAAAAGAAAGAAAAAAAATATTGGCATTACTTTTCAACACGCAAATCTTGGTGACAGTATTGGATTGCGTATACCTAAATTTCTACTTTCTCCAGGACCTAAATAAAATGTCTTCTCTCAGTCATGGTTTCTTCTGTAGGCTTCCGTAAGTAGACTGTCTGATTAAATGTATCGAGACATTTGTTAGTGGGCATTGATATATGTGTATACATCCTTCGCCTTTATGTGGGCTGGGGACATTTTAATGAGATGTCAGAATGTCTGTGGAGGAATGATGGTACCTGATTCTTCCTGAAGAAATGAAACCATTTAAGGCATTGATGTTGAACGCTATGTTCTTTGACGAAATCGACGTGGTACGTCGCCACATAGGTGGTCGATTTGGTTCAGGTCGGCACACAGGGCATGCCAGACAATTTCCAGAATGTCATTGTCCAAAAACCATTGTCTAAAAGATGTTGCTTTATG
The DNA here is from genome assembly GCF_021461385.2 of Schistocerca piceifrons. NCBI lineage: Eukaryota > Metazoa > Arthropoda > Insecta > Orthoptera > Acrididae > Schistocerca > Schistocerca piceifrons. Next base: position 515,418,500 of record NC_060143.1, read on the forward strand.
ACAGTGTGCACTACCTTCGTGATAGAGTCATCGTCTGTGGCCTGTTTCTATGCTGTCAGATCAGTTCATAGCCCTCCACATATTGCGTCTTCTTTATCACAACAAGGAAAGAAAATTAGTATCTTAACACCAGCTCCTCCGTGTTTCCCTGTTGGTACTACAGCTGATGGCAGGCAACGTGTTCCAGGCATTTTCCAAACCTAAACCCTATCATCGGGTTGTTACACGGTACAGCGTGATTTATCTCTCCAAATAACTCGTTTCCAGTCATCCAGTAGCATCGCTTTTTACATCACCTCAAGGTTCTCCCCTTGGAAATCACGAGTGATTTCCGCTAATTTCATGCGATAATGATGGAAGCTGATGAAATGAATTAAAACATGGGCTATAGCCAGGACTTGTATTCGGGACTCCTTACTTAGTAGGCAAGCATGCTAGCCATAACAGCACCACAGCTAACCTTGCTGCATGGACAGCCATCCCCAACACAAACTTCAATTCGTATCTTCAGCATACGTCCCCTTCTTAGCTCATCACTATTGCAGAGGCTCTCCAGCATTGGAATAGCACCCAGCATTAGAGGTGATGGGGAAATCCTGTACCTCCGCTGCAGGTGTACGTGTATTTTCCTCGAGATATTTACATCATTATCAGTCCCCGTCCGTCAGTACCTGAGGTTTGCCTACTATTGATTTAGGACTGCTTGTTCCTTCGCGTTTCCACTTAAAAGTTGCTGTTGTGGCCTTCCGCCCAGAGACTGGTTTGATGCAGCTCATCATGCTACGCTATCCTTAGAAAGCTTCTTCACCTCCGAGTAACTACTGCAACCTACATCCTTCTGAATCTGCTCAGTGTATACATCTCTTGGTCTCCCTCTACGGTTTTTACCCTCCACACTGCCCTCCTATACTAAACTGGTGATCCCTTCTTTTAGTCAAGTTGTGCCACAAATTCCTGACCTCCCCAGTACTGTTCAGTACCTCCTCATTAGTTATTTGATCTACCCGTCTAATCCTCAGCATTCTTCTGTAGCACCACATTTCGAAATCTTGTGTTGTCTTCTTGTCTAAACTATTTATCGTCCATGTTTCACTTGCAAACAGGTCTACACACCATACAAACACTTTCAAAAAATACTTCCTGACACTTAAATCTGTACTCGATGTTAACAAATTTCTCTTCTTCAGAATTTCCTTGCCATCACCAGTCTACATTTTATATCCTCTCTACTCCTACCATCCTACTTATTTTGCTTCACAAATAGCACAACTCATCTACTACTTTTAGTGTTTCGTTTCCTAATCTAATTCCCTCAGCATCACCCGATTTAATTCGAAGACATTCTATTATCCTTGTTTTCCTTTTGTTGATTTTTATCTTATACCCTCATTCCAAGACACAATCCATTCCTTTCAACTGCTCTTCCAGGTCCTTTGCTTTCTCTTACAGAATTAAAAGATCATCGGTAACCTCAAAGTGTTTATTTCTTCTCCACGGATTTTAATTGCTACTCCAAATTTTTCTTTTGTTTCCTTTACTACTTGCTCAATATACAGATCGAATAACAACGGGGATAGGCCACACCCCTGTCCATCTCCCTTTCCAACCACGGGTTTCGTTTCATGCTCCTCGACTTTTATAACCGCCTTATGGTTTCTGTACAAATTATATATAGCCATTCGCTCCCTGTATTTGAACCTTTTCACCTTTACAATTTGAAAGAGATTATTCCAGTCAACATTATCAAAAGCTTTATCTAAGTCTACAGATGCTAGAAACGTAGGTTTGCCTTTTCTTAATCTAAGATAATTCGTAGGGTCAGTATTGCCTCACGTGTTCCAACATTTCTACTGAATTCAAACTGATCTTACCCGAGGTCGTCTTCTACCAGTTTTTCCATTCATCTGTAAAGAATTCGAGTTACTATTTTGACTTCAAAATTACATCAGCAAGTGTCGACGTTGGAAGCTTTACAAAGGTTACTTCGGGTCATATCCAATGACTTGTCCACAGTCGCATACACTGAGCTCTCCGGATCGATTAACTTGCCGTTGACAATACAATTTATGGTGGCATCTTGTGACTTCTAGTAGGCAATTACACATTACATAGGCATGTAGAGATAGTGTGTGACTGCATCCTAACTGTTCACAATGTTACACGAATATATATGTGCGATACGAGTGCAAGAAATGGTTAAAAAGTAATGTAAAATATTACGAAATCAAGGAAATCTGGCTTCAGTCTGGAAAGTATAGGAAAATTGAAGACGATAAGCTTGGTGTTGCCCAGGTTATTCGTCAAACCGATTATTACCAAATGTAAAGATGCATCTTACTTTAAAATCGCACGATGGAATAAATCGGTAAATGTTATATGTTACAAGAACAGGGGGGTACAGACAGTTTTGTATTCGGGGGGGGGGGGGGGGTTAAATATATTGTTACACTGTGATACATATCGTGCCGATATGTAAATATAAGTGTAACACCCTGTCTACTACGGGAGTCTTGCAGTATAGTTTGTGTCATCTCTACCATCGCGAGAGAAACGCAGCGTGGCCATCTGGTCAATAATTAGTTCATATTAGACAAGCACTGTAAAACTAGTATTTTGGAAGCTATTTTCTGCGGACTGGAGATAACGGGTAGAGGGCTAAAGCAGAGAAAGGCATAATGAAAGGGCACGTTGCCGGTATGGCAGGGTTTCGCTCTCGCTGGCCGCCGTACGCTGAATCTTCCGGCGGAGAGGGCCCTTGTTCTGCTAATAATTTATGTGACGCGGCTCGTCAAGGGCGGCGAGTGCAGGCGAGGCAGCGAGTTTCCAGCGACGCCATATATTGCTGAGAATGGAGGCCTGCGGAGAGCGAACTGAGTATGAATTAGTAGCAGGCACCCCACGTCGGCTCGTGCGAAGCTTATAATGAAGACGCTGCCTGCAGACGTGACGCAGCGGGGTAGCACCTGTAATATCTTAAATGCCGCCTTCTAAAGCTCTAAAACAGTGCATGAACTAGAGGTGACACCCATGCTCTTGGTAAGACGGGCATCAATTAATGGAAGCCGACTTACCCACAGCTTTTTTCTTTGCACGGCGTCAGGCCCGACACTAATTTTGATACTTATAATTACGTTATTCATCATTAGCGTGGAGGAAATCATTTAGTGTAAAGATATTGATGTTTAAAAAAAAATCGTTGTCACATTGAGAACTATAGAACTGAATGTTTCTGCAATACTGCATCAAAGAAAGGAGGAGAGAACTGCGTGTTTGTTTTCTTTCCTTTTTTTTTTTTTATAAGCAATGCACAGGAGACAAGACACAACCTTTTCCTAGACGTACACTACAGGCCAATGAAATTTCTACACCAAGAAGAAATGCAGATGATAAACGGGTAGTGATTCGACAAATATATTATAATACAACTGACATGTGATTACGTTTTCGCGCAATTTTGTTGCATATATCCGGAGAAATCAGTACCCAGAACAACCACCTGTGGCCGTAATAACGGCCTTGATACGCCTGGGCATTGAGTCAACCAGAGCTTGGATGGCGTGTCCAGGTACAGTTTCCCATGCAGCATCAACACGATACCATAGTTCATCAAGAGTAGTGACTGGCGCATTGTGACGAGCCAGTTGCTCGGCCACCATTTACCAGACGTTTTCAATTGGTGAGAGATCTGAAGAATGTGCTGGCCAGGACAGCAGTCGAACATTTTCTGTATCCAGAAAGGCCCGTACAGGACCTGCACCATGCCGTCGTGCATTATTCTGCTGAAATGTAGGGTTTCGCAGGGATCGAATGAAGGGTAGAGCCACGCGTAGTAACACATTTGACATCTAACGTCCACTGTTCAAAGTGCCATCAGTGCGAACAAGACGTGACCGAGACGTGTAACCATTGGCAATCCATACCATTACGCTGAGTGATACGCCAGTATGGCGATGACGAATACACGCTTCCAATGTGCGTTCACCGCGATGTCGCCAAACACGGATGTGACCATCATGATGCTGTAAACAGAACCTGGATTCATCCGAAAAAATGACGTTTTGCTATTCGTGCACCCAGGTTCGTCGTTGAGTACAGCATCGCATGAACTCCTGTCTGTGATGCAGCGTCAAGGGTAGCCGCCGCCATGGTCTCCGAGCTGATAGTCCATGCTGATGCAAACGTCGTCGAACTGTTCGTGCATATGGTTGTTGTCTTGCAAACGTCCCCATCTGTTGACTCAGGGATCGAGACGTGCCTGCACGATCCGTTACAGCCATGCTGATAAGATGCCTGTCATCTCGACTGCTAGTGATACGAGGCCGCTGGGATCCAGAACGGCGTTCCGTGTTACCCTCCTGAACCCACCGATTCCATATTCTGCTAACAGTCATTGAATCTCGACCAACGCGAGCAGCAATGTCGCGATACAATAAACCGCAATCGCGATAGGCTACAATCCGAGTTTTATCGAAGTCGGAAACGTGATGGTACGCATTTCTCCTCCTTGCCACAGGCGCCAACCTTGTGTGAATGCTCTGAAGCTAATCATTTGCATATCACAGCATCTTCTTCCTGTCGGTTAAATTTCGCGTCTGTAGCACGTCGCATCTTCGTGGTGTGGCAATTTTAATGGCCAGTAGTGTAGTTTTACAGAGTGATGATTATAACCTTTCTTTACGACAATTGAAACAAATCTCGGCTATTGGTTGTTTGATTATACGTGTAAGGAGCACAATAAAGAGAACGTAATTGACTGTAGAAAAACAATTTGGGATGACTGTATCTAAAATGAATATTATGATTCAGAATGAAAATTGTGGAATATAAATTAGATTCTCTCTGATACACTCTCAGTCACATACACTTAAACTTTTGCTTAGAAGCACAAAATACGTAAGATTCAGTCTGCAGACATTGTGTACTGTCCATTCTTAAACTGTACATACTATAGCAACTAATAGCTAAATAATGGAGCATGTCCGTGTGCCAAGTTGACCTTTGAGAAAAGAATAGGATTAACTAGTTATCGCGCAAACAGAGTAAAATTATGTATCTAACAATATACTTAGAAAGTCCGAACCAACACAGAACCCTAAGACACAGACCATATTCGCTTTATCGTACCGGGCGAGACGGAGCAGTGGTTAGCAAACTGAACTCGCATTCCGAAGGACGCCGGTTCATACCCGTGTCCGGCTACACTGATTTAGGTTTCCCGTGATTTCCCTAAATCACTCGAGATAAGTGTCAGCATGGTTCCTTTGAAAGCGTTCGGCCGGTTTCCTTCCCTAAGCCGAGGTTGTGCTCAGCCTCTACACACCTCATTGTCGATGGGACGTTAAATAATCTCCTCCTCCTGCTGCTGCCTCCACGTTTATCGTCTCGTTAATCTGAGGACACATCAGACGTTTAGCTTGTTGATGTTACCACGTCTTGAAATGAAACACATTATTTTATAATGCAGTTTACACAGTTGTGTGGGTACAATATAGGCACTGTACACTGCTGGCTCCTTTAACCGGAGGAGGAGTCTGTCGTCAGAAGACCTATATTTAGAGGGAATTTCCTCCCGCATCGGCCGAGAGAATGAGTGCTTAACATGTACGATCAAGATATCATGTGGCAGGAAGAGAGAGACTTGTTTAATGATGAAATCTAGCTCAAATCAAAAGTTAAAGACGGCTACAACCACTGGCGTCGATTTCTAACCGTGTCTTCAAAAAGGCAGAAACATTGTATCTAGTAAAAATAAAAATTATTAAGAAGAAATTAAAAGCATTTACCGATTATTAGATTATTCTCAATGGAGAGAAGTCTTCCGAAGTAAGAGTGATTTCAAGTGTGTCGCAGGGGAGTGTCGTAGGACCGTTGCTATTCACAATACATATAAATGGCCTTGTGGATAACATCGAAAGTTCATTGAGGCTTTTTACGGATGATGCTGCAGTATATCGAGAGGCTGTAAAAATGGAAAACTGTACTGAAATGCAGGAGGATCTGCAACGAATTGACGCATGGTGCAGGGAATGCCAATTTAATCTCAATGTAGACAAATGTAATGTGCTGAGAATACATTGAGAGAACGATCCTTTATCGTTTAGCTACAATGTAGCAGCACAGCAACTCGAAGCAGTTAATTCCATAAATTATCTGCGAGTGGGCATTATGAGTGATTTAAAATGGAATGACCATATAAAATTAATCATCGGTGAAGCAGATTCCAGACTGAGATTCATTGGAAAAATCCTAAGGAAATGCAGTCCGAAAACAAAGGAAGTAGGTTACGAGAAAATGGCTCTGAGCACTATGGGACTTAACATCTGTGGTCATCAGTCCCCTAGAACGAAGAACTACTTAAACCTAACTAATCTCCTTAGATTCCGAGGCAGGATTCGAACCTGCGACCATAGCGGTCACGCGGTTCCAGACTGAAGCGCCTAGAACCGCACGGCCACACCGGCCGAAGTAGGTTACAGTACACTTGTTTGCCCACTCCTTGAATACTGCTCACCGGTGCGGCATCCGCACCAGATAGGGTTGATAGAAGAGATAGAGAAGATGCAACGGAGAGCAGCACGCTTCGTTACAGGATCATTTAGCAATCGCGAAAGCGTTACGGAGATGACAGATAAACTCCAGTGGAAGACTCTGCAATAGGGACGCTCAGTAGCTCGGTACCGTACCTTCACCGAGGAGTCAAGCAGTATATTGTATGTCCTACGTATATCTGGCGAAGAGACCATGAGGATAAAATGAGAGAGATTAGAGCCCACACAGAGGCATACCGACAATCTTTCTTTCCACGAACAATACGAGTCTGGAATAGAAGGGAGAACCGATAGAGGTACTCAAGGTATCCTCCGCCACACACCGTCAGGTGGATTGCGGTTTGTGGATGTAGATGCAGATGTAGATTAAGAACCAACACACTATGAAAGAAAAATAATTTTCAACAGTCTGATCGTTGTAGCAGAGAGGTGCTGACCTTAAATTATAATTGTTGACCACTAAATTCAATCGGCGCATTCCGACTGCAACTCAGAGACATAAAATGAATCATCCAAAAGAGATCCACTAGATCTGCCTATGAATGAACTGCATAATTCAACTCCAGACTGCTGTTTAATCAGATCATGTGTTACAAAGATGACGAAAATAAGTGTGTCATACAAAAACAGTGACTCTCCATCGTACGACATTCCTACGAAAGTCGTAAAATCTTGTCCTGACTTGATGTCGCTCAACTTGAGTTGCAGGTAGTCTCCCATACACTCATTTACTTCCTTCTCATAATCTCAATTTTAATTTATTTTTATTATTATTTTTTCTTTTGTGAAAGAGGTCTACTACAGAATACCGAACCACCTTAGCGAGAATAATTATTTAACAACAGCTCATTATACCAATGTAAAGGCCTCTATTGTATAAGCACCGTATATGATCTTACAATGTTGGATGAGATAAAAAAAAAAAGACATTCTTGTGTGCATTTCTGTCATTTTGTTCAGGCCTACGTGTAAATCATAAAAATGTACTGTAAACATGACGCTTGCCTTGTATACATGGAGTCTCATCTTAACTAAATAAAACAAAGATTTGTATTAAATATTTTATCATTCAGAGCTTGGCCTGCTACTGTTTTGACTGACATAAATGATTTGTTGGGGAAACTGCTAGTGTCATTAAAATCTGTGTAGCGTTCTTTTCTGATTGCACAGTGTAATTATCACGTATCAAATCACATCCATACCTTACGAAACCAGGACACTAACATACCACGTTTAGAACTGTTCACAGCAAACAGTTTAATCCTCCTTCCTACAGAGACTCTTATTAAGTAAAGAAAAATATAAAAAGTGATTTACCATGCAGGAAGTAGATCTCGGAGGTCACACGCTAGGTGTGACTTTCCTTCTGAAATTCCTATTTATCAAAAGAGGTCATAATTTAAGTTGGTACCATCACAATAATAATATTAGGCTGACAGTGTTCTTCACATACATTTACATGATATTGTCCTATGGGACAATCCTCTAGGGCAACGCAGTTATAATGAAAAAGTATTTATTCTACAGAAACGTGTAATAAGATTTTGGGCAAATTTGACAGAATGTCTTGCAGAGCCGATTTCCATACCTACAAATGTCAACGCCAAAGGTATTTGTGTTTAACAACACAACGAAATTTTGCTTCAGCAGCATAGTTCACGGCCATACTTGTATGAATAATTATTTCCATACGAACTATGAAACACTATCCAGGTTAGATACTAGATACTATATTTTGGTGTACTATATTCTGGTGCCAAAATCTACAGCTAAAAAATGTTTCTGTCGGAGAACACAAAAGGCGAATATGCTCCTCTTTACATGAAGCCGATAGAAATGTGGTGAACCAGCTTCCTCACCAAAACTTTTCTATCCGAACACATATGCGCTCTTTCTACACAGAATATTCCTTTTACTCAGTTTCTCTTCGTAGTGTAGCGTTCATGTCGGCATTTCCCTTTCATTGCCAGAATGTATGTAACTCTCTCTTCCGTTGACGCCTTAAAATCTACTGCCTCTCTTTTCAACCATGTTTCCTCTCCACACGTGACCTTTTGGAGGTTCCGCTCAGAGTTTTGACCTCTATACCGTCAAACTTTCATATGTGGGTATAGGGGTTGCTAGGACTGCTCAAACCACGTTGGATGGAGGAAAACTGACAGTCAGTATACCTTCTATCTTTGACTCACACTCCTATCGTCTTCATCCATCCGTCTTTCTCTTTCACTGCCTCTTTATCCTGCCAACACCACTGACTCATCTCTCTTTCTCTCCCATTGGAATTGCCTCCTCTCTCTCCCACTGTCAGTGTGTCTGTGGCACTCTCTTTCAATACAAAAGGCTTGAATACGTTCGCAAGCCACAATTTTTGGTGAGGAAGGCAGAATGGAGGTTGATGTAGCTGGTTCCCCACATTTTTGACAGTGTTTTGAAGAGCAACATACTCGAATTTTCTGTACTTTGACAGGAGAATTTTTCAGCTGGTTCCCTTCTTTTTCCTTTTACAGCAGGGTGTGCTGTTTGTATAAAACGAAATTGTATGTCAGTAATGTTTTGAGAGTTCATTTATATCCTTCAAAACTTTTATATACTTTGACACACATAAACTGTGCTGGCTTAAGCTGTCGCCAGCACACTGGTCGGCAAAGATGTAGTGCGAAGACCGACTGTAGGTGCTCGATCAAATGCACCTATCTGGAGAGAGGCCAAAGACACACTTGGAAGCAACGTGACGCCAACGACTTCTTGACCACAAGTATCTAGGCTGCCACCGCTGACCGGAGGCTCTCAATTATTCAGTCACTGACACATTCTAGTTTCGCATCTGTCATTCATCCGCAGAGCATGCTTAGGCTACAACAATACATAGTATCAGATTATAGCAAGATTACCGACATTGTCTTCAAGAGGACTTTTATTTCTGAACTTGTACCACAGAACTTACAGTTCGTGTAAAAATGGGATACAGGCCACACATAACATCTTCTCCCCTGTTTCCCAAAGTACAAGACTCTAGTGACGAGGATTCTACATAAACAGCAGATAACTCGGAGTGATACAAAATCATCTCTCATCCAATGCAACCACACTGTACACTACTATACATAAAAATGCTTCATATTTGTAGGCTGCACCTATATATATATATATATATATATATATATATATATATATATATATGGTATTTTATTTGCAAGCGTAAAGAAATTCGTATGAAAATATTACTTTTTGTAAGGTACTTACGCCGCCAGGTGGCACCATCGAATAATTTCCCCCTCAAGATAGACAATAGGAGCGAAGTGCTCATTAAACAGAGATAGCGTGTCAGGAAGTATTGTTGGGGAGAAAAAGAGTGCTAAATTCATAGTTCGTTAACGTCAGAACCCTTGCGATGACCCCAGAAGCCTTGAAATTTGTTCACTTCGTCACTTCGTTAGTTAACAACAACATTTACTCAGTCCAGATGTTACCTGCATATTTTGCATGCATAAGTGCGATTACTTTCGAACCTCTGTATCTCCGTCACGGATAACGATATCAAAACTAGTTTCAAGATTCAATCTGTTGCATCCTTGAGCCCCCGGATCGAGATGTACCCTTGTACGGTTTGTGGCTGACGCTACAGATCACACTTTAATAATTATAGTACAAAGTTACGTCACCAGTTAACGTCACATTTTCAGCAAGTACACCAAGTCCTTTCATCCACACATGTGTTTTTTAATCATTACTAACTTTACGACCAGAGCGAGTATACAAAGTAAAAGGCATACTACTATATACATAACTAGGCCTAGACTGGGACTTAGCATCTGTTCCACAATGCCAGGTCTTGTAAGCGATATGGTAAAAATTTCGGCGATATGCAATGAACAGAAATTATGGAAGTGGCCATCACCAATGCTGGAGCTTTTGGAACCCGAAAATCATAGTTTTCCAGGTGTATTTTGATAACGGTTAAAAATTTTAGAAATTTGTTAAATGGTATTTCCAGATATATGTCTAAAGAGTGCACAGTTAAAGTATGAGCCATTTTCTATAGTTAGTTATTTAGATAATTCCGGCACACCGTGCAGAAACGGCTATAAACGGTTTTTCTGCGGGTTTCTGCATACTTACGGTAACTTTGTACAGTGAACTTCCGTGACGGATAATGATATCGAAAAACGTTCAGACGTTCTCCGAGAACGTCTTCTTAAGGACACAGAGTAAAAAATTGGAAGATCTATCATGAATTTAATTTATTTTTTCGGTGTTTTCTCACAAACCTCTCATGAACATGCTTTTATCAGCCAACCGATTAGCTCAATTTGTCTGAGCTGGAGGAAGTGGGTAACGTTTAAATTGTGATCCTGTACTATAGGGTAGCTACAGTACGCCCTTTCTTCCAATAGTCGTACCAAAGTTTTTTAGGTCAAGGTCTATCCGACACACCTCGTCCCTTTATCCCTTTACCCCTGTGGGCAGTAGAACCCAAGATGTGAACCCTTGAAAAATACGCATTTCCGCACACATTTGTCTGGGACATATTGACATCGTACACTGTTGTGCAGGACGGATAAAAAGTTAAGCTAGAATTCTGGAAGGAAGAATTTATACAATTTTATTCAGAAAATTAGAAGTAAGAGGTGTAAATTACACTTAAGTTTAGTGTTTGTATCGAACACAACCAGTTCTATTGTGCTCCACTATTTATTACTTTTCAAACAGCCATTGTGTCTTCCTCTCTCAGCACAAAAAAGTGCGAATATGTCAGCATGCCAAAATTTTATGGACAAGATTTAAAGGTGCTTGCTGACAAAGGTGGAATGAGGCAGCTGGTACTATACTTTCCAGTCAGAGTATTTTAAATGGAGAATATTCGCCTTTTTGTGTTCAAATAGGAGCATTTTTCCGCTGGTTCTCTTGTGTTCCGACCAACAGCAGGGCGTGTCACTCATATGAAAAGAAGTTTATGAGTCCATAAAATTTTGATAGTTTACTTATGTGACGTTGAAATAACGCAGAAAATCTAACATGTGTCTCACTACTACAACATAGCGTTTCCAGAACCCTGCCAATGGTAACGGAGACTATTCACAGGATATTTCTCCGCACTGTGTCGCTTTACGTACTCTTTTCCCCTCACACCGGTACTTACGTGCATATTACACGTATGCCATAAAATAGTTGATTCATTCATTCACATATCGTGCAGCTGTGAACCTCTGTGTTCTGGTATTGGATAAAGATATTTAGAAAATATTCAAAGTTTTCGTGACCGCTGTCTTCGGAATATATTACAAAAACTTCAGCCATTTCCTGTGCATAGCCGTCTTGGTATCCTCCGGTCCATTTTGCTTACGAAGAAATGGTAAAAACAGGTTTTTCGGGAATTTCCTAAGAAACCACCCATGAAATAATAGCTCTTAACCTCTGTATACCAGAAACGCATCAAGGTATCAAGAAAAATTCAAGCTTACTCGAGACCCCGATCTTATGGATGTACCGTATAAGTTTCAGGCATTTTCTGTGAACAGCAGTCCTGAAACCTACGGCTAGGTTATGGTATGAAACAGTGGTAAATAATTGTTTCTTTCCTGTTTCGTGGTGAACGTTTTAGAAAACTGAAAGATGGCACTTGTAGACAAACTTCCGGTGCAATTATTTATATTTTACGTGTGGAAGTATGGTAATTTTGAACCTCTGTATCTCGAAAACGGTTAAAAATATCGAGGTAATTTTCGAAACTGTTCGACATATAGACCTTAGGAATACTTTATAAAATTTCAACCCTCTGCTGTTGATACCCACGTTGGAATCCACTGCTCGGTTTCGGTACGAGGAATTAGCAAATAACAGTGTTTTTTGTTTCATAGGGAACCGCACACGAACCAATGGTTTCTTCATAAGCACCTTAAGGCCCACCATAAACCACATCACATGCAAAGAGAAACTTTCGACTTGGTCCATCTGCCTAAACAGGACAGTGAAAATAAAACCATCATTCTGCAGGGTATACAAATGGTCCCTAGTCCAAGGGCTGTGGAGAACACTTGACCCTACCTTTCTATCACCAATAGTACCCAGCCTCGGAAAATCCCGTTTTTGTGCAGCTTTTTAGAACACGTTTGATGGCGCACACGACAGCGCACGCAGTCGCGTGCATACCAGCATAACACACTTTATGTGGTGGTTAAATGAGAACTAAATTAATATTATGCTAAAAACTCGGCTGTATACGTAGTCTGAAGGAAAATATTGCAAATTTGTTTTATTTATCTGTCGTGTGGGACATGAAAAAGTGTAAATCTGATGAGTAGTTGTACATAAACAAAGAATACTAAATTAATTATCTTCACTTCATCACAGCTCTCCGGCTTAATATACACTTATGAACCAAAATCCTTATTACTACCTGCTTGATAGCTTGCTTATCCGTCTTTGGAACGAAATATATCACTGAGTCCGCGTGTCAGGAATCCGACTGTTTACTGGTAGGTTTATGGAGGTACGTGGCATTATATGCCTATGCACAGGTCATGTGATTCGCATAAATAGCAGGCCGCTGATTTGCGTACGCGGTGATGGTTCCCGATAGCGACCCAGATGGGTTCCATGGGATTTACATCAGACGACTCTGGTCACCGAGGCATCAACGTGAGTTCATGATAATGCTCCTCAAATCAATGTAGCACGGTTCTGGGACCGAGACACGGACAATTATACTGTTGAAAGATAATATCAAGCATGACGGGACGCAGTTGGTTCAGAGGTATCAGTCTGTCATCTATTACTACCACAGGTCCCATGTCTGCCTTAGCATAATTCTGCTCCACCAGCCTGCGTCCGTCGCGCGCTACGCTTTTCGAGCCACCGTTGATCTCGATGGCGGCGTTTGTCGAGACAAAATGTGATTCGCCCGAAGAACCGATACGTTTCCATTGACCGACGGTCGGATATCGATGTTCCCGTGACTACGACAACTGTAACTGACGATGTTAATGGGTCAACATGTGAACAAGTATGGGTGGTCTGCTGCGGAGCTCAATGTTCAACAACGTACGATGGACGGTGTGTCCAAAACACATGTACGTGCACCGGCATTGTACTCTTTCGACAGAGATGCCACAGATCACTATCCATTCTACTTTAGAGAGTAGACAAGTCTCCGAACCCCACGTTCTGTGAAAAGGTACTCATTCACAGACTTGACATAAAAGACATCTGCCCTTTTTCAAAGTCGTTTATCTAAAAGTATGTCATCATTTGCAGCTCGTATCTTAGCTAGGGTGACGTCCCATCCGTGTCTAATCGGCTTACATACTTTTGCTACCGCGTCACGTGCCGACAACATCAGGAGGCGGCATCCGACGTCTCGGTGGACAGTGGTCATGTCTTGGCTTATCAGTGTAGTACAAATTACAGTAGCTACAAGCGGATATAAATGTCTTTTTTATAGTTTATCGCTACACTTGTCACTCTCTGTAAATCGTCGAAAGCACCCTTGTAGGCAAGTGGAAGACATTTTGATAGAACATGAGCAATCGTCTGACCTTTAGCAGTATCATAATTTTGTGACAAAATGCTGATGAAGAGACGCCTCCTTGTGGAGGGTTTCTGCACATCTTCTACGACCACAGCGAATGCGATTCATAGTAGTGGAAACTGCACGAGTCCGGCCAAATCAGAAGATATTTATCTGAACGGAGGGTAGTTTCAGGCATTGTGAAGGACACTTCTGTTGCCACATACGTTTACGTTCATCGGTGGGATTTAATTCATGTAAAGCAGATGCAACCCTGGTATTGTCTGACATCACATCAATGTACACAAATGTCCCAGTAGAAGAAACAATCGGCACTGTTAAAAAAGAGCTGCAGTATCAAGGGGATATAACAAGTGCATACATAGTGAAATAGAAGCCACCTTAAAGATTATAACAGAACAGAACTACTTCACTTTCAAGAAAGAGTTCTATTTTAAAGATTATAACTGAACAGAACTACTTCACTTTCAAGAAAGAGTTCTATCTGCAAGAAGACGGCCTACCAATGGCCTCACCCATCAGCGATCTACTTGCAAACATATTCCTCAACCACATTGAAAACAAAATATTCTGTGAAATCATACGTACAAAACAGTACAAGATTATATAGTGGCACCGATATATAGATGACACCATTTGCTTGATTGATGAAACAGATACCCGAATAAAACAATTACACAGTGACATAAATACAGTTCAGCCAAAAATAAAATTCACCATTGAGACAGAAGAAGAAATGAAGCTTAATTTCTTAGACATTAAGATACACAGAATCAACAACAAACATCATTCTTGAATTTTCAGGAAACCTACAGCTACAAGTAGAACCATTCACATCAACTCCAAACATCCACAAGCGCACAAACAAAGTTTCAGACACATGCTACATAGGCTCAACAGAACTCCACTGACAAAGTCAGCTACACTCAGGAATGAAATACAGCGCCCCAAATAGCCATAGAGAATGGGTACAACACACAAATGATAATCAAACTGAACAACAAAATTAAAAAACAAACTAAAAGAGAACAAACAATCAACAAATCACCAGCCACAACAGAGAACCAAGAAGTTAAATAGCTTCAAATGGCTCTGAACACTATGGGACTTAACATCTGAGGTCATCAGTCCCCTAGAACTGAGAACTACTTAAACCTAACTAACCTAAGGGCATGACACACATCCATGCCCGAGGCAGGATTCGAACCTGCGATCGTAACGGTCGTGTGGTTCCAGGCTGAAGCGCCTAGAACGGCTCGGACACATCCGACCGGCCCAAGAAAACAACCTCCAGACAAACACAGGACACCAGGAACACCCTACTAAGGGTACAGCGTGGCACACACTAACATACAGTAACAAAAACGTACACAGGGTGGGAAACATACTGAAGAAGGAAGGGCTACAAATATCATTCCCACAAATAACACAGTATAGAAGAATCTAAGACCTAAGAACACTTCTGCAGACTAATTCTCCGAAGCTGGAATATATCAGTTAACCTGTAGTTCATGCCAGTCGGTCTACATAGGCCAAACATGCAGAACTTTCAAAACGAGGTACTCTGAATACCTCAGAGCCCTAAGAAGTGACAGGACACACTCCACTTTTGCAGACCATCTAATACAAGAAAACCACCACCCAAAAAACGTGGAGACTGATCTCAAATGGTTCAAATGGCTCTGAGCACTATGGGAGTTAACATCGGTGGTCATCAGTCCCCTAGAACTTAGAACTACTTAAACCTAACTAACCTAAGGACATAACACACATACATCCCCGAGGCAGGATTCGAACCTGCGACCGTAGCAGTCGCGCGGTTCCGGACTGAGCGCCTAGAACCGCGAGACCACCGCGGGCGGCGGAGACTGATCTGAAGATCCTCAGAGAAAGCTCTCTATCAAAAACTCACAATAGTGGAGAACTACCACATACAAAAATCAGTAATACAGGGAAAAAGAGTCCTGAATAAAAATACAACACTGTGCAACAAAACACTGTTTGGAACACTCAATGAACTATAAAAAATGACTCTCCATAAAAAACATAAAAAACTTCTGTTTTCTTGGTTCTCAACCCCCCCTCTCTTTCCATATATCTCTCTCTCTATCTCTCTCATTCTCTTTCTCTCTCTCACACTCACACACACACACACACACACACACACTTTCACACACAAGCACACATACACATTCAAAATCAGCGGCATAACAAACACAAGACAAACGATGAACAAGTGAGCAACGACAATAACATGACACCTCTCATTCAGTGTGTTGTCAGAAGTGTCTGTGCAGATCACATTTCCCACATTTTGTGGAAGTGCTTGCGAGGTGAAGTAGTGAGCGAAAATTTATGATAAACTGAGTGAAAGCAATGCACTAGACAGCAGTTGATTGACACAACAACCAGGGTCACGAAACAGGACGGAAAATGGAAGTACAGAAACGTATATAACTTCTACCCTCGAAACAGCTCTCCATAAATACGTAATAATTTTCTTCATGTATAGTTTGCAGATGACATGCTGTCAAAAAATCGACGAACACGAGCTCTAAAATCGATGTATAAACACAGTTCAGTTAGTGATGTAATTTTAAGGTGAGTGTCCAAACAAAACGAAGCAAATTGCAAATATTGTATTTTTAGGCCTACACCAGTTAAATTATTACAAATATGATTTGTACTTTACAGTAATAAAAATCTGACCCACAGAAGATGACACATTGGTGTCGAAACATATCTGGGTAAATACAAAAAGTAAAAAATAAACTAATTTTCTTGCATAAGGCTGATTTCCAAAACCACCCAGTTTTTAAATCGCAAACACGGAAGAAAGAAAAGAGGAGTTTCAAACCCTAGTAAAATGAGAAACCTGTCTGTCTTGATCTCAAATTTGTTCGCTCCAAACAGAATATAACGGTCCATTTTGGAAGGTCAGGGTTATGAACAGTCTTCCGATATTTGCATAATGGTGTATTTTCCGTCTGATGTCAGTATTTATGATGTGAGTCAAGATGTGTGAGAGTAGTTCCTATTGAACCGCAACTGGTAAGAGTGTATTCGTTAGTTAGTATACCTATTATTCAAATACGAATTATTAAGCCCGACAGACGTACAGTACTCTGCTGTTCAGTACACCACTTGGTGTGTCGAGCCTTGAAGAGTGTCTGCAGGCGATCTCCAATTAGTGACACCGATGTTATAAAGAATTTTGTTTCTGATTCTGAACTTAGTTGACGTTCGTGTCAAATGTCCTTAAAAGAGAATGTCGTATCTTACGTGATTCCAAGCAATAAGACAGATTTCAGAGCTGTACCCAAAACCCCCAACACAGAGCAATACGCTAATTCGGGAACTGGAAACTCCTGAACCAATAAGCCAACAGTGAATAAAAAATAAGATTCAAATGGCTCTAAGCACTATGGGACTTAACATCTGAGGTCATCAGTCCCCTAGACTTAGAACAACTTAAACCTAACTAACCTAAGACATCACATACATCCATGCCCGAGGCAGGATTCCAACCTGCGACCGTAGCAGTCACGCGGTTCCTGACTGAAGCGCCTAGAACCATTCTGCCACAACAGCCGGCTCAGTGAATAAAGATACATAAATCTAATGATAAATGAAAATACAGCTGACAGGTAGTAAAACTTGGTTTTAATTGACCTCACTACCGGTTTCACGACTTACATATGGAACTTAAGGTGCATTAAAAACTATTACATTAATCCATAATTGGTGAAACTAATGTTCATAATCAACGTGGTGCCAGTAAGAAAATATTGTTAATATTTAAAAAAATAGACGAACGAGAGCTACCGGGAAAGGTGGTCCATGTATTATCCTTCCCTCATCTACTTTAGTAATTGCAATATCCGGAATGACTGGTAGATTCCAATGAAACATGGGTTCTTGCGTATTTCGCTAGCTTCAACTGAGATAATGTTAAAAATGATCTGGTCCACCAACTCCTGTGTGCGTCGCATTACATGCGAATGTGTCTTGTCTTATGTTGGGCAGAACCATGAAGGTGGGATGCCAGACACGTCAGCGACACACCCGACGCCAGACTGAAACAACCTAGCACTACCTCGTACATTCTCTGTAGCGCCGAAGAAACGGATATAGGCACGCGTATTCAAATAAAGAGATGTGTAAACAGGAAGAAAACGGCGATGCGGTCTGCAACGCCAATGTAAGACAACAAGTGTCTAGCACAGATCTGTTACTGCTGCTACCCGTATAATGGCTAGTTATCAAGATTTAACTGAGCTTGAACGCAGTGTAATAGTCGGCGCAAGAGTGATGGGATACAGCATCTCCGAGGCAATTATGGGGATTTTCTTGTATGACCATTTCACGCGTTTATC
The DNA here is from genome assembly GCF_021461385.2 of Schistocerca piceifrons. Taxonomy (NCBI): domain Eukaryota; kingdom Metazoa; phylum Arthropoda; class Insecta; order Orthoptera; family Acrididae; genus Schistocerca; species Schistocerca piceifrons. The sequence goes on from NC_060143.1 coordinate 515,436,952, forward strand.
GTATCAGGAACCCGGTAAAACGTCAAATCTCAGGCATCGCTGCGGCCAGAAAAGATCCTGCAAGAACGGGATCAACTTCGACCGAAGAGAATCGTTGAAAGTGACAGAACTGCAAACCTTCCGCACATTGCTGCAGATCTCAATGCTGAGCTATCAACAAGTGTCAGCGTGAGAAGCATTCAACGAAACATCGATATGGGCTTTCGGTGCCGAAGGCCCACTCTTGTACCCTTGATGTGTGCACGACAGAAAGCTTTACGCCTCGCCTGGGCCCGACAACACCGACCTTGGACTGTTGATGACTGGAAACATGTTGCCTGGTCGGACGAGCCTTGTTTCATATTGTTTCGAGCAGATGGACGTGTACAGGTATGGAGACCACCTCATGAATCCATGGATCCTGCATGTCAGCAAGGGACTGCTCAAGCTGGTGGAGGCTCTGTAAGTGTGGGGCGTATGCAGTTGGAGTTACATGGGACTCCTAATGCGCCTGGATACGACTCTGACAGGTGACACGTACGTGAGCATCCTGTCTGATCACCTGCATCCATTCACGGCCGTTATGCATTCTGACGGACTCGAGCAATTCTAGCAGGACAATGCGACAACCCACATGTCCAGAATTCCTACAGAGTGACTCCAGGAACACTCTTCTGAGTTTAAACACTTCCTCTGGCCACCAAGCTCCCCAGAAATGAACGTTGTTGAGCATATCTGGTATGCCTTGCAACGTGCTATTCGGAAGAGATCTCCACCTCCTCGTACTCTTACGGACTTACGGACAGCCCTGCAGGATTCATGGTGTCAGTTCCCTCCAGCACTACTTCAGACATTAGTCGAGTCCATGCCAAGTCGTGTTGTGGCAACTTCTGCGAGCTTGCAGGGGCCCTATACGATATTAGATAGGCGTACCAGTTTCTTTGCCTCTTCATTGTAGTTATGAAATGAAATACGATCGGACCATTATCTCGGTGCAATTGCTCTGGTAGAGCATTATTAGGGAGCTACTGAAATAATGATGTCAGAAAATCTAATAATCAGGAATGGAGGTTCCGGTTTAAATAATTGTTGAGGGCCAGTACTGAAATTATTGAAGTCTCGTTGGCCGTCACATCCACCAGATTTGGAAAACGCTGAGAGATTTTGCGTTTCACGGAGTATCATTGTGAGCTCTGAAAAGGACATGAAAGAGCGTTGAGGGTGTCTTGGCTCGAACTCTGCTACAAATGGCGGTGTGAGACCAAGAACTGTTCTCAGTTAGGTGCTAGTTCGGCTGCGAGGAACAGACTACAATAGCTCGCTTCACCCAAAGAAGGAGGATGGGTCGATCGTCGAAATGTTGTGCATGAAACGGAACCAATAACTCGGTAGAACAGCGAGAACCAGATGCACACCATCAATTTCGAAAGCTGATAAACAGTGGACAATAAAATTATCGTGGCAGTGTGAATATGTAGGAAATGCTTCTCTAGTGTGTCCCAGTCCACGAACGTGAGAATAGTTGATGCGTACAGCAGTTACTTTCAGTGGTAGTAGGGTTCTCGTCCTGCTACGTCCTCTTCCTGCCACAAATATTTAGGTCTGACACCAAGAACATTTGGTGCCCGCAACAGTGGCAGTGGAACATGAAGTGTGGTCTTCATGTGTGTGTCCTTACCGTTCTTATCTGTAGACTGTTTTGTATAGGGAAGATATTAAACGGACGATATCACAGGCGGCAGACTAGAAATCAGTCTGAGGCCGTGTTGTGGCTATTTGTAGTGCATGTTTTCCAGATCAAGGAATCGAAGTGACTATTTTAATCTTGTCTTGCGGATCAGAGCGAGGCAAGTAATCCTCATTTACATTTATGAGATATACGTAACAGTGGGTAGAAATAGACTGGATCCAACAGTACACGTTTCCGAGGAAGTCTACGGAGCAATGTGTCACATAATTTGTCTTGCGCATAGCTCGATGATGCAACTGCGTAGGTATTTTCCGCACCTGCCACTACTGAAGCTGTGGACGACGCATAGACAGCATTTAAAACATCACCATTTATAACTGAGACCTAGCACAGAAAAGAGAGGAGAATAGTAAACTACGGAATCATAGCTGGTTTGACGTTTACTCCAAGCCATGGTTGTCCTGTCAGTCTGTTTTTCTGATAACGTGGGGATGTGTCCGCACATCTGTGTGAGTATCATCCGAATCTGTGTTGTATACTGTAGAATTCGATGCATGCAAAAGAGAAATCATTAAGTCAGTGTGTTATCATCCACAAAATGGTACTGATAACAATAGATCACTTAAAATTTAAAAAGGATTCACTTTTAGGAAAACTGAAACTTGAAGAACAGCAGCTTTCTAGAATTCTTTAACCAGACAGTTTGGATAGCATGCATTCTCCTGGTATGAAAGAGTAGTTACAATTACTGTAATTGCATATAAGAATACTTTTATCTTTTTTTATTTCGACCAAACGTTACGCAGCCCTCATTTTTTCTGATTTAATACGTAATTTACGTATCCTTACTGTGTTCAGGAACGGAAACTGAGTGCGGTCTCAGAGTTTATACTTGTTTGAAACAATTTCTTTTCTCTGGATTCGCGGATTGAGCTGTTTTGCAGGTTTCCTCTCGAAGACGTTGCATTCGCTTCTAACCTTCAGAAAGTCTAATTCGAGCCTATAATGGGGAGATATGAGGTAAACATGCCCCTATTACAGATAAAGAACATAAATGGCAGTTACATTCTACCTACAATATTTGTCATTAAATGTTCACGTAAATTAGAACTGGCGGTTTCGTGTGTACATTATCGGTGTTTGAAATTTTATTAACGAGCGCGTTTGTGGTTCATAGCGGAAACTGCGTTTTACCGAGCAGGGTGCAATTTGCGGTTTTGGTCTGCACCAACGTAAACACACGTATTACAGATAACTAACTTAGGGCGTGGAGCTATTGTATATATATATATATATATATATATATATATATATATATATAATTTTGTGTGTGGGATCGGGCGAGGGGTAACATTACGGCTCACTACGCACAAAAGAATAAGTGATAATTTCTTTCATGAAGTTATATATGTCTCACGAATAATTTTAGAGTTCACTTAACAATCAAAATCCAAAGTGATAGAAAAAGAACTTCCCCAGTCCAGGGAAGAGCGTAAAACTGATATACAGAATATAACAGAAAGTTAACGGTAAATCTTTCGAATACATCCCGTAAACACAAAAAAAAGTTTTTAGTTTGGACATGGTTACGAATATGCGTAATTTCCAATGTCCAATTTCCATGCGGTCGTTAATTCCGAGCTTCAAACGACCTATATAGTTATTATCGCTAATTCTGCAGTGAACAGCTGTCTATCTGATCAATAGTTACGTACGTGGGCGTGGGTGCCAACGAACTGTTCGCACTTTTTACTCTTCTGTGATACCACATCCAGCAAAACCCTTGCTGTAGGCATCGTTGGAATAGGTCTTCAGGCCACAAATCGAAATTATACCTGTGGTAAGGTGAATGACAAGACGAGACATAATAATGCGTGATTTCTTGGGGCAAGTTCAACTGAACTTGTTCACGAGGAATGACAAAGTTAAAGAAAATCTGTTCAGGCAACGCACATCTAGGTTCTCAATAAGCGACACTGTGGTTGTTGGAATATGGTGAAAAGTAAAATTAGTTATAAGTACCTTTCATAGTATCAGTATGACAGCTATAGCCATCTTTAGATGTATTATGAAATTTTCTCCTACAAAGATATGAGCCCAACATATGGAAATTGTGGTGTGTCGTAGAAAACAACCAAAAGAGTGAATTCTGACAATGCCCGTGACTGTAGCAAGTTAAATATAGTTTACTTGTTTATCTACTTCACATTGTAGCATGTTTCCTCGAACTCGATAACAGACTGTATGTCCACTTTGCAATTACCTATATGTTACGTGAAATAATAGTGGTTCACCCTAACAATCCAGGAGACATCGAGACACAAGTAAGAGATTTGTTGCAGAATCAGCTAAACAGGCCATTCATTCAGGTTGCTGACAACAACAATACACAGAAGAATGGAAAATAAAATTGAGAAAGAGTTAGACGATGATCATCTTGGCCTTATGAGAGTTAAATGCATCAGAGAGACAATTCTGACATTTTAGCTGCTAATGGAAGTAAGACTGAAGAAAAATCGAGACACGTTCCTAGGATTTGTAGACTTGGAGAAAGCGTTTGATGATGTAAAATGAAGCGATATGTTCAAAATTCTGAGGATAATAGAAGTAGCTACAGGAATGGGAGGGTAATATACCATATGTACCAGAAACAAGAGGGTACAATAAGAGTGGAAGACCAAGAACGACGTGCTCGAAGTAAAAGGGGTGTAATCTTTTATCCCTACTGTTCAATCTATAAATGGAAGACGCAATGATGGAAATAGAGATAAGGTACAAGAGTGGGGTTAAAATTCAGAGTTAAAGGATATCAATGATATTCACTGATGGCACTGCTATCTTCAGTGAAAGTGAAGAAGAATAAAAGGATCTGTTGAATGGAATGGTAATGAGTTCAGATTATGGATTGAGAGTAAGTGTATGAAAGATGAAAGTAATGAGAAGTAGCAGAGAAGAGTACAATGAGAAACTTAACATCAGAGCTGGGGATCGCGAAGTAGACGAAGTTGAGGAAGTCTTCTACCTAGGCAGCAAAATAATGCATGACGGACAGTGCAAGGACATAAAACGCAGACTAACACTGGCAAAATCCTGGGCAAGAGAAGTCTGCTAGTAAAAATATATGGAAAATAGTGACTAGAAGAAGGTACGGGACCATAGGGCATCTGTTTAGACGTCGGGGAAAAACTTTCATAGTACTAGAGGGAGCTGTAGATAGCAAAAAATGTAGAGGAAGACAGAAATTGGTATACAGTCAGCAAATAACTGAGACCGTAAGTTACAACTACTACTCTGAGATACAATGATTGTCACCGGAAAGGAATTCGTGGCGAGCTGCATGAGACCAGTCGGAAGATTAATGACTCAGGAAAATAAATAAATAAAATAACGGTGCTATGATTTAAAATAAAGCAAAATATCAAAACTATTAGTACTGTCAATGGTACTGCTGGTAATACGGCTGATGTCACCATAGAGAACCTATGAACCAACTATGCGAATATTTACGATTGCTGTTGCTAGGATAATGGGTTGCTATTGTTGTGGTCTTCAGTCCGAAGATGTGTTTCAAACAGCTCTCCACGCTAATCCACCCTGTGCAAGTCTGTTCATGTCTGCATAATTACCGAAACCTACATTAATCTGCACCCATTTGAGCCTGCTTGCTGTCTTAAACTTTTGGTCTCCCTCCACAGTACGCCCCCCCCCCCCCCCTCCACGCCACACCACCACCACCACCAAAACCACCAAAGGCTCTTCCCTCCGGTACGAAACTGGCAATTCTTTGATGACGTAGGACATGTCAGTCGATCCCTACTTTTAGGTAAATTGTGCCATACATTTCTTTCGTCTTCATATAGATTCAGTACATCCTCAATTGTTGTTCGATCTGCCCATATAATCTTCAGTATTGTACTGTGATACCACATTCCAGAGCCTTCTTCTTCATTCCAGAGTCTTCTTCTTGTCTGAATTGCATATCGTCCACGTTTCACGTTCATACAAGGTTACACTTCAGGAAAATACTTTCAATACATACTTTCTAACAGCTTAATTTATATTAGATGTTAACAAATTCTCTTTTCCAGAAATCCTTTTATTTCTAATGCCAGTTTGCTCATTATATCTCTGCTCTACATCGGCCATCATCACTCATTTTGTTGCCCAAATAACAAATCCACCCGTAACCTATTACTTTTATTGTTTTATTTCCTAATCGATTTCTTTAGCATCACTTTTTATTTATATTCGACTTGTAATCTCTTTACAAGACACTATCCAATCCGTTATTCTGCTTTTCCAGTTTGTCAGCAATCTCTGACAGAGTTTCAATGTCATCGGTAAATTGGAAAGCTTTTATACGTGCTCTCTGAACTTAAATTCCGTTTCTAAATTTTTGTTTGTTTCCCTCCACTTTCTTGCATATGGCACAGACGCAATAACATTGGAGATATCCTACAACTGTGTCTCGCCCCATTCTCTATTACATCTCCCCTTTCATGATCTCCGACTCTTTTATACCTGCAATCTGGTTTTGGTCTTCGTATCCTATCCCTACTGTCTTCAGGATTCCAAAGAATATAGTCCAGCCATGATAACAGTTAATGACAAAATACTGCTTATCCTTGCCTTTGTGAAATGATCCACTTTACAATAATTTCAGTACAGATTCGTCACAGTGACACAGATAAGCTTAGCCCTTAGGTGCATAGCTGACTTGCCGGACGATGTACAGGAGAGTGCGAAGGAATCTGAAATCTTCATTCATTTCAGCACTGACTGCAATCTTTTTCAGTTGTAACAAGCATATTTTTATGACAGGGTTTTCACTGTGTTCTGTTAAGTACACGTTATAAATGCAGAAGTGTTCTCTTACGGGTATTGTTCAAAATGTCGACCACCACTTCCATGGCAGAGTGTACAGCAACACACCGTCGGCTGCCTTACACGCTTAGGAATCCCAAGACTCTGGCGAACGAATTCGGCAGCTGAAATGATTCAAGCATTCAGGCCCGTGCGATTGTCCACCGGAGTCTTGTGAACTAGGCTCTTTCAGATACCCCCCAGAAGATGAAGACCATTGGTGTCACACCTGGTGACTGACCTGGCCATGCCATAGGCGCACCCGACCAATCCACTGTCGTCCAAACTGCACTTTACTGTGGTTCCTAACATTTAATGCATAATGTTCTGTCATCCAGTCATGTTGAAATCACACAAGTTTACGAATTCTTTGCTTCATTAATTTTTACAAAAATTTTGTAAGGTTTGGACCTTGCCTTTGTTTTAATGATGTCCACCCCAAATCCTGTATCATTTCAGTGCCACTCTCTCCTCTATTTCGCGATAATACAAAATTTGCTGCCCATCTTTGAACTTTTTTGATGTGCTCCGTCCTGCCAATAAAACGCACTCTTTGGTTATCCGTCCACACAAAATTTTCTGTGTGTTCCTTCCAATTTAAGTTGCTTGTAATTGTAATTCCTAGGTATTTAATTGAATTTACGGCCTTTAGATTTGACTGATGTATCGTGTAACCAAAGTTTAACGGATTCCTTTCAGCACGCATGTGGATGACCTCACACATTTCGTTATTTAGGGTCAACTGCCAATTTTCGCACCACACAGATATCTTTTCTAAATCTTTTTGCAATTTGTTTTGGTCTTCTGATGACTTTATTAGTCCATAAATGACAGCATAACCTGCAAACAACCTAAGACGGCTGCTCAAATTGTCTCCCAAATCGTTTATATAGATAAGGAACAGCTAAGGGCCTATAACACTACCTTGGGGAAGCGCAGAAGTCATTTAATTTTTAATGGATGACTTTCCGTCAATTACTACGAATTGTGACCTCTCTGGCAGGAAATCACGAAGCCAATCACATAAGTGAGGCGACATTCCAGAAGCATGCAATTTCACTACAAGCCGCTTGTATGCTACAGTGTCAAAAGCCTTCCTGAAATCCAGAAATACGTAATCACTCTGAAATCCCTTGTCTACAGCACTAAACACTTTATGCGAATAAAGAGCTAGTAGTGTTTCACAAGAACGATGTTTTTTAAATCCATGTTGACTGTGTGTCAATAGACCATTTTATTCGAGGTAATTCATAATGTTCAAACACAATATGTTCCAAAATCCTGCCGCATATCGACGTTAATAACAGGGGCCTGTAATTTAGTGGATTGCTCATACTACCTTCCTTGAATATTGGTGTGACCAGTTCAACTTACAAGTCTTTGTGTACGGATCTTTTGTCGAGCAAACTGTTGTATATGATTGTTAAGTACGGAGCTGTTGAATCAGCATACTCTGAAAAGATCGTAACTGGTATACAGTCTGGACCAGAAGACTTGCTTTCTTGAAGTAATTTAAGTTGCTTCACTACTCCGAGGATATTTACTTCTACGTGGCTGATTTTGACAGCTGTTCTTGATTCGAATTCTGGAATATATACTTCGTCTTCTTTTGTGAAGGCATTTCGGAAGGCTGTGTTTGGTAACTCTGCTTTGGCAGCACTGTTTTCGATAGTACCTCCATTGCTATCACGCAGAGAAGGCATTGAATGTGTGTTGCCGGTATCATACTTTAGATACGACCAGAATCTTTTTGGATTTTCTGCCAGGTTTCGAGACAAAGTTTCGTTGTGGAAACTATTATAACCATCTCTCATTGGAGCCCGCGCTAAATTTCGAGCTTCTTTAAAAGATCGCCAATCTTCACAATGATGCCGAATTTAAAGCATCCCAACTCCACAGTAGCACCTGCTGGAGCATACACTGTAAGGCGGATGTCGAAACGGTTGCCTATCTGGCTGGTGGGTAGAGAATGGTAGTTGGATGTCTCTGTACAGCGACATTTTAAAGTGCTCAAAGACAGTGCTTAGGTGCCACTGAGGGTGTTCCGAAATGAGGAGGCCCCTTTTCCGTTTTGTACATGTGTGTTTCAATAGCGCATCTCCCGGTAGACTTACAATGGGAGGGCGCGGAAAACGAGGAGTCAGAATGAATAAGCACCTAATTCTGCCTCAGATCATATGAATTTCGTAAAATGGTTTTCCACGGTCCCTAGTTGTTCAGCCCCGTATACCTGAGCAAAACTCGCTGTTACTTTACGATCCAAAGGTGTATGACCAAGTTCATTGGGGTTGCAGCCACACGATGTCTTTAGAAATGGGCTGAATCGTCCTTGGGGGTGTCAGCAGTGACCACTGTTGTACGTCACACTACAAACTATTTCTAATGCCAGTTTGCTCATTATATCTCTGTTCTACATCGGCCATCATCACTCATTTTGCTGCCCAAATAACAAATCCACCCGTAACCTATTACTTTTATTGTTTTATTTCCTAATCGATTTCCTTGAGGATCACTTTTTATTTATTTTCAACTTTTAATGTGTGAAAATGAATGCTTCTACGGAAGCGATGGTTTCTTGACGCCATTTGCTTCACCCTGTAGGCCATTTCATGACGATTCTCAACGGCGGTGTGTCTCAGATATTTACCTCGGTCACCCATAAGAATCAAGTGCGGTCTCAACCCTAGGCGTCGCGGTCCTGACTGCTGTCGCAGAGGCATCGAAAGAAGGGATGCAATGTGTGATTGTATATGACGAACATACGATTATGTGACACGTGACACTGCGGAATTGTGGTGAAATTTGGTGCCAATGTGACATCATTGACACACCTTATAGCTCCCGTGAACTCCTGAGCTCTAACCTTTTACTTTCATGTGTCGACACCTTGCTGTTTGCAGCGTTGCCGAGCCTCAGTGTGACGTCACAGGACGCTTCGCTTTTGCACTGTTATACATGTAGCTTGTAGGCACATTTGAGTCAAGTTTGAAACTTCTGCGTCGCTGTGGGAGGCTATTAATGGCTTCAATAAAATTCTTTAATTGCGTTGCAAAGTATTGCCTGAAGAACACGTGATTGTTTTTCTCTCCGTGGGATACTTCTGGTTTTAAACTGCTCCATGTAATACTAGTTTTACACCATCTGCGTCGAACACACAAGACAATTCTCTTAGAATTATTGGCTCTTGTTTTCATTCTTTTCTTCAATACTGTCTTGAAAATTGCTGTTTTTAATAAGTTTGAGTAATGACAACGATGGTGAAGGAACCTTTGATTTGTTCTCTCCTTTTTATGAAATTTCTGCACGTTCTGCGTCCACGCATTGACTCCATTATCTTCTTAAGCTCCTGCACTATCCACTACTACTGTAATTCTTCTGCTTTCCTTAGAATAACTAATTTTTCCGCTAATAAATTCCGCACTTACGTATGTCTGCGTTCTTCCAAGTCCCACGAAGACTTCAGTACTTCGCCTAACTTCACCTTTCATCGTTTCTGTTAAAAAAAACATCTTCTTGTTATAAGGCACAACTGATTTTCCATTAATAATTAGACATTGCAGCGGGGCGGATCGTTCTCTCACTGTCCTTTAAGGGGCTCCGGAACGCCCAATACTTGCAATGTTAAAATAACGCTTATAAATTACATCTTTCCTCACAAAGTATTTGAGGTAGGATTTTTTACAGATTATTTATTGGAATATGGGCTACAACTTAACACAGGGATTTTACAAAATTTTAGTTCAGTTATTAAAGATGATTTTTTTTTCAATTGTAACGAAAATTCACCACTTTTTTTGCAATTTTTTATTTATATATTCAAAAATATACAGTTTTTTGGAAAAAGGCTGTGTTAAATTATGCAGAAGGTACTGTGTAACATTTACTGAAAGTTTGAAACAAATATGTTTGGAAGATCCTTAGAAAACATGTAATTAGTATGAGAAAATAAAAGTTTTGGGAATCGAGCGACAAAGATTGAATTAACTTTTTAGTTCATTCCAGGTCCATAGGATGGATTATCTTCATCCTCTGCAAACACCTCCTCCAGCTTCCTCTTGTTCCTCCTCCTGTTTACTCTTGCTTGTATTTCTAGACTCTTTACAGCCCTGTCTGCAGCCCGAAGGCGTTCCTTGTCTAAAGCAAGCATCGCTCGTTGTTGTGTTCGTAGATTTTGCTACCATTTTCTTCAGTTGCAGTTACTGCAACACTGTTCCAAAAGGTGGTCATGTATGAACACTTATCACATTTCAGTTGTATTTCACTAGCAAGTCCTACGTGCTTTATTATGGAGAGTTCCAGACCAACTTCACTACAATGAATACATCTTACACAGTTTGAAAAAATTCCTTTGAGAACCGACATATCAAATATTTCATTCACATCCGATTCGCCCATAAAACATTCATAGTTTTCACTCATTGAACCAAGCTTCTTCTGTGAAGTATTTTCTTTCCCATTTCGACTGCTATGGGCAGGTGTACTTGAGAGGTTAGGTTCACTCACTTGGTTATCGTCTTTATTGTTTACAGTAATAACACATACCTTTGGCTTTCCAACATTTCTCCTTTTCTTAAAAACCTTCAGAGGATTTCTAATAACTTTACTTTTACTCATTATTATACTTCAACAACAAAACAGGGACTCAAGAAACAGAATTAATTACGAATATTTTCGAGATAACGTCAGAGTAAATAAACGTGAAACAATCGACAATCACACCAGCGATATATATTGAACCATCACAGGTTAGCCACGACACATCCTTTATCTCACATCACTAAAATGTACCTGATGAACACGGACGTTAATAATAACACCATTTGACAGCAGTTTAACAGCGCCACAGTGGGTCACGCCCATGTAGAACACATTTCAAAAAAAATTTAAAAGTAGTTGTAGTCTTCGGAATTGAATAAATTATATATCTATTAAAAGGTAATAGTCTGCAGTTTCAGACAGCGCAAAAAAGTAAAAATTGAACTTTTCATGATTTTGTGCCTTTCCAGAGCCCCTTAATTTAACTGTTAATTACGTCAGAAATCTGTGGCAATGAAAGTAAAGAAAACTACAGATCATCAGATTATATGAACCTATCCTCTTGGTTGCAGTTTCAGTTGGTACTACAGATTAATACATTGCTGTCCCTACTCGGTTTCACAATGCCAGTGCGGTTATTATGTGTCAGAGGCAAAAATTTATATCTCCGAAAGTATGTACGTTATTGATTCGAAATTTTAACACTATGTTTGTGTAGTCAATAAAATATGTTTCAGCAAACATGAAAACGATCGACCAATATTTCATAGTACTACTTCGGATACATAGAGAGCATGTGTAACGTGTTCCACGCAGCGTTAAGCAAATAAACAGCTCGCTGGGCCCAGTAGCCAGCGTCAGCTGTACCAACTTGACAACGAACATCTGCCCTCGTCCCGGCTCCAAGGCAAGCTACGCCATCAATGCAAGGTGACAACTTGTAGTAATTTGCTATTTTACGACGTCTTGCGTCAGTCCGTCTTAACAGTTCTGAGTTCCGTCTTAGACTGACTACAAATCATTTGTCACTTCCGCATTTACAAATAATATCATAGATGAAACGTTCCCTACAGAACACGGGCTTCAAAATATTCTGAAGTTGCACGTAACTGCAGTGACAGAAGAATATTACAGACTCATACAAAACGCATTTTATTCTATTTTTTTGTTTATATAAAGACGAGAAATAAATAAAGAGACTTAAAGAACTAACTCTATATAAAATTCTCCTAGATTCCTGCTAGACATTAACTGTTGAGAAGCTCTTATGTGATCACAGAGAAGGGGGGTTTCCAATACTTAAATACTTACGGATGAGAATTCTTCTAAACTTGCCATTGCTTCAACCTTACGGACTAAATCTAGTAATGAAAAAATTTACACCTTTGTGTATTAGCCTGAAACTGGTTATGTTGTCAGATTTCTATTGATTTCTTGGTATATGTTATTCCCAGAAACTGATGTTATGTTAGCGACATAAATATTTATATGGTTCTGTATAAGGCTGCACGGGTCGAAACGCTACAAAAGAAAATAAGAAGTTAAAATAGGCTGTACCATCTTGTCCGACGACAGTGACGCAAATAAAGCACAGCGTCGAAGGAGTAAATGCGCTACACCACTACCAAAGATATCAACAACATTCTGGTACATTTGGTTCAGCTAGTGACGGGAAATCTTAATAATCGTATCGAGCACAATGTTTAACAACTGTCGAATCAGACAACATCTCCTTCGCCCTGATATCGTGACATTTCGCTTGTGGGACATGGTGAAGAGGTTGACCTAAGTAACATTTCGTTTTATTGCAAACACTTCCTGAACTTGTCATTAGAATTTGTAAGAAGTGTGTGTCGTATGAATCCTAAATAAGCAAAACCTGTCCCCAATACAGTTAGCACCAAAAGATATTTTGATGAATAGGTGTTTACATAAGAAATTAGTCAAAGCAAAAGTAATTATAGCAGAGTTATACATGAAATATGAAGTTTCAATTTTATTGTAATCATATTTACTATACTGCAATTATGTGTTTCCTTGTTATGAATAATTTAATGTCTTCTTCAAAGTGGTCTATACAGTAACATTTGTTAAATGAAGGGGGCATTTCTCCACTTAGTATCTTTTTCGTCCTACTTTTTCTTTCGTTAACTAGTTTCGGCCTGTTAAGCCACTCTCTCTGTAACCATCGAAAAGACATATCGGAGACTAACATGAATGGCGAACGACATATGAATACTTTGCCACTTTCGTACTCGTAACACCTCATTCTAGCAAAGCACTGGGAAATGGCTTAGAATGTTGAAACTGGTGTGACGATAAAGGGGTGTTAACAAATAGAATTTAAGTGGAGAAATGCGGCCTTGATTTTAATATGTTGTTCTCAAGTCCGTCTTGTATGTAGTTGGATAAAAGGGAGGAACAGAAATCCAGTAAAGAAGAGCAGAAAAAACGAAGGGTAGTCATCAAATGAGGTGAGAAGTCAGACTCCTGAAAACCTGCGGCGACGCTCCACGCAGCAGAAATATTAAATTCTGCTCTTGGTAAGATTTCGAATTGGAGCAAAGAATCGCAACTTGATTTAAACACAGAGAATGTAAATTATGCACTACACAAGATGAGAGAATGTAGTATATCACTACTAGGATTCACGTAAATACCTGGGTGTAACAATTTTTAGGGATAAGGAATGTCATAATATCACGGGCTGTCGTACGTAAGCACGTGTCACACTTCAATTCATTGATTGGGAAAATGTAAAATAGAAACTGTTTACAGATCGCAAGCGCGTCCCATCGCAGAATACTAGTCGAGTTTGTGGAACTCGTACCAAATAGGAATAACAGAAGGTACTGGACGTATACAGGTTGAGTCACCTAACGTTACCGCTGGATATATTTCGTAAACCACATCAAATACTGACGAACCGATTCCACATACCGAACGTGAGGAGAGGGGCTAGTGTAATTGGTTAATACAAACCATACAAAAATGCACGGAAGTATGTTTCTTAACACTAACCTACGTTTTTTTTAAATGGAACCACGTTAGTTTTGTTAGCACATCTGAACATATAAACAAATACGTAATCAATGCCGTTTGTTGCATTGTAAAATGTTAATTACATCCGGAGATATTGTAACCTAAAGTTGACGCTTGAGCACCACTCCTCCGCTGTTCGATCGTGTGTATCGGAGCGCACTGCAACATACATCGCGTTTCTACAGAATGATCTGCCAACGTTGCTCGCAAATGTCTCACTGGGAACGCGGTGATGTATGTGGTATCAGCATGATGGTGCACCTGCACATTCCGCAATTAACACTAGGCTGACCCTTGACAGGATGTTCGACGGGCGTTTCATAGGACGTGTAGGACGCATAAATTGGCCAGCCCGTTCTCCTGATCTTACACCCCTGGACTTCTGTCTGTGGGGTACGTTAAAGGAGAATGTGTACCGTGATGTGCCTACATCCCCAGAGGATATGAAACAACGTATTGTGGCAGCCTGCGGCGACATTACACCAGATGTACTGCGGCGTGTACGACATTCGTTACGCCATAGATTGCAATTGTGTGCAGCAAATGATGGCCACCACATTGAACATCTATTGGCCTGACATGTCGGGACACAGTCTATACCACTCCGTAATTGAAAACGGAAACCAAGTGTGTACGTGTACCTCACCCCTCATGGTAATGTACATGTGCCTCAGTGAAAAAGACCAATAAAAAGGTGTTAGCATGTGGACGTAATGTGCTGTTCCAGTCTCTTCTGTACCTAAGGTCCATCACCGTTCCCTTTGGATCCCTACGTAATTCGGTGCTTCCGATACACACGATCGAACAGCGGAGGAGTGGTACTCAAGCGTCAACTTTAGGTTACAATATCTCCGGATGTAATTAACATTTTAAAATGCAACAAACGGCACTGATTACGTATTTGTTTATATGTTCGGATGTACTAACAAAACTAACGTGGTTCCATTTAAAGAAACGTAGGTTAGTGTTAAAAAACATACTTCCGTGCATTTTTGTATGGTTTGTATTAACCAATTACACTAGCCCCTCTCCTCACGTTCGGTCTGTGGAATCGGTTCGTCGGTATTTGATGTGGTTTACGAAATACATCCAGCGGTAACGTTAGGTGACTCACCCTGTATAAAGAACGGCGTCACGAAAGGTCACAGGTTTGTTTGACTCACAGGAAAGTGTCACAAAATGCAGAATAACTTGAATTGTCAAACACTTGAAGACAGACGTAAATAATTCCTCGAAAGTCCACTCACAAAATTTCAAGAACCAGTACTGGGTGAAGAGTGTAGAGAAATACCTCAGCCCCTACGCTTAACTCCAGTAGGAATATTGCAGACGAGATCGGATGGTTCAAATGGTTCTGAGCACTATGGGACTTAACATCTGAGGTCACCAGTACCCTAGAACCTAGAAGTACTTAAACCTACCTAACCTAACCTAAGGACATCACAAACATCCATGGCCGAGGCAGGATTCGAACCTGGTACCGTAGCGGTCGCGTGGCTCTAGACTGAAGCGCCTAGAACCGCTCGGCCACAGCAGCCGGCAGACAAGATCAGACTAATAATAGTGTACTCAGAGTCCTTTAAGCAACCACTATTCCCAGTCATGTAAACAGGGACTATCCGTAATCTATCTTCCCGTGCTAAGCACCCTCTGCAGTCCAGCTCTCAGAGATTTTCAAAGTATGTACGCAGATGTGACTGTTGTTCGGTTCAGTCTCGGTCTTACCGCCCTCCATCCCCCCCGCACCACCCCCAAAGCATGTCGCACTATCTTATACTTGCTGTCACGTCTCCTTTAAAGTGGCACTAATACCTGTATTACTAATAAATTGTTTAATTGCGTAAACATATAAATAATAGCTTTCTACACGTGCTCTCACCTTCGTATGTCACATACATTACACACGTATAGGGCTATGTCTTAATCTTTGAATCCGGAGACAATGTGAGAATTATCTATGGTATTCAACTATGTGTCGTGATTCTTGGTTCCAAAACACGTTGACGAAAAACATGGGATTGCTGTAGCGTTCATTCTCGCTTCCTGTTTATTCACTGGACAGCAGAAATAAAAGACCAATCCCATTTCATTATTTTAAAAGTATTACGAGTCAACTAAGCACATTAGATAAACACCAGCAGGTAATTCTCGAACATTTTTCTTCACCGCTTCTTTCCGTAGCTATACAGCTAGTGGTAGTGAAGAATCTCACTCCTACAGAATTTGTGTGCAAATAATAACTCACGCACCTAAAAAATGTGGTTGAAATTGCTCTCAGTACACCTGAGTTAATGCTTTAGTGTCTCCCCCTTTTCATTCCATCCGCTATGATTTGTAGGTGGTTCTTAACCACACAGTGATTCTTAGCAAATAGTAAGCAACCAGTAAGCTACCAATTCTTTAAGGAATAGCACTCAATTTACAAAACAGTTTTAAACATCTTATTACCTTACAAGTGATTTAATGCGTTAAGTACGAGGAGCATTCGATAGCCAATGCAACACATTTCTATCAGAAAGCAGGTTGGTTTTTTTCAGGAATCCAATACATCATATTGCACCGCTATAAGAAACTATTTTTCAACATAATCTCCGTTCAGAATTATAGCCTTACGCCACATTACTGAGAGGGTCTGTGTGCCCACGTGGTACCACTCTACTGGTCGACGTCGGAGGCAACGTGTGGCTGCGTCAGTAACGTCCCCATCATCCGCGTACTGATTCCCGTGTTCATCCTTCATTGACCCAAACGGATGGACACTCCTTATAGTCTTTGTTGGGCAGAGTTTGTCCGCACGTTCCAACAGTGCAGGAGGCACAGCTGGCCAGCTGGGCGACCGGCACGCGACTGGACGGACATGTTTGTGCAAGCCTGTTGCGAAGATGACAGACACCTCGCCCAGCGACTCACACTGCTTTTCCTCACTGCCAGGCCTTCGTAGATGTTGCGCAAGGAGCGATGAATTTCTGCGATGCTCTGGTTTTCCGCGAAAAACAAACTCAATAACAGCTCTTTGCTTGGAAGGCCCGTCTCTTACACCGAGCGAGGTGGTGCAGTGGTTAGACACTGGACTCGCATTTGGGAGGACGACGGTTCAATCCCGCGTCCGGCCCTACTGATTTAGGTTTTCCGTGATTTCCCTAAATCGCTCCAGGCAAATGCCGGGATGGTTCCTTTGAAAGGGCACGGCCAACTTCCTTCCCCGTCCTTCCCAAATCCAATGAGACCGATGACCTCGCTGTCTGGTCTCCATCCCCAAAACAACCCAACCCCACCTCCGTTACAGAACGCCATTTTAGAAGTTACGTATAGGCCCTCCACCTTTCCGAACTTCATGAAAGTGTAGGAGCGGAAGCGGGAGTATTGCAGGGCGATTCAAAACAAATTCCGAATTTTTTCAACCGAAACTGCCAGAGAAAAAATATGTTACATTTACTTATTGAATGTCCCCCTATTTAGTGTTCAACATGTAAATGAGAAAAAGTTTGGGGAAGATTTGAAATTGTGGTTGAACTTTTTTGCAAGTCACAAAGTGCTCTCATTCTGAAATACTGGATGAATGCAATCTGAGTTTTCTTGCGCGGTGCATTATGCTCTATTGCTCACCACCACACTCACACCCACCCCTACGAGAAGTAGGTGGTTCACAACCCCACAGTTTCAGAAAGTAAGCGACACGAGACTAAGTTTAGCTGAAATCGATGCAGTAGTTTAGGAGGAGAAGTTCAACATACACACATAGGTAATACTTCTTGTTACACACGTACACAGGCACACACTCATCAGTCAGAACATTATGACCACCTACCTGCCACCGATATAAAACCGCCCAAATCTGTCGAGGAATGACCCCTATTCAAAAAATGGTTCAAATGGCTCTGAGCACTATGGCACTTAACATCTGAGGTCATCAGTCCCCTAGAACTTAGAACTACTTAAACCTAACTAACCTAAGGACATCACACACATCCATGCCCGAGGCAGGTCGTGCGGTTCCAGACTGAAGCACCTAGAACCGCTCGGCCACACCGGCCGGCGACCCCTATTCAGCCGCAAGCATGGGGCATGTATTATCAATGAACGTGCAGTCTAGGTGTAGAATAGGGAAGGCGCGCTATCTTTCTGATGGCAGATTTTGTTCTGACTGTAGGCTCATCCAGAGCATTTCGGAAACTGCACGACTTGCTGGATGTTCGAGGAGTGCTTTGATTAGTGTATTCAGTACATGACGATACCTAGGTGCAATGTGGATTTGGGCGATCACGACATGGGGTGGGCAGTTAGCTAAAACAGTACAGGAGGCGAACTGTGTTGGAACTAATATCAGATATTAGTGCTGGGCAGAGTACAAGTCTGTCTGAACACACAGTGCACACTCCTAACAATTTACCTCCGCAGCCGCCGACCCATGCATGTGCCAACGACATTGGCAGCTACGACTGAAATGGGCATGTGACCATTGGTACTGGAGGTTGGCACTGTGGCAGAGCGTTGCATAGTCTGATGAATACCGGTATTTTCTTCACCACGCCGATGGGATGGCGCAATTCCGTCATCTTCCAGGGGAACAGCTTCTTCACAGCTGTACTGCGGGACGGGGACAAGCTAGTGGGGTCTCCATTATGTTCTTGGGAACATTTATGTGGGCATACATGGGGCGAGTGGAGATTGTGCGAGGCACCTTGACGGCCATGTAGTACCGTACACTGTTTGATGACCTCATATAGCCCTCCATGACGATAATGATCCCCGACAGCAAAGGCATTTTCCAAAAAAGTAATGCGCCATGTCACAAGGCTGGGAGTGTGATGGAGTAGCTCGAGGTATACATTGGCGACTTCCAGATGATGTGCTGAACCCGATCGAACATATCTGGCATGTGATTGAACGTGGGGTCAGAGCTCAACGCCCTCCTCCCCACAAATTGCGGGAATTAGGCTACTTGTGTGCGCATACGTGGTACCAACTGTATCTGGCGACGTACCAACGGCTCATTGCTTCCATGTCACGATGTGTCATTGCTGTTGTCAGTATCAGACACGGACTAGCTACTAGGTAGGTGGTAATAATGTTGTGGCTGATCATAATACAAGGAAACTGGATTTGGAAATAACAACACTCAATGCAAGCATGCGTCTGAATGCAGAGGAAAATCGCAGGAACTATTGTAAAATTTTTCTAAGGTTTTTACTAAGGCATAAACTGATTCACGAGGGAAGCTTGTACATATCATATACTGTTTTCAGCAATGATGAATTTGTAATATATGTATTCTTGTTCTATATTTAATTGGTCCTTGGATGAAATCTCGTGCCATTGATTTGAGGCACGAGTGTCAGCTAGAGAGGAAGCAGTGTCTGGCGGAAAATGCAGTAATCAGGCACTGCAGCTCCAGATAACCGCGGAGCTTGACCAGAATCTGTGCGTATTATAAAGTCTACCTCACCATTCATCTGTTTGTACGTAAAGGCTAACTCAGAACAACTGCAGGGAATGGAACACGGTTGAGGACTGAGTGACCAAACAGTTTTGTGTATGTCACTGCACATTACAAACAGCTCGTCTAGCCGTAGATAGTTATTGCAGCCCATGCAAAGTTGGGCCGGATCGCTAGTACAACATAAAATTTGAAGTGTGCACTCACAGTTATACGGATTTCAGTAAGCGCAGCGACTACAAACAGTGTTTGGCAGATTATGTGCTTATGGCTGTGAAAATGGTTGGAATGATATTACTCGATTCCCCCAAGTCCCTTTGCTCTTTTTTGTGCGCAGTCTATGGCTTTCGTTACTGGGCTTCCTGCCATTTGCCAGTTCTGTGGATTATCGAACTATGTCGTGTTTGCTGCTGACAGCGGGTATGTCTGCCTGTTAAAGTACACATTTACGTGGCCGTAATGTTTGTAGTCAGTCCTAAAGACCACCAATGCGAACAGGCCCTCACGTAAGCAGCAGAAATGTATCCCGTTTCGAAAGTGCTTTGTAAGTTCTAGTTCGAGAGTTTTTGTTTTTACTCTACTTTATTCCCTGGAAGCTAGCAACGAAATTTGATAACTGTTGTACAGAGTGGACAAAACAAAAATGGCTGGCAAAATGTTCCAAGCACCTCAAGATAGGAAACACAACTTACATAATCTGATGTACTGCTTCTTCTGGGTGGACTTGGGTTTAAAAAAATGTAAACTAAATATTACGATAAATTTTATAAATAATCGATAAGTACGCCAAAGAAGAAGACATAAAACTACAATGGACATGTTATTCCATGGACTCTTGCGCTTATATGCATGAACTATCTTTCCTCTGTGTTTCACTTATCATATTTGCTTGGATTCGGACCTAAGAGGACGTTCGTGTGTAAAGCTTATCTTGTTGTACCAACTGATAATGTAAACTAACTAAAAACCCGAAAAATATAATGGTTATTTTGTAAAAGAATTTTTGTATATGGTCAACCAATTGATAGTCTGATACCTGGATTGTCTTAAGTAGATATGGGCCGTAACACAGAATTTTGATTGTTAGGCGCCCTCTTAGAAAAATCGTTAACATTTTTCTTTAGGCTCATCTACGAGACGTGCCGTTGGTTAGGACAATTAACCTTATTTCAGATCCCACGAGACCGGAGGCAGCTACTAATAATTTAACAATTTCACTTACAGATTTTCTTTATATAACGAGGTAACATCCCAGGCAGAAATGGTCTGGTCGCAGGATTCCAGTTCCATTATACGGTTTCATTAGTAGATGCTACTCTTGTTATCTTATACTGGGGAATCGAGACGTAACCACGATGTTAAGTTACGTATTGCAGTAGTGTACATCGAACAGACTTGGCAAATGTTCTCTGGCGCAATAAGCACACGACTTGTCAAGAGACTGGAATAACATCTGTAGTGTTGAGTAAATAAGAAAAGGACAATTAATTATCGACAATTACGTAACTACCCTGAGAACTGAGCTAGTTTACTGACTGCCTATACACGTCGGGCTAAATTAAACAACATATTACACTGTTATAGTATTCCGACATTAGTTATTTCTCTTTTATGCTGAGCCATTGCAATAATGTGTGTTTCTTTTTTATATAAGTCACGGATCATATTCATTCTATTACATTACACTGATAGCAAAGAAAAAGAGTCACAAATAATTTCTATTTTATTACATTACATTGGCCAAGTTGCGGATGGTTTAAACTGGGTTGCCTATATTAAGATAGATGAAATTTTTTGCTTGTCCAATTTTATATCATCCACCGTGTATACAAAAATACAAACGCTTCTGCTAAACGTGACTTCCATGATACCCCTCCCATTCATACTCTTTGATCCACACCTCTCTGCTTTATGAGTTCTCTTCAAAGACACAAACAGTGCCGCAATACTACGAACAATTTTGCGCAAGCATTGCTGATAGAAATACGTGACAAAAGAGCCAACCTGCGAGAGGGGTTGTCACAAGTCAATAAAGCTGTGTAAAATCATAATAGTCTACACTGGAGACGTAATAGAATTGTGGAAAGGACGTTTCCATTTCTCTTTTGCGAAGGAAAGAAGCGAAAGAAAAGATGTGCCACAGTGGGAACAGCCGAAAGGAAAGACATTGAGCAGCCATTCTGTGACGGGGAGTCGGCGGCAGTCGAGAGGCGCGGACAAAAGAGAAAGGTGGGGAAGCCGGCCCTGAGGGGTTGCAGACGAGTGGGCGTTAGCAAGGGGCGGCAGATCGTGACAAAGTAGCACCTGGCTGTCTGCCACTCTGCCGGTGGTGGGCTGAGAGGCTGCACGAACAGGCAAGCCACGTCTTGTCTCTGCTGTTACTATGTTAAATAATGACAGAATTGGAGAAAAGTGATTCAGGATGTCGATAGCCTACAGAAGAACAAGCCCGATTTTGTTTCGGTTTACGTTATTCAAAAAGGTCTGTTACCAGTTTGGAAATATTTTTTTCTTTACTGCGCCGGCCGCGGTGGTCTAGCGGTTCTAGGCGCTCAGTCCGGAACCGCGCGACTGCTACGGTCGCAGGTTCGAATCCTGCCTCGGGCATGGATGTGTGTGATGTCGTTAGGTTAGTTAGGTTTAAGTAGTTCTAAGTTCTAGGGGACTGATGACCACGGATGTTAAGTCCCATAGTGCTCAGAGCCATTTTTTTTTCTTTAGTGCGCCACAACTGCACAAAATATGTGCGTAGTTTTCGTGCCATATAAAATG
This sequence comes from Schistocerca piceifrons, assembly GCF_021461385.2. Classification (NCBI taxonomy): domain Eukaryota; kingdom Metazoa; phylum Arthropoda; class Insecta; order Orthoptera; family Acrididae; genus Schistocerca; species Schistocerca piceifrons. The sequence continues at coordinate 515,459,271 of NC_060143.1, forward strand.
GCCTTAAGAATGACAAGCAAGGATGATAATCGTGCTCATAGTAAACATCTGTTCAAAACATTAGGGGTTCTAAATACACCTTGTTAGTACATTTACCAAAGCTTTGCACACACCAGAGGCCGGCCGGGGTGGCCGAGCGGTTCTAGGCGCTACAGTCTGGAACCACGCGACCGCTACGGTCGCAGGTTCGAATCCTTCCTCAGGCATGGATATGTGTGATGTCCTTAGGTTAGTTAGGTTTAAGTAGTTCTAAGTTCTAGGGGACTGATGACCTCAGCAGTTAAGTCCCATATTGCTCAGAGCCATTTGAACCATTTTGAACACGCACCAGAAATATCAGCGATAACTACGGCTGAAGCAGCTCTGTCCATCACCATGGGATCAGATACAGACTAAACTTGAAACTTCCGGAAAATTAAAACTATGTGACGGACTGTAACTAATACCGGTGTCCTTTGCTTTTCGGAGGCAATTGCTCTAGAAACTGAGCTACCCGAGCACGACTCACGACCCGCCCTCAAAACCACGGTTTCACCAGTACCAAATCTTCTACCTTTCATTCTGGAAACCATACCCCAAGCTGCAGGTAAGTCATGTCTTCATAATATCCTTTCTTCCAGTAGTTTCAGAAAAAAAAATTTCAAAAGGCTTGGAACACTATGAGACTTTACATCAGAGGTCATCAGTACCCTAGACTTAGAACTACTTAAACCTAAGGACATCACACACATCCATAACCGAGGCAGGATCCGAAACTGCGACCGTAGCATCAGCGCGGTTCCGGACTGAAGCGCCTAGAACCACTAGGTCATAGCGGGCGGCAGGAGTTTTAGAACTGCTAGTTATGCATGAGAACTTTTATGACGTATGGAAGGTAGGAAATAGCCTAGTGGCGGAAGAAATTCTGTGAGGGTGGGTCGTGGGTCGTGGTCGGATACTCAGCTGGAAGATCACTTGTCCGCGAAAGGCAAAGGTCCTAGTGGCGGGTCCCGCTCCAACACACAGTTTTAACCTGCCTGGAAGTTTCATATCAGTGTGTACCCGGCTGCAAAGTGAAAGATGTATTCTAGACTAAACTTGAATTCACCAGGGGACACTAAGGAAAATTTCAAAGACTAACGTTCTGTCAACAAATAAGACTGTAGAATAATTTTCCCTACTTTGCCAAGGAGATTACGAAACCAGATTTATTTCCAACAACAACTGAAAAGCAGTACATACTATAAAGTGAACGATTAGTTAGATAACATAGAGCAAACATTTCTCAAAAAGTCTAAACGATAAAATAATAATAATGACAATAATAATAATTGTTGTTATTATTCTAAAACATCTATCACTCTACACAAGCAACCACAGTACACCGCTTTAATTTCTTTTCTAGAAAAGCATACTCCAAAAGGTTTGCAATATTAAGACATCCTCTTACGCACTGAGCTCTACCTCTCACTCACTGTGGATGGATGCAGACTCAGTTTCTTCAAGTGAACGAATGGGTAGTGGCAGTACACACTATGGAAACCAACACCGTCGCTATGGTCGTAATTTCAGATCACAGTGCGAAATAATATAGTGTACAGTGTGTTTAGTGTGCAGTGACTAATGGATCGAAATAAGCAGACAGTGTAACACTGCCCTTTTACACTATTACGTAAATTCTTTGCAGAACGGTATTGTACAAAGGGGATAAATCGAATGAGTTTACACTGCTTTAAACATACTGTCCTTGCATTGGGAAAGATGGACACTTCAGTTTACATCCGGCCATCCCGGTTGAGGTATTACGTGGTTTCTCTGAATAACTTCAGACCAATGCCACGGTAGCTCCCACCGAAAGGGTACGGCCGACGACGAGGCCCATCCCTCTTAAACCAGACCAGTAAATACGTAAATTCCTGTATAGATGAATCAGGTTTCTATACCATATTACTAAGCCAGGTCCAATATCCTTGTAAAAGTCATCCGCAGAGGAATGAACTGCTTATGTTAGTACATTAATCGTAAGAATGTTTGCATCTTCTTGTGAAAATCAGGTACATTGTGTTAGAGGCGAGTTTCCCTAAAATAAGAAAAAATTCAAAATTTCAGAAGCACAACAATGACGGTTGCGCTACGACCTCGTGCTTGCAAGGAACTTACCTGAAATGACCACCGGGAACCCTTGTTGCCATCGTCTTTCTCAACGACACTTACAGTGATGATTACATGTTGACTGGGCAACTACATAAATTATCTAGACGCGCTATGTTTCTTGAATCACTTATATCAGATGTAAAAAAGGTACAGAGTACTAACAGGGTAACTTGGAGTAAATATGGAGCTGTAATTCAAAACGCCTATGTGTGCGATCAGTAACGAATACTCCCATGAGAGTTGACTAAGTAGAAACATCAAGAAAAGCATGGTCCTTATTCAAGGAGAAAAACAATGAAACAAATGTTGCAGACGATCATTTCACATAAATTCCGTTCCAACATCAGTTTCTCCTACAACTGCCTATGTCACACTTTTGAAACTGATTTTTGCCCATCCTAGGGCAACTCGCCACGTGTTTTGATAGAAGCACTGAAGCCATGTGGCGGTGAATGTATAAATTCGGAAACGGCAAAGGAAACCAAATCCAAATTATAGCTGGTTGCCACTTTATTCTGTCAACATTCTAAACTTATCTTTGCTGCATTAAGACCATAATTCACTTATTTGTTTTTAATTAGGGCAGCGGATTCCTAACGGAAAACACTTCGTGTAGTGAATTACAATTCGTTCATGGTCTTACCACAAAGAAAAAGCTGCTGAAAGTAAACTACCGACTACAATATACGAATCAGAAAAACATTTGATACTTAAAACCTGTACAAGGATCCGGGACGGGAAGCTAGTTTCGACAACAGGACGTAATTGTAACATAACTTTTGCATTTAAAGGAGAAGAAATGAATGCTGAAAATTTACTGATATCACTGAGATAGTGTCAAAGATGGCTAAAACATATTACAGGATGAAAATTAACAAAAGTAAAACAAAGGAATGTAATGCAAATGAAGCAGCTGGTGTTGAGGGGATTACGTTGGGAAATGAGACGTTTAAACTGATTGGCGTGTTTTTCTATTTTTCCAACGAAAGAACTACGACAGCCGAAGTGTGGAAGATATAAAATACAGACTGGAAGATAACTGTTACTGGCAAAGAGAAAATTTTATTTAAAGTATGTACCGGGTAGTAATAATTAAACTTTCTCTATTTAACATATTATAACACGGTAAACAACTATAGTACGAGTACAAAACTTGGTAGAATTATTGTCAAGGACATGGGGATGAGAAATATTGCAGAATCAGTTCAATTGAAACACTTTTAATGTGCTGCTACGGTACACAGTCCATAACATGCCGGTACCATTACTGCTACAAAAAGGGCTCAATATGGCGTCAACCATTGTCCGGAAGAATCTGAAAGCGAAGGATTGCATTCTGCACAGCAGAACGAAGCATGTTCATAGGCATGTCTTATACGCTGCGCTTCAGACTAGCTCATGTGTGAATGTTCCCCTGGTAAACCCTTTCCCTCATGGTAGCTCCACAACCAGATATCACAGGGAGTGAGATCAGGTGATCGTGCCGGTCAAGTGTTTTGAAACGACCGGCTGATAACTCGATCGCTTCAAAATGTGTTTCGAAGAAGATGCTGAGTTTTACGAACGATGTGCGGTGGAGCCCCATCTTGCATGAAAACTGCTGAGTACAAGGCGTCTCTCTCCTAGAGGGCGAGTATGACAAGCTGGCGAAGCATATCGCAGTAACGCTGGACAGTCACTCTGTACGTTTTTGGTCAATGGTTCAAATGGCTCTGAGCACTATGGGATTTAACAGCTGTGGTCATCAGTCCCCTAGAACTTAGAACTACTTAAACCTAACTAACCTAAGGACATCACACACATCCATGCCCGAGGCAGGATTCGAACCTGCGACCGTAGCAGTCGCACGGTTCCGGACTGCGCGCCTAGATCCGCGAGACCACCGCGGCCGGCCGTTTTTGGTCCTTTAGCGTCAACCTGTTCAAAAAAGAATGGGCCAATGATGAACGTAGCCTGACACGTTCACTGTACAGAGTAATTTCATGCATAGTCACTGGAGGTGAAGATCCGCACACTCGACAATTCTGTGTGTTCACCTCATCCATCAGAGAAAAATGGACTTTGTCAACACGCTGGTGCAGGGCCAGCCCTTGTCAACTTCAGTCCTTACGAGAAAGTGGCGGAGAGCGAAGTCAGTACGTCGCTGAGTGTCATATGGTGCCAGCTGCTGTACGATATGGATTTTGTACGAATACCATTTGAGAATGGTTCGAAGCACCTTCCGTACAGTGGACCACGGGATGTTCAACTGTCGTGACACAGCACGCGCACTGCCAGACTATCGGGAATTGCGTGCAGCGTTGTCTGCCACAGCAACAGCGATTTCAACGACCACCTGTGGTAATCGGTCGTCGGCCTCTTCCCGGAGCGGCGCCAAGTTCTCCGCACCGCAAATGGGGAAATAGGTCTCTTCCATAATGCTTTCAGCAGGCGAAATTCTCGAAGTGCAGCGGCAGCATTATTGTTGTTTTGATAATAGAGCCCTGCTCCTTTTGTCCACGCTCATGTTGACACGTCAACAAGTACACTGCGACTGGTCAGACGTGTGAGACTATGAATCACATCGACTGGTCACGGCACCTGGTGGCCATTGTTGGAAGTGGGGCGATGCCGCTGTGATGCATGGACACCATGCACCCAATAATGTGGACATTAATTTTACGAAGTTCTTGCATCGTACGGTACTTGGGTGCCGTGTTATGAAGTGTTAAACAGCGGAAGTTTGATTACAACTACCCGGTACTTCTGTAGTGTGATTCTGTACATGGAGGTGAAAAGAATATGTTAAACAGTACGGACAAGAAGAGAACAGAAGGTGTTGAAATGTTGTGCTACAGAAAAATGCTGAAACTCACATAGACTGATCGGTTACCTACTGACACGGCCCTGAACAGAAACTGGAAGAAAACATACGACGTAAGAAAAAAAATGGTTCAAATGGCTCTGAGCACTATGGGACTTAACATCTTAGGTCATCAGTCCCCTAGAACTTAGAACTAGTTAAACCTAACTAACCTAAGGACATCACACACATCCATGCCCGAGGCAGGATTCGAACCTTCGACCGTAGCAGTCGCGCGGTTCCAGACTGCGCGCCTAGAACCGCGAGACCACCGCGGCCGGCTACGACGTAAGAGCGTGACGTGACATTTGCGGAGGGAGGACAGTGCTACTCTTCAGTAAGCAGTGTCAAGTCGATGTAGCTTGCAACAGTTAAGGGTAGATAAAGTATGAAGTGAAACAGCCTTTCGCGGACAATTATGAAGGACGACAAGAGCGGAAGACGAAGATGGTACATATTTCAGTGGTTACCGAATTTTGCAGTTAACCACCGTGAAACGAGTGTATCGTACGTAGACTCTGCTCCACGATCTCGGGAACAAAAGGGGCGAGGTTATTTAAATGGCCAGAAAGGAAGGTTAGATGAAGACCATATAATGAATAAAAGTTATTTGTACTGTTGATGCTGTGCAAAGGAGGAAACTTTTGGCGCTTTTTAACTGGTGGCGGTGTCTAAACGGCAGACAAAAGAGAGATATTTCTGGGATACGAAATAAAGATCTAATTCAGCTTCATCGTTGACCAGAGAAGTTAACAGCAAAAACTTCGTAAATGGCAAAAATCTTTCTCTGAAGCTATTTTTCTCAAATCCTTTAAACACAGGAAATAGCTACCAATAGCCAAATGTATAATTGAACTAAAAACAAATCTACTGGCTTAGTACAGTTGAACACAGTTCGCTGTGTCTCCGATCGTGAACGGAAGACTGACGCTTGTGCGCGTCGGTAAGTCTATCGTCGTGCCTCGAAAGGCAAGTTAAGACTTAGACAGCACTTACATTGATACGCTGCGGGAGGTTCGCTGACACCACGTGAAGGAGCTCTTAAGTTCTGCGCACAGCACAGCAACGTCATTAGAAGTTGTAGTGAGACGCGAATCTTTGAACATTCGTCCTTTAATGGTGGTCAAAAAAACAAGTAAATTTTTGTAGTAATACAAGCAATTGCTACTCAGTTTAATCTCACTACTTAGTTTAAACTCACTCTTTCACTTTATTTTCTTTTATTTGTTTTTATATAAAATGGCACATTTAAGGACACATACCGTTCAAAAATGCAATCACTGTAACTTTGCCTCTAAACTATAGCCACATTAACAGCGTCCCAATGTACTCCTAATAAAGACCTCAGCATGAGGTAGCTGAGCAGAATGAGACTAATACATCTTACAAGAAATGGTTCAAATGGCTCTGAACACAATGGGAGTTAGCATCTGTGGTCACCAGTCCCAAAGAACTTAGAATTACTTCAACCTAACTAACCCAAGGACATCACACACATCCATGCCCGAGGCAGGATTCGAACCTGCGACCGTAGCGGTCAGCGCGGTTACAGATTGAAGAGCCTAGAATCGCACGGCTACAGCGACCAGCAATACATCTTACAATTGTATAGCGCTGAAAAGATTAAGGAAAAGCATAAAAAATTTTATGAGTAGTTTCTTCTGGTATGTTTGAGTGATATAGTAAGATTTCAGTGGTCTAAAGACTGGAAATTGCAAGACTGTAGAATAGAACGCAGGGGAAGACTGTAGTCTGTGCCAACTATGGAAATTGACCTTGGTTTCATGATGTAATCATGGCCCTCTGATCACTCTCGCGCTTCCCCAGCCTCCCAAGCCAATCAAAAGTGCAAGATAGTGGTTTAAATGGCTCTGAGCACTGTGGAACTTAACATCTATAGTCATCAGTCCCCTAGAACTTAGAACTACTTAAACCTAACTAACCTAAGAACAGCACACAACACCCAGTCATCACGAGGCAGAGAAAATCTCTGACCCCGCCGGGAATCGAACCCGGTAACCCGGGGGCGGGAAGCGAGAACGCTACCGCACGACCACGAGCTGCGGACTGCAAGATAGCGGTTTGTGGGAAATTTGAAGATTGGTGATAAAGTAAAAACAAATATTTTTTCAGCTAATCATAATACACACAGACACACGCACACATTTATCTCAAGAACTCTTACTGCATCAGTTAATTTTATTGCTTTCATGCTTTGCTCTTTTTCATACTACATGTTTGTGTCAAATACTGTAGCATACAGCCAGTAGATCTCATCTCTCTCTCTGTTTCATTCTCTGTTTTCAAACTCTGCTAATGTTTATATCAACTAATGCACTACCTCATCACCAGTATGTTTCATGTCCACTCATGGCAGATACTGCGTCACATAAATTATCAGTAAATTACGTCCTTGTGTTTGTAATATATTGCAGAGGAATGGGAATAGATGAGGAGGATATGAGAGAAAGAAGAAACCCAACGAAAATTCTTTGGGTATTAACTTCCTTTATAGTTTGACACATATATCCACTCATACGCTAAAATCACAGTTGACTTGTCAGCACACATTTGTAATTGGAGCAGAAATAAATTTCTATTAAACATTAAAATATTTTACACTATTCAGCAGCAGGGTCCACTGCACTCACTAAAGCCATATAACGCACCTCGTAAGTGACAATCTCGCTAGCACTGTTCTAAGAACTTCATAATTAAGTCATCAGTCACTAGTTCGTATCAACTAGTACATATTTTCGATCAGAGCGCAGGATGTGAGTCCTCAACATTATGCATGCCGTATTCTGGTAACAAGAGATGCAACTCAGGTGGAACTACTGAGGGTATACCGTTCAGCACTGTCTTCAGTAGCGCACCACATGAGCCCATACGAGGAGGGTGGTGATTTTCCCGTTAACATTTCTGCTGAAATTATACCCAACTCATAGTCGGGTGTTGTCCACTGTAGAACGAACCCACAAGAAGCAATGCAGCTACTTCAAGAACCACTCAAAATCCAAAACTGAATATCCTTTATAAGATCGTTTGTTTGAAGATTGGAATCCATGATTATGGAGGAGGAATTTGTACATGGTGCTGAAAAATAATCATAGCAGTTACAAGTGTCATTCTATAGACTAACTACGCGTTTTTCTTGAATTAAACAAGTAACTCATGAGCAAAAGTACAAATTTTATTATAAGTCATTGGAGTGTCAGTGGACGCTTCAGGATAAAGCAACAACTAAACCGGAATGGGAAGGTGCAGGTCATTTATCACAAGTCACTTGTTACTTCATAAAAGTTCAATAGTATTTTACTGCACACATAAATCAATTTAACCACAGTAAATATAGAGCAGTGTTCAAACATACATCAGAAAACGAAACTTTTCACTTGTGATTTACAGATAAGCAGAACAACAATATGTTCATATAAATAAGAAAACATATTGTTAATAACACTGGTCAAAGCTAACTCACAATCGTGAAAACGTATTTGATCAATCAGAGAAGGCTACCAGGCAAAACCCATTTTCTCTTCATTCCTTTACTCCATCTTGCCACCATAGATGTAGAACATTTCACAAACGTGCATTAAAAAAGGAATCTGCTCAATTCAGATTTACAGATAATCGGCACACAATAGGTTCAATATAAATAAATGAAAGATAAATTTCTTACAATCCTGGCAAAGGTGAATTACACAATTTTGACAACGTATATAATCAGTCATGGAAGGCACTTTGGCATTTTTAAGTAAAATACCATTTGACAACTGACCATTACAAGAATATTAAGACTACTATGTTAAAACACTAAACATCATACAGGGAAACTACGAAAGGGGCAAGTGCGGCAGGACAGGAGTGAATAAGACGAGATAGAAACTCAGCTTATGAGGGATGCCGCAGCAAACAAGGAGGCCATAACGTCTCAGAGGCTACGGTTGAGACGGGAAGTGGCGGGGCGCCCGCACTCACGCACATGTCCGACGCGGTCAGGTTACGCCCGAATGACCTGCGCGTAGCGAATATACTATATGATCAAAAGTATCCGAACACCTGGCTGGAAATAGCTTACAAGTTCGTGGCGCCCTCCATCGGTAATGCCGGAGTTGAGTATGGTGTTGGCCCACCCTTAGCCTTGATGACAGCTTCCACTCTCACAGTCATAGGTTCAATCAGGTGCTGGAAGGTTTCTTGTGGAATGGCAGCCCATTCTTCACGGAGCGCTGCACTGAGAAGAGGTATCGATGTCGGTCGGTGAGGCCTGGCACGAAGCTGGCGTTTCAAAACATCCCAGAGGTCTTACATAGAATTCACGTCAGGACTCTGTGTAGGCCAGTCCATTACAGGGATGTACTATTATGCCCAATATCATCAGCTTGTGATGTAGGTAATCAGCGAAATGTAATATACAAAACTGGTAATATATTTTGTGATTCGAATTGATGGACATAGCCGCGCATAAGTTACATTAAATAGGGTGTAGGCTTAGGGACCGATGACCTCAGTAGTTTGGTCCCATAAGACCTTACCACAAATTTCCATATTGATGAACATAATAGATATTAACAGCCATTTTACCGTATAACCTCCTCCGTTTCTCCATTCATCATTCACGATTTTCAAATGTGTGTATGTGTGTGTGTGTGTGTGTGTGTGTGTGTGTGTGGGTGTGTGTGGGTGTGTGTGTGTGTGTGTGCTATCATTGGTTGAAAAATGTGCATTTTTAAAAATCTGGACATTTCAATATATGTTGCGACTGGTTGAAAAAAATTATATGGAATTTAAAAAAAAAATTACAGCCGGTTTTGAAATGTGTGTGTGTGTGTGTGTGTGTTTTGTGTAGGTAGGTAAGTGTGCAACACCTTTTTAAATTAACCACCCACAAGTCATCTTTCATTTCCCAAAAATATTAAACCTTCTCACGAACCACTATGTTGGATTTTTTGATTGGCTGGGGAAACTGGGATGGGATGAGGTAGGAGAAGCACTACTACATTCTTAGGTCAACGTCACGGTCAACGTCACAGTCACACGCAAACGTCTATGGTCAAAGGTCGTTGACACCTTCCCCTGAATGTAAGCAACCAATTTGTTAATGGTCAAATGTCTAATTTATACCAGGATCTGCATAGCCCACGCTCCTGCTAGAGACATTAGACCAAATAAATTTTCCGAACACTTTCTGGAATAGTGCGTGAGACAACCCATAGGTGAGCTGAAGTTATTGAAATGGTGGTAATCAACAGGTCCTAAAACATCGGTTCAGTAAAACATTTGTGTATGAATCATGGGATCCAAAGTGGGACGAGTCACTTGTAGCTACTATAGAAGGAGGAAAGATTGTCTTGCTCTCCTGGAAATAATCGATATACATTTCATAGTGTTCCGAATTCAATGTGATATTACGTTTCAGAATGACGTTACAGTGTGACTATAATTGAAGCGACGAAAGGAACGATTTACTGGATCTTAGGAATTCCTGCGTATATTGTTTTAAAGACAAATGTTACTTCTCTAGTCCTTTCTATTTCAGTCTGTAAATGTTCGTATTGTTGTCCTCTGACATTATGATGCACTTTTTTTAATGTCATATGGAGAGAAAGATAGAGGAAAGGAGTTAAATAAATCGGTAGCTTGAATAGATACTAAGGCTGGACGCCGGTACGCCGCAGATATAACAATCCCCGGTGACAGCTTTTCCTAGAAAGATGTCGTGCCTCATAAAAAGGGAGGCGGCTCTAAATACAGCGGAGAAATGATTTTCTTCCTCCCACCCACACTCCGAGCTCTAATCATGGCTGTAAAATTAAAGAAAATGTAACTTGTGCAGTTGCATTCCCGCAGCCGTTCTTAAAACGCCGCATTCACGGAATGGATAGGGTTTATGTATAGATCTTCTGGCACACAGGGTGCGATGCTCTGCTGGTTCAGATGTAAATACAAAGGATTACCTAAACCTCCTCAACTTTACGACTTTACGCTGTGGCTGAGCCATTTTATGCATAAGTTTCGCACATTCAAATGTGGCACATGCAGCATCGCGGGGGAAATCTCTCAGTACTGCGGAGTTGCAGAAAAATGTTACAACAGAACTGGCAATTGCGATCAGATAATGGGAAGCGGTCACGAACAGCTATATCTGCGGGGTGAATAAAATAAAATTATCTCAGAAAAAATTGCAGGCACCTTAAGACACGCGTTTCACCGTACATTACCACACCGGATGGAGTTGATCAAGTTGGTTGCCTGTCGCCAGGCGCGTGAAATATTTTCCGTGATAATTTTATTTTGCCCACGCTGTGAAAACTAAAGGTGTAAGCGTATGTCAAATATTACTATCATCAGAGCTTCGCTGATGGTCTGTAGAAGGTTACCTTCAAATTCCGAGGCGACAGGAACCCCGCCGCACAGAGAAGTCTTAAAGAGTCCCTTCGATATCTCTCGTTCTCTCATCTGCAACTGTGATGGCCCTCTTTGGCGAGTCCTTAATTTCATATTGGTGTCTATTCCAATCAGCGGAACGATATAACTTATAAGAGAATTATCAAATACAAGCTCCACATTCTCAAGTAAGTTGGATTAGAATACCAGTTTTTTTCGTTTTTTTCTGCTAGTGCAAAGTTTCTTCTGCCTAGCCATTTTCATGTGTCTGAAATACGTACAAGATGTGGTGAAGCTGAAATACAAATATAAAAGAACCATTCTCTGTTTTTACGACCGAATAATAATGAACTTAAGTCAAAAGCACTTACATGTAAGGTGCGTCAAACAGACACCGATAGTGCGTTACTAAAATACAGTTGCATGACATGATACGGAATAAAATACAGATAAATTTGCGAAGTGATCAGGATACAATAGGGAATGAGCTGCATGTGTAATTAGGCCAGTATACTACCCAACTTGCAGGTGGTATATTATCCTGTATTGTATGCTGACCGCGTTTCAGATCCAATTTCACTTCTAATTTGACTCATTATTAATAGTTTTTGAAAACCTGCGACTGTGAAAACAATAGGTTTGTTTATAAATAAATATTCTGCTACCCTTCGCGGTTTCTTTTATTTACTTATCTCATGACGCGTTTCGGGAAATGATTTCCACTTTAAGTGCGTTTTTGTGTATATTATGTCATTTCTATTGATGATATCAATGTGTGAGAGTCTGCACCATTTCGTTAACTTTTACTGCAATATATAACAAACACGCGATTTTCTAGTTAGCCGTCGATTCTTTTGGTGAAGTTAGTGCGAAATTTAGAAGAATTTGTACGTACAGTTTTCTAATGGCCCATTTTTGCAGAGTCTCACACACACAAAACATCACACACAACTTGCTGTACACTTTAAACATCGAAAATATCTTATCTAAACAAAACAGTTACAAAGACATTCTTACAAGTAGTCCACAGAGATAACATTATAGGTCTTCCACAGATTATGGTATGCTTTTGTACAGAGGTTATTTATCTTAACAGTTTGGCTCATAATTAACTTATATCGATTTTATAACAGTGCTTATTTCTACTTTTTACTATTTTTATTTAAGTATCCTATCGCTACATCTGAGGAAATTAACTGATACCTGTCAGCTGACTTCAATCTAAAAAAGGTGCAGCTCTAACACCAGCTACTACAGGAATTTTTCCATGAGTAGTCCGACCACCACCACCACCCATTACACTGTCACCTCTAAGCTTTGCCAGACTCCCGTTCCCACTCCTATTGAGGTGCAGGCCATGCCCAGTCAATCCTGATCTACTGATAGACCCAACTGGCACCACTGAGATGTGACCTGTGCCCTCTACCATCAGCGCCTTAACCAGCCCAATGTCAATGCGCCTAGCAGCCGCATTAAGATGAGGCCGATCATGATACTGAAACAGTTGTACGAAGTGCACATTGACGCCACCAGATTGAGTAGCTATCTTTACCACGTCCGCAGCTCGTGGTCGTGCTGTAGCGTTCTCGCTTCCCGCGCCCGGTTTCCCAGGTTCGATTCCAGGCGGGGTCAGGGTTTTTCTCTGCCTCGTGATGACTGGGTGTTGTGTGATATCCTTAGGTTAGGTAGGTTTAAGTAGTTCTAAGTTCTAGGGGACTTATGACCATAGATGTTGAGTCCCATAGTGCTCAGAGCCATTTGAACCATTTATCTTTACCAGGTCACCACCTTCATCATATTCCCCGTCCCTATCAAGACTGTTCCCCGCTCCACCCACTGTCACTACGTGAGCGTCCTTTGTAAGATTCCTACATAACTCCCCTATGCTGTCAGTCACCTGAGCCAACCCTGCACTAGGGTTCACAATGCTAGTGACCTGATACTCACTCTCCAACACTTCCTGCAACTGCTGGCCCACACCTCTACCATGCGAACTACCTAGCAGAAGAACCTTCTTATTTCTGTTAGACTTTGCAACTAACCTAGGCCTCCTAACTGCTGAGGACTGCTGCATGTACGCTACATCTACACCTACATGAGGTTCCTCTCCACTCTGACAGATGGTCAAATCTACTGCATATACGCAAAATATAACTGAATACCTCTTCTTCCTATCAGCCTTCTTGCAGCTACCAGTTCCCATTCCCCACCATCCTTCACCCTCCTCAACCTATCTCGTTCCTCCTTTGCGCTTTGTAACTGCACCTGAAGGGCACAGATCTTACACTCCTGCTCCTCTATCAACTTATTTCTACTACAGATACTGCATTCCCAGGAGGAGATCTCGCTATAATGCCCACTGGCTTCCCCACTGCATTCGCCCCAATGAAAATACTTTGAACAAATTCCACACCGTAACCCACTACTCACAAACCTACGATAGAGCCCACACTTCTCATGTTCATCAAGTATATGACAGATGCGACTCTATTTACAGACGAACATGTCACCCAAATATCCTTAAACAGTCAGCATACAGGTGAGTGCTACATTTACAGAAAATTTGAAGATAAAATATTAAACGGAAAACTTGAAAGTGAGTCGGTGAATTTCTTCAAATGTTTCGACAGTATACTTTAATAAAAATAGTAAATACATAGGAATAATCACAATTCTCAAATCGATATAAGTAAATTATGAGCCAAATTGTTAAGATAAATAACCTCTGTACAAAAGCATATCATAAGCTGTGGAGGACCTATAATGTTATCTCTGTGGACTACTTGTAAGATCGTCTTTGTAACTGTTTTGTTTATATAAGATATTTTTGGTGTTTTAAGTGTACAGCAAGTTGTGTGTGATCTTCAGTGTGTGTGAGACTTTGCACAAATGGACCATTAGAAAACTGTAACTAGAAATTCTTCTAAATTTCGCCACTAACTTCACCAAAATAATCGATGACTAACTAAAGAATCGAGTGTTTCTTATATACTACAGTAAAAGTCAACGAAACGAAGCAGACTCTCACACATTGACGACATTAATAGAAATGGCATAATACACACAAAAAGCACACTTGAAAATGGGAATCACTTCCCGAAACGCGTTGTGTGAAAAGTAAATAAAGAAAATCGTGACTGGTAGCAGAATATTTATTTATAAACAGACCAGTTGCACTTTTTATTTTAAGTCGTTAGTGTTCTGACTGGTTCGATGCGGCCCGCCACGAATTCCTCTCCTGTATTTTATTCCGTGCAGACCATCCAACTGCAATTTAACAGTGTAATTCACGTATGCCCGCACCTGGGGAAGCTGATTCATGTCGGATTGCCTATTTTAAGAAGCATGAAGCACTTACAATGCCAGTTTTTTTGGCTCACTCCATATAAGGCGTCTTTTACAACACTTTAAATTTAATTTTTCTTCTGTTAATGAAACGACTAATGATTTTCTGTTTTTCTATTTTGACTGTGTCAACTTTCATATGAATTTCAGGCCCTTTAACTCACTAGCTCCCAGTTTTTGTGTGTGATTTCCTTTAAATTTTTAAGAAAACGTTTAAAAGGTCTGAAATAACATATAGATGAAATTTAAATTTGTTCCCTCTGACAGAAATAAATATAATCACTGTTCTATAAGTATGCACTGGGCATTTACCTTCTCCTGTAAGTAAAACAATCTTCCTTCAGCTTTCTGCATTTTTTGTTCCTTTTTATTATAAAGGAGATGAATTAGAAGCAATATGCTAAATTTCAAGGCAGGAGAGATTGAATTAAATGATGAAATTGTAAAATAAATTTTGTATTCTTGAAAGATTAAGAGAAAAAGTTTATGAAAGTGACAGTGTAATGGACGGTGGTGGTGGTGGTGGGGTACTCATGGAAAAATTCCTGTAGTAGCTGGTGTTAGAGCTGCATGTTTTTGAGATTGAAATCAGCTGATAGGTTTACCTGCTTAACGGAGGTTCCACTACATGCTCACCTTCTGAGAATGTAATGTTTCCAAGTAGAGAAGGAATTAGCATATTTCGTCAAAATATAAGAGGTATTAGGGATAAAGTTAGTGAGCTGCTTATAGATGTTGACTCTTAAATTATTGGTATATCAGAGCACCACTTAAATAATTTGACAATACAGAGGCTTCCTTTACCAGAATACAGATTAGCTTGCTGTTTTTCAAGGAGTTCCCTGTGGGGTGAGGGAGTGGCTATGTATGTAAAAAATAGCATTCCATTTGAGTCCATAGATGTATTACGGCATTGCACTGCACAGATATTTGAATGTTGTTCAGGGGCAGTTGAATTTAATGAAACTGAACTTCTAATTGTTGTTATTTATAGGTCCCCTAAATCTGACTTCATAGCATTTCTGCTCGAGCTAGAGAGGGTTCTTGATTCACTTTGTAGGAAGTATCAGAAATTAGTTATATTTGGAGACTCCAATATAAATTTTGTATATGATGGTGCCAGAAGAAGGATGTTAGTAGATCTCCTGAATTCATATGATCAGGTGGATGCTGTGTTTTTCCCAACGAGGGTGCAGGGGAACAATGGCACAGCCACAGTCAATATTTTTATTCATTCTTCATTACTGGATGGGCATTCTGTTAGTAAAAGGGTGAATGGCCTTTCAGACCATGATGCATATATTTTGAAAAGGCTTTAGTACTCAAACAAATGACACATTTAATTACAAACTGTGTAGGAAAGTTAATCCAACAGCAATAGTCTTCTTAACCTCGTCAGATAAGAAGAGTGTCAGGATGTTTATAGTGTCGATAACATAGATGAGAAATATAATGGTTTCCTTAACATATTTCTCATGCTCCTTGAGAGTTTCCTTCCATTAGAACGTTCTAAACGGAGTACTATCATTAATAGGCAGCTCGGGTGGCTAACTAGTGGGATAACGATATCTTGTAGAACAGAGCGGGAATTACATCAACGTGTTACAAGTAGTCACAATCAAGCTACAGAAGCCCATTACAAACAGTATTGTAAGGTGCTTAACAATGTTGTTAGGAAGACAAAGAGTATTTGTATGTAAATAGTGTAGCTAATTCACAGGATAAAATCAAGACCATATGGTCAGTTGTGAAGGAAGTGTCTGGTCAGCAGCACAAGGTCGACGATATAAAGTCAGTTCATAGTAAAAAATATTTCTGTTACTGATAAATCAGATATATGTACAGTATTTAACAATCATTTTCTGAGCATTTCGGGTGAATTAAATAAAAATTTAGTTTCTAGAGGGAATCATATGACTTTCTTGGCAAAAGGCTTTCCTAGATTGATGTCTGAAATACACCTCAGTGGTACAGACAAGAAGGACATTGAGTCAATAATTAAATCACTGAAGACTAACGATTCTCATGGTTATGATGGAGTGCCTAGCAGAATATTAAAGTACTGTGCTGCACATTTTAGCCCTGTATTTAGTCATATCTGTAATTTTTCCTTAAGGAATGGTCAGTTTCCTGAACGATTAAAGTCCGCAGCTCGTGGTCGTGCGGTAGCGTTCTCGCTTCCCGCGCCCGGGTTCCTGGGTTCAATTCCCGGCGGGGTTAGGGATTTTCTCTACCTCGTGATGACTGGGTGTTGTGTGATGTCCTTAGGTTGGTTAGGTTTAAGTAGTTCTAAGTTCTAGGGGACACATGACCATAGATGTTAAGTCCCATAGTGCTCAGAGCCATTTGAACCATTTTTTGAACGATTAAAGTACTCAGTAGTAATGCCACTCTATAAAAAAAGGGGGACAGGAATAATGCAAATAATTTTAGACCTATTTCTACGCCATCAGTGTTCGCAAAAGTTACTGAAAAGCCTGTGTATGTGAGGATAACTGATCATTTTATATCACACGATTTGCTGTCAAATGTACACTTCGGCTTTAGAAGTCGTTTAACAACTGAAAGTGCTGTTGTCTCTATTCTGTGTTAAACAAAAGGTTTCGAACGCTAGGCATAATTTTTGATTTTACTAAGGCATTTGATTGTCTTGATCACAAAATATTGCTCCTGAAGTTGGACCATTACAGAATGCAAGGAGTAGCTCACAACTGGTTCACCTCTTACTTTAACAACAAACAGAAAATGGTCATTATTCACAATGTTGAGAATGGCTGTGATGCAGGGTCTGAGTGGGGTACGGTCAAGTGGGGGGGTGGGGGGTGCCCCAAGGATCAGTGTAGGGGCCACTCTTGTTCCTTATTTATATAAATGATACGACCTCTAGTCTATGGGTAACTCTAAAATATTTCTGTTTGCTGATGACACTGGCTTAGTAGTAAAGGATGTTATATGCAACATTGGCTCGGTTTAATATGGTGCAGTTCATGACTTAAATTCATGGCTTGTAGAAAATAAATTAACGTTGAATCACAGTAAGTCTAAGGTCTTACAATTTCTAACACACAATTCAACTAAACCTGACGTTTTAATTTCACAGAATGAGCATATGATTAGTGAAAAAGAACAGTTCAAATTTCTCGGTGTTCGGATAGATAGTAAGCTGTCGTGGAAAGCCCACATTCAGGATCTTCTTCAGAGACTTAATACTGCCAATTTTACTATTCGAACGGTATCTGAAGTGAGTAATTGTTCGACAGGAAGATTAATTAACTTTGCTTACTTTCATTCGCTTACGTCGTATGGTTCAAATGGCTCTGAGCACTATGAGACTTAACTACTGAGGTCATCAGTCTATGTCGTATGGTATTATATTTTGGGGTAACTCTTCCCATTCTAAAAGGATGTTTTAGACTCAGAAATAAGTGGTTTAAGTTCACGAACCTCTTGTCAACTCCTGTTCACGAGTCTGGATATTTTGACATTGGCCTCTCAATACATATATTCCTTTCTGTCATTTCTTGTTAATAATATTAGCTTATTCCCGAGAATAAACAGCTTTCACTCAGTTAGTACTTGGCAGAAATCAAACCTGCAAAATGGTTCAAATGGCTCTGAGCACTATGGGACTTAACATCTGTGGTCATCAGTCCCCTAGAACTTAGAACTACTTAAATCTAACCAACCTAAGGACATCACGCACATACATGCCACAGGCAGGATTCGAACCTGCGAACGTAGCGGACACTAGGTTCCAGACTGAAGCGCCTAGAACCGCACGGCCACACCGGCCGGCTCAAACCTGTATTTGGATCGGAATTCCTTAACTCTTCTGGAGGAAGGTGTACAGTTTACTGCTGCATCCATTTTCAATAAGCTACCACTCGAATTCAAAAAATCTTAGCAGTAATCCACGCGCTTTCAAATCGAAACTGAAGAGTTTCCTCATGGGTCACTACTATTCTGTCGAGGGGTTCCTTGAAAAATTAAGCTGATTCTTGTTGCATATTTGCTTGCGTCTACGTAAACTTATGGACTGACATTTTTTCGGGTTCATAAACATTTATTTTTATCTGTTGTTACTTTTATGTTGTAATTTTATGTACTGACACATTCTATGAACTTGGAGATTTGCTCCTCAGTTTGGTCCTACGGAACTTGACGTGTAAATAAATAAATAAATCTAATAAAGTTATAGATTAGAACCCACAGGCCCAGTTAGTTACACTCACTAAAAAGTCGAATCAAATTATTGTTGATCTAAATGTGAGAAAATAAGTATCCATTGAAAATAATAGCTAGTTAGATTGTAAAATTTCTGACCTTTAACCCTCAATCACTTATTGATAGCATTCTCTTCATTATTATCTACAAACGTATTTATTAGGTTGTCCGGCACTTTTCACAAGTGGCACCATCAGATCATCATCTTCAGAGCAATATTGTGTCTGGTTAAACAATGTGTTGTATCCAGATAAAATTATGAAACCATAAAAATTTTCAGTTCATCCACTGAGGTAAAATGCCGTGGTTTGTTTTTCCCCTGTTTTGCATACTTTTCAGTTTCTTCCCTAATGCTATTTAGCAACTCAGAAGAAAGCAATTACTCAAAAATGTCCAGTGGTGTGTTAAGAATATTTCACGGTTAGTTTGTGCCATACTACCTACATTACAGAAACTGTAATTATGGTTTTGTCTCAGACGATACTGCCGTTTATTCACTTTTTTCTTTTTAACGAAGCGTTCAGAGTCAATAACTGGAGTCTGAGGCAGTCTAAACGGGGAGTATAGTCACCGATTACTGCTCGGCAGTTAAGTGTTAAGCATGTAAAACACTTCCTGTCAATTTATCTTTTGCGTTAATGGTGTTGCAATCTTCATTACCAGTAAAGTAAGTAGATTTTTCAGAGGATAGCTACCCCATTACCGGAAAGCACCTGCTGTGAAGAGAGGCTAATATTTCCAGAGAATACTGTCGGCACATAGCGCTCAGATGACCCCTTCTTGCAGCCACCGAGTATTACAGGAACCCGGGGCTCATTTCTTCGCCAGCTGCACAAGGGTACTTCCATTAGTTACGGCGTTATGAACGCAAAAAAAAAGTGCAGCTGAAAATATGACCGGCAGAAAATGACTAGTGCGGCAAGGCAAGCAGACGGAAGGGAAGGAAATGAGAAGAGTGGGAGAAGCCGAAGGACGACGGGTAAGCACGCACGCGCCTTTGGCGGCTGCCAGTTGACAGCTGCAGCCGTGGTTGCGGCGCGCGTCGCCGCTGTTTTATGCATAAAAAGGGCGCGGCGTGGCTTATTGCGAGACCTCGTCGCCCGACGCGGGTTTTTTCGCTTTCGCCCGGGCAGAGCTTGTCGCCTTTTTTCATAAGCAAGAACTTCGTTAAATTTTAATCTCCGTCAGGAAATTGTGACGTGCCGGGCGGCGGCTGTATGACACCAGGCTGCCACGGTGCAAGAGAAGGGTGTGGTGGAGGAGGGGGTTGAGGCAGAGAGGGGGGCGGGGTGCGGGGCGGACCTTACACCCGTGGGACAGTGTTGTTCGCCTGCGGTGGGAAGCCGCAGCGTGGTACGGGATAAAGCAGAGTCACGGCAAACCTCGCGCACAGTAAACAACGCGCAGAGCCCAAAGAACGGCGAAACAAAAACGCACCCTGACAAGTAGGGCCCAGCAGGACACGTGATACTGGCGGCAGACCAGTCATTTGCGCTATAATTTTCATTTACATCATTATAATTA
Organism: Schistocerca piceifrons; assembly: GCF_021461385.2. Lineage (NCBI taxonomy): Eukaryota > Metazoa > Arthropoda > Insecta > Orthoptera > Acrididae > Schistocerca > Schistocerca piceifrons. Next base: position 515,479,729 of record NC_060143.1, read on the forward strand.
ACCGAACCGTTAAACGTGCAAGCAAGTCATTCATAGACAGAATCCTAAACTTCGTGACTACGATTTGGTCAAGAGATAATATACCTAAGAGCTAGCCTATGTCAGTTACCTGTCCTGTGTTCAGAAAAGGAGATCTGAACAACTGTAACAAATACTGCCTACAATTCTGGTTAATTAGGAATTAAATGAAACGGTACCTAAAGTTCCCTGCTGCGCAGAATACACATCTACTCCAATGAATGAATGAAATCCTTGAAACTTAGGTACAGGTATATCCGAATCGCTAATACTTTGTACTTTCAGAAATGACGACTAGAAGTATAAACTTGGTTAAGGTTAAAGGAATTTAAAATCTGGGTGCATGGAAATGAATTAGTTAGTCAGATTTGGAAAATGTTATGAATCTAGTTAATGAATTGAAAAAAGTCCGGCCGGAGTGGCCGTGCGGTTCTAGGCGCTACTGTCTGGAACCGAGCGACCGCTACGGTCGCAGGTTCGAATCCTGCCTCGGTCATGGATGTGTGTGATGTCCTTAGGTTAGTTAGGTTTAATTAGTTCTAAGTTCTAGGCGACTGATGACCTCAGAAGTCGCATAGTGCTCAGAGCCATTTGAAACATTTTGAGCTAATTAAAAAAATTAACGGTCGGCAACTCACTACGTGTGCAAAGTTACTGTCTCCTCAATTACTGTCTGTTAATACTGAGAAACTTACGTACCGTTTTGTTGCAAGGTTAAATGAGCACAAAAGTGGTAAATGTGGCTCTGGCGTAATTTCATATGGATATAAATGATAATTAATTGAAATCCCCAGCTGCTGACATGTGTTGTTACTATACCGCGATGGGGACAGCTGAAATATGTGCCCCAAACGGGACTCGAACCTGGGATCTCCACCCTATTTGGCAGATGCTCTATTCATCTGAGCCACAGAGGACACAGATATATAACGCGACTGCAGCGACTTATCCCTTGCACCCCTCCCGTGAGACCCGCGTTCCCAAGTGACCACAATGTACATACGTAATGTTCCTAATAGATATTTGCCCATCCACTCATTACGAAGGTGACGATTTCCGTAAGAGTTTGGGCAAGCTGTGCGCATTCGCAGCATAGACGAAGATCAATGGCCGGGTAGTCTTTAACTATATATATGAAGATAGCAACCGTTCTCGAAAGAACAATGGTATCAGTTCTTTCGAGAACAGTTACCATCTTCATATATAGTTAAAGGCTACCTGGCCATTATTCTGTGGCTCATATGGATAGAGCGTCTGCCGTGTAAGCAGGAGACCCCGGGTTCAAGTCCCGGTTGGGGCACACATTTTCAGCTGTCCCCATCGAGGTATATCTACAACACCTGTCTGTAGCTGAGGGTTTCAATTAACTATCATTTCTTCTAGAGAAGCTGCACGGTCATGAATGGTATCTGTTCTGTCTTCATATTCAGATGGATATGTCACAGAGAAAAAGTAACTTCTTGTTAAGTAGTAACTGAACGAAATCCATTATTTTTCCATCACTATAACGCGATATTATTCAAACACAAAACGAACTACGACCCTGGCTAGTCGTACAGAAGTCTGACCAAGTAATTAGGTGGATCTTACTTCAGGTTGAGAGGTCACTGGTGCAGTGTAAGGCATTGTTCGTTGACAATGTGTGGCACAGGCTCTTCTTCTTGCAATTCCGCAACAAATGAAATTGGTCCCACAGCTTTCTTCATCTTGATTTATCCTCTTGCGGTAATTATACTGCGCCCATTTAGTGTCATATACTTCCCTCGGCCGGCCGAAGTGGCCGTGCGGTTAAAGGCGCTGCAGTCTAGAACCGCAAGACAGCTACGGTCGCAGGTTCGAATCCTGCCTCGGGCATGGATGTTTGTGATGTCCTTAGGTTAGTTAGGTTTAACTAGTTCTAAGTTCTAGGGGACTAATGACCTCAGCAGTTGAGTCCCATAGTGCTCAGAGCCATTTGTACCATTTGAACTTCCCTCGTCCACACAAAATTATTCATCGAGCCACTACACACTTAAACACCACTGCGTTGAGACCACTTGTCGACAAAACAAGCCGCTCCGCGACTCTACTCTTTTTCTCGACAGTTTCCTTCGTTCCCGGCTGCACTGTATTGAACAACTGACGCGCTGACAGTAACGTATCGCCATGACGAAGCAACTGTGTCTACTAACACTAGCCTACAAGTAACATTCATTTAACTTTAAATTGAGGAAACATTTCATTTCATCCTACAAACTTTACTACAATTATCTACAACCTCTGATTTATAGGACAGTAATCAAAAAGTAAAATTGAAAGTAAATACACTCCTGGAAATTGAAATAAGAACACCGTGAATTCATTGTCCCAGGAAGGGGAAACTTTATTGACACATTCCTGGGGTCAGATACATCATATGATCACACTGACAGAACCACAGGCACATAGACACAGGCAACAGAGCATGCACAATGTCGGCACTAGTACAGTGTATTTCCACCTTTCGCAGCAATGCAGGCTGCTATTCTCACATGAAGACGATCGTAGAGATGCTGGATGTAGTCCTGTGGAACGGCTTGCCATGCCATTTCCACCTGGCGCCTCAGTTGGACCAGCGTTCGTGCTGGACGTGCAGACCGCGTGAGACGACGCTTCATCCAGTCCCAAACATGCTCAATGGGGGACAGATCCGGAGATCTTGCTGGCCAGGGTAGTTGACTTACACCTTCTAGAGCACGTTGGGTGGCACGGGATACATGCGGACGTGCATTGTCCTGTTGGAACAGCAAGTTCCCTTGCCGGTCTAGGAATGGTAGAACGATGGGTTCGATGACGGTTTGGATGTACCGTGCACTATTCAGTGTCCCCTCGACGATCACCAGTGGTGTACGGCCAGTGTAGGAGATCGCTCCTCACACCATGATACCGGGTTTTGGCCCTGTGTGCCTCCGTCGTATGCAGTCCTGATTGTGGCGCTCACCTGCACGGCGCCAAACACGCATACGACCATCATTGGCACCAAGGCAGAAGCGACTCTCATCGCTGAAGAGGACACGTCTCCATTCGTCCCTCCATTCACGCCTGTCGCGACACCACTGGAGGCGGGCTGCACGATGTTGGGGCGTGAGCGGAAGACGGCCTAACGATGTGCGGGACCGTAGCCCAGCTACATGGAGACGGTTGCGAATGGTCCTCGCCGATACCCCAGGAGCAACAGTGTCCCTAATTTGCTGGGAAGTGGCGGTGCGGTCCCCTACGGCACTGCGTAGGATCCTACGGTCTTGGCGTGCATCCGTGCGTCGCTGCGGTCCGGTCCCAGGTCGACGGGCACGTGCACCTTCCGCCGACCACTGGCGACAACATCGATGTACTGTGGAGACCTCACGCCCCACGTGTTGAGCAATTCGGCGGTACGTCCACCCGGCCTCCCGCATGCCCACTATACGCCCTCGCTCAAAGTCCGTCAACTGCACATACGGTTCACGTCCACGCTGTCGCGGCATGCTACCAGTGTTAAAGACTGCGATGGAGCTCCGTATGCCACGGCAAACTGGCTGACACTGACGGCGGCGGTGCACAAATGCTGCGCAGCTAGCGCCATTCGACGGCCAACACTGCGGTTCCTGGTGTGTCCGCTGTGCCGTGCGTGTGATCATTGCTTGTACAGCCCTCTCGCAGTGTCCGGAGCAAGTATGGTGGGTCTGACACACCGGTGTCAATGTGTTCTTTTTTCCATTTCCAGGAGTGTATTTTGGTAGTCCGTATAAAGTTTTTGTCTTACCAAGAAAGCTCACTGAATTCCACGTATAACATTTTTTCCAAGAAAATGAAAAGAAAATTATACAGACGCTATGAACGTATTATTCCTGAGCAGAAAAGTGGCTTTCGGAAAGGACCATTGTGCAGTGATGGCTAAGTTTTATGGACGTTGCTAATAGAGAATGTAGAGAATGGAATGTAGAAACAAATAGTGACTTCGTCGTCTTCACAAAAATGTCTTTGATACAGTCAGGAGAAGGAAAATGTTACAGATTCTTGCAAGTTTTTATGTTCCCCAACAACTTTTCGGAAACGTATATAAATCTCACAGAACAAATTTAATGTATGTTAGGAAAGAGATATTGCCGGCCTGTGTGAACGAGCGGTTCTAGGCGCTACAGTCTGGAACCGCACGACCGCTGCTGTCGCAGGTTCGAATCCTGCCTCGGGCATGGATATGTGTGATGTCCTTAGGTTAGTTATGTTCAGGTAGTTCTAAGTTCTAGGGGACTGATGACCTCAGCAGTTAAGGTCCATAGTGCTCAGAGCCATTTGAACCTCTCTTTTTTTTTTAAAAAAAAAAAAAAAAAAGAGAAATTGTCTGAGTGGGGCAGAAGCCGCGCTATTGTACGATCGGTATGCAGCCTTTCACCACTCTTCTTTTCTGTTTATATCAATGAAGTCATCCAAGAGTTGAATCAAATGCCACACGGCTGCATTAAAATAAGAAGAAGCACAAAACTAAATGCTGTACCACTTGCAGCATATTCAAAGACTGACCTTCAGCGTCCTGTACGCAATTTAACAATAAATATTCGAGAAGTGCAGCACGGACATCAACAACGAAGAAACAAAAATCATGTCCTTCCGCGGAAAATACCTAGGACAAGATTTCCTTGATTGAAAAATAAAATTCTGGAAAGCATTAACATAGTTAGGCTATAAAATATCCTTCCAGGAAGGAACACCCCTAGCTGAAAAAGTCTCCAGATTTACAAAAAGATTCGGAGTCTTTCATAATGTAGCAAATTTTCAATACTCCAGAACCGCACGACAATACTCCTTTACGAAGATCTTAGCAGGACATGTGCTGTGTACGGGCAGCGAAACCTGCATAATAAAGGCAAATTCGGAAAAACTAAGAGCCTTTGAAATGAAATTCTTGAGACGAACAGCTGAACGGCTGGTTACAAGAAATGACATCACAAAAGGAATGAAGATGTACTGAAGAAACTTAAAATCGATCCCATTTAGTATTACATACAAAAAAACTAAAATAACTGGGGAAAACATAAGGAATGAACTCAAAAGGGATCCTAAAATCCATACTACACTACCAACCCAGCGGTGTAAGATCTGTAGGCCGACTAATTAAAAGATGGCAGTAAAGCTTGTCGGCGAGGCTGTAATAGGTCAAGATACCTAACACTTGGATGTAGGACGAACAAGAAAACCTTCAACAACGGTCACAACTGCTAAGCTGACGTGCCGCGCCTCTCTTCGGTAAATTAATTCCTTTTTCCTGCTACCAGTTACATTACCTGGAAATTGGAAGTGAAGTCTCATGCTTCTTGACGGAGCGTAGGGGAACGATGCGGGAGACCCACACCGCCGTACTAGGCAGGGGCCTAATGAAGGTGGTACGCCGTTGCCTTCCTCCGACCGTAATGAGGATGAATGATGATTAGCACGACACAACACCCAGTCACCTCGGGCAGGTGGAAATACCTGACCCCGTCGGGAACTGAACCCGGGACCCCGTTCTCGGGAAGCGAGAGTGCTACCGCTAGACCACGAGCTGCGGGCTTATATTACCTACTTTGTTTTAATTTAATTCGCTGGAATGTGTTTCGATCTACTTTGGCTCATGATGAGGTGCTCTTTGCTGGTTTATCCCAGCCAACGCTACTAACAGTCTGAAACTGTTTGCCGGTCTGGGATCTCAACTCGGAACCTTGTTTGACGAACAATTCTGTTAGCAACTGAGCTATGCAGTAGGTTTGTTGTACACTACATTTATTGCTTGGCGAATAACATACATTCCACGAGACTCGAAGTGCGGTTTCGGTTCACCGCCAGCAAATTTGTATCCGATTCGTTCGTATTCCACCAGACCGTCCATCTGTCCGAGTAGCAAACAAATGTCGACACAAAGCACTTTGTTCTTCCTGGACAGCCGAAGTCGATGGTTTTCTATAGTTTCATGGACTAAAGAATACGTGTCCCATTTCGTTACCATTAATGCGCTCCTATACGGTACCAAATAAGTAGAAGGCACCAGCAATTCGTCCTGAATCAGGCGAAGTCCATAGTTTTCGACAACGGCGTGGTCTAACATTACTCTTGATGCGTTTCTTTTTTCTCTGCCTTGTGATGACTGGGTGTTGTGTGATGTCCTTAGGTTAGTTAGGTTTAAGTAGTTCTAAATTCTAGAGGACTGATGACCATAGCTGTTAAGTCCCATAGTGCTCAGAGCCATTTTTTTTTATTTTTTTTTGCGTTTCTTTATTCCTGTGAATTCGCTCTTGCCATACGCCCTCCTGGCCACCAAACAGGAGGTGTCAAATATGTCAACAAAAGCATTACATATGGAAAAGAATTGTTCGAAACTTGAAGCTCATTCTTTCCCTGCATCGTTTAAATGCCAGTAGTGTTGCTACAGTAGTTATAATACGGTTCTTTTAGATTTCAGATTTAAAGCAGTTACATCTACATCTACACCCATACTCCATAAACTACCTAATGGTGTGTGTCGGAGGGTACCTTGAGTACCTCTATCGTATGTGCCCTCTATTCCTGTTCATGGAAAGAAAGATTATCGGTATGCCTATGTGTGGGCTCTAATCTCTCTGATTTTATCCTCATGGCCTCTTCGCGAGATATACGTAGGAGGGAGCAGCAAACTGCTTGACTCCTCGGTGAAGGTATGTTCTCGAAACTTCAACAAAAGCCTGTACCGAGCTACTGAGCGTCTCTCTTTCAGAGCTTTCTACTGGAGTTTATCTATCATCTCCGTAACGCTTTCGCGATTACTAAATGATCCTGTAACGAAGCGCGCTGCTCTCCGCTGGATCTTCTCTATCTCTTCTCTCAATCCTATCTGGTACGGATCCCACACCGATGAGCAATATTCAAGCAGTCGGCAAACAAGTGTATTGTAACCTACTTCCTTTGTTTTCGGATTGCATTTCCTTAGGATTCTTCCAATGAATCTCAGTCTGGCATCTGCTTTACCGACGATCAACTTTATGTGATCATTCCATTTTAAATCACTCCTAATGCCTACTCCCAGATAATTTATGGAATTAACTGCTTCCTGTTGCTGACCTGCTATATTGTAGCTAAATGATAAAGGATCTTTCTTTTTATATGTTCGCAGCACATTACACTTGTCTACATTGAGATTCAATTGCCATTCCCTGCACCATGCGTCAATTCGTTGCAGATCCTTCTGCATTTCAGTACAATTTTCCATTGTTATAAACTCTCGATATACCACAGCATCATCCGCAAAAAGCCTCAGTGAACTTCCGATGTCATCCACATGGTCATTTATGTATATTGTGAATAGCAACGGTCCTATGACACTCCCCTGCAGCACACCTGATATCACTCTTACTTCGGAAGACTTCTCTCCACTGAGAATGACATGCTGCGTTCTGTTATCTAGGAACTCTTCAATCCAATCGCACAGTTGGTCTGATAGTCCTTATTTTGTTGAAGTTTCGAGAACATACCTTCACCGAGGAGTCAAGCAGTTTGCTGCTCCCTCCTTGGTATATCTCGCGAAGAGACCATGAGGATAAAATGAGAGAGATTAGAGCCCACACAGAGGCGTACCGACAATCCTTCTTTCCACGAACAATACGAGATTGGAATAGAAGGGAGAACCGATAGACGTGCTCAGGGTGCCCTCCACCACACACCGTCGGGTGGCTTGCCGAGTATGGATGTAGATGTAGATGCTCTTACTTTGTTCATTAAACGACTGTGGGGTACTGTATCAAAAGCATTTCGGAAGTCAAGAAACACAGCATCTACCTGTGAACCAATGTCTGTGGCCCTTTGAGGCTCGTGGACGAATAGTGTGAGCTGGGTTTCACAGGATCGTCTTTTTCGAAACCCATGCTGAATCCTACAAAGTAGATTCTAGCCTCCAGAAAAGTCATTATACTCGAACATAATACGTGGTCCAAAATTCTACAACTGATCGACGTTAGAGATATAGGCCTATAGTTCCGCACATCTGTTCGACGTCCATTCTTGAAATCGGAGATGACCTGTGCTCTTTTCCAATCTTTTAGAACGCTACACTCTTCTAGAGACCTACGGTACACCGCTGTACGAAGGGGAGCAAGTTCAACAAATAATACACACAGCATATACACTTAAGAGCCAAACAAACTGATACACCTGCATAATATCGTGTAGGGCCCCCGCGAGAATGCAGATGTGCCACAATACGATCTAGCATAGACTCGACTAATGTATAAAGTAGTGCTGGAGGGAAATGACACTATAAATCCTGCAGAGCTGTCCATAAATCCTTAGGAGTATGGGGTTGGGGAGTAGGGGGATGGAGATCTTTTCTGAACAACACGTTGCAACGTATCCCACATACTTGATACGTTTCGCCGTCGGCGCCTTTCGTTTCTTTGTATTCGTTTACGATCTCTGCCATCGACCATTATCGCGTAGCCACTATTTTCCTCTTTGGTCGCTTTTCGGCCATTTAAAAACACGGGGCTGGTGGGAGAGGGCTGGTCTTAGGTCAGTTGGTTGGCGCTCCGGTATGCAGTCTGGTTGTCGGCGGTCGCTCTTTGTGCATGCTCTGCCTCTTTCTGCCACGTGCCCAGTAGGGGCTACGGACGGAGACGTGCTTGCGGTCGGCGAGTGTGTACAGCGTCTAGTGAGAGGACGATGGTCTCGTCTGCGCTGCTAAACGAAGTGAACATATGAAAATGGCTTTGAAATGTATCAGCCTGCAACAGGATACGCTAGAGAATCAAACGGTGGGAATTACTCAGGTTCTGCTGTATATATGTATATATGTGTATGTGCTGTGTGTATATATGTATATTGAATTTCATGCTCTTTTCAGTTAACGGCTCTCCCAATGTTTGGACGCCCATGTTATATGTTTCGTTTGACCACTGTTGCGCAACTTTTTGAACACTGGTTACCTGAGTGATTGAGGTTTGCTGGTTTTTGATGGACTTCAGATACTGACAAGGAGTGTATGTCTCAGTGCCTGTCTGTGCACTGTGAAATAACCACGGGTTCCATTTTACGGCTGTCCGCTGGTATTTAGGTAATGTGTTCAGCGGTAAACAAGTAGGGGCTTAATGATCAAAAATTTGTGTCCTAGAGCCCTGTCGTATTGTAATTGAGGCACTCGGGCGTAAAACATGGTATCTAACAATTTTTGCCAATTGGCGTTTTTGTCAACGTCGGACTCCTTACAGCTGATTTCATAGGTTGGTGAAGGAATCTGTGGGAGATGTGTACGTTGTAAGAAATTATGTTGGTATTATGTTATGGTAAGTGACAGCTGACTGCAGGTAAAACATTGTAAGTAATAAACATGGCGGCCCGACACAGTCTGTTCCGTAGTGATGAGGAACTTGAATCGAAAGTTTCGAGCGCTAACAATAATTCTGACTACAGTTCTTCCTGTAATGACGAAGATGAAATCCCCGAGTATTATCCTGTTTATGAGTGCGGACAAATCGGATGCAAATTACTCCTTAAAAAGGTAAGAACAGATGCCTTTATTTCTTAATCTCTGTGAAGTAAAAGATGGTATGTACTGCACTTACCAAGTTTTACTGCCTGTTCCGTACTGAAACTTTTCAAAAACGGGAATTCCGAACGTTCCTTTCATCAAATATGAACTGAGTACGTGGTAACCAGACTTCGTAAAACATAAACACAATGCATTATATAGAAATAACCGAAATAAGTTTCATTTAGACTCGCAAATTATAAATATGTGCGAAGTTGACCACGGTATCTACTAGAGTTACGATGTTTTACACCCACTAGGTTAAATCACTCAGGATGTTTTTCTATTATCATGGTATAACTCAGCTCTACCTGAAACGCAAACACAACCCTTTTGCCTTACGTCCTGTAGTGTAGCGACTTAAGCGCTTGACTACCAAGCCAAAGGTCACGAGATTTAATCCTGGTCGGATCGCGAAGCGTTTTCAGTTAAACTTCTTCAATAAGATACGTATTACGCCAGATACAGCCGCGGTTCAGCTTCCGCGATGAACTGCAGATGCCTTCTCTTGCAGGTTGGGGATACGGGAACCTCCCAAGTGGCTTCAAGTTGACAGACTAGCAACAGAATCGAGAGGCACACGAGATTTTTATTATTATCCCTTGCACTTTTTTTTTTTTTTTAGAAAGAAGGGTAATGAACTTTTCGATACAAGTATTCCTTGTTTTGTTTCAGAAATCGACCGAGCTCAATATCAACCAGGATTGTGAATCGGAACCAAGTACCAGTTGGTCTACAACCAACAGTCATGACGAAAACAATTCGGATGTAAGGTCACCTAATGCTTCTGGAAAATCTAATCCGCCTAGTAGAGCCGTTATGCAGGATCGTCGGTAGCTCTTGAACAAAAGGATACTGTAGATGATCAGGAAGAATCAAACAAAAAAGGTAGAAAAAGGTAACGTGGGGTAAACCAACAGGAAAAAAATAAAAAATTAAGAAATTTAGGTAAAAGTATTTGTCTCATCGAGGAAAAGGAAATCCACAAGCACCTCCAGAAGCAGGCCCAGATTGCCTTTGTAAGAAAAAATGTTTTTCAAAGATTGATGCTGACGAACGACACTCGGTGTTTGAAGAGTTCAAAACACTTATCTGTTTGGTCTAATAGGTGTTAAAAAAAACTGCCAGAAGTACGAAAAAGAGTGGAAGTACCTCTCGAAGAAAATTTACCATTACTTACAATATCTTGGTTGAAGGGCAAAAAGTAGAAGTATGTAAAACTGCTTTCCTCAATATCCACGGACTGCAAAAAAGTAGGGGGAGAGTTGAAATGTTGGTTTAAAAGAAAAACATGGCGCTCATACTCCACCATCAGATAAAAGAGGTGTACATGGGCACCACAAGAAAAAGTATTCAGAAGACGATATAAAAAAATGTGCATACTATTATATCAAAACTTCCCAAATACGAAAGTCACTACACCAGGCGCAAAAATCCTTATAAGATGTTTATGTCTATGGAATACACAGTTAAACGTTGTTTTGAAGAATATTCTCAGTTCTGTCCAGAAAGCGGTAGCAGTCCTGTATCTTCGGACAAGTTCAGAAGAATATTTGCAGAAGAATTTAATATAGGATTCAAGTCTCCTAAGACAGACACATGTAAGGACTGCGACTCAATGAGAATTGAACTGCAACAAGCCGAAAACGATAAAAATGGCGCTAAAGTCCAAGATATTGGACACAAAATCGAGAGACACAACCTACATGCTGCTGCCGGCCAAAAAGTTTTGCAAGTTGCCCCAGAGGACAAAGAAGCCCTTGTACTAACATTTGATCTCCAACAGGCGTTGCCCATTCCAAAATTATCCACTGGACCTGTATTTTACAAAAGAAAATTGTTTTGCTACAACCTCAGCATTCATGATTGCTCCAATAACGTAGGGCACTTTTATTACTGGGACGAGGCTACTGCTAGGAGAGGAAGTGATGAAATTGCCAGTTGCATACTGAAACACTTCACCGTGAATGACATACAGTGTAAGAAACTGATAGTAATATCAGATAACTGCTGTGGTCAAAATAAAAACTGGATAATAGTCGCTCCCTGGCTTAAATTAATGGCAAGTGGCCGAGTAAAAAGTGTTGAACATGTATTTCCAGTAGTTGGACATACTATGTTGCTATGAGATAGAGATTTCGGCCGAGTAGAGCAGTATGTAAGGGATCACATTCAGTATGTGTACTGCCCGGAGGAATGGGGACAGATCTTGAAAAACGCCCGACGGTCACCTCCCTTTAATGTGTACAGAATGCAGCAGGGAGATTTCTTTCAAGTTTCTTCACTGAAGGCATTGTTTAGAGCACCCAAGAATGTAATTGCTGCGTCTGTCAAACTTCTGTTGGTCCGCGAAGAATCAGATTCTCTGACTGTTTATAAATCATATTTCGGATCTGGTGAAGAAATATCACTGAAGCTGAAAGGTCGTCGTTTTACAGAAGATTTTCTGGGGAAATTTAACGCACCTCTTCGACTGCTGTATAATACACCAATACCAGCAAATAAGGAAAAATTGCCCGATGTCCTCAGCCTGTTCAATTATATTCCAAAGGAATATCACGGATTCTGAGCATTAAATGTAAAATTATTGTACCTAAAAACTACTAATAAAACAATTGGTAATGCAACTTTTGGCTACTTTATTTTATTTCCAACGTGATTATCATGTTACACCACTGCACTGTAAACATCCTGGTAAGATTCCATCTATGTGGTAACTGCCACGTACCAGAAGCAACATTTAACGACAGTTGTTGTGAAACATAGTATCTGACAGATAACAAGGTAGCAATGTCTCATACGTGAATGAAAAATATGGTATCTACTGGCATCTTTCCTCTGATTTTAGTTCTTATATTCGCAAACAAAATGTTATCTTCGCAACATAATTATGTGAGTTTTGTTAGAGCAAACTATTTTATATTTTCCTCAAAACGTAACAACCGATTTCCCGTAAGTTTTCATGTTCTTGGTTACCATATTTTACGACCGAACGCCTCAATTATTGAGTGAGTGTTTTTGGAATATAAATCGGCTCCGGGGTTGTGTTATGAGGTAAGTTACTAGCACGTCATTTAGCCCTATGACCAGCTTCTTATATATTTCAGTACATCATCACTTTCTGCTCTGGCAGTAATAAGCCTGTCTGCACATATTATTAATGAATAGGTAGTGAAGATGTTCAAAGTGGTTAATTGTGAATGTGAATGGCTTGTGGGTCCCATGTGTCTGTATTCCTGTTCTGACATTTTTCTAATGTTTTAAGGATTGTGTTGCTCTGTCTACTGCCTACTTGCCATGTGGTTTTATGTTGTTTGAGTGGTATAGTTGTAGCTGGTCGTTTAACTGGGGGGCGACGCATTGGTGGCGGCCAGTTTTAATTGTAACCGATAGTGCGGTCGCTGCATTTATCAGTAGACTCCCGTTCTTCGGCGAATTTGAGTATTTTGTTACTTGTTCCTGGTGACGCCGAGCGTCGCACTCAATAGGAGTGTTAGTATGGTACTTTAGTTCAGCTTGTGCAGGTATGTGTAGTAGAGTTAAAGGTAGATATTGTGTTTAATTCAACTGCAGATTTATTAAAGGTAGATATTGTGTTTAAACCACATGAACCATGGACCTTGCCTTTGGTGGGGAGGCTAGCTTGCCTCAGCGATACAGATAGCCGTACCGTAGGTGCAGTCAAAACGGAGGGATATCTGTGAGAGGCCAAACAAACATGTGGTTCCTGAAGAGTGGCAGCAGCCTTTACAGTAGTTGCAGGGACATCAGTCTAGGTGATTGACTTATCTGGCATTGTAACATCATCCAAAACGGGTTTGTTGTGCTGGTACAGCGGATGGCTGAAAGCACGGGGAAACTACAGCCGTAATTTTTACCGAGGGCCTGCAGCTTTACTGTATATTTCATTGGTGGTGGTGTCCTCTTGGGTAAAATATTCCGAAAGTAAAATTGTCCCCCATTCGGACCTCCGAGTGGCGACCACTCATGAGAACGTCGTTATCGGGAGAAACAAAACTGGCGTCCTACGGATCGGAGCGTGGAATGTCAGTTCCATTAATCGGGCAGTCACGTTAGAAAATTTAAAAAGGGAGATGGGTAGGTTAAAGCGAGCTATAGTGAGAATTAATGAATTCGGTGTGCAGGAGGAACAATACTACTGGTCAGGTGAATACAGGAGCATAAGTACAAACTCAAATAAGGATAATGCAGGAGTAGGTTTAATAATGAATACAAAAACAGGAGCACAGGTAAACTACTACGAACAGCATACCAAACGCATTATTGTAGCTAATATAGACAGGAAGCACATGCCTGCCACACTAGTACAAGTTTATATGCCGACTAGTTCCGCAGATGATGAAGAGATTGAAGAAATGTATGATGCGATAAAAGAAATTATTCAGACATATGTGGGAGACGAAAATTTAATAGTCATCGGGGACTGGAATTCGATAGCAGGAAAAAGAAGAGAGGGAAATGTAGTAGGTGAATATGGACTGGGGTTAAGGAATGAAAGAGGAAGCCGCCTGGTAGAATTTTGCACAGAGCATAACTTAATCATATTAACACTTAATTTAAGAATCGTGAAAGACGGTTGTAAGCGTGGAAGAGGCCTAGAGGCATTGGAAGGTTTCAGATAGATTATATAATTGTAATTTTTTTTTTAGTTACACATTACAAGTCAAGATCCGTAGATCGAGGAGCAAATCTCCAAGGTCATGGAATGTGTCAGTACATGGAATTACAATATAATAGTAGTAACAGATAAAAATAAACTGGTTATGAATTGTAGATTAAAACTGAAGAAACTGCAAAAAGGTAGTAATTTCAGGAGATGGGACCTACATACACTGAAGGAATCAAAGGTTGTAGAGAGTTTCTGAGAGAGTATTAGAGAACGGAGGAAAGAAATAAAATAGAAGAAAAATGAGTAGTTTTGAGAAATGAAATAGTGAAGGCAGCAGAGGATTAAGTAGGTAAAAAGACGAGGGCTAGTAGAATTCCTTGGGTAACAGAACAGATCTTGAATTTAATTGATGAAAGGAGTAAATATAAATATGGAGTAAATGAAGCAGCCGAAAAAGAATACAAACGTCTCATAAATTAGATCGACAGGGAGTGCAAAATGGCTAAGCAGGGGTTGCTAGAAGACAAATGTAAATATGTACAGGGATATATAACTAGGAGTAAGATAGATACTGCCCACAGGAAAATTCAAGAGACGTTTGGAGAAAAAAGAACCACATGTACGAATATCAAGAGCTCATGTGGAAAACCAGTACTAAGCAAAGAAAGGAAACCAGAAATGTGGAAGAAGTAGATAGAGGTTCTATACAAGAGCGATGAACTTGAGAGCACTATTATGGACAAGGAAGAGGACGTAGATGAAGATGAAATGGATGATACGATACTAAGTGAAGAATTTGACAGAGCACTGAAAGACCTAAGTCGAAAAAAGACCCCGGAAGTAGTCAAAATTCCATTAGATCTACTGGTAGCCATGAGAGAGCCAGCCATGACAAAACTCTTCCATCTGGTGAGCAAGGTGTACGAGACAGAAGAAAGACCTTCAGACTTCAAGAACCGTATAATAATTCCAATCCCAAAGAAAGCAGTTGTTGACAGATGGGAAAATTAGCGAAATATCAGTTTAATAAGTCATGGTTGTAAATTACTAACACTAATTCTTTACAAACGAATGAAAAAACTGGTGGAAGCCTACCTCCGTGAAGATGAGTTTGGATTCCGCAGAAATGTAGGAACACGTGAGGCAATGCCGACCCTACGAGTTACCTTAGAAGATAGGTTAAGGAAAGGCAGACCTACGTTTCTAGCATTTGTAGACTTAGAGAAAGCTTTTGACAATGTTGACAGGAATAATCCCTTTCATACAGGAAGGGAAACCAGGTGGCAGAGTCCAGAGTCATGAAAGGGAAGCAGTGGTTGACAATCCCCAGTGTTATTCAATCTGTATGTTGAGCAAACGGTAAAGGAAACAAAAGTTTGGAGTTGGAATTTAAATCCATGGAGAGGAAATAAGAACTCTGAGGTTCGCCGACGACATTGTAAATCTGTAAGAGGCAGCAAAGGACCTACGAAGAGCAGCGGCATGGAATGGACAGTGTCTTGAAGGGAGTATATAAGATGAACATCAACAAAAGCAAAACGAGGATAATGGAATGTAGCGAAATAAAATCAGATGATACTGAGGGAATTAGATTAGGAAATGAGACACTTAAAGTAGTAAATGAGTTTTGCTATTTGGCGTGCAAAATAACTGATGATGGTCGAAGTAGAGAGGATATGAAATATAGACTGGTGATGGCAAGGAAAGCGTCTCTGAACAAGAGAAATTTGTTGACATCGAATATAGATTTAAGGTCAGGAAGTCTTTTCTGAAAGTATTTGTATGGAGTGTAGCAATGTATGGAAGTGAAACACAGACTATAAATATTTTAGACAAGAAGAGAATAGAAGCTTTCTAAATATGGTGCTACAGAAGAATGCTGAAGATTAGATGGGAAGATCACGTAACTAATGTAGAGGTACTGAATAGAATGGGGGAAGAGGAATTTGCGTCGCAACTTGACTAGAGGAAGGGACCGATTTGTAGAATACGTTCTGAGGCATCAAGGGATCACTAATTTAGTATAGGAGGAACCGTGGAGGGTAAAAATCGTAGAGAAAGAGAGAGAGAGAGAGACCAAGAGATGAATACACTAAGCAGATTCGGAAGGATGTATGTTGCAGTAGTTTTTCGGAGATGAAGAGGCTTGCACCTGAGTAACATGGAGAGCTGCATCAAACTAAACACATCAACAACATTGTGTTTAAAGCAAATCTAGAAGGCTTACTACAATATTTGGATATGATATTATCTACAGTGAAGTCCAAGAAAGAAAATAAATAAACAAAAAGTAAAAAAGCCTTTGATGTTAGGCTACCAGCAGGAGAGAAGAGTAGCATGAGAAGTTGTATTAAAGGTAGGTACCATGTTTCAATGACGTCAAGAGGTCCTACAACAAGAAACAGATATGATATGATGTACAGTAAAGTTCATCAAAAAGAAAGAGCCAGTACTGCAAGGTGAATAGGCGGAAAGGAAAATAAGATGAACTGTGACTTCACTGTGCAACGACTTCCGTCAAGGAACCCTCGGTTTCCGCATTTAGTTGCAGCTGATTGGCTGGATTATATTTCTTGCAGGCTATGACCGATACAAATGTGTCCCTGAATGTATAGATCCCCTTCCTGGGCTTTGTTTAACTTGGTTAACTGGTGAAATTCTTCCATATCGTTACCTTGGAAAAAAGTCGTTCCTCGCTCTTCCTGTCTCTTTCTTCAGCCAATAAAGGAGGTTCCTTTCTGGCATTGCTGTGCTATCAGTCACTCTGGGAGAAGTTACAGATGAACCAGCTTGCGTCTCTCTTACGTCCTGAAAGTGTTTTGTGTAAGAGCCGCATAGTTCTCTACATCCTAGGGACAAGGGACTTTCTTTTCACCTGCTCAGGGACCAGGGGCTTTCTTTTAACCTGCTCAGTAGCGATCCTTGTTGTACGTCCCAGAAGTCGTGGGCAAGTTCACCTAATGTTTAGCTAAAGTTTCCCCCCCCCCCCTTAACTCCACGTCATAAAACATCCTCGCATGAGATCGCTACAGGAAGCTCTAACTGTTGCAAAATTCCCATGGTGGCGACACAGGGTGTCAAATGGTTACTTCTTAGAAGATGTGCAACGTAGCGCCTGGACATCCTGGCGTCTGATTCACTGGCTGTGTCATCCAGTTTGCTACCACAACATGAACTTACTTCCAGAAGAGTGTAGTCTTGATTTTGTTCTACTGCAAGTAACGATCACCAGTCAGTTAACTATGCAAGTCGAAGCTGTGTCTCTAATGTGAATGTTGTGAATTTGCATATGCTGTGTGCCCAGTCTGAAGGATGGTCTTGTAGCAATACCCCTTCCCTCAGTTTAAAACTTTTGTTGACTCATTTGTGCTGAAAGCACAAGTGCATCGAGAAAATTTGACTCCCTTATGTTATTGGGTCTGCACACGTTTAAGAAACAGTTCGGGATGTGGATGTTACCAGGGCAGGAAATTATTTATTCTCTATTCTTTCCTTGAGGACCATCGCTCACTCATTCATTAGTGCTGCTGGTGCATTCAACCTTTACTTTTCATAATTTTCCCAGCTCACACTTATTGATACTCACTCAAATACCCATAATTAGTTATTAACTTAATTTAATGTTGAAACATCTAAAGGTGGCACTAACGTTTTATTTGATTGTCTCATACTGATATTTCATATCACACACTTGCACGTTGAATCTTTTGAATAATAATTAGTTTTCTAAAATCATTCCCATATCACTGGTCGATTACCTCACCCAGTCACTCATAATATGTGATCCTTATCATGCTTATTCAATTATGAAAGACTTGTAGAAGTCAAAATTACTTATCTGAAAATATGGCTTTACCAAACAGACACAAAAATTGCCATAACTGAAGTGATAACCACACACACACACACACACACACACACACACCATCATCAGGAGACATACATAAATCTAACATCTATACAGGAAGTAAAAGCAATGCATCATTATGGGCCATCAAAATGCATACATTACAATACAGGGTAGTTAATGCTGAAAAAATAATTATAAAATATTTATCAGTGTCGCTGATGTTAAGACTCATTAATGTTTCATGATAAGTGTTGTGTACATAGTTCCGCGTAGTCAGCACGTAAACAACTTTCCCACTAGAGCGCGCCCCACTAAGCACAACAGCGCAGGCGCAGCACTCGTCCGTCTCCGCACTACGAGATGGCGCTGTCTTAGAGACGGACCAAATTCTGCTTCCGCCGATCCGCGTATTAATATGTAACGCAGCCCATTAGATTGCTGCTAACATAGAACCTTTTCTCCTCGTGGATCACACTTGCAGAGTGATACCTGAACGCTCGAGGTATTATAACAAGTGTACAGACCTCCAATTAGTCAGTCTGCATTAGTCTGTATTTGTCTGCAGTCAAGTTTCAGTCTGCGCCTAATAAGATTATAATATTCCTGTACATAGCCATGAAGAGAAATGAATAGACACTTTGTCAAGTATCAGAGAAATGTGAGAATAAGATTAACATACCAAGACCAAAGGATCTTCAGATTGTCAATTGTAAATCGCATCCAGAACCAAGTTAAGTTATTTTTATGCTTGTTATTCTTTTAATAAATGTGCGTGAAAATTAATCAAGTTCTGTTTAAATTTGGTCACCTTCAATCTGCTACTCTAAGCGTGCAAGTGGCATTGCTATCGGCTGACCTAACGGCAGAAGATAAACACGCCACGATAAGACCACGAGACATATTGCTGACACTCGCCTACTTCGTTAGAGCGACAGGTCAAATAATCTGATGGTGTGTGTACCGAAGGTCTTACAGTACGCACACCACAATAAGCTATTCATGAAATTATCATCCAGTGGCTATCTTATAAGCAAAAAAATCTGAGACTTTATTGTTAATAGCTATCCCAGAAAATACATCAAGTAAAACACAACAAAAAATTTTACATTGTTTTTAGGCACATTAGATCGTCACACGAGGTATTAACTCTGTTCGAATATGAGAGGGTTGCCCCTAGATTGGTGATAACTGTTTGTTCATAGGCTGTTCGCCATAACACCGTGGATGGGATTTGTGAACGTACAAGATAACCTGATTTCCATTTGTTATCATTCATAGTGTACCAGTCTTAAAGTTTATCGCACACTCCCTCACAGTTCACAATTCATATTCTCGGAAACACAAATGATCTTAGATGTTCTACAAGTTCATGTCCCTATACAGGTCGCGAATGTGTATAGTGTTTTTATATTGGGAAATAATCAACAATTCATAGAATGCCATTTAATTGACGAATGTTTAGTGATGGTAGGTATTCAATGTTTGTGGCAACTTAGTGGCCAGTGCTGGGTAAAATGATCTCCCAGCAAGACATGTGGTAAATATTGTTTGGGACGTAATCAGCAGGCTAGAAGGGCGTTCTATTTTTAAAAGTGAATAGCATGTCCGTGAATGCCAAGGCCCAAGTGCAGTGTGCTTCTGTTGGCTGCACGCTCCGATGTCCTGTAGCAGCCACAGCGGTAGGAGAGTGGTCCGTGGTGTGGCAGTAGCCTGTTTCATCGTGGGCCGAGCAGGCAACTTTCCGTTTCGTTCCCTTGGGCCGCAGTCGTCAACAGCATCCCACGGTGGCGGACAGCTGCCAGATGAACTGTCCGACCCAGTTCCGAGCAGTACGTAATCCACTTCCTTCTTCAAGGCTCATTCAGAAAATTGCATCACCTCTAGTCTGCAGTTTCCCCCGTCTTCTCTGTCTCTCGTGTGGCTAGTACAGCCTCCAAAAATAACAACAAGTAGTTATATGGCTTACATAGAGCAGTTGCAAACTATAACTCTCATTCTTCAGAGTAAAAACTTTCATACTAATTAACGTCTTTCAAATCAACTACTGAATTACTACTTAACTCGCTGAACTATGTGTTTCTTTCTTACATTTAATAAAATGAAACTATACATAGTTATAAAATTTAATAAAAAAAACACGTTTCTTGCCTCACGGCTATTTTTAACAAAATAAACTGTTTGTTTCACAAACGGTAATAGATTACAATTACGTTTCTTGTTTAAACGGTATCTTTTGAACAAAAAAAGCTCTTCTATATCATAAATTCAAAGTTCTTAACATGTAGTTAGGCTATATCATTTAACTTTCCTATTTACAGTTCTCACATTTAGTCCTCTGTTTAACATTCTTCAGTTTTCTTCCCATTTAACGTCGTATGGATTTGAGTTGGTGTGGAAATTGAGATAAGGATGCATTAATTTCTTTTTCAGAGTAGTTTACATGCACTACGTTACATCTGAGAGTTCGACTGATACTGTATGGTTCTCTCCCTCCATTACCCATCCCAGCTGCAACAGAATCACCGTATGTCTACTATGGCCATATGCAATACCTATCCTTTCTCGTCCTACTCATTTTTTGTCCATCGGTAATTCATTTTCTTAGGCAAATCAGTCCTCCTCCATCTCAGTTTATAGCGGATCCGTCAAAAGTGGAAAAAAGCTTCTGTAACCAAAAGCACACATACAATTTGTTCGCAACATACACAAAAGTTATTCCACACCAGTGCACATTATTATCAGTAAACCTCTTTAGACTTTACCTTTTGTATTTACCTTGCATATTTCTCTTCTTCTTTTACCTCTCAGCAAGTTCCATCGTTATTTTCGTCTGTTTTTAAATGTAACGATCCAACGTTTCTCCATTTTATTGTTCACTCTAGTTCCGGTTTCATGACACAGGTAATCATTTATAGAAATCATGTATCTGATTATATGTAAAATTGTTAAATATTATTTTCGATAGCACATAAAGTACTCACCTGAAATCAGCGTATTGCCCTAAAAGAATTTCTACATAAATTAAGTGTCCTTTGTGCTCGCTGGTCCTCTAAAAACTCATGCCTCACTTCTCACAACTCGGCAGCGTACCTTGCGCCTGCAAATCCTCATGAACATCATTTCTGAAAACTATTAGTTTCCGATACACATTTCCTTATTTGTGCACTTGTCAACAAGCGTCTAATGTTCATACTCTTCATATCGCTGTCCCCATCTCCTTTGTTTCTTCCGGTAAGCTCGATTTATCCCATAATATTTCAGTTGAGCATCTCTTGGATCAACTTCACATTGTTGCAAATTATCGTCCTTTGATGGCAAAATACAGATACGATACGTAGTAGAGTAACTTTCGTTCTGGGCCATTTTGATTACAGATTAATTGACTAATTAATTAATTAAGCTAGTCAATTAATTACCTCCTTTCCGCACAGTCTGTGTTAAAATGTTGGGCTGGAAGGATTTAATGACATGAAATTGGAATATTGGAAAATATTCGAAAAAAATTATCTAACTGCCGAAAAGTAATTAACTACCAACGCCATCTACATTGGAGATGATATAGTATTTACCTGTAAAACTAAATTTGCATATTCTTTATTTAATCAATTTTTGGTGGACCAGTCTGTGGATCTCTCTATTTAGTGGGAGAAGCTCATCATTCTATGCTGTTTATTTAATATGGGACGGTACAAGCGTTGGAAAATATTCGAAAAAAAATTATCTAACTGCCAAAACGTAATTAACTACACAAATACATGACTCTTTCTGATCGTATTTTCAATAGTGCCTCCATATTGGCGTCAGCATCAACGTAAACACAGAGCACATACTTATACTGCTACAGATCGCAATCATTGCACTAAATATAGTCAATGCAGACATATCTGGCAAGACATAGGTCATTTGATGGTAAATCATGCATATCGCGAACATACTGTGGGTAAAAACATCGTCACAGGTAAAAATAATCAGAGGTACTGCGGGAAACTCAACTGACATAACCCCACACCCATCTCAGAAATTGACAGTAAATCATACATATAACGCAAGGAACGGTAGTTATAACTCTCGCCACAGGTGAAACTAATCACGAAAAACTGCAGGAAACTGAACGGACACCACTTTCAAGTGATCTATCACGAAGAAATTGATGATAAATCACATACATCGCGAAAAACGGTAGTTAAAAACAACGTTACAGGTAGAAATGATCATGAGAAACCATGCGAAATTTTACACCCATCAGTTGGATAAAAATTGGCAAGATCTAATACATATCAGGAAAAAACGCCGTTGTCATCGGCGCTGGGAGCAGATTATCAATCTGCTGGGTCATGCTACCGGATCTCACAGACCTTTGTTTCCTTGGCTGCAGACGGAAGTGGCCCATTTTACGGGGCATCTTGAGGCCATAGGGCATCAGCCATCAGTCACCTCGTGTAGGCTTTTGTTTCTTCACTCGCAGGCCAGAAGCGACTTCCCTTTGTCAGCCTCTTCTGGCTATTATATTAGCCTCACTTCGATGCAATCTGAGGGCTTGTCGGAGTTGCATCAAAGACATACCTGGAACACCTGCAAACCGTCAAAGATTCTGGTTTGTAGCAGCTGCTTTGAAGGCCTTCCTACAAAGACTGACAGAGAATGGTGTACTTCCTTTTGTCACACAGAAGTAAGTGGTTTGAAGTATTCCTCATCTAGTCTCACCGTTCTCTGTAAGACAGTGACCACCTACAGACTCAAAAGGTGCTGACAAAACCAAAAAGTGTTTCCTGGAGGGGCTGTGGGTTTCTTGTCCCTCCTCCGACCCCGTCCACCCCACACATGCACACAAACGAGCCCCAAAGGCATGCAGAAATCCTGTATGGCAGACACCTTGATTCTGAACTTAGCTTTGATATAGCCAATGATCATTTTTCCAAAATGAACCACTGAATGCCTACCAAGATATTCCTCGAATGTTGACCTTGTGATGAACGACTGTCCCAGAGGATTTAGTGCTGCCTTTTATGTAACCAACGGAAGGTTTCCCGGTGAGGGCTGGTGAGCACTGACAAAGACATTCCTGGAAGGACAACAACAGGTTGCTGTTTCACCTGCATTCTTCGGGAGAGTGGCATCTAACATATCTGAAATTGTTGTCCATGATTTTCCCCTGTATAAGCGTTGCTACTGCTTCCTGCCAAATTATTGGGCAGAGACTGAGTCTGTATAGACCCTAACCCACCCGCAGTCATCTTCAGTCTGCTGTAGTCTGTGACTGTGTGCAGTTGTCATAGCCATTATCGCATCTAGCTACCCCTTTTTTTGAGTTGTCAATAGTGCATGTAACACCATAAAGTGATCAGCAGCAGCAAACAGCTGCATTGTCAGAGGCAGCAGCAGCAGCAGCAGCAAATGTCTGAGAAGTCATGTCTGTCATGGAAGTACATACTTTCATAATTTTGTAACATGTATTTATGTGTTCGAATTTCATAGTCCATTTTCGTAAATAAACGAATTTGTAGCTCATTGTGTTCATATTTCATGTTATATTTTCATTAAAACGAAATCGGTGTGTTTAGAATTCTTAGGATATCTTTCTTCATTTTTTTTGTCGTTGCACAGTATGTCCAGATTTCGCAGTATATTGTCTTTAGAAAATGTGGCCAGTTCTAGTAGGTATTCCAGTATATATACTGGCTGAGCTTGACCATCACCTGATTTCTGAAAGATAGCAAGCCAACGGGAGGGGGGGGGGGGGGAGGGAGGTGAAGTTGTACAGCTGTACAGCCTCCGGAGCAGCCTACAATGGCGATTCTGCAGCATCCCCAAAGCATCTGACACAGATGCCATGTAAGTACATATCCATTTAGTTGAATTTTTTTTCATAGTGCTGTAAACGTACTTTTAAATCAGGTGATGTCGTTGAGCTGGATCGCTGGATCTATGTTGGTCCATATGAGGGGGTGATGCAGCGAGACCTGCTGCTTTTGGAAACTGAGCCAGAGGCGTCGAAGCATTCAGAGGACGGTATAAGTAATTTATTTTTTGCAGCATATATGACCAGCGTGCCTTCCTCCGTTCTTTACAGCAGGAGACGAGTTTATAACATTTGTATTTATTTTTCGTTATTCTTTCTCCACAGCTGGTGAGCCAAAATGGCAGGTGGCGTGATACACCCTGCCACCCTAACAGTATGCTGTGATGTGGGTGTCAGGGCATGTGAAGACGACATCGGCAAAACGCAGTACTGTGCATTATGGCTCACACACCAGGCTGAGGCTTGCAGCCACACAAGCCACGGCAGTCTCTGCTGGCGTCATCACCACCACTGTCTCCACTTCCGCCAATGGCCCTGCTACTCCCACCACTTTAGCACTGCTCTAGTGATCATGGGCTCCCACCCCTCTGGCTGCTAAGTCACAGCCATTGCTGGTAACCAGGTCAGTCTGAGAGTTGTGGACAGCTCACAGCAGCAATACCTGCAGCACAGATGCTCACACATGTTTGGAATGGCTGCACCACACCATCTGCCCTTGCAAGGATCCTGCACTGTGCCACACACTTCCTTGCTCGACCCTACATCTAACTTTGCTAAGAGGATGGTCGCAGTCCTTGGCTGCTAGTCATAGTGTTAGTAGTAGTAGTGATCCTGTAGCTAGCGGCAGTTCTCTCCCCCATCCTATTATAGATGGACACCAGGTTAAAATGTGATGCCTCAGCTAAACTATGACGTGACTGAGGATGCATTTCAGGAATATATGTCGTTCCTCATACTGAGAACCCAGATGGAGGGTATGGAGACCCGATTCGTTTTCTGAAAGCTTGTCTTCCTGTTCTGCAGGCAGAACTCCTCAAAATCATTTTGGATTCACATTACCCTGCCATTACATCGAGAATTGTGCTGTGTTGTAAAATCATGCAACCTCCCCCCCCCCCCCTTTCCCAAACAGGACGCAGGTATTGAGGAGATGACAACTGTGTACCTTTCGGGGAAAAATGACGCAGTATTGCAGAGCACCTCAATGAGTAAGTGGTTTCACAGATTCACCTTGTGTCCTATACAGGCTATGTATTCAGAAATTGAGCTTAGATGCTCAGGTAAGGTGCTTAGCCTAGTACTAGACCTTGACAGCCATACACATGTCCACAATCCAATAAATGGGGTTTGATCTATATCTATTTTCCTAAGGATATACCTGATAAGAAGGCATGTAGAATGCCCAAAATAAAAAATAGAACCATTATTTGCATGATCAATCCTGGCTTATGTGAACAATTTAAATCACAACGATCATCCACAACGTCGACCTCGATAAGGCATAGATACTGACAATTGCGGGTTTTATTATCTTCAAGGTATCGATTTCCCCATTAAGATCCATGGGATTCCTAAATTTGAGGCACAGAATGCTGGGATTTCGGTTCATGTTTATAGGCTGTAAGAGAACAAGTCAGAAAAAGACGATAAAGTCGCAAACAAAGTTGTTGGACCCCACCATTTCTCTGAATTGTTAGTCAGTGCAAGCTGCATTTAAACGTCCTCCTATTCTCCAAAGGAGACGATTATCACTGCATGTAGATGAAAGATATTCCGTGACTTCTTTCACGCCAAGTGTCAAAAAATTTTACTGTAAAGCTTTTTTGCCATAGGTGCTAGCAGAACATCTTGTGGATTGCTCGACCATGACACTGGTATGTGTTGTCGTTCCCACTCAGGAAACCAAAATCTTGGACTTTAAGAATGCCCACCATCAGGAGTGTTCCTCTTTTGTAGCGTATGCTGACTTTGAGTGCCTCCTCGCTCTTGTGACATGCTGTGGAGGTGACCTTATAGCCTCACATACCACCTTCACAGAAAAGCACATACCATATGTAACAGTATACTAGGCTGTGTATTCATATGATTCGAGTCTCAGCCATAAAAAATCATATGTAATGGATTATCTTGCGAACTGGTTGCTCAATGAGCTCAAAAAACTTTCGTGGGAGGTTGATAAGCCTTACAGCACCAATATTCCCCTGACCATGACAAAGGAGAATGGTGATTTGTTCAGGAAGGTCTTTGACTGTAATATCTGTGGACAGCGATTACATTGGAAAGCAGAAATTAATCATCGGAACCATTGTCTTCTGAAAGGGATATTCTGTGGTGCCACCCATAACACATGCAACCTGAAGTATAAATTACCTTGGCACAAAACCACCTCTGTGCGGGTATGACGCTCACTTTGTTGTTGAGCACTTCAGTGATTTCAGTATGAAGAATGATCAGGTCAGTGTCCTGCCTGAGAGTGTAGAGAAATATATTTCATCCTCCAATTGAAAAACGCCAGTAATTACGCTACACATGCCCGAGTCACTACATTTTATGCAGGCACCACCACAGAAAATTTCTGAAACTCTGCAATCAGGAGGATATGCATATCACTTACGGTGCACATCCTGATGACATGAAGGTTCAACTTGTGACAAGGAACGATGTTTTCCTGTATGTGTATAGGATCGTTTGGGCGAACTCAATGGCTCCAGAGTAGCTAACATAACTGCATTTGCAGTAACCTAACAGGACATGCTATATAAGATGCAAAGTATGGGAATCCTATGAATGTTTGGTGGGAGTTCAACATCTCCACTTTAGGGGCATATGCAAAGCTTTGTATGGACACAGACCTACTTTTGCTTGCTGGTGCTTTTGAGCAATTCTAGACTGTCTACATGACAACGTAAGCTCTGTATCCTGCCTTTTATTACACAGCAACTGGTTTGTCTCGTGCACTATGCTCAAGAGAACGAAAGCTTACATCGAACTGCTGACCGATAAAGATATCCTTATTTTCTTTGAGTGAGAGGTCAATGGGGAGCACTGCCTATGTGTTCACTGGCTTGCCAAGGCAAAAATCTCACATATCGGTGAAAAATTCATGGCATCCCTTTATCCAAGCTACATCAAGTACTTTCATGTGAATAACTTATACAGGCATGTCATGCAGCAATTGCTGCCGACTGGCGACGTTCAGTGGCTGCCCAAAAACGAAGGCAAAGCATGAGGTGAAAATATCCATAGTGGCACCATCGCCAAACTGATGACAACACTAGAGGACAACCAGAGACATGTTATGCATTATACAGACCTCCAGCAGTGTCTAAACTTAGGAATGGAACTGGTTAGAATCCCTCATGCTATCTCTTTCAAGCAGTCATCATGATTGAAGGAATGTATTGATTTAAATATCGAGAAGAGGGCTTCTGTGAAGAATGATTTTTAGAAAGATTTTTAAATAAATGAATAAATGTTTTCAGCAAGTCAATAGAACATTTGAAGAAACACCATGAAATTCTTTTTCGAAAATCATAGATTGGGCGTAGGAGTGTAAGGAAATGCATCGCCAGACCAAATTTTAAAATGTTCACTATCTTCAATAAAAACTTAGTAGCTGTGCAATGGCTAAAACTGCAGCAGGGTTCATAAAACCTGTCTGTATGGGAATGTGCATATCTGATGATTCCAAACTCCACATGTACCGATTTCAATAATATTATACGAAAATTCATTTCACTGATCCCAGTTACATTATATGGAAGCGGATATTTTTATCTATTGGGTCAGATGCTGCAATCCATATCAACTAATGAGGTGCTATGCTAATGTATTTAACATGTCTTCCTACATGGTCGATAATTTTTATTGTACTGTTCTACAGAACAAGAAGGTTATCAGCCTAATGGAAGATGAGGTGAATGGGTTGCCAATTGTGCAGTTTGTGGATCTTAGATGCAGAATGTATGTGTAGCACACATTTGGGTGTGCTACCCACAGATAGGCGAAGCATGTCCATTATGTGGCATCAAGAGCCCTCACGAATGAAGACTATTGCAGTTCCTCTATAGAGGTGTTCATGGCACTCCACTACAGCCACAGCAAATGGTGCAGCAACCTAGTATTCAGTTATGAGGCACAAGGCACACAGTGTGTTTCAATCTAAAAGCGGTACAGCGCCTTATGACAATAAATGATTCATCTGCTAGGACAGGATTGAAACTTCCCAATACTCACACTATTTATTTAATGGAAGTGGTGAGATTGAGATTGTGAGAGAGCGTGTGAATAGTGGATGTAGGCGGAATGGTATAACTTGTTTATCATAATGTAAATATTTTTAGTGTAAAGTATATGCATACCATATATGCTGAAACAGTTGTGCTCTTGAGAACATATGCTCATCACGTGTGCTGTGATGGTGTACATAGATCAAAAATCGTGCAAATGTATATCCACAGGATGTTGCTGACAGAATGCATACTTGTAAATAGCCCTTTCAGATGAAAAAATACGTACACTTGTGAACAGTCCCTGTATGTTCATTTACATCTACATGGCTACTCTGCAAATCACACTTAAGCGCCTGTCAGAGGGTTCATCAAACCACCTTCAAGATAATTCATTGTTATTTATTCACCAATAACATGTGGAAAAAATGGAACACCTATATATTTCCATGAGGACTCACATATCCTTTATTTTATTATGATGATAGTTTCTCCCTACGTAGGTCGGAGTAAACACAATATTTTCGCATTCAGACGAGAAAGTTGGTGATGGAAATTTCATGAGAAGATCTCGCTGCAGCGAGAAACGTCTCAGTTTTAATGATATCCACGTCAAATCCTGTACCGTCCTTGATACCCTCTCACATATTTCTCGACAATACAAAACGTGCCGCTCTTAACTTTCTCCATGTACTCCGTTATTAGTACCTCGTAAGGGTCCCACACAATGCAGCAGTACTCCAAAAGTGGACGTGAAGTGTAGTGTAGACAGTCTCTTTATTAGATCTCTTGCATCTTCTAATCGTTAAGCCAATAAAGCTCAGTCTTTGGTTCACCGTCCTTGCCATGTAAGCTGTTTGTAATTTTATTTGTAGGAAATTACGGCCTTTATATTTGATTGATTCAAAACTTAAAAGATTCGCTGTAGCACTCGTGCGGATGACCTCAAACTTTTCATTATTTGGGGTCCATTGTCGGTTTTCGCACCATACTGATATCTTTTCCAAATTCGTTTTGTAATTTGTTTTGATATTCTGATTACTTTATTAGACGATAAACGACATTATCTTCTGCAAACTACCTAAAATGGTTGCTTAGATTGTCTCCTGAATAGCGTACATAGATTAGAACAGCAGAGGACCTATAATACTACCCTGGGGAACGCCGGAAACCAGTTCCATCCAACTCATTCGCTTTTCGTCCGTTACTACGAACTGTGACTACTACGAAATCAGTCCAGTAGCATAACGGAGACGATATTCGACAAGCACGCAATCTGATTAGAAGCCGCTTGTGAGGTACAATGTCAAAAGCCTTCTGGAAATCTAGAAATATGGATTCCATTTAAAACCTCTTGTCAGTAGCACTCAGTACTTCGTGTGATCAAAGAGCTAGAAGTGCTTCACAAGAACGATGGTTTCTAAATCCGTGTTGAGTGTGTATCAATACACCATTCTTTATTTCTTTCGAGGTAATCCATAATGCTCCGACGCAGTATATGTCCTAAAATCTTTCTGCATATCGACGTTAATTATATGGGCCTGTAATTTAGTGGAGTACTCCTACTGCTTTCCTTGAATGTTCGTGTGACCTTTCGTCGAAGGAGAGGTTGTATAAGATTGTTAAGTATGGAGCTATTGCGTTATCATACTCTGGAAGGAACCTTGCTAGTATACAGTCTGGACCGGAAGACACCTTTATTAAGTGATTTAATTTGCTTCACTACTCTGCATATCTATACTACTAAGTTACTCATGCTGACAGCTGTTCATTATTCGAATTCTGGAATATTTGCTTCGTCTTCTTTGGTGAAGAATTTTCGGAAGGTTGCTTTAGCAGCACTGTCATCGATAGAATTTCCGCTGCTATCGTGCAGAGAAGACGTTGATTTGGTCCTGCTGTTAGCATACTTTATAGACGACAAGGACCTCTTTGGATTTTGTGCCAGGTTTCGAGACAAAGTTTCGTTGTGGAGCTATTATAAACATCGCTCATTGAAGTCAATGCTAAATTTCTAGCTCGTGTAAAATGTCTCCAATAGTGGGGATTTTGCATTCGTTTAAATTTGGCATGTTTGTTTTGTTGTTTCTGCAACAGTGTTCTGACCCGTTTTGTGTACCAGGGGGGATCAGCTCCACCGTTTGTTGATTAATTTGGTATAAATTGCTCAATTGCTGTCGATATTATTTCTTTGAATTTAGGTCACATCTGGTTTCCAATTTCGAAGGAGTGGAGATTGTCTCTTAGGAAGGCTTCAAGTGATTTTTATCTGCATTCTACTTGTTAATCCAATAAAACTTAGTCTTTGTTTCGTCTTCCCCACAACATATTCTATGTGTTCTTTCCAATGTTATGTTGTCAGTCTCTTTACGACCACCTAGTATCCACTAGTCACTGTATCCGTTTTGACGCTTGTTATTAGTTCAGAATTATTTGTTTCAAAGAGGTAAAATGCGTTTTCACAACCGTTTACTATGCGAGTAGGCTCATGAACAAACTGCTTGAAATATTTTTGAGAGAACACTTTTAGCACAATATCGGATGATGTTTTATGCGTTCATCCGGATTTAGACACGTAGTTTTGGTAACATATCGAGGGTAAGTTGAAGTCACTACAAACTATGGTTCTATGAGTCAGGTAGATGTTTCAAATTAGACTCAGGTTGTCTTTGAACTTTTCTGCAATTTTATCATATTGGTTCGGAAGATGGTAAAAGGATCCAATTATTATTTAATCTGGTTGCCAAGAATGACCTCTACCAATACTAACTCACAGGAACTATCTACTTTTATTTAGCTACAAGATAACCTACTTCTAACAGCAACAAAGACGCCACCACCAATTCTGTTTAGCCTGTCCTTTCTGAACACTTTTAGGTCGTTAACAAAAATTTTGGCTCAACTAGTCTCCGGCTTTAGATAGGTTTAAGTGCCTATAACGATTTGAGCTCTGGTTTTTCGGAACTCACCTACGATAGTTTACAACTCTTACATAGATGGTTCCTAGAGCTACGTTCTTCCTGTGTCCGACCTTCACCTTTTGCAACTGACGCCCTTTCTGAGTTTCCTTGAGACCCTCTAAACTAAGAAACTGCCCAGTTCACACAACACAGCCCCGCTACCCGCGTTGTCACTTACTGTAAGTAATGGACCCTTGACCGTGCTCGCGGACGAGCTTCTGGGAAGTTTGGAAGGTAGGAGACGAGGTACTGGCAGACCTGAAGCTGTGAGGACGAGGTCTTAAGTAACAAATTTTGAAAAAAATAATGCATCAAGCCCTTCTGACCTGTTATTTATTTTATACGTGACATGTTCAGGGTGTTTCAAAAATGACCGGTATATTTGAAACGGCAATAAAAACTAAACGAGCATCGATAGAAATACACCGTTTGTTGCAATATGCTTGGGAGAACAGTACATTTTCAGGCAGACAAACTTTCGAAATTACAGTAGTTACAATTTTCAACAACAGATGGCGCTGCGGTCTGGGAAACTCTATAGTACGATATTTTCCACATATCCACCATGCGTAGCAATAATATGGCGTAGTCTCTGAATGAAATTACCCGAAACCTTTGACAATGTGTCTGGAGGAATGGCTTCACATGCAGATGAGATGTACTGCTTCGGCTGTTCAATTGTTTCTGGATTCTGGCGGTACACCTGGTCTTTCAAGTGTCCCCACAGAAAGAAGTCACAGGGGTTCATGTCTGGCGAATAGGGAGGCCAATCCACGCCGCCTCCTGTATGTTTCGGATAGCCCAAAGCAATCACACGATCATCGAAATATTCATTCAGGAAATTAAAGACGTCGGCCGTGCGATGTGGCCGGGCACCATCTTGCATAAACCACGAGGTGTTCGCAGTGTCGTCTAAGGCAGTTTGTACCGCCACAAATTCACGAAGAATGTCCAGATAGCGTGATGCAGTAATCGTTTCGGATCTGAAAAATGGGCCAATGATTCCTTTGGAAGAAATGGCGGCCCAGACCAGTATTTTTTGAGGATGCAGGGACGATGGGACTGCAACATGGGGCTTTTCGGTTCCCCATATGCGCCAGTTCTGTTTATTGACGAAGCCGTCCAGGTACAAATAAGCTTCGTCAGTAAACCGAATGCTGCCCACATGCATATCGCCGTCATCAATCCTGTGCACTATATCGTAAGCCAATGTCTCTCGTGCAGCAATGGTAGCGGCGCTGAGGGGTAGCCGCGTTTGAATTTTGTATGGATAGAGTTGTAAACTCTGGCGCATGAGACGAGACGATACGTGGACGTTGGCGTCATTTGGACCGCAGCTGCAACACGGCGAACGGAAACCCGAGGCCGCTGTTGGATCACCTGCTGCGCGTTGCCCTCTGTGGTTGCCATACGCGGTCGCCCTACCTTTCCAGCACGTTCATCCGTCACGTTCCCAGTCCGTTGAAATTTTTCAAACAGATCCTTTATTGTATCGCTTTTCGGTCCTTTGGTTACATTAAACCTCCGTTGAAATCTTCGTCTTGTTGCAACAACACTGTGTTCTAGGTGGTGGAATTCCAACACCAGAAAAATCCTCTGTTCTAAGGAATAAACCATGTTGTCGACAGCACACTTGCACGTTGTGAACAGCACACGCTTACAGCAGAAAGACGACGTACAGAATGGCGCACCCACAGACTGCGTTGTCTTCTATATCTTTCACATCACTTGCAGCGCCATCTGTTGTTGAAAATTGTAACTACTGTAATTTCGAAAGTTTGTCTGCCTGAAAATGTACTGTTGTCCCAAGCATATTGCAACAAACGGTGTATTTCTATCGCTGCTCGTTTAGTTTTTATTGCCGTTTCAAATATACCGGTCATTTTCGAAACACCCTGTAAGTACTGTCCCTGTCTTGTTTTGTTAGTCAGTACTTCCACTTTTATATAAAAATTTCCTTTCCCATAAATTTGTAGTTACGTTATCGGCCACTTTAAACTTTTAAATTTTGATGAAGGCGCTCTTAGAAGTGTTGAAACTTGGTTAATAAGATTAAAAATTGTGACCGAGGGCTCATTTGTTTCAATTTTAATCTATAAAGAGTCACAGAACCAAGCCGCCATGTCTAAAACTTTGTTAAACCGATCTGTATTTTTGAGCGCTGTATCTGGTAGGATGACTAAGAAATCTATTTTTATTTTTTTTTTAAGGTACACTCCTTTTGAGATGACTGCTGCTTCCACCATGAGGTTATTACTTCTAGCTTCCCCTAGTTGCTGGCAACGGCCTTGCCGCAGTGGACACACACCGGTTCCCGTCATATCACCGACGTTAAGCGCTGTAGGGGCTTGACGGCACTTGGTTGGGTGACCATCTGGGCCGCCAGGCTCTGCTGCCATTTTTCGGGGTGCACTCTGCCTCGTGATGCCAACTGAGTAGTTACTCGACCGACTAGTAGCGGCTCTGGTCAAAGAAAACCATTACAACGACCGGGACAGCACTGTGCTGGCCACACGCCCCTTTTATCTGCATCCTCAGGTGAGGATGACACGGCGGTCGGATGGTCCCGATAGGCCACTTGTGGCCTGAAGGCGGAGTGGTTGCTTTCTCCTATTTGCTGCTCAGAGTTCTGCACGTTCTTGACTGTCTTAGCACTAGCTTAGCACTGCCAGCCAGAGAACCCATTGCTATGAGCCCTATGAGGAAAGCTGTAATTCCACCTGCTGTCTTTGGTATCGGCGAGACCCTGGATGTTTTATTCAGTCTTCTCGCTCCTTTATGCTCCAGAGCGCTTTTCGCTGCAAACATCGCTGTCAGAATAGTTTTTTGAAAACGTCTGCTCAGTCCTCCTCTCCTTCATTTTCATTGTCACCATCTTCTTCTTCTTCTTCTTCTTCTTCTTCTTCTTCCTTAGTTCACGACGTGCTATGTTCATAACTTTCTTGAAATTTATACCCAAGCCGAACATCATTTTGGCATGGTTTTATCAGCTGCGAATGCTGAAATGCACTACCCTAAGGCAATATCCTTTGTCACATGCATTTCCTTGGATGTATCAGGTATAATTCTATCTACAGAGTGACGTCCTGGGAGATTCTTATTTACTGCGTATGAAATGTCGTGCTACAAACGCACTTTGTCAAGCAGATTAGTCCCTTTCTCACTGCATGCCAAACTACTTTTAAGTTTTGTTCCAGGTCCACAGTGGTTATATCCCAGAATGTTTAATTTAGTTGACACTTCGTCGAGAATAACGTCTCCCCTGATGTATTTCCGGTCATGCATGTTATACTACAGTGATGGTTGTGGCCTGTGCACCCCACTGCATTTCAAATCGACTTTATCAGTTCAACTGTTTTGTGTTGCGGGAAAACCAATCCATTTAACTAGAGCACTGTTCCTTCAACGTTCTAGGACACGTTATATGACATACGCATGTGGTTCCAAGTTTTTTGCGCTTCCTCTGTATAAAAGCTGTCTGAAATTTCAGTACCACGTCTATCCTTTAAGATGTAAGTTCTGGGATTTGTTCTTTGCACTTTGGAAAACATAAATATTGAACATGACCAGTTTTGCTGCCTTGAGTTTTGAAATAAGCACTAAATCACTTACATTAAATTTATGTTTCCATAGTCCAACACTGTGATACGATTGTATATGTTTCTAGGAGTCCATTGTCATGAACATTGATTTATCTCCTTTTTATTGTGTGGCGTTTGGTTCGGTTATACTGTGCAGCTATTTGTGGGAGGATATATATCCATTTGTATGAGCCGCGAAGATCGAAGGCCATCTTCATTTTAGCTTTCGCTGTTCTGTTCAGATGTTCCACAATTCTTGCCTTAATGTGTGCGAATTCTCCAGCCTGATCTGTTAGAAGGCAGCGATTCATCAGCATCTGCAGCAATCGCTGAAACACTTGTGCAACATCTTTCCCGATTTTTGTTTTTACGGGTAGTGCCCAAGCAAATTTTGTGCATGTATTAATGACCATTAAAATATACTTGAAACCTTTATTCACCCATGAATATACCCTGAGATCTACAAGATCTGCTCGCCACAAGTTATACAAACCTTTAATTATGGCTTGTCTACGGGGTATGTTTTGCGTGTTGGCTTGTGTATTCATTAACTACTGTCTCCATACTTATTCGAAGACACCTTTCTAAGATCGGCAATTATTGAACATGACCACTTGTAGCCGAGCTATTCGTTCAATGGAATCATCATAATGTGTATACTACAAGAACTGATGTTTACTCTTTTATGCTGAACGTCAGTACTCTCACCACTGCTATGTTCATCATCCAAAATCGGCTTTCTAATGGTTTTATATTTCAGGCTGCTTTGTCTTTTTGGTGCTGCTTTTGCTTTCTTATTTACATATGTCAAATGAATATTCCACCATATATTTCTAGATCTTTTGGTGAAGTATTTACAGTTCTAGATTGCCTTAAGAGAATTAAGTTCAGTAGGCCTCATGCTTTCAAATTCCCTGTCACTGGCCTGTATTGCCTGTATTGTGTTATTTGTTAAACTTAAAGGATGCATGTCCAGCATCTGTAGTTTTACCATACTGACGCCAATATTCTGTCTGTCCTACCATCATTATTACAGTTAATGAAATCAGCAATGGCATTGTCATCATCACGTCTTTTTGCTGAGAGCAGCCCAAGAGATTTTGTCAAAGGTTTAAAGGCTTCTTTTAGTATTTGGCCCCACTCCAAATGTCCTAACCTTAGCACCCATAATTTCTCCCTAACGGTCTTCCCTGTTTCGATAAGTTTATGCTAAGTCGACATGATGTTATGTACTAAGCAGGGTTCTGCGTGGGTTATATCTTACACAAATTGTATCAATTGCATCGGTCTTTACAGTTAAACCATTTACTTTCTGTTCAGTTACACTAAGCTATTCATTTAATGAATTAATGGATCTCATAATGGTCTGACATATATCAGTAGTTTCTTGCGTACATTCCCAACTTTACATTCAAGAGGCTGAAATTTTTTATCCATGTTGAAACAAATTTTCCATCGATGTATACCCATCCTTTTCGGTTGAGTGCTCGCCATGCATGCTAACTTGTCCATGGTGTCATATGTAGTGATGTAGTCACCTATTGTTGTAGCTTTATGCATACAACGATTTGGAAGTTTAGTCTATACCTGCCAGCATCCAGTTATATTGTTTTATCGATAACCAGAAAACCACACAATGTATGATCCCAGCACTCTCTGTGTATCTTTACAAATTCTGTGAGTGACATATCAGTTCCTACATATGCATAGTAAATGTGCTTTAAATTCAAATTGTCTTCTTTGCATTATCCTTCACCAAATCGTTTGGGATACTGACTCAAATAAAACACAGTGCTTGGGTTTACTTTTTCTGGTGGAGGGATATCACTGCTCTCAATGAAAGTCGTGTACGTCAGGCCATCAACACATTGAAATTTGTCCTGTAATAGTTGGTATTTCTACTGAAACAGCGTTTTTGAAAATACACATACATGCTCAAACTGGACTCCATCAGAGTGTGTTGGCATTTACATAAGAAAATTTGTCTCGCTGCAGTTGGTTGGAACCACTATTATCACTCGTTTGTTATCAGGAAGGGGTATCCCATACTGCTTCTTGTTCTTCTTCTTCTGGATTTCCACGCTGTCACAGGGCAGTCACTTACAACAAATTCCTTATGACGAGGATGTTTCACCCACCACGTCATGGTACCACCCATATCAGGTGTTGGTGTGTAACAGACTTTTATAGGAAAGAAACGTTGTGCAATATTATTATTAATAGTAATAATAATACTATTTGTAGCCACCGTAGTACAATCACTTTACCAACTGCGATACAATAGTTGCATTCATATTTGCATTCATATCGGAGACAATTTTTTTACCCACATCTTCTCGTAGCTACATATAGAAATACCTGAAAGTTCCGTCTGCAATTCACCTTGACGATGACTGAAGAAGTAGACATTGGCTGCAATGACAAAGAAGTTTACGCTCTCATGCTAAGGATCTAAATCCATTCTGTAGTTACTTATTTTAGTTCCACAGTACAACATGAGGATGAAATAATTGATATGACTAGCTGCTTTTGTGGCATTCTAGAAATCTCTCTAACAAAAGAGGTATCACGATCCTTAATCCAGATGGTTCACTACAGTGAGGAGTTGTAAATAAACGGATCGGCCTCCAGATTTAACCCAGAGTGCTCTGTCATCATACATTGTTGTGATAGTGACAGGCCAGCATAATAAATGTCTGGGAAGGACAGAGATGGGTTACATTCCATAGTCATTTGCGGATTGATGTAGTACTGCACAAGATAGTTCCTACCGTTTGAGCTCAGTAAACCGCACTTTAACACACTTCATTACATTTTCAATCTCCATCATCACAGGGCAGTCAAGGTCTGCTGCTTCTATGCCAATATGCAGACGCTTTGAACATGTAGCAGTTAAATTACACGTGGAAGTGAATAGTGGTTGTGCGCAGCAAGCAACTGAAGTCAAACAATCCACAGTAGTCA
The DNA here is from genome assembly GCF_021461385.2 of Schistocerca piceifrons. Classification (NCBI taxonomy): domain Eukaryota; kingdom Metazoa; phylum Arthropoda; class Insecta; order Orthoptera; family Acrididae; genus Schistocerca; species Schistocerca piceifrons. The sequence continues at coordinate 515,517,284 of NC_060143.1, forward strand.
CACTCTGTCCTTGCAGAAACACTGCAACGTTCCATGGGTCAGTGGATGGCATATATATATATATATATATATATATATATATATGAGTCGAGAACTAATCTGCACCATGCTGCATAAGATGAGACCCCTGGTGCTCTTCTGCTAGTTGGGGGCGTGCTGTGTGTCTTCAAAATGGTTCAAATGGCTCTGAGCACTTTGGGACTTAACATCTGAGGTCATCAGTCCCCTAGACTTAGAACTACTTAAACCTAACTAACATAAGGATATCACACACATCCACCGAGGCAGGATTCAAACCTGCTGCGACAGTAGCAGTTGCGCAGTTCCGGACTGAGGCGCCTAGAATCGCTCGGCCACCGCGGCCGGCTGTGTGTCTTCATTGATGAGTCATGTGACAATAGCAGCTCTTTGTCCTGCCCCAACATACTGACCAGAGGGACTACGGGATCCCACGTGCTGGAGGTCGCTACGTCTGCTGCAGGTGCAGACCCTTTGGAGACCACTGACAATGGTGCAGTTCCTGACAAGCCGGAGGCGACTCCTGCTGCAGGTTCCGATATGCTGGAGGTCACCTCAGCTTTTAAGGAAAAGGAGAAGAAACGTTACATGCAGGGCAAAGAAATGGAACTGGATAAAAAGAAGAAACGATGACACAGACAAGTAATTAGTTCTTACCCTTCTGCTTCTTCCTATTCTGCTGAAGGCTGGAGCACTGGACGATCTTGCCTGCTGCTGCTGTTGATGTCTCACTGACTGAGGCTGGTGAGCTGCCACACTGAACTTATATCGCTGATGTCTCGATCACATGACTGGACGCAGCAATTTTTCGCCTATGACATGACAAGTTTGTGTGTCCTCTGGTGGCTGAATTGTTAAGTAGGTCTGTCGGCGCCTGTACATCAAGGTAAACGCGCACACGTTACACAGAGCATTTCCAGGTAATTTCCTAGTCTGGCGGTGGGGGAGGGGGGGAGGACGTGCCCTGTCTCTGGCAAATTGATTATTAAAGAATATGAAAATGGAATTTTATAAATAAATAACACTTCCTCTGCAATGTAATTATCACTGATTTCAATTTCTTGCAGTGGAATTCTTCTAGTCCAACAGCTCAGCAGACACTGAACAATATTTCCCAGCAATTTTTTTCAGAGGCGGTAGAGGGATTAGAGCGAAGGGTGAGTGATGGGGAGGGTCCTAGAGTGGGAGGGGGAAATTAACTGATCAATTTGATTAATTAGACAACTAATTTCACATGGAAATGGCGCAGAGCGAACATTACCACTACTTCGATGATTCAGTAATCCTCTCTTATTCCTTAAATATTTTGACGTGGGAGATGTGATCATTCCCTACTGATTCATAACTTTCTCGTATAGAGTTCTTCCCACAGTAAGGTCCCGTAAATATGTAGGAAAGGACCTTATTCAAATAGAACAACTGCCAATTATTATTCACTGAATTCATTTCTGCTCTCCACTTTTCGCACCCATCTTATCATCTATGTTTTTCATTAAGTTCAAAAATGGTTCAAATGGCTCTAAGCACTGTGGACTTAACATCTGAGGTCATCAGTCCCCTAGAACGTATAACTACTTGAACTTAACTAACCTAAGGACATCACACACATCCATGCATGAGGGAGTCGCGCAGTTCCGGACTGAAGCCCCAAGAACCGCTCGTCCACCGCGGGCGGCTTTAAGTGATGAACATTCTCTTTGTGTTCTTCCCTTAATTTTTAAATGGTCATCATTCTTTTCGTCTATACATTTAAATTGTGCGTCATCCTTGTCTTGACTTTTCCTGAAGTGTTCAAGTGAGATGATACACTAATAAAATTCTGCAGGTGGCGGCGGTGTTGTCTCACTATTGGTAAAAATATGATCTACTTTTTCTAGTCCCATGACATTTAAGTTTCCCATATCAGATGAAAATTCACACTTCTCGTTTTCCCGATTTCTGTTCCTAATACTGAGTTATCTCTTGTCGCCTGATAGCGTTCTCCCAGCATATTACGTTCTGCCTTATTCATCTCTTCTGTCAATTCGCTTTTCTCTACTACCCAAATGATTTCTGATGGTAGTTTCACTTCCAAATTTTCGTTGTGCTAATCTGAATTATCCATAGTTATTTGAACTACACTTCATGCGCGCACTCTAGCAATTCTTGGTAAACTCCAATAATTAAAAATCCATAACGTTCTTAGCACAAATACATACACAAAAATCGGGCTAAGACGTTCTCGCAGAGTGGCTGCTATCAATACCCGACACGTGTGGTTCAGGTATGGCTTATGCACGACCCAGTTGATTATTAAGTTTATGCCCATTGACCTGGTATCTAAATCTCGTCATCTCATCATAACAGATATGTCCTTGTTTTCACCGAAGAATTCAGCACAGATTACCATACCGAATACTTACTATATATGGACACAGGTGCCATTCTATTCCTTGGGCTACCATACCAACTAAAAGAGTAACAATTGCACTTACAGTAGAGAACTTCATCTATGAACTTTAATTTATGATTCCTTAATCCATCCATCTTATTCCTCTATAATAGGCCAGAAAAGATCTTTGAATATCACAATGTTAATACAGTACTAGAGCCCAAGTGCGTAATTTATCGAGGCTGTCCTACAGAACAGAACACCCATTAACCATCAGAAATCTGCTCCCCTGTGCTCCTATCTACTCTACCCCCTATAACGCCTAGTCATCATCATCATTTTATTGAAGGCACATTGTTTCTACCTCCTTTTTCCACGCTGGTATTATTCATTGGGATACTGAACATGTCTCATGACCTTCACCACGTCGGTCAGCATTTGAGTAACAGTACTTCATTACCAAGGTGGCAATCCACGTCAGGAGAATGACAGTTTAGATCAAACATGTCTGACTGCTAAAATAACACACTGGCACTAAAGAAGGACTAAAATACGAAAACAGTGCCATATGGAAGCATTTCATTTCGGTTCCACTAAGCTCAGTGCTTCGTCCTTGTTGCCTCTTCCCTCACTGCTCTCCAGCTTGGTGCACATGCCTTGTTTAAGCTTTGGTCAAAGATGCTGCTTATCGATCACAGTGCTAGCCGCAAGTTGTCTTTGAGTCGATAACCGTAGCAGACACAAACTAAACAAGCTTACATGACATATGTGTTCTATGTTCACATGGAAAGTAGCGAGCAAAATCAGTGGAACATAGGCAGAACACGCAGGCCCAATCCTAGGAAGACGGCCCAGCAGACTTTGCGCAGAGCCATTGGAACAGACATAGCGGGTCAGAGATCAGAGAAAAAGGCTATAATCAATGGCAAAATCCCAAACTAAAATGATATATAAAAGCGGATAAGCATTGAAAAATAGAGAAACCTGCGCACAAAACAAGAATACAAGATTTCAGCTCAAAACAGTACTACATTCACAACAACGTATTAGTGGAACGTACACGGTACCAGGATAATGAGCCACAGAAAGAGGAAAAAAATATGCCAAGAAAGGCATATGGAGAGGCTAACATACTTATTGCGTCTCATGCTCCAGCCCCTTCCCCCCTGCCCCCCCCCCCCCCCCCACCCACAACATCCATAGTCTCTGTGTGATTTATGTGCTAAATTAGAACTTGCCAGATACGAATGGTGTCGTGATTCTACCTACCATTGGGAGTAAACTCAGAAATAGCTGTAAGGCATGTCATTACTTGTACCTTATCTAAAATGTTAAGCAAACGGCCTTTCACATCCTTATGTAAAATTTTTAGATTTTTCGACACTAACATTAAAAATGGAGTGTCCTGCTTCACGCACGTACACTCCTGGAAATTGAAATAAGAACACCGTGAATTCATTGTCCCAGGAAGGGGAAACTTTATTGACACATTCCTGGGGTCAGATACATCACATGATCACACTGACAGAACCACAGGCACATAGACACAGGGAACAGAGCATGTACAATGTCGGCACTAGTACAGTGTATATCCACCTTTCGCAGCAATGCAGGCTGCTATTCTCCCATGGAGACGATCGTAGAGATGCTGGATGTAGTCCTGTGGAACGGCTTGCCATGCCATTTCCACCTGGCGCCTCAGTTGGACCAGCGTTCGTGCTGGACGTGCAGACCGCGTGAGACGACGCTTCATCCAGTCCCAAACATGCTCAATGGGGGACAGATCCGGAGATCTTGCTGGCCAGGGTAGTTGACTTACACCTTCTAGAGCACGTTGGGTGGCACGGGATACATGCGGACGTGCATTGTCCTGTTGGAACAGCAAGTTCCCTTGCCGGTCTAGGAATGGTAGAACGATGGGTTCGATGACGGTTTGGATGTACCGTGCACTATTCAGTGTCCCCTCGACGATCACCAGTGGTGTACGGCCAGTGTAGGAGATCGCTCCCCACACCATGATGCCGGGTGTTGGCCCTGTGTGCCTCGGTCGTATGCAGTCCTGATTGTGGCGCTCACCTGCACGGCGCCAAACACGCATACGACCATCATTGGCACCAAGGCAGAAGCGACTCTCATCGCTGAAGACGACACGTCTCCATTCGTCCCTCCATTCACGCCTGTCGCGACACCACTGGAGGCGGGCTGCACGATGTTGGGGCGTGAAGACGGGACCGTAGCCCAGCTTCATGGAGACGGTTGCGAATGGTCCTCGCCGATACCCCAGGAGCAACAGTGTCCCTAATTTTCTGGGAAGTGGCGGTGCGGTCCCCTACGGCACTGCGTAGGATCCTACGGTCTTGGCGTGCATCCGTGCGTCGCTGCGGTCCGGTCCCAGGTCGACGGGCACGTGCACCTTCCGCCGACCACTGGCGACAACATCGATGTACTGTGGAGACCTCACGCCCCCCGTGTTGAGCAATTCGGCGGTATGTCCACCCGGCCGCCCGCATGCCCACTATACGCCCTAGCTCAAAGTCCGTCAACTGCACATACGGTTCACGTCCACGCTGTCGCGGCATGCTACCAGTGTTAAAGACTGCGATGGAGCTCCGTATGCCACGGCAAACTGGCTGACGGCGGTGGTGCACAAATGCTGCGCAGCTAGCGCCATTCGACGGCCAACACCGCGGTTCCTGGTGTGTCCGCTGTGCCGTGCGTGTGATCATTGCTTGTACAGCCCTCTCGCAGTGTCCGCAGCAAGTATGGTGGGTCTGACACACCGGTGTCAATGTGTTCTTTTTTCCATGTCCAGGAGTGTATATACTGAGTGACGTATCCTTTCACCTTGTCTGTGGGTTCTTTAAACCTAACATTAAAACTTGTCCCTACTCGAGCAATATATTTTAGTGGGCGACCGAAGCAAGAACACTACAAACATTCGTATTACTGAAGGTGTCAGATCGGGGCGTCTCTTTGTCTCTAACGTGGGAATCGAAATTGTTAGGCGTAAAAAGAGAAACGGATATAACATTTTTTTGCTACTTCGATATTCTACCAAGATAGGATATCCTATTGTTTCTTATTATCCTGTTCCGAAGTTAAAGTAACTGATCCGAGATAGTAACAGGGGTCCCATTACCAGACTTATTCATTGTTTTATAATGATTCATTTATTAATAGTGTTAACAAAGTCTTCGTTCTAACCTTGGTAGAGGCGATTGTACAAGTGACTTAATTCTCTGTCAGTAGTTTCATGGCTAAGTGTTACACTGTGAAGCCTGTGGAATATAGACCTGAAGGCATCGTTTTACAAGAGCAAAGATGGGTCGAATCATTGTGGATGACCAAGCCAGCATCGTCTCCCTTCTATATACACACATGAAAAAAAGTTTTGCATCATCCCGGTTCCCAGAACTCCTGAAGATAGACGTTGACTGTGGTTACTGTATCACAGACAGTCCCTTTCACTGTTCAGAGATGTCACTTGACTCGCCCAAAGATATAAACAACCATGCATGAGCAACGTCTATTAAACGTAGGGGTTCCGACAGCCGATCAATTCCATACATTCCACCAGAAAGGAGGTACACGGTTTGTGTTGTCTGTAGTTCAACCATGCCTAGACGGTCAATACCGCGGTTCGGTCGCGTCCGCATTATTACTTTGTGCCAGGAAGGGCTCTCAAAAAGGGATGTATCCAGGCGTCTAGGAGTGAACGAAAGCGATGTCGTCTGGACATGGAGGAGATACAGAGAGACAGGAACTGTCGATGACATGCTTCGCTCAGGCCGCCCAAGGGCTACTACTGCAGTCGATGACCGCTACCTACGGATTATGGCTCGGAGGAACCGTGACAGCAACGCCACCATTTTGAATAATGCATTTCGTGCAGCCACAGGACGTCGTGTTACGATTCATACTGCGCGCAATAAGTTGTATGATGCGCATGTTTACTGCCGACGTCCATGGCGAGGTCGATCTTTGCAACCACGACACAATGCAGTGCGGTACAGATGGGCCCAAAAACATGCCGAATGGACCACGCATGATAAGTATCAAGTCCTCTTCACCGATGAGTGTCGCATATGACTTCAACCAGACAATCTTCTGAGAAACGTTTGCAGGCAACCCGGTCATGCTTAACGCCTTAGACACACTGTCCAGATAGTACAGCAAGGTGCAGGTTCCCTGCTTTTTTGGGGTGGCATTATGTGGGGCCGACGTACACTGCTGGTGGTCATGGAAGGCGCAGTAACAGCTGTACGATACGTGAATGCCATCCTCCGACCGATGTGCAGCCACATCGACAGCATATTGGCGAGGCATTCGTCTTCATGGACGATAATTCGCTCCCCCATCTTGCACATCTTGTGAATGACTTCTTTTAGGATAACGACATCGCTCGACTGGAGTGTCCAGCATGTTCTCCAGAGATGAACCCTGTCAAACATGCCTGGGATAGATAGAAAAGGGCTGACGACTTGACCCATCAGCCACTCTGAGGGAACTACACCGAATCGCCGTTCAGGAATGGAACAATCTGGATCAGCAGTGCGTTGATGAACTTGTGGATACTATGCCACGACGAATACAGGCATGCATCAATGCAGAGGACGATGCGTACAGCAATCTGGACCAGCATCTCTGAAGGTCTCACTGTATGGTTGTACAACATGCAATGTGTGTGCTTCATGAGGCATAAAAAGGGCTGAAATGATCTTTATGTTGATCTCTATTCCCATTTTCTGTACAGGTTCCGGAACTCTCGGGACCGAGGTGATGCAAATTTTTTTTTTTTTTGTATGTGTGTATGTCATACCTAATTTTGATCCCTTCTAAATTAACCAGCAAATCATGCTAAGGGATTTTTCACTTGTCTGTTACACCAGTCACATTAACGTGACCAAGTGTCTAAAGCCACAAAATCTCTTTTCGCCGCCTAGACTGCAGCAAGAAGAGCAGGACGAGAATGGTTCAAATGGCTCTGAGCACTATGGGACTTAACTTCTGAGATCATCAGTCCCCTAGAACTTAGAACTACTTAAACCCAACTAACCCAAGGACATCACACACACCCACGCCCGAGCCAGGATTTGAACCTGCGACCGTAGCGGTCGCACGGTTCCAGACTGCAGCGCCTAGAATCGCTCGGCCACCCCTTCCGGTTGCAGGATGAGGCTCAGTGGGGTCCTGGAAGGTACTGACAATGATATGGAGCCATGACGACTCATTTTTCGGTTGACGATCCATGGCGCTGAGAGCCAGATAGAGGCGTTGCGCTGATTCACGTTTGCGTTTAAATCCCGGGAGTTTGGTAGCAAGTGGAATAAGTTAAACTCAACTTAGGGCTCTTCAGGCCAAGCAAGTACACTGCGAGCTGCGTGACACGTTGCGCTGTGCTCCCGGTAGATGTGATAGTGCCGAGGAGAAACGAAGTGCATGTAGAGGTCGACAACGTCCTCAAGGAGGGACGCATTTCAGTGTTGATCCACTGCGCCTTCAAGAACGACGAGATTACCCAGGGAAGCCCCCCCCCCCCCCCCCCCCCCCGCGCGCCCGCGACCATTCAGACACTTGTTACCGGGTGTTTGCTTTCAGATGATGCAGACCGTACACGCCAACGTCCATTTGTGCGTTGGAGCATGAAACGTGATTCACGTGGACGTCCACTTTCGGTGCCGGCATGCAAATTCATGTCTTCGCCACCGATAAACAACAGTCAGCATGGGAGCGGGTACCAGGTGTCTGCTGCAGAGGTCCATACGCAACAATTTTCAATGAACGGACGTCGAGGAGATAGTGTTGGTAGCCTCTCGGTTCATATGGACCGTCAATTAGTCAACAGTTGCACGTCTGTTCAGCCGTTCCCATTTCCTTAGCCGTCGTTCATTACTGACATCTATGGCCCATGGTGCACCATGTACATCTACATCTACAACCATACTCCGCAAGCCACCTGACGGTGTGTGGCGGAGGGTACCTAGAGTACCTCTATCGATTCTCCCTTCTATTCGAGTCTCGTATTGTTCGTGGAAAGAAAGAATGTCGGTATGCCTCTGTGTGGCCTCTAATCTCTCTGATTTTATCCTCATGGTCTCTTCGCGAAGTATACGTAGGAGGAAGCAATATACTGCTTGACTCCTCGGTGAAGGGATTTTCTCGAAATTTTAACCAAAGCCCGTACCGAGCTACTGAGCGTCTCTCTTGCAGAGTCTTCCACTGGAGTTTATCTATCTTCTGCGTAACGCTTTCGCGATTACTAAATGATCTTGTAACAAAGAGTGCTGCCCTCCGTTGGATCTTCTCTATATCTTCTATCAACCCTATTTGGTATTGATCCCACACCGGTGTGCAGTATTCAAGCAGTGGACGAACAAGTGTACTATAACCTACAGTTGCCTAGGCGTCAGATTTGCATAGCGCTATGGTTTACTTTGACTACGACCTGACGCGAACAGTTTACAAATTTAGCCGTTTCGGAAATCCTTCCTCCCTTAGCCCGAAAGCCAATGATCAAACGCTTTTTGGACGTCAGGCAAATCATTCCGTTTCCGCATTACGACAACAACAGCACTGTTTTCCGCGTCCCCCGACAGTCGTCTTATACCCTCCACTGCTAGTGCTGCCACTTGTCGTCTATGAGCGGATATTGCACATTGACTGGACCATGTCCCTTGCATAGAGAAACGAATACAGGAGTGGTGCGTAGTTAGAGCATCTATAAAAGATGTACATTCTTTCCTGGCACTCTGGTAAAGCAACATTACGTCATCCTCGTAGCGGTTGCCGCACACTATTCGTGCGTGTGGCCAGCGCTTCCCGTTGGGTAGACCGGTTGTCTGGTGCAATTCATTTTGGTTGACGCCACATGGGCGTCTGGCATGTGGATGAGAATGAAATGTCAATGAACATAACACAATACGACCCCCCCTAGCGGAGTAAATCTCCGACCCGGCTGTGAATCCATCCCGGATCCCTCGAATGGCATACTGACCACTCAGTTATGGAAGCGAACTATTTGACAATATGTTTGTTTGAACTGTGGCATAGAACTGAAGCAGCATGAATTTACACACCCGTATTTCAGCTCAGTTGGCCTCGGTGCCCCATCTTAATAGACCTGTTGCCAATTACTGAGGTGGTGTCAGCACTGTGTGCCAAATTTCACGCCCTGTCCACCCCCAAAAGGCTTACACACTTAATAATGTACATTTCTAAGTGCACTGTAGACTTACAGTAAGTAAATTTTCGTTGCTTACTTCTCTTCTTCGCGTTGCTAGTTTTAATGGACAGCAGTATAGAAAATATGATTGTGATTAACTGCTTCTTGGTCACCTAAGAAAAAGATTTGTCCGGCATTCAGTGAAACAGAGGAAGTTAAACAAAAAACTTAAGGTTATCAGTTACCAAACATGTCAGACATAATAAGGCTCGCCGGCCGTAGTGGCCGAGCGGTTTTAGGCGCTACAGTCTGGAACCGCGTGACCGCTACAGTCGCAGGTTCCAATCATGCCTCGCGCATGGATGTGTGATGTCCTTAGGTTAGTTAGTTTTAAGTAGTTCTAAATCTAGGGGATTCATGACCTAAGATGTTAAGTCCCAAAGTGCTCAGAGCCATTTGAACGGCCTGAATATATCGAGGTTCACAACTATACAGCTTGAATTTCGTAAGATGTTAATACATGAAATACAGTTATGTTGATGAAATAATAGCTGTGGAATAATTCTGCCGTTTGTTTTTGCTGATACGTTCACAGACTGATTTGTTACTCAAGTGAGATTTGTGGCTACAAATTACTAGCGGGTTTAGTACGATGTTCAGAATGGAGCTTTTTCTACTCAAAGTCGACGTCGAGTGACCTTCAGTTTTTAAATGAACCTGAGATGAAGAATTTCTGTGTTTACGGAAGCTATTTCTTTTGTACTGTTAAGTAGTTTGAAATGTGATTCCTTACTTGTTAAGCGTTTTCTCTGTAAATATGAATGCTAGAATTGCCACGAACCTCATTTAGAGGGAAATACTGGAGCACATCGTTATTTTACTCTTGAAACTCCCACGGAGAAAGTACATTAGAAATTCCTCTGCAAATTGCTATTCACTTTCGTCGCTAGATTAAAACACTGCTTTCTCCCTAGTGTCAATCGATCCAAATGTCTATTTAAAGGTCGGAATAAGCAGGAGCAGCCCTTTAATACCTCAGTCGCGTAACTCACATTTTAATTTCGTACCTTCTTTCTCTCCATGGGTGCATGGTTGCACACGTTTTGTTCATCACAACCGTAACACCGCTTCAAGCCTTGTCTTCAAGCATCCGTTCGCCAAGAACAGGTTTACACACATTTCTTACAACGTGATTGGCGTTAATGTGACGAATCGACAAGACACGAAAAAGTAACAAATAGTGCAGATTGGTTGATTGGTTGTTTATGTAGCAGAAAATATTTTTGCAGCCGCCAAAGCCGTGTTAATGTATTAAGAATGAAAAGAAAAATTTCAGTAGTGCATCATTAGTATTGTCTTTCTCCCTACCATATATCCTTCAGATAATTAAGTAATTCTCTCACTGGTGTACAAGACTGGCTCCAGGAGTTATTCCACCCCGTGCGGAATTTTCAATTGCCGCAACCCCGTCCCGTCGCCACCCTCTGTCCAGGCCCCTTTATCTTTTATGTGTCACACTGCTTCATACGCCTTTTCGACGTGAATACATCTTTAAGACGAGAGCTGGAAAAGGTATGTGGCACCAGTCAATGAAACAGCTGTGAAACATTTACAGTGTAAGACGTTTTGATTTATAACCCCAAAATTAATTACGTAACTAAAACTATGTTATGTCACTCGAGTGGTGTATAACTAAAATCTTTCCACTTTTTCTCGTTCCCTGGAAAGAGGTAAGCGTGCGGCGCAATACTTGTAGCAACAAGCATGGCTGAGTGCTGCGTTGTCGACGGTATCGTCGTCGTTGTTGCTGTACAAGGTGGATCGTCTGGCAGTGTTGTCTTCAGGTCAAAAATCAAAATAAATAAATAAAAAGATGGAAGATCACAGGACAGCGAGTTACTTAAATAAAAATTTCTTATTTGTTGGAAGAAGTGTGTACAGATCGCCACTGCCTATTTAGTGTATCCACAGAACACAATGAAAAGCGGCTATGGTCGAATATCCAGAAGGTGTGCTTCTTGACAAGCCACGACACTGATTTATTGCTCAATAGTAGTTTTGTAAGCGCGTTGATGTATTGTCGCGAAAACTATTACACATAAAATGAAGCCGGCCGGAGTGGCCGTGCGGTTCTAGGCGCTACAGTCTGCAGACGAGCGACCGCTACGGTCGCAGGTTCGAATCCTGCCTCGGACATGGATATGTGTGATGTCCTTAGGTTAGTTAGGTTTAATTAGTTCTGAGTTCTACGCGACTGATGGCCTCAGAAGTTAAGTCGCATAGTGCTCAGAGCCATTTGAACCATTTGCTAAATAAAGTTGTTGGAAAACACAGAGCGTCAAACATGACGAATACCGATAAATAGTTCGTGCATGTTCGTTGCTTCTTGTTTTTACAGGCTTCTTTCCGTATTATTATAAGTACGAGGGTAATCCCAAAAGAACTGTCTCCTATTTTTGTATAAGTACATAGACCTGTTCATTTCTACAATGGTTTACATCAGTTTACAGCTATTTTTGGACAGAATCACCATTTCTGTCGATACATTTTTGTAGACGCTGTGGCAGTTTTTGTATGCTTATGTCATACCAGCTCGCCGCCATGCTGTTCAGAAAGTTATGAACCTCTTCTTTCGCCTCGTCGTCGGAGCTGAATCACTTTCCGGCCAAATGTTCTTTTAACCTAGGGAACAGGTGATAATCACTGGGCGCCTAGTCAGGACTATAGGGTGGGTGGGTGACTGAAATCCACTGAAACTGTTGCAGGAGGGCAACGGTTTGCCGAGCGACGTGTGGGCGAGCGTTGTCATCGAGAATGTGTACGCTCTTGCTCAACATTTCTCTTCTCCGGTTCTGAATTGCCCGTTTGAGTATTTCCAGAGTCTCACAGTACCTGTCAGCGTTAATTGCGGTCCCAGCCATTCAGCTACGACGACGAGGTGAAAGAAGAGATTCATAACTTTCTGAACAGCATGGCGCCGAGCTGGTATGACATGGGCATACAAAAACTGCCACAGAGTCTACAAAAATGGATCGACAGAAATGGTGATTATGTCGGAAAATAGCTAAATGTTCAAGCTGTAAACTGATGTAAACCATTGTAGAAATAAACAGGTCTGTGTAGTTATAAAAAAAATAGGAGTCCTTACTTTTGGGATTACCCTCGTATTAATATGTATTGATTATGACTTCAAAACCGAGAAAAAATAAGAATGAGGGAAAACTTAAAGTTACAGGAAAAAGGGAAAAAAATATATTTTAGAGGACATTGGGAAGAAGAAGAGTAATTTAAATGGTATATATGGTAGATGCCAAACGAGGGGACTAGTGGCGAAGGAGGGCATAAATCTTTCCACGTGTAAACACTCCTTAATCACAACTACTGGGTCCAAAAGACTGAGTCATGTGACGGACAGTACATAGGTTACTTATTCCATCTCTATTACAAAGCGTTTTTCTGAGCGATGTCCATGTAGATACTTAAGGATAGTTTGGTCATCATACGACATCATATGTTGACATTAATCTTTATTTCTTAATTATGAAGGCTTTCAAGTTGCCATATGGTATGTTTCAAATGTTGTGCAAGTGCAGGGTGGGAACAGAGTTGCCAACAATATGAACTGTGAGCTTTGCAATTTTGAAAGACACAACCAAGGCGACCAACTCCAGCTGTTACTTTGTCATCTGTTTCGCAATGCGGTACATAATTTCCAGTAACATACTAGATTTTATGAATTATTTGTACTTATATCTAATTTTCACATTTCTTCACCTATTTACTACTTCCATTGGCTTGTTTAATTCGTTCTTTTGGAAGCAACTGGCTGGCCGGTGGGTGAACGGTTCTAGGCGCTTCAGTCTGGAACCGCGCGAACGCTACGGTCACAGGTTCGAATCCTGCCTCGGGTATGGATGAGTTTGATGCCCTTAGGTTAGTTAGGTTTAAGTAGTTCTAATTTCTAGGGGACTGATGACCTCAGATGTTAAGTACCATAGTGCTCAGAGCCATTTGTACCATTTGGAACCAACCACATCAAAGAGCTGTCCTGGATGGTGGCACAGCTCCCCCTCCCCCCCCCCCCCCCACCCCCGCCTCACCCACATCTCATCTCCTTAGAGCCGGACTTGCTACCGTATTACGGAAGTAGTTGAAGTGTAACAACAACTGAAAGCAATTTAAATGGGCCCTTACATGGCGCAATTTAATGGTTCATGGGATTTCCTTGATTCAGAATCAAAACAGAGTATAAACCGTGTGATTGAGAAGTAAACTACTGTTAGAATATCTCATGAGACGTAGTTCATGCCAGCCGGGGTGGCCGAGAGGTTCTAGGCGCTACAAACGGGAACCGCGCGACCGCTACGATCGTAGGTTCTTATCCTACCACGGGCATGGTTGGGTGTGATGTCCTTAAGTTAGTTTGGTTTAAGTAGTTCTAACTTCTTGGGGACTGATGCCCTCAGACGTTAAGTCCCATAGTGCTCAGAGCCATTTGAGCCATTTGAACCACGCAGTTCTACATGGATGCATTGCTAATCACATTTAAGTGCCTGGCAGAGGCAGACATATAAAACTCCTATACGAGAATCTAAGCGCAAGTTCGTGTAGTATGCGTGAGAGCACTGCAGGGATGCTGAAGAAACTGTAGTGGCAGACACTGCTAGAAGTGGTTGTGCAAAACTAGTAGCTTTAGCGTTAAAATATAAAGAGCACGTATTCGAACAAGTATCGTGCAACGTGTGACATATGTGCCGCGGAATAATCACGATGATTTTGGAGCTGGGCGAATTACTTGGCCAAATGGTTCAAATGTCTCTGAGCACTATGGGGCTCAACTGCTGAGGTCATAAGTCCCCTAGAACTTAGAACTACTTCAAGCTAACTAACCTAAGGACATGACACACATCCATGCCCGAGGCAGGATTCGAACCTGCGACCGTAGCGGTCGCGGAGTTCCAGACTGTGGCGCCTAGAACCGCTCGGAGACTCATGCCGGCAGTTACTTGGTCACATTGCTCTCTGGACCTTAAACCAACAGACTTTCACTCGTGGGGTCAGTTGAGAACTCTTGAGTACGGAACCCGGCTAAAAGATGTACAGGGTCTTCGTAACTGTTGTGGAAGGCTTTGAAACAATGCGTAATACGCTTCAGCTCGTCAGGGATTCATGCGGCGGAAGGTTGAAGAATGTATCCTTGTTAATTGGGGGCATTTTGAACATTTCACTTAGGAAAGTGTACGTATAGGGATATTTCCTGGGTGTTTCCCACGATTAAGGTGACTATGACGAGAAGTAACATGAGCTTTAACGTGGAAATAAAGTGCATCCAGTCAAAGTGTAGTGGTAAATTAAACCTTCGGATTGAAGAAAGTTTTACGAAGCGGAAACGAAATCCTTTCAGAAATCGAATCTGTGCCTGTTTTCGTTGGTGGATGTCTAGACGGTGATGAGAATTCGATTGCTGACGGAGCAAATAAGATTCCTCAGCTCAGTTGGAAGGGGTGGGAGACAAACTGGAATTGAGGCACAGTCGACGGGGTTGTAAAACACTGGTGCGCGGTATGGCTATAAATCGAGAGCCAGAGGAACGGCGGAGAGTGTTGGGTTCGCTAAAGACCTGGGCTGCGAGACGAGGCGTGGCGAGGCCAGGCCAGGCGGCCATCACGCCGGCCGGCAGGAGTGTTTAGCGCCCGGGACGGAACTCATCATCCCTCCCGGACGGCCGAGTCGGCCAGAAGCTGATCGATGGCGCCGCCTGGCAGCCACTGGCCGTATTAAAGTTTTAGGGCGGGCGGCTGATGGAGGGCTGCAGGCCCAATCGCGTTTTACGAGCCGACCCGCTCGTCCCAGTGGCCCGTTCAGCTTCTGCTGCTGCTGCTGCTGCTGCTGCTGCTGGCTGTTTCTTCAGCCTCTCCATTACAACTAGGACTTCAGCCTCTGCTCATAACCACAGACGGTCCTCCGCAACGCAGCAGAATACGTTCTGCTTAACATGTCTACAGGCTCCTGTCGCTTGAGGTTCTCGGCATGGTGCTCCACAAGCTAATGTGAAGTACCGGCTGATCAAACAGTCAGTATAAATTTGAAAACTTAATAAACCATGGAATAATGTAGATAGAGAGGTAATAACTGACGTACATGCCTGGAATGACACGGGGTTTTATTAGAACAAAAAAAAGAAAAACTCCCTTATTGCTAGACGCGTGAAAGATCTCTTGCGCAAGTCGTTTGGTGATGATCGTGTGCTCAGCCGCCACTTTCGTCATGCTTGGCCTCCCAGGTCCCCAGACCTCAGTCCGTGCGATTATAGGCTTTGGGCTTACCTGAAGTCGCAAGTGTATCGTGATCAACCGACATCTCTACGGATGCTGAAAGACAACATCCGACACCAATGCCTCACCATAGCTCCGGACATGTTTTACAGTGCTGTTCACAACATAATTCCTCGACTACAGCTATTGTTGAGGAATGATGGTGGACATATTGAGCATTTCCTGTAAAGAAGTCCGCAGCTCGTGGTCGTGCGGTAGCGTTCTCGCTTCCCGCGCCCGGGTTCCCAGGTTCGATTCCCGGCGGGGTCGGGGATTTTCGATGCCTCGTGATGACTGAGTGTTGTGTGATGTCCTTAGGTTAGTTAGGTATAAGTAGTTCTAAGTTCTAGGGGACTGATGACCATAGATGTTAAGTCCCATAGTGCTCAGAGCCATTTGAACCATTTGAACCTGTAAAGAACATCATCTTTGCTTTGTCTTACTTTGTTATGCTAATTATTGCTATTCTGATCAGATGAAGCACCATCTGTCGGACATTTTTTGAACGTTTGTATTTTTTTGGTTCTAATGAAACCCCATGTCATTCCAAGCATGTGTGTCAATTTGTACCTCTCTATCTACATTATTCC
Source organism: Schistocerca piceifrons (assembly GCF_021461385.2). Lineage (NCBI taxonomy): Eukaryota > Metazoa > Arthropoda > Insecta > Orthoptera > Acrididae > Schistocerca > Schistocerca piceifrons. The sequence goes on from NC_060143.1 coordinate 515,533,739, forward strand.
GTGATTTATTCAGTTTTCAAATTCATACTGACTTTTTGATCACCCGGTACATGGCCAAAGGTATCGTTTATCAAGATTATTCATTCCCTATCCACTTCCATTCACATATGGCGCAAAGAGAATGTGCCACAAATTCGAAATTTAGGAAGGTGTTGATCACACAATTTTTTAGTAAGCGTTACCCGTTTCACAATTTCATCAGACTGGAGCTGTGGAATGAACAGTACAAGAAATTAAAACTAAACTCCACCCAAATAGGCCATGAACGCCCAACGGTACCGACCGGCCGCCGTGTCATCCTCAACCCATAGGCGTCACTGGACGCGGATATGGAGGTGCATGTGGTCAGCACACCGCTCTCCCGGCGGTATGTCAGTTTCCGAGTCCGGAACCGCTACTTCTCAATCAAGTGGCTCCTCAGTTTGCCTCACGAAAACTGAATTCACCCCGCTTGCTAACAGCGCTCGGCAGACCGGATGGTCACCCATCCAAGTGCTGGCCCAGCCCAACATCGCTCAACTTCTGTGATCTGCCGGCAACCGGTGGTCCCATTGCGGAAAGGCCGTAGTCTAGAAGTAATTAATGATAACAAATATACATAAATGTGAATCTAAGTATTCCAATATACAGAAATTTCAAGTAGTATCGTACTTACATAAAAATCAATGTTTATTACAAAACTCATGAAAGTGAGCACGTAGACTGAATACATTACAGATCTCTTCTCATGTAAGAATATTTGATTGTGCCGTCGTTCATTCTAATAGAATCTGTGCCAAACTGAGAGTGGCGACTGAAATATCAAAGAGGTAAACGAAGGCCAGTAGGTGGCGCTAGCATTGATTATAGAAAGCAAGTGAAAGATTAACTTCACTGTCTTCTGTACACCGCAATTAAGTACATGTCAGCACCTCGTGAACAAATTTGACAAAATATTTACGCTGCTTTTCCGGAAGAAAAATCATATTAGCTGCGTACTTTCTGACCTTCGCTTACCTCTTTGACAGTTCAGTCGCAACACTAGTTTGGCACTCGTTCCATTCGAACAGACGACGGCACTGACAACTATGCCTGCATGAGATGAGATCTACATTGTGTTCAGTCCATGTGTTAACTTTCGTCAGTTTTGCTCTACATCTTGATTTTAAGTAAGTTAGATAGTATTTGAAATTTCCATGTATTTGGATTTATAGATGCACACATATGTTTATTTTCTATCATTAATTTCTTGTACTCTTCAGTCTGATGGTGAAATTTGGAAACGCGTAACACTTAATAAAGAATTGTGCGGTCAAAAACTTTCTGTATTTCAAAGCTGAGCCAAATCTAAATGGTCGCCTGATCCTACCATGGAAATATTTCGACATCAAGTAATGTAAACACAATGGGCCTGAAAGACTCCGTAAATCCACTTAACTGCCTTTTTATGAGGAGATTACTGTATAAAACGTAATGCATCGGAACTAATTCTAATTAATATACAGGGTGATTATAATTAAAGTTAAACTTTCAAACTGCTGTAGAAATAACGCCACTGGTCAGATTGACGTCAAATTGCTACGGAACATTATCGGAGAAGGGGGAAAAAGTATGGCAGAAGAAAAATAAATAGTTATAAAATGTAGCAATAGATGGCGCTGTAAGCATCAAGGTAATATCACATCGGATGGGAAAAATCGATTTTTTATTGTCCTGAGGCCAAAATCCCACATAAAAAGCAACAACCACATCGATTTTTAATGGTCCTGGGTCCAGAAACCTTATAAAAATTATCAATCAAAATCAAATCGGATTATTAATTTCCGTGTGACTGGCACAAAACATGTTCCATATGCTGCCCACCGTTTTCTGCAACAAGTTGAAATCGAGAAACAGCATGTTCCATAACAGATCGAAATGTTTCCGAGGTAGCGTTCAGAATGTGTTGCGCAGTGCGTGACTTCAATGCAGCTAAGTTTGCAGTCGGAACACTGAACACAACATCTTTCTGACAGCCCCACAGCCAGAAGTCACACGGATTAAGATCAGGTGATCGGGACGGCCAGGCTGTAGCGAAATGGCGGCTGATAATTTTAGCATTTCCGAAATGGCGCTTCAGCAGCTGCTTAACAGGATTTGCAATGTGCGAAGGTGCGCCATCTTGCATAAAAATGTGCCCATTTGCACATCCACGCTGTTGCAGAACTGCAATGACGTGGTTGCGCAAAAGACACTCATACCGCTTACAAGTGACGGTACAGGTAACAGGACCGGAAGCACCTGTCCCTCCGGAAAAAAGGCCTTATGATAAATGATACCGTAAAGCCGCACAGCACAGAGACCTTTTCAGGATGAAATGGTACTGGTTGATTTGCATGTGGACTTCCCGTTGCCCATATTCCACAATTCCGTGTATTGTCATATCCTGGCAGATGAAAATGGACTTCGTCTGACCACAAAATCTTCCACAGCCAATCATTGCCCACTTCCATGCGAGCAAGAAATTCAAAAGCAAAGGTCTCTCTTGCTGGCAGGTCAACAGGAAGCGACTCGTACCCATGGATAATTTTGAATGGATAGCAAGGAATGACGTTTTGTATCATTTTACGCACCATACTCACGGTTATGTCCAGTGTTCGGGCAATTCTCCGTGCACTACACGTTTGCAGACTATCATTTTTCTCCTCCTGCATTGCTGTGATCACTGCTTACAATGACGTCGACTCAATTCATTTCCTCCCTCTACCAGGTTGCACACCAAAAGGACAAATCTTTTAGAATTTCCGAATCATTTACTCCAGATCCGGGGCAGTCATCGGACTAACGCCTTTTTTCGAACCCTTCAGTGTCCGGATCTTATACAGAGCGATGTGTGCACAATTGTCATTCATCTAATACAGCTTTACAAGCAGAGCGTGATCCTGTATGGAGACAGTCATAGCGAACGTCGAAGAAGCGAAAGGGGTAAAAGCCGTGTATCCGGCGTGTTTACACCTACTTCAAAAAAGTGGTTCAAATGGCTCTGAGCACTATGGGACTTAACATCTGAGGCCATCAGTCCCCTAGAACTTAGAACTACTTAAACCTAACTAACCTAAGGACATCACACACAGATCCATGGCCGAGGCAGGATTCGAACCTGCGAACGTAGCGGTCGCGTGGTTCCAGACTGAAGCGCCTAGAACCTCTCGGCCTCACCGGCTGGCTTACACCAACTTTAATGGCTCTTGCGCATGATAGGTGTTTTCATTTACGTATTCTGACGCATACAACACCATCTATTGATCAATTTTCACACAATTTTTTTCTTCTGCCATACGTTTTCCCCCTTCTCCAATAATATTCCGTTGCAATTTGACGTCATTCTGACTAGTTGTGTTATTTCGACAGCGTTTTGAAAGTTTAGTTAAAATCACCCTGTACGAGTGGCTGCAGTCGTTTAAGCTACTCTGTCCTAATGGTCCACACAAGGGTTGAACAAAAAAATGGAAACTCTGCGAGAAATGCATGTTTGATTGTACACACAGATGCTAGCCAAACCTGCTTCACCTACACAAGGTCTTCAATATGTTGCAAGTGTCAATCGTGTCCAGAACAGTGTTCTGTGTAGTGAGTGCATTATTAAGAGCTAAGTGTACTGAAACGTGGGCAAATTCTTGGTTGTCACATTGTGGGTGCTTTCGAAAACAAGGGAGCTCAAGTGTTTCGTGTTGGCAGAGGCACTGTATCAAAGATTTATACTGTATTGGGGAAAAATGGGAAAATATCATCCGGTGACTTAGAATGCCGACGAAATTGTGCGTCTAGAGACTGTGACGGATGGTTACTGTAGAGAACTGCGACTAATGATAAGAGGGCGACAGCTGCAAATATACTGCAGAACTGAATGTCACACTCGGGAACCCTGTCAGCACCAAAACAACACGGATTTAGTTCCATAAGCAGGTAATGGCAAAGCGAGCTGGAATGCTAGAAACACTCATCAGTGATGCAAATGTCCGTAACAGGAAAACTTGGCACCAAAGCCGTAAAGCGTGGTTCAAAATGGTTCAACGGCTCTGAGCACTACGCGACTTAACTTCTGAGGTCATCAGTCGCCTAGAACTTAGAACTAATTAAACTTAACTAACCTAAGGACATCAAACACATCCATGCCCAAGGCAGGATTCGAACCTGCGACCGTAGCGGTCGCTCGGCTCCAGACTGTAGCGCCTAGAACCGCACGGCCACTCCGGCCAGCGCGTAAAGCGTGGACTACGAAAAAATGGAAGAATGGCACTTGGTCGGATGAGTTATTTTCACACTGTTTGCAGCTTCTGCCTCAATTTACGTCCCAAGAGTCAAACTTGACGGGAGTTCTGTAATAATCTGGGCAGTCACATCGTGGTGTTTCACGCGCCGCACGCTTACTCCACTAGATCGCATTATTGCCAACGATTATGTGACAGTTTTGGCAGATGTGGAGCATACCCAATGGCAATGTTGAGTTCCGAGATTGCAGGACCCCTGTCTTACAGGTCCCATGGTCCAGGAATAGTTTTGTGGGCACCAGGATACATTGTCGCATCTTCCCTGTCTGCCACAGTCACCAGATCTCAATAGTATTCAGCACTGGTGGTAGCTATCTACCTCTGTCATCGTTAGTTTAACTTGACACTATTTCACAGGACGATTCTGTTGAACGCCATACGTTATCTGTCGTTATCAATTGCGAGTCGACTGGAAGCTGTTGTGGATGCCAGCTGGTTTCCTATGCTATATGACGCATTGTAAAGTGTTGTGTTTTTAACTTTTCCATATTTCTGTTCAACCCCTGTATTTTGCAAGCAAATGTGATGTGTGTGGCAGAGGGTACGTATCGCCGACACTGTGCGTAACCTGGTTTACCCAATTTAAATATTGATTGAAGGAAATACCTATCTTCTGCATGACACTGTACGATCTCTCCTCTTTTTGCCATGACGGGACCGTACAAAGCTGCCGCGCTATCTTGAGTGTCTGGAACGTGGGCCATACGTGGATCAAACCACGCGGCACTTTATAGGCCATGGCTGGTGCACTGGCCAGCCTCAGTGTAGATTTTAGGCGATTTGCTGCTCTCGTTTCGGCCTCAGAGAGTTCCATTGGCAATCAGTTAAAATACAGTCAAATATAGAAAAACGTTCAGGCACCTCGCAGACAGAGGTCGCAAACGACTTCTCTCCCTTAGGTAACTGACGACTGCTCAACTGGAAGTAAATCCGGCCCGGCAGTTAGGTAAAATAAAACTTCCAAAACTGGAGTACACTAATAAAACGAAGAAGAAATAAACCAATTGAACTGGAAGGAACGTGATGTAAAATTGATCGTACCTTCATCATTTGTTGCATATATTTGCACTTATATTTTAAGTTGTTACCGTTATATTATCGACTAGATTTTCTCCCGCTACTTCGCTTGAGTTCACTGTATGGTTGTCACAGATTTTTTTGTTTTCTTTTCCTTTAATCGAATATTTATATTGTTCACAGATTGCTGCGTCTTATAAATTTTGCTATGGCATTAAGACCATAGAAGCATGGTCTCTTCCGAATTTACTTCCGCCCGAAAAGCGATTCTGGCGGCTAGAGTCGAAGATTTTTGTTAATCCGGCCTGTAGGCTTCTTGTGATATTTTCATAGAAACTTTCACCCCGTAACACATATTTATTTACAAGCCAGATCACATTTTCATACATTTAGCTTTTAAAATGTTTTAATACAACGAAAAATTTCAGTTTCCTATTACAGCTCCTTCGCGACTGAATTTCCAAGAACACCGAAACACGTATTTTCTTTCCTAACCAAGAAGCCAATCCTTATTAGGACCTCAGTAATAATTTATTGCCGGCCGCTGTGGCCGAGCGGTTCTAGGCGCTTCAGTCCGGAACCGCACTGCTGCTTCGGTCTCAGGCTCGAATCCTGCCACGGGCATGGATGTATGTGATGTCCTTAGGTTAGTTAGGTTTAAGTAGATCTAAGTCTAGGGGACTGATGACCACAGCAGTTAAGTCCCATAGTGTTCAGACCCATCTGAACCATTTGAATAATTTATTTTCCACTGTTGTTCCCCTTAGTGGTTGAATCGAAAAATACTGAGGCATGTAATTTAATCTTTCACAGATAATTCATATATCATTTTTATAGTTCTAGCTTGAAAACTGACGTAACAACAAAATACTTCAAAAAATCTTTCATCTTCTTCTTCACCTTCTTAGGTGTGGAATTTCAAACAATCACTTCTGAACGATGTCTACAGTACATGATGAATACTCTCTCTAAATTTCTATCCTTAGTGCTATGGGCTTTGATGATGAGTCAATGAATCAGTGAGGCCCTGTTTCATCCTCTTAGTGGTTGAATTTCCGAAAACACTTATCACGCATTTGTAGATCGAATCAAGAAATCAAATATCGGTTTTCATACCTGTAGCTTTAAAAATGCTTTAGTAGTTCTTTAATAATGCTTTGTTTCCCAAAAATTTCACTTGCTGTTTCGCCCCCTTGGAGGTTAAATTTAGAAAAATGGTGAAACATATGTTTCTTTATTAATGACCGAGAAACCAAATACTTATTTTCGTAGTTCTAGTTTCAAACTTTCATTAATAGCCACACATTTTCAAAAAACTTCTATCCCTGATTTCACCCCCTTAGAGGTGTAACTTCGGAAAATGCATTCCTAAACGACGGCTGCAGTATGAGAGCACCATTAACTGCAAATTTCAACATTTTATCCTTGGTGGAATGAACTGGCCGGTGACGAGTTAGTGAGTCAATTAGCCGGGACATTCCCTTTTATATATAGAGATTTCAGGACTATGCAATCCTATCTTCAGATGTTCATAATGTTATTATGATTAACCAAAGACACTACTATGGCAAAAAGAGACTGTTTTCCCATCACGTTTCAGTCTCTCGCTTGCTAGCGGTACACACCCGACTGAGTGGTAGCGAATAGTAATGAGGACAGTGCCCAAGGAGGATAACACGGAATCACCACGTGACCATACGCCGAGCACTTCTTACAGACATCTTCAATCTTCCGACAACTTACTGGTGTGCTGCAGTGTTACCTTGTTACCTTGAAAATGACAGAGCGTGCACTTGTCGAAATTTCGGCTATTTGTGAAAACTTCACCCGGTAAGTTGTATGAACATTGAATGTGTATGGATAACCTTAAGTCACACATCGTCAATCTCTCTCTTGCTGGTGATACGTATCTTACTGAGAGGAAGGAAACCATAATCCTGTCATCACCCCAGAATGTGAATCAAAAATTACCGGGTGATTATAGGGGCATCAGTATATTACCCGCGGCATCTAAAGCCACGAAGTATATTGTTTATGGACAGCTGGTTGATTATCTTAAGACATATTACATCCATGATAAAAAATCAGGCTTCTCAAGACTCTAAAGAACATCCACAGCATTTTCTTAAAGACAACAAACCCACCAAAGCTTTTCATAATGTTTATTTGGATACAATAATTATGAAAATGAAACTAATCAGTTTTTCAGTGCAACACTGTGGTTCAACAGCAAACAACTAACAGATGTTAGCGAATAAACTGTGGTTAAGAGAAGTCAGCAGCAAAACATGTGTTCCCTGGAATGCAGCTGGGTTCCATGCCTGAACCATTGCTTTTCTCGTTGTATACAGTGGAAGTTTTCATCAGTGCTTTACTGTCGTAACTACCACTTATTTTCAGATGCATCCAGCTGCATATAAGAAAATGATGGCTAACGTATCAGACGCAAATGACCACCATTGTTCGCAATCACAATCAGTACAAAATCTGACGTTTAAACTGAACACTAAGATAAGATATGATTACGTCAACTTGCCTTGAACAAACACTTATCTTGTTTTAGCAAGCAAAGAAGTTTTGGAGATTTCCCTCTATATTCAGTGGGTTCATTTACACTTTTAGTAACAGCATCCATCGTCTAGGGCTTATATCTGGGCACTGTGAATAAACAGTGGTCGGGTACAGAGAATTCACTCAGGCGACAACTCTGGGACATTTACACGCTAACCTCCCCCCCCCCTCTCCGCCCCCCCCCCCCTTCCGCCAACAGTGTTTCTTCAGGACGTGTTGCGGCTTTACGGCTCTATTTGCGCATCTGGTTGTCTTCTCTGTGGACGTTAGCTACGTACGCGCAAGCCTCCCATGCACAAACTGGAATGCAGCATAGCGCAACCTTCATCAGACGTACTTCCCGACATCAATCTGAGTAACATGTTATCACGTCGCCTGCGGAACATTCACCACTAACCAGCTTACATGCGATTGGTTTGATGGACATTGGTTATGCTCCATGTGGCACTCGGACGCCCATCACCTGACCTGTGCCATTGCTCGTGAAGTCTGGAAGGTGGGGCAGCAAATGTTCGCCTGTTTCTTTCGCGCCACTCCATTTGTTGTCTAACTGCTCGCTATGACGTGTGTTTCCATGCAGCTGAGACTCATACTATATGAAGATGGTATATGTTCTTTCGGACATTTCCGAAAGAACGGATACCGTCTTCATATAGTTAAGGCTAACCGGCCATTGACCTTCTTCTTCTGTGCTAGACGCACACGCATTGCCCGAACTCTTACGGGACTCGGTAAGAATGTTTGCCACGCGTATTGGGTATAATGGGCAGGTGAACTACAAATGTACTGGGTGGACATTAAGTTGGGAATGTGGGTTTCACGGGGAGCATGCAAGGGATGAATCCCTGCAGTCACACTATCCTCTGTGTCCTCGGTGGCTCAGATGGATAGAGCATCTGCCATGTAAGCAGAAGATCCCGGGTAAGAATCCCGGTCGGGGCACACATTCTAAACTGTCTCCGTTCATGTATATCAACTCCTGTAGACAGCTTAGGGTCTTGATTCAATTATCATTTCACTCATACTACAGTCTACGACAAAGGATGCATGCTCACCTTTCTTTATGGACATGGGGACAAGTACCAGCTTGGTCTTTGGTACTCAGTTTGTCAGTGAAATACTGTGGTTCAACAGAATGCACTTGAAGTGTTCTAACGACGTCCATGCTACCGCACCTATTTCGCCAATTATCTCAATGGGGTTTGCGCGATTCCTCGACCAGCAGGAATGTGCCTAGCGCAGTTGGCTCGACAGCTGTCGAGGGGCACTTCCATCACTCCTCATGTTACTTCAAACGTCTGGTGGGCGCAGAGCCTGATACTGCATTGTCTTTGTTTTCCGATTATCACCCTCTCCCACCTGACACGACTGCGACGTGCAATGGTATTCCATTATTGCAAATGAGTATCTCCTTACTTGAGTGTCCCGTCTTGTCGACTTCCACTTGGTTGGTGGTCCCCCCACACGTACTCATCACACATCAGCTCTACAGGTCGTTCACTTGTGAGGAATAGTTTTGCCCATCTGCATTATCTGACATTGCCTATTGGATTTATGTACTTTTTGGGAACAAAGTTGTGATGCTCCACAGATTAAAAAAATCATGTATATACCTCGATATTTTGCTGCCTTCTTAGCTGACATTTATTTATAAGAAGGGTGGTAGAATCTTTGACTAGTAATCAAAAAGTCCTCGGTCCATGGTCCGAGGCCGGCCACTGCTTAGATTTTGATTAAAAGTATTCATCAAGGGTGACGGCATTAGAAGTCACCCTCATTCTGCGAACGGCCTTAACGAAGTGGGTAGTGGTGCGGACAATGTTTGAGGGAACTCTCGTGCGTGCCCTTTGGGTGGCAAACTGCCCTTATAAGATGGAAGAATCAGCAATGATCAATGGTATGAGGATGCAGAAGGCAATGGAATCCACTGCATTAAGGACACACAATTTGTACCCACAGGACATATGACCTGTGTCTGAGAAAGTGCCACGATAATCTTTCCATTGTCTAAAGGTTTTCAATTTTGCCCCATTTGGGTCTCAGGGTGGGCACTGCGTAGGAGGCGGTGGCCATAAGAAAAAGATGAAATAACAAGCGAAAGAATACGTTTGACGAGACTGGGAGTGGAATATCAGAAATTTTAACGTCATAGGAAAGCTAGAAAATCTGAAAACGTAAATGCTAAGGCATAATGTGATCCCTTGATGCCTCAGAACATGTCCTACCAACCGATCCCTTCTTCTGGTCAAGATGTGCCACAAACTTCTCTTCTCCCCAATCCTATTCAATACTTCCTCATTAGTTATGTGATCTACCCATCTAATCTTCAACATTCTACTGTAGCACCACATTTCGAAAGCTTCTATACTTTTCTTGTCCAAACTATTTACCGTCCATGTTTCACTACCATACATGGCTACACTCCATACAAATACTTTCAGAAACGACTTCCTGACACTTAAATCTGTACTCGATGTTAATAAATTTCTCTTCTTCAGAAACATTTTCCTTGCCATTGCCAGTCTACATTTTATATCCTCTCTACTTCGACAATCATCAGTTATTTTGCTTCCCAAACAGCAAAACTCCTATACTACTTTAAGTGTCTCTTTTCCTAATCTAATTCCCTCAGCATCACCCGACTTAATTCCACTACATTCCATTATCCTCGTTTTGCTTTTGTTGATGTTCATCTTCTATCCTCCTTTAAAGACACTGTCCATTCCGTTCAACTGCTCTTCCAAGTCCTTTGCTGTCTCTGACAGATTTACAATGTCATCGGCGAACCTCAAAGTTTTTATATCTTCTCCATGGATTTTAATACCTACTCCGAATTTTTCTTTTGTTTCCTTCGCTGCTTGCTCAATATACAGATTGAATTACATCGGGGAGAGACTACAGTCCTGTCTCACTCCCTTCCCAACCACTGCTTCCCTTTCATGTCCCTCGACTCTTACAACTGCCGTCTGGTTTCTGTACAAATTGTAAATAGCCTTTCGCTACATGTATTTTACCCCTGCCAGCTTTAGAATTTGAAAGAGAGTATTCCAGTCAACATTGTCAAAAGCTTTCTCTAAGTCTACAAATGCTAGAAATGTAGGTTTGCCTACTTTAATCTATTTTCTAAGATAATCTTTCTTCTAAGGTATGTCGTAGAGTCAGTATTGCCTCACGTGTTCCAACATTTCTGCGGAATCCAAACTGATCCTCGCCGAGGTCGGCTTCTACCAGTTTTTCCATTCGTCTGTAAAGAATTCACGTTAGTATTTTGCAGCTTTGACTTGCTAAACTGATAGTTCGGTAATTTTCACATCTGTCAACAGCTGCTTTCTCTGGCATTGGAATTACTATACTCTTCTTGAAGTCTGAGGGTATTTCACCTGTCTCATACATCTTGCTCACCAGATGGTAGAGTTTTGTCAGGACTGGCTCTCCCAAGGACGTCAGTAGTTCCGATGGAATGTTTTCTACTCCCGGGGCCTTGTTTCGACTCAGGTCTTTTAGTGCTGTCAAACGCTTCACGCAGTATCATATCTCCCATTTCATCTTCATCTACATCCTCTTCCATTTCCATAATATTGTCCTCAAGTACATCGCCCGTGTATAGACCCTCTATATACTCCTTCCACCTTTCTGCTTTCCCTTTTTTGCTTTGAACTGGGTTTCCGTCTGAGCTCTTGATATTCATACAAGTGGATCTCTTTTCTCCAAAGCTCTCTTTAATTTTCCTGTAGGCAGTATCTATCTTACCCCTAGGAAGATAAGCCTCTACATTCTTACATTTGTCCTCTAGCCATCCCTGCTTAGCCATTTTGCACTTCCTATCAACCTCATTTTTGAGACGATTGTATTCCTTTTTGCCTGCTTCATTTACTGCGTTTTTATATTTTCTCCTTTCATCAATAAAATGCAATATATCTTCTGTTACCCAAGGATTTCTACGAGCCCTCGTCTTTTTACCTACTTGATCCTCTGCTGCCTTCACTTCTTCATCCCTCAGAGCTACCCATTCCTTTTCTACTGTATTTCTTTACCCCATTCCTGTCAATTGTTCCCTTATGCTCTCCCTGAAACTCTGTACAACCTCTGGTTTAGTCAGTTTATCCAGGTCCCATCTCCTTAAATTCCCACCGTTTTGCAGTTTCTTCGGTTTTAATCTACAGTTCATAACCAATAGATGGTGGTCGGAGTCCACATCTTCCCCTGGAAATGTCTTACAATTTAAAACCTGGTTCCTAAATCTCTGTCTTACCATTATATAATCTATCTGATACCTATCTCCAGGATTCTTCCATGTATACAACCTTCTTTCATGATTCTTGAACCAAGTGTTAGCTATGATTAAGTTATGCTCTGTGCAAAATTCCACCAAAAGGCTCCTCTTTCATTTCTCTCTCCCCAATCCTTATTCATCCACTATGTTTCCTTCTCTCCCTTTTCCTACTCTCGACTTCCAGTAACCCATGACTATTAAATTTTCGTCTCCCTTCACTACCGGAATAATTTCTTTTATCTCATCATACATTTCATCAATTTCTTCATCATCCGCAGAGCTAGCTGGCATATAAAGTTGTAATATTGTAGTAAGCATGGGCTTCGTGTCTATCTTGGCCACAATAATGCGTTCACTATGCTGTTGGTAGTAACTTACCCGCGTTCCTATAGTTTAATTCATTATTAAACCTACTCCTGAATTACCCGTATTTGATTTTGTTTTTATAACCCTACATTTACCTGACCAAAAGTCTAGTTCTTCTTGTCACCAAACTTCACTAATTCTCTCTATATCTAACTTCAACCTATCCATTTCCCTTTTCATATTTTCTAACCTACCTGCCCGATTAAGGGATCTGACATTCCACGCTCCGATCCGTAGAACGCCAGTTTTCTTTCGCCTGATAACGATGTCATCCTGAGTAGTCCCCGCCCGGAGATCCGAATGGGGGACTATTTTACTTCCGGAATATTTTACCCATGAGGACGCCATCAGCATTTAACCATACACTAAAGCTGTATGCCCTCGGGAGAAATTACGGCTGTAGTTTCCCCTTGCTTTCAGCCGTTCGCAGTACCAGCACAGCAAGGCCGTTTTGGTTGGTGTTGCAAGGTCAGATCAGTCAATCATCCTGACTGTTGCCCCTGCAACTATTGAAAAGGCTGCTGCCCCTCTTCAGGAACCACACGTTTGTCTGGCATCTCAGCAGATACCCCTCCATTGTGGTAGCACCTACGGTACGGCCATCTGTATCGCTGAGGCACGCAAGCCTCCCCACCAACAGCAAGGTCCATGGTTCATGGGGGTAGGGCAAGTCACTTAGGAATGAAATAAGAAGGAAGTGTAGGGAACCTATGGTCACATGACTGCATAAAGAACGTTGAGAAATCTAAAAAGATATGACTGTCGGCAAGTCCATCTCAGAATGCAGAAAATACAAAACAATGATTGGTGAAATTAAAAGCAACGGTGATAACACTCAGATTACAATGCGAATTCCACTGTTAAATGAAGAAGAGAGGGCAGATTCGTGGAAAGAGTACATGGGCTACTTGAGAGGGAGGAGTTACTTACGACGCGGTAGAAGGAACAGGAGTCGATAGGGAACATACTGCGTATCTGGTATTTGAATCGTAGTTTATTTGAATGACTTAAAATAAAATAAGGCAGAGGGTATAAATAATGTTACATGAGAATTTCTATAATCACTGTTGGAAGTGGCTACAAAATGACAGTTCACGATGGTGTGTAGAATGTATGAGACTGGCGATATGCCGTCAGAATTTGGGAGAAACATTATCCACATCATTACAAAGAACACAAGAGCCGACAAATACGAGATTTATCACACTCTCAGCTTAACAGCTTATCCATTCAAATTGTTGACAAGAATAATATACAGAAAAATGGAAAATGAAACTGAGGATCAGTTACATGACGATCAGTTTGACTTTCGGAAAGGTAAAGGCACCAGAGAGGCAGTTCTGACGTTGCGGTTGCTAATAGAAGCGAGACTGAAGACAAATCAGTACACGTTCACTGGACCTGGAAAATGTGTCCGGCATTGTAAAATTGTGTCATATGCTCAAACGTCTCAGAAAAATACGGATAAACTATAGGGAAAGCGGGTAGTGTTCATTAGGTACAAGACAGAAGAGAAAACAGTAGGGATGGGAGATCAAGAACCAGGTGCTCGGATTAAAAAAGATTTCATCTGCACTGTCCAACCTAAAAATAGGGGACTCAATGACGGAAACAGAGGAGAGGTACAAGAATAAGATTAAAATTTTATGTTGAAATCAATGATAAGCTTCATTGATGACATTTCTTTCCTGGGTGAAAGTGATAAGGAATTATTGGCTGTGTTGAATGTGATGAACAGTCTAGTGCATAAAGGATATCAGTTGAGAGTAAATAGAAGGAAGACAAAAGTAATGAGAAGCAGCAGAAACGAGAGTACCGGTAAACTGAACATCATAATTGCTAATCACTAAGCAGATGAAGTTAAAGATATCTCGCACTAGGCAGCAGGATAAACCATGATGGGTGGAGCAACGAGGACATAAAAAGCAGACTAACAATGGCGTAAAGGGCAAGCAGAGTCTACTACCACCAAACATAGGCCTTTATTTCAGGGAGAAATGTATTATAATGTATTTTGGACACAAAATTTTATGGTAGTGGAACATGGATTATGGGAAATCTAGAACAGAAGAACATCAAAGTATCTGAGACGTGACACTACAGGAGAGTGCTGAAATTTTCGTGGGGTAATCATGTAAAGAAATGAGAGGTTTCTCCACAGAATATATGGAAAACGCTGAGGAGAAGAAGAGACAGAATGATAGGACACCCGTTAAGAAACAAGGGAATATTTCCATGGAATTAGAGGTATCTGTGAAGGATAAAAGCTATAGAGGAAGAGAGAGGTTGAAATGTATCCAGCAAATAACCGAGTATGTGGGTTGATAGTGCTACTCTGAGATGAAAATTTTGGCATAGAAGAGGAATTCTCGGTAAGCCACATCAAATATTCAGAGAACTAATGACTCAAAAACAATAAAAGGAGTATCATACCTATCCTCTCCACTCTTACTACCCTTCTACAGCTTCCACCTCCCTCCTGCATTTCCCCCTGCTCTTCCATCCCTTTGCCCATTTCTTCCTCTCCCTCTGTCTCTCCACCATCGCCCCTCTCTCCCTGTTCATCTCCTGTCCCCCCTCTCTCTCTTTCTCTCTCTCTCTCCCCTTCTGTCCATCCCTCCATATCCATCCCTTACTAACCCCCCTCCTACTCACCCTATTCAAGCTTTAACCCAATTTTTCTGTCCATTCCGTCATCTATCCATCTCAATCTTCCCCCAACCATGTCCTTCAGCACATGTAGCGTCTGCAGAACTGGTTGATAAGGGTTGCCAATTGTACTCCCACAACAAACTCCCAGACAGGGCAGTCTACACGTCAGGGGACACAAACCTTCATCACAAATCAGTCCATGCATTAGTAAAAGATGGAGCATGGTAGGCACGTGTGTGCATGCATGTGTGGATGCATGGTGAGAGGGTGTGTGTGTGAATATGTGTGTGTGTGTGTGTGTGTGTGTGTGTGTGTGTGTGTGTGTGTGTGTGTGTGTACCTTAAATCGAAAAGGATTCGTTTGAAAGCTAGCTCTCTTTTTGTGTGTGCCTGTCGATGACTCAGCATCTGGTGAGTTGTCTATTTGAATCCAAGAGTATTAACGAAAATCATAGCATGATTCCTATACAGATAGAGAGCCTCTACAGTGCTCTTCGAGTTTACGTGGAATACAAACTGAGCTGAGATAAGAATGGAAATTTGGGTTGAGGAGGGAGGTGTGCTGGGGTAGTCCATCCTGTTGTACAAAGTCAATGTGCCGGGGTGGCGCAGTGGTTACCACATCAGCCTAGTGAACGTGAATGAAAATATTTAATTGCTGGAGAACCACTAAAGTATTTTTAAACTACACCTGCGAAAATAAATATTTTTCTTATCGGCTCCTAAAAAATTCGCGTCATATTTTTGGAAAATCAACCCCTATGGGCGTGAAATAGGCAATGAAATTTTTTTTAAAATTCTTTATAACTTTTTCAAATCTATATCAGCGAAAATTGGTTTTTAAATTATCAGTTCGGTATAAAGATATATGTCTTAGGGGACGGAAGATTCTATGGAAATATCACCTCAAGAACTCGAAAAGCTTGATCAACAGAAACCTCAGACGTCAGCTGACGGTATCGCTTTTAGCAGAAGTATATTAGGAGTAAACCATGCTTCTATGGCCTTAATAAGCGTGAAATGTTTAGAAGACTTGAACCGCATACAATTTTGATTAAAGAACCTCAAAATAGTAGTCTGTGAAGACCATACAGTCTACAGGAGTGAAGCAAAAAAATGGTTCAAATGACTCTGAGCATTATGGGACTTAACTTCTGAGGTCATCAGTCCTGTAGAACTTAGAACTATTTAAACCTAACTAACCGAAGGACATCACACACATCCATGTCCGAAGCAGGATTCGAACGTGCTACCGTAGCGGTCGTGCGGTTCCAGACTGTAGCGCCTAGAACCGCTCGGCCACCCCAGCCGGCAGAGTGAAGCAGCAGGCACTAAAAGAAAGAGAAACAATGTTACCAAAAGTGTCGGTAAATTGTTGCACAATTTCCTTCATATTTTACATGACATTCTAATAAATGTTCTGCGGACGTAGGTTTCATATTTTTAGTATGTACGGCTGAAGCATTGCCCGATTGACAGCTCGTGCCACGTTTCCTGGAACACAATCCTGGCTCGGCACGTTCGCCGGGAGTGGCGCTGAGGCCGTTTTTCCGGCAGAGGCAGTCAGTGAATCACCAAGGGCAGCGCATGTCTGCTGGGCAACGGACCGGCTGTTCGTTCTACCGCTCGCGTGACATACAAGTTTGTCCGGCTGAACATCTTCCGGACACAAGGGACGTGTACCGAAAATGTAAGTGGACACATTATTTCTTCGGTCGACCCAGTCTGCGTGTCGAGCGCTTGGTCGTCGTCATCCGCACATCTCCTAGCGACTCCAAGCTTTACCACTGTTTGTCATCGCCCAGCCGCTTTTTATTCTCAGTGAGCTAACTCTAGTTCATTGCTTCGGTTCCGATAGTAAGCGACATTCGTGAAGACTGATTTTTCTGCCCGCTGTTAGCGTCATAGTTGTGACTGGTTCGCTTGCTGCAGCTATTCGTGTTCTGCTGCTTCTGTATTGTACTCAGTTCAGCCTTCCATTACTGTTCTACCCTGTTCTTGTATCTGACCAGGCATTTTGAGGAGCGTGTAACTCGTATCGAAACATAAGTGTTTCCATCTGGTAATTGTCATAGAGCTATGATTTCATTGTTTGTTGAAATTTTTGGGCGTTTGTAAATTTCTTTTATGTTCAATGTGTCATAAGTCATGACGTTCAAACCACTTTGTTGCATCATTAGGATCCCAAAACCTAATGGGCCTTGTGGACGCAAATCTTAAGTATCAGGTGTAAGTAAGTGTGTGGGGTTGCTTTAGTCATTTATCTCATTCACATTTAGCGACTTTTCACAACTGTTTCGTCTACCCTGCCAGAGTGTAATCTGATGGCGTAAGTTTTTGCGTGTTTTACTTTAAAGTTACTACTCTTTTCTGCATATTTCTTCAAATTTCTCTTCAATACACGTTCTTTAAAATATGCGTAAGTTTCTTCTAACGGTACTATCGTAAATCTGTTCATCAAAGATATACATGTATTTGAACTTTAATTGCACTTAATAATAAATTTGAAGTGAAAGTTTGTTTGTGCCTTGGGGCGTGTTGCCGCTGGTTGCTATAATACTAACGTGCCGTGAAACACACTAATCATACCCTCTGAGAGGATTTCGAAGTTTGACCGCGCGTGTGTCTAACGGACAATGGTATCGGAATATAATTTCGAATTTGGTGCAATAACATAGAAACAAAACGGGCTTTAATCTTGCGAGTTAACAAAAGTGGTAAAATCATAAATTAATGAAGAAAGTGAACGGTCGCCAGCACAATGGCACATTAATTTGGAAATATTTATTTGAGAAAATGGAATATTAGTTACTGAAGTTAGTTTTGTTGAGATTCCCTTTGAATAGCAAGCAGGATAGCAACCGACACAGTGCACTCTGTACTGTGTGTAGCAACAGTTACTAATAACACACACAACAGTAAATTGTGGAGAGTAACTTTGCACAGAGCTCATACTAATGAAAACCACACTCAAGAGCATTATTTAACAAATACTGAAATGTCACTGCATGAAGTTCGGAACTAAATTTGGACATGAGGGGATTTTATCTTCAATAACATGAAAAACACAGATAAAGATGACTAACGTCATAAATACACTGTTTAAACCTCTCTACATATAGTAGTTTTTCTTAGTAACAGTAATAGTTCAGTTTTTTATTAATAGATATAGAATTGATGGGGGTCCATAAACCAGTATAGTTTCACTAGTCAAAGCCCTTGGATTATTACAATAATAAAGACTA
This sequence comes from Schistocerca piceifrons, assembly GCF_021461385.2. NCBI lineage: Eukaryota > Metazoa > Arthropoda > Insecta > Orthoptera > Acrididae > Schistocerca > Schistocerca piceifrons. The sequence goes on from NC_060143.1 coordinate 515,552,151, forward strand.
ACTATAGAAGGTAATAATTCACTTCACTTGGAGTAGTTCATAAATTACTTTGCAAGACAATAAAATACAACAGTGGGACTAATTCGCTTCAGAAAACGAACGTTTCATGATGAGGAGCAAAATTACACGTTCCTCAAAATGTGCATAAGTTTCTTCTAACAATACTATCCTAAATCTGGTCATCAAAGATTTACATGTATTTGAACTTTAATTGCACTGAATAACAAATTTGACGTGAAAGTGTGTAAATTGCATGATTTTAAGTTAGTTATGTTTATTTTGGTATAAAAAGATATAAAATAATCAACTTCATAAATATTTTGCTCTAGTTTTCTCTAAAGTAATCTATATTTTTGTATAAATAACTCACTAACTAATATATGCATTCATGTTGCAAGATTCAATATAACATATTTTAAGTGAATAATTACTTGAATTACATTATGCGTTATGCATCGATAAATTTCAGTGCCATTCTGGAAGTACGTAAGGAAAATATTTTAAAAATTAAGATAATATTACATGAATGAAAAAAACTTTGTAAGTCTACTTCGTATCAGTACTATATAAAGCACAAAAGAAAATATACAAATTCATCATCATCAGTTACCTGCTATATTAGCAGGTCTTTTGCCTCTCCATTTTCTGCGATCCATTGCTTCCTTCTTATGGCTGCTGTATGTTGTACCGTCCATCATGTCATCCAGTATCTGGAATCTCTTCCTTCCTCGCTTCCTTTTCCCTTCTACATAACTTTCTAAAGCTGTTTTTATCAGTCCGTCATTCTTTCTTAATATATGCCCAATCCAATTTCTTTTTCTTCTCTTTATTACATCTAGTAACTGTCTTTTCTCTCCCACTCTTCTCAGTACCTCTTCATTTTTTACTCTGTGAATCCAACTTATTCTTCCCATCTTCCGCCATGTCCAGATCTCAAAAGCCTCCAGCCGTTCTCTGTCTTTTTTCCTCATAGTCCATGTTTCAGCGCCATATAGAAGAACACTCCATACAAGACATTTTATGAGTCTCTTTCTGAGTTCTCTGTCCAGACAGCTGCAGAAGTTTCTCCTTTTCTTATAAAACGCCTCTTTTGGCATTGCTATCCTTGTTTTAATTTCTGTGGTGCACTTCCAGTCGGTGTCTATTCTGCTTCCAAGATACTTAAAATTTTGCACCTGTTCTAGTGTTTCTCCATTCAGCACAATTTTTATTTCCTTATTTCCTCCTATTGCCAATACTTTTGTTTTATTTGTGTTAATTTTCATTCCATATTTTTTTCCGTTAGTTGCAATGGTGTCCACCAAATCCTGTAATTCTTTTTCCCCTGTGGCTAGAAGGACCATGTCATAAGCAAATCTCAAACACCCCTACTCTTCTTCCTCCAATTTCTACTCCTTTGTCATCTAATGAGCATTGGTCAATCATATTTTCCAAGTACAGGTTGAAAAGAGTAGGTGATAAACAGCATCCTTGTCTTACTCCTTTCCCTAGTCTGATCCAGTTTGTACTTTCTCCTCTCACTTTAACTGAAACTTTTTGATTAAGGTATAATGAGTTTATAAGTCTTCTGGTTTTCCAGTCCACTCTCTTTTCCCTCATAATAGTCGCCAGCTTGTCCCAAACCACATTGTGAAATGCCTTTTCTAAATCGATGAAGCACGTATATATGTCTCTTCCTCTTTCAATAAACCTTTCTCCCAAGATTCGTAGGAGCCCTATTGAATCTCTGGTGCCCGTATTCCGTCTAAAGCCAAACTGCTCCTCGCCGAGATTCTCCTCTATTACTTTTTCAAGTCTTTTATTAATTATTCTTAACATCACTTTGGCTGCATATGACATGAGGCTGCCGCTCGTGGTCGTGCGGTAACGTTCTCGCTTCCCACGCCCGAGTTCCCGGGTTCGATTCCCGGCGGGGTCAGGGATTCTCTCTGCCTCGTGATGACTGGGTGTTGTGTGCTGTCCTTGGGTTCGTTAGGTTTAAGTAGTTCCATGTTCTAGGGGACTGATGACCATAGATGTTAAGTCCCATAGTGCTCAGAGCCATTTGAACCATTTGAAATGAGGCTGATTGTCCTGTGCTCGCTGCATTTCTTGGTTCCTTGTTTTTTCGGTAATGGAATCATTACTGTTGTCAAAAAAGTCCTCAGGCCATTCACCACTGTTATATATTTTATTACATAACCTCAATATTTCTCTTATTCCATTGTGGTTCAAGCATTTTAGTATTTCTCCCTGTATTGTATCTGTACCTACTGCTTTGCCATTTTTCATTGCAGCAATGGCAGACTTTACTTCTTCCATTATGATGGTCGGTCCTTTCTCTTCATCACCTACACTGCTGTGTGATTCAAGTTCCAGAGTTTCTGGTTTGCTATTTGTGTCATATAGCTCTTTTATATATTCTTCCCATGTCTGGAGGTCATCGTCACGATCTTTGTACACTGCCTCTTCGTCTTTACTCAAAATTTCCATAGTAGCACTTCCTGCTCTGTTTTGTTCCCATGTCATAGTCTTTAGTCTGTTGTATAGTAAGGCGTATCTTCCCTTCCTGTCCAGTTCTTCAGTTTCATCACATTCCTCTTTTAGCCATTTTTTCCTAGCCTGCTCTGTTTCTCTTCGCAGTTCGTTATTTAACCTTCGGTATATCTTTCTTGCATCTTCAGTGTTCTTGTTTTTCAATTTTCTTCTCTCCTCCATCTTGGAAATAATTTCTTGTGTGACGCATGGGTTTTTGACCTTTTCCCTTTTACATATCCTATATTTCGCTGTCCTGCTTTAATGATTCCTTCTTTCAGCATATTCCAGTACTCGTTGGCATTATCAGGTGCTTCTTTGTCTCGTAATGTGTTTAGAAAGTCCCCAGGCAGCATTTCTGTAATTTGTTCTTTGTTGGACCTTATCTTCTCTATATCCCACTTCTTCACCATTGTCACCTTTTTCAGTTTTTTCATTCTTATTTCTATTTCTGCCGTAAGTTAGTTGTGGTCACTATTAATATCTGCACCTAGTAATGTGTGCACCTTCTTGATTCCATTCCTATATCTTTCTTCTACCAGTATAAAATCGGTTTGGTTTCTGTATTTATCCCCTGGTGATTTCCAAGTGTAGAGCCTCCTCTTATGGTTCTTGAACCATGTGTTTGCCGCTGTCAGCTGCCTTTCCCTGCAAAAGTCAATTAACCATTCACCTCTGTCATTTCTCTTTCCAAGACCATGACTGCCTACTATGTTTCCCTCTTTCCCTTCTCCCACAATGGCGTTCCAGTCTCCCATTACTATTTTGCAGCATTTTTTATTTTCGTCCATTATTCTCCCTATTACATTGTACGTTTCCTCTACAATTTGGTCATCATGTTCTGAAGTTGGCATATACACGTAGACAATCAGTAAATCTTTTTGTGCTCCTTTCAGCCTTACACCAATAACCCAGTCATTTGCATAGTCTACATATTCCACACATTTAGCCAATTCCTTTGTCATAATCATTCCTACTCCATTAATTCCTTTTACTTCTCCTCCTGAGTAGTAGAATACATATTCATTTGACTGCAACTCTCCATGTCCATTCCATCTTACCTCAGCAACTCCTAAGAGGTCCATATGATTCTTTTCCATCTCTCTTTTAAGGTTTTCTAGTTTTCCTGCTTGTAGCAGAGTTCTGACATTCCAGGTACGAATTCTCATTTTGATTTTTTGCCTCGTTTCAAGTTGCCCCCCCCCCCCCCCCCCCGGAGATCCGAATGGGGGACTATTTTACCTCCGGGCACTGATTTAACATCAGAGGAAGCCATTTTTTGTGCATAAAATGGAGACTGCATTATGCAGGGGAGATAATCTGCGGTGGTATTCCGTTGGCTTCCGCAGTTCTGGAGGCCGCCCCTAACATGGGATACAGACGCCTTTTGCAGCCGCTCTCTCCGGATCAGACGCTGCATGAGAAGTATAGGTCGGAAAATAAAAGACCCCTAGCCCTCGAAACCTAATAGCGTCAGGGGCGGAAAAAACAAGAGCTGGCCGAGGGTGGCCAGGTAGGAAAGATAAAAGTGAGGAGCCTGGCATAAGTAAGTGGAAGCAATGCCAGGACTCAGTTCGGGGCCCCGTGGTCGCCAGCCACGTATCACTAGGTGTGACTCCCGGTCACAAATGTATATAAAGGATTAAATATGTTAAATGTCCATATGTACAGTATATACAATTACATCTTTTGTTCAGAGATACATTCAGAAGATTAACGTTTTCGCTTGGCGTGACGTTCATACGCATACTCGGGAACATCCCTTATGAAAGTCCAATAGTAACCTGCTAAAATAGTAGGGCTCCACTACCCGGCAAACCTCTTCTCAAATGTGCCAATATCGTCATTAAATTGCTCCCCATGTTCGTCACTTACTGCACCACGATCTTTGGGGAAGAAGTCAAAATGAGATGTTGCAACCAAGATTTTCATAACATGACAACATGTTACCTACAATCTCCTTGTAATTTATTCCTCGTTAGTTCCCTAAGAATTGTAAAGAGACTGTCTTAAAAAATATTCCAATGCATGCTTTACATTACATTCTATGATTCCATCAAAGGTACAGTATCCAAAATGCTTTCGAATCTGTGGGCCTGCAAAGATGCGCTCCTTTACTTTGGCATCACTTCAGTAAGGGAATTTTTGCCTTAAGTACTTAAACATGTCACCATCGTTCATTCCCTGAACGAAGTTTTTCATAAGACCCAACTTGATGTGCAAGGGCGGGAGCAGAATCTTTTTAGGGCCCACTAGAGGTTCACTCTTAATATTCTTTATACTGGGATGAAGAGATTTTGTGGTGGGACATTCCTGTTTTCTGTACAGAGATACACGAGCTCTGGTATCCCATTCAGAGAAAGCAGCAATATTTATTATATCCTAACTGCATACCTAATTGCAGTGCAACCACTTTCAAGTCACCACAAATCTGCCATTGAGAGTCATTATACTCGATGGCTTCTAGTACAATTTTCATGTTTTGGAATGACTCTTTCATATGCACCCTATGCCGAACAAGAAAAGAAGGAAGCTCATTACCAATTTGTAAAAGCACAGCCTTTAAGCTCTACTTTGACTCATCAACATTGTAATTAGTTCTGAGAGCCTTCATTAGACCATGTAAGCCTACACATGTCACAAGACAATCTTGCATGTTAAAGAAGGAGTAAATTGTTGCTCTTTTCTGTGGTAGAGTGAAACATTTACATTGCTTGCCAGGAAATTGAGATGCTGCAATCTTGATGCTAAAATCTAAGCCTTATTATTAGAGAGCTGCAAATCTCTAACGAGATCACTTAACTCATTTTGAGACAATTTCTGTGCATCATCAGTTGATGATATATTTGGAAGAAACTCTGGATCTTGTGATATACATGGTTTAGGACATTTAGAATTTCTATCAGACGTAATCTCGTACTCTGTCAGTGGTTCAAGCATTGGCAATCCTTCTGCAGGTACAACAGGACGTATGGCAGATGGAATGTTAGGATGGATCACTGTCCGCTTCTTCTTCCAAGATATTCCCTTTTTGATAGGAGAAATCACACAAAAAGCAGCAGTTACTGACAGGGTTAGTTGGCTCACACTAGATCATGGGCACTGCAAAGGGCATTGAATGTCATTTCCCATACATCCAGTTCCTGAGGTTGCTGGCACAAGTGTTGCAGATCACATGTGGAGCCAAGAGTTTATCCTGATCACCTATTTAGGACCCAAAATAACAACTGTAAGCTTCTTTAATCAATGGAGTTATTTGCTTTCTTTGTGAAGCAAATGTCACTTCTCCACACACATATTAAGTGTGTCATCACTGTTAACACAAAATCGTGGCTTTCTTGTTCACTTCAATAGCAGTCAACTGGAACAATTGGTAGTTATTCTGGAAACAAATGTGCAAAAATTATTACATGGATTAATAAAGTCACTGATGTAGAAGAGGAGGGAGACAAGAAGGTCACTAAAATTGGTATCAAAATGTTTATATCCAAAATACTGCACACAAGTAAGACAAGGGGCAATAGCATAACCCATTGTTACTAGTTACTATGACTTTGACAAACCATTAAATATTTGATTTTAAACTTAATATAAAAATCTGTATATAATGATCTCACTCTAATAAATCAGTGTAAAATGAAAACTAGAGCTAATTGTCAACTGTCTTTGTGATATTCGCGATCAGCATATTAGAATTGATATGAATTGTTTATTTCCATGCGATTTACATTTTCATTGCTGCACAGTTTTACCTGTGAAGCAGGTGTTCTTTGTAATAATATTTACGCAATCTTGCACTCTAATCCTACAAAACTATATTTTATAATAAACTAAGGAATCTTTGGGAAAAGCCTATCCGACTTCACTTGACAAAAAATCACTTTTAAACGTATGAATGCAAGAATTGTTCATTTAAATCAGGATACTCGGTTTAAGTAGCACATAGGTGAGGACCCTACGTAGGTTCGTGATTAGGATTGAAAATATGGTTCCAGACACGAATTTATATTTTATGTGATTATTATTGAAGCAACACAAAAATTAACTCGTCCATGCCCATTACTTACTGTATGAAGTTCATGAAGCAGGGGCGCAGTTTGGTGGCAGGTGCAATGGCAGCTAACTATACTCACAGCTCTTGTTCGAATGCTTTATAAATTCTATTTTGGCGTCGGATTTTCAACATATTAGAGCCATTATATAATGCTGTGAATACCAAATAATAGTGAGATGAACATCTGAGGCAAATCTCATATAATGCAGCTTCTAATTGCCTCTCTTAGCACCGTCGAGGTGTACCATGCTAAAACTAGCCACATACTGTGTGCCGTTCACACAAAGGGGCCGCTCAGTTAGACCGCCAAACCCACGTCTTACATCGCGCCATGCCACTTCCGTTGCGTAGGGACTTCCTTACAGCGATTACATGTTACAAATACGATTGCTCTAAGCATGAACCAATCTTCAACAAACATTCTTTTATAAACATAATCGTGTTATAATAATTTGCAATTTTAAGATATTCTTTTGCTTTTTACATATATACATCACAAAATTCTAATTTTGCTGCCATGGATCAAGGAGTTAAAACAACACAATACACTATTCATAAATTGCAGATACACAGTTACATAAAATAAACCTACTCCCAAGCGATATAAGTGATACACATACGCCATGTTTCTTAGAGGTTTCCTCACAGGGATACAAAAATGAAACATCAGTAACAGTTCTAAAGAGTGTTGAACGCCAAAAAGTTTTCCATTTGGAAATGTATTACACAACAAATATATCACGTAACCTTTGTATAAAACACTGTTTCGTCAAGTGCTAAAACATAATTTTTGCTACACTCTGAAAAGTTGTACTATTCTATACATATGACCATGTTGTGAAAAACGTATATAGGAATTTACATATTACTTACATTACACAATATTTTCATTTGAATGATACGATGTGTCAATATTTTTAATGCTTTTCTTTCACATGGGTAGTCCATACCTAGCTTTTACTGTATGATCGTTAAGAAACTATGTTTTGTCTGCTTTAAATATTCATGCAAATCATCATGAAAAACATAACACTCAATACTTTTCATCACTGCCTCTTCAATATTCTATGCAGTCCACTTTTATTTTCAATTTCGGCTCTTGTCTGCTTAGACATATTAGGCAGTACTCGTGATTATGCCGCAAGTATTCGATCAATACCGTCTTTATGTATGTCATAGTCTGGAGTTTGCATATAATTTGTAAATCCAAAAATATTACACAGAATCTGAGCTTAGAGAGATGTATCAGTAGTCTCATAAGAGAATTTTTAATGTTGCCACTTAATACTCATTTCTGTGGACGTAAGGTTTTAAATCTACAATGTTATGAACACCTAATGGCTTCTTTGACTTAGGGTGAACAAGGTAAGAAGCATTAGTGTGCTGAGTTTCTTGCACCATTATAAATATATTTGAACTTAGAAATTTATTGGTTTATTTCACTAGATTTTTCATGAGTTGTTATGAGAACAAATCGTCAATTTTGAATTTGCTCACTTTAATGCCCTTATCGTACCTTTGAAATCTGGCTTAGCTTCTTGTTTCAATCTTTTTCTTATTGAGTCTTTTTTCTACCTCAGATCGAGTTCTACACGGGGTGGAAATTGTTTGTTCAATTATATTTTTGCTATTACGATTAAGTAGAATTTCCTTGGGTTTAAATCCTATAGTTTCATGGTGGGAAGCATCGACTACAATTTTAAAGTCTGCAAAAAACCTGCCCCATGCCTTATGATTGTGGTGGCAGTAAGTTGGACACAACTCACACAGATCGCGCATATAGTGCTTCACTCGATTGCTTGCAGGATGGTATGCCAAAATATATTTCTCTTGAATGGCATTCTGTTCCATCCCTTCCTTCCATATTTTTTAAATGAATTGGGGTCCACTATCTGACAGTACTTCCTTTGGTTCTCCCATCGCATTGAAAAATTCAGTCATTCAATTAAATACTAGTTTTGCAGTACCTTCCCTAACGGGAAAAAGTGTGATAAACTTCGAAAATACTTCTTATTCCACTAAAATGTAGGTACAATTTCTGGAAGTTCCACAGACAATAAGTCAAGAGTATCTTCCAGTACATTGTTTTGCATGTTACCTTGATTGGTTCGATTTGCGAACTTTGCCATCTGGCAAATATCACATGACTTAATTCGATCTGTTACTTTCTTTGTTGCACTGATGTTTATTGTTATTATGTTAGAAAGTTTTTCGCTAATTTTTCAGGCCGCAGTGTCCTACGGCAGAGGTGGAAAAAGTAAATTACTTCGTTCTAAAAATTGAGATGGCCAACACACTTTCCACTCCTCTCTACTCACATCTTTGCATTTGTGTAGAATATCTTTGAAGGTCTTATGATACTTACTAATTTAAGGATATTTGGTATTATAAAAATTTACTTTAACTGACTTCCAGACTTCTTCATTTTGGTAGTACCTCAAATTTTTGCAAATCTGTTAGATTTTCAATTTCCCATGCACTTCTTTCAGTAACCTCCTATGGAAAGCGCAGTCTTCTCCTTTGGCACAGTGTCTATCCCTTCGAGTATTCTGGATAGAGCATCTGCTACATGATTATCACTTCCTTCAACGTAGAAAATTTCGAAGTCAAACTGCGGGAGGTACAGTGCCCAACGGCTTAATCTGCCGGTAAATAAGCAGCAGTCTTAAGAAACGTCAACGCTTTGTAATCAGTATGTATAATTGCTTTATGCCCCCACAAATAATTTCGAAACTTCTTCAAACCTCATATGCCGGCTAGAGCTTCTTTTCTAAAATGGTTCAATTTCTTTCGTAGTTAGTCAGGGTTTGACCAGTAAAAGCTATTGTCCTATGTTTCAGTTCTACTGTATCTATGTTTTCTTGGATTATTTCTATGTCGATTCCATATGCGCTGCTAGCAGACTCAAAACAGGGTGATGCAAGATATTGTTCCTTATCAATTAATTTTTCAAATGTTTGAAGTCTTGTTGGCATTCCTCTGTCCAAATCAATTCACTATTTTAAGGAATCCATTTGAATGAGAGCTATTAAATGCTTGCCCCTTCGCAAATTAGTGGTAAAATCCGCAGAGACCTAGATACGCTTTTAATTGCTTTCGGTTCTTAGGTGGTGGGCATTTTTCCATGGCATTTAACATCTATGGGTCCTTCCCAGCTCCAGAAGTGGTAATAATATGTCCTAAGAATTTTATTTCCTGTTTTACAATTCGCACTTCTTCAGTTTTAGTGTCATCCCTACTGCTTGAGGAGCAGAAAAGGTTTTCTCTGATAATTCGCAGTGTTCTTTCCAATTTTCCGTGGTGGTCAACAAGTCGTCCACGTATATGGCCAGTCTGGCACTTAGTTCCCTCCCTAACACGGAATCGGAAGCCGTAGTACAGACTGAGAAGGAAATATTAAGACCAAAAGAAACAACTTTGAATTGGTAACACTTGCCTGCAAATAGAAATGTGGTATACTTTCGAGACTCTTTATGCGATGGAATGTGCCAATACCTCTCCGTCAGATCAAAGCTAGACAAATACCGCACATTGTGGAACTCTTGCAACAGTTCATCAAAATATTATTGACGATCTGCTTCTCTTTTGACCATATTGTTTAGTGTTCGTACATCGATTACTACTCGCATGTTTCCATCTTTCGTGTTTATTATAGTGAGAGGGCTATTATACTCACTATAGCTACTGTCGATAATTCCCCATTCAATTATTTTGTCGATTCCCGTCTGCACAGCTTCTCTCTTAGCTAGAGGTACTGGATAAGGTTTCAAGAAAAATGGTTCATGTTCTATTGCTTCAATACAGTATTCAAAATTCTTTACTACTCACGGTTTATCTGAAAACATTTCCTGGCTATTATAATGTTAAACAGACCGGCTTTCTGTTCTGATGTAAATACCTGCATCTCTTCAATAATATCTCTGAAAGTATCTAATTTCGGTCATGAATTATTACGTTTTTTACGTGGTATATTTCGTATAAATTGGACAATCCATCATTTCCAGGGTCTAATTCTAATAGCAATTAATCAACTTCGGTGTCTTGTGAAATTCCGTTTTCCTCAAATCTAACTTCCAGAATACCAGATTTGATATTAATTTAGACAGTCCCACTACTGCAGTCGATGAATAACTTCTCGTCATCTAACCAGTTGATACCTAAAATCATCTCAGTATTCAATTCAGGCGTGCCCAGGAAGTCTGTTCAAATTGTGGCCCATTAATTTCAAATTCCACCAACACTTGTGTTCTAATAGGCTTGCTGGATTTGTCAGCTGCCCCTACAACTTTCACGCCATTTACTGACATCATAACTAACCCAGGTTTAATGGATATGGGTTCAAAGGAAGATTGTGAAGTGGTACTGATTTGGGATCCAGTGTCTAAAAGTACTGTAAATTGCGACTGGGATTGCCTGATCGTTTCATCGGCATAAACATCGATATTCCATTAGCACCACGTTGACCACATTTATCGGATCCAGGCTTTTTCCTTTTGGATTACCTCAGGTATATGGATGATTTGAAGCAGCAAGAAATAAACATTCCGTTGGAGATACTACGCCATGTCATCGGCGGAATTATCCAGAGACTCTGGCAATGTATGTGAAACCAATAACGCCATCCGAGTGATAGAGTACTGAACAAGCGATGGCATTCTCTGTAAACTATTCCAGCCCAATAACATATCTGGAATAGAGAGGACTAAATTCAGTTATATTGAAGAAATCAGTCTTGATCAGTAAATAGAAGATAATGTATTAGCGCCGGCAGGTTTATCTCTATGCGGATCATCTTCAGACCATAGAGCATCTCCTCCTGTGATCGGTGGAGGCGCTGAGCGGAGCCGAACTGTACGCCAACAGGCAGCAGTCAGTGCATGTGTCTCTTGGCATACAATTCGGTTCCGCTCAGCGCATCCGCGCATCACAGAAGGAGATGCCTTATTGTCTGAAGATGATCCGTATAGATTTAAAGTGGTTGCCACTAATAGGCTACCTTCAATTTTGTGTTAAAGATAGATTTTTTCGATAAATATTAGATATTCACGTGATGTAGGGGAGAGTGTTGTATTTTGGAACTTTCACCTCAATCTAGTCCTGGAGTGGAGTCCACACAAATTATATAAATTGGTGCAATTGTGTATGTATGTGTGTGTGTGTGTGTGTGTGTGTGTGTGTGTGTGTGTGTGTGTGTGAACCGATTTCAACAAAACGTAGTACATATATGCCTTACTGGGAGGCAACAATTGTTGTGCAGGTAAGAACTACCTACCTGTCGTAGTTCAGAAGATATGGTCTCATAAATAATGAGATTCGTGGATATCTGCCGCATCGTGCATGACATTTAAATGCGTTACATCAAATTATAAATGGTTCAAATGGCTCTGAGCACTATGGGACTTAACTTCTGAGGTCATCAGTCCCCTAGAGCTTAGAACTACTTAAGCCTAACAAACCTAAGGACATCACACACATCCATACCCGAGGCACGATTCGAACCTGCGACCGTAGCGACTGCAGCGCCTAGAACCCCTCGGCCACTTCGGCCAGCTACTTTACATCTTTGCTACTACATGTATTCCCAACAAGTTTCGCAGACAATATCCACATGTGCCGCTAAATGCACCTACAAAATTATATTATGGTACCACATACGCGAAAGAACTTGCCCCCCTTCTAACAGCCGTGTGCCGCAAGTCTCTAGAGGAACGGAAGGTTACAAATGATTGGAATAGAGCGCAGGTAGTCCCAGTCTTCAAGAAGGGTCGTCGAGGAGATGCGCAAAACTATAGACCTATATCTCTGACGTCGATCTGTTGTATAATTTTAGAACATGTTTTTTGCTCCCGTATCATGTCGTTTTTGGAAACCCAGAATGTACTCTGTAGGAATCAACATGGATTCCGGAAACAGCGATCGTGTGAGACCCAACTCGCTTTATTTGTTTATGAGTCCCAGAAAATAATAGATACGGGCTCCCAGGTAGATGCTATTTTCCTTGACTATTGGGAAGGTATTCGATACAGTTCAGCACTGTCGCCTGGTAAACTAAGTAAGAGCCTACGGAATATCAGACTAGCTGTGTGGCTGGATTGAAGAGTTTTTAGCAAACAGAACACAGCATGTTGTTCTTAGTGGAGAGACGTCTACAGACGTTACAGTAACCTCTGGCGTGCCACAAGGGAGTGTTATGGGACCTTTGCTTTTCACAATATTTATAAATGACCTAGTAGATAGTGTCTGAAGTTCCATGCGGCTTTTCGCGGATGATGCTGTAGTATACAGAGAAGTTGCGGCATTAGAAAATTGTAGCGAAATGCAGGAAGATCTGCAGCAGATAGGCACTTGATGCAGGGAGTGGCAACTGACCCTTAACATAGACAAATGTAATGTATTGCGAATACATCGAAAGATGAATCCTTTATTGTATGATTATATAATAGCGGAACAAACACTGGTAGCAGTTACTTCTGCAAAATATCTGGGAGTATGCGTGTGGAACGATTTGAAGTGGAATGATCATATAAAATTAATTGTTGGTAAGGCGGGTACCATGTTGAGATTCATTGGGAGAGTCCTTAGAAAATGTAGTCCATAAACAATGGAGGTGGCTTACAAAACACTCGTTCGACCTATACTTGAGTATTGCTCATCAGTGTGGGATCCGTACCAGATCGGGTTGACGGAGGAGATAGAGAATATCCAAAGAAGAGCGGCGCGTTTCGTCACAGTTATTTGGTAACCGTGATAGCGTTACGGAGATGTTTAGCAAACTCAAGTGGCAGACTCTGCAAGAGAGACGCTCTGCATCGCGGTGTAGCTTGCTCGCCAGGTTTCGAGAGGGTCCGTTTCTGGATGAGGTATCGAATATATTGGTTCTCCCTACTTATACCTCCCGAGGAGATCACATATGTAAAATTAGAGAGATTCGAGCGCGCACGGAGGCTTTCAGACAGTCGTTCTTCCCGCGAACTATACGCGACTGCAACAGAAAAGGGAGGTAATGACAGTGGCACTTAAAGTGCCCTCCGCTACACACCGTTGGGTGGCTTGCGGAGTATAAATGTAGATGTAGATGTAGAACTGAGGAGATATAACGTCATAGACACTGAGGTACGTAAAAAACTGCCGCATTATGCATGATGTTTAAATTTATTACCTCAATTCTACGGTCTCTATTGGCCGCACCTTTTGTAGACATTATTGACAGGTTCCGCTAAATATACCTACAAAATTGTATCATTTTATTATACAAAGATGAAGAGATATGACGTCATAAACTCTGAGATGCGTGAAAAGATGCCGCATCATGCATGGTGTTTTCATTCATTTGTTCTTTACGTCCATAGTCGAGTCAACTTAAATCCCAGACAGTTGGCAGCGCTTTTGACATCTTTCAGTCCCGAAGCACAAACGTAGAACTGTGCGGAGACGGTATATTAGAGATGCTTAAAAAATCGCGTTGTAGACATGTGAAGCAGCTTTGCCCGGCCTAAAGCAAGTGTCCAGTATTACGTTTCTCAATTTGAATACTGTGCTTGTACATTTGTACATTACGTGTTTTTCTTTGTACGACTGATTCATAATTTCAAAGGTATTCCCACGAATACATGGAAACGAAACTTTTACGATACTTCACTACAAACACAGTTCGTTGTTTGTTCCGTCTCTAATAGAAAAGTAGCAAAGTAAATACCTGGGTAATGCCGGGTGTGCCAACTAGTTTTAATATATTTTCAGTTCCATTTTGAAGTTATGGCATTCATTTTCTGTGTACTGCAGCGTTTTTCTGACCCTACAAAAATTACTCTTTAAAAGTAAGACACTTCAAGTTGTGAAAAACCATTCCAAGGGACGTCATGGTCATGTACCTAGAAACAAATAATATATTCCAATTTTAAAATGTTACAGTTCATAAAATCTTGGCAACACAGCATTTAAGAGTCTATATATTACATATTTATCTACTCACATCATTAAGTATTATGTGATTTCAAATTAAGGGTAGGTACCATAAAAAACTAATTACAATTTAACAAAGTTTTGTAACAGTAGCTTTTAATAACGAACACAAATTTCGACATACGTGACACGGAAAATTGACGTTAAAGGAAACTGTTGACACATGGAAGAAACTCAGTTAAATTGCAAATATTACAAGTTCCAGAAGAAGATCCTCTTCTGCTTCAAGGTAAGAGTACAAGAAGATGCATTACAGACGAAGTGTGGTTCAATGGTCCACAGGTTACGTACCTAGTTTTAAGAATATACTGAAAAATTAGCCATATTCCCCAGTTTGTTTAATATATTGTACGGGACTTAAATATGTGAAACTCGTAATATTTACAAACGCAGCATAAAACGCCTCATGTGTCACAACAAAATGCCTGAAACTCTTTATGGCGGTTTCCAGTGCGCATTTTCATGTTATTCTAAAATCAATCACTTGATTGAAACACCGATGAGACGCCCGCTAAACCCACTGGGCAGAACAGATAATAGGACTGTGGAAAGGGGTCAAAAGTTGAGGTCAATTTCTCCTTCTAATTGTCATTTATTGTAATTTAGCAGCTCTTTCACGGCTGAAGGCCTTCAACAAGAAATCTTAACAAAATAAGAATCCAATTAAGATAGCAATAAAATAATTAAAGAAAAAACGTCATACTCCAAGTCCAATACCATTGGCTGAGGTCCACAATTAAACTTCAAAATTTCAAAAATATATTAGCATAACCTTTACAGGAAGAAGGCCGCAGTGTTTAAGCTTGAAAGACACATTTAAAAATTAATTTTGCAACATTTTAAGAAAACAAAACAAATAATAAGCCTAAAATTTAAAGTATCTGACAACTGATGATTAAACACCGGTGGCACTCAGAAAGCCGCCAGGGAGGTCGGTCTGCCCTCGTTCACTTAGGCGAGACAGGTGGTACGTCCAAATATACTTGATCCGTCGGAACCCAACCAGGGGACCGCCACTTGCTTGCCGCCAATCAGTACATGAGATTTCGAACACCAAATCGCCCCAACAGCGAACCACCGAAACGAACCACCACAAGATGAATGGACGTGGCTTGGGTAGTTTAAACTACTACTCAACCTTGACATCCTGGGTCGGCCAACCATGAAGCTAGTAGCGATCGGACAGCTCCACACACGCTGCTACATTACGTAGGGCCCGGCAGCAGACCCAGGCGACTGCACCGCACGGAGATGTCTTCCCTGGTTCGTACGAACCGACCGACTGCCTGCTAGTCCGTCGCGACTGCTGCCCCGTCGCCATTGCACTGCTGGTGCGCCTCCGATTCACTTGCAGACACACACGACGGCGGAAATACTGACTCGGACCCAACCATGCAGAGGAAACACCCCCACTGGCTAAACGACATCCCTGCACAGGAAAGGACCGATCCAGAGCCAAAACGCGTCGTCCGGTAGGACGACCGACTGACGGTCCACCAAGACAGTGGCCCGGCTCAAGTGACGCTTGACGTCAATGGTCGGGCGAGCCATGTCGACGCAGACGTCACTGCTGTTCCAACCCGACTGCACTAGTGCCGCATTGCAACTCCCGACTGGCAGGTCCGAACTGCGCTCCAGACGCGTTCCAACTGACTAGCAGACCCGACCTCTCGACGCGAACTGACGACCAACTCTATTATAACAGACCACGAGCGGGTAGTAACAGCAGTCAAGCAAAGATACTACGGGAGGGGACATGGCGATACGCGCTGCTAGCGCCGCTCACGATCAAGAAAAGCAGCAACTCAGTGACAGTAGTACTTTAAATTAACGTAGTAAGGTGGAAGTACGTTAAAAACAGGGTGTAAAATAGGTGATTGCGGGAACACGAGCCACACACGGCTCAACCGACTAAGTAAAGTTATGTGTCCTGGAGAGACCGCCCTCCAGGTAAAGTACTCTTTCCTTCACTAGATTCATGTAAACAGCAAAGTTATTTAAGCTTCCTGTTTGTGTGCATGCATCTAATCTTCCCGTTCGACTACCTCAGCCTTTTATTGCTCGTGTTGAAACAAATGAAAAGTAAACAGTATCAGTACACGTGCCTTATGGATACGCGGGAATGGATTAAAATGCCATGTATAGTTTTGCAGTGGAACTACTGCAGAAGATTTTTACCTCTTAGTGGAATCAGTCTCGATCAGCTCTGGAATATCCCGATAACAACTACTATATCTAGGTGTGCTGGTCGCAAGTGATGGTGAAATCCTGGGACACAGCGCGTATCGAAAACTAAGACACACGGACCGATACCTGCACAAATTGTCAAATCACCACCGTAGCCAGAAAAAAAGGCATGATTAATACGCCTGTAACGCGAGCAGGACGAATATATGAACCGCAAAACTTGGGAAGCGAAATCTGCATCTACATCTACATCCATACTCCGCAAGCCACCCGACGGTGTGTGGCGAAGTGTACCTTGAGTACCTCTATCGGTTCTCCCTTCTATTACAGTCTCGAATTGTTTGCGGAATGAAAGATTGTCGGTATGCCTCAGTGTGGGCTCTAATCTCTCTGATTTTATCCTCATGGTCTCTTCGCGAGATATACGTAGGAAAGAGCAACATACTGCTTGAGTCCTCGGTGAAGGTATGTTCTCGAAACTTCAACAAAAGCCCGTACCGAGTTACTGAGCGTCTCTCTTGCAGAGTCACCCACTGGAGTTTATCTATCATTTCCGTAACGCTTTAACAATTACTAAATGATCCTGTAACGGAGAGCGCCGCTCTCCGGTGGACCTTCTCTATCTCTTCTATCAGCCCTATCTGGTACGGATCCCACACCGGTGAGCAGTATTCAAGCAGTGGGCGAACAAGTGTACTGTAACCTACTTCATTTGTTTTCGATCTGCATTTCCTTAGGATTCTTCCAATGAATCTCAGTCTGGCATCTGCATTACCGACGATTAATTTTATATGGTCATTCCATTTTGAATCACTCCTAATGCCTACTCCCAGATAATTTATGGAATTAACTGCTTCCAGTTGCTGACCTGCTATATTGTAACTAAATGATAAAGGATCTTTCTTTCTGTGTATTCGCAGCACATTACACTTGTCTACATTGAGGTTCAATTGCCATTCCCTGCACCATGCGTCAATTCGTTGCAGATCCTCCTGCATTTCAGTACAATTTTCCATTGTTACAACCTCTCGATATATCACAGTATCATCCGCAAAAAGCCTCAGTGAACTCCCGATGTTATCCACAAGGTCATTTATACATATTGTGAATAGCAACGGTCTTATGATACTCCCCTGCGGCACACTTGAAATCACTCTTACTTCGGGCCGCGCGGGATTAGCCGAGCGGTCTTGGGCGCTGCAGTCATGGACTGTGCGGCTGGTCCCGGCGGAGGTTCGAGCCCTCCCTCGGGCATGGATGTGTGTATTTGTCCTTAGGATGATTTAGGTTATGTACTGTGTAAGCTTAGGGACTGATGACCTTACCAATTAAGTCCCATAAGATTTCACACACACATTTTCTTACTTCGGAAGACTTCTCTCCATTGAGAATGACATGTTGCGTTCTGTTATCTAGGAACTCTTCAATCCAATCACACAATCGGTCTGATAGGCCTTATGGTCTTGCTTTGTTCGTTAAACGACTGTGGGGAACTGTATCAAACACCTTGCGCAACAACTGGAAAGTGTTCTGAGGAGCAATGGATACCCTACCAGTTATATTATTACAAAGTCAAACACTATGTGAAGTGACACATACGGAAAAAGAAATGTCTTATACGGCCTTTCTGCCATACGTTGCCAGAGCGACGCACAGAAACGGCGTCATATTGCTCAAACAAAGCGTAGAGGCTATTTACACACCAACAAATAAGATCAAAGAGTGTCTCAGATCGGCATAGGAGAAAAGGGACCCACTTGCAATGTGAGGAATATAGCGCATATCATGCACATATGGGAAAGCTTATGTTGGAATGACTGGACGATATATCAACAACAGAATCACAGAACATTGCAGGTTGGGGCAGGTGCAGAAATCGGCCGTGACAGAGCACGCGCTGTGTGAGGTCGACACGAAAGTTCTGGCTGTACAGAAGATCTATTACACCCATTTCTTCAGAAAAGCTATAGACACTAACACTAGAATAGCTTCAACAAGAAATAAGAAAGCCTCAAGGTAAACCCATCCAGGATTCCCGTCCTACACAGAACGTCCTTTGCAGATAGCAAGAGGAGAACCGCACCGGAATTGACCACGGAGAAGCTCTGGATGTTGGCGCTCCAGGTACATATAGTCTGCGGCCGCGAGCTCGGCTCCAGTCCACCACCAGCAGTGAAGGGTGAAGCTTTGACAAAGCCGACCACTCGTGCTGGCTAAACGTCAGCAAAGTAATCACGCAAATTTCGGCCGAAGTACCCGAGACAGAAGGCACGTTGTCAACAAGTGGCGACGTAAGTCTTAACAATTTTTTAACCTAGGATATAATTGTGTCAAAAGGAAACCTATGTGTACCGACGCTGAGACCTTTACGTAACAGTTCCCGACCATCCTGTATAGCTAATTCAGACGCTTAAGTACCTAGGACTAATGGCCACAAAGAA
Source organism: Schistocerca piceifrons (assembly GCF_021461385.2). Lineage (NCBI taxonomy): Eukaryota > Metazoa > Arthropoda > Insecta > Orthoptera > Acrididae > Schistocerca > Schistocerca piceifrons. Next base: position 515,571,309 of record NC_060143.1, read on the forward strand.
ACACCTCAAAAACTTCGCTCCCCACCTACTACCTATCCAAAACATAGATTGCAGTAGATTAGTACTACTAACTGGCTTAGCAAGTGGGCTAATTACCACGACCATAATATCCTCATTTGCGCCCACCGCACCTATGCAGTTTAAGTATGGATCTCTGACTTGTGTAAGTTCTTGAACAACATGTTGTGCCGTCGCTACCAGCATGTGCCTTCAGGCACCTTTATCCTGTACCGGCTTTTAGGTTCACACGCCTGCACAATCACCTTGAATATCTCTGTCTAGACCACATAATCACACATGCCTCAATATTATCTGTCAGCGTCTCCCCTTCAAATATGCCGATTCCCTTATTATTACAGTAAGCACTCGTTTTTCCGAATGCTTATCAGCCGTAGCCCTTCTTTCGTCCTTTCCCACTGCTTTTCCTTTTCTGTATCAACGCCAGTATCAACAACACCAGGAGATTCTGAAACAGGAACAACAGCAAGTTTACCAGCATATGTTGTGTTCCTAGACACATACCTTAAACCAACTCCTACCATCTAAACACCTTTTTTGAGCCGGCCGCGGTGGTCTCGCGGTTCTAGGCGCTCAGTCCGGAGCTGCGCGACTGCTACGGTTGTAGCTTCGAATCCTGCCTCGGGCATGGATGTGTGTGATGTCCTTAGGTTAGTTAGGTTTAAGTAGTTCTAAGTTCTAGGGGACTGATGACCACTGATGTTAAGTCCCATAGTGCTCAGAGCCATTTTGAACCTTTTTTGAGCCAGGGTAACCGGTTTCGGTCTGCAAAACCATCCTGGGTTCACGGCTGCATCTGATGTGAGGAGAAGTGTAATTTGGTACAGGTACCAGTGGGCGTTACACTGCGACTCCGTGCATCGACTTCTCATTTCGCCTGCAGCTTTGCTCCGAGGATGTTCTTATAGACAGAAAACCGCTACCACAACTACAAATAAAATTTATCGGCATGGAAAATGTTGTTGTTAAAACATTAGGTACGATTTCTCACGTTCCAAAATTAAAAATTGTGATTCTAAACCGGCCGGGGTGGCCGAGCGTTCCTAGGCGCTACAGTCTCGAACCGCACGACCGCTACGGTTGCAGGTTCGAATTCTGCCTCGAGCATGGATGTATGTGATGTCCTTAGGTTAGTTAGGTTTAAGTAGTTCTAAGTTCTAGGGGACTGATAACCTTAGAAGTTAAGTCCCATTAAGTCCCATAGTGTTCAGAGACATTTGAACCATTTTTTGCGATTCTAAATATTATGAGGAGAAACTTCTATATAATCATACTCTCTGAGAATTGATCGTTGATGGAAGTACCATTCCCAGACCCAATGCCTTCATATATCTGTGTCTCTCAAGTATAAGCCATAATCATTCCAGCAGAGACAACAACCCATAAATATGAGAGATATCTACGAATATTTTCTAATCTCACAATGGTCGCTTTACAATCCTTTATCGTTTGTATTGTTTTGAACTTAAGTTTTTGAGAAAGCCTGCATACGTTTGTCCCCATTCGTAAGAAAATGGAACTTGGGAGGAGAAGGCGAATTCATGGCGCAGTTGTTCCTTCCGTGTTTCCAGAAACGACATGTTCTTCATAAGCAGCAGTTGGAAAATTCCTTTCTTCGCACATATTCATGAGGTAAGAAACTTCCGTAAACGTCTGAAAGTACCTCCTGGATGTGAATGTAGTACAGAAAGTAAACCGCGCGCCGTCTCACCTAACTTTTGCGCTGCGGTCTTGCAGCGACGCAGCAAGTTTCCCCGGCAGGGGCTTAATTTGGGCCCGAAAAGGGCGACTGCTTTGTGTTTACGACTCATTACCTGCCAAAGGACGTTCCCCGGGAGCGCGCCATTCACCGGCCACAGGCGTGGGTGTTTCAGCTGCTGCGCTGCCCTCTGCACACTCATCTCCAGCCGCAGCTACTCTGGAAAGTGGTGTACCTGCTACATCGTAAGATGGAAAACTCCACGTCTCTCACGACTGTGTTTTTCTTGCATTAGATTTGTAGTTATAAATCATTTCCAAATGAGTGACTATTTAGACTTAATTACTTATGTCTTCTGCTCTATTCATCGAACCTACTTGGCTTCCATCATAGTAATGTGGCACTAAGAGAACCCATTACCACTGAAAGTACAACCAAATCAAAAACACTCTCAGACGTTTATATTTGAAATTTTCTTTTCTTTTCGCTTATGTGTAAGTAAAATAAAGTTTGAATTATACATAGCAGAATGCGTTTTTGATTTCACGCTTTATATTACACAGCCGAATTCAGTCAACCATTCTGTATAAATATGGACTTACAAAGACTTGAAAGTCTTATCAGGTGGTTTGATGGAATGTAGCAACTGTGTAGCCTCGTAACAGGATCAGACAGTGCTAAACAAGTGCTGTGGTTAACTGATGGAGACACAGATTAGCACCAATTTAAAATAGTTTATTAAAGGCTTTATAATATTTCACTAAACTAAGAAGACGGCGCATGGCAATAGTTTCACGTTCACTTTCACTAATTTGTTGTCCGCCACCGTAGCTGAGTGGACAGCGCACTGGCTTCTCATGGCGGGGGGCTCGGGTTAGATTCCCGCCTGGGTTGGAAATTTTCTCCACTCAGAGACTGGGTGTATATGTCGCCTTCCACCTCACCGACACGCAAGTCGCCGAAGTGGCGTCATCGCAAAAGACTTCCACCAGGCGAACAGGTCTATTCACCATGAGACCCTCGCCACACGACATATCATTTCACTAATCTGCTTTTAACTCTGGTCTAGTCTTGAACACAGTGAATGACAACTACGATCACTTGTCGAATGTCCAGTTTGACTCTTCTAGGCGGCGACCGTAGGCTCTCCCGATAGCGTCTTAAGGTACTATTGGTAGTGTGTTATACTAATTGGTGATGGTGCAGCGACGTTGATAGATCAGATATATATACCGACGTCGCAAATCGACGATGAAGAGGTAGAAAAAGTATATAAGGACATCGAACGGGTAGCTCAGTACATAAGGGGAAATGAAAATCTAACAGTCATGGGGGATTAGAATTCGGTTGTAGGGGAGGGAGTAGAAGTAACAGTTACGGCAGATTATGGGCTTGAAATTAGGAATGAGACAACAAGAGGACTAATTGAGTTCTGCAGAAAATTTCAGGTAGTAATAGCAGATACTCTGTTCAAGAATCACAAAAGGAGGACCTAAGCTTCTACAAGGGTGAGCATGGTCAGTCAAAGATTCCGGAATCAGACACTGGACTGTAAGCCGTATCCAAAAGCAGATGTACACTCACATAACAATGTAGTAGTGATGAAGAGTAGGCTGAAGATTAAGAGGCTAGTCAGGAAGAATCAATGTGCAGAAAGATGCGGCGTGGAAGTACTAAGAAACGAAGGGATAATTTTGAAGTTCTCTGAGGTTGTAGGTACTGTGATAAGCAATAGCTCAGAAGGCAATTCAGATGAAGAGGAATGGATATCTCCGAAAAGGGTGATCACTGAATTTGGAAAGGAAAACATGGGTACAAGGAAGATAACTGTTAAGAAATAACGGATAACTCAAGAAATTCTTCAGCTGACAGATGAAGGAAGGAATTAGAAAAATGTTCAAAGAAATTCAGAAATGCAGAAATACAAATCGCTTAGGAATGAAATAAATAGGAACTTCAGGCAAGCTAAGGCGAAACGGTTACATGAAAAATGTGAAGAAATCGAAAAAGGAATGACCGACGGAAGGACTGCCTTTGAGTAATCAAAACAACATTCGCTTAAATTAGAAGTAAGAATGGTAACATTAAAAGCGCAATGGTAATCATCCTGCTAAATGCAGAGGAGACATCAGACCGGTGGGAAAAGTACATTGAAGGCCTCTATGAAGCGGAAGACATGTCTGATGACACAAGAGAAGAAGAAAAAGGAGACGATAGGAAAGAGATAGGGAATCCAGCACTAGAATCAGACTTTAAAAGACCTTTGGAAGACAAAGTCGAATGAGTCGCTCAGTGGCTCTACTACCGAGGCACCTCGTAGTGTATCCGACGCAGTGGATCCGCTCTCACAGAAGAGTGAGTGGTGGGATGGTAACGCGCTCGCGGAGCTCGAGGCGGAGGGCCAATGTGGAGACTGGTCGGTCGCCTGGGCTCCCCCATACACCCTGTGAGTGGAGAGGTGGCTGCTTCTTCTGCAGGGTCCGAGCACGCACAGTGGGGGCGGTGGTTGTTAGTTATCGTCGGATTCTCCAACGGTAGGCACGTCATGGAGCCCCTTAGGGTGATAGCGTTCAGAGCTTGAAAGAAAGCCAGTGTTTACTCCGTATGTCGGCCGGGGGGGGGGGGCTCTTCATCCAAGATGCAGAGGCGGCCATGCCTGCAGCTATCGAGCGTGCAGGGTGCAGTCGTCTGCAAATTATGACTCACGTCGGAACCAACGTAGCCTGTTACACGACTTCTGAGGCCATCCTCAGTTCATACAGGTGGCTGGCGGAAGTTTGACGCCTGCTGGCCCAATGTGTAGGGTGCAAACAGAGCTCGCAATTTGCATCATTGTTCCCAGAGTTGATTGGGGTCCTTTGGCTTAGAGTCGACGGGACGATCTCAACCAAACGATTCAACGACAATGCTACGGTCGTGGCTGCAGATTTCTAGACGTGCGTTATCGCTGGGGATTTATACGAGGTGCGGCTAGAAAAAAACCGGACTGATGCTGGAAAAAACATTTATTTACAATTTCATGTTATCTCCTTCAATGTACTCTCCTCCTCGGTCTCTACACCGCTCCATACGAATTTTCCACTGTTCATAGCAATGCCGCAGATCATTTTCGATAAGTCCATACATTACCTCCGTCGCTTTTTCTTTTACTGCTTCAACAGTCTCAAATCTAGTTCCTTTCAAAGCTGACTTGACTTTAGGGAAAAGAAAAAAGTCACAGGGGGCCAAATCAGGTTAGTAGGGTGGATAATCAAAGATGGGAATGTTGTGTTTTGCCAAAAACGTCTTCACTGACAACGCACTGTGAGCTGGGGCATTGTCTTGGTGAAGGATCCATGACTTTTTTCTCCACAAATCGTTCCGTTTTCTCCGTACTCGCTCACGTAGGGTAGCCAGGACGCTAATGTAGTAATGCTGATTCACTGTTTGTCCCTCTGGTACCCAATCAATGTGCACAATCTCTTTGATGTCAAAAAAAAAACAATCATCATTGCCTTGAATTTCGATTTTGACATTCGTACTTTTTTTTGTCGTGGAGAACCAGGAGTTTTCCAATGCATCGATTGGCGTTTAGTTTCGGGATCGTAAGTAAAAAACCACGATTCATCGCAAGTAATAACATTTTGTAAGAAGGTGGGATCACTTTCAATGTTTTCCAGGATGTCAGAACAAATCATTCTTCGGCGTTCCTTCTGTTCAATTGTGAGACACCTTGGAACCATTTTTCAACACACTTTGTTCATGTTGAAACTTTCATGAAGAATCTGCCTAACACTTTCCATGTCAACTCCTGTTAACTCAGACACTGCTCTGATTGTTAAACGGCGATCTTGTCGAACAAGTTTACCGATTTTTTCAATGTTTGTATCAGTTTTTGCTGACAATGGTCTGCCAGTGCGAGTGTCATCACTGGTGTCTTCGCGGCCATCTTTAAATCGTTTAAACCACTCAAACACTTGTGTTCGCGATAAACAATCATCGCCGTACACTTGTTGTAACATTACAAACGTTTCACTTGCAGATTTTCCTAGTTTGAAACAAAATTTGATGTTAACACGCTGTTCTTTCTGTACACTCAACATTTTCCGACGCACAGACAAAACGTCAACTACTTAAAACAGACGCCACGGGCAGACTGAGTGCAGGAGGCAGATGAAACTCGAGCAGTAGGCGGAGCGAGAGTCACGTGACAGGCCACGCGACTTTCAGCCTTATTGCATTCGTTTTATTGTTTCACCAGTACTAGTCCGGTTTTTTTCTAGCCACACCTCGTAGAACTCCCCTTGATAAGTCCGGAATGCACTACACAAAGGAAGCAGCTACTCGGGTAGCAAAGTACTTGTGGAGAGCACATAAGGGTTTTATGGTAGGCCGCAGTTTTACATACTCTGATGAACACTCGCCACTCGATACGCAGCAAGATAAGTCAGACCGTGTTCGGAGTAAAGAGAGTCCAAATTTTATCTGTACACTGTCGAACTATTCGTAACAAAGTGCCCGAATTTACCGCCCTCAAGGAAAGCTCTCCAGCGATAATTATTCACGGGACTGTGAGCTGGCTCAGATCCGGAGTGGAAATCTCGGAGATATTTAGCAAGTCGTGGAATGTGTATCGAAATGACTGATTAGAACCCGGAGTCGGGGGAGTGTTCACTGCAGCTTAAAAAAATAGTGTCTCTGTTGAGGTCGATGTTGAGTGTGACAGCTAACTTACCTGGTCACGTAGAACAGTTCTAGGTGAAACTAAGCTAATTGGTGGATATTTTTACCATCCAGCCGATTCTGCTGTGACAGTTCTAGAACCATTTGAAGTATACCTACGGTCAGTAGTTCGTAAAAACCCAGATAATGCATTACTAGCTGGAGGTGACTTTAGCATACTGAGGACAGACTATCATGCCTATGGATTCATTACAGGGGGTACTGGCAGAAAGCCATGTGAAGTGCTTTTGAACAAGTTCTCTGAAAACTGTCTTGAGCAGCTAGTTTGGCAGACCATATGCAATGGAAATATCTTAGACCTTGTAGCTACAAATAGGCCCAACATTATCGATAATCTTAGTATAGAAACGGGGATTGGCGATCATCACGTCAATATTTTAACTGTGCATACTAAAGATAATAAACTAGTTAAGAAGGCAACAAGAGTGGGTTATTTGCAAATTACTTAGACAGTGAACTGATACCACTTAGTTCGAATAAGATTAGTGAAGAGCAATTACGGACAACGTTTAAGAAGGCTGTAAATCGTAGTCTGAAGAATTATGTGTACCAGTAAGTGGATTAAAGACGGAAAAAATTAGCACGGTTTAAAAACGAGATTCGGAAAGTTTTAAGGAAGCAGGAGCTATTGCACTCTCGGTTCAAAATACATCTGGCAGCGAACCCGTAAACATTCTGGTCGTTTATAAAATCGCTAATTGTGTGTAAGGCTTCCATCCAGTCACTTGTTTAACAGTTTAGTGTGGCAGTTGAAGATAGCAAAACGAAAGCTGAAGTTTTAAATTTCACGTTCAAGAAATCGATCTTGCGATAAGAATCGTGAAAACATACCGTAGTTTGACCAAGGAATAGATTTCTGTCCTGACGATATCGTAAGAAGCATCTCCAGCCCAGAGAAACAATTGAAGGAGTTGAAAGCAAGTAAGTCACCAGGTCGGGATGGAATACCAATTCGGGTTTTCAAACGGTACTCTACGTCCGTGGCCCCTTACTTAGCATGCATTTATCGTGAATCTCTAGCCCAGCGAAAAGTCCAAGAGGAGAAAAAGGAGCGGGTGACTCCATCGCATAAGAAGGACAAAAGAAGGGACAAGCATAATTGGACCAACATCCCTAATATCTGTGTGCTGCAGAATCCTTGAACATATTATCAGTGAAAATATAATTAATATTCTTGAGACCGAAGAGCTTTTGTGCACGAATCAGCATGGTTTTAGAAACTATCGATCGTATAAAACTCAGTTGCCCTTTCTTTACGTGATATACTGCGAACCACGAATGAAGCGCAACAGGCAGATTCCATATTCCTAGTCTTCCGGAAAGCGTTTGACAGGGTGCTCTATTGCAGGCTGTTAAAGAAGGTACGAGCATATGGAACAGGGTCATAAATATGTGAGTGGCTCGCAGACTTCTTAAGTTACAGAACACAGTAAGTTGTCCTCGAGGGTGTATGTTCATCGACAGGAGTGCCCCGGATGATGGATGGATTGAGAGGGTTGTATGGGCGCGCTACGGCAAGGTTTTCAGCGCCCGCTCAGTAACAGATTGAGACGGGTGTCAAGAAAATACTCAGAACAGTAAGTTAAAACAGAACGTAAAACACAGGTAACAAGCTTGGAAAAATACGTTCCTACCCACACCGAAGCGTGGGACGAAGCATGCCGTCAGCAGTAAATCATGGACAACACAGGAAGAAAGTGGCAGAGGGAGCTAAAACAATGTAGCAGATGGAAGTGGCTGGCTGACCGCAAGGAAAAAAGGGAGGAGCCAGCCACTTTGCAATACACTAAAACCTCCAGCCTAAAAGTTTAGGCCAGAGTCCAGACACATCACAAAAATTAAAAACCCTAGACACACACGTCTCATCATTAGCTAAAACAGAAGGCAGATCCCCATCAACTTGTGCTTCTGCCCTTGCATCACGGTATAAAATGCAGTATGTTCAAATGTGCCGGACAGAGATGTGCACACCACAAGCATCACAAAACGGGGGATCCTCCCGCGTAATAGAAATCTATGTGTCAGAGGACAGTGCCCAATCCCAAGACGCGTGAGGGTCACTTCTTCCCGCCTGAGCAACCGGCAGGAGGAACGCCACGGCCGAGTTGTCGACTTTAACAACTGCAGTTTATTGGCCGTCACCCCCAGCCATTATTCCTCCCACAACTCCATGAACTTCTTGTGGAGTGCAGAAATGACAGACTGCAAGGGAATAGGATACTGGACCACATCCTGCTCTCTGCCGGTCTCCTTGGCAGCCCGATCGGCTTGTTCATTGCCCCATATTCCTGCATGCCCAGGCACGCAGCAGAAGGACACCTCCTTACCGCGCCATTGTAGCAAGTACAGTTGGTCATGTGTCAGCTGGACCATCTCCTCAGTTGGGTACAGATTCTGCAATGATTGTAAGGCACTAAGAGAATCGGAGCAAAGGAGAAATCGATTGCCCCGAACACAATTCATCTGCTCCAGTACCTTCAGAATCTCGTGGAACTCGGCTACGAAAACGGTATATTCATCAGGGAGGTGAATCCGGGTAACATGATCAGGGAACACAACAGTACAGCCAAGTAAATTCCCTTGTTTGGAGCCATCACTGTAAACGACGGTAAAACCGTGGTGCACTTCTAAAATGTTATAAAATCCGAGATTGGAATGGAAAATCTGGAAGCTGGGGAAGCTTAATAGAATAGCTGTTATTTCCTGAATACAAAAATAATTCACCTGACGGGGAGGGCACCAACCTGCGTTTGTTTTCTAGTGATGCTGCGTTGTACGGTAATGTGCCGAAGTGGGAAAACTGTATGTAGATATAAGAGGAATTGGACCAAATTTCTAGCTGGTGTGATGAACTGCAGTTAGCTCTAAATGTAGAAAAATGTAATTTAGTGCCAATGAGTAGACAAAACAAACCCGTAATGTTCGGATACAGCATTAGTAGTGCCCTGCTTGACACAGTAACTTCCTTTAAATAACTGGTCCTAACGATGCAAAGAAATATGAAATCGAACGAGCGTGTGGAGATTGTGGCAGAAAAGGCAAACGATCGACTTCGGATTTATTAGAAGAGTTCTAGGAAAGAGTGGTTCTTCTGAAAAGGAGACCGCATGTAGGACCCAGTGCGACCTGTTCTTGAGAGCTGCACTAGTGTTTGGGGGCAGTACTGGGTCAAATTAAAGGAAGACATCGAAGCAGTTCAGCAGCAGGCTGCTAGATTTGTTTCTGTCAGGTTCGAACAACAGTAAATATTACGGAGATGGTTCGAGAACTGAAGTGGGAATCCCTGGATGGAAGCCAACGTTCTTTTCCGGGAATGGTATTGAGGGAATTCACAGAACTATCATTTGAAACTGACTGCAGAGCGATTCTGTTGCCTTTAACATACACCGCTCGTAAGGACAACGAAGATAAAATGCGAGAAATTAGGTCTCATACGGAAGCATATAGACAGCCGTTTATCCCTCGTTCTATTTGCGTGTTGAGTGCGAAAGGGAATGAGTAGTAGTGGTACATGGCACCGACCGCCACGCGTCGTGAGATGGATTGCGGAGTGTCGATGTAGATGTAGACCTAAACGATTTTTCAAGTTGCTATGTGAAATCTATGATACTGGCACTGTACATCATGCTTTCGGATTGGTGACGTCCTGTCTGATCGCTTTGAGCAGGAGAACGGTGTCGCTCAGGGTAGCGCTTTAAGTGTGACTCTCTTTGCATCGCTATTAATAGCATTACGTCCATAGTGAAAAGTCCTGTCCAGTGTTCCTTGTTTTTGGATGATTTCTCTTTGTTTTGCTCGTCTTCAAGCCTTGCAACGACAACGCGTCAGTTGCAACTTACTATTAGACGTTTGGATGACTGGGCGCGGGCGAGTGGTTTTAAGTTTTCCACCGAGAAGCCTGTATGAGTTCTTTTTAACCGTTCTCGTTCGATTTTAACCTTTTCTGAGTTGAGGATGAGGGACACTATTCTTACTTTTAAAGACACGGTGTGATATCTGGGGCTCATTTTTGACTCAAAGCTCACGTGGTTACCTCATCTTAAAGGCCTGAAAAAGCGGTCGCTTCAGGCTTTAAGTATTTTAAAATATCTAAGCCACAGTACATGGGGAGCTAACAGGACTTGTCTTCTCCAGTTTTACAGGGCGTTTGTGCGATCTCGGCTCGATTATGGGTGCACGGTGTACGGGTCTGCGAGGCCTTCTTACTTAAAGATGTTGGACGTTGTGCACTATGATATGAAAGGCTTCGGTTGGCCACTGGGGCGTTCCGAACTAGCCCCATACCAAGCCTCTGTGCAGAGGCTGGTGAACCGCCACTTCATATGCGGCGACGGCTACTTACAGTACGGCAGGCGTATAAAACTTTGTCCACACCATACACACCTGCATACCACACCATTGCTCATCCTCCTCTGGCACGGTTCTTTCATAATCGGCAACGTGCGACGCAGCCCTATGGGATTCGGGGACAGGATTGCCTCGCTGCGATGTCTATGGCTGGTCTTCGTGTTTTACGTCGCGGTTGGAGCAGATCTCCACCTTGGCTCCTCCGGAGACCCAAACGTATTTTAGGCTTGACTAATTTTAAGAAAGATAGCACACCAGATTTTACATTTCAGTGTCTGTTTTTTAACATTTTAGACGTGCATCACGGTTTCACTGTCTTTACACCGATGGCTCCAAACAGGAGAATTTCCTTGGCTGTTCTGTAGTGTTCCCTGATCAAGTTACCCGGATTCGCCTCCCTGCTGAATATACCGTTTTCGCAGCGGAGCTCCACGCGATCCTGAAGGCACGGGAGCAGATGAATCGTGTTGGGGCGATCGATTTCTTCTCTGCTCCGATTCTCTTAGTGCCTTACAATCACTGCAGAACCTGTGCCCGACTGAGGAGATGGTCCAGCTGAAACATGACCAACTGTACTTGCTCCAACGGCTGGGTGCCTGGTTATGTAGGAATATGGGGCAATGACCAGGCCGATCGGGCTGCCAAGGAGGCCTGCAGAGAGCAGGATGTGGTCCAGTGTTCTATCCCCGTGCAGTCAGTCATCGCTGCACTCCACAGGAAGTGCATGGCGTTGTGGGAGGAAGAATGGCTGGCGGTGACGGCCAATAAACTGCGGTTGGTATAGTCAACCACTCGGCCGTGGCGTTCCTCCTGCCGGTTGCTCAGGCGGGAAGAGGTGGCCCTCACACGACTTCGTATCGGGCACTGTCCTCTCACACATAGCTTTTTATTACGGCGGGAGGATCCTCCGTATTGTGATGCTTGTGGTGTGCACATTTCTGTCCAGCATATTTTAATAGACTGCATTTTATACCGTGATGCAAGGGCGGAAGCACAAGTTGATGGGGATCTGCCTTCTGTTTTAGCTAATGATGGGACGTGTGTGTCTAGGGTTTTTAAGTTTTGTGATGTGTCTGGACTCTGGCCTAAACTTTTAGGCCGGAGGTTTTAGTGTATTGCAGAGTGGCTGACTCCTCCCCTTTTTTCCTTGCGGTCAGCCAGCCACTTCCATCTGCTACATTGTTTTAGCTACCTCTATCATTTTCTTCCTGTGTTGTCCATGTTTTACCGCTGACGCCCTGCTTCATCCCACGCTTCGGTGTGGGTGAGCACTTATTTTTCAACGATTGTTCCCCGTGTTTTATGTTCCGTTTTATATTCCTGTTCTGGGATTTTTCTTGACACCCGTCTATGTTACTGAACGGGCGCTGAAGACCTTGCTGTCGTGCGCCGAAAAAACCCCTCTACTACTACTACTAATATCATCCACTAAGTTCCGAATATCACAAGGGTACATAAGTAAGTAAAATATCGCACAATCAGCATAACATCTCATACATCCAAGCTGCTGAAGAGAACGGCATACAGAAAACGGAACAGAAGACTGATTATCTGTTAGATGACGAGCAGTTTGGTTTTACGGAAGATAAACGCACCAAAGAGGCAGTTATGACCTTGTGCTTTATAACGGAAGCAGTTCAAAAGATCTGTCGATCTATAAAAACCGTTCAGTAATGTGAAATGGTGCAAGATGTTCGAAACTGCGACAAAAATAGGGGTAAGCTCTAGGGAAAGAGGGTAATACACAATATCTATGAGTACCAAGGGGGAACAATATGATAGTATGACCAAAAACAAATTGCTTTAATTAAATAGTTTGTAAAACAGGGATGCAGTTTTTGCCCTTACTGTACAATCAAAGACGCATGGGAGGAAAGGTTCAGGAGTGCAATTGAAAGTCATGGTGAAATGTATCACAACCTTAGTGAAAGTGAAGAAAAATTACAAGATCTGCTGATTGGAATGAACCGTGTAATCAGTACAGAATATGGGTTGAGAGTAAGTTGAAGAATGATGGAAGTAATGAGAAGCAGCAGAAATGAGAACAGCGAGAAACGTAACAACAGTTTTCCTGGTCACGAAATAGATGAAGTTAAGTAATTCTGCAACATAGGCCGCAGAATGACCCATGAGGGATGGAGGAAGGAGGACATAAAAAAGCAGCCTAGTACTGGAAAATATGGCTTTCTTAGCCAAGAGAAGTTTACTAGTATCAAATACAGGCCTCAATCTGAGGAAAATTTTCTGAGAATTAAGTTTGGCGCGTAGCATTGTACGGTAGTGAAACATGTATTGTGGAATAACAAGAAAAGAAAAGAATAGATGTATTTGAGACGTCGTGCTACAGAAGGATTTTGAAAATTAGGTGGACTGATGATGTAAGGAATGAGAGGGTTCTCCGGAGAATCGGTAAGAAAAGGAATATATCGAGAACACTGACAAGAAAAAGGGACAGAATGGTAGGACATTTGTTAAGACATCACGGAATACCTTCAGTGTTACTAGAGAGAGGCAGAGAGGATAAACGTTGTAGAGGAAGATAGAGATTGAAGTACACACAGCAAATAATTCAGGATATGAGGTTGCAGATGCTACTCTGAGATGAAGAAATTGACAAAGGAGAGGAATTCGTGGCGGGCTGCATCAAACCGGTAAGAAGGCTGATAATCCAAGAAAATGGCGGAAATACAACATGGATCATTTCCTGTGGGCCCTCTGCTGGAGGCCAACCTTAACACAGATCCACCTGAGACCTGGGGAGCTTGGAGCTCTTCTATGTAAGTGCATGGTGATATGTTTGTCAGGCAAGTTATGTCACAATGACGTTATATAACCAGGCATGTGTAACCTACGAACTGCATATATTACAACCTTCTCAATTAAATGGCGGAGAATAGAAACATGCACCTCTAGAGTAATGAAGGCATATTACTCTCATGTTTAGCTTGGCTATGTGTCAGAAAATTTAAATCATTGAAGTATTAGTGATCAGAGAAGTGGCTTCCAGAGATAGTTACGCCCTGACAAGCTTAATTAAATGTTGTTGACATCATCATAATATTGTTGTGACTGTGGTCAAAGTTGTTATTTCTCAATGGTTGTGTACAGTATAAAACAAAAGTTTTTAGTATATATGCAAAGTGGCAGTATAATAAAAATATCTGTGGATCTAATCGCTTTATAGAACATGATTAAGGGTGAACACCATATGCTGTTGTACTGGAAGCTTTTGTAATATGAAGGCTTACAATCATAAATATAACTTAGGCCTGAATACAGTTAGAAATTAGATGCTGGGATTAAAGTATTAAAGTATGTTATTTCTTTGACCTGGTGTGTCACGAAGTACAAAGTTACTCATAATTATCTTTTGTACCATGACTTCAATTCAATAATTTGCTTTTAATCTTCTAATGCATCGTGGAACATTTTAAAATCTTATTTTCGGTAGATGTTCTTGCAAATCGTTGACAAATATTCTCTAATCTACAAATATAGACTAAGATATGTCACTGAGCCTATTATTGAGTACACTCCCCAGTATGTCAATCTTACTACTTATCTTGCTTTTAACTTGAAATTACCAATGAAAGTATCAGCTTTGGTACCAGTGTATAATTCATTGCTTTTTATTTATTCAATGTCTTTTAGTACACGAAAAAAGAAAAACAAGTCATATTACTGTGAAAGATTTGACGCCGTCTGAAACAACTGTCCTATAAAAGTATGCACTGACATACATGCTATTTTCTCTTGTGTTTCCAATGTCTGTATTTACACTACAAGAGGTGCTTGCTGTAGTTCTGCCCACTCTTACACAACGTTTGGCCCACCTCAACAAATTAGAAAGCGTCGCGAACACAAATTGCTGTTCTCAAATTAGATTATATGAACGAGACAGACCAACACATTTAAATTTTCGCATGACCTTATATTTAAGGTCTGTTTATCTGAGAGGCCAAGCTAAGCAATTTTCTTGAACAACTGTTTTTTACGTAACCTCATATGATGCATAGGAAATACGTGCCCCATCAGGTACAAAACATCTGTCAGATGCATAAATTGGCAATACTTTACTTTTTTGTCATCTTCTTTATTTAAATTAGATGTTTCAGTCAAACAACAGACTATCGTCAAACTACCATGGACCGAACCTGGATACAAACGTGCAATTGAAAAAACTGTGGCTATTGTTTTTTTTTCACAAACAAGTATCCAACACAACCAAGTTACAGTAGCATTCTCACAAAATATGAAATTGTACATCAGTTGCATTTGCTGCTCTTTGTTGGAGAGAGCTGTATGACTCACTTTATCTATAATGTCAAATACTTAAGAGTTTCCAGCTAAAGAAAACAATGGTCCGTGATACAAAAGCAAATGTGCCAATGCAACTCATATCCAGACAACAGAAACTTCTGTTGGAAGAAAAACTATCATTGAGAGAACACATATCTTGGACTTTACAATCTTAATAGAATTTAGTCGTTGTGTTATTCTCGAAAGGACTTACCGCAGGCATCTGAAGCAAACATAGAATGTGGAAGATCAGAACTCGATACTGACGAAGCAATTCCTACAAGCTCTCATAACAAAAATTCCTCTGGCTGCTTTTCCCGTTGAGGACATTGTTATAGTTCCATCATAAATTCCATTTGTCAATCGAGATGCCCAGCAAAATTGCGAAGCTTAAACCGATTGCAAGAAGATGCTCCCAACAGTGATGTCATAAGCATAGCGGGCAGTCAAGGAGGACTTTGGACCATTACCTGTCAAAAGCAATGAGAATTCATGAATAAGGATACGTGCGTAGGGCCAGCCAAACCAGTCCAGCGTGGACAGCTTAGTGCCATCGATGAAGAATTGCTCTCCACTGCCACTACTGACAAGGCATGTGAGGAAGCTACTACTGCTAGTTCTGCATGTATCTTGTCTTCAGACTTTAAAAGGCTAATACCTCTATAACTGACACTCATCCTGCAGTCCCCTATTTTAAATAATGGCACACCAACTGCAGTGTGATGATCTTATGGTGTGTTACTGAATTTAAAATTAGTATCTACAAAATTTAATACGCTTCAGAGTAATGAGTCAGTTTTAGAAGGTTATGTAGAAGGGAGAAGGAAGCGAGGAAAGTAGAGATTTCAGATACTGGATGACGTGATGGACGGTACAACATACAGCAGCCTTAAGAAGGAAGCAATGGATCGAAGAAAATGGAGAGACGAAGGACCTGCTAATAGAGCAGAAAACTGATGATGAGAGTAATGACCCTGAAGAATATTTAAATAGTTCCATACTAAAATTGTCCTCCCCTGAGGATTATCTGCTTTATGATGCCTTTAACACAGACTTTAGTTCTCTCACTGATATAAGTTCAACATTCTCATCACTAAACGCAGATTTCACATTTCCCTCATCAACTATCAACAAATTTCGGAAATAAATCAGCCACCCATTTCTCGAAATGGCACTAATCTGAGCCACATCTCTTCCATATTAAGTAAATTATTCTTGTCTCTTATAGTTTATTTCACCCATAAAATTTTCCAAGTTCTATTTTATTTCCCTTCCCTCTCTTCCGATCACTGCTGTGTGCCTCTTGTATACGATGTAGTCTAGTTTGCCCGATTGCAGATTTTTCTAGAATGCTTGTATCTTACATTTTACGGGGAAATTTCAAGGGCACCGCAGGACTTGTCAAACATATTCTGAGTGACGTTAAAGAAAATACAAAATATCCTAAACTATCGGAAATAGTTGAGGTAAATTATGTTTCCGTTAACATAACTTGTATGACAAGATAATCATTCCTATTTTCAATTACCACTGAATCAAAACATAATACGAGTGTACGAGTGGAGATACGTCGAATACATTGTCCCCTAAGAGTGAATTTGACAGCACGGATCTTAGGAACAGAACACTACTTGCATTACGTTTATCGTCTGTGTGGGTGGCGGATTCTGCGTTCACAACTGGAACCGTGGCTGTATAAATCTTTTGAAGCATCCAGCGGCTCCAGCAGACACTGTCATGTCTGCACCGTAACCAAGTCAATATGCAGAGACTGCATCTACAGTGAAGATCAACACCCACAAAGAGAACGCCTCAACGTAGAGCAAAAGATTTGCCCTAAATTTGGCAGTTTGCTTTGTACAACCAAAAATGAATAATGATAGAAACTTAAAAATGAACTGAAATTTGTGATGCAGCTGGGACCTGAACCCAGGTCTTCTTGTTCACTAGGGAGATGTATTAGCCACTACACCACGGCAGCAGTATGACTAACACAGCTCCATGGACAACCCTGGTTCAACGTCCTCCCTAACGCAAACTTCAGTTCACGTCTTGAGCACATTTTCTCCTCTGTGAAACATCACTACTGCCGAGGCTCTCCAGTATTGGCATAGCAAGCCAGCATTGGATATAATGGGGGTAATCCTGCCTGTACATCAGGCGTAGGTCTGATATAATTAAATTTTCCTTGAGACATTTGAGTCTCAACTTTACCTACGATAATGGCAGAAGTTTAAGAACCAAGCTTAAATTTGTGACACAACCGGGGATTGAACCTGGCTCTCCTTATTTACTAGGCAGATGTGTTAGTCATCACACCACGGCTGTTTGTACGCTAATGTACACTGAGATTCATGAGATATTTTAGTTATTCAGTTAGGCAAGGGGAATGTTTTCTTCTTATTTTTCCGGGCTTTAAGGGGCATATTTGTCATATAGTTGAGTAAGTTTGTTAGTAAGCCCATTCAAGTTTTTGTTTATATCCAAGAAACGAATATCAAACGTCCCCCAAACTACTTTTTGCATCTCAGTTGCAAATCCAGAAAAGTTTATGTGTTTGAAGTCTTGGTATGAAATCAACTGCGGTTTCTCTCTGGGACATTCTATCGAGTACGTCAAGAAAATTATGTCGAAGGATGTCATGCCAGTTGCCGAGATTTGAGAAGTACTCTCTTTGGGGGTTTCGCTGCAAATATATCTATGAGCGTGTGACTACTATTTGTAAGGTAGGTAGGAGAAAGCCGAAGTAGCACCCGCTTAAATTTTGCACTGTGTGGCTCACTGTTAGGAAAATTTACGTTCGAGTCACCAGCTATAATTTTATACTCTTATGTCGATTCGAGACGTGAAAGAGCAGTTGTAAAGGTGGCAATCCGCCTACTTTAGAAGGTTTGTATAGCACACATAACAGGAACGTTCTGTTAATGGAAGTTCTCTATGAATGCATATTCCACTTGTTTCTCTTGATTGTTGTTGGATGAGTGTGGCGCACTACGTGACAGTTTGGAGCGTATATGCAGCTCTCCATCATCTGCTACATCCGTATTAGGAACGTGTAGCCGTCCAAATTTACCGAACTCGTGAGAATACTTGGTTTGAGCTAGCTCTCCGAATGAAGTGCCATATGGATTTCTATACACTGAAATGTATGGAAGAACTCGTCGAGAATAGGTGGCAGCTAAAAGACATCTGAGTGTGTAATATGTAGCTAAGTCCTTTCGGGCTCGAAGCGCGCTAGGATGCTATGATGCTAATGGACTTTGGCGACGCTGGGCATTGAGGGTGTGGAAATAATGTATTCCGGAGTGTGCTCTGTTTAAGAACATTAATTCTTTACTCCACACGGAATTTTCCTCTGTGCAAATTTTTCCACTTAAATAAAAAAATGAATCACTCAAGAAAAGAAGTATCTCTCTTGCATGGAAGTAAGCCCTTAATCGCTCTTAATATGTAGGGCCTACTCATGAAGTCACTTTTTCAAATCAATGTTGCAGATTTAAAACACTATAACCAGTCAGAAAAGTCAAACTGTATACACTAAATTGAATGAATGTAAGGAATTAAAAGTGTTTGTATTCAAATATGTCTCCCCCCCCCCATTAACCATGGCACTTGCCTTTGGTGGGGAGGCTTCCGTGCCTCAAGCGATACAGCTAGCCGTACCGTATCTGCAAACAAAACGGAGGGGTATCGGCTGGAAGGCCAGACAAACGCGTGATTCCTGAAGACGGCAGCAGCCTTTCAATAGTTGCAAGGGCGACGTTCTGGATCACTGACTGATGTGGCCTTGTAACACAACCCAAACGGCCTTGCTGTGCTGGTACTGCGAACGGCTAAAAGCAAGGGGAAACTACAGCCGTAATTCGTCCCGAGGGCATGCAGATCTACTCTATGTTAAAATGATGATGGCATCCTCTTAGGTAAAATATCCCGGAAGTAAAATAGTCCCGCATTCCGATCTCTGGGTGGAGATTACACAGGAGGACGTCGTTATCAGGAGAAAGAAAACTGGCGTCCTGCGGATCGGAGCGTGAAATGTCAGATCCTTTAATCGGGCAGGTAGGTTAGAAAATTTAAAAAGGGAAATTGATAGGTTAAAGTTAAATGTATTAAGAACTAGCGAAGTGCGATGGCAGGAGGAACAAGACTTTTTGTCAGGTGAATACAGGGTTATAAATACAAAATTAAATAGGGGTAATGCAAGAGTAGGTATAATAATGACAAATAAAGAGAACCGCGGGTAAGCTACTATGAACAGTATAGTGAACGCATTATTGTAGCCAAGATAGACACGAAGCCCATGCCCACCACAGCAGTACAAGTTTGTATGCCAAATGGCTCCACAGATGATGAAGGAAGAAATGTACGATACGTTATAAGAAATTATTTACATAGTGAAGGAAGACGATGTAAGTAGGCTGTTTAGGTTTTTATGTTGGTAATGCCACGTAGCGCTCTGTATGAAAATCACTGACTGTGCTGTGTGCAGTCTGTGTGGCTGGTTGGACTCATTGTTGGAATATTCGCTTGTGTAGTGTTGGACAGTTGGATGTGAAAAGCGCGTAGCGTTGTGCAGTTGGAGGTGAGCCGCCAGCAGTGGTGCATGTGGAGACAGAGATGCCAGAGTCTTGAGCGGACGATCTAGACGTGTGTCCGTCAGAAAAAGGAAATTTGTTTAAGTGGATGTCACAAAAGTATTTTTGAACGCTTTTAAGGTAAATACATTGTTTGTTCTCTATCCAAATCTTTCATTTGCTAACTATGCCTATCAGTAGTTGGTGCCTTCAGTAGTTAGAATCTTTTACTTAGCTGACGGTGTTGGCGCTCACTGTGTTGCAGTAGTTCGAGTAACGAAGATCTTTGTGGGGTAAGTGATTCATGAAAGGTGTAGGCTATTGTTAGTCAACGCCATTCTTTTGTAGGGATTATTGAAAGTCAGATTGCGTTACGCTAAAATAAAAATTTTGTGTCAGTTTAGTGATGATCAGAATAACTAAAGAGAGAACTGTCTGAGTACTTTCAGTTTTTCTCACATGCCTTTGTATCAAATAACGTAGAAGTTTGCCAGCACAGTAATTTATAATTTTTCTGAGGGGACGTTTCAACGAAAATTTATTAATCATGGAGGGACTGGAATTCGATAGCAGGTAAAGGAAGAGCAGGCAAAGTAGTAGAAGAAAGTGGAATGGGGGTAAGAAATGAAAGAGAAAGCCGCCTGGTAGAATTTTTTTCACAGAGCATAACTTAATGATAGCTAACATCTGTTTTAAGATTCATGAAAGAAGAATGTATACGTCAATAGACCTAGAGACAAAGGAAGGTTTCAGATAGATTATATAATGGTAAGAAAGAGATTTAGGTACCAGGTTTTAAATTGTAAGACATTTCCAGGGGCAGATATGTAACCTGACAACAATTTATTGGTTATGAATTGCAGATTAAAACTGAAGAAACTGAGAAAAGGTTGGAATTTAAGGAGATGGAACCAGAACAAACTAAAGGAACCAGAGGTTGTAGGGGGTATCAGAGGGAGCATTAAGAAAGATTGACCAGATCCGGGAGGAAGAAATACAGTAAAAGAAGAAAGAGTAGCTTTGAGAGATGAAATAGTGAAGGCAGCAGAGGGCCAAGTAGGTAAAAGGACGACGGCTAGTAGAAATCTATGGGTAACAGAAGAGATACTGAATTTAGTTGACGAAAGGAGAAAATCAAAAACGTAGTAAATGAAGCAGGTGAAAAGGAATACAAACTTCTCAAAAACGAGATCGAGAGGAAATGCAAAACAGTTAAGCAGGGATGGTTGGAGAACAAATGTAAGGATGCAGAGGCATAAGTTACTAGGAGTAAAATAGATACTGCCAAAAGGAAAATTAAGGAGACCTTTGGAGAAAAGAGAACAACCTATATGAATATCAAGAGCTCATATGGAAAACCAGCTCTATGCAAAGAAGGGAAAGCAAAAAGGTGAAAGTAGTATATAGAGGTCAATACAAGGCAATGTACTTCAGGGCAATATTATGGAAACGGAAGAGGACGAAGATGAAATAGGAGATATGACAATGCCTGAAGAATTTGACAGAGCACTGAAAGAACCAAGTCGAAACAGCCCTGGGATTAGACAACATTCAATTACAACTGCTGACAGCCTTCGGAGAGCCAGCCATGACACAACTCTACCAGTTGGTGAGCAAGATGTATGAGACGGGTGAAATAGACTCAGACGTCGACAAGAATATAGCAATACCAACCCCAAAGAAAGCAGGTGTTGACTATTTTGAAAATTACTGAACTATCAGTTTAATAGGTCACGGCCGAAAAATACTAACGCGAATACTTTGCAGACGAATGGAAATACTGGTGGACGCCGTCCTGGGGGAAGATCAGTTTGGATTCCATAGAAATGTTGGAACATTCGAGGCACTACTGCCTCTACGACTTATCTTACAAGACAGATTAAGGAAAGGTAAACATACATTTCTACCATTTGTAGACTTAGAGAAAGCTTTCGACAATGTTGACTGGGTTACTCTCTTTCAAATTCCGAAGGTAGCAGGTAAGATACAAGGAGCGAAAGGTTACTTACGATTTGTGCAGAAACCAGATTGCAGTTATAAGAGTCGAGGGACATGAAAGGGCAGCATTTGTTGGGAGGGGAGTGAGAGAGGGTTGTAGCCTATCCCTGATGGACAAAAGAAAAATTTGGAGTAGGAAATAAAATCCATGGCGAAGAAATAAAGACTATAAGATTTGCGGATGACATTGACATTCTGTTAGAGGCAGCAAAGGACCTGGAAGATCAGCTGAACGGAATGGACCACGTCTTGAAAGTAGGACATAAGATGAACATCAACAAAAGCAAAACGAGTATATTGGAATGTAGTCGAATTAAATCAGGTGATGCTGACGGAATTAGATTAAGAAATGAGACACTTAAAGTAGTACATGAGTTTTGCTATTTGTGCAGCAAAATAACAGATGATGGCCAAAGTAGAGAGGATATAAAATGTAGACTGGCAATTCCAAGGAAAGCGTTTCTGAAGAAGAGACGTATGTTAGCATTGGCTATAGATTTAAGTGTCACGAAGTCTCTTCAGAAGGTGTTTGTGTGGAGTTTAGCCAAGTATGGAAGTGAAACATGGGCGATAAAAGTTTAGATAAGAAGTGAATAGAAGCTTTTCAAATGTTGTGCTTCAAAACAATGCCGAAGATTAGATGGGTAGATCACGTAGCTAATGAGGAGGTACTCAGTAGAACTGGGGAGAAGAGGGATTTGTGGCACAACTTGACTAGAAGAAGGCATCAGTTGGTAGGATAGGTTCTGAGGCATCAAGGGAGCATCTACTTAGTATTGGAGGGAAGTGTAGAGGGTAAAAATCATACAGGGAGACCTAGGGATGAATACACCAAGCAGATGCAGAGGGATGTGGGTTGCAGTAGTTATTCGGAAATGAAGAGGCTTGCCGAGGATAGTCTCTGGACTGAAGTCGAAAACAGAACAACATATTCAAATGAGCATGCTAAATGTGAAAGTTGCAAACATAATAGCCCAATTATTATTAATCATTATGTTTATTTACTACACAAAATTTACTACACATATGAACTGCACAGTGACAGCTAGTCTTTGTACATATTTTTGTCCTGCCTTGCGTAATTTATTGGCTCCAAACAGATCATTTTGAATTAAATATTTGGAAAAATAGCTTGTATAACTGTTCTCACTTTCTCCTCTAATAAAAATGAAATCAACAAATATCAAGGTTAACTAGGTGGATCCTGTTCCGTGAATTAAATTATAGAAGTAAAGCCAAGCTGATTAGGATTATCACAATGAGATACAAAGGAGGTTCCCATTTATTGTGACAGTAATGTCATACTGAAATGGGTAAAATTAAATAGCAGGCCCCATTACATTTGGGAATTGGTTCCTCGGTGTCCAGGACATAACTGTTGGAGAATCATACTATTAGCGACAGAGGAAAAACTTAAACGTTTAAACACTGCTCTGCAGTGAGTATGAATTCCAGCATCCCAGGAAAGAGAAGAAAAGTGCGACTTAGGAATAAAATACCCGACTACATCAGCTAGATTGTGTAATTATTTACATGCTATTCGAAACCACTCATTGCTTTTAAACTGTTCTAGACAAGATGGCAATTAACAGTATATTGCACACCGTGCAGAGTGTTCTATGTTTGGTGAACAAGTCATGATTCAGACTCATGTACAATGTCACCATTAAACCATTCCGTGACAAAATATTTTTTGCATCTTTGCATCAAACTCCTTTAAATCATAATTTCGGAACAGTTCTTTAGGAGTGCATATTAATCAGGCTTTTGACAAGACTCAATAACCACAAAGTTTAGACAACAGTATTTAAGCGCCATTAGTACTGTTTTGTCCAAAGGAAAGAGACGAAGAACTGCGAGGCAGTTTTGCGCCCCTTACCTAGCATTTGTAGACTGGCAAAATAAAAAGAAGTCAGACTTTGTTATTGGTTCACTTCATGCGATTCTGTCATCACAAATAATACTGTTTCCACGATTTACAGGAAATATTAAATCTGTGCTACAAAGGAGATTATCTGTCTCTCCACTGCACCAGAGGAAAAATGAAATGCCTCCGGTTCAGGTGACAAATTGCATTCTGTCTGGCAAAGCTAAGGTAAACCTGCCGCAGGAGTGACGCAAGTTTGCTCTGCTTGCCCTGGCGCACAATTTTCCTGGCGTTCCACGTGCGTCGCTAGTCGCACTCTTGTCCGCTGTGTGCCTGGTGGTATATACTGACAGGGGGCTACGTTACGCTTGTGTCCGGCGCGAGCCACAGGGCAGCCGACCGGCCGTGTAATCTTGTGTTGCGCTACAGCGCTATTGATCTCGGTCCCCGCAGCTTCCTGGGCCACCTTTCGGATCATACTGAATCGCGCTGGAGACGCGTACTGGCAGCTTTTTTGCCACTGTGCTCTACATTCAGTAACAGTTTGTAACGAACTGATAAATTAGTCCCTGTGTATCAAAGAAGCTGTAACAATACTTACTGTGCAGACTTCTGCCTCACAAAGGTCATTCCTGGTATGAAAGACGGCTTAATAATTGACCAATTAGCAAATAACGGTGTCACGGAATGGATACCTTATTTTCAATTTCTACCTTACACCGACTTTGAAGCTACAATAAAAAAGAGATATTGGAAGAAAGGAATTGGTTCTGGGAAATCTTTTTCAGGGACTCGACCGCTCATTACTAATGGAACATAGCATTAAGAGTTCAAATTTGCCCGTAATAATGGACATCGTTAATAGGAATGCGAAATCTCTGAGGATGCTACTCTTCACATAAGCATAGAATCAAAATGTCAACCAGTCCATATTCCGAAAGCTTATCCTCCAGAGCTTGCTGATCTGTATCACCTAATGCTCGGTATTCGCCGTTACCCCAGTTAGCAGGTGGAACAACACAATGAATTCTTCAGACCGGGCATTCCTGCACCCACACGTGTCGCGAACCGCAGGCGGCAGCCGAAAATCTATTAATTGTACTAGAAGAAACAAACATTTGTCCGTAAAACCTGATTGTTTGTTATCTCAGCTTTAAATCTCGACAATCTCCTGTGGTTCAATGGCCGAACGAAGTCTTTCAATTGGACGCCACGGCAGCGACTTGTATGTCGCTAATCTACCATATTTGAATAACTAGGGAAAGGGGTCTTGCAGTTTAAACTCAACTTCGAACCACCTGTCCCCACTGCGAACTCCTCACGTCTGAGGAAATTTCTATATTTCTTTATGTTGTCCATCTCAGTTGGATGATCTACAGTTTTTGGTACAGTGGTCATCGGTTTCGGGCTAACACGCCAATTCTCGAAGCACTCACCTTGTTATAAACCGTAACTATGCACAAAATGTGACGCCAAAAGGTACGAATAACTGCAGAAAGTCAAACCGTCGGCAACAAGTAAAGTCATTGGTATTAGCCAATGTGTCTGCTGTTCCTAGCTTGTTGCTTGCCTTCGGAACAGGAGTCACAGAGGTTATTATCAACGAGAGTACTTGTTGCCCACAGTTTGGCTTTCTGGACAGAAGTTATTCGTGCCTTTTGGCATCTTACCGTATGAATAGTTACGGTTACTAACAAGGTGTGTGGTTTGAGAATGAGCATGTCAGCCCCAAACGGCTAACCACAGCAGAAAAATGTCAGTATTCATGCAACTGAGACGGACAAAATAAATAAATTTCGAAGTTTCCTTGGTACTGAACAGTTTCGGAACTAATATCCCATGGCAGTATTCCTCGAATCAGCAACTCGTCACATCGTTGAGCGGTGAAGGCTACATGAAAGAAGTTCTAACAGGATTCTGTCCCATGACATATCAATTATCAGGCATGCGCATCACCATGAGATCTACATCTACATCTACAGGAATACTCTGCAAATTCACAATTAACTGTCTGGCAAACAGTCCCTTGAAGAACTTTCAAGCTCTTTCTCTACTGTTACATTCTCTAACAGCGGTCACGAAGAACGATCATTTGAATCCTGCTGAGCGAGATCTGATATCCCTTATTTTGCCACGATAATCTTTTTCCTAAGTGGGTTGACGTGAGTAAAATAGTTCGTTTTCGGAAGAAAATGTTGGTGATCGAAATTTCCTGAAAACATCTCGCCGCAACGAAAACTGCCTTTGTTTTAACGATTACCACCCCAACTCACTTATCATATCCGTGGCGCTCTCTAGTCTATTTCGTGATAATACAAACCGACTGGCCCTTCTTTTCCTCTGTCAGTCCTATTTCATGCGGATCCCGCACTGTGCAGCATCACACAAGACTAACAGGCAAGCGTGGTGCAGGCCGTCTCTGCAGTAGTCTAGACCTGTTACACCACCTAAGTGTTCATTAACCGTGTAACCGAAATCTGACGGATTTCTTTCAAGGCCATTATTTGTATTGTGAGCCAAAAATCTGCTATATTCAAAACTATTCATTGAGATGTTACTCTCTGGTGCTATATTTCGGCTCCATGGCCATTGTCAAGCTATCTGCAAATTATGTCAAGTTGTTAGTGTATTTATCTATGTCTATTCGTAACTATTAACTGGTTTGTATACATTTGTCGTAATACTTACTTCCATAATGCATCGTTAACGCTGTCGCTGTCTAATATCTTCCATGGCAGCGTAACATGGGTATAGCACATAGTAAGTTGTTCTCTCGATATGTATAGTCTCAGCAGTGTAACTTGTTCCTGAGCAGTATTCGCTAAGACCTATTTAATATTTACACGCAGTAATACAAGGTATTGCCAATAGCCTTGCCGCGGTGGTAACATCGGTTCCCGTCACAGCACCGAACGTAAGCACTGCCGAGGGCTGTTGGCAAGCGGGGTGCACTCAGCCCTTGTAAGGCAAAGTGAGGAGCTGCTTGATCGAGAAGTAGCGGCTTCGGTCTCATAAACTGACATACGGCCGAGAGAGCGGTTTACTGACCATATGACCATCCATGTAAGATTTCAGTGACGTCTATGATCTGAGGATGACGTGGCTGCCAGGCGGTACCGTTGAGCCTTCATGGCCTGTTCGGGAGGAGTTTAGTTTAGTTTCACTACAAGGTATTCGACAGCGACAGTGTTAACGATGTACTACGGAAGTAAGTACTACAACAATTATATATAAAACTCTTATTAGTTACGAATAGACATAGATAGATGCACTAACCTTTCATTGTATGCAGATATCTTGACAATGACCACGGTGCCGATATAAGCTTATAGCGACCAAAAAATAATATCTGAATGAAGTCTTAGAATATACATATAATGTCCTCACATCTCTAGCGCTGCAGACCCAAAAGGATTTAGAAAGGATTCCTTTTAGTACTCACGTAGATTTCACAATTTTCGTTATTCAGATTCTGTTGCCACTTTGCACCCTACGGATAGCTTGTCTAAATGATTTTGCAATCGGTTTTGATCTTCCCATTACTTTATTTGACGGTAAATGACAGCATTACTTGCAAACAGTCTAAGAGGACTGCTCGAAGTGTCTCCCAAATCGTTTATATAGATCAGGAACGACGGAGGATCTAATCGTTTATATAGATTAGGCAACATATCACTTCTGTTTCAATCGATGACTTTCTGTCAATTACTACTTTCTAACAGGAAACATTCAATCGAGCCGCACAGTTGAGAGGAAACTTCATAGGCGCGCAATTGGTTTAAAAGTCTCTTGTGAAGAACGCCGTCGAAAACCTTCTGGAAATCTAGTAATGTGGGAACAGTTTGAGGTCCCTTGTCGATAGCGCTCATTACTTCGTGTAAGAAAAGGCCAAATTCTGTTTCACAAGAAAGACATTTTCTGAATCCGCGCTATTTGACAACAGATCGTTTTGTTCGAGTCAACACATAACATGTTCGAAAATCATCCTGAAAGTTTGTCTGCAATTCAGCAAATTACTCCTCTTTCCGATCACCAGGCCCGACATTTGTCTCTAATGACCCCATAAAGCGAACTGTTACTCTCAGTTAAGAACTTCGTCAGCTGAAGTCTTAGGTTCACTTCTTAGAGGAGAACACAATGATTTTATTTCAATATTCTTCGGAGGGACGATATGTAATTAGAATGATGAGCGGTAGGTGATACTGTCTTTAATTGAGCGGATTATTCCTATAACCAGACCCTATAAAACGTACTAAGACTGTGTCATGAACTTCGTCAGCACAAGACTAGTGTTCACTTGGTAAAGGAGAAGATAACGAAAAATTATATTTTCATGTTCCTCGTAATTCCGAATTATGCGAACGATGTATCAAAAACAGACGGAAATGTATAACAGAATTATTAAGCATGTAATCACATTAAATAAATTTGTAATTAGCTAAATAGGAGAATAATTGCAGATTTCTGTTCATTCTTCCTCTACCGTAATTCGCTTTCAACTACATAGGGCAGGCTAGCTACAGCTGTTTTGCCATTCTTGAGACGTACATAAAACGCAATATTTTCAGAGAGATATGTGATTTCAAAAAATGGTTCAAATGGCTCTGAGTACTATGGGACTTAACATCTATGGTCATCAGTCCACTAAAACTTAGAACTACTTAAACTTTACTAACCTAAGGACATCACACACATCCATGACCTAGACAGGAATCGAACCTGCGACCGTAGTGGTAACGCGGTTACAGACAGAAGCGCCTAGAACCGCACGGCGACAACGGCCGGCATATGTGATTCACTTGGGATTATTTCTTCCTCTACTTGTAACAATACTATGAGACTTGGTTGCCAACAACAAAAGTTCTTGCTGCTGTTGTAGTCTTGTGAAAATGTTGATGGTGCTGTTGAAGGAACTCGGACTGATGCTAATAGTAATACTGTGACAATTTCTTCTGGTG
Organism: Schistocerca piceifrons; assembly: GCF_021461385.2. NCBI lineage: Eukaryota > Metazoa > Arthropoda > Insecta > Orthoptera > Acrididae > Schistocerca > Schistocerca piceifrons. The sequence goes on from NC_060143.1 coordinate 515,599,791, forward strand.
GCGATTGTGATCCAAGCAGCAAATTTGAAACAGGTGTGTGTCAGACTTTAATTACCTACTGGTAATAATAAAAAAATCTGAACATTTCTGAATGGTTTGATGCGGCCCGTTAAGAATTCCTCTTCTGTGCGAACTTTTCGTCTCAGAATGGCATATGCAACCTTCACCTCAAATATCTGCTGGGTATATTGCAGTCGCAGCCTTCGTCTACAGCTTTTATGCTCTTCGGCTCTCTCTAGTTCTATGGAAGTTATGCCCTGATGTCTTAATACATCTCCGATCATCCTGTCTCACCTCGTTGTCAGTGTTTTTTATAAACTCCTCTCATCGCCGATTCTGCGGAAAACCACCTCATTCTTTATGTTATCAGTCCACCTGAATTACAAAATAGTCGCACCACATCTCAAATGCTTTGATTCTCTTCTGTTCTAGTTTTCTTAGAATCCATGTGCCACTACCATACTGTTCTCCACTGTTCTCCAAACATACATGATCAGAAATTTCATCCTCAGATTGTCTTACATTTGATATCATTATGTTATCTTGGCCAGGAAAACCATTTTTGCTAGTGGTAATTTGCTTCTGATATCGCCCTTGCTCCATCCATCATAGGTTACTTTGGTTCCAAGTTAGCAGAATTCGTAAACTACTTCCATTTCGTGATTCCAGATTGTCATGTTATGTTTCTCGCTATACTCATTTTTCAATTTTTTATCACTTTCATCCTCCTTCGATGTACTATCAGTAAATATTCTGGTTTCTTTGCACAGTTAATTCTATTTGACAAGTACTGTTATTTTCCTTCACTTTCATTGAGGGCAGCATTGTCATCAGCGAATCTTATCACTGATATCCGTTTACTTTGAATCTTAATCCCAATCTTGAAACTTTCTTTTGTTTCAGTCATTTCTCCTTCGGTGTATGGAGTGAACAGTAGGGCCAAAAGACGGTATGCCTATGTTACATAACTTTTAATCCGAGATCTTCATTCTTGGTCTTCCACTGTTATTGCTCCCTCTCGTTACTTGTACATGTAGTATACTTCCGGTTTTTCCCTATGGTTTACCCAAATTTTTCTCAAAATTTCTCATGTCTTGCAGCATTTTACTTGACCGAATGATTTTACCAGGTCGAGAAATCTTGTGAAGGTGTCTATTTTTGTTCAGTCTTGCTTCCATGATCAACAGCAGCGTCTTAACTACCTCTCTGATGCCTTTACCTTTCCTCAGCCAAACTGATCGTCTTGTCACAGATTCTCAGTTTGCCTTTGAAGATTTCTGTATCTTATTCTTAGCAGCAACTTGGACGCATGGTTATTAAGCTTATTGTGCGATAATTTTCGCTATCTTCGGAATTACGTGGATGATGTTTTAACGAAAGTCTGACGGTATATCATCAGCCTCTTACATTCTACGAACTAAGTGAATAGTTGTTTTGTTGCCGCTTTCTTGATTTATTTTACAAATTCCGATGCAGTGTTATCTATCCCTTCTGTCACCATTAAATTTGAATCCGTCCAAAGCCGTTTTAAATTCTAGTACTGGATCCTCCCTTTCCCGTCGACTCCTGTGTCTTCTTCTTCACTGTTCCCTTCCTTGTACCTATGTCTTTTTTCCCAATTCTGAACTGCCACCTGAGGTATTCATTATCGCTGTATCTCTAGCCCCAGAGAACTTGAAGCGTACCTCTTCATTCTTCAGTACTTTCGTATCCACTTCTCCGCGCGTTGACACTTCCTGAGTAATCTCTTAAATTACAACCTACTCTTCATCATTACTAAATTGTGATCTGAGTCCATATCTGCTCTGGATACGCCTTACAGTCCAATATCTGATTTCGGAATCTCTGCAAGAACATGATGTAAAGTAACGGGAAGCTTCCCGTGTCCCCCGTTCTTTTCCAAGTATAGCTCAACCTCTTGTGATCCTTCAACAGAATATTCTCTATTACTAATTGAAATCGTTGCGGAACTCAATTAAGACATGCGCGGAAAATCGGGCTTACCTTCAAATGCGAAAGCTTACAGATAAATGTTGCCATCTGCTGCTGGATACTGGAACTATCAAAACTGACATTGGTCTCACCCCTAAATATCGTACCCAGCAACAGATGGCAACACTTATCTAAGCTCTTACATTCGAGTGTTAGCCCCTTTATTCCTTGCATGTTTTCAATTAGTCTTACTCCTCTCTCATTCCTGCTACCATGCCCATATTCTTCCGTAATCCTTTCTTCTGCTCTTTCCCTTAGAACAGCATTCCAGCATGACTATCACATTTTCGTCTCCCTTTACGCACTGATTTGCCCGTTGCATAACTTTATCTCTTCCTCTTCTGCTTGTGACGTCGAAATGTGTAATTGAAATGTTGTTGTTGGCGTTCGTTCACTGTCGATTCTGATGAGAAGATTCTTACCACTCAGTTGTTCACAATAATACATTCTCTGCCCTAACTCCCTATTCATAACGAATCCTACCCCATTTATACGATTTGTTGATGCATCAACATGTGGTCCCCAATTACACAATAATTTTATATTCAATCAAAAATATGAAAGATATACTCATTTCGGGAGTAACATAGGTAATCGTTAATGGGTAATAAGCGTTTCTGTAGGTTACCATTCACTGCTGTGAAACACTGCTGACATAGTACGGAAGTAACACCACCTAACGCAGAACTGGAGGTCTATGAAACTATAATAAATAAAAACATCACTGTGAAACAGAAATGCTCAGACGAGGTCTACGAAACTGTAATAAATAAAAACATCACTGTGAAACAGAAATGCTCAGACGAACACGTCTACTGAGTCACCCAGTTCAGCTAGAAGTGATTCTAGAACATCTCTGCTACCGCAGAACACTCCTCTGTTCTTAAGAGTGGGGAAAGAGAATTGTTGAGTTTTAAAATGTACATAAAAATTTTCTGCTCCCCTTCTAAGTTTCTCATTCTTGTCTGAATCTGTCTCTTTCTCCCTCGTCTCTACCACCATGCTATACAGAGAACAGCTTCTCCGCTCAAAAAATATGGGTGGGGGGGAGATTCTTTCTGTTTGAAGGTACCATGCACTCTCTCGCTTCAGGTTTGGCCCTTTTGTACCCTTCTTGTTGTTGTTATATTCTCTGTCGTCTCTATAACGACGTTGACTAGGGAACGATTCCTCCTTTAATAAAAAGATTCGATGGGTTTGAAACCCCCACCGAAAATTCCGTCCCGTGCTTACTGTGGCCTGTTCCCTTCTCTGTCTTCACGCTGCTTTAATTTTAGGACATTAACACAGTCAGCGACAATGCTCATGGAATGCAGAATAAAGGAAATAAAAAATGCGTCCATAGGAATAAAGGAAATAAAACACAAAGCTTGGGCCATCTTCTCCCCAGAGATTTTCGCACAGTCTTGCCAGAATAAATAATTAGCGTGGCAGAATAGACAATGGCGCATGAAACAAGATGCGAAACTGGCAAATTAATTCGTTATACGAAGGGGACCGACAGACACCTTTCAACACAGTCCATTTGGAATCGTAGAGGTATACTGTTCTCTTCCGCAATCACGTTTCTCAATGTCTCGTTTCGGCGGTCATAGAAAATTGAGAGAAAGAGCAGTAGTACGATTTGACACACATGTATTTTTATTGGTAGTTTTATTTTCAACAATTTTGGTTTAGGCTGAACTGTATTGACTCCGCACCAATTGAACATATAGCCATAATGAATTTTGGCACATCTACTAGGAGCTGCACCACGTTGTACAGGAGAGAGAGAGCATTTGGACGGGACAGGCATGGTGTTGACATCCTTTAGGAGCCGTTGAATTATTACGCTTAGGATTTTATGAATATAGAGGTACAATATTTCTTGTTCGGAGTACAAATGGCCTCACCTATGTTGGTTTGTTAGGCAGTGACGGCGGTCATAAGAAGGTTTAATTTTGTTGTGGAAACAAACTCCGAGGAAAAAAGTACATGAATAAAACCACGTTATTGCTATGTGAAACCTGGTGCCAGAGACAGTTCGTGCTTCGAGCCGATGAGTTTCAGCGACAGCCAGCAGTGAATTTCTGATTTGACCTCCATTGCTTGCTATTGGCTACGCAGAACGGACGTAAAGTCTGCACGCTGTCAGCAGATCGTGTTCCACATAAACAAACTTTCGTAAAGCTACTATTCTTCTCGGCATTTAGGCCACAATGAATTGAACATTACAGGATAATATAAAATAAAACATTAAAAATAAAATATTCAACTTGAAATACCTTCCAAACTGGCTTAGTGTCCTGCATATGCACCATCTCACTGCTAAAACAGTTGTAAATTGTTTTGTACGGTTGCCGGATAATTAAGTCAAAACTGTCTAAAGGTGGGTACAATTTGTTCGAAACTTGTCACAATATACACTCCTGGAAATTGAAATAAGAACACCGTGAATTCATTGTCCCAGGAAGGGGAAACTTTATTGACACATTCCTGGGGTCAGATACATCACATGATCACACTGACAGAACCACAGGCACATAGACACAGGCAACAGAGCATGCACAATGTCGGCACTAGTACAGTGTATATCCACCTTTCGCAGCAATGCAGGCTGCTATTCTCCCATGGAGACGATCGTAGACATGCTGGATGTAGTCCTGTGGAACGGCTTGCCATGCCATTTCCACCTGGCGCCTCAGTTGGACCAGCGTTCGTGCTGGACGTGCAGACCGCGTGAGACGACGCTTCATCCAGTCCCAAAAATGCTCAATGGGGGACAGATCCGGAGATCTTGCTGGCCAGGGTAGTTGACTTACACCTTCTAGAGCACGTTGGGTGGCACGGGATACATGCGGACGTGCATTGTCCTATTGGAACAGCAAGTTCCCTTGCCGGTCTAGGAATGGTAGAACGATGGGTTCGATGACGGTTTGGATGTACCGTGCACTATTCAGTGTCCCCTCGACGATCACCAGTGGTGTACGGCCAGTGTAGGAGATCGCTCCCCACACCATGATGCCGGGTGTTGGCCCTGTGTGCCTCGGTCGTATGCAGTCCTGATTGTGGCGCTCACCTGCACGGCGCCAAACACGCATACGACCATCATTGGCACCAAGGCAGAAGCGACTCTCATCGCTGAAGGCGACACGTCTCCATTCGTCCCTCCATTCACGCCTGTCGCGACACCACTGGAGGCGGGCTGCACGATGTTGGGGCGTGAGCGGAAGACGGCCTAACGGTGTGCGGGACCGTAGCCCAGCTTCATGGAGACGGTTGCGAATGGTCCTCGCCGATACCCCAGGAGCAACAGTGTCCCTAATTTGCTGGGAAGTGGCGGTGCGGTCCCCTACGGCACTGCGTAGGATCCTACGGTCTTGGCGTGCATCCGTGCGTCGCTGCGGTCCGGTCCCAGGTCGACGGGCACGTGCACCTTCCGCCGACCACTGGCGACAACATCGATGTACTGTGGAGACCTCACGCCCCACGTGTTGAGCAATTCGGCGGTACGTCCACCCGGCCTCCCGCATGCCCACTATACGCCCTCGCTCAAAGTCCGTCAATTGCACATACGGTTCACGTCCACGCTGTCGCGTCATGCTACCAGTGTTAAAGACTGCGATGGAGCTCTGTATGCCACGGCAAACTGGCTGACACTGACGGCGGCGGTGCACAAATGCTGCGCAGCTAGCGCCATTCGACGGCCAACACCGCGGTTCCTGGTGTGTCCGCTGTGCCGTGGGTGTGATCATTGCTTGTACAGCCCTCTCGCAGTGTCCGGAGCAAGTATGGTGGGTCTGACGCATCGGTGTCAATGTGTTCTTTTTTCCATTTCCAGGAGTGTATTACATTGTTACAAACGCTAATTTTACAGGTAGCAATACAAAATGGTTGGTTCAAATGGCTCTGAACACTATGGGAAATAACTTCTAAGGTCACCAGTCCCCTAGAACTTAGAACTACTTAAACCTAACTAACCTAAGGACATCACACACATCCACGCCTGATGCAGGATTCGAAACTGCGACCGTAACGGTCGAGCTGTTCCAGACTGTAGCGCCTAGAACCGCTCGGCCACCCCAGCCGGCAGCAATACAAAACAAGTAATTTATTGGTGTCGATCACACTATACAGACGTAGAAACGCTGCCTCCAATTAATTAATCGAGATTCACCTGTCAATGGCCATTAAAATGGGGATTTGAAAATAACCAGCACAGCCTTTTTTCATAACTTCAGTCTACAATAATAAAAAATCGATTTAGCTGAGCTTTTTTTGAAAGCGGAACATGAGCACTGGAAGGAGAGATCGAAAATTGTGGGCTGTAACTGAGAGGCACGATTGGATGCCGCCCTCTTCCTCCAACACCTTTCACGTCGCCGGTATTGCCGTGGGCAGTCTATATAAGACAGGGTGAACGACGGTTATTGGCGGCTGCCTGGGCGACCGCCACACGTTTGCGCGAATACAATAGCGCCGCGCAGCGACGAGGCAGCGGGTGATAGAGCATGCGCCGAGGTCTCGATATTTCAACGATAAATGCTACACTACTGGCCATTAAAACTGCTACACCACGAAGATGACGTGCTACAGACGCGAAGTTTAACCGACAGGAAGAAGATGCTGTGATATGCAAATGATTAGCTTTTCAGAGCATTCACACAAGGTGGGCGCCGGTGGCGAAATCTACAACGTGCTAACATCAGGAAAGTTTCCAACCGATTTCTCACACACATACAGCAGTTGACCGGCGTTGCCTGGTGAAACGTCGTTGTGATGCCTCGTGTAAGGAGGAGAAATGCGTAGCATCACGTTTCCGGCTTTGATAAAGGTCGGATTGTAGCCTATCGCCATTGCGGTTTATGGTATCGCGACATTGCTGCTCGCATTGGTCGAGACCCAATGACTGTTAGCAGAATATGGAATCGGTGGGTTCAGGAGCGCCATGCTGGATCCCAACGGCCTCGTATCACTAGCAATCGAGATGACAGGCATCTTATCCGCACGGCTGTAAGGGATCGTGCAGCCACGTCTCGATCCCTGAGTCAACAGATGGGGACGTTTGCAAGACAACAACCATCTGCACGAAAGTTTGACGACGTTTGCAGCAGCATCGACTATCAGCTCGGAGACCATGGCTGCGGTTACCCTTGACTCTGCATCACAGACAGGAGCGCCTGCGATGATGTACTCAACGACGAATTTGCGTGTACGAATGGCAAAACATCATTTTTTCGGATGAGTCCAGGTTCTGTTTACAGCATCATGATGGTCGCATCCGTGTTTGGCGACATCGCGGTGAATGCACATTGGAAGCGTGTATTCGTCATCGTCATACTGGTGTATCACCCGGCATGATGGTATGGGGTGCCGTTGGTTACACGTCTCGGTCACCTCTTGTTCGCATTGACGGCACTTTGAACAGTGGACGTTACATTTCAGATGTGTTACGACCCGTGGCTCTACCCTTCATTCGATCCCTGCGAAACCCTACATTTCAGCAGCATAATGCGCGACCGCATGTTGTAGGTCCTGTATGGGCCTTTCTAGATACAGAAAATGTTCGACTGCTGCCCTGGCCAGCACATTCTCGAGATCTCTCACCAATTGAACACGTCTGGTCAATGGTGGCCGAGCAACTGGCTCGTCACAATACGCCAGTCACTACTCTTGATGGGCTGTGGTATCATGTTGAAGCTGCATGGGCAGCTGTGCCTGTACATGCCATTCCAGCTCTGTTTGACTCAATGCCCAGGCGTATCAAGGCTGTTATTACGGCCAGAGGTGGTTGATCTGGGTACTGATTTCTCAGGATCTATGCACCCAAATTGCGTGGAAATGTAATCACATGTCAGTTCTTGTATAGTATATTTGTCCAATAAACGCACGTTTATCATCTGCATTTCATCTTGGTGTAGCAATTTTAATGGCCAGTAGTGTACATGACTCCTTGCTTCTCGCGTGGAATGTGTAGCCTCTTACTAGTCAACGACTGCTGTCCCCTTTTAAACCCGTTTGGATTTAACGATAAATGCTTCTAAACTGAAACTGTGTAGCAGATATGCGTAAACACATCTAGCTATTAGCTACAGATCCTCCACTTATTGCTCCTGCGCTAGAGACCATGACGACGCATGCTCAGTCAAATACGTTATGAAACGTATTATTACAGTATAAAGATATACAGTATTAAGATATAGGAATATGTAAACACATGCTCTGAGCTACATCAGAATACCGACGTCAATGTAAATCATCCATGTAACTTTTATTGAGGAGTGTGCCACTTTCTTCGCAGTTAAACTAGTCTGTCGCCATGTAATACAATCTCTACATGCGTATCGTGCACAGTGCTTAAAGGTCAGTTCGTTTCGAAAAGATTCTTCCGCTTTCACAACACTTTCTCTTAGGTAAGAAGTTGTATGCTGCTTGATCACGTGATTACTGGAAGAGGCCTCCCTTGGCCGGCCGAAGTGGCCGTGCGGTTAAAGGCGCTGCAGTCTGGAACCGCAAGACCGCTACGGTCGCAGGTTCGAATCCTGCCTCGGGCATGGATGTTTGTGATGTCCTTAGGTTAGTTAGGTTTAACTAGTTCTAAGTTCTAGGGGACTAATGACCTCAGCAGCTGAGTCCCATAGTGCTCAGAGCCATTTGAACCATTTTTTTTTTTTTTTTTGAAGCCTCCCTTGTGCAACAATCTCGTAGGCTCGTGCATCTACATTTTTCCACAGCTGCTCCAAGAACGGGATCACCAAAAGATACGAACTGTTCTCGCATTGCATCGTTGACCTCAAAAGTAGCCGACTCTCACGATGTGCTATTTTTTTGCAGGGTTTTAGAAAGACTCCGTGTATGTGACTACCCTGCCGGCAATTTTGGGTGAAATCATTAACTTGACTTTAATTGTCGCGAGGATGTTTATCGCGCGATTGTTGAGGGTTGCTCAGAAGAGCTTCTGTGAACTTGGGAAGGGAGGAGACGAAATACTGGCAGCTGTACTTAGGTAGTTCAGTTGGCAGAGCACTTGCATGCTAAGAACAGAGGTCTCGAGTCTCGGTCCGGCAAACAGCTTTAATCTGCCAGAGTGAAAATCTCGTTCAGGTTTATGAGACATAGTTTTGTAAAAAAAGATAAATTATTTTGAAACGCCTATTACTGTAATCCAAAAACGTGAAATTTACAGATATCGGCAAAAAAATTGTGTTGTTTAGGGACACCCAAAATAATTTGAATCCTCCTGGCGATTGGTGCATGTGAATCATTCATTATGGGGTGGATATCTTTTGCTGTTCCAGAGTGAATGAGGGAGCGCTTTTAGAGTTACGGGACGAGTTTATCCACATGCATCTACACTAGACAAAACACCTTACCGTTTGTCGTGGAGGATTCTTATGTTACCAAAACCATTTCCCTCTATCCTAATTAAACTAGCAGATTGTGCGACTGATGAACGACTTTATTAAGTTTCCAATATTAACTCAACTTGCTGCGTTTTTTTGTCGTAGTTTTTTCCCAAAAAATGTGTGGACTAAGTAACATGTTGCACTCTTTTCTAGCAACATACCAGCAGTATATCTACAGGGCCTTGGGAACAGTTCAGGTTTCCGCGACTAGTTGGTAATTTTCAAGTGACACCACAGAATTTGGCCAGGCGATGGGGCTGGGCTGGAATTTAAACATCTAAGATGACAGCAGCCACGCTCCTTATCGGTCACGTGACCAGCCGCACCCTACTCGTCTGCACGTGACGTACCATACGCTCCCCTTCTCCTCCACGATCCCCATCCTGCTCCTGATCAGCTTTCCGGCCAGTTTGAGAGTAGTACTAAAAACAACCAATGGAGCCTAGTATTTCAGCGGGGATTAAAACTAAATCACTATGTAGCACTAGAGCACTCATCTCGGCTGTGTTTAGAGGCAGCCAAATGATTCTTTTTTTTTGTTTTGAGATACTGGCATTTCATCTCTGTCTCTTTGATGATAATCTTTGGTTCTGATTTGTCTGTTTTTGTTCCAGCAATGTCTTTAGTCATGTTGGGTTGAATGTAAAAATAGCAGACTTTCTCCTTGTTTATGACGGAAATATGCAGTTTAAGTGATGCTTCGCATTAAAAAAATCGTGTCAAAGAATGCTCTTCTCAGAACGAGTTCTCATTCTGCAGGGTAGTGTGCACTGATCTGAATCATCCCGGCAAACAAAAACCGTGGACCCTCAAAGCAAGTGCTGATCCCCTCACAAGGAATGCAAAAGAACTTCAGCCAAGAGCGGAAAGTAGGCGATGTGCTGCCGGAAGTAAAGATGTGAGGGCGGGTCATAAGTCGTGTTTGAATAGCTCAACCAATATAGCACTTGGAAACGTTATGCAGGGATCGCAGTTGAGAGTCAGTGTCCGGCCCACAGAAAATTTGCTAAAATCGTCTTTATCAGTTTGTTTGTCTTTTGGTTATATTGCGTATATGTGTTTTTAACATCACACACAGACACATACACTCGTGCACACACACACACACACACACACACACACACACACACACACACACACACAATTATGTGAACTCTCAAATTAAGCACTTAGGACAAAGTTAGTTAGCCGGCGGGGTGGCTGAGCGGTTTTAGGCGTCACGGTATGGAACCGCGCTTCCGCTGCGGTAGCAGGTTCGAATCCTGCCTCGGGCATGGTTGTGTGTGATGTCCTTAGGTTAGTTAGGTTTAAGTAGTTCTAATTTCTAGGGGACTGATGACCTCCGAAATTAAGTCCCATAGTGCTCAGAGCCATTTGAACCCGTTTTGAACAAATTTTGTTAGTGTAGTAATACTAGCCTGACTGAGCTTACAACTGCAGAAAAGACATGTTGGCTAAAATACACGCTTAGCAGGCGAACAGAGGAGCAAATAGGCAGTCTGTCGCTTGTTGTTTGTTGCTTATCTTGGAAGTATTCCTTGCTCGACACGTGTGCAAGTTAAACATTAGAATAGAACTTTGGAATGTGGGCAGCAGCAGCTGTCAAACGTCAGCGTCAACGGAAGTAAAAGGAACCACAATACAGTTGTGAATGTTGATTCCTTTATTGTAATAACCGGTTTCACAGCATTAATACAGTAATCGTAGTCAAAAATCAAACCCCTGAAGATGGTGAACCGTCAAAATAAATAAAACATGACGTCGCGGTGGATAGTGTGGTAGCAAGATACATCGATAGAGTTCAAAGAAAGGCAGCACGTTTTGTATTATCGCGAAATATGGGAGAGAGTGTCACAGAAACGATACAGGATATGGGCTGGAGATCATTAAAAGATCTACGGGATCTTCTCGCGAAATTCCAATCACCAACTTTCTCCTCCGAATGCGAAAATATTTTGTTGACACCGACCTACATAGGGAGTAACGAACACCGCGATAAAATAAGGGAAATTAGAGCTCGTACGGAAAGATATAGGTATTCATACTTTCCGCGCGCTGTACGAGATTGGAATAATAGAGAACCCTCTTCCAGGCACTTAAATGTGATTTGCAGAGTATCCATGTAAATGTAGATGAAGATGTAGAACGAGCATTTTTTGTGGAAAGTTCAGCTGCCTTTCGCAGGACATTTTGAAGTTGGCTCTAATTTTGCTTAGCAACAATCTCGGGTGAACTATCTGTCCGAAGATGGCTACAGGAATTTGTGGCACTTACTTTGTAGGTATCTGTAACAGTGTTCTGTGTCATCGTAACCTATATCGCTACTCAACAAAGGGGTTTTTCTTTTATTTAGCCGAGTACAAGTTGTCACAGTAAACTCGTTGATGCGTCCCGCCAAGATGAGATCTTCTTACGACGATACAGCAGCATATATTGATGAACACTGTGCAATATTTTCTGACGTTTCCAATGGCTACGCCAGATGTTGCGGCCATGATGTTAATTGAGAAGTTCAAATGGTTCAAATGGCTCTGAGCACAATGGGACTTAACTTCTGAGGTCATCAGTCCCCTAAAAATTAGAACTACTTAAGCCTAACTAACCTAAGGACATCACACACATCCATGCCCAAAGCAGAATTCGAACCTGCGACCATAGCGATCTCGCGGTTCCAGACTGTAGCGCCTAGAACCGCTTGGCCACTCCGGCCGGCAGTTGCGAAGTGTTTACAGTAATTGTGGTTCCCTTTCGGGGTTGAAAGCTCAATTTTTAGACGCCTAATGATATGTCCAGCGATCAGAACCCGCTATAAAGGGTATACAGGAAACCCTTTAATTTGTTTCATACAAACCCCAGTTTATTCATAGTTTTCTAGATATTCTGGGGTTATAACAAGAGTCGCTTTTCTCAATTTCGGAAAAAGAGCGCACTGTCCGTCATTTCTGCTCAGCATACTGGGCGTATAATTTTCCCATCGAGTTCAGCGTCCGAGGACTTGGGTCCAGGTAGTCACATGCACACTTCTGCCCAGGGACACCCGCCACGAAATAGAATACGTGCTTCGCTTCATGAATGCCGCCCACGCGGAGGTGCGCTTCCTCCATTTTTCTCTGGCAGTTCTCGGCCAAACTCATCCTCTGGGTTGGTATTTCTACGTCTTTCCAAACAATACTATTAACTGTTCGTAGTTTTCACAATTGTTTCGTACAATTTTCATGGTTTCATACATTACACATTTTTACCTTAAGCGATACTTTTGCGTCTGTTTAAGATCATGTTGATGACTCTCTGTGACCTTAACAGAAGTGTTGATTGCGGTACAGAGTAATAGCATGTCATACACACAGTAGCAGAGATGTCCCCGTTTTTTCCTCTACTGTTCTTCCAACATCAGTATAGGCACACTGGGAAAAAATTAGATACAGCGGACGTAAAGCTCATTACTTGTAACAATGCCGCTGGTCTTGATAATTCGCTCAATTTGTCAAGCAAGAAAGTTTACACGTGTCTTCAGGTGTGCCATATCCATCTGCAACTCATTGATGTTTAGAAGCCATAGCACCACCGGACTGTGGGGATTCTGATTACTGTTTTCACCTGCAGATCTCAGTCGACCCAGACATTCGCTATGGGATTAAGTTCGTTTGGTATAGAGGGAAAGTCGAGATATGGTAGTGCGGCCGTGTGTCTCTCACTGAGTGGGCGAGCGGTTCTAGGCACTTCAGTCTGCAACCGCGCGACCGCTACGGTCGCAGCTTCGAATCCTGCCTCGGGCATGGATGTGTATGATGTCCTTAGCTTAGTTAGGTTTAAGTAGTTCTAGGGGACTGATGGCCTCAGATGTTAAGTCCCCTAGTGCTCAGAGCCATTTGAACCATTTTTTGTCTCTCACTGAACCAACACCGACTCCCTACCGCTAGCATGAGGATGCTGTCACCAGATACCACTCCACTCACTTGCGTCTACGGACCGGAAGAACTTCTCATAAAGCGTCCCACTCCCTATTGTGTACCGTTATCACTTTCTTTCCTACCGAATCTAATATTCGTCCGTCAGGGGATGTTTCCAGATGAGTTAACCGAACAACAGTGCTACAATTCTTTACCCAGTTCTTAGTTTATTTTCAGTACAAAAACTCTGCAAACCAAACTCACAACTTCAGCTGTCAAAACAAGACCCACGGGGCTTTAAATGTATTTTCAGTCCATGTAACAACTGTTGCGATTTTACTGCTACAGTTTGCTATAATCGACACATTTCCGACTTTACGTAGCACTGCATAGTCTATACAAGACAGTGACAATATGCTACGTAGCACATGGCCAATAATTAGTAGTACAGTAGTAGAACAACATGACTGTGCTGACTGGTGTGCGAGCGCCATCTACTAAGTCCCAATACATTATAATAAATTTCTTAGGGTCTTAGACCGCGTCATATTGTCAAGCAAACAAACGTTTTGGGAATTTTTTTCAAGTACTTAGCGATACCACCTATAAAACACAAATATTCATGCTAGTAATTGACAATTAATTTGTTAAAAATACGAGACAGACTAAAGTTAGATAATATGGTTCAATATGATGAGAATTTTAAGTGATTAAACACTATTAATAACACGCACGGAAACTTTAGAATTGTAGTGTTCTGAATTCCTGTTTCGGAAGCTGTTGAATTTTGCATTATTGCCAATGTTATAATGAATACAATAGAGGCGGTAGTATCTTTGAGATTCCGATTCTGTAAGCATTCTCTGTATCTGTGATATTTTAAGATAATTGTAGGATATAAAAATTGTGCAAACGTCTGTCAATTATGGGTAAACATGGAGGCAGCAAAGTACATAAATTAGAGAATCAGTCCGAAAACAGGTAAACTGGTGACATGACAAAATAAACTGATGTTTAAAATTAATAAGTTCCGAAAAGAATTAAATCCACATCAGATACAAAAAACAATGAACTACATAATCAACGCTGTTTCATAAACCAAGAAAAACGTAGCGCAAAGAACACTCCCAAAAGACTAGTGCGAAACTCGTAAACACGTCGATCGTTGAATTTCCTACTCAAAGTAAGATAAGCCCAGAATGCGTTACTTTCCATATCCTCAACGAAAAACTCTACAAATATGACATTACATACGTTTGTGTTAATGATTGCTATGAATTATACAACAGTGTAAAAATCCTTGAAAAGCTTTCAAAAAGTACTTAAAGTGACGCCATCGGTAGATAGTCATACGGGTGCCAAGTCTTATTAAGAAACGCTTGGGTACTTGTCAAACTGCGGTTTTGACTGAGTTCCTTTTCTCACTCTTTGGTTTTGAAGTGGGAAACACTTCGGCATGAGCAACGTATTTGTATCTAACTTTAAGCCAAAGCTAGTTTCTTACGCGTCACAACGTTTACGACGACATACTCTCTGAACTATGTATCATCCAATGATATAATTTTGCAGGTGCATCTACTGTGGAAACTGTCTGCAGAATAACTTGTAAATGCAGTTAGCAGTAAAGACGTAATAAAGCGTCATGCGTGATGCTGACGTTTTAGCTCACGAACAGCCAAAATGTAGTAAGAACCTTCTCTCCAATCGTTATCTTTTTGGAAGCTATTACCAAGAAAAGCTTTCATCTATGATTCAAATTATGCGTGAACGTTTTTAAAGGCCGCTAAGTGCTCTTATTTTCAAATATGGGATGAATGATTACCGTGAGCCGGCCGCTGTGACCGAGCGTTTCTAGGTGCCTCAGTTCGGAACCATGCTGCATCTAAGGTCGCAGGTAAGAATCCTGTCTCGGGCATGGATGTGTGTGATGTAATTAGGTTGGTTAGGTTTAAGTAGTTCTAAGTCTAGGGGAATGATGACCTCAGATTTTAAGTCCCATAGTGCTTAGACCCATTTGAGTTTTGCTAACACTTGGTTCAAGAATAATAAAAGAAGGTTGTATACATGGAAGAATTCTGGAGATACTAGAAGGTATCAGATAGGTTATATAATGGTAAGACAGAAATTTAGGAACCAGGTTTTAAATTGTAAGACATTTCCAGGGGCAGATATGAACTCTGACCACAATCTTTTAGTTATGAACTGTAGACTAAAACTAAAGAAACTGCAAAATGGTGGAAATTTAATGAGATAGGACCTGGATAAACTGACTACAACCAGAGGTTGTAGAGAGTTTCAGGGAGAGCATAAGGGAACAATTGACAGGAATGGGGGAAAGAAATACAGTAGAAGAAGAATGGGTTGCTCTGAGGGATGAAGTAGTGAAGGCAGCAGAGGATCAAGTAGGTAAAAAGAGGAGGGCTAGTAGAAATCCTTGGGTAACAGAAGAATTATTGAATTTAATTGATGAAAGGAGAAAATATAAAAATGCAGTAAATGAAGCAGGCAAAAAGGAATACAAGTGCCTCAAAAATGTGATCGACAGGAAGTGCAAAATGGCTAAGCAGGGATGGCTAGAGGACAAATGTAAGGATGTAGAGACTTACTTCACTAGGGGTAAGATAGATACTGCCTACAGGAAAATTAAAGAGACCACCGGAGAAAAGAGAACCACATGTATGAACATCAAGAGCTGAGATGGAAACCCAGTTCTAAGCAAAGAAGGAAAGGCAGAGAGGTGGAAGGAGTATATAGAGGGTCTATACAAGGGCGATGTACTTGAGGACAATATTATGGAAATGGAAGAGGATGTAAATGAAGATGAAATGGGAGATACGATACTGCGTGAAGAGTTTGACGGAGCACTGAAACAACTTAGTCGAAACAAGGCCCTGGGAATAGACAACATTCCCTTAGAACTACTGATGGCCTCGGGAGAGCCGGTCCTGACAAAACTCTGCCATCTGGTGAGCAAGACGTATGAGACAGACTTCAAGAAGAATATAATAATACCAATCCCAAAGAAAACAGGTGTTGATAGAAGTGAAAATTACCGAACTATTAGTTTAGTATGTCACAGCTGCAAAATACTAACACGAACTCTTTACAGACGAATGGAAAAACTGGTAGAAGCCGACCACAGGGAAGATCAGTTTGGATTCCACAGAAATGTTGGAACATGTGAGGCAATACTGACCTTACGCCTGATCTTAGAAGAGAGATTAAGGAAAGGCAAACCTACGTTTCTCGCATTTGTAGACTTAGAGAAAGCTTTTGACAATGCTGACTGGAATACTCTCTTTCAAATTCTAAAGGTGGCAGGGGTAAAATACAGGGAGCGAGAGGCTGTTTACAATTTGTACAGAAACGAGATAGCAGTTATAAGAGTCGAGGGGCATGAAAGGGAAGCAGCGGTTGGGAAGGGAGTGAGACAGGGTTGTAGCCTGTTCCCGATGTTATTCAATCTGTATATTGAGCAAGCAGTAAAGGAACCAAAAGAAAAATGCGGTGTAGGTATTAAAGTCCATGGAGAAGATATAAAAACGTTGAGGTTTGCCGATGACATTGTAATTCTGTCAGAGACAGCAAAGGACTTGGAAGAGCAGTTGAACGGAATGGACGGTGTCTTGAAAGGAGGATATAAGATGAACATCAACAAAAGCAAAACAAGGATAATGAAATGTAGTCGAATTAAATCGGGTGATGCCGAGGGAATTAGATTAGGAAATGAGGCACGTAAATTAGTAAAAGAGTTTTGCTATTTGGGGAGCAAAATAAATTATGATGGTCGAAGTAGAGAGGATATAAAATGTAGACTGGCAATGGCAAGAAAAGCGTTTCTGAAGAAGAGAAATTTGTTAACATCGAGTCTAGATTTAAGTGTCAGGAAGTCGTTTCTGAAAGTATTTGTGTGGAGTATAGCCATGTGTGGAAGTGAAACATGGACGATAAATAGTTTGGACGAGAAGAGAATAGAATCTTTCGAAATGTGGCGCTACAGAAGAATGCTGAAGATTAGATGGGTAGATCACGTAACTACTGAGGAGATATTGAGTTTGTGGTACAACTTGACAAGAAGAAGGGACCGGTTGGCAGGACTTCTTCTGAGGCATCAATGGATCACAAATTTAGCAATGGAGGGCAGCGTGGATGGTAAAAATCGTAGAGGGAGACCAAGAGATTCAGGACCAAGCAGATTCAGAAGGATGTAGGTTGCAGTAAGTACTGGGAGATGAAGAAGCTTGCACAGGATAGAGTAGCATGGAGAGCTGCATCAAACCAGTGTCAGGACTGAAGACCACAACAACAACATACCGTGAGTTAGGCTGCATCACGACGTTTGCAAAGTGTCTAACAGAAATACTACACTTACTGTGTTAAAGTCCGCAGCTCGTGGTCTAGCGGTAACGATCTCGCTTTCCGAGCACGGGGTCCCGAAATCGATTCCCGGCGCAGTCAGGGATTTTCACCTGCCTCGAGATGAGTGGGTGTTGTTATGTCGTCTTCATCATCATCATTCATCCACATTACGGTCGGAGGAAGGCAATGGCAAACCACCTTGCCTAGTACGGCGGTGCTGGTCTCTCGCATCGTCCCCTACGCTCTGTCAAGCAGTATGGGACCTCGTCATCATTGTGCTAAATGTTTATCGCAGGATTATATCTATTAAGATTAGATTTTGACGCCATATTAAATTTTTAATTTCGGTCAGTAAACATGTAAGAAAACGTAAAAAAAAGTTGTCAGTTTCTGAAGACCTGTGCATGGGCAAATTGCATCTTGAATTTCGTTTTAGCAGTCTACTGATGTAGATTTGCTTTCCCTTCTTGATATTAGTGTTGACACTTGTATAAAGACCCTGTAGTTATCCACGAACGTTGGTTATATTCTTTTGCCGTTCAAGTTTAGTATAGTTACATAAGTACGAATCGTCTTTTAAAGAATCGTCTATTAATATGGCTTTGTGTTGCAAAGGTACGTCAGGACGGCGTACATGCCACAGTATACGATAGAATTAAATATCACATCACATTCATTACATTTGCCTGGTGGAGATATTTTCATTTCAAATCTCTAATTGAATTATTCGTGAGTGTGCGTTTTTTTTTTTTTGTTTTGGTTTTAGGGCGCAAAACTTCTATGGTCATTAGCGCCCGGTCCGTGACTTAGGAACCAGTAAAAAACCGAAATTGAAAACCACCAGCAATGGGAACGAAAGTCATAAAATTGGAGAAACTAGAAGCAGGAAGAAAGCTTAAAAATCCACTACAGAAAGGGGCTGGTTGTCCCCAAAAAAAAAGCTTCAAATGACTGACGTCATTTCACTGGCACTAATAAACTTGAGAACGCGGTCGGCTGAGCGTGTGTCATCTGCTAAAATCGACGATATATCCGGCGATAGCTGGAGACGGGAGCGTAACGGATTATGATAGGGGCACTCAATTAAAACGTGTCTTACCGTCCACAGCTGAGAGCAGTGGGGGCAGAGTGGGGGAGGATCGCCGCTTAAAAGATGTCGATGGCTAAAAAGACAGTGCCCTATCCGAAGTCTAGTTAAAATTACCTCCTCCCGACGACGCGTTTGGGAGGAAGAGGTCCAAGCACAAGGAAGAGCTTTTATGTCCCGCAATTTATTATGGCTAAGTGTCGACCAATGCGTGTGCCATAAATGAACAACACGTCGACATAGAACGCTCCGTAGATCGGCGAAGGGAAGCGATTGAATAGCTGGCCGAGGAAGAGAGACTGCAGCCTTGGCTGCAATATCGGCCGCCTCATTTCCACAGATACCAACGTGTCCCGGGAGCCAGAGGAACGCCACCGAGACGCCCCCCAGGTGGAGCAAGCGCAGACAGTCCTGAATCCGGTGGACCAGAGGGTGCACAGGATAAAGAGCTTGGAGACTGAGGAGAGAGCTGAGAGAATCTGAGCAGATAACGAATTGTATCCGCTGACGGCGGCGGATGTAGTGGACAGCCTGGAGAACAGCGTAAAGCTCCGCAGTATAAACCGAACTCTGGTCGGGAAGCCGAAAGTGATTTGGGGTGTCGCCAACAATATAGGCACTCCCTACACCTAACGATGTTTTCGAGCCGTCGGTGTAAATAAATGTGGCGTCCGTCATTTGTGCACATAGAGCAGCAAATGACCGACGATAAACAAGTGAAGGGGTACCATCCTTGGGAAATCGACAAAGGTCACGGAGCAGGCAGATCCGGGGACGGAGCCAAGGCGGTGCTGTACCCCAAGTTGTCAAGAAGGTTTGAGGAAAGCGGAAGGAAAGAGAATGGAGCAGTTGACGGAGGCGGACTCCCGGTGGTGGCAGGGAGGAGGGGCGGCCTGCGTACCCTACATCAAAGGAGGCGTCGAAAAAAATGTCATGGGCTGGATTAGCAGGCATGGAAGACAGATGGCTAGCATAACGACTCAGAAGGACTGTTCGCCGATTGGACAGCGGAGGTTCAGCAGTCTCAGCATAAAGGCTTTCCACAGGGCTGGTGTAAAAAGCTCCAGACACTAAACGTAATCCACGGTGGTGGATAGAGTCGAGACGCCGAAGAATAGACGGCCGAACGGAGGAGTAGACTATGCTTCCATAGTCCAATTTCGAGCGCAATAAGGCCCGATAGAGGCGGAGAAGGACCACTCGGTCCGCTCCCCAGGAGGTACCACTCAGGACACGGAGAGTGTTGAGGGATCGCAGACAGCGAGCCGAAAGATAGGAAACGTGGGAGGACCAGCACAGTTTTCTGTCAAACATAAGACCCAAGAATTTAGCGACGTTTGAAAACGGAAGGTTGACAGGACCTAGATGTAAAGAGGACGGAAGAAACTCCTTACGTCGCCAAAAATTAACACAAACGGTCTTACTGGGAGAGAAAAACGGAAGCCGGTTTCGATGCTCCAAGAGTGGAGGCGATCGAGACATCCTTGAAGACGTCGTTCAAGAAGGCTGGTCCGTTGAGAGCTGTAGTAGATCGCAAAATCGTCCACAAAGAGGGAGCCCGAGACATCAGGAAGGAGACAATCCATAATTGGATTGATGGCAATGGCAAACAGTACAACACTCAGCACGGAGCCCTAGAGTACCACGTTGTCTTGGGAGAAAGTAAGGGAGAGAGTAAATGTGCGCTCTGCCATAAATTCGCGAAGAAAAAGGGGCAGCCGACCTCGAAAGCCCCAAGAGAACAGTGTGCGGAGGATGCCTGTCCTCCAACAGGTATCGTATGCTCTCTCCAGATCAAGAAATATTGCTACTGTTTGGCGTTTCCGGAGAAAATTGTTCATGATATAAGTGGAGAGAGCAACAAGATGGTCAACTGCAGAACGATGCTTTCGGAATCCGCATTGGGCAGGTGTTAAAAGACTGCGGGATTCCAGCCACCAAGCTAAACGGTAATTCACCATACGCTCCAAAACCTTACAGACACTATTCGTGAGAGAAATGGGGCGATAGCTAGAGGGGAGATGTTTGTCCTTTCCAGGTTTCGGAACAGGAACGACGATAGCTTCCCGCCATAGTCTGGGAAAAGTACTGTCGGTCCAAATTCGATTATAAAGGCGAAGGAGGTAACGCAGACTATGGGTTGATAAATGTTGCAACATTTGGACGTGGATACCATCTGGTCCTGGGGCGGAGGAGCGAGAAGAAGAGAGTGCATGTTGAAGTTCCCGCAAGGAGAAAACAGTATTGTAGCTTTCGCGATTTTGAGAGGAGAAAGCATGAGGTCGCACTTCCGCTGCACGTTTCTTCGGGAGAAACGCTGGCGGGTAATTTGAAGAGCTCGAAATCTCAGAAAAGTGCTGACCCAATGAGTTAGAAATTGCGACGGGGTCCACTAATGTATCATGCGCGACAGTGAGCCCAGAGACCGGGGAGAAACTAGGCGCGCCTGAGAACCGTCGAAGCCGACTCCAAACTTCCGAGGAGGGAGTGAAGGTGTTAAATGAGCTAATAAAGAATTTCCAGCTTGCCTTCTTGCTATCGCGGATGAGAAGACGGCATCGTGCTCGGAACTGCTTATAGCGGATACAGTTGGCCAAAGTAGGATGGTGGCGGAAAACGCGGAGAGCATGTCGCCGCTCACGTATTGCATCACGGCATGCCTCGTTCCACCAAGGAACTGGGGGGCGCCGGGGCAATTCGGAGGTGCGTGGTATTGAATGTTCCGCAGCTGTAAGAATAACGTCGGTAATATGTGTGACCTCATCGTCGACGCTGGGAAAGTGACGGTCATCGAATGTCGCAAGAGACGAAAAAAGTGTCCAATCGGCTTGGGCAAACTTCCAGCGTCGCGGGCGCATGTAGGGCAGTTGAGGCTGCAGTCTAAGGACACATGTAAAGTGGTCACTCGAGTGTGTATCATCAAGGGCAAACCATTCGAAGCGCCGAGCTAGCGGAACAGTACCGACCGCAAGGTCCAAATGAGATAAATTTGTCGTGGAGGCTGACAAAAATGTAGGGACCCCAGTGTTGAGGCAAACTAGATCTGCTTGGTGGAAGACGTCTAGCAATAGTGAGCCACGTGGACATGGATGTGGAGATCCCCAAAGCGGGTGGTGTTCATTGAAGTCCCCAACCAGCAAATTTGGGGGTGGAAGCTGACCAAGGAGATGAAGGAGATCAGCTCGTGCCATTGGTGTGGACGATGGAATGTATACAGTACAAAGAGAGAACGTGTATCCGGAAAGGGAAAGACGGACGGCGACAGCGTGGAAGGAAGTGTTTAAATGGATTGGGTGATAATGGAGAGTTTCATGGAGAAGAATCATGAGTCCTCCATGTGCTGGAGTGCCTTCAACAGAGGGGAGATTATATCGGACGGACTGAAAATGAGGGAGAACAAAGCGGTCATGGGGACGCAGCTTTGTTTCCTGAAGACAGAAGATGACCGGCGAGTAGGATCGTAAGAGGATCGACAATTCATCACGATTGGCTCGAATACCGCGGATATTCCAGTGGATAATGGACATAGGGTGAACAGAAAATGGAGAAATGTGACCAAGGTCGCTGTCAACTCAACGACTGCTCTGAGCTTGCGACCGACAGCATGGAATGGCATTCAGCCGAAGGCAGAAGATCCTGATCCATAGGTTGGTCAGGAGCAGCTCCTGCCACCAGCGATCGGCCGGTTGTTCGGCCGCCAGCAGTGCGCCTCGGCGACACAGAAGACGGCCGAGGGCGATTTCCGCCAGGTGGTGCTGTAGATGGGACACGCCTTGGCGGAGAAGGAGAGGAACTGGGTTTCTTTGTAGCCTTCTTGGAAGTATGATGTTTAGAGGAAGGAGGAACCGATGGTTGGGAAGTTGCCGTACGTAAAAACTCTTCACGAGTATGCTCTTTTTTCGAAGTCTTGGTGTCTGACTTTTGGGCTCGAGATTTACCAGAACCCGACGAAGGGTGAGCAAGAGAGTGGGCAGGCGAAAGTGGTGAGGTTGAACGGTCGATCTTTGCGCTGGCCGATCTGACGACCGTGGCACTAAAGGTGAGGTCGCAAGTCTGCGTGGCCGCCTCCTTTGTTGGCCGAGGAGAAGCAAGGACAGTGCTGTATTTTCCTTTCTGAGGCACGGTGGGCTGTCGACTGGCGAATAATTTTCGAGCAGCAAAGGTCGACACCTTTTCCTTTACTCTAATTTCCTGGATGAGCTTTTCGTCCTTAAAAACGGGACAATCTCGAGAGGAAGCAGCGTGGTCACCCATGCAGTTGATGCAACGAGGGGATGGAGGTGGACAAGCACCCTCATGGGCATCCTTGCCACACGTAACACATTTGGCCGGATTGGAACAGGACTGGCTGGTGTGATTGAACCGCTGACACCGATAGCAACGCGTAGGGTTTGGGACGTAAGGGCGAACGGAAATTGTCTCATAGCCTGCTTTGATTTTCGATGGGAGTTGAACTTTGTCAAATGTCAAGATGACAGTGCGGGTTGGAATGATGTTCGTGTCAACCCTTTTCATAACCCTATGAACAGCCGTTACGCCCTGGTCAGACAGGTAGTGCTGAATTTCTTCGTCAGACAAGCCATCGAGGGAGCGTGTATAAACGACTCCACGTGAGGAATTTAAAGTACGGTGCGGTTCCACCTGGACAGGGAAGGTGTGTAGTAGTGAGGTACGCAGCAACTTTTGAGCCTGGAGGGCACTGACTGTTTCTAACAACAGGGTGCCATTCCGTAATCTGGAACAAGACTTTACAGGACCTGCAATTGCGTCGACACCTTTCTGAATAATGAAAGGGTTGACCGTGGAGAAGTCGTGACCTTCGTCAGACCGAGAAACAACAAGGAACTGTGGCAACGATGGAAGAACTGACTGTGGCTGAGACTCAGTGAACTTACGTTTGTGAGCAGACATAGTGGAAGGTGAAGAAACCATTGCGGAAGAATCCCCCATGATTACCGGCGTCTCCGATGGCGCGCTCCTCCCTTGTGGGGGCCCTCTCTGAGGGCACTCCCGCCTTAGGTGATTGTTCACACCTCCCGACAAACGGACGGAGGGACCAATCGGCACTTTCGGAAGGTATCAGCTCGGGTAATCTCCCCTCCCTGGGCCTGGCCGTTACGAGGGGGTACGTACGTGTCCTACCTGTCTACCCGGGGCGGGGAATTACGCGTTACCCCGTCACCGGCTACGCATGGAAGTGCGTGGGTCGGCCTTCAGACACGCACAGGGAGGAAGAAAGAGAAAGGGAAAGGAAAGAAGAGGGGTCTCAAACGCCGCAGCGGAGAAAAGGGTAAAGAGAAGAGGTAAGGAAAAGAGAAGGACAAGGGAAGGATGAAGACATACAAGCAAGGAAGGCGAAGAAAGCAGTACATTTACAAGCGTCCGTCTCTGGACGTAGGCACAAACCATACTCCCAGAGGGGGAGAGAGGGAAGGAAAGAGCCAGAGGTGAGGGGGGGGGGGCGAAGATGGGGGATGGGGAAGGATGCGGAAAGGGAAGGTATGCAGCCCGGAAAGGAAGGAGGGCCACATTAGCTCGGGGTCCCATGCTCGCTACGCACGTATACATAAAAGAGTTGTGGATCCCCTGGGGGGGTGAGTGTGCGTTATTCACTCGTGAGTTCTACGAGTCGCATTCATGCAAAATTTTCAATTTCTATTAAATGTAAATTTCTCCTAATATACACTCCTGGAAATGGAAAAAAGAACACATTGACACCGGTGTGTCAGACCCACCATACTTGCTCCGGACACTGCGAGAGGGCTGTACAAGCAATGATCACACCCACGGCACAGCGGACACACCAGGAACCGCGGTGTTGGCCGTCGAATGGCGCTAGCTGCGCAGCATTTGTGCACCGCCGCCGTCAGTGTCAGCCAGTTTGCCGTGGCATACGGAGCTCCATCGCAGTCTTTAACACTGGTAACATGCCGCGACAGCGTGGACGTGAACCGTATGTGCAGTTGACGGACTTTGAGCGAGGGCGTATAGTGGGCATGCGGGAGGCCGGGTGGACGTACCGCCGAATTGCTCAACACGTGGGGCGTGAGGTCTCCACAGTACATCGATGTTGTCGCCAGTGGTCGGCGGAAGGTGCACGTGCCCGTCGACCTGGGACCGGACCGCAGCGACGCACGGATGCACGCCAAGACCGTAGGAACCTACGCAGTGCCGTAGGGGACCGCACCGCCACTTCCCAGCAAATTAGGGACACTGTTGCTCCTGGGGTATCGGCGAGGACCATTCGCAACCATCTCCATGAAGCTGGGCTATGGTCCCGCACACCGTTAGGCCGTCTTCCGCTCACGCCCCAACATCGTGCAGCCCGCCTCCAGTGGTGTCGCGACAAGCGTGAATGGAGGGACGAATGGAGACGTGTCGTCTTCAGCGATGAGAGTCGCTTCTGCCTTGGTGCCAATGATGGTCGTATGCGTGTTTGGCGCCGTGCAGGTGAGCGCCACAATCAGGACTGCATACGACCGAGGCACACAGGGCCAACACCCGGCATCATGGTGTGGGGAGCGATCTCCTACACTGGCCGTACACCACTGGTGATCGTCGAGGGGACACTGAATAGTCCACGGTACATCCAAACCGTCATCGAACCCATCGTTCTACCATTCCTAGACCGGCAAGGGAACTTGCTGTTCCAACAGGACAATGCACTTCCGCATGTATCCCGTGCCACCCAACGTGCTCTAGAAGGTGTAAGTCAACTACCCTGGCCAGCAAGATCTCCGGATCTGTCCCCCATTGAGCATGTTTGGGACTGGATGAAGCGTCGTCTCACGCGGTCTGCACGTCCAGCACGAACGCTGGTCCAACTGAGGCGCCAGGTGGAAATGGCATGGCAAGCCGTTCCACAGGACTACATCCAGCATCTCTACGATCGTCTCCATGGGAGAATAGCAGCCTGCATTGCTGCGAAAGGTGGATATACACTGTATTAGTGCCGACATTGTGCATGCTCTGTTGCCTGTGTCTATGTGCCTGTGGTTCTGTCAGTGTGATCATGTGATGTATCTGACCCCAGGAATGTGTCAATAAAGTTTCCCCTTCCTGGGACAATGAATTCACGGTGTTCTTATTTCAATTTCCAGGAGTGTACATGCGTTCTCAATACTAAGGTTGAACCACGCGGGGTAGCCGCGTGGTCTAGGGCGTCTTGCCACCATTCATGTGGTTCGCCCCGTCGGAGATTCTAGTCCTTCTTCGGGTGTATATTGTCCTTAGCATAAGTTAGTTTAAGTTAAATTAAGTAGTGTGTAAGCCTGGGGACCAATGACCTCAGCAGTTTGATCCCACAGGAACTTACCACTACCTACCTACCACTAATGCTGACCACTGCTTTATTTTAGTAGGCATCGGAGATGTTAGGTTTTTACCTTCGTGCTACTGTTGATCTGTTCGTAACTCAAACAAGTCATTGTGAGAGATGGAAGAAACGGTAAAGGACAGAAAAATTCCTGGAACACACCGTTGCTTGAACCAGTGTCCTTCATATTTATAGCCACGTAATTACCGATTTACGAGGGCTGGAACTTTAATAGTGGCAACTATTTGACAGCTCATACAAAATAGATACGTTACTGGCCTTCAAAGTAGTCACCAGCATTGTGAATAGCCCGTTGCCAGCGATGTGGAAGTCGTAGGAGACTCTCAGCAGGGCCAGTTGTGTTGACAGTTGGAGCGGCTGCGTCTGTTGCCCGACGAATTTGAAACAGTTATGAAGGAATGACCTGAAGTGTTCTCTTCAGTTTAGAAATCGAGTTGAACGTACGAGGGCTTAAGTCAGGGGTGTGCAGCCCCACCAGTCAAATCAGTAATGGCTTGCACTGTACGTGCTTAAGCATTGTCCTGCAAAATGATGGTCAGGTGCTGCAGAAAGTGTCATCACTTCGACCTCCTAGAGACTGACGGAGCCATATCAGGTGAATAAGGCGGGTGTGGCAACAATTTACACCTACATTCGTGTAATTTTGCCATGGCGATGGCACGTGCGCTTCTGATCCAGCGTCAAGAGTCGCGGCACCCATTTTGCAAATATTTCTAATTCTTCAGTGAAAATGTGATATACCAACGCTTCATGCAATCACAAATTCATGGAAGCAAATAGACAAGAATTGGGAAGTGTGACACATAAAACGCAGATGGGTCCATTCTCATATCCATAAGCACTATTTCGTGACTGTAACAGTTGAAAAATTTTGTTGCCCCACGTGGTACCATGACAATCAATCTGGTGACGTTATAACACTACTGATACGCAAAGTTTTTAAGTGGAGTGTGTTGACAGTACTTCTTCAGTTCCACCGTCGATTCTGCGAAGAACAACGTATCTCAATCCTTTCAATTCACTTCTATTTCAGTTTTCCGAGAGAAAATGTTTCACTGCAATACTGTGCTGTGCTCCGAAGTCATATTCCCAGAAATTTCTATGTTTGGTACCAGTAAACTTCTTTCGGCCAGAAAACGCCTTCTTTGCCTGTGGAAGGCTGCTGTTATATCCTTCTTTCTTGGTTCGTCCGTAGTTTTGCTTTGAAGGTAATGGAATTCCTTCACTTCGTTCATTTTGTGTTCCGCAGTTTTGATAAAATCCTCCCTAATCTTGTTTTTGCCACTCTTCATTACATTCGTCTTCCTTCGTTTTAATCTCAGTCCATATTCTGTACTCATTACTCTGTTCAGGCCATTCAACAAGTTCTGCAATTGTTCTTCACTTTCACGGACGTTAAATACGTCATCATATTATCATTGATACCTTGCCAGCCTAAATAGGAATTCCACTCCTAAACCTTTCTTTTATTTCCGTCATTACTTCTTCACAGTATAGACTGAACATCCTTCTTAATCCGAGCACTAGTTCTACATCTACATATGAACTCCGCACTCCACCGCACGGCGCATGGCGGAGAGTATCACATACCAATAGTAGTCATTCCCTTTCTTGTTCCACTCGAAAACAGAGCGAGGCAAAAACGACTGCCTATATGACTGCCTACTGCGAGCTTAGTATGTTGAAGGTATTAGAATGTTCTGCAGTCAGTTTCAAATGCGGGTTCTCTACATGTTTTTCTATAGTGTTCCTCGCAAAGGATGTCGTCTTTCCTCTGGAGATTCTAATTTGAGCAAAGCGTCTTGGTAACACTTGCGTTCCGTTCGAACCTACTAGAAACGAATCTAGCAGCCTGCCTCTGAACCGCTTCGATGTCTTCCTTTACTCCGACTTGGTACGGATCCCAAACACTGGAGCAGTACTCGCGAACAGGTCGTGCTAGCGTCCTATATACGGTTTTCCTTTACACATGAACACTCTTCCCTAGAATTCTCCCAATAAAGCGAAGTCCATCATTCGCCTTTCCTACTACAGCTCTCACAAGCTCGTTGCATTTCATATCGCTTTGCATCGTTACGCCCAGATATGTAAACGAAGTGAGGGTCAAGCAGGACGCTAATAACGCTGTATACGAAACACCAACTAGAAACTTCGATCCCTTACCGTATATCACAACATCATCAGCAAACTATCGCAGATCGCTACCAACCGTCGTCATTTATATTCCATATTCGTGCTTACGAAGCTACGAGCAGTTTTTCGGCGGTTTTTACGTGCTCTGTGGTTGGAGACTCGGAGATATTTCTCGCAGGAAGTGTGTCAGGGAGCGACTCCAAACTTCCCCACGCGCTCCGGGCCGCCTTTCGCAGAAGCTCTCAGCGTCCGGATCGTAGACAGGAGCGTCGCGACGGCGTCAGACGAGCCGACAGCCCGTCACGTGGCTTATGACGTCATGCAGTGTGACCTGCATCCTCGCGGCCGCCGCCACCGCAGGTGGCGCAATCGATACCAACGGCGTGGCTCGCCCACAGTTGCACTCCGCCCGGCCTTTGTTTGCTTGTTTATTGGGCAGTCACCTGTCGCGGAGGTTGACAAGAACCTCAGCGAACGCCGTATGAACGCTTTAATAGCAGCGCTAGGCAACTGGTACCAGAATGTCTCGGCTGTTTTGTACCCAGAGCGCATGTCGAATGTCCTACGCCCACAAGTACGAAAGAATTAACGCTTCGATGATCGAGGTTCTAGTTTTAGCAATTCAGTGTCTTTTAAAACTTGCTGTCTTCAGTTGGCATTGTATTAGGTTGGTGCATAAGGTCGTTGCGATTTTTTTTTTTACGTTGGTATTCGGTTGCTATGGGTTTACTTATCGAACGGCATTTATTATTTTAAATCCACTGTTGCTGTTTGAGTTCGAATATTGTCATTTTGTCACCTGGCAATAATGACCGGAGCTTTAGATGCTATAAAATGGAGGGTCATAACCATTTCCGACATTTTCTTCTGTTTGAGTACGTTAGGGCGATGACAGCAGAGGGGGCAGCCAGAAACATTTGCGACGTGTGTGGGGTGAAAGCAATTGGACAGAGCAAGGCAAGGAAATGGATTCCTCGTTTTAAGGAGGATCGTGTGGACTTTGCTGACAATGTTGAGAAGACGTTCGAGTTTTCATGAAGACCCTTTAAAGGCACTAATCCACAATGACTCACATCATTGTATTCGAGAACTGGAAGATTTGATGAACTGTTATCATTCCACCATCGTGCGACATTTTTCGGCAATGGGGAATGTCCAAAGACCGGATGTATGTGTACAGCATACTCTAAAATCACAGTAATCATAAGGTGGCAACATATGCATCTCCGCTAGCTCATCATCAGTTGGTTTTTGAACACCGACCATTCCTATCCTTTATTGTTACTGCTGTTGAGAAGTGGTGTCTTTGTGCCAACATAATGAAGGAAAGGAATGGTTGAGCCCAAAAAAACAGCAGCTTTCAGTACAACAACGGAAGATAAATGTTATCGGCTGGTGGAACAGCGGCGGTGCGGTGTGCTACGAATTGCTTCCCCCGAGGTGTAACCATCACTGCTGACATTTACTGTCAACAATTGAGACTGGGCGAAGTGGTGCTGTTCCATCCCACCCGCATTATGCAAGACCGACAAAAAGCGCTATACAGGAGCTGGGTAGGACGTCATTCCACACCTGCCTTATACACCTGATCGTGTGAGATCACATTTGCACCTTCTCCTCTCACTAATAACCTTGAAAAAGCTACATTTCCACATGAAAATACGTTCCAAACGTAGCTGGACGAGCTCCTCGCCTGAAAACCACGTGATCTCTACACTCGCACAATCGAAAAACTACCCCAGAGTTGTAAGACGGTTCTAAATAGTGAAGGAGAATATGTTGTTGACGACGAAAATCTTTGTTATCTGTAACTGTTGTGTTTATTAAGCTAATGGGAAAACTCTACCAACTTATGCATCAACCCAGTAGATACCGTAACACCTCTCCCTACCTTCATTGTTCCTATACATCATTTTCTACATTTCTATCTACACGTTCACGGCCACTCAGCAATTCACACTTCAGTAATTGACAGAGGATTCATAGAACCAGTTTCTCCATCGTTTGACTGTTGAATTGTACGTACGAAAAATGAACATTTAAATTTTTGCGTGCGAGCTATGGTTTCCCTTATCAAATTACAATGTTTTGTCCCTTTGCAGGTGAGTCATTTAGCCCTATGAAGGTGAAGCCCTACGTCAGTCGTAAATGGTAAGGAATCCATACCGCACAGTAATACTCCAGAAGAAACCGAACAAGCATAGTGCAGGCACTCTCTTTACTGAATATAATGCATCTCGTAAATGCTGTGGCAATAACATGCAAGCTTTAGTTCACCTTCCCATAACATTTTCTGTTTGATCCTTCTAATTTAACTTATTTCTAATGGTAACGCATAGGTATTTATCTGAATTGACAACCTTTAAATATGTATGATCTAACGTCCGCTTACATCGGCCATCCATGAATCTCTTTAGTTTCCTGCTCCCTATAAGGAAGTGGTCCTGTCCGACATACCGGAACCCATCCTGAAATTTTTTTATGCAGGAAGAAGCTTGTGATAGCGATTTTTACAGCCCTTCTTGCTTACTGCGCGATAGGCCATGACAAGAGAACGTTGCACCGCGTAGTGCTAATATCTGGAGTGAGTCACACGAATTAGAAGCACCTAAATGGTATAAAAAAGTCATGTATCTTTCTTGTTTCTAACAATGATATCGTATAGATAATGAAACTGTGGCATAGGTAATTCCTACAAATGTGACTTATCGCGTAAAATAAATCAAGGCAGTGTTTGATGCTACGTTACAGACGACTTCAATCAATTGGGCTTTCAATTTATTGAAATGAAATATTTCTTACCCATGCACCAGTTTACAACAAATTCTCTAGGACAGCTTTTGTGATAATGTTTGAATAGTGCATGTTTTCTAAAAATGAAACATTCCTTGTTTATTCCCCATAGTAGCCACAATAAAGCTAAGTATCATTCGGAAAACGAAAACAAACGTTTTGCTTACACGTGGAAAATTAAAAATTAATGCCTTCAGGAACATCACAGTAATTACTAGTGTTCTTTAGACAAAATTCCGGTGGAGTGAGAAATAGTTCTGGGTTTTGATCTTATTGATCTACGTACCGAGAATACTTAAAACAATCCATAAAATGTGCAGATGCAAATTGACACCGTAAAAATAATAGAAATTTAAGAATAATGTTCTCCTGATAAACTTAAAATGTAAATTTTATTGTGGACCAATTCCTTAAAAGTACTTTCCGTAGTCTAAAAAATTCTTTATTGGTTGTTCCACATGGAATCTAACATATATCAATATTATTTTCGTCATCCTCCTGAAAGACAGACGTATTCTTGTGTACAGGCTAAGAATCCAACAAAAATAGTTTCTGCAACTGGCTAGAAACCATTTCGAATACAATGTTAAAAATTATTCTTTCCTATTTTTCCAGATTGTGACTGATCGATTATAATATTTTTGCCGCTCATCAGTCCTTTTCTCTATTTTTGGCCCTAAAATAACTCGAGGCCTCTGAAGACAAATATAAAACTGTGGAAACAATAATCTTCTCACACTTGTCACTCACTGTTGTATTGGAATGTTTCATAACATTAAGCGATTGCACAACAGACCAGACTCAGTTTTTTTGAACTGAAAAAGATAATGTGCGATATGCCCGTAGTTCTTTCATGAAACTAAACTGATCAGCAGTCGACACACCAAAGATGGGGATAACAGCGAGCTTTGTCTTCACTACAGCTCTGGATTAATGTCATCTCCCGTACACTTCAACTTGAAGCAAACACCGCTCTTTAGCGGCCCCCTGTACGAGTTTTTAGTTTGTCTAACCATGTGTCAGAAAACTTGAAATCAGCAGTGGTTCTGAGGGCCCAGTGTCATAGATCACCATTGGTAAAAATGCAGTGCCTATCATGATAAGCTCTATAAGGTTCATATCTCAAGAAAACTCCAGAGGGCCGTAATTCATGTTATTTATTCAAGTTTACGTGGTTAGTAAATGGTGTGGGGGGGAGGGGAGGCGGGGAGACTAGGGGGCGGGCTAACAGGACTTTGTGGCAATACTGTGCAGTAAATTTTTGGACAGTTTTGCGAGTTTCATTTTGTGAAATTTATTTTTTCGAGTAACCCTCTTTCCAATTACACAGCTTACGGTCAGATTTAACGAAGGAAAACCGTGTTATCACAGTGTTTAATATTTATTAATTAGAAATAATATTAACATTAATATTAATTCAGTCAGGACAAAAGCAAGTGGTAATTATGATGTTATTATGGATATTATATAAGTTCCAAATCTGAGTAAACAGTAACTTAGTATAATTGTTTCAGAGAAACTAAACTGCAATTCGCTTTACAGATTACGATCGCACCGAGTCATATTATCTGTTTACCGATGCACCGTCAACCAAGGCTACGCACTTGCCATGTTGCGCATAGCTAGTTCATTATGGTTCCAGTAGGGGTGTACATATCTCCATCCGCTTGGCAACCTATGAATTTGGCAATGTTCAACATTTTTGTAATATACTTGTAGTGTGTCCTAGCAGCTATAATTCTGACTGGTTCTGTCTTTAGAAATATTGTTTCTGTATAAAGAAAAACGTACGGGTACATTTCGACATGTAGGTATGGACCATATCCTTGTTAGCAATAAAAATACAGGTGATCGACACATTAAAACTACAGTGGGGGAGAAACCTTACATAAATATTTTCGAAAATTGTTTTAGTAAAGCAACTTCCGGCCACGCAGTGTTACGACTCGCTAGGCCGTGCGCGGCGGCGGCAGCATGACAATGGGTCTGTGGCAAAAAACGTCCAAAGACCAACATAATTTTGTAAAGATCTCATTTTAGCTCCGTATGCATCAGCTGCTGATTTGTATAAGTACCAGACAGTCGTAGTGATATTAGTTGTACTTGGCCAGTGTATTTAATGTCGCCCGAAATATTTAATAGTCGGGGATTATATGGCGCCGCGCGGGATTAGCCGAGCGGTCCCAGGCGCTGCAGTCGTGGACTGTGCGGCTGGTCGCGGCGGAGGTTCGAGTCCTCCCTCGGGCATGGGTGTGTGTGTTTGTCCTTAGGATAATTTAGGTTAAGTAGTGTGTAAACTTAGGGATTGATGACCTTAGCAGTTAAGTCCCATAAGATTTCACACACATTTGAACACATTTTTGATAATATGACGCAGTGTTTGTAACGTCAATTTAATGAATACACGTTCAAGGATTTTTATTGACTTCAGGAATATTACTTGAGAAATTATTTACTTTTTGTAATTGGCAGTGAAATCTGGTTTCGCAGGACAGAGCGGCTCAGGTTGTGGAAAGGGGCCAAGGTCAATTACTGTTAGTTATAGGAGAGCACATACAACTTTATTCCTCAAATCAATGCACAGTTTTCTCTTTAAAACGACAAAGATCAGTTCACGGCTGAGATCCCAAGTAACTTTTCCAGAATATGTTTAAATGGGTGCCTTTAAAACACCAGGATTTAGAGTAACAGCTGAAGGCCTTACTTAAGTAAAATTACATTATCTTGTCTGCTAAAGGCCGAAAAAATATTTCAGATCAACTAAGGAAATTCTTTACAAGCCAAGAATTTACAAATTCCGGCTGAAGACCATATTAAGGAAAATTCAAGTTAATTCTTTCGCTGACAGCCAATTTTAAAAAAATTTCTTTACATAATTAAAGAGAGACTTTAAATAAAAGCTTTTACACATACAACAGAACAACATCATAAAAAACTTTAAGTACCTTGTCAGCTGAAGGCCAAAACAATTACTCAAAAATAATTAAAGACAACTTTAAGATTAACATTTACAGAACACGGCTGAAGGCCATTTCAAGAATTCAATATAATTAAAGAGAAACCATACAGACAAGGATTTACATATTAAGGCCACAGATTCTGAAACAAACGCGGCTGAAGTCCTAAATACTGAGAAACAAGAGTCTTCAATGAAACACGACTGAAATCCTAATCTTGAAGTTGTTATGACATTCGGCTGAAGGCCATATACTGAGCACAAAACAGAAAAAATTGATACACGGCTGACGGCCCGGCACAGTACCTCCGACCAAATAAAATGACAATCACAAACAACAAATAGTGGTGCTCAGAAGTGTTCCAAGCTTCGGCCAGGGGAGGAAACTCTAACCACAGTTTAGATGACACTTTTTTTTTTGTTTTGGATTTAGGGCGCAAAACTTCTATGGTCATTAGCGCCCGGTCCGTGACTTAGGAACCAGTAAAAAACCTAAATTGAAAACCAGCAGCAATGGGAACGAAAGTCATAAAATTGGAGAAACTAAAAGCAGAAAGAAGGCTTAAAAATCCACTACAGAAAGGGGTTGGTTGTCCCCAAAAAAAGCTTCAAATGACTGACGTCATTTCACTGGCACTAATAAACTTGAGAACGCGGTCGGCTGAGCGCGTGTCGACGATATATTAGGCGATAGCTGTAGACGGGAGCGTAACGGATTAAAATAGGGGCACTCAATTAAAACGTGTCTTACCGTCCATAGCTGAGAGCAGTGGGGACAGAGTGGGGGAGGATCGCCGCTTAAAAGATGTCGATGGCTAAAAAGACAGTGCCCTATCCGGAGTCTAGTTAAAATTACCTCCTCCCGACGACGCGTTCGGGAGGAAGAGGTCCAAGCACAAGGAAGAGCTTTTATGTCTCGGAATTTATTATGGCTAAGTGTCGACCAATGCGTGTGCCATAAATGAACAACACGTCGACATAGAACGCTCCGTAGATCGGCGAAGGGAAGCGATTGAATAGCTGGCCGAGGAATAGAGACTGCAGCCTTGGCTGCAATATCGGCAGCCTCATTTCCACCGATACCAACGTGACCCGGGAGCCAGAGGAACGCCACCGAGACGTCCCCCAGGTGGAGCAAGCGCAGACAGTCCTGAATCCGGTGGACCAGAGGGTGCACAGGATAAAGAGCTTGGAGACTGAGGAGAGAGCTGAGAGAATCTGAGCAGATAACGTATAGTATCCGCTGATGGCGGCGGATGTAGTGGACAGCCTGGAGAACAGCGTAAAGCTCCGCAGTATAAACCGAACACTGGTCCGGAAGCCGAAAGTGATTTGGGGTGTCGCCAACAATATAGGCACTCCCCACACCTAACGATGTTTTCGAGCCGTCGGTGTAAATAAATGTGGCATCCGTTATCTGTGCACATAGACCAGCAAATGCCCGACGATAAACAAGGGGTACCATCCTTGGGAAATCGACAAAGGTCACGGAGCAGGCAGATCCGGAGACGGAGCCAAGGCGGTGCTGTACCCCAAGTTGTCAAGAAGGTTTTAGGAAAGTGGAAGGAAAGAGAATGGAGCAGTTGACGGAAGCGGACTCCCGGTGGTAGTAGGGAGGAGGGGCGGCCTGCGTACCCTACATCAAAGGAGGCGTCGAAAAAAATGTCATGGGCTGGATTAGCAGGCATGGAAGACAGATGGCTAGCATAACGACTCAGAAGGACTGCTCGCCGATTGGACTGCGGAGGTTCAGCAGTCTCAGCATAAAGGCTTTCCACAGGGCTGGTGTAAAAAGCTCCAGACACTAAACGGAATCCACGGTGGTGGATAGAGTCGAGACGCCGAAGAATAGACGGCCGAGCCGAGGAGTAGACTATGCTTCCATAGTCCACTTTCGAGCGCACTAAGGCGCGATAGAGGCGGAGAAGGACCACTCGGTCCGCTCCCCAGGAGGTACCATTCAGGAGACGGAGGGTGTTGAGGGATCGCAGACAGCGAGCCGAAAGATAGGAAACGTGGGAGGACCAGCACAGTTTTCTGTCAAACATAAGACCCAAGAATTTAGCGACGTCCGAAAACGGAAGGTTGACAGGACCTAGATGTAAGGAGGGCGGAAGAAATTCCTTACGTCACCAAAAATTAACACAAACGGTCTTACTGGGAGAAAAACGTAAGCCGGTTTCGATGCTCCAAGAGTGGAGGCGATCGAGACATCCTTGAAGACGTCGTTCAAGAAGGCTGGTCCGTTGAGAGCTGTAGTAGATCGCAAAATCGTCCACAAAGAGGGAGCCCGAGACATCAGGAAGGAGACAATCCATAATTGGATTGATGGCAATGGCAAAGAGTACAACACTCAGCACGGAGCTCTGGGGTACCCCGTTTTCTTGGGAGAAAGTACGGGAGAGTGTAGTGTTCACCCTCACCCTAAATGTGCGCTCTGCCACAAATTCGCGAAGAAAAAGGGGCAGCCGACCTCGAAAGCCCCAAGAGAACAGTGTGCGGAGGATGCCTGTCCTCCAACAGGTATCGTATGCTCTCTCCAGATCAAAAAATATTGCTACTGTTTGGCGTTTCCGGAGAAAATTGTTCATGATATAAGTGGAGAGAGCAACAAGATGGTCAACTGCAGAACGATGCTTTCGGAATCCGCATTGGGCAGGTGTTAAAAGACTGCGGGATTCCAGCCACCAAGTTAAACGGTAATTCACCATACGCTCCAAAACCTTACAGACACTACTCGTGAGAAAAATGGGGCGATAGCTAGAGGGGAGATGTTTGTCCTTTCCAGGTTTCGGAACAGGAACGACGATAGCTTCCCGCCATCGTCTGGGAAAAGTACTGTCGGTCCAAATTCGATTATAAAGGCGAAGGAGGTACGCAGACTATGGGTTGATAAATGCAGCAACATTTGGACGTGGATACCATCTAGTCCTGGGGCGGAGGAGCGAGAAGAAGAGAGTGCATGTTGGAGTTCCCGCAAGGAGAAAACAGTATTGTAGCTTTCGCGATTTTGAGAGGAGAAAGCATGAGGTCGCACTTCCGCTGCACGTTTCTTCGGGAGAAACGCTGGCGGGTAATTTGAAGAGCTCGAAATCTCAGAAAAGTGCTGACCCAATGAGTTAGAAATTGCGACGGGGTCCACTAATGTATCATGCGCGACAGTGAACCCAGAGACCGGGGAGAAACTAGGCGCGCCTGAGAACCGTCGAAGCCGACTCCAAACTTCCGAGGAGGGAGTGAAGGTGTTAAATGAGCTAATAAAGAATTTCCAGCTTGCCTTCTTGCTATCGCGGATGACACGACGGCATCGCGCTCGGAACTGCTTATAGCGGATACAGTTGGCCAAAGTAGGATGGTGGCGGAAAACGCGGAGAGCACGTCGCCGCTCACGTATTGCATCACGGCATGCCTCGTTCCACCAAGGAACTGGGGGGCGCCGGGGCAATTCGGAGGTGCGTGGTATTGAATGTTCCGCAGCTGTAAGAATAACGTCGGTAATATGTGTGACCTCATCGTCGACGCTGGGAAAGTGACGGTCATCGAATGTCGCAAGAGACGAAAAAAGTGTCCAGTCGGCTTGGGCAAACTTCCAGCGTCGCGGGCGCATTTAAGGCAGTTGAGGCTGCAGTCTAAGGAAACATGGAAAGTGGTCACTCGAGTGTGTATCATAAAGGGCGAACCATTCGAAGCGCCGAGCTAGCGGAACAGTACCGACCGCAAGGTCCAAATGAGATAAATTTGTCGTGGAGGCTGACAAAAATGTAGGGACCCCAGTGTTGAGGCAAACTAGATCTGCTTGGTGGAAGACGTCTAGCAATAGTGAGCCACGTGGACAAGGATGTGGAGATCCCCAAAGCGGGTGGTGGGCATTGAAGTCCCCAACCAGCAAATATGGGGGTGAAAGCTGAGCAAGGAGATGAAGGAGATCAGCTCGTGCCATTGGTGTGGACGATGGAATGTATACAGTACAAAGAGAGAACGTGTATCCGGAAAGGGAAAGACGGACGGCGACAGCTTGGAAGGAAGTGTTTAAATGGATTGGGTGATAATGGAGAGTTTCATGGAGAAGAATCATGAGTCCTCCATGTGCTGGAGTGCCTTCAACAGAGGGGAGATCATATCGGACGGACTGAAAATGAGGGAGAACAAAGCGGTCATGGGGACGCAGCTTTGTTTCCTGAAGACAGATGATGACCGGCGAGTAGGATCGTAAGAGGATCGACAATTCATCCCGATTGGCTCGAATACCGCGGATATTCCAGTGGATAATGGACATAGGGTGAACAGAAAATGGATGAATGTGACCAAGGTCGCTGTCAACTCAACGACTGCTCTGAGCTTGCGACCGACAGCATGGAATGGCATTCAGCCGAAGGCAGAAGATCCTGATCCATAGATTGGTCAGGAGCAGCTCCTGCCACCAGCGATCGGCCGGTTGATCGGCCGCCAGCAGTGCGTCTCGGCGACACAGAAGACGGCCGAGGGCGATTTCCGCCAGGTGGTGCTGTAGATGGGACACGCCTTGGCGGAGAAGGAGAGGAACTGGGTTTCTTTGTAGCCTTCTTGGAAGTATGATCTTTAGAGGAAGGAGGAACCGATGGTTGGGAAGTTGCCGTACGTAAAAACTCTTCACGAGTATGCTCTTTTTTCGATATCTTGGTGTCTGACTTTTGGGCTCGAGATTTAGGAGAACCCGACGAAGGGTGAGCCAGAGAGTGGGCAGGCGAAAGTGGTGAGGTTGAACGGGCGATCTTTGCGCTGGCCGATCTGTCGACCGTGGTACTAAAGGTGAGGTCGCAAGTCTGCATGGCCGCCTCCTTTGTTGGCCGAGGAGAAGCAAGGACAATGCTTTATTTTCCTTTCTGAGGCACGGTGGGCTGTCGACTGGCGAATAATTTTCGAGCAGCAAAGGTCGACACCTTTTCCTTTACTCTAATTTCCTGGATGAGCTTTTCGTCCTTAAAAACGGGACAATCTCGAGAGGAAGCAGCGTGGTCACCCATGCAGTTGATGCAGCGAGGGGATGGAGGTGGACAAGCACCCTCATGGGCATCCTTGCCACACGTAACACATTTGGCCGGATTGGAACAGGACTGGCTGGTGTGATTGAACCGCTGACACCGATAGCAACGCGTAGGGTTTGGGACGTAAAGTCGAACGGAAATTCTCATAGCCTGCTTTGATTTTTGATGGGAGTTGAACTTTGTTAAATGTCAAGAAGACAGTGCGGGTTGAAATGATGTTCATGTCAACCCTTTTCATAACCCTATGAACAGCCGTTACGCCCTGGTCAGACAGGTAGTGCTGAATTTCTTCGTCAGACAAGCCACCGAGGGAGCGTGTATAAACGACTCCACGCGAGGAATTTAAAGTACGGTGCGGTTCCACCCGGACAGAGAAGGTGTGTAGTAGTGAGGTACGCAGCAATTTTTGTGCCTGGAGGGCACTGACTGTTTCTAACAACAGGGTGCCATTCCGTAATCTGGAACAAGACTTTACAGGACCTGCAATTGCGTCGACACCTTTCTGAATAATGAAAGGGTTGACTGTGGAGAAGTCGTGACCTTCGTCAGACCGAGAAACAACAAGGAACTGTGGCAACGATGAAAGAACTGACTGTGGCTGAGACTCAGTGAACTTACATTTGTGAGCAGACATAGTGGAAGGTGAGGAAACCATTGCGGAAGAATCCCCCATGATTACCGGCGTCTCCGATGGCGCGCTCCTCCCTTGTGGGGGCCCTCTCTGAGGGCACTCCCGCCTTAGGTGATTGTTCACACCTCAGGTCACACCTCCCGACAAACGGACGGAGGAACCAATCGGCACTTTCGGAAGGTATCAGCTCGGGTAATCACCCCTCCCTGGGCCTGGCCGTTACCAGGGGGTACGTACGTGTCCTACCTGTCTACCTGGGGCGGGGAATTATGCGTTACCCCGTCACCGGCTACGCGTGGAAGTGCGTGGGTCGGCCTTCAGACACGCACAGGGAGGAAGAAAGAGAAAGGGAAAGGAAAGAAGAGGGGTCTCAAACGCCGCAGCGGAGAGAAGGGTAAAGAGAAGAGGTAAGGAAAAGAGAAGGACAAGGGAAGGATGAAGACATACAAGCAAGGAAGGCGAAGAATGCGGTACATTTACAAGCGTCCGTCTCCGAACGTAGGCACAAACCATACTCCCAGAGGGGGAGAAAGGGAAGGAAAGAGCCAGAGGTGAGGGGGGGGGGGGTGAAGATGGGGGATGGGGAAGGATGCAGAAAGGGAAGGTATGCAGCCCAGAAAGGAAGTAAGGCCACTTTAGCTCGGGGTCCCGTGCTCGCTACACACGTATCCACAAAAGAGTTGTGGATCCCCTGGGGGGTTTTAGGTGAGACAGACAGCCAAGCATCACACTAAACCATCGGGTTGCAGCACAACGACCTACAGACGGCTGATGAATCAACCAACAGCCTAATCAATTCCCTTCCACCTAACCAACAGCACGGCAAACCAAAGTAACGGCGAAGACAAGGATCGCAGCAAGGTTATGTCTTAATATGGTTCAAATGAATCTGAGCACTATGCGACTTAACTTCAGAGGTCATCAGTCCCCTATAACTTAGAACTACTTAAACCTAACTAACCTGAGGACATCACACACATCCATGCCCGACGTAGGATTCGAACCTGCGACCGTAGCGGTCGCGCGGTTCCAGACTGAAGCGCCTAGAACCGCTCGGCCACTCTGGCCGGCACCACTCTCTTTCTCTAGGAGGTCCTACGTGAAAATATCAATTTCTATTTGCATGATATTGGAAAATGAACGTGTTTGTTCTTTTCTACTTATTTAATTGTTTTTTCTTATTTCTTTTGCTTATTGCTATAATTCTTTCCTTGGATTATATTGCTGCGGTATGAATATCTGAGGATGTACGTCTGGAGTACAGCATTGTATGGTAGTGAAACATAGACTGTGGGAAAACCGGAACAGAAGAGAATCGAAGCATTTGAGATGTGGTGCTATAGACGAATGTTGAAAATTAGGTGGACTGATAAGGTAAGGAATGAGGAGGTTCTACGCAGAATCGGAGAGGAAAGGAATATGTGGAAAACACTGATAAGGAGAAGGGACAGGATGTAGGACATCTGCTAAGACATGAGGGAATGGCTTCCATGGTACTAGAGGGAGCTGTAGAGGGCAAAAACTGTAGAGGAAGACAGAGATTGGAACACGTCAAGTAAATAATTGAGGACGTAGGTTGCAAGTGCTACTCTGAGATGAAGAGGTTAGCACAGGAAAGGAGAAAGGAATTCGTGGCGGACCGCAGTAGACTGATGAACAAAAAACAAAAAATGAATACACAAAGCTGATTCCGAATTCGACATTACGAATTCCGCCAACACTTGCAGATTTATTACTTTACTTTTTTGTTTGGCTGGGGGTGTGGGGGGTGTTTGGGGGGGGGGGCATCAACAGACCTGTTCACTTATTCGTCTAATGTGAAGTAAACGTGCATCTTTCAACAAAACCGGTAAGCATACTTGTATATCGATAGTGTGGGAAGGTGTGTCGGATTATCAGTGCTATGTAAGATGTTCTTCCATTAAGTACATTTCTCTGAAGTAGAAAACAGAAAACAAAATTATCTGAAAGATTTACTGGAAGAAATGCAGGAACCTCTATGTTTCAACATATTCACCACCGTAAATCAGGCATTTGTCATAACGTTGGACCTACTTTGGTATCCTTGTGTCATAGAGGACTTCTGTTTGTGACTGGAATTGATGTGTGACACCACATCTCTGCCTCTGTCAGTCTGAAAATTCTGATTTCCACCGAGAGGAATTTTCAGAGATCAGATCAGAACTTCTCAGTCACTGGAATGAACTAATTCTTTTTCAGGTCTCACCACTAATCATTCATCCACAAAAATAAACGAATGGAGGAGGCTCAGGAGGTGGATGGAGAGAGGGCGAAGAGAAGATGCGCAAAAGGAGTTGGTCAGAGAGATGAGGATGAGGGTATGGACAGAGTATGAAAAGGGGGAAATGGGTAGCAGGGCAGTTGGGGTAGATGGATAGAAAAAGAGAAAGAGAACTTGGACAGAGAAAGGGGAGGAAAATATGGTCGGGAAGATAGGTGGAGGATGTAGATAAAGAGATGCGGTAGGTGGTGATGGAGAGAGAGAGGAAGTGGAAAGGAGGCAATGACAGGCAGAGGTGGGAGTCAGAAGTGGATGGAGAGTCGGTGGAGTAAGAGTTGGAAACAGTTACGGCGATATAATTGTGTCAGTCATGTACACGAGTGAAGTCGGAGGGAAAATGTTATATATAAGCCTCTTTGCGTAATCGCGAATAATAATTAATCATTGTTTGTACATTCACAGACACACATTCCTTCTGGAAATATAAATAGAATATTGTTTTAACATAATAGCTGATATATTCATTTACTTTCCTTAAATCTAATGGACTTTAGTTAGTTTTACATTGTCTACTGAGCAACAAATATACTAAGAAATTTAGAAACTCGTGATCAAGATGTTTGAGACAGACGAAATACCCTCAGTCTTCAAGAAGAATATAATAATTCCAATCCCAAAGAAAGCAGGTGACGACAGGTGTGAAAATTACTCAACTATTAGTTTAATAAGTCATGGCTGCAAAATACTAACACGAATTCTTTACAGACTAATGGAAAAACTGGTAGAAACCGAACTCGGGGAAGATCAGTTTGGATTCGGTAGAAATATTGGAACACGCGAGGGAATACTGACCTTACGACTTATCTTAGAAGATAAATTAAGGAATGTCAAACCTACGTTTCTAGCTTCTGCAGACATGGAGAAAGATCTTGAACATGTTGACTGGAATACTCTCTTTCAAATTCTGAAGGTGACAGGAGTAAAATATAGGAAACGAAAGGCTATTTATAATTTATACAGAAGCCAGATGGCAGTTATAAGAGTAGGGGAGCCTGAAAGGGAAGCAGGGGTTGAGAAGGGAGTGAGACAGTGTTGTAGCCAATTTCCCCGCCCCCCCCCCCCCATGTTATTTAGTCCGTATATTGAGCAAGCAGTAAAGGAAACAAAAGAAAAATTTGGAGCAGGAATTAAAATCCACGGAGAAGAAATAAAAACTTTGATGTTTTCCGATGACACTGTAATTGTGTCAGAGACAGCGAAGAATCTGGAAGAGCAGTTGAACGGAATAGACAGTGTCTTGATAGGAGGATGTAAGATGAACATCAACAGAAGCAAAATGAGGATAATGCAATGTAATTGAATGAAGTAAAGTGATGTTGAGGGGATTCGATCAGTAAATGAGACACTTAAGGTAGTAGATGAGTTTTGGTATTTGGGGAGCAAAGTAACTGATGATGATCGAAGTAGAGAGGATATAAAATGTAGACTGGCTATGGCAAGGAAAGCGTTTCTGAAGAAGAGAAATTTGTTAGCATCTAGTATAGATTTAAGTGTCAGGAAA
Source organism: Schistocerca piceifrons (assembly GCF_021461385.2). Classification (NCBI taxonomy): domain Eukaryota; kingdom Metazoa; phylum Arthropoda; class Insecta; order Orthoptera; family Acrididae; genus Schistocerca; species Schistocerca piceifrons. The sequence continues at coordinate 515,643,180 of NC_060143.1, forward strand.
TCTTTTCTGAATGTATTTGTAGGGGGTGTAGCCATGTATGGAAGTGAAACTTGGATGATAAATAGTTTAGACGAGAAGAGAATAGAAATTTGGTACTACAGATGAATGCTGAAAATTAGATGGGTAGATCACGTAAATAATGAGGAGGTTCTGAAAAGAATTGGGGAGAAGAGGAAATTGTGGCACAACCTCACTAAAAGAAGGGACCGGTTGCTAGGACACATTCTGAGGCATCAAGGGATCACCAATTTAGTATTGGAGTGAATCGTGGAGGATAAAAATAGTAGAGGTAGACCAAGAGATGAATACACTAAGCAGATTCAGAAGCTTGGTAGCAGTAGTTACTCAGAGATGAAGACGCTTGCACAGGAGAGAGTAGAATGGAGAACTGCAGCAAAGTAGTCTCTGGACTGAAGACCACAACATCAACAACATTAATCCTTCTATTAAAAACATGTGTTAAAATTTCCCTGTTTAAATCCGCCGATGCCAACAATGTTCTCAGTATGGTTTATACACAAAACGAATAGTGAATGCCACATATTTGCGTTTGTAGGGCCTTTAACCAGCAGTTACCAGAACAACAGGCCCTTAAAGGACATACTACAAGAATAAATGCAATGGGCACGCTGGATGAAAATTGACCTTTGATCTTTAGGTTGCCGCATGCCGTGTCAGGTCTGCGGTGAGGACAGCGGCTGGTTTGGGGACAAAAAATAAAAGAGGCAACTGTTATTTACCCCAAGGCTGCCTTGTTGACCTAGTACGTTTATCTCTGTTCTGGAAAGTTTGATCCCTGCTATGGACGAATATTTGACCCCTGCACCGAAAATATTGCACTTTATAGATGGAAAACACTGTCAGTGTTACTTATCAAAATACGTAAGGATTTATTAGATAATCGTATTGAACAGACGTGGCTTTGTTATTGACACTGCTTGTGTACCTTAGAGGTTAAGGTACTCTTACCGGCAAAATTTGACTGAAGTGCTATCTTTGAACCTATTTGGAACAATGGGTCCCTCAAACTAAGTACCACAATCTTACATCTATGTCGAAATTGCATTCCGATTGGTACCAGGACTTAAAATAATAGAGGGCCGTAGAAACTCTTGGGAAGTTGTTGTAAATTCTCTTACAAGGCAGCGAATTCCTGCTCAACTGTGACAGGAAATCTTTCCTCAAAGTGGCTGACTTGGGTGGCTCCCAGTGCCAAGTTGACTGACTTGTTGCTAGCGTCTGTAGTGACGGTTTCCTGGCTCAAAGCCCTATGTGTGACTGTAGGATCACCTAAACCCTTGAACCACGACTAGGACTATTTAGCATGGATGTCAACAAGCACATCATATCGTTTCCATGAAAATGTAATAAAATTGATGCCATCGCCACAATATTTCTATCCATCCAGTCCTATGTACAGCTTGTCTTACTAGAGACGTGTGTACCACATCCACTAGCAGTCAATAATGAAAGACTATTCATACTTGGTACCAGTCTGATATCAGTAAAATCTGTACTTGTACATCACGTTAAAGAAATTTCGGCGAACGTTTAATCAATTTTAAGCTTTAACCAGCAATCATGACATCACACCGGCAAAATCATGATGTCATTCCTCCAATGGAGTTTCGGATTGGTGTTCTGGATGGTCCGAGGCACCCAGAATTTTACCTCATTTACTTATTATGTACCGTGCCTTGCTGAATGTGAAGTTGGAAGATGCAATTCTGCGTTTTATCAGGTTATAGATAGTGTGACTTATTTATGTTTCCATATTCTTATCTGCTCTCGTTTAACTTGTTTGTTTGTACATCTAAAATGCTGAGTTCATTTAGAAATTTCCCTTATTAATTAGAGAATGCTATCTGGCCAGGTGAGAAAAATTATATTCCTTCAGTCTTCCTAACGAGTTCAGTCAATATACCATAAAATTAGTTTCAGTTTTTGGTGATAGCTTTCTGTGATTTACAATTAATGAAACGATGCGGGCTATTATTCCATGGTCGATTTCACCTAAAAACCCAACGTTTCGACCCAATCTGTTGAGAACATATTGAACTACAGACGACCCAGGATGTGAATAGGAAATTCAAAGAAGCTACGGTTCCCCTTGGGAACGTCCTGAGCAGATGGAAGGATGGGATAGAGTTTCAGAGGCCGATAAAAACAGTGGAGGATGTCAGAAGAATTTTGAAACACTGCACAAAAGCAGTGATTGGATATTAGACTTAATTGACGAGAAACTGGGCAATATGACAGAAATGGCTGAAAATGACGCTTAATGGCTCCAACAGACTGAATCTGACTTGGACACACTAGATAAATAAGTAGAGGGACCAGACACATCCCGGGCAAGGAAGCGAGTTCTGCCCATCCGCGTTTACTGCCCAGCTGTAACAGGAAGCTGTCCTTACGACATGGGTGACAGACTTGCGAATCTCCAGGGACAAGTTGCAGCAGGTGATTGCGGAATTCTGAAGTGGCGGTTTCATGGCTCTAATCCTTACGCCTGGCTGTAGTAGCACTGAAGCCCACAAGTGTCCACTTGAGTCGTGAGTACACCGTCCTTTCTTTTCCATAGCAGTGTCGGGAACTCGGTACCATCTCCCCAATACTCGTATTTCTATCGATCCAGTCCAGAGTACTGTCCTGTTTGACATTGTGTGTGCTACATCCGCCAACAATAAAAGACTGTTCAGACTTGATTCCAACCAGATAACAATAAATTGCTCATTTGTATGCCACATCAGAGAAATTTTGGCGCCGTTCCCGTCACTTTCAATATTAAAGGCATATTAAAATCGTCACTTGGCAACAGAGTTTGAGCTTGGGATGGAGTACAGAGAATATTTTATCATTCGCATTCTGGCTTTCGTCGCATGCTGACAACGAAGTTTGATGTGTCACTTTTGCAGTACCACAGCATGCGTAAGGATATTTCAGTCGGTATTTTGAGCAACTTCTACGAGAACTCATTTATTCGTGCTTCGAAGTTATGTAAATTCTCTCGTTAATTGGAAAATGCGAGCCGCTCGTATGAGGAACTCATTCTTCAGTGTGCCAAGGATTTCAATCAAAGTCTTGCACAATAGCTTCATTTATTTCATATTAGTTTTCTGTGTTTTTTTCATTTGTTTTTTAAGAGTAACATGGCAGCAAGATTTCATGTTGCTCTTTACAACTAAACAAAAAACTGGTAATTTTTAAATCGACTTCTACTTATGAACACTATTTTCTGCAGCTTCTCCCACGGTTAGGCGACCTATGAGTAGATGACTTCATTGTGGTTGTATTTCCATTGTGCAAAACGGCCAAACACTGATGGCAGTGATACATAATACGTAAATATCTTAAAATGACGAGAGGGTGGCAGTCACACGTTTTATTACAGAGCTTAAAATAAGCTGTTGATGAATTGCTTTAAACAAACAAACACACTGTCACGTATAGTCTCCGAGACACATTATAGGGATGTATTGCAGTCATCAGGTGGAAGGCTTGATGCTGTGCTATGAGTGTGAGTAGTAGTTTTGTCGTTGGACCACTTTCCACACAGATCTCTCTAAGGCACACAGATGTATGATCTCTAACCAGCTGATGAAAGTTCGATCATTCACCAAAAGTTGAACAAATCCTCAAAGACACCATAAATTGTCTGCATTATGTGTCAAAATAAGTGAAGCTAGATTCTATCAAGAATACTACATTAACAAAAGATATGTATAAAGGATGGCTCTAAGCACTAAGGGACATAACAGCTGAGGTCATCAGTCCCCTAGAACTTAGAACTACTTAAACCTAACTAACCTAAGGACATCACACACATCCATGACCGAGGCAAAATTCGAACCTGCGACCGTAGCATTCGCGCGGTTCCAGACTGAAGGGCCTGGAACCGCTCGGCCACACCGATGAGCCAGAAGTAGGGGATTTTACTTTATTATGTGAGCTTTCAAACGGCAACTTCATTTTTCTTGTTACGGCCAAGCCACGGTCGGCAGTGTTACCTGCCCGTAAATTCTTTTATCTCACTGTTTAGCAACAGGAAGTCAGCACCGAGGAAGGCCACCTTAGCCACGCGCTTCCCTCACATGCTGACGAGGTAACGTCACCCCAGGCGTCGCTTAGCAGACGACGCTCTGGAAAACTCCATGCCGCCGACACGGTTTGCTCGGTCCTGACCAATCAGGCGGAGGAAGCTGCATGGTGCGTCGAATATACCCGGCCGTCCGTCGCCGGGCTCCCTCTCATGTACATATTCTTGCTCACCCGCGAGTCGGACGCACGCCCTGTAGCAGTGAACATCTCCCGCTTCTCCCGGTGCTGCGGCACTGAGGACTTAGTTTTGGCAGACAGCCCGCATCTCGTGGTCGTGCGGTAGCGTTCTCGCTTCCCACGCCCGGGTTCCCGGGTTCGATTCCCGGCGGGGTCAGGGATTTTCTCTGCCTCGTGATGGCTGGGCGTTGTGTGCTGTCCTTACGTTAGGTTTAATTAGTTCTGAGTTCTAGGGGACTGATGACCATAGATGTTAAGTCCCATAGTGCTCAGAGCCATTTTTTTTTGGCAGACAACTTTCGTTAGCTTCGCGAACAATGTCTCGCCAAACTCTGGCTTACCCTCACCTCCCTAGGCCCATGTGACCACCTTTCTAACATGCTTTCGCTAATAGATGGCCTTTGTCTAAATTATGTCCTATTCATTTCATAGCGCCCACCGTCTGCCCATACGCCCATCCTGTACATAAGGTAAGGTAGAAAATGTCTGTTCACCTGACATAGACATTATAGTAACACAATTAGAAAATGTCAATCAAACACTGTTAAAAAGGAATTAGAAACAAAATGATGCAAATATGCCTCACAATATTGATTCAGAGCCTCTGGTGGAAGGAACCAGCACCGCAAAAGAATCAAGAACCAGCAAAATATTCTTGCCCAGGGTGCACTATTTTAAAAAGAAATGAGAAAGCTTATTCGACTGTTTAGTAGTGCTATCACTAACATTTCACTTTCATAGAATATAGTCAAACACGATCTGCACTCCAAACAAACATGAAATTCTGTTTTTCCCACAAGAAAATCAATTAAAAAATCACTGTCACAGACTGAATTATAAAGGGATACTACCATCCATCCGTGTGTGTGTGTGTGTGTGTGTGTGTGTGTGTGTGTGTGTGTGTGTATATCAAAAAAGAATATTGAGTTCCCGCAGTAAATCGAAGGAACACGCAGCATGAGAATATATTATGATCATATAACACCAGAAAATATAGATAAAATATGAGAAGCGTGTGTAAGACGCAAATGAAATGCACAGCTGGGAGCCATCTCACCCTATCTGACCAAGTTACATATTACGACTACATGAATGCCACATCCATCCACATAGTACAAGATAAAACGGTAAAGCGATCCGTTCTCTTTCGAACATGTGGTTTCCAACCGAAATTTGGCTACTAACGATATTGGCTCCCGCAGGTCAAAGACCCTGAACCAACCGACATATGGCATGCTAGGCGGAATAATGACAACATGCAATGGCCGATCGAAAGGGACATCTAGTTGGTGCTTCGAAATACAAACGACTCACGCGGGGCGTGACTGCGCGCTGAATGCATTACAGCGACGCAAGCTATCCCCAAAACCAATGTAGGCGCAATCTACATCGTGGTGAACTAATGATCACCGTTGTGGCACCTTTTCTCCTGGTAACTCAATGAAAAATCTTAACACAAGCTTTAATAAAAATTTAATCCTAGCGTTACCGGCGATGAGGAACCGGAGAATATGAATCACTCAAAAGCTTCACTTAAGTTTGTATCTATTGCAACACAACCAGTTACAACACCAACAATCATGTGTTGCAATTGGTTAGGTAGGTCACAGCTATACTGGCATCAATTCACAGAAAACAGATTAAGGCATGCAATTTTGAAAATTTAAATTCTGCCAAAATTAGGGAATAAACAGTTAAACTGAACAACTTGGTTCAGCTTTGACTGGTATACATCACAGCACTGAAACATTTTTTGACGAGATAAATCGTAGAACACGGAGATCTAAGCAAATTCACGTGTTACAGGAAGCCAAATCAGTTAGTTTAATTTGGGAGTGATATTTCAGTGGGATTACTCAAACACTAAATAAGACAGTATAAATCTAACAACCATTAAAAAGGGGCATATACGTCAAATGAGTTTTGCATTAAATTTGCATACATTAAATGAGAAAGTAATAAATGAATTTTGCTATTTGGGAGCAAAATAACTGATGGTGGTCGAAGTAGAGAGGATATAAAATGTAGACTGGCAATGGCAAGGAAAGCGTTTCTGAAGAAGAGAAATTTATTAACATCGAGTATAGATTTAAGTGTCAGGAAGTCTTATCTGAAAGTATTTGTATGGAGTGTAGCCATGTATGGAAGTGAAACGTGGACGATAAACAGTTAACACAAAAAGAGAATAGAAGCTTTCGAAATGTGGTGCTACAGAAGAATTCTGAAGATTAGATGGGTAGATCACATAACTAATGAGGAGATACTGAATAGAATAGGGAAGAAGAGAAATTTGTGGCACAACTTGGCTAGAAGAAGGGATCGTTGGTAGGACATATTATGAGGCATCAAAGGATCACCAATTTAGTATCGGAGGGTAGCGCGGAAGTTAAAAATCGTAGAGGGAGACCAAGAGATGAATACACTAAACAGATTCAGGAGGATGTAGGTTGCAGTAGGTACAGGGAGATGAAGAAGCTTGCACAGGATAGCATGGAGAGCTGCATCAAACCAGTCTCTCGATTGAAGACCACAACAACATACATTAAATCATAGAAAAGGGACAATGAAATTAAAGATATCATAAATATATATAAATAGGCTTCTAAAACAACTCTGTTTCGCCCTGAACAATTCAGGATGTAACAGGGGTTACAAATTTGCCGGCCAGTGTGGCCACGCGGTTAAGGGCGCTTGAGTCTGGCACCACGCGACCGCTACGGTCGCAGGTTCGAATCCTGCCTCGGGCATGGATGTGTTTGATGTCCTTAGGTTAGTTAGGTTTAAGTAGTTCTAATTTATAGGGGACTGGTGACCTCAGATGTTAAGTCCCATAGTGCTCAGAGCCATTTACAAATTTCTCCTAAAAACCATCACTTTGGGATCACATTGGCCTTGTGTAATCCACTTAATAAACTCTACCACAATAAGTTACTCTCAAATCTATATAAAATTGTATATAAGATCAATGGAATCCTAATGGACCAGCGATGGCCTAAAGCAAGTTTGAGGAATTAAACCCCTCCCTAAAGCTGAGGCAGGTAAAGAAAGGGTAAGATTGACCTCCACAAAGAACTAAACTCATTAATTGACCAGAGCCCAGAAGAAACAACGCATGTCAAAACCTCATTTCCTGGGCGGGACAAACTGTACATAATGTCAAGAATAAAACAGTTATTTAACTAATTACTTAAAATCTCATAGAAAACTGCATAAACAAGTTACACAAATGAAAATTAAAAATCACCTTTATCTTGGTTGCTGGACGTGCGTCTTGAGTGGTGTGGGACGTCGAGGTTATCGATTCAAACAAATCCAAGACGCAACCACAAGACAACAAGATTTCATTTCTAATACATTGGGCTGAATGTTAACACTGAAATGCTCCCAACAGCACACAGCGGAAGAAACGGAAGAGAATACTAAAGCGTCTGATAGGAACAGTCAACCGTAGTCACGACGACTAACTTCGGCCATGTGGCCGGGTTACTGAATCACCGTTTTAGCGGATTGTTAATGTCAACCATCGCTGAACAACGCTGTATGATAGGTCTTACTTTGATTGATGCCCAATCCGACGAATAGCTATCGGTACCGAGACACAGTCTTCCTTCCACACCAGCAAAATAGGGAAAACAGCACTGATAGAATTTCCATAACGCCTTGAATCAGACACCTTTATTCAGACCCGAAGCCAGTAACCTTATCGTGGCCACGTCCACACTAGGCATATAACGTCGACAACCTTCTTCGCACTACTCCCGACCACTCGCCACTCCACGACTTTCTGCTCAGCCCCCCCCCCCCCCCCCCCACGGCTGCATGTGCAATGAGGAACCGCTTCAAGCAGAGCACACAGCGCCCTCTTGGGATCGCTAGTGGCTGGAATTGAAATTAACGCTGCAAGCGGCATTAAGAGGCAGAGGAATCGAACTGTGAAGAACACACAGTTCAACAGTCTCCTTTCTAATATGGTATTCCATCACCTGGATTAAATCTTAATTGAAATTCCGCTACTGAAAACTGCGAGATTTACTCAGTTTATCCCAAGGATAATATTGCTCTCCTGAAACCAATTATATTAGTATAATTCGCTGACCAGTACATCAATCGACTCCAAACTCAAAGCTCAACTACCTTAAAAAACCGGCATTAACTATAAAGGAATACAATGGAAGAGCATATTTGCATATGTTAACAATATTCTGTTATACTTTATGGCTATCTACATGATACACAGTAGCCAGCATCGATGCCGTAGTACTTCATTTCTAATTTCACTTCATTTCTCTGTACAGAAAAGTTGGGAGTGTTGGGAGCTCCTTCGTCCCCCACACTTCTGTGACATTATAATCAAATTTTCAGACTAATTCACAACGTATAAAAATCACATTTCACATCATTTAGGCAGTCATATTTTCATTATTATTCAGTGTAATGTTCATCTGTACGTAATTTTGTGTGATCTCTTAACTACGTGGAACATTATTATTATTTTGGGCTGTCGCATAAGTGAGTTAAGCTGTGTATGGAGAGGTGGGCTCACGCTTTCCAACACATTTTGTTAATAACCTGCGAGTTCTAAAATATGTTGATGTGGACTACGTCACTTCATGAACTATTCAAAAGAATCACGTCAAAAGCAAAAAAAAAAAAAAAAAAAAAAAAAAAAAAAAAAAAAAAAAAAAAAGTATGAGAAACAAAGTATATTTTCTTTTATTACGTGATAAGGCACAACCAATCTATGAAATGTTCAGCAGCCTAAAAGCTCCTTTCTACATGTTTCTCCGTTACATAATCCGCTTAAGACTTTCCGTTGTCGCCTGGTGTCTTCCACGAACACAGCATTCATTAATTACTCTTAACACACGTATTCACAATGATCATTCTTTCAAAAAAAAAAAACGGCTCTGAGCCCTATGGGACTTAACATCATAGGTCATCAGTCCCCTAGAACTAAGAACTACTTAAACCTAACTAACCTAAGGACATCACACACATCCATGCCCGATGCAGGATTCGAATCTGCGACCGTAGCAGCAGCGCGGTTCCAGACTGAAGCGCCTAGAACTGCTCGGCCACTCCGCCCGGCTCATTCTTTTACCCCCTCCATGTTCTCCATATAGTATTCCTTTCTTCTAAGCTATTAACATAAGTTATCAAGCTAAACGGTAAGTTCTTGCTCACAAACGAGTGGTTATTCTATAATAGAATAACGCGAATTGAATTCATGATTGTAAAAGAAAAATTTAGCGATTAGTTTAACAGGAATTTCGTTCTCTCGTTATTACCATCGAAAAGTTTCCACGAAGTGAAAGCACTAGAGCAGCCTTAGGCGTTATTATTGCGTACTCGGAAAAGAAACATCTGTCGCTGCGCGTTAGTATCATGGGAATTATGGCTCTCCAACGCGGGTGATGGTGCTTTTGCGGCAGAAATAGCTTTTGCACAGTTCGCCGCTTTACAAAGTCAATTTCGCTCCATTCTAACAACACCACTTAACTTAATGCTGATTACGTACAAGCAAAATTGAATTATGCTCTCACTTTAATTAATTAATTGAAAGCACTTTACTTAGGCGATGTGAAAGTAATTTTCCATTGTTGTACTGCTCTGCACAAGACATACCCCCTTGCTTGAATGAAAACAGAATTAAAATGATATCTTCGCTGCAAAGTTGCATTCACGAAAATGAGGTAACTGTTTCCGCACAAGAAATATTCCTTCCCTTGTAAGTCAGCCTCGCTCCAAAATTTTTAGTGTTATTAACTCAGCGAACGCGAGTATCTGCCTCAGGTGGCACAACGACCTTTAGGGTTTAGTGTACAAATAAGCCACCACACTCTGCATGTTATACGCTTTATTTCACTTATTTTACTCTACAGACGAGATCATCTTGAGGTATTCATTGCCCTGATTTATGTGGCATTATTTAAAGTTTTGTTTAGGGGAAGAAAAATAGTGTTTGCTTGCAGAATGCATCCGAAAGGAGCTGATGAAACAAGACGGTTTGTTGTGTGAGAAATACATTTTTATATACAAATATCTTCCACAAAAAAATTAATATTGTAACTTATTAAAAATAACGTGTAAGGTTTCACGCATGTGGTGTATTATCTTTGATTTCTCACATAATTTCTCGGAGTTTCACTGTCGTACAGAGAAAAGCATCCTCGTTCTCCGATGCTTGTTGCCTCCGGCTCTCTGTAGTGTTATATACTTCTCGTAATTTAGCAAGATTAACTGTGGACGATGAGGTGTCGTCCAAGAACAGAGGAATTGGTCACCACAAAGAATTGCTCACCATAACGAACGTAATTAACAAATATGTCCTTCGGGCTACCGTTGGGCAATAAAGGTGCTTCCGATATTAGAGGGCTGTCTTACTTAATGCTATTCAACCTCAAGAAAAATATCGGATGCTAATTTCGAAAGATGGGTTCGCAGTAGTATCACCGTATTGGCGAATCAGAGATATAATTCTCATTTTCACAAAACTTCGCAATATTCAATTTGAGGAAGGCAGATGGACATTATTTTTTTAATAACAAATACCAAAAAGGCTCCCTTCTCCAGTGACTGATAAAATCGTGCAATAAAAAGTAATAATTAAAACAAATAAAAGTTGGAAATTATAAAAAAATAAAGTTCCTACAGCCCAGTTGAAGATGTTTGTATCTATCTACGTATTTCTCATTACAGCGAACCTCCTCGTTACATATGCATCTTTGAGACTCATTCTGCAGGAAAACCACATTTCTCTCTCCATTAACTTTCAGCAAAGTTGAATAAAAGTCAGCAAATCATCCCATAAACACTATTTGGCAGAATTTGAAATAGTCACTTCGCAAAATGGGAGAACGGAAGAAAGGAGATAACTTAAAATAAGATTAAAATAATTTGTAGAATATACAAGTCCTCAATTTTTCTGCTTTATAAAAAGGTGACTAAACGGCCTGGTATTTCTTCCACCTCAGCAACAAAACTTTGAAGCACTTTATATATTAATATATTTCTTACGAATTTTAAAACATATATTTTAATTTTTAAATAAATTAAATCTTACCCTCTAGCATTCCAGATAATTGCTATAACGAGGGAGAAGTGTGTATGGTCTTTAGAGAAAGAAAAAGTCTAACAAGGAGTCGAACATCAGATCACCAGGTAGTTCAGTGCAGGTTGAATGAAATGCCAGCCGCAAGTCTAAATGTTGCGATTAGCAACAGGAGTCCGCAATGCTTTAGAGAGTGATGCCGCAAAAAAAAAAAAAAAAAAAAAAAAAAAAAAAAAAAAAAAAAAAAAAAAGAGCACATGCATAGAGGAGTGTACTTGAATCAATTATATTTTCTAAGTGAATGACACGCGAAAAGCAACTGCAGCAGCATAAGCGCTCGCATATAAATGTTTCTTGTTTAGCATGATAGTTTTTATAATTTCAAGATTATTAAAATACTGATTTTTGTGTTCCTCTACAAAATCTTATCCAAAATACCGACCCCTGATAACCTATTTCAGGGATCAGCTCGTAGAGGTTTACTTGTACTATCTGGGTGAAGCAACTCGTGTGAAAAGCGTGTAGGTTCTCGACGAGATCAGTTAAATTTTGCTTGTTGAAGCCAATTAGAGTCAAGCCACTTGTTTGGCTTACAATTGAGTTTGTTGTCTTTGAAACGCGCGATTAGTTAGTCATCACCCGTATATTTTTAAGAGAATAGTATTCCGCATGAAAAAGGAGGCAGTTTCTCTGTCCGGAGGCTGCCATCAATTTAAATAACACAGTAAACACAAGTTAATGGACACATAAATGAAAAGAGTGATAAAAAGAGGCGTGTCCTCAAAGAAGAAGTCACTTAGTTTGTCTTTGAGGTAATTAAAAATTTAATAAGAATTTGACGATAAAGAATAAATGAAACTTGTAGCTGACTTTATAAGAGGAGACTGAAAAGCAGTCTGAAGTGGAAGACGTAAATTTTAACTGGTAGGCAAGAGAGAGCCATAAAGAAAATGATCGATAGCAGTCCTGTACCGGACGTGACCATTAGATTAACAATATATATGTATACATAACCAAGTTTTGTAACTATTATTAGTCAAGGTATCTTGTTATCCTTCTGTGAAATTGTTATTTTTGCAAAGAGAAAGTGAGATGATGGACGACGTTTATTTCACGAACGCCTATCAAAGTCAATGTGAAAATTTGTGCGTCAAAACCGAGTCTCTGTCACGAATCTTTATACCACACCTTGCAACGTGTGCAACGATCAGCGAATAAGTATCGTTCGCCATGCAGCCCTCGCAAGCCAGCAAAATAACTTCTTTTCACTTACCTGTGAGTCCTTTACGGACAGTTGACAAGTGGTACGACGAGATGACTTCGTGCAGGCTTCCTCGGTGAAGCAACAGCAGCAATCCTCAAACAACGTGCTTTAAACGCAGCACGTCGTCGGCACATTCGTTCGTCCTCTGCGACAGAAGCTGATGTAGTACCTCCGCCCTTCACAACTGTTCGTTCTTCCGTCTCTGAGGACTGAACTGCCATTGCGGAACATTCCATACGGAACAAAGACCTTTTGGTGTTTCCAAGGCCCTTTGGCGGCCGTACACACAATGTCTGAAAGCGACTGCACGATTCCCGAGGCGCATACCTGGATGATGTTACACTGTCGACCTCCTGCCGAATATAGCATCGCTTCACAATTCGTCCCCCCAACAGAGTAGAGGGAACAAAAATGTTACCATTGCATACACACGGAATCTATGAATTCTAACTGCATGGAAGTGCTACGAAAAGAAATTAGTGAAGAAACGTTACCCCAGAAACTCATACTCAATCAAATATTGACTGAAAACCAAACCGGAGCTAATACCGAAAGAAAAACTCATTAAATCTATTATGATTAATGTCCCTGCGAAATTTAATGTGAGGAGAACACAACACACCATAACAAGTAAAAGATATACACACATCAAAAAAAGCTTTGCTTCACCCCATTTCCCAGAACTCCTGAAGATAGACGTTGACTGTTGATATTGTATCACAGACACAATCCCATTGACTGTTCAGAGACGACACTAAACCCGCTCAAAAATGTAAACAACCATGCACGAGCAACACCTATTACACGGAGGGTGCCCGACAGCCGATCAGTTAATCATTCCACCAGGAAGGAAATACATGGCTAGTGTTGTCTGTACTTCAACCACGTGGTTCGATCGCGTCCACATTGTTACTTGGTGCCAGGAAATGCTATCAAAAAGGGAAGTGAACAGGCGTCAAAGAGTGAACCAAACTGATATTGTTCGGACATGGAGGAAATACAGAGAGACGGGAACTGTCTATGACATGCTTCGCTCAGGCCACCCAAAGGCTACTACTACAGTATGGAATATGGCTTGGAGGAACCCTGACAGTAACGCCACCATGTTGAATAATGCTTTTCGTGCAGCCACAGGACGTCGTGTTACGACTCAAACTGTGCGAAATAGGCTGCATTATATGATGTGCAGCTTCACTCCCGACGTCCATGGCGAGATCCATCTTTCCAACCACGACACCACGCAGCGCAGTACAGATTGGCCCAAAACATGCCTAATGTACCGCTCAGGATTGGCAACAGGTTCTCTTCACTGTTGAGTATTGCATATGCCTTCAACCAGACAATCGTCGGAGACTTGTTTGCGACAACCCAGTCAGGCTGAGCGCCTCAGACACACTATCCAGCGAGTGCAGCAACGTGGGAGGTACCCTGATCTTTTTGGTGGCATTATGTGCTGCCGACGTATGCCGCTGGTGGTCACGGAAGGCGCCGTGACGGATCTACGATACATAAATGCCATCCTCCGACCGATAGTGCAACCACATCGGCAACATTTTGGCGAGGCATTCATCTTCATGAACGACTATTCGTGCCCACATCGTGCTCATCTTGTGACTGACTTCCTTCAGGATAACGACATCGCTCGACTAGAGTGGCCAGCATGTTCTCCGGACGTGAAACTTGTCGAACATGCCTGGGATGGACTGGAAAGGGCTGCTTATGGACGTGACCCACCAACCACTCTGAGGAACCTACGCCGAATCGCCGTTGAGGAGTGGGCCTATCTGGAGCTTCAGTGCCGTGATGCACTTGTGGACGGTATGGCATGATGAATAGAGGCATTAGTTGTTATGTTTCTTTAAAAAATATTTAAATTTTGATAAAATTACTATTCTCTTGTGAAGATTAAAAATCTTTTGTGACTTTTGCACCACTTCTTGGCGGGAAGAGCAAAGACTTTTCAAAAAACTGAAGTACTGTATGTGATAGTTTATATGTCACCTGAAATCGTTTGCAGAAGGCGTAGCGTTCTTAAGATCAAGAACAGAGTTCGCAAATGCTTTTATCCGAGTCTTTGATCACAATATTATTTCTTTAGACGATAACCGGTTTCAGTCCGTAATGACCATCTTCAGATCTTTTTTACACCATGTCATAAAGCGATAAGGCCGTAATGGCATCGTCAAAACATGTAAATAGCACAGCATCGTCACACAGATCTATGTAACGATTCTGTGCTGATTATATTTACATATTTTGACGATGCCATTATGGCCTTATCACTTTAGGACATGGTGTAAATAAATTCTGAAGATGGTCATTACGGACTGAAACCGGTCATTGTCACTTTAGGACATGGTGTAAAAATGATCTGATGATGGTCATTACGGACTGAAACCGGTCATTGTCTAAATAATTTCTATTGACATCAAAGACTGGAATAAAAAACATTTGGTAGTATTGGATCACTGTTTGTATACGTGACTAAGTCGCAGTTGGTGAAACAGTGTTCGCATGGCCACTTAATTTATTTGTGTCGTGGTCATTTTCGATCACGACCGGATATGAGACGTAGCACCTACGAACAGAGAAACCTAAGGGACCAGACAGAGCTGGAAATTTTCTTTGCTATACTACACCACACGTTAAAAGAAATTAGATTTAAATCACAAACAAGGTAAATGGCAATGCGCCTTCTGCCTTAACTATGACGTTTGCCGACATGCAGTCGGTCCCTGGTAGCTGTATGAAAACTATAAGAAAACACCGTTATTTCTATTGCCATTAATAGGAGATGGATAGCATAGAAATACTTTAAGCAATAAGCAGGCACTAGATCATTTGAGAGCACAATAACCAATTTAATTACCTTAGTCAGTATTGCTAACAGTAAGCTCCGTACAGTTTCAATGTTCTATCTTGCTGGCTGTTTCTTTAAATAAAGTCCTTTAACATTTTCGACATTTCATCTTAGCTGCACACATAAATTCTTACATAGCACTGAACAAGAGTAATATTTTATAATAACAAATTAGTGATTGCGGATCACGCCATTCGCGTCCGCAGTCTTTAAAAAACATATCAGGACTGTGGTAACAGAAGAGGATTACAATTCTTCAGCTACCAAAAAATAAGAATCACAAATTATCGCTATCGATATAATTTATGAACAGTTCGTATTCTGCGCCGTGGCGCGTAAGATATTCTTTGAAGCATCAGGTGGTCGCTGCTCAGCGACGATCTGAGAAATTTTTACACAAATTGTATGGCTTTTATGAGACTGCATGGTTAGATTATCGAATGTAAGTTTATTTAAGCTATCAAAACAGATACTAATATTACACTGCCTCCCGTGAGGAGGGGAGTAACCCGGAGGTATTACTTCCGTCCTCATGTCACTTGTAATATTAGTGGCTTTTAATACATGTCTATTGCTGAAACTGGGTAGTCATATAGTACTATACACTTGACGTTTCATAAATTTACCATAATAGAAAAAATGTTCATTGTTAAGAGTATTGGAAAAAATTGTCTTTGTGCAGTTCATCTGCATCTATGTTTTCGTCACAGGGTTTCTTAACGTCTATAACAACATGGAAAGTATTACTATTCACAATAAAGAGCTATATACATTAAGTGGGGATGACGGGCATTGTCGCAGAGAAAAAAAATACATGAACATAGAAGTACCTATATAATCCTAAAATGCTTACAAACTAAGAAATTGATATGACATTTTCATTATTCTTTCACATGTTTTCCAAATTTTCAATGTCTCTACAAGCTCGATTGGCTCGCGTTTATTTCATCGTAATATTCCTTCTTATTTTACACACATTTTACATTGGTTTGTGGATCACACTACGTCGTCGAATTGTTTGTCAAGAATCGCTCACGATGGGAGTCTATTTTCTATCACTTCACTGAACGGAATTTGCCATTCTCCCTCAACTCATGGAATATGGAACATAAATAGAAAATACTCTCCATTAGCATTACTTAAAATTATCGGTTTATTTACAATGGGTTCAGGGTGGGTAAGGATCATTTCTTTCTTTCTTTCTTTGCGCACTGATTTCTGCTCTTGTTTATGACAGCGGTTAAGGCAAATATCAACCTCGTTCTGACCGTGACCGTTATTTATTCTAGTCGTGAACATTTTATTCTTTGCCTAATACAAATCGTTCTCTTTCAGTCTCTAAAATATGATGTTTGCTATATTCATTATAGCGTCCCCAGTGCTATATTACGAAAAGACTTAATAAACAGTATTTATAAAGAAGAGACATTTAAAAATTGAATAATATATTTTTATCATGTAGCCGTAAAATAATAATTTCTCTATTTAAGTTTCGATTGCAAAGAAATAATTTATGACAAAATGATCTAAAGAGGTGACAAGATACGCTCTTTTGTCAATTTTTTAGTCGTCTTCACTTCCTCTCTTGTCTTGGTTGTGTGTAGACGGACATCTTGCGAGTGCTGGCAAATGTAAACATATTTGTATGAGTTAAGCAGATAATATATTGATTCAATATTACTGTGCACTTTTAATTTGTAAGAGGTGATCCCGATTTCATGTCCGCCTTCCTTGAATTAACCTGCATTCAAGTAATTTAAAGTTCAACAATCGCAGCGGCCGATGCAGCCAACGACGCCATTACGTGACGATGTTAACTTATGAAAAATTAGCGGAAGCGAAATACTCGCCCGCTATTAACATAATATTATTTTTTCTCCACAGCCGCACGAAGTTGCAGAAAATACGTACCATAGCCGAGAGCCAGAGCCAGGACGCAGACTACAATACAATGGTTAACGGAGGTAAGAAAAATACTCTCGCGCGTGTGTGGGCCGCAATTGTAATTAATAACTAAAGATCTTTTGCTTTAAAGTGAACTGACTAGCCGAGGAAATTAATATGAAAAGTTTATTATATTGTTCAACTTGTATGCACATGCTTTAAGATTCAGCGAGTCCAACGTTCATTAACGTAGCAAATAATTCGAGATTAATATTGTTAAAAAAGAGAACTTCAGGAAAGCATTTAACCGTAAATCAAAATTGAATGAAATATCATTTTTATTAAGGCCCACCACGTAAGTCGGCAACAATCAAAAAATGATAATAACAATAATAATATATTAAATTACGACGGCCGACGGATGCGAGAACATATAGAACAATATCCTTCAAAGTAGTATGATGTCTCAATTATTGTCGAAGCGAGTCACGCGGACCCTACCATAAAGTTTCAAATATCCATTGTTTCGTCATACGCCGCTGCACGGCAATGTTGACGGACCAACACCGGCCAGTATCGCGCGCGCAAATGTCTATTTGGGTGTGTGTTGTGTTGTCAGCCGGTGACGTGCTGCGTTTAAAGCACGTTGTTTGAGGATTGCTGTTGTTGCTGCACCGAGGAAGCCTGCACGAAATCATCTCGTCGTACCACTTGTCAACTGTCCATAAAGGACTCACAGGTAAGTGAAAAGAAGTTATTTTACTGGATTGCGAGGGCTGCATGGCGAAAGATACTTATTCACTGACCGTTGCACAGGTTGCAAGGTGTGGTATAAAGAGTCCTGAAACAGACTCGCTTTTGACGCACAAATTTTCACATTCACTTTGATAGGCGTTCGTGAACTAAACGTCGTCCTTCATCTCAATTTCTCTTTGCAAAAATAACAATCTCGACGCTTTATGATTAGGCTTTTCTGTGAGGATCTGCTTAACTTTTCTCCATTTTGGATCAGTATCTTGGAGATCTCGGATATCTTTACACAACTGAAGAAAATATTTTCTGTGGATCGGGTCTTTCATTAAGAGTATCCGGTAATTAGACATTTTTTCCACTAACTCGCTGGTTTCTGGCAGTCCTCCTGGTGATCGGGATAAAGCGTCGGCAATGATACCATCAACGATATCGATTTGGAACAAACAGGATCCAACGCCCAAAAACGAAGCATCGGACGTAATATCAAATTCTTTATCCATCTTAGGATGATGAAGAATATTGCTTTTAACAAGACCAATCTTAATTTGTTCAAACCCTTTCCGACACTCAGAATCCCAATTCCAAAACACATTCTTTCTTAAGATGTTATGAAGAGCTTCATTGTTCATTGCCTGACAAGATATGAAACGTCTGAAAAATGACGCAATGCCTAAAAAACCTTTCAACTGTCTTTTTGTTGTGGGTGTGGGAAAATTCTTAATCGCTGCCAACTTCTCAATATCGGTCCTAATCCCTATCGCTGTGATATGATACGTCCTAAGAACTGGATCTCACTCTTACTGAATTTTGACTTATGAAGATTGACCGTGACTCCATAATTTATAAATCTCTTAAATACTTTCTTCAGTGTCATCACATGGTCTTCCCATGTTTTCGAAGCTATTAGGACGTCATTCACATACACAGTTACTTCATCCAATAACTCCGGTCCTAAAACATAGTCTAACGCTGAAACAAAAACTCCAGAACTGACATTCAGTCCAAAGGGCATGACTGTAAAGTGATATGATCGGCCTGAAAATATGAATGCCATGTATTTTCTTCACTCAGGCGATAATCTTACCTGCCAGACACTTTTTTAATCCAATTGTGCTGATCAATTTAACTCCATTAAAGTTCTTCCAGAGTTTCGGGTCTCGTTCGAATCGGCACTATTATTTTGTTTATCAGCCTTGCGTCTAAAACTAATCTCACACTTCCATCAGATTTTAAAACTGATAACAAGGAACTCGAATACGGAGGAAGTGACGGCTCAATCACATTCCAGAGTAACATTTTCCTAATCTCACGTTTACAGTTTCACGTCGTGATTGGGGAACTGCGTAGCTCGTTTTGCAGTAGGTCTTACGGGGAGGTACGTCCATACGGTACTCATATCCCTTTATTACTCCAGGTCTGTGTGAGAAAATCTGCATATGACTAACTAGCAAGTCAAAAAGATCACTCCTTTGATCCTTAGTCAAACCAGTCGCTTCAAAAGCTTTGTGATCTAACTCAGTCGTGTCAGGTAGTAAGTCAACATATTCGTCCTCACAAATATCTACAAGACTGGTTTCGTCATCTGCCCGCCCGTAACTTCGTCTGTCAGTGAAGTACCGCACCTTAAATTGACATTTGCTAAGCACTGGTTTCACCTTCCTGCGTAACAACGTTATTGTTACCTCCTGCTGGTTCACCGTTAATCTACAAGTCCCATTTTCACTGTCAGTTTTTGCTTTTGTCAGTCTGAGAAACTCCATTCCAAGGACACATGGTACCGATAGGTTCTTTACTATAAGAAAATAGCACATAACAGAAATAGAGTTAATACTTACTTGAAGTTGCGCTTACAAGATTACACGCTGTGTCATAGGCCCTATTGCTCCAGACACTGTACAGCCTTGTATAGCGATAAAACTTTGCTCACTGAAGAAATTTGTTGAACAAACATGAAGATACCCGTGCGGAGTTGCTAGTCTCCCATTGGGCACCTCCCCAGGTGGCGGATTGGGGAATGTTCACAGGATATGGTGGACACTGGGGAAATAATATACCTGGGGCGGACCAAAACTAGCAAAACAATAACTGCTGCCTTGCAGTTGGGAGTTGGGTCTCCAAAGGTTAAGGGAAGAAAACCCTGTTAAAAATCACCCGTCCCCTGGTAGGGGTTGGACGCAGGGTTGACAGCCCGCTCTGTAAAAAACAACTGTTGCGAAACTTCTACAAAATATACCCGGACGGATGAAGGAAGACGGACCTGGCATGGTAAAGGACAAAGGGGATGGAATACATGTAAATGAAGGAGGGAAAATAAGGAAGAAAAATAAAAGGCGTAGATCAGATCTATATAATGGTACTTGGAATGTGAGATCCCTATATCGACCAGGAGCACTGAAAGTAATACTTGATCAAATAATGAGTCTTAAGCAAAGTATAATAGCACTACAATAAATTAGATGGAGTTATAGAAAAGAGGCGAATATATTCTATAGCTGCAGTGAAAGAAATCACCAGCTGGGGAGAGGATTTGTTGTACATCATCAATTAAAGCATTTGGTAATAGGGTTTACACCCATTAGTCCAAGATTATCAACACTCAGGATAAAGGGGAAATTCTTTACCTATTCCATAATTAATGCCCATGCACCAACAGAAGGATCCGAAGAAGAGAAAGAAGTATTCTATGAATCTTTGGAAAGAGTATATGATGAGTGCCCAGGGCATGATATTAAAATAATAGCTGGAGACCTAAATGCTCAGGTGGGGAAAGAACAGATTTATAGACCGATAATTGGCCCCCACAGCAAACACGCAACAAGTAATGATACTGGAACAAGGCTTATACAGTTCGCAGCATCTAGAAATATGGTAATAGGATCAACAATGTTCCCACATAAAGAAATTCATAAGGTAACATGGAACTCACCTGATGGAAACACAGTAAACCGGATCGACCATGTGTTGATAGATGTGAGACACAAATCGAACCTATTGGACGTGAGGAGTCTCAGAGGCCCAAACATAGATACAGATCATTTTCTGGTATGGGCACGGGTGAGGGCAAGGATATCTAACGCAGCGAAAGGAGACCGACCCAGGGCACAGAAATATAACAACTTTAGAATCAGTGGAAGTAAGAGAACAGTATCAGGAGAAGATAACTCGGATTCTGGAAAACGCTGGAGAATATAACAATATTGAAGATCAGTGGGAAGCGATAAAAACGACGGTGGAGACATCGGCAAGAGAGATACTTGGAATTGGTACAAGACAAGTAAGACCATCGTGGTTTGATACTGAATGCGAAATAATAACTGAAGAAAAGACCAAAGCATATAGAAGGACACTGCGATCACACTGTACGAGGAGGATAGTAGGAGAATACAAAGTAAAACGGAGGATTGAAAAGAGGACTCACCAAAGAAAAAAGAGAATGGATGAAAGCAAGTGTCAAAGGAATGGAGCTCATGAGAAGCAAAAATGAAATAATAAAGTTCTACAGAGAGCTGAATGCGGCACGGAAGCCTTTCGGTAGCAAAACAAACTTAACAAAAGAGGAGACAGGGAATATAATAAGTGAAGGGAAGGGAATATGCGAAAGATGGCGCAGATATTTTGATAGTTTCCTGAACCCTAGATTAACTATTACCAGGAACCCAACAGACACGAATGGGGAAGAAGACCTAGACAACAACACTCCCCCACCAAATGTAGAAGAAGTGAAAACTGCCATGAAGAAATTGAAAAACAACAAGCCGGCAGGGATAGATGGTATTCCAGCAGAACTGTTTGAGCAAGGAGGCAGAGAGCTGCAACGAAGCCTTCTGAAAATGGTCACCAGAATATGGGAAGAGGAGAAAATGCCCCAACAATGGAAAGAGGGTATGGTATGTCCTATATATAAGAAAGGAGATAAGATGGAGTGTGGCAATTACAGAGGGATCACACTACTTAATTTGGGATATAAAATACTCTCTAATATACTATTCGACAGAATACTCCCAACCATACAGAGGGAGACGGGGCTTTACCAATGCGGTTTCCTTCCTGGGAAGTCAACCATAGATCAAATATTCACCTTTAGGACAAATCCTGGAAAAAGCAAACAAATACGGAGTTGGCATGCATCACCTCTTTATAGATATCAAAGCAGCTTATGATAGCATAAATAGAGAGCAGTTACATCAAGCTCTAGATGAACTGAGTATCTCTAGAAAGTTGGTAAGGCTGGTGAGAATGACAATGAGCGAAACACAAGGTAGTGTAAGAATAGGAGGAATGATGTCCAACACATTGAGTACTAAAAATGGAGTGCGACAAGGGGATGCATTGGCATGTCTTCTCTTTAATGCCGCCCTGGAGAAGGTGATGAGAAACGCAAACCTTCTGAACAGAGGAACGATGTATGAATCGGTGCAGATACTGACCTACGCAGATGACAGATATAATAACAAGAACCTAAAAAGCAATGGAAGAGACATTTACAGCTCTTGAACAGGCCAGTAGGAACATGGGGTTAATCATTAATGAACAAAAAACAAAATATATGGCAGCTGGAAAAGCACATAGAGAAAATATGCCAAATGTAATAAAAATGGGCAATTAGACATTTGAGAGAGTTGAACATTTCAAGTATCTGGGCTCGACAGTTACACATCTAAATGATACCTCCTCTGAAATTAAGCAGAGATTAATACTGGCCAACAGAGCCTATTTTGCCCTAACAAGACTTCTATCCTCAAGGCTCCTGACTTGTACCTCTAAATTAGCTATGTATAAATCACTTATACGACCAGTGCTTACATATGCCTCTGAAGCCTGGACATTAACAGCTAAAGATATCGAAACACTGGATGCATTTGAAAGAAAGGTACTTATACGAATTATCGGTCCAATCTGTGAAAAAGGAAGATGAAGGAGGAGATACAATCATGAGTTGTATACAATATACAAAGACCAACCCATCAGAAGGATAGCGAAATCATCCAGACTGAGGTGGGCGGGACATGTGGCTCGCATGAATGATACAGAAGTACCAAAAAGAATATTACAAGGAAAGCCAGGAGGGCAGAGAGGACGTGGTCGACCAAGAGCCAGATGGGAAGATGGAGTAATCGAAGATCTTAGGAAGATGGGCTATAGAAACTGGAGAGTGTTGGCAAAGGACCGAGAGAGATGGAAGGAAATTATAGAAGAGGCCAAGGCTCATCATCAACTGTAGAGCCAAGAAAGAAGAAACATGAAGATAAAACATTAACATTGGCTCCCGTATCAATAATAGTGGTTATGGGCATGTTGACTATTGGAATCTTGGTAGAAGCCTGAACTGCATTTGGGTTATGAGTGTTGGTGGGTCGTTCATTTCAGTATGGTTATGCACTGTCTCTGTCGGTCTGTGGTATGACGTGTGATCAAGTGGAGTGCTGTAATGAATTTGCCTGTTGTAATTTCGGTATGGGGAGTGATTCCATGCGCTACCCATCGGATGTGAGGGACTTTCCACTTTGTTTTTTAGTGTCTGCACCTTTTCAGTGACCTGCTGCTTCCATTGAGGAAGGTCTTGGGCCAAAGTTCGCTTTAACTGTCTTAGCTCAGATAACACGGTATCTCCCGATTTTTCTGGTTTCGCCAAAAGATCATAAGTAGCTAGTTCCTTCAGTTCTGTCTTTACCTTTTTTTCCTATCAGATGGTCTTTGGTTTTTACCGATTCTGTGTAGTGGTCGGATAACGCCTGGGCGTGAGAATTTATCGTCATTTTTACCTGCTGCTCTATGTCAAGTGATTCTACTTGTTTCGTGAAATCATCTATCTCCTTTCCCATATCTCAGCCTCAACCTGTTTACGGATCTCAGTTTTTACTGCTTCGATTTGCCCATTTATTTCCGATTTGACCTCGCCCAATTGCGTATTCAGATCAGTTTCCAAGTCGGTAGTTATTTCAGTGTCAAATTTTCCATTTAGCACTTCACATTTTTCATTTACCGCATCAAATTGTTTATTTAAATCGCTGAAAGCTCGCATTAGTTCTTTTTTGTCTCCCTCCTCTCGTTCAGCTCTCTCTCTTGCTTTTCGTTCCTTTTCTAACCACAATTGTTCCTTTTCCTGATTTCTCTTTTCCTTTGCTAATCACAATTTTTTCTTTTCCCTATCATTATTTGCTATCCAATTTTGGATTTGAAGGAGCGTTGCATTCGTATCTACAGTTGGGTTGCTACCCGCGGGAATCGTTTGAATTGTTTAGTCTGTGCCAATCATATCACCGGCGTTAGCCTCCGCCTCCACTCGCATGCTAATTGCAAGTGAGCGCAACGAATATAGAGTGCTGTTCATATCGTCGCTGTCACCTGCGTCGGGATTAATTTCTGTTTACCCTCCGCCATCCCGCGTTGTCTGTTTGTCAACAGTATTACGTCAGCTACAACTGATCTGCAACGCGGTTCGTCTGCCTTGCTTGTGACGTCAGGTCATATGCTGTCTGTCAAGTATGGGAGTTGCACTCGCCTAACAAACGACTGTGAACTGAAGCGGAGAAGACAAGATGGAAGACGAACACACTAAACAACTGAATTAGCATAGAGCGCTAGCATTTTAAATGTAACACGACGCCATATGTACACATTGAAATCGGTAATGGGATTTAGACATTACATTGCAAATCTTACTAAATTTTGACTAAAAAAGAATTTCAGCTGATTTTTGAATGTGCAGATGGAAATATAAAGAAGAATACTAGTGTAGCTCGAAAGACAACTGTACTACTAAGGGTCACAACTACATGTGAAAATTTTTTCGTAACTTATGTTTGATGTCTTGAAAGTCGGCAACTGGATGTAAAATTTCTCCGTTATCCGCCGTCGGCTTGTCTTCCGTCTTTAAAATTTTCGTCCAAAATTTTTTAAGCGCGTTGCGTGCAGATGAAAAATAAGTGTATAGTTAGATACAGCAAGAGGATTGATTTTCAGCCGAGTCCCTGTTCGGGCCAAGTGTGGTGTTTAAAATATATATATATATATATATATATATATATATTCTCTTGTGAAGATAAAAAAATCTGTTGTGAGTTTTGCACCACTTCTTGGCTGGAACAACAAAGGCTTTTCAAAAAATTAAGTACTGTGATAGTTTATATGTCACCCGAAATCATTTGCAGAAGGCGTAGCGTTCTCAAGATCAAGAACAAAGTTCGCATTGCCACTTAATTTATTTGTGTCGTGATCATGCTCGATCACGACCGGATATGAGACATAGCAACTACGAGTAGAGAAACCTAAGGGGCCAGTCAGAGCTGGAAATTTTCTTTGCTATACCACACCCCACGTCAAAAGAAATTGGATTTAAATCACAAACAAGGTAAATGGCTATGCACCTTCTGCCTTAACTACGACGTTTGCCGACATGCAGTTGGTCCCTGGTAGCTGTATGAAAACTGTAAGAAAACACCGTTATTTATGTTGCCATTAATAGGGGATGGATAGCATATAAATACTTTAAGTAATAAGCAGGCATTACAGCATTTGAGAGCACAATAACCAATTTAATTACCTTAGTCAGTATTGATAACAATAGGCTCAGTACAGTTTCAATGTTTTATCTTGCTGGCTGTTTCTTTAAAGTCCTTTAACATTTTCGAAATTTCATCTTAGCTGCACACATAAATTCTTACATAGCACTGAACAATAGTAATATTTTATATTAACAAATCAGTGATTGCAAACCACGCCAAATACACGTCCGCAGTTTTTAACAAATATATCAGGACTGTGGTAACAGAAGAGGATTACAGTTCTTCAGCTGTCAAAAAATAAGACACACAAAATATCGCTATCGATATAATTTATGAACAATTCGTATTCAGCGCCGTTGCGAGTAAGACATTCTTTGCCATCAGGTGGTCGCTGCTCAGCGGCGATCTGAGAAATTTTTACACAAATAGTGTGGCTTTTATAAGCCTGCATGGTTAGATTATCGAATCTAAGTTTAATTAAGCTATCGAAACAGATAATTACAACATCAATGCAAGAGGACGTGCTGCTGGGTATTAGAGGTACTGTTGTGTACAGCAATCTGGCCCTCCACCTCTGAAGGTCTCGCTGTGTGGTGGTACAGCATGCTGTGAGTGATTTTCATGAGTAACAAACGTGCGTAAATGATGTTTTTGTTGATCTCTTTTCCAATTTTCTGTAGAGCTTCCGGAAATATCGGAACTGAGGTGATACAAAACTATTTTTATGTGTGTATACAAGGGTAACTAATACAATATTGTTACCAGTTACGTATTTTCTACTTTGATTACATATAACTTTTAGTTAAGACAAATGATTATTTGCGTCAATTACACTGCTATGAAAAGTTATAACTGGCTCGGTAGCCATGCATCTTAAACAGCCACTTCTGGGAGGGGGATATGTGCTGGCCCAGATCGATATAACGAGGAGGGTTGGGGACCCAGCCAGTCTGAATGTGGTTTTTAGGCGGATTCTCAAAATTCCCTCTCTGTAAAGTAGGATAGATGGTGACCTTTAGCGTCTCTGCCGAAAAGCACAATGCTGGAGCACGCACAAATACTTCGAAGCACACCGTTAATTGTACACTATGTGATCAAAAGTACCCGGACACCTTGCTGAAAATCACTTACAGGTTCGTGGCGCCCTCCATCGGTAATACTGAAATTCAGTATGGTGTAGGCTCACCCTTAGCCTTGATGACAGCTTCCACTCTCGCAGGCATACGTTCAGTCAGCTGCTGGAAGGTTTATTGGGGAATGACATCCCATTCTTCACGAAGTGCTGCACTGAGGAGAGGTATCGATGTCGGTCGGTGAGGCCTTGCACGAAGCAGATGTCCCAAAACATCACAAAGGTGTTGTATAGGATTCAGGTCAGGACTCTGTGCAGGCCAGTCCATTAAGGGATGTTATTGTCGTGTAACCACTCCACCACATGCAGTGCATTATGAAGAGATGCTCGATCGTGTTGCAAGATGCAATCGCCATCCTTGAATTGCTCTTCAACCGTGGAAAGCAAGAAGTAGCTTAAAACATCAATGTAGGCCTGTGCTGTGATAGTACCACGCAAAACTACAAGAAACTACAAGAGGTGCAAGCTCCCTCCATGAAAAACACGACCACACTATAACACCACTGCCTCCGAATTTTACTGTTGCCACTACACACGGTCTGAGATGACGTTCACCTATTATTCGCCATACCCACACCCTGCCATCGGATCGCCACAATGTGTACCGTGATTCGTCACTCCACACAACGTTGCTCAACTTTTCAATCGTCCAATGTTTACGCTCCTGACACCAAGCGAGGCGTTGTTTGGCATTTACTGGCATGATGTGTGGCTTATGAGCAGCCATTCGACCATAAAATCCAAGTTTTTCTCATCTCCCGCCTAACTGTCATAGTACTTGCAGTGGACCCTGATGCAGTTTGGAATTCCTGTGTGATGGTCTGGATAGATGTCTCCCTACAACACATTACGACCCTCTTCAACTGTTGGCGGTTTCTGTCAGTCAACAAACGAGGTAGGCCTGGACACATTGGTGCTGTACGTGTCCCTTCCCGTTTCCACTTCACTATCACGTCAGAAACAGTGGACCTAGAGATGTTTAGGAGTGTGAAAATCTCGCGTACAGATTTACGACGCTAGTGACACCCAGTCACCTGACCACGTTCGAAGTCCATGAGTTCTGCGGAGCGCCCCATTCTGCTCTCACGATGTCTAATGACTACTGAGATGGCTGATATGAATTAAATGTCAGTAGGTGGCATCCTAATACACCTAATATGAAAAACGTATGCTATTTGGGGGTGTGTTGTTACTTTTGAGCACATAGTGTACATCGGTGAACACGGAGCTCCACAGCAGTTCACCGCTATGTGTTCACATGTTGACTCAATGATATCGTCAGTGACAATTGCAGCAGGCGGAGGAAAATCGGGATTCGTCTGTGAAGCAGTGGAAGCCTATCACCTCTACGGAAGAATCACATTTTTGCTGTACTAGGTCGATGGCCGCCTTCACAAACGCCGTCATCGAGGTGAACAGCGGCCTCCAACATGCAGTGCGCCACGGATGCTGGCTGGTGTGAGCATTATCTACTGCACTTACGTGGTGGTACCTGTGGTAGCACCGGAAGACCTGCTGACAGCTGCGAACCACCTGCATTCCGTCATGCTTGATGTTTTCCCCGAAGGCGATGTCATCTTTCAGTAATGTAACTGCTTGTTCGGCTCTTGCATACGTTCCAACAGCGCTATGACTCGCGCTGAGGGTTCATCTATACCTTGAATACCGTCTGCCATAGCGGACAGCAACCGAGCAAACAAGGGAAACTCGTAAACGAACTGGTCGCCACTGAAGTATCTGTGCTAGCAGAATAGAAATGCGGAAAACACAAGTACGAGAACAATTTATTGGACCCCCCCCCCAAACGCAACAAAAGAACAACAAATATAAAATCGCAAATAATAATAACAGAAAACACTAGACTCTTCACAGGGAGCAAACACAATAAACAATTCTGCAGTGTCAAGAGGTTCATCGACTATACCACGTTCATCTACAAGAAATCAGCCAAATAGAAGAGGCATATGGCCGTGGCTACCGGGGCGGCAGCTCGTTATCCTTCCAAGTGGTGCGTCGAACTGCCTTGCTGGCAGTGCGCAGCCTTATAAAGCCCCTTGGCGTATATCTCTGCCGGAACTATCTGCGATCACGTGCCTGGCGTATCAAAGTAGTTCCCGGGCTAGCTGCGACCTCTGATGGGGCTGTTCTACATCTACATCTACATCTACATCTACACGGATACTCTGCAAATCACATTTAAGTGCTTGGCAGAGGGTTCATCTAAACACCTCTTTTATTCCAGTCTCGTATAGCTCGCGGAAGGAATGAATACCTATACCTTACCGTACGAGCTCTGATTTCCATTATTTTATCGTGGTGATCGTTCCTCCCTGTGTAGGTCCTTGTCAAAAAAACATTTTCGCATGCTGAAACACGTATGTAACGTAGCAGCGATGGTGAGGCACGTTAAAATCTTTGACCAGAGAGCCTATTATCGTGGTTAGTCTGCGCTTGACCGCGCGAGTGTTGCGAGCAGTTCGCTAGTAGTAGTCGTACAGTAGAGTACAGTAGTAGTCGTCGTGGAGTACGCTAGTAGTCGTCAAGCAGAGCAGTCGGTCAGTAGTAGCAGCCCAGTGCGGTTGTGTGATGTAGTCTGTGGGCAACACTGGTCAAGATGCTGAATGAGGTATATTGTTAATTAAGGTAATCATCAGATAATGTAAAGTTTATTTATTGTAATTAATTTCCAACAAGTGCCCCAATAATAATTTTGATTTCAAAAGCAATTTTACAAAAAAAAATTTATTTAATTGAACTAACGATTTCGTTCCACTTCCCTTAAAGAAAAGTTTTAGTTAAATTACAAAAAAAAGAATATTATTATTTGCAATGCAGTTCCTCCAAGTCGTGTGCAAGAATAAGAGCAGAAATTTGACTAGCAGTTACAATGAGGTAAGAATTTAATTCTGATTTTTGCACGGGGCCAAAGACCGATATTTCGGTTTAATTGAATTATCATTATCACTGAGATTTTCTTATCACTGAATGGACTTTAATTTTTTTGTGAAGAACTTATATTTCAGTCAGATTGCGATTCTCACTTTTGTTGTCATTAAGTTTAATTGCTAGGGAGGTTACGTTTAGCTCCCATTCATTTATTATTTCTGTCTTTAAAATTTCAGTGGACAGGTTACACTTAGCGCAATGTACATTATCATTCTTAAATAATATTGTCATTTTTAAAATTTTTGTGGGGAGGTTACAATGCGCAGGAGAAAGTTGGTGATTGGAATTTCGTGAAAAGATTTCGTCGCAACGAAAAACGCCTTTCTTTTAACGATTTTCAGCCCAAATCCTGTATCATTTCTGTGACACTCTCTCCTATATTTCGCGATAATACGAAACGTGCCGCCTTTCTTTGAACTTTTTCGATGTACTCCGTCAGTCCTACCTGGTAAGGATCTCACACCGCGCAGCAGTATTCTAAAAGAGGACGGACAAACGTAGTGTAGGCAGACTCCTTAGTAGGTCTGTTACATTTTCTAAGTGTCCTGCAAATAAAACACAGCCTTTGGTTCACCTTCCCCACAACATTTTCTATATTTTCTTTCCAATTTAAGTTGTTCGTCATAGTAATACCTACGTATTTATTTGAATTCACGGCATTTAGATTGGACTGATTTATCGTGTGGATGACCTCACACTTTTCGTTATTTAGGGTCAACTGCCACTTTTCGCACCATTCAGATATTTTTTCTAAATCGTTTTGCAGTTTGTTTTGATCTTCTTATGACTTTATTAGTCGATAAACGACAGCGTTATCTGCAAACAACCGAAGACGGCTGCTCAGATTGTCTCCCAAATCGTTTCTATAGATACGGAACAGAAAAAGGGCCAATAACACTACCTGGGGGAACGCCTGAAATCACTTCCGTTTTACTCGATGACTTTCCGTCGATTACTACGAGCTGTGACATCTCTGACAGGAAATCGCAAATCCAGTCACATGACTGAGACGATATTCCATAAGCACGCAATTTTACTACGAGCCGATTGTGTGGTACAGTATCAAAAGCCTTCCGGAAATCCAGGAATACGGAATCGATCAGAAATCCCTTGTCAACAGCACTCAGCACTTCATGTGAATAAAGAGCTAGTTGTGTTTCAGAGGAATAATGTTTTCTAAACCCATGCTGACTGTGTCTCAATAGACCGTTTCCTTCGAGGTAATTCATAATTTTATAACACAATATATGTTCTAAAATCCTGCTGCATAGCGACGTTAACGATATGTGCCTGTAATTTAGTGGATTACTCCTACTACCTTACTTGAATATTGGTGTGACCTGTGCAACTTTCCAGTCTTTGGGTACGGATCTTTCGTCGAGCGGAATGTTGTATATGATTGTTAAGTATGGAGCTAATGCATCAGCATACTCCGAAAGGAACCTAACTGGTATACAGTCTGGACCAGAAGACTTGCTTTTATTAAGTGATTGAAGTTGCTTCACTACTCCGAGGATATTTACTTCTACGTTACTCATGTTGGCAGCTGTTCTCGATTCGAATTCTGGAATATTTACTTCGTCTTCTTTTGTGAAGGTCTTTCGGAAGCTGTGTTTTGTAAATCTTCTTTGGCAGCACTGTCTTCGATAGTATCTCTATTGTTATCGCTCAGAGGAGGCATTGATTGTTTCTTGCCGCTAACATACTTCATATACGACCAGAATCTCTTTGGATTTTCTGCCAGGTCTCGAGACAAAGTCTCGTTGTGGAAAGTGTTATAGGCGTCTCGCATTCAACTCCGCGCTAAGTTTCGAGCTCCTGTAAAGGATGTCCAATGTTGGGGATTTTACGTCTGTTTGAATTTGGTTTGATTGTTTCGTTGTTTCTGCAGCAGTGTTCTAACCCGTTTTGTGTACCAAGGAGGATCAGCTCCGTCGTTTGTTAGTTTATTTGGTATAAACATCTCAACTGCTGCCGATACTATTTCTTTGAATTTAAGCCACATCTGGTCTACACTTATATTATTAACTTGGAATGAGTAGAGATTGTCTCTCAGGGAAGCGTCAAGTGAATTTGTATCTTAATTCTTGAATAGGTATATTTTTCGCTTATTTTTCGAGGATTTGGGGATTACAATATTCAGTCTCGCTACGACAACCCTGTGCCCACTAATCCCTATATCGGTTTTGATGCTGGTTTTTAACTCAGGATTATTTGTTGCTAAGAGGCTCCACGAATTGGTAGTGATCCCTGGCGACTGGTGTTGTGTTGTGGTCGCCGGTAAGTAAGTGTTTTGACGACACAGACGACGTAGTTTTTTCTGGTGAATGTATGCCCTGTGTTGCAGGCATCCCGCGTTGGTTGCACGTGATGTGAGATGCCAGTGCAGTAGAAGCTACGATGCATGATGTAGGCGGCCATGGGAAAAAAGAGCTTGCTGTGTTGCTCAAGGACGATATTTTCTGAATCCGTGTTGGTTGTGTATCAATAAGTCGTTTTCTTCTAGGTGATTCATAATGTTCGAGTACAGTATATGCTCCAAAAAAAAAGTTCAAATGTGTGTGAAATCTTACAGGACTTAACTGCTAAGGTGATAAGTTCCTAAGCTTACACACTACATAACCTAAATTATCGTAAGAACAGACACACACACCGATGCCCGAGGGAGGACTCGAACCTCCGCCGGAAACAGTCGCACAGTCCATGACTGCTATGCTACAAAATCCTAATGCAAATTGAGGTCAGTGATATGTTTCTGAAATTCGATGTGTTACTCCAACTTCCTTTCTTGAATATTGGTTCAAAATGGTTCAAATGGCTCTGAGCACTATGCGACTTAACTTCTGAGGTCATCAGTCGCCTAGAACTTAGAACTAATTAAACCTAACTAACCTAAGGACATCACACACATCCATGCCCGAGGCAGGATTCGAACCTGCGACCGGAGTGGTCGCTTGGCTCCAGACTGTAGCGCCTAGAACCGCACGGCCACTCCGGCCGGCTTGAATATTGGTGTGACCTGTGCTAATTTCTAGCCTTTAGGAACAGACCTTTTGTCAAGTGAGTGGTTGTAAATGATTGCTAAGAAAGGCTCTGTTGTGTCTGCATACTCTGAAAGGAACCTGATTGGTATACCATATGGGCCGGAAGACTTGCCTTTCTTAAGTGATTTGTTTCGCAAAACCTAAGATAGCTACTTTTATGTCACTCATGGTAACAGCTGTTCTGGTTTCGAATTATGGAATATTTAGTCTTTCTTCTTTCGTGAAGGAATTATAGAAAACTGCATTCAGTAACTCCGCTGTAGTGGCACCATCATCGGTAACATTTCCGTGACTATCGAGCAGTGACCGTGTTGACTGTTTTTTGCCACCGGTGTACTTTACATACGACAAGAATCTCTTTGCGTTTTCTACCATATTTTGAGACAATGTTTCATTGTGGAATCTATTAAAAGCATCTCGCATTGACGTCCGCACTAAATTTCGAGCTTCCGTGAGACTTAGCCAGTCTCGGGGATTTTGCATTCTTCTGAATTTGGCAGGCTTTTTTCGTTGCTTTTGTAACAGTGTTCTGACGTGTTTTGTGTACCATGGCGGATCAGTCCCGTCTCTTATTAACTTATGCGGTATGAATCTATGTACTGCTGTCGATACTGTATCTTTGAATTTGAGCCATATCCGGTCTACACTTACACAATTAGCTTGGAAGGAATGGAGGCACTCTCTCAGGAAGGCATCAGGGGATTTTTTATCTACTGTTTTAAATAGATGTATTTTGCGTTTATTTTTAGTGGTTTTGGTTGATATGGTTTTGAGCCTTGCAACAATGACCTTGTGTTCACTGATTCCTGTATCCGTCATGACGCTCTCTATTAGATCTGTATTGTTTGTGGCTTAGAGGTGAAGTGTGTTTTCGCACCCATTTACAATTCGAGTGGGCTCATGAACTAATTGTTGAAAGTAATTCTCAGAGAAAGCATTAGTTCAATTTCGGAAGATGTTTTCGGTCTTCCACCGGCTTTGAACATATATTTTCGCCAACAAATCGAGGACAGATTGACGTCTCCACCAATTATTGTTGTATGAGTGGGATACTTAACCGTAATGAGAATCAAGTTTTCTTTGAACCGTTCAGCTACGAGGGCTATCCACAAAGTACATTACGTTTTGGAATTAAAAATAAATAAAGTATTGGAAATTTTTTTTATTATATACAGATGAAAGCCACACTTAAATACAACTTTTCTACATAGTTGCCATTTAAATTAAGGCACTTATCGTAGCGATGGACGAGCTTGGAAATTCCTTCGCCGTAAAATTCGGCTGCCTGCACCTTCAACCACGTAATGACTGTCTTTTGGGACAGAAAAGGTGTGATTTTTGTGGATTTCCTGGAAAGAGACACTACAATAAACTCTCAAAGGTATTGCCAAACTCTGCACAACCTCAGAAGAGCAATATAAAACACGCGCAGCGGAAAGTTGGGCTCAAAGGTCTTGCTGATTCACGACAACGCCCGGGCCCACACGCAAATGCCACTCGTGAAGTACTCGAATCTTTTAAGTGGGAGTTGTTTCCTCATCTGCCGTACAGTCCCGACCTGGCACCGAGCGACTTCCACTTATTCCCAGCAATGAAGAAGTGGTTGGCTATGCAGCGTTTTGATGACGACGCACAGCTTCAAGAAGAGGTAACCACGTGGTTGAAGGCGCAGGCGGCCGAATTTTAGGACGAAGGAATTTCCAAGCTCATCCATCGCTACGATAAGTGCCTTAATTTAAATGGCAACCATGTGGAAAAGTAGTATTTAAGTGTGGCTTTCATCTGTATATAATAAAAAAAATTTCCAATACTTTATTTATTTTTAATTCCAAAACGTAATGTACTTTGTGGATAGCCCTCGTATTATATCATCTTAGTCGGGGGGTCGGTAGAGGGAGCCAGCTTTTTTTTTTTTTTTTTTTTTTTTTTTTGTGCGGCTGTTGAGTGTAACCTCTACCCAATTCGCAAGATTTACGTATGTCAACTTCAATACAACATAAACT
The DNA here is from genome assembly GCF_021461385.2 of Schistocerca piceifrons. Taxonomy (NCBI): domain Eukaryota; kingdom Metazoa; phylum Arthropoda; class Insecta; order Orthoptera; family Acrididae; genus Schistocerca; species Schistocerca piceifrons. Next base: position 515,677,897 of record NC_060143.1, read on the forward strand.
GCTACCAGGAGACATAAACAGGCCACCACCTACTTTATTTAATCTATCCTTTCTGAACACGGTTTACCCCTCTGTAAAAATTTCGGCAGAATTTATCTTCAGCTTTAGCTTAATGTTCCTATAACGATTTCAGCTTCAGCGCTTTCTATCAGCGCTTGAAGCTCTGGTACTTTTCCAACACAGCTACGACAATTTACAACAAATTTGGCCGATTTTCGTCGTTTCTTAGCCGTGTACCCTTCGAGACTGGAGCCCTTTTTGATCTTTCCCGAGACTGTCTAACCTAAAAAACCGTCCAGTCCACGCCACATAGTCCCTAGTACCCGTGTAGCCGCTTCCTGTGTGTAGTGGACCCCTGACCTATTTCGCGGAACCCGAAACCCCACCACCCTATGACGCAAGTCGAAGAATCTGTAGCCTACACAGTCGCAGAAACGTCTGAGCCGCTGATTCAGGCCCTCCACTCGGCTCTGTACCAAACGTTCGCAATCGGTCCTGTCGACAATGCTGCAGATGCTGCATGAAGCAAATTTTACACAGACAAGTACCCTCAATCACATGGTGTTCAGCAGACACTGCTTTGTTCAGAATATCTGCCTCAAATTTAATACTCAATACATCGTTTGCTGTAAGTATTACATTTTTTGTTTTACAGATTGTATTTGCAAAGACTGCCCTTTACATGAATCAGAGTCTTACATCTGGAGCACGCAGAGTGTATGCTATCCATGGATAATATTTTTCACACCAATGGTTCAAACCATCATCATAATGAAAATTCAATGTTTCATCAACATTACCAGTGTGGAAGTACCCCTTTGCACTTATCTCTTTTGATCCCTGCTTGGTAGCAACAGGCTACTAACCACACACACACACACACACACACACACACACACACACACACACACACACACACACACATTCCCTTCCGAGGAAGGCTTGTGTACTAGTTTAAGCATTTAGATTTTTGTTAAACCCTCGGTGCTATTGACATGTTTATCTTTCCAAATATTTATATGGGCATCTTCAGTGTTCATTAATATACTGGCCAAACTAATGAAGCATCTGGTTATTTGGTTCTGACCATACTGATATTTGGGAAATGCCCACTTGCAGGCCATTGTTCAGCAAACAGCTTCCTCTATCTTTGATTCCGGGCCAGTTTGTTCCATCACCTCTCACACCGCAAGCTTGAGCTCTTCTTCGATGAAAAGCAGCTATCCTCTAACAATTTTATACTTATTGTTTCGCCAACACTTGTATTTGAATGCTCTATTCGTTAGGATTCTGGTATTATATCGAACCAACGAAGACCGGGCACACTACCCCCGGAGTTTAGCTTGCAAATTTCTGAAGTACTAAGACAACGGATTCATATTTAGGATGGTGGTTCTAATCACCATCCAGCTTTCCAGTGATTGCTATAAACCCTTGCGGCGACTCCTGGGATTTTTCCTTTGGAAGGACGCTGTCTGTTCCCCTAGAAATTGTTTCCCAATCTGAGCACGGTCTCAAGTGTCCTTGTAGGTGACAGAGTGTTGAATCCAAATTGTATATCCGCAAGAACAACACCGAAACGAAATACCCTCACAAATATTATTTACAACTTTACATCATCATTCACTTAGCAATAGCTTCATTCCTCACAATAAAATGAAACAATTGATTTATTGCAGTTATTAAGTACTAAGTTATAGAATAATGCATCAAACTGGAGAGAAAGTATTGTATAATAATAAAACAGAGACCTCTGACGAACAGTTGTCTCCACCTTTCTCATTCGTGGAACATTTCCTATGACTATGAACTACTTACTAATTCACACCCATAGGAAAGGAAAAACTTAAAAGTTAGTGGGAGGTGTTCATTTCGGTTTCAGAATAGATAAAATCAGTTCTGAATTAAGATTTAGTAATATCAGCGTCAAAAAGGAGATTTTTAATACATTCATTATATTTGTGAACAAGATGGGCCGGAATAGGATGTTAGGAATTCTCAGATGAATGATGGTGACGGAAATTCCAGTGTATATTCCATATATTCCACAACAAATTGGGAACGAAGGAAGTTCGACGACAACGAATTAATTTTCAATGATGTTGGACTACAGGATGAAGCAAAGGATGCAGTAACGTTCATTAACTGTCAGGGAGTGTGCATATGGAGCGATTTACCATGGAAAGATCGCATAACGTCCTGTCAATGGGTACATCAAAGCTGGCGCAAAATCATATGCGACAATTGTAGTTCATAATGGCACGTTCCAGGACTGTCTTTCTCAGCGTCCACCAGTCCACCATGGAATTCACGTTGTCGACTACATCAAAACAAAGTCAGCGTCCTGGTGTTTGCGGTACAACTTTTCCAGGTGCCTTTGAAGCACACAGTTGCTTATGTAGAGACAGGAATCGGCCCATCGTTTGTCAGTTTTTTTGACGAAGGTCTCTGAAGCTGTGGGTGCGGGTGTGCTGGCTTAAAAATGCTGGGTGATGGCGGGATGCCGTGGTTCACAGGGAAAGAAATGTCCTTCGTACTAGGCGCAGGAAGTATACTTTTAAATTAACACTCTATCCAGAAAATGCTCTTGTTGCAAAAGGTGCAAGCTCACAGATCGCATCAATGTGAGACCAACACAGGGGCGACAAGATGCTGCTTCTAGTCTGCAGGTTATCAGGGCAGGAACAAAAAAAGGCATTCCAGGCAGCCACCGACTGATTGAACATTTCGTTCCAGGAAATACACATAACGATCTGCCGGTGGTCAGCTACCAACAAAGAAGAAAGCCAGTAGCGTAGGTTTCTACTTTTCTTTCCTTTATTGAGTTTCGATTCCCCCCTAGCGAGGAGGGGGGGGGAGGGGGAGGCTGCACCAGCTTAGCACGCCGCTCTTCAGCCTACAGATTTTTTAAAACAGAAAGAAGATAATAAATAATCAAAGCAGGCTATAAAAATTGTGACTTAAATTGTAAAATGGCGGAAAATTGTGGAAGTTAAAACATAAAAGAAAGGGTTGGAGATTCTAATAAAATTCACAGGAAGCATACAGGTAAAATAGTAGACAAATAACTAAAAAAAAAACAGGGCGACATTCTGGTTTCTGTTTGCAAGAGATATAAAAAACACACCCAGCGACAGTATGATTTTTGTTTGCAACACTTTGGAAAAGACGCTCAACACTTAACACTCACTTAAAACACTGCACTAAAAAGTTGGCACAAAGATGACACCACAGCCAAGGGCAGATGGGGAGGACTTGGACAGATGAGGGGAAAAAAGCGGGTAGGGGAGGAAAACTGAAGTGGGGGAGAAGCTGACAGAGGGGGAGGACTCATAAGAGGGGGGCGCAGGGCAGATGCGAGAGGGAGTGGGGAAAGGCGGTGAAGGGGAGAACAAAAAGGACTCAGGGGAGAGAAGGGAGGCAGAGAGAGGGTAGGCAGTGGAAAAAACAGGATGGAAGGGGGGGGAGAGGGAGCCTGGGGAAAGGACAGAGGAAGGGAGGGGGAGTGAGGGTCAGAGTTGATATGAGGGATAAATGGAGGGAGAGAGGGCATCATCTGGGAGGGGAGTCGACGGAGTCCACCTTGGGGAAGGAGATGAAGGGTGTAGAGGTGAAGGGTAGGAGGGACACAACGGTGAAGGGGCAGCAGAGGGTTGGGATTGGAGAGGAGAGGAGCAATCAGGGGATGAGGGGGATCAAGGCGGTGGGAGGTATACGTTTCTAGAGGATTACAACTATTCATGGACTTGAACAGACTGCCTTAGCACAGGGGAATGAAACACACATATACCCATTTACGAATCGTAACTCGCATCCTAGCCAACAGAAACGTGAGAAATACATTTTACGACATTTTATGTGAGTGTAGTGCTCATTACCTTATTTGGACACGGCATCTCAAGACGAAAAACTGGCCAGTCACCTCCAGTCCTGCCGAGTGCCATTTACCAAGTGTACCGTGTACCTGCAGAGCAGACCAGCCAGAGCCTTTCTTGTACCAGTCTGGTCACGATAGGCCAAGCTGCGGCTTCCGTTCGGTCGAGCCCTTTTGACCACGCCTGTCGCTGGCCATGGACCAACGTCGCTAAATCCCAGCAAACTACAGACAAGCACACACGGCTTGGAGGTAGAACTCTAACTGCAATTCCAATTTAGATTCCCTCGTTTCAAAAATCCACTTTCCACAATTTAAGACAGGATGATGGTGTCCATACACACCAAATTTCTCAGGCAAAATGCAGATTCCTCCCATTTATGTGCGTTATTTTGAACACGGAAGAAAATGGAGCATACACGCATTTTCACGTCGCTGACCCATCGTTAGCTGTTGTTTCTTAATGTGATAATCATGTACAACTGTATGGCACAGGCTATATTTTCCTTAAGCATTTTCTCATTTCTTAAAATATCTGTTCATGTCAGCTTAATGTCTATTACACCTAGCATCACAGAAATAGAATATTAACCACATTTTAAGTTCATGACAGAGTGCTAAGGTCAACTCTGTCATAGGATACCTCCTCACTTTCGGACTCTCTTAAGATAATCAAATGCCTTTTCACCTAAAATGTTTCCTAAGGCTGCCACACACCAACGCAGATGAGTTGTAAATATCAACTTAATTCTATGTGTCACTTTATAAATTCGGTAACGTAGTTGATTTTGTTACCATCCCGTTATAAGATCTTTCCACAACGAAAACAAGCCTGATAACCGCTCCAACTCGCGAATCACATCCGTGGTGCTCTCTCCATCACTTCCACCCAGCCAGCCGCACATCATTGATATCAAAGGACTTATTATTAAAATTCATCATAAGAGTCATTCTACATGGTGAGCAACTTTTTCCCTTCAGTCGGATTACAGTCACTAAGTAGCTCAAATAGAAATCTCTGAGGGGAAGACGATGTTCTTTTCAATGAACACTATTGAGAAAATTTTGTGTTCAGGTTTCGACAGGTTGTCCAACGGGCCGACTTACCACTAAATCTGAGCGGAGGGGGATGGGGATTTTCCCTTGTAAGAATAAGCAGTATCGCTTACCCGCCATGTTCTCGCGAATCACCCAGTCTTTGATACACAGCATTTGAATCCACCAGATTTTGACGGAAAGAGGTGTCCTCCGCCAAGTCACATAGCTCTGCTTGTTCTGTCTACGTCCCGTTATGTTCTGACAACACTGTTTCCTTAGTTACAAGGGTGTCTTGCTCTCCACCCTTCACTGACGAGGTACAAGCTGTCACAACGAGAATAATAGATACTAATGTTCAGGGAGGAATTCATCACCCTGCTGATGCTTGCGTCCAGAAACACTTTTTTTTATGATTGGTGTTGCTTATAGTGATTTGTAGTTAATGATGTAAGAGAACAGCAGCAAGTTTTTCGGCTGTTTTAGATTCAATAGTTACATGTATCTACATTCAGCTCCAACACACACCTATCCTCAAATGCTGTGTAGTTTGCTGTAGCTTACCGGTATCATAACCATGCTATAGACACTAACATACATCCGAATACGTATTCCGCAAACCATTGCACGGTTACTGCTATGTCGTAGCAGTATTATCGGTTTCTTCTTTCCTTTTCCAGTCACATGCGTGACGACCGAGTAAAAACTAATGTCTGTGTGCCTCTGTAAATGTCATAGTACCCTCTATGATCGCTACGCCGGATATAGGTTTTAAATGACCAAGAAATCCTTATTGCTGCACCTTTACTATAGAAGCACTGCCACAAAGAAAGACTGGTACATCTGCAACTCTTCGATACCGAATGACTGTCTATAAATATGTCCCAATACGTGTCCTAATCTCATTTATACTATTATAATGATCGCTATGCTGGATATGCGACAAAATCATGTATTAGCATCTTCGTTGAATGCATAGTGTGAGCTGAAGTGTTGGCAGAAGAACCAACACTTGCTAGGGGAGGCCGAAATGCACGCGTTTAATTACACGCTGACTGGCGTGAGGTCTGGAACAGTTAAGGGAAATAATAGTAGCAAATAAAGTACGTAGTTGATATAATACTTAACTTTAATCCACAATTGGTGTACATCGCTCTTGACGGTACGTGTTATAATCTCAATATCAAATGCTATGGCGCCTTGCTAGGTCGTAGCGAATGACGTAGCTGAAGGCTATGCTAACTATCGTCTCGGCAAATGAGAGCGTAGTTGTCAGTGATCCATCTCTGCCTAAGACGCCTGTACAAATGGAGCGACTGCTAGTAAGTCTCTCTAGACCTGCCGTGTGGTGGCGCTCGGTCTGCAATCACTGACAGTGGCGACACGCAGGTCCGACGTATACTAACGGACCGCGGCCGATTTAAAGGCTACCACCTAGCAAGTGTGGTGTCTGGCGGTGACACCACATGAGCCATGGCCGGCTTGATTCATGCCGTTTGTTCTTTGGCATTGTGCCACCATCGAGTAGAGGATACTGCTACTGCTGTACTATCTTTCGTGTGACCGCTATATTTCCGTGTGGTGGTGCGTGCGGCAGTCAGTCGGTTGGGACAGAGCATAGAAGAAGTCTCCACAGCGGGTGGTCGGGCTGGGACCGCTGGCGTCATCCACACACGGTTGGATTGTTTGGCGGTAGCTGCGAGAGCTACAAAGTTTGCCGCCCACCGAAACTAGACACTGAAGTTCACTGATCAGCTAACCTATTATGAAACCACAACTGCTGTGACATCTCTTCGTTCATTGCCGGTTGTTGCTCCCTGGGCCGTTGCAGCTAGCAGCAACATATTGTGTGTTGGAGTCAGCGAAATTTTGCAGCCATCTTCCAGTATGGTCTTTAACTATGAAGTTGGTTGTTACTTATCAGTGAAGTGCACCAGCGGTATTTTCTGCCTTGTGGCCGTTACCACCCCCATTACCTGCCCTGGTCATTAGCGTTGTTTTCCGGCAGTGTGTTTTCTTCGGTGTGTTAATGCTGTCCATCTCGGCATGTAGTTCGATAGCCTTTTAGTTGTTTGTTAATTTTCTTTCCTTAAGAGTGGTTATTGTGTCTTGGCTGATTTTATATGCCAATTTTGAAGACTTAGTATGGTAGGTATATTCGTCCTCAGCTGACATTTTCCATTGGCATACCTTTGGTCGTACTGAAAGGAATTGATTAGGTTGTTGGTCGGTCCTTCAGGCGTCCCTGGGTCGGGTTGCCATCCGATTATTTAACCTTACTCTTGGCTGCCTGTCTCATCTCACTTTACGTTAGTGCTACATACTCAGGTCGACCCTTGGAACACTTCTGAGCACCACTGTTCTTTTGGTTTTAGATTGTGATTTTCATTTTACTCTGATGCACTGAGTCGGCTGGTGTGGCCGAGCGGTTCTAGGCGCTTCAGTCTGGAACCGTACGACCGCTACGGTCACAGGTTCGAATCCTGCCTCACGCATGGATGTGTGTGATGTCCTTAGGTTAATTAGGTTTAAGTAGTACTAAGCTCTAGGCGACTGATGACCTCAGATGTTAAGTCCCACAGTGCTCAGAGCCATTTGAACCATTTGTGATGCACTGTGCAAGGCCTTCAGCTGTCTATTGATTTAGTTTATTTTAATTTTGAAATAAGGCCTTCAGCCGCCTAAAATTAAAATTTGAAAATTGATTTCTTTAGAAACTAAATTTTGAAAGTTTGTTCTATCTGAAATTAGTGTTATCCAGGCCTTAATCCCTGAATTGTTCAATGTCCAGTGCGTGGCCCTCATCCGAGCTTTTACGTGAATAATTTTAAGATAAGTTGAAGATTGAGTTGTTGAATAACTAAAATTTTGAAGGTTTGTTCTATCTGAAATTCTCGTTATCCAGGCCCTAAGTTCTGAGTTGTTCAATGTCCAGTGTGTGGCCTTCAGCTGAGCTTTTACGTGAAATATTTATAAGATAATGCCTTTTTTTAGGCGTCTTAAATTAAAAGTTTGCTAATTGATTGGTTTAAAACAAATTTTCTTAAAAAATTTGTTCTATCTGAAGTTCTTGTAATCCAAGCTCTAAGTCCTGATTCGTTCAATGTCTTGTGTGTGGCCTGCAGCCGAGTATTTACGTGATATAAGTAAGGCCTTCAGCCGCTTGTATTCTTTCAAGAAAATTTTATGACTTGTGTTCAGGCCATCAGCCGTTCTTGTTTTTGGTGTGGTTTTGGGCCTTCAGCCCAAGAGGTATTGCAAGTTTTCTTAACTAGGCCTTCACCCGTATTATTTTTATTCGATCCTTTTAAGGCAATGTGTTCTTAGGAAAATGAAGTTTGTGTGTTTTGTGCAACTAACAGTAACTGGTTACGGCCCTCTTAACAACGATAACAACTCAATCTTGCGAAACCAGATTTCAACTGTTTCATGAGAAATGCATTACCCGTTTTTCAGTGGCGATATACCTCCATAACACAATCCTAACAGCATCACAGAGCTTACAACACGCACACTATCCACTGAATCGTTTACATTGGTGTAACAGCCTCGCACCTCCAAGCAAATTTCAGAGCTACGAAAAGAGTGGGGAAAGATTCAGCGTGTAATCATAATTTCGTTCAGTTTTCCTCCTTGTACTCTTCCCGAGTGGAACGACAGCATCTCGCAATTAACAGTTTTTTGTATGATTTGAATTCTAAATGCTCTGTGATAATTTTCGAGGTGTTGATTTTACTTAGCAACGCCTAACCTCTACATAAACGATCTCCCAACCACACACAACTTAACGATGGCAATCTACGCGGATGACACAGCCATCCTCGCGCAAGATTGGAAACCATCAAACATTACGTCACGCCTACAGACTGCACTCCGAGTGGCTGAGCCTTGGTTGGAGAAATGGCGTGTTAGAGTAAACGTCGACAAGTGCGAAGCCGTTCTGTTCACTAGAAGACCGAAGAAACTGCGCAAACACCGATACTGCAGACCAATAACTCTACATGCACGCCCAATACGTTTCCGCGAGAAAGTCAAATACCTCGGTGTCTGGCTGGACCGGAAATTACTCTGGAGGGACCACATACAACACATGACCAACCGAGCTAGCGCGAGGCTCAAACAGCTCTATCCTATGCTCAACAGGCGTAGCACACTGAACAGAAGGGTGTCGAGGTCCATGTACATGACACTTATCCGACCCCTGATGACGTACGCAGCTCCTGTCTGGGGATACGCTGCGGCTACACGCCTGCGCCGTCTGCAGCTCATACAAAACAAAGTACTCAAAATCATAAGCAATGCTCCACGATACACACGCATCACGGACCTTCACCGGGAATACCGACTTGACACTCTCGCGGAGGTAATCAACAAACTTACCACAAGACTATACAGAAACTCCAGACATTCGCAGAACCCGTTTATTCTGAATCTAGGGAACTACGACCACAACCATAGATGGAAACATAAAATACCAAAAGACATACTTGTAAGGACCTAACATCTATGGCCAAGCATACGCAAACATAGCGGTACAGGCGAGCCCCTCTTAATCAGACGCCATTACTGGATATCCAGCTGGAATAGACTGCCGAATAACTGGCACCACGCAGGGAAGCCGTACCGTACACTGTATGCAGACAAGCTCCACACATCCCCCATCTATGGCCGATCTCCCACTACTGTATAACGATCTTGATTGTTCCAGGAATGTAGCGGCTGCAGCAACTGGGATACATCGCCATCGCTTGCCACGGTAATGATGCATGATACCCATACTAACAAATCCAACCTTGCATGAACTATCGCAGCTAGTAAGCCACTACTGCTCTTAGTACCCATCCCACTGTCGCAGAGGTTTTTTTCCACGGCACGAGCCATGGCACTTTTTTCCCTCTGCTCTTCAAATCGCTACCCTCACTCGCGTTTCGTCCACTATCTATCACCTGATGGACCGTGTTAATGCGTAGTCTTACCCAGACGCACGGATAACATCACAGCCCAGCATCCTGAAATCCACTTACTAGATAACTAACATGTTTACGGAGGTGACAGTAGAACGTTTGGTTTGTTCACCACGTTGGTGCGGGCGTGGAGGGGCCCCATCTCTATAAAAAAAAATGCTGTTGGAGACAGGAGTGTCAAGGAATAATGTGTACTTTACGTTTAACTGCCCCTCGATCTACATGGCAGTTTGGCACACAGCTTCTCCCATTCCATTTGAACGTGTCTCACTTTCATACCTCTCATTCTCGACCTCCACAATAACTTTGAGGCCCAATAGCTGTTAAATTATATGTTCAGGTGAACTGTAACATCGATTGAACAGCTCAAAACACCATAGTTACACATCTGTATGTCCCTCTTTCCAGAGATGGAAGCGGTACTCGGCTGTTCGGTACAGGATGCCAAATCAGACACATTTCAGCCGTCTAATTTCCAAAATGTTATTTTATTTAGCTACCAGTTTTGGTGATTGACTACACCATCAGCCGATATTCGGCAGATGATGGTTGAAGTGATCGCTACATCAAGCAGAAATCTGCAGATACCAGTATTCGAATGCTGGCCCCTATTTTGATCGGAACCGTCGTTGGAATCTTCCAACACGTCAATCAGGGGGTTCAAAATTGCGTAGTAAATCGCCAAAATGGTAGACAAATAAAATAACTGTTAGGAAATTAGACAGCGGAAAGGTGTTTTACTCGACATCCTCTACATAGTCACTGTCTACCAATCATGTGAGCCCACATCAGTTCATGTTACATGGCTCAGCCATGAAGCAAAAGCATCATGTGGATGCTGCTAGGATCATATAGGATGGCACACTCCATTCGAATGTGTAACAAAAAGGCAATTAATCTCTGAGAAAGACGACTTGCTTCTCCCAGAAGCATAAGGATGGATTGGGATATGCGTTGAAGTTCACAGAAAACCTTTTTTTGCTCAATCAGTGCATGAGTTGGGGATGGAAGGGTAATTTATAATACTGGTGCGATATATCGATAATCATGCACTTATGACGTATATGTTTTATCTGTAGGACGTCCGCAAGTGTTACAGTTGTCTGAAGTACGCGGAAAGATCTGGTCTGACCGATAACCTTAATGTAACTAAATTTATTGCACATTAGTAGGACTAGAAATCCCGCACACCGTCGTCGGAAGCATTAACCACAGTAAAATTCCTAGCGTTCAGCATATGGAGCGACCTGAAGACCCTTACATATATTGTCGTCAGGCTCATTTGCTGGAATTTTACGGGAAGCAACTCTATACTGAGGGCTGATAGCCGGTAAGCTAAGGCAGAAGAATATGTTAGGCTCAAATTCATTTGCATGGTATTTTAAGGAGTTTAATCCACTCACTAAAAAGTGAAAGTGTTGGAGGCGAGTGACCGTAATTCCCGTCGGCATGTCACCTGCAGAGTGTGACACTATAATACGGATCGATGTGTAAGATGCACTACGGTGAGAGCTGTTGCTGGAGAAAATATCGAGACTGTCAAGGTCTGGCGTATTTGCTGGCTAATTCGCTTTCGATGTAAGACAGTCGAATAAGCGTGTAGGTATTGGATTTTCTTCTAAAAAATTAACTGTGCTGTGCATGTACAAACTACCAAATGGATATATACTTTTCTAGATGAAGTACTGTATCATGGTCGGTCCACTCTCGAAGAGCACGTGGGTAGAAAAACGAGGAATGCTATGACTGAGCCCTGAAATTCTCAGTAAAATTTTTATGCCTATAAATGGAGAGACTGACATCTTAATAGGTAAACTAGATTTATGTGTACCTCTACATGCTTACTTCCCAATCCATGGTATAGTGCCTTCACATGAGCGCTGAATTTTCGTATTTTATGTTTATGGTCCTTACGCACAATGAATGTTGGCAGCAGTAGAACCCTCTTGCAGTCAGCTTCAAATGTCGGTTCTCTAAATTTTTGTAATGGTGTTCCTCGTAAGGATCATCGCCGTCACTGCAGGGATTTCGATTTGTCTACCTGGTGATTATAATCTGACTGCAGGTGAAGAAAAAATTACTCACCATGCAGAGGGACTCTTGTGATCAATTTAAATAATCAGTTAATCAATTTGATATTAATGGCGTGCCGCCGAGCGAGTGGAAGCGATGCTGAGAGGGTTACGGATATAATTCGTCAGTTGGTGCAGTTATCAGGCGTGTTTATTTTATTTTATTTTATTTTTTTTTGTTCGTGAGAACTTTTAACAAAATTTCAATCTACCACGTGCACAGGGAGATCTCGTTATCGCAATAAAATCAACTATATTACCGAGTGTATAAAGTGACAAATAGAACAGACCAGCTCATCTGTGCTGCTATGTCGCTACCTTAAGTGAAGTTGCAGTTGACGAGTCGTTTGCGTATCTTAAGAGTTCGAAAGTAAGGATGCATCCTGTGACATACGCGGTCTTAGCAGTCCGTCATGAGCCAAAAATGAGTTTAATATTCTAGTCTTGTGCTGCAGGACATAGCAGATGCTAAGTCGATATTAACAGATATTTTTAAGGAATGAGACAACGCTCATAAGAAATGTAACCTCTTCACTCTAAGAATCAACACGTAACGGTACTTCAGCGATGTGAAAATGCTTGTATGCTATGTTCGAAAATAGCAGGCAAAAAAAGGGAGGAAATACATTTTGCATTTTAAATTTAGGGTGTATGGACAACAAGATCCCGTCTCAAATCGAGTAAAGTTGTTTTCTTAAAATGAAGAGTGAATATCAAATGCAGAATTGCACCTGCTTGTCTCCCAGTGAGCTAAGAGTTAGCGTCGTCAGTAGAGAGATAGCAGCATTTGTGGTCACGAGAGTACGACCGACCAAAAGCCCCAGCTTAGCCTGTCATGACCAAGCAGGTACAACGAAAGGCTCCTGCTGGCTGGCTTTGCAGATACATGGTACACTTAGTAGATGGTACTGTGTTGGACTGGAGGCGAGAGCCAACTTTTTTCATATTGAGATACCGTGTTCAAGCAAGAAAACGAGCACTACAATTGTAAATCGTACAATGTATTTCCCACGTTTCTTTTGAATAGGATGCGACTTGCTTCCCCGAGATAGATAGAAGTGTGTTTCACTCCCCTGTCCCTCGAAATCCCGCTCGGGATCGTGGACAGAGGTAATGCTTTAGAGACGTGCACTGCCTGTTTTGTTCTTTGTCGGCAGATGAGCACCTGCATTTCGCTATCTTTATTTCCCAGACTTAAACGTTCACTAACGCAGTGGCTGCTTCAAAGACCTTTCCAGGAAGACAATGTCGCTCCGTGCACAGCGGCCCTGGCCAGTCTTGTTTTGTTCCTGCCCCGACAGCACACAGACCAGATGCGGCGCCTTGTGGCCGTTGTATCACACGTTCTTTGATGTGACCTGTGCCCTTGAAGCAGTTGCATCAAAGGCATTTCCTGGAAGGAGTGCTCAATTAACAATATACATCCTGCGTTCTGTTTTAAGAATGCTTCTCGCTTGTGTACTACTCCATCACCTGCGTGTTTGAGCTAGCTGACCTGTAGTGGCAACCTCAAAGACCTTCCCAGAAAGACCAACAAATATGGGGCATTTACTGCCACCAGACACACATCGGCGCCTGCTTCAAAGGCATCTAAAATGTTACACCGCAGACACCAGGACGCTGACCTTGGCCCGTATGTAGCCAACACCCAAAAATATAGGAAAATCACCCAATAGCCTTCCAAACCAACAGCAAAGCACAGTCTGAGCGGTTGTTCCCGCCAATTTCTGAGTTGTGGATCATGGGGAGGGGAGGGTTGGTGTGGCAGGAGAGAGGACTGGGGATTTTACAAAGGATGAGTGGATTTCCCAGATGGGTTGGATGGTAATTGATTGATTAGGGGGCAGGCAGTGGAAGTGGGAGGGGGTCCCACGGTACTGAATAAATTGAAACTAGTGCAGAAATGGCTTTATTTCTATACGAGCATCACAGAATGGTTTACTGTGAGAATTCAGTGAGTGTAATTTCCTAGAAGAGTCGCTCAATTTCTGTTGCTCCTTCATAAGTCTAGTGCAAATTCTAGGAAAGGAAAAGTAGTGAGATTGGACCTCACACGAAGATTTACCATCAATCCTCCTTCCCTCATTGCTTTTGCGTGTGGAATACAGAAGCAGTGAGGGGAGTGCTGGGGGGGGGGGGGGGGGGGAGGTGGAAGTGACTGTGCTATACAAACTCTGCCACAAACAATATTGTGGCTTAGGGAGTATAGACATAATGTAGATTTGTGTATAAAAGTAACACGTAACAATGATATGTAACTGAAAAGAACAAAATAGCTTTTTTAATATGAAAATTATGGAAGATAGGTTGACAGGAAAAATGAAAGTACTGGGTTAAGTAGGAAACGATCTACATCACTCAACTGCTGCAAACACCCAGCTAAAGATTGTCTAATAGCTTTCAGGTACAACAGAAATTTGATTTTCAGAATTGTTCATGTAACTGTTGACCAAATTAGAAAAATTTAAATGCTGTTGTGGTCCACACATTAATAGGCATAACCTTAGGTCAGAGGTTTAACACAACGTACAGACATCAAAAAAAGTATCACATCCGCTCGGTTCCAGGAGTTCCGGAATCTGAACAGAAAATTGGAATAGAGATAAACATAAATGTCACTTCTGCCCTTTTTATTGCTCATGAAAACCACACATTGCATGTTGCACCACCATACAGCGAGACCTTCAGGGGTGGTGGTCCAGATTGCTGTACACACCGGTATCTCTAATGCCCAGTAGCACGCCCTCTTGCATTCATGCTTGCCTGTATTCGTCCTGGCATACTATCCACAAATGCATCAAAGCACTGTTGGTCCAGATTGTCCCACTCCTCAACGGCGTTTCGACGTAGATCCCTTGCAGATTGGTTGGTGGATGACGTAGATCCCGCAGATTGGTTGGTGGATCACGTTGTCCATAAACAGCCCTTTTCAATCTATCCCAGGCATGTTCGATAGGGTTCATGTCTGGAGGACATGCTGGCCACTCTAGTCAAGCAATGTCATTATCCTGATGGAAGTCATTCACAAGATGTCCACAAAGGGGGCACAAATAGTCATCCATGAAGACGACTGTCTTGCCAGTATGCTGCCGATTTGGTTGCACTATCTGTCGGAGGATGGCATTCAAGTATTGTACAGCCGTTTCGGCGCCTTCCATGACCACCAGCGGCGTACGTCGGCCCCACATAATGCCACTCCAAAACAGCAGGGAACCTCCACTTCTCTGCACCTGCTGGATAGTGTGTGAAAGGCGTTCAGCCTGACCGGGTTGCCTCCAATCGCATCTCCGACGATTTTCTGGTTCTAGGCATATGCGACACTCATCGGTGAACACAACCTGATGCGAATGCTGAGCGGTCAATTCGGCATGTTGTTGGGCCCATCTGTAGGCGCTTCGTGGTTGCGAAGATGGTTCAAAATGGCTCTGAGCACTATGCGCCTTAACTTCTGAGGTCGTCAGTCGCCTAGAACTTAGAACAAATTAAACCTAACTAAGGACATCACACACATCCATGCCCGAGGCAGGATTCGAACCTGCGACCGGAGTGGCCGTGCGGTTCTAGGCAATGCAGTCTGGAACCGAGCGACCGCTCCGGTCGCAGGTTCGAATCCTGCCGGCTGCGAAGATGGACATCGCCATGGGTGTTGGGAGTGAAGTTGCGCATCATGCAGCCTATTGTGCATAATTTGAGTCGTAACACGACGTCTTGTAGTTTCACGAAAAGCATTATTCAACATGGTAGCGTTGCTGTCAGGGTTCCTCCGAGCCCTAGTCCGTAGGTAGCGGTCATCCACTGCAGTAGTAGCCCTTGAGCGGCCTGAGCAAGGCATATCATCGACAGTTTCTCTCTTTATCTCTGAACAATATCAATTTGGTTCATTTCGAGACGCCTCGACCCTTCCCTTGTTGAGAGCCCTTCCTGGCACAAAGTAAAAATGCGGACGCTATCTTACCGCGGTAATGACCGTCTAAGCATGACTGAACTGCAGACAACACGAGCCGTTTACCTCCTTCCTGGTGGGATGACTGTAACTGATCAGCTGGGAGCCCCTCCGTCTAATAGGAGCTGCTCATGCTTGGTTGTTTACATCATCGGGAGCGTTTAGTGACATCTCTGAATAGTCAAAGGGACTGTGTCTGTGATACAAAATCCACAGTCAAAGTCTACCTTCAGGAGTTCTTGGAACTGTGGTGAAGCAAATGTTTTTTTGGTATATGGATAAGGTATTAACCTGAATATCGTGTATTGAGGCAAAATAAGTAACGGCGCGTATAGTTCCAGTACCTTTAGCGGCTTCCTACAAACGTTACACATGATTTATAACCAATTAGAAACATTTACTTGCTCACAGGCCACATAAATTAATGGAGGGGGAAAAGATTAACGCTTACAAAATTGCTGCTGAAGTAAAGTTTCAGGCATGACATATTGTTATTTCATTACTACTAACTGTATTAGCTACACTGTTTCCAGATAGTACCCATATAAAAGGACAAGATTAGTCTATGCAACCGAGCGAGGTGACGCAGTGGTTAGACACTGGACTCGCGTTCGGGAGGATGACGGTTCAATCCCGCGTCTGGCCATCCTGATTTAGGTTTTCCGTGATTTCCCTAAATCACTCCAGGCAAATGCCGGGATGGTTCCTCTGAAAAGGCACGGCCGACTTCCTCCCCCATCCTTCCCTAAGCCGATGAGACCGATGACCACGCTGTCTGGTCTCCTTCCCGAAAACAACCAACCCGATCAGTCTATGCAGACGTAACGAAACACCTATGTGACAGCAAAGGGCGCCAAAACATCCTCTGGTGGCAGCTTAGACATGTATTCTGGCATGCTACCGATCATACAGGTACCGAAAGACATCCTGCAATAAACTGTTCCAAGCAGGTTGCGCGGTTTCTTGTAATTCGGCAATGGTCCTTGCAGACCACAGAGTACGAGTAAGACCCCACTTCAGTTGGCGAGAGGTATAGTGATCCGCCATACCTGTTCAATTGGCGAGAGATATAGGGATCTTTCTGGCTACAGCAGTTGTTGTACAACATGAAGAGCACGACTCTGAGAAGCCGTATGTGGACGTTCATTGTCCAGCTGAAAAAGCACATTACCTTCCTGTGAAATAAATAGCAATAGCATGAGGACAACAGTCCATGCATTCATGCTAGTACTGGTTACTCCACCCTCCAGAAATGTGACAGCTAGTTGCAGCTATGCCACTCTCCCCACCTCGATTTTGACATGGGACCTGTGTATTGTGGACGAATGCAATCTGGAAAGGCAGCTCATCAAGCATACTCCATACGCGTTTACGTCTGTCATTTGCAAACAGACAGAACCTAATTTCATCACTTAAGACAGCAAAGCTCCGTTCAACTCTCCAGTTTTTGACGACAACATTCTAGCCATGCTCGGCGATAACGTGGTGTCAGTAGTAGCCCCACCAGAGGCCCATGTGATCTTAATCCTGCTGGAGGCCGGCTGCTGTGACCGAGCGGTTCTAGGCGCTTTAGTCTGGAACCGCGCAACCGCTACGGTATCAGGTTCGAATCCTGCCTCGGGCATGGATGTGTGTGATGTCGTTAGGTTAGTTAGGTTTGAGTAGCTCTAAATTCTAGGGGACTAATGACCTCAGATGATAAGTCCCATAGTGCTCAGAGCCATTTGAACCATTTCAACCTGCTGGAAGTACAAGATGCCCAATGCTCCCTGGTGACACAGCAGGTATAACATGTGCCAGGATATCGCCAGTGGATCACATTCGAGCGGCCACTGCTGGCCGCACATCCCGTCGATCTTGACGTGCGTCTGCACTACGCTGACATCCAGAATGTGGTCTACAGGTGTGGGAATGTTCCACAGACCACTGTTTAAAACAGAGTAGCAGTACCCCACTGGTACATTGTGCGCAACATCCAGCTTCCTGCAGATCCACAATGCGACCCCGATCAAATGGCTGAAGCTGTTCAACAGGAGTAGGTACACGTCGATAAACTGTGATTGCACTCTATAACGAATGGTGCAAACACTGTTCGCCACTGCACTCATCATCACAGCTACTGCTTGCCGGGAGAACAGAAGGTCTACAGACGGGTCCCCTGAGCGCCGTGTGATCGCCGATCCGGTGACACGTTAATCACCAACACTATAAACCCTGAGTATCGAAATAACATTCCCTGGTGTCTCTCAACATGGTCCTAGAGCGTGCTGCATTTTTTACCGGCACTACATATCACTGAATTTGCTTGCAAAATTATATCATTGTGCAACACATAGCTCAGGAGATACCAGGTCACGAACATCGAGATGCGTGATAAATTAGGCTTTGTACATGGAAGTTCGATTCCTTAAAAAATCGGGCATGTGAGCGTTACTGATACACATACATTGGCTCAGTCATACATCAATGCAAAAAAGGCTTTCTGGAACGAAAGATCTCTACAGCTTTGTATACCAACATGTAGATGAGGAAGATGATCTTGACAGTGTACAAATAGAGAGCAGGTTTGTGGAGAATTGAAATGTGGGCAGTGGGGGAGAAAAGAAGTAGTGTGGTGCCAAAGAGGTATGTAACAAATCATCTGGACTGATGAAGTATTAAACTAAAACGAAATAACAATAAAATAATTGTGGTAGGAACTCTTGTCAGAAGGAGTGATAATAATGACGCATCCGCAGTGCTGTCGAGAAACAGTTAACTAGATGCCGGAAGGAGCATCAAAGGAGAACAATTATGGAAGTAGGGAAAGAATACGAAAACCTTCCGTATAGTGTGTGTAGAAGTCATATAACATAAAAAATATTAGCGTCGTATGATAAGAATGAAGTCGCATGAAACCAGGTAAAAGACTAATTACCGAAAATATCCATGCAATCTATGTACTAAACGTTGTAAGTTTCCTTTTTTAATTTATTTTTAATTTAATGCGTCTAGTTCAGTAGGATCGAATTGAGCAACAAGTCTGCAAAGTCATCGAACGTGTCAGAACGTGAAATTACAACTTGAAAGTAATAACAGATAAAATAGAATGTTTATGAATCCAAAAAAAAAAAAAAAAACACACGCCAAACATTTATGCAAACGCAATCAACAATATAACACAGTAATCAGCTTCATTTTTCAAGGAACTCCTCGACAGAGTAGGAGTGACCCATGAGGAAACTCTTCAGTTTGGATTTGAAAGCACCTGGATTGCTGCTAAGATTTTTGAATTCTTGTGGTGGCTTGCTGAAAATTGATGCAGCAATATACCGCACAACATACAGCGCAAAAGTAAAGTGCTATCCAGATGCAGGTTAGATTTCTGTCTAGTGTTAACAGAGTGCAATCTGCTAATTCTTAGGAGTTAACAAGAAATGACAATAAAGAATATTGTCGCAGAAGAAGGAACCCTTAGGGGTGATGAATGCAGTTTTCTCACGATCAGCCGCATCTACTTCGATCTGCCAGTATCCGGAGTACATGTCCATGGTTGAGAAAAACTTAGCCCCCTTCAGAGAATCTAGTGTATCGTTAATTCGTGGAAGAGGCTAAACGTCCTTTTTAGTTATCTTATTGCGCTTCCTGTAATCAACACAAAAGCGCCAACTACAATCCTTCTTCCTGACGAGGACCACTGGTGACGGCCATGGGCTCTGCAAAGGCTGAATGATGTCATTCTTCATCATTTTCTCTACTCCGTCGAGAATTATTCGACGTTCCGTTGCTGCCACACGGTATGCTCTCTGGCTTATTGGTTGATGGTCTCCAGTGCTAATCCGGTGTTTCACCGTCGGTTTGTCTAATTTGCTCTTCACCTGTGGACTGAAGCATTCTGAGAATTCTTACAGAATGGCAAGTAGCTTCTTCTGCTGTTCCTTAGCGAGATTTGGTGATAGCATAGGTAGAAGATCTTGTCTCTTAGTGGTAGCACTAATTTAGCCCACATACTCGGCATGGGAGGTTTCTATGACGCTCAGCTGTTCTGCAATTAACGGCTCAGCGTTTGCTACGCACGTGCGTGTTGTAAGGATCTGCGGTTCTCGGCAACAGTTAACTATCTAGCCAATCCGTTCTTAAACGTGACTATAGAGGCTGGGTGACCAAGTTACTCTCCAGTGGTATGCTTCTCTTACATTCCACTACCAGACGCATGGCATGACACATGTCAGTTACCTTCCTAGTGCTGACCGCAGGATTGATCACTTCATCCAGCACACATACTCTCCACACAACCGGATGCACATCTTCCTGTCCACAGTATCTCGTCTAATCTAGCTTAATCTTCGAGCGAATACAATCTAAAATTGCCTGAGAAGCTTTCAAAAAGTCCCATCCGACAATGACGTCATGACTACAATCTTGTAAGACGATGAATTCTAAGGGCTGTGTATGGCCACTTATACCCACACGAATGGTACATCTTCCTGTAGGTTTTAAATATTTCCCATTAGCCACCTTCAGCAGAGATTCTTTGTTGTTGACGAGTGCGGTTTTCTACAACTGGCGACGGTACTTCTCCGAAATGACTGAGCATGATGCTCCAGAGTCCTCAAGAGCTTGGGCTGGTCGGCGAACCATGAGGATATCGACATAGTTTCCTATCACTTTTGTAGTGATCGACGGCGGAGGATTTTTCTCTTCGGCGGCCTCGCCTCCAAGGAACGATGCACCCATTAGTTTTCCAGGTTGTGGCGGCTAGGTAATCGGCTGGAGCTTCTAAAAGGCGATGGAGACCTTCATCGGCGTGTTGGGGAGCGTCCTCTCCAGCGGCTAGCTTGCGGCGATGGTGACCTACGTCGTCCTGCACCCACATCTTCTTGTCACTTCGTCGTGGTTCAAATGGTTCAAACGGCTCTGAGCACTATGGGACTTAACTTCTAAGGTCATGAGTCCCCTAGAACTTAAAACTACTTAAACCTAACCAACCTAACTAACCTAAGGACATCACACACATCCATGCCCGAGGCAGGATTCGAACCTGCGACCGTAGCGGTCGCGCGGTTCCAGACTGTAGCGCCTTTAACCGCTTGGCCAACCCGGCCGGCTCACTTCGTCGTTCCGGAGTTGGCATCGGCTAAAATCGGTCTGCTGTCTTCTGGCGCGGGCGTCATCAAATATCCGCCGCCTTTCTCGTCAATAGCGCACTACGTGTCCCGGTCGCCCGCAGTGGAAACATACTGGTTGGTTATCCTGGGTCCTCGAGACGTCAGTTTCTTGGCGCCCAAACAGGTTTCTCGTGGGCATTGTAGGAACGTAACTCTGCCTGGGTCTTGAACTTTTCACAGATTTAAAGGGAAACGAAGGACGAGAGATTGGGCTCAATGTCTGTTCCACTTCCTCCCTTATGACCTCTTGAAGCGTCTTGGTTTTTTGCTCGCCGTGCAATCCAAGTACCTTCTCAACTTCCCCTCTATCTGACGAAGAAAACTGAAATCGGCTGTTTCCTCCATCACAGACATCGATACGACGTTTGGAAGCCGTTCAAACTCCTTGCGTGTGATTCTTTTTTGATGCATTGTCTCGATATACTTGCACCATTTTATGGAATCGACTGCTGCCGAAACCTCCTTCATGTGTATGGCTTCATACATGTCTTCAGCAACATTCTTCATGAGATGTGCAACTTATCTTCCTCCTTCATTCTAGGATCCTCTATTTTACACGGCTCCAAGACGTCTTGAATGTAGGATGCTGTAGTTTCTCCTGGACGCTGTGCCCCGCACTTTAATTTATCTTCCGCCTTGGACTTCAGTCGTTGTGTATCGCCGAAATACTTGCGCAGTTACTCCTGGAATACTTCACAGCTTGTGAACTTTTCCTCGATGTTCTCCTACCACTGCTTAGCAGTGCCCTCCAAGTAGAAAAATACGTTAGCCAAACACAGAGTGTCATCCCATTTGTTAAATCTCGCTATGACTTGTTTCGATCTTGGCCATCGTCACCAGAGAACCCTAAATGATGTCTCATGTGGTGGCAGACAGTTGCTGTCATCGTAGCGTCCTCCTCTTCTTCTGTCTCCGGTAGACTGCGATCTGCTCAATATGGGTCGAACTCGGGTTTCTCGGCACGTAAACGGCTGCTCTGTCGTGGCCTGATGGGAGCCACTGTGTCGTCGATAATGTGCGCTATCACAAGTTCGAATACCCGGCGCCTCCACCAGAGTAATGTCACGTAGAAGAACGTGTAATTAGATGAATGACGAATACTAACTTCACTTATCGTAGGTTTATTCAGCACTTGCACATACAAGAGCGCAGAGCGAACTGCCTCCAGCTAGGCAACTTTCGAACAGATGTTGGATAATCTTCTACGACACCTGAAGTGGACGATGTGTCTTTGTTATTAAGATGACATTATAGTGTTCTCAGAGACATTTGATGAACATGTAAAAAGACTGAAGGCCGTTCTTAAGTGTCTCCATCAAGGCGGACTGAAACTTAATCCAAGAAAGTGTCTCTTTGGAGCAAAAGAAATCATAATACTTGTACTCCTTGTGTCAAACGAAAGTTTGCAGTCAGACCCAGAAAAGGAGAGAGCTATAATGGAATTTGCTGTTCCTAACAGTATTAGAGATTTGAGAAGCTTCCTCGGATTACTTATTACCGTCGTTTTATCAAAGATTTTTGTATCAAAGCCAGGCTACTCCAATAGTTGTTAAAAGCTGATGGTAAATTTATCTGGGATTGTCCTCAACAAGATTCTTTCGATGTTCTGCGAAAAGGTCTGACGACTGACCCTGTACTTGGTCTGTATGATGAGAGATCGCTTCAGAACTACACACAGATGCCAGTGGGTATGGGTTCGGTGTTGTTCTGATGCAAATTTCGGATGGAAAAGAGAAGGTTATAGCCTATGCTTCTAGGACACTTACAAAAGCCGAGCGAACCTACTCAGCTGGAGAAAGAGAATGTCTTTCTGTAATCTGGGTCATGTGCAGATTTCGACACTATCTCTATGGAAGGCCATTCTCAGTTGTTACAGACCATCATTCACTTTGTTGGTTGACAGGTCTTAAGGATCCAACTGGATGACTCGCCAGGTGGGCACTACGTCTTCAAGTGTATGACATTACCATAGTCTACAAAAGTGGAAAAAAAACACCAAGATCCCGACTGTCTCTCAAGAAACCTTGTGCAAGACCATCAAGACTTTGATAAAGACAATGACTGTCTCGCTGCACTCCACGATCTCTCTGCTGAGCAGAAGAAGGACGCCAAGATACCTACAATTATGCTTGCCTTAAATCGGTCAGAGGATGTGAAAGGACAATTTAAGGTAGTTAATGGAGTGCTTTGCAAGAAAAACTTTGATCCGTTTGGAAAGAGGTGGTTACCAGTGGTTCCTAAACACAGGCCCTTAGATATTCTACAGAAATTCCACGACACACCCGAGGCCGGACATTTAGGATTTATTAAGACATACGATAAAATCTGCTAGAGGTTTCTCTGGCAAGTTTTATTTAGGAGTGTCCGTCATTATGTGTCGCACTGTCGAGAGTGCCAGAGGAGAAAGGCAGTTCCTCAGAAACCACCAGGCCGGCTCTTACCAATTCCACCAGCCGAAACGCCTTTCCAACGTGTTGGGATTGACTTTTTCGGACGATTTCCAACGTCTGCTAGTGGCAATAGATGGATTATTGTTTGCACTGATTATCTGACACGCTATGCCTTTACAAAAGCCGTGAAATTAGCCGAAGCATTCAAGGTAGCCAAATTCATTGTAGAGGACATTGTATTAAAACACGGTGCCCCAAGATCGTTAGTTACGAATCGAGGGAAAGTTTTTCAATCGAATCTTGTGACAGAGATAAACCGTCGGTGCAACATTACTCGTCACATGACGACTGCCTACCATCTTACTTACTGAACGCCTTAATAAGACCTTGGCCGACTTGCTATCAATGTTCGTCAATGCTGAGTAGAGCAACTGGGATGAGGTGCTACCATTCCTGACGTTTGCCTACAACATCGCCAAACAAGACACCACAGGGTTTACGCCATTTTTCCTGGTGCATGGGTGTGAGGCGACGACGACGATCGACACTGTGTTTCCGTTACATCGTGATGACTTGGACGACGACTACATCGGCCAGGTGTTAACCAGAGCTGAGGAAGCTCTGCAGTTAGCTCGACTCTGCACGCTGCAGGCTCAGGAAAACGATCGCAGAAGGTATGACGCGAGCCACCGCCCTGTTGTCTACCAGCCTGGTGACCTCGTCTGGATCTTCACTCCTGATCGGAAGTTTGGTCCCTCTGAGAAACTCCTCAGGCGCTACTTTGGACCTTATAAGGTTGTAAGACAGTTGTCTGATGTTACGTATGAAGAACATTTCGAGTCAGATACAAGACTAAGAAAGATCAGAGATACGGTCCACGTCCTTCGAATGAAGCCCTACAAGGATCCTGCAACATAGGGCAAATTCTAAGCCCCAGAAACAGGCAACAAGCAGAAAGGTGGCGAAGAGCGTAGCGGCAAAGGAAGTTCTAAGAAGGTCACCGCCAGGGCGAACATCAGTCATCGGGAGTCGGAGTATGCAGGACGGATGACTCGTTCCCGAAGTAGGAGGACACCGAGGAGCTGTTCTCTTATGGACGGAGCAATGTCACAGGAGACGCTACGTAGCATTGTCATTGTGATGTAGCGGTTATAATACTAGACCAGGGGCGGCCAGAAATTCTGCACGCGTGCGGTGCTCCTGCACATGTGCAATTTCCGGGTCGTAGCGTGCACGCCGCAGCCGTCAGCGTTCATGTAGTGCATGTTTCTACGCACAGATGTCGCTTTATCCACTTGCTGGGATACTCTGTACCGGCGCATTCTAGTGCTCTTTCCCCAGCTTGCAAGCCAACCATGGGAAAGTATTTCGCGTATTAAACATTTAAAATACTGTAATAGTCTACTCATTGAGACGTCTACTTTTGTGTTAACAGTTTAACCCAGTAAGACAAGTAATATAGTTAACAACTGTGGGTTTTTACTAAGGCAGCTTGACTGACGGCACGTAAATATGCGTAATGTTTTTGATCTAGTATTCAAGAAAGAGAGCACTTTGCGACTTCCAACGAACCTTATTCATGATTTCAAATAACATTAAACTAATGCAAGGTTTCCTATAACTAATTCTCGGTGCCCTCAGTTACTCCCATATAATTTCTGTCTCACTGACCTCTGAACAGAATGATAACCGCAGACTTCTCGATGATCACCCGCTATTTCAATACCATTATGGCTACATCTTTCATCAGTTCCGTCTGAAATCTGCATAATAACCGACAATTAGATGAATGTTACGTTTTATCGACGTCAGCTGAGCGTACCCCACCACACATCAAAAAAGAAACCTAAATGTAAGTATACATTGGAACAATCGGTTTAATGACCAACTTTCCTGATAATAATGTTATCTGGAGCAGAATGAGGCAATAATGCACAGTTAGTAAACAATAATTTCTAATTATGAAAGGAATAAATCCAAACACGTCTATCACTGGTCATGAGAAATGATAATCGAGTTGATGTGTCTCACCCATTTTCTTAAGGACATTTAATTTTGCTTGCCGTTCTTCACTGTTGAGTACACTACACTCGTCTTGTGATATGTATTGTAGTGTCTTTCAATTGAAAACTTACGCTGGCCGCCTATTATTGAGCGGCATAGCAGACGCTGTGAGTTTTCACCAACGGCTACAAAAAAGAATTGCAGTTCCCAGTAATTTTTAAACGACTGAGAACATAGATCTCCCGTCCTTTGCTTTTCCACAGTACCGGCCTTTTCTCAGTACTTCTCTGTTAAGGTTGCGGTTACCAGGGGTAAACGAGACTGGGTATGTTGCGCTCTTGCTTGTACCACATAAACATGGAAGTGGAGCCGCCGCCGTTCATTTAGGACACATGCCTAATAACAGATGTCGCTGTCGCTCGCTGTCGCACACGTGTGCACATGTGCAGCACTTCCGCACGTCTGCACACTGTGCAGCGTTTGGCCGGCCCTGTACTAGACCGTTGCATGGAGGCTCGTGAGTTCAAAAGTCATCTGAACTATAAAATCTTAATTTCTACATTAGGCTCCAGGTCATTCTAGAAGTATCCACAAATATCAAGAATCATTGTACTGGAATGTTCTGTTACTGTATATATACCGTATGTGTTCTGGCCGGAGGCAGTTCGCTCCGCGCTCTTGTATGTACAAGTGTTGAATAAACCTTCGTTAAGTGAAGTTAGTGTTCGTCATTCATGTAATTATACCTTCTTCTACGTGGCAATATATATATTCAGAGGCCAATGTCAAAATACCCAGACTAGTAAACAGGGCCAACAAGAGTTTCGAGAACTTACAGCACTTATTGCCGGAACCGCCCGTTTCTGAGCCAAAAATATCCTTCGAGAATGGGAAGTACTACTCCAAAATATAATACCATACGTCATTAATGAATGAAAATAAGCAAAGTAGACTACTTTTTGTGTCAAACTATCACTTACTTCAGATACCATTCGAATAGTAAAATTGGCAACATTAAGTCTTTGAACAAGATCCTGAACGTGGGCTTCCCATGCCAGTTTACTATTTATCTGAACACCGATAATTTTCAACTCTTCAGTCTCACTAATCATATGCCCATTTTGTGAAATTAAATCGTCGGCTTTTCGTGAAGTGTGTGTTAGAGCCGGCCAAGAGGTTCTAGGCGCGTCAGTCCGGAACCGCGCAACTGCTACGGTCGCAGGTTTGAATCCTACCTCGGGCATGGATGTGTGTGATGTCCATAAGTTAGGTTTAAGTAGTTCTAAGTTCTAGGGGACTGATGACCTCAGATGTTAAGTCCCATAGTGCTCAGAGCCATTTGAACTTTTTTTTGTGTGTTGGACGTCAATATATCAGGAAATGTCTACTGTTCTTCTTCAACCGGTTTATATTCATCTTCCAGTCTAATCGTTCGTAGCTGATATCATTACTGAACAAATCCTTTGTTTTCTGTGAATCTTTTTTGTGCACTGTACTTGTCATTGGTGGAGACTGAAGGTTTAAAAACATCTGTTGGCTCTGTTTACTCTTACACAATAGAGACGACATTCTGATGCCACTATGCTGCATCGTAAAATTCAAGTGAGCACCCTCCCGCTCTCCTGTATGTGACCTTATGACCTTTGGTGCAGCCTGTTTAAAGAGGTAAGTACATTCGCTATCACAGTCTGATATCTCATTCGCAAACTGTTATTCTTTCCCATTTTCTTCCAATCGAACCCGCATTCTCTGCTACCATAATAATTGTTTTTATGTAGAAGAACAAAGTTTGTCGTCAGCAGTCATAATAGTTGTGTTCCATTCGAATCTTTCCGATGCGCTCTGAAGCCGCATTCAAAATTGTGAGGGGGCGTTCCATTTTCATTGCTGGTAAATTGCGATATCTGTCGTTTCATGCAGCAATTACTGTATTCAGAATTTTTCTATTGTAAGTCAGGATTATGTAAATATTTTGCTTTGTTTTCGACGTTACATCGTGGCTACAAGGTATGACACACTTTGTTCTTATTTTACGCAGAAGACGTTCTTATACCGTTGAATCACGCATTTCTACACGACGAGAGGAAGTGCTATTAGGTTTACCGTCCACTCGAGGAAGAGTGTAGTGCAGACAGAGCGCACGTCCGAACCGAGGGAGGGTGGTGAGGAAGTAGGTAGTATTCCGTTCAGAGCAAACACTTCGCATTTCCTTACACGATTTAGGTAAATCAGGGCAATCCTAACTCTCGATAGCCGGAAGGAGCCGAAAGGCAGAGTGTGAACAAAAAAATGGTTCAAATGGCTCTGAGCACTATGGGACTCAACTGCTGTGGTCATAAGTCCCCTAGAACTTAGAACTACTTAAACCTAACTAATCTAAGGACATCACACACATCCATGCCCGAGGCAGGATTCGAACCGGCGACCGTAGTGGTTGCGCGGTTCCAGACTGTAGCGCCTAGAACCGCTCGGCCACTCCGGCCGGCGAGTGTGAACAGCTGGGAGAGGAAACTGCGGGTAAGATCATATTTACCCAGAAAAGGTCGAAATGTTTCATTTTCCTCCAGGTCAGGGCACCTAGTAACAGAAAACAATAAAATTTACCCATGTTTATTGCCGTCTGTCTTAACACATATACATCAAAATAAAATAAATTTTTTTATAAGCGCTAAATAATTTACAAAACCTGCATTAGTGCAACTCATTTGCAATACGCAGCTAGAGTCTGTCATCATCAGTCTTGACACGCACACCGCCTGGTAAGGTGATGCAATTTTACAGTTTTTCCAGGGCATTTCTTTGTTCATACATGGCAACTGATCATTTCTAATATCTTCCTTAATATATACACTATTATACACAGAACTCTGAATAAAAAAATTGTAATCCGGTATAGTATGATAATAGTAAATGGAAGAACTATTAACATTATAGCTACAGAATACACTGAGGTGACAATAGTCTTGGGAAATCTCCTAACATTCTGTCGGAAATCCTTTTGTCGGCGAAATGAAACTCAACGTTGCATGGACTCAACAAGTTGTTGGAAATTGTCTGCAGAAATGTTCCGCTATGTTCTCTCTATAGCTGTCCATAATTACGAATGTGCTACTGGTGGAGGATTTGGTGCATGGGTCGGCCTCTCGATTACGTTTCATAAATGTTCAACGGGATTCATGCTGGGCAATCAGCGTGGCCAAATCATTCGCTTGAATTGTCTACAATGTTCTTCAAACCAATCGTGAAAAAATGTGGCCCGCTAACATGGTGCATTGTCATCCATAAAAATTACATCGTAGTAAAGTCCATGAATGGCTGCAAATGGTAGCCAAACATAACCATTTTCAGTCAATGATCGGTTCTCTTGGGCCACAGTTCACTCCACGTAAACATAGTCTACGCCATCATGGAGCCATCACCAGCTCGTAAAGAGCCTTATTGATAACTTGGATCCACGGCTTCGTAGGGTCTGCACCACACCCGAACCCCATCAGCAGCTCCTACCGACCTAAAATGGGACTTATCTGACCAGGCAACGGTTTTCCAGTCGTCTACGTTCCAACCAATAAGTTCACGAGCCCAGAAAAGGTAGTGCCGGCGATGTCGTGACGCTAGCAAAGCGCTCGCGTCAGTCATCTGTTGGCATTGCATATTAACGCCAAATTTCTAACGGATACGTTCATCGAACGTCCCACGAAGGCTTCTGCGGTTACAGTGTTGCTTGCCTATTAGCACAGACTAATCTACGCAAACGCCGCTGCTTTCAGTCGTTAAGTGAAGGTCATCGGCCACTGCATTGTCCGTGGTGAGCGGTAACGCCTGAAACATGTTATTCTCGTCACACTCTTGACATTGTTGATCTCCTAGTTCTGAATCCCCTAACGATTTCCGAAATGGAATATCCCATGCGTCTAGCTCGAACTACCATTCCGCGTTCAAAGTCCGTTAATTCACGCCTAGCGGCCATAATCATTTCGGAAACCTTTTCACGTGAGTCAGCTGAGTACAAATGACAGCTCCACCAATGCACTGCCGTTTCGTTCCCTCTGTACACAGTACCGCCGCCATCTCTATATACCACATCGCCATCCCATGACTTTTTTCAGCTCAGTGTACAACTAAAACCACTGTACTCACAAAAGGGACTAACTTTAGACTAAGCTATACAGAACAAACACTTAAAGAAAATAATGCCGACACCAATATCGGTACACATATTGGGTACATATAAACGTACATATGAATCAGCGACTTCTGTTGACATGGATTTAATGTCTAATATTTTTTACGAGTTTAGGTAAGGAAAGAGTGAATTTATATTTCATAAATAAGCTGTCATTCTGAAATCCACTTAACTGAAGTTGTTTACGACGTAAGAGGAAATATATATAAGAGAAAATAGCATGTCTCCAAATATTGCTATGATTATGTACGAGGATTTCCTTGCATGACAGGTTCGTTAAGCGGCATTTGCCGATATAGAAACCTTAAATGAACTTTCATCGATTGTGGCGGATCCGGTTTCGTGACTTTAATTACTTATAAATGATATTTCATGCAGATCAAAAAAGTACTTAAAACCAGTTACCTACTGTCAGTGTAACAAATTGTTTGCTCTCAAAAATGATTATTCCGGATAATATTTGACACTCTGCTAAAGAAATCTCCACTAGACGTTGTGTATAAATGTTGTCTGTAAGGTCGTGTGAGTGGCACTAAATCGCATATCATTTATCAGATTTTACACAACTATTACTTAAGATGGAAGCACATTTCTCTAGCAAAGGGAACATTTAGTCACAAAATGCTACCCGCGAACAACACTGACGAATGTCTCCTATTAATAAATTGTCCGAAATAATTAGGCTCCATACATTAGCAAACAAGAAATTGATATCACGTAGCGTGCTGTGAACACTATTTTTAAAGATTCAACCTGAGCTGAATTCTGTGTTTTAAAGTAGATACGGGATCTCCGTTGCACATTTATTTCCATTCATTTATATCTAACAACATTTATGTTTGTTAAAATTCTCGATTCAAAACTGCCGCGGAGATACTCGTATTTTTGCTAAGATGGCGGCAGACAGACGATAGTCAGTTTGTCTATTGTTAGTCTTGAGTCCTTTTATATAAATTTAGCATAATCAGATAAAAGTCTTTAAGCCTTTTGTTCTCTATTCTTTAGCATTTAAAATTATTCTCAATGAAAAGTGTTTCATATGTTTATACGAGCTACTAGTAAACTCCGCTGTAAGTTACTAGCGCTAATGGCTGCGCTCCTAATTGTGGAGCTGAAAATTAACACTTAAGAACATTCATTATATTGGATTACACTTGAAATAAATACAAATCCACGTCTAGACAACAGCGAGGCTATTTTTCAAATAATAATTAACAATATAGTTATA
Source organism: Schistocerca piceifrons (assembly GCF_021461385.2). Lineage (NCBI taxonomy): Eukaryota > Metazoa > Arthropoda > Insecta > Orthoptera > Acrididae > Schistocerca > Schistocerca piceifrons. The sequence continues at coordinate 515,708,737 of NC_060143.1, forward strand.
GGTTTTCTCTTTGCAGACCTCACACGTCTCACGTCCGAACAGTTCATCGGTTAGCACAGGAAGGACAACTGAACCACAATTATCACAGGTAACAAAAAAAGATTATAATTGTCGTTGTCTATGAATGTAAGTCGCTGATAATTGTTGTAATTCACACATAAATTAACTTATTAGAGAAATAATGAAATAACTATCGTCATTTTTACACGACACAGTCTTTTTTATACGTAGTATCGATAATATTTGTTGAAGTTTGTACACTTAGTTCATTTTAACATCTTGTGGCTAGAACATAGTGTCGTGGATATTACACGGTGTAATAAAATTTCTGTGTTCCTACCTGTATGTATTCGCTGATCACTAAATGAATGCATCTGATTCAGTGTTTAATGCGGTAAAACCGTAAGCCATTATTATGATACAAATTACATGTGATACATATTATATTACTAAGACGAACATGGTATTTGTAAAGCGAACGTCTGATTTCCTGATCGAGTAGTTCCTTTACCTTCTACAGAAATTGGGATGATTAAAAACGATTCCATTTCAGCAGTTGAAATTTGTTTGTAAACATTAATAATAAAGGAAGTAAACAACAATTCATGTCACTATCTTTTTCTTCACATTTTTCATTTCTGAAGACTAAATAGCAATTTCTTGTGTCTTCTGTACTAATCGCAGCATCTGCACTACAGATATATCACGTAACCCTGTCTACATTAAACGTTAACCTTTCGACACTAAATTCGTATTGAGGCATGTGACTGACAATCGTGTCAGAAAACAATATTCGCTTTCATTAACACTTATTATCATTTGTGCTAATGGACGTGAATCTTACAAACGAAATCGAAGCAGTATCCTTTTCACACGATGGCCATATGACCCTGAATTTATTGCTTCACTTTTCTCTGTCGCTTGCTTCTTTACGCCGATATTTTTGGAGAATTAACAATAGCTTCTAATACATTTTGTCACATGTGAGTGACCTCTTCTTCATTGCTCAGAAAGTGTGCGGCAGTTGAGCTCAGACAGTAACCAAGATCTTTGTCACTAAGCTCTACTGCTACTTCAATGTCCTATTTTGAAACTGAAAGCTCCAGTGCTCTTCCGGAAAGGTGACAATAATCTAAACGGCTCTTTCATTTGAAAACTTCGTTACTAAGATGTTGATTTGAACACTGATTTTCTGTGTCGGAATACGAAATGCGTGCCACCTTGTGAAACTTTAAAAATGTTCAGAGGTGTAAACAACGACAAATAAAGATATTTTTCTACTTTCACGTTATTAGAGATTATTTTTACTTCCACGGACACAGAAAAATTAACTATGGAGACTGAAAGGGTACAGGAAGTTAATTGATGATGAGAGAAGAAAGTTCTCAGAACCTTTCTTTCATCGATGTTGCAAAAGTTCTAATGATAAAGCAGATTCCATTTTTAGCCACTTTTCTCATAAAAAGGATAATTTGTTATTTCTTGAGCTGTGAGACGAAGTTATGGATAGTAGTGCGAGAAGCAGGATATCTCTGTCTTTCTCTCGCGGTGTCTGAAAGGTTAAACTCGCTCGTAAAAGGAAATATTAACGACATAATGTCACAGGAGAGGCACTCTGTCCTCTTCTTTTCTTTAACGCCAGGCTACCGCGGGAGAAATGTCTTCATCCGATTTAATGGCCACCACAAGCATGCTTCTCACTTTTAGCCCTGCTCCCTTCTAGTTCTCTTTCTTTCTATATACCTCGTCCCTCCTCGCCTCTCGATCTCTCCCTACCTCTCTTCTCTCTCGTCCCTCTCTCCATTTCTCCCCAGTCTTCCTGACTCTCGCTCTCGTCCATTCTTTCTCCCTCACTTCCAGTTTCCTTGCTCAGAACGCCACGGTTCGCCGAATTTATTTCCCTGCCTTCCACCCCTCTTCATCCTCACTCTGCCCCCCCCCCCCACCACCACCACCCACCTCTTCACGCCTCCCCACCCACACTTTTCTCAGCTGTACCCCTGAGAGCCACATCTCATAGTCGAGTTTCGCGGGCGATGCAAAACTCCTAAATGGTCTTTTCGCCTTTGGCGGATTCCGGCCCTAGATGCGGGAGCTGGTGTGAATACGCAGACAACAGCCTGCCAAATGGAATATTTATGGATGAGCCTCGCAGGGGCCAGCGATGGGCTTCTTCGCGAAGCGGCGCGTCCCTGGAGCCGCGAGGCTGCGAATTTGCAAGTTACAACAATTCTGGCGGTGATTCATATTCATGTCCATCTGGGACGGCGGTATTCAATACTCGTCCCCTTCTCCCCGCGTGGTTTCCATTGATATAGGCGCTCCCTACGGGTAGAGGTGGGAAGAAGCACACGGTTGGGGCTGCCTGAAAAGTCTGCATTGTCTTCAGCTGCGAACTTCGCGAGGATTCACTACAAGACTCTTCAGAATGTATTAAGAAATGGCTATTTAGGGAAGACCGAGAGGAAAATGTAGTTTCAGCGTGATGGGTCAGTATGGGCTCTTTATAAAAATCTCACGAAATGTATGTACCCGATTACCAGTTAGATGAAAACTGTTTAATAAAGATACGCAGAAACTTCGTTTTAATATTTATCATTGACTATTAACAATCCTGTATTTCGCTGCTTTCACGGCCTACTTCTATTATTTTAAGCTTAAATCTCCTGTTTTACCATTTTATATATCTTTCGTTGTTACAGACTGTTAGTCGCTAACATGATGTACCCGATTACCAGTTAGATGAAAACTGTTTAATAAAGATACGCAGAAACTTCGATTTAATATTTATCATTGACTATTAACAATCCTGTATTTCGCTGCTTTCACGGCCTACTTCTATTATTTTGAGCTTAAATCTCCTGTTTTACCATTTTATATATCTTTAGTTGTTACAGACTGTTAGTCGCTAACATTATTATTAATGCCTTGTTAGTACATTCGACCGGTGCCTGCTAAACATATTCACTTATTTAAATAATGTTATTTGTTTCGTCATGTGCGTGTGGTGAAATAGTACGTAGCTGCTTAGCAGTTTCTGAGGGTTTTTTCGTTCCCTCGTTACAACTGCAATAAAATACGTTTTTCTCACCAGACGAGTTTCGCTTTATTGAGGTAAAACACCATCAGTAGTCTGATACTCACAATTTGACTTGTTTTTCAGATCGAAAAACAGTTCGTGAAAAATTCGTTGTTTTTTACTTACGGCGGTTTCTGCCTGGTTTCTCGCCTACATCAGAAAATGCACTTTTATTTACAAAGCAGCGTACGAGGTGGTTCTGTAAATGTAGTATACCCAATGTGATTCCACCTCTGCTATTTACATATTAAAACAAATTTTCTTCGTGAATTTGATGTAAAACTTACTTGCTGTCTTTGTTATTCATTTTTACTTGTTTTGAAGTTAGCCGGTTTTTGTCTTATTATTGATAAAATGTAGAAACGTACTATATAAACTACATTTGTTGAACCGCTGCTAACGATGCTGTGTAAATAAAACAGAAAAGCATATTGTCTAAATTTCTCTTAAATTTCAGTAGGTTTCGGACAAAAAGAATTATACGTAGAAGCTACTCCGGAAGATGATAGTTCAACAGCAAATAAATTAACTGTAAGCATTAAATTTAGGAAGTGCAGCTGCTGTGATCATCGGATGTTGTAACTTTATTAGACGTATACGCTTCTAGCAATGTTGCAGCATACTACGGTGAAAGCGTAGATCCGTCAACACAGTTAATAGCAATACAAAGAATTTCTATCGATCTTGAAAACTTGATTCTTCAAGAATAGTGTAACTCTAATATCGCCCCCACCTACTGACACAATGTCAATGTCAATATATGAAACCATAGTACTCGTCCGTCACTTTAAGCCATGGATACACATGCACCAGAGACGTTGATCGGCGGCACTGAAGATGCAGAAATCGAACTGTGGGACGCGTTCGATCCATGCTGGGATATCGATATATCATTATTAACCACAGTGTAGTGATATTTATGCGAGTTCGATAAAGGAAGCGCCACATTCCATAACTTGTCCCCGATGACACCGTTGTCTCTGTTAACTAAATTTTTCGTTAAACGAGTTTAAGCTGCTTTTTCACCACCGACTCCCAAAAACAAGATGTCGACGCTAGAATTTCGCATAGAGTGCTCTGCCACAGCAGATGTATTCGGCAGGAAGAGCTGGCTAAGGTAGTGAAAGAGGCTGCCGAAATTTTCTTCGCATAGAATTTCGTACACATACCACCATGGTTTCAACCTGGGAAAAAAACAAAAAAAAATAAACAATGGAATCTGGCGGTTTCTTTAATAAACTGACAATGACGTCGCTAGAGGGCAGCTTTTAAAGATACATCGATATCCTACCATGGCACAGTTTCAGTTATGAATACACTTTTCCACTGATGAACTTTTCTGGCGTTTGAGTATCTGTGGCTTAAAACGACGGAACGAATCTGTCAGACAGTCTGTCGTCTCAGTCTGAAGATAGCCGGAAGGTAAGCCGCCGAAATATTAAAATAACAAGGAACAGTTTGCGGTGCTTTCACTCCCGAAATGTAGTTGATCAGCTATAGCGCCGCAAGAAATGAAGGTGTGAATAGTTCTAAACATGTTTGTGTTTTTGGTTTTAGCGTCAGGCTTCTACCAGTAAATTAATATTAGTCGTTGGTACCCCCAGTTACGCAAGGATTTGACAGTTTATGGCAACACTTACGACTTTATGCGGTACTTTCCTCACATTTCTGTCGAAAGTAAACTGTATTATTTGTCTTCCGCAGTGCTTTGTCTTCTACGTTTTCCATGTTTGCACGCACATTTCGTTGCATAAACTTTACATGTTGGGAAGTGTATGTTTACTCTTTTTTCTCTCTCTCTCTCTCTCTGTAGAATTGCCAACTGCCTCAGCTTGTTCTTCTGACGTCATTTAACTGTGTTATGACGACTGTACCGTTGTTCACTTATCCTTTGTTCTCTACGTGGTTTCTTATCTGTCAATTTGTGGTGGAGGCGAACACCGTAGGAACAGGGTACCACGCGGCGAGAAATCAGTAGCAATAGTCGTCACAGCATTCTGTCTATCTCTAACATATTTGATACAAATGAAAAGGACTGTTTTTAGTATTTTCGGAAATTCGTTTTAGATTCTTTAGATGCCGCTAGCGACAACTGCCTGTCCTATGTCAACCTTTTCATCTCAGAGTAGCACTTGCACAACCCACCAGTTATTTGTTGCTTACATTCCTGTATCTGTCTTCCCCTGCAGTTTTTACCATCAGCTACCCTGATGTTACTCCCCAACGTATCAACACATGTCCCATTGTCCAAGCCCGTTATTCTAAGTACTATCTTCCACTAGTTCCATTCCCCGCCGTTTTAGCGGGAACATCCTAGTTTCTTAACAAGTCATGCAATTTTCCCCACCCTTCTATAACGTCACGTCTTAAAATCTTAGATTCTCATCTTTTGTGGTTTTTCCATAGTCTATGATTCACTAACATAAAATTGTGCTCCAGGAGCACATTTCTCAGAAATTTTTTCCTCGTATTAAAGCCGATGTTCTGGCCAAGAAAACAATCTTTTCCTAGGCTAGTCGTTTCATGTCCTCTTCGTTTCATCCATCACGTGTTGCTTCACGTCCAGGGTAGGAGAACAACTTCTTGGCCTTCAATTTTGATCTTCGTTGTATCTTTAATCTCTTTTTTATCAGCCCTCGTTACGTTGGTGTTTCTTCCGTTTATTCTGATTCTGTACTGTGTGTACTTGTGACTGTCCATTAATTCAGCTATTCCTACAATTGTTCCTAAATTTCGCAGAGGTTGGGAATGACATCACCGAATCCAGTCGTTTATATCATTTCTCCCCGAATTTCAATCTCATTTCAGAAGCTTCTTTATTTCCGTCATCCCTTCTTCGGTGTATAGACTGGGCAGTAGGGGCAAAGACTGCATCTCTGCCTTTACAACCATTTTAAGCTGTCAACTTCCTTCTTGATTATCCATTCTTAGTCTGCCCTTTCGCTATTTGTACATATTGTGTAGCCGACAATTATTCTTCTGAAATTTCAAATACCTTGCAACATTTTTAACTTTGTTACGCTTTAAATGATCATTCATCTTTCTGATACTTTATATTTTTCCTGAACCAAGTTTGCTTTAACTTCCCAGCTTTTCCTAAGTTACGTTGCTCTAGGCCTCTCTTTTCATGGATGTTTCTCCTGTGAATCATACCTGCATTTGAAAACTCGTGAGCAAAATACTCACTAGGTTACATCTGTTAATACTGTAGGTGGAATGTGGCCTAAGAGTAATTTCAGATGGACTTTGAATTTAAAACACATCCGGGACTATAAAAGTGGCGAACAATATTAATTGAGTGTTGACGCTCTCTATTGGTTTCAGCCGGATTTCGTCGTCCTGACGATAGGCAGCGGCCCGTTCGTGGGGTCTAAAAGCCGCCGTATCTGATGTTACCTCAGTACTGACGTGATTTTGCATCTCGAAGATGGTGGCCAGTTTCACTGTTTAAATATAAAAAAAAAGTCTAGCCAGGACAACGAAATCAGGCTGCGTAAACGTGAAGAGCATCAATATCACCCCAGAAAAATATACCTAATCACAATAATAACTGATAACGAACTGCCATGTTTGTCTTTAGTACGACCTTGCACAACAAAATATGAGATTAAGCATTTAAATGAATGGCTTGCCCACCAGCAAATTCTTAACAAAGCAATCATCGAACGGAGCACCAGCATCGCTTACTCATCTTAATGCAGCGGCATCTTGACATAAGAACGCGCTTGAAATGCCCTAAATAGATTCACAGACAAATATTTTAACTCTTTCATTCAACAAAAGTCACTGCCATGCGACGACGCTACCACTGATTAGTTATTTTGAACGCTCGGCGTAATGTCCAGATAGTGCTAACACTTGCGAAAGTACTTCGTTAGCACCGACGCTAACATTTCGCGAGCGTCAGTTTACGCATCCATCAGCGATGAGTCACCTGACGGGTGCGGCTGGACTGCATGTCAAGGCGTTAGCTGTCACCCTTCTCCAGTCTCGTGTGCTTCCGTGATGTCAACTGCGCACGCCAATCCCAAACTAATAAACTAATGAATTTTTATTTGTTATTAAGTTGCAGTTTACATGCGTAGGTCTCATTCTCTAATTTATGCTTTAATTTGCGATTAACACAAATCTGCGTACACATTTTAATAAACTGTTAGAACAACCTTATGTCAGCGATACTTCAATATATTGTTCAACAGCCCACCTCTCGTCATTCATCTACGACAGCGTCATTCCAAGTGTTTCCCACGCTACGGAAGGTCTATATGCGTCAAGCCTCTTCAAGAAAATTCGAGAGCGAAGCTTTTTTCCCACGCATCTGGTACCCTAGCCCAGGGGCGAGCACATGGGCAAGGACGTTCGCGGGTGCCCCCGTGAGCCCTCATTGCACGCCTGCGGGTGCTATGAGCCTGCAGTGCCCTCTCTACCACTCTGCTAACATCGTTCGTTTGTTAAGGGGGGACGTTGACTAAAAACACACACTATTTCAACAATGCACCAAATCCACAGTTTTTGAGATATGGTAATGAGATTTTGTACCACACTTTACATGAAAGTAAGACATTTACAAATAAAATCCTTTGATTATATATATTCAACACTTTTTAATGATATTTGAAGTTTTATTTTCAAAAAAATAAAGTATATACCTTTTTCTCAGAAAGTATTCAAGAGATTTCTACAAAAAATTCTCTGTTACAGAACTTTATATGTTGTAAGCTTCTCTCAAGAGGTTTTCGGAATAGGTCAAATAGGAGAATTTTCATGATTTTTTAATTATAATTCGACAAGTACAATTTTAAATTCATACAAAATTCCAAGCACTTTGCAACATATCTCAGCTGGCAATTAGAATTTCAAAATTTGCTCTTTGCGACAACGTTTATTGGGTTTACAGAAATGTGTGTACAAAATTTAATAACTCTACCATTCATAGAATCTAAGGAAAATGTACACAAACTTTCCAGGAAACACAATTTAAAGTTCAACCTAACATTTTTCCTTCTGTCACTTCTTCAGAAGGCACCACATACGTACTCTGGGTCATCTTTCCCTTCAAGGCTTCTCGTATGGTTTCTTGTTGTCTGTCTTCTTTCCTTTACCAGGTCTTCAACTGTCAGCTGCAGGGACGCGCTGTAAATCTATTTTTCGCAGGATGTCTTGAGTAAAATTTCCTATCATGAAGCCCATTCTTTCTAATACCTTCATCCTCCCGACGTTCCCATCATTAAATACAATAACTGCATCATAAGTTGCAATTATGACAACTGTAGCAGATGCAAATGTGTTTTTAGGGCATCGTTTCCATATGAGTGAATTTAGAGACTCATATGGATTTTGGGTTTTGCCATAAACACACTTTTTGAGAAGCGCAGAATAGGCTAAAGATGAACTGTAAAACCAAAGAGTATGTATCACGGCTATCTAGATGTATCCCGCACACGTTTGGTTGAAAGTAACACACACAATCGTTGTTCACTAAGCTGGAATTGAACGGCTGCATCAAAACGTGGGAGTGGCGGAAAGGCCGCATCACACTTTTAATTAATTTTCAGGCACTTCGGATGCGATTTCTACATTGAAACTTTGGGATCTTATTGTCCATGAATTGTACTAACAAATAAAAAGTAAATCGAAAATTGACATTTTTGGTCAATTTCATCAACGTCCCTCATTAACGACACACCAGCCGCAAGACAGTTTTTTCTTCTTCGCGTTGTTAGTGTTGTCAAGTGTCGAAGACCGATTGGTAATAGTGGTAGAACCTAATTAGTGAGAAGAAAATAGCTGAGGAGTAGGTTAGATCCTCGACAAGAAAATTATGACCCCCCGCCCCCGAGGATGTTAGATGTCTCATGTCCAACTGATCTCTCAAAGGAACTGATCCACTTGCGTACTGCTTAGACATCGACAAACGATGGTTTCGAGAACGTTCTTTGCGTTAAAATAATATTTCTGTTGTGGATGAAGCTACTTTCAAAAAGCTCAATCCTGCGTTTTTCGAATGTTACAGGAGTTACGAGTGCACAATGACCGAATGCTTCAATAACGTTTTTACTGTGCTACAGTATTTATTACAAGACTTCAGTAACATATTTAGTGACTTAAATCGATTTGAAACTGATTTTAGTACACTACTGGCCATTAAAACTGCTACACGACGAAGATGACGTGCTACAGACGCCAAATTTATCCGACGGGAAGAAGATGCTGTGATATGCAAATGATTAGCTTTTCAGAACATTCACACAAGGTTGGCGCCGGTGGCGACACCTACAACGTGGTGACATGAGGAAAGTTTCCAACCGATTTCTCATACACAAACAGCAGTTGACCGGCGTTGCCTGGTGAAACTTTGTTGTGTTGCCTCGTGTAAGGAGGAGAAATGCGTACCATCACGCTTCCGACTTTGATAAAGGTCGGATTGTAGCCTACCGCGATTACGGTTTATCGTATCGCGACATTGCTGCTCGCGTTGGTCGTGATCCAATGACTGTTAGCACAATATGGAATCGGTGGGTTCAGAAGCGTAATACGGAACGCCGTGCTGCATCCCAACTGCCTCGTACCACTAGCAGTCGAGATGACAGGCATTTTATCCGCATGGCTGTAACGGATCGTGCAGCCACGTCTCGATCCCTGAGTCAAGAGATGGGTACGTTTGCAAGACAACAACCATCTGCACGAATAGTTCGACGACGTTTGCAGCAGTAAGGACTATCAGCTCGAAGACCATGGCTGCGGTTACCCTTGACGCTGCATCAAAGACAGGAGCGGCTGCGATGGTGTACTCAACGACGAACCTGGGTGCACGAATAGCAAAACGTTTTTTCGGATGAATCAAGGTTCTGTTTACAGCATCATGATAGTCACATCCGTGTTTGGCGACATCGCGGTGAACGCATATTTGGAAGCGTGTATTCGTCATAGCCATATTGGCGTATCACCCGGCGTGTTGGTATGGGGTGCCATTGGTTACACGTCACCTCTTTTCGCATTGACGGCACTTCGAACAGTGGACGTTACATTTCAGATGTGTTACGACCCGTGACTCTACCCTTCATTCGATCCCTGCGAAACCCTGCATTTCAGCGGGATAATGCACGACCGCACGTTGCAGGTCCTGTACGGGCCTTTCTGGATACATTAAATGTTCGACTGCCGCCCTGGCCAGCACATTCTCCAGATCTCTCACCAATTGAAAACGTCTGGTTAATGGTGGCCGATCACCTGGCTCGTCACAATACGCCAGTCACTACTATTGATGAACTGTTCTATCGTGTTGAAGCTGCATGGGCAGCTGTACTTGTACATGCCATCCAAGCTCTGTTTGACTCAATTGCCCAGGCGTACGAAGACCGTTACTACGGCCAGAGATGGTAGTTCTGGGTACTGATTTCTCAGGATCTATGCACCCAAATTGCGTGAAAATGTAATCACATGTCGGTTCTAGTAAAATATATTTGTACAATGAATACCCGTTTATCATCTGCATTTCCTCTTGTGTAGCTATTTTTGTGGCCAGTAGTGTGTTTTTGCATCTCCTTCTGCAGTGGGCGTTCGAAGTGCGCCCCCAGATCTCAGTTGGGGCTTAGTGCCGTTTGTAACATTACGTGTATTTGAGCGAGTTATCCATCCACCTAGGCATGATACTGAAGAGAGATGAATTTGTTAAACAGCTGAACGAGAGCCCAGGGAGCAGGGCGTACCGCAACGAGCCTGCCTAGTTGATGGTTACTTGCCAGCCATGTGCAGAGACGAACACCGTCATCAGAAACGGGTAAATCCCAGCGCTGGGAATTTGGACGGCTGTCACCCGCACGCCCTTTGTGCAACAGATAACGCTAAGGAAACGGTGGATTGTTATACGGTCTCAAAGATGACTAAGTTACAGATCTCTGAACACCGACAATGCGACAGTGTCACAGTAACGGGCTAAAGCAAATTTGAACACATCGGCGATCTCAGATGAATGAGGCGCGTCTGATGACACAACAGTATTTCAGTGTGTTTAAAGCTACAGAAGTTAATTTTTCACAGTGAATAAACATTTTCACAAGGAACTTATTAATTAACAACTACCGAGCGACGTGGCGTATTCGGAAGAACGACGGTTAAAACTCGGGTCCGGCCATCCCGATTTAGGCTTTCCGTGATTTCCCTGAATCGCATCAGGCAAAAGCCGGGACGGTTCCTTTCAATGGGCACGGCCGACTTCCTTTTCCATCCTTCCCTAATCCTATGGGACCGATGACCAATCCCCTATCCCCCAAACCAATCAACTCACTGACCAATTAACAACTTTTAAACACTTCACGTGAGTTCTACAAACGTTACATCAGATGATAGAATTGCACTGTAGCTATCGTATCTGAAAACTAACTATTTGTATTTTCATTATTGATTTATGTTTTTCATAACTTTGTCATTACGCAATGTTTGTCAGAATATCGTATTCTTCACATTAACGTAGCAAATGAAGACAGCATGAATACCTCATATTTCTTCGTACTTGTTATATTATTTAGTGATCTGTTTACTATTTTGCCAGTAACTGCATTTAAAATGTTGTCTACATTTAAATTTTGAGTGCTATTAAGAAGCTGCGCTAATTTTAAAAGTGATCAATTGCATGTCTTAGCGGACACTGCAATTGAAAAGAGAAGGTGTGAACAATTGCTTAAAAATATTTAACACTAGTCTGTTGTCGTTTACTGTGACCACACTTGCGAAGGAATGGTGGCTTATTTATTTATGAACTAGCTGTTACTTGTATTTAACGTAAATGATGCGACCGAATTCTTATAGCATTCCTTTTATTTGTACATCGTTGTTTATATATTAGTTTAGTAAGGATAAGTGTTCATGTTGACTCAGTTCATGTCTCTAGAACTTGAGAACGATGTATTTTTGATGCTGACTGTCTTCAGCCGATGGAAAAGCAGCGGAACACTGCGGGAGTGAAGTGGAGACTGGGACTTAACGAGTGAAGAAAATGGCTCAAATGGCTCTGAGCACAATGGGACTTAACATCTGAGGTCATCAGTCCCCTAGACTTAGAACTACTTAAACCTAACTAACCTAAGGACATCACACACATCCATGGCCGAGGCAGGGTTCGAACCTGCGACCGTAGCAGCAGCACGGCTCCAGACTGATGCGCTAGAGCAGCTCGGCCACAACGGGCGGCTTACGAGTGAAGAGCTCAAGGGAGTGAGCCTGCAGACATCGTGTCGAATGTTTGAAGAAGACAGACCTGCCTGGCGTAACGTGCCTGATTCAGTCATATAGGTGACTGATTGTGGCAGGTGAATGGCCGCTACCATTCGAAGAGACTTTATTTTGCGAAGAGTCTGAATCTGCTCCCGATTCAGACTAACTTCTACCGCCATATTTACAGAACTGAGAGCAGATCGAGTGTGAGTAACTATTCTTTGTATCATACGTGTTTATTTGTGAATCATAATGTTCAAGTTCGAACTATTTTGAGGTGGTGGATCTGTCGTGTACAGTGTCACGAAACTGACTTAGTCTTTTCGTATTTTGATGGCTACTAAGTTTAGAAATTTTGCCACCATTTTCGTTACGCTCTCAGCATAACTTTACTGAATTTAGTGAGGGTATTTTCTATCTGTGTTGTAACTGAATATCGTAGGACCACTTCCATTTTATTTGAGATGTCCTTCCTTGAATAAACATTATTCAACACAAATATCAGTATTTTACGGACTTTGGAATAAAATATTTATATAAAATTATTCGTTTATCTTTTATTTCGTATGTGTGTATATTTTATGAACTAGCAATTCTAGTCCGTACATAGACTATTCGATCGAAGGATCACGGCTAAGGGGTTATTATTTGATTATTTGCAGAGAATTAGAAGGGGGGGTGGGGCATCAAAGGAGATGAGCGCCGCTCGACCCTAAGACTACAGCGAGGTATTCTTTTAAACGGAGCTGTGCGTAGCCCACATACCTAGAATACAAGTAACCACAGGCAGAGACGCAACTGGTTTGCTCGTATGGACTGCTATTTATAAGAGCAACTACAATATGCAGTAACCGTTAGGTACCATCGGACGTTCGGCGTAGTCGTGAGCTGAGGTAGACGTTCCGCACTGCACAAAATATTGAAATGTTTTACAAGAACGCCTGTCGAGAACAGTTCCCGTAGATTTTTCGGTATGATCGAGACCACATATTTGGGTGAAAGTATTTTTTTAACGTTCAAATGACGAAAATCGAAGCTTAGGAGTAGTCTTACTGACGTTCACCTGATTGCAACAGTTTGTTTGATGACGCGTCGTATCACTCCAAAGAACGAGACGTTCCTTTTAACAGCTGTGTATTGAATTATACTGCTGCGTTGCAGTACGGTACTCATTGTTCCATATTTGTTTGTATGTCGCCGTGTTGTGACTCTACCGGACTGTAGATGGTCAACCGCTGTTCAGTCATCTGCTGGTCTCATCTGAACTTGCCTTCATTTTTTTTCGAACGAAGCTATCAGACGGCAGTCGAACATAGCGTGCGAGCTGATCGAACAGGGAATAACGTCAAAAATAAAATTTCATGCACTGACAAACACACGAAGACACGACTGTTTTACGTCGTAATAAATGACATGCAAAGCCCTATGTGAATAAATGGCGCATAAAAGCATGCACAATAACGTAAATTCATTAGTTTTGCTTCACGAGAAAAATGTTATATGCTAAATGTTATTATTTTCTTTATTCGATGCCACTTTTGTAGAACACACGATTGGTCCTTTTAGGCTACACTTCATCAAACACCATGCACATGTTGTGTTGCGTCGTAAGGATTTATTGCGTTGCCATCCTGTGATAACTACGACAGTGCGAAGAATACATCTCGCTTCCCTACAACATCGAGCGTCAGCTGTCGGTCGTGTATCATCGGCAGTCTTCCGTTCTGTACGCGGGTAAGAGAGAGAGAGCTCCACGCGCATCGTGCTTGCACGTCGGCACACTTCTGTGTGTAGTTCTGTAAGTGTGCAGTGTGTAGTTCTGTAAGTTAATAGAAGGGAGGACGACATGTTTACACACACATCAGAAAAAGTTCGGCATTACACCGGTTCTCACAACTCCTGAAGATAGACGTTGACTCTGGATATTGTCTCACAGACACAATCCCTTTGACTGTTCAGAGATGTCACTAAACCCGTCCAAAGACGTAACATCCATACATGAGCAGCGCCTAATAGACGGAGGGGGGTCGAGCAGCCGATCAGTTTCAGTCATTCCACCAGGGAGGAAGTAAACGGCTCGTGTTGTCTGTAGTTTAACTATGCCTAGACGCTCAATACTGCGGTTCGATAGCGTCCGCATTGTCACTTTCTGGCAGGAAGGGCTCTCATCAGGGGAAGTGTCCAGGAGTCTCGGAGTGAACCAAAGCGATGTTGTTCCCAGATGGAGTAGATACAGAGAGACAGGAACTGGCGATGACATTCCTCGCTCAGGCCGCGCAAGGGCTACTACAGCAGTGACACAAATGCAGCAGTGGATGACCGCTACCTATGGATTATGGCTCGATGGAACTCTGACAGCAACGCCACAATGTTGAATAATGCTTTTCGTACAGCCACAGGACGTCGTGTTACGATTCAAACTGTGCACAATAGGCTACACGATGCACAACTTCACTCCCGACGTCCATGCCGATGTCCAACTCTGAAACCATGACACCTTGAATCGCAGTACAGTTGCGCCCAACAACATGCCGAATTGACCGCTCAGGATTCGCATCACGTTCTCTTCATCGATGAGTGCCGCATATCCCTTCATCCAGACAACCGTTGGAGACATGTTTGGAGGCAACCCGGTCAAGCTGAACGCATTAGACGCACTGTCCAGCAAGTGCAGCAAGGTGGAGGTTCCCTGCTATGTTGGGATGGCATTATGTTGGGCCGATGTAGGCCGGTAGTGGTCATGGAAGTCTCCGTAACGGTTGTACGATACGTGATTGCCATCCTCCGACCGCTAGTGTAACCATATTGGCAGTATATTGGCGAGGCGTTGGTCGCCATGGACGACGATTCGCGCCTCCGTTGTGCACATCTCGTGAATGACTTCCTTCAGGATAACGACATCGCTCGACTACAGTGGCCAGCATTTTCTACAGACATGAACCCTATCGAACATGCCTGACATTGATTGAAAAGAGCTGCTTATGGACGACATGATCTACCAAACAACTCTGACGGATCTACGCCAAATCAACGTTCAGAAGAGGGACAATCTGGACCAACAGTGCCTTGATGAACTTGTGGACAGTGTGCGACGGCGAGTACAGGCATGCATGAATGGAAGAGGGCGTGCTACTGGGTACTGGAGGTACCGGTGTGTACAGCAACCTGGACCACCACCCCTGAAGGTCTCGCTGTAAGGCCGTGCAACATGCAGTGTGTGATTTTCAAAAGCAATAAAAATGGCGGAATTTATATTTATGTTGATCTCTATTCCAGTTCTCCGTACAGGTTCCGGAACTCTCGGAACCGAGGTGATGTAAAACTTTGATGTGTTTGTAATACTGCAGCGTAGCTGCTGCGGTTATTTCTTCGAGACTACATGTCAAAATTCTGTGGCTGCGCTTTTTTGGATGTCTATTGTTCTTCAACTCAACGGAAGTATTCATTATCACTTTATCTACAGAGAACTTCACACACACACACACACAAGTCCTCAATATTTCAGTGTGTCACTTCCTTCCATACTGATTCTTGTGTAAAAGACAAGATATCGAAGGAAAACAACATTTCTGACGATTGAGACACCTTAAGGCATAATACAATGGCTTTGCTGAAGAATTTGACTGATGAGAAGGATGTTAGACACTTGATGAAGTAATGTTGGAATGAGCTTGGAACTCCTATTTCAATGAAACATGCGATTTAGACACCCTTAAGATAATGATGATGGTGCAAAAGGTCTGGATTACTTATGGGTATTCGACCCTCATCCCATCGAATGCAGCTGTAGCAGCAAAGCCACTGCTGCCCTCCATTTAGTACAGAGGAACGATCCTGCCCTTGGCAAAGACAATGCATCGGATGGTAAAGCTCGATAGTTTCTTTATAGGTCTGGCAGCAGCTGGCAGCTAATAGCCATCCACAGTGAGTCCATTTTCTGCCCTGAAGAATGCATTTGTGTCATGGATTTTCCCCAGGTGGGACAAGGGTCCCCACCCCCTCCCCCTCCTACCTCACCCTCACCCCACCACCCACCTGCCCCTTTCGAACATTGATGGTAATTTCAAATTTTGGTGGTGTACCGAGGCTGTGCTGACGCCCTATCGCCCCTCCCCCGCAGGAATCGGAGGGAAATTCAAAATGGTGGGTGCCCTTTCCAGGACTCGAATCACAGTCCTTCTCGGCAGAAAGCCACAGTGCACCCTCCTCCCTCCCCCCCCCCCCCCCTTGCCACCACCACTACACCACTACACAGGGAAACGGTCAGCCGCTGTCCAGCTGCAGGAGAGATAGGTTACGTTAATGTATTTTATTTATCTTGGATGGGAAACTCAAGGTCGGTCTGAAATACGTAATTAATCATAAAGATCCGTGATTCAAATCTTTATGATTAGCGCACCTAAAGTCGCAATACAGTTTAAAAACTGACGATGTCATACAACAGATGTTATCCTGTTGGGAGAAAACTTCACAACAGCGCTCGAAACTAGATGCACACATACTCAAAATAAATGATAACTCAACATAGGGTGATCCCTTTACCTACATCTCTCTCCTCTACTTGTAAACTGGTGGTAAAAATACTGGAGTGGAATGTACTATCTTCATTCTCGGTGGGAAACATGTTCAACTGCTGAGGTCTTGGTGTTGGTGTTGGACAGAGAGGAGATAAATAAGTGTATTTTGTGTAAGCACACACCTGAGGACTATGTCTATAGCCTCCTACATGAGGAATGGAAGAGGGTGATAAGGGACGAGTATAGGGGGAATACTTTTCAGCAAATATTGGTGATGCCGCAGGATGGACTGATTATGCATTTGACACCTCATAGAGGCTACTGCCTGTGGTGGATCTGTTTGCCTTTCTGGAATGGGCAGTCAATCCACAATGCAGGAGACGACTTCGCGCCCCTGCAGCCATCCGTTTTTACTAACCACATATGTGTCTCGTTGTTTGCTACAGACGCTTCCCAATGCATTGCTCATCAATCACCCCGCAACCCTGGTGCCCCAAACTCAAATACTCAAATAAACGGTGCTCTCCCTATACCTCGACAACTTTGTCCTATTCCATTGTACCCGAGAGATCACCTTGGTATAGCTACTGAGTAACGTGTGCTCTGATACACAGTTTGGAGGGATATAGCATCAAACCACCTCTGAAGTGTCAGGAAGGCCAATACACGCTATCACATGAGATGGAAAACGATTCACCTAATTACACATCTCAACTCTCGTGAAAAAACATCAGATATCCAAACGACTGTTCGTAATGCAACACATGTACTGGAAAATGAGAAAAATCATTGTAATAATACAACTACCGCAAAAACCGAGCCCAATAGGTGACGCTATGAGAGATGGGCAATAGCCAGACGGATGGGTTTCGAAACATTTTACGTAAATCAACTGTGCTATCAGTAGTAGAATATTATTTCAGTGTCTGGAGTCAGTAGCAAAAACGTACCTGGAAGAGGGAAATGATCGTACAGCATAAACACATGCGCTTCTAAGACTACACAGTTCTTCACTTAAGAAAGATGTGATGTTAATGGCATATGCTTTCCAAAGTATTTGTCATGCGGAATAGAACGCACTTACTGCTCTAATGCAAAACATATGTGTCCAACATCTGATATATACAACCACCCTGCAAGTTTTGTACCACAGTCACCATGATGACAAACTTTAATTTGATAAAACCATTTCCTTCATACAATTCTGGTGAACTACAAAGTAACCAAGCTCTTCTGCACTAAGAAGGTATCGTCGGTGTAAATACACCGCTCTAACTGCTTATAAACCATCTAGAACGAAGTCGAGAGACAGCTGTTCTGTTTCTTGGGAAATTAACGGATTTTAAACGTCTTTTTAAGTCAGAAACGTACGTACCCTCAATCACAATTTCCATGTCACTCGTGCTGATCAGTGGTAGTAGCAGTTCTGACGGATGCAGTCATACTTCACTAGGAAATACAACGAGAAAGAACGACATGAATATTTTCGTTAGTTGACACACTGAGTTACCTCCCGCATGAAAATGCATACAAAGAAACAGCATCTTCTTATGAGGGAGTAAACACCACTAGCAGCAGCCAAAGGAGATGCCACAGTGCTACTGCTGTTCACAGTAAGAAAACCATGGCCCTCGTAGCTTTCATCTTGCACACAGAAGCAAGGTAGTTTTGTTCATGTGTAGGATAGTATGGCAATTTCGTCTTAACACCACGTCTCTAGAGTATCAACTTCTCAAACTTTTAAGGCAGTATATGTGGCATCATTCCTACAGAACACGGAAGGGAATGGCTTAAGTTGGTTAATCACAATGAGCCATCTCCTTATCAGTTAAATAACATGGCATGTGAGAACCAGCCCTAATTCTGTAATACCTATATTCGACTGCATGTGTGAGAAGACTGTTCTGGATTGGTATACATACGTTTCACCTGGCTTAGTTCAGCGGTTCATTGTAATATATGTATCGCCTTTGTTGAAGTATGTGTTACAAAAGCCCACGTACTTGACAGGGGAAGGGGGGATTAAAACTGAATGCAAACAGAGCATAATTTTTAATCTTTTCGCGGTCTTGAGTGCCTGGGTACCCCCAAACCACCTCAATTCCCAGTATTTCAGTGATTTTTTTCTCTTTTTATGTATTCTCATTCTATTTACGTAATTTTGATGGGTTTTCGCGATTTTACATATTTCTTCGTTTTTCCCTCAATTTTACACATTCGCCATAAATTTACCCTAATTATATCAAATTTTCTTAGATTTTTTAGGATTTTGTGTCATTTTTAATGTGTTTCGATAGTTTTACATATGTATATGGTAATATTGCTGACATACGAATGCGTTGTTTGATTTCATAAAAGGATATTTGCTTGTCTTATACACGAACCTACCAAAAAATCCTAAGACCTTCCCTCTTACCTGTGCTCTACATGTATGCATTTTGGATAGCACGATCATGGGAAGCATAGTAACACTCGCTTTGTACCTTGTTGAGTTTCAGCGAGTGGTGCAGATGACTAATACAAAGGACACTCTAACTCCGGAAATAATTCCGTGTAGTACTATGACACGTAAGAGAGCTTGTCTGCAGACTCATATAGTGATGAAGTTCATGCAAACTCGAAGTCTGCAAACAGTTCTACATGATTATTTCACTTCCACTCTGACGCCTAAGAATCTGCAACAGGGAGTTAACATGTGTACGGGGTTAATTTCTGTTTCTGCTTGGATCTCTTTCCCGTAAGTACGAGGGTTGGAACTTTAGTAGTGGCAACAATTTATTTACAGCTCGTATTCAGAACAGCTACGTTCCCACAACCCTGCCAGAAAGTCTGTAAACTTCAGATTTGCTGCATATTTTTTACCCTGGTAGTAAGTTATTCGTTAGTTTACAGTGTATCGACTGCACTTAGCATCCTGGATCGTAAGAGTTCCCTTCCCCTATTTACAGAATGCGTCTCCCTAGCAGCATAATTTACAGAAGAACAGCTAGCAAGTTATACATTCGAACTGCAACCATCCGTCACTGACGTCTCTACACACATACACACCGAGCTATGCATGAATATTGCCAATCACGAAGTCTCAATTTCAACCACTTTCACGCTATTTTCGACAGTGCCACAACCCTGCCAATAGCGAAATACCCTTCCAAAATGGTTCTATATGGGCTCTAAGCACATTCAGATTCCTCTTTCTAAACAGCATAACACCTTTGATGCAAGTTACATTACCGATATTTTGTAAAACTATACTCTAGATTCTCCAGTATCAACAACAGAACAAGGCATCCTGCTACAGCTATCATATCTCCATTTATTCCATCTGTGTATTTCCAGGGGAAGCATGGCTCCATCCGTCAAAACTGCTACTACCACTAATAAGAACGTGTGGTGTCACCGCCAGACACCACACTTGCTAGGTGGTAGCCTTTAAATCGTCCGCGGTCCATTAGTATACGTCGGACCCGCGTGTCGCCACTATCAGTGATTACAGACCGAGCGCCGCCACACGGCAGATCTAGAGAGACTTCCTAGCACTCGCCCCAGCTGTACAACGGACTTTGCTAGCGATGGTTCACTGACAAAATACGCTCTCATTTGCCGAGACGATAGTTAGCATAGCCTTCGGCTACGTCGTTTGCTACGACCTAGCAAGGCGCCATTATCAGTTGCTATTGATATTGTAAATAATGTACAGACAAGAGCTACGTTCAACATTAATGGATTAAAGTTAAGTATTCCACCAGCTACATCCTTTTTTTCTAGTCTAACTTCCCTGTCCCGTTCCAAACCTCACGCCAGCCTGCGTGAGCTAAAACGCGTGCCTTTCGGCTTCCTCCAAACTCCGTGGGTTGGCTCCTGCCAATCCACAACAGAACGACTGACTTAGGAAATGTGACTGAGGGTACCTACGTTTCTGACTTACAAAGACGTTTAAAATCCATGAATTTCCTAAGAGACAGAACTGCTGTCTCTCGACTTAGTTGTAAATGGTTTATAAGCAGTTAGAGTGGAGGATTTACAGCAACGATGTCTTTGTAGTCAGGAAGAGTTCGCTCAGTTCCTAGGATACCAGAATCGTGCAGAAGGAAGTAGTTTTATCAAATTAACGTATGGTGACTGTGATACAATACTTACAGGGTGATTGTATGTCAGATGTTGGACATATATACTTTACATTAGAGTATTAAGAGCGTTGCATTCCGCATGAATAATACGTCGGAAACCATATGGCTTTAAAATTACATCGTTTTTAAGTGCAGAACTATGCAGCCTTAGGAGTGCATGTTTTCATGCTCTACAACCGTTCTCTTTTGCCAGTACCTTCTTGCTACTCATATTCCACTATTGATAACACAGTTGATCTACGTAATATGTTTCGATCTCCATCCCTCTGCATGCTGCGCATCTCTCCTGCTGTCGCCTTTTGGGCTCGGTTTTTGCGGTAGCTGTATTTTTACAATGATATTTCTCAATTCCCAGTGCATGTGTGGCATTACGAACCGTCATTTACGAGTTCTGATGTTATTTACGACAGTTTAGATGTGTAATTAGGTGAATCATTCTTCTCATTAGTTGTGGTAGCGTGTATTGGCCTTCCTGACACTTCAGTAATAGGTTGCTCCTATATCCCTTCTTACTATGTGTCACTGTACGAGTTACTCAGCAGCTTTACCAAGGTTACCTCTCCAGGGCAGTGGAACAGAATAAAGAGAGCCCTGTTTATTTGAATTTTGAGCACCGACGCTGCAGGGTGATTGTCGAGTAATGGAATGGGAAGCTTCGGGAACGAACTCTGATGTCAAACAGTGAGACACTCACGCGATCGGTAAAAAATGATGGCTGTGGGTGCGCAAAGTCATCTGCTTCATCGTGGATTCTCTGGCTACTTCAGAAGGATAAACAGCACCAGAACAGGCAATAGTCTCTATGAGTTATGAAATGCATTTTCAATCTGTCTCGCCACATCACCATTATTTGTTGAATATTCCCCCTACGCTCACCTCCTTCCATTCTTCATGTAGGAGGCTATAGACACGGTCCTCAACTTGGTGCTTAAAGGTAATACACTTATTAAACTCCTCTCTGTCCAACACCAACATCTTGCCAGTTGAACACCTTTCCATTCCAGTTTCTTTCCCCACCAGCTCACAAATGGGGAAGAGAAATGTATTTCGACGTTTAGAGTTACTATTTATTTGGGTAAGTCTGAAAT
Organism: Schistocerca piceifrons; assembly: GCF_021461385.2. Taxonomy (NCBI): domain Eukaryota; kingdom Metazoa; phylum Arthropoda; class Insecta; order Orthoptera; family Acrididae; genus Schistocerca; species Schistocerca piceifrons. The sequence continues at coordinate 515,730,761 of NC_060143.1, forward strand.
TAGTTTCCAGTGGTAGTGCAAATTTTTATTCCCAGTTGTATGGTATTGTCAATTTTTGAGGTATATTGCGATTGCAGGAGCTCATTGTCTAGCGCTATGGATATAAATGTGTAATTATCACGGATGTTTATGATTAATTACTTAATTAGAGCCGACTTTTACTTCAGTTTGTCACCAAAAATAAATAAAGTACGCTAACCTAACATCCCTCTCCTGCAGCAGGGACAGAGCCTGACCTCTTCCCTGTGTAGCGGGAGGGGGTGGGGATTACTTTGCTTTCCAGCCAGAAAGACCAGGGATTGAGGTACGATATATTTTGAATTTCTCCCCAAGTTCCCGTTGAGGGGTCGGGATGGGACGTCAGCATAGCCTTGGGATAAAGAAATTCGCGTCAATTTTGAAATTCCCACCATTTTTTCAATTTCTCGAAAATACCGGAAATTCCGCCTGAGGGCTGGTGTGGGGTGAGGGAGGGGGGACAGGGTCGTATCGGTGGGGAGAGGAGTGGAGGGAGGGGAAGAGGTCGGGGACCCATGTGCCGGCTGGGGAAAGCTGATGACGTCATATGTGGTTGGGGGCAATTAATCGAGGAATTGATGACTTTGATATCAACTTGAGGAAGTAAGGCCACCCTGAATATATACATAATTTTATATGTGGTGCCCTAATATGAACACACATTAGTGTGTTGGTTGCTTTTTCTCTGCGTTCAAAAGTCTCCCGCAAAAATGCCACTACAAACTTTATGACTTGATGTTTCCGTCATGGTCGTAACTGCTCCTCTAAGTTGACTACGCCTCTCGGTGTGGGCTAGCCGTTTTGCGTGCACGCTTCTAGTACCAGATCTGTTGTCCAGGGGAAACTAAGCAATAATGGCTTGCAGCGGAGTATGCGTTGACATGAAACTTCCTGGCAGATTAAAACTACGTGCCTGACCGAGACTCGAAATCGGGACCTTTGTATTTCGCGGGCAAGTGCTGTACCAACTGAGGTACCCAAGCACGACTCACGGCCCGTCCTCACAGCTCTCCTGAGAACTAGCACTCCTGAGAGAAAGGATATTGCGGGGACATGGCTTAGCCACAGCCTGGGGGATGTTTCCAGAATGAGATTTTCACTCTGCAGGAGAGTCTCTGTAAAGTTAGGAATCTAGGCGACGAGATACTGGCAGAAGTAAGGCTTTTAGGACGGGGGTGAGTCGTGCTTGGGTAGCTCAGTTGGTAGAGCACTTGCCCGCGAAATACAAAGGTCCCGAGTTCGAGTCTCGGTCCGGCACACAGTTTTAATCTGCCTGGAAGTTTCAATAATGGCTTGCTCTTTCCACAGGTACTAACCGAAGAAAAAAATATCACCCGTAATAGCCATAATTAATAGTCTAAAAATGAAGTAAATACTGACGAAATGTTGTTCAGTACCATTAGAAATGTCTCCACCTGTGAGCATTACACCCTGTGTATTTTAATTATTTTTCAGAGAAAATGGGTCATTTGTTCCAGAGAAAAATCTTCACATATTGATCAGTTCAATAGCGCGATGTGAACTTCGGGCCGTTTTGCAAGGAGTTACTCGGTTTGGCATTAATTGATAGAGTCGTTCGATGTCCTTCGCGCGGTATATTGACAAATTGTTTCCAATTGGTGCGTTAGATCGTCAAAATCCTGATATGATTGGAGGGCTCTGCGGCATAACCCTCCAAATATACTCAACTGGGGAAAGTTTTGAGTATGTCGGTGACCAAGGAATTATTTGGCAACGAGAAGACAAGCAGAAGACACCCTCACCGAGTGTGAGCGAGCATTATCGTGCTGAAATGTTAGCACTGAATAGCTTGCCACGAAGGGCAACAAAGCGGGGTATAGAATATCGTCGATGTACCGCTGTTCTGTAAGGGTGTCGTGGATGACAACAAAAGGGGTTGTGCTGTGAAAATGGCACTCCAGACATGGCTCCTGGTTGCTAGGCCTTTGGCGGGCGACACTCATGTTGGTATCCCACGACCGTTCTGGGCGTCTTTGCTGGTCACCGGGGCTCTGTTCGAAGTGGGAGTCATCGCTCCAGATAGTTTTACTTCAATGAGATTTCACGCTCAAGAAGTGTCGCCCGCCATATGGCCCAACAACCAGTAGTGATAGTCTGGGCTGTCACCTCTTTTCATAGAAGGACTCGTTTAGTCGTCATACGCAAAGCGCTTACGGAACAGCGCTATACCGCTGATATTCTACGCCCCGTTTCGTTGACCTCCTTGAAAGCCATCCTGGTGTACATATCAGAAAGATATTGCCTGCCAGCAAAAGGTGGGGGTTTCCACTGCTTACCATCGGGTATGTCAAGCCCTGCCTCGGCCAACACGATCTGCGGATCTCTCCCCAAAATGCACAAAATGAGTCTAGTTTATCCACACAGAATCAAATAGGGGTAATCCAGGAGGAGGTCCAACAACAAATAATAAAATAGGAGTGCGGGCAAGTTACTATAAACAGCGTGTGGAAGAAAATATCGCATCCACGGCAGACGCGAAGCCAACACCCGCAACAATAGCACACATTTATATGCCAACCAGTTACACAGATGAGGAAACTATTGAAAGAATGAATTTTGACATAACAGAAATTATAGTTAAGGAAGACGGAAATTTAATTATGACTGCGTAAGAGAATTCGAAAGAAGGGAAAAGAAGCGAGGGGAAAGTAGTAGGAGAAAATGGTCAGGGGAAAAGAACTGAAAGAGAAAACTGTTGTGTTGGCAGAAGAGCCAACACCGTGTTACAACAGGAGGCCGAAATGCACGCGTTTTAGCTCACGCAGTCTGGCATGAGGAGGGAAGGACTATACTGACGTGAGGTCTGGAACATGACAAGGAATGAGAGTTCAAAAATCTGACATACTTAGTTTGATACTTAACTTTAATCCGTTAATGAGGAACGTCGCTCTTGACGGTACATGATTCACAATATTATCTGTTCAGAATAGTAACTGAATATGGCGCCTTGGTAGGTCGTAGCAAATGACGTAGCTGAAGGCTATGATATACTGTCGTCTCGGCAAATGAGAGCGTATGTAGACAGTGAACCATCGCTAGCAAAGTCGGCTGTACAACTGGGACGGGTTCTAGGGAGTCACTCTAGACTAGACCTGTCGTGTGGCAGCGCTCGGTCTGCAATCACTGATTAGTGGCGACACGCGGGTCCGACGTATACTAACGGACCGCGGCCGATTTAAAGGCCACCACCTAGGAAGTGTGGTGTCTGGCGGTGACACCACAAAAACCACTTAGTATAACTTCACATGTACATTAATTTAATCATAACCAAGCATTTTGTTAAAGCCCAAGTTTAAATTGGCAAGAATTATTACCTAAAGACAAAAAATTTTGCGCGAAGGTAATTAAATTCTTCAGGAAACTCGGTCCAAGAAGCAGAATACAGCGAAAAACGTTCCCAAACTTCGAAAATTGTTTTTTTTTTAATTCATAAAAGATTCTAGCTATAAATGAAATGTGTTCAATAAGAAAGAAGTAGGGCCTAAAACGATGTATCGTTTTATTGAAGTATAGATTTATTTGCTACGTTTCTAGATATGTCGATAACATCGTTAAAAATCTCCTTAACATGCACGTTGACATGTCTTTAGTATTAATTTTTCCGTACTTTCTGTTTACTTTAAGTATATCCCATGGTAAATCAAAAAAGGACCTGTTTGAAAAACTAAAATATAGCAATTACTTTTAGAGATTTATCTATTTATTCAATGGAAGGCGCTGTCGGTAATTGGCCAGACCTTCTCAGCGGATGGCCCTACACTAACAGTTCTCCGATTGTTTCCTGTAAAGTTGTTTTCATAAAATAGTGAGGTAGTTAGTTTCAAAAAGCGCGCCCAACGAAAGTTCCAATCCTTCCAAGTTTTTATAAAGCACTACAACTAACTAAATCGTAAAAATTATTTAACAGTATCGTACCAAAACGCTTCGTGAAGGAAATAAGCGTAAAGCCTTTACTGTAGGGCCATCCGCTTGGAAGATCTGGCCAATTACAGAGAGCGCCATTTCTTCAAAATTTTAAATATGTCGAAAAATAATTAATATATTTTAATTGTTCAGACGGATACTTTGTTGAGTTACACAGAGCTATCCTTACAGTAAAATATATATGCCGTGTGGCTAGGGCCTCCCATCGGGCGACAGTTCGCCTGGTGCAAATCTTTCGAGTTGACGCCACTTCGGCTACTTGCGTGTCGATGAGAACGAAAGGATGGTGATAAGGACAACACAACACACAGTCGCTGAGCGGAGAAAATCTCCTACCCACATGGGAATCGAAACCGGGACGTTAGGTATGAAATTCCGTCGCGCTGACCACTCAGCTACCAGGGGCGGACACCGTTAAAGTAAAGAGCAAGTATGGGTACGTGAAAGTTAACTAAGTTTTGGACGTGAATGTTAACAAAACTTATAAAGGCTTTCTCGAAACACCTAGAAACATAACAAAAAACTCTATTTAAGATTTAATTTCCTATGAGCCCACATATTTTGTTATTGGGTATTAATTTTTGCAATCACTTTTGAATAATACTTGGATTGGCACCGTTAAAAGTTGGTTTAACAATAATAAAAGAAGGTTGTATACGTGGAAGGGACTTCAGGGCGTCATACGGATTATTTAACGTTAGCACAAAGATTTAGAAGTAGGTTTTAAACCGTGATACCTCTACAAGGGCAGATGTGAACTCTGACAATAACTTGTTGCTTATGAACTGGAGATTAAAGCTGAATAAAATATTATTAAATGTAGGAATGGAATGAGACAGGATCTGGATAACCTGAGAAAATTTAAGGTTTTTGAGATTTGAAGAGGGATCATTAGACAACTTTGGTCTGCACCACGGGATAGGAATACAATCGAAGTCGAATGTCTGAGAAATGAGAGATGAACTAAGGAAGACGTCGTGGGATCGCGTAGGTAAAATGTCCAAAGCCAGAGAAATTCTTCGATAATGAACGAGGTAGTGAATGCGAAGAAAGGAGAGAATGTATTAAATCAAGAAATGAAGTAAAAGTTAGTAAAAGTGTCAAAAATAGTTAAATGCAAAACGATTGAGCAGCAATGGCTTGACAACGAAAGTTAGACTCTAGGAACATGCATACCCAAGGGACATATAGATGTAACCTATAGAAAACAAAAGAGCCCTTTTAAAATAAGAGTAGCTGTTGTGTGAACGTCAAGGGCTCAGTACCAAGCAAAGAAGAGAGAGGAGAAAGGTGGAAGGAATCTATAGAGGATGTCGATAGGAAAGACCAGCTAAAGGACGATACACAGTGAGGCGACAAGCTCTTGAGTTACCGATGTGCGCATGTGTACATGGCCGTAGTATCGCCTACACAAAGTATGAAAGGGCCGCCGTCTGGCAGAGCTGCTATTTGGATTCAGGTGATTCCAGTGAAAAGGTTTCTGACGTGATTATGACCGCACAACGGGAATTAGCAGACTCTGAACGCGAAATAGTAGTTTGAGCTAGACGGATGAGGCATTCCATTTCGGAAATCGTTAGGGAATCAGATATTCCCCAATCAACATTGTCAAGAGTGTACCGAGAGCAACATATCTGAGGTATTACCTCTCACCAGAGTTGTCAGTGCTAACAGACAAGCAACACTGTGCGGAATACTCGCAGAAATCAACTTGGAACATACAATTAACGTATTCATTACGAAAGTGTATCGAAATTAGGCGTTACTGGGCTACAGCAGAAGACGACCAGCCAGTTTGCCTTTGCTAACAGAACATAACCTGCAGCGCCTCTATCGGGCCCGTGACAATATCGATTGAACTCTGGACAACAGGAAAACCGTGGCCTGGTCCGATGAACCCGATTTCAGTTGGTAAGACCTGATGGTATGCCTCGAGTGTGGACACACCCCATGAAGCCATAGACCCCATTTGTCGACAAGGCACTTGATGGCTCCATAATGGTGTGGGCTGTGTTTACAGGGAGTGGACTGGGTCGTCCGGTCCAATTGAACCAATGGTTGACTGGAAATGATTATGTTCAGCTACTTCGAGGACATTTACAACTATTCATGGACTTCATGTCCCCCACACGGCAACGGAATTTATATGGGTAGCAAAGTGACATGTCACCAGACCACAGTTACTGTTCGCGTTTGGTCTGAGGAACATTCTGGACAGCTGGCCACCCAGAGCGGCCGACATGAATCGCAACGAATATTTGTTGTGCATAATCGAAAGGTAACTTCGTGCACAAAATCCTGCATCGGCAGGACTTTCGTAATTATGCACGGTTGTAGAGGCACCATGGCCCATTAATTCTGCAGGGAACTTCCCACGGCTTGTTGAGTCCATGTCACGTCAAGGTGCTGCACAACGCCGGAAAAAAGGAATTCTCACACGATATTAGCAGGTGGCCTAAGACTTTCGTCACCTCAGTGTAATTTACATAACAAAGTTTTTGCATTACCACATTACTTCGAAATTAGTGTCACAGGAAACAAAACTTTGCTCTAAGGGTTTCGTTTACATTTGTTTGCAATTTCCCAAATCACATAATTAAATAAAAGATATTGCACAATAACAAAGTCAGTTGTTTCGCATGGGAGGTTCTTCACAGCACTTCTGAGCAACGTCAATAAATGGTGGAATATAGTAAAAATAAACGCAATAGTTAACACAAATAATATATTCATAAAATCCGTGAATCAATCATCTCAGATGTCCTGGTACTTCCCAAGGGTAGTCTTTGTTCATAATGTAAGCCTTTACAGCTGACCGTCACTGAGGCATACTTCGTCCGACCTCCGATCCCACCTTGATATAATCCAGCCCGTACAAGATTACTTCTCACTTCTCTGAACAATTTTTGGCAGAATCTTTAGCCCTCTTAAAAATCCGTCTTGTTACCCTGTCCTCATCGATCTAAAACTAATATTATTTAATGTTTAATCGCGGTTTTTTTAAATTAACTAGATGAAACTTTCATTTCAATGCTATAGTTCTTCCCTTATTACTAATAACAATACCTTTACTTCAACGTCTTCGGTTTTCGTGGAAATTTTTGGCTAACAGGCCGACTGATTTTTCTTTTCAAATATCGACAAACGCATGGTGGGACAACATTGTATTAATCCTGTATCAGTAAGATTAATAAGCCTTAGTTATTGTGTGTTTCGTATGAACGTAGACATATTTGATTTTAAAGTTAGAGGCAGCCCTGAAAAGATTCAACGTAGTAACGTGCTAATTACAAAGGCAGAGGAGAAATAAGAGTTACCGTGTAGGGTCTTGGATGACAAAGTGCGCTACGCGCATGTCCCATTAGGGAAATGCACAAAGTCGTATTTACATTTTTAACGATGCAGGCTCCGCATCGCGTTTGAAAAGCTGTATCACTCCCGTCCATGAAACGAGACGAGTAAAAGAATGAAACAAAGGGAGCCACGTGAAGCTACGCGTGATTTTGACGCTTTCAGTCAGAGAGCCTGCTCATCTTTGAAGTCGGATTACATTTTACGCTACCAAAGAAATGAGCTCGCCATCTTTTCTGCATACGGGAGAACAGCATTCAAAGTTAAGAACATCATCAAAATAGGATATTACGCAGTACTCTACCTTCTTTCTGCTAGGTATTATTGTGAAGCAGTGATTCACTCACTATCCAAATAATGCTGCAAGAACTGACATAATGGCACTAGGAAACCATACGACACATAGGGCAACAAAAGCATTACGCAGTAATGCAGTTCTGCTACGTATTAATGTAAAACAGTGATTTACTTAAAAATCAAATAATACTGTAAGGATTGACATAATATCACAAGAAAAACATGTTGTTGTTGTTGTGGTCTTCAGTCCTGAGACTGGTTTGATGCAGCTCTCCATGCTACTCTATCCTGTGAAAGCTTCTTCATCTCCCAGTACCTAATGCAACCTACATCCTTCTCAATCTGCTTAGTGTATTGATCTTTTGGTCTCCCTCTACGATTTTTACCCTCCACGCTGCCCTCCAATGCTAAATTTGTGATCCCTTGATGCCTCAAAACATGTCCTACCAACCGATCCCCTCTTCTAGTCAAGTTGTGCCACAAACTTCTCTTCTCCCCAATCCTAGTCAATACCTCCTCATTAGTTACGTGATCTACCCACCTTATCTTCAGCATTCCTCTGTAGCACCACATTTCGAAAGCTTCTATTCTCTTCTTGTCCAAACTGGTTATCGTCCATGTTTCACTTCCATACATGGCTACACTCCATACAAATACTTTCAGAAACGACTTCCTGACACTTAAATCTATACTCGATGTTAACAAATTTCTCTTCTTCAGAAACGATTTCCTTGCCATTGCCAGTCTACATTTTATATCCTCTCTACTTAGACCAGCATCAGTTATTTTACTCCCTAAATAGCAAAACTCCTTTACTACTTTAAGTGTCTCATTTCCTAATCTAATCCCCTCAGCATCACCCGATTTAATTTGACTACATTCCATTATCCTCGTTTTGCTTTTGTTGATGTTCATCTTATATCCTCCTTTCAAGACACTGTCCATTCCGTTCAACTGCTCTTCCAAGTCCTTTGATGTCTCTGACAGAATTACAATGTCATCGGCGAACCTCAAAGTTTTTACTTATTCTCCATGAATTTTAATACCTACTCAGAATTTTTCTTTTGTTTCCTTTACTGCTTGCTCAATATACAGATTGAATAACATCGGGGAGAGGCTACAACCCTGTCACACTCCTTACCCAACCACTGCTTCCCTTTCATGCCCCTCGACTCTTATAACTGCCATCTGGTTTCTGTACAAATTGTAAATAGCCTTTCGCTCCCTGTATTTTACCCCTGCCACCTTCAGAATTTGAAAGAGAATATTCCAGTTAACGTTGTCAAAAGCTTTCTCTAAGTCTACAAATGCTAGAAACGTAGGTTTGCCTTTTCATACGACACGCTTTTGTCACTAGTAAACTTTCTCTTTTCCAGGATCGGTGAATATAACATCATATTCCCATTACTGGTTTCGGCACTTCATAGCCATCTGCAGACGTGGAACATTCACGACAAAAAATGTTTCAATTTAGGTTATCACTCTGTAAAAATGATTGTCGACAATGACAGACGGTATCAGTACACATCTTTGCGCTTTTATTAAAATGTACATGAATATCGATGAAAATGTGGTTTATCATTACCAACTTTAATGAATGAAGAACTATTTTCCGTACTCTGGAAGAAACAATTCTTGTTAATATTCCACCTTTTCCGATGGCAAAAACATGCCGAAATCAGGAGTGTGAATATGTCATAATAAAAATTGTCCTCGATTTTGTGGAAAATTTTAGTAACAAGTAAGTTCCACTATATATTACGAAATTTGTTGCAGAGATACGAGTGTAAGTCCTTGATTAGCATAGCTTCTAGTACAACCACTTTGTATATATGCGTAAAAAAATAAATAAAGAGTAAAACGAATACTTTACAGCACAAGCTTGTTGGAAATACATTTATTGAGATAACCTCTACAAACACAAATGAAGTGTAACATATCAAACTAGAGTGAAAAGAGTAATGTATTAATTCCGAAAAGATTAAATACCACCCGGAAAGACATATTGCCTGCTTGTGCAGGGACATATTTCTATCGTCCGATGTAGTATACGTTACTTACTGTAGGGTGCCAAAAGATCTTCTATTTACGTTAGCCTTATATTGCTAAATGCTTTCTCAAGTACGTTTACAATGGTCCCCTATATACTTAAGTTTGTGAGGTAAAGTACACAGTTTAACCGCCCAATATGTATCTGCTAAAAATAACGTCTTGCATTCGCTTCAGCTCTTGTTAGAAAGTCATCATGGTGGAACATGGGGACCGTAGGACTGTAGAGTATTTTTAGAAGAAGGTATCACTCTGTTGTTTAACTGAGAAAAGTTCTACTCATGGAACCTCAGCAAAGACTGACAGTGGTCTCTTGCACCAATGTAGATGGGTTATAGAAACTTAATTTAGCATGTCATCAATAAGCTACAAATCACAGTTGCTCAGCATAGAGTCCGCATGAGAGGAGTATATTGCACTGCATAATTACAGGAGTTTCATCATAAAATGCTCAGAGGAAACCACTAACTTTTGCTTGTTGCGGATAACTCAGCTGCTCTCCCGAAAGATACTTCACTTCAAAATATTAAACTTGTTTTCCTTGCTTCCAACAGATACGATAACTCCACATGAACCGTATGGAATTTAAAAAGTGAATTAATTTTGTCTCAGGCTCCTGGTTCAACTGTATTTGTAATACATTGTTGTCTTGGGATCTGTGGAGCTGTTGTACTTCCTGGACGCACAGAGTTTTTTTTTTCAGCTGCTTGGGAGGCTGCAGGGCCTCATGTTATAGAAGACTGGTCCAGAAGGCCTGAGATTTTGTAGTCAGTCTATCATTCTACTGCATTATTACGGGGAAATGTTTCTCTTGTGTAGACGACGAACATAAATGTCTCTATTCCTGACATATTCGTCACGAGAGGTTCCACAACTATGCTGAAATTATGTGTCGTCTATTTTGCCGTCACAGACGAAAATTTATTTTTGTAATGTGTCTAGTTTCGATAATTGTTCATCATCTCGTGATCTATGTAGTTGCATAAGCAGCCCGCCGTACTCTTGTTGAACTACAGAAAACTGTATTCTATAGCGAAGATTTAGAAGGTTTCCGCTTGATGGAGTTTCAGCATATACGCAACGTAAAGCGACTCCATTGCGGATACACAAGCACCAACATGTTGGCAATGGGTTAGTGTGACATTTGTGTCTTTTCGACGTGCGTCCGGTAAATGTGGAGACGATAATTACGACGACGTTATTACCAGGTGCGTCTAACCAGGACCAACATGCTGTTTTTCTTTTCTTGGCTGCCTGTGGAGCGCCGGCAGACATTCATCGGAGAACGAAGTAGGCGGTATGTCTGTAGAAAATCATCGTTGTGGAATGATCCGCCGAGGGCTGCAGCTGCTTCATGATAACGTGCGTCCCCTTATCGCAAATGTCGTGGGGCAGAGAGATACTCGAAAAGACTGCATATGGTTCTGATCTCTCTCCATGAAATTTTCACGACTTCAGTGCCTTAAAAGGGATTTAAAGTATGAACATTTCTGTTGGAAGAGGATTTGCAGCAGGCAGTTACAAATTTCTTCACACAGAAGGTTACAATGTTTTACCAAACCTCTAAGTTCAAACACGTATATTGGGATGATTGTGTCAGAGCTCAGGACGATTTTCTCTGATTAGCATATCGATTCTTGACTGGACGGCCTTCGAACGGAAAGTTTTTGATCCTCCCTTATACTATCATCTACATCAGCCACTCTACACTCTTGAGTGGTCAAATCCGATGTGTTATTTTATCAGTAACACTCTCTGTGTATCGTCTCTAGGGCCACAGTCCGCCATGATAAATTACAATTCAGGCAGTGGACTCCATGACGGAGTAGTCAAGGTCCACAGTTCACCGTTAGCATTTTATTTGTGGCTTAGGCATAATCTACAAAGTGTAAGATAATAACTGAATACAATAACCACGAATCGGCGGAAGAAAATTACCGAGCGAATATGAAAGCATTGCATCAGGTTCACTACGATCGTATCAGGAAATGTATGTGGCAGAATCAAAGGCCCTTACACTTTACCAGCAAATTAACGCATGCTATGATACTTGTCAGAAGTGGAGTGGGAGAACTGGGCTGACTGTATGCAATATATTCCACAATACTTCATGTTACTGAAGTCTTGTTGTGGCCTTCTGTCCGAAGACTGAACTGGTGCAACTCGACACATTGTGTATCTTATGCAAGCCTCTTTATATCTGGATAACTACTCCATCCTCTATCCATTTGAACCTGTTTTCAATACTCATACAGAAATTTTTGTCCCTCTACACTTCCATCCATTATCAAACTGACTATCCTCCATGTCTCAGGATGTGTTCTTTCAGCTGATCCCTTTTATTCAAACTGTGTCATAATGTTCTTTTCTCTTCTGTTCGGTACTTCCTCGTTGGTTATTCCCTTTTCTCTTCTGTTCAGTACTTCCTCGTTGGTTATTCCATCTGCCTACCTAGTCTTCAGCATTCTAATGCAACATCACATTATAGAAGCTTATATTCCATTCTTGTCTGAACCACTCATTGTCCACGTTTCACTTTTACAATGTTACACTAAATACAAATTCCTCAGAGAACACTTCCCACCACTTAAAAATGTATTAGATGCTACAAATTCATCTTCTTCTGCACAAGTGATTTTCTTGCTGGTGTCTGCCTACATTTTATATCCTCTCTCTGCTTCAGCCATCATAAGTTGTTTTTCTGCCCAATAGAAAAATTCATCTCCTTCTTCTGTTGTATCATTTCCCAATCTAATTCCTCAAAATTGACTCATTTAGTTCGACTACATTCTATTGCTTCATTTGTATTTGTTGATGTTCGTCATATAATCTCCTTTCCGTATGCTATCCTTCTTCCTCTTCTTCTCCTTCTTCTTCTTCTGGTGACTAGGGTTTCCCACGTTTGTTGGCCTCATTACATGGATATACTGGACCAACTATCCATTCTGTTCAATTTCTCTTCAAAGCCTTTTTCGCCTATGACAGAATTACATTGTTATAGACAAACATAAAATTATTATTTTCTCTCACTGAACTTCGATTCCCTTTCCAAATTTCTCCTTAGTCTCCGTTAGTGCTTGCGCAGTGTACAGATTGAACAAAATCAGAGACAGGCTACAACACTGTGTCACTAGCTTCTCTACTACTGTAGCTATTTCATGACCTTCGGCTATTACGATTCCAGTCCAGTGTTTGTGAAAGTTTTAAATAACCTTTTGCGCCATGTATTGTATTCCTGCTACCTTCAAAATTTCAAAGAGGATATTCCAGTCAACACCGTCAAAAGCCTTATCTAAATCTACTACTGCTTCCTTCAATTAACATATCTTCTCAGATGAGTCTTGCGGTAATTATTGCCTCAAGTGTTCATACATTTCTCTGGAATACAAACTGATCTTCCCTGAATTTGGATTCTGCTAGTTTTTGCATTATTTTGTAAATAAACGAACCCCTGAGTTTCACAACTGCTCAAATCCGATTTAGTAAGCCCTCATATAATAAGTAAACACTTCATAACTTTTCAAAATTGAATCTTAGCACTTTAATTTCTTTTCTAATAAAATGTATCCCTTTAAGAATTAAACACAAATGACTAAATTTAGTGATCATTTGCACCTTTTGTACAATAAATTAATATGGTGGACTAGTGTTGTGAAACGCCAATACATCGTGTTTACGTCCCAGTGATACAAGTCGTGGATTAAGTGGATTGTTGGTACGTACAGCAACTAAAGAAGACAATAAAACTAAAAGAGTACAACATGGCAATACTTTTTATAGTATACAGAACAATAGACTGGGCGTCAGTCACATCTCACAGTAAAACATATCCACATTTTAAGAGTCCCAGTCTTCGTTTCTTGACTCTTCAACATTAACACTTTTAATCTGTCCATAAGATTTTGAAAGTAAGGACGATGTTCAGGGTTAACAGAAGGCAGGTATTTTATGAACTTTTTTTCTTTATGAACTTTGATTGGGAGTTCAGTCTCAAATGCCTTCTTCAACTAACGTATTTCAACGTTTCCTTTCAAGAGAAACGTTTCACTTAGAAAACGATGCTGTGCTAGTAGTTATGAGGCTTTATCTATATTCCATTGATCTGTAACTGATCACCTTACATTGCCTTTGAGAGGGGGATTCAGTCCTTCGTTTTTAAAAATTAATCTTGGAATCCTTTGTCACATGCTGTTCTACACCAATAATGTTAACGTTCTTAGAGGAGTTCTTCATCATCGTAATTCCTCTGCAGTGTAAACAACGTCCTGTTTTCGTTTCGTGTGCGCCGTTTACGCAAAAGATATGTCAGACGACGTGTAAGAATGCCCTCTTGTGCCCACATGTGACGAATGTAGTTGATCCTACCCTTTTGTGTCAAATGGCCGAAGTATTTCACGACAGTGTATTTCTGTCTTGAGTCACACATGCATTTGTAAACACATAGTCTTTTGATACTGATGTCAGTTATGAAGTGATCCAGGAAGGAGGTAACTTCATTTTAACCTTTCTTTCCAATTAACTCTTTATGTGAGAACATTGTAATGATCCCATCAGAAAAGCGGTGTGTTCCAAAATTGAAGACTCACAACTTTCTTGCGTAGAACATCTCCGTAATAGGAAAGTGGGTATTAGAAATGAATAGACACAACTGTCTTGCGTAGAACGTCACCGTAATAGAAGTGTGAGAATAAGATCTATTTAGCATAAATTCAAAGGCTATAGCTTCTGACTTACAATGATCATTCCCTCCTTCCGTTACTAATACGAGGGCCGTTCAGAAAGTAACCTCCGGTTGATTTAAAATAATACACCAAGTTAAATAAAAATATTTTAATATATACATCTTACAACAACATCTTTGCACTATTTTTCTACATAGTCTCCATAGCGATTGAGGCACTTATCGTATCTCTTCACAAGCTTTGAAATTCCTTCTGCATAAAAATCACCCGCTTGTGCCTGGAGCCAGCCTGTGACCGCATCTTTGAGCTCTTCGTCGTCATCAAACCGCTGTGATCCGAGCCATTTCTTCAAATGCATGAAGAGGTGATAATCACTTGGCGCCAGGTCTGGGCTGTAAGGTGGATGGTTGATAACGTCCCACTTGAAGGACTCAAGAAGGGCCGTTGTTCTGCGAGCAGAGTGAGGACGGGCGTTATCGTGCAAAAAAACGATACCGGAAGTCAGCATACCACGGCGTTTGTTCTGTATAGCCCGTCGTAACTTTTTTATTGTTTCACAGTACACGTCTTGATTAATGGTCGTACCACGTTCCATGAATTCAACCAACAACACCCCTTTGGCATCCCAAAACACCGTTGCCATCAGTTTTCTGGCAGAAAAATCTTGCGAGGCTTTTCTTGGTTTGGTAGGCGAATTTGAATGTGCCCACATCTTTGATTGTTCTTTTGTCTCAGGGTTCACGTACTTCATCCAGGTTTCGTCACCGGTCACGATTCTGTTTAACAATGGTTCTCCTTCGTCCTCATAACGTGACAGAAAGTCTAATGCAGAGGCCATTCTTTGAGTTTTGTGGTGGTCAGTAAGAATTTTGGGCACCCATCGTGCACAGAACTTACGGTAACCCAATCTTGCTGTCACTATCTCGTACAAGAGAGTCTTAGAAATCTGTGGAAAACCAGTAGACAACTCCGACATTGAGAAACGTCGATTTTCACGAACTTTTGCATCAACTGTCTGAACGAGTTCGTCAGTCACCAATGATGGTCTACCACTCCTCTCTTCATCATGAACGTTTTCTCATCCACTTTTAAATAAACGTACCCATTCACGGACAACTCCTTCACTCATAACTCTTGGTCCGTACACGGCACAAAGCTCACGATGAATAGCTGCTGCAGAATATCCTTTGGCTGTAAAAAACCTTATGACAGCACGCACTTCACATTTGGCGGGGTTTTCTATTGCAGCACACATTTCAAACTGCCACAAAAACTAAACTAGCGCAGGTACGACGTTCACTCGACCACGGCTTGATGCCGACTGACCTGTTGAGTGCGTGAACGCACAGATGGCGTCGCTACTCCCCCCACAACCCGCACTGTGACCAATCGGAGGTTACTTTCTGAACCGCCCTCGTATTTCACATTCCTTCACTGCATTATAAAAAAGCTTTGCCTTAGCTTCGCAGACTTGAAGTTCAGCTTTTAGTTTCTACCTCACTGCTGATACTTTCTGTCACTAAATTTTCAACAGAAATTTTTCAAACGCAATACATACATCAACTCGTGACCTTACAAATGGAGATTACAATTTTTTATAAACTTTTAAAAATTGTTTATACGTCACTTTTGGTGTCACATTTACATTCTTCCTTTTAAAGATAGATAGGCCCCCGGCTCATACTTTTGTATATATGCCTCTTTTTTTGAACATTCGATTCGAAACTACGGTACCTCGTTTCTCTCTTAGGTTTCCCGTAATGGTTGACTCTACGGGGAAATGATTTAATATGATTCAACATTTAAATTTTCAGTTCAGGAGGTAAGCATCTCGGTTCTCGTCGACCACCTGTCTGTCTTATGGGGATGACATTCCCTGCAGACGTAAGTTACCAATCCGATGTACAGAGAAAAAAGCGTGCTTGCAAATAATTTTTTTAGTATCACCGCACTTAATCTGAAACAAAGTACAAACATAACATTTATAAAGTTACATAGTTTATTATTATATTACGGTGGAAATACAAAGTAATGAAAAGAACACAATGCAAAATTATCAAAGACGTCAAACATTCCATTACTATCGCGGTAGTGAAACACAGCAGAATGAGTCTTTGTTGCTTCGACTTTTCTGTTTCGGTGCCTTTGTGGAACTGATGCAGAAATCAAACTGACTAGGTACGTATCCTGCGGATCTTTTGCAGACATGGCGTTGAATTTGTGTAGTACATCTGTTTTAAAAGCTTCAGAGAATGTTGTCATACATGTACGTCTACAACTGAAAACCGGAGAAATTACCTACTACAACAAGCTGCGTAATATTCTCTAATACTAAACAGAATTACAGCCCAATGATCTTGATTTACACTGCTGACTGAGCAGTGCATTATCATGTTATTCAAAGTTACTTACTTACAGTCTAGTCATGTAACTCTCTTTGGTTATTCCTTGCCTCAGTGTTCATTACTCGTTTACCACGGGTAATATTCTTCTCCCATATATTTGCCTTCCACTCACTTGACCGTGATGTCTTTCGTGACACATGCGACGTCACTATCTGATTCTTCTATTATTATATACAATAAATAACTGTCTCTGCTTTAGAACACGCCAGCAAACAAAGACGACAGCTTGGCGATGGTTCCCTCCATAATATCCAAGATCTTTGCTTCCCGCCACCTGACAACTGCCATGCAGCGGTACACTCTTGTGCTGTTATGATGCTCAGATACACAGTACTCTTGTGTGGCCGGATGTCTTACGTAATAAAACAAGTTCTGTACTTACGTAGTTTTGTAGCAAACACCATAACATGGGCTAAATGTTCGAAACTTGTGTTGGTCGATCTTCATTAGTTAGAACGCAGCAAGACGAATACAGTGATACATATAACTCATATAGTGTCAAAACATGGAATTGCACAGTTATGATACAGGGGGCTTCAAAGTGCGTCAATATTTTGCTACCATTACTTATTAAACTGATGCTATCTTAGTTTCAACACCTGTCGGCAACTGCCTTCTTTGTAATTGGAATTATTTGCACCAGCTGGAATAGTTTTACAATAACTGGCCCTCCCAAGGACGTCAATAATTGTGAGGGAATGTCGTCCGGTCAATGAGCCTTGGTTCTATTTACATTTTTCAGTGCGCTGCCAAATACTTCTCGCAGTATCGAATACCCTACCTCATCTTCCTCTTCTCTTTCTGAACGCGTCAACAAAAATTTTGCCTCACCCCGATAAGTCGTGCAGATGTGTTGCCGTTGTGACAGATCCTGTTCCGATAAGAAAGTCACTCTTGGAGTTGTTTGTAAGCAAACACAGAGATACGAGTGCTGCTTACAGATACAATGCTGGCACTCCACTGATTTGCAGCATTTCTCCTGTAAGTAAGGCACTAGTAGGAATGCTTGAGAGATATGTATGAACCGCAGGGTAAAAATCATCATGCGACGAAGGACAATGGCGATCAATGATGGGTTCCTTATGATCACGTTACCCGCAGATGACTTAGCCAGAGAAGTTCCTCGATGTGTGCACCGGAGAAAAAGTGCAGTCCTGGAATGGACTGACAGGTAATGTCAAGGACTTACACCACACAGGTCGACTACGTTCGACAGGTACACAAGATGATCGGTATCTACAACTTTTGAGTCAAAGAAAGCGTGAGCAACATGTTTCATAACTAAATTTGGCGTTCGAAGAGGATACAGGATTTCATACATTGCACCAAACAATTAGGAAACGATTTCATGATGCGAGCCTCCATTCCCGACGACCATGGGGAGCGCCACGTCGTACACCACAACACTATGGACTCCGTTACGGAAGGGTAAGAAGTTATGCAGAATGAATGCTCCGGGACTGGCGTTGAGCATTGTTTATTGACTATACTCGGATCGGTTTGTGCGCTGATAACCCCAGACAACATATTTGAGGACAGTCCATACGCCTCATCAGTGTGTCCCACATGTATTACAGCGTAGTGATGGAGTGGTGTTTCGGGATAGCATTACATGGACCACCATAAACCTCTCGTGTCTATTGAGTGCGGTCCCGCTACTCTAAGATACATCTACATCTTTATCTACATATATACTCCGCTATCCACCAAGCGGTGTGTAGCATAGGGCACAATTCGCGTCAAAGTCTTATTCCCCCCCCCCCCCTCTCTGTTCCACTCGCGTATCGCGCGAGGGAAAAATGACTGTCTGAACGCCTCAGTACGAGCTCTTATTTCCCTTATCTTTGAATCGTGATCATCGCGCGATTTGAAAGTTGGTGGTAATAATATATGCTCTACATTGGTGGTAATAATATATGCTCTACATCCTCGGTGAAGATCGGATTTCGGAATTTAGTGAGCAGCGCCTTCTGTTTAGCGCGCCGTCTATCTGCAAGTGTGTCCAAACTTTCTATGACATTTGTAACGCTCTCGCGATGGCTATATGTACCAGTCACGACTCTTGCCGCTCTTCTTTGGACCTTCTCAATCTCCCTTACCCAACTGGTAAGGGTCCCCATACGGACGAACAATACTCCAAGAGTAGACGAACTAACGTATTGTAAGCCAATTCCTTTGTTGAATGGCTGAATCGCTACAGGATTCCACCAATAAACCGCAATCTAGAGTTCGCCTTACCTGTTACTTGTGTAATCTTATCATTCCATCTGAGATCATTTCGAATAGTCACACCCAGATACTTGACGGACGTTACTGCTTCCAAATGCTGGGCATTTATTTTGTACTCGTACATTAATGGGGATTTTCGCCTTGTTATACGCAGTAGGTTACACTCACTAATACTGAGAGATAACTGCCAGTCATTACACCAAATATTTATTTTCTGCAAATCCTCATTGATTTGTTCACAACTTCATGTGATACTACTTTCCTGTAGACTACAGCATCATCGGCGAACAGTCTAAGGTCGCTGTCAATACCATCAACCAGATCGTATAAGTAAACAGTAAAAAGCAGAGGACCTATTACGCTGCCCTGGAGCACACCTGAAGTTACTCTTGTTTCTGTTGAAGTCACCCCATTCAGGACGACATACTGCTCCCTGTCTGATAGAAAACTTTCTATCCAACCGCATATGTCATCGGATAGACCGTAAGTACGCACTTTTTGTAGCAAGCGACAGTGCGAAACTGAGTAGAACGCCTTTCTAAAGTCGAGAAATATGGCATCAACCTGGGAGCCGGTATTTAGAGCCTGTTGTATATCATGCACAAAGAGGGCCAGCTGTGTCTCGCATGACCGCTATTTCCAAAAACCGTGCTGGTTTCTGCAGGTCATTATGTCTGAACACCATGATTCTACAACAAATCGATGTCAGTGAAATTGGCCCGTGATTACGTGCATCCGATTTTCTACCCATTTTATAGATTGCCATGACTTTGGGCGTTCTTCTAGTCCCGTGGAACTTTCCACCATTCCAGTGATCTCTGACAGATGGCGGATAAGAGTGGTGCTATATTTGTAGCATAGTCAACATAAAATCTTACGGGGGTACCGTCTGGGCCAGATGCCTTCCTGGCGTCTAAGGATCTTAACTGTTTTACAATCCCAGATACACTAAACACTATGTCAGCCGTCCTTTCGTTTGTTCGATAACTGAAAGGGGTAATGGTGAGATCCAGGTACGAGATTCTGCAAGGAATAGTAGGGCTGTATCGACAAAGTTTTGGTGACCATTTCATATTGACGGATGAGCCTTGCGTGTTCATCGTGCTGTTCTCGTGAACACGTTCCTTCATCATGCTAGGATCACGAGAATGGAGTGGCCTGTTTGTTCCTCAAACATGGATCCAACAGAACGTGTGTGGAGTCGGATGAAATGAGCTGTTTTTTGACGCAGACATCATTTACGTACAATTTGGGCCACGGCTAACTTGATGATTTTATCGACGGTGTGCCACAACGGATCCAAGCCTACATGCGATTAATCTGCGATTTCTTTATTTCTACCATAGCTATGTCTGATTATGACGTATCGAAACGGGTCAGTAAATTAAAATTCTCTGTTCATCGTGTGCCGCCTATCCTCAACATAATCGTTATCGAGTAACGACTTCTACATTAAATATTTACGTGATACTGTCTTGGCTAAACGGAGTCTTCACGGTAGTCAGGGGCTTCCACATCTATACCATTTGTTTCACCCCATGGTGTCCTTCATACCTCAACAGAGAATTTAGAAATTTCTTCCCCAGTTTCATGTTGCTTGGTAGTAACAAACAATTTTACAGTTTGAGATAGGTTACTTTACTTGAGACAACGTAATTCGGAAAAATTTCTAGTTCTAACCAGTCTCCATAGTCAATATTAACAAATGCTTATGCGACAGGGAAGTAGCTTGTTCAAAGAAGAAATTTTCACCGCAAATAAAGATGGAGGCAAACAAATTCTGATTGCACCAGTACTCTGGGTTACATTCCAAACCACGTCGTCGTTAGTCATGGAGCGATATTTCTGATGGTAGTATGTCCATAACATAGAGCTATTGAGCCTCTGAGCATCCTTAGCGTTATTTGAAGGAGTGAGCCATGTGCTGTCAGTGGTACCATCCTCTTCTTTCTGTCACAATACTACACATACATAACACCACAGTACACATACACATACATTGCAGTCGCCTACTCACATGAAATACACTTAAGATACAACTCGCACACACTGGAAGAAAAGATGTAATGGCACTCAGAGGAAGAAAATCCCTCGTGATCTCCAGCCATGTAGTTGGTGTCAGCAAAGTACATCAATAACTACCGACTGACTATTCCGTTTGACTACCAGCATACTTAAAATCATCAGCAATTCACAACTAGGTGGCAGTGTTCTTGACACCAGTAAATACTTTATGACGCATATTACCAACCAAGAACAGAGATATGTGCTTTTTAAACTTTGAAACTCCTGCCGAATTTCAAGCCTCTACAAGACTAATCACCCAGTATTAATGTCCACTCTGTGGGCAATCAACAAACCTCATATGGTACTCGAATAAATAGGAGATGAGGTGCTGGCTGAAGTTAAGCACTCAGTTGGTAGAACACTTGCTCGCAGAAGACCAAGATCCCATGTTCGAATCCCCGTCTGGTACCCAGTTTTAATCTGCGAGGAAGCTATGTATACTTTTCATTAACCCACAAATCAGAGAAAAGGTTACAACAACACATGAATATCTGCTTTGGAGGGAATTCATAACCACACAAATAATTCATTTCAAATGACCTCATATTCACAGTTTTCACTACATCCACAAATAAATAATCGTGTCATCTACCTCAAACACTATTCAGTTCCACCATAGTTCAGCGACATCAATCATTACACATAATCAACCACTACTGGAGAGAACCCTTCTCATGATCTGATTCAAAATAATTCACTCAACACTACTTTTTAATGGTTCATTGCCTGAATCACAACCAATTTACTTGCATTGATAATGGATATTCAAACTCATGGTTTCAAGAAATTTTTCATGAGGTAGCCCTCAATACATGGCAATAATTCAAGCAATGTAAAATCTTACATCATCAATTCATTTTCATTAGACATTTATCTACACACACTTTCACATCAACGTAACTTCACATTATAGTGCCAGTCATCCTCAGTGTGCACATACAGTAATTAATTAATGATTAAACAGGTAAAATATTCTTCAGATCACGTGCATCAGTCATATGGGAAACATGTAGCTGGCAAACAAAAATTCGCTTATCAGCATACAGTAATAGAATCATCACCTATGTAAACAGATGAAAAGCCAGACATTCTGAAAAAGAACAAACAGTCTATGCCTACATATCATCCATACAAAGCAATAATTCTCACTATACCGAAACTTGGGTACTCATAACTATGTGTCACAATTGAATGCTCACAATAAAAAAGCATCATGTAGCTACACCTGTCTTCATCGTACAAACTTCTGGTACATTCAACACCACCTCTTCAAAATATTATTCATTAGCGCATTGGTCAGGAATTGTGGCTACTGAAAAATATATACTCATCAAGCTGAATATAACACACAAAGGAAAAGCTGCATAAAGAATGTAGGGAATTACCAAATTAGTTAATAAAGATAAATTTAAGAAGGTACACAACGTCATATGGTAAGCACACTCCAAATAAATTACCATGTAAAACGTCACACCGTAACACCAGTAATCCTTAAACTAAAAATAAAATTGTACGTTTCCTCACTAATCTTACACTTTAACAACAAAGGCTGTCTGCAACACAGTGAAAATGACGTTGTACACATTCACAAAAAGACTTTACTAGCTCATAATAGGAACACAGTATAAATGAGCATCAGAAATTATGGTACCTCCACAATTCCTGACAGTGAGCCCTGCACTGTATGTAGTACAAAACTAATCATTACACCTCACTTTTCTTCAAATGAGTTCCAAATGTTTAACTTGTGGTACTACACGATTTGATGCAGGGTAGAATACCTGTTGAATACTTACCTCAGCATGCCTATCAACTCCCAAAGACACAAGGATTCCATTTCTTCTGCTATTGTCACAATAATGCAAATCAGACACTGTCTCACAATCATCTGACAATGGGAGAAAACATAGTTTTCATATAAGACATGGCAGATTTTGAAGCTTTATCCTATACGGCATAGCATCCACAAACTTACCAAAGCCGAGAACTTATAACACTGTACTGTGTCATGTGTTATATTACCATACAGTTTATTACCGATTATAGTATTAACACGCAGTTAATGTTACCCTCTGGGAACATTTCAGTCAACAGACCTCGCCTTACCTATCGAATCTGAATTTAGTGCTATAGAAGAAACCAGAAAGCTAAAGATTGAAAATTAGGAAACGTTATAAGTAACCAAGTCTGCTTAAATGAAATAAAAGCGGTCGCCAGCCTAATAAGGCATAGTGAAGTGAAACATTACTTTTATATAATCTGTGTAGTGTTATTGTAAATGAAAGCTACTACAACTTCTTTCCCAAAGAAGTGCAATTAACTCTACCATAATAAGACAAATGGTACAGTGATCCTGGCAGTTATAAATAGTATATGAAGTTGTCACAGAAACTGTTAACAGCTTTATCTCTTCTCAACAGTAGTACTTTGCCATATATAAATTATCTCATTGTGAAACACACTACTATACCAAAACTGAACATGGACATAGTCCTGTTTAAATAGTTACTTTTCATATAGCACAAATATAATTAAATGTCACTTGCAATAGGATTTTTTTACTCATTAAGAAGTAATATTGTTTCTGTTTTTATGGATAAGAGCAATTGCAGTAACTTTATCCTCTATGAGAAAAATTATTGATGGGGGCTCTCAAACGGACTTTCCAATTTTCATCACACAAACTACACAACATTTAAACTTTACTTCAACTGCAATTAATATATTCATTATTCAAGCAGGTTTATTCATTTTAAGCAACTCAAAATTGGGGCCCCTTAAACTGTCCAATACCATAAAGCAAACTAAACACACAATTGCAAGATGTAAATGTTGGCATTATTCTTTCACTAATTATACTCATCTTGCTTGGCTTTTAAAACAGTTAATGCTGGCAGTTTTCTCTACATAATATTAAGTTTGACTTTAAGTGCATTTACACTCTAATTTCAAAACAACTTGCTGTCTTATTGCCATTAACACAACCAGTAATTTTCACTAACAGAATTTAATGCAGTTAATCTTTATTAAACTCAAACACTTTGAAATAAAGCAAATAAATCGCTATGGCGGTTTTCATGAATGCAACACTAACTTAATCCCTTAACTTCAACTGAAACCACAGTATCTCTAGATACCTTTTTGCATTCAGAATTGTGCAAATAACCAATCATTTATTTTCACTAGATTTCAACACACAGGATAATCTGATATCAGTATTTATGTGGAGTGAATCCTAAGAGGTATTATGAGAGGAACCAAATCAAGGATTGGACACAAGTTTCAGATAATGTGCCTGATTATTGCAAATTAAACAACACTTAAATGTACTGGTTCATTGTCAGAAAAAATTCTGACCTCTTATAACTGCCAAAGTGATCGCGCAATAGCGGTGGTGCGTACATAACGGCAACTGTTCTCTTCTCTGGATGTAATTGACTCTATTATCTTATTCTTGGCGACGACATTTCCCACATTAGAGCCTTTTCCATTAATTGAGCACCATTTTATAGCTGATCACACATCAGATACCTTTCCATATTAATCCAGGTTCTGGATGCCATCTTCAGTACTTGCTCAGTTCACTCTATAACTGCTCAGACTAAACTGTCCAGTAGCTAGCTGCCGACTGACTGTGCTCTCTAACTTGGCGCCAAGACTGAGCGCCACATCCACCTTTTCCTAGGGCGCCAACTCACTTCCGTCACAGATGGGACGTACTGTTGCTTTTCATTTTATACAGTGCAAGTCCCTAGGTATGAACCAGGATATAAATAGTTGCAAGCAAACATATTTAATAAAATCCCAACATTTAAACACATTAATAACTCAAAATAAACTAACCATAAATGAATACTACTTTTTTCCAATTAATACAAAGAATTTAAATGGTAAAGAGAAAACATTTTACACAACTCTCCTCTTCGTTACAATAGGTCAAAGACATTACCTAGTAAAAAATACATACTTGACATCAAACAGGATTAATCAGTAAAAAATATTTATAGTATTAATTTTGGTGTTACAAACTCACCTAGCTTCTCAAAACTTTGGTTCATCGTCCCCTTATTTACATTAACGCATAGGTCAGGCTGTACACCAACTGTTAGTTCTCCTGACTCACCAGCTGTCCCCACAATCACATCATCATACATATCATGTCGTGTATTTACTGTCAGCAATCCTAATTCAGATTCATCATTCAATTCAACTTTAACGTGTAGTGTGTGGTCAGTCTTCCCTTGAATAGTTTTGACTTACACAAAATCACAAACACTGATGGGCGCTGTGCCATTTGAATTCTGCCAAGCAACATCAGCCAGTTGAGGAAGAGAAGTTGAAAAGTCATCAAACCTCTTAACTGTTTGCTTAATTTCTTCCCCGCTCTTCAATATTTTTTTCTCAGAACTAACATGTAATTCGTTAAAATTCTTTTCTAAACCCTGTAATCATGCAGAATGACTCGGTATGTGTTCCTGAATTTGAGTAAAACTTTCCTGTCTATGCATCACCTTACACCTCTCTGATAAATATGCATTACTCTTTTCACATTCCGTCCTTAAAGTTTCGAAGTACCCCTGTGACTGTTTATTATGTTCGGTAACAACTTCCTGAAATTTAATGTGCCCTTTGACAGTGGCAAGCGTACGTTCAACACAAGAAATTCTCGCCGCAGAATATGAATGTACCCTTCCCTTAGCTGTGTCCTAAAAACATCGAATTCCTTTGCATTATCTCCACCAACGTTTTAAAATTGTTGTTCTAAACTCCGAATCCATCCTTGTAAGGCAATAACATTACCCTGCTGTTCCCTTGAATTTGCTTTTAACTTCTCAGTTAACTTCCTGGCGCAGGTCTCTATTTTCTGTGACAATTCTTAACTGATTTCTTTGTTACTGTCGTTTATAGTCAATATTACGATACTGGTAAAGCTTTCTACCACGAACACGTTATGCCAACACATGACTTGCGAGCCTTGTCAGGTCACTGTTAGGTTTGAAAAACGGATTGCCATGAATGTAGGTCCGAATATACCCGGAATAAAAAAATGCCCTTTCATATACAGTTTTTAGTTCCATGAAACAAATTGGTAATGCGATCTGACTCCACAAATGCTGTAGAATATTAACCCTTCGTGACAGAAAAATGAATTTATTTGAATCTGCGTAATCCCAGCATTTATCTTACCAATTATGAAATTGTGTAACGCACCATGGTTTACAGCTCCGTGCAATGCTGTGAGCATGTGGGTACCGTCTGTTGCAGCAGATCACTAATACAAGTCATTGACTAAACATACTTCCGGCTCTGCCTCCGTAACGGCGTTGTTAGCGTCAAGGATTGCTAACCCAAGACGCTCGGGTTCGATTTTCGCAGGGTCGGAGATTTTATCCGTTTGCGGAGTGGGTGTTGTCTTCACGCTCATTTCCTAATAAGTGACACTTCCCTATTGAGATCGCTGTACAGGAATGTCCCGAAAACCTGTGAATTGTAAAAAAAGTGGATATTACTGCACTTCACGCAGAATAAGTAGCGTTGCCACAGCCTGTTGGGTCAAAACAGACACTTTCCTTTTGTGCTGAAAATTTATGCAGAGAAAGTTATCTACGCTGTTCGCAATAACTGATGGTAGTTTTCATGTTAATTTCGGTAGCAAAACCATGAATTATGAGCAATTCCTGAAGGTAAGCAGCACGTTTCGCATCGAGTGATTGTTGACAATTACTGAATGCAGGTCTGCAGAAACTCGTCTGTGTAGGAAAGTGTTTGGCAAGGTAATATTGATTCGACAGTGTACTTAAATGTAAATTCATGTAAATTCATAAAAAAATCAATCTACAATTGCACCTGTAATGTTAGAGATCAAAAAACAGATGTGCAACGGAAGAGCTGCAAGTACGAAAATCAATCAAAGTAAAATCATTGCGAATCTCTAATCATTGACAAATACTCAATGACAGCAAGTGTGATGAAACTGGCTGCTCTGTTGACAGCAGAGAGATTCTGTACCGAACGTCGAAACACATTCTCCTAACAAAGACACAAAGAGCTGATTTCCGCATGTGAAACACGTGTCCTAATTTTGGAAGTTCAGTAACTTTGCGATGCGAATGGAGAAAATAATTGTAAATGAGTCATGCTCTCGATCTGAATGACAAAAGCATATTGTAAGAGTGCACTTCCGGAATGCAGCCACATAAAACAGCACCGTACGCAGCCACAATTGAAAATAAGCGCTACTCCGAGCATTCCAGAACACTAATTGCTTCAGCAACCACGCAACGCAGGAATCCCGGCAAGGAATGGGTGGCTCAGCTGGAACTCTAAGGAAACTTCCTGAATATGTCACAGACTGATCCAAGGTAAATTCAGTTGCTCAGAAACGAGAAACGAGGTACAAAATTGAGTCTTTATAGTAGCAAATGCGGCAACTAATACATATAACTGAATAGTGAAAATAGCAAATAAAATATTGAAAGTTGTAGAAGTAATAGCGAACTCTCAGTCTAGTAAATCTACTGAGAAAACATCTTTGTACGTTCCTTAATAATCAGCATAAGAGCAATGCTCGCCCAGAAGATGAACTAATAAATCACAGGTGTTGGACCGAAATATAAATCAGAATGCATCACCAAGGGAAAGGCTCCATTATTTTCCCCGCCTACCAAACATGTATGGCCTCTTACAGTGCTCTATTATCTATAACACCTCAAAATTTTTGCTGGAGATGTACTCAGGGAACACTACTGTGCTTCAGTGTTACCTCTACAGCCGCCTAGGAATGTTAAATCTTTCTCTGGTTTACTTCCGTTTTTCTATGTACTTTCTAACACGCATCTCTAAAGCCTGTACAGAACAGTTAAAGCATTACATTCCGAAACCACGTAACCGTCTCCCATTGCGACGCGTAAGTTTGAAATTTTGCTCGATATTACCTACAACCTTCCTATGTGCCAAGTACGGCAAGATGGATCGGCAACCCAACCAGACACTGAAGCATCACGGGGCTGTATACGAACAGAGTGTTGCCTCCAGGGACTGCGTCGATCACAAGAAGGACGTCACACGGCAGGACAAGGTCCTCCGAGTCAGGGACCTATATCCTCCTCCGTGTCACGTGTGTGAAGGTGAATCGGCACGAATGCTTGTGCGTCCCGACTACCTAGGGCGGTGGAAGCGAACATGTCGGCAATTCGCTCCACCGAAGCTCAATTCATGCGCCGACTTTTAGCAGCCCATCATTCAGAGCTCGATCGGAAACCACCGCAGCGGGACCTACGACTTTCCAGCTATATCCCGAGACGTACCTATCGGCCAACTACGCCAACGCTTAACCTTCCTCGTTATGGTTTATCGATAGCTTAGTCTTCACGTCCCACTACGTTCATTTACTGTGTTCATGGCATATGCCTGTTAGCGTCTGAGAAGTTGTATTTTCTTTTTTTTTTTTGTAGAAGTGTTCTTTCTTTGTTATTAAAGCTCTCTGCTGTGGTCGTAATAACATTTTTTTATGTTTACCTGTGTCTTATTATTGCTTATCGTGCATCTCCCGGTGGGAGATATAGCACTATGTGATGACGCAAAAACGTGGCGCACTGGACGTCACCCAAGGGCTCGGCGATGCATCTAATTGCTAGGTATCGACACATGCGAAAAAAAAAAGGATCAGAGCTCAGAAATTCATGTAAGGGCTTAATGATGTCACATTGGGTCCAACGTCACTGTTGACGTGTCAGACGATGCGAAGGTCGTCATACCCACTCTTACCCACACTGCATACCTTCTTTTGACGCCTCTTTAATGGAGGCCAGAACCGCGACGACTGACGTCTAAATCACCCGGTTTTCTTACGTACTGCTGTTGGGACGTTGACTCCAACTCACTTCACCATCTAAAAAGACCGTTTCAGAGTAATGAGCAACAGGACGATGTTCTTCACAACCTTTCACACTGCTAACATCCCTATTATGATTCAGCCCTTCTCTGAAGACACAGTGAGCCAGCAACGACACTGAAGGCGATTTCCAAATGGGGGAGACATTGCCAAATGCGTTAATAAAACGGTGAACGGTCCTTCTAAGAGGCCCAAGTTTGGTAGCACCCTTGGTGTCACGTACACACCTGTGTCGATCACTTTGAAAACGTACCTCTACAGAGCCAACACATTACGTAGTCATGGGTGTCCTCTCGCAAGCACGCACGTGACACCCTTCCGAATACAAATGGCCACGTACACTGGCGGGAAAACGGAGGGCTGAGTACACTTTACAGCTTCGGATCACGGTCCAAATTCGATGAATAGTACTGAATGGTTCCTTATGTTCCCATCCTGTACGGTAGAGCAGAAAATTGTGGTTATACTGCACTACAGAGCGTTGTGATCACGGTTCAGTTAGGCTGCTGGTTCAAGATATCTATAGAGAAGAGTAGAATCGTCCAGAGCGTGTCAGCAATGCGAAATGGTAACTAGAACGTTGTCCTGCTGCTCATCGCACTGCGACTGTCGTTTACGACGGCGAAATGTGTGGCAGTCAACGCTACAAGGAATGAGCTGGTGTGACTGACGCCCTTTATCCCACCACTTGAGGAGTTTCCGTATCGATTCCGAGTGACGATGTGTCTGAAATGATTTCCTCAGCCACCCTTAAGAATACCGTGTTGTTCTGAGCTCCATCGGAGAGGCGTCAAAGGAAGGGGTGAATTGCTTATAAAAAGTGATGTGACAACCTTCCTATCGCCTGATATGTCCACGGTGTCAGTGGGCAGAACTGTGGTGAAATTTGGTCCCAATGTGACGTCATTAATTCACCTCACATGAACCGACCTCTGGCCGTTCATCGCGTGTGTCGAAACCTTGCTGTTTTAAGTGTCGTCGAACTAGAGATCATGGTCCAAATGGCAGAGCGCCATACTTTTAAACCATTACAGAAAAAGCTGAGGTACCATTGAGCCTCATTCCAGACTTCTACGTCGCAATGGGAGACAATATGTTGTTTCTAAAAAGTGACTCTTCAATTATCTCAGGTATTGTAAATCACCTGCTGTGTGCGTGTTGCGTCTTTCATTAGTAATCAAAATGTTGTGCGTCCCTGCTTCTAACTCACCTACAGCGTAAATTTTCGATAAGCACTAGCTTCATCAGTATCGGTGCCGAAATATTGTGGCATAAGAAATAACAACTGTTTTGCCATTGGCAGCTTCGATGAGAGTGGGAGTGCGGACAGAATTTCTGGGTAATTTCTTGCTTTGAGGTGGGAGACGACCTCTGAAAGGCGAAACAATCAGCTGAGGATGCAAAAAGAAACAGAAAACATTGCATTATCAATGCCTATTCACATGACATTTGGCCTGTAATTGAAGAAGTGACCGGATGATCTCTCCATTTGCAAATTATTCCGAATTAATTCCCCATTCAGATTTTCAAAAAGGGACTTTCAACGGTTACATAACTATGAGAAAAATATTCAATTACCAACGAAAGTGTAACACTCTATTAGTCCATTCATGGAATGCTAGAAAATGTGAAACGAGGGGAAACTAGAAAATCTGATACAAGGAATGCTCAGCCTATATTCCGCGGTGACCAGTTAAATGACATGCCACTAGGTGAAAGACGCAAAACATGTCAGCTCCATTTTTTTCCATTTCTTATCATTCATTCGAAATGTCTTCTTTGAGAATGGGCCGGTTAAGGTTTTTGAATAACATGTGTTCACGTACTGATGTGATCATTTGACTGTTGGGTCTGCTTTGCTCTCTATATTTATCCACTGAATCTGTGAGTGTGGCTGCTCTGCGAGGAGCCACACAAGGTCGGGCCAGAGAGTTCCCGGAAGGCAGCCAGTCGTTGACAATAACGGGCTGCCGAAAGAGGCGACCCATGGAGAATGGTCTGCGGTACGCTTTTGTATCAGCCTTGGTGAAGAGGCCAGTGGTCCGGCAGAAGTTTGGAGCGACTGGCTGGCAGTGTCGTAGAATAGTTCTACTGCTGAATGCGGCGAGCTGGTCGCCGTCTCAGCACTAGTCATGTTCATTGTGAGGGTGGCGGTTTCAGAACTTGATATCTGACTCTGTGGCCCCACACGCAGAAGCTGTTGTGCAGTTCTCAGGTACAGTTTCTCACGCCTTCGTCTTCCCGTGCATGGCATAAAAGAGCGAGATGATTGTAGGACTGCAGATGGTTGATGCTTACGTTATAAAGCGGCGCTCAAATTTGGCGGCAAGTCTCTCCATTGGAGCTGGATTTTGTATGGCGTTCTTGGAAGGGTTGTTCGCTGCATACAGTATGAAGGCGATATGCACATATGATGCCGCACACAGCCACGATTGGATGTGTAGGAGCTCGGAGCGGCGAGGTGCGCTAATTTCCCAGCATTGGTGCGCAGAGGAGTGTTTTTCAAGGAGAATCATCTGGGCCACCAGAGAGAGAGATGTCATGGCCTCTCTCTAGGGCCATCAGAGAGTTTCATCGTGAAGACCAGTCTACATAGGACTGATTACTATCACTGTAACCCGTACAGAGTTTCGCAGTTCCATTTCGTAATAGTCGATCGGAAAAAGTTATCTTCTGAATCCGTGACTTTTCGGAGAAACTTTCCGCGGTCACAGCTCATATAGGAGGTCAGCAATCGGTTTGCATCGTATAGAGCGACTCAGTGTGGATGGATGTCTACAGATTACCCGAATTCACAATCTGACGAAGTGATAGCAACACCGACAAAGTAGGGACTCGTTCATTCATGCAGACGCGCTCAGCTACGCGCACCATCGCATTGTGGGCAGAGTAGGGATTATCTGCATGTGTAAATTTGTCGACAGATAATCAAATAATCTTGCTCTGCACCTGCTCCACAACGTAGTCGAGTTTTCAATCTACTTGAAATTTCATCCTGCTCGCAATAGAATGTAGGGAACTGAGGTTTCACAGTAAATCCTCGTTAGACCTTGACAACAGCTCATTCCCAAATACTTCTTTCGTCGGTTATAGTACAGAATCGTTACGTTGTATGTTGAATTCTCTCTTATCCTAGTGATTACCATTTCAGAAGTTAAGGCGCCACGTTTAATTTATTATCCCTGAACCACAATTTTTTTGGGATATTAATTGATGAAAGTATTAGCACAATAAATCATGGCCCAGGTTTCAAGTCTTGAACTGTCCACTCGAGGGCCTGAATAGTTTCTTTCAGAGTTAATTATTATACACAGTGTGATACGAAAAGTTGCAGCTAAGTGGGGAAGATTGTACTTGCTTTTCTGATACAAATTTCTACGAAATCAGGAGAACATCCGACCTCTCCACCCAGAACCTCGCAGAAGATAAGCATACAGCTGTCTCCCTCCGCGGCCTTCACCGCTCTACTGAAGTCAAACAGAAAATACGTTGGAATTTTCCGACTTCTCCACTCAGCCCTTCATTTTCTAGCGTCCACAGCTCCATTCACCATCTTCAAATCACGAAAAGACAATACGAAAACTGAAATAGCAACAGTAAAAGGCGCATAAAAAATGGCAATCCAAGAGAAACCAACCGGAATACCAACTTGCAAAACAAAAACGCTCCGAACTTGTGCACCAACTTATTCGTTAGTTTTCCATATTTACTTTTCATTATCTTTGGGAATGCCATCATGTTAGTCATAATTCCGGTTTTCTCAAAGCCAGTGTGTAAGCCCACTTTTTGAGCTTGTTCTTTCAATAATTCTACGTGTCTAGCGGCTGCTTGCATCGAGTCTGTAAATGCTATATAGTCCATTTGTGAGTTGTCCCTTTTGTAATCTAACTCCGTCATTGATTTGGTTCCCTGCTATTACTATTGTTGTTATTATATCTGTAATTCTTGTTACGATGTTTTGCTCATTGTACTGTATAAACTGTAATCATGACTCATTGATAAATCTGACAAGAAGTCAGAAAATGGCTAAAGGCTATAATCTTCACTGGTGAAATGAATACATAAATATATTCAGCGAGAAGCAGCTTGGGCCGTTGGAAGGCGACAAGCAGAACCAACAACGACATCAATAGCGTGTCTGCAGTTTGCAAGAACGGCGGTGTCTGCGACGCGGTCTTTATCGGCTGGCGCCCACGGGCTCTGCGAGACGATCCGTGCGCGCGGCCGTCAGCTGGGGCGGCTGACGCGGCGCTGTCTCAGCGCGGTCCCGCATCCCGCCCCCGCGCCCACCCCCAACCCCCAGCCTCGGCGTCAGCTCCAGCACCAGCCTCGGCAGCAGCCGCTTACAGGCGTCCTCAACGACGCCCCGCCGCCGTCGGCGCCGCCAGCTATCGAGCGCAACGTCGCCACTGGGCGCCACGGATGGCGGTTGGCGGCTGCCGAGGTGCCAGGCGATGACGCAAGCGTTTCCAGCTGAATATCCAAATAAGACGGTATGTTTGCGTATCCGACGTGCAGGTACTGGGGAGTTATGTTACGTTCCCCATACTGGCAGTCCAAATTAAATGGGGCACGTAACAACATCTTACACGTATAACATGTAAGCTTTCGCGGCCGACGTCTTCATTAATTAAAACTTCCGGGATGAATTTCCGTGGTCCATATATAAAACTTCTTCTCCTTCCTGATGAGAGTAATCGACAACTAAATTTTTTGGACGTATTGGTTATTAAACAGTCAGATGGGACTTTATGGCACAAGGTATATAGCAAAGACACACACACCGATCGTTACCTACATAAGGATTCGAATCATCATCCTGGGCAGAAGAGAGGAGTCATAATAACTTAAGTGGATATGGCTAATAACATCTGTGAACCAATTTATTTGCAAGATGAATTAAGCCATTTGCGAACGGCTTTCAAGGGAAATGGGTACACTGACAACGAAATAGATCGAGCACTCCACCCTAGAAGAAAAGTGTCCGAAAATACACGACAACAACAACCATCGGCTGCAAAAGTTTTTCTTCCATTTATTCATAACATCACGGACCGTACTGGGAAAGTTTTGTCCAAGTTTCAAGTGGAGACAATCTTCCGACCTACCACGAAAATTAGTGAAACTTTAAGATCGGTGAAAGACGCACGACACCCCTTAGCTACCCTAGGTGTGTATAAAATTTCGTGTAGCTGTGGCATGGTTTATATTGGAACAACTTAAAGGAGTGTTAATACCCGCCTAACGGAACTGTAGGTTGATACAAATTGACAAATCAGCTGTAGCGGAACACGTTTTCAAAGACGGTGATCACGAAATAAAATTTAGTGAGACAGACGTGGTAGCTAGGACCTCACATTATTATACCCGCATGTATAGAGAAGCTATAGACATCTACAAGCACGAAAATAATTTTAATAAAAAGAAAGATTAGAACTAGACAAGATATGGCGGTCGACTTTGTTCCAACGAAGTGACAATCGATTACCTGTAATCGAGAGAGGTGGCACTAGCCAGAAATGGTTTTGAAGTCGAATGCACGTGATGAGTGGTGGCGCCATCTAAGCGCTCTATATAAGCATATAAGCAGGACTTCCAGCGCCTAGCAGCCAGTCGCCGGCTCACCTCAGAAGATGCTGCCCGCAGTAGGCAACGAAACGTCAGGAAGGAGAAGAGGTTTTATATATGGAACACGGCAATTCAGCCCGGAAGTTTTAATTAATGAACATCTTACTCACTCCAGTCACGTTAATGACACAATCGCGTACGTCCCATCTCAACGCGCAATATCACCTCATAGCAACAGATGGAAGCACAAGAAGCGAAGGGTATATACAGCGCGTCAGGTTTGGTGGGAAGTGGGGGGACGCGGGAAAGAGTACAGTCATCGGAGCGCTTTCTCTGACGTCCGAAACGTAGTGATCATCGGCCAACGGACCGTGAATGGGAGCGTTCAGGAAAAAGCTGTTCGCGTGCCGCCCTGGTTGAAGTACACTCATGGAAATGGAAAAAAGAACACATTGACACCGGTGTGTCAGACGCACCATACTTGCTCCGGACACTGCGAGAGGGCTGTACAAGCAATGATCACACGCACGGCACAGCGAACACACCAGGAACCGCGGTGTTGGCCGTCGAATGGCGCTAGCTGCGCAGCATTTGTGCACCGCCGCCGTCAGTGTCAGCCAGTTTGCCGTGGCATACGGAGCTCCATCGCAGTCTTTAACACTGGTAGCATGCCGCGACAGCGTGGACGTGAACCATATGTGCAGTTGACGGACTTTGAGCGAGGGCTTATAGTGGGCATGCGGGAGGCCGGGTGGACGTACCGCCGAATTGCTCAACACGTGGGGCGTGAGGTCTCCACAGTACATCGATGTTGTCGCCAGTGGTCGGCGGAAGGTGCACGTGCCCGTCGACCTGGGACCGGACCGCAGCGACGCACGGATGCACGCCAAGACCGTAGGATCCTACGCAGTGCCGTGGGGGACCGCACCGCCACTTCCCAGCAAATTAGGGACACTGTTGCTCCTGGGGTATCGGCGAGGACCATTCGCAACCGTCTCCATGAAGCTGGGCTACGGTCCCGCACACCGTTAGGCCGTCTTCCGCTCACGCCCCAACATCGTGCAGCCCGCCTCCAGTGGTGTCGCGACAGGCGTGAATGGAGGGACGAATGGAGACGTGTCGTCTTCAGCGATGAGAGTCGCTTCTGCCTTGGTGCCACTGATGGTCGTATGCGTGTTTGGCGCCGTGCAGGTGAGCGCCACAATCAGGACTACATACGACCGAGGCACACAGGGCCAACACCCGGCATCATAGTGTGGGGAGCGATCTCCTACACTGGCCGTACACCACTGGTGATCGTCGAGGGGACACTGAATAGTGCACGGTACATCCAAACCGTCATCGAACCCATCGTTCTACCATTCCTAGACCTGTTGCTGTTCCAACAGGACAATGCACGTCCGCATGTATCCCGTGCCACCCAACGTGCTCTAGAAGGTGTAAGTCAACTACCCTGTCCAGCAAGATCTCCGGATCTGTCCCCCATTGAGCATGTTTGGGACTGGATGAAGCGTCGTCTCACGCGGTCTGCACGTCCAGCACGAACGCTGGTCCAACTGAGGCGCCAGGTGGAAATGGCATGGCAAGCCATTCCACAGGACTACATCCAGCATCTCTACGATCGTCTCCATGGGAGAATAGCAGCCTGCATTGCTGCGAAAGATGGATATACACTGTACTAGTGCCGACATTGTGCATGCTCTGTTGCCTGTGTCTATGTGCCTCTGGTTCTGACAGTGTGATCATGTGATGTATCTGACCCCAGGAATGTGTCAATAAAGTTTCCCCTTCCTGGGACAATGAATTCACGGTGTTCTTATTTCAATTTCCAGGAGTGTATATCGTGCATAGCAACACGGCGCCATACAAAACCGGCGCCAATGCAACCGTGGTAACACTAAGGGGCATGGATGACAGGGATGAAGAACGAGTGCAGAGATACGTACGGACGAACAGACGTGCAAGTGTTGAGCAACTAAAAGCCCAGATGAACCAAGGGGCTACCAACTGAGTCTCTTCGACGACTGTTCAGTGAACGAAGCTGAGTATGGGTCTGAACAGGAGGCCCCTGGTTCATGCATCCATGCTGAATGCTGTTCATCGGCGATGAACGGTGCAACTAGACGTCCACTTAAAGGCGACAGGTGGTCCTTTTCACGTTTTATGCTCCAACGGCGTTTGGCGTATACAGCCCTGAAACAATAGTCGGAATGGTTCAGGCGGGAGGAGGGGTATTATTGTTTTGGGAATATTTTCGTGGCGTTCCCTCAGTGATCTCGTCATTCTGGGAGGTTCAAATGGTGCAAATGGCTCTAAGCACTTTGGGACTTAACATCTCAGGTCATCAGTCCCCTAGACCTAGAACTACTTATACCTAACTAACCTTAGGACATCACACACATTCATGCCCGAGGCAGGATTCGAACCTGCAACAGTAGCAGCAGCGCGGTTCCCGACTGAAGTGCCTAGAACCGCTCGGGCACAGCGGCCGGATCATTCTGGGAGGCATAAAAGTTCTTAGGGAACCATGACCACCCCTACGTGAAGTCTGTTTCTTCCTTGGCACGATGTCATCTGCAAGCAGGACAATGCATCGTGTCTTACAGCTCATAGTGTACGTGCTTGATTTGAACAGCACGAGGGTGAGTTTGTCGTACTCCCCTAGCCACCAATTTCCCCCTCCCCACCCCCACCCCCACCCCCCACATTAAAACCCAAGCGAGAATCTGTAGGAAAATCTCGATGGGGCTTTTCGCGCCGCATATCCTTAATCATGGAATCTAGCGTAGCTGCCCACGGCACTGGAGTTGACATGGATACAGATCCCCGTCGATATCTTCCAGAACCTCACACACTCTCTTTCTACACGTCCGACCTGCAAATGGTGGTTATCCGAACCTTTGACCGGTGGTCACATTAATACGACTGAACTGTTTAATTAGAATCCTGGAAAATCTTCGACTTAAGATAAGTATGAGTAACGCCAGCAGTACAGGAAACTACAGTGACATTTTAAAAAGGATTCAGAATTGAAGAAAGAAATTAGAATTCTCTGACTGGAAGATCTTTAAATTAAGTAACATAATACTTTGTGTACAGCTATCCATATAGGATACCACCCAGAAATTTGGATAAGAAATTACAATTTAGGAGCAGATGAATTAATTCTGTGAGAGATGTCAAAGGAGTTAGTAGATCAGTTGAACGATACGACTAGTGTCTAGGAAAAAAGTAAAGCTGTGGTAAGACAGCGTGAGATCAGATCAGTCGACGCTAAGGGACGTAGATAAGAAAAATGAGACAGTGAAAGACCAAATGAGTTTGCCCTTTTGGCAGCGTGTTTAGTAACGAAGGCCGAAGTGGAGAACAGGCTGGTGGTATCAAGAAAATCGTTTACAAAAAATAATTGACGGTGTCCACTATGGACAAACGGTAATTACTGTTATTCTGAAAAATGTTGGGTTATCCCGACTGAAACATAGGTACATTCTAGGTGAACGGTGCAACTCAGGCTGTTGATTATTAAAACTAAAATTAAATAAATTTAATATCGTATTTATCCGCCGATACCAGGCAGAGACTTCAAATTAAAACATCCTCCCCTGTAAGGGAATAACATTGTGTGTATGAGTACAGGTTGTCACGCAGGACCGACAATATACAGAAGCCTGGTCCTGGCCATTAGTCATAGACGAACAGCAGAATCGATTCAGGCGACCATTCGAGTAAAGTGGTAAATCCGAGTTCGAGTCCTGCTCTGGCAAAAATTTCATTGCCCTCATTCTCTTATACAGCTGATGGTGATTCGTATTCGTAACTGCGACTACATTTCACGTAAATAAATCGTAGGAAGTCTTTCCTGAAATTATGTATCGCGTATAGCCTTCTGCGGAAGTGAAATGTGGGCGGTAATAGCATATAAGTTCTCGAAATATGGCGTTACAGTAGATTACTGAAGATTAGAGAAATATCAAGTGGCACTGAATCTTTGGCACTCAGTAGCAGTCAGTCTACCGAAGGACGGAACTATGGGAGTTAAAAATTCTAGATACAGTCGAAATATTGGACTACAGTAAGGAAGTTCAAGTGGAAGCAGGTTGCGGTAGTTTTACGAAGGTGAAGTGGCTAGCGCAGGACAGACTAGGGCGGATCAAACCAGACTGCGCGCTCAAGACAACTTCAACAACGGCACTTCCTATCAAGTAACATTATTTTCTTTTTATTGTCGATTCATTTTGCACTCCCTATCCGAGAAATTAAGGTGAATATTGTCGTTAATTCCTGCCTGGAGAATCCGATATTAATTAAGATGGCGAAACTCGCTGTGACATGCGAAAGTTTCCGATCTTACAGTGGCTGGCCTGTGACATGGGAATTTCCTTGTTGGTGTCGGGGTTTCCCACTGTGGAACTTTCCAGCGCTAGCTGCTGTGTCCCTAGTATATTGCTTGAAGTTTTTGTCTGCATTATTTATATGCCAAGAGAGCATCGACTCCACAACACACACGCTTGTTTCTATTAGGAACAACTGTCCTTTCCTCAAGTGTTCCCAAGTGTTCTTGGTTCGACAGCATGTGTGCCCCAGCGTTTGTGGTTCGACATCATCCCTCTTCCTATAAGTCAGACTTACATGGGGCAATCCTTTCCGAGGGAATCAAACACTTCTGTTAACCCTTACTTTTCTGACCTTTGGAAAAGGCTTATCAGCAGGTTGCGGAGACCTGATGGCAACGTAGTAAAGTTCTTATCTTTTTTTATTTGAGTCAACACTTCTGATTTGTGTGATGCGCACCACCACGAATTCCTCTCCCGCGCCAAACAGTTCGTCTCGGAGTAGGACTAGGCCTTTAGTTCTCTATCATTTATTGAATGTACTCCAGACTCAGCCCTTCTCGCTTCCCTTACATTTTTACCCTCTGTACCTCCCTGTAGTTCCATGGAAGTTATTCTCTAATATCTTAAAACTTGTTCTACCGTCGAATGCTCTCTTCTTGTCATTGTTTCCCACATGTTCCTTTCTTCGCAGGTTAGCTTATCAGCCCACTCTAATTTTTAACATTCTTCTGTGGTACCTCACCTCAAGCGCTTAGATTCTCGTCTGTTCCGGTTTTCATACAATCCACAATTCACTGTTATACAACGCTGTGCTTCAAACGAACATTCTGAGAAACTATTTCCTTTAATAAGCCCTATGTTTGATAATAGCAGACTTCTTTTGGCCGGGAATGTAGTCATTGCCTGTGCCTGCCTCTTTTCTACGTCCTGCTTGCTTCATTCTTCATGGGCTGTTTTTCTTCCAAAGTAGGAGAATTCCTTACTTTCGTCTACTTGTGTCCACCAATTATAAAGTTAAGTTTTTCGCTGCTCTTATTTCTGCCACTTCTCATAACTTTTATCTGTCTTCGGTTTACTCTCAATCCATATTCTGTACTCGCTAGATTTTGTTTTCTATTCAACAGACTTTATAGTTCTCCTTCACCTTCACTGAGGATAGCAATGTTACCAGTGAATCTCGCCATTGATATTCTTTCAGCCTGAATTTTGGACCGTTATTGCTTTTTCCATTTGTAGACTCAAAAGTGGAGGTAAAAGACCCTTGGGCATGGGCGTGTGTGTTTCCCTTAGCGTAAGTTAGGTTAGTTTAGATTAAGTAGTGTGTAAGCCTAGGGACAGATGACTTTAGCAGTTTGGTCCCATCGTCCTTACGACAAATTTCCAAAAATTTTGTTACAGCTTATTACTGCTTCTCTGAGAATTTCGAACATCTTGCAACATTTTACGTTGTCGAACGCTGATTCTTGCCGACAGATCCTATGAACTTGTCTTCAGTTTTCTTCAGTCTTGTTTCCTACACTAGTATTCCACAGTTCGCACATATTTCAAATAAATCGTACACTGATGGAGTTAAGAGGACTGCATTCTTGTAGAGAAGAATCTATTTTTTGACAATCCTGACTAGAATATATTTTTTGAAATTTTGAATGTAGCACGAATAAAATATAGGGAGCGGAAAATTACCTACAACGTGTATGGGAGCAGATTGTCGTTATAATAGTCGAAAGACAAAAGGTAAGCGGTAGTTAAAATAGAGAGTGATGCAGAGTTATAGCCTCTTTGTAAATCTACCTTCAAAAACAAGACAGCTGTTAATGTATCTTTGTTTGAATATGAATGAATCCTTCAGCTACACTGATGATAGAAAACATTCTGGCCACTTCCCATCGCAAGGTTGAGTGCTGCCTGGTGGCAGATAGGGCAAGTGATGTGTTAAGAAGAGTTTTTTAGCGGAGCAGAGACGAATGGGGAACCATTCTAGCGACGATAAGCGGCGCAAAGGCGGAAATTCGCCGACATAAGCGACTCTGGCAAAAGGCAGATTGTTATGGCCCAGTGCCTCGGAGCGAGCATTTCGGAAACGGTGAAACGACGAATCGGCGATAAGAAGTCGGCAGCAGCCGAGCCGAAAGGACGTGCAGCAGATCAGCAGCAGCACTTATCTCATAAACTATAAATTAATTTATTAATTTAGTCTTTGTTTCTTGTTCGCATGCTTCTGCAAAGAAGTGAACTGTACGTGTGTATTTTAGTGTGTAGACAGTGGTTAGCTAATTAATCGTAGTTTTTGTGTTTGCGTATGCCTTGTGAATATCCTTGTGTAGGGCGGCTTCCTAGTGTAAATTTTCCCGCCGCAAGAAACTCTGTCATGACAGTAAATTTTAATTTCGTGCTAGTAGACAGCATATAGTTTAGATCAGTGCATTCTAGTCTGAATATTTATCTCTTGCAGTAACTTTTAGGTAAATAGGGTTTCTAATAACAGGTATGTGTAAATACATAAACTTCAGTAGATAAATTTATTTCTGCTTAATAGCTTGCGGTGTCAGAGTACAGTGAGAAATATGGACACCAACTTTTAGTGTTACTTTATTCTCCTTTGATACAGTTTCAAACTCAGACCTTATATCTATTTTATACAAAGTACCATGTGGCTAGGGATTGGGCTAGTTGTGAGCGGATACAAGGAGAGTTGGATTCTGTCCGTAAACAGCTGGAAGCTTATTTGGCTACCGTCAACAAGCTTCTAGCTATCGCTCAAAGCTGCGGTGACTTCGGGCACCTTTGGTGCCACTGGAAGCCCCTGGTGACCCGGACGTCGCTGCAGCAACATCTGACAGGTCCGTCCTCATTCCAGGATGGGTGGCAGGTAGTGGTGGGTTCACGTGTCACTGGGCGGAAGGCGAAAGAGGGAGCAGGTCGTGCGGCTGGCTCCCTACGTCTTAGCAACAGGTACGAGGTGCTACCCAGTGTTGATGATAACTCAGAGCCAGAACGGGATGCCTCTCCTGTTGGGCCAGCGATTGATTTTCCTGCCCCATCTGGACAACTACAGAGGGTGGGTATGCTTGTTATTGGGAGCTCCAATGTTAGGCGGTTGATGGAGGCCTCAGGGAGATAGCAGGCAAGGCGGGAAACAATTCCAGCGTGCATTAAGTATGTTTGCCGTGACGTCTCATCCGTGATGTGGAGGAGGCCCTGCCGCCGGCTATCGAGCGCACTGGGTGCAACCGGCAGCATGAAGTGGCACATGTCGGCACGAATGACGCCTGCAGCTTGGGTTCTGAGGCCATCCTCGATTCCTTTCGGTGGCTGACTAATTTGGTGAAGGCAACTAGCAACGCTCGCGAGGTTGAGGCTAAGCTGTCTATTTGTAGCACCGTACCCATGGTTGATCGCAATCCTCTGTTTTGGAGCAGAGTGGAAGGTCAAACCAGAGGCTTAGACGACTCCTCGGCGGGATGGGATGCGAATTTCTCGATCTCCACTATCGGGTGCAGAATTGTAGGGTTCCCCTTAATAGGTCAAGCGCGCACTACACGCAGGAAGCGGATAATAGAGTGGCGGAGTAAGTGTGGAGTGCACATGGGGTTTTTTAGGTTAGAGAACCACTCTGTTGGTAGCAAAGACGATTTTCCTGTTAAATCAGCCACGACGACCTCGGAGAATCTTGGTCCTAGCAGATCAGAGATAGAAAAGATTAATATGATTTTATTAAACTGCAGGAGCATCCAAGGAAAGGTCCCAGCATTAGTATTGCTTAAAGGTTATAATCCACATAAACTATTAGGAATAGAAAGCTGGTTGAAACAAGACGTC
Source organism: Schistocerca piceifrons (assembly GCF_021461385.2). Taxonomy (NCBI): domain Eukaryota; kingdom Metazoa; phylum Arthropoda; class Insecta; order Orthoptera; family Acrididae; genus Schistocerca; species Schistocerca piceifrons. The sequence continues at coordinate 515,773,419 of NC_060143.1, forward strand.
AATTACAACGAAATCATAAGTTTAGATTGGAATGTTTATCGTAAGGATAGTTTAGTCGCCAATGATGGGTGCGTGTTTATTGCAATAAAAAATTCTTTAAAATCTAGCAGGTTATCACGGATCCCGAATGTGAATTAATCTGGGTGAAATTGAATATCCATGATCGGTCAAAAATGGTGATCAGATGCTTCTATAGACCACCTCGGTCAGGATCTGTAGTTGTAGAGAGCTTCATACAGAACTTGCAGAATATCATTATTAATTTTCCTACTCATTCCGTAGTAATATGGGGTGACTTCAACTTCCCAGGTATAGATTGAGAGTGCTATACCATCAAAACTGGTGCCAGAGACAGGGAATCATGTGACATTGTTCTGGATGTCTTGTCCGAAAATTACCTTGAACAGATAGTTATAGAACCAGTGAATCGTGTGCCATTGTTCTGGGTGACTTGTCTGAAAATTACCTTGAGCAGATACTTACAGAACCAACCCGTGAGGGTAGCGTCTTAGACCTCCTGGCAACAAACAGACCTGAACGTATCGAATCAGTTAACGTAGGGGAAGGTATCAGTGATCATAAGGCTGTGACAGCATCTATGACGACGGGTCCTGCAAGAAATGTTATATTTGCTCAGCAATGGTGACAGGGTACAAATTCTGGAATATCTCAACAGTCAGCTTCAAATATTCGGTGATAAGGTCGAAGTTGTGGAGAACAAATGGAAAAAAATTCAAAGGCATCCTTCAATATGCCGTTGACAAGTATGTTCTGAATAAGGTTTTAAGGGCTGGGAAAGATCCACCATGGTTTAATAGCCATGTTAGAAAAGCGCTACGTAAACAAAGAGCACTTCATTTCATATTCAAGAGAAGTAAAAACCTAGCTGACAAACAAAAGCTGAACGAACCGAAAATGAGCGCAGTGAGAGAAGCGTTCAATGATTTTCAAAGTAACCGACCTGAGTAGAAATCCTAAGAATTTTTTGTAGTATGTAAAATCAGTACGTGAGTCAAAATCATCTATTCATTCTCTCAGCCACCACACCGGCACCGAAATGGGCCATAACAGGGAGAAGGCCGAAAGTTGTTTCACCGCGGAAGTTCGTAACACAGTCCCTCCTTTCAATCGTCGTGCGAACACGGAAATGGCAGATACTGAGATAACCGATCGTGGAACTGAAAAGCAGCTACAATCAATTAGTAGTGGAAAGGCGTCAGGACCAGATGACATACTTATAAGATTCTACAAAGATTGTGCGAAAGGACTTGTTTGCCTTCTAGCAGTAATTTATCGTAGATCCCTTGAGCAACGAAAGGCACCTAACTACTGGGAGAAAGCGCAGGTCATTCCCGTTTTTAAGAAAGGCCGTAAGGCAGATCCACACAATTGTAGACCTATACCGTTGACGTCAGTCTGTTGTAGAATTATGGAACATGTTTTATGCTCAAGAATTATGAAGTTTTGGGAAAACGAACATCTCCTGTATAAAAATCAACATCGATTCACAAACAGAGATCCTGCGAAACTCAGCTCGCTCTGTTCCTCCATGAGATCCACAGCGCAGTGGACAACGGAGCTCAGGTCGATGCCGTGTTCCTTGATTTCAACAAGGCATTTGATGTAGTCCCGAATTTCCGTTTAATGAAAAAAATACGAGCTTACGGAGTATCGGAGCAGACCTGCGATTGGATTCAAGACTTTCTTGCAGACAGAATTCAACACGTCGCTCTTAACGAAACTATATCGACAGATGTAAAGGTAATATCCGCAGCACCACAGGGAACTGTAATAGGGCAGTAGCTGTTTACAATATACATAAATGATCTAATAGAAAGCGTCGGATGCTCTTTAAGGCTATTTGCAGATGATGCACTTTATGCCACAGTAGCAACGCCAGTAGATAGTAAGAATCTGCAGAACGACCTGCTGAGAATTGATGAATGGTGCAGACTCTGTCAGTTGACCCTGGACGTACATAAACGTAACATATTGAGTGTACATAGCAAAATAATTCCACTACTGCACAGCTACACTATTGACGACAAACAGCTGGACACAGCGTCTGCCGTAAAATATCTAGTCGTAACTATCCAGAGCGACCTTAAGTGGAATGACCATGTAAAACAGTGGGAAACGCAGACACCAGGCTCAGGTTCATTGGAAGAATCTTAAGGAAATGTAACTCATCGACGAAAGAAGTGGCTTATAACTCGCTTGTTCGCCCGGTTTTTGAGTGTTGTTCATCTATTTGGGATTCCTATCAGGCAGGAGTGATAGAGGAGTTAGAGAACATCCAACGAGGAGCGGCGCGTTTCGTAACGGGATCGTTTAGCTGGCGGGAGAGCATTACGGAGATGCTAAACAAACTCCACTGGCAGACGTTATACGAGAGTCGTTGTGCATCACGGAGAGACTTACTATTGAAATTTCTGAACAGCACTTTTCAGGAGGAGTCGGTCAACATATTACTTCCTCTCACATACACCTCGCATATTGACCAAGAGAAGAAAATTCGAGAAGCTAGAGCCAATACAGAGGCTTACAGGCAATCATTCGTCCCACGCACTATCCGCTAGTGGAGCAGTTTTGGAGGGATCAGGTAATGGTACCGAAAGTATCCTCCGCCACACACCATTAGGAGGCTTGCGGAGTATGATGTAGATGTAGATGAAAGTTGGGCGTCCTTACCCCGTCACAGAACATTGGGATCGAAGGCTTTCCCGCTCTGTACAGCATGATAGGCCGCGATCTGTGGCAGATCTGACGACAAAACAATTAAAATCGCTCAAAAGAGGAAAGGCCGCTGGACCTGATGGGAAACCAGTTCGATTTTACACAGTGTGCGCAGAGGAACTTGCCCCTCTTCTTGCAGTGGTGTACCGTAGGTCTCTAGAAGAGCGTAGCGTTCCAAAAGATTGGGAAAGGGCACAGGTCATCCTCGTTTTCAAGAAGGGGCATCGAACAGATGTGCAGAACTATATACCTATATCTCTAACGTCGATCAGTTGTAGAATTTTGGAACATGTATTATGTTCGAGTATCAGCATGGGTTTCGAAAAAGACGATCGTGTGAAACCCAGCTCGCCCTATTCGTCCACGAGACTCAGAGGGCCATAGACACGGTTTCCCAGGTAGATTCCTTGTTTATTGACTTCTTCAAGGCGTTTGATACAGCTCCTCATAGTAGTTTAATGAACAAAATAAGAGTATGGACTATGAGACCAACTGTGTTATTGGATTGAAGAGTTCCTAGATAACAGAACGCAGCATGTCATTCTCAATGGAGAGAAGTCTTCCGAAGTAAGAGTGATTTCAGGTGTGCCGCAGGGGAGTGTCGGAGGACCGTTGCTATTCGCAATATGTATAAATGACCTTGTGGATAACTTTGGAAGTTCACTGAGGCTTTTTGCGGATGATGCTGTAGTATATCGTGAGGTTGTAACAATGGAAAATTGTACTGAAATGCAGGAGGATCTGCAACGAATTGACGCATGGTGCAGGGAATGGCAACTGGATGTCAATGTAGACAAGTGCAATCTGCTGCGAATAGAGAGAAAGATAGATCCCTTATCATTTAGCTACAAAATAGCAGGTCAGCAACTGGATGCAGTTAATTCCATAAATTATCTGGGAGTACGCATTAGGAGTGATTTAAAATGGAATGGTCATATAAAGTTGATCGTCGGTAAAGCAGACGCCAGACTGAGATTCATTGGAAGAATACGAAGGAAATGCAATACGAAAGCAAAGGAAGTAGGTTGCAGTACACTTGTTCGCCCACTGCTTGAATACTGCTTACCGCTGTGGGATCGGTACCAGATAGGGCTGATAGAAGAGATAGTGAAGATCCAACGGAGAGTAGCGTGCTTCGTTACATGATCAATTAGTAATCGCGAAAGCGTTACGGAGATGACAGATAAACTCCAGTGGAAGACTCTGCAAGAGAGACGCTCAGAAGCTCGGTACGGGTTTTTGTTGAAGTTTCGAGTACATACCTTCACTGAGGAGTCAAGCAGTATATTGCTCCCTCCTACGTATATCTCGCGAAGAGAGCATGAGGATAAGATCAGAGAGATTAGAGCCCTCACAGAGGCATACCGACAATCTTTCTTTCCACGAACAATAGGAGTCAGGAATAGATGGGAGAACCAATAGAGGTACTGAAAGTACCCTCTGCCACACACCGTCATGTGGCTTGCGGGGTATGGATGTAGATGTAGATGTAGACGGAGTACAGTGCTGGCACAGGTACAAGTGTTTCGGAGCGCACCGATCAGTGCATAGTGTCGAACAATGTTCCGAAGCAAAGGACTTCTAGGTGGTCCCATGTTGACAGAACAACATCGTGAATTATGATTACAGTGATGGCAGGATCATCGAGGATGGACTGTGGATCAATGGAATTATGTCACCTTGTCCGATGAATCCCGTATACTGTTATACCAGGTCGACGACCGTGTCCAGATGCGCCATCATCCAGGCGAATGGCTGCTCGAAAAATGCAGCGCGCCACGCTCACAGACTGATGGGGACAGTATTGTGATACAGGTGACATTCACCTGGGATTCCAGTGGATCTGCGGTAGTAATCGAAGGCACCATGACAGCTATGGTCTAGGTGAACTTTATTAGGGACCACCTGTAATGGTGTATCCTTGACGTCTTCGAGGAGGATATCTGTGCCCGTCACAAGACCAGAATCGTGCTGTGGTGGGTTGAAGAGCATGACAGTGAACTCGAGCGATGTCTTGGGCATCAAATTCGGCTTATCTGATCCCCATGAAACTCAACTGGGATGCTTTTGGGCGGCAGCTCCGCGTCTACAAACCAACCGCCCGTAAATTACTGGAAGTGTGTGACCTACGCGTAGGAATCTGGTGCCACAAACCTCTTAGAACCTATCAAGTACTTGTCCGTTCCAGCAACTGACCAACACGCTCTTAAGTAGGTGGTTATAATGTATTGGTTCATCAGTGTATATTTAAAGGTACTGCTTTATTAGGTATCAATTTCGATGTTAGAGTCACCAGTCTACGGTAAACCGGCTAAATACCATTGAACGATTGATTCGTACTACTGTAGAAGCCGCGGTTGAGTTCTCTACTGTTTCCAAGAAGGTGGAGCGCGGTGGACAGGCTGGTCGGCAATAGGACTTTTGACAAGATTTCTATACATGTCGATATCGCACCAAGAAATCTATCGATGCACATGGAATTGTTTCTTTCCATGGATATATCGATATATTGCTATCGGAATGATGATACTGAGTACTTTTTATATTTTTTCTGCAATTTTTGGTACTATTAGGAACCGTTCGTTTGAAATTGTAGTAGAACATAATTTTACTTTCACTATGTGAAGGTGTCTTACCGCTATTTCAGCTTTCATACTTCCAGTCTTCCTCTTTGACTGTATGAGCAAATATAGGTGCCAAAAATAAGAAGAAATGTTGACGTAATCGGCTCTCGGCGCTATCAGCAGGAACTGCAACGTTTAGCTTCACATCGCAATTTTGACAGTACAACTGCTACGTCGATGGCGTTTTCAGAAATGAAAAGACAGGGAACTTGACATGAAGTGTTCCATACAAATTCAATGTGCGACGAAACCGAACGGCGGACCCATTGGACACCTTCTACTGTGCCACTTACATGCATTTGCCATTGTTATTAAAGTTGTTATCGCCAAGCGTGAACGTGCATCGTTTTCCTTTCAGTTCAAGTTCTAAGGATTATAAGCCGGCTGCTAGTTTGTTGATGTAGAGAATATCCACTAATAAATCAATACTTAAATATAGACCTCTAAAACAATCATATTTACAATGTGCAGCCGATGTTTTTATAAACCACTATGTTGAAATTTCTTACGTCGAAATGTGGACACTTTCTTAATATCGATATATCGGACTCCCGATAAAATGTCAACAGTCCTAGTCGGCAATCTGGGCGTTAATGACACAAGCCTGTATTACATCAATGTTACAATCTCGTATTATCCTCTGTGTTGGCGCCCCAGCCAGTCGCAGTGAAGCGCTCGACCTCGTGACGTGCTGGCGCTGTCTCAGCGATCTCTGGAGTATGTCACCATGTGGCGTCCTCTGAGGTAATCACTGTGTCGGTGGCAGCAGGCCTCGTTAGCAGCCAGAGTAGCCCGTCCAACAGGTGTGCCTGTCCAGAACGGAGGCAGTGTACAACCAGAGCACTCTAGTAGACATATAAGGCGAGTGTTCGGTAATATCTCAGCAGCTCTGCACGTTGTGGAGATGAACAACAGCATAGCCCTTCCACCCAGGAAGTTTGGGGGATGTCGATGACTGCTTGGGGGTTCTAATGAGGGCACCAGCAGTCAGCATGCAGCCCTCCTGGATTCCATTAAAGATGATTTAGTGCTTCGGAAGCCTGGGGTTTACAAAATCCGCTGTGAGTGTGGCCTTTCATGCATCGGACAGACTACAAGTACAGTCCAGGAGAGATGCAAAGAACACCGACTCTTACATCCTAATAAATCTGCGGTGGCAGAGCACTGTATAGACACTGGGCACTCTGCGGTGTACGATAATCGAAATTTTAGCCACAGGTTCATCTTTCTAGGATTCAGTAGTGAGCCGGCCGCGGTAGCCGAGCGGTTCTAGGCGCTTCAGTCCGGAACCGCGCTGCTGCTACGTTCGCAGGTTCGAATCCTGCCTCGGGCATGGATGTGTGTGATGTCCTTAGGTTAGTTAGGTTTAAGTAGTTCTAAGTCTAGGGGACTGATGACCTCAGATGTTAAGTGCCATAGTGCTTAGAGCCATTTGAACCACTTGATTCAGTAGTGAAAGAAGCAACTGAAATTCGGTGGGCGAGGAATTTAATTAACAGAGATGGCTGATTCAGCTTGGACCAATCATGGAATCCGCCACATTCTGTAACAAACTCACAAAGACGTAACGAGGGTGCAGCTCGCAGTGATACATCGATATCACCGTGTGGATCCACCGCTGAGCCAAAAAATGGTTCAAATGGCTCTGAGCACTATGGGACTTAACTGCTGTTGTCATCAGTCCCCTAGGACTTAGAACTACTTAAACCTAACTAACCTAATGACATCACACACATCCATGGTGAGGCAGGATTCGAACCTGCGACCGTAGCAGTCACGCGGTTCCAGACTGTAGCGCCTAGAACCGCTCGGCCACTCCGGCCGGCACCGCTGAGCCATAGATCTAATTCTGTGCATATCTCATACCTCTTTGCCGCCGATCAACGTCTCTGGCGCCTTTGTATCTGTAGCCGCATGCGCAGTGGTGCATTCCGGTGGTTTAAAAGGACGGAGCAAGTGCTGGAGCGTCATTCACCTCGGCTAACTCTGAAGATGGCTGGATCGTAAACAGCCGAAATATTAGAAGAAGAAGGGAAATTTATGCGTCTGCAGGCCCGAAATTTTATAGAACACTCTTTGCTCCGCGAAAATGTAAAGATGCAAAGCTTTCATTCTGTTCATAATCCTGTGTTGTCTCCGTTGAGTCCTTATTTTGTCATAAGTTTACCAGCTTGCTCTACGTTAAACTCTTTTATATCTGTTACTACTATTTATAACAGGCTATCAAAAAGTTTCGATTCGTGTGCATTGCTACGGCTTATATGCAACCCAGCGTGACTTTGATGTGACCGATATGTATGAGGGGTTAGTGTGGCCTTCGAATGGAAACTTCTTGATCGCCACTAAAATTCTCATGTTTCACAAGGGTAGACGCCAATCAGGTGGTGTTTTTAATCCGTTTATCCGGTGCGTCAGCTAGTACGTTTTATTTGACACAAAAGTTTACTTTGATTTTCTCAAAACACACATCCCTAAACTTAAGCTTTCACTACAACAATTTACAGAACAACCACATACAATTCACTGGTTGTTATGTCCGGTAGCTCAATTATTCAGTAGCTATTTATATTTTTCTTGTTACATCCGCCGTCCTTGCGCTCCTTGACTGTTTTTGTTCATTGACAATGATGCTGAAACAGTTCAGGTGGTTCTACTTTCGCGATAATGGTTTCTTGGCAACATGTAACAGTAGACTAATATCAGCATCTGCACTTCCTTATCTCCAACACCTTTCCAGGAATCCTGCCACGTGCAAGGTCAAGGAAGGAAGGGGAGGGAATGTCCCCTGGAGTCCTGTACACCACCGCAAATTTTGCATGCTGCACCCACTGCTTGGAGCGCCTCTGCTCTACAGCCAAATATGGTAAAGTCTCTGAACTGCCGAAAAAGATATAAACTATGTTTGCGATACTGACTTTAAAAATTTTTATTTAAGGGGTGTGCACCAGTCATATCAGGCAAATAAACAGACTGAATGTAACTAATAACGCCTGCTTGCGACAAAAGTCGCGTAAACCCTAATTTAAAATGACTACGAGGACAAAGCTAATGCATCATGTCAAAAAACGATGCTAAAGATTGTCAATTATTGCAATTATTACAAATGACACAGACCTACTGGAGTTTACGCTCAGTAACAGCAATCTCTCTAAAAGCCTTTTAGACTTAATAAGCATATTATCATTGCTCACTATGTTCTAAAAATAAGTCAGAAACGTTAATAACGCAATGTTCATGTTATAGTGGTACCTAAATACCTAAGGAGCGTATTCAGGCTGTGCAGTAGCATTTCCGGAAACTATGGGTCGCAAAGATAAAAATCCTTAACCAATTACACCGCTCCAAACACAAATGCAACACAGTTGCTTCGTTATGGAAGGAATGAAGAAATAAGGAAGAAATAAGGAAGAAATAAGGTATTTTTATCAACAAATATTATTTACACTATTTTAGAAGAACCAGTATGTCCGTAAACACACGACCAGAGACAGTAATAGTGAGAGGTGTGACATCTCCAAAAACAGTCAGAATCGATATCTCCGAGAAACGACATACAGTATATTAAGGGACATCTCACACTTTCTAAACACAAATTTTATATCATCACATCTACACTTTCTGTATAACACATTAAAATACATGTTTATCGTAATACAAACAAAATCGCTACAGAAATTCGTTTTTATACTCCTTGAACGCACAAACAGCCACCATAATGCGCCTAACACCTAACGCCAGACATTGTATGACCACCCGCCATTGCTATAAATGCTAAAAGAAACATCGTAATATGTATTAAAATTATGTTATTCCTTATAACGCACAGATATTTAGACATATATGTGGAAGCAGTCGTTTTCTAAAAAATTTGCGGGTAGTAGCCTGAAATAACGGTAGAATTCTACTCATCCACGATGTAGCCTTGGCTGAGATATACGCTTAGCTAACTGAAATCTTTCCGTATCTCCTGGCTCTTTACAGGTTTACCTTCTGCTCTTGTTGTTCCTGAACAGACTCTTCACTGTTACTAGCTGAAATTAATTACCAAACCCAAGTAGTCCTTCAGTTTCCTCATTTCTAGTACCAAGGCCATATTCTCCCATAACCCTCTCTTCGGCTCCTTCCCCTATAATCGCATTCCATTAGCCCGTGACTATTAGATTTTCATCTCCCTTTACGCACTGAATTCCCCGTTCAGTATCCTCATATACCTTCTCTTCCTCTTCATCTTCTGCTTGTGACTACGGCATGTGACACCCAGATTACGTTGTCGGTGTTGATTTGCTGTCGATTCTGATGAGAACCGCCCTATCACTGTATCGTTCACAGTAACTCACTTTCTGACCTATCTTCTTATTCATAACGAATCCTATTCCCGTTGTACCATTATAGGCTACTGTTGATATTACCTGCGCTCATCTAACTAGAAATCCTTGTCTTCTTTCCATTTCACTTCACTGAAACCCACTATTCCTAGACTGAGTTTGAGCATTTCCCTTTTCAGATTTTATAGCTTCCCTACCACGTTTAAACTTCTGCCATTCCATGCCCTAATTCGTAGAAAGTTATTCATTCGCTGGTTATCCAATCTTTTTCTCATGGTCACCTCCCCGTTGTTAGACCCCTCCCAGAGTTTCAAACGGCGGACGGTTCCAGAATGTATTGTCAATGGGGACATCATCATGACACTAAGGCCACAATTCCTGTGGATACGCGTTATGTGTATTTAATTCTGCGCCCTCATACCTTGGTCATTGCTAATTCTTGCACCTTTAGCGGCAGTTTCAGTCATTCCTTATCCTCTGTCCTCCGCCCTCCGTAACTAGATCGTTGGCAGTGTGAGAGTAACTTCTTATGCTGGAAGTCTTCGGTCGCCAATGCTGATGGCTGAGTTCGTTCTGATTACTTGCCAAAGACGCTGCCCCTTGAATACTGGTAATTTTTTTTTTACATACATTCCATTAAATACTTCAAATCATACCGTCCACATCAATGTATTTTTAAGCTCGTTGTTTATTATCAAAATGTTTTGGAAAGCATGAGCGCAGCTCTCTATATGACAGCTTAACTCACCTTTGTGACAGGCCAGATTAAGAATGATGTGTCACACGCGTAACGGGTCACACATAATTATGTCCAGGTGAAAAAATGACAGAAGCTGAAGAAATGAATTAAGATTTGGGCGATGGCTGGGACCTGAATCCAGGTCTCCTCGCTTACAGGGCAGGTATGTTAACCATTGCAGCACCACAGTGGTGTAGGTGAGACAGCTGCGTGGACATTCTTAGTCTAGTGCCTACCACAACGCAAGCTTCAATTCAGTTCTTCCTGTTATTTTCCCCTGATCTGCTGTGTAAATGATGTGAAATGTGATTTTTATATATTGTGTATTAGCTTTCTATGTTAGCTCTAATTTTTCGAATTTTCTTGTCTTGCTTATTTCCCAAATTGTATGTTCGGGGAAGTAAAATGTTGTCCTGCTCTGCATGAAAAGTGTTCTTTTGCAATCTACGAGGGTCATTCAATAACTAAGGAGGCAAATTGGTCTGGTGAAAAAACGTTTATTTTTACAGAACAATACTTTTTCTACTTTTCAACATAATCCCCTTGAACATATATGCACTTGTTCCAACGGGCAACAACCTTTTTTATTGCGGCTGTAAAGAACTCTCTATCTTGATGTCTGAACCAATTTCCCACAAACGTTTTCACTTCCTTGTTGTCCTGGAACCTCTCCCCACGTAATGCCTCCTCCAGTGCACCAGACAAATGGAAGTCACTAGGTGCTAAATCAGGACTCCAAAGGGGATGAGGCAGTACCTCCCAGTCCATTTTGTAGATGGTTTCAGGGGTTAGTTTAGGACGTGCGTTGTCATGCTGGAGAATCACACCTCTCCTCTGAGATCCACGACGTCTCTCTCTCATGGCTGGCTTCACCGTGTTTAAAAGCAAATCCGAGTAGTACTGGCTATTCACTGTACGTTTCTCTTCGAGGTAATCACAAAAAACTGGACCTTCAGCGTCCCAAAACACCGTCAAAATGACTTTTCCTGCTGATGCTAGGGTCCTGAATTTTTTCTTGACAGGTGAGTTGGTGTGCTTCCACTCCATGCTTTGTCTTTTTGATTATGGCTGATGATAGCGAACCCAAGTTTCATCGCAAGCTAAAATTTTGTTGAGAAAGTGCTCACCTTCTCTGTCATAACGTTCCCTTAGCTCTGTGCACACTGTCAAACTTGTTTCTTATTGTGGCCGTATCAACTGCTTTGGAATCCATCTTTCACATGCTTTGCGGTACTTCAGCTTATGAACTGTACCAGTACTAACTTTAACCTTATCAACTATCATTTCCACAGTCACACAGCGGTCGGGACGAATAACGGCATCAATTCGACTTTAAAGTGAGGGAGTTCAAGCTGCAACTGGTCAGAAAGAATGTTGTCGGTCAGTCAGTGAGTCGCGACCATTTTTGAACTGCTCTACCCATCAGTAAAATTTTGTCCGATTCATACAACCTTCACCATATAATTTAGACGTTCTACATATATATTCATTCGTTTCTCGCCTTCAGCAAGTAAAAAACGAATTACAAAACGTTGTTTAATTATTGTGGACATTTCAAGCGGACTCGCCATCTTTAAATGTATTTTTGAGGTTATAAACAAACCAATGTTGATACATCAACTGATCAGTGATTCCAACTCAAAGCCATAAAAGTACGAAACTTGCCCTACTAACAGTTTTTTCCCCAGAGCAATTTATCTCTTTAATTATTGAATGGCCCTCGCAAATAGTAAATCTCTCTACGATACACAACGCCCCCTTGTAACATCTGCCTTTAGTGACTGTTCAGCACCTCTGTAAGTTTTCGTCCAACTAAACGATGCCCTGATGGAACACGCCGCTCTTCGTTAGGTCTTCTGTATCTCTTCTATCTGTCCTACCTAGTAAGCATTCCATATCAATGAGCAATACTGAAGAGTCGGCCACACAAGAGCCTTATAAACCATGTCCTTCGTCGATATGTTATATTCACCGAAGGTTCTTCCTATGAATCTCTATCTGGTGTATGCTTTTCCTACTGTTTGTTTTATATGGTCACTCCACTTAGAGTCGCGCTGAATAGTTACTCCTAGATATTTTACAGTAGATAATGTTTCTAGCAGTTCGCCAACAATAGGGTCATCGTACAGTAGTCGATTTCATTCTCTATGTTTGCGCAATGTGTTACATTTACTGACTTTCAGAGTCAGGTGCCAGAGCATGCAAACCTCAAATAATTTCCGATGCTTTCCACTATATCATTTATGTACTCTGTAAAAAGTAACGATCCCATCACTTTTCCTAGTGGTACTCGGGAAATTACCTTTACATCTGTTGGCATCAGTCTGATTTTGTTTGTGGACGACTATAGCGAGCTGAGTTTCACAGGGTCGCTGTTTCTGGAATCCATGTTGACTTCTATAGAGGTTTTAGTTCTCCAAAAACATCATTATCCTTGAGCTTAAAACATATTCCACAGCTAAAACATGTTCCAGAGTTCTACAACAGACAGACTCAGAGTATATAGGCCAATAATTATGTGCAACTGTCCTACAGCCCATGTTGGAAAAGCTTTTCTCATCAGAATCGTTTTCAGATAAGACGCAAGATGCAGAACTATTGTCATTTCTTTGCGTGCATTTTAAATAACTATAAGGTAGGTTTTTTTCTGCTGAGAAATTCGAGAATTCCTGGTGATCCTAAATATGTTCAGAGCAATTACACTGATTCGCGTTCATTGCACATACGTGTTTTGTGTTAGACCATAAAAAGTGAGATTTTATATCCTCGCTGCACGTATCCTGTCAGTAAGTTAGGTTGCGACATGTTTTCAGATCATATCAAGAGATAAGAATCTGCTGAATGCAACACTGAATTCACTTAAGTACAAGATCAAGCGCCCATATATCTCACTGGCCTGCGAAAGTTTTCTACTTCTAAGTATATCAACCACATAGCAATTAGAGGTTAAATTTCATTCATGCGTGAAGATTTAGTATAAAAACGGTACATCTTCTGGCTATTTTCACTGAAGTCGTACTATTTACATACTCAGCATAAGCTCAAGAAGGAGTGAGAGTTTTCAATTAAACAAATTTTTCTTAGAGATCTTGCAGGAGTATGGGGAATGATCGAATAGAACCATATTTTTGATTTTACTATATTTGCGAATAAATGATCCTCTTTTGTATTTATTTTTATCTGTTCAAAGTTCTTATATACAGGTTTCCTATGTCAGTAAATACCGTCCTTTAATATGATATTGCTACTATTAAGAACTGTGCGTCACTACGAAATATTTATTCAAGCAGTAAAACACAGTTTCAACTGGAGTTTTATATTTACTCTTGATATGACTTGTATCTACTATGAACCGTAACAGTACATGACACATTTTTTTTTTTTTTACTTCCAATGGCGCAAAGCGTTATTGTGCTCTGTTGCTATATATTGTCAATAATACTCGATGATTTTTTCTTCTTTACAATCGACATGATGTTTGTCAGTGCCGGCCGGAGTGGCCGAGCGGTTCTAGGCGCTACAGTCTGGAACTGCGCGACCGCTACGGTCGCAGGTTCGAATCCTGCCTCGGGCATGGGTGTGTGTGATGTCCTTAGGTTGGTTAGGTTTACGTAGTTCTAAGTTCTAGGGGACTGATGACCTTAGCAGTTAAGTCCCATAGTGCTCAGAGCCATCTGTTTGTCAGTGATACGCATTGCTTTTCAGTTCTGGAAATAATCTATTGTCTTGTATAATATATTTTTGTGGTGTGTATACAGTGGGATAAAGATATTGACAGATATGGCTAGTAACTTTGTAATAATGAACAGTTTACCTACTTTCTTTCAATCTGCCTCGTCTTTTGTGACTGCCACTTACATTTCACGTTGCGTCACACGCTCTCTAACACGCTCTGCAGTTGTTTATGGTCCCAGTTGTGTTAACGGCAGGGAGAAGGTGGCGAGCAGGACTGAAGGGCGCGCAGCGTTCGGAGGGTGGCCGTGCATGGCTTCCGCCCTCGGTCGCTCGCTGCTCACCGCGGTATTGCGGAGGAAATTTGCAATCACATTTCAGGACCGAAATTATATTCCCCTCGATGCTGTAGACGGATACGACGCTCGGAAATTGGCAGTTACATGGAAGGCAATCGCGTGGGTGTGAAGTGGCATTTCCTCGCCGACGTGTTACGGGTTTCATGTGGCGCCGGCGAGTGCAGATTATACTCCACTAGGTCCGGTATCAGCAGTCCAAATAATTCATGATTTTACGCCTACACTGAAGGACCGTAAAATGACACGAAAATCATAATCGTCAGTGTTGTAGTATCGATATGACATCTTCTGTGTTATTGTTTCCCTTTTCCATGCAGCTGTCCACGCAGTTTTACCCAGTGCAAGTCACCTTCATCTCCACAAAATTATTGCGAGTGACAAGCATTTGAAGCAGCTTCCTGTAGACGATCTTGGGTCTCCCTTTTCAATCTTTACATCCACTCCCCTCCCAAAACCACCTTTTCCTCCTTAATAATTATTCCCTGAAACCTTAGGATGCATTCTGACTACCCGCCTCTCCTTTTAGTAAAGTAGGAACATATTTCTTTTCTCCCTGTTTCGATTAAGTATCTCTTCATCACATATGGTACCATCCCATCAAATTTATGATTTTTTCGTAGCGCCCAGATTCATAAAGTTATATTCTAGCCTCGTTTCTACCGGTTATTATGCAAGCGGCATACGTAATGTTTGATTCCAGACAAGTATTTTCAGAAAATAATTCCTAACATAAAATTAAAATTTTATGCTGATAACGTTTTTTATATATGTTCGTGTTGACAGACTACATTAAGTATCGTCTTTGTTTCTCGCATCGTCAGTTACTTTGATGCCAAAAAAGCCAAACTCAAGAATTATCTATAGTGTCTCATTTCCTTTACTATTTCCCTCAACATCATCTGACATAATGTTTTATTTATTTTCACATTTCAATCTTTTTCCAACACATTATTGCCTCCATTCAACTGATAATCCAATTCCTCTGTCTACGCAGACCCGACTACCCTGCCAGCGTTAGTTTAATGTCTTTCCTAAGTGTCCTTGCTAACCTTTAGCGCTTGTTATATGTTCAGATTGAATAAAATGGAGGACGGGTTACACCACCATATTTCTCTCTTATAATACTTGTACAAAATTAACTGTCTACATCGCACTGCCATAAGGCAAAGAAGTAATTACGTGACACTCATGTTTTAAATATTATCAGAAAGAAAACATGCATATTAAAATACAGCGTACACATTGTGATTCACGGAGATACGCAAATATTTTAATATGTTGTTCAACAAGTAAAACTAAAGAAAAAAGTTCATACAAACATAGTTCACCAAGTGTTTAGTTACGGAGGTACGGCTAATTAAAGATTTTGCCTGAAATTTAGCAAATTCGCTAATATGAACCCATCTGAAAGTTGTACGTGGTAAAAGAAAATCACAATTTCCGTTTATTTTGTTGGTTTTGTTCTGGTGAATCTAATAAAACATGTCCCAGACGAGTATCTGCAATAGTTTTCCGGAACATCCAGAGAAGCAAAGATTATTGTACACATTAAATTTGTTTACTTTCCATTAAGAATGTAGAAACGTTTATGCCATTGTTGGCAACAGTTAGTTACTTGTTTCAGTCGTTTCATAACCTTGAAACGAGTTAGTTTTCTGTATTGTTCAGTGAAAGACCATAATAGCAACAGTGTGTTTAAGTGAAACCACATACCAACTGTTGTAGTTTGTAGATTATTTACGGAATAGGGATGCCTTTCAAATTCACGACAGAGGAATACAATTTTATGCTCTTTATTTATGGCAAATGTTATGTTAATGCTACGGCTGCAGTTAACGAATATGGAATACGTAATTCAACTCGGAGGATTTCGAATGCACGAACCATTAGTGGAGTACTTCGAATGTTACGGGAGAAAGGTTCTCTACCTGGCGTTCATAGTCTGGATGTTGTGGAAAACTACTGCGGAAGAAAACGGGACCTAGAATATCGTCGACTAACGCTGTACTGTAAGGATGCTGCGCATGACAATCGAAGGAGTCCTGCTACAGTAGTCAGCAGCCATTTTGCATCTGGGATGCCATACCTCAGCTAGAACGTATTTTGGTGTGTAGAATCCGAATGTACCTTTCAAAATGTTCTAGCACGTACCAGTTTTGAGTTTTTAAGATTTTTGATTACTGTATTCAGTATTTCACTTTTTGCTGTTCTTCTGTTTTGATGTTTAAATGTTTGTTTTTGATTGGCAGAGGAGAGCTAAAAGATCTACAAATCTCTAGTAAATGGTTGGTGTGGTAATCCAGCGGTGTGAAAGAGATCCTCAGTGAGTGTTTCCTGTGGAAGATAGTGAAAACTTTTTGTGTTTAAAATTTACACTAAGAAAAATGGCAACTAGTAAACCTCGTTGCTGTCCAAGCCACCCCGACAACTTTTTTTATGTGTGTGGGAAATCCACTCCAAAAGCCCATAGAAAAGCAATCACTGATTTGGTTAAGAAGGCATATAAATTGAATTTTGTTTGTCCTGTTGGTAATCAAGATAAAATTTTCCATCTCATATTGCCTGCATAACCTGTACTGCAACCTTAACCGAGTGGTTGAAAAGAAAACGTTGAGCCATGCCGTTCGCTGTTCCGATGGTGTGGTGTGAACTTAATGGCCTGTTCCTGCCTGTAACTTGAAAGCCACGGAACCAGGCACCATGTCAAGTGAATCAGAAAGTACTGAACGTATAGAAGAGTACTGCCCTACGTATCATGACACTTCGTCTCAGCTCTTTAATCAACAGGAATTAAACGATTCGGTTCGCAATCTAAGACTTTCGAAACAGCAAGCTGAACTCTTTGGGTCGAGACCGCAACAACGGAACCTTTCCTGTTTCAGATCAAGAGGTGTTTCCTTCATCAATATTTCGATATGCGGAATTCAATGTGTGTATATAGAGACGTCAATGGTCTGATGATGCAGCTAGGTACAACATAATCCACAGAATTGGTGACTATTTATGACTCCAGTAAAACCAGCTGAAAGCAGTACCACTGCTTAATGGCAATGCATTTCCATCGGTACCTGTGGCTTAGCAGTAGACATGAAAGAAACTTATAAAACCATGGCTTTGCTGCTAGATACAATGAAATGTAAGGATTATGAACGGCAGCTTTAACTGTGATTTAGAAGTTGTTGCACTCCATACAAGTTTACAGGCTGGTTTCACGAAATACTGCTGCTTTTTTTCCCTTTGGGACAGCCGTGACACCAAGAACTACTATACAGTCAAGGAATGGCCTATAAGGAAGTCATATGTTCCTGGAAACATAAATGTGAACAATATCCCGTTGGTTGAGCCCGACAAAATCATTTTGCCTCCCATTCATATCAAGTTGGGACTTATCAAGAACTCAGTAAAACCTTTGGATAAAGAAAGTGAGGCCTTTGATCGCTTAAAAGAAAAGTTCCCCAAATTAAGTGAGGCAAAGGGTATATTTGGTGGACCACAAATAAGAAAATTGCTAAAACAGTCAACCTTTAATACCAAAGTCACAGATATCCAATTAGCTGCTTGGTCTTCTTTTAAAACAATTCTGAAGGGCTTTTTGGGTAATAAAAAAGACAAAAACTACGTTACCATAGTTGGACAACTGTAAGAACATGGTATGTATAATCTCACCTTGATTTCTTCCCGGAAAATTTGGGAGTCGTAAGGGATGAGCATGGTGAACGCTTTCACCAAGACATTCTTACCATGGAAAACCGTTACCAAGGAGACTGGAGCCCTCTGATGATGGGTGCTTACTACTGGGGTCTTGTTAGGGAGGGTGATGAAACGGCGAACAAAAGAAGAGCTCCGTCGTCGCATTTTTCACAATCCAAATACGATTAAAGGTGAAAATATCTTCTGAACTAATTTGGACGTTTTATTCGCATCATGCCCATATACACATAGAAAATAGTATTGATTTCAAACATTCTGAATGCGTATTTTTGTTTAAGTTAATTGTGTCAGTTTTCGTTATTACCATTTTTTATTCTGTTGTGTATCTAGGAAATGTGACTGATTTTAAAAGTGTATTCAGCACCCCAAAATTAGGTAAATCCACCAATTTACAAACCAGATGCAGAAAAAAATTTTAAATTTGTTAACTAGTGCTATCAGAGAAAGTAGAATCCAAGACCATCACTCCTGGCTGCTGGGCAGTATGCCGGGTGATAGTCAGGTTGACTTCCCACCGCTGTACGGGCGTCTCCAGATACATTTTCGTTCTGTAATCTCATTGACTGAAGTATAATAGTCTTAATACTGATACCGTGAGTGAAATGGTGAGGTTCAGTTTTACTGCTCACGCCCCAGGAGTCGTCATTTTGTGCCGAGGGAGCGCAGTGTCCATTACGGCTATTCACGTTTTCATTAGCCCAGCAACCGGGCATCAGTCGATGCCCCGTGGCACCGCGGGCAGCTTGTTACTTCCATTCACTCCAAACATCAGCGAACGAGGCAATCTGACGCTCGATCAATATCGCTAATTGAAGTGACCGTCTATTATGTACAGGTACAGTTAAAATAGAGTCTAGCACTGTGTGCAAAGTTGCACGCAGTGCCAGATTAACTAGCATGCCATCCAATACATACTGCAGTTTTAATATCACGGAGCAAAATCTTCGAAACACTTTGCCGTTTAAAATATATTGAATTTTTCTCTGCTATTGTTTGGACTATAATCAGGATATAGAATACTCATTTTACCAGTTTTTGTCAAATATTTGATCGATATTTTTACGTTATACCCCACTGAGGAGCTCTATAATAAGTTTCCTCCATTCTTCTTAAAAATGCTCTTAATCTTGTTGCTGAGGTTTCTCTTCCATTCCTCGACGAGAATCTGCGTGCATGAGTGTCATAAAGTCACCTGTATGCCAATTTCTTGCAGGTGTCTTTTAGTTTCAAAAAGACAAAATTTTCTTCAAACACACACATCCACACACACATCTATATTCGGATGTCACTGTAACTTCGTACATGTACGCCGCTTTGGCGGGCATGTAAACTATTAGGTTTCCAATTTTCTATGACAGGCGGAATAGCCGCCCGGAAATATTAGCGGGCTGTTCTTGTTTCATATTGTTAGCTGACCTGGCAGGGTATATAAGGGCCGTGAACAGCGTCGGATGTTCAGCGATTGGAGATCCCTCAGTCTCGTGTGATTCAGCGTTATCAGCACCTGTTCGTTTGAAACGGACCTCATTATGGGCCTGCCTTTGGCCGTCTGGTCAGTTCGTGCAATATCCACGTTTGCGAGGTATTGGTATGTGACAGTGGGCTGATGTTGGTCTATAATGGAATTCTCATCGTCAAGATTCTGTTCAACCGTGTGTAATCATCAAAACTAAGGGACGCCGTTATTGTGCACCAGGCACATCGTAACCACTTCACATTTACACCTGATATCCGAGAAGAGGTAGCGGACTCCTTGCAACATTCAGTGTCACCCTGCAACAATCATCAGCGACTAGCAGCAGTCACACAAGGGAATTAATGTCCCATACGTTGGTTGCCATTAGCACCAAAATGCAAATGGCTGCATTTGAAGTGGTGCCGTGATCAGGAAGCATGGACTGCCGATAAATGGCGTCGCATTGTGTTATCAGGGATAATAATCATTGCCGACCTCCTAGACAGAGGTCTCCTTCTTCCAATGTTTTAGAGAGTTCAGACGTATTACTCCTGACATGATGAATTGGAAGAGCCCCAAGTGCGAGTCAGGTCAAACCGTTATTGACTGAGGGAACTTTGTTGGCGCAAGTGTATATCATGGTCATTCCGCTCAACACCTGTTGCCTCTTACAGGGCAGTATAGTTATGTCAGTTTTAGCAGGATAACTCGTGCCCACACAAGTCACGAATCTCCATGAATATAGCCGGCCGGAGTGGCCGTACTGTTCTAGGCGCTACAGTCTGGAGCCGAGTGACCACTACGGTCGCAGGTTCGAATCCTGCCTCGGGCATGGATGTATGTGATGTCCTTAGGCTTTTTTTTTTTTTTTTTTTTTGGTCATCAGTCTACTGACTGGTTTGATGCGGCCCGCCGCGAATTCCTTTCCTGTGCTAAAATCTTCATCTCAGAGTAGCACTTGCAACCTACGTCCTCAATTATTTGCTTGACGTATTCCAATCTCTGTCTTACTCTACAGTTTTTGCCCTCTACCGCTCCCTATAGCACCGTGGAAGTCATTCCCTCATGTCTTAGCAGATGTCCTATCATCCTGTCCCGTCTCCTTATCAGTGTTTTCCACATATTCCTTTCCTCTCCGATTCTGCGTAGAACCTCCTCATTCCTTACCTTATGAGTCCACCTAATTTTCAACATTCGTCTGTAGCACCACATCTCAAATGCTTCGATTCTCTTCTGTTCCGGTTTTCCCACAGTCCATGTTTCACTAGCATACAATGCTGTACTCCAGACGTACATCCTCAGAAATTTCTTCCTCAAATTAAGGTCGGTATTTGATATTAGTAGACTTCTCTTGGCCAGAAATGCCTTTTTTGCCATAGCGAGTCTGCTTTTGATGTCCTCCTTGCTCCGTCCGTCATTGGTTATTTTACTGCCTAGGTAGCAGAATTCCTTAACTTCATTGACTTCGTCACCATCAATCCTGATGTTAAGTTTCCCGCTGTTCTCGTTTCTACTACTTCTCATTACCTTCGTCTTTCTCCGATTTACTCTCAAACCATACTGTGTACTCATTAGACTGTTCACTCCGTTCAGCAGATCATTTAATTCTTCTTCACTTTCACTCAGGATAGCAATGTCATCGGCGAATCGTATCATTGATATCCTTTCACCTTGTATTTTAATTCCACTCCTGAACCTTTCTTTCATTTCCATCATTGCTTCCTCGATGTACAGATTGAAGAGTAGGGGCGAAAGGCTACAGCCTTGTCTTACACCCTTCTTAATACGAGCACTTCGTTCTTGATCGTCCACTCTTATTATTCCCTCTTGGTTATTGTACATATTGTATATGACCCATCTCTCCCTATAGCTTACCCCTACTTTTTTCAGAATCTCGAACAGCTTGCACCATTTTATATTGTCGAACGCTTTTTCCAGGTCGACAAATCCTATGGACGTGTCTTGATCTTTCTTTATCCTTGCTTCCATTATTAGCCGTAACGTCAGAATTGCCTCTCTCGTCCGTTTACTTTTCCTAAAACCAAACTGATCGTCACCTAGCGCATTCTCAATTTTCTTTTCCATTCTTCTGTATATTATTCTTGTAAGCAGCTTCGATACATGAGCTGTTAAGCTGATTGTGCGATAATTCTCGCACTTGTCAGCTCTTGCCGTCTTCGGAATTGTGTGGATGATGCTTTTCCGAAAGTCAGATGGTAAATCGCCAGACTCATATATTCTACACACCAACGTGAATAGTCGTTTTGTTGCCACTTCCCCCAGTGATTTTAGAAATTCTGATGAAATGTTATCTATCCCTTCTGCCTTATCTGACCGTAAGTCCTCCAAAGCTCTTTTAAATTCCGATTCTAATACTGGATCCCTTATCTCTTCTAAATCGACTCCTGTTTCTTCTTCTATTACATCAGACAAATCTTCACCCTCATAGAGGCTTTCAATGTATCCTTTCCACCTATCTGCTCTCTCCACTCCATTTAACAGTGGAATTCCCGTTGCACTCTTAATGTGACCACCGTTGCTTTTAATGTCACCAAAGGTTGTTTTGACTTTCCTGTATGCTGAGTCTGTCCTTCCGACAATCATATCTTTTTCGATGTCGTCACATTTTTCTGCAGCCATTTCGTCTTAGCTTCCCTGCACTTCCTATTTATTTCATTCCGCAGCGACTTGTATTTCTGTGTTCCTGACTTTCCCGGAACATGTTTGTACTTCCTCCTTTCATCAATCAACTGAAGTATTTCTTATGTTACCCATGGTTTCTTCGCAGCTACCTTCTTTGTACCCATGTTTTCCTTCCCAACTTCTGTGATGGCCCTTTTTAGAGATGTCCATTCCTCTTCAACTGTATTGCCTACTGCGCTATTCCTTATTGCTGTATCTATAGCGTTAGAGAACTTCAAACGTATCTCGTCATTCCTTAGTACTTCCGTATCCCACTTCTTTGCATTTTGATTCTTCCTGACTAATGTCTTGAACTTCAGCCTACTCTTCATCACTACTATATTGTGATCTGAGTCTATATCTGCTCCTGGGTACGCCTTACAATCCAGTATCTGATTTCGGAATCTCTGTCTGACCATGATGTAATCTAATTGAAATCTTCCCGTTTCTCCCGGCCTTTTCCAAGTATGCCTCCTCCTCTTGTGATTCTTGAACAGGGTATTCGCTATTACTAGCTGAAACTTGTTACAGAACTCAATTAGTCTTTCTCCTCTTTCATTCCTTGTCCCAAGCCCATATCCTCCTGTATCCTTTTCTTCTACAAATTGATTGGACTAACTTTCTTTGTTGTTGGGTCCCTCTTCGAACTGAGTCCCACTGACCGGCGAAGAGTTGTCTGGTGAGGCCGCAGACAGCGAACACTTCACATAATTGACTACCTGATGTTTTCTGCATGGTCGTAACTGCACACTAGGTAGACTATACCTGCCAGTATGGACGTGTTTTGCATCGACTTCAACACCTAACCTACTGTCCACGGGGAAATAACCGAAAATGGCTGGCTCTTTCCAAGCGCTTGGGGTCAGTAACCAAAGTAGAAAGATACTACTTCTAATAGCTATAGTTATTAATCAACAAATGAAGTAAATATTTGATTTAAATCCTTGATACTGTGCTATGGGACGGAACTGGTGCCTGTGCCCCTACAACTGTATTCCGGTCGCCCATGACTATTAGATTTTGGTCCCCCTTTACATACTGCATTACCCTTTCAATATCCTCATACACTTTCTCTATCTGTTCATCTTCAGCTTGCGACGTCGGCATGTATACCTGAACTATCGTTGTCGGTGTTGGTCTGCTGTCGATTCTGATTAGAACAACCCGGTCACTGAACTGTTCACGGTAACACACCCTCTGCTCTACTTTCCTATTCATAGCGAATCCTACACCTGTTATACCATTTTCTGCTGCTGTTGATATTACCCGACACTCATCTGACCAGAAATCCTTGTCTTCCTTCCACTTCACTTCACTGACCCCTACTATATCTAGATTTAGCCTTTGTATTTCCCTTTTCAGATTTACTAGTTTCCCTACCACGTTCAATCTTCTGACATTCCACGCCCCGACTCGTAGAACGTTATCCTTTCGTTGATTATTCAATCTTTTTCTCATGGTGACCTCCCCCTTGGCAGTCCCCTCCCGGAGATCAGAATGGGAGACTATTCCGGAATCTTTTGCCAATGGAGAGATTATCATGACACTTCTTCAATTACAGGCCACATGTCCTGTGGATACACGTTACGTGTCTGTAATGCAGTGGTTTCCAATGCTTTCTGCATCCTCATGTCGTTGATCATTGCTGATTCTTCCGCCTTTACGGGCAATTTCCCACCCCTAGGACAAGAGAGTGCCCTGAACCTCTATCCGCTCCTCCGCCCTCTTTGACAAGGCCGTTGGCAGAAATGAGGCTGACTTCTTATGCCGGAAGTCTTCGGCCGCCAATGCTGATTATTTATCAAAATTTAGGCAGTGGCGGGGAGCGAACCCGGGACCGAAGACGTTTTGATTATGAATCAAAGACGCTACACCTAGACCACGGGTACTTAGGCTAGTTAGGTTTAATTAGTTGTAAGTTCTAGGCGACTGATGGCCTCAGAAGTTAATTCGCATAGTGCTCAGAGCCATTTTTCTCCATGAATATTCTTCGTGATGGTGAGGTACTCCAGTGGCGTAAAAGATTCCAATGTCAGCCAGTGACAGAACATCATAGGACCGGCACAGGCACCAGTTCCGTTCCATAGCACAGTATCAAGGATTTAAATCAAATATTTACTTCATTTGTTGATTAATAATTATAGCTATTAGAAGTAGTATCTTTCTACTTTGGTTACTGACCCCAAGCGCTTGGGAAGAGCCAGCCATTTTCGGTTATTTCCCCGTGGACAGTAGGTTAGGTGTTGAAGTCGATGCAAACACATCCATACTGGCAGGTATAGTCCACCTAGTGTGCAGATACGACCATGCAGAAAACATCAGGTAGTCAATTATGTGAAGTGTTCGCTGTCTGCGGCCTCACCAGACAACTCTTCGCCGGTCAGTGGGACTCAGTTCGAAGAGGGACTCAACAACAAAGAAAGTTAGTCCAATCAATGAGATTCCAGGCCGAAGACGCGTCTGGAGAAGCCCTGGGCATTGGTAGGATACCAACAACAGTCGGACAACCTGCAATGATGAACTGGGTTGCCATTTCTTTTCATAACAGGATCCCTATGATTGTCATCCGCGGCACTGTCAACGCTACTCTGCCCCGTTTTGTTGCTCTTCATGGCAAGCCATCCTGGGCTTACATTTTAGCAAGATAATGCCCACCTCCACCTTGCAATAGCTTCTGCTGGTTGTCTTCGTGCTTTCCAAACTATACCTTGGGGAGTATAGTCGCTGGATTTCTCCCCTATTGACAATGTTTGGAGCATTACAAACAGGGTGCTCCAACAAGCTTGAGGTGCTGACTGAAGTGTTGGCACAAGAGCCAACACTGTGTTGCTAGAGGAGGCCGAAATGCACGCGTTTAATTACACGCTGACTGGCGCGAGGTCTGGAACAGTTAAGGGAATTAATAGTAGCAAATAAAGTACGTAGTTGATATAATACTTAACTTTAATCCACAATTGCTGTACATCGCTCTTGACGGTACATGTTATAATCTCAATATCGAATGCTATGACGCCTTGCTAGGTCGTAGCAAATGACGTAGTTGAAGGCTATGCTAACTATCGTCTCGGCAAATGAGAGCGTAGTTGTCAGTGATCCATCTCTGGCAAAGTCGGCTGTACAACTGGGGCGAGTGCTAGTAAGTCTCTCTAGACCTGCCGTGTGGTGGCGCTCGGTCTGCAATCACTGACAGTGGCGACACGCGGGTCCGGCGTATACTAACGGACCGCGGCCGATTCAAAGGCTACCACCTAGCAAGTGTGGTGTCTGGCTGTGACACCACACTGACCATCTGAAGCGCCAGTCAGAGTTTGATACGATATCCCTCAGGACGACATCCAACAGCTCTGCCAATCAATGCTAGCCTAATGACTGCTTACGTAAGTGCCAAAGGTAAACCAATGCTTAATTTACTTTCTCAATTTGTAAAGCTCTTTCTCTTGAATGAATGAAATGATGGTACAATATATTTTACAACAACGAGCAGATTAAATATGCTACTTTAAGTTTTAAATTATCCTTGGTGATAACGTAAAATGTGGATATTATTTGCAGCATAACGGGGTTCCGCAGTATAATCACACAAATATGTAAATTCGTCTTTACTTCCACTGATATTACGAGGCGAAGTATTCTTTTGGATAGCATGACATCATTCGTTGGCAGAAATTTGACACTAAAATTTCAGTCGTTCCCAAATGCCATCTACGTAAATTCTTCCTTTTTGATTTTCAGTATCATTTAGTAGTGATAAAGAGTACGCTGAGAAGTTTAATAGATTAGTGATGAAGAATCAGTACACAAGGACATGGGATACGAAAGTACTAAGGAATGAAGATATACGCTTGAATTTCTCTGAGGCTATAGATACTGCAATGAGGAATATGTCAATAGCCAGTTCAGTTGAAGAGGAGTGGACATATCTAAAAAGCGAAATGACAGACGTTTTGGGAAGAAAAACAGAGATACGAAGTAGTTAACTGAGAAGTAACCATGGGTAACAGAAGAAGTACTTCGGTGGAGCGATGAAAAAAGGAAGCGCAAATATGTTCAAGAACATTCAAGTGTACAGAAATACAAGTCGCTGAGGAATGAAATAAGTTAGAAGTTCAGGGAAGCTAAGAGGGAATGGATGCGTGAAACACGTCAAGAAATTAAAGAAGACATTATTGTCGGAAGGGCTGACCAAGTGCACAGAAAATAAAAACCAATCTTCGGTGAAATGAAAACCAAGGGTCGTAACATTAAGAGTGCAATGGAAATTTAATGCAGAGGAGAGAGCGGATAGGTAGAAAGAGTACATTAAAGGCCTGTGTGACGGCGAAGATTTGTCTGATGTGATAGAAAAGCAAACGGGAGTCAGTATACAGGATGGGGCAAATAAAAGTGGCCTGTGCGAGAGGATACGATCTGCGGCAGGGATAAGGGAGGGGGAAAGAGCTACAGATATTTTCAACACGGTGGAGCAACTGCCCCTACAGCTGGCAGAACCTTGGAGCATAATTAGACAATCTTCACGCCTAACAGATTTGATAGTAGATATCAGTTTGGTCACGGCCCAAGCTGGCTACCCAGGTAACTTCATTTCTCAGTGCACGATTACTTTCCGTGGGGAGCCCTCAGATCGAAGATGTATCGCAACGACCCTCATTGTCTTCAAGAACCTCAGCAGAACATTTCGGACGGGGCTGCAACAGTTCCAGCAGTCCATCTTCGACCCACCTTCAGTAACTTGCTGACTTGTGGCCAAGGGCTCCATGAGAGATTAATGGTGGTCACTTTCAGTATATGCTGTGTTCAGGTTAGTACTGTATTTTCTTTCCTTTGCTGGGTTTCTTTATACCCTGGAACTCTTTTATTTGCCCCACACTATAGAAAAGATACGGGATCGGGTATTAGAATCAAAATTTAAAAGAGTTTTGGAAGACATAAGATCAAACACTCCGTACGGGATAGATAACATTGCATCAGAATTTCTAAATGCATTGGGGTAAAGTGGCATCAAAACTACTATTCACGTTGGTGCGCAGGATGTATGAATCTGGGGATATATCATCCGACTTTCGGTAAAGTACCATCACGTCACTTCCGGAGACTGCAAGAGCGGAAAAGTGCGAGAATTATCGCACAACCAGCTTAACAGCTCACGCGTCCAAGATGCTGATAAGAATAATATACAGAAGAAAGGAAAAGAAAGGTGACGGTGTGTTAGATGACCAGTTTGGCCTTATGAAATGTAAAGCCACAAGAGAGGCAATTCTACTCTTGTGGTTGATAATGGAAACAAGACTAAAGAAAAATCAAGACCCATTCACAAGATTTATCGATCTGGAAAAACCATTCGAAAATGTAAAATGGTGCAAGGTGTTCGAAATTCTGAGGAAAATAGGGATAAGCCATAGGGAGAAACGAGTAATATACAACATGTACGAGAGCCTATAGGGCATAATAAGAGTGGAAGAATATCAACGAAGTGCTCGGATTAAAAAGGATGTATGACAGGAATTCAGAGTTTTGCGCCTACTTTTGTCTACACATCAACGAAGCAATGGCGGAGATAAAAGAAAATTTCAAAAGATGTCAGTGATAGAATTCCTTATGACATTACTATCCTCAGTGAAAGTGAAGATGGATTACAGGATATGCTGAATGTAATGAACAGTCCAATGAGCACAAAATAATGATTGAGAGTAAATCGAAGAAAGACGAAAGTAATGAGAAGTAGCAAAAATGAGAACGCAAAAAACCTAACATTAGGATTGATGGTGACGAAGTAGTTGAAGTTAAGGAATTTTGCTGCATAGGCAGTAAAATAACCTATGACGAACGGAGCAAGGAGGACGTCATAAGCAGACCAACACTCACAGAAAAGGCATTACCCGCCAAGAAATGTATACTAGCATCAGACATAGGCTTTAATTGAGGTAGAAATTTCAGACAGCTAATGTCCGGTGCACAACATTGTATGATAGTGAAACATGGACTGTGGAAAACTCAGAAAAAAAGAAAATAGAAATATTTGATTTATGATGCTACAGAGAGTGTTGAAAATTAGGTGGACTGATAAGGTACTGAATGAAGAGGTTCTGCGCAAAATCGGAGAGGAAAGGAATAGGTTAAAAACACAGACAGCAGGAAGGGACAGGGTGATAGGACATATATTAAGACAACAGGGAATGGCTTCCATGGTAGTAGAGGGAGCTGTACAGGGTAAAAATTATAGAGGAAGACACAGATTGGAATACATCTAGCAAATAATTGAGGACGCAGATTGCAAGCGCTACTCTGAGATGAAGAGTTTGGCACAGGAGAGGAAATCGCGATGGGTTGGATCTAACCAGTCAGAAGACTGATGATTCGAAAAAAAAATTATGATTTATTGATCTATCTCCAATTAATTAGCTTTCCGATACGTACATCTCTTTTGGTATGGTAATTGTGTTGTAGTGAGCGCTTGTAGTACGCAGATATTTTGTTATATCTGTTCCTGGCGATTCTGTAGGCTTTCCGTAATTTAGAGATTCTCTATTTAATTCACGACTTAATCTTGACCTTTGGATAGTTTCATATAGTTATAACGATTAGTTACTTCAGTTTGTCCAGAACAGAAATGTTTTCAACAGTTAAAATCAGAAATAAACAACATACTGCACAGGAATAATCCGTACATAAAAGCGGGCTGAGACACCCTGCTAAACCCGCAGGACAGGACAGGTAGTTTAAATTGTGGAAAGGGGTCAAAATAAGGTGCTGTCAGTTACACACGAACATACAACTTTGTAATTTGATCAAACATTACAAGCCCCTAAAAAAAGTCTTTTTTAACACACGGCCTTAATCTTTGGAACTTAATTACCGGCTGAAAGCCACTTTAATTTAAAAGCGGCTGAAGGCCAATAACTTAAAAAGCAAGTATAATCAGAAATTTAAAAGGTAAGCCTTATCTTACAACAGTTCTTTATTTAGTCTCAAGGCCCAAAGAATCTGAGATTTTCAGAGCAAATAATATGAATTCAAAATTGGCTGAAAATCCAACACTTAAGGCTAAACAACATTAATTTTTTTAAATAAACCAAAGGCCTTACGTTAAACAGATTTTAATTTGGAAACACTCAACCAAAACAGAAATTTAAAAGGCACAACCTTATCTTTAAACAGTTCCTTAGTTAGACTGAAGGCCCAAAGAATCAGACACTTCAAGAGCAAACAAGTTAAATTCAAATCGGCTGATGGCCTAACACTTAAAACTCCATAACATTAATTTAAAAAAAACAAAATGCCTTATGTGAATCAGTTCTTTAATTTAAGCTGAAGGCCTTAAGGACAAAACAACTCAAACTCAAAACCGGCTGAAGGGCCAGCACTTAAAATTCAACAACATTAAAACCTTTAAATTCAAAACGTCTTATGTGAAACATTTCTTTACATTAGGCTGAAGGATTAAAGAATTTGACGCCTTAAGGGCAAAACAACCTTTTTTTTTTAAATCGGCTAGGAGCCACACAAGTACAAACAGCAGAACAAATAAAAAATAAAGGCAGTATACCCAAGGGCGCTAAGATGTTCGAGGGTCGGCCTGGAATTCAAAGCCGGCCGGTGTGGCCGAGCGGTTCTAGGCGCTTCAGTCTGGAACCGCGTGACCGCTACGGTCGCAGGTTCGAATCCTGCCTCGGGCATGGATGTGTGTGATGTCCTTAGGTTAGTTAGGTTTAAGTAGTTCTATGTTCTAGGGGACTGATGACCTCCGATGCTGTCCCATAGTGCTCAGAGCCATTTGAACCATTTTTTTGGAATACAAACACTAACGCTCGCTTCGGTGAGACAGGCAGTTGGACCAACCATTCACGATCTGACGACAACCCAACCGACCGACAGTCAACGGGCTCACCGACAAGATAACTTCAATTTCACCCGACCAGGGCTCAACAGGGAGTTCAACGGAACAACGTAGAAGATATTGGCGTCCACAACCAATCATACATGGGACTGTCAAACCACATACCGTTCTGGACAGCAACAACACGATGAGCAAACTACACTGCCTGAAATTTACGTAAACGGCCAGGGCAGGTAACCGGAACGTTAACGGCCACAAGGTAGAAGATTCCGCTGGTGCACTTCAATTCAAATAACCAAATAAAGTCCACCGGAGGATGGCTAGAATTTTCCAATTTAAAAACCACGTTGTTGCTCGCGGGAATATCCCAACAGCTGACAACGAACTCCAAACGACACAATGGAACAGTCTTGACTTGCTGTTAGATTAAATCAAAACTCAACTTCGTGTCCAGGGTCGGTGAGCCACGGACCTCGCAGCAATGGGAACAGCTCCACTATGACACCGCGCAGAGACCGCCAGCCCCCGGCCAAACTACGTCCCGCGGAGAATTCCTCGCTGCTCCACGCCAACTGACCGACTACCCAGGCTCTGAAGCTGTGAATGGCCAAATACACGTCGGCTGATGAGACGACCAAACGAACGACCAACCAACGGTCGTCCCGCTGCCGTCTCCCTCCGTCGGACCGTTCATGTGTGTCGCCAGCGGTCGGCGAGCACTAGCCGTCCTCGTCTTCACGGCTGCTGTGTCCCGACTGCACTGCTGGTCCGACCCGAACTGATTGCCAGACACACTATCGGTCGCTCCAGAGATGGTACTGCAGTGCACTTATCGATACGTGCTGCTGCTGCCGGTCACGGGCAAGTAAGGCGGGAAGTTAGAGACGCCGGTAAATGGAATAAGAAAAGGAGGCGGCAGTACCCTAATAGAAGATGACAAACAATAAATGGGATAAACGCGAGCTGTGCACGGCTCACGAGCACAGCAAGATAATAATGAAAAACTTACTGCAATAGTATTCAAATTTTCCTAGGTAATTATCTTAGTCCAGCTGACCGCCAATTAAGAAACATAATCGCAATTCCTGTCAGTAATAACCTTACAAGCAGACACCAGAATCACGCTAAGTGAGTAAGACTAGCAACTACCAATGAATGGTCTCATGCGGCCCGCCAAGTTGTGCCTCTCCTGCGCCAACCTGTTTTTCTCTGAGTAGCTCTTATACTCTGTGTACTCTGTTTTTGCCTTCTACACATCCCTCTAGTACCGTGAAAGATATTCCTTGACGTCTTAACGTAAATCTTATCATGACGTCCTCATTGTTGCAAGTGTCTTCCTTATGTTCCCTTCTTCGCCGATTCTGCAGGGATCTCTTCACTCCTACTCGTATCAGTCTATCTAATTTTCAACATTCTTCTGTAGCATCACATCTGAACCGCTTCTATTCTCTTCTGTACCAGTTTTTCCACATTCCATGATTCGCAACCCTACAATGCTATGTTGTAAACGTATCTTCTCAGAAATTTTTTCCTCCAATTAAAGCTTATGTTTGATAAAAGTAAACTTTTCTTCGATAGGAACGCCCTCTTTGCATGTGGTAGTCTGCTTTTAATATCCGCCTCACTTCGTCCGTCATGGGTTACTTTTCTTCCAAAGTATCAGAATACCCTAACTTTGTCTACTTCTTAAACACCAATATCCACATTAATCTTTTCGGAATTCTCATTTCCGATACTTCTCTTTACCTATGCCTTTTTGCCGTTCATCCGTCTTTCCCTAGTGCTTACTCCTATTTTTCTCGGAAGTTTCAACATCTTGCTGCATTTTAATTTGTCGAAAGATTTTTCTGGGCTGAGAAACCCTATGTACGTGTCGTGATTTTTCTTCATTCTTGCTTTTTGTTATCAATTGCAACGTCAGAACGGCTTGTCTGGTCGTTTACTTTTATTAAGCCAAACCGATCGGCATCTAATAGAGCCGCCTCAACTTTGGTTGGTTGGTTGGTTTGTGGGATTGAAGGGACTAAACTACTAGGGCCATAGGTCCAGCCTCAACTTTTTTTCCATTTTTCTGTATATTATCCTTTTCAGCAGCTTGGCTGCACGAGCTGTTGAACAGGTTGTACGATTGATCACGCACTTATCATCTCTTGCTGCCTTCGGCCTAATATGGATGATGAAAGTATGATGCTGTGTCGCTAGTCTCTGATGGATTCTACACACCAACATGTACAGTCTTTTGGGTGGCATTTGCCACATTGTTTTTTATAAGTTCTGGTGGATTGTTATCATTCGCTTTTGCCTTACTTGACCTCAAGCCTTCCCCAGTCATTTTAAATTCTGACTCTGATCCTCTATCTCTTCCGCATCAATAACAATTTCTTTTCTTTTTTTATCACTCCAACAGACGAATACCTCCTCCTATAGAATCCTTCAATGCACTCTTTAAACCTATTCATTGTCCCAACACATTCTTGATATCGCTGCCGTTTCTTTTTATTTGAGCGATGATTATTTTCGATTTTCTATATACTGAGCTATTTTTTTCGGCGACCATTTCTTTTTCATTCTCTACACTGCAGCCAATTCGTCCTGGCTACACTGCACTATATTCCTAAGTATTTTGTCGTTTCTGGCGCTGAACATTTCTGTACTTTCTCCTTTCGTCTTAACTCGAGGTATTTACGTGTTCTTCGCAGTTAGCTTCCTTGTTCCCATGTTTGCCAGTGGAGAGTCTGCGATTGTCCTGCTCAGAGTTGTCATCTTCAACTGAACTGCCTACTGTGGAATCCTTATCGCAGTATCCACATTCTTAGCGAACTCAAAATTCGTCGTCGTTCCTCAGTACTTGGGGGTCGCACTTCCTTGCACGTTTATTATACTGGAAGTGTGTATTAAACTTCAACCTACGCATGATTACTAAAGAAAGAGATACATTCCCCTAAAATCTCCAATAACTGTCCTAACAGTGCTAACGGACTACACAGGTATACAACCACAGACAAAAGAAAGCAGCACAACACAGAAAACATTTATGGCTATACATAATTACAGAATCACACTCTATCTTACCTTAACAATCACAGTGTAATAAAACGTAATTCTCTTATGCACTACGGCACTTTTGTGTAGTGCATAATCTCCCATTACAAAATTTATAGCTTCTGCATCGTCTTTGAAAACAATACATCAGACGCCACTACTTGGCCGCGTCCGGCATTCGCTGCACGAATATTTCTTTCTGCAAAAAAGCCTAACAGCTGTCCACAATTAGATATTGGTGGCAAAAGCACAACACCTGCTTGTCTGCATATCTCTGTAGTATCAAACTCTCCATCGTCCCCCTTCTCTGTGTGTGGGCTGCCATCTTATTCTGGACACCAGAGAAAGACACTTTCCGCTATACAGGCAGATATTGTCCAAGTACAGCTTGAACACTCTGCCCGGCTCCAAGACGATCACATTCCAGTCTCTCTCTCACTTGCTGGCAGTTAACGAACTCATTGCTCCTCCACGCCTGCAGCACCTTCCCGCAGGTAACTCCTTGCCTAGCCACACTAATAAAAGACAGCTACGGACGGCGCGCCACTTTGTCCACTACCAAGATAGCAGCCTTCGATACTTCTTCTTCTTCTTCTTCTTCTTCTTCTTGCGTTACGGCCTTTGTACGACCACGGATAGCCCCTTCGTGGACTGCATTTTCCTCTTCTTCTCTCAGAACCTCATCATTCTTTCTCTTCTTCTCTCCCGCTCTTCTTCCGAGATCTACAGTTTCCGTTTCTCCTGGTGTTTCCACTGGTGACATTCTAATCTATTCCTGTCTTCTTCTCTGTCATTAATCTCCGGCATATTTGTCGATGTATATTTGTTTCTCCGATTTCCCTTTCCTTCGACCTTGATCCCCAATTCCAACCAGTCCTTCCGAAGTTCAACAACCCACTTGGTTCCTGTCTTTTCCCTTGTCCTCCCTGTTGTTTCCCACACTATCTAGTCATTCTGTCCATACTCATCCTAACTACATGCCCAGCAAACCTTGCCCTTTTGAGTCTGATTTCCCCGGATATTGTTCTCACGTTCCGGTACAATTCTTCTCCAGGTCTTCCCATCCACCTCTCTCCACCTCTTTTGGGACCTAGTATTTTTCTCAGTATTTTTCTCTCTGCTTTCTCTAGTTGTTCTGCCCCATTTCTTCCTAGTATCATCGTCTCGGCAGCATATAATACTGCATTCCTCACTGTTGCCTTGTAGTGGCTTATCTTTGCCTCTGTGGATATATTCTTTTTATTGTATATCTCTCTCGTCATGCAGAAGGCTGACCTCATCCTCTTTATTCTCTCTGTTATTCCCTCCTTGGTCCTGTTCCTTCCTGTTATAAATTTTCCCAGGTATTTAAATTTGTCCACCATTTGCACAGTGCCTTCCGGTGTTTCCCAGTCTGCAGTTGTATTTAATGTCTTTGTCTTGTTATAGGCGATCCTCAGTCCCACCTTTCTGGCTACCTTACTTAAGTTGTCGAGTTGTGTCTTTGCGTCTTCTTCCGTCTCACTTACTATTGCTATGTCATCTGCAAAGGCTAGGCAGTCCACTTGAGCCCTGTTATCCTTTTTGTCTATCACATGGGTCTTTGGTATTTCCATTTCCTCGTTTATTACTCTCCAATGCCTGATCACTTCGTCCAGTGCTATATTGAACAACAATGATGACAATCCATCTCCCTGTTTAACACCAGTCTTGATCTCAAATTCTTCTGACAGTGCTCCTCTGAATCTCACCCTTGCTTTTGTGTCGGTCAGAATTTCTTTTATGAGTTATTGTGTAGTTCCATCAAGCCTTCGATGCTTGCACAAAACAGTATCATCTGGCAGTTCTTCCTGCTGTCTGCGTGTACTCCTTGGCAAGCCACGCCGACAAAAATGTGTAGTGAGCAAACGATTAAGTCCCCAGCAACGCCGCACAATTTCTCAGCCGCTGCCACAGCGACCAGTGCTGTTAGCCCAAGTCGCTATCACCTCTTCCTCTGACTCTGGCAAAACGTCGGCTATCAGGCAATTACCTGGTCCCCGACGATGGGCGACAACATTTTCAGCCAATCCATAACGGCACTAGTGCTGGTCTCGACGTTGATGGTTCCTGTCTATAGCGCAGAATGTTTTTCTTCTGACTCGAGCACACCCTAGGTCTGCCCACCGACGAACCAGACAACTTTCGGGGTCGCACCAATGCCTAGACCACGCAGACATGCTGCAGGATCGTCATCCATTTTCACTGCGGTCCCGTTGCTGGCCCCTGACGATGTCGCCAGTTGCTGTAGTCACAGTAGGCTGACTACTCGTGTGTTGTGCGGACGAGAAGAGCTCAGAGTGGTTCCGCTCCAGTTCATACGCCACCAGACGCGCCCTCTGGCTGGACTCCGAGCGCCAGATCGGCGCTGTTAGGGTGGGAAGACACGCCTGTCACGAAGTTCAGTTTCATAAGAAATAAGATCTCCACACTCTGTTAAATACTCTAAAGCAGGTTTTATTAAAGTATTTCATGCAGTCTCTTTATGGATGCTTTGAATTTGCTTAGAACCTTTTCCATTAATCCATGCCTTTCATTGAACTTCCCACATACCCACTTTACTTAAGTGTCCCATCTTTATCACTTTTTATTAATCTCTCTAAATTCTTATACGGTTTGACGTGCTCGACATGTTCCTCAATAATCTTGTAGTCGGATACTATCGGATTATTTCTCTTTTTTCATAGGTCTCTGTTTATCTATGTTTAAAGAGAACTTTCATTCAATACACGATGTGGAATGCTTGTCGATGTCGTTGAGTAGTTTCTTACGAATGTCCAACAATCACACTTAAGTGCACACCAGCATCGGCAGTGGGCAATTTAATAGTGCTGCTAATCCTATCTGGTAAATCTATATTCAGAACAGAAGGGTATCGCACACGCTGTTACTTCCACTTCCGTAAAACATTCACCATCTAGCATTCTATTAATCAAATACTCCTCTAGCCAATCACACATTTGTGTACTCGTAAGCAGTCGAAGATTTGTCAGTGTTCAACGCCTTCCGCAAATATTGAAGCTCGAATCTACCTGTTTAATTGGATCTATTGTTTCACATATGTGTATGAATGAAGCAAGTTGTGTTTCTGTTGTGTCTAGGCAAGACAGCCTAGACACAATGCGAGGAAGCCGAAAGGCACGCGCTATAAGCTTACGCAGGATGGCATGAGGTCTGAAACAGGATACGTAATGAATGATATAAAGAAACGTACGTAGCTTCTGGAATACTTAACTTTAATCCATCCTTGGTACATCGCTATTGACGAGACAAGTGAGACTCTTTAGATACAAGCTATGTAAGGCTAATGGCGCCTTGCTAGGTCGTAGCCATTGACTTAAGGCTATTCTAACTATCTGCTCTGCAAATGAGCGAGGCTTCGTCAGTGTGCATCGCTATCTACGTCGTCCGTACAACTGGGGCGAGTGCTAGTACGTCTCTCTAGGCCTGCCGTGTGGTGGCGCTCGGTCTGCTATCACTGAAAGTGGCGACACGCGGGTCCGACATGTACTAATGGACCGCGGCCGATTTAAAGCTACCACCTAGCAAGTGTGGTGTCTGGCGGTGACACCACAGTTTCACACGAGTGATTTTCTTTGAAATTGTCTAGTATCCTGCAAGAGACTGACTTCAGCGACATTGGTCTGTAAACGGTGATTACAATCACTTATTGTTAACATAAGGAGGAGCAAACTACGCGCCTTACTGGTGCCTCGGTGCTTTTGGATACGCATGAGATTCCCTATAAGTCTGTGCCAGGAAACGAGCGCATTCCGTGGCGTATTCAATAGAAGATCTATCTTGATATACGTCATGGACTGTGCCTTGTTCTCTTTCATTAGACGTCACTGTTTTCCGAAAGCGAGAGCGCCAATACTGATATACCTCACTTGTGAGACTGTGCGGCGACCAAACAACGGTATGGTGAAATCTTCGTAATTGGGCATATTTTAAAATGTGGAATTTTGCGTTTAGTGTGCTATCTTCAATATCAACAGAGTATGTACCCTCGAAATTATGAATGAAAGGTTTGGACTCGTTCATTGACATTACGTGCAGCCAGAACTTAGGATCTGGTCGTATTCGAGCGGCGGTCAAAGCTAAGTTAGAGAAGGTGGCGGCTCCATACGTCCTTCAAAATGGCATCCATAGTGGAGATGAGCTGCGAGTCGTTGAGTTTCCTTTGGTGCAGAGAATCACAGAGACTCTTAGGCACTTGCAGAATATCTATGACAACCTGTCAATGAGCAAAAGCACCGTGAGTCGTCGGGAGAGGCGGCCGCATCATCGCTACAAAATCACGCTATCCTGTCCCATCTGCCACGTGCCAGCCGGCGATATACAGTTGTGACTCCTGTAATGTTGAAACGTGCGGACATTCTCACTAGAGGTGATCGACGAATCGCAATGAAATACCTCGCTGTACCTGGATGTCTATGTTGGCAGTGCTGACTTACTCGTCATCCAGTTGGGGTACTGAAACGAATGACCATCTTTCTGGAACTGTTTGTGAGTTACGAGGCTGGTTATTACAATTATTTAGTCGAACATCGTCACAGGCGATGAAACGTTGTTTCATCACCTCTAACCAGAAACAAAGTGCAATCCGTGGAGCGGCACCACATCACCTTTCCTCTGGAAAAAAAAGAAAAGAAAATCGAACACGCACCATGAGTCGATAAAGACTTGGTGACGGCATTCTGGGACTCTTAAAGGGCTAGGCTTTGTTTCTGTCCCTTCTCATGGTATAACGATCGGTTCTGAAGTGTATTGTGCTACCCTTAGGAAGCTGAAGAAACGACTTCGAAGTGTTCGCCGCCACAAAAATGAAAACGAACTCCATCTGTATGACAGTGCAAAGCCTCACACAAATCTGCACACTAGAGAGGAGCTCAGAAAACTTCATTCGGCAGTTCATCCTCATCCACCCTACACCCCGGATCTCGCACCTTCCGACTTCCATATACTAGGCGTAATGAAGGATGCGACTCTGTACTCAGCAGTACATGGATGTTGGGAGATTATTGATGCAGCAAGGCATTGGGTCCAACGGGCGTATAAGCTCTTGCAGTAAGGTGGTGCAAGACTGTCGCATTGAACGGAGATTATATTGAAAAAGAGTTCTTTTAGCCAAAAGAGTAATTAATAAGTATTAGTGAAATCGATGGTGTTGAAAGTTTCAGTGAATGTGATGTGATTACCTATAATACTTTCAATGGTTTTAAAGTTTGTAACAGAAACGTATGTGCTTGTTAATTTATTGCAAATATAGATTTTGTTGCAAGAACTCATACTAGATGTAAAGTTGGCCATGATGACGCAATTTATGTATGGTGCAAAGGACATGATGAGTGTGTGTGGAAATGTTGTTCGTGTTCGTGATCAGACTGAACTTTTTTTATTAAATAAAGTTGTGAATGTGCAAAAAAAAAAAAAAAAAAAAAAAAAAACAACTACAGATTTATTTCTCTAAAAGCCAGGAAGCGATTCTTCTTCGTGTAGTAGCTCTCAAGAGCACCCTGGGATTCTCTCTCTGTGAGGCACCCCTGTGCCTCTCTGTGAGTCGTAGGTCGATTGCTTATGATTGCGCAACACAGAGCTGTATGACGTAAGGTGCGCCACGGGTACTGCAGTCTGTCCACCGAGCTCGACTGAACAAAACCAACCTGTTTTCAGGTACAAAATGTGTTGCATTACTTATTGAAAGTCCCTCATATCTTCCATAAGGCGTTAACTTTGAAAATTATTGTAAACTTCACGCTAGGTCCTTCTTTAGTGTGCACGACTTGCTACTGACATTCCTCTGTCAGTTTACCTACAGTCTCTTTTGTGGTGAGAGTATAGTAGTATGTTTTTCGCAATAGCGCCATTATACCGAGGTGGGGCTCTGCCTTCCTTTAATACCTCACTTCGAACGTAGTTATGCAGACCGCGATTTGTTAGGCTTCTCAACTTCAACCACAATTGTTCCATGTTTGCGGATACGAACTAAATGTCCACTAAATAAGTTGGTAATGACTACCAGTTCGACCAAACACATATAAATACTATTGTGTCCTAATGTTTTCCTTTGGAGATGTTTCCGCCACCTACCATGTTGCAAGTGTCCTGCAGCTATCGCCGCATCCCGTATCCCTGTCCCCAGATGCCGCGATCTCGCCCTCCCTCCTCATTCTCTTCCTTCTTAGATAACACTTAGCTACATTTCCGTGGTCTTTCTGTTCTTCTCCTTCCAATAGATTGCTATGAAATCTTTTGCCCATCTGTCTTC
Organism: Schistocerca piceifrons; assembly: GCF_021461385.2. Lineage (NCBI taxonomy): Eukaryota > Metazoa > Arthropoda > Insecta > Orthoptera > Acrididae > Schistocerca > Schistocerca piceifrons. Next base: position 515,812,888 of record NC_060143.1, read on the forward strand.
ATCCATTATTTTCACATGTCCAAATCTTCCTAGGTATATTTCTTCTATTTTACCCGTAATACTATAATGATTCTGTGTCCTTTCTCTTTATTTCCTCATTTTTACACGTGTTCAAGTCGGGAAACTCTACAGCATCTTCTCAGGTGGTCCATTTATAAAGCTCTAAGTATCATTTATTTCTTTCTGTGAGTTCCGAGCACTCGTTCCCATAGATTGTTACTGATTCCACGACGGAATTGTATAAGTGAATTTTAAACTCGTTTTGAGGATCAAAGTACAGAGATTAATTTTTGGATAGCCGTCTTTCCCTGCTTGATCAAACTAAAAAACTACAAAGAATGAAACATGTCTAGCTTGAAGGGGGAAACCAGATGGCGCTATTATTGGCCCGGTAGATGGCGCTGTCATAGGTCAAACGGGTATCAACTGCGTTTTTTTTTTTAATAGGAAGCCCCATTTTTATTACATATTCGTGTAGTACGTAAAAGAAATATGATTGTTTTAGTTGGACCACTTTTTTCGTTTTGTGATAGATGGCACTGTAATAGTCACAAACGTGGTATAACGTAACATTGCGCCAGTGCGGACGGTATTTGCTTCGTGATACATTACCCGTGTTACAATGGACCTTTTATAAATTGCGGAAAAGGTCGATATCGTGTTGATATTTGCTTATTGTGATCAAAATGCCCAACGTGCATGTGCTATGTATGCTGCTCGGTATCCTGGACGACATCATCCATGTGTCCGGACCTTTCGCCGGATAGTTACGTTAGATAAGGAAACAGGAAGTGTTCGGCCACATGTGAAACGTCAACCACGACCTGCAACAAATGATGATGCCCAAGAAGGTGTTTTAGCTACTGTCGCGGCTAGTCCGTACATCAATAGCAGACAAACTGCGTGAGAATCAGGAATCTCAAGAACGTCGGTGTTGAGAATGCTACATCAACATCGATTGCACTCGTACCATATTTCTATGCACCAGGCATTGCATGGCGACGACTTTGAACGTCGTGTACAGTTCTGCGACTGGGCAGAAGAGAAATTACGAGACGATGACAGATTTTTTGCACGCGTTCTATATAGCGACGAAGCGTCATTCACCAACAGCGGTAACGTAATCTGGCATAATATGCACTATTGGCCAACGGAAAATCCACGATGGCTGCGACAAGTGGAACATCAGCGACTTTGGCGGGTTAATGTATGGTGCGGCGTTATGGGAGGAAGGATAATTGGCCCCCATTTTATCGATGGCAGTCTAAACGGTGCAATGTGTGCTGATTTCCTACGTAATGTTCTACCGATGTTACTACAAGATGTTTCAATGCATGACAGAATGGCGATGTACTTCCAACATGATGGATGTCCGGCACATAGCTCGCGTGCAGTTGAAGCGGTATTGAATAGCATATTTCATGACAGGTGGATTGGTCGTCGAAGCACCGTACTATGGCCCGCACGTTCACCGGATCTGACGTCCCCGGATTTCTTTCTGTGGGGAAAGTTGAAGGATATTTGCTATCGCGATCCACCGACAACGGCTGACAACATCCGTCAGCGCATTGTCACTGCATGTGCGAATAATACCGAAGGCGAACTACTCGCTGTTGAGAGGAATGTCGTTACACATATTGCCAAATGCATTGAGGTTGACAGACACCATTTTGAGTATTTATTCCATTAATGTGTTATTTACAGGTAATTACGTTGTAACAGCAAGCGTTCTCAGAAATAATAAGTTCACAAAGGTAGATGTATCACATTGGAACAACAGAAATAAAATGTTCAAACGTACCTACGCTCTGTATTTTAATTTAAAAAACCTATGTGTTACCAACTGTTCCTCTAAAATTGTGAGCCATATGTTTGTGAGTATTACAGAGCCATCAATCACAAAGTGAAAAAAGTGGTCCAACTAAAACATTCATATTTCTTTACTTACTACACGAATATGTAATAAAAATGGGGGTTCCTATTTAAAAAAAACGTTGTTGGTATCCCTTTGACCTATGGCAATTCCATCTAGCGGGCCAACCATAGCGCCATCTGGTTTCCCCCTTGAAGCCAGACAAGTTTCGTTCTATGTAGTTTTTTCGTTTGACGCTTAATTCGTGAGATATTTGGCTCGGTGACGATCAATGGACCACCATTTATTATTATTGGTGTTTTGCCCTTAAAGAGCGCATTTGGACTAAACTACATGGCCAGATCCTTTTGCTGCCTTCCTTGCTGCCCAAACTTCCCTCATTCGCTCGCTGTGTTTCTGTTTCCGGTCCTCTGTCCATGCTTCTTGTCGGCTTTGTGTCTTCGGCTTCATCTTGATTGCCTTTTTGGTTGCCCATATTTCTTTCATCTTCTGGCTGTGATCTTGCTTGCGTTTTTCGGTCCATTTTATGCCTGTTCGTTTGTCGCATTGTATCTCATGTAGTTTACTTTTCTTAATGATGTTTCTGAACTTTATTCTGTCGTTTATTGTGTCTGCTGTTATATTGAGCTGGTTCAGGTCGTTTTCTACCTCTGCCACCCATTTGTTGTTTCTAGTGGTTACCCAGTCAAAGATCTGTTTGGTCAGCCTGTGTGATGGCATTCTGTATAGGTGTCCATAGAATTGTAGTCTGCGTTTTCTAATCTTTTCTGTGATTGTCTCCGTATGTTTGTACAGTTCCTCTGTAGGTTTCTTGATCCATATTCCATTGTTGTTAGTTGCACCAAATATTATCCTAAGTATTTTCCATTCTACTTTTTATAATTGTCTGATACGTGTATGCCCTAGGATTAGTGTGGTCTCTGCTGCATATAGTGCCTCGGGGAGCACCACCGTGTCGTAATGGCGTAATTTGGCTTTTTGTGAGATAGACTTCTTGTTGTAATGATGTCACACTACTTTGTATGCCTTGTCCAGTTTAGTCTTTCTTTCTTCGTTTGAGTCTCTGTTATGTCCACTCATTTGTAGTGTTTCACCGAGGTATTTGAAGTTTGCTGTTTTGTAAATCGTGCCATACTTTGTGTTCAGAGATGAGAGTTTCTTTGTGCTCATAAACTGTGTCTTTTCGTAAGAGATCTGTAGTCCAGTTTTGGAAGCGATTTCGTGCAGTTTCTCAATAGCGTCTTTTGTTTCCTTTATACCTTTCGTGACAATCGCCAAATCGTCTGCAAAAGCTAGGCATTTAATCTATAGGTTTCCTAAGGTTATCCCCTGTTGTGATGTTTCCCATTATTTTATGACCTTATCTAACACCAGATTGAAAAGGAGAGTTGAGAGGCCATCGGCTTGTCGGACACCTGTGCGAATTTCAAAGGGTTCTGATAGTTCCCCACAGAACTTTACTTTGGAGGTCGTGTTGGTTAAAGTTTGCTCTATGATAGCCCGTGTTTTGTTGTCTACTTTGTATTCTGCTAGAATTTTGAAGAGAGTTTTCCGGTCGATAGAGTCGTACGCCTTTTTGAAGTCAACAAAGGTAATGATCAGGTTCTGTTTGTGTTGTAAAATCATTTTCAGGTTCCAAATTTGTTCCGCACAAGACCTCCCTTTACGGAAGCCTGCTTGGTATTCCCCAATCAAGTGGTCGGTTTGGCATTCTAGTCTGTTCAGTAAAGCTTTGGAGAGGATCTTGTATGTGACCGATAGTAGGGAAATTCCTCTGTAGTTGTTCGGGTTAGTCTTGTCACCTTTTTTGTGTAGTGGGTGTATCAGGGTAGTTTTCCAGTCGTCAGGAATTTTCATGGTCTTCCAGATGTCTTCCAAGATCCTGTGGATGTCTTTGGTGAGTTCTGGGTCTTGTAACTTCCAGATTTCCGCGATGATGGCATCTTCTCCTGGTGCTCTACGATTCTTGAGTGACTTTATTATTTCTTTAACTTCTTCTAGAGTTGGAGGTTCACTATCTGGATTGTATGTGCTCGTTTCTGTCATAATTTCTTCCATGGGGGTGTCCGTGTTGAGCAGTTTTTCAAAGTACTTTGCCAGAATGTCACAATTGTTTTTGGTATTGGTTTCTAGGGTTCCATCCGGTCTTCTGAAGCACAAACAATGGACCACCATATATATATAATATGAGTGTGTGTGTGGTGTGTGTGTGGTGTGTGTGTGTGTGTGTGTGTATGGTGTGTGGTGTGTGTGTGTGTGTGTGTGTTCAGAAGAAACAGAATATCTCGAATGACTACCGATGGTACGTTCTCGTATTCACAGGACTTAGATATTAGTACGCTCTGCACATATGATTAGATGATTAGCATTTGAACCATATCGGCCCACGGGTTTAAGGTCAACATCGACATCGCGTCTCAACCATCTACCGATATTATGTGTCTGAGGCTGTCGCTGTCGCTATAAGCCGTAGGTAATGGATCAGTGTTACTTGATCAGACGTGCAGGATGCCTCACAGAAGTATATGGGTCAAGTCACACCACCCAGACCACCCCACGAGAGGATCGAACGGCACTGGAGGGATGATGTACAACCACCATTGGTCTGGCGCAGCCGTGGACCAGTTTAACACATTGTACACTATCAGGGGTGACAGTCTGTCGCCGTTCATTACGGCATGGGTTACATGACATTCGTCCACTTTCCCGTCTACCTTCTACCAACGTGCAGACATATCCTAGATGCAATGGTGTATGAAACAACATCACGGGTTCAGGAATGGCATCCGATAGTGTTTTCAGTCGAATCCAGGTGCTGTCTGTCTGTAAATGATGGTTGAATTTTTTTTCGCCGCTGACAGGGGGAGCGGTATTACAGTGGGTGCATTCACACAATACATACAGAGCCAACTCAAGGCCTTGTCAGGTGTTGTTGGGCACAACCAGAAATCACAGCTGGTGCGTGTTCAGGGCATCGAGACCAATGTGACTTACGTGAATGACATCCTGCGACACCCGAGGTTGGAACGGAAGAGAAGCAGCTTAAAGGTGGTTCGCCAGCCGTTGTGGCCGAGCGGTTCTAGTCGCTTCAGTCTGGAACCGCGCGACCGCTACAGTCGCAGGTTCGAGTCCTGCCTTGGGCATGGATGTGTGTGATGTCCTTAGGTTCGTTAGGTTTAAGTAGTTCTAAGTTCTAGGGGACTGGTGACCTCAGATGTTAAGTACCATAGTGCTCTAAGCCATTTGAACCATTTTAAAAGGTGGTACCTTCAACGTTCCGTCAGGCACTTAGCTGTGAATTGGAGCTGTCCTAGTGTCACAACAGTCATGGGATACCTCCTAATACAGTATCTGACCTCCTTTTGTCCAGTGTAGTGCACAGTGGATGAAGTGTTGGGATGGTACAGCCGTGTTCAAAATTATCCGAACTACCTGATTTCCATTTCGCCTGATTCGCATGCAACCGACATAAGCCAGCTGTCTAGCAGGTCCTCTAATTGCTCCTCGGTACAGTCGTTTGACTATTGAAAATGGTTCCAACAAGTCATCACTAGAAAACACTGCTCTGTATCGCAATAACTCAAGATGTAAAGTAATACCACAATACTACAAATATCAGAGAACACCTTATCACAGATAAGACTGTCCTTAAGGCTTGAAAGCTTACATTTATTGCAATAAATGACATACCTGAAATGTTAACACTCTCATTATTACGTCAGATAGGTAATGCACGTAGTAAGTTCGTAGTATTCATGATTTCCTCTTCAAAGTAACATACTGTACTTATTATTGAACACTAAACGACATTAAAAATTTAAGTTATTTGCGAGCAGCTAAATGAGAACACGTATGAACTTCAAATGAGCCGGCGAACAGTCTCGTTCAGCATATGGATTCAAACGCAGGTCATGCAGGCTAAGCAAAGACTTCGTGACTGACGGAAACTAACAGTCGTTCCTGACTAGGCATACAGAGAGTGATATACCTCGATTTTAGACAGTATCAGTTAGCAAATATCAACTTTAAATTACATAACGTAAACATTTTTAACGGACCCGATTTCTTATCCAGCATGTATTGTCCCCGTTAACGAACTACGAGAGATGTTAAATATTGCTTCTTCACAAGTAACTTAGTTGAAATGCCGTGAGGTAAAGCTTTGTGTTCTACAGAGTTTCGAACCCAGAACCTAATCGGATTGTTATCGAAGCACAATAAACTGTGACATAACGGATTTTCTCGGCAGCAGCAAGATGTTTTAACTGAAGTGACGAGACGAAACATTATTTTTTTCCTTCCCAGGACTCCAATGCGGCACCTATCGCTGATATATTCTAAAGAAAGCGAGCGTTAAATATGGGTTTGTTACACCATCAGCGACATGTCACCCTGTTTGAACTAGAAATTATATGACGAAGAGTTCAGTGCTGACTCGTAATCGCACCCCACACATATCGTTGTGAACCAAACAGAAAGAGAAATCAGCTACCGAATTTTTCTCCACCAGCAGCGCGGAATAACATCCTTGAACTTAAAGAGATCTCACAAATGGTTCTGTTTCTCACTGGGAGTCAAAACCGACAGATAACATTAGTGTTGACAACGAATGAAAATACACTAAATGTCAAAATTATTATCCACCAGCAGACAGGTGTTCTCATGCTAGAGCTTGATAATACATAGTGAAAACTTTAGTGCCGGGCCAGGATTCGATCCCATTCACGCGCAATATGTGGAGATGTTGAGGAATCTGCAGTTTTGAACAAACAACAAATATTATTGAGGTGGTAGTGTCATGAAGGAATCAAATTCCGCGTTAAGGGCGGTCTGAGTTGCATTCCTAGTTCAGAAACAATTTTATCGACATTCAGAACCTCAAATAAAAGATGGAATACGTGTCCTGTGACCCTACATAGCGTTTGTTTCGTCACTGGAAATAAATAACTAGTGTAAGATAGTTACTGGTGATGGAGTTTCTACACGTTGCCACTCTTCATTTTATTGTGGTTCAACCTAACGTCTACTTGGTAGAGAAGGAATATCATGATTAATGTGAATTTCAGAGGCTCAATTCCATTATACCTTCTTCACTTGGCGTAGTCAGAAGAGAATAGAATCTCTCTCTCCCTATCAAAAATCATCGGCAGAAGTTGGAATCAAACCCAGACCATAAGTATATGAACCGACCATCAATGCAACAGACCACCAAATCCTCTCCTCTGTGACTCATTTTTCTATTACAACGCCGTTGCACCACACTGGATGAGAATTCTGACTCACAGGCTCCCGGTAGTGGTTTGCAGCATGTTCAGTACATTCATTTCCATGGTTGACCGAATAGCCACGAACTAGCTGCCTCAGCTACCCAGTGCATACATTCGATTATATTTTGTAATCACCGAAATAAAATAATGTAACTGCCACCTACACAGAACTGCCAACAGTGTAGGTTGCAGAAATTTAAATGGGAAGTGTTCCTTTCCACTTGAGCTACTCTATTGCGCTATCTGTTTGTTGAAAACGTCGTGCAGTGCAAAAGAAAAGCTGTAACTATCTGTCTCTCAGAAGTCTTGATCCCGCCATATGCATTATCTCGCAGGACAGTGGAATGCGGAAGTTATGGAGGAACTGTTGTTGACTTCTGGAGCTGCTGTAGCTACACGTTAGTTGGTAGTGTAACGGTAAGCGTCGTGCACCGTAGAGAAAACTTCGCGAGTTCGAGTACATTCAGTGCTACATTTATTAAAACGCAATTCAGCTGTCTGCTGAAGTTATCAATCCAATGAAACTTTGAACATAATTCCCTTCACTGCTCAACCCAAAATAGTCGCATGTGGAAAAAGGGCTAACTTCTGTGCCATTTTGTTCCTTTCAGGTTTAATAGACATCCAGGCAGCAGATGCATCTCCAAACGCTTGCATTATGTATGGGGAGAGTGCATCATGCCAAAATACGTAAGAAAAGTATTTTCTACATTAGCTGTCGTGTGGTAGTGGCATTTTATGCTTCTTCAAATCATGTTTGACAGCTTTAACTCAGAACAAGCATTCTACATGCTTGTAATCAATAAACTGCATGTGCATTGTCACACTAATGTAGATAGCATCAGAGAATGCGTTGATGATTAATTTCTTTCTCATGTTTACTATTTTTTTAACAACATTAAAAGAAACTTTACGAAAACTGTGCACTGTATTATAAGAAATGAAATAAAACTGTTCACGATAACCCTACGATGAATGTCTGTTTTAATAAAACTTAGTACCTGTCCACAAGCGTACCTCTATCGTCACGAATTAGTAAAATACTATTCACTTAGATTTCGATTGGGTCTGTGCTTAATTGGAATGCTGTGTCATACTCAACAGGTATGCAAATGTGGCATTTCATAAATAAAGTTATGTATTCCTAAAAACCCAACATTTGCTTGTCAGCACTGGAAAGAGGTGTTACCTGTTGTGCAGCTTTGTAAGTATTCACCATTGCACTATGAAGCAAAAGTATTATCTTGCGCTTTCCTTATCGATGTTTGATCTGACTGCCTGCAGCTCTTTCACAGAAGGGACAAAAACGTTACAGTCAGCGAGACTGGAACCTCAAACCATAACAGACGCTTTTACATATGTCAGCACGTTACCACAGAGCTAGCTAAGAGGTATGTGTCTCAAAGGCCAATAGAGGCTATAACTCGTAAACCGCTATTTAAAGGACGATAGTAGTTGCAATTTCCACATGCAACGACTTTCCTGTGCTGAAAATTGTAAATTTACAATCTTTTGTTACACCTCAAGCGATAATAGATTATTCAGTGGAAATGAGAGGAAAAATTAAGTGAAATTTGAGGCTTAATTCAGTGGACACCAGGAAGTAACTCCTCGGCCACAGAGTTGCCAAACTTACCTTGCCTTGTTACCAAATCTTAGCTGCAATACCAGCAGGAAGAAGACGAACCGATGTGTTCCTACAGCAGGCTGGGAAGTGACCATAGCTGGTGTCTCAAAGACGTTGCTGCCACGGCCTGGAATACGTAATGCATCGGATTCGCATTTCTGTAACTAGGTTTATGGACTGGAGCGTAGTTATTAATAATACTCAGAACTGGCTGCAAACTAAGCATCATAAATCAGTAACTCTCATAGTTACTTTTATATTTCTTTCGTAACTCTACTCAAAACTAAGAGATTCATTCACGGACTTTTTCGTGCCTGGCCGATAGGAGAGCGCAACAAACAAATAAAAATAAAAAGGAGTGCGTGTGTGTGTGTGTGTGTGTGTGTGTGTGTGTGGGGGGGGGGTATGTGTGTGTGTGAGAGAGAGAGAGAAATAGAGAGAGAGAGAGAGTGAGAGAGAGAGAGAGTGAGTGAGAAGAGTGAGAGGGGGGGGGGAGGGGAGAGAGAGAAATACAAATAAGAATGAGAGAGAAAATGAAAAAATGTTGTAAAGAAACTGAATCACAGTATGTAAAGAAATCTTTCATTAAAATGAGAAGTCCTACATCATTACTAAAGGTCATATTCATGATCTATGGAACAAGAATTAATCTAATCAAATCTAATCTACTCTAAACTATTCATATTGCTGACTAGCCATGAAGTCATGAATTACCGAAATTTTCACCAATATCCGTAACCAAATCCAAACTTGAGAATAAAAAACGACAGTTTTTATAATAAACCGTGACTCCCATGAAAATCCTTTCGTCCCTGTTAACTAACCACGAAAGATACCTGATATACCTCCATTCAGAAGCGACAAGGGTGTATGCAATTAAAGATTAAGCGCATGATGTGAAGTTCTGTGACGAAGATACGAACCCAGCACATAATCGGATTGTTAACTAAGTAAAATCAAATGTTACGTGTCGGTCTTTCTCACCAGCTGCTAGGTGTTTGAATCTAAAATAAGGATACAAATTTTTGTGCCTAAGCGACAATCGAACCGCTCACCTACCGTCCTTTTTTTATCATCCAGAAATATAGCTTAAGTATCAATTGCTTACTCACCAACCGTAAGAAGTGTGCGTGTTTGACTAGAAATAACGACACCTATTGCGATTGTTGACAACACATGAACAGACATTAAAAATGCAGGTTAATTTTCACTAGCAGGCCGGTGTGCACGTGATAGGGCTTGAAACGAAATTAGGAATATTTTTGTACTGTATCGGGATTCGGACCCACATACTTACCTTTGGAGGAGACCTAGAGAAGATTGCAGTCTTGGTAAAAGAAGTAAAATGATCCAACTATACTATTCCGAGAGATTCTGGTCCTCGAAAGAGGAGATACATATTCGAATCACAGTCCAGCACCAAATTTTTCAGCGTCTCCAGTTCATTCAAGTACAAGTAAAATAGGAGCCCTGTTCCTTTAAATGGCCTATGTCATTTCCAATGGCTCTGCCCAGTTGGTAATAATGGAACGTGATGTTTAATGCGGATTCTGGATTATAACGTCTTCCGCTTGACGTTACCAGGGGTAAAGTAAATCTGTTTGTGCATCTTAAAAATAAATGCCTGAACCCACGCATTTCATCTGTGATAGTTCGTTCCACCAGAGCATTGTGGCCACATTTCCCAGCCCCAGGAGTGTGCTGTAACGGATGATGTGCTTAGCTTACAAAATTAGTCATGGGGGAAAAAATGCGAGTCTCTTAAATGGTTAAGTAGAAGCAAGATTCTGACACGGAGATTATGCAATTCTCATGTCAGCAGGATGTAAAGACACTTCTAGGCATCATAACCTCGATGTGAAGCCATTTTGAAATGTTCACTACTTCAGCAAATTTCTTAGTTCGAGAAAATCCACTGTGAAGTGTGAAGTTACCGGATAATTCGATTATTACCGTCATTCTTACTATCATTTTCTTCATACTGCTGCTGGAACACATGTGATTGAAGATCATTTAATGCCTTTTGGTCATTATAGAAGTAGTTGCCCAAGAACATGTTCTTTTCCTGTCTACGGAATCCTTTTAATGTTAATACCAAACATCAGAAAGTACTGGTAGATTACATTAAATCTAAAGTAACTGATGAAGGAGTTACTTGATAACAAAAACGCGCTGCCTTTCTTTATTTACTTGCGCCCAGAACTGGCTGTCGAATACTGCCAAACCAAAAGCCAAGGGATCGTACTGCCTTTCGATATACGTCGCTGTCAGTTCTTCCATATGATTTGGTCGACGTGACCTGTTTCAGGTTGTGTATGACAGAGAATGCTTTAGAAAATCAAATGTTTTCATTTGCAATAAACAGAAAGATCTTCATTCTAAGTTATCCAAGTTCAAAATTTTCGCAATACTAGCTCAAATTTAATATTCGCTTCTATAATGTAGGAAAGTATTTCACAGTTGCAAAACCTGCATACGATTCATTGACCTTACACTTAGTCGCTGACCATAAATTCTAGCTCAGAGTGATACCACTTTAAGCAACCTAATGTAGCGAAGACTGTTTGCCAGTGCTCTTTTTCACCGGAAAATATCCAATTCACTCATTGGGCTGCATAAGTACACTGTAACAGTGATTTCTGTGTGTATGCAATGCATATGGATTGTAGAATTTAGTAGTGCTATCTGATCCACTTCTGTATACAATATGCCTGACCTAAGCGGGCCCTTTATCATTACAGGCCCTGTGAAGTGCAGCATCATAATGATAACGTCCGCCCCGGTAGCTGAGTGGTCAGCGTGACAGACTGTCAATCCTAAGGGCCCGGGTTCGATTCCCGGCTGGGTCGGAAATTTTCTCCGCTCAGGGAATGGGTGTTGTGTTGTCCTAATCATCATCATTTCATCCCCATCGACACGCAAGTCGCCGAAGTGGCGTCAAATCGAAAGACCTGCACCAGGTGAACGGTCTACCCGACGGGAGGCCCTAGCCACACGACATTTCCATAATGATAACAGTACTGTGCTTATGCTGACAACCTCACTGTTCGTTTTACCTGATTTTGTAATCATTTAAATAAAACATGACCTTCCAGTGGGAGACATTCCGTCCCCCTTTTCTTCTGTGAAATTTGTCAGTAAGCTTTTTGCTTTCCGACCAGCGAAATGCGGCAGAGTACGGCCGGTAAACGATTCACAAATAACGATTTTGCCGTTAAGACGATTTCTTTGAACATTGTCGTAGCTGAAGGAATTTAGTTTCTTCTTAAATCGTCTTATGCAGCAACATTCACAGATATCTCAAATAGAAAAAGCTCTGTATTCAGGTACAAAGGTTGTAAAACAAAGCCGGCCGAAGTGGCCATGCGGTTAAAGGCGCTGCAGTCTGGAACCGCAAGACCGCTACGGTCGCAGGTTCGAATCCTGCCTCGGGCATGGATGTTTGTGATGTCCTTAGGTTAGTTAGGTTTAACTAGTTCTAAGTTCTAGGGGACTAATGACCTCAGCAGTTGAGTGCCATAGTGCTCAGAGCCATTTGAACCATTTTTGTAAAACAAACTTCCCACAGTTTGTGTCAGGTTGATCCTTTCGTCTGATAGCACTGCGTATTTTGTCTAAGAGGTATCACAAGTAGTGTTACTGTAGCTGTGGGAATAATTGGTTGAAAACGAGTTCAACACCAATGGGTACAGCACTGCTAAATATTCAAATTGCGCCGGCTGGAGTGGCCGAGCATTTCTAGGCGCTACAGTCTGGAACCGCGCAACCGCTACGGTCGCTGGTTCGAATCCTGTCTCGGGCATGGATGTCTGCGATCTCCTTAGGTTAGTTAGGTTTAAGTAGTTCTAAGTTCTAGGGGACTAATGACCACAGCAGTTAAGTCCCATAGTGGTCAGAGCCATTTTATTCAAAATGATTATCAAAATAAATCTGAGTTAATCCACAAACTGAGGCGTATTTATAATATTGATGCTAGACTGTCTATCCTTGTCTCCCTTGAGTGGGCACTGGAAGGCGATTACACCCACATATTCAATACTATGAATACTTCGAACGCTATAGTTAACATTGCTCTCAAACTGATTTTTTTAAAATTATTCTGGGTCCTTAGAGTGCAATATATGTTGTAGATACCGTCTTAGACAAAAAAAAAAAAAAAATGATCGCCGTGATGTTCACGTAAGGTGGACAATACGGTCGTGTTACCCTCAGAATTCTATGTCCGGCAATATGCTCGATCTGGCCACATTGTAGACTGTGGCACTTCCCGGAGGAAGTCTTGACTTCAGTCTGAGTGCATCACTCTTGACTTTGACAGTAGTTTTGAGGTAAAATCTGAGACTAGCTAATATGAAGTCTGGCAACTGAAAGCACACGTTGACAAAACTTTCATCACCCCTTTCCTCTCGGGGCTGAAGCTATGAGTGTATTTCAAGCGAAACTACAATATATTTCGTTTTCTGTCACATTTGTAAGAACAGTTTGTTTCAACAATATTTTAGCGAGAGATTTCTTGGCTGACCATCTGCTTCTGAACACTGCATGCGTCTGGGACCCGTTTGCTGCCTACCGCTGGGGGCTGAGGCACTGCGCTAGCTCGTCTTCTGCCGAAAACATCTGCTCCACTCCACACTCCCGACGATGTAAAATGCTTTCATGTTATTGGGTGGTGACCCATAAAATCTGTCTACGATTTATGTTTCTCACCCGATAGCAATGAAGGGCCAAAACCGTTTTTAAATCGTGAGTATTTTATTACACAAGTATGTTGTTGTTGTGGTCTTCAGTCCAGAGACTGGTTTGATGCAGCTCTCCATGCTACTCTATCCTGTGCAAGCTTCTTCATCTCCCAGTACTTACTGCAAGCTACATCCTTCTGAATCTGCTTAGTGTATTCATCTCTTGGTCTCCCTCTACGATTTTTACCCTCCACGCTGCCCTCCAAAGCTAAATTTGTGATCCCTTGATGCCTCAAAACATGTCCTACCAACCGGTCCCTTCTTTTTGTCAATTTGCGCCACAAACTCCTCTTCTCTCGAATTCTATTTAATACTTCCTCATTAGTTATGTGATCTACCCATCTAATCTTCAGCATTCTTCTGTAGCACCACATTTCGAAAGATTCTATTCCCTTCTTGTCCAAACTATTTATCGTCCATGTTTCACTTCCATATATGGCTACACTCCATACAAATACTTTCAGAAACGACTTCCTGACACTTAAATCTATACTCGATGCTAACAAATTTCTCTTCTTCAGAAACGATTTCCTTGCCATTGCCAGTCTACATTTTATATCCTCTCTACTTCGAACATCATCAGTTATTTTGCTCCCCAAATAGCAAAACTCCTTTACTACTTTAAGTGTCTCATTTCCTAATCTAATTCCCTCAGCATCACCCGATTTAATTGACTACATTCCATTATCCTCGTTTTGCTTTAGTTGATGTTCATCTTATAACCTCCTTTCAAGACACTGTTCATCCCGTTCAACTGCTGTTCCAAGTCCTTTGCTGTCTCTGACAGAATTACAATGTCATCGGCGAACCTCAAAGTTTTTATTTCTTCTCCATGAATTTTAATACCGACTCCGAATTTTCCATTTGTTTCCTTCACTGCTTGCTCAATATACAGATTGAATAACAACGGCGAGAGACTACAACCCTGTCTCACTCCCTTCCCAACCACTGCTTCCCTTTCATGCCCCTCGATTCTTACAACTGCCATCTGATTTCTGTACAAATTGTAAATAGCCTTACGCTCCCTGTATTTTGTCCCTGCCAGCTTCAGAATTTGAAAGAGAGTATTCCAGTTAACATTGTCAAAAGCTTTCTCTAAGTCTACAAATGCTAGAAACGTAGGTTTGCCTTTTCTTAACGTTTCTTCTAAGATAAGTCGTAAGGTTAGTATTGCCTCACGTGTTCCAACATTTCTATGGAATCCAAACTGATCTTCCCCGAGGTCCGCTTTTACCACTTTTTCCATTCGTCTGTAAAGAATTCGCGTTAGTATTTTGCAGCTGTGACTTATTAAACTGATAGTTCGGTAATTTTGACATCTGTCAACACCTGCTTTCTTTGGGATTGGAATTATTATATTATTCTTGAAATCTGAGGGTATTTCGCCTATCTCATACATCTTGCTCACCAGATGGTAGAGTTTTGTCATGACTGGCTCTCCCAAGGCCGTCAGTAGTTCTAATGGAATGTTGTCTACTCCCGGGGCCTTGTTTCGACTCAGGTCTTTCAGTGCTCTGTCAAACCCTTCACGCAGTATCTTATCTCCCATTTCGTCTTCATCTACATCCTCTTCCATTTCCGTAATATTGTCCTCAAGTACATCTCCCTTGTATAAACCCTCTATAAACTCCATCCACTTTTCCGCATTCCCTTCTTTGCTTAGAACTGGGTTTCCATCTGAACTCTTGATATTCATACAAGTGGTTCTCTTCTCTCCAAAGGTCTCTTTAATTTTCCTGTAGGCAGTATCTATTTTAGCCCTAGTGAGATAAGCCTCTAGATCCTTACATTTGTCCTCTAGCCATCCCTGCTTAGCCATTTTGCACTTCCTGTCGATCTCATTCTTGAGTATGCAGTACATCAATGTGGCACATAATTAATTTCATTGTTTCTGATCCAGTGCACTGTAATTAAAGTGTCACACCCTTTTCCTTTTCATTTCACAGGAGATTCTTCAAATAATTTATTTTTGTCATGGATCCATATGTGTTAGTCAAGGCATAGAGAGTAAATGCAATTTAATGTCTTTGGTTTCTTTCTTTGATTCCCTATAGTAAATGGATGCGAAACATTGAGTCAATACCTCTCAGAACCTACTCCATAGCTACTCAGGGAAATTGCATGTTTTGAGGTCCACACAGTAATTTATGGAGAAAGGAACGCCGTTCAAAAGTGATATTTAAAATATTCAATTGGATCTAAGGCGACAAAATTGCCCATATTTGAAGTTACCCAGAGTAAAAGTAAGTTGCTAGAGCTGCTGTTAGCAAATGTCTGCAGAGAGTTCCTAATTGCAACTGTGTAAATATACCATAAGGCCCTATAGTAATCAAGAGGTTCATTTCCTTCATAATTATCACCCTGGCATGGGAGTCTTAAGTGAAGAACTTCCACATTCCACTGTGCTGTGAGATAATGCATATGGCCGGATCTCGACTTCTGAGAGACAGACAGTTACAGCTTTTCTTTTGCACTGCACGACGTTTTCTACAAACAGATAGCGCAATAGGGTAGCTCAAGTGGAAAGGAACACTTCCTATTTAAATTTCTGCATCCTACACTGTTGACAGTTCTGTGTAGGTGGCAGTTACGTGATTTTATTTCGGTGATTACAAAATAGAGTCGAATATATGCACTGGGTAGCCGAGGCAGCTAGTTCATGGAGATTCGGTCAACCAAGTAAATGAATGTACTGAACATGCTGCAAACCACTCTAGGGGTCCTGTGTGTCAGAATTCTCATCCAGTGTGGCACAACGGTGTTATGGTAGAAAAATGAGTCACTGAGATGAGGATTTGGTGTTTCAGTTCCGTTTGTGCCACGCTAGTGTACACTCGTACCTCGTGTCCGCTCCATTGCAGCATAAACAAGCCGCAAACTAGTTCATTTTCTTTGTGTTTTCTTGTGTTTCTCGTTACAAGGTACATCGTCGTCGTGTCTTCATGATACAGTGTTTTGCACGGTCTTTTGTGTCTTATTTTTCTTGGTTTCGACCGCTGAATAACAGTTTAACATGGAAAGAAAAGTTACCAGGAAGTGCACCCTACGTTTTGAATTTGATAAGTCCACCAGAAATGTTCAGGAAAATTCCTTGGAAATCCACGATTGGATCGTTGATGTCATTGGAATTACGTCCGATCAAGTCCATACGGCCTTCTTCGACACAGATCAATACTGTTTTTTTCGTGAAGCTGTTAAATCCTGTGATCCTGGATAAGATCCTGTTGAAATTTGGAGGGACTGCAGAATTCCGACATCGGGACTCTTCGGTGAGTATTGTGACTATTTGCAATGCTGGAATAGAGTACAAGAGTGTTCGTGTTTTCAACCTGCCACTGGAAGTAGAAAATTGTTTTCTCAAAGACGTTTTATCGCAATATAGAGACGTGAAACAAATTCGGCACGAACGGTGGTCTCCACAGCACAAATTTCAGAGCTATAGTGGTGTTCGTTCAGTAGAGATGCAAATCAAGGTAAATATTCCCTCCCACGTCTTTGTTTGTGGTTATAAGGCCTATGTCGTATGCAGTGGCCAGGTGGAGACCTGTTTCATTTGTAACGAAAGTGGACACACGCACCAAAAGGAGAGTTTTTGTTCTAAAAAGTTCTTTACCACAGTGAAAAAATCTCACGTTAGCTGATTTAGTGACTACAAACCAGGTGACAGATGTTGTAGTAACGACACCCTGTGTCAGTACTCAAGATTGTGCGGTAATGGCCCCTGCGGGGTTCCCACCATTACCACAGAAGGAAATACCGGCACAGGCTCCCTTTAAAAAGCTTACACCTTCTGTTAACCCGGCGGCACCGAACAAAGTGATGAGGATAGTCCGAATGAACACTCCTCACACAAAGATCGGGATACCAGCAAAAATGCCAGTTTTGTGGCGTCTGAACTTAAAGTTTCGGCTACCGACATAAACATTAACACCTAATCAGTCCTACTCTCGGCGGTAAACAACACGCCTGGTGCGCCTGAACCGCAGTAACGGGAAGAAAGCAATTTCAAGTCCAGCAACCACAGCAAGTAGAGCCAGGACGTAAACAAACAGAATGTTGTAGTGAGCCGGTGGAGAGTCAAAATAAACATACCGGCCGACATCAAAATATCTTCCATAATAAACATGGGCGGGGAAGCGAGTGTTGATAAACACGCGGGCAGTGAGAGTGTTGGAAGAAGTAGTGAGCCACCGCAAAGCAAGTCGGTTGAAGCGCAGGCAAAGGACGTAGCGGCAGGTGAGATGAACTCCGACATCTTCCGCGACCCCCCACCCCCACCTTCTGCAGAAGGATCCGGCACCAGTCGGAGGATCCGGCACCAGTCGGAGGCGTAGCAACGAAGTACAGCCCAATGTAAACGTTACGCGGAAAAAGAACAAAAACACTGACATTGCTGCTGAAGCCAATAACAGTCAAGAAGCAAGCGGACAGATCGAACCGACAATGGATTGGTACGAGGGCACGAAAGTTCAACTCATGGAAGAAAGATAGTCATATACACATAAGACACTGATGCAAGCGTACAAGGTACTGACACAGAACGTTAACAGTATTAAGAGGTCCACACTCTGCCTATCTAACCCGTGTTAATTTCGGCAAGTATTTGACCCATTTCTGAAAAAAACTATTTGATGCAGGACGTTAATATTTTTACTGTATGTTACATGATGCTAATAGAGCCAACTGGACTAAAATCTAATTTATCCATTTTATAGTTTTTAAGAAATACTTTTTTAAATTTATTAACTAAAAATATTAAGTTTTTTCTGCAGAAAATATTTTTTGTGAACTTCCTAGTTGGGGGAATATTAATGACTGTTGTACCAGAGGTGGTTTTTTATGTTATGCAGAGTCTCTGAAAATTTCATTCATTTATCTATGATGGTTTCTGATATAATGGGGCATATGTAATTTGGTATTTGTAATGCAGTCATTCGCCTTTTTTTCCTATTTATCTCAATCCTAAGTGACATGTATTTATGTATTATTGCGTTTCCTTGAACATTTTTGTGCTTCCTTCTGGCATCTATCAACAGAGATATATCTTTTATTACCAATGGTTTATTCGCAGTTACCTCCTTTGTACCTATGTTTTTCATTCCAACTTCAGTGATTGCAATTTGTAGAGATGACCATCCTCTTCATGAGCTGTTTTTTATCGTAGTACCTAGAGCCTCAGAGAACTTCAAGGGTACCGTTTCATTCCTTAGTACTCCCGTATTCCACTCCTTTGTGCACTGACTCGTCCTGACTAGTCACTTAAACCTTAGCTTACATTTCATCACAACTAAATTGTGATCTGTATGTATATCTACTCCTGTATACACTTTATTATCCAATATCTGAATCCGAAATCTCTGGGTGACCACGATGTAATCTAACTGAAATTTTCCTGATGTTCGGCCTTTTCTAAGTATACAGCCTCCTCTTGTGATTCTTGAACAGAGTATTCGCGGTTACTAGCTGAAATTTATAGCAGAACTCAATAAATCGTTCTCCTCCTTCATTCATAGTACCAAGCCCAAAGTCTCCCGTAACCCTTTCTTCTAATCGTTCTCCTACAATAGCATTCGAATTCCTTACGAGTATAACATTTTCGTTTCCCTCGACGTACTCAATTACCCGTTCAGTATCCTCATATTCCTTCTCTGTCTCTTCATCTTCGGTTTGCGACGTCGGCGTGTAGACCTGAACTATCGTGGTCGATGTTGGTTTGCTATCGATTCTGGTAAGCATAACCCTATCACTGAGCTATTCGCAGTAACACACTCTCTGCCCTACCTTCTTATTCATAACGAGTCCTACTCCCATTGTACCATTTTCAGCTGCTGTTGATATTATCCTACACTCATCAGACCAGAAATCCTAGTCTTCTTTCTATTTCACTTCACTGACCCCTACTATATGTAGACTGAGTCTTTGCACTTCCCTTCTCAGCGCCTACGACTTCCAAACTTCTGACATTCCATGCCTCGATTCGGTCAACGTTATCCTTTGTTGGTTATTTAATCATTTTCTCCCTTCCCGGAGATCCGAATAGTGGACTATGCCGGAATCTTATGCGAGTGTAGAGACCATCGTGTCGCTTTTCAGCTGCATACCACGTGTGCCGTGGATAAACGTTATGTTTCTTTAATGCAGTGGTTTCTAGTGCCTTCTGAAACCTCACGGCGTTGACCATTGCTGGTCCTTTCGACTTTATGGGCAGCTTCCCTCTCCAAGTCAGTCATATGCCCTGAACCTCTGTCCGCCCTCTTTGACAAGACCGTCGGTTAAATGAGTGGAGAATTATTATGCCGGAAGTCTCCGGCCACCAGTGCTGATGAGGTTTATTCAGAATTTATGTGATGGCGGGGTTCGAACGTACTACCTAGGACGTTTTGATTACTAATGTAAGACGATATCCTAAATAATAGATTACTAAATCGTTACTCCAGGACGATCACAGAGAAAAATAATTTGGTGAGAACTTTATAATATTCTCTCTTGTATCTTACCAGAAAACTGGCATGGAACATTCACTTCTTTTTGCTTGCCATGGTCAGTATTTCATGTGTGTGCGTTAACCGCTATCGTTTGTTGTGAAGTTATGATATTTAGCTTCAGTCGAACGACATTGTCTTAGTCTGTACAAAATGTTTTACTATATCGCTTCAGCTGGTAAACTTTTACAATCATTGTTTGTTTCTATTTAGTTATGATACCTTTGGGAATGACAGAGGAGGACACAGTTTCTGCATCCCTTAACCCCTATAATCTTCTATTGATATTCTCTGTAAATGTTTGAGAGTATAATTGGCATCTTCCGTGAACTGATACCCACATTTTATTACTTGTTTAAATCGGTGTTTTAAACGATATAAACACTTCTCTTTGTTATTTTTGCTGTCTGTTACAGTTATGCATTATTCAAAGTCCTGACTAATTCATATGACTATTCCAAAAGCTTTCTAGGGCTGGTTACGCCAGCACCATTGAACCCGAGATAAACCTCATTAATTGTCAGGTAGTAAAAATTTTACAATTCATTCAGTTAGTAAGAGCCTTCTGTTGTTTCCTAATTTGTCATATGTTGTTTTGATATTGAACTGAGTTAATATTCTTGTGTGGTTAAATGTTGAGATACATTTTCAAGAAATTCTGAGTCTGTTTTTTCGTTAGAAGGCTCAGTTAAAAACATTTTGTGCTGATAGCCTTGTCAAAATTAGTCGTGGGATCTTACAAGTTACCACTTGCCTGTCTACTATCTGTCTCTGAACCACCATGATCATATGTTCCTAGAAAGCTACTACGTGAAAGTAGTGGCCGGTGTGGCCAAGCGGTTCTAGCGGTTCCGTCTGGAACCGCCCGACCGCTACGGTCGCAGGTTCGAATCCTGCGTCGGGCATGGATGTGTGTGATGTACTTAGGTTAGTTAGGTTTAAGTAGTTCTAGGGGACTGATGACCTCAGAAGTTAAGTCCCATAGTGCTCAGAGCCATTTGAACCGTTTTACTACGTGAAAGCAGCTTTCAATAGCCAGTCGCTGCCTTTTTTATTTATTTTTTCATCATTATGTCTCTCTAGTGAGTAACATAACAAATTATGTTCGTACATTCATAGATACTAGTCTGGCTACAAATTCATTGTTCCTGATGTGGAAAGTTAAACACGTTATTTACGTGATTGTGTGAAATGTCGTGCCTGTGTTTACCGAAGACATGTTAAGTCCGATATGATATATGTATTGAAACATCTGGAATTCGAAATAGGAGAAACTGGAGATATAATGGCGAATTTCTTAAAACGCGTAATTTCACACATTTCAAAATTAAATCAATTTGTCCATTGTTTCTGAAAGATTGAAGGAATGCGGCGAAGTAACAATGTAGCTACTAGAACATCAGGCTCAAAAAACGCAGATCAAGCGAATAACAGAATCTGCGGAGACTGATGGCTGCCAAGCTTACATTGATGGGTTAGCGGCGAGAGAGTGGTGTCACAGAGAGGAAAGAAATACGACCACACTGGACTAGAAAAGGTAAGTGGTACTGTCTGGTGTAGAAAAACAGTTGCATGTTTCAGCCATCAAACCGTTACACCCATGTTGAAATTGACCAAACAGAAAATGTAATTCGCTCCTAATTTTTAACGGTTCTACTTTATGGTGTCATTACTGGCTGCAGTCAATCAAACTGCACAATTTTACTTCACCATACCTGAGACACGATTGATCAGCTGCGTGAGTAACATTCATTATCCACGCAGATCTTAGCATCTGATCTCCATTCGAAAATGTAGACGAAAATCAGTCGAAGTAACTCTATGCAGTAA
Source organism: Schistocerca piceifrons (assembly GCF_021461385.2). Taxonomy (NCBI): domain Eukaryota; kingdom Metazoa; phylum Arthropoda; class Insecta; order Orthoptera; family Acrididae; genus Schistocerca; species Schistocerca piceifrons. The sequence goes on from NC_060143.1 coordinate 515,834,706, forward strand.
GGATGTTCCTCATAATCGTGTAAAGGCCACGATTCCTTATTGCAACCATTCTTTCTTATTTCGTGCTGCATCGGTAGGTCTTAATGATTATGACTTGTGGTTTCCTCCCGAAAAACTTCCATTATCTCCATCACACACAGTTTTGACGATGTCTCAAATGGCTCTGAGCACTATGGGACTCAACTGCTGTGGTCATCAGTCCCCTAGAACTTAGAACTACTTAAACCTAACTAACCTAAGGACATCACACACATCCATGCCCGAGGCAGGATTCGAACCTGCGACCGTAGCAGTCGCACGGTTCCGGACTGCGCGCCTAGAACCGCGAGACCACCGCGGCCGGCGACGATGTCTCACCAAACCCGTCTAGAATCGAATGTTGTCTAATTGGAATTTTTTACAAGAAATATTTGAGATTTATGAGGCATGTTTGATCTGGATACAACACCACAAGAAGCAGTCACAAGATTCAATAATCAAAAGTGAACAGTTGGTAGCTAGATTCATAGTTTGTCTTTATACTGTTCCTCCAATTATGCAGATTAATAACATAATACGTAGATTAAGTTTTAACTACTATAAACGAGGTCGTTTTTCTCTCTTGGTGACTGACATACACTCTGGGAAACTTTGTTAAATCAGATGCGCAGTTGGTCAGCGTCTGTAGCTGTTTTGACCTCTGTTTGTCGTTCAGTTGACCCCAGACACATGAATGCATAAAGCGTATGACAGCGTCGTGGTGACTTCGAAAAGCGCCAAGCGGAAGACAAATACAAAAATATAAGAGTATTTTCGTATCCAATATTTCACATGTGAAGTAAAATCTAAGTAACACTGTATTTCCACTACACACTTATTTATAGATATTAACAGTTGTGGAATAATGGTTATTCGCAGGTTTTTGCCGTTGATGAGACTGCCACAGGCCCTCTCTGCTCTACGAAAACGTTCTGTATTCACTTTCCTTCATTATTCAGATATTAAGTGAAATATTCAGATTTATGCTTAACGAAGCTGAAATTATTAGATTAGTTGTGGCATCCTACAAGTAACCTGGTGTCTGGTAATAACCCATCTGTTTCAAGCCGACAGCAGTTTAAGATCCGAGAAGCAGCCTGTTAGCTCCACCTTCTTGAACGGCTATTATTTCGGTTGAAGGGCTGCATTTCTACGTCACTACGAAATTATATTAGCCAAATTACAATTCAGTCTCCTTCTCTTCCGAGAGGCAATTTGTGCTTGCCGCAGTTGATTGCATTAGTTAATTCTGTTGCCCTCTCCTCTCTCAACCCCGTGGTTTACGACCAGATTCTTCCGCTGCTTTTCGACCACAAAACATTTCGTCCTGCAATGACGCTTCATCTCCTTTATTAGCAGTGTTTTCCGTTGTATGCTATTTAGACCGCAATGGTTGTCCATAAATATCCTCGAGTTATAGAAATGCGAAAATGTGCATCACGCGAAAATTTAAATAAATCGTGATCTATCTCATTCATGCTCAGTACATTACACTGATCAGAGTTAGAAGTTAAACATTTCCTGAGCGTTTTTAAAACGATTCTTCACTTCAATTACAGTATTTGTTTTTCCATTTTCTAGCGCTTACGCTTCATTCATTTTTATTAAAATACACTTATTTCTCTTAAATCGCTTCTGTTTAGCTATTTTATATTTATATTGCGTCAGTTCTGCAAATTTCTGTTTACGATACGTAAATAAAATCTAATGAACCATTTGGTCTTAGTTACTCTCATGTAATGCTACACTTCAGACAAATCGTTCCCAAAATACTGAGACTCCTGCTTAAACGTATAATAATATGAACTGTAATAACTTGAGAAATAATTGAGATATTTATTGATTGTATGTTTCTAAGAATGTGGTAACTGAAATCTAATACACCTCGTTATGCGCACCATTGGCAGCGCAACTAAAATCAAATACGTATTAAACGTCTCTCCAGGTCTTTATAAACACTGGAGCCGTTACGTTTGCAATAGCTACACGAATACGATGCCGCAGATCTGGTAGATAACTAACTGGCGTCTAACGCACTAAATTCTTGATGAAGCTCCACAGAAAAGAATCAAGTTCGGCAATGTCTGGACTTCTACAGGGCCAAGCAGTCGAAAGATGTCCTCTCCCAGTCCAGTGTTTGGGGAACTATGATCCAAGAATGTTCGCGGAAAGTCATAGTGCAACATCTTGTTCAAAGATCATGTCACGAGGAAGTTGTGGCACAGCACAGCTCCATTACGTCTGCGTATGTTGTTGCGTAAACTGTTGGTTCTACGAAGAAGAATGGGCCTATAACGTGTAAGTGGAAAACGGGTTTATACTAATGTTTGTCCAAATAAGACCAGTGTAAAGGTAAACACAACGGCTTGAATAATACGCATCACATATGAAACGACTTGGAAGTAAGTAAATACGCATGTGATACTTAAGAAAATATGAAAGAAGTAGAATTTTGATACGGTATTTAAAAATAAATGTCCACGTACATATTTCGTGACTATTGGAGACAATGCTACTATCCTTGCTGTTTAATCACATGTCTGATATTATAACAGTGGGGATAGGTACTGAACAAGACTGCTAGAAAATCGTTACAATTTTTCAAATATGAAAAAACGAGTGCATTATTCGAATGCAGAGCGTTTTGTTCTCAAAGGATAACCAAACGACAACATTTTCAATACATATCACAAATGGATTTTGCTGGAACAGAATAGTCAGGAATGCAGAAATGACTAACCAAAGTTAACGAAATCTAAGCTAATATAAGTTATGTACTTAAGAAAATAAAAAAATAAGAAAAATGCACAGATAAATCATTCATAGAAAACACGTTAGAGAGTAGTATATACATCTGCCACGAAGACAATTGTTTTGCACAGTTAAAATATAGACGCAAACTTCTCAAAACTAAATCGAATAGTTATCACTTACATTATCAGCTAAAGCAACAGTTATATCTCGTGAAAGTTGGATAAATCCTGCCCTCCTTAATGAGATCGAACAAAACACCTTAAGGTCATTAGTCATCATGTGGCATTATATGGATTAAACACTGAAAGAGATTCAGCCTGAGGTAAACTGTCAGCTTTCGATTACCAACTTTCAATCAGTTCCCAAAATTGATAATGCTGCCGAAAAATAGAAGGCTTAGCAGCAAGCAGGTGTGAACACTGGCTTCCATGTACACTCCATAACCTGTGAATCCTACAAGGCAATCAAACAGAAACAAATGCAATTAACTCTGAACTTCCCATCGTGATCACTTTAACTCCTACACATAGTTCTACTTTTTAAATTTTACTCTATTATACGGCTTACAGTATTGTTCTTCCATTGTTTCACACTTTTAAAATTTTGACATGTACTTTACGTTGAATACTTTTAGTTTCTAAAACGATTCCATTTATTCTAGTCTTATCTGCAAACTTTTACTTATACGACATGTTTCGATTACTTGTGACTTACTTCAGATCTGAAACAGAGTAAAACTAAAAATGTACTGTCTAATAGAATCTAAGAAGTAGAAAAGAGTTGTATCTAAATATAGACTTTAGCTAGGTAGTTCCTTCAGTAAACCAACTTGTCAGTCAGAATCTCATATCGTAGTACTATATTTTGCAACTGCAATCAGGGTTTCCATCAGGTATCTGATAGCGGTATGGGAGAGAGGAGGAGGATAGTGGGAAAGAAGGGAGGGAGAAGTGGAGCGATGTTAATGGGGAGATGAGAAAGGAAAGAATGGTCGGAATGTCACGAGTTTAACAACGGGGTCTTGCTGAAATTGTATAATTATGTAAAACTTATCTTTAAAATTGTAAACCTGTAGAACAAATGACGTGTAAACTGTAAAAGGCATAAAACAGTAAATTTATAAAATCGACCGACAAGAACTGAGAGCAGTGAAAGAGTCATTGGAAAGAGGAGTAGCGACAGTGATAGGGATTTAATGGGTCTAACAATAGAGGGTCTTAGAGTCAAACTGAAAAAAAAGACGAGTTATGTGAACATTTTCCGTTAAAATATTAAAAACGTAGACCAATGGATGTATAAAACTGTAAAATGGATAAAATAGTAAATTATCAAAAAGGAAATAAAGTAACTAAAACTCAGTGTCATGAAATATTAACTGTGAAACACTGAAAACATAAAACCATTAAGTCCCGTTCTGAATGTATAAAAAGTAAATTTTCTACAAAAATTCTAGGTAAGGTAATAAAAGCATTGGACAATGGATGTATGAATAGTAAACGACATAAATACAGTGAAACTGTCGAAATGGAATTTTGTAGAGTACCGAGAATTTGAGTGGAGTGTCATTAAATATTACAAATTTTAAAAATTGAAAGAATAAAACCATGAATACCATTAAATAACAAATTGTAAATGTAAAACAACATGCAGCAACTCAAGTTAGAGGGAACAGGATGAAGCAGTTATAGTTGATATAGCTGACTGCATTTGTTTCTGCTTGGTGGCGTTGTACGGGGCGCAGTTGTACATCAATAAAAACGTTCACTGTAGTTGTGAAACTCAGTAATCTGATGTGAGGTTATAAACAGACAAACTGGGTTGCTGAAGCAGCTACTTAGGTGAATTCTACATTTATGCACCGTTCTCTACCACTTCCTGTAATGTATTAGATGGTACATGTTTAGTTTTACTTGATTTCAGATCTGAGGACGGTCCAGAGTGATCGCAACATATCATGCAATTAGAAATGTGCAACTGATACTGGAAAATAAAGGAGAATTTTCTTAAAATATAAATACAGTTGCTCCTTCTTTCCCAACTGATATGTCAGCTGATATATAGTAGTAGTAGCTTTATTCATCCTGCTGTGACTCGCCGATCGTTCAAAGTGCTGACGCGCAGTTACGCGCGTCCTCTACATTCGGCGCTGTTTGCCAACCATGCAGCAGCAGTGCCACCTAAGCGGCCAACCAGCCAGCGGCCGCTAGACTTGGACTCAGTTATGATTTGTTAAACTGTACACAAGTCTTATTCTGTTTACTTGATATGTGACTTTCATGTATTGCGTCTTCCTTGAAATATATTTGTTCAACTTGAAGTTATTATACATCCATTGATCTCTTTTTGCAAGGATATAGGACATGTCAAAGTATTTACAAATTTAGATCAATTTAAAATAAGCTAATTCGTATACACATATATTTACAGACTTCTAGTTAGAGACAATAATTAGATTTACTCCTGGCACATAATACTTTTCTTACAAGTAAGTTATTAAATAATGTAATGCCACACTGTTCACTCATATCTCACCATCAGTCACTGCACACACTATGCACACATTGTTTCAAAACACTTCACTCACTACACACACACACACACACACACACACACACACACACACATGCACGCACACAAACTGAGTCAGCATCCCTCCATAGTGAGTTAGATGTTGAGCTCAGAAAGAGGAGGAGATGTTAGTATTGTGCTATGCATAGCTTGGGGTAAGTATATCTAGAAAGGAAAAAAGTAGGTAAAAAACATAAAGGGAAAGTGTTATGTGGAATGTTGGATATTTTATAAACACTATTATTATTATTTATTTGTATAAAATTTTTTATCAAACACCTGTATTTTAGCTAAGTAATCCTTCAATGTATAAAATGTAGTACATAACAGGTACTTTTTAGTTGCCTTTTTAAATAAGTGTATTTTTGCTATATCTTCAATCTCTTTTGGTAATTTATTGTACAGTTTTATGCCTAATGCAATTTTGAGTTTTATGTTCTTTTTTTGGTAAATGTAAGTTGAGTCTATCTATTGTTGCATGGTCATGGACAGAGCTGTTTGTGCAGTAATTACCAATGTTATTTCTATGTGTACAACTGACGGCTAAATGTGTTCATATGGATCAGTAGAATCTGCAGTGTTTTGAACAGGTGTTTACAATGAGCTCGACTAGTATTTTTGGTTATTATTATGACTCTTTTCTGGAGTTTGAAAATTGTGTTCATATTTTGTGCATTTGTTCGCCAAAAAAGAATGCCATAGCTAAGAATTGAATGCACATATGAATAACATGTAACTAAAAGACACTGCATGTTACACCCTGATGATAGGATTATAAGGGCATAACGTGCGGATGACATTCTGTTTGCAAGTATCTTGGTGTGTTCACACCACTTCAGATGAGAATCAATATTTATTCCAAGAAATTTTGCATTTGTTACACAGTCTATAGAGGTGCCATCTACATTTAATTTAACATTGACATTTTTCGGCTTTAAACGGAAATTCATGGCATTAGCTTTATTTATGTTCAATGTCACTTTATAGCTTATTGACCAATCATAGATTTCCTTGAGAATTTTATTTGCTTTCTCGGCACAGAGTTCTCTTGTTCTCACAGTGATTATAATGTTGCTGTCATCAGCAAACCGAATTTTTTCACCATGAGTAACACTACTGGGAAAATCATTCATATACATCAGGAACAGTATTGGTCCTAATATATTACCTAGCAGAACCCCTATATTAATGTATTTTATTTCTGATAATTGTTTTACTAAATGTTTGGATCTATTTGAAGTATGTGCTACTTGAAGTATCTGCTTTCTTTGTACCCTATCTGTTAGGTATGATCGAAACCGGTCATTAGCTACTCCTCTTATTCCTAATGCTTTTAACTTATTTAATAGAGTCTTGTGGTCAACTGTATCGAACGCCTTAGAAAGATCCAAAATCATGCCTGTGACACTCATCTTTATCAAGAGCATCAAGTACAACTTTTGTGATTTCTGCTCTGGCTAACTCTGTAGTTTTGCCACTTCAGAAACCAAACTGTGATTCACTTAAAAGATTGTATTTATTCAGGTAATTCATTGATCAGTCTTTCATAATTGCTTCTATTATTTTTGAGAGTGGTGACAGCATTTTCTGTTTCTTCAGCATTATCTTTCTTAAGCAAAGGTACGAATCTTGTATGTTTTAACTGTTCTGGAAATGTCCCTGATGTGAAGGATTCATTTATTATATTTGTTAAGGGGTCTTATATAATTCCTATGCGCTTTTTCAGTACAAACATTGGTACTTCATCTATTCCTACTGATATTTTATTTTTTAGTCTCTGAACAGTTTTATTGACTTCTTTCTCTGTGGTTGGAAGTAACATCATTGTATTTAGTGCAACATTACTTACAGGTGTTATATTTGTTTGGCGAAATTTTTGCTGTAACGTCTCTGCAACAACTGAAAACTGCTAATCTACATAGTTTGCTAAGTGTTGTGGATCATTTATTACCTTATCCTTCTCCCTTAGCAGTACATTATTCTGCATTTGTTTGACTCTCCCGGTTTCCTTTCTATAACATCCCAGACTGCTTTGCTTTTATTCTCTGCATTATGTATTATTTTGTCATTAAATGACTTTTTGCAGCAATCTGCACCTACCTATACATTTTTTGTATATATGAAAGAAATTAAAGAATTCTGGATCATTGCGAATCTTTTTCATGGAACTGAGGTGTTTAAGTGTTTGGGAGGACTTCTTAATGCCTGCTCTTATCCATCTGTTTTGTGAGATGTTGATATAGACATGCATACTTTTCGAAATGCCTTTTCAGAGTTCAATATAAACAATGTGGAGATCTTCACATTCACATTGGTTTCCTTATACACTTAATCCCAGCTTTGTTTTTCTACTTCTTTTGAAAATTTTTTTATTCTTATGTATAATAGATGTCGTTTGTAGGCTTGTGGTTGAGGGAATGATTCGATGCCTGATTTTACTGTTATTTGACAGAGATGGGGAAATGTGTAATGGCAGTGACACACCAAAATCACAATTGTAGTGCATTGTAGTTGCTACGTATTTTATTAAATTCAAAAGCATTATAAAATCACAATCAGAATAATACAGGAGACTGCCTTAAAAGGCCAGATCACTTGGAGAGATAACAAATAACTTTCTTTAACCGCAACAAGACCCATAAAACTTGAAATTTGAATATGACTAGGTAAATATACTCAGGTAAAGCTTCACTTAAACACTACAAATGTCCATAAAATCCCCATCAAAACTCTCATTACTGCCAATCAGCTGAGGAACAGATTAAGGGTAAGGACACAGATCTCTTAAGGTTTGGCTAGCCAACTTTCCCCAACAAACTATATACAAGTGATTAAAACAATTAGGGAGGTGCTTTAATTTTGAACAACCAATCTTCAAATTTACTTGCTCAGTTGACTAATGAACACTATTCTTAGAGTGATTACAACTAGACATGACCAAATGGCCATACCCCTAAAATGGGGTTGCTTCAATATTGGGTGTGAATTAGCGATAGACGCGAGCAGAACAAGGGTTCAAATCAAGACGAGAGATCCACGAGACAGGAATGACACAGAAATGTACTCAACTTTGCATTGCCACTGAACTTCAGTTGCTATAGTTCTCCACTGGAAAGATGGAATCACGCAACCGTGACAACATAACCCAAGATGTAAAGGAGAGGACAGGGCCTTAAATATCTCTGCCCCCGTGGTGCTCTGCTCCCAGTGTGCTCGCGTCGACCACTGCCAGTTATCTGTAACACAACACACATCAACGGAAGACAATATTCTGAGACATAAACTACACAATCTTATCTAGAGAACAGGTGATCAATACAACCGAATAGAAACAAATTAGCCTCCGTGAAATACTTGGCCAGTGCCAACCCTTAAACTTTGATTAATCACTAAAAAAATTATGCCTCAAAATTAAGATGACAAGAATGATCTCGGTGCACATTTACACGACAAACTACCAAATGAAGTACAAGGTAGAATAGAGGACGTATCTCGGCGTGTCTTGAAACGCCGGAGCCGGACTTACTCACTACTCGTTGCACTTCTAGCTACGTCTTTAACCAAACTTCATGTCGGATGGTTGGGCGTAGCCACACTTCCTCAACTGCCGTCAAGATAGTTAGTCACGACACAGAGGTAAGTGATAAACAACTAAAACAATTCCAGAGGATTTTTAGTTCACTGTCATATTCCATTAAGCCGCACGCAACCCACCAAGCAACTCGGCGACTCCAATTCAATCGGCCGGCGTAGCTTATAACAGACTCAAAGGAGCTTGTCCTCCCCACCTCCAGGAAAACCAAATCACCATGGGCGGTGGATCTGCCCTCACGACTCAACACGCCGTAGCCGCTGGCCGCGCTCCTGCGTTGTCCGACTCGTCCGCTTGCCGTCCTGCCTACGTACACAGTCCCACTTGACTCTCGCTCACCTCCGATCTTGACACACCTCCCCAGCAGAGCGCATGCGCTTCCGTTAAATCCGCGCCGCCAAAGACGAGCCGAAGACAAATAAGCATCGAAGTCGACTCAAAGATCAATATGACGATCGATGAAACCTGGTGCCAGAAACGCACCGGCTCAGATGGTCCGATAGTCAGACATCTTTTACAGCTACATCACATTTTTCCCTGTCCACATTTGTGGCCACATAGTCAGTTACTGATTAAGTTGTTGTAGTAACCCTTGTTGCACTAACCAATAGGGACATGCCAACGCTTTGAAGGATGTTCATGAAGGTGCTGCTGGAATCGTTTATTATATTAGTGTTGATGTTAATGTCCTCACAGAGAATTATGTTGACCTTTGTACTTGAGACTTTACCTAGAACTACTCTTAACGTATTGAAAAAAGTGTCCATACTACCACTGGGAGATCTATACATACACATAATGATTAATTTCTTGGTGATATCAAGCCCTGTTAATTCAGTGGCTGATATTTCAAAGTGTTTGTCTTCACTTACTGTACTGAGGTCATGTCTTGATTTGAACTGAGTTCCTTTTCTGATATAAATACATGATCCTCCACTCCTTGAAGTAGTTCTGCAGTAGGAGTTTGCCTTTTGATACGATGACAATACTATATGTTGGATTTCTGTGTCTCTACACCAGTAATCAGCAACACAAAGTACACTGCAGTTCAAAGACTGGAGATCAACTTCTAAGAGTTGTATTTTATTTTTTATTGACTGCATGTTTTTATGGACGATTGTTAAGCCTTTTAAAAGCCCCATGTTACTCTTTCCAATGGTTTGTTTTTCTTTGTGACATCTGGTATATAAGATATTTCAGGTGTTAAAATTTGTCTTGTGAGTGATTTTTTAAAGTATTTTTTAAGTGCTGGAGATACTATTTAGGCAGGGGAACCTGTTGTCTGAATTTATCCTAAGAAGACCTACTTTTCCTACCAAAGACAACAGGTATTTGACCATGTGTGGTCCGAGATCCACCCCCTATACTTTCATGAATCAGCTGCACCAGACTTCCCTTCCCAGTCCTGTTTAATCGTAGGCCATGCCTAGTGAAACCCCATCTGTTGATAGTCCCAACGGGCACCAAAGAAACATGAGCAAAGTTGGCTGTCCTCAGAACCATCCCTAACACCACATTGATTGGCCTCACAGCCTCATCAAGTTGTGGTCAATCATGACACTGGAACAGCTCAACAATGTGTACGTTGGTGCCATGAGTCAGGGAAGCTATCTTTTCCGGGTCACGACCTATGTCATATGCCCCATCCTTGTCCAAACTGTTTCGTGCCCCACGCACTATCACTACATGGTCCTCTTTCATAAAGTCCTTACATGAAGACCCAAAGTTCCTCTATCACATGACTTAGCCCTGCATTTGGCTTGAAGATACTGGTGGCCTGGTACGCTGCCCCTAAACTTTCCTGTAACTGATGGCCTACACCTCGCCCATGGCTACTACCTAGCAGTAGCACTTTCTCCTTCCGAAGACTTTGTACATTCCTAGGCATCTTGGCCTCAGATGAAGTGTGCAGCACATTTCCTGCTACTCATTCTACCTGAGGCTCTTCTCCACATAACTCTGGCAGTGGTAGATACCTGTTTCTGGTGTTGATGATAAAACTGTCAGATCGCGTTCTCTTTCTTGCTATCCTCCTACCAGCTGCCAGTTCCCAACGACCCTCCTCCCCCATATTTCCCTTGATCCTTATGAGTTCCTTCCTTGCTTCCTCCAACTGTGACGGAAGGGACAGATCTTCCTTTCCTGTTCCCCAATCAAAATGCTCCTACTGCATACTCTGAGGTTCCAGGAGAGAGCCACTTCTGTTCTCCCAACATTCTCCCCATTGCATCCCCACGAATGAAAATATTTCCTACAAGATTGGCAACAAATCCGTTTACTCACTATCCTATAACAGCTTCCTCATTTTTCACTTATAGTCAGTTTCGAAGGAATAATTAAGTCTGAAGATTAGTTGTGTGGAAACAAAAAACGACACAAAGGTCTTATGTGCGGTGGTTGTTGTTTTTGTACTGATTTAGAAATATAGTGACAGAATAATGAATTTTTAATTAATTTCCTTTTAGAGACTTTACGTTATCTGGCGTGTTTGGTCAGGTTTTTAAACGTTTATAACTCGGAAAATTTAGGCCTAGATCACGTCTATCCAACTAGTAAACAATACTAAATGTGTTAGTTAAATGCGATTTAGAAACGTTTAATTACATTTTTATTGTGACAATAGACACTGATGAAATTACAATTTTTTGTGTTTATGTCACGCAAAGTTTCCGGTTATGTCGCGATTATCGGGACTTCAGCTAAGGAACAAGTTTTTTCACGAACATGCGCTGCTGGGACGCTAATATTCAGTTGTGTGACAAGAACGAGCACTACAGCAAGTTTACAAAACAAAGAAAATTTAAATTTGACACTATTTCCTCTTAAATAAGTTTTTTTAGTGGATGGAGAAAATACCTGTGATCTCACTCGGCGGCCGTCTTGGTTATATTTTTACATTTATGATTTCTCTGTAAGTTTCTCTCATTTGGATGTGTTACTATAATGTTTCACCGAATGTAAATCCGTTATGCTCATGTCATTCTTCTCATTCCCTCTCCCTGACTTCTGTCCCCTACGCCAATCCCCCTCACCTCACTTTTCATCCCCCACTGCTTTTGCTAACTATTTACCTCCCTCCCTTATCCCAACAAGCTACGTATTTAAGCTGCAGACCGTTGTTTGCATAACCATAATATTCTGATGTGTAATTCGTGTATAGGTACGTGGTGTTGCTGGAGCAAGTACATAGGTAAATTTTACAGTTACCAACAATAGTTTCATTCTTACGGAAAAGTCGTCGAAAGCTCATACTACGTTTTTAACCGTTTTGCTGAAGATCATCAAGTGTGGCAGAAATTACTCATAAAGTAAAGGAGACCAACTGAGATGGAAAAAAAATCGATATAATTTTTTTAAAGATATTCATAATTTTTCGAGTTCTCTCACCCATCTACAGCATTAACGTACCTAACACTCCATGCTCCAGCGCGCAGAAAACCGAAGTAGGCTTTCTCTGATGACAAAATCTTCCTTCAGAGACACCATACAGAAATCGGAGAGGGTATTTACGTTATTCCGGAATATTTTAACCCGGTAAGTGGCAACATATTTAAACCATAATTTAGGGCTGTACGTCCTCTAGCGATATGATGCCTGTAATTTGACGTGGCTCTCATCTGTAGAAGAAATGCTAGGATAATTACCAGTGTACAACAAACAAAATCAATTCAGCAAAACTCGATTGTGTACCACGCTTTCAGTGCTTCCATCTTGGATGTCTTTCTAATGAAACTATTGCTTCCACTGGTAACGATCACCTTACATAACGAAATTCCTTCCTCCGATTCTAGCACTTAAGCATTCATGATCTATGTGCATTCAGTTGTTCAACACTTATGCCGTAGCTGATCGGTCAGCTTATTTGAATACAAAGCTTACGGCTGTTTCTTGATTCCTTCTACTACAATGAATATTTGTTTTGCTAGAGAACAGCCACGACGTGTTCGCAGCCTAGTGAGAGCCACCGAGGGTTTTTTTGCAGCAGAAGTAGTGTCACCACTAGCAAAAAGCTGACGTTAATTTGTGGGAATTCATAATAGCCCCCTCTATAAGGACGTACTTTTATGCCATGCAAAGACCGTAACAAAATTTCGAATTGTTATTTATATACTTAAAATTCCTTTGAGTATTTTGTCATGTTGATAACACAGTGATCTACGTATTACTAGACGTCTTAGTAAAAATGTTTTACAGTTTATTTTCAACTTCATATCACTGTTTCTTTTCCATTAATGTATTACATTCACACAAAAATTTACCTAATACGCACTCGTATAGTTCATGGGTAGCAAACAGTCAGCAGAAGTTGTCGCTCTTCACAAGATATTACTAAAAGGGTCAGTACATGCTTTTGGTGACCGCTCGTTCCGAATGTAAGAAACGCATAGTCCCAGTCTGATATTATTGATGTTGTATCTCAAACTCTAAATAGCGACCCTGTAACATTGATTCAGTGATAAAATAAACCGTGGTTGAGTATCATTCTCATTAGCGATTGATTCCACTTGCTTTCACATCTTGAAAGTTGCGTTTTTATGACAATACTCTTAATTTCATTTCGTGGTAATTTAATTTTACGTATTTGTGGCACCTTCCATGTCTCTTTTGCAAGTCTTTCCGCAAGATCACTGAATAACCCTCCTATGTGGCTTCTTACCCACGTAAACTGTACCTATTGGACGCCTGCATTGTGTGTTTTCCACATCTTGATTACGAGATATTTGCATCATCGTGGACTAACACAAAGTCTGAAGTAGCTTGCTCGCCAGGTTTCGAGAGGGTGCGTTTCTGGATGAGGTATCGAATACATTGCTTCCCCCTACTTATACCTCCCGAGGAGATCACAAATGTAAAATTAGAGAGATTAGAGCGCGCACGGAGGCTTTCAAACAGTCGTTCTTCCCGCGAACCATACGCGACTGGAACAGGAAAGGGAGGTAATGACAGTGGCACGTAAAGTGCCCTCCGCCACACACCGTTGGGTGGCTTGCGGAGTATCAATGTAGATGTAGATGTAGATGTACACTCTTGCTAACTGACTTAGTTTCTCTTTCTTGCGTTCACCTGATGGTCGTTCACTTCTCTCTCCTTGTGGAAAATTCGCAAGTTCTACAGTGTCACTAACTATTTATACCCATATATACCAGTGTCCACAACGCTAAGTGAACAAAATACGTGCTTGCGAAAGACCAGGCCAGTTTTTCCGAAGGATTCAGAACTTCCTACCAGGTAGAACTCAAGAAGCCATTCTTAGTGGTGCGAAATGGATTAATGTAGAAGTAACATAGAAGGGAGACATGGGAGTTACTGTTCACCGTCTCTGTTTAGGATATCAGGGAACAGTGCCAGAAGTTCTCTGATGACACTGTACACAGTGAAGCTGCATTGTCAGAAAAATGAAGGAGAATGGAGAAGACCTCCCGAGGATGGACAGTTCATGGAGGGACTGACATAACAGTTAACGAAAATAAATCTGACATATTTCGCATAATTACACGGAAAGACTTACTAATCTCCGATTATATTATCTGCGATTAACCATTGTTTATTGTAAAACTCTTAAGATATCTGTAACTAACTCTTCAGAACACCATACGTGGATCAATCAGTCGAGGCTAGCGCAGGAACGAATAGGCTAAAATTCGTTGAAAATTTTTAGACAGCCGTGAAAGAAATGGCTTCATCCACAGATAGGTTCTTTGTTATTGTTGTTAGTCTGAGACCCTTGTAAAATTAATAGAGCAGGCAGAGAAGTTCAAATGTAGGCCAACGTATTTCATCAGTGATTCTGTTAGTAATTGCGACAGTTGCTAGAGAAATGTATGTAGCAGACACTACAAGAGATGCGTAGTGTTTCCTGTTGAAATTCCGACATCGTTCGTTGCAAGAAGAGTGAGGGAACATTACCTCCTCCTACATACGACTCGGAGAATAGGCACCACAGGAAAATAAAAGAGGCATAACAATACTCATGCCTTCCACACACTGTTTACGAATAGGAGTGGAAACGGCGGAGACTTATGTCACCAAAGGCATCATCCACAACACTTCGTGAGATGGCTTCCGAAGAATTGACTGAGCTCAGAAAGTATACACTGCTGTGTAAAACTTAAGAACCGGACTAATTGGCGTTGGACCGTGAATAGAAGGAACTACTTACAGTGTAGAACAGAATGTAACTGAAAGAAATACACGATGAGACGTACAGAAAGTACACAATAACTGTCCCCGCGATTTATAATGTTCACCTGGACGTTACTACGGGTGGGGCATAGATCTAATACTCTGTGTGTACACAATGTTGTGGATTGGCAAGACAGCCAACCCACTACGAGAGGAAGCCGAAAGGCACGCGTTTTAACTCACGCAGGCTGGCGTGAGGTCTGGAACAGGTCAAGGAAGTTAGACTTTAGCAAAAAAGGACGTAGCTGTTGGAATACGTAACTTTAATCCGTAAATGGTGAACATCGCTCTTGACGGTACATGTTTTACAGCATCAATAGTAACTGGTAATGGCGCCTTGCTAGGTCGTAGCAAATGACGTAGCTGAAGGCTATGCTAACTATCGTCTCGGCAAATGAGAGCGTAATTTATCAGTGAACCATCGCCAGCAAAGTCGGCTGTACAACTGGGGCGAGTGCGAGGAAGTCTCTCTAGACCTGCCGTGTGGCGGCGCTCGGTCTGCAATCACTGATAGTGGCGACACGCGGGTGCGACGTATACTAACGTACCGCGGCCGATTTAAAGGCTACCACCTAGCAAGTGTGATGTTTGGCTGTGGCACCACACACAAAAAGGACAAAACATCTTACAGTGAAATTAGAAGAAGCAAGGACGGCAAACTTTAGAGTGCAGTGTAATTCCACTGTTAAATGCTGAGAAGATAGGTGGGAAGAGAAAATTGTTCTCTTTGAGGGGGAAGAATTGTCTAATGACGCTATGGAAGAAGGAATTTGAAGTTGACATGAAAGACGTAGGAGATCCAGTATTATGGTCAGTTTTTGGAAGAGCTTTGGAAGACTTAATGATAAATAAGGCAGAAGGGCTATGCAGCATTCCATCAACTGTTCAAGCTGGTGTGTGGACTCTATGACACTGGCGACTTACCATCAAACTTTCGGGATAACATCATCCATACAGTTCTGAAAAAGGCAAGACTTGATAAGTGCGAGAACCATCTCACAATAAGCTTAAACAGCTCATGCATCCAGCTTGCTGAGGAGAACTATATGCACAAGAATGGGAAACGAAAATTGGGGATGTGACAGACGACGATCAATTTGGCTTTATGTTAGGTAAGTAGGGCAGTTACGTCAACTGAGGCAGTTGACGTATCGCTTGAAGCAAGACGTAAGATCAGTCAACACTTTCATAGGATTTGTAGACCTGGAAAAGCATTCGACAGCGTAGAATAGTGCAGGATGTTCGAAAATCTGGAGAAAATATGATTAAGCTATAAGGAAAGATGGCTAACATACAATATGTACAAGAACCAAGGGTGGGAGACAAAGGAAGAAGTTCTCGGTTTAACAACGGTATAAGGCAGGCATGCAGTCTTGCTGCCCAACTGTTCAACCTGTACTTCGACGAAGCAACAGCGGTAAAAGAAGAAAGGTTACGGAGTGAGATTAAAATTCAAAATAAAAGGATATGAACGATAAGGTTCGCTGATGACGTTGCTAATCTCAGTGACAGAGTACAAGATTTACGGGATCTGCTGAAAGGAATGAAAAGTAGAGTCTGTGCAGAATGTGAACTGAGAGTTATCAGAAGAAATAAGAAAGTAATGAGAAGAATGAGAAATGAGAACAGCGAGAAATTTAACACCTAGTGACCACTAAATAAAAGTAGTTGAGTATTTCTGCTGCGTTGGAGGTAAAATGACCAATGACGGAGAGGCAAAATAACCAAGGATGGACGAAGCAAGTGGGGCATAAAACAGCACACTAGCAGAGACGCAAAAGGTATTTACGGCCAAGCGAAGTCAACTTGTACCAAACATAGGCCTTAATTTGAGAAATAAATTTCTGATAATGTACATTTGGAGTACCGCTCTATATGGTAGTGAATCATGTACCGTGGAAATCAGGAACAGAAAAGAGTCGAAGCAAATGAGATGTAGTGCTACAGAAGATTACTGAAATTTAGGTGGACTGATAAAGTAAAGAATGAGGAGATTCTCCGCAGAATGGATGAATAGGGGAACAAATGGTAAGCACTGAGAAGAGGAAGGAACAATATCGTAGGAGATGTGTTAAAACATCAGAGCATAACTTCTATGGCACTCCGGGGACTGCAGAGAGTACAGAGAGTAAAAATTGTAGAGGAAGACAGAGACTAGGATACATCCAACAAATAATAGAGGACGTGCCGAACAAGCGTTACTCTGTGATGAAGAGGTTGGAACAGGAGAGAAATTGGTGCTGGACGCATGAAATCAGTCAGAAGACTGACGGCAATATTATGTTTATGATCACCATGGATGGCTGTGCATGCTATACAACGTCATCGCATGCCATCCGCAGAGGTATTAAAGAGTTCCTCCACCAGCGCGGGTGACAACTGAAGTTTCTGTTTTCTTTTAATCCCTCTAGTGGTTCATGGTTTGCCGGCCGCGGTGGTCTAGCGGTTCTAGGTGCTCAGTCAGGAATCGCGTGACTGCTACGGTCGCAGGTTCGAATCCTGCCTCGGGCATGGATGTGTGTGATGTCCTTAGGTTAGTTAGGTTTAAGTAGTTCTAAGTTCTAGGGGACTGATGACCACAGATGTTAAGTCCCATAGTGCTCAGAGCCATTTGAACCATTTTTTTTTTTGGTTCATGGTTTTAATATCCTTTCTGATTAGCTTATGTGAAAAGTTAATTTCAGATAATGGTGTGAATTTGTCATTGAACAGGTTAAATTTTATGTTAGCATTTAGTTCATTATAAATTTCACCCCATGTTATCTCTTGTATACCATTCATAAAAACATCTGTCCTTGAGTCGTTAATTATTCTAAGTAATACCACCAAGGAGTAGCTATACAGTGAGGCACTATGTTGTTCACCCTAACTGAGTATAGTGATCAGAGAGAGCAATTGTTACTGAGCAAACATTAATTTTCTTGCTTTGAGCTTCACCAAAGGAATCATCATCAATTAGGATCCTACTGACTTTCTCTACTTGTGTTATAAAGTTAATACTGAGATCTAGTTGTGGGCTCGAAATAAAGTTTCCAGATCATTTCTCCTATCAGAAGCCTTTAGTAAATCTACATTTAAGTCACCACAGACTGTTTGCAGCTGTCTAACAAGTTGAATAGTAAGCAATCCAGATTACTCATAAGCATCTCAAAATTTTCGAGTGGGTATCTGTACACTGTCACAAGCACACACTTGTGTCCTGATCACTGCAATGTCTACTGGTCTCAATGTTTCTGAACTTGTGTTCTCTCTTAATATATGTAACAACTCCTCTTTTTCCAAAAGTACTCCTGCATGTGCTATTCTCTGACTACAGTCGCAGTCTCCATAAGTCTTGCTGTTTCAATGTTGTTTCTTCACGATTTCTCAATGACTCACAAATTATTCACAAATACTTTAAAAATAGATTAAAAATGTCTTGACCGCAATAAAATATTTAGTTGCAGTGGTTACCAGTTCCGGTCAGAATATGACCATTTTCAGACCACAATGGTAGGCGGGGCGGTGTAGTGCTCTGTATGTAAGTTATCTAAACCTGTGGTTATATGGTGCTCAGATAGGGACAGAATGTCTATCTTTTAAGACCTCTCTTAATTTTCCTAAGAGACAAATTATTTGACATTATTACTCAGTCCTTTAATATTTTGAAGAAATAGACTAACCTTTCATTTCTGTACGTTGGGCTCTTCTGTGAATCCTGATTCTAACTTAAAACAGGCACCTCTCTGACAACTGTAACCGCAGGGATCTTGCTTTGTGTGAAGACTGTCGCACGTATATTATCTACAAGGTCAGCCAATATACCTTGCCCTCTCCAGTTCAGGTGTATGCGGTGTCTACTACATCCCCATTTCCCATTGATAGGCAATAGGCACTGCACTCGTATGAGATTTCGTTTCAGTCAGCAGGAGCAACAGTCACATGACTCACAGAAGTGGTAACTCAGGACCGGTCAAGGCGCCTTAGGACCTCCACAAAACGCACTTTTGTGTGTGTAGCTGCTATCCCTATTCCATGCAGACCACCCGTGATGCCTTCATTACTGTCGTTAGCCAGGCTGTTACTGCTCCACGTACTACAATAATCTGATCCTCTTTGCCAAAATCTTCCCTATGTCACCTGGCTAAGACTTGCACTTGGCCACACAGCAGTTGTGTCCTGGAACCTAGTTACTCATTTTCCGTGTACCATCAATCGCATAGCTACTAACTGGCAGCAAGACACTTCTCTTCCTATTCTCTTTAAGCAGCGACCTGCACTGAGTTTCTTTGCTAGCAGTCTGCAGCAGCCTACTGCGACCTACATGTGTATGGGGCTCTTTTCCTCTTGCTTCAGGTAGCGAGTCAAATTTATTCGATACTGTAAACTCAAATGTAGATGAAGAAGCTGATGAGCTGTACCCCTTTCCTCCATTATTTGTTATCTTTACCCTATGCCTACGATCTTTTCCCCCTTCATCCTATCTAGTTCAAATGTTTCGTATTCTAATTCAGCCTGAAAGGCACAATCCGTAAACTTTTCCTCCTGTTCAGCGATTCTCTTGTCTTTTTTGCATAGCCTACAGTTCCATGGGAGAGCCTACGAAGTTCCCCATTTAGTTTCCGACGACAGCCACCCAAGGAAATTCTGACCCACTGTCTACACATACCACTCCCTTTGCGACTGCCCTATGGCAGCATCCACACTTACCATACGTGGAAATACAGTTTACACACTTAAAAGTAGAATTAAATCACTTAACACACTTTATGCTACACGAATTTCGAGCCACAAAAATTAGGTCAATAGGTTAATGCTTCAGGTGTACGATACAAGGTAAATAGTTAATTATTTCCGCTTACAACAAGAACTTAGCACTCATTTCGTTACAGTATATATTAATTAACTAAACCACAATAGAATGGAACTTTTAATGTAACTTTAATGTACGGAAACTGGATGTGCGGAGAGTACTACTGCCAAAGTATCTAAATCAAACGACTGAAGATGTACGGTACGCTACTTTCCCGAAATATGAACTTAGCAGTGAATGGTCTAACAAAGTAATTTTCTGGAATGATAAACATGCCATTTAATTGCGTTTCTCCAAGTTAACTACTCAAAAACGTAAACAAGAATACGGTTATAGGCGGGCCTTACGATCTTTTCGTGTTTTCTGGAATAACACGCAAAAAAGTGATGTCCTTGGTAGTAAGCTGAAGAAACACACTAATACACGTAGTTAATGTCTAATTTTTGATAAACTAAATGTTATTGCAATCACAATAACTTACGTTTAAGAGAGTGCAAAAACTCAAGCGCCTGGGCTGATGCAGGACTGCTATACTGTTGACACATACATCTACATAGACATTTACATCAAAATGCATATTTTGGAAACCAGTACTAACTGCAAGGTGGAGGGTACTTAGCATGGTATCATGCGTTAGGATTTCTTCCCTCTCCAGTAGCGTCTGGAGCGAGGGAACAATGACAGCTTATGTACCTTTGCGCTGTCTGTAACTTGTCTAAACTTGTCTTCATGGTCCCTATATGCAAGATAGAGATATGAAGACTGTCTCTAAATTTTTCACTTGTTACTGTTTCTTGTAACTAGATAAATAGGCTTCCAATGAATAAATGGTGTCTATCTTCAAGGTCTGTCAGGTAAGGTTCTACAACATTGGCGTTAAGCTCTTCGCCGAGTCAAACACCCGTTAGCATTCGTACCAGACTTCTTTGCGTACGTTCAATATTTCATGTTAGCCCACCTTGGTTATGGGTTCCACACACCTGTCTAATATTCGGAGATGGCAAGCACAAATTAGTTGAAAGCAGTCTCCTACGTTTCCGAGCGGATTAGCGTCGAGGTCTGGTGTGCCGGCCAATCTGCGGATGGTTTTCCAGGCGGTTTTTCATCTGCCTCGGCGAATGCGGGCAGGTTCCCCTTACTCCGCCTCAGTTACACTATGTCGGCGATTTCTGCGCCAACACTGTCTCCACGTACGCTTACACTATAATTACTCTACCACGCAAACATTTGGAGTTACACTTGTCTGGTGTGAGACGTTCCCGTGGGGGTCCACTGGTGGCCAAACCGCACAATAACCCTGGGTTCCGTGTGGGGTGGCTGTGGGGTGAGTGGACTGATGTCAGGTTGTGAACCACTGAGGGCTACGGCGGGTACGAAGCCTCTCCGTTGTTTGTAGGTCCCCAGGTCAATACAATACAATCTCCTATGTACACTGACTGCATTTCTCTAATATCCTACCAATGAGCCGTAGTGTTCCTCGAAAGCTTTTTCTACTGGCACAAAAAAGTGTTTAGTTTAATAATTTATTTTTAGATGATGTCATAGACCGGCACCTATAAATGTTGAAAACTACTTCCATCTGCTAGAAGAGTTGCTACATTTTCTGCTAACAAATAGCGAAGACTGTACATCCATAGATTTACTGGTGCTGGGTATTTCTGTGTTGCCCTGCTTCAACCACCTCGTCGTATGTGTTGCACTTCATAACTGTCCTCTGCTTTCAGCTAATTTATTGCCACTTATTTTCACAGTACTTAGAGAATCAGGAACGCGAGAATATTTGGCGCATCAGGTGAGGATGGTAGTGGCCGCATTGGCGGCTGATGCCGGTCACGAACAGAGAACATACGCTCCTGCGGGACGAAGCAGTAGCCACCTAAATTATGCACCGCCCGGCGCCTACGGTGCTCCGTGTAGGCTGCCTGCGCTTCACTTGCAGTGGGAGCATCTGAGCACGCTGCATTCATCACGTTGTGACCTGGATTTGTGACTGGCACGGCCCTGAAATAATTGCTATTGGCAGCTTTCATGTATAATATCAGCATCAAACAATACGACTGCAACATTAAATTCTAGAAGGCTAAAACTATTTTACACATACAACATAACACGCCAAATTTTTTACATAAATATTAACAAATCATTAAAACCTGTACGTAGAACTAATAACGGAATAGCCCTGAACAGTTTTATGAGATAGAAATGTACGTGCATCTGTGATAGCAGCCACTTCAAATTTTAAATGAGACAAGAGATTTGCAAAACAGGAGGTTTTTGGACAAGCGTCACATTTTAAGTAACATATGAATCAGTTAACGCAAGGGGTTACTGTGAGTATCTCGACAGATGGAAATTGATACTTTATGTAATAATGACTGTTGTATTTTGTGATTTTTCAAAACGATGGTATATTTTATGCCACAGTAACGAAAGTAATTGACTGTGTCAGTGTCGTTATTGTAAGAGGTTTTAACAGTTTTAACAGATTTGGGGAGTTTGTTTTTAGGCAGCCGCAGTTATATTGTATTAATGGTATGATCTAAGAAATGCAAGTTTAGTTCGCTGATATTTGGCCATGTTATAAAAACCACATTATGTTTTATGTAGTGAGAACTATTGTTTTCATACTGATGAAATTATGGGGACTTTTTTAATTACGATACATACGGCCTACTGTTGAACACAAGTGGTCAGTTTTACCACTGGCATGAATTTTAATAAAACCTCGACGTATTTTATGCAGCAATAGCGGCTCCACATTTTTGGGAGCCTTATGGTTCCCAAACAGCTGTGTCAATAGCTTTACTACACTTGTGCTGCGAAAGAGATTTGCTGTATACTATATTTTCTCCTGATTCGTAGTTGAACTGAGATTATGCTTTGTGAAATGACACTTACTAGTGGTTATGGGCAGTCATATATCTGATTAGGTCGTTAGAGCATACCTGAAAATGGTCTATTTATGACTTAAACTGGGTGTGCAATAAAGTAATTAATATGATTGTGTGAAGTCACGATTTTTTGTAAAATTTCTAGAAACTGTAAATCATTGACTCCTCAAAATAATGTGATTCTACAACTGGTTCTGTTTGTAGCGTTATGGTAATCAGTTTTAACTCACATTTTTTACTTTAGCAATAATATCAAGGCTCTTAATGCACGCATTACACTTATAAGACGTCTGTAGCATATTCATTGACTCTCCTTAAAAAGTCACGATGTAAACTTATTCTTTGAACATTGTTCCTACATTTTTGTATTGACTGTGACTACTACCCTAACAGAGAAAGGACACGTTGTGCCGTTAAATACATTACGCAAAGACTGAGAAGCGTTTTGCTACAGCAGAAATGTTACAAAATACGTTACTGTATGCAGTATGTTACGTGTTGGAATGCCCCAGGGAAATCTGTTAGTGACGCCGTCGTTGTTTATATACATAAATGTAAATCTGGCTATTAATTTGTATTACTGGCGTTTTCTCTCAAAATTAATACTACATTCACCAATCCGTTGAGTAGTTTCCTTTTGGTACTCTGATCGCAGAACTACGTCGCTAACTTTTTTTAATAATTAGTGCCCTTTACAATTTACAATACTGTTACATCTTAACTACGCGACATACAAACACATTTGTCTTTGTACGCTTGTGATCTCCACATATTGTCTAATATGTGAGTTATTGGACTACAGCATTAGTGAAACAGATATGACCACTGTTCCCTGCCATATTCATTCCTTCATGCCATGTTCTAGAAGTGAAGTCTATTATTACTAACCAACGTGTCCTGGGTCACATTTCCGACAAGAACCACTGCTTATGTTTTCAACAAAAATCATCAGCAATGACGCGGAAGGCTTCCGTTATAAGTTGTCATCCGCACTAGGCCAATGACCTTGTGAAAGAAGACAGAAGAGCGGATAGTGTTTCGTGACACGCTGTTGTGCTTGGACTGGGAAAGTGCCGCTATTCCGGGAGAATCAGCAAAGATCAATGGCATTAGGATACAGAAGCCAATGGAAGCCACTGTGTTAAAGAGTGTGCCGTTTCTCATATTTAATAGAGTAGTTGAACATATTTCGCTAAACTGTTAGCTATTGCAACATCCCGATCACGAGCGCTTAAACACAGTAATAATGCAATTCTAGGTCAGATAAACGTCCATTAAATACCGGACAAGACGCAATGGGTAAGTGATTAAACTGTCTATTTTTTTGTTCTAAATGTATATCTGGTTACATGTTAAATAAAGCTCTTCCCTACTTAAAAGTAATAGAACCCAGTAGGTTGTCCTCTACGGAGAGTGGGCAGAAATCTGCGGTTGTTCGCTGATGATGCTGTGGTGTGCGGTAAGATGTCGAAATTGAGTGACTGTAGGAAGATACCAGGCGACTTAGACCAAGTTGCTAGTTGTTGTGGTGAACGGTAGCTAGCTCTAAATGTGGAACAATGTAAGTTAATGAGGATGATACTGTATTACTAGTGGCCTGCTTGATACAGTCAAGTTGTTTGCATATCTTGGCGCAACGCTGCAAAGCGATATGAAATGGAACAAGCATGTGAGATCTGTGGTAGGGAAAGTGAATAGACGACTTCGGTTTATAGGGAAAATTCTAGGGAAGAGTGGTTCACCTGTAAAGAAGCCCGCGTATTGTACGCTGGTGAGACCTATTCTTCAGTATTATTCGAGAGTTTGGGAACTGTGTCACGCCGGCTTGAAGAAGGACATTGAAGCAGTTCAGGAGCGGGCTGCTAGATTTGTTACCGGTAGGTTCCAACAACATAAAATTTTTATGGAGATGGTTCGTTAACCCAAATGGGAACCCCTGGAGGGAAGGCGACTTTCTTTTCGAGAAACGCTATAGAGAAAGTCTGGAGATTCGGCATTTGATTCTGACGGCCCAATGATGCTACAGCTACCAACATTCATTGCGCATAAGGACCACGACGATAAGATTAGGATTCACACGGAGGCATACAGACAGTCATTTTTCCCTTCCTCTATTTGCGAGTGGAACAAGAAAGGAACTGTCTAGTAGTGGTACAGAGAATTCTCAGTCACGCACCTTGCAGAGGCTTGTGTATCAGCTATGTAGATGCAGATGCAGTAAGGTTTAAGGATCAACGAATCGATATTAGTTCCTAGAAATAAACATGGCTCTCTAGATTCACGCAATATTCCTCAACTAAAATTCTACAATGCATATAACAGACTGAAAATCCGTACAGTTACTTTATGAAAGCTCGGTAAAAACGAAGAAATACTGGAATGACGATATTCAACGCATGTTCTCGAAAACAAACGTTACTAGCACTACATCTTGTAATCTCTGGCTGAGCCTTTATTATTTTACTCAATAAATTCATTGAAATAAACTAACCTGCTCCAACTAACATCAGATGTCATTCCGATATTTACACACTGCAACGACTGACTCACGCATGTTTTCAGTGGAATCTTTAGAAAATGGTGTTGGCGTCTGGACGGTTTTTGCTAACTGATTTACTGTAATGCTGCCAACACCGCGCACACTGTATGACCAGGTACTTCTTTCCCCAGCGAGTCTTATCACTGCAGGAAGGAGTGTTACTTGTGTAAATGGTTTTCAAAAGTATTGATACCCGGTTCATCCCTCACCTGTAGCTTTATTCTGTCGCTCAGCTATATATATGCTTTTTTTTTCATATCTCCCTAGCCTAACGTCGTAGTAGGAGCGAATAATAGAGGTACACGGACGGTCAATGGAAATGCCTGAATTCTGTTGTTGAAGTTGACTGACTGAAAGGATTTAACTCCAAATGATTTCGTGGAATGGTTTTGGAGCTCGTGTAGTCGGAAGTTAACCAGGAGTTATCACGAATCCAGGACTGGAGTCGAGAGCCATGTAGCGCGCAGCAAACGTCATAAAAGTTCTGTGTGTACGACGTCGGTAGCGGGTGATCAATAAAGTTGTTCCCGTGCTACGGACAACCGAAAGATATAGCCTGTGTGTTTTTTTTTCTTTTTTTTCTTTCCATGTGAGGATGGGACGGGTTGAGCGGCTTCGTGGTTTTTCCTAGCAAACGTCTGACATAATGAGCGAGCACCTGTTCGGCATGTGAAAGCCTGACACCTAAACATGGAGACCTCAGACAGATGTAGGTGGTGTTTGACGTTGGTGAGGTGGACGTGGCGAAACAATACATTCCATTTGTCATAAGTGCGAACTTGAAGTGAGATGATTCGTTTGTGTCCTTCTCCATGCAAGGCGGCAGCCAATCCACCTTTCACGTGATTTTGTAGTTTAACAGGTCTGGCAGAGTATTTTTTTCTGAACTGTATGATTTTCCACATACTTCCGTCATGCAAGTGTAGAAGATCACGCTGGGAACCGAATTCGTTGATGGTGGAATTTTAGCTTCATTTTTATTATACTTAGTATTCAGCACCGTTCCTAAACATGGATAATTGCTAAACTGCATGAATGCAGATGTAATCGCAAACATATGTGCATATGTAGATTCGGTTGGAGTTCCTTTGTTCAGCTATGAAGCAGGGCTGGGAACAGCCGTTGAGTTTAAAATTTTGAAGGTGGCTTGGGCTGGCGGAGCCTCTGTCTGACGAGATATTCTTTATACATGGCCTCTGAATTGGTCTCCTGGGACCCTACCGCAAATCAAGCGCCTGTTAAAATTGTAGACCTTGAACAAATAGAATATTCTGAGAGAGGGAATCAGGCGCTGTGTCTCCTATCTTTTGACTGGAGGAGATGCCTGGTACCACTGAAAAAATTTGTCCCCCCCTCCCCTGTCCATATACCCCTATAGCCGAAGAGGTAGTCTTTCGAACGGAGTAGCAGCCACAGCACTGGATTCTGGTGACTATGACGAGCCGTTTCTGTGCGCACAAGGAAGATGGTTTTGGACGGGATTTAGTTTAGATTTTCGTGTTTTTTAAATCTATTGTGAAATGTATTATGGGGTCTCATGAGTGATAACTTTACGGTTGTTTAAATAAATTCAGATAGAGCCGACTTTGTTCTTCATCCGGTCACGATTCACCACATGCATCGTGATCCCGATTACATTTCCTGCTTGTACATTTCTGACAGAGTCCACCAATAAACTTTCCGGTTAAGTCTGGGCAACAGTAAGTCGCGTAATCTGCTACGCGTGCCGCACACCGCTCGGGGTGTGGTCGACGTTGCGCTACTGAAAGGAAACTCAATGGATTAGACGAGACGCTATTTTCATACTAGTTTAGCTAAAAGCACTTTCCGTTTTTAAATGGCAGCGATTTGTAAAGTCATTCTCCGCAACAAGTGATCTAGCTTCTTTACCGTGTCTCCACGCATTGTTTTTGTCCATTGCATAACTGAGGTATGGTGACGTCTCAATTACCGTGGTTGCAATACCTAACTATGCTGCAGTCGGAATCACCAACTTGCTGAGTGTAGTTCTCGCACGGTTGTCAAGAGCAGATGAAAGTATCAGATCGCTTACAACCCAATGGTCACGGATCCAAAATCGTCGCTAGCCACTTAACAGCGGCTCATTAGTACCCACGAAAACACTATCACAAAATGGTCTTAAACAGACAGATGGATACTGCGCTCTAAATCTACACGTATGCTCTACAAACCGAAGTGCATGGCAAAGGGTGCCTCTCATTGAAAGACGTAGCCCGTTCCATTCACGTATAGAGCTCTCTGTCCGCACTATAAATAGTCTGTTCTTAGCGATCCTTACGGGAGCGACTAATGCGATGTTGACCGATACATTGTTGCATTTTCCTAAATTACTTACTCAATAAATAAGTGTCATGTGACTAGGGCCTCTGGTCGGGTAGACCGTTCGCCGGGTGCAAGTCTTTCGATTTGACGCCAATTCGGTGACTTGCGCGTCGATGGGGGTGAAATGATGATGATTAGGACAACACAACACCCAGTCCTTGAGCGGAGAAAATCTCCGACCCAGCTGGGAATCGAAACCGGGCCTTTAGGATTGACATTCTGTCGCGCTGACCACTCAGCTACCGTGGACGAACGTTTGCTTAATGCTGATTCGTGAAACTCCGTAAGTAAATTCACGGTGGATTCTGCCTTCAAGCGACTGCCAGTTCACGCTCTCCAGTGGATGAAACAGACGTGTGACCATTCATGCTGTCCTTTTCTTCTATACGTCCATATCTATATCGTATGCGTCCCACACGCTTGACTTACGTTTTAGGATGGGTCACACGACTGTGGACACTTTTTTTCTGGTACTATACCAATGAAACTATTTCTGCCACTTGCTTTATTACAAGTCAGCCTACGTGATCATTCGATTTCATACACCTAAAAATTACTACACCCTAGTATAGACATGGTGTATAAAAACATGTGTCCTTCCACACTTTGCATACTTTGTGGACAACTCGTGGCGTTTTCCGTATTTGGCCGAAATTAATTTAACATACGCTTCCTCCGAACATCGTCTTTAGCCACAAGAGGTGAGCACATCAAGGATTTCAAAGGTTCCCAAAGGAAAGACTTCATTGCATTCAAATATGGCGATCTGGCAGTTTTAGCTAAACAAGTACGAAACTATCATTCCGTCTGGTCCACCTCGACCTAGCCACCACCTACTCGGAAACTATCGAGATACTAGAGAAACGTCAGTGTAAAGTGAGACGGAGCAACATCGTCCATAAATGACAATCCTTGTATGACGTCTAGAGGTACAGCATGAAGTAAATGAGTCAGAGAAATTCCACATTCTTTTGTCCATTAAGACTTTGCGGAAAGAAGAAGGGGACAATGAGATGGCCACCAATATTTCCCCATGCCACACGTTGGGATTGAAACTGTCTTTCTTGTCCTTCTTCATGAGAGTTCTCATACGCCTAGACGTGATTGCTATGGTCCGATGGTCTGATCACCTGAAAAGCCAGGCTTGCCAGTTAATGATGATGATGTTTGGTTTGTGGGCCGCTCAACTGCGCGGTCATTGGCGCCCGTACAAAGGCTCAATGTTTGCACAGTCCAATACTTAATTCATCCAATCTAGCAACTTTTACGAATGATGATGAAATGATGAGGAGGAAACAAACATCCAGTCCCCGTTCAGAGAAAATCCCAAACCCGGCCAGGAATTGAACACGGGACCCCGTCATCCAGAGGCAGTAACGCTACCCACTAGACGACGAGCTGCGAACTTGTTAGTTAAGAGGGTAACTGACATGTACTGCAGAAACACAGAAATCTGTCCTAACATCCAATGACAGAAAGTTGTTCTTGGCTAAAAATTTGCCTCATTTAATACTCCCATCCACTGATGCCTATATGTGTACACAAGATACTCATGCAGCACCTTCCAGAACGCCTTCACTTCTCGCTCTTATCCTTGCACTTCTAGATCGAATTTCATCCACAGTGAGAAACACGTTCTCAGGTGTTCGTACATCCGTACATCGAGTGCTATCCCACAATCTACAACTCTATTATCAGATGAGCTTGTCTCTCTGAAGCGTTGATGGGATCGTAGCAACATTACTTCAAAAGGTAACTGCGGGTCGGATTAACGTTTAGCATAAAGTTGGCATGCTGCGACGTATTACCTAAAACACACAATAACCGTGCTGAAGTTGTGAAACTGTGTTCGTGACTGTAATGTATTCATCTACAGTATCAATTGAAACTACAACCAAGATGATACGTTCATACTATCTAATTTTCTGGAATCGCCTGAAGGCGATTTAGATAAATCACGGAAAACCTGAATCAGGTTGGCCGGACGCGGATTTGAACCGCCGTCCTCACGAATGCGAGTCCAGTGTGCTAACCACTGCGCCATTTAGCTCGGAAAATGTATGGGGTAAGAAAGCTGTTGTGCAATAGGAGAAGTTGTGACATATCTCCGAGTGAACTCGGTTTTGTTAAAGGCAGCCAGTAATGGCGTTCAGTATTAAATTTATTGGTAATTTGTTTTGTGGAAAGAAATCGTATTTTATACTCATTGAATTTTATTTAGTTTCGAAGTTACGAGATTCGTGGTCTAATTTACTTTTGGAAATCTGATTCGCTGAGATTAGAAATAATAAGATTATATATGTGGTCGAGACGATCTAAATGTCTGCCTAACATACTAGCCAATAAGAATTCAGCATTTCCCACGCTCAGGGCTTTGTGCCTACGATCTGTGACACGATGTAGTCGCTCAGGAGCCGTCATCTGCTAAACACCTATGTTAAACAGCGCTGATAAAAGTTGTACCAAAATTAAGGCACAAGCTCGTTTGGTCGTTTCTCGTGCAGTTGACGAAAAGCGACTACAGTCTTTGGAACTTTGTGGCAGTTTGAGCTTCGTTAGTGGTTTACCTTAGGAGACATTCGCATGTAAACATTTCATGCCGTACATGAATTCCGAGTGGCGTGTTTCGTGCAGATTACAAGAAACCTACTGAACGAATTAATGCGTTAACTCGCAAGTTGTCATGGGTCAGTGACTGTTAAGAACGTTCGAAATATCGGGTCAGACTAAATATCTTCTGGTTGCTTTCAGGTGTGAACTTGTAACAGAGACAGTCAGTAACATTGCATAACTGATGTCGGGATTTTAAATAAGGACTTGACAGTCATTTTCCTTGTTTTGAAGACAATAAACCAATTTAATGGAAATTTTAGGCATTTTTTCAAACGAGTCCTGCAAGAATCCCGAACGCTCGATAGTTAAACTAACTTTCAGCTCTAACCCATGAGCTGGAGCTATGCGGTCTTTGTGTTGTAGATATTTAGTCAAATTATCGTCAACGCTGCTTTTGGCAGCTAAACCAGTGTCTACGATCGCAGAGTGATAAGGCAGACAACCTGGAACTTACCCAGGGATTTGGACTGATTCTTTAAAGAATAGTGAGAGAACGACCTGACCTGTCGCAACAGTAGTTTCCCGTGCCAAAACATCATATGTGTTGTCGTGCTCAGATACAGTGTTACAGGTTGGCAGTGGGAACAACACGTCACAAATAAAACATTGCTAATAAAGACCTAAACATTCCACAAAGATCTGCCTAAGAGGTATACCATAAATAGACTATATGAAACGCACCTGCCAACAGCTCCAAGCAGATGCATGGTGCTAGAATAACAACTCGCTTACTGCAATCCGCTGGGGCCATTGCGACAACACATCTGATCCCTTTGGTGTCCGGAAACGTTGGGCCCATCCTGCGGTCAATCAGCGAGTGATCCCAATGCCCGTACGATTTTGGTGGTAGCTACGGACTGCTGATGACCACATCACAAGGAATGACGTAGTCGGTCCCTGCGTGTATATACAGATGAAATCAAGTCAAGTCATTACATTTCAAAAAGACTTGTCATATAGCAGGTGTCTTATACGGAGGTATGTTTGAGAACATGAGCACACTCCTCCACACGTTGCCCATAACCCATGTGATCACGAAGGCAGCCAAATGCGTACTGAGCAGTAGTTTGGTATTCACCCACCCAGAGTCCACATGAACGTCACCACCTGAACAGTCCAGTGGTGACATTATTGATATTTGATACCTGGGAAACCATCTCTGCACTCAAGTCTCGACTTCCTGTTTGTGTGTGAACCAACGTCCTTAAACACATGAATGGGGTTTTCCATCCCTCCTCAAAATGCTACGCTCCTAATCGCATCTGCTGGTGACGAAGAGAAAGTTCATACAACTGTGATGTAGTAAATGGTGGTAAATATACCATTTGCACTATCCTATCCTACCAATTGTACAATAGTTTACACGAGTCAAACGGATCGCTTAAAACACTCATCACCACCTTACGATGATTCTTCATTGTATTTTTAATGTTTCAGACTAACACGCAAACATTATGCAAATCAAGTAACAAAACTGCTGTCACATATCGATCGCAGCGCTAAATATAATCGAGCTCTTAAATGCATCGATGTTTGAGAATACGAGTACAAGTACCCTTCGCCAGCATAACGTTTCCACTAAACATATCTGGCGAAAAAAACTTCTAATCGCACACACACATGTGGTTGCAAGGCGTGAGCTGTAAACCAAATCCGGCCACGATAGCAGTTGCGGTCACAATAGATCCACAGGTGCAACAGAGATAGTCGCCGTGGGCGCCAAACTGTCAACTAGTCACTTCACATGACGGGGAATAATCGTTCGCGCTAATACCACTTATATTGAATCTTCTCACCCAAGACATAAGTCCACTTCTTTCTTTACCAGCACACTGACAAGTTCACTATTCGGCCATCCAGAGGGCGCCGTCACCAAGACTTGTCACCTCCACTGCTGGCAGGAGCCGACAAGTCTCAGCGTTCCTTTGAGATGCCGCTCGTACGAGGCTAAGCCATATCTTCCTGGGCACTGCAATATTTGACATATAGATCTAACCGTAGTTCAACACTGACATAGACTCCCCACATTAATCCAACTTCACCCAATCCGAAATTGTGATGTCGTTGTCCATACACCTACCATTTTTCTTGTAAAATGTACATTTCATCCTTTTATACCAATTATTTTCGAAGTCAGAACAAATCCGACTATACACGCGTTTTCCCGTATAAAGTACCGTTGCTTGTTTTGAAAATCCAGTACAACAGTAAGACAAGGGCTATATTTCCTCTGATACCACTTATATTGAATCTTCTCACGCAACATATATGTCCACTTCTTTCTTTACTAGCATACTGACAAGGTCACTACTCGGTAAGAGGCTTGTTTTTATCTGCTTAATACCTCATAATAATACAGTATTAAATTTATTTTAGCTCATGACGGAGTGCTGAGAGCATGCTGTACTATCAGATTAATACTATGTTATGTTTTAGTAGTCTTCAGTCTACATACTGGTTTGATGCAGCTCTCCATGCTACTCTATCCTGTGCAAGCTTCTTCATCTCCCAGTACCTACTGCAACCTACATCCTTCTGAATCTGTTTAGTGTATTCATCTCGCTGTCTCTCCGCACTTCCCTCCAGTACTAAATCGATGATCTCCTGATGCCTCAGAACGTGTCCTACCAATCGATCCCTTCTTCTAGTCAAGCTACGCCACCAATTCCTCTTCATTAATTACGTGATCTACCCATCTAACTTCCGCATTCTTCTGTAGCGCCACATTTCGAAAGCTTCTATTCTCTTCTTCTCTAAACTATTTATCGTCCATGTCTCACTTCCATAAGTGGCTATACTCCAAACGAATACTTTCAGAATAGACTTCCAGACATTTAAATCTATTCTCGATGTTAAAAAATGTCTCTTCTTCAAAAACACTTTCCTTGCCATAGCCAGTCTACATTTAATATCCTCTTTACTTCGACCATTATTAGTTATTTTGCACCTCAAATAGCAAAATTCATCTACCATTTTAAGTGTCTCATTTCTCAATCTAACTCTCTCAGCACCATCTGATTTAATTCGGCTAAATTCCATTAGCCTCGTTTTGCTTTTGTTGATGTTCGCCTTGTACCCTCCTTTCAAGACACTTTCCATTCCGTTCAACTACTCTTTTAGGTCCTTTGCAGTCTTTGACAGAATTACACTTTCATCAGCAAACCCCAAAGTTTTTATTTCTTCACCATGGATTTTAATTCCTACTCCAAAATGTTCTCATGTTTCCTTTACTGCTCGCTCAATATACAGATTGAATAACATCGAGGATAGGCTATTACACTGTCTCACTCCCTTTCCAATCACTGCTTTCCTTTCGTGCCCCTCGACTCTTATAACTGACGTCTGGTTGTTGTACAAATTATAAATAACATTTTGCTCTCTGTATTTTATCCCTGTTTAATATTTTTTTTGTGGAATCTAAAACTTAAAAACCTCTCTCACACCGGCCTGATTTAGCTTCACTGATCAGGATAGTGAAAACATGCGTATGTTAAGGGAATTTTCATTCACAAAGCAGGCTTATCACATTCACACAGTTCAATACTGTTCTATCCCGATTAAATTGAGCTTACTAAAATTCCATAAGGCAGTGAAGCAATTTCGAAGTCTCGGTGCGACGAAAATTGTCAGTCGATCTCCTGGAAACATTTGTAATAATTATTAACTTTCGGTGATCACATGGGGAAGACCGGAGATCTGCTGGTAAGACCGTATTAGCCTATTGATTTGAAGTAACTGGATATCTTGAGCATACAAAACGGCAGGTTCGTCCAGTGTAAATCAGACGTTCCCCACTGATCCCGTGCAACACAGCGTAGTAAGCAGACACTGTCAATAATAATCAGTTAAATAATACGCGAACACACTTACATTAGTTTACTTGATGTATTAAATTCCTTCTCATACAGAATCTCATCAAGATGGCGACTAGCTCAACAGTACATACATATACATCCTCCTTCTTTCACGAATAATCGGCAAGAAGCAATTCATTCTTTTCATAAGAGAAAACATAGATAGCAGAGAAGCTATTCCATGGAGTAAATGGACGCTCCAAGGAATAATTTGGCTTGAAACTGGTTTGCATTGATAATCGGTAAGATAAGAAGAGATATTTCGAGATATGTACTGAGTTATATAATTTATAAAATTTCTGAAAATATCGCGTAGAGACCGCAGCAAGAGACATTACATCGCCCCTCGCAGCGAGCAAAGTTGATATGTATCCACTTTGAGAGATAACTATTGGCTTAGCTAACTCGTTAGAATTTGTGGAACATAGGTTCCTATACATTTTTAGAAGTTAGTAAGATTTTTTTGATTACAAGAATTGAAAGAGATTTGGTATCTTCGTTACCTAGATACCTAGTTGTTGCTTTCACGTGTACTGGGGCATACCCGCATCCCAGGTACACAACCAGGGAAGATGGACTTATATACACTCCTGGAAATTGAAATAAGAACACCGTGAATTCATTGTCCCAGGAAGGGGAAACTTTATTGACACATTCCTGGGGTCAGATACATCACATGATCACACTGACAGAACCACAGGC
The DNA here is from genome assembly GCF_021461385.2 of Schistocerca piceifrons. Classification (NCBI taxonomy): domain Eukaryota; kingdom Metazoa; phylum Arthropoda; class Insecta; order Orthoptera; family Acrididae; genus Schistocerca; species Schistocerca piceifrons. The sequence continues at coordinate 515,869,555 of NC_060143.1, forward strand.
ACATAGACACAGGCAACAGAGCATGCACAATGTCGGCACTGGTACAGTGTATATCCACATTTCGCAGCAATGCAGGCTGCTATTCTCCCATGGAGACGATCGTAGAGATGCTGGATGTAGTCCTGTGGAACGGCTTGCCATGCCATTTCCACCTGGCGCCTCAGTTGGACCAACGTTCGTGCTGGACGTGCAGACCGCGTGAGACGACGCTTCATCCAGTCCCAAACATGCTCAATGGGGGACAGATCCGGAGATCTTGCTGGCCAGGGTAGTTGACTTACACCTTCTAGAGCACGTTGGGTGGCACAGGATACATGCGGACGTGCATTGTCCTGTTGGAACAGCAAGTTCCCTTGCCGGTCTAGGAATGGTAGAACGATGGGTTCGATGACGGTTTGGATGTACCGTTCACTATTCAGTGTCCCCTCGACGATCACCAGTGGTGTACGGCCAGTGTAGGAGATCGCTCCCCACACCATGATGCCGGGTGTTGGCCCTGTGTGCCTCGGTCGTATGCAGTCCTGATTGTGGCGCTCACCTGCACGGCGCCAAACACGCATACGACCATCATTGGCACCAAGGCAGAAGCGACTCTCATCGCTGAAGACGACACGTCTCCATTCGTCCCTCCATTCACGCCTGTCGCGACACCACTGGAGGCGGGCTGCACGATGTTGGGGCGTGAGCAGAAGACGGCCTAACGGTGTGCGGGACCGTAGCCCAGCTTCATGGAGACGGTTGCGAATGGTCCTCGCCGATACCCCAGGAGCAACAGTGTCCCTAATTTGCTGGGAAGTGGCGCTGCGGTCCCCTACGGCACTGCGTAGGATCCTACGGTCTTGGCGTGCATCCGTGCGTCGCTGCGGTCCGGTCCCAGGTCGACGGGCACGTGCATCTTCCGCCGACCACTGGCGACAACATCGATGTACTGTGGAGACCTCACGCCCCACGTGTTGAGCAATTCGGCGGTACGTCCACCCGGCCTCCAGCATGCCCACTATACGCCCTCGCTCAAAGTCCGTCAACTGCACATACGGTTCACGTCCACGCTGTCGCGGCATGCTACCAGTGTTAAAGACTGCGATGGAGCTCCGTATGCCACGGCAAACTGGCTGACACTGACGGCGTCGGTGCACAAATGCTGCGCAGCTAGCGCCATTCGACGGTCAACACCGCGGTTCCTGGTGTGTCCGCTGTGCCGTGCGTGTGATCATTGCTTGTACAGCCCTCTCGCAGTGTCCGGAGCAAGTATGGTGGGTCTGACACACCGGTGTCAATGTGTTCTTTTTTCCATTTCCAGGAGTGTAGTTGTTAATCAGGTCTACCTATTCAGGAACTGGCCTTCACAGGGAAACCCCGGAAAACCTGGAGGCTTAGAGCCCAACTAGGTATCACAGATGATAGGAAAGACAGAATAATTTAGAAATTTGAGAGATATTCTAGAATTCATAGGAATGATAAAATCTGCCTCATATCCAAAAAAAAAATCTTTACACATGCAAATTTTTTACAATCTTCTGAAAAATTTTCTTCATCGATGTTTTGCTGAACTGCGGTGAAACTGATTGAACAGGAACATGGGACACGGCACGAAAGATTGGCGTCGCATTGGCGTAGCGCACAGGAGACGTAAAGGGTTTGAGAGACCAGAAGGAACCTCAGGAACAGGTACTCAGGATTGTAGCATGAAACAATCGAAATGCGTCTAAGGAATGGTCAACTATTAAAGATTCCTGGAAGAGAAGGGTTAGTCGAATTTCTCAAGATTCATTTTGAACTCAAATATGAACCTGATCCACCCAATCTTCCATCTGAGGAATGGGAAAATCCATTCGCCTTATACTTTCCACACCTAGGTGTCTTAATCGATACTATAGTTGCACAATATCACAACTCCAGATCGGAAAACAATTTTGAAAACATGGATAATTTCATCCATCTTCTTGAGTAAGCCGAAAGGTTCTAATCCTGGTTTTAATTATTATTTTTTTTTTTTTTCGTTGGCTTTTCCAGGTGGAAGTAGATCTGAATCTTTCCTAATTTGGTTTCAAGAACAAATGTGGATAGCATGTCAGAATGTTAAAAACTTTATTATTTGAGACAATTTCCAAAAAAAATTATATATTACTCATACATTATTAAAATGAAATTTTGCTGAAAGAGAACGTTTAATTAAGTCCTGCTGCATGAGCTCTCCAGCTGAAATTAATCTTTGTTATTATTGACTGACGATCAAATTTTTCTCTCTTATACTCCGATTGCCGCATTTTCTCATGAACATATATGAATGCAATATAACAATAAACAAATCCAACTGGAAAATGACACATTATTATAAATTCAATGAAGAACTTTCTTATTAACTCTAATTTTATAAACACACACTAAGCTAGTTAATGAAATTCTCTTGAATAGAATTTAGCTCGCGCCAAAAAAAAAAAAAAAAAAAAAGAAAAAGAAACAAACCAGCGAGTCTTCATACCTGTGGAGAGTAGCAATCGATTCTAATTTCCTAACGCGGTTCATTTGTTCTCCAGTGAACTGTCAGTTTACAAACACTAACTTCTCACGCAAGCGCCGTATTCGATCATATAGTTTCAGTAAGCTTATTCTCACTGCAGATTAACACTCCCTGAATGTATATTATTTCACACGCACAAGCTTCATTGGTGATCATCATGTAGACAGATAATCCGTAAGTCTTCACAGCAGCAATAGCTACAGTTCCACTTACTTTTCTAAATATTCCTATACTATCACAGAAGCAATCGCTTACTGTTCATTAAACTATCACAGATGCTTGGCATGCTGTCATTTAACCTATAACAGTAGCTGAGGCATACTTTCCTTCGCACTTCAATTTTTTTTTTTCAACACTCAAATACTTCATACAGACTTTTCATTTAATTTGAAACACTTTTCTTAAAAGTACCTCTTTAGGTCTACATGGGTAAATAATCCTTTTATTCTTCCAGAATCCTGATATGCTAATAAATACGCACCAGGATTCGGTATATCAACTATTATATATGGACCTGTATAAATTAGATTCCATTTTCTGATGGTCTTCTTCAACCTTGATGACTTAATGTGTCTTCTTAAAAGAATTTTCTGTCCGATATTGAAGGTCTGAATCCGTTTGATGTTTCTGTCATGGATTTCCTTTCGCTGTCTTGCTTTCTCCGTAATATTAATGAGAGCATTGCGAATTTTTTCTTCCCATGACATTTTGGTGTCTTCGAGTTTAGGCAAGTTATCTACCCAAAAGTTTCTTTCGTTATCTCTGAACATCATTTCATTCGGGGTAAAGTTTGTAGAACCATGAGGTAAATTATTATAAATCTGCTCAAACTCGGTCAAATAGTTTATCCAAGTAGTTTGTTTATCATGACAGTACGTTCTCATGAATCTGTTTAGTTCTCGAAAAACCCGTTCAATTAAATTCCCTTGTGGATGATAGCAAGATGTAAATATCTGTTTTATTCCTAGTTGTGATACTAATTTTCTCCGTAAATATCCAGTAAATATCTTCGCATTGTCAGAGATTATAGATTTTGATATCCCTGCATGAGGAATGTAGTCATTTTTTTTTTTTTTGGAATTTAAAATTTAAAAACCTCTCTCATACCGGCCGGATTTAGTTTCACTGATCAGGATAGTAAAAACATGCGTATGTTAAGGAAATTTTCATTCACAAAGCAGGCTTATCACATTCACACAGTTCAATACTGTTCTATCCCGATTAAATTGAGCTTACTAAAATTCTATAAGGCAGTGAAGCAATTTCGAAGTCTCGGTGTGACGAAAATTGTCAGTCGGTCTCATGGAAGCATTTGTAATAATTATTAACTTTCGGTGATCACATGGGGAAGACCGGAGATCTGCTGGTAAGACCGTGTTAGCCTGTTTGTTTGAAGTAACTGGATATCTTGAGATTACAAAACGGCAGATTCGTCCAGTGTAAATCAGACGTTCCCCACTGATCCCGTGCAACACAGCGTAGTAAGCAGACACTGTCAATAATAATCAGTTAAATAATACGCGAACACACTTACTTTAGTTTACTTGATGTATTAAATTCCTTCTCATACAGAATCTCATCAAGATGGCGACTAGCTCAACAATACATACATATAAATCCTCCTTCTTTCACGAGTAATCGGCAAGAAGTCCTTCATTCTTTTCATAAGAGAAAACATAGATAGCAGAGAAGCTATTCCATGGAGTAAATGGACGCTCAAAGAAATAATTGGGCTTGAAACTACTTTGCATTGATAATCGGTAAGAAAAGAAGAGATATTTCGAGATATGTACTGAGTTATATAATTTATAAAATTTCTGAAAATATCGCGTAGAGACCGCTGCAAGAGACATTACACCTGCCACCTTCATGATTTAAAAGATAGTATTCCAGTCAACATTGTCTAAAGCCTTTTCTGTGTCTACAAATTATGGAAACGTATGTTTGTCTTCCCTTAATCTATCTTCTAAGATAAGTTGGAGGGTCAGTATGGCCTCGCATGTTCCTACATTTCTACAGAGTACAAACTGATCTTTGCCGAGGTCGGCTTCTACAAATTTTTCCATTCACCTGCAAAGAATTCATGTTAGTACTTCGCAGCAGTGCCTTATTCAACTGGTACTTCGGTAATTTTCACACATGTCGAAATCTGCTGTCTTTGGGATTGGAATTATTATATTCTTCTTGAAGTCTTAGAGTATTTCGCTTGTCTCATATATCTTTTTCACCAGACGGTAGAGATTTGTCATGACTGGCACTCCCAAGGCTATCAGTAGTTTTAATGGAATGTTGTCTACTCCCAAGGCCTTGTTTCGATATCGGTCTTTCAGTTCTCTGTCAAATTCTTCACGCAGTATCATACCTCCCATTTCATCTTCATCTACGACCTCTTCCATTTCCTTAATATTCCCCTCAAGTACATCGCCCTTGTATAGACCATCTATATACTCCTTTCACCTCTCTGCTTTCCCTTCTTTGCTTTGATGTGGTTTTCCATCTGAGCTCTTGATACTCATACAGGCGGTTCTCCTTTCCCCAAAGTTCTTTTTAATTTTCTCGTAGGCAGTACCTATGTTACCCTAGTGATATACGCCTCTACATCCTTACGTTTGTCCTCTAGCCATCGCTGCTTAGCCATTTTACACTTCTTATTGATCTCAGTTTTGAGACATTTGTATTCCTTTTCGCCTGCTTCAATTATTGCATTTTTCGGCATTTTTATATTTTCCCCTTTCATCAATTAAATTCAATACCTCTTCTCTTACCGAAGGATTTCTAGCAGCCCTCTCCTTTGTACCTACATGATCCTCTGCTGCCTTCACTATTTCATCTGTCAAAGCTACCTATTCATCTTCTATTGCACCTCTTTCTCCTGTTCTTGTCAATCGTTCCCTAATGCTCTCTCTGAAAGTCTCTGCAACCTCAACTCTTTCATCTTATCCAGGTTCCATCTCCTTAAATTCTTATCTCTTGGCAGTTTCTTCAATTTTAATCTACACTTCATAACCAGCAAGTTGTGTTCAGAGTCCCCATCTTGAAATCATTGTTCCGAAACCTCTGTCTTACCATTATATAATCTATCTGAAACCTTCTCTAGGCCTCTTCCAAGTGTGCAGCCTTCTTTCATGATTCTTGAACCAAGTGCTAGCTATGATTAAGTTTTGCTCTGTGCAAAATTCTACCAGGCGGCTTCCTCTTTCATTCCTTACCCCTGGTCCACATTCATCTACTACTTTTCCTTCTATTCTTTTTCCTATTACCGAATTCCAGTCCCCCATGACTATTAAATTTTCGTCTTCCTTCACTATGTAAATAATTTCTTTTGCCGCATCATATATTTCTTCAATCTGTACAGCACCTGGGATCTAGCTGGCATAGAAACTTGTAGAACTGTGGTAGGTGTGAGCTTCGTGTCTGTCTTGGCTACAATAAGGCGTTCACTGTGCTGTTCGTAGTTGCTCATCCGCGCTCCTACTTTTTTATTTATTACTAAACCTACTCCTGCTTTACCCTATCTGATTTTGTGTTTACAGCCATGTATTCATCTGACCATAAGTCTTGTTCCTCCTGTCACCGAACTTCACTAATTTCAACTATATCTAACTTTAACCTATTCATTTCCATTTTTAAATTTTCTAACCTACATGCCCGATTAAGGGATCTGACATACCACGCTCCGATTCGTAGAACTCCAGTTTTCTTTTTCCTGATAACACGTCGTCCTGAGTAGTCCCCGTCCGTAGGCTGCGTAATATTTTATCCAAGAGGATGCCATCGTCATTTAACCACACAGTACAGCTCCATGGAAGCCCATTTTGGTTAATGTTACAAGGCCAGATCAGCCAGTCATCCAGACTGTTGCCCCTGCAACTACTGAAAATCTGCTGCCTCTCTTCAGGAACCACGTGTATCATTTTATAAATTCTGTAATATAGTCGATTTTTTTACAATGGTCATCTCTCCATGTGTAGGTGGGAGACTGAAGTCTCGTTAAAAGACCTCAAGGCAACGAGAAAACCCCTGATTACTGATTCAACTCGCGATTCATGTCAGTAGAACTCTCACTCTCGCTACCACCTGTCCTGCGGTATACCATATCAAATTGATTGACTAGTTAAATTGATCATGAGAGTCCCTTTCATTGGCGAGTAATTTTTTTCTTGCAGTTGGATTACACTCAATGGCAAATCTCTGGAGGGGGGGGAGGGGGGTGGAGGTGATCACCCTGTTGAGAACCAACATGTAAAGCTGACTGCAGAACGATTCCACAGCCACCAACATTCATGTCGCATACGGACCACAAAGATAAGATACTAGAAATAAACACTCATGTGAAGGTATATGGACAGTTTCATTCTCTCGGTCTATTTGCGAGTGGAAGAGGAAAGAAAATGACTGGTAGTTGTACAGGTATTCACTCCGCTACGTACCATACGACAGCCTGTAATTTATTGATCTAGATGTAAATTTACTCTACCTATTAAGATTTCAGTTCGCCCATTTATAGACACATAAAAGTTACAGAAGAATGTTGTTTCCTATTTATCAAGAAAACGAAAAACGAAACTACTGCTGCTGAATGTCTCTCAGTGGAAACCTTCGTAATAGCTACTAATTTTCTCATTGCAATTACTTCGCGTGACATATGTTAGAGGTTGTAATATATCTGACCTCACTACTTAGAAGCTCACCTCTAACTCAGAGTATCGCTTACCTGCCGCTTTCTCACGAATCTATCAGTCATCAGTATATAGCATTTGAATTCACCTGACTTCGACAAATGGCGGCTGGTGTGGCCGAGCGGTTCTAGGCGCTTCAGTCTGGAACCGCGCGACTGCTACGGTCACAGATTCGAATCCCGCCTCGGGCATGGATGTGTGTGATGTCGTTAGGTTCGTTAGGTTTAAGTAGTTCTAAGTTATAGGGGGCTGATGACCTCAGGAGTTAAGTCCCATAGTGCTCAGAGCCATTTGAACCATCTGAACTTAGACTAATAAGGTATGCCCCCGCCAAGTCATAGACTGCTGCTAATTCTCTCGAAATCCTATCACGTTCCGACAACACTGTTCCGTTAGTCAGAAGGCTGTCTAGTCCTCTACTTGTCACTGACTAGGTAGAGAGCTGTCACAATGACAAAAGTAGCACACAAACGTACAAGAGGAAATTCATAATCATGCAGAGTACACGCAGATTGTACTAAGGAATTCAGAAGCATAACACACAGTTCATGGACGTCGAATGACAGTCTATAATGTCCCGTTGTACATGTCCTAATCTCCTTTATCGTATTCCTGTGACTACTACCTACAAATACCGTTACGTAATGGTGCCAGATTCTTCGTTGACAGAATAGCACATCTTCCTCTCTCTTCTCGTTATTTTAGTATCTTCCAAGAAGTAAAACTACGAACTATAAAAACTTCGCTAACGTCACTTGGGAAACAATTCCATAAGATTTTACCGCGTCTCTCTCTACGATAACAAATACCGTCTGTGTGTTCACATCTACCACATGTGGAGATCCCATTAAATATACATGTTTTGGTTCACTGGAGCAGATGGCCAGTGACCGAAGTCACTTCCACGGACATGTGTAAAGTTCTGTCGCCTGTACTGGAGGAAGACCGTATCCCACAGACGATCAATCACAATAGAGGGTTCTTGTGTTGTTGTCTCATAAGCGGTTTGACACATTGTTTTTCTGTGCTGTAATACACTGAAGCAGTGTCTGACTCCAGCTGTGCACACAGCCATACATTTTGTTTTTTTACCATGACTTTAAGGTCTGACAAAGGCCGATGTTTGTTATCGACAAAAATGTGGAAGACATCGCAATATGTGGAAGCTGGAAGATTTTGCGGCGTTGTGGAGAGTTTACAAGCAGATGTCTGAAGGTGATGATCTCTACATTTTAATCTCATCGTCCACAGTGACGGTGTAGCAGATCTCTCAGTGCGTTGATCAAGAGAACTGTTCCCTCATATTGGCGGGGCATATCATACCCAGCTAAATGATCAATGTTTCAGTGTCCTAGGTGGCGGTCATCATGAGCGCCAACTCTTTCGGCACTGTATTTCGTGTTTATGCCTTACAAGGCATAACCACATGTGGAGCAAGGGGATATTCTGCAGGACGTAAACCTACAGAGCGTGGATAGTATGGTCCATCAGTTGTCAATCACATCAATGGAGGAATGGAAAGATTATCATACGACCAAGCGAGCATATAAGTACCCTCGCCATTCCACTTTTTGGCCGTATTTACCTCAATTTTCTGTATTTTCCATCAATGTTCGTAATTTTACAAGTTTTTTCTATTATTTCTATGCATTTTGCCCAAATACTCGAGGTCCAAACCACCACTATCGACGACTTGACACGTCAATAAAACGTCTCATCATGTAGATGTGATCCTATCAGCCAATGACATTGCAGGTTGGTTCTCAATTTCTGTATCATTGTTAAACCACCTCCTCCATTACTTTGCGAGTGTCATACACATGTGGACATATTGCGAACCCAATACACTGCTCTCAACACATTATACACTATTGCTTCTTAGTGCAGGAAATAGCCATCAACAGAAAGGTGATGCAAAAAGTACATTTCTTGCCCGCACACTTTATAAATTCAGTAATATTTTATTACAATGTGCCATCTCCTCATATATGGATAAAGCGTATTGGTGATATAACAGACAATTAGGAAGAAGAAGAAACATGGTTTATGCATGGGAGCTCCCGACGGAAGGAGTTTGAAATATTTTACGTAACTCACTTGTGCTAGCAATTCTATAGTATTGTTGTAGTGTTTAAATTCCATACAAAAGGGTACTGGAAAGAGACAAATGATCATAAACATACATTCCTAAGGATACGTGGTTGTGCACTTAAGCATGTTATAGCAGTGGAGTTTCCAATGCATCAGTCGCATGGAATGAAAAATTGTTAACACTCCAATGCTAGAAACATATTTCGACACATGATATACATCCACTCTGCAAGTTTTCTATCCCACTTCCTATGGTGAGAAACTTTAAGACAGTAAAACCTCTACCTTTAACACCAAAAAAAAGGACAATAAAATAAAATAATAGAAAAATTCTTAGTGATACATGCACTATAAAGCATTCCGGAGGTGTATAGCATCCACTGTACACATCTGATTACAGTTCGTAACTAACTCTATGCTGGTATCAGTCATATAAGATGATCAACAGCAAAGGAGAATGCATGAAACGACGACGTCTTATGAGGAAATAGACAAACACATAACAGCGGTGTTTTGTATGTTGAACTACAAGCCACACTGCATTAACTGTGTGGACAGAACAATGTATTCTACACACAACTGTCAAGCAAATGTGTACACAGGGATTGCAGTGCCTTACAAACTCCTGTCTCTAACTTAGAAACGCTGCAGTTATGAAACTGAAGACTCGATTTGTGTCCAAGCTGTGGCATGGAAATGGAGTACTTCGCACCCATCTTCGTTCGTGTAGAGGATGGTACCAAAATAGGTTTCCCATAGTTTTCGTTGACATGATTCATCACACATGAGTTGGAAGGCCTGTGTTCAGCGTATGTGGAGGTTTGCTGTTAACTATTACATGTGATAGCGCTGTAAGTCACACGCAGAAAAGCTTTATTAAAGTCTATAAAGTGGTTGCCTATAAGTCTGGAGTCACACTTTGGTTTGTTGTCCGACTTCTATAAACCTATTACTCTACATTTAGTGGTCATCCATATTTAGTCATGTTCCTCTTGCTATCACACTCTCGTTCCTGTGCACAGGAATTTTCCTACGCCAAGTACACATGTAAATACTCCCTCATTCACCCTCATTTTCCAAGCGGTTCAGAGTATTTTACCTCAGATTATAAGTATTTTATGACATTTCGTAATGTAACCGATTTCTGTCACTTCTGCTCATGCGATCATAACATTACTTCTGACCATATATCGTAAAACCGCTTGTAAATCAAGTACAGTTGCCAACACCTAGCTCTACTGCGCTATTTTTCTGTATATATGTTGCGTGTATTCGGTCTGTGACTTGGCGGGACACACAGCTTACTTGTGAAATCACGTTCATTCAAATGCTATATATTCAAGACTGGAGGATTTCAGAATACGACAGTAAGCGATAGTCTGACGAAAGGGGAGTTTCTTCTATGTATTGTGATTTAAACATATCACAGCCTCTGACATACGTCACACAGAATGTCTGCAGTGAAAAAATTAGTGGCTAATAAGAACGTTTTCACCAAGAAATAATAAGCAGCAGAAGTTCCATCCTTTGTTTGCTCAATAAATAAGAGACAATATTCTTGTGTGAGTTTTTTGTGCCTGTAAATGGATGAGCTGATATCTTAATAGATAGAGAAAATTTACCTCTTTATCTATACGTACCCTCGCAAGGTGTCATATGGTGCGTGGCAGAGGTTTACCCTACACCCTTCTAGTCATTTTCTTTTCTATTCCACTCGCAAAGGGAGTGAAGGAAAGAGAGACAGTCTACGAGGGTTGGAACATAAATAATGGCAACTATTTATTCACAACCGAGTTACATGTTTGCACCTGTTACTGTCCTTCAAAATAGTCACCAGTGTTGTGCAGAACCCGTTGCCAGCGATGTGGAAACCGTGGTATTCCGTTAGCAGAGCCTGTTCTGTTGATGGTGCGAATGGAGCGGTCTACTGCATGTCGAATCTCTGGAACAGCGAATGCCACGAAGTGGTTCCTTCATCTTCGGACTCAAATTAAAGTCACAACGACTTAAGTCCCGGGAGTATGGTGGATGATACGGTACTTCCCAGTCCCATCGACCGAACAGAACAGCCACAGCTTGCGCTGTATGTGCCCGCGCATTGTCGTGCAAAATGATGGGTGGGTTGCGCAGAAAGTGTCGCCGCTTCTGTCACAAAGCTGGTCACAGGTGATGCTAAAAACAAAAAAAAACAAAAAAGCTTTGCGAAAGATGTGGCGACACTTTCTGCGCAACCCACTCATCATTTTGACGACAATGCGCGGGTGAATACAGCGCAATCTGTGGCTGCTCTGTTCAGTCGATAGGACTGGTAAGTAGTGTACCATCCACCATAATCGCCAGACTTAAGTCCTTGTGACTGATTTGTTTCCGAAGATGAAGGAACCACTTCGTGGCATTCGCTTCAGAACTGTTGCAGAGATTCGATATGCAGTACACCGCTCTATTCGCACCATGCACAGAACAGGCTCTTCTAACTGTATATCGTGGTTTCCACATCGCTGGCAACGGTTTCTACATAACGCTGGTGACTACTTTGTAGGACAGTAACAGGTGCAAACATGTAACTCTTTTGTATCGGTTATGAATAAATAGTTGCCACTGTTTAAGTTCCCAACCTCTTATATGCCTGTGTATAACAGTTGAATTCTCATATCTTACCTCCGCGATCCTTACGCGAAACATACGTTGGTGTCTGTAGAATCGTTCTGCAGTCAGCTTCAAATGTCGGTTCTCAATAGAGTTCCTCGAAATGATCATCACCTTCCCTCCAGGAATTACCATTTGAGTTACCTGAAGAGTGTAAAGCAACTACCACAAGAAAATTACTCACCATGCAAAGGGGCTCTCATGATCAGTATAATTAATTGGTCAGTCAATCTAATGTTAATGACGTGCCGGAAGGCGGGTTTCAGCGAAGATGGTAGTAGTAGTACGACTGATATGACCCGTGAGTTGAATCGGTAACCACGCGTTTTTTTTTCTTTTTTTTCGATCTTTTAACGAAATTTCGTTCTCCACCTACACATGGAAGGACTCCCATTGCAATAAAATTAGCTATATTAACGAATTTATGAGGTGACGCCATATTATACTCATAGTACAGCATAGTCTTAGCAATCCGTCATGTATTTAATATTCATGTCCTATGATGCATGACGTAACGGTTATCAAGCTGATAAGAACGGATATTCTATTGAAGGATGAGACAGTACTTAAAGAAAATATAGCCTATGTCCTACTGTTGTACTGGAAGTTCACAACAGTTAACTATACTTTAGCTAAGGGCAAACGTTTGTTAGGTCCAATGTCTCCCGTCTTCAAAAGTAACTCATAAAAAAGGAAGGAACCTACATTTCGCTTGAGAAATTATGGGTATATGGACTACAACATCTCTGTTTCGGGTTGGATAAAGTGGGATTTCTTAAGTCGGGGGTTTACGACTGTGTGGAATCGCTGTTAGAACTATACGTTCAATTCACACCTGTTTCTCTCGCTCGACCACAGCCAGAGGCCGACAAAAAGCACCGGCTTAGAGTCGTGCAAGCGGCAGGTAGTAAGACTGCTGCGAGCTGTCGGCCCTTGCCTGCAGCGGTGGGGACAAGCCGTGGCGGCGGCCGCCCTCTGGATGGCTTCATAGTGAACTAGTCAGCATGCTGGGAAAGTGGCGATAGAAGCAGACGTGCGTTTTGAGTAAGAAGTTTCTATATGACGAGTTTTTGGGCGGTGCTATTCATCCACCTCTTGTAAACTGATCAGTTGAGAGCTGGGTAGCCACGGCAACAGTCTCCGTAGCCCCTGAGCATCTGGTGCGGCCACAACTGCCGGCGTCGCCAGCGCGGTTGTGGCTCTCCGGCAATCGGCGAACAGTGCCCTCTTCGCCATTATGAATGTGTGCGATCGAAAGGTGATTTGCCATATATGTTTGGTTGAAACGTTGTGGTGGATGTGCATGCTTGTGGTAAGCGTATTGTCATATCGCTGGCTTAGTTGCGGAGTATCATTGCGGGCAGCGCGTTTGCAGAGTCGAGCACGGGACACCGAATTGTTATACTGTGCTGTGGGTAGGTCTGCATGTGAGAGGCATTGTTATTACGGAAGTTCGAGTGTTGCTACAAGTGCTATTATAATAAAGTGATGAAATATGCAATCGATTCAGAGGAAAGTGCGCAATGACGCAATTAAAAATGAGCAGTGCCGCCGATATCGTATTTGTGTTTCCTCTCGTTGCGTGTCACACCGTGCATCAATTATCCGCGCCGTTCGGCCTCTCAGAATGAACTAACGTCGATCAGCAATATAGTTTACCACGAAAGAGAGCATTCAAGTGCCAATGTCTTGTAGTGAGCGTGAGAGCGTGCGTTCGGTCATCGCCTTCCGCATCATCAACAATCACCCGCGTTGCGACGTTACGAGCACGTTCGTACAAATGAGGACTGAGAACCGAAAAATTAACTCTATGAACAGTGTTATATCATTACTATTGTCAAGGAGGACTGATACTAAATATCTACGTATGCATGACGAGCGTAAGAACTTTCGTTCGATTATTCGGCCTCCGCATCTTCAACCATCCGCGTTGTGTCGGTTACGCGTACGCTGGTCCAAATGCTAATTGGGATAAATACTTATGACGTAGAATGTAAACAGTGCAACCTACAACTTTCTTATCGTCTCATAATATAGTTGTTCATACCAGACGTAGTACAGTGTCGTCTTTAATGTTGAGTGCTCCCCTAAATCCGCTTGAATATTTAGATACATAATTGCAGGCAAGCCAGCAGCAGTGTGGAGCAGAACACCACGACCTCCGCGGGATTATCAGGTACGTGGTGTGGACAGGACGCACGGTCAAGAAACGCGAAGCGAGAACCAGTGAAAAGAGACACCCCCCCCCTCCCCCGCCATTTGTATCACCGGTCGTGTTGCGTTGTGTTCTCAAACTTTTGTGCGTAAAAGACCTCGTATATATTCAGCACTACGACCTACTTGTGGCAGAAATTTATTTGCTTAACGTTTGCGTGTGATTTTCAAGCGTTGAAAGCATGTTTTATTACTAGTATCATCGTAAGGTGGTGGTGAGTATTTTAAGTTTTCTATTTAATCCCTGTAAATTATTAATTAATTAACTTGGTCGGATAGTGCAAATCGACTATTTTCCGCCATTTTTATATTACAATTGCGCGAGCTCTCCCTTTGCCAATAGGAATACAGAATTTTGAGGAGGGATGAAAAACTCCGTCTGCATGTTTGAGGACATTGGGTCACACACAAATAGGAAGTAATCGCTTGATAGTAGAGGTGGTGTCCCAGTTATAAAATATCATAGGACGTTAACTTCTGCTCTGCAATTCAGGTACCGATGGTCGAGTACCCTCTGGGTAGGTGAATAGCGAACTGCTGCACAGTGTGCAATTTACTGCCTTCGTGATGGCATGGGTATGGACAATGCCTGGAGGAGGGTGCTATTGTTGTCAAATGTATCTGCGTACAAGACCCACAGTAGACGACGAGTGTTTCTGAAATTTAATTAATTGATTTTCATTCATCTGTCCATGCATGTGGGGATGGACCATGTCACTCTCTGTGATGTGATCACAAGTAAGTATTTTCTACCAATGTCTCTTGGAGCACTGTGATCACTTGCTAGTTGTCCATAGGCCTGGCCGGCCGCGGTGGTCGAGCGGCTCTAGCCGCTTCAGTCTGGAACCGCGAGACCGCTACGGTCGCAGGTTCGAATCCTGCCTCGGCCATGGATGTGTGTGATGTCCTTAGGATAGTTAGGTTTAAGTAGTTCTGAGGTCTAGGGGACTGATGACCTTAGATGTTAAGTCCCATAGTGCTCAGAGGCATTTTGTATGGGCCTGAGCACAAAGATTTCGGACACTATGGGAAGCAGACGTGTTGGCGTGCAATAAGGGAGTTAATTTTCTAGAACCATGCATCTGCTGGGACACGTTGGTGTGCTTGTGTTTTATAGAGTCTGTTTGTCGTATATATGTTAGGCAGAGCTTTTTGCAATCTTCATCTATTGTTTAGGTCTTTATTAGCGGTGTATTTTGTGATATCTATAGCACTGTAATCAAAGCAGGATATCACATCTGATGTTTGCGGCATTGGATAGCTAATGTTGTCTACCGCCTCCTACATATTGGCACAATCACATAAAAGGTTACCTCCACCTGGCACTTTGTTCTGGGATTAATGCGAAATTCCATTCTGCATGCCATATGAGACAGTCCTGTGTGGGCCACTCTTGCGACCTCCGGATATGGGAACACAAGCAAGGTGGATGGTGCAGCTGTGCTTCCTGGCATGTCTGTCATGTCGTGCGTGCAAAGACGTTATTTGTACGATTTCTCCCCAGATATTGGGTTGTTGGTGGAGGAGGGTCCTGGTGTAGTCACGTGTTGATGCACGTAAGACATCGGTACGTGAAAAGTACTTTTCCCGCAAATTGCAATATTCCACACTGTCAATCAATTTGATAAGGTACATCTCACCAAATATGTAAGCAATCAATCAATCAAAAGTGGACTAATATTTCTGAGGAACTGATGGGTTGTGGGATCAATGGAGTAAGTATTTTGACCTAACTACACCAATATCCACAAGTAGGATTTAAGGTGATGTCATAAGAGTGGAGTTACCGCCATTGAGTTATTTCCCATTGGAGAGGAGCCTTGCTCCAACAGACCGATTAAGTAAAGAATATACAACAATATATCATTGGCATTGATTTTAATTTCATGTTGTGAGATGCTTCCTCTCCAGCAGACTTTCTGTGTCTTTTTCCCACCAGTTTCTATATTGGGTGGGGGGAGGGAGGACTGATGTGGGGAAGTGTATAGGAGGGATGGGAGATTTCCCAGGAAGTAGAAGAATGGCTCAGAACTGAAAAACTGTCCTTTTTCTCAGAGGGGTGGGGGAGGAGTAGGAGGAGGAGGAGGAGAATGGGTGCTGTTTCTTAGAAGGAGTAATAATCTCCAGAGGGTTGTAAATCGATCCTCAGCGGGTCAGAAATCAATTAGCTTAACAGTAGGTTAAGGGGTGGAGGGAGATAATTTGCCTCTGAATGTATGGTTGCCCTGAATGTCTGTAAGCTGCACAAACAAAGTGTCATACAAATATCTTTACCCTATGACTAGTGACAGCGTTTTCCAAAAGGAGAACTGTCTTGTATTGGTTTGAGATTCGTGATAGTGAACTCGCTCTGATGTTTTGGTCGCCCAGAAACTGTCGGACGTGAGGTCCATGCCCACAAACCCTCGGCCCATAATTAACCGAAATTGTGTTGCCTGAGCATAGGCATCTCATGGTAAAAATCTATCAATGATTTGTTGAATCCATGCCATGTAGAATAGCTTCTGTATTCCATTCCAGATATAGAATGCTATTTAGATGGTTCAGATGGCTCTGACCACTGTGGGACTTAACATCTGAGGTCATCAGTCTCCTAGACTTAGAACTACTTAAACCTAACCAACCTAACGACATCACACACATCGATGCCCGAGGCAGGACTCGAACCTCCGACCGTAGCAGCAGCGCGGTTCCGGACTAAAGCGTCTAGAACCGCTTAGCCACAACAGCCGGAAATGCTATTTACAAGCTGGTCATAATCGGAGGGTTTCCAAGGCAATGTAGGGAAGAGAATTTCAGCATGAAAGGAGGACGGATAATGTGAACATATAAAGTATTATCATCCCTCATCCTTTGGTATCATATATATTACCGCAGGTTTATATGTTTCGATTCAGTCTACGTTGACGCCATCTAGTTGAGCCACTTGAGTCGTATGTCGTATGGTACATCCTTGCCCCCCGTCACTTGATTCACATTCTGAAAGCAGATGGCCGCTGGCATGACATAGAGAATAGGTCTATCAATTGTTATTACTTCAGATGCTTTTATATCTTGTTTAAAATGCCTTCCATTACTTGAAAGCGACATTACTATTCCTAACGAACAATTTTCTGCATGGTATAACCCATGATACTGGGACTCTATAACTACAATTACGTTTGTTAGCCATACCAGTTTGTAGGTGCTCATGAACTACTTACGTCTAATTATCATGCGTCTCACATTAAAATATTAGAAGCGTGTGTTTCCTTACATTGACAAAGTGTATAATTGGGGTTATATTAATACTGTAATTGTCTGCTGGCTTGGCTGAAAATGAAATTCTGGCTCCGATGGAAGTGATAGATCCAAATATTTCTGATGTGGAATGGTCTGGAGATGAAGACGATGCTGCGTCAACTTTCCAGGAAAGATATCCCCAGCGGATGCGATATCATCAAAATCGGAAGATGATTCTGTGTCTCATCAGAAATGCAGACTCAAATGTAGTTTCACAGGACATAAGGGTCTTACCTTCATTAGTTAAACAGAATGCAAGGTATTTTTATACATCACGAGTGATCGGAACTGCTTCTTGATTTTTCAAAGTATGTAGTCAAAGAACTATATTAGCTGAAATTGAAGCTTAAATTTGCAACGTAAGAACATAATATGGATTTCCTTTCATGTGTATTATGCAATAGTTGAGTCCCCAAGTACCAGAAATGATACCATACGTAAAATCTTACTGCAGGGTGCACTCAGCCCTTGTGGGGCAAACTGAGGAGCTACTTGACTGAGAAGTAGCGGCTCTGGTTTCGGAAACTGACATACGGTCTGAAGAGCGATGGGTTGACCACATACCGCTCCATACCCGCATCCACTGACGCCTGTGAGCTGAGCATAACTCGGCGGGCGGTCGGTATCGTTGGGCCTTCATGTCATGTTCGGGAGGAGCTTAGATTTTTTTTAGTAAAATCTTACTAAAAACAAAAATTGGAGAAATAAAAATATTTTGGGCTAATTTATCCATATAGGAGCCCAGGAACAGACTTTCATTAAAACAGGAGAGTATATATGCCTTCAAAATGCAGGAGATTATAGAAAGTGCAAAGTTACTGTAACCAGTTTCTCAGCAGACGTCAACGGAAGAAGTTGTAGGCAAAAAATTAATTTTAGTGTCCATCTCATGAGCGGAGTTACGTTAAAGACATTTTGGTTGGTGATTTTTCGATTACCGCCTACAGTCACAAAGTGATGCTCAACGTCAGTGAAACAGTATTCTTTAATGTCGATTAAAAAATCCCACGTTTCTCCCGAATGGAAGTGACATTACCAGTTCGACAGTCGGCACATTGTCTCCATTAATTTAGGTTTCATTAAGAACACTGGGTGCCGACAGCAAGAAATACGAGCACGTTCCCAAGTCAATTACAAATGATAAATCCAATGCTATAAATGCTTTTTTATTTCATAAGGAATGTATAAATTACCTCAGATAATATACTCATGCACTGTTCCGGACAAACTAATTAAATTGAGAAAGGCAACATTTGCTTGAGCATTAGAGACAAAGAACGATAACCTCCTCTAGCGCACTTTGTATCAACTTCGTAATTACAAAGCCCATTTAAAATTATGTTGCTCTTTTCGGTGATCAAAGGACTTTCCGTATTCCCTCGAAAGCAACTGTAAAAAAACTGTCTTCCACAGGGCACTGCAAAGCAGAACGTGCAAACGTATGGCTTAATTTTCCTTCAGTTCTTTCTATTACACATTTGTCTCGTGAAGCTGTGTTCCGTCTTTGCAATTGCATGAAAGGCAGATTGTTTCTTGCCATATGCGTTTCGCTTCTATTATTAATAAAGCATCTTCAGTGGCCTGTAACGTATGTTTGGTTTTTTATATATAATAAACGTTTTATATAGTAGTTGCAAGTACGTTACAACGTTACATTTTCTCGTGTTATTCTCCTGCTTTTCAGTATTGCAACACGAGTATAGTGAGGTTAAATTTTCGTGTGGTGTTGGCTACGAATTCCATTGTTCTTAATTCACGTGTTTCGGCATTGAGATATCTTTACTGTTCTTCATAGTCGAGATACCGATTCGACAACATTTATTTCCACACTTCGCTTGTACTTTTCACTGTTTATTGAATGTGCGTGTGTTACGAACGTCATTGTGTGTTTATGTTTCGTGTTGTTTTTCTGTGGTGTATGCGTGGTTTGATATTGTTCGTAATTGTTTGTGTGTGTGGGGGGGGGGGGGGTCTTGTTATGTATGAGGGTATTAATCTTTTTGTGAGTGTGTTATTGTTTGTGTGAGTGGATTTTTTTTTCACCATGCAAAAAAACAGTACAAAAGCAAATACTTTTCATGCATATAACAGTAAAGAGGGAGACCAATAATCACACATTTTACAACTTCAGAAAGCCAACAATAAGGAACACAGACGTGTCAAGTCCAACCACCCACAAAATCAAACATTAGCGGTCTACAACACCAGTTAAACAAATTAAATAATGACCCACTCAGCAAAAAAATACGAAAAGGAGTTACAAACAATTCGACTGCTAGCCACGAACAATGGTCATAGATCCCATATAGTAAAAAGGCTGAACCACAAAATAAGACCACAATTAATGAAAACTGAAAACAAGCAGAGAACACAAACACCACAGAATCCCGCAAACAATGTAGACAGTACAGTACATGCAAACACAAAACAGTAACATTTTCTAAGCTACATATAAAGAATATTGCATAATAAACTTGTTGTAGCTGGGATTCACAGTCAAAAATTATTTTTGAAAGACATCATCATTACAGCAGTGACTGTTATAAGTTTTTATTATTTTATTGTATGTAATAAAAACTTATAACAGTCACTCGCATAAAGATGATGCCCTTAAAAAAATTCCATAATAAGCTGGAAGTAGAAAAATAGAGATTCTACCATTTCTAGAGATTTCAAACATCATGGATATTAACCATCCACCATTCAATATGACATGAAAATTACTAGAGCGAACAATTATAACAGGGAAATCATGACATAACAGGGTTAACTTCCTTACACATAGAATCCTTGTAATGAAAAGAAAATAATTAATGAGCAGCGACGAAAAGGAATAACTCAGTGATTATGTTAGACACTAACACAATAACAAACAATTTAAAACGTAGCCAGACTATATATAATCCTCCCCCCCGCCCCCCCCCCCTCTCACTCTCGCTCTCTCTCTCTCTCTCTCTCTCTCTCTCTCTCTCTCTCTCTATCTCTCTCTCTGTCTCACATACACACAAACACACACACACACACACACACACACACACACACACACACACACACACACGCAGAACACACAGAAATACAACAGATGAAAAAAATATCACACCATATATGCACAAGGCCTACAAAAGACGAAAGATAAACTCTGAGTTACAGTTGGAAATTTACGCGTTGTAAACACACACACATTTAATACACAGTGAAAAGCGCAACTTAAGTGTTGAAATAAATGTGGTCGAAAAACGTCGAAAATCGACATCTGGAGTACGCAGACCGGGTAAAGACATCTCCAGGACGACATACACGAATTAACAACACTGGAAATCGCAAGTAACACCAAACGATAATTTAACCCCAAGAAGATTGTCCTGTAAAAGTTGTTTGTACCCTGTAAAAAAGAATAACCACACAAAACGTAATATTGTAACATACATGTAAATAACGTATATTTACAAGTCACTGAGGAGGCAACATACACAAAAAAAGCGATATGCATATGGCGAAAAGCAAATTCCCACTTGATTAGTTGCAAAAACTGAAAATACTTCCATGAATTCTGAAACAACTAAGGAACGACGAAAAACGAACAATTCACGAACACAAATTTGATTTTCTAAATGTTACAGAACAGCAAAATTTCTCTGTCTTTTCCTAATAGAGAAAACAAATCAATCTACCTTTTATTGTATACTAATATCATACACAAAAATGTCTATGATGTGAACTCCTGAATTTGATTTCAACTTTACTTTCTTTTTTACGCTTAATTAATTAGAAACACACGAATGGAAAGGAAGTTAAGCTTATGAAAGTAGATGATTAATTGTCAGACTGTAAAGAGCTAAAAATATCGCCCAGTTTGTATTTTCAAGATTGAAAGAAAACATTTAAATACCACAAAGCACCTAAAGAGAGGAGTTTGTATACGTGGGTCGGAGAGTGGAGTGCGTAAGATTTGCAGACGATATGGTTCTGATGACAGAGAGTGCAAGAGAAATGGAACAAATGTTAGATGATCTAAGCACAAAATTAGAGGGATATTGAATGAAGATTAACAAGAAGGAAACGAAAAGCAAGTTAATTGGAGGAAAGGAGAGAAAATGCCGTATGAAAATAGGGGGAGAGGAAATAGAGCAAGTGAATGATTTAAATTACTTGGGAAGCGTAATAATGGATGATATGTATTGATCAACAGAAATTAGGAAAAAAATTGCAATCGCAAAAAAAGGATTCAAGAGGAAACAGAAATTACTCTGTGGACTACTGAACAAAGATCTGAGGAAAAGACTAACCAAGTGTTACATATGGAGCGTTGCACTGTATGGTGTGGAGACCTAGACATCGAGGAAGGAAGACGAAAAAAAGATTGGAGGCATGAGAGATGTAGATATGGAGAAGAATGGAAAAACTGAAATGGGGAGACCGATAGTGGAATGAAGAAGTATTAAGAAGAGTTGGAGAAGAAAGAAACATGCTGAAAGTCATTAAAAATGAGAAAACGGAACTGGGTTGGACATTGTTTGAGGAGAGACTGTTTATTGAAGGAAGGAATAGAAGGAATGGTGGAGGGAAAAAAGGGGAGGAGGAAACAGAAGAGGTCAAATGCTGGGCAATATCCAAGGAGACAGATATTCAGAAATGAAAACACTGGCTATGGAGAGAGAAAAGTGGAGGAGTTGAAACTTTCCCTTTGAACAGTTTTATATATGACTGTGCTTAAACTGACACACAATATTTTTAGCGCAACGCAATCTGACTTTCAAAATTCCCTACAAAAGAATGGCCCTGACTAACATTAAACTATACCTTTCACAAATCACTTACCTCACAAAAATCTTCGCTGCTCAAGCTACTGCAATACAGCGAGCGCCACTACTGCCAGCTAAATAAAAGATTCAAACTATGGAAGACACTGACTACTGATAGGGATAGTTAGCAAATGAAAGATATTAATAGAGAACAAACAATGTATTTACCTTGATATCATCATATATAAATATAGCAGTTCATGACAAATTACAAAACTCCGCCATCTCTCTCCCCACATCCACCACTGCTGGCGGCTCACCTCCAACTGCGCAACGCTACGCGCTGTTCACAGCCAGCTGCCTAACACTACAATGGCGAGTATTACAACAATGCAAAGCAGCCACTGACTGCACACAGCACAGCCAGTGATTTTCATATTGAGCGCTACGTAACATTGCCAATAAGAAAACATAAACAGCCTACTTACATAGAGAAAACATAAACAGCCTACTTACATAGCCCCCATGCTCCCCACAAAAAATTTTACAAAATTTTGTTTGGGCAGTGGCCAATAATGATTTGATAAAATTTTTCATAATTACAATAACAAAGAAATCAAATGCACACACTTATTGATACAATGTTGGTCAAAAGCTAAAATTTTCTCACAGTCCATAAAGATAGTCCTGATCATTCATTACAGTAGAATAGCAGTGTTTTTCTCAAAGTCTGAGCAGTAAAAGAAAATGCACACGGAAGTAGTGGATTTCCATGCAGTCTTGAAGAAGTAGTGTTGTCCTTCCAACGGAAAGACAGTGCTGACTCACGACATGCAGACAGGTAATGGGCCACAACAGAGCAAACCCACAGCAGAGTCAGTCGAAATTTTGAAGAGTATTGGTAGGTAGGTCATCACAGAGCAGACCCACTGTAGTCCTGGTAGAGATTACGGTATTGGTGGGCCACCAGAGGTGCAGACCCACTGCAGTCCTTGTAGAAATAATGGCATGGTGGGTCATCATAGATGCAGACCCACTGTAGTCCTTGTAGAGATAATGGTACTGGTGGGTCATCAAAGATGCAGACCCACTGTAGTCCTTGGAGAGATAGCCAGCAGCCATCTGTTGTGACTGTGCAGGTGCACAAGCACCGTTGAAGAGTCTTGCGGATAATATAGCAAGTCCATAACCACCACTTGTGCACTCACAAAGTTTTTGGAATTGTCCTTAGAACCAGCAATGCTGTTATCCAGTCCCTTGCTGAATTATTAACACACGTGCAAACACTAACAGTCCCTACTTCTCACATATTGTCCATATACTATGACCAACAGAAACGTGTGCAGTGAAATGTTACTTAATTTGAAGAACTGGTAACAATTACAATTTTATAACATGAGAATACAATAACAAAGGTACACAATACATCATTAAAAACATAACAATATAGATAACATTTGTAGTAATAGGGGCTTTACAAAAGAGTAGAAATAGACATATACGTCAGTGTTACAGGAATTATGACATGAGTACATACATAGAAGATCAGAATAATTATTGAAACATCAACTTCACACATGAGCATTTAAACAGAATGAATAATGTCTAACATCTTTACAAAGTAAATAACATATTATTAATGCCAATTATATTTGAGGATAACAGTATTCCTCATCATAGTGAATGTAGCTTAATATTAAAAGAGAAAAAAATTCTATGAAACTACACAGAGACAGGAAGAAAACAAATACACAAGGGTACACAAACACATACTGGGATAACACAAAAGGAAAGGACAGGGTTCGTTTTCAGTGTAACATTTGGTACTGCAGTCCATCCCAAAACTTCATTCCATAGATCTTTCGTCTTATTTCAACCTTTGCTTCCACCAAAAAAATCTTATCCAAGCATGCTTTCTGTATTCTGTTCATATTTCTTTCAAAATAATTATTTCTGATTGTACAATACTCATTTGGGCCCAAATCCTTTTTTATATAACTTCGCAATGCATTCTTTACCTATTCTCCATAGTCAGTTTCTCATATAGTCTACCCCCTCTTAAGCTAACTTAAATCTACTGAGCTCAGATGCTAAACTAAGGGACGAGGCAATGCAGCAGCACGTAAAACAATTATTATAAACAGCAATGAAAAAAAATGGAAAATTGCAAAGCAAGCTACAGTATAAATTAGCAAAAGTCAAATTCAATAACACTATGCCTGGCAAACAGCAGCAACTTATACCTAAACATGACATAGCGCAAGCAGAAAAAATATTACACTAAAATGGCCATGTCTAATACCTATGTCACATCTTAACATTAGAGTGATGCATCACAATTTATTCTACAAAAGAAATTACCAAGTACTTGAAAAGAAAATTATGAATGCAGTTCCTGTGAAGGTAAATGTCGCTTTGCGCTCCCTCATTTTTTTGAAAAAAATTATTATATACTCGATCTGTAGACAGAAAATATTTATATTAGTACATCTATAAAATTTTATTTTAACCAATGCTGCAGTGCAGCTAGAAATTTGATATTAAACAAAATGTGTAAATAAATACATAAAGCAAGCCATATGGCATTTTTCTTAACTAGCAAGGCAATAGCTGTGAAATGTTTCTCATCGTTTCATTAGGCATTTCAGTAAATATCATAAATTACGAGCTCCACAGTATGCTTTCAACAAGGAGATGTCAGTAGCGCGGACAATGGCCTTCCCTTTCTTTTTTTTCTACCTGTGCTTCTGACGAGGCACTCACAGTAATGGCTTGTTCTCCAGGCGTCTGACACACTTGGGTGCCCACGACGCATTATGTGCAGGTGGTCACTTAACTTTCGTACGGAAATATTTACGACAGCAGTTTCCGCTACAGTGACAGTCATATATACAAAATTTCACAGGTCGAGAATTTACTTTGCAAATGTGTAGAAACAAAATCCTATGAATATAACAGTGTCCAAAAAAATTTTCAGTGGCATTGTGATACATTCACACATGATTCACACATGTACACACATTTCATAATTCTAAAGTACGATTCTTGGTTTCCAACATCCTTTTCCATAAGTCAGAGTCCCTAATCACTATTCATTACTCCTTACCTTATTACACATATTTATATTCGTCGACACGTCAACCTTGCGACGACACTTCAATATTTCATCATAATAAATACATAGCATAACCAAATTCCTCATATAGCACCAGCTTATTAATCATAAACATACCTCAGCAGCATAATACACATCGTCGTCGTAAAAAAATAACATCATAACACCTCAGTCAAATCTCAAAATCGTCGTAGCTTCCTCCAAGAATTAAAAAATTCTCTGCTCATGTCAAAAGGGTCAGCTGCCTCAAACGTACTTTAAAAATCATGATCTCATACCAAATACATCATTCAAAGCTCTCATAGTATCACAATGGTTCCGAAAAAATATGAGCATTTCACAAAGTACAGACAAAATACAATTTCATAAGTGTGAAGTTATCCAACTGTGTAATTGCGTAAACATGTGTCACTGACATAGTAAAAAGAATGTTTGTTTCTCTGTCAAATAATCAGATAGCTGTGTAATTCTGTGTTAGAGAAATATGGTACCGACGTGTAAAGTTGTATAAGCAAATACCATATTAGCTAGGGCTCCTTGTGCTTGCCAAACACATGGTACACAAATTCCAGGTTCGAATCCTGGCAGGGTCGCCATATGAAACTTTCCCTTTGAACAGTTTTATATATGACTGTGCTTAAACTGACACACAATATTTTTAGCGCAACGCAATCTGACTTTCAAAATTCCCTACAAAAGAATGGCCCTGACTAACATTAAACTATACCTTTCACAAATCACTTACCTCACAAAAATCTTCGCTGCTCAAGCTACTGCAATACTGCGAGCGCCACTACTGCCAGCTAAATAAAAGATTCAAACTATGGAAGGCACTAACTACTGATAGGGATAGCTAGCAAATGAAAGATATTAATAGAGAACAAATAATGTATTTACCTTGATATCATCATATATAAATATAGCAGTTCATGACAAATTACAAAACTCCGCCATCTCTCTCCCCACATCCACCACTGCTGGCGGCTCACCTCCAACTGCGCAACGCTATGCGCTGTTCACAGCCAGCTGCCTAACACTACAATGGCGAGTATTACAACAATGCAAAGCAGCCACAGACTGCACACAGCACAGCCAGTGATTTTCATATTGAGCGCTACGTAACATTGCCAATAAGAAAACATAAACAGCCTACTTACATAGAGAAAACATAAACAGCCCACTTACAGAGTCTCAACCTGTACGACTGAATACCTATTACTACTACTACTACTACTACTGCTACTACTACTACCACCTAACTCTTCAACGCTTTTGTGAAAATACTTAATATAATTAAGGTGTCATTAAAAGCAATACATCGAAAATTTTCTCAGTAATGCAAATTATAATGTATAATGTAAGAGTGGTAAACTTAAATTACCATGTCTTATGCAGTGTCATTGTCCATTTCAGTACTGGGGACCCTCATAAAATGTTTGGAAACTTTGCGACATTCCTTCTTTATTTTGATCACAGCCTCGAACTTATTTCATTCAATGCAATAGCCCCAAGAGGGAAGACTAGAGAACTCAGTAGCCTGCTTTGCCTTTGAGATTACTGGGCTTTTTGAGCATGACTGAATATACGTTAAACTGTCCATAAACGTGTATAAGGTCCCTTATGTTGCGCACGCCAATAACAAACCGTATAGTTACTAGACGAAAATTTAACGTTCCCTTGAGCAGCAACAGTCTGCCCAGTGGTTTCACGATTAAAGCAATTTAGCCCTTCATATACATGACTCCACAGTCGCTGCAAACATCATACACTGCTTTTATTTATGGCTGGCCGTGGTGACCGAGCGGTTCTAGGCGCTACAGTCTGGAACCGCGCAACCATTAGGGTCGCAGGTTCCAATCCTGCCTCGGGCGAGGATGTGTGTGATGTCCTTAGGTTAGTTAGGTTTAAGTGGTTCTAAGTTCTAGGGGGACTGATGACCTCAGAAGTTAAGTCCCATAGTGCTCAGAGCCATTTGAACCATTTTTTTGTTTATTTTTGAAGTATACGTTTTATTTAATGCTTTTGAAATTAGCTAGTTTCGTGTCCTTGGGAATTTTCAAAATATCTGGTCGAAAAATAGAAAAAATAAAATCGAAAATATGCATAAATTTTTCACACATCTCAATGTTTTGCCTCACAGTGAATAGCTGCAGTCAGGTAATATCTTATCTTCCACACATTCATGTGGAGGAAGCTTTATCCAATGCCGTCCTTGACAAACGTTTATTATGATCATGTTGGTAATTACATTAAAAATGTAAAATATGAAAGTCGATTCGTATCACCGTCAAACGACTAAAGATGTGAATTTAACATGCGAAATGAGAAAAGCGCAACGCTTACGCAGGTTTCCTTAGTGTTGTAGCAACGCTTAGTAATAACATAAGTTAGTTTTACATTTCAGATAAAACTACACTTAAAGAGATCAACTTCGTTAAGCCAGTTGGCATAAAAATCAGCGAATTCAGCTACTCGATTGTGACGCCAGAGATGGAAAAAGTAGCTTATCCAAAAAGAAATAAACAGTTGATCAATTATATACTTCACAAGCTAAATATAAAAGCTCTGGAGAACATTTCCTAAGAGAAACTTGATTAATTCGGAAATATGTGAAGTTTAAAAAAGTGAGGGAGACGCAGGAGTGTATAATTGTTTACTGTGTATGTGGGTTCAAAAGAGACAGCCAAAATGCAATAAACACTATCGTTCTGTAACATTATAGAGCTTGACGCGCTCACAAAATTGTTATAATTGTGGAAGGAAGGTCTGTCTCGTCCAGTTCTTCTCCTAATCGATAGGCGACTGAATGCAATGGTCCCATAGCCAGTGAGTCCATTTTCATACAGATGTTGTATATTATCTTGCAGATTAGAATCTCCTAAAACTCTAGCGCAAATAACAAGCAAACCATTAGAAGTGGTACACAGGTATGCAACAGTATATCGAAATGAAATTCTTTCGTTTATCGAGGAATCATATACTATTTGTGGCAAGAAGGTCCATTATAAAATTGTTAGTAATTACATCTTACGCTGTTGGTGGCAGAAGGGACCATTATAAAAAAAAAGGTATATCTGATAAAATTTTGAGTAAGAATACGCATTCCAAGCACGACGAAAAAAAAACAGCATAAAGTTACAGATGTTTCTACGACAAATAAAAACTGTGCACAAACCGTTTGTTTTCTGACTCTGCTCATAAGACGTTCCTTACCCAAGTTCATGTAATATGTGCAGTGCGTCGTTAGTCTCTTTACTGACATGGCACTTGGTATGCAGGTGAAACTTACTCGTGAATGATGGGGTGTTGCTATCGTTAATAAGACAGTATTCTCCCAATATTGTGTTAAATGTTGTGTCCGCCGGTAAGATGTTTAAATAGTCACATATGCCACAGTTGATTTTATGTATAACCTAGTCGATAATTTTTTTACGTTTCTATGTGACGTGTAGGATTACCTTCCATAAGGAGCTGCTAGATCGAAAAGTGATGTGCACTCGCGTGCTGTGAAACAAGCGAGCTATTCTATCAGATATTATTCCGCTGCATGGGAGTACAGGGTGTCATGGTTTTTCCTTGGTGCCTCATTCTATGCAAAGAGGAATTTCTGTATTCAAATATTTGTGTTCATGTTTTTTTTTTCTGATCACTTGATCGATTACGTTGCCTTCGTTCTTAATAAACGCAAGTCCTCTGTTCCAGATTGTATACCATTTAGATTCCTAATGCAAGAGCTCCATACTTCGCAATCATGTACTACCGCACGCTCGACGAAAGATCCGTATCTAAAGACTAGAAACTTACATAGATCACACTAGTACTCAAGAAAAGAAATAGGAGTAATACGCTGAATTAAAGGTCAGTATCACCAACGTAGATTTTCAGCAGGATTTTGGAACATATCCTGTGTACGAACATTATGAATCCCCTGGAAGAAAATGATCTATTGACTAAAAGTCAGCATAGATTCAGAGAATATCGTTCCTGTAAAACACAACTATTTACTCACGCGAATTAATGAGTGCTATCGACAGGGGTCTTAAATTTATTCTATGTTTCCGGATTTGCAGAAGGCTTTCGTTGCCGTCCCTGACAAGCGACTTTTAATCAGATCGCGTTTCTATGGATTTGTACGACTGGATCCGTCATTTACTGTCAGAAAGGTCACAGTTCGTTGTAACTAACCCAGTCATCGAGTAACGCGGTAGTGATATCTGGCGTACCCCAAAAAATTGTCATTGGCCCTCTGCTGTTCCTAATATATGTAAACGTTTTAGGAGCCAATCTGAGCAGCCCTCTTTGATGTTTTGCAGATGATCGTCTGGTAAAGTCATCAGATGATCAGTCAATTGCAAAATAATTTACACAAGATATCTGTATGGTTCCAAAATTGGAAATTGACTCCAAATACGAGGTGCATTCAGGTTCTAAGGCCTCCGATTTTTTTCCTAATTAACTACTCACCCGAAATCGATGAAACTGGCGTTACTTCTCGACGTAATCGCCCTGCAGACGTACACATTTTTCACAACGCTCACACCATGATTCCATGGCAGCGGCGAAGGCTTCTTTAGGAGTCTGTTTTGACCACTGGAAAATCGCTGAGGCAATAGCAGCACGGCTGGTGAATGTGCGGCCACGGAGACTGTCTTTCATTGTTGGAAAAAGCCAAAAGTCACTAGGAGCCAGGTCAGGTGAGTAGGGAGCATGAGGAATCACTTCAGAGTTGTTATCACGAAGAAACTGTTGCGTAACGTTAGCTCGATGTGCGGGTGCGTTGTCTTGGTGAAACAGCACACGCGCAACCCTTCCCGGACGTTTTTGTTGCAGTGCAGGAAGGAATTTGTTCTTCAAAACATTTTCGTAAGATGCATCTGTTACCGTAGTGCCCTTTGGAACGCAATGGGTAAGGATTACGCCCTCGCTGTCCCAGAGCATGGACACCATCATTTTTTCAGCACTGGCAGTTACCCGAAATTTTTTTGGTGGCGGTGAATCTGTGTGCTTCCATTGAGCTGACTGGCGCTTTGTTTCTGGATTGAAAAATGGCATCCACGTCTCATCCACTGTCACAACCGACGAAAAGAAAGTCCCATTCATGCTGTCGTTGCGCGTCAACATTGCTTGGCAACATGGCACACGGGCAGCCATGTGGTCGTCCGTCAGCATTCGTGGCACCCACCTGGATGACACTTTCCGCATTTTCAGGTTGTCATGCAGGATTGTGTGCACAGAACCCACAGAAATGCCAACTCTGGAGGCGATCTGTTCAACAGTCATTCGGCGATCCCCCAAAACAATTCTCTCCACTTTCTCGATCATGTCGTCAGACCGGCTTGTGCGAGCCCGAGGTTGTTTTGGTTTGTTGTCACACGATGTTCTGCCTTCATTAGACTGTCGCACCCACGAACGCACTTTCGACACATCCATAACTCCATCACCACATGTCTCCTTCAACTGTCGATGAATTTCCATTGGTTTCACACCACGCAAATTCAGAAAACGAATGATTGCACGCTGTTGAAGAAAGGAAAACGTCGCCATTTTAAGTATTTAAAACAGTTCTCTTTCTCGCCACTGGCGGTAAAATTCCATCTGCCATACGGTGCTGCCATCTCTGGGACGTATTGACAATGAACACGGCCTCATTTTAAAACAATGCGCATGTTTCTATCTCTTTCCAGTCCGGAGAAAAAAAATCGGAGGCCTTAGAACTTGAATGCACCTCGTAATAAAATGTCATCCACATGAGTACCAAAAGCAATCCGCAAAATTTCGGTTTCACGATAGATCAAACAAATCTAAAATTTGTAAATTCAGTTAAATACGTAGGCATTAAAATTACGAATAGCTTAAACTAGGAAGATCACATAGAAAATATAGTAGGCAAGGCTAACGCAAGACTTAGATATATTTACAGAACACTTAGAAGATGTAACAGCTCTGCCAAGGAGACTCCCTGCACTAAGCTTGTCTGTCCTCTTCCGGAGTATTGCTGATCGGCATGCAGATAGGACTGACGGAGGACATCGAAAAAGTTGAAAGAAGGGCATCTCGTTTCGTATCATCCCGAATCAGGAGAGAGAGAGAGAGAGAGAGAGTCATAGATATGATAAGTGAGTTGGGGTGGCAACCATTAAAAGAAAGAAGTTTTTCGTTGCGGCAAGACCTTTTCAGGGAATTTCAGTCACCAACTTTCTTCTCTGAATGTGCGCCAACCTACATAGGGAGAAATAATAATTGCAATAAAGTAAAAGAAATCAGAGATTGCACGGAAAGCTTGAAGAGTTCGGTCTTTCTGCGCAGTGTTCAAGAGTGGAACGGTAGAGAAATGGTGTGAAGGTAATTCTATGGACTCTCTGCACGTCACTTAATTATGAATTTAAGCGTAGTCATGTAGATGTAGATGTAGACGTACCCGTTCGCAATAACGACGTCTTTTCAGTATTAAGAAATAATTATTAATCTCTTCTTCACTTTTGGCATAGTACGCTAGCAAACATTGATTTGAATCGTAGATTCAATTGGAACAAGGCCAGAAGTTGTGCTGGAATGAGAGGGCTCCCATGGAATATGTCTGTGTATACCAAGTGACTGGGATCTCGTGGCCGGAGTGGCCGAGCGCTTCTAGGCGCTTCAGTCTGCAACCGAGCGACCACTACGGTCGCAGGTTCGAATCCTGCCTCGGGCATGGATGTGTGTGATGTCCTTAGGTTAGTTAGGTTTAAGTAGTTCTGAGTTCTAGGGGACTGGTGACCTCAGCTGTTAAGTCCCATAGTGCGCAGAGCCATTTTAACCATTTAGGAACTCGTCAGATAGTCTGTGCGGCAATACATGCGTTCCAGGATGAGATTTTCACTCTGCAGCAGTGTGTGCGCTGATATGAAACTTCCTGGCAGATTGAAACTGTGTGCCGGACCGAGACTCGAACTCGGTACCTTTGCCTTTCACGGGCAAGTGCTCTACCAGCTGAGCTACCCAAGCGCGCCTGACGCCCCTGTCCTCACAGCTTTACTTCTGCCAGTACCTTGTCTCCTACTTTCCAAACTTTACAGAACCTAACCTGCGAACCTTGCAGAACTAGCACTCCTGAAAGAAAGGATATTGCGGACACATGGCTTAGCCACAGCCTGGGGGATGTTTCCAGAATGAGATTTTCAATTTGCAGCGCAGTGTGCGCTGATATGAAACTTCCTGGCAGACTAAAACTATGTGCCGGACCGAGATTCGAACTCGGGACCTTTGCCTTTCGCGGGCAAGTTTTCTACCAGGAGAGCTTCTGTAATGTTTGGAAAGTAGGAGACGAGTTTACGAAATGAACCTTGAGCATGCCACAGTACCAATGGTGTGTCGTTTGAACCTCGAATCGCCAAAATCTGTCGCCACCTGAGTCAACTGCAGCGGATAATGTATCGGTGACAGCAGCCACTGTCCACTATCGCCTATTATCAATGAAAATACTCTGCTACTCATTGGCATTGCAACACAACGAGGGATATGGTTCAAATGGCTCTGAGCGCTTTGGGACTTATGAGGTCATCAGTCCCCTAGAACTTAGATATACTTAAACCTAAGGACATCACACACATCCATGCTCGAGGCAGGATTCGCACCTGCGACTGTAGCGGTCGCGCGGCTCCAGATTGTAGCGCCTAGAAACGCTCGGCCACTCCGGCCGCCCGCGACGGATAAGAAATAACGAAACGACACTTATTGTACTTGTACACAACAGCATTAAGAATATTTCTTTTAATTTGTATAAGCACAGGCTACGATACTGACTAGACAGAGCTGCCATCTCTGGAAGCAAAAACAGTTCCAAGCCGGCCCGATATCGAGTTGAACTGAACTCTGCTGAAATAAATAAGGGTACGCAATTCAATGATGCTTGACATAGATGCCGATGTCATCAATCGGAGTGGTTATGACTGTTAGTATCATCGTAACTTACAAGTCAGGTGAATTGTTGGTCTTTGTAACGACATTGATCAGTAAAGCACGAACAAGAGCGGTCTTGCGTTATCTTGTTGAAAGTTAACATCACAGAGACCTCAAAGACAGAGCACAACAACCGACTATCACACGACAGAAATTTAAGGTTTACTCTCGACACCAGCAGTTACGCGAATCAGAGGTGAAGGTGCTGTGTATCACATTAGTGCATTATTAGAGATCCAGAATTAAAACAAGTCAACTGATAACAATATCTGGTTGTAACGATACTGATGTGCATTACGTAATGACGAAAGTTGCTGTAATATGATGTGCTACTGTCTACTAATGTAGCTCGATGAAATCTGGCTCACACAACTGTTACAATATAGTAAAGCGTGTAACTGAAAGAAATACCCAATGACGCTGACAGAAGTTACACGTTTTTCTTGGCTGCATTACGTCTTCCCGCCTCCGGCCATATGAAAGTACGTCCATCGTCCATTGTCAAACGTCTTTGTTTTTGGTTGTCCATGTGCAATTGTTTCGGGAGGCATAAAGTTGCAATGCCATGCTGACATCCCAATCTTTGACCACTGTACAGCACAGGATGGCAGCCAGTCAAGGAATATTTTAGGAAATTGGTTTAAGAAATTTATTTCAAAGGCCCAGTGGAATCTTTACAAGTTTTCTCCGAGAGTAATTCACGCCGTGTCTAAGTGACACAAGTCGCTTGCCTTTCAAAACCGAGGCGGTTGTGTCCAGTTAAAGCTGCTGACAGGAGACGCCGTGAGCCCTCTGCTGAAACTGCCAGCGAATTCACGGCCACTGATTTTAGCCAATAGCGTGCGCGGGATACCGATCACGTGTGTGGACGCTCGAGCGTCCTGCGGGGCAGAACACACTTGCTTCTCGCCCTTGTAATCCAGACCTCGAGCAGAACAGACGTCTTTTTGGAAGTCAGAGCCTCCGGCACTGCCTTTCGCGACCGGCCACCACCGTAAGTTAACGTGAACCACTTCCCCTTCCGTTGCCCATTTTGAATTAATTATTCTACCTCATAGTCTGGCCTAAACCTGCTAACTTACGACCCTTGGCGCGCCCTTTGTACTCCGTACGTTGAAATATATCCTGTTCATTATACTTAATTTCCTGTTTTGTCATTTAACGGCAGCCCTGGATACCCACTATCAAATCCTGACCGCTCGACCTCCTGCACACTGCAGCCACGAGGCATATTTAACAGCCTTCTTCCCCCTTCCCTGCGAAGATATACATTAACATCGGTTGCAGATATCCCTCGTAAACTTGCCCTAACTTTACAATTGGTGTCAGAAGTGGAATGTAACAAATATATCCCTCCTTCCTGGCACGTATAACTTTACAGTACATTCACTAGTCAACGTTAAAAATATGCTTTATTCCTTCCCCATGAGCGACTTCCCAGTTGTGCATTCGGACCTAACTTCATTTTTATAGATAGCAAGGCGCGACAGCGTAGAACAGCACATGTGTTGGAGCTCTTCGACGCGTTGAGGAGAGGTACCTACAGCACGTCACCACGCCCCAATGGTGTGCCAACCATTGTCAACCACGTTGGAGGAGTAACGCCCTACCACACCAACTCATTAACCATGCGGCCTGCATAGGAGCACTCTGCAGAGCGAGTACAGCCGTCTGAGGTGTTCAGACACCCTGTTAAGAACCATGTTCCATGTTTTATGATATCCAGGGAACCGTCATAAATCGTGGTGACTTCTCTTAATTATTCTCCTCCAGTAAAAGTGTAAATTCTGTTCGTCTCATTACGTATTTTCTCTAGTTACCTGCTGTGTTATCATGTAGCAGAACTTTCTATTCATTGTACATGGCAGTGACGGGTCATGAGAAAGCTACATTCGTCTTCATGTATTTCACACCAGTGTATTCGTAGGAATATGAAATGCAATGATGACACAGCCTCAGCCCTAAGCAAGAAAGGTATCAGTGTTCGGTTGGTCGGTACGTTTGACAACGAATATGCCAGACGCCATACTTTTGAAACAGAGCATCTACAGGGATGATTCTTTACGAATCTATCGCTTATCCCACCTTAGATATATTGAAATGTTTGAAAGATAACAATATTTGGCTGAAATAGTACACTACTGGCCATTAAAATTACTACACCACGAAGATGACGTGCTACACACGCGAAATTTAACCGACAGGAGGAAAATGCTGTGATATGCAAACGAATAGTTTTCAGAGCATTCACACAAGGTTGGCGCCGGTGGCGACACATACAACGGGCTGGCATGAAGGGAGTTTCCACCCGATTTCTCATAGACAAACAGCAGTTGACCGGGTAACCTGGTGAAACGTTGTTGTGATACCTCGTGTAAGGAGGAGAAGTGCGTACCATTACATTTCCGACTTTGATAAAGGTCGGATTGTAGCCTGTCGCGATTGCGGTTCACCGTATCGCGGCATTGCTGCTCGCGTTGGTCGAGATCCAATGACTATTAGCAGAATATGGAATCGGTGGGTTCAGGGGGGTAATATAGGACGCCGTGCTGGATCCCAACGGATTCGTATCACTAGCAGTCAAGATGACAGGCACCTTATCCGCATGGCTGTAACGGATCGTGCAGCCACGTCTCGATCCCTGAGTCAACAGATGGGGACGTTTGCAAGACAACAACCATCTGCACTAACAGTTGGACTACGTTTGGAGCAGCATGGACTATCAGCTCGGAGACCATGGCTGCGGTTACCCTTGACGCTGCATCACAGAGAGGAGCGCCTGCGATAGTGTACTCAACGACGAAACTGGGTCCACGAATGGCAAAATGCCATTTATTCGGATGAATCCAGGTTCTGTTTACAGCATCATGATGGTCGCATCCTTGTTTGGCGACATCGCGGTGAACGCACATTGGAAGCGTGTATTCGTCATCGCCATACTGGCGTATCACCCGGCGTGATGGTACGGGGTGCCACCTCCTGTTCGCATTGACGGCACTTTGAACAGTGTACGTTACATTTCAGATGTGTAACGACCCGTGGCTCTACCATTCATTTGATCCCTGCGAAACCCTACATTTCAGCAGGATAATGCACGACCGCATGTTGCAGGTCCTGTACGGGCCTTTATGGAGACAGAAAATGTTCGACTGCTGCCATTGCCAGCACATTCTCCAGATCTCTCACCAATTGAAAACGTCTGGTCACTAGTGGCCGAGCAACTGGCTCGTCACAGTACGCCAGCCACTACTCTTGATGAACTGTGCTATTGTGTTGAAGCTGCATGGGCAGCTGTGCCTGTACACGCCATCAGAGCTCTGTTTGACTCAATGCCCAGGCGTATCAAGGCCGATATTATGGCCTGAGGTGGTTGGTCTGGGTACTTATTTCTCAGTATCTATGCACCCAAATTGCGTGAAAATGTAATCATATGTCAGTTCTAGTATAATATACACTCCTGGAAATGGAAAAAAGAACACATTGACACCGGTGTGTCAGACCCACCATACTTGCTCCGGACACTGCGAGAGGGCTGTACAAGCAATGATCACACGCACGGCACAGCGGACACACCAGGAACCGCGGTGTTGGCCGTCGAATGGCGCTAGCTGCGCAGCATTTGTGCACCGCCGCCGTCAGTGTCAGCCAGTTTGCCGTGGCATACGGAGCTCCATCGCAGTCTTTAACACTGGTAGTATGCCGCGACAGCGTGGACGTGAACCGTATGTGCAGTTGACGGACTTTGAGCGAGGGCGTATAGTGGGCATGCGGGAGGCCGGGTGGACGTACCGCCGAATTGCTCAACACGTGGGGCGTGAGGTCTCCACAGTACATCGATGTTGTCGCCAGTGGTCGGCGGAAGGTGCACGAGCCCGTCGACCTGGGACCGAACCGCAGCGACGCACGGATGCACGCCAAGACCGTAGGATCCTACGCAGTGCCGTAGGGGACCGCACCGCCACTTCCCAGCAAATTAGGGACACTGTTGCTCCTGGGGTATCGGCGAGGACCATTCGCAACCGTCTCCATGAAGCTGGGCTACGGTCCCGCACACCGTTAGGCCGTCTTCCGCTCACGCCCCAACATCGTGCAGCCCCCCTCCAGTGGTGTTACGACAGGCGTGAATGGAGGGACGAATGGAGACGTGTCGTCTTCAGCGATGAGAGTCGCTTCTGCCTTGGTACCAATGATGGTCGTATGCGAGTTTGGCGCCGTGCAGGTGAGCGCCACAATCAGGACTGCATACGACCGAGGCACACAGGGCCAACACCCGGCATCATGGTGTGGGGAGCGATCTCCTACACTGGCCGTACACCACTGGTGATCGTCGAGGGGACACTGAATAGTGCACGGTACATCGAAACCGTCATCGAACCCATCGTTCTACCATTCCTAGACCGGCAAGGGAACTTGCTGTTCCAACAGGACAATGCACGTCCGCATGTATCCCGTGCCACCCAACGTGCTCTAGAAGGTGTAAGTCAACTACCCTGGCCAGCAAGATCTCCGGATCTGTCCCCCATTGAGCATGTTTGGGACTGGATGAAGCGTCGTCTCACGCGGTCTGCACGTCCAGCACGAACGCTGGTCCAACTGAGGCGCCAGGTGTAAATGGCATGGCAAGCCGTTCCACAGGACTACTTCCAGCATCTCTACGATCGTCTCCATGGGAGAATAGCAGCCTGCATTGCTGCGAAAGGTGGATATACACTGTACTAGTGCCGACATTGTGCATGCTCTGTTGCCTGTGTCTATGTGCCTGTGGTTCTGTCAGTGTGATCATGTGATGTATCTGACCCCAGGAATGTGTCAATAAAGTTTCCCCTTCCTGGGACAATGAATTCACGGTGTTCTTATTTCAATTTCCAGGAGTGTATTTATCCAATGAATACCAGTTTATCATCTGCATTTCTTCTTGGTGTAGCAATTTTAATGCCAGTAGTGTATATTGGACGTATACAAAGGAGGGCTGTGAGATTGGTCAAAGAATTGTTGTGTTTGGGAGAACGTGACGGAAATGTTGAAAATGTTGAACTGGAAGACACTTGAAGATAGACGCCATGACTTCGCGAAACCATTACGGAGTTTCATGTGAAGAATATGGAGATAATTTTCAGCGCACCATGATTAGTGCTGTCTTCCCTCAACGCGTGGGTAACCATTTGTAGTAATTACATGTATGGTGTCTATTCTTTCAGACATGTTCGAAAGTCGACATTAGGCAGTCCTATTGTCCCGACCGCAAGCGCGTTTGGAACAGGAAGAGGTTGTACCAGTGACACTAGAGTGGGCTTTTGTCTGAATGGATCGCCATGGCACATTGTTTCAGAAAGACTACAATCCTACTTAGGTTCGACAACGAATATGCCAGCCCCCAGGCTTTTGAAGTAGAGCGTTTGTTGAGGAATGGAGTTCGTTTACCTGCTACCGATCTCATTGGGGTACCCACTGTAAGCAGCAAAAGTTACGTCAAGGTGACCGATGAAGCTGCTTGTGAAAGAACTATTGCCTCTGCTCAAAGAGGGCTTAAATTTCGGCACTCTGCTGGACATGTCAGCGAAATGACAGTGGCTCTTTCGGGCTTGGGGATGAGGGTCATTCGGATCTTTGAACTGCCGCTTGAGGAACCAGAATACGTGGTTACTGAATCCCCGCGACCATATGGGGCGGTACTCAGCCACATGCCTTCACGCTGGGCGAGTACAGTATAGATCCCGACAGGTGCGGATCGTCCTTAAGAAACATGTTCCTGCATTCTTATGTATGAGGCTGTCGAGCTATCGTGATTTACGATGGCCAGACGCGGAGATGTTCTGGCTGTTGTGGAGATGGATATTTTCGCTCGGAGTGCGTACAAGGCCGCGTCATGCAGCTGCCCCATTAGGAAATGTAAGGGTGATAAGCTCCCACGCAGTTGCCTACGACGTACGTGTCGGTGGCCCGAAGGATCGTTTTCCGAGTTCGGTGCCACGAACCTGTTGATGCAAGAGCGGACAGATTTAGCGGAGCAGAGACATGTCAGGGAGTATACCCTTACACCCCGCTCACAGCAGACTAGAGAGGAACTAACACAGCCTCACAAGTAGCACGACGTGGAAGTGGAGTTCGAGAAAGTGGCAGCAGCAATGGATCAAAGAATGTTTAATGAGCAACGTTAGGCGTCAGAGGTCAGAGTTCGAGATCAAACATCTCTGAAGCGTAGCAAAAAGCGTCGTCATAATTCGGGCGACATGTTCTCCCCTAGCCTAGGGAACACAGAATATCTTCGAGCCGAAGAGACATCTGACGTGGAACACGTCCCTTTAGAGGACGTCGAAAGGATTCCTTCGGATGGTTATCGGATGCTCTACCTTCCAGATATCTCTATTCCTTCACAACGTCCGACTGGGTAATGCCAATCGGGGTGTCAGTGAGAGCGTCCTGACATTTACAACGAAATGTTGCAGTGTCTGATTTTGGAACTGATAACCAAAGTAACTCAGCAGAGCGAGTCAAATAGGTATCGGAGGTAGCAGCCCCTCTTGATGCCGGTTGTCTTACAGGACGAAACGATGGATGGAAGCCTGTAAGGGGGCAATCCTCTGCGCACGAATGGTGGAAATAGCCTCTGAATTTTACAGTGACTTTACATGAGAGTGACGACAACATCGAACCAAGCATATAAGGTGTGAACTGTGCATATTATTATCGTACGATAGCTTGCGCAGTTGCTACCTTTCCGGGACATGATCTACACGACAGATGTGGTTATTCTGCTGTTGCAAGTAACCTGCAATGCTGCTCTGTCAGACATGCTTTGTTAAAACATTTACCCATCTCCAACTCCAGACGTAGCTCGCTGCACAGCGATCCTGGTCCGGAAAGGGATTACAGTGTGTGACCTCGATTGTCTCCCTTTGGCCAGGCTTGGCGATGACCGTGAACGCCATTCGTGTCGTCAACACCTATGCACCATCCGAATTTGACAATCGACGGGCGCGTGTGCAGTACTACTCGGTGCAGACTGCGTGTCTATTCCGTGGCATGTATGATTACATCTTGGCAGGCGCGGATTTTAACTGTCTTCTCACACCAAAGGGTCACAAATGGTTCAAATGGCTCTGAGCACTATGGGACTTCTGTGATCATCAGTCCCCTAGAACTTAGAACTACTTAAACCTGACTAACCTAAGGACATCACACACATCCATGCCCGAGGCAGGATTCGAACCTGCGACCATAGCGGTCGCACGGCTCCAGACCTTAGCGCCTATAACCGCTCGGCCACTCCGGCTGGACCAAAGAGTCACAACCTGACTTTTAAAGTCCTGCTATGCTCTGCACTAGATCTATCGAGGAATGGCGCTAATGGACACATGGGAAGAAGACCATGGACAGCGCGAGGGCTACATATTTTTTACTAAGCGTTCATCGAGTAGACTGGATCGGATTAATATTTCTGACTGATTACGAGATGATGTGCTGATTGTTGAACTTTGCCCACAGCTCTTATGCATCACTTTTCGTAATTATGCACATTAACCCTCCCACGACAGCAGGTTTGGCGGAATCGCAGTTCGTGGAGACTTAAATCATGCTTATTGGTGGATCCCGGGATGTCGCCTTGAGATTGCAGAAGCGTGAGAGATATGCACTCGCAGTCCCCCGGTGTTTCGTAGATTTCTTTCATGGTGACCGCAAACGACAGCGGCAAAGGAGGACGGCTCCGAAATACAGTTGAATATTACTACATGGTGCTTTGTAACGTGGCCTTCAGGGATCCATCCCCCGATCGTCTAGCGGAATTCCATCGCTTTCAGGCGTGCATTTTATGGATCACGAGACGTCGATTGGAGGGACTTTCATTCCGTGCTTGATGCTTGGACAACGGCGATAGAGAATGAATTTCCATGCGTCATATGTACAGGGAACATGCATGTAATCGCCAATAGTTCATCACAGTGCCACATGATGGGATGATAGGCTTTTTAAGTCACAATAACACATTGCTCCTGGATTTATGGAGCATTGCCGTCTCCTTCTCACTAGGACGCTGATGGACCATCGAATGGGAGAAATATTACGACAGGTTCACACAAGGGTAGATGGTTCGGATGCAGCGGCGTTTCAGGAACAAGGAAGCTGACATCAGGATGGCAGTGAAGAAGTAGACGTTGCAAAAATCCTCCGGACCAGATGGGCTGACACTCGAATTTTATGGTGAGTTTGCGGATCTAATGATGTCGCAATCGGTGACGATGTCTAATGAGCTATTGAGCTGTGACACGGACGTCCCGTCGCAATTCATAGCGAGAATGCTTACGCCAATACCGAAATAGGCAGGGAATG
This sequence comes from Schistocerca piceifrons, assembly GCF_021461385.2. NCBI lineage: Eukaryota > Metazoa > Arthropoda > Insecta > Orthoptera > Acrididae > Schistocerca > Schistocerca piceifrons. The sequence goes on from NC_060143.1 coordinate 515,911,111, forward strand.
TCAGCGCCCAACAATTCTGACAGCTCACGGTGCTCAATACTGAGTACAATATCTTTGCACGAATGTTGGTGGTAAGGCTCAAGACTATAGTATCCAAGTCCCTACCACCAGACCAGGCTTGTCTAGGGGTTCGAAGCAACATCGTAGGTGAATACCGTGACATCATTGCACTGATGAAAGCATGTCGCATGTGAGCGGCGTCCATATCAGTGGATTTTGATCTTGCCTTTGACAGGATCAACCACGATTTTCTTGACTTGACCATGAGGTATATGGCGAGGTAGCCACCATTCTTGTTTATACCTCAGGCAAGGATATACTTTGTCGATGGTGCTGTTTGTCTTGGTTCAAATGGCTCTGAGCACTATGGGACTTAACATCTGAGGTCATCAATCCTCTAGAACTTAGAACTACTTAAACCAAAGTAACCTACGGACATCACACACATCCATGCCCGAGGCAGGATTCGAACCGACGACCGTAGCAGTCGCACGGTTCCGGACTGAAGCGCCTGGATCCGCACGGCCACCGAGGCCGGCAGTGCTGTTTGCAACCGCGCTCGAACCACTGATGCAGACTTCGACAGACTCTTACAAGCGTCCGCCTCCGTGCGAGTTCCATCACGATATGCGCATACGCCGATGATTTAATGATACTCACCCGATCGGAAAACGAAGTAGATCCCGTGGTTGCCCTGCTTACTAAATACGGCGTGGCGGCGAACAGCGGGGTCATTACGAATAAAACTAAGATTAATGATATCGGTAGCTCTGCACAATCCGTTTACGGTGGCGTACATAATGCGATGCTTAGAGCGTTTGCTCACCCGATCGCTATGGCCGTCAGCGGCGGCGAGCTACGGGGGACTGCTCCAGCACACAGGCAAGAGTTCACTCCGGACACACGACCTGCTTCAAAGGGTGGAATACACTAACGTTCGTCTTGTCTCACAACTGTCACACCTGGTGCAGCTACTGCCAGTGCCAGATGGTATTGCTGAGAGTTTAGTGGCGGACTATAGATACTATGTCAACCGAGGGATACTGTTTAAGGTCAAATACGAAACTTTAACTTTACCGCACCATTCTGGAGGACTTAATCTCACGAATGTGCGGAACAACCCTCTCGCTCTATACCTGCGAGTGACGGAACGGCTCTTTAACCGACGGCAACACGGCATCACGTCGGGGATCCTGGACGTCCTTCTTACAGCGTCCTTTGAACCGCTGGTGGCTGTAGGCACAATATCGCCTTCCTTTTCCAAGTCGCACGTTTCTGGTTATGTTCAGTTTTAAACACTTCCACGAGGTTCCACGACCACTCTTGATACGTATAAGTGATTGAGGAGTTATCACGTTGGCAATGTTGTCGAACTAAATATCCAACAAGGGATTGGCGGCAGATCCGGCGAGCTGTCCATACGTCTCTCCTCGCCGAGGCGGCGAGATCCTCTTGGAACACATTTATCAACCGCAAGCCGGTCTCACGCCTACGGTTGTACGACATTCGCATGGTCAATTCCCACTCTGCCTCGTATGTGGTGGCGGTGAGGTTAGGTGACGGGTGTTTGGCGGCTGAAACAACGTATGATGGCACTCCACCAACTCACCAACGACTCTGTGATCGCGACGGAGACTTTATTCTCAACTGATGCGGTCTTTAAACGCCCCTCCCCTTCCCCCACAGAAAATGTAGGCTGTCCGCTTGATTGAAGGACACCCATAGTATTACGTGCTCTCGCGGACAGTTGGCTATGAGAGTTATTGGCTCTATATACACTCGCTCATCTAAGGTTGACAACGTCACTTCGGTCCAATACTTCTTTCTTCTCTTTATCAGATGTTACAGCTTTTTTTTTCGTGGGATATAAAAATTGAATTAAAAGAGAAAAGATTTAAATTAAGTTACAATGTTTCCTTCCCGCTGTCTTTCCCTTATCCTGTTAGCATACGGGGACACCGTGGTCAGCGCTCTAAGCTCGATTCCTGACCACTCTCCCCCACGACCTACTACACAAAAATAATCGTCAGAACAAAAGCGGTAAAGGCAGAAAAAGACGATTAATCTAACCGTTATTGAGAACCGAACATGCAGATTCGAGTTTTCGTCTGGTCACAGATTTATAGGTGCAGTTCTTCAATTATTTTAACGCTCAAGGCAACTGTTTATGCACATTTCCCTTTGGTTTTGTAAAATTGGAAATTTGTGGTAAGTCCTATGGGCTCAAACTGCTGAGGTCATCGGTCTCTAAGCTTAAACCCTCCCTCGGGCATGGTTGTTTGTGTTGTCCTTTTTGTAAGTTAGATTAAGAATTTACACAAAGGACGACACACACACTCATGCCGAGGGATGACTCGAACCTCCGACGGGGGGAGCCGCTCGATCCGCGACAAGGCGCTTGAGACCGCGCGCCTACATCGCGTGGCTTTTCGTAAAATGTATTATAACACTGTTATTTCTAAGCATTTTAATGTCTCCTAAACACATTCTAGTATTTTTTTTGCGCTCTTCGGTCATCATTTAAATCTGGGAAAATGTTTAAAGACATAGTACAATGTATAAATCTTCACATATGTGATTCTTTTGCATTTTTTCGTTAACGTAAGAGCTAGAGTGCACAGAAATTAAGTGATTCAGAAAATTTGTAAGAAGGAATAAAAAACAACAAGTGGCGATGGAGAAGTACAATTCATCGTCCCTTAGAAGTTCTGGTCATTAGCGGCGAGACACTTTCTCAGGTGAACAACTATGGGGACAGGAAACGCTTATCCGCTGTTTGCCGTTACTCTTCTCAGCTCATATAAATGAACTTCAACCAACGTTTATCAGTCATTGCTCAGTTTCTGCATCTACATCCATACTCTGCAACCTACCGTGCCCGCTGGAGGGTACTGATATTGCACTAGTTATTAGGGCTTTTTCCCGTTCCATTCACGTATGGAGCGCAGAATGATTGTTGAAAAGCCTCTGTGAGTGCTGTAACTAGTTTGGGAGCGATACATAGGGGAATGTAGTATACTCCGAGAGCCATGATTCAAAGCCGGTTCCTAAAAGTTTGGGAATTCGCTTTCTCGGAATAGTTACACCTGTCTTCAAGAGTCTGTCAGTTTCATTCTCTTAACATCTCTGTAAGACTCTCCCGCTGGTCAGACAAACTTGTGACCAATCGTGGCGCCCTTTTCTGTATCCGTTCATCGTCGCATCAGTGATTTGTAAGCAATTCCTTTGTATACTGGTTACATACCCTAGTATTCTACCAATAAACCGAAGTCTGCTACGTGCTTTACTCACGATTGAGTCCATATGGTATCACCATTTTCAGTTTCTAAAGTGTTACACTTAGTTTACCGTTTCTAGTTGTGACTCATTGATATTATAGTCATAAGATACTACGTTTTTCGTTTTGTGAAGTATACAGTTTTAATTTTCTGCATATTAAGGCAAGTTGAAAGTCCTTGCGCCACTTTGAAATCCAATCAAGATTTGACTGAAGATCTGTGCAGTTTATTTCAGACTGTGCTTCGTTGGAAAAAAATTTGCAGTTATTAATATTGTCAGCAAGGTCATTAATATACAATATTAATAACAAAGGACGGAATCCACTTCCCTGGGGCACAGCCCAAGTTACCTCTACATCTGTCTATGACTCTCCATCCAAGACAACTTACGCGTCCTCTCTACCGGGAAACCCTCAATCGAGCCACAAATTTCGCTCTGATACCCTATATGAGCGTACTTTTGATAATAAGCAGAGGTTTGGTCCGTGGAAGATGTGTTTAAGGCTCCTCTGTGAGTGACATCATACTATATACCAAACTCCAGATTTCTGTTGTATGCAGTTGGTTTCACAATGTTCGTTCGGAAACAGGTTGACATGCACCTACAGCGACAACTCCGGTTGGGTTTGAAACTGTAACAATGAATACGCAGATAAAATCCGTTGCGCACCATCCACAATTTTTCGCCGTTTAATATCTATTGATAACATGTAATATAATTTCTGAATCTGTCAGCTTTATTAGAGAAACTATATTAAATATGTAATGTATGTAATAGTGTATTTATTTGTCAACGTACATGTTTGATTGTAGTTGTGATGTAAATACACTCCTGGAAATTGAAATAAGAACACCGTGATTTCATTGTCCCAGGAAGGGGAAACTTTATTGACACATTCCTGGGGTCAGATACATCACATGATCACACTGACAGAACCACAGGCACATAGACACAGGCAACAGAGCATGCACAATGTCGGCACTAGTACAGTGTATATCCACCTTTCCCAGCAATGCAGGCTGCTATTCTCCCATGGAGACGATCGTAGAGATGCTGGATGTAGTCCTGTGGAACGGCTTGCCATGCCATTTCCACCTGGCGCCTCAGTTGGACCAGCGTTCGTGCTGGACGTGCAGACCGCGTGAGACGACGCTTCATCCAGTCCCAAACATGCTCAATGAGGGACAGATCCGGAGATCTTGCTGGACAGGGTAGTTGACTTACACCTTCTAGAGCACGTTGGGTGGCACGGGATACGTGCGGACGTGCATTGTCCTGTTGGAACAGCAAGTTCCCTTGCCGGTCTAGGAATGGTAGAACGATGGGTTCGATGACGGTTTGGATGTACCGTGCACTATTCAGTGTCCCCTCGACGATCACCAGTGGTGTACGGCCAGTGTAGGAGATCGCTCCACAACACCATGATGCCGGGTGTTGGCCCTGTGTGCCTCGGTCGTATGCAGTCCTGATTGTGGCGCTCACCTGCACGGCGCCAAACACGCGTACGACCATCATTGGCACCAAGGCAGAAGCGACTCTCATCGCTGAAGACGACACGTCTCCATTCGTCCCTCCATTCACGCCTGTCGCGACACCACTGGAGGCGGGCTGCACGATGTTGGGGCGTGGGCGGAAGACGGCCTAACGGTGTGCGGGACCGTAGCCCAGCTTCATGGAGACGGTTGCGAATGGTCCTCGCCGATACCCCAGGAGCAACAGTGTCCCTAATTTGCTGGGAAGTGGCGGTGCGGTCCCCTACGGCACTGCGTCGGATCCTACGGTCTTGGCGTGCATCCGTGCGTCGCTGCGGTCCGGTCCCAGGTCGACGGGCACGTGCACCTTCCGCCAACCACTGGCGACAACATCGATGTACTGTGGAGACCTCACGCCCCACGTGTTGAGCAATTCGGCGGTACGTCCACCCGGCCTCCCGCATGCCCACTATACGCCCTCGCTCAAAGTCCGTCAACTGCACATACGGTTCACGTCCACGCTGTCGCGGCATGCTACCAGTGTTAAAGACTACGACGGAGCTCCGAATGCCACGGCAAACTGGCTGACACTGACGGCGGCGGTGCACAAATGCTGCGCAGCTAGCGCCATTCGACGGCCAACACCGCGGTTCCTGGTGTGTCCGCTGTGCCGTGCGTGTGATCATTGCTTGTACAGCCCTCTCGCAGTGTCCGGAGCAAGTATGGTGGGTCTGACACACCGGTGTCAATGTGTTCTTTTTTCCATTTCCAGGAGTGTATTGTGGACTGCTGGGTAATCGCCAAGGGAACTTTAAATGTATCGATAGCAACGACGAAATGACATTAGCTGTGCCGTTGTTTATCTTCGTGTATGGAGAGTCCCTGTCGCCCTGCGATCAAAGAGAAGACACAGCAGCTTGAGTCTTGAAAGAATGCGGAATTGTTTGTTTGGCGCTCCTGCAGACGCGGTACGCAATTACGATCGGGCCAATTTAGACCCACCTACAGCGAGTATTGAGAGAACGATCGGAGTGGAGAGGTGGAGGAATCTGCAATTCTAACTGTTGCCTGTTCCATAATTATCAGTGGCTCTGGAGACGACTCGTGGTTTTCAACGAGCAGAAGCAGCAGCAGCAGCATAAACCTGGCATTGTCGTCGGCTAGATTATTTGCCATCCGCATGGCTGTAACATCTCAAGACTGTTAACTGGGACAGTACTGTTTTGTTCTTTTCCTTAGACATTATTACGAAGCAGGGTCTCTTTCCTTTCCATGGAATCACCGAGTTTCGTAAAAATATGAAAACTGATTAACTATTTATCGCCAGTTTTGTTTGCGTGCTAATGAACCGTTTCAGTCTACGAGGGTTGGAACTTTAATAGCGGCAACTATTAATTTACAGCTCGTACAAAATAGATACGTGTTTCAAAGTTTTACTGACCTTCAAAGTAGCCACCAGTATTGTCTATAACCAGTTTCCAGCGATGTGAAAGTCGTAGGATACTCTTAGCAGTGCCAGTTGTGTAGACGGTTCGAGCGGCACGGTCTACTGCCCGACGAACTTGTAGCAGTTCTGGAGCGAATACCGTGAAGTGTTTCCTTCAGCTTAGAAATCGAGTTGAACTCACGAGGGCTTAAGTCAGGGGAGTGCAGTAGGTGTTATAGCACTTAGCAGCCCCATCAGTCAAACAAATCAGTAACAGCTTGCACTGTACATGCTTGAGAATTGTTCTGCAAAATGATGGTCAGGTCCTGCAGAAACTGTCATCACTTCTGTCTCTAAGCTGGTAGTAGGCTGTATTCCAAAAATGAACAACATTGAGACAGAAGTGATGACAATTTCTGCAGGACCTGACAAACATTTTGCAGGACAATGCTCAAGAACGTACAGTGCAAGCTGTTACTGATTCGTTTGACTGATAGGGCTGATAAGTGCTATACCACTTACTGCACTCCCCTAAGTTAGGACCTCGTGAGTTCAACTCGATTTCTAAACTGAAGGAAACACTTCACGGCATTCGCTCCAGAACTGCTACAAATTCGTCGGGCAGTAGACCGCACCGCTCGAACTGTCAACACGAGTGGCTCTGCTAAGAGTATCCTACGACTTCCACATCGCTGGCATCGGGTTCTACACAATGCTGGTGACTACTTTGAAGGTCAGTAAAGCTTTGAAACACGTATCTATTTTGTACGAGTTGTAAATAAATAGTTGTCACTATTAAAGTTCGAAACTCGTAAATTTTATAGCCTCAGTAGCGTTCATTATTGTATTGCATTACAGAGTCTTAAGTAATTTGCAATTTAGAGTATTAACTTCACTCACTTAAGGTAACGTAAAATTTCACTAGCAAAACTAATAAGACAAGACACTGGAAAAATTAAGTGTGCACATTTTCATTTATTCTATATGTAGTAGGGGCAGATGTGGACTCTGACCACAATCTATTAGTTATGACCTGTAGATTAAAACAGAAGAAACTGCAAAAAGGTGGGAATTTAAGGAGATGGGACCTGGATAAACTAAAAGAACCAGAGGTTGTACAGAGATTCAGGGAGAGCATAAGGGAGCAATTGACAGGAATGGGGGAAATAAATACAGTAGAAGAAGAATGGGTAGCTTTGAGGGATGAAGTAGTGAAGGCAGCAGAGGATCAAGTAGGTAAAAAGACGAGGGCTAGTAGAAATCCTTGGGTAACAGAAGAAATATTGAATTTAATTGATGAAAGGAGAAAATATAAAAATGCAGTAAGTGAAACAGGCAAAAAGCCTATCTCACTAGGGATAAGATAGATACCGCCTACAGGAAAATTAAAGAGACCTTAGGAGATAAGAGAACGACTTGTATGAATATCAAGAGCTCAGATGGAAACCCAGTTCTAAGCAAAGAAGGGAAAGCAGAAAGGTGGAAGGAGTATATAGAGTGTCTATACAAGGGCGATGTACTTGAGGACAATATTATGGAAATGGAAGAGGATGTAGATGAAGATGAAATGGGAGATATGATACTGCGTGAAGAGTTGACAGAGCACTGAAAGACCTGAGTCGAAACAAGGCCCCCGGAGTAGACAATATTCCATTGGAACTACTGACGGCCGTGGGAGAGCCAGTCCTGACAAAACTCTACCATCTGGTGAGCAAGATGTATGAAACAGGCGAAATACCCTCAGACTTCAAGAAGAATATAATAATTCCAATCCCAAAGAAAGCAGGTGTTGACAGATGTGAAAATTACCGAACTATCAGCCTAATAAGTCACAGCTGCAAAATACTAACACGAATTCTTTACAGACGAATGGAAAAACTAGTAGAAGCCAACCTCGGGGAAGATCAGTTTGGATTCCGTAGAAACACTGGAACACGTGAGGCAATACTGACCTTACGACTTATCTTAGAAGAAAGATTAAGGAAAGGCAAACCTACGTTTCTAGCATTTGTAGACTTAGAGAAAGCTTTTGACAATGTTGACTGGAATACTCTCTTTCAAATTCTAAAAGTGGCAGGGGTAAAATACAGGGAGCGAAAGGCTATTTACAATTTGTACAGAAACCAGATGGCAGTTATAAGAGTCGAGGGACATGAAAGGGAAGCAGTGGTTGGGAAGGGAGTAAGACAGGGTTGTAGCCTCTCCCCGATGTTGTTCAATCTGTATATTGAGCAAGCAGTAAAGGAAACAAAAGAAAAATTCGGAGTAGGTATTAAAATTCATGGAGAAGAAATAAAAACTTTGAGGTTCGCCGATGACATTGTAATTCTGTCAGAGACAGCAAAGGACTTGGAAGAGCAGTTGAATGGAATGGACAGTGTCTTGAAAGGAGGATATAAGATGAACATCAACAAAAGCAAAACAAGGATAATGGAATGTAGTCTAATTAAGTCGGGTGATGCTGAGGGAATTAGATTAGGAAATGAGGCACTTAAAGTAGTAAAGGAGTTTTGCTATTTGGGGAGCAAAATAACTGATGATGGTCGAAGTAGAGAGGATATAAAATGTAGGCTGGCAATGGCAAGGAAAGCGTTTCTGAAGAAGAGAAATTTGTTAACATCCAGTATTGATTTAAGTGTCAGGAAGTCATTTCTGAAAGTATTCGTATGGAGTGTAGCCATGTATGGAAGTGAAACATGGACGATAAATAGTTTGGACAAGAAGAGAATAGAAGCTTTCGAAATGTGGTGCTACAGAAGAATGCTGAAGATTAGATGGGTAGATCACATAACTAATGAGGAAGTATTGAATAGGATTGGGGAGAAGAGAAGTTTGTGGCACAACTTGACCAGAAGAAGGGATCAGTTGGTAGGACATGTTCTGAGGCATCAAGGGATCACCAATTTAGTATTGGAGGGCAGCGTGGAGGGTAAAAATCGTAGAGGGAGACCAAGAGATGAATACACTAAGCAGATTCAGAAGGATGTAGGTTGCAATAGGTACTGGGAGAGGAAAAAGCTTGCACAGGATAGAGTAGCATGGAGGGCTGCATCAAACCAGTCTCAGGACTGAAGACCACAACAACAACAACAACAACATATGTAGTTTAGCGAGTGACTTCCGCGGCTCTGTACATATTTTATTGTTTTTATGTTAAAAATAAATCAGTTGTTCATTCGCTTAAATTCCATTCAGTGTTTCAATAAATAAAACTAAATTGCTTGCCTTTACAAACTTTGTATTACGCTACGCTGAGGTTACTGAAAGTTATTTTTTACGTAATTACGTTTCATTCACACTCAGTCATTTATTTAACCAGCAACTTCATGTACCTTTGCTTTCAAAATTTAGTATTTCGGATTAAGTTACTGCAAACTCAGTGCTTCCTTGATTCATTAATTTTATCTTGAACTGTTCTTACTAATCGGTATTACTTTCCTTCAGTAACGATTGCCTTACACACTGTAAAATTTCATTAGGCATACGCAATCACGGTTATTTATATCCCAATGCAATAGATCGATTTGGAATGGGGAGGATGCAAAACGACTGACACTGATATAGCGTACACTTGTATCCAGTCACTGTCGGTTAGGCTATAGTTGCACGTAGCTGCGAGTATTACACCATTCTCTGTAAACATGTTAATCAGGCCGCGTTGATACATAACAGGATACCGGGCAAGTTTTTTCAGGGTTTCATCGGTTCACTCAAACACGATACGTCTTTCTGCCATTCTGTAAGCCGGCCGCTGTGGCCGAGCGTTTCTAGGCGCTTCAGTCCGGAAACGCGCTGCTGCTACGGTCCAAGGTTCTAATCCTGCCTCCGGCATGGATGTGTGTGATGTCCTTAGGTTAGTTAGGTTTAAGTAGTTCTAAGTTCTAGGGGACTGATGACCTCAGATCTTATGTTCCATAGTGCTCAGAGCCATTTGAACCATTCTGTCACCTCTCCACGTCAACCTACCCTAACCCTGGCAATACCAACGCATTTTCCATAATGCTTATGCTGGTATGTTATGGCTACCACAGCAAATTTAAAAACATAAATTTCTTAAATTGTTGTTTACTTTTACCCAAAAGATATTGTTTAAAGAGATACTGATGCGTAAGTAAGGTCCTGAACCTCAAAATATTGAATATGACATTCGTTGTAAAAAGTGATTTCTGTTACTAAGACCTAAAAATTAAAAATATTTGTGGAAGCTTGTAGAAGAATTCACTATAAACCAAAGGTATTTTTTCAAAATTTTAAAATGTTAACAAATTACTAGATTACAATTATTTCAAATAATGATGATGATGAAGTCCCTTACTCCTTTACAGAGCATAGGGGAACGATGCGGGAGAAAAGTAGGCATAAATTACACCCTCCCTCTTGGTGTTGCGAGGCATTAAGAATGTCACATTTTTTTCCGACATAAACCTGCCGGAAAATGTCCCAACCACTTACTGAAAATACCCGAATTAACTACAGATATATGTGAATATGGAGCGATCGGTACCTCTAGGTGTATAGCCTTCAGGCGAAAAGCAATTTTAACAATAAAATCGCCACCCCAAATCACATCGTCTGCGAGTGCGTCAGTAGAAAATATGTTACAGAGCAGGATATGAACGTCTTTGCTAAGACATCACAATAAAAAATGAGGAGCTGTAGCACAACCTAAACTTGTTGACACCTCAAATATCAGCTTACGAACTGCAAGTCTACTTGGCCGATAAACAGCAAATAAGAAGCTATACATCGTGACACTAAGATGAACAGTGGCAAAACATCTAACTACAATGACTTTGGGGAAGCAGCGAGAAGATTGTATAGCATTACAACACATTATCCACATTATTTTTCTTTGCACTTTCAATATTATTTTCAGTTTATACATGTACACATTTAACATTTTCCCGTCGTAAGTCTTGTTATGAATACTTATTACATACTAAAACCGACATTGTCAGCAATGAAGTAGTCCCACTGATAAAGTGAAGTTCTTCGTTGTCTGTTAAAGACAGTTTATAGCCAAAGATACTGTCGGATTCGTGCTAACATTGTTAGAACGCGAGACCGCGCACAGAGAAGAAATGGAAGTTAACTGTGCATGGAGTCGGACAGAAGTAACCGTGAATGCGCTCCCTGAGCGTAAGTGTGAACTTCGTGCTGTTGGAATGTTAGGAAAGGAATTGTGAAGATAATGGGCAGTGAATAGTGTGGGCCACAGCGCAACATTTATTTGAGAAGAATTTCAATACTATTAAAGGCAGAAGAGTACTCTGTGGCCAAGTATATTGAACTCTGCACATAAATGGAAGAAAATTCTCATGCCTAATAACTGTTATAAAATCATTACGTCGCACCTAGTGAAACTCCAACACAACGTAAGAAGTATACAAATGTAAAAAACCTGCCAGCGTAGCAATATCAGTTATTAAATAAACTGTTTTTGTCAACTGTAGTTCTTGAGCAGTGTTAATAACTTTTCCACGTTATTACTATCAACAGTAGGATTCTTATGCTACCTCTATGACAACCCGTGTCACGTTATTAAAACATACTTGTAGATAAAGCCGAATATGAAAAATTTACTACGCCAGAAAAACAAATTTTAAATTTTCAATTTCAGTGAAAAGAGAAACTTAATGTTCCGTAACTGAAAGTATTGCTTCAGTTTTGCAAATTAAACTACCTTCATTATATTTTTGGGAAGCGATTATTTATCAAAAACAATTTGCCTGGCAAAACAGCAGTGCACAATATAATTCAACAGTACTATATAATTTTATGTAATTCTGTATCGATTGAAAATCTTGGCTTTCCTATTTTCCAAGTTGCCCATTGTAATTGCTGTTAATTGTAACATATTCAGTGTTCCGTTGTTACATTTCTAGTAACGAGTTTTGTTTAGTAGAAAGAAATGATTAGTGAAACACGAAGAGAGTGAACATTAAAGTGAAGTAACGTTCCTTTGTTATTACTACGTTACATGCTTAAATTAGTAAATTACTTTTAATTTTTTAATGTCCACAAATGTTCAGTGTCACGGTAATTAATTTGAGGATATTTTTGTAACCTACTGCCTTTTCAACCGAGGTTTTGTCGGGAATTTACCGTTGTGGCTTAAGTAAATTTCAGTTATTGTAATCATTTCAACTCAATCAGTTCCATAATTTTCTAGTTAAATAACGTTTCTAATTAAAAGGTGTAGCCGCACTATAATTGCGTTACCTAGTTTTTAATTGATAATTAATAATATTTTCATTAACTAATTGAAATCAGTCAACACAATTGCAAAGTTGCAATGGGTCAGTCACACAGGCAATAAAAAAATATAGCCTACCTGGACCATGTTTTCATTTTCAAAACACAGTTACACTTAATTTTTGCTGTCGTTGGTATTAGCACATTCGGTGACACTGTTTTCTGCAGTTTGTCGGTGCCGATTCCTATGAATTGATGCGTTTTCTGAAACTACATAACACTAGGTACACTGTCGTTAAATACAGAGGTTACACGTGCCTGTAACATGACAGGGCATCAGTTACAAAATGAGCTTCAAGAGGAACGAGGAAGGATTTCCTGATAACCTAATAGCCATCTCCCAATCTTTAAACCTGAGAAATATAGCAACAGAGGCCCCGTGGATCCTGCATTTTCCTAGGCAATCCATGGGGTAACAATCATAACAAAATGGTGATATCTGGTTTTCCTTCCCATAACAGGTTCAGTAGTGTAGTGCAGTGTTGTGCTGTCTAATATAGTGTTCTACAGTGTAATCTGTAATTGTAAAGTACGCTACAAATATTTGTGGTAGCACTGTGATATAGTGCTACACACCATTTGCCCGCTCCCTTAGCTGATTGGTCAGTACTTCTACTGTTATGCAGTGGGCCCGGGTTCGATTCTCGGCCGGGAACTAGGTGTTGCGTTGTCCTCGTCATCATTTCATCGTCATCGACATGCAAGTCGCCCAGTCTGGCGTCAACTGAACAGACACACTACCTCAGGTTCGGAATCACGCCCATCAATGCAATACCATCGTTTTTCCAGTGAGAATATATGTGTGCGCCAGCTGGTCCAGGAATAGTATGCAAATTTTCAGTTTCTTAGTAGATAATCTAGGTCGGTTTTTTCCTTAAACAACATGATGTGGAGTTATACTAACACAGCTGCCACACTATATTATAAAATTATGTTTTATTCGCATATATACTCTTTGCATGCAACAGTTGGATATATCCTATACCTAAATAACAAACTAAAAACAGTAAATAAATAACAAATAACGGCACGTGCAAGCCACTTCTTTGCCATGATTTGGATCTGCACCACATGACCATGTACACCGCTCCAAATGTCGCTAATGCCTTATGTTATGGGAGTTAGTAATATTTCGTTCTTTGAAGTTATCTCCGAGGGGAACATCGTCTCAACAATTTAAGTAGTTGCTGTTAATATACTGAGTGACTGGGCACAGACACTAGGCACCCATCCTGGATGTGTGGGTTCAAAATCATGGTTAACGACTCAAATATAGATTTCGGGTGGCTTCGCAAAATACACTCCTGGAAATTGAAATAAGAACACCGTGAATTCATTGTCCCAGGAAGGGGAAACTTGATTGACACATTCCTGGGATCAGATACATCACATGATCACACTGACGGAACCACAGGCACATAGACACAGGCAACAGAGCATGCACAATGTCGGCACTAGTACAGTGTATATCCACCTTTCGCAGCAATGCAGGCTGCTATTCTCCCATGGAGACGATCGTAGAGATGCTGGATGTAGTCCTGTGGAACGGCTTGCCATGCCATTTCCACCTGGCGCCTCAGTTGGACCATCGTTCGTGCTGGACGTGCAGACCGCGTGAGACGACGCTTCATCCAGTCCCAAACATGCTCAATGAGGGACAGATCCGGAGATCTTGCTGGACAGGGTAGTTGACTTACACCTTCTAGAGCACGTTGGGTGGCACGGGATACATGTGGACGTGCATTGTCCTGTTGGAACAGCAAGTTCCCTTGCCGGTCTAGGAATGTTAGAACGATGGGTTCGATGACGGTTTGGATGTACCGTGCACTATTCAGTGTACCCTCGACGATCACCTGTGGTGTACAGCCAGTGTAGGAGATCGCTCCCCACACCATGATGCCGGGTGTTGGCCCTGTGTGCCTCGGTCGTATGTAGTCCTGATTGTGGCGCTCACCTGCACGGCGCCAAACACGCATACGACCATCATTGGCACCAAGGCAGAAGCGACTCTCATCGCTGAAGACGACACGTCTCCATTCGTCCCTCCAGTCACGCCTGTCGCGACACCACTGGAGGCGGGCTGCACGATGTTGGGGCGTGAGCGGAAGACGGCCTAACGGTGTGCGGGACCGTAGCCCAGCTTCATGGAGACGGTTGCGAATGGTCCTCGCCGATACCCCAGGAGCAACAGTGTCCCTAATTTGCTGGGAAGTGGCGGTGCGGTCCCCTACGGCACTGCGTAGGATCCTACGGTCTTGGCGTGCATCCGTGCGTCGCTGCGGTCCGGTCCCAGGTCGACGGGCACGGGCACCTTCCGCCGACCACTGGCGACAACATCAATGTACTGTGGAGACCTCACGCCCCACGTGTAGAGCAATTCGGCGGTACGTCCACCCGGCCTCCCGCATGCCCACTATACGCCCTCCCTCAAAGTCCGTCAACTGCACATACGGTTCACGTCCACGCTGTCGCGGCAAGCTACCAGTGTTAAAGACTGCGATGGAGCTCCGTATGCCACGGCAAACTGGCTGACACTGACGGCAGCGGTGCACAAATGCTGCGCAGCTAGCGCCATTCGACGGCCAATACCGCGGTTCCTGGTGTGTCCGCTGTGCCGTGCGTGTGATCATTGCTTGTACAGCCCTCTCGCAGTGTCCGGAGCAAGTATGGTGGGTCTGACACACCGGTGTCAATGTGTTCTTTTTTCCATTTCCAGGAGTGTACATTACGGAGAATCACGGGACGGCTCCTTTTAAGGAATTCACGCAGCTGCCTTCTCCGTGCTTCTCATGTCGTTGGCGTGCACGGTTTGTGGTGAACAAGGACTGTGTGAAGTTAAATCCTGTTCTACATTTTCCTTTCTTATTTGGTGCAGTATCCGTTAAGAGCTGAATTAAGGACTTTCGCATCTTCTTCAAATCTTCGTGACGTCCTTCACACGCTCTTGTACTCTATTCCAGAGTCTCTGTGAACGGTTTTCCGATAATTGAATATAGTGACGCCCTTTATTACGTCAGTTAAATTGTCTGTTGTGGAAGATATTAGGTTTAATGTTGAAGTAATTTCGCATCCATTCCCTGGAGAATGTTTTGTCGGAATTACGGTAGCCTGCTACGTTGTATGTTACTATTGCACAGCTGTCAAGGGAATTACAAAGTGCTCTCTAGATAACTTGATGCGAGGTGGTAAGATAAGTTATGCATTCGCTTAACACCCTGTTATGAGAACTACCCATTACCTGAAACACTTTAATAAAGCTGTCTAAACTACAAAGCTAAGCGTTTGGACAGTTTTCTTAACCAATGTTCTGCCAAATATATTTACTGTACTTCAAATCAGTGAGTGATTACTATTCGTTTTATATCTTCCTTTCTTGTGCACACTCCAATTCATGTTCTTCTATACTACACGTAGCTTAACCACACCATTAGAAACGATATTTGAGGGCAAATGAAGCAAAATATTTTACATTCTTAGTTTTTACATTCATTATATCTTGAACTGGAGGTCCATGTTACAGATGTTAAACGTCTAACGTCCGTAACTCTAGTTATGTGAATAATACCAGACTTTGGAGACGAAACCTTGAATAAGCTGACTTATTTTACCCTAGTCATTCAGTATTATCTTACGAGTTATTATTCCGACGTAACTCGTCATTGAAGAGGGGTTACGGGGGCGTCTAATGAATGTAATATACTGTGCCAGAATGAGATTCTCGCTCTGCAGCGGAGTGTGCGCTGAAATGGAACTTCCTGGCAGATTAAAACTGTGTGCCAGAGCGAGACTCGAACTCGGGACCTTTGTTTTTTGCGGGCAAGTGACCTATGATTTTTTTTTCCCAAGCCCATTTTTTTATAAATATGCGAATGTTGAAAAAAAATTGTAAGTCTCGAGGCGCGAACCACCGCCCTAACATGCAACTTGATACAGATCAGTGGCGCTACGCTATTTGGACGTGAACCCGGAATCACCTGCTTACACGCGCTATCCGACTGAGCAACTATCTTTTTTTTTAGGAACCAAATAAAATGAAAAAAGAAAATAGTTGGTATGTGCAGGATTTGAACCCGGGTCTGCTAACTAGCGGTATATGCTTTAGACCAGTTTTGTTTTTATTTTATTTTATTTTTATTTTTTATTTTTCTTTATTTTTTTCCACACAGGAAACACATCGAAATAAACACTCAAATGGCAGTGTATTCCTTCAAACACTCAAATGGCAGTGTATTCCTTCAAAACCCGAACATCTTCACTCAGCTATTTTTTTGAAAGCACTTATTGCTTATTGAACGCAATCAGTTAAAATAAAACAAAAGAAGTCATATCGACAAAAACAAAAGGGTTAAATCAGAAAAACGCATGTGAAGGAATGAGGCGTTAATTTTAACGTGCCCACACCACCTTCCCTCCGTCACTTATACATCGTGGAACATATAAATCCAACAAGAGTGTCCACAAAAAAAAAAGGTGGAATGTCAACTCATCCAACGCCTTGTCGATGAAAAACAAGATACAGCATATTAGAAAAAAGTTCATGGTAACGGGACATCCTGAGCCACCTCCAATGGGCTGTGGCCACATATCGGGAAAAGGCACACGGATCTGCGTCATATCCACTCACCATCACGCAGTGGGCATAATGGCCAACAAGTCACGTGATGGCATTGTTCTTCGATCGCTGAAAGAAGGTTGAATAGGGATGCACGAGAATCTCCCCAGAGTTCTCCGCCTCCGACGTCCTGAGGAGAAAAGACAGTTGTCGGCAAGGCCATCTCCAATGGTCATGACCGCAGGAGATCAACCGATGACATAATATATCAGTTTCATTGCAACGAAGGCAACGATCCGTCACATCGAGACCAATACGAAAAAGTCGCACGTTGGTAGGTACAATATCATGAATAACTTGGTACCGCGAGGACGCCACTTCCATCAGGAAAATCGGGAGGCTAATGTTAGACCAAAAAATTTTCCAGTTCGTTTCTGGCGACAGGGCTTCTACAGAGGGAATACTATGAGGAATTGGTCAGCTGCTTAACAGCATTTTAGGAAGAGATTCGCTTGGGAAAGGATATTTACTCCTAAATAACTGACCTCAAGAAAAAATTCCTTAACGTTCCGTAGTTTATAACTAATCTTGCCAGCATTTACAGGAGGTGTTAAACTCGCCGGTCGAATACAGTCATAAAGGCGAGCTGTAAGTGACTGGGGGAGGGGGGGGGGGGCTCGTTGCCATGTTAAAACTGTGCGACGGATGAATAAGGCATAAGCCTTAACCCGAATGTCACGGAAGACCATAACCTCCCAGCAGACGGGGTCGCGCCATGACCCCATAACGCACGAAAAATATAGAGTTCCGCGAGATAAACCTGCCACTTAAACTTTGCAACTTGCGGTGTATCATCGCAGAAATGGGAAAGAATTGCGCAATAAAACGAGCCTTACTTAACATATACGTTTCCATGGCCGGACCTTATGAAGAAGTGAGAGAGAGCGACCCTCGTGTTCATTGATTGCTCCCTCAATTTTATCCGTGACAGACTTGTAGCCATCTTTAGCGGACAACTATCAATTACACCACCCAACGATCGATATCGGGTGACCTCCAAAGCCCAAGGAATATCGACAGCGTCAAATTCCAGCAAACTGAGTAAGCGACATTTCTGGTCATTCACCCGACAAAAGGCATCCAAAACTTCCTTAAGCAGTGGTATATCATCATTGATACGAAAAAGAACCATAACGTTATCAGCATATGCACGAACGGTAAACCTTTCTCCCAACAGCGACCAGCCACCCAAACGAGCAGCTATAGTTCGCAATAAGGGTTCCAGAAACAGCAAACAGCACGTAGGCGACATCGATAATGGACTCCCTTGAACGACGCCCAGACACACCATTTACACCAATGGACGCCAGAACACACGATTAGAGAGCTAAACAACCGTCGTAAAGCATCGTTAAAACGAACAGTCGTCAATACTCACATAAGGAATCCATATATTTTCACGCGCTCGAACGATTGTAGAAAATCTGTGAAAAGCAAAGCGATTAGCATGGGAATAGTGGAAGCAATCGAAATTAAATCACGACATTCAGAAATGGGAGTCAGGAGAGTACGACGCGGAAAACAGCTTTGATGGCTCGCGATGATGGTAGCCAACAATACCGATAGTCGGCTATTGACCGTTCGCGTCACTATTTTATAATCATAGTTGAAGAGGGTTATCGGGCGGACCTGATCCACACGCAAACGTCCTGGCTTTATGGGGGTCAGGACAATTTTAGCAACCTTAAAGCTTGGCGTGAGAAGGCCTCCTTGGATTACTTCATTCACCATGGAAGTTATCGTATGCCCGATCAGGGGCCAAAATCGAATATAAAATTCTTTGGGATTTGTGGGAGGGAGATGGTGGTGGTGGGTAGTGTTTAACGTCCCGTCGACAACGAGGTCATTAGAGACGGAGCGCAAGATCGGGTTAGGGAAGGATTGGGAACGAAATCGGCCGTGCCCTTTCAAAGGAACCATCCCGGCACTTGCCTGAAACGATTTAGGGAAATCACGGAAAACCTAAATCAGGATGGCCGGAGACGGGATTGAACCGTCGTCCTCCCGAATGCGAGTCCAGTGTGCTAACCACTGCGCCACCTCGCTCGGTCTGGGAGTGAGAACTAGCCACTATATCAAGTATGTCATCGCGATGGAGTACAGAGAAAAACTTTTCCTGGAGAGCTGGCGTAACAACACAATCAAGGAGGGAGGTCAAATCAACAGATGGTGGACCGTCTTAATCCACTTCAGTATAAAGTTCGTAATAGTACTGGTAAAGTTCACGCATGATATCAGATTGGGAAGACCACTCACGACCATCTAGAGAACGAATGGTAGAAAGACACGTCCTGTGACATCGCTTGTGAAGCCGGAGAAGATGATAGAGAGAGGTCAATTCATCCTGTACGATTGAATGAGGGGGCGGCCGGAGTGGCCGAGCGGTTCTAGGCGCTTCAGTCTGGAATCGCGAGACCGCTACGGTCGCAGGTTTGAATCCTGCCTCGGGCATGGATGTGTTGATGTCCTTAGGTTAGTTAGGTTTAAGTAGTTCTAAGTTCTAGGGGACTGAAGACTCCGACGTTAAGTCCCATGGTGCTCAGAGCCATTTGAACCATTTTTTGATTGAATGAGGCTGGGAACGCAATCGGACACCATCCACACCGCCTTCACACGTGGACGTCGACGACTCTCAAAGGAGCACCACGAGCATTGAAATCTTTGGTCTAGCAGGACAGAGCGGATGAGGTTATATTTGTGGAAAGGGGCCAAAACTAGTTGCTGTCAGTTGCATTCAACATATAAACTTTATTTGTTAAAACACACAATCACACAAGCAAGAATCCAAAACTCTCAAGGTTTTAACGAAATAGCTGCTTTGATTTAATTTAGATCGGCTGAAGGCCACATCGAAAATCAAAGGCACAAGGACTAAGCAAGGAACTGAGGTACAGGAGTTCTGGAGGTTTCATTTCTTTAGAAAAAGTTTTTATCCTCAATATAAATCGGCTGAAAGCCGAGCTTAAATTTTTCCCGTAGAACTCAGCTTAAGGTCTCACACTGAATAAGAACAGTGGTTCGGCTTGAGGCCGAGACAAAGATTTTCATGTTTGATCTAAATAGGCTGAAAATTCGGCTGAAGGCCGCATTTCAACAAAACAAAATAACGGCTCAAGGCCCAGGAAGAAGAGCTTTCAATTTGAAAATGCTGAAGGCCTTATACCAAAATATTTCGTGTAAAACTCGCCTGAAGGCCTCATACTAAGATCTTATGACTTGAGAACAAAACAAGAATTTTGAAGTTTTAATTTTAGAGAGATTAAAATTCGGCTGAAGGCCACACACCATGTAGAATAAAATTTCACGGCTTAAGACCTAAAGGGAAGAGCTTATAAATTTCAACTAAAATAGGCTAAAGGCTTTATCCTAAAATGCTTCACATAAAACTCGGCTGAAGGCCACATACGAAACCCATACAATCTCACGGCTTAAAGCCCAGACAAAGACATTTCCAATTTTTAATTTAAACTGGAAAACTTTGTTGAAGGCCACATACAAACAAGAAAATATTTCTTACGGCTTAAGACCTAGACGTAATTTTTCAACTTTTGATTTGAAAAGGCTGAAAACTCAGCTGAAGACCACATACCAACTTGAAACAAATTTATGGCTGTAAGGCCTAGGCACAAGGAAGTTTCAATATTAATTCTGAAAGGGTGAAACACGGCTGAAGCCCACATACCAAACAAGAAACAATTTTTTTTTATGGATTAAGGCCTAAGAAGAAAAGCTATGCAATTTTTATAAGCTAAAATTCGGCTGAAGACCACACAGAGTAATTAAGACTAAAAGATAAATCACTACGTAAAACACAAGGAGCGACGCTCAGAAGGTTCCAAGGATCGGCCTGGGGAGGTAACACTAACGCACGTTTAGGTGAGACGGGCAGCCAGACCGACCACCTCTTAATCGTAACGCAACCCAACCGAAAGCCAGCCAACGAACCAACCAACTAGGTCAGTTCTTCTCCACCTGACCATCAAAACGACAACAAGATATCAATGGCAGAACGTTCTGAATAATGGTGTCCAATGCAGCCAAGTCAGAATGAATTCCCAAAAGTACCAACAATACCTCAGCTTTCGAACTACACGCCGTGCTTGAGAGCATCAACACGACGAGGAAAATAGACTGCCGAAAACTGCATCAACGACCAGGGCAGGTCACCGGAACGTCAACGGCCATGAGGCAGAAGATACCGCTGGTACACTTCATTAATGACGGAATGATTTAAATTAAGTTAAACAGCTGCAATTCTAGCAGACTTCAATGCACTCAAGCTGTTGCTCGTGGGAATCTCCCAGAAAGCGACAACCAGGATCAAAGGATGAGATGTGATAGCAATTGAGGCTTGATAGTAGGTTAAGTGAGCACTCAACTTTAGTGTCCAGGATCGGTGGGCGACGAGCTTCGTAACCCTTGCAAAAAGCGCCTCACATCTTCAACCGCGCGTGCACGCCGCCAGTGGCTCCGGCCTGACCATGGACCACGAGACTTCCTCGCTGCTCTGCCCCAACTGACCGACTGCCCAACACCCGGGAACGGTCAAAGGACCAAATACACGTCGGCTGAAGTGGCGACCGACCGAACGACGAACAAACATTGCCATTCAAATTACGTGTGTCGGCAATGGTCGGGCGAGTCTTGGCTGTCCGAAACTGAGTGCAGATCCAACCTGACTCAACTCGATGTCCATTCGGAATTCGGAGACACGGCAACCTGGGCACCCTGGCTCGAACCCATCCATGCAGAGGTAACTCTTTCCCATTGGCCACAACATCTCTGCACAAGGAAGGAACCGACCCACGTCCAGCACAATGACCAAGTGACGAGGCCCAGAAATGATCAAAAGACCCAATCAAGTCGCCCGGAGAGACGACCATCCGAACGACCAACCAACGGTCGTCCCGCTCCAATCTCCTTCCGTCGGACAGTTCATGTGTGTCGCCAGAAGTCGGCGAGCACTGCTGTTGGCTCCTCACCGGTGATCCGTCTCCGACTTCATTGCTGCAGCGTCCCGTCCGAACTGCGAACACACGACATCCCGGAAATACTATCGGTCGCTCCAGAGATGGTACGACAGTGCACTTATCGATAAGCGCTGCTGCTGCCATTCACGGGCAGGTAAGGCAGGAAGTTAGTGACGCCAGTAAATGGAATAAGAAAACGAGGCGACAGTACCGTACGAGAAGATGACAGTAAACGGCATGAACACTGCTCAAGCATTATCGTGAAGATCGCGAAGGGCTGCATAATAAAATTCCCTAGTGCGCTTTATTTCAGCCGCTTTTTCAGCGCTAAAATGCTTGAGTGTATTTCGAATCCGGGGATTAGCAAAGGTAACCCACCATTCTAGAAGTCAGGAATAACGCGCCTGGCTCTAAGTTGTCCGTCGCCATACGTCTGCGATGATACCTACCAGAGAGCGGTCAGTGAGATGTAGTGTGTTTAACTTCCATAAAGGGCGCTAAAGATGGGCCGGCTGCGGGACGTGGTCAAATGTCATTGAAACAGCACAGTGATCAGTGAAACTGGCGGGAATTACATCAATCGATAGAAGTTGACTGCATATGGGGGCTGATAAATAAAAGCGGTCCAATCGGTTACTTGAAGTAGCTGTAAAAAAACATAAACCGCACCAATGTAGGATATCTGCAAACCCAAGCACCCTAGAGATGAAAGGACGACACCATAACATTAAGTTCACGACAAAATGTATAATTGCGGGGGTCTGACCTACACGACGTAAGACGCAGTTAAAATTGCCTCCCAACAAAACTTTGCGCGGCTTCCGGCGGAGTAAATAAACAACTTCTTCCTTATAAAACCGCGTGCGATCAGATGAACGACCGGATCCGGACGGAGCATAAAGAAAAATTAATGTGAGGTCATAAAAACTACAGCCTATACCGCGAACATCATCTAGCATTTCGAAGTCCGTCAGCGGGATTCCATCTCGATAAAGCAAAGCCATACAGGTAGACCTTTCAGGCGCGATTTTGAAAAACATAGAGTATCCTGGAAGACAAAACACATGAAATAATACCTCTAGTAAACACACGATATCAGCTTGGTAATCGTAAATAAACTGGCGTAACGCAGCAAGTCGTAATTGGGAACGTACCTATTAACATTGAGGGTTAGAAATGAATAAGCCTGCATCCGTTAACACATGTAAGGTCAATAAAACAACACTAAGGAGAAAGCTCTCATCACGTCAATCCCTCCTCAATCCGGAGGCGGGGGAAGGAAGGTATAATCCTAATCCTCCCCACCGGGCGCCGAGGAATCCTCGTTTTTCTTTTTATGACACGCCGCTGCACGTACAGGTTGAAAACGCTGATTCACACCACTCCGTGAATACACACTCTTTTGATGTGGAGGGGTTGGGGGCACGTCAAGCTCCGATTTGATAGAGGAGCCATCGCCACTGCACTCGTCTGAAATCGGGGAGCATAACTCAGAATGACTAACAGCAACATCAGGTACAAAAGAAACAGGTAATGCAGTCCCGGTGTCTGATGGCATCTTCTGATCATCAGGAAGAGAACCCGTAGAACCCTGTTGTTCCACCATCTCAGCGTGGAGAAGTGGTGGTATTGCACTGGAACACTGTAAAGACTGGCCAGCAGGCAACGTCTCTGCGGGAACATCGGAAATTACGGGAACCGTCACGACTACGTGGGAAGTTGGGGATGCAGATTCTACACACATTTCAACATCAACAGAAGCAGCTACATCATCTCTGGTAATACTGGAATCACAATTAACGTCAGTAGGTTGCAAGTGCTACTCTGAGATGAAGAGGTTAGCACAGGAAAGGAATTCGTGACGGGCCGCATCAAACCAGTCAGTAGACTGATGACCAAAAAACAAAAAAAGGCAACTCATTACCGCCAGAAGGTGCACCGTCTGCCAACGCCGTATCAGAAGAACGAGACTGGAGTGGGGCGTCCTCGAAATCTGTACCGCCCTCAGTCCGCCGGCGTTTGACATGCGCTGCAGGAGCCGTCGTCCCATCATGGAGAGAGGCCGCACTGGGAAGCGTTGGCAACGGTGGAAATTCGCGAGGACTAGGGGGTAACGTTGCCCCTACATCGCTTAAAGCTGGAGACTGACAACTGACTGCGAAGATAAGGGAAGACGTTTCTGGTAAGACGATGTCAGAACAGTAGTACGGAGCGGACAATCAGATCTGAGACGACCGCCTTCGTTACAGAGAAAACATGTTCCTTCTAGCCCTGCATACGTAACATCGACTCGGTAACCACAAATAGTTAAGTGGGAAGGAATATTTTTTTGAACGCACATGTCCACAGTCCGGAT
Source organism: Schistocerca piceifrons (assembly GCF_021461385.2). Lineage (NCBI taxonomy): Eukaryota > Metazoa > Arthropoda > Insecta > Orthoptera > Acrididae > Schistocerca > Schistocerca piceifrons. Next base: position 515,935,481 of record NC_060143.1, read on the forward strand.
ACAATTATAACACTGGAAGCGATGTTGTGCTGACCAGCGTTCCCATCGGATATGCCATATTACTCCAAACGGAAGCAACGCTGTTTTAAGAAATCAATCGTCCACTTCAGTAGGGAGATTATAAATTCTAACCGGAATATACTCGAGTGCCGCATTTTCAAGGAGGACTTGAATAACGGAACCATCACGATGTGTAAACAACACTTTAGAACGAATACGGAAGAGAAGACGTTCTACTTGAACGGGATCATAAAACTTCACAAAGAATGCATACAAATCAGAATTAAAGTAAGCAGTATCTACCTGAAAAGGTGTAAGACGGATAACATCAGAGAGCCAATCCTGAATTTCTAAGGAGCCAGGTTGAACACGACGCGTACTCTTGTCAAAATTGAAACGAACAGTAGCTCGATGAGGAACAGATTTAGGAGACTCGACAGACACCATGGCGCGGGCAGAAAACACCGCCGTCAACAGGAAAACGACAACATTAATTTTAATTTTCATAATTAACAGCCTCAGTTGCACCGTTTACCTAGAATTTACCTAGGTTTCAGTCGGGATAACCCAACCTTCTTCAGAATAACCGCCGGCCGGAGTGGCCTTGCGGTTCTAGGCGCTACAGTCTGGAACCGCGCGACCGCTACGGTTGGGTTATCCCGACTGAAACCTAGGTTCAAATGGTTCAGAACTATGGGATTTAACTGCTGAGGTCATCAGTTCCCAAGAACTTAGAAGTACTTAAACCTAACTAACCTATCACACACATCCATGCCTGAGGCAGCATTCGTACCTGCGACCATAGCGGTCACGCGGTTCCAGACTGTAGCGCCTAGAACCGCTCGGCCACCCAGGCCGGCGAAACCTAGGTAAATTCTAGGCAAACGGTGCAACCGAGGCTGTTAATTAATATAATTAATATTTACACAGTGGCTGACAGGGCCGCGAAATGTAGAAGATTTTTAAAGACGACAACAAACTCCGCTACAGAACTACGATGTGACTCCGGCCGATACACCAAGACTGAGAAGCTTTGACACAAGCGGCGCTGCGGCACAGGCGGAATTTAACTACGACCTACTCGCTCAACGCGCAAGGCGCCACTGGTCAACTTTGCCGCAGCCATTCCTCTGCAGTATCGTTTCTTCCAGGAGTGCTAGTTCTGCAAAGGTTCGCAGAAGAGCTTCTGTGAAGTTTGGAAGGTAGAAGACGAGGTACTGGCGGAAGTATAGCTATGAGGAGAGAACATGAATCGTGCTTGGATAGCTTAATTGATAGAGCACTTGCCCGCGAAAGGCAAAGGTCCTGAGTTCGAGTCTCGGTCCGGCACATAGTTTTAATCTGCCAGGAAGTTTAATATATTGTGTCCATTCATGAAGATCATCTAGATCTTTTAGCCCACTCTTTCAACAATTTTGCATGCTAACAAGACCCTTATAATACATTTACTAATTTTGTGTAGTTTGTTAACTTTGTTGAGTTTCAAAATGAGAGAAACTATCATAAATAATGGAATGAGAAATAATGTACATTGTCATTAACCAGACTTTGTGTAATAAGTTATTCAGTCATAAAAATCTTAAATTTTAGAAACTTTCAAAGATAACTAAATGAAATTCAACACAACCTGAAACCACATCTTCTTGGCAACTGCTTCAAATCCATAGAAGAATTTTTGAATGTGTAGTAGTATGCAATGCGTGAGTTTTTAAAGAGCGAGAGAGAGAGAGAGAGAATATGTTGTCATATTTTTCTCTGGTAACGTGTAGGAATTGGAAGACTTCCTGACTTGCCTACTGACATATAATTTTTTATTCTTTACTTAAGTGATAGCGTTCACTTAATGTGTACTGCAGTGTTTTTCTCAAATTATAAAATTTACCCCTGAAAAGTAACCTTTCTCTAAATGTGAGAAATTGATCAAAGGTACAGCATAGTCCCATACCTAGGAACAAGTTTTCTATTAAATTTGAAAAGTGTTGTAATCTAGAAAAGCTTGTTACTACTGTATTCAGTAGCTTATATGTTACATTGTTATTCTACTATCCACCAATAATAAGTAAATGAAATAAAGTTAAGAAGTTTACCTATAATCAGTTACAGGCTGGAAACATTTTAAAATATAAGTTATTGTCAGACACAAATTTCCTTTTCCAAGGCAAAGGAGAATTGTTAAAATATTTCCGTGGCGGAAAATATTCCGTTTCATTGTAACGAATGGTGCACGACTGACTCAGCACACCTTAATCATTTACACGTTATGTAACTAGTTTTGAAATGTACAGAATTTTACTCACTATAAAACTCTTATAATTGAAGAATAGACAATATCCTCGAAATAGCTTTAATATCCAGTGCGGTACTTAAATACGCATAACTCGTAACATTTACTACGCTGCACTAAACACAACCTCACGTCTCACGATAACCAAAACGATATAAAATGTCGCAAACTGCTTCTAGCGATCTCCATAGAGCGTTCCTTCATGTGATTCTAAAACCGCACACTAGACTAACATTTCTATTTTTTATCAAGTGTAGACAAATTACAAAGTTTAACAATGATAACGTGTTTCAGGCGTATCGTTGTGTTCGTGAAGCGTTTGAAACGTTCGATGTAAACTGAATAAACATACAGCGTCGTTCCATCACTATGCAATGGATGTAACGCAAACTCATCTTACAGAATGTAGATAACGCTTGGCCTACCATTCCTTAGGCATGAATCGAATGAGATGCATGACTTGTGGAGGTATGGCAGGCAGTGAATAGGTAAAGAGGCAGACTGCATTAGTGACAATACTGCTGAAGATAGTCAGATGAATATTCCTTTGGGTCAAGTTTGTGATTGTATGGACAAATTCAGTCGCCTGGTTAGGTAATAGGAAACGAAACGTAGCAACGTTCGTTCATTTTGAAACGTCAGCTCCCTTCGAAACGTATGCGTCAGAGTAGCAATTTTCTTTTCGTGATAAGAGTTTAATCTGAATTTGTGATATCGGCTGAAATTTACCTGAGAATGTTCGAAACGTTGAGGTAAACAGTGGTAAAACATGGAAACTGTTATAAATGGACCGAAGAATACCACTCGATTAATACATCTGTTACCATTATTGAACTAATTGAATATTTAATTGGAGTCTCAACCGACTCGCTGCTTAAACGTATAAATTACGTCTAAATTTGACCATAACAACTGCTTAATGATAGTAATCTGACGGAGCCTTCGGTAATTCAGGACGACCTTAACTACCACAAAACGCTTTCGAGGTAGGTTCCGAGCCTGTAGACTTACGTCCATAAAGACAACGATTTTCTCATTAGTTCCCGAGTTAACAACTTTTAACAGAAAGTAATGACTGCTGATCGTCTTATAAGGTGAAGTATGACGAGGACTAGTACGAAAAGTAGACAGCAGTTATAACACCTCAAGGGCTTCAAGGATAGACTGTAGCTCAGAAGGGAAACTTTGCAGCAATACCTCTTATAAGAGACGAGGATAAGTCAATTATTCTCCGCAATTTAGTTATATTTTTGTTTATTTTGGTAGTACTGTCGTTTTACGTTGATGACGCATGCTTTGTTATTTGTTGTTATATCTTTTCAGTTTTCAAGCTGTTACGTTAGTTTCGTTATCGCTGTCGTGCTGTTAATCATAGCTGCTTTGTTGTCTATTTGCACCAAAGAAGAGCAACGTTCAGTGATCCATTTTTTGTGGTAGGAAGTCGTATCAGGAGCCGAAATTCATCGAAGACTTTCGGCACAATACGGGAACAGTGTTTTGCCACAACGTGGTGTCTACGAATGGATTGAAAAATTCCGAAATGGTCGCGCAGATGTTACGCGCGATGAGACGACCGTTTACCACCACAAGTGTTTACGTGAAATGATTCTCTTAGACAGACGATTAACTTTTGACCAAATGGCACATCGTCTGCAAATTAGTCATCGACAACAACCTTGGGTTTCATAAAGTTCGTGCAAAATGGGTCCCAAAAAACTCACACAGTTGCATAAACAAACTTGCTTGGTCATCTGCAAGAAACATTTGGATCGCTATGGTAATGAAGGGAAAAACTTCTTAGACAGGATCATTACTAGTGAAGAAATATGAATCCATCATTACGAGCCGGAGAGGAAATGGCATAGTATGTAATGGAAACATCCAAATTCACCATGCAAGAAAAAGTTCAAGACCCAGTCGTCCGCAGGAAAACTGATGCTTACGATTTCTTGGGACGCACAAGGTCCAGTACTGGTCATTATGGAGAAAGGGGCACAACAATAAACAGGGTACGTTACACTGAGATGCTTACTGCCAGGCTAAACCTGCAATTCGAAGCAAACACCGAGGATTGCTGTCAAAAGATGTTGCGTTGTTACACGACCTTGCCCGTCCGCGTACTGCTGTCCACACTGCTGAAACGCTCCAGAAATTCAAATCTGAAGTACTGAATCATCCTCCATACAGTCTCGATTTTGCCCCTTCTATCACTTGTTTGGTCCACTCAAACAGACATTAAAGGGGCGTCGATTTGGCTCGGACGGAGCAGTGAAAGAAGCGGTGCACTCCTGGCTCGCAGCTCAACCGAGAACCTTCTTTTATGAGGGCATCAGGAAGCTTGTACAACCAAGTGCGTTGAAAGGCAAGGAAACTATGTCGAAAAATGATGTTCTTGTAAGTTTCCTGTTTGATTACAATAAAATTTTCTAACTATTTTGAGGATAATAATTGACTTATCCTCGTAATTAAGGAAGTAGTGACGTATGACTCCCTTGAGACTGTTGTTCCTACTGCAAAAGGTTCAAGAAGATCTATTATATCTTGTACAGCTAAGTAATTTTCTACAGTGATGTTAGGCAGTGCTTTTCAACTTTCAGTGATCGCAATCTCGAGCTCACTTAGTACTTCCAAAATTCTTTTGAGGCTGTGACATGAGCTGTTTCATTGATTCGGTACCTTTTGTATCAGTCTCAGTTCTTTTTTGTTTGCTCTTTTTTGAACATTGCGCAGTTTATCACTAGCTAGTGTAGATTTATGAGAGAAAGTCACAATAGCCTCTGTTTTCAATAAATTTTATAAATTATTTCTGCATTAAAATAATCTTGTACAGTTAACCTGACAATGTGTCCGAAATTTTGCGTTGTATTGTCAAAAGAATTTTTTCTACGTCTTCTTATCTGAAAAATTATTTTCATATGCAAAAAAATAATTCTCATAAAAATGGACCAATGTATTACTTATCGATGTTACGTTGAGCGTCAGCGTCTTAGAAGCATGGGGAACCAGGAAAAGGAAGAAGAAGAAGAAGAAGAAGGTTACCATAAGAATAGGGATGCGAGAGGGGAAATTTTACTGGTCTACCATGCAATGCTGCTACCTTAAATGCGCAGGTTTGCTGATGAACTGCAGCAGGCATGTACGGCATAAACTGCACAATGGAGTAATGAGATTGAAACTGCGTTGAAGAGACCAGTTGAGTAAGCACTCAGTACAAAACAAAAGGGCCATCACTCTACCGAAGTGCTACAGCTGCTACATCGCTGAGATCGGCAGCACTCTTGATCTTAGCGCAGTCGACATAAAGCGGGTAGCTTGTAAAAGTTTTGTTGGGTGTTTCGCCTTTCGTCGAGGGAAGTTCACGGAGCAGTATAAAGAGCACAATACGGTATTAATGAAGGATAAGAAAGGTGCAGCGAGAGATAGCAGTGCTGGCGCTTTCACCCACCACACCGATCTATTCCTATGAGTATAATGGAGATAGCAGTGCTGGCGCTTTCACCCACCACACCGATCTATTCCTATGAGTATAGTGCACCCGCTCCGCTCAAAGTTTGCACTTGACGGAACCTAACTAACAGCGTTTGGTCGGCTTCCATTGCACAATAGCTGCGAGTTTTCCATTACCACTGGAAAGTTCCGACTCAGTTACTACGGCCCATATTTACAACTTGCTATGGTTAGTCATTTTGGGCAAATAGATGTGGTGTCACAGCCAGACACCACACTTGCTAGGTGGTAGCTTTTAAATCGGGCGCGGTCCGTTAGTATACCTCGGACCCGCGCGTCGCCACTATCAGTGATTGCAGACCGAGCGCTGCCACACGGCAGGTCTAGAGAGACTTCCTAGCACTCGCCCCAGTTGTACAGCAGACTTTGCTAGCGATGGTTCACTGACAAAATACGCTCTCATTTGCCGAGACGATAGTTAGCATAGCCTTCAGCTACGTCATTTGCTACGACCTAGCAAGGCGCCATTATCAGTTACTATTGATATTGTAAATAATGTACAGACAAGAGCTACGTTCAGCATTAATGGATTAAAGTTAAGTATTCTACCAGTTACCTCCTTTTTTCTAAGTTATTATTTCCTTGTCCTGTTCCAGACCTCACGCCAGCCTGCGTGAGCTTAAACGCGTGCCTTTCGGCTTCCCCTCAATTTAGTGGGTTGGTCTCCTGCCAATCCACAACAATAGATGCAATAATATTAATGCCATTTCTTTGCCATTGCCAATCTACATTTTATATCCTCTCTACTTCGACCATCATCCGTTATTTTGCTCCTCAAATAGCAAAACTCCTTTACTACTTTAAGTGTCTCATTTCCTAATGAAATTCTCTCAGCATCACCCGATTTAATTCGACTGCATTCCATTATCCTCGTTTTGCTTTTGTTGATGTTCATCTTACATCCTCCTTTCAAGACACTGTCCATTCCGTTCAGCTGCTCTTCCAGGTCCTTTGCTGTCTCTGACAGAATTGCAGTGCCACCGGCGAACCTCAAAGTTTTAATTTCTTCTCCATGGATTTTAATTCCTACTCCAAATTTTTCTTTTGTTTCTTTTACTGCTTGCTCAATATACAGATTGAATAATATCGGGGATAGGCTACAACCCAATCTCACTTCGTTCCCAACCACTGCTTCCCTTTCATGCCCCTCGACACTTATAACTGCCATCTGGTTTCTGTACAAATTGTAAAGAGCCTTTCACTCCCTGTATTTTACTCCTGCCTCCTGCTGTATTAATTTTGGTCCGGACGGTGCTGAGGTTCGCTTTCGTTTCTCACTTTCTAGCCTGCTACCGCACAAACTCTCAAGTGAAAACTTTGGCCGCGGAAGTAAAAGTGTTTGGAAAATGAATAAGAAAATATATTGAGCCTTTTGTAACGCTATTATTCAATGATTTGTTACGGTCGGTAGTGTCCGTAAACAGAACACGAATGACTCGAGGGCTTCAAATTTCTGTCGACAAGAGAATGAAGGTGAGAGGCGCAGAGAGAGCGGGGGGCGAAGATGCCAAGAAAAACTTACGCCGAGTTGACTTACACCGTAATGTACCGATCACGAGAATGAAACGAACTCAGTATGGCATTGACGAGTTAAAGAAACAAACATTCTATGACCTGCACATTTTGTCACTTTTAATGTGGGTGAAACTAATTTTTCATCCATTATAAAGTGGTAAGTCAGTGGCAGTATGACTTCATTTGCATTGATATTCCACATGTCCATTGTAACACTAAAAATATTTCATTTCATTAGGGCTTTTTCTAATTTTTTTCTCTCTTCCAATGGTTTTGAGATCAGTAAACATTTATGTGTGGTTTTATTTGGCAATTCATATCTGCTGTCTAAGGCATAAGCAATTTTTTTCAAAGCTTGATGTTCGGAACTTCTGTACGCCAGCATATCGATAGCAATTATTTGTGAATAAAGAGAATCATGTTCTTCTTTTTACTTCTGAAGCGACATCATACAACTGACTTCTGTTACAATATTGTTTTATAGAGCTTCACGATTCTTTCTGTTGCACCTCATGCGCTTGATGTAGCTCGCTTGTTGATCCCATACTATTCAATTCTATTAATAATCCGTGGTTCTCTAGTTTTTCAACAGCCTACCTTTTTAGTGGTATCTTAAATTAGTCCTGTTCTCTGCTCATGTTTATAATCTTCAATGCAGATGGTACACTTTACAAACTGACCATTATACCCCGCTTTCTTGAAAAAATTCCATACAGATCATTGATTTTTACGGTTCATTTTCAAAACAATACCAGAAAACTCTATTTACGCTCGTCTAAGAAAAACTAAATAATTTGGAAGCGCGGAATTTACTAGGCGATCAGAGACTATTGGTGGCGTTCGGAAACTATTGAGCGTTTGAAATCGGCAAAATTCGGAATACTTTCGTGGCGAATGTGCTCTTTGTGCCAATGACAGCGATTAAACAGGTGTGGCACTATAATTGCTCGAGGAAGAATAATGCTGTTGTCATGTGGCGTTTAAATAATGAAATGACTGACGAAGCACATTGAGGCCATCTCCTACGATACCGGGAAGAGCTAGAAGCTTTGGTGTCAGCGTTCTTCCTCATGACGCTCGAAAAAATATTAATCAGGTTGCAGAATGCTGTAAACTCGAAAAAATGAAAAAATAAAACTAATGGTGAGCTAATTCACCCGCAACATACGTTTCAAACAAGGGGTTTCAGCATTAACGGGAAAAAGCTTAAGAAATATCTACAGAATTTGGAGTTTTGCAGAAACATTCCCGGAAATTCGCCGTCAACTCTTGGCTAGAAGAGGTTAGTTTTGTCTCACATCCACTGAAGCATTCACATTTCGCGTGAATTACTTATGAATATGCACTGCAATGCCGTGAAAGCAGATAGCACGTAAATACAGCTGTATATTTTAGTGATTAAACCCAACCAACAAACAAATAAAAAAACTGGACACTCGACGTTTTGTGCTTTTACTGTATTCAGTTTTTCGGGAGCTGGTGTGTCCTTGAAGGAATAAGCTATACTTAGCGAACACAACACGAGCGACTAACATATGAATGATATTTGTACTTCTGAAAAAGCAGAAGCGACGCAGGGGTATTAGGACTGCGTCAGTATTTTGTGTTTTCGAATCACTTTACAGATTAACACGCACAACAGAAAAAACTTATACTAAGTACAATGACGACTCAGAAACCGAAGTGGACAATAGCAGGTGTGTTTAATTAATAACGACAATAACTGAACTTATTCTAAAATAAATTATGCAGTACAATGGCAAACAATTAACAAATCTGTAAAATATCACTTTTTCCTCTAATAACTTTGTATTACAGCCCGCTTATTTACATTTGTATTCCTTGTTACAAGTAAGTAAGATAACAGTCTGTAAAATGCGCGTTCACGAACCAGTGACATTTACATGTGTAGTCTTTACCATAAGCATCTGATCGGTACGAGTCGCGCACAACCGTGAGTTGTCAACACTGGAAGAAAAACAAGAAAATTCCGTCTCTCACGCCCCCTCTCCCCACAGCGACCAATCAATTAACAACATAGTTTAAAAATGGTTCAAATGGCTCTGGGCACTATGGGACTTAAGATCTGAGGTCATGAGCCCCCTAGACTTAGAACTACTTATACCTAACTAACCTAAGGACATCACACACATCCATGCCCGAGGCAGGATTCGAACCTGCGACCTTAGCAGCAGCGCGGTTCCGGACTGAAGAGCCTAGAACCGCTCGGCAACATAATTCAGAAACAACATAGACTGGGTAAGAAGCCACCATATTTGGGTTGATTAAATACCGCCATACAATCTACTTTCCTTCTGAAATCCAAACGCAACGGAGGTAATTGGAACCGACAATTTCTCAGGCGCCAGTGTCAAAAGAATTATATTGTAAACGATAGGACTATCGATAGTTAAACCAGACTACCGATAGTGACGATAGCGCAGATACTATCGATTAATCAACATTTTATCGATGTTTAAGTAACAGTAACTTAGCCCCTAGCTATCTACGCGCGACTGCATCTGGCCGCGGAGGAGTGCCCTGCTACCAGCTGTCCAAGCCGGCCGCGGTAGCCGAGCGGTTCAAAGCGCTTCAGTCTGGGACCGCGCGACTGGTGCGGTCGCAGGTTCGAATCCTGCCTCTGACATGGATGTGCGTGATGTCCTTAGGTCAGTTAGGTTTAAGTAGTTCTACGTTATAGGAGGCTGATGACCTCAGATGTTAAGTCCCAAAGTGCTCAGAGCCATTTGAACCATTTGAACCATTCGAACCAGCTGTCGAAGGAGCCAGCGCCAGAGCGATGGTGACGGGATCGCTCGGCGAGTCAGGTAACGCGGAGTCAAGAACGCAACGTACCGGCAGCGCGGAATGTGTTTACGCTCTCGGCTGAGATACCGAGAAGCTAAACGGTTTTAAGCAAATACCGGAATGGAACTTCTTATCAGCTTAAAACTGTGTGCCGGACCGTAAATCGAACTCCGGACCTTTTTCTTTTTCGAGCAAGTGCTCTACCACTTTCTCGCGAAAGGCAAAGGTCCCGAGCTCGAGTCTCGGTCGGGCACACAGATTTAATTTGGCAGTAAGTTTCATATCAGAGCACACTCCGCTGCAGATTCAAAATTTCATTCTGGAAATACCGGAATCGTTTATGGTGTAGGCAATCGGAATCGCCTCACTCTAAAGCGACGACAGCTTCAAAGCTTCTTCTAGAAAGAGCGCCGAACATACACTAAGGACACTAACCACCAGAACCGCCCCATCACTCAGCGGCTACTTCAGAGCCATCCTTGCAGCTGGGGGTGAGGTGTGAGGGGATGCAACCATGAACCGCCTCACCCTGAAGCTGCAGTTTCAAAGGTCTTCCTGGAAAAATAAGAGAGAGCATGTACTCTCAACGACAAAGAACGATGCTTCCACGAACCCCTCCATTCTTCAAAGATATCCATGAATCTGAGGAAAATTGTAAAGCTGGCTGCTTTGATACAGATAGCAAAACTCACTCCTGGGAGGGGGGCAGAATGCTGACGAAGACCGTGGTAGAACTCGTGGGTTAAAACAGCCGCGACTTTGATGTAGATGGCTTTCCTGGTACTCTTCAATTTATCTCGTTGTCAGACTACTTCTATGAAGAGTCTAAAAGTATGCATTTATCCTGTATATGAGTGAGAACTGGTAGTTGGTTCGAATCAACAATTTATTTCAAAGAAGACATACGCTCACAAAAGGTGTCCCGGTTGAAGTCTCTGTTTATCAGATGCGAACTGGACTGCTAGGTCCGTCGTGTGAGCTGCAGCTACAATTCCGCCAAATACCGCTCAATCTTTCTGCTTCACAGTACTGCCGCAAGACAGAAGGGTCCATGGGAAAACACTTGTGCACGAGATACTTGCGAAGAGTAAGCTGCAAGACAGTGAGGAAATACCAGACCGCAGCCGCTCACACGTCTCACAGGGGACAGGGGCATTTACAAGCCCACCTAGCTGGAGTCGCTGGTGGAACTTGTTTCCTACATGTCCTCTCGTATGTCTATCGTCAGGTGTAGTCATATTTAATGGAAGTGCCGAGGACCATCATTCCACATCGAATATCATCTGCCACAAACCATTATTCACTGCCGACGATTATTCACTTTCCACTCCACCCCTCTGACATCACGCTTTACATACTGTATACCAGTCTAAAAGACTGAAGCAAGCATTGCATGCACTGAAGCCGAGAACTAAATGTACCGTACGCTTAACAGTTGAACAGTTGCTATGTCAGAGAGTGAGGTGTACCAATTGATTTAGTAAAAGTGTTAGAATGATGAAGGAAGTAGTAATAATAAAATTAACCTCTAACAATCATTTGCTGCAGGAAGTACCATTACCTTATATACAAAAATAGTCATGGATACTTATTTATCTTCGTTTAATAAACAGAAGGCAATTTGTCGTAAAATACAGGGCTATTACAAATGATTGAAGCGATTTCATAAATTCACTGTGGCTCCATTCATTGACATATGGTCACGACACACTACAGATACGTAGAAAAACTCATAAAGTTTTTTTCGGCTGAAGCCGCACTTCAGGTTTTTGCTGCCAGAGCGCTCGAGAGTGCAGTGAGACAAAATGGCGACAGGAGCCGAGAAAGCGTATGTCGTGCTTGAAATGCACTCACATCAGTCAGTCATAACAGTGCAACGACACTTCAGGACGAAGTTCAACAAAGATCCACCAACTGCTAACTCCATTCGGAAATGGTATGCGCAGTTTAAAGCTTCTGGACGCCTGCAGTGAGCGAAGAAACGGTTGAACGCGTGCGGGCAAGCTTCACGCGTAGCCCGCGGAAGTCGCCGAATAAAGCAAGCAGGGAGCTAAACGTACCACAGCCGACGGTTTGTAAAATCTTACGGAAAAGGCTAAAGCAGAAGCCTTACCGTTTACAATTGCTACAAGCCCTGACACCCGATAACAAAGTCAAACGCTTTGAATTTTCGGCGCGGTTGCAACAGCTCATGGAAGAGGATGCGTTCAGTGCGAAACTTGTTTTCAGTGATGAAACAACATTTTTTCTTAATGGTAAAGTGTTTAAACCTCCTCTACCAAGAAACGTGCCAGAACTGCGAGCTCGCATCAACGATGCTTTCGAACTCATTGATGGGGACATGCTGCGCCGAGGGTGGGAGGAACTTGATTATCGGCTTGATGTCTGCCGAATCACTAAAGGGGCACATATCGACCTTTTGTGAATGCCTAAAAAAACTTTTTGAGTTTTTGCTTGTGTGTGCAAAGCATTGTGAAAATATCTCAAACAATAAAGTTATTGTAGAGCTGTGAAATCGCTTCAATCATTTGTAATAACCCTGTAGTGTGTCAGTTAAGCTTGTTTAATAAGACAAAGTTTAATAAATTCAGAATATTTCCCACATACATATATTTATTTTCCTCAGCGTACTTACCGTGATGATGAACGCATTTCTCCCAAGGAGAAAGCGGTTTGCTGATTTCATCACAATAGAATGTCTGACCTCGCCTCTGTTAATGCCTAAGGTGGTCGGATAACTCACCCCTTTTAAAATAGATTACCTAACAGCTAACCTTACTCATAGGTAAAGTCACCTAACTACCAGCTCTTATTCACACTGGAGTTTCAAATTAATCCTTAGCTGCGAACACTGCAATTTCGGTGGTCTGTATAGACATCACCTCCGTTTGAAAAATGAGATATTCGAGCTGTATTGCTCTTCAACCATTTTACTTTCGTCGGGTAATACACTTTAAAAGCTGAAAGCCACCCGGAAAACTTAGTTTAACCTAACTCCGTAGCTATCCACATACTCACCCGATAAACCGATAACTTATGGTAACGACACGCTCCTGTATATCAACGGCATCGTCGTATTGTACACACGGAAGACTCGAAGTAAACAACCAGTAGCGTAAACACGTAAGTATAAGGTGGGGGAGAACTAGATGCTGATGGCTACTGACTTATTAACAAAAAACCATTATTATTAGAAATACACACTCCACATTTTTCCTCAGTACAATAATAACAGTAGATGTTGAACGTTAAACTTCTAGCACGAATCCCCTCTCACATATCATTACAGCTCCAACAACACAATGTTATCGATGACAAATAACAAATACGTAATTTAGGAGCCTAATACCTCAGAGAAGAACGGTTGCAGTGTCTTTCTGCACAGTGCTATTGTATGAAGTCGATTGTACTAAGAGAAGAAACATTCTGAGACAGATCTGCAGCAACTCGGATTATATTTTCCATCATATTAGGACTCAGTAGAAAATTAAAAAAAGGCTCCTGGAAACGAATGTACTGTAACGCAAGACAGACTCGTACAGCGTTTCCTTCGTAGAAGGAAAAGGAGCTACGAACAATCAATACTTTTTACGAGTATAAGGCTGCTGACTGTTTTTTGGCTGTAACACACTCCTTACTAAGCGGATGACTTCTATGTCTAATATTTCTTCTGAACTGTACATACGTAAGCAGTGAACTGTTAGTAAAAAATAGACTTCTGTGGAAGTAGTTCTTGCGATAATTCTAGACTACAGTCATTAAAACAACCTGGTAAGGGTCACAGACATTTGATGACATTCCGTATGCACCAAGATAAACCTTAAACCGTTATGTACATGATTAACTGTTATTGATTCGAAGACCAATGGCAGCTAACATCATACTGACAACACAATTGTGTAGTGGAACCATGAAGCATCTGGAAAGACGATTTTTCTATCAATAATATTCGTTAGAGCAAATGAAAGCGAGTCTCGTATTCTTGATTCTATAGGAAGTAACGTGGGCAGATGTGAAGATTTCAATCATCCGGCTGAGTAACTCCTAATTTCACCATTAGTTCAGCTAATAGTATAGATGTTTTGTGCAATCGACTAAAACTACAGGTTTACTTTTTTTACAAAGTATTGTAGGTTCTGATTATCCTTTTTGTAAAAGTAGAGTATCAATGTTTGCATCCTACCATTACCGAATAATCCATTAAAACTAAATTTTACACAACATATACACATTCAGCTAAAAAATATGAGATGTATTCGAATTTTAGGAGTCATAACCAGAAAGACGTCACGACCATTTCCATTACTCAACTTCAGTAGGTAAATTGCGGAACGAACTTAGGTAAATATATTCGTTAGTTTTAATAGGTCTGCTCGACAAACAAAGTCTCCAGCACGTATAATGAAAGCATAGTTCATTCTGAAGGTCTGACTGAATATTCATGTACAGCTACATTCAGACAGTACTTCGTTGTCGATATCAGCATCAGCAGCAAAAATTCTGAGTGCAGAGGGAATATAAGAAATCCATCTATACAGAAAGTGACCCATAAAAAGATCTTTTCATGTTAATAATCAGTTCTTTATGTTATACTAGATGGTGTACCCAGATTCACTCAAGGAGTTGATATGGGACAGCGTGTACGTTTTCACATTTTGAAGAAAGTCTTTTGTTTCTGGAGTTTCCACGGAAATGTAAAAATTCCTGCGGAGGTACTTCCAGGGGTGGTAACCTAATTTTTCCATTCGTGCAACAGATCCTGGTGTTTCTCTGCTGAATTTTTTCGTGTTGCAAAATTGGCAGCTGTTATTGAGTTTTTCGATTACGTCTTGTCTGTGTTTGTTACTCGTGTATTGTTTCGTCGGGTCGTAGTGGTATGCTTCACTTGTTAGGCTGTACTATTACTTGTCCTCGTCCGTGATTTTGGTAGGTTGATATTTCCATGACTGGCTTGAGTTCGCAGTCTTTTATTATGTGATTGTATCGCATTTCTTAACTGTTCAGTACGTTCATTTCTTTGTTCTTCGGTTTCTCTGCTTCTCACGATGCTCATTCTCGTTCGATGGGAACTTGAACGTGCTCCGCGCTCTTCTTCTGTTTCGTTTTTCATTGTTATTTTTGGTTTCGCCATTTTGCTTCAGAACCGACAAGATCTTCTCCTCTCTTACGTTTGGTCATTATGTAAAATAAAATTCAAATCAATTTTTAACGCTAAATACAGCAGACGAAGCGAACCGCGGCGGCGGCCGTCAACAAAGGCAGGGAATCGCATCCGCTACTCCCTGCGTCTCCTGGTTGTCTAATATGACAACAGCAACATCTCCCTCTAAGTGATAGTCTGTTTCGGGTGTAACAGAGTTTTTAAGTTGACAGCAAGTTCGCTGCATTGTAATCAGAGAGCGAATTTAACCTCATATTGGCCCTCTCAGAAGTATCTGAAAATAGGTAGCTGAAAGTATAGCTTCCATCGGATCCCGCTTCGAAAGAATCAGTTTGAAGACGTTGGATCAGAAGATCTTCAGCTTGAATAAGTTTACTCTTCCTGCTTCACTAAGAGTGCAGCGCCATCTTGCTGTAAAGAATACAGTCAGACCGGGCCAGTAAATGGGTGTGCTCGTTCCAGCTCAAGTTGATAAGCCGCGCCTTGACACTTTTCAGTGCGTTTTAGATATCCATCAATACTCAAACACACACACACACACACACACACACACACACACACACCTATCATTACCTATTTAATTAACTGCCCTTTGAGGAGCACTCCTTCTCCATTGAATTCATCCGATATGAAAGCCGGATGTGCAATTTAAATGGGTTGTGCTGCTCGGCAGGGTGTTCATTTTTGCAGAACGATAGTTTCGGCATTGGAATGAGAATGCCGTGCACGTTTCGTTTGCTGTCCATACCGTACTATCGGTTTTAGACACGGGTATTTTTCCAATGCACGATGAAGAAACTTTCAGGTCGCTAAATGTTTACTTCACTACCTATCAGCTTAGAAGTGACGACCAAAGGGAGACTGGTATGGTGATAGATGCTCTGGAACCCGCTCGCAGAGTTGGCAGAAAATTCTTCTGGTAAATCATTCCATTCCTACACCAACGCAACTGACGAGTGCGGAGGCCCTGTATACTGCCTGTGCTTGACGATATTTAAGTCGCACCGAATACTCAGTCATAACAAGAGTTTCTCTACAAAATGTTCCTGCGTGCATAAAACGTTTCCAACACTCGTCATCTGCTCTGCTCACGTCTGAGAAATGCGCTTGGTACAAGTACGAGTTCCAATGCAATCACAACCAACGTGCAGTGTGACTTATAGAGCTGGTAGTGGAAGACGGTAGTTTTTTAATAAATCATAGAAAGCAATGCCGCACCTAGGTGCTATACTTACAACGTATATCTTCATACCATAATTATCAGTTTACACTTATTTAGCTGAAGGTTTCACTGATTGTAGTACTATATCCACTATTTGCGGTGACGCCGACACAGTGTTAGTTTCAAAAGCCTAAGACTATTCTCTTTACACGAAGTGAGGTGAGTTCTGCCAGTACAATTTTCGTCGTAGTAGGCGTAAGAATCACACCAAAGGAAAAGGTAATACTACATGCAGCAAATGAGTATTTATGTTTCAGTCACTTTTTCTTTTAAATAAATGAGCTGACATTACAGCAGTTGAGCTGTTAAGAACGGCAACGCCTTAGGCAGACACTCAGTTTATTGCTCCACGAGCAGCAAGTAAGCTATGTAAATTGTCTACGCTGTTTACAGCAGGAATGCCTCTCTTTCAACACCAACATCCCTTAATGGTTTTACGCGCGTATGTTTTCTGGAGCAGGTTTCAACCGCCCGTGGGTTTACCTAGAGCATTGTCAACAAGTTTTTTCCCTACGTGGATGTTCCTAAAGACGGAATTGTGTGATAAAAGTGGAATATCTTATCCTTCCACAGTATATGAGAACACACTGACACACACAAAGCTGTTACATGGCACAGTGGAACGTCTGAAACCTCTACCACACACCCCTCAGACAGTTTACAGGAAGAGGGATAATAAACATGAACAATGAGGGGTTATTACAGAATGCCGCAGCGGACACTGCTCTCCACCTCTCGGGGTATGGGGTTGGGTGGAGAGGATGGATCAGCGCACCATGAGACGACTAGTATAAAGATCTATATGTATCTCATTTATGTAGGATTGTTATTTCAATTTTTTTCCTTTACGAGCCAGATTCTCCTTACCTGAGGACCACTTTCAGACAGTGCCGGCATATCCAGAACATTTGAAAGCACTCCACTGTTGACTGTTCAGTTCTTCATCTGTAGCAGATAGTCGAGTATTTCGCTATTGTTTCAGGGAGACCACTCTTTCGAAGAAACAAGTAACTGCTGGAAGCGACCTGTTCTTGAGTCTTTTTTCCACTTGTGACTGATTTCTGCAGGCCAGAAACAGTATGACTGCCAACAGACGGAACTCTTGGTCTACCTTCAGTGGCAGGACAGAAAAGGCCAGGGACACCTGTATCCCTACCTTCGGGCACGGGTGGGTGGGGGGGGGGGGGGAGAGGAGGAAAGGGAGGTCCCAGGGCAGATAGGAGGGGAGGTAAGTCTAGTCCTAAGCTGGTTAGTTTGTTGCAGCTGCCCCCACACTCTCACGATGTGATCTTTCTATGTTGTTACAATAACTTTTCTCAAATGCCAGTGCGTGTGTAGCATTATGACTCGTTTTTTAATGAGTGTTGTTTTTTGACAATAATTTCAATTTTCAGTGTATTAGTGTGTGTTGGCCTTGCCACACTTCAGTAACATTTTACTGCCCTATACCTTCTTGCCATGTATCTGTGCACGAGTTCCTCAACAGCTATTCACTTGCAGATCACTAGGAGGCAACTCTTCCTACACTTCAAAGTTAGTTTGCAGTCTTATCCATTTTCACCATACATATGGGTACAAGTTCCTGAGTACCTATTTCATTTGTAGATCGACAGGAGGCTACTCTTCCTGCACTTCCGTGACAGTTTGTTGTCCTATCCCTTCTTACCATGTATCTATGTACAAGTTCCTCAGCAGCTTTAAGAAGGCGACCTCTCGGGGGAAGAGAAATGGGACGAAGCTGTCGAGTAATAAAGAGAACACCATTTGAAGCCCTAGCCCCAGGGCTGCAGGGTGTTTTTAGAGCAGGGCATAGAGCAATGCAGTGGGGGCCATCTGTAGCGCGCTCCGACGTCAAATGGCGAGACACACACATGCAGTCGGAGTAAAGGGATGGCGGTGACTGCAAGAAGTCGTCTCCTGCACTGTAGATTGACTGGCCATTTTAGAAACATGCATATCTCCAGAAGAGGTAATAGTCTCTTTTCTTCTTCTTTTTTTTTGGGGGGTCATCAGTCTTCTGACAGGTTTGATGCGACCCGCCACGAATTCCTCTCCTGTGCTAACCGCTTCATCTCAGAGTAGCACTTGCAACCTGCGTCCTCAATTATTTGCTGGATGTATTCCAATCTCTGTATTTCTCCACAGTTTTTGCCTTCTACAGCTCTCTCTAGTACCATGGGAGTCTTTCCATCGTGTCTTAACAGATATCCTGTCATCCTTGTCCCTTCTCCTTATCAGTGTTTTCCACATCTTCCTTTCCTCTCCGATTCTGCTCAGAACCTCCTCATTCCTTACCTTATCAGTCCACCAAATTTTCAACATTCGTCTGTAGCACCACATCTCAAATGCTTCGATTCTCTTCTGTTCTGGTTTCCCCACAGCCCATGTTTCACTACCATACAATGCTGTACTAAATTCTGTCCTCAAATTAAGCCCGATATTTGATATTAGTAGACTTCTCTTGGCCGCGAATGTCCTTTTTGCCATTGCTAGTCTGCTTTTGATATAATCCTCGCTCCGTCCGTCACTCACTAGGTAACAGTTTCTTAACTTCATCTATTTCGTGACCATCGGTCCTGATATTAAGTTTCTCGCTGTTCTCGTTTCTGCTGCTTCTCATTACTTTCGTCTTTCTTCGTTTTACTCTCAATCCATACTCTGTACTCATTAGACTGTTCATTCCATTCAGCAGATCATGTAATTCTTCTTCACTTTCACTCAGGAGTGCAACGTCATCAGCGAATCGTAACATTGATATCCTTTCACCTTGTATTTTATTTCAACTCCTGATCCTTTCTTTTATTTCCATCATTCCTTCCTCTACGTATAGATTGAACCGTAGGGGCGAAAGACTAAATCCTTGTATTACACCCATTTTAATACGAGCACTTCGTTCTTGGTCGTCAACTCTTACTATTCCCTGTTGGCTGTTGTACATATTGTATATGCACCCGTACTTTTCTCAGAATTTCGAGCATCTTGCACCATTTTACATTGTCGAACGCTTTTCCCAGGACGACAAATCCTATGAACGTTTCTTGATTTTTCTTCAGTTTTGCATCCATTATTAACCGCAACGTCAGAGTTGCCTCTCTCGTGCCTTTACCTTTCCTAAAGCCAAACTGATCGTCATCTAGCACATCCTCAATTTTATTTTCCATTCTTCTGTCTATTATTCTTGTCAGCAACTTGGATCCATGAGATGTTAAGCTGATTGGCTGATAAGTCTCGCAGTTGACAGCTCTTGACGTCTTCGGAATTGCGTGCATGATGTTTTTCCGAAAGTCAGATAGTATGTTGCCAGACTCATCTATTCTACACACCAACGTGAATAGTCGTTTTTCGCCACTTCCCCCAACGTTTTTGAAATTCTGATAAAATGTTATCTATCCCTTCTGCTTTATTTGATCCTTAAGTCCTCCAAAGAGCTTTTAAATTCTGATTGTAATACCGGGTCCTCTATCTCTTCTAAATCGACTCCTGCCTCTTCTTCTATCACATCAGACAAATCTTCCCCTCATAGCATCTAATATAGTCTTTCAATGTATTCTTTCCACCTATCTGCACTCTCGTCTACATTTAGCAGTGGAATTTCCGTTGCAGTCTTAATGTTATCACCCTTGCTTTTAATATCACCGATGGTTGTTTTCGCTTTCCTGTATGCTGAGTCAGTCCCAACGACAAGCATTTCTTTTACGATTTCCTCACATTTTTCTTGCACCCATTTCGTCTTAGCTTCTTTGCACTTCCTAGCTATTTCATTCCTCAGCGACTTGTATTTCTGTATTCCTGAGTCTCCCGGAACATTATTGTACTTTCTCCTTTCATCGATCAATTGAAGTATTTCTTCTGTTATCCTTGGTTTCTTCGCCGTTATCTCATGTTTTCCTTCCCAACTTCTGTTATCACCGTTTTTATTGATGTCCGTTTCTCTTCAACTGTACTGCCTACTGAGATATTCCTTATTGATGTATCTATAACCTTAGAGAACTTCAAGCGCATCTCGTCATTCCTTAGTACCTCTGTATCCCACTGGTTTGCGTATTAATTCTTCCTGACTAATGTCTCAAACTTCAGCCTACTCTTAATCACCACTATGTTGTAATCCGAAATTACATCTGCTCCTGGGTACGCCTTATAATCCAGTATCTGATTTCGGAATCTCTGTCTGACCATGATGTAATCTAATTGAAATCTTCCCGTATCACCCGGCCTTTTCCAAGTATAGGTCCTCCTCTTGTGACTGCTGAACAGAGTATTAGCTATTAGTAGCTGAAGTTTATTACATAACTAAATTAATCTTTCTCCTCTCTCATTCCTTGTCCCAAGCCCATGTTCCCTTGTAACCGTTTCTTCTACGGATTCCCCTACAACTGCATTCCAGTCTCCCATTAGTACAAGATTTTCATCTCCATTCACATTCTGTATTATCCTTTCAGAATCCTCATATACTTTCTCTGTCTCTTCCTCTTCAGCTTGCGACGTCGGTATGTATACCTGAACTATCGTTGTCGGTGTTTGTTTGCTGTCGATTCTGATAATAATAATCCTATCACTGAACTGTTCACAGTAGCACACTCGCTGCCCTACCTTCCTATTCATTACGAATCCTACTCCCGTTATACCATTTCCTGCTGCTGTTGATATTACCTATACTCATCTCACCAGAGATCCTTGTCTTCTTTCCACTTCACTTTACTGACCCTTACTGTATCTAGATTGAGCCTTTGCATTTCCCTTTTCAGTTTTTAGTCCATCTCACCACATCGTCATTATTTACTGAAAAGAATTCTTTCTGCCCTTGTACATTCTCGCCTCCTTCCATTCCTCGCACACGAGACTAAGAACACAGTCCGCAGCCGCATGCTTGCAGGTAAATACACTTAGTAAACTTCTCTCTATCCAACACCAACTGAACACATGTCCTGCCAAAAATAGAGACACTACCTTGCAGTCCAGCCGACGATTCACAAGTTGGGTGCGGGATAACGGCTTTAGGATAGTTTTGAGCACCCTGTGGTGGGGATATTGTGGACAAGAGCAGTCGGGTGTTCAAAGTTTGAGCAGAATAGATAGAAATAAGTATGGGCGTGGGGTGACGGAAAGCGGTGGCTGGGGCCGGCGAAATGTGGGGGAGTTTGTAGGCAGCTGTAGGACAATCCTGCAGCAGGATAACACCACCAAGAGCTCATTTTCCACCGAAATAAATAAATAAATAAAGACTGTAACCCCCTCTCCAGCAGCTCAGCACAGATTGAGTCTTTTCCTTGCCGATTCACAAGTGGTTGAGTGCGGGAAGGGAAAATATGAGGGGGAGCCGAACAACGCCCTCTCATGGTTATATTCTGAACCAGGACTCCAAAATTTGAAAGTCGCTCAATTTTTTTTTAAATTTGTCATCGTTCTGAATTTAATTAAGCTGCATACGAATTAATGACTTTGTGAACCAATTTAACTGTGATGTTGTCACGTCTACATCGCAGGGAGAAGGTGGGGAGACCACCCAAGAAGAGCCGCCATTTTTGTTAGATTTGACAAAACTGCAGAGTGCACTGGGACGAACTCTTTGCTCCCCTACTGATGCCCCTCACTTCTTATACTAGCGGGGACGTCCCTCGTGACATCTACCCATCAGTTGCACTTTATGTGGGAGTGTACAGATACTTTTGATTAATTTACGTGCTGCTCAAGAAAATAAGAACAGCACTTACTTAAATGCGATAAAAGAATTTATTTTGTATTTAATACTACGGTTATTTCGAGGTAGGATGTAATATGTGGAAGACTGTTTGCAACTGTGGCGTAGCGAGTGTAGATGGTGAGCAGGTAATTTCACGCGAATGTACAGAGCCTGTCCATGACAGAGCAATTTTCCCAATAAATGCATTACTACTGTCATCTACATAAAACGTTTGTGAAGGGAATTTTCCACCTGTAGACGATACTCCTAGCTGGCCAGCCGTTCGAATTTAATGTATCGCAAATATAAACCAGTTATCTCTTCAGTGCGGAAACTAAATCAGTTTTACTGTGGATTAGAACCCAAGGAAAAAATAAAGTTTTATTTTAACATTAAATCGAGCTTGCACAAACGTATTTACAACGTAATCAGTGTTTCAACATGCTTTGCTTGTCAGATTCAGCCATCGCATCTCAGTAACGTGCTCCTGGTTGTGTGAACACATTAGAATGAAAATAATGACATACCGGAGCGTCTTGCAGAGTAACACGGTCAACAAACAGAAGAACTTAATTCATACTTAGTAAGATACTGTGTGAACCTAATGCGTTACTAACCGTTGTCCAAAGTTAAGGGATAACCGTACAATACAGTTCAGGTTCTCTTTACATACTTACTGAGATGTAAAAAATACAGAACAACGAAATTCATGAATCTGTTCTCATACTACGTATAAAATCGTCTCGGTGATAGAGGTGGATCAAGTCTGAGTTAGAACTCAAGCTTTTGTAGACATTCACCATCTTCAGTGGCTGATTGTGTGCAGGTTTCGGACATGCCAATCCCAACCTAGATAACGTTATTCTAGCAATAGTAAGTTAGGCTGTGCGAGGACCCCCCCCCCCCCCCCCCCATTTGTACTGCATCTCCACAAGTATCCCAGTTTGGCCAGTGAGTCTGTACAGGATGGTATAAGACAAGTACAGCATGACTTGCCGTACTTCCGAGTTTTGTGGATGAACCGTGGATTTAATGTCAAAGAATATTCTTAAAATTTTATTTTATTTACTAGTGATTCATCAAGAAAACATTTAATCACACTATGTGAGCGTGGAAGTAGTTGTCAGGGAATAACTGATGAAATCATAAACAAATGGTAGTTTATTCACTTTAATGGTGACTAAAGCATTTTTTAAAAGAAACAGATTTAAAATTATAATGAGAAAGCACCCCCTAAGTATCAAGTTACAATTTATTCAGAGGCAGAACGAACAAATTTTTGACTGTATGAGCTTTCGGGCTGAGAACCTTGCCGCTCCCTTTTGACAAGCCCGTAGTCACGACCGCTCACAACAACCTCTAAAAGACTACGCTGGTGCAAATCTGCAACACACCAGATTACTTTAAACTAAAAGTTTTAACAATTAACACAAGTACACAAACTATTTGCACCGTAGGAGGGAAGGAAATGGTACAAACCACTAAAATTAAAAGATTAACTTGCCACCGAAGGTGCAACTTGATTTTAACTTCTAAGAAAAGTCTTAGGTGGAAGGGTGGCAACTTTATATACTAGAATGACCATTTAAATAAAAGCCCATGAAATGCAATCTTATATAAAATTACACAAGGTTGGCCAAACGAGTTAACATGCTTTACAGTACACATATACCACCTCTCAAGATGATAGGCAAGATCAAAACATATTTCAATAATTAGGCCGTTACACTCCAAGCAATAAATTCATTAACGCACCGAATCCGACAAACATGACAGAGGCAGCTCCGAACGACAGACATACTAGCACTCCGACCGACAATCTGACCGATTTCCAACCGTCAGATCCAACTGTACTAACAACAGAGAATATTGGCTGATGTCGAGTAAACCAAGATATCTACACCTTATAACTCGGCTTCACCAAGATCAAGGCATCAAACACCACTTCAGACAAGTTTAAAAGAATACAGATAACCAAGTCACAACTGTCAAATCACTACGGAAGAAGGTTGCGGATTCTAGATACAACACGCACCACTTGTTATCACACGCGTGAACGGCTGAGGAAACAACAATCCACAAATAACAAACAAATCGTAACAGTCATGATTTAAAAAGAAGTCACTAATTACTCAACTTGAGGATCCTGCTTCGGAGGAAAGCGAGAAGTCGCTCTCGCAGCTAGTGGCTCCAAATGCAACAGCGCGTGCCCGCCGCGAAAAGCCCCGACTTGGCTTCGCGCTGTGGAGACTACGTCGCTGCTCAGTTCCCACGAACCAACAAGGTCCAACCACATCCCGACTCGGAAAATGGTGTTCATCCTGAGGGTCCAAGATGTCGTCGACTAAGACGACCGGCCGAGCAAACGACCAACGGCAGCCCGCTTTCGCCGACAGCAGTCCCGGCGAATACTAACACCAAACGGACCCGACTGTTGCTGGCTGCCAACTCTTCCCCACTGATACTGGTGTCAGTGCTCAGCCGACCACATGCCGACCGATCGACCACGGTCCCGGCGCGTACTTGCACCGTGCGGACCTACCTGCTCCTGACTGCCAGCTCGTGCAACAGCGGAGTAACGTGTCAGTCGGAAGGCAGACACTCGCATGTTGGTCAGTCGGCTCTACGTCTCAGTCGCTGTTGGACTGTGGACTCTGTCGACTCACTGCGGGAAGCTATATTATCAAAAGGAATGCAATTACGGTGTATATATTTACTATACACAGTAAGCTGATAATATCGGCACACTTAATAATGATTATTTGAAGACTAACAATTTCAAGAGAGCGTAATCTCACGACAGAACTAGATCGGAAGGCATCCTATCGGTGCTTCACGACTATGAAGCGCAGCCTGTATCCCGTACTTGCGAGGGACATAGATGACGAAGGACCACAGGAACATGTTTCAATGGGTAGAGTGGTGACAGTTCGTGATTTGAATACACACTGGACAGTCATCATTGATGATAGTTCTTATCAGTTAAAGAAGGCTGAGAACTTTGCCTAGCCACTCCGCTCTTTACTCTGTGGCATTCTGTAATAACTCCCCGTATTATATGACTCCGCACATACAGCAGAGGATGAAACTTAAAAATTGTGATGCCGGTTGTGTGAATCTCTAATCGACTTAAATAAATACAGCTACAGCGGACTATCGGACATTTCACTTAGTTTTATATTTTAATAGTTTTAACATCTGTAGCCCGCATCTCGTGGTCGTACGGTAGCGTTCTCGCTTCCCACGCCCGGGTTCCCGGGTTCGATTCCCGGCGGGGTCAGGGATTTTCTCTGTCTCGTGATGGCTGGGTGTTGTGTGATGTCCTTAGGTTAGTTAGGTTCAAGTAGTTCTAAGTTCTAGGGGACTGATGACCATAGATGTTAAGTCCCATAGTGCTCAGAGCCATTTGAACCATTTTTTTAACATCTGTATGTAAACACCGTATTGTATGAACTGGTCAGTCAGTTATCTACTCATCGTGGTATTTCATAGATGTTCGTACGTTTTCGTTAGATTAACCACTATTCATTTATTTATTAAGATGAAGGATCTCTGGCTTTGTAATATTGTTGTCAGAAAGCGCTTAAGACCTGTAGGCTTCTCCTAATATCTGTATTAAGAAAAGTAACTTTGATTACCAAATATTTATTCGCCTACATTACTTGCGTCGTGCCAGAATGATTGTGGTTTTCTTAGATACCTCGTTGTTGGCGTAACGGGAGTTCTCATGTCGAACCATAGCAGCTCTCACCACCGCACCACTGTCCGCTGGCAACGCCATATCGGCGTACGGGCTCCTTCAGCCAGCGTGGGAATTGAAATTTTACTCCCGACTGCGTGCGTTCTGGAGTACTGCTTTATTGACTGAATGCAGCATGATATCTGCAGACGCAATAGAAATTTGTAAGGCTGGAACACAAGGAACTAACACGTGACTTAAACAGATGGGGTACTTCACAACTTTTACTGCAGAAGTGACGAGCGAAGGGCCTTCAATAAGTAACGCCCTACATTTTTTTCACAACATTTTTATTGCTACGAGTCAGAATTTGGTGACAATACACATCAACATGTCCATATCCTATTTTTCTACGTTGTGTCCATCACAATCTGTGGCCGTGCGACAACGTTGTGGAAGAGCATGTATTCCGTGCTGGTGAAAGGTCTTGCCCTCAAGGCGTAGCCATGTTTTCACTGCATGTCTGGACTCTCGTCTTCTTCAATATGTGTTTCCCGTAGAGGACCTTTCAGCAGACCAAAGAGATGGAAGTCCGAGGTTGCCAGGTTTGGACAGTAGGGTAGATGAGGCAGTGATGTCCAGCCCAATTTGGCGATGTGTTCCCGGTTTCACAGACTTGTGTGTGGGCGTACATTATTGTGTTCGAGCATGATTTCTGCTTTATTCTTGTCCGATCGAACACGGTGGAAACGGTTCTTCACTTTATTCAGTCTTCACGTATGCCTCTAAATCGGTGGTGGATCCTCTTGGCATCACGTCCACGAGAATGCCGCCATCACAATCCCAAAAGACTGTCACCATGACTTTTCCGGCAGAGAGCTTTCTCTTGAATTTCTTCTTTTGTGGTGAATGAGGATGATGCCAATCCGGCGCAAAGTGGTGCACCCACATTTCGTCCCCCGTAACGATCCGTGACAGAAAGTCCTCTCCGTCGGTCTCAAAACGCTCCTACGATTCAGATGAAATGGCTTTTCTTTGTGGTCCGCCGTGAGCACTCGTGGAACCCATCGTGAGCACTTCTTTGAATATCCGAAAGCCTCGATGATTGCAGGGGCACTTCCAATGCTGACCGACAACTGTGGAGCCAACTGTTGAGTTGTAATACTCAGGCCCACCCCCATGATCCATGGAAATTGCCGTTGGTGGGAAGGCTTGCGTGCCTCAACGATACAGATAGCCGTACCGTAGGTGCAACCACAACGGAGTGGTATCTTTTGAGAAGCCAGACAAACGAGTGGTTCCTGAAGAGGGGCAGCAGCCTTTTCAGTAGTTACCGGGGCAACAGTCTGGATGATTGACTGATCTCGCCTTGTAACGGCCTTGCTGTGCTGGTACAGCGAACGGCTGAAAGCAAGGGGAAACTATAGCCGTAATTTTTCAGGAGGGCATTCAGCTTTACTGTATGGTTAAATGATGATGGCGTCCGCCTAGGTAAAACATTCCGGAAAGTAAAATAGTCCCCACTCGGATCTCCGGGTGGGGACTGCTCAAGAGGACGTCATAATCAGGAAAAAGAAAACTGGCGTTCTACGGATCGGAGTGTGGAATGTCAGATCCCTTAATCAGGCAGGTAGGTTAGAAAATTTAAAAAGGGAAATAGATAGGTTAAAGTTAGATATAGTGGGATTAGTGAAGTTCGGTGGCAGGAGGAACAAGACTTTTGGTCAGGTGAATACAGGGTTATGAATACAAAATCAAATAGAGGTAATGCAGGAGTAGGTTTAATAATGGATAAAAAAAATAGGAGTGCGGGTAAGCTACTACAAACAGCGTAGTGAACGCATTATTGTGGCCAAGATAGACACGAAGCCCATGCCTACTACAGTAGTACAAGTTTATATGCCAATTAGCTCTGCAGATGACGAAGAAATTGAAGAAATGTATGATGAAATAAAAGAAGTTATTCAGATAGTGAAAGGAGACGAAAATTTAATAGTCTTGGGTGACTGGAACTCGGTAGTAGGAAAAGGGAGAGAAGGAAACGTAGTAGGTGAATATGGATTGGGGCTAAGAAATGAAAGAGGAAGCCGCCTTGTAGAATTTTGCACAGAGCACAACTTAATCATAGCCAAAACTTGGTTCAAGAATCATAAAAGAAGGTTATATACATGGATGAACCCTGGAGGTATTGATACGTTTCAGACAGATTATATTATGGTAAGACAGAGATTTAGGAACCAGGCTTTAAATTGTGAGACATTTCCAGGGGCAGATGTGGACTCTGACCACAATCTACTGGTTATGAACTGTAGATGAAAACTGAAGAAATTGTAACAAGGTGAGAATTTAAGGAGATGGGACCTGGATAAACTGACTAACCCAGAGGTTGTACAGAGTTTCAGGGAGAGCATAAGGGAATTGTTGACAGGTATGGGGGAAAGAAGTACAGTAGAAAAAGAATGGGTAGCTTTGAGGGATGTAGTACTGAAGGCAGCAGAGGATCGAGTAGGTAAAAAGACGAGGGCTAATAGAAATCCTTGGGTAACAGAAGAAATATTGAATTTAATTGATGAAAGGAGAAAATACAAAAATGCAGTAAATGAAGCAGGAAAAAGGGAATACAAACGTCTCAAAAATGGGATCAACACGAAGTGCAAAATGGCTAAGCAGGGATGGCTAAAGGACAAATGTAAGGATTTAGAGGCTTATCTCATGAGGGGTAAGATAGATACTGCCTACAGGAAAGTTAAAGAGACCTTTGGAGACAAGAGAACGACTTGTATGAATATCAAGAGCTCAGATGGAAACCCAGTTCTAAGCAAAGAAGGGAAAGCAGAAATGTGGAAGGATTATATAGAGGGTCTGTACAAGGGCGATGTACTTGAGGACAATATTATGGAAATGGAAGAGGATGTAGATGAAGATGAAATGGGAGATATGATATTGCGTGAAGAGTTTGACAGAGCACTGAAAGACCTGAGTCGAAACAAGGCCCCGGGAGTAGACAACATTCCATTAGAACTACTGACAGCCTTGGGAGAGCCAGTCCTGACAAAATTCCACCATCTGGTGAGCAAGATATATGAGACAGGCGAAATTCCGTCAGACTTCAAGAAAAATATAGTAATTCCAATCCCAAAGAAAGCAAGTGTTGAGAGATGTGAAAATTACCGAACTATCAGTTTCACAAGTCACGGCTGCTAAATGCTAACGCGAAGTCTTTACAGACGAATGGAAAAACGGGTAGAAGCCGACCTCGGGGAAGATGAGTTTGGATTCCGTAGAAATACTGGAACACGTGAGGCAATACTGACCCTACGACTTATCTTAGAAGCTAGATTAAGGGTAGACAAACCTACGTTTCTAGCATTTGTAGACTTAGAGACAGCTTTTGACAATGTTGATTGGAATACTCTTTCAAATTCTGAAGGTGGCAATGGGTCAAATACAGGGATCGAAAGGCTATTTACAATTTGTACAGAAACCAGATGGCAGTTATAAGAGTCGAGGGACATGAAAGGGAAGCAGTGGTTAGGAAGGGAGTGAGACAGGGTTGCAGCCTCTCGCCGATGTTATTCAATCTTTTTATTGAGCAAGCAGTGAAGGAAACAAAAGAAAAATTCTAAGTAGGCTTTAAAATCCATGGAGAAGAAATAAAAATTTTGAGGTTCGCCGATGACATTGTAATTCTGTCAGAGACACCAAAGGGCTTGGAAGAGCAGTTGAAAGGAATGGACAGTGTCTTGAAAGGAGGATATAACATGAACATCAACAAAAGCAAAACGAGGACAATTGAATGTAGTCCAATTAAATCGGGTGATGCTGAGGAAATTAGATTAGGAATTGAGACACTAAAAATAGTAAAGGAGTTTTGCTATTTGGGGAGCAAAATAACTGATGATGGTCGAAGTAGAGAGGATATAAAATGTAGACTGGCAATGGCAAGGAAAGCGTTTCTGAAGAAGAGAAATTTGTTAATATCGAGTATAGATATAAGTGTGAGGAAGTCGTTTCTGAAAGTATTTGTATGGGGTGTAGCCATGTATGGAAGGGAAACATGGATGATAAATAGTTTAGACAATAAGAGAATAGAAGCTTTTGAAATGTGGTGCTACAGAAGAATACTGAACATTAGATGGATAGATCACATAACTAATGAGGAAGTATTGAATAAGATTGGGGAGAAGAGAAGTTTTTGGCACAACTTGACTAGACGTAGGGAACGGTTGGTAGGACATGTTCTGAGGCATCAAGAGATCACCAGTTTAGTATTGGAGGGCAGCGTGGAGGGTAATAATCGTAGAGGGAGACCAAGAGATGAATACACTAAGCAGATTCAGAAGGATGCAGGTTGCAATAGGAACTGGGAGATGAAGCAGCTTGTACAGGATAGAGTAGCATGGAGAGCTGCATCATACCAGTCTCTGGACTGAAGACCACAACAACAACAATACTCAGGTCGGCACGAATTACGAACGACATCCGCACGATTCAGCTCGTCTGGAGCAGTGGCTGTGACAGGATGCCCCGAGTGTGGTTGATCATGGAGCTCTGTTTGTGCATTTCTTCAGGCTGGGTCTTTCTTTACCCATCGCCTGACTTAACTCTTATCAACTGCAGCATAGCCATTCACTGCACACAAACGTTTATGGATGTTCCTCACGGTTTCTTTTTCTGCACACAAGAATTCAATAACAGCACGATCCTTGTAACGTGAGTCGTATGTAGACGCCATTTTGACGCTGTACTACGGCTCTGCCATCTGTCATAACGGTTCGAAGCTTCTCCTGCGCACATAACTAACATCAAATGTGAAGCACCAAGTGGCGCGTTACTTATCGAACGACCCTCGTAGATGTCGAGTGTTCTAGTTTCAGGTGTCGCCACTCGGAAAGAGGTCTATTTTAAAGAGGCTCAACAGCGAGAGGTTACTGGGTCGAGCTACTGTAACGACAGGTGTACATCTGCGGCTGCTGCGGGCGGTGACTATGGATTGCTTACGGCTCTGGACTGTGGCGGTATTATGCCGCTTGCCCTCACAATCGAGCGCCATTGCCTGTGCTGTTGAACTGCGGTTTGTAGTATCAACTGATTTACCTTGATCTGCATAGGTCGATCTTTGGAAATTACAATCTTGTACGTGTCTGATATTTGGCAGCCATATTTAAGTTTAAAACAAGAATAAAAGCAGGAAACTGGTTTCAGTGGTTCCACAAATTTTATTATATTGACATGGACATGATTTCGATACCGAGTAACGGTGTCTCCATCATATTATGTCTTTTTTTTTTTTTTTTTTTTGAGTCATTTCTCATCTGGATGGTTCGACGCGGCCCATCAGGAGTTCCTCTCCTGTGCCAACCTCTTCATCACACCTCAATTATTTGCTGGATATGTCCCAATCTCTGTTTTCCTGTACAGTTCTTGCCCTCTAGAACTCCCTCTAGTACCAAGTTATTCCACGGTGTCTTAACACATTTCCTATCATCGAGTCACTTCTTCTTGTCAGTTTTTTGTACCTATTAGCTTCCTCTCCTATTCTTCGCAGAAGCTGCTCATTCCTTACCTTATCAATCCACGTAACTTTCGTCATCTGTCTATATCACCACATCTCAAACGCTTCGATTCTGCTCTGTTTCTGTTTTCCCACAGGCCATGTTTCTCTATCATACAATTCCGTGGTCCAAACGTTCATTCTCAGAAATTTCTTCTTCAGAGTAAGGGCTGTGTTTGACACTAGTAGACATCTCTTGGACAGAAATACCCTTTCTGCCAGTGCTAGTTTCTTTTTTGATGTCCTCCTGGCTGCTTCTGTCATGGGTTATTTTGATGTGTACGAAGGATAATTCCTTATCTTCATCTGCTTCACAACCATTAATCCTGATCTTAAGTTTCTCGCTGTTCTCACTTTTGCTACTTCTCACTACTTTCGTCTTTCTTAGATTTTCTCTCAATCGATGTTCTGTTCTTAGTAGATCTTCGTTCCTTAGTATTTCTGTATCCCACTTCTTTGTGTATTAATTCTTCCTGGCTAGTCTCTTGAACTTTGCCTTACTCTTCACAGCTACTAAATTGTGATTTGAGTCTACATCTGCTCATGGGTATGCCTTACAATCCAGTACCTGATTACTGGAATCTCTGCCTGATCCTAATGTAATCTAATTGAATTTTTTCTGTATCTCCCAGCCTTTTCCAAGTGTACCTCCTCCTCTTGTGAGTCTTAAACAGAGTATTCGCTGTTACTAGTTGAAATTTATTGCTGAACTCAATTTGTCTTCCTCCTCTCTCATTTCTAATACCAAGTTCATATTCTTCTTCACAGAAAATTGCATTCCATTCCCCCTAGAATATTATATTTTCATGTTCCTTCACGTACTGAATTTCCCTTTAAATATCCTCATAAACTTTCTCTGTCTCTTCATCGTCAGCTTGCGACGTTGGCATTTATACCCTAACTATTATTGTCGGTGCTGGTTTACTGTCGACTCTGATGAGAACAACCCTACCCTTGACGGCTTTGTAGTAGCACACTCGCTGTCCTACCTTCCTATTCATAACGAATCGTACTCCCTTTATACCATTTTTTGCAGCTGTTGATATTACCCTATGCTCATTTGACCAGAATTGCCTGTTTTCTGTCCACTTCACTTCATCTGCCCCCACTATATCTAGTTTGAGCCTTTGCATTTTACTTTCTAGGTTTTCTAGTTTTCCTACTACGTTCAAACTTCTCACATTCCAAGGCCCCGACACGTACAACTTTATCCTTTCGTTGGCTATACATTCTTATTCTCATGGTCACTTCTTGCTTGTCAGTGCCCTTCCGGAGATCCTTTTGGGGGATTATTCCAGAATCTTTTGCAATGGAGAGATCATCACGATACCTTTTCGGTTGCAGAACACATGTGTAAGTCATAGTGTTTTAAAAAAAATTTATCAACATAGGAGAACAACTAACATTTCATATAACCTTCAGTAGGACGGTAAGTATTAAAAACAGACCAGGTATTACTTAGACAGGTTCACATTCCATGTAAAGATAATTAAACAATACCAACTGGGGCGCTCAAGTCAAATAAGTAAAAGTTATCTCGTAAAGCTAAAATTAAAGCCACAGGCTTAGCAAGATGTTTGAACTGACATCAAGTAGAGAGGTCTGCCAGCTCAACACGTAGCTTCGTGGATACAACGCAGGCAAGGCGTGCACCTACGCTGCGGAAGTAGCGTAGAGCGGTACAAATAAAAAAAATAATAAAAAGCAGTTATATTATAAACGAAAGTATTTAAAACACACCAAGCTTAATTACATGAGTATAAGAATAGATAATGAATGAAATATACAGTAAATGCAGCAGGTTCAGTGCATGATATCTGTCCACTGCAGATAGCATTAAAGCTCTCAAAATGTACAGCATTAACATAATAGGAGCAAAAATTTTGGAATACAATAAAAACAATGAAGGGGACCACTCCCTGCCTCTCTAATCCATTTTAATTTAGGCATGTATTTGACTCATTTCTGAAAAAACTATTTGATACAGGACCTTAATATTTTTACTGTATGTTACATGATGATAATGGAGTCAACTGTTCTAAAATCTACTTTATCCATTCAATAGTTTTTAAGAAATACTTTTTCAAATTTATTAACAAAAAATATTAAGTGTTTTCTGCAGAAAATATTTTTTTTGTGTACTTCCTAATGGGGGAATATTAATGGATGTAGTACCAGAGGTGGCTTTTCATGTCATGCAGGGTCTCTGAAAATTTCATTCATTTATCTATGATTGTTTCTGATATAATGTGGCACATATACTGAAAATTTTAGTTTGCGGAAAATTCACTTTAAAGAAAAAACTTTTGAAATTTGTTACTTACAGTTAATTAAAGCTGTCCTGCTGGATATGATGGCCCTTCTTTGGCCTCTAGCAGGTCTTCCAGCTTCTTTCTCACCTTCCTGGATGTTTGTCTTGCTTTCTTGTCCATACTAGATGCAGACCTGTCTGCATCGGCTACCCTCATTTTATCGCATTGTTGCAGCCCAGTGATTATATTTTCACCAGGATTAATTCCCAGATTTTTCAGTACCCAACACTTTCCATTATTACCACAACTGAATGTAATAACAGCATCATGAACTCCTAGTTTCATTGTATGCATGCGTACAAATACAGTTTTAGGAAGGTGGTTCCAAATTATGCTGTTGAAACATTCATTTGAGTTCTGTGTCTGCCCATGCAGACATTTCCTTAGAAGGTCAAGATGAGCCAAGTCTCTGGAAACAGGTTTAATTGCTGCAATAACAGCAGCAGGAAGAGAATGCTGGTGAGAATAAGAGTCACCAGTTGCCTGAGCTCTTATGTATTTGCACCACGAATTTTCTCCTGATGGACGCAATCCACGACATGGCTTATCATCAGTAGAAGACTTATGGAAGAATATGGCCCAAACATCTCTCTTCATTACCTCCAGATTTTCTTTATTTCTCCTAATTGCCTGGCCATAGTATACCTGCAAGTTTTCTATAACAGCTACTCGCACTCACACTTGTACAAAACTAACCGCATATTTGAAAGCGTGTTGTTTACAAACAGCAGAAACAAAAGAATACCGACCGTTACATACCAAGGATAGCCAACACACTCGGGAGTAAAATAAAATTCCTAACGTACAACGTAGGGGATAAAAGGATCTGAAATATATGCAGAAAAGTGGGTGACAGAAAAGTGGGAGTGGCACATAAACACAATGCTCTTTAAGTGCTCGAAAAAATTCGTTCTCAGCAAAACTCTATCTGTAGTACTTAAATAAAACCTTAATTCATTAATATCGAGACCATCTCTGATATATATTCGTTTATATTTTCCATTTATGGATGATAATAATTTCATCGACTTCTTTCGGTTTGTTGCCTGGAATAAGCAAATGATCCGTCTAGTACGAATTAGGCACATTATTCAACTTTTTCCCTAATAAACGCTATACTGATCGCTGCCCGGTCTATCCTATTAACAAACTGGACAAGTGTCTATGTTATTTTATAGACCCAAGAATTACACAAAAGATTTCAAATAGTGAATTCTATTTTTCTGCAAAGTGTTATTAGTGGGAAAAGCGGCTTTGCATCCATGTCTTTTTCTAGCTGACGACGAATTCTGTAGAAAATCGTCCCTAAGTCCGGTAATGAGAATTTTCTTTGCTTTCGTCATTTGTCATTATTAGCAATATTGCCTAGATAACTAGGGATTATGAGGTATGTTCGTTAATGATGGTTTCATTCTTAGAGAACAGCTACAACTTCGAAATAAAAATTTCTTTAATAGCTTCAAACTGCTATCGCGACTTTTTTACACATTGTCGTTCAGTGGTTGAAGATCTTTACTCACAGTTCTCAAGCATCGTTTTCCGCCCCTTTTGTTTTTGTTGCATTCCATAAGTGTTCCTCCTACTATGTTAATGTTGTTCATTTTAGCAGTTTAATGCTATCTGCCCTGGACAGATGGCGTGTACCAACTGCTGTTTAATTTTGCAGCCGCTCTTGTGTATTTCATTTACTGCTTTTTTTATACTGCTGTTATTAAGCTTGGTGTGTTTGTAACGCCGGAAATGCATATCCTCCTATTTACATCTATAGTATTATAAATTTTTTCCTTATTTTGTTACCTCAAGATATGACGTTTCTGTGTCTTTGAATATTGTAATTGTTTTACTATTTGTATATTTATGCATCTATGTCGATGTATATTTGGTTTGCGAAAGTATTGAGGAGAAAAATTACGAGAAGTTTAGTGATAGCCGGACACGATTGCTAGAAAAGCCCATAGATTACAGCGTGTGTGAGGTTAGAGCTGACGTTATACGGTCAGACGGTAGCAATGTGGGTTGCGCAGATCCAGAGGACGTAATTGCAGATACTACTGGGCACATTTCTCCAGGTAGATTGGCACATGACCGAAGAGGAATCAACGAAGGTGACAATTAGTGAATTGATAGCAAAGCAACACTCACTAGTTAACGAGTTACAGGAAAAGGTATCGGTATTGGAGGCGGAGCTACAGACTAAGCCTCAGGACAAACGTGTTGAATTTAAAACTGTATGTGAACAGAGGCTGAAAAAGCCACCAGATAAGCCGGATTTACGATTGAAGCCGGATGGTTTTTTCTGGAATGACCTGTATATAGACGAGGATTTACTGTGGGAAAATAAAGAAACAGTCGAGGATAAGTGTAGACAGATAGTAGTGTCTGTTAATATGCACGGCCTACAACTAAACGTGTTGATTGACGCCGGTGCAGAATTGAGTGCTGTATCTGGCAAAATATTTTAGTTATGCCAGTAACAGGAGTGAAAATTATCGGTGCTACTGGGAAGGCCAGTAAACCGGTCACAAAACAGATTTTTGTCCACTTCCAGATATGTGGGGCGCGATTTGAACTGGAGTTTGTCGTCGTGCCAGACTTAACTACGGAAGTAATTATCGGGTTAGATTGGCTATTAAAGTACCGTGCGGCGATTAATTGCGAAAGCAAAACTTTGACATGTACGTCACAAGATAAAACAATAGTAGTTAGTTTTGACGAGGCAGGAGATGGTGTGCATAGGCAATACCAGCCTATACACATTGTTACCTGGCCGGATGCCATTGACGTAGGTATGAATTTGAACTACTGTAATGTGAGGAATCTCGGCATTGACAATAGATTAGAAAGTGAATTGGAAAGTATTGTAGACGGTGTGTCAAACGTAACACACGAACAAAGACGAGGCCGGTGTGAAGTAATAATGAGAAATAAGAGTCTGTTTTCAGACAAACCTGGACTTGTGGAAGAGATAATCAAATTCCCTCCACGGATTGACATCAGTATTGATGTGAAAAAAGATCGTTTGCGAGAAGTAATGAAGCTAAAAGCCGATGCTCGCATACGTCGTCATGACGCTAAAGCGCGTTTTGCTAAGTTTGCAATCGGAGACTTAGTACTTGTAAAACCTCATGAGAAATCGAGCGAGATAGACAATGAAATCTCTAAATTTATGTCTGTTTATAATGGACCATGTAAAGTCACTGGTGTACCTCACACAAATGCTTATTGCTTAGAGTATCCAAGCTCTGGAAAACTATTAGGTATACGGAACATTGTAGACTTGAAATTGTAACAACCAAGGACGGATTAATACCACACGATGGGTAATTTGTACAGTATGTAAATATAGAGTGTAAGATTTAAGGTTTGCTAGATTGCCATGCTTTTGCCTGACCAATAGGTCATTAAAAAAGTTGTAATTAATAAGTAATTAATTTTGATTAAATTATTTAAGAGTAACTGATTATCAATCAACTGAAAAATCCAAGCTACTATGTTAAGTTTTCAGCCGAGTCACAGTAGATTAAGGAATGTAAATATGATTTTGTAACTTGCTGTAAGATTTCATAAATATAAGATTTACTAGTTATTGCCGATGTACTTAGACGCTGTTTTAAGTTTCAGGCTAGTACATGCGTATAATGATGGACAGTGTTGAGTTATCCACTGTGATAGTGTTAATGGACTCCTTGAGATTACTCGGGAGAGAGTTTTTCCGAAAGAATTCAGTGAAACGGACGTTCTGGAAGTGCCGTTACAAGGGCGAGTGAGATCAAGCGTGCCGCACAGGCGGGCGCAACAATACTGGCGAGGCGGACTCGCTGTCGGCTCTTGTGCCGCTGTCGGCTCTTGTGCCGCTGTCGGCATTCTTTGTACTTGCGGGTACGGAAGGCGGAGTTGTTTTTCTTCCCGAACAGCCTATGTAAAAGAATTCTATTGTCAATATTTATGTTTTTGTCGATCTGCTGTATATTATTTTCTTGTTCAGCGTTAAGTGGACTCTCATGACGAGAATATTAATTATGAAAAGGTTATATAAAATGTGTATTCTATGTAATTAATTATTAATTTGCGTATTTTGATATACATTTTTTTATAACCATAAACTCTGATTAATTTTGTAAATAGTATTTCATTTCTTCATACTGTTAGGAATTTTGTTTTTTTTTTGAATAGCTAAACCATTTTCCATGTTTTCTATGAATTTTAATATGTTGCCAACCTGTTTTCTTTTGTGTCAGATGACAGAGTAGAATAAGGTTAGGAGTGTCTCCACTCAGTTATTATGGTCTAAAAATTGTGTGTCGATGTATATTTGGTTTGTTTTGTAAATATTATTTGTATTTTACTCTGGGCCTTGCCTAGGGAAAACTATGCTATCGAACGAATACATCGAATAGGTCTTGTGGAGAACCAAAGTGTTTAGGATCTTTGGTAGTGTTAACTCTGTCGCGTGGAGCGCGGGCAGAGGGGAGTCTGGCTGGAGTAGTGCGGTTGAGCAGGTGTGTTGTGTGACGCTCCCGCGAGTTGACGCGCTTTCGGGGTTTGGCAGCATGTAATTGCGCTCGACTTGCCTGGTGACAGTGTCGAGAAGAAGGCGCGCCAACATCCAGCTTCTGCAACAGCGACGGCCGACAATGAGTCACTGTCGCCACCTCCTCGACCGACGACTTCAAACCTTCAATCAACCAACAAGGAAGACTGGAAGCACGTAAAGTCTTAGAACTGTATCGCAGACCTCAGCTTTTAAAACTGTTGCATCACAAAAATACAGCAACTTAGCATGAACCTTTGTTACTCATTGTCCCAATTGCATTACCAAGCAGGGTCCCTTCCTTTTCTGGAATGAACCTGAGTGTCGTTGAAATTCAAACTGCTTTAATTTCAAAGTTCAGTTAAAGTATTCATAGCTGGCGACAATATTTAGATTACGCAAGCAGAAATTAAGAGTGAGAGTTTTGTTACCATATTTTAGCTTACCTGTGACTGCAGCTTGGCTTGGTACGTACTAAATGTTACTATTGTTAATTGTTCAGAATCATTTAATTCCAGTTCAAAGTTGAATCTCTTATTTCTAAATTGCATAGATTCAAGTAGCTTTTGAAATGATTGTTGAGGTAGCCCAAGACTAACCTTATTTTATTGAATTTCGTAGTGCTTCAGAAACAAAGTTCACTGTTAGTTTCAGCCACTAAATTAACTTTCAATTTTCCGGTTTTATTAATTCTTTTGCTAAATTAAGTCAGAGTGTAGCGAAATTTATTACTTCTGACAAACATTCAGTTTTAATTATATGTGCAATAACCATTCATTTTCAGTTATTATAGTAGTTGTCCATACGACTGGCGACCGTATATTTCCCCAAATCTCAAATATCTAATTAACGCCAATTAATTGTTAACGTAACGTCCGCACATTTACTTTCTTTATTAATTTTACCCTGTTCTCAAAATTAATTTCCTCCAATTTCATTTGCATTTTTCCTTTCATTTAGATGCAAGCCTTTCCTCCCTCTTTACCGACAGATTAACTTCGGTGACGATTGCTTTTCCCAAATTTCCATTAGGTACACGCGGTTTAATTTTTAGATTTGACGAGACATTTGTGAATTAGCGGACAGTGGGACAAAAGTAGTCACCATTTGCAGCATTTTATTTACCAGTGCTCTTACTGTCCCAATGTTTATTTGCTGATGGATTTTTCTCCTTTCATGTAACACCAGAATACGAAAAAGCAAGTCAAATCATCGTGGATAGTGACACGACCGGAGAGAAAAGTCTAGTGAAGGCAGTTCAGTCAGGAACTTCTGCAGGAGTGTTAGAATTCAGTGCCGCAATAGTCAAACCACACAGACACATTGCTGACGTGTATTCTCTGCCAAAATTGTCATCAGCAAGCGGAGCAGAGACTCATTGATTAATTCATGGGTTAACGACTGTAGCCACGAAGTATTTTATCTAAAGTGCATTATATACAAATCCGTCAAAAAAGTCGTCGTGCACATCAGATCATCATTTACTGGACACGATGGCATCACAGTCCTAATGATAAAACTTATTACTTACACACTACAGCCAGCTGTAGCAGATATCTTCAACCACTCCTTAACCACAAGCGTTTCCCCTGAGGCCTGCAGACAAGGAATAGTTAAGCCACTGCCTAAAAAGACTGTACCCTCTCATTACCAGACCACTTGCATTCCTCCTACACTGTTCAAGTCCTTGAAATATACAGTGCACAACCAGCTGATAAACTACTGAATTCCAAGCAACCTACTTGAGGCGTACCGACCAAGTCTCCGTGAACAGCACAGCACATCATCTCCCTTAATGTGAGTACAAAAGGTGGTGTTCGTAGAAAACGTACATTTTTATTTTTCTATGGAAGGTGATTGTTTGGAGTTTTCTTCATTATGATGCATGTTTCGTTGATTTTGCATACATTTATATATTTTTAACTCATTTTAAATAATTTACTGGACAAGTAATTTCTACAGTTGACATAAGCACTTGTTGAATTTCGACCAGGTATGTAGGGAACTATTTACTCTAGAAGGCCGCGATTTATGTCGCTTTATACTAACCACCCTGCTACATTGGGTATCTACATTGATTGCTGTTACATTACTTCCAGTTTGTGGTGTAATCCATGGTATCGTCCCAGATTTGTAAGGCGCATTATACTTTTCGTTGTGTAAATTTGTACCTGTTGCTCACTGAATTGTGTTTATCTCATTAATGTGACTCCACCAAAGTGACTATTTAAGAGGGGAAGGAATAAGGGAGTTAGATTCCAAAGAACATGTCCTGTTACATCGCGAGAATGAGTTTAGTGCAGTAACTCTGATCAAAGTTCTTCACAACTAAGTGCTTCCAAGAAGAAGCTTGTGATCAAAAACGAAGAGTACGATGAAACCACCGCCAGAGATATTAGTTTAATATAAGACTTAAGTAGACTTAGAACAATGTTTAATCAAGATGCAGGCTGCCATTTCTATGGTGGAGAGATAATAATTTCCGTAAATGTCTTCTAAAGAAGGGGTTTGGTTCGTAAGTCTCTTGTTCCAGTTGTGAGAGTAAGAAAGACTTGTGGACGTTTATACAAATTTTAATCTTTTTGAGATGTATATCAGATATTTCTACGGACACCGATGCATCAGTAAGGGCTTGAGGGCTGGTGAAACTTTGTGTGCTCCTGTGAATCTGTCATTAACTCCTACTAATGTTTCAAGACACATAGGTGCTTTAGGGAAAAAGTAATTACAGAAGAATCAATCAAGTCTGCAACAGTGGAAACAGTAAAAGAAAATTGTGGTTGCAGTAATTTAGAGGCTTCAAATTATCTCCATGCCCTACAAAAATACAAGAATACTTCTAATTATTAATTGTAGCGATGTTATCTTGCAAGGTCTTTCTCAGGAAAGCTTACGGCGCCTGGAACTGGTTAGGAATGCCTGTGTTCGTTATTTCTGTGACATCGACTCTTTATCATATTTCACCTTCATATGCAGAGATATCCAGGCTGTGTGCAGGTAAGCGCAGAGATTTCCATACTATCTGCCTCCTGTACTGTCTTATCAACGTGCGCTTTTTCTCATCTCTCCTCAGCCTTAACATTCTTGTCTGAAAAACATAGCGGGAACACCTGTCCCACCAAAGCAAAATCCTTTCAGTTCCACTCGACTATTCAGCACTTTCTCTAAGTCCTTCTCAGTAGCAGGATGCCGATTCTGGAGTAACCTTCTGCATTATAATAAGAACAGAATAACATCAGCTTCAGAAGACAATTGTACTTGTTTGTGCTCCTTACCCAAAACAACCCTGTTTCCAATCTGATCAGTAGTCTTATCCGACGCAGTCACCTTAAATTTTCCTTCCCCAGAACTCGCCAAATCAAAAACATCTATTTGGAACAACTATCATACTTCTTTATATCTGCCACTAATATTATCGTTATTATTGTCATTATTGTCATTATTATTATTATCATCATCATTAGTGGCAGAAGGAGCAGCAGGAGCAG
Organism: Schistocerca piceifrons; assembly: GCF_021461385.2. Taxonomy (NCBI): domain Eukaryota; kingdom Metazoa; phylum Arthropoda; class Insecta; order Orthoptera; family Acrididae; genus Schistocerca; species Schistocerca piceifrons. Next base: position 515,977,222 of record NC_060143.1, read on the forward strand.
AAGACTGCCACCACTAACTTTATTACTTCTTCATCAATATCTGCTGAAAGTCTTTATAAACACTGAAGTCATTTTATTACTATCATATTAAAATTGTTAGGAAACTATGAGGCAAAAAATTACTGTAAATGCGAAAACCTGGTAAGAGGTAAGAGGGAGTCTGATGGTCTTAATCAGATTGGGTTATTAAATAAATAAATAAATAAAATGAACGTCACAGGTAAACGAAAAGAACGGGAGGAAGCAAACGCTGGAAACCCACTCATCACCAGTAAAATATACTCTAGCAGAAACAAAAGCCGGACGTGGTGGCCGAGCAGTTCTAGGCGCTTCAGTTGGGAACCGCGCTGCTGCTGCGGTCGCAGGTTCGAATCCTGCCTCGGGCATGGATGTGTGTGATGTCCTTAGGTTAGTTAGGTTTAAGTAGTTCTAAATTCTAGGGGACTGATGACCTCAGAAGGTAAGTCCCATAATGCTCAGAGCCATTTTTTGTTATCGTGATAGTCTTAAGAGTGACAGTGCATTTATTTCTGCAATGATGTATACGCAGGATCTTGTTAAACAGATTACAAAAAGATTGAATGGAAATCTGCATTTTTCCGTTACAGAATAATGTTACCCAAAACCCCTTTAAATAGATTTTTATTCCATTGCTTAGAAAATCATGAAATTGGAAGCAGCACTGTTAGATGTCCAGCAGCCCACCCGAAATCTCCTGTTCAGATTTCATTAAAGAACCGTACACCCATGTGTGAAATAACTCCAATTTAAAAAGCCGAATTTTTTGTAGCACATCAACATTAATGTAATATCTCTGGAATTATGTGTGGTACAATGATATAACACTATAGGTGCATGCAGTGGCAAGCGCATACTGTCTGCAAGATGTGCTGCGAATAGATTTAGTAGCAAAGAAATAAAAACAAAACCATGATGACTGATGCTGAAGTTTTTTTGCCTGAACAACGAAAATGTAGTTAGCGATTAACTTTTTTACTTTATTTTGAATGCGTTTGTGTCTTTGCAGCGGGAGGCTAAGGAGAGTTATGTATAAAAAATTTCTAAAAGCGTTGAAATAACATAAAAGTTTGTTGTAAATCCGTAAGTGCTCTCACTCACAAATACTGGATGAATGCAGTCTGGATAGCCTTCACTCTTGACTCTTCACTCTGCCTCAAGACATACATACAGAATGTAACTTTAATATTTGTCTCATTGTGTTAAACCTGTAATGGAAGCTTATACCTGTTAACTAGTAAATTATGAACCCGTTTTAATTTTCTTAAAATCTGTCAATCATTATACGAAACACTGAAAATCAAAATTTTGTTGCTCGTGGAAGCTGTTAGATACACAAGCTGAATACAGGCTGCGTATGTGTCTTCGAAGTTTATTGATACAGGATAAACGCACTTAGAGATAACGCTTCAGTACCATAGTGTGTGCTTAATAATCATGTATGAAGCACTAGAATTCATCATGAAAAATAAAAATATGCAACAAAACTTGTCAGCTGGAGAATAGACTCTTATTGATGAAATATTTGGTATATTTTGTATATAATAATGCAACAGTATCAAAAGAGCATATTGAAAGAACATAGCAGTATGAAAAATAGTGCAGTTGTAATTTGTCTGATACATTGGTATCATTGCGATCAGCATCTCTGAAACTTGCATTATTCCCTTTGGGCAGACACTTATACTATTTATTAAAGAAAATTAAATATGTTTCCCATGCTACAAACTATACATTGGCTGACTCTGACAGCGTGTACATCAGACTGTTATTTACCTCTATCAATCTGTGATATAAAATGGTGATTACTGAAATATGTAAATGTGTCGATGATGATAGAGATAACATTTCCTGTGATGCCTGATAAGTACGGAGCTGATATTAGTGAGAAACGATATCAACACCTGTCATGATTTCTAAACATTTTAGTGATATTTGTAATGACCTTAAGCAGAACTATACGCATTGGATTTGGTCTTTAACATTACGTTCGACAACCCAACATTTTCTGTCAAGACTTTAGCACAATTTGGTAACCTGAAGGTGGTGTAGGAACAAAACCGACTGTAACACAATATACATGTAATAGCTCAGCTAAGGTAATTTCGATTAATCGTCACCATTAACGTACGTAAGGCTTCACAGAAACGTTTTAAAACCAACAAAAATGTATTCAATAATGTAAGAAGACTAGGTACTTGAAGATGAGGCAACAAAATCCTCCGTAAAACAGCCGTAACTCACACCGGAACAAGTAAATAATAAAAGTGGCATCATGAAGTCTGATTTATTTCACTTTCTTTTGTAAGCCTCAGAAACTTAAGATCCAGTTTTAATGTTATTAAAGAGCTCATATTGGTTTAACGCCACTGCTATGATATATTCTCCTCGTCTCCTCGAACGTCAAGAAAGAACGCAGCGGTACTGAAGTGTTTGTTAATTGCTCCTGGTAATGTGATACGAGCTGTTTCCTGCGCTGCGTGAAACTGCTGGTCGATTCCACTGGGCGCGAGGTCGCCGAGCGCTGGCGGGCCAATTTCCCACGGGGCTACTCTGTCGACCTCTGCAGCAGAGGGAAAAGCAGAGACATTGTGTGTGTATGTGTGTGTGTGTGTGTGTGTGTGAGGCAGACAGAGAGAGAGAGAGAGAGAGAGAGAAACTTGGCAGCCGGTCGGAACGTCACAAAGGAAACATACACAGCAGAATCAGGGCAAAAATTATTCGCCACTTCCTGTTGGCAACATCAGAAATATATTAAACAAAAAAAGAGTTTTTCATGGAATGGTGAATTTACTTTTGTTCATATGTGTTGTCCACTAGAACAATTGTTCCAAAATTACCTGAGCGAAGTGTCACTTTAGATAGCACCCGCCCCAACCCCACCACCCCTTCCGCCACATCACCACATCATCAACATTAGCATCTAACTATACTTTACTTTTCAAATGACGAAAGAAAAATTATATTTAGTTCTTGTAGGCGTTTTATGAAACCACGAACTAACGAGTCAGTGGGACATTTGGTACTGCCCACACTGAGCTGACAAAACTCTTGGCGGTAGTATCGCATTCACAAGGTATCCACGAACCCACGCGATTTGTAAATGGTTGCGAAAACACACTTGACCTCTTAGCCACAAACAATCCAGAGGTAATACAGAGAATCATGACTGACACAGGGATTAGTGATCACTAGGTCGTTGTAGCTAGGCTCAACACCGTTTCTTACAAATCCACCAGAAACAAACGCAAAATAATTGTATTTAAAAAAGCGGATAAAGTGCCACTAGAAGTCTTCCTAAGAGACAATCTCCATTCCTTCCAAACTGACTATGCAAATGTAGACAAGATATGGCTCAAATTCAAAGATATAGTAGCAACAGCAATTGAGAGATTCATACCTCATAAATTGGTAAGAGATGGAACTGATCCCGCATGGTACACAAAACAGGTCCGAACGCTGTTGCACAGGCAACGGAGAAAGCATGCGAAGTTCAGAAGATCGCGAAATCCCGAAGACTCGATGAAATTTAGAGACGCGCGAAATTTGGCACAGACTTCAATGCGAGATGCCTTTAGTAGGTTCCACAACGAAACATTGTCTCGAAATTTGGTAGAAAATCCGAAGAAATTATGGTCGTATGTAAAGTACACAAGCGGCAAGACGCAGTCAATACCTTCGCTGCGCAGTGCCGATGGTACTGTTACCGACCACTGTGCCGCTAAAGCGGAGTTTTGAACGCAGTTTTCCGAAATTCCTTCACCATAGAAGGTGTCTACTTCATAGAAGTAGACACCTTAGCGGTTGCGAAGCAACTCAAATCGCTTGATACGGACAAGTCTTCAGGACCAGATTGTATACCGATTAGGTTCCTTTCAGATTACGCTGATACAATAGCTCCCTACTTAGCAATCATATACAACCGCTCGCTCACCGATAGATCTGTACCTACAGATTGGAAAATTCCGCAGGTCCCACCAGTGTTTAAGATGGGTAGTAGGAGTAATCCATCGAACTACAGACCTATATCATTGATGTCGGTTTGAAGTAGGGTTTTGGAGCATATATTGTATTCAAACATTATGAATCACCTCGAAGGGAACGATCTATTGATACGTAATCAGCATGGTTTCAGAAAACATCGTTCTTGTGCAACGCAGCTAGCTCTTTATTCGCACGAAGCAATGGCCGCTATCGACAGGGGATCTCAAGTTGATTCCGTATTTCTAGATTTCTGGAAAGCTTTTGACTCCATTCCTCACAAGAGACTTCTAATCAAGCTGCGGGCCTATGGGGTATCGTCTCAGTTGTGCAACTGGATTCGTCATTTCCTGTCAGGAAGGTCGCAGTTCGTAGTAATAGACGGAAAATCATCGAGTAAAATTGAATTGATATCAGGTGTTCCCCAGGGAAGCGTCCTGGGACCTCTGCTGTTCTGATCTATATAAATGACCTGGGTGACAATCTGAGCAGTTCTCTTAAGTTGTTCGCAGATGATGCTGTAATTTACCGTCTAGTAAGGTCATCCGAAGACCAGAATCAGTTGCAAAGCGAATTAGAAAAGATTGCTGTATGGTGTGGCAGGTGGCAGTTGACGCTAAATAACTAAAAGTGTGAGGTGATCCACATGAGTTCCAAAAGAAATCCGTTGGAATTCAATTACTCGATAAATAGTACAATTCTCAAGGCTGTCAATTCAACTAAGTACCTGGGTGTTAAAATTACCGACAGCTTCAGTTGGAAAGACCACATAGATAATATTGTGGGGAAGGCGAGCCAAAGGTTGCGTTTCATTGGCAGGACACTTAGAAGATGCAACAAGTCCACTAAAGAGACAGCTTACACTACACTCGTTCATCCTCTGTTAAAAAATTGCTGCGCGGTGTGGGATCCTTACCAGGTGGGATTGACGGAGGACATCGAAAGGGTGCAAAAATGGGCAGCTCGCTTTGTATTATCACGTAATAGGGGAGAGAGTGTGGCAGATATGATACACGAGTTGGGATGGAAGTCATTAAGCAAAGAAGTTTTTCGTCGGGCCGAGATCTATTTACGAAATTTCAGTCACCAACTTTCTTTTCCGAATGCGAAAATATTTTGTTGAGCCCAACCTACATAGGTAGGAATGATCATCAAAATAAAATAAGAGAAATCAGAGCTCGAACAGAAAGGTTTAGGTGTTCGTTTTTCCCGCGCGCTGTTCGGGAGTGGAATGGTAGAGAGATAGTATGATTGTGGTTCGATGAACCCTCTGCCAAGCACTTAAATGTGAATTCCAGAGTAATCACCTAGATGTAGACGTAGATGTATCAAAGGGCAGTGCAGTGGCCGTGCTGTCATGATTACTCAGGTGTTACATATTAAAAGGTTTCCAAAGTGGTTATAGTGATACGACGGAAATTAACAGACTTCAAAATCAGACTCGGAGTTAGCCGCATGGGACATTCCATTTTGGATATCGTTAAGGAATTCAGTATTCCGAGACCCACAGTGTCAACAGCGTGCCGAGAATATCAGGTTTTAGTCATTACTTCTCACGACAGGAAGTGCAGTAACCGATGACATTCACTTCACGGCAGAGAGCAGTGGCTTTTGCATAGAGTTGCATGTTCTAAAACACCAGCAGCACTGCGTGACATCACTTCATAAATCAATATGGGTAGCACGTCGAGCGTATCCCTTAGGACAGTGCGGCTTAATATCGCGTTAATGGGCCATGACAGCAGACGACCGGCGCGAGTGCCTTTGCTAACAGCAAGACATCCCTGCAGAGCCTCTCCTGGGCTCTTGACCACATGGGTTGGATCCTAGACGTCTTGAAAACCGTCTCCTGGTCAGACAAGTCCCGATTTCAGTTGGAAAGGGCTGATGGTAGAGTTCGAGTGTGTCGTAGAACCCACGCAGCCAAAGTTGTTAACAGGGCACTGTGCAAGCTGTTTGGCTCCATATAGGTGTGGGTTGTGTTTACAAGGAATGGACTGTGTTCTCTGGTCCAACTAAATCGACCATTGACTGGAAATTGTTATATTCGGCTACTTGCAGCCATTCATAGTCTTCATTATTATGGATGACAGTGCCCCATGTCACCAGGCCACAACTGTTCGCTATTTGCTTGGAGAACGTTCTGGACAGTTCGAGCTAATGGTCTGGACACGCAGATCAGTAGAGATGAATCCCATCGAATATGTTTGGAACACAATCGAGAAGTCAGTTCGTAAAAAATTCTGCATCGGCAACACTTCGTCAATGATGGTCGGCTATAGAGACAGCATGGCTTGGTGTTTCTGCAGGGGGCTTCACACGACTTGTCGAGTGCGTGTCACACCGCGTTGCTGCACTCTGTGGGGCAAAAGTAGGTCCGACAGCGTATTGGGAGATACCCCTTGACTCTTGTCACTTCAGATTATTTCGAACAGTCTTTTATTGTAGAATAATGGAGCAGTTCTTAGTGCATCACAAATACCACGTATGTCTCCTCTTCAACTAACTATACGCATTGAGGTACAGACTTGTTCAAAGATGTACCTCCTCTGTGCCCTCTCCCTAGCGATACTTGTTCACCCACAATCTACATCCCCATTGTACGTCCATCAGCTGACAATGCGTGCACTATACTTACTGTTTAGAAATCACTTGACTGCTTGGTTCCTTACTTCTGAACTGGCAGAAACTGAAAACTTCCAGCCAGCCAATACCTTGTGTTCGGCCACGACCACTAATAACAATACAGGGTGATTCAAAAAGAATACCACAACTTTAGGAAATTAAAACTCTGCAACGACAAAAGGCAGAGCTAAGCACTATCTGTCGGCGAATTAATGGAGCTATAAAGTTTCATTTAGTTGTACATTTGTTTGCTTGAGGCGCTGTTGACTAGGCGTCAGCGTCAGTTGATGCTAAGATGGCGACCGCTCAACAGAAAGCTTTTTGTGTTATTCAGTACGGCAGAAGTGAATCGACGACAGTTGTTCAGCGTGCATTTCGAACGAAGTATGGTGTTAAACCTCCTGATAGGTGGTGTATTAAACATTGGTATAAACAGTTTTCAGAGAATGGGTGTTTGTGCAAAGGGAAAAGTTCTGGACGGCCGAGATCGAGTGATGAAAATGTAGCACGCATCCAGCAAGGATTTGCTCGCAGCCCAGGAAAATCGACTCGCAGAGCTAGCAGAGAGCTGCAAATTCCATAATCAACTGTATGGAGAGTCCTACGAAAAAGGTCAGTTATGAAACCTTATCGTCTGAAATTGGTTCAAGCACTGTCTGCAGCTGATAAGATTAAAAGAATCGATTTCTGTGATTTTATCCTTGCTCAAAGGGAACAGATGAATCTTTCGTTTCAAAGATTGTGTTTAGTGATGAAGCAACTTTCCACACTAACAGGAAAGTCAACCGTCGCAATGTCTGTATATGGGGCACTGAGAATCCGCTGGAAACAACTCAGTATGAACGTGACTCGCCTAAGGTGAACGTTTTCTGTGCCATTTCAGCCAATAAAGTTTTTGGTCCCTTTTTCTTCGAAGGTGCTACTGTAACTGGACTACAGTATCTGGAGATGTTAGAGAATTGGCTGTTCCCTCAGCTCGAACAAGAAGCACAACAATTCATATTTCAGCAGGATGGAGCGCCACCACATTGGCACTTATCTGTCCGTAACTACCTGAAAGTCAACTACCCGAGGCGATGGATCGGCCGCCAGGCAGCCCGTGACAGAGCACTTCATCACTGGCCTCCAAGAAGCCCTGATCTTACCCCCTGCGATTTTTTCTTATGGGGGTATGTTAAGGATATGGTGTTTCGGCCACCTCTCCCACCGACCATTGATGATTTGAAACGAGAAATAACAGCAGCTATCCAAACTGTTACGCCTGATATGCTACAGAGAGTGTGGAACGAGTTGGAGTATCGGGTTGATATTGCTCGTGTGTCTGGAGGGGGGCATATTGAACATCTCTGAACTTGTTTTTGAGTGAAAAAAAACCTTTTTAAATACTCTTTGTAATCATGTATAACAGAAGGTTATATTATGTTTCTTTCATTAAATACACATTTTTAAAGTTGTGGTATTCTTTTTGAATCACCCTGTATAATAATATACTGACCAGCCACATTAACGTGACCACCTATCAAAAGCCTGAATAACCATCTTCCGCAGTGTGGTGCACTGCTAGACGTGCAGGAAGACTGTCAACGAGTTTCTGGAAGGTACCGACAGAGATGTGGAGGCGACTCCAGTGCTATGGTCAGTGGCACTAAGTTTCTTGTTTGTGGATCCTTGGTGCGAACAGCCTGATTGACGTGGTCCTACAGACCGTCGATTCGGTTTAAGTCCAGCAGTTTAGTATCAGGGGACTACAGTAAACTCAGACTGGTGCTCTTCGAACCATGCTCATACACTGTGAGCTGTATTACAAGATGCATTGTCCAACTCGTAAAAGCAATCCTAAAACTACGTCCGAACAGGCCTTGGAAGGTCCAACAGTATCGACCGGCCGCCGTGTCATCCTCAGTCCACAGGCGTCACTGGATGGGGATATGGAGGGACACGAGGTCAGCGCACCGCTCTCCCAGCCGCACGTCAGTTTACGAGACCGTAGCCGCTACTTCTCAGTCAAGTAACTCCTCAGTTTGCCTCACGAGGGTTGACTGCACCCGCTTGGCAACAGCGCTCGGCAGACCGGATGATCCCCATCCAAATGCTAGCTCAGTCCGACACCGCTTAACTTCGGTGATCTGACGGCAACTGGCGTTACCACTGCGGCAAGGCCGTTCGCTAAAAGCAATCCTGACGAGGAAGAATAAAACTGAATGTGACGGTGGACCTGACCCCTAGTAGAGATGGATACTCGTGTTGATCGGTTGGGCCTTTCAGAATGACGAGATCACACTCGTAATGTCATGGAAACATTCCCAAGCCATAACGGTATCTCCTGTTTGCAAGGGCTTTTGCTTTCAGGCTTTCCACGCTGTACTTAATGAGTTCGAATTTTCCCATGGGGCATAAAACGCGAATCATCTCAAAAGGGTACCTGTTGCGACTCAGAGGACTTCCGGTTCCGGCAGTGGCGTTCAAGCTCCAGCCTTCGTCGCCAATTAACAGCAGTCCGCATGAGTGCATGAACCAGGCCACTTCTGAGGCCCATATATCGCAACGTTCGCTAACGGTCGTTGAGGAGCCAATATTGGTAACCGCTTCGTTTATATCGGCGTTCAGTTGCTCAACAGTTTTACATCTAATCGCACGGCACATCTCTGCAGCAATTGCTCACCACGGTCATCTGTGGTCTGTGGTGCACTGCAGTTACCTCGGCGCCAATTTTGGATAGCGTCATTCAACACACATTGTATACTCGTATTCCAAACACGTAGACACGCAAACATTTTACAGACTTGTCCGTTTCGGGGATGATGCCACTCTTGGCCCGAAAGCCAATCATCACGCCCTTTTGGACATCGGATAAATAGCTGTGTTTCCGCGTTACGACGACTACACTACTTCCTACATCACCACAGCATATTTCGTTGCTCATGCTGCCACCTGTTGTGTTTGAGTGGTCGCTGCACATTGACGACGAACATCAACAGGAGTCACATTAATGTGAGTGAACCCTGTGATGCGCCGACCGGAATTGCCGAGTGGTTATAGGCGCTACGGTCGCAGTTACGAATCCTGCCTCGGGCATTGACGTGGGTGATGTCCTTAGGTTAGTTAGGTTTAAGTAGTTCTAAGTTCAAGGGGACTGATGACCTGAGCAGTTAGCTCCCATAGTGCTCAAAACTACACTCCTGGAAATGGAAAAAAGAACACATTGACACCGGTGTGTCAGACCCACCATACTTGCTCCGGACACTGCGAGAGGGCTGTACAAGCAATGATCACACGCACGGCACAGCGGACACACCAGGAACCGCGGTGTTGGCCGTCGAATGGCGCTAGCTGCTCAGCATTGGTGCACCGCCGCCGTCAGTGTCAGCCAGTTTGCCGTGGCATACGGAGCTCCATCGCAGTCTTTAACACTGGTAGCATGCCGCGACAGCGTGGACGTCAACCGTATGTGCAGTTGACGGACTTTGAGCGAGGGCGTATAGTGGGCATGCGGGAGGCCGGGTGGACGTACCGCCGAATTGCTCAACACGTGGGGCGTGAGGTCTCCACAGTACATCGATGTTGTCGCCAGTGGTCGGCGGAAGGTGCACGTGCCCGTCGACCTGGGACCGGACCGCAGCGACGCACGGATGCGCGCCAAGACCGTAGGATCCTACACAGTGCCGTAGGGGACCGCACCGCCACTTCCCAGCAAATTAGGGACACTGTTGCTCCTGGGGTATTGGCGAGGACCATTCGCAACCGTCTCCATGAAGCTGGGCTACGGTCCCGCACACCGTTAGGCCGTCTTCCGCTCACGCCCCAACATCGTGCAGCCCGCCTCCAGTGGTGTCGCGACAGGCGTGAATGGAGGGACAAATGGAGACGTGTTGTCTTCAGCGATGAGAGTCGCTTCTGCCTTGGTGCCAATGATGGTCGTATGCGTGTTTGGCGCCGTGCAGGTGAGCGCCACAATCAGGACTGCATACGACCGAGGCACACAGGGCCAACACCCGGCATCATGGTGTGGGGAGCGATCTCCTACACTGGCCGTACACCACTGGTGATCGTCGAGGGGACACTGAATAGTGCACGGTACATCCAAAACGTCATCGAACCCATCGTTCTACCACTCCTAGACCGGCAAGGGAACTTGCTGTTCCAACAGGACAATGCACGTCCGCATGTATCCCGTGCCACCCAACGTGCTCTAGAAGGTGTAAGTCAACTACCCTGGCCAGCAAGATCTCCGGATCTGTCCCCCATTGAGCATGTTTGGGACTGGATGAAGCGTCGTCTCACGCGGTCTGCACGTCCAGCACGAACGCTGGTCCAACTGAGGCGCCAGGTGGAAATGGCATGGCAAGCCGTTCCACAGGACTACATCCAGCATCTCTACGATCGTCTCCATGGGAGAATAGCAGCCCGCATTGCTGCGAAAGGTGGATATACACTGTACTAGTGCCGACATTGTGCATGCTCTGTTGCCTGTGTCTATGTGCCTGTGGTTCTGTCAGTGTGATCATGTGATGTATCTGACCCCAGGAATGTGTCAATAAAGTTTCCCCTTCCTGGGACAATGAATTCACGGTGTTCTTATTTCAATTTCCAGGAGTGTATTTGAACCATTTGAACCCTGTGATACCGTAAGGGCCCTACAGCGAAGAGGGAAAACTGAATAATTACCATTGCCTTGTACTGCAAGTACCTAGTTTATCTGTTGTGTAGTGAATATTGAAGCAATATCCGGTCAGTTGCGGGAACTACTAAGAACGCGAAGAAAGTACTTTCATGATATGTTTAGACATCTGTGTCTCAATTTTAGTGTCATAGACGCATGGTACGAAGTAATAAGTATGTGTGTGCTGAGTGAAGATGTGAAGAAGATGTTCATACATTCGTTTCACCGATTATAGCCTCCACCACATTGTGTAACATGTTAATGACAGCATTTGGGAGAAAATATAATTATTGGTAACATATTCAAGGAAAACTAAAGTGCGACAAAATAGTGGTCGTAGCAATGATCTTTTAAATTAATTTAGTTTAGTTTCTGAATCACGACAGCATCCTTCTGCTTTTCCCTCTCAGAAAATATTTTATCGCTTCAGGTCGGGAGCCACCTCACTAGAATATAAATTCTTAGAGTACCTCAGAAATTTAATAGTTCATACGTGACAACAAGCGGAAATGGACAGCTGGCCATTAAACGTGATACACCGTGGATGCGGCATTCGATAAACGTCACGTTGTGTCCTACGTGCTTGGAAATGCAAGTACACTACTGGCCATTATAAACAAATGCAGATGATAAACGAGTATTCATGGGACAGATATATTATACTAGAACTGACATGTGATTACATTTTCACGCACTTTGGGTGCATAGATCCTGAGAAATCAGTACCCAGAACAACCACCTATGGCCGTAATAACGGCCTTGATACGCTTGGACATTGGGTCAGACAGAGCTTGGATGGCGTGTACGGGTACAGCTGCCCATGCAGCTTCAGCACGATACCACAGTTCATCAAGAGTAGTGACCGGCGTATTGTGACGATCCAGTTGCTCGGCCACCATTGACCAGACGTGGTGAGACGTCTCGAGAATGTGCTGGCCAGGGCAGCAGTCGAGCATTTTCTGTATCCAGAAAGGCCCGTACAGGACCTGCAACACGCGGTCGTGCATTATCCTCATGAAATGTAGGGTTTGCAGGCACCGAATGAAGGGTAGAGACACGGGTCGTAACACATGTGAAATGTAATGTCCATTGTTCAAAGTGCCGTCAATGCGAACAAGAGGTGACCGAGAAGTGTAACCAATGGCACCCCAGACCATCACGCCGGGTGATACGCCAGTATGGCGATGACGAATACACGATTCCAATGTGCGTCACCGTGATGTCGCCAAACACGGATGCGACCATCATGATGCTGTAAACAGAACCTGGATTCATCCTAAAAAATGACGTTTTGCCATTCGTGCACTCAGGTTCGTCGTTGAGACAACCATCGCAGGCGCTCCTGTCTGTGATGCAGCGTCAAGGGTAACCACAGCCATGGTCTCCGAGCTGACAGTCCATGCTGCTGCAAACGTCGTCGAAATGATCGTGCAGGTGGTTGTTGTCTTGCAAACATCCCCATCAGTTGATCAGGGATCGAGACATGGCTGCACGGTCCGTTACAGCCATGCTTATGAGATGCCTGTCATCTCGACTGCTAGTGATATGAGGCCGTTGGGATCCAGCACGGCGTTCCTAATTACCCTCTTGAACCGACCGATTCCATATTCTGCTAACAGTCATTGGATCTCGACCAACGCGAGCAGCAATGTCGCGATCCGATAAACCGCAATCGCGGTAGGCTACAATCCGAAATTTATCAAAGTCGGAAACGTGAGGGTACGCATTTCTCATCCTTACACAAGGCATCACAACAACGTTTCACCAGGCAACGCCGGGCAACTACTGTTTGTGAATGAGAAATCGGTTGGAAACTTTCCTCCTGTCAGCATGTTATAGGTGTCGCCACCGGCGCCAACTTTGTGTGAATGCTCTGCAAAGCTAATCATTTGCATATCACAGCATCGGTTAAATTTCGCGGCTGTTGCACGTCATCTTTGTGGTGTAGCAATTTTAATGGCCAATAGTGTAATTAGCATTGCCGTAGCGCTCCACGAAGAAGGAGAAACACCATTTACGTTCTGTGTATGAAGAGCCGGGTTCTCATTCAGAAATCGCCTTTGAGTATGGTTCGTTTGTAAGAAGATCATTTTAAGCCTTGTTTAAGATGGACAAGCTTCTTCCAGCACTTGTAGAAATTAGACGGTGTCACTATCGTGGCCTACCGAGAGTGCAGTTTATCGTTCGGTGATTCTGCTGCTGGTGAAAGTCGGGATACCACCCATGTTATGCGAATATAGAATTGATGGATTCAGGAGGGTCATATTTAGCATCATGCAGAATGTCATACGTTTTGCTCCCGAGACGACAGGGATGTTGGTAGCTCGGCTACGGAGGATCATACAGCTTCCTCTGCTACCTTTAGTTGACAGACGGGATTTTTTGGAGCGAGCTATGTATCAACGCCGACAATGGAACGATATGTGGAGCATTATGTACTGTCCGCTCGACGAAGGCTGTTGCAGCTGCCATTGAATTGGTAGTAGAGAGCACATCTACACTGGTGTGTCTAACTGACTTGTTGGTTAACATTTCGCATGTAGGAGCTGGTTTCTTCCTGTCAACTGCACTCAGCGTCACTTTCGAATTATTCGTTGTCGCCGGACTGCCGTAATAAATAGTCATTTCACTTCCATTGTTTGGCTAGAGTTGTGCAGGGAACGCGGATATTTCGTTATCGCCTTTGTGCATGTGTTGGTTTCGAGTGGGTATCATGTCTATCCTCCTCAGTCAGTAGGTACCCGCAAGTGTCCTTCAAGTTTTCACTTCATGAAGTTAATAAACGGCTTTCACCTCCTCAAAACCTTTATGACACATTCGTGTAGCTTTCAGACTGTGCTGATAAAGTGCACTACAACCCGTTGACACTGCATGTTACCATATTTGAAATATTGGGTTCAGGAGAGTGACTGCCCACAGCGTGCACTCTGTATGAATTTCGAAACAATACATTATATCATACATTAGATTTGCTTTATTTGTTCATTTTAATACTCTAAAAGTCGTATATATTTGACTGATATATGTTACCACTAGATTTATTTCTCATGTTGACTAAAGCTGATTTCGTATTCGAAGTGCACATACGTGTACTTGCATGTTCTGCGCTTCCTATGCAATGTAAGTAGTAACTTCTTTTATTTTGGTTAAGGAAAACCTCACTATTATGTAATGCTTTAGCTATAAGTACACTATGTGATCAAAAGTATCGGGACACCTAGCTGAAAATGACTTACAAGTTCGTGGCGCACTCCATAGGTAATGCTGGAATGCAGTATGGTGATGGCCCACCATTACCCTTGATGATAGCTTCCACTGCCGCAGTCATACGTTCAATCAGGTGCTGGAACGTTTCTTGGGGAATGGCAGCCCATTCTTCACGGAGTGTTGCACTGAGCAGAGGTCGGTGAGGCCTGGCACGAAGTTGGATTTCCAAAACATCCCAAAGGTGTACTGTTGGATTCAGGTCGGGACTCTGTGCAGGCTAGTCCATTACAGGAACTTTATTGTCGTGTAACCGCTCCAGCAGAGGCCGTGTATCATTAACAGGTGCTCGATCGTGTTGAAAGATGCAATCGCCATCCCCGAATTGCTCTTCAAAAGCGGGAAGCAAGAAGGTGCTTAAAACATCAGTGTAGGCCTGTTGCTGTGATAGTGCCACGCAAAACAACAAGGGGTGCAAGCCCCCTCCATGAAAAACACAACCACACCATAACACCATCGCCTACGAATTTTGCTATTGGCACTACACACGCTGGCAGATGACGTTCACCGTTCATTCGCCATACTCACACCCTGCCATCGGATCGCCACATTGTGAACCATGATTCGTCACTCCACTGTTCAATCGTCCAATGTTTACGCTCCTTACACCATGCGAGGCGTCGTTTGACATTTACCGGCGTGATGTGTGGCTTATGAGCAGCCGCTCGACCATAAAATCCAAGTTTTCTCACCTCCCGCGTAACTGTCGTAGTACTTGCAGTGGATCCTGATGCAGTTTGGAATTCCTGTGTGATGGTCTGGATAGGTGTCTGCCTGTTACACATTAGGACCCTCTTCAACTGTCGGCGGTCTCTGTCAGTCAACACACGAGGTCGGCCTCGCTGTACGTGTCCTTCACGTTACCATTTCACTATCACACTGGAAACAGTGGACCTAAGGATGTTTGTAGGTGTGGAAAACTCGTGTGTAGACGCATGAGACAAGTGACACCCACTCACCTAACCACGTTCGACGTCCGTGAGTTTCGCGGACCGCCCCATTCTGCTCTCTCACGATGTCCAATGACTACTGAGGTCTCTGATGCGGAGTGCCTGGCAGTAGGTGGCAGCACAATGCACCTAATATGAAAAACGTACATTTTTGGGGTGTCCGGATACTTTTGTTCACATAGTGTATCTTGACTTTAAGAAAAAGACTGTCATAGCGTCATCACTTAATGCATGTTATTATTTTCAGTTATCAACGATGAAGAAATGCGTCGTATGCTGGAGGAGAGTGATTTCAGTCTGTCATTACGTTATCCTGCTGTGTTGAAAATAAGCCACATTGTACTTGTAAGTAATGGTCAGGTTCTAAAAAAAAAAAATGTAGGTCAAATAATGGAACAAAAGGTGGGCCGTCTGACTGTTTAACCATTATACAGATTTAACTATTGTTAAAATTTGGATTATGTATTAAGGATTTTTACGAAAGAAGGAGTACCAAAATGTAATAGTTTGTCCCTAACAAAATTTATTTTGAACTGAGATAATGAGCTCTCTAGCTGTGGCTGAATGGGAGAGCTCCGACAGTTCTAGATCTGATGATAATACACCCAAGAGAAGAAATGTTCTTTCCCAGCCAAGCAAACTAAATCAATATGACTAGATTGATCACCTTTCCCAATAAGCATAGGTGAAAAATTTCTCTAAATGTTGTTATGAATGGTACAGAGCCCTGTACAACAAGTGTAACATACATACGTGTGTACTACGTCTTAAGATTTCGACAAAACTTGGGTAAATGGAGGTTATATTGTTATGGAAGTTTGGACTGATAACGAATGAGGAGGTACGGCACTCCCCAATGACAAAGATGGCAGAACAGTTCCTTTACAGGCTGGTACCTGTCATGGCTTTATTTCCGGCTGTCAGCCGATTTTCACATGGGAAAACATCGGAGAACTATGAAGAAAAGAGTCATGAAACATATTTAACTGATTCGAAAATACTCTAATACCAAGTTTACATACCAAAACAGTAATTACCTCAACAATGCCCCGAACTCCTCCTTTTTAATGGATACGGCACCATCCCGTCATCTCGAGAAGAAGGCATTATTCAGCTGATACGACATCACAAAGATACTGAGAATGATACACTGGAAAAAAGTAGAAATACTAGAACTGGAGTCCCTTCATGAGACACAATTCATGACTTACTTTATCGAGAATGCAGCTTATAAATACGGACATAGAGCCATAAGACTACCACCTTATTACCGCCGCTATGGATATAATTTTGATAGAAGTGAAAGGAAACGTTGCATGCGAAAGTAAAAGGATTACTCTGAGTAACGTTGAGAAAGTAGCTTTTGAGGGCCCTCGAAAATATCGCCGAAATGTGCTAGAGGGCTGCTTTCATGTGTACAAAGTGAGTAAGAAACGAAGCGATGAATAATGAATGTTTCTCGAAGACAGATTGACTTAACTTATAATTGCTTCCAGCTGGTCATACACTTTGGAAAGCTACAGTGACTCCGAAATGAGTTGTATCTATCCTCTTTCGGGCAACGCTGCTGCCTATCAATCCGTCGAAGTATGCACACAAAAATAGTTTCTTTATTTTTCGACAGTAGGCTTTATTTCTACGTGGCGAATGCCAATCAAAACTGTTTATCAGTTGGTGACATGTTATCTAGTGAAGCCAGTGTGAGGATTGTTCCAAGTAACCAATGAAAGCGAGAAGTTACGGTTTGTTTTTAGCGCTGAAACTGAAATTTCTTCTGCATTGAGTCGCTGAGAAGAAAGCTAGCTTGATTAACAGTTCTGCCGCAGTTTGTTGACCACTGTTTTCTCATATACATTTCACATCACAAGGCTATGTTTAGGTTATGAGTTTAAATTCGTTGCTACAAAACACGTATGCCCCACTTCACTTATTAGTCACATAAAAATCATCTTGGAAAAGGCCGGGAGATACGGGAAGATTTCAATTAGATTACATCATGGTCAGACAGAGATTCCGAAATCAGATACTGGATTAAAAGGCGTACCCAGGAGCAGATATAGACTCAGATCACAATATAGTAGTGATGAAGAGTAGGCTGAAGTTCAAGACATTAGTCAGAAAGAATCAATACGCAAAGAAGTGGGATACGGAAGTACTAAGGAATGACGAGATACGTTTGAAGTTCTCTAACGCTATAGATACAGCAATAAGGAATAGCGCAGTAGGCAGTACAGTTGAAGAGGAATGGAAATCTCTAAAAAGGGCCATCACAGAAGTTGGGAAGTAAAACATACGTACAAAGAAGGTAGCTGCGAAGAAACCATGGGTAACAGAAGAAGTACTTCAGTTGATTGATGAAAGGAGGAAGTACAAACATGTTCCGGAAAAATCAGGAATACAGAGACACAAGTCGCTGAGGAATGAAATAAATAGGAAGTGCAGGGAAGCTAAGACGAAAAGGCTGCAGGAAAAATGTGAAGACATCGAAAAAGATATGATTGTCGGAAGGACAGACTCAGCATACAGGAAAGTCAAAACAACCTTTGGTGACATTAAAAGCAACGGTGGTAACATTAAGAGTGCAACGGGAATTCCACTGTTAAATGCAGAGGAGAGAGCAGATAGGTGCAAAGAATACATTGAAAGCCTTTATGAGGGTGAAGATATGCCTGATGTGTTAGAAGAAGAAACAGGAATCGATTTAGAAGACACAGGGGATCCAGTATTAGAATCGGAATTTAAAAGAGCTTTGGAGGACTTACGGTCAAATAAGGCAGAAGGGATAGATAACATTCCATCAGAATTTCTAAAATCATTGGGGGAAGTGGCAACAAAACGACTATTCACGTTGGTGTGTAGAATATATGAGTCTGGCGACATACCATATGACTTTCGGAAAAGCATCATCAACACAATTCCGATGACGGCAAGAGCCGACAAGTGCGAGAATTATCGCACAATCAGCTTAACAGCTCATGCATCGAAGCTGCTTACAAGAATAATATACAGAAGAATGAAAAAGAAAATTGAGAATGCGCTAGGTGACGATCAGTTTGGCTTTAGGATAAGTAAAGGGACGAGAGAGGCAATTCTGACGTTACGGCTAATAATGGAAGCAAGGCTAAAGAAAAATCAAGACACTTTCATAAGATTTGTCGACCTGGAAAAAGCGTTCGACATTATAAAATGGTGCAAGCTGTTCGAGATTCTGAAAAAAGTAGGGGTAAGCTATAGGGTCAGACGGGTCATATACAATATGTACAACAACCAAGAGGGAATAATAAGAGCGGACGATCAAGAACAAAGTGCTCATATTAAGAAGGGTGTAAGACAAGGCTGTAGCCTTTCGCCCCTACTCTTCAATCTCTACGTCGAGGAAGCAATGATGGAAATAAAAGAAAGGTTCAGGAGTGGAATTAAAATACAAGGTGAAAGGATATCAGTGATATGATTCGCTGATGACATTGCTGTCCTGAGTGAAAGTGAAGAAGAATTAAATGATCTGCTGAACGGAATGAACAGTCCTATGAGTACACACTATGGTTTGAGAGTGAATCGGAGAAAGACGAAGGTAATGAGAAGTAGTAGAAATGAGAACAGCGAGAAACTTAACATCAGGATTGATGGTCACGAAGTCAATGAAGTTAAGGAATTCTGATACCTAGGCAGTAAAATAACCAATGACGGACGGAGCAAGGAGGACATCAAAAGCAGACCCGCTATGGCAAAAAAGGCATTTCTGGCCAAGAGAAGTCTACTAATATCAAATACCGGCCTTAATTTGAGGAAGAAATTTCTGAGGATGTACGTCTGGAGTACAGCATTGTATGGTAGTGAAACATGGACTGAGGGAAAACCGGAACAGAAGAGAATCGAAGCATTTGAGATGTGGTGCTATAGCCGAATGTTGAAAATTAGGTGGACTGATAAGGTAAGGAATGAGGAGGTTCTACGCAGAATCGCAGAGGAAAGGAATATGTGGAAAACACTGATAAGGAGAAGGGACAGGATGATAGGACATCTGCTAAGACATGAGGGAATGACTTCCATGGTACAAGAGGGAGCTGTAGAGGGCAAAAACTGTAGAGGAAGACAGAGATTGGAATACGTCAAGCAAATAATTGAGGACGTAGGTTGCAAGTGCTACTCTGAGATGAAGAGGTTAGCACAGGAAAGGAATTCGTGGCGGGCCGCATCAAACCAGTCAGTAGACTGATGACCAAAAAAAAAAACATCATCTGTCGACAGAGCATCACCGGTTCCCGTCATATGTCAAGGCAGCTGCTGCCAAAATCGCTCCGCGTTTCACATAACAGCACTTGGGAATTGACCCGACCTGTAACCGAGCGGTAGCCAGCAGCCGATGTGGCAACACTGTAGCGACAGAAGACAAGCAACAATTATTCTTAAACAAAAACTGCAATTGTTGACGATTTCTGCTTCTGCATACAGCATCATGTTAGACGTATCAATGGAGTCTCAAAGAGAACGAAGACTGGCAGACAGAACGGCAGAGAATCGGGCGTTTCGGCAGTAGCGGCATTAAAACTGGGCTAGGGCGGGGCGTCAGAGAAACGAAGAGCGTCATTGATTCAGTAAATGCACATCTGACACACATTCAGTAAACATCGGATCTGGCTAACCAAGAATTGAAGACCAATTTACCAACAAGTTTTTCATTTCCTAAAGCCACACACATTCGTCTTTTGCGACCTGAAATTATAATTTTGCACGTTGTGGAACGGAGATTAAAGCCACAAAACTACCTTCTACGAGCACTGGAGTGGTGTGTTAAAAAAGATTACTTTTGCATCTGTTACTTGTGGTGTAAAAGGTAGAAGAATGGAATGATAACCTGAAGTTGCCGAGTTCAAAGCAATATGTATCCTTTCTTTTTAATCGTTTGTGTGAATTCTGAAAATGAAATCAAATGCTGGAGAAATGAAATAGCTGCCCTTATTGCACATCAAATTCGTTATAATTCAATCAGTGGTGAAAGATGTGGTGTCTTGCGGCAGACAAAATTTATAAACCACAAAAGCAACATTTGCAGAACTGTTCTTAAAGGACAGTATAGAGAATGAAACCATTACCAATTCAGCCTAAGAAATGTTATAAATTAGTACAGCTCCACCTAACACTTACTATCCCTAACTGCTTAAAGCAGTGGTTGCGATTTCCGAATGAACTAATGAGGTAATACTTCGACCAAGCGCGAACGTGTAAGGGTGTAACGAGTACTTGTACACCTACATACAGTCATCAAAGTTCCCGCAAATGGGCATTATTAACAAAATTAGTAACACAACATATTACCAAATTAGTAATACAACGTTACAGGATCACCTAACTGTCAGAATATGTTAACTATAGTCTATTAGGTTTGCCCACAATTAAGAGCTTTCAGAGGAGTTTGAACTCAGGTGTTCACACCAGGAGTAGTGACATAAGGGCAGTTAATGGGTTATAAAATCGGTATAGTTCGTCGAACACAAACGAAATATCGTGGCAGAAAAGAATGAAATCGTAGAACCAATGATTCATTGTATCTTCCAGTCACAGACCTACTTAAACAAAACAATTGTTACGTCCATCGCATGTACTTAACTACTGTTCCACTTTCAATTGCAGTGACTGTATACGATGTAGTACGAAGTGGACATTGTCAAATGCAGTTCCACAGAAGTTCCAGTGGCAGAAATGACTCCAGTCTCTTCATGGGGCTTGAAGTATTATTCAAGTTTTCGTCATATATGGTTTATGCCTTGAACACGAATTCTGGGACACTGCATGTCGTGTGGATTCCCCTGCGGTTATTTACAATCACATTAAGAATAGAATAACTGCCTTGTGATGGAACACCATGACAACAATAGTATGTTACACGGAATGGTGGGAGAAGTCTTGGGAAGCCTTTGAACAATAGCAGAACTATAATTTCTGGTAATATACATAACAAGTAGACATACATGCACAAACGAATACATCCCTACATGTCATTACCGATGACCTCAGTTCAACCCGAACCATTGACCTCTGCTTAAGTGCAATAAGCTTGTGATGTTGACTGTGGATGGATGTCTGCAACTGAAGTGTTTTCAGAGGTGTTTATGGCTTGTATCAGACGTAGCATATTGATCCTATTTGATTTACCTCTCTTGTCATGCTTATAATGTCGCAGGCATTTAATGAAATTTTCTTTGACCACAAGGCCTGTAATCCAATGTAAGCATTTCTGCACCTGCACATGATTCAACGAACACATGCAGTATCCAGATGAATTGCCTTACTATCCACAACAGCGTGACATGCATTATATGTATGTCAGCTCTAGCTGTTTCCAGTACACCTCATTCTCTTTACTTTTGCTTATGAAAACCATGTTTGACATTCTCGTGTTACAGTGCTTCAACCTTGGACCAGATTCGAGCTTGACACCTCCTTGTTTTCGCCTTAGTTCCATCTGCAATAAGAGGTTGGCTAGATAGACTTTTTTCATATAACCTTTAAAGACATCAGACTCAGACACATGTCTGTTATAGCCGCTAACCACTAGAATTAGCAACTTCAAGTACAGTGACCAATTACTTATTCAAATCGAAGCAAGGTTGTTAAGAATTCGTTCTCACATATTTGGTCAGAGATAAACACAGTCGAACATAAACTCAAGACATAATCGCCCACGGCCCCTGATGAAGCGTCTCTGTGTTGACCTACGCGTACTCCACAGGCTGATGCCACATAGGTTTACGTGGAACCACGAAGCGGCAAGTTTGTCACCTTCAGCGTTCCTTTTGACAGCGTCAGCATAAGAGCGGTTATCAGAAATAACAAACATCGCAGGCAGTCAGTTGCAATGGCTCACAGGGAGCGTTCAGTTTGAGAAAGAGTCATCGCTCTGACTGAAGAAAGCACGATTTCGATTAAAACTGCTGGCAGGAGATATGGCGTGCCACACACTACAAAAAAGAGGTGGTGGAAGAATTACGTTGAAAGAGGAACTACCAGCACAGTTTCTGGCTCTTGGGAGGGAGAAACTGAGCACACAGCAGGAGGACACATAGCTTTTGTATAGGAGCCAACAGTTTCCCTTCCTAAAAGCAAAGCAATGCAACGAGAGACACAGTTCGCCGAGGGCTGATGGAAGCTGGACCATATTTACGAAGATCCGCTGTAAAACGGAAACGCCGTCTAAAAGCGGCGTGGGAGAACATAACTTTCACTAACGTGAAAGCGTTTCCCACGATCAACGACGATCCAAGAGAAGTTTACCGGCTGCAAAGGGCAAGACATTGAGGAGAATATGTAGTGACGACAAGAAGAAGTGGCCGGCTACTAGTTTCCTGCGGGGGTTAGATTTCTGAGAGAAGATCGGGAATGCTTCATAGAAAGAAGGGAACTATTGACAGCAGACAGTATGCACACATACTGAAGAACGTGTGCGGCCTGAGTGCGAATGCTATGTAGTGAAGAGAATTCACACTACAAGAAGACCACTCAACTGTGTATAAGTCTGCATTTGTTCAGCAACACCTTTCCAACATGACTGATGTCAGAAATATTGGGGGATTCTGGACAAAATATTAGAGCACTGAAAGCATTTTATTTTCTTGAAATGTTCATCGGGTCAATACTCTGTCAGTGAGAACCAGTGAAAGATCACGAGGGGAGGGAAACATATCGAAAATGATGTAAGAAAATACGAGTTACCTTTCCTTTACGTTACCCTTTTAACTCAAATATATTTTCTGAATTTTATATTACCTTTATTTTCTCTACCTACATAGGGAAACATTAATAAATTTAATTAATTGGAGCTATTTATCGTCATTTAAAATTCATGTCACTCTTCTCCTCTATTTCCCCCTGATAGATTCCCCCAAAAATATGTAAAACGTTTCTTATGATATTCACCCTTAATTCCGCGCCCCCCACCTCTCTCTCTCTCTCTCTCTCTCTCTCTCTCTCTATCCCTCCTCCTCTCTCTCTTTCATTCTGGTCTCACTTGCTTTTTTACTGCAGCCTCCCAAAAGTAATGAAAAAATCAGGCAGTTTTCTTTGAAATAATACCTTCTCTTTTAATGTCTTCCTGCACATCGCTCCGTTCTTACTTTCCTCCTCTATCATTTCTCTCAATATCTATGAAAGATTTCCCTTCAAAAAATGGTTCAAATGGCTATGCGACTTAACTTCTGAGGTCATCAGTCGCCTAGAACTTAGAACTAATTAAACCTAACTAACCTAAGGACATCACACACATCCATGCCCGAGGCAGGATTCGAACCTGCGACCGTAGCGGTCGCTCGGTTCCAGACTGTAGCGCCCAGAACCGCACGGCCACTCCGGCCGGCTTTTCCGTTTAAAATCCCCTGTTTCATTACTCATCCTTGGAACTGAAAACAGCCTTGCTTAATCCCTTTTCTCTCTGCCAGACAATAAAAGGAACTATGACATACTTTTCTATGGTCCACTTTGTTGCCTTCTACCCTCCTCCGTATTCCACAACCTTGCGTCCGTCCCTTCGTACCACCCACTCCTCTCTCTCTCTCTCTCTCTTTCTTTCTTTCTTTTCCCCTTCTTGTGTTTCATAACCTCATACACACACTTACTCACAGACTCCCTCTCCTCTCTTTCTTTCTCTCTCTCTCCCTCTCCCTCCGCCCCCCTACACACATACGCACATGCAGGGAGAGAGAGAGAGAGAGAGAGAGAGAGAGATAGGTCTTAACATCCAGAGAGTCGCAGGACAAAATGAGTAATTTCAGTAGCAAATAATTTCTGCACACGGCTATTTGGGATTTATAAGACTGGACAAGCCACATGACGAGTATAGGAGGACTGAAAGAAGTCTCATGTCCTCGTGCCCAAGCGTAGAGTTTCATCAGCAGATCAGGACTTCTGTTGGTTTGTTTTTATGAAGTGCAGAGGTGCGAACCTTACGGCAATAGCTCGCAGTAGTGATGGCTAATGGGCAGTTTTGTAGTTCAAAGTAGAGATGTGGAATTTGGGAACACAGAAGAGGTTAGTTGTGTTAATCGAAGGCAGTACATCGTGAAAATCACTAACAGTAGGCGGCTTATTAAGATGAGTGTGATCTATATTCCTCGGGCATGGATGTGTGTGATGTCCTTAGGTTAGTTAGGTTTAATTAGTTCTAAGTTCTAGTCGACTGATGACCTCAGAAGTTAAGTCGCATAGTGCTCAGAGCCATTTGTGATCTATATTGTTTCCTGGGCCTGTTCGATCTTGTTTGTTTTCTTGCTTTGGACATTGGCCTGTCGAACTTCCCTTTATTTTTCAAGTTTTTGCGGTATTCTGTTCCGGAGTTAAGTGGAGAAAGTTGGAGCAAATAACGGGAGTTGATCTGCGTTATGAATATCGTTGAGCTGTAAAAATAACGTATCATTTTGTTTGACCGGCTACTGTGTTGTTCCGAAATTTTTAATGACATTGCAGGATGCTAGACGATGTTAAGCGGAGAATGTTTCTGTATCATATTTCTATTTCCTTAGGACTTTTTCTTGTATGTATACGATTATGTCATCTGGTAGGTGCTAGTTTCCGTTTCAATCGGTCGTTCTGGTTATACGCTAGTTGACTACCCGCTTTTTCTTCAGTTAAAATAGACGTGATGAACATTAATATCTGCTGACAGTAAATGTGCTGAAGCGCTGTTCTGAAGGCGTTATTAAAACTATATATCATGTAGATACTTCATTACTCTTTTGAGATATGTTGAATGCTTCAACAGTTCAGTTCAAACAACGAGCGCACATTTCTCGCAGATTGTCTCATAATGCAGCAGCCTGTTCTAGGAATTACTCCTCCATGAATCTCACATAAATGTTGTGAAGGACTAGATACGTCGTTAGTATGATACCATCAGGCAGTAAATTAAGAAAGTACTGCACTGGTTGCGCGGCATTGTTTTGCAACTGTGCCTCACTCCCTGCTAGGTGAACCTCTTATTGCTGTTTCCATCCCTCTCCCGTTATGAGTGGACAGCTTACTCATCTGAACATTTTCGCTTTTATGGACATGCAATAGGAATGGTTGTTTTGTAATTATTATTAGGGTGAAGCTAATTTTCATTGTTCTGATTATTGTACACTGAATGACAATTTTACTTTAGAATGACATATTACATATCACATCGGAAACAGTGGACCTAGGGATGTTTAGGAGTATAGAAATCTGGGGTGAATGACATAAGTGACACCCAATCATCTGACCACGTTCGACGGCCGTGGGTTCCGTGGAGCCCCCCATTTTGCTCTCTCACGATGTGTAATGACTACTGAGGTCGCTGATATGGAGTACCTGGCAGTAGGTAGCAGCACTATGCACCTAATGTGAAAAAAGTATGTTTTGGGGGTGTCGGATACTTTTGATCACGTAGTGTATGTAATGTATATCAGGGTCTTCTTGTTTTGGTGTGAATATCAAGCATTTCTTTATGTCCAGGGGTTGAGTCCAGGAATAGACTTTTGACCTTTAAGGATTCCATCCACGAAACCAGTTGATATTCTATCCACAGTTCCCAATACAGAAGGAACTTCCATTCCCACAGTCATCCTTGAGGTGAATTTGTATAGCTTTAACAATATGTGTTGGTGTCTCATAATATCTGTGTGAATGTAGGATGCTTAAAAACTCTTGAATATGCCAGATGTGTGACGTGTTCGGGTCGTAAGACAGTCCATTTTCATACTGCGAATGTTAACTGAATCCCGTGTCACTGCAGCTAGACTTGGATTGGAGGACGCAGCCCGTGTGGTCAAAGAAAATTTGTTTATAAGGATTCGACATCAGCATGACAAGAAAGATAAATCAAATCGGATCAACATGCTATGTCTAATGTAAGTCACAAACACCTTCGAAAACACCTCAGACACAGCCATCCATCCTCAGTCAGAGCGACTAGTATAGTACAGTTAAGCTGAGGTCGGCAGTTCGAGTTGAACCCAATGAATGAGTGATGACATCCTGTGGTGTATTAGTTTGTTTATCTATGTCTGTTTGTGATGTTTGTTATTGGCAATTAGAGTTCCACTATTACTGAAAGACCTCCCACGACTTCCTCCACTGCTCTGTGTCCTATACCATTCTTGCCGTGATGGTATAACAAAGAACTGCAGCTCACCTCGCTATCGCCTCCCTCGCTTCGCTTCCTGTTGTTCTTTTTTGGGGCACTGAGTCTGTTGTTAATTTAAATTATAAGATCAGAAGAAAAACGCTATTGGCATGCTGCACATTACGTTTTTGATTTAACTTGTGCAGCCAGAGGAGTGTCGGTTTAGTTACTTCAGTATGAGTCCTGAAATATTACACGATTTTTTCGTTTCCATATGTAGAATGTCGTCTGCACATATAGATTATGGATTTAACACAGTACATTCAGGTACTTACAGATCAGGTTCTACTTCATTATTTTGTAGGCGTTGATCTGTAATTACTTTTGCATTTTATTATAAAAAACACTATGAACGTTTTAAAATCTGTAAGCTATATGTACAAACGACAAACTGCGTATGCAGACGAATGAAACGTGTAATATTACAAGACAAGCACTGAAGATGCTTGCAATTAAGGCGAAACGCGTCTAGGTGCACAAGATAAATAAAAGAACTTAATGTGCAGCACGCAAAAGGTGTTTTTCTTCTGAACTACCGTAATTTATGTGCAGCTGATGCGAAAATGGCCAGTGCAAAAAACTTGTTAAGTTAATTGCACGTAATACCAGGAGACCCGCGGAATATGTAATGTCCCAGAATTCGCTTTCAAGACTAAAATGTATATGACGAAAACCTAAATAATGTAAGCCTAGGCAAAAAATGGAGACTTTTTCGCCATAGAAAAGTTTCTGGATGTGCGTTTCACAGTGTCGACTTTATATTGGACCGTACACACTCATGGTAATGGAAAGTGGAATAATATTTCGGCACATGTTACAGATGAGATTTGTTGGTATGTAATTGAGCTTTGTGATGCAGTATTTTATCTAACTAGGCCAGCGACTAAAAGATACAGCGAATTAGGAGTTTTGCTGTTTCCATTCCTTAGAACGATGTTTGGTTTGTGTTTAAGGAACTGGAACGGTCACAAAACTCATTCATTTCAATTACGTCAGTGCTTGAGATGCGAATGCCTGAGTTCAAACTTCTCTGAAATCTTTTAATTGTGAACTTACTTTTTCTAGTAATCTGTAAGAGACTTAATGGATTATAGTTAATATTTTCTGACAATTAGGTGATCGAGTAACGTTGTGTTACTAATTTGGCAATTCTGCCCATACATGAGAGCTCTAATGGCTGTATGTAGGTTCACAAGTACTTGTACATCTTCACTCGTTCGTTCTTGTTCGAAGTATTTTGTCGCTAATTTACTGGAAAATTGTAGCCATTGCTTTAAAGAGCTAGAATAGAAAGTATCAGGTGTTGCGGTACTAACTTTTAACATTTCTTACGCTGAGCTGGTAATGGTTTCATCTTCTACTCTATCTTCTACCTACTACATCCACATCGATACTACACAAGCCACGGTTCGGTGTGTGGCGGAAGTTACCCTGTATCACTACTAGTTATATCCTTCTCTGTTCCAGTCGCAAATAGATCGAGGGAAAAACGAGTGTCTATATGCCCCCGTATGAGCCCTAATTTGTCGTCTCTTATCATCGTAGTCCTTGCGCACGATGTATGTTGTCGTAGGTAGAATCATTTGGCATTCAGCATCAGATGCCGGTTCTCTAAATTTCCTCTATACCGTTTCTCGAAAAGAACGTCGCCTTCTCTCCAGTGATTTCTATTTGAGTTCCCAAAGCACCTCTGTAACACTTAAGTGTTATTTGAACCTACCGGTAACAAGTCTAGCAGCCTCCCCCTGAAATGCTTCGATGTCTTCCTCCAATATGACACGGTACGGATCCTAAATACCCTAGCATTATCCGCAAATATGTCACACCAGCGTCCTATGTGCGGTCTCCTACACAGGTAAATCACTCTTTCCTCAAATTCTCCTAATAAACCACTCGCCTTTCCTGTCCCGCTTCTCACATGCTCGTTCCATTTCAAATCGATTTGCAATGTTACACCCACGTATTTAAACAACTTGACTGTATCAAGCAGGACACTAATAATACTGTATCCGTACATTACTGGTTTGTTCTTCCTGCTCATCCGCATAACTTAATCTTTAAGGATAGCTCTTCAAATATTGGTTTTTAGGTTTTATATTTTCTCCACAATAAAATATCACATCTTTCGCGACTTCTGCTAAATATGGAAAGTTATTTGAATTATAGCGAAGTTGATATGCATAAGGGCAGCTATTTCATTTCTCTCCCAATCAATTTCATAATTTCGGTAGACATTCCCTACAATGTCGCCGCCTTTTTTTCTATAAATTCGCATAAACGATAAAAAATGGAACATGTAGCTTTGAACTCGGCACCTCCAGATTATCATATCATCCATACCCTTTTCGCCATGAACAACATCTATGAAAGTAATCTTTTTGAACACAAGACTCCATATACTCATACAACGTAATTTACTGGCTTTAATCTTCGTTTCATAAAGTGCGAAGTTATAATTTCAAGTTACAGAAGACGAATATGAGCAGCTTCATAAAATAAAACACTTGTTTGTAAAAATGCTCTTCCATTTTAGTTAGCCTGAATGGTAGATAGTGACCCATGCAAGTCCATTCTTAGACTATTCATAGCCTCTGTACCGCATATTTATTGGTATCTAGGTGCCGTCACTGTAATTGGAACATTCAGTCAGATATGTCATCTGTGTCGTAGAGTAAGAAATCCTCAGTGGGCGTTAGATATCTCGCCTTTACTGAATCAGTGACCCTCTTCGTCTCCCTGACGTCACAGACAGGCCCGGTTTTGATGCGGGTATTGCCCAATGGTCTGATTTTTCTGGTGTTTTGTTCACAGGGGCCCATTCTCCTATTTTTATGGTTTATTTGTGTGTCTACATTCACTGGCTTTGGGTACTGTCTGAGAAATGTGTTGCGAAAATAGTTACTAGTAAAGGGAAAAATTTTAAAGTCATGCTAGACGCTGAAGTATTATTGCATGAACAGCGAAAATATAATAAGCGGATTAACATTCTTGCTTTCATTACTTGCAGTGTATGTGTGTGAAGGGGTGGAGGGGAGGGGTAGGGACAGAGACTTCCATAATTTCATCTCCTTGAACGCCTAGGAAGATTACAAATGAACTGAAGTATTTGTTAATTGCTCCTGGTAATGTGAGCTCAGATGTTTCTTGCGCTGCGTGTTACAGCCGGTCGACTCCACAGGGTGCAAGCTCCCCGATCACTGCCGTACCCATTTCGCATGGGGCTACTCTGTCGACCTCTCCAGTAGAGGGAATGGCAAATATGTGGTGTGTGTGTGTATGTATGCATGTGTCATCCAGAGACAGAGAGAAAAAAAGAAAGATGCACAGAGAGAGAGAGAGAGAGAGAGAGAGAGAGAAAGGTGAGGGAGTGAGAGAGTAGGAGAGAAATAATTAGCCTTGCATTGCTGCCACATTAAGTAGCTAGGAGTAACACCATCTCCATTCTGTGTATGAGCAGTGAGTTTCTCATTAAGGAAATTCCATTTGAGTATGGGTCGTCTGCAAGAAGATCACGTTATGCCTCGTGCAAGATGGACAAGCTTCTTCCAGCACGTGTAGGAATTAGGCAGTGGCACCACTGCGTCATACCGAGAGTGTGGCTTATCGTTCACCGATACTGCTGCTCGTGAACGTCGAGATACCATGAATGTCATGCGAATATGGAAACGAAGGGTTCAGGAGGACGATAGTCAACACCACGCACAACTTCATACAGCCAAGATCGTAGCCAAAGGGGGCAGGCGGGGTCCAAGGAGGGTGCCAACCCCCGCCCTCCCCCCCCTATCTACAACGCGAATGAAATTACTCACTACCTAGTCACCGTGTAGTGAAATTGAAAGTCGTATTGATTTTCAGTCATACAACGAAAAAGGAATATGCACTATCAACAGTTAACAAGGACAACGATCGATTTAAACTATCTATACATGTGTAGTACTATTGGCCATCGCCCATCCCTGTTTCAATCAAGACCAATTGTTGGTCTTGTTTAAGAATAGTAGTTCGTTTATTAATCAGTTCAGTTCTTAGTTCCTGTTGAATTTAAAGTAAGTGCTACGATTTATTGTTTTTGTGGTGTGTGCTATCTATAACAGTGCAACGTTAGCACTAGATTCGTTATTTGGAGGCTGGTAGAGTTTTGATATTGCAAGACTTCAGTGTTTCACAAAGCAGAGGAGCGGTAAATATCATCACAAGTTGCACTAAATTAAAATCAGTCATTAAAAGTACGTTTGGATCTGTCTATGTCACCCAAAAATTACGTGGATCAACAAAAATATCGCCCAAACGGCGATGGTTGCATTTCTTTAAAAGATTTGCTCAGTATTCTATTATTAGTAGACCAAATGTCAAAATCTGGTCACCTGGGCGGAACTAACTTATAAAAATCAGTATCGACATGCAGAGATGGTGAGAGTTGTTTTGGAGAGCAGAAAGGGTATAAAATGACGGCACGTTCTATGATTCGTTCGTTGCCAAAATATTTTTTCAGTGGACTGCTTGAATTCGTCCCAGACCCTACCCCTTTCGTCCAAAATCTATTTATGTTCTTGTTGTACTACAATAACTGTAGCCAGCAATTCCATGCACAGGTAAATATTAAAATATGCATGCATTCATGGCCTATCAAATGACTAAACATATACAATTAAAGGAAGAACATATAACATCAGAATTCGGTCTTTTGTTGTGATGCATTTTATTTTATTTTCAAACAATGTACAAC
The DNA here is from genome assembly GCF_021461385.2 of Schistocerca piceifrons. Lineage (NCBI taxonomy): Eukaryota > Metazoa > Arthropoda > Insecta > Orthoptera > Acrididae > Schistocerca > Schistocerca piceifrons. The sequence continues at coordinate 516,008,580 of NC_060143.1, forward strand.
ATCCAGTTTTTTTTCCAAATTTTCCAAGGCTTGGCTTAGCTCTGCGTGTTGGGCAGCTAAACCACCAAGCCCTTGATTCAGGAGGCTAGGTGGTTTGAATCCATCCGCCGGCAAACTTGAAAATGGTTTTCTGTGGTTTCCCATTTTCAGTTTAGGGAAATGTCAGTGCTGGTCCCTTCTTATTGGCCACGGCCAGATGCTTCCGAATGCCATTCTTTCCTGACAGATTCCAGTTCCTTTAAAGATTCAGTCCCTCCGCTTAAATGAAAAGAGGTGAATCGAAGGTGAGTCGAGCAACTCTATGGAAACTCCTGCCCCTAAAAGCCATATGATCAGTAAATAATAATCCAAATTCTCCTCATTTATGTTCATGTATTTGTCTGCAGGAACATTCTTTAATGCAGAAAACGATGTTGCGTACTTTTCAAGCAGTGAGAGATGTAAACTTAAATGAGGAAATTTGGTAAAGTATAAGTTTGAATGATTCCAAATCCTTTGCATTATCGCCACCGAAAGTTGTTCTAGCTTCTCTATCGACCAGAGAGGTCTCTCTTTCAAAACCCTGTCGGTAATAATCACAGCGCCGTAAAAAATTTGCGCTCGTCCGTTCCTGATCACTTCCTCAGCTCAAGTCCACACCGAAAGAAGAGGAGTGGAAAATGACCTTGGAGGATGAAGGGAGACTGGAGCATGACTACTTCTTAGTGGTTTGTCAAAATACAGCACTACAAGTCTCCAATTGGAGAAAATTTCGACATCATTGTCGAACAGAATGGTTGATCGTTCTTTACGGAAATTTAGAGAATAAGCGAGAAACATGAACCTTCTGAAGGTCTTCTTTAACAAATCTCAGCCCCTCCTTTCCAAAGTCCTGGCGACGTCCTTGATACGGTGAGCTCCCGAGGGAAAAAGCATCTTCTTCGGTCGGCTGTGCAACTTCGACGAGCATAATCATTTCCTGTGAGTTAGGAACCTTTTTTGTGGAAATCCATGCATCCACACCGCACACCGACAGTGAAACAATGTCTGTACTATTAAGTACTGTCCGTCAGACCAGTGTCGCATCTTCACAGCTTCCACTGACACGGTAGTAGGGACTAAGACGCCTAAAGTATGATTCAACTTAGCTTGTTGGTTGACATTTCACGCTTTGAAGCTCTTCTCCTCCAATCACAGCGCTCAGCATCACGCACGAATTGTTCACAGGTGCCAAACTGCTACACAAAATTTTCAGTTTACTTCCATAGTTTGGCAGTGGCTGTGAATCGAATGTGTGTATTTCTTTACAATCGTTATGCACTTGCTTTTTTGTTGTGGTTATGATGTCTGATGAAATGCGAAATAGCAGGAACAAGCGGGACAAGAAACTGCGTGTACGTGGTAGTCACGACAATTCGTGCAATTTGCGGGAATATTTTGACAGGGAGGCGGAGAATGGGGTATCTCCCTTAACACTTCCTAAATACTCACACGAACCGTAGCTCCGAAACGATCACACATCGTACTGATTAAGAAAATTCAACAGAAAGAAAATGTACCAAGAGCCTCTTCATGCGCTGGGCAAGGAGAAGTTTTCACAAACGCGTAACAGAGCTAATTCCTTTCGTACGACATTCGATTCGGCACCACGTATACTGCACAACTACTCTGAAGCGACAAAAAAACTGGTAGGGGCATGCCCATTCAAATACAGATGCAGGTAAACATGCAGAATATGGCGCCTGGTCGGCAAAGCCTATGTAAGACAACAAGTGTCTGGCACAGTTGTTAGATCGATTACTGCTGCTACAATGGCAGGTTAACAAGATTTAAGTGAGTTTCAACGTGGTGTTATAGTGGGCTCACGAGCGATGAGATACATCATCTCCGAGGTAGCGATGAAGTGGGGATTTTTCCGTACGACCATTTCGCGAGCGTACCTCGAATATCAGGAATCCGCTGCGACCGGAAAAAGATCCTGCGAGAACGGGACCAACTACGACTGAAGACAGTCGTTCAACGCGACAGAAGTGCAGCCCTTCCGCAAAGTGCTGAAGATTTCAGCGCTGGGCCATTACCAAGTGTCAGCGTGCGAACCATTCAATGAAACATCATCGATAAGGGCTTTCGGAGCCAAAGGTCCACCCGTGTACCCTTGATGACTCAACAACACAAAGCCTCACGCCTCGTCTGGGCCCGTCGACACCGACATTGGACAACTGAAAACCTGTTGCCTTGTCGGACGAGTCTCATTTCAAGTGTATCAAGCGGATGGCCGTGTACGGATATGGAGACAACCTCATGAAGCCATGGGCCCTGCATGTAAGCAGGGGACTGTCCAAGCTGGTGAAGGCTTCGTAATGGTGTGGGGTGTACGCAATTGGAGAGATGTGGGTCTCCTGATACGTCTAGATACGACTCTGACAGGTGAAACGTACGTAAACATCCTGCCTGATCACCTGCATCCGATCATGTCCATTGTGCATTCCGAGAGACTTGGGCAACCCAGTAGGACAATGTTACACGCCACACGTCCAGAATTGCTGCAGAATGGCTCCAGGAACAGTTTTCTGAGTTTTCCTCTGGCCACCAAACTCCTCAGACGTGTACATTATTGAGCATATCTGGGATGCCTTGCAGTTTGCTGTTCAGAAAGGCTCTCCGCCCCTCGTACTCTTATTATGGACAGCCCTGCAGGATTCATGGTGTCAGTTCACTCCAGCACTACTTCAGACATTAGTCGAGTCCATGCCACGTCATGCTGCCGCACTTCTGCGTGCTCACGGGGGCCCTACATTATATTTGTCAGGTGTACCAGTTTGTTTCGTTCTTCAGTTTATTATCATCACAGAGATCAGTCTGCTCTAACAACGTTGGGTGAGACCGAACTGCTTGAAGGCAGCAAACCATAGTCGCGAATGATATGGCAGAGTCCAGGTTTTGAATACAGGAATATCTCAGGCCGTAAAATGTTGATAGAACGAACAGACATAGCCGTGGGGCTACTCATAAAAGATATTAATTTCGAAGACGTTGTTTGGACTGACGAAATATGGGTGAATGCTAGTCATACAGTTACCAAACTTTGGACTGACGACGAAGGAGAACATATGACACTCCCCACGGGGACGTTGCTACCTAACACAGCTTTATTCCAGCTATCAACTGCTTTTCAAATTTAAGAAAACGTTAGAGAACCATGAAGTAATGAGACATGAAACTTTTTTAATTGTTTCCAGAATACTATGTTACCAAGTTCAGAAACTCTTGCAGTAATTATCGTAACAATATTCCCAACCGCTTGTTCTGAAGCATAAGGCTCCTACCCGGTCATCTTGAAAGGAAGACTATATTCAGTGGTTACGACAACAAGAAATTACTGTGGATGACATACTGAAAAAAGTAGGACTACGGGAACTTGTGTTTCTTCATGAGGCACAATTCCAGACTACGTTATTAACGATGTACTTTATAAATACGGACAAAGAATCATAAGACTACCATTTTATCTCTGGCACTTTAATACAATTGAACTTATTTGGGCACACGTGAAAGAGCACATTGCAGGCTAAAATAAAAAAAAAAACTACTCCGACTTAAGTTGAGAAACTAATCTGAAAATGTCACTGAAATGGACTGGAGGTCTGTTTTGATGCATACAAAGCGAGTGAATGACGAAACGTAGACTAATGGAAGTTTCTTGAAGATAGCATGAAGGATCTTATAATTGCATCCAGCTGGTCATCGCCTCATGAAGGTTCCATTGAGTCGTAAACTGAGCAGACAATGCAGCTGCCCAACAAATCGATGGAAGTATGTACACAGAATACGTTTCCTTACCTTGCAACAGTACGCTTTTACGTGGCACCTATAGCCTGTGAACGACAGCCCATTAGGACTCTCCATCATCTGTTGGTGACACAGTCCCTTTGGCTAGTCTGAGGATAGTTTCAGGTACCTAAAGAAAGCGAGAAATTACATTATGCTTTTAGCGCCGAAATTGAAATTTTCTGCGTTGAGTTTGCTCGTAAAGGCTAAGTATAATCGATGAGTACAAAGAAAGCGTGATTAATAACTCTGCCGTAGGTTGTTGACTGCTGATTTCTCGGATACATTTCACATCACGAGGTGGTGAATACGTTATGTTGTTGTTGAAGGGCGCTGTATGAGGCCAGTGGTTATGTTACGACATGAGTTTAAATTCGTGGCTGCAAAACACGTCGTCTGCCGCTGTTCAGTTTTTAGCCACATAAAATCAGTAACCGACATAGCATCTCGCGTTTCCGTCATACGTCAAGGAGGTTACGGCCAACATTGCCTCGCGTTATGGTAATAGCACAAGCGAAGTAACGTGTCATATTAGTGTGTCACCTATAACCGAGCGGCTGCTGGGAACCGGAATCCGATGTGGCAACACTGTAGCAGGCGTCATGCGACAGACGTCAAGAACAATTAATTTCTGGCGATATCTACTTCTGTGTACAGTGGATAGAGTTAAGCATGGAATCTCAGAGGAGAATGAAGACTGGCAGATCGCTTTATTTTTCATCGTCAAATGGTCTCAACACCTGGTTTGATGGTGTGGGTGCCACTGGATACACAATCGATACGCTCTGGGTCGTACGGCCTTTAATTTGGACAGTAACTGTTACAGTTCTGACGTGTTAAGGACGATGTCTGTGCCCTGTCTTCGAAGCTTCTGTGGCGTTATCTTTAAGCGAGATAACGCAGCACCACATAGAGCCCATGATCTCCTGACCCATACCGATATAGAGAGTGCTCGAATGTTGCCTTGATCAGTATGTTAACCAGATCTGTCTGCTAATGCTCGCCAGTCACTAAAGTTAATTTACACTGACATAAATTCCAAGCAACATAATTTAATGTAGCCACTTCAATTAGCAGAGTTCCATTCGGTGGTGAGGTGTGGAAGAGACGTCGTTTCTCTCACAGGAGGCAGCTCCGAGCACATAGTTTCGCACCATGTTCTCCTTTAAATTAAGATGATTTTGTCAATTACACTTCCTACATTACTGTAAACGCACAATTCGTAAAAATTTATTACTTCCTATACTTTCTGCTGGTGTAATTTTAATGGTGAGCAATATATTACAAGTATGATGTTTGTATAGGTATGCTACAATCTGAAACTAAGTACACTGTTTTGTCTTGCCCCGGTCGTTATATTATATGATGAGCAGTTAAATATAGGGAAATATATTAGTATATGTTGTTGGCTAATATTTAGTGTTAATGTGCTACAGCGGACAGAGAAATTGAAACAGGTTCACATACAGGGAGTGTCAGCAATGAGCCGAGTAAGACAGGGCTCAAATAGAGAGTCCATATTGAAAGAAGTGTAGACGTTACTGACCAACCCAAATCAAGGAAGACACAAATGGCTTCATTACCCGTATCTTTGTTCAGCAGTGTGGAGGAGAAAGCAAGTTACACAGCAGAACATTAGAATTAGGAACAGCATTAATTTCTTTAATTCATGATAGACCACTATCGCAGGCACCACTTGCTGCAGCAATGCGCAACTGCGTTATCTCTCCTACTTCACGTAAAGCACATAGAAAGTCTGAACACAGTACAACATTATGCACAGCACATACACTGAGGTGACAAAAAATACGAGACACCTCGCAATAACGTGTTGGACCTCCTTTTGCTCGGCATTGTGCAACAACTCCATGTGACGTTGTGGCAAAACAAGCGCTGTATCATTTGAGAGATACAGAGGCGAGCGAGTGTGACAGTAGCTAACCCAGTACACTACTAGTAGCTCCACGTCACCACAACGCATCTCTGCGTAGCACACAAGTATTGCACTATAAATTAAGAATGAAATTAAACGTTAAAGTTGCTTTTCCAAACTTTGTCAGCATGTGCTTTACTATATTAATGTTTAAACTGTCAAATCTCAGATTAATCAGATGAATATTTTTCCCTAAACACATTGTTTTAAGAAAAAATGAAGTGGCTCTAAATAATAAAGATAGGAAGCCAAAAACTGGTGATAATGTGCAGATGTATGTCAAAATTAATGGGTACAAGTCTTAACGTGATTAAAGCAGTAGTTTGGTCAGAATCCATGTTTTTAAGAATAATTGAAGGCGCTAAATATTAGACTCAGAAACATGAAACTCAGTTCAACATAAAAATAATAATAATGTAAGCCCATTGAGCTACCTCTAATAGTTTTCGAGTAATTTGCAGAAAACTAAAGTTGTATCGAAAACGTCCTTTTTTGTAGTAGATTAAGTATCTGTTACATTAATGCTAGAAATTTCTAACTTTAGCATGTGATGAAACGTATTAAATAATAGAGCTATAAAAAGTTTCAAGGCCTGACTGTAAATACTAACCAATACACGGCCTCTTAAAGTTGTAGTTGAGAGGTCATGTTCTACTGTAAGTTTTGTTCTAAAAATTCTAGAAGGCAAAGTTTAAATGCAGGTGAGCTAAAACGTGTAGGTGATTTTATTCAATGTAACTCCATTTATACAAAAATTACGAAGATTCTAAACTGGTACACAGAAGTGTTATAAAATATGTGTCCGAGAAAGCGGCTGTGTAGAGGCTACTACCGTGGTCATGGAGCGGATGACAGCAGGTGTTCCCTTGGCTGTCCGCTGCGCCACATACATAAATACAGCCAGAGAGGCAAGAGGAGTCTTCACTTCGCACCCAGCCACCGTACGATCTGCGTCAGTCAAACGCCGCAGTACGCGCGGCCTCGGATGACGTAAGAGACAGGCTGTTACCAAACGCATATTTTCTGTAATAATAGAATGTGAACTCGCGAGGACTGCACACCGTCCTGGATCGCTTAGATTTCGCGGAAGTAACTGTTAGCATGCCGTCCCTAAAGTTAACAAATACGCGTGGCAAATGGAGACAGTTATTTTTCACTTTTGTGGCGAGCAAATATTTTGATTATCGGAAGTAAAGGCGAAAATACTGCTCATAGTGCTGTTTAAGATAGAGATATTTATTAATAGTATTAACATAATGAATATTACAGTGTTGTATGTGTGAAGCTTTACTAAATATATCTATCAGTTAGAACTCAAAATCTTCGTTTATGATGATAGTCCTGATCCCGCTGGGGAAATAGAGAATAGAAACATTTCTTTCAGTGGGATGGACAAGAATGTGGACTTGCAGACTGGGAACTATGGTTAGTATGTTCTCCACCGCTTTCTGGCTGAGCACAGAAATAGTTTCCAGGCTTTCGTAGAAGAAGGCGAACAGGATTCTAATATTTCCAGCTTATGATTACCTATGGCATTATTATTAATATTATTACTAACTCGCAGCCCCACAACACGTGAGGCACGCTGTTTCTATAGACGTCCACAATTGCCAAAGTATTACCGGCGCAAAATTTTGTGCACAAACTGACCTCTCGATTACGTACCATGAATGGTCGATGCGATTATGGTAGGCGACCTGTGTGGCAAAATCATTCCCTCCAATTGTCCACAATGTTCTTCAACCAAATTGTGAACAGTTGTGTCTCGCTGCCATGTCGCATTGTCATCTACAAAAATTCCATCGTTGTTTCGGAACATGAAGTCCATGTATGGCTGCAGTTGGTTTGAAACTCAGAGGACCCAGTCCGTTCCCTGAAAACACAACCCACGCCAATATGGAGCCACGACCAGCCTGCACAGTGCGTTGTTAACAACTTGGGTCCATGATTTCCTAGGGTCTGAGCCACACTCCAACCGTACCATCAGCTCCTACTAACTGAAGCTGGGACTCATTTCAGGTCACGATTTTCCAGTCGTCTAGGGTACAACCCATTTGGTCACAAGCCCGGGAGAGGCTCTGCAGGCGATGTCGTTCTGTTAGCAAGGCAGTTACGTCGGTCGTCTGTAGTCACAGCCCATTAGGCCTAATTTCGCCCTATTCTCCTAAAGGATAAGTTCGTCGTAGTGCCACATGGATTTATGCTGTTATTTGATGTAGTGCTCTTTTTCTGTTAGCAATTATAATCGGTCTTCATGTGAAAGCCGTCGGCCGATGCGTTGTCCGTGGTGAGAGGTCATGCCTGAAATTTGATATTCTCGGCACACTCTTGACACTGTGGATCTTGGAATAATGAATTCCTTAACGACTTCTGAAATGAAACGCCCCATGCGTCCAACTCCAACTATCATTCAGTTATCAAAATCAGGTAATCCCTTCGTGTGGCCACGGTCAAGGCAGAAAACTTTTCACATTAATCACCAGAGTACAAATGAGAGATTCGCCAATGCACTGCTCTTTTGTACCCCGTGTACGTGATACTACAGTTATCTGTGCCTGTGTAAATCGCTATCCCTTAGTGTAGAGCAGGGCTTAACAACTGGCCGGTTTTGAGCGCGAGTACTCGCGTCTGCTCAGGCACGTGATCGCGAGCAGGTGCAAGGTCGCGGAGTAGGGAGGGAGGGAGGGGAAATGCGCGTGCGCGTTTGAATAGGGCCGCAGCGTGCCTATTGAATTCGCGCCGACTGTGTAACGTTTAAAGTACTACGATCAGCTCTAACAGTCACTTCGCTGGTTAAGAATCATGTCAAGTCGCCGTTGTGTAACTCCAACCATGCTTTCGCAGTTCAACCCCCATTGGGAGGAATTGTATCTGTTTACAGAAAAAGATGGTGTTGCAAAATGTTTAGTATATCACAAAACGCTGAATTCTTTTAGGAAATTTAATTTGCAGCGACATTATATGTCGTACCACGCGAAAGACTACGGAAGTGGAAAATGTGATGGAACAGATCGTGCACAGGAAGTTATTAAACTTAAAAGGAAGCTATCCGAAGAAGATCTGGACGACGAAGAAAAATCAACTGAAGCAGCTCTCAGAGTGAGTTACAAAATTGCTTTGCTTTTAGCAAAATCCCTGCGCCCCTTCACTGATGGCGATTTAATAAAAGAATGTTTGGTAGTTGCAGCGGAACATTTTTGTCCATCTCAAGTTGAACAGTTTCGGATTGTGCCATTATCTAACATGACCATTATGCGTCGCATACAGGACATGGCAGACGACGTCCAGAGCCAGCTTGCAAATATCTGTAAGGATTTTATAGCGTATTCTCTAGCTCTGGACGAAAGTGTTGATATCACTGGAACAGCGCAGCTTGCTATATTTATTAGAGGTGTTAACAGAGATCTTCAGGTGAGGGAAGAGCTCCTCGATGTATTAGCTATGAAGAACACTACAACCGGCGGGGATATTTTAAGTAGTGTTGAAGAAAGTGTTGAAAATATAGGACTGACGTGGAATTCTTTAGTTTCAGTGTCTACAGACGGTGCACCAGCGACGACAGGGAAAAAATCAGGTTTCGTTGCGATGTTGAAGGAGAAAATGCAAAAACTGACCGTGCCGAATCAAATAAGGGGCGTTCATTGTGTGATCCACCAGGAAAACTTATGTGCAAAGAGTATCACTCTAAAAAATGTGATGAGTGTTGTTGTTCGTACAACCAATTATATAAGGAAGCATGGGCTACAACACAGGCAATTTAAAAGCTTTCTTGAGGATGTAGAAAGCCGGTATGGTAGCCTGCCTTATTACAGCGAGGTCCGCTGGCTTAGTCGTGGCGAATTATTAAATCGATTTTTTTTACTATTAGATGAGATAAATATGTTCATGGAAATAAATAACATGTGTGTTCCTGAATTGAAAGAGTCTTCATGGAAATGTGATCTCGCGTTCTTAGCAGATTTAACTAGCCATCTGAATGCTTTGAACATTTCACTACAAGGTAAAGATCTGCTAATTACTCATTTCATAGATCGAATACGAGCTTTTCAAATGAAATTGACACTTTGGGTGAGTCAGCTGGAAACAGGAAATCTAACTCATTTTCCTAAGTTATCATCCATGCAAGATGTTCACAAAGACTGTGAACGTTATTCACATAGTTTAGTTATCCTTAAGGAAGAATTTGATCAACGCTTTCAAGATCTGACAGCACTAGACAGTGATTTTGATCTGTTCTCCTCTCCATGTTCAGCGAATATTGAAGAGATTCGTCCTGAGCTGCAACTAGAAATTATTGACCTGCAGTGTGACAGAGAATACAGAGACAAATTTCAGAACAAGAAAAACATTTTGGAATTCTACAGACACTTCCCTCAGGATAGATTTCCTCGTTTGCACAAACTGGCTGCTACAGTAATATCAATGTTCGGTTCCACGTATGTTTGTGAACAACTGTTCTCTGCAATGAAATGTAACAAGACGCGCCTGAGAAACGCATTGTCTGATCGAAATTTAAACTGCACGCTGCGCCTACAATGCACAAGAACAATTACTCCGAACATAGACGCAATTGTAAAGGGCACAAAGTACAAAATAACCGAGAATCCCACACTTCAGTGACACCTTTTATTGTGTAACAGTTCACAATTTAATACGAATGTAGATGCATACACTAAGCTAATAAAACTATGTGGGACCTGTACATTCTCCTTCATTTGTTTCATTTGTCGCAGTAATAATTCGCGAGTGATATCCCTGCAGGTGGCCGCGGATTAACATTGACTGGCGGCAGCTGTTGTATGCCCCACGTGACTCTCCCCACTCTCCGCTCTGGTCCGGTAGTGGGGGCAGCGTGCTCGCGCTGCTCCGTGCTCGCGCCTTGCTGCTCACAGCTTGCTCCGCGAGCACGTATGTTGTGAAGCCCTGGTGTAGAGCTAAACATATGGATGCCGTAAGACCATCTTCAGTGGTTAGTGACTTCGCCAGTTGAATTATTGTTATAACACGGACGACAGTAGAGAAAATGGAAACAGACTGTACTGTGGCATTTTAGATAGGCAAATAAATCACTACGCGTGTTAGCAACACTGTACATCCGGTAAATGCTGTACATCTAAAATTCACTGTACACCGGTGAACCGAGTCAGGCTGAATACATGCTACTCTTTGCTTTAATTTTTACGGGATCAGTAGCGTACTTTAATAGGCAACCATGAATACTATACACTAGCATGCTATTTGTATCATATTGCGGACCGAGTGAAATACGAAACAATGTTCACTGATTGGATCAAAAACATTGCTTTAAGAAAGGACTTCCACCTTCATGGGACATAATCTAATGAACAAATTGTCTACACTGGATGTAACGCTCCGGCACGTATTGAATTTTGGATTACTCACGTCACTTCGTTTCACCCACGCAAGTAAACCAACGCTGATCACAGCGAACAGAACTTTACAAAACTCGGGTTGAGGTAAAATTGCTGGTCGTGGTGGCCTAACAGTTCTAGTCGCTCCAGTCTGGAACCGCGCGACCTCTACGGTCGCAGGTTCGAATCCTGCCTCGGGCATGGATGTGTGTGATGTCCTTAGGTTATTTAGGTTTAAGTAGTTCTAAGTTCTAGGGGACTGATGACCTTAGATGTTAAGTCCCATAGTGCTCAGAGCTATTTGAACCATTTGAGGTAAAATTATTCCATTCCAAGATTGTGTTAGTAGATGCAGCTTTAATCATACTATACTGCACTTGAATAGTAGCCGCGCCAACTTCAAATGTAGCACACGCTCGTGGTATGCGCTTAAAAGCCAAAAGCGAAACGCTTACCCTATACTGACTGCTATTCTGTTAGAAGTTCACAGAACCTTGCCATTTGATCGCCCCTATAGTCTAGCTGTTTCAGTGACATAGGTCACGTTGACTTTAATCTTCCTGTGCCTAACTGCCAAGAATAATTACGAGGTTAAATAAGCCCATATTAAGCTTCAACACACGCACACTTCGTCTAACATCTTTGTAAACGTATTCAAGGATATTAGCGTAGGAATGAAAAATTTATATGCTCGTAACTAATTTCGTTACTAGTAACCATAATGCTGTGCGGAATACCTCTCGTATAATTATATCTTCCAAACGAATGAAATAACAGTTTGACGGCATCGTAATCTGTTAATGCAAATATTTCTCATGAGTAGTTTTTATACAGAAAGCTCGTCTTTGGACCAGCCATCTGAATAATCAATAATTCTTGCCTCTCATAGTTTCAATATAAATCAAACCTAAATTGGTGTGAGCTACGTTCTTTTAAAGATCACAGGATTCTATCGCTGTCCCTTTACTTCATGTAACTTAAAAATCCGTCGGATAAATATGACAAATTCCTGTAACGTTAAATTAATTTTCTTCAAAAAAAGGAAGTCCTATATTTTTACTCCAATGTGCATACGACTAATCAAGGTTAAAGAATGGTATTGTGGTTTAAAGCGTACAAATCCTTTCTCCAACCTCAGTGATATATGTAATTATTCGTCAGCGGTATAACGCTTGCCAGCTAGATACTTGGCAGACTGGCTAATGGTACCCTGTCTATTTGTTACCAATTAATTTTTTTATTATTTCTTACACTCTTATTGGCAATTTTATTTCTTTCCATAATTAAAAACCACATTTTAGTATCTTTGGGTTTCCCACAAAGCTTCTAACTGTTTTGGCATGGAAAATCATTAATTATTTAAACATTTACTTTCTTTCCTTTGTATCGATGGACTTTTAGTAGGCATCAATTTATTAATAAAACAGAATGTATTTTGTTTTCTTTAAAACAACAATGTTTTACATCTCTTTCACAATACAGTCGTACGTTGATAGGACACGAGTGCTGGCAACTCCCTGACAAGCGAACTGAATATAAATAAAATAAATAAAAATAAACCACTAAAGGTCATCGGCACTTCAACTCGGACATTAACAGGTTAGACTACAGAGTCACTACGGCCACTGAAAGACTATATCTCGCATAAGACGCCAATTCAGGCAACTCGTAACTTTCTATTCATAGTGACCAGCTGTATTTGCTCAGTCAAATGGTTGAATTGGTACTCTTTTAGCTACGGAGAGAGCGTGATAAAATCTTGAAATTTGAGTCGCAAAATTACATAAATGATCAACTGCTGTTAGCCTGTAATGTTCTGATCATTTGTAAATACTGTCTGACAAAAAAATCACCTGACCATGCCATGGATCTACAATATCATATACCGCCCACAAATCTACAATCGACCCACAATGTATTCTAACCAAAAAACTTTGAGCGAACTCCTCCACCATTCAAAAGTCCAATAGCAGTTCAAATGCATTCAGTATTACTGACTTTCATTATATTAAATTACCATCAAATCCACCTGTGATAGATTAAGTTCTTGACACTCAGACTTCGGAAACGCTTTCACATCTCTCTCGCGGAAACTGCTTGATAGCGCCCTATACGGACAAGCTCTTTACTAACCAGCAAGCCACGCTTCTAACATGGCTGTCCGGATAAGCGATGCTGATTTCAACATGTGGTTGGCGCACTACCACAATTCTAGAGGCCAACTCCAGACTGGCCACTACGTCTTCTGAATGACTGACACTAAAGCCAAAACTTAACGATTCATCTCTCAAGTTCAAACCGTACTGATCATCATCCCTATGTTAGTTTCATTCGAAACCATTTTCCAAGCAAATGAACACGTATTACCACCACATTTAACAATTAGGTTACTATTGTATACAGCCGCCCCCTTCGATGCTGGTGTGAACAGGTGTGTGATTCCTTATTCGGTGCGACCTAGCCGAGCGATCTGGCACAGTGGTTAGCACAGCAGACTCGCATTCTGGAGGAAGACGATTCATATCCGTTTTCAGCCATTCATATTTAGGTTTCCCGTGGTTTCGCTTAATCACTGCAGCAAATGGATCCTTTGAAAGGGCACCACAGATTTCCGTTCCGCCCTTCACCGCATCAGAGCTTGTGCTCCGTCTCTAATGACCTTGATGTCGACAGGTTGTTAAACCCTAATCTTCCTTTGTTTTCGGTGCGGCCTTAGATTTTGCTTTCCCACAAATTGCCTCCTCGCCACAGTACGACTGCATCACATTGCTTCCACTGCTAAAACATTAGAAAGCAAACACATATAGGACACCCACAATACACATATTTACACTTAACACACTTATTAGTATTTCTTTCACCTACAGTTGACAACCAGTGCGGCTGAGGCGACCAACTCGGATGCAAAATTTGCTCTTGAAAATTTTGGAGACTTACAAGTTCTGTATATAAAGAGCAGATGCAATGTAGTCTGACACGTTCTACGCAAGGCACAACTTACCAGCATCGTGCTGTAATAGAATTCTTGGTTGCGAAAACAAAACCATGGCGATAGTCCATACACTTTTGTGTGGGTTATGAGGTAATGATACAGCTTATTGGATATCCTTAACGCTATAGGTAAGGTAATTTAAAGCGTCAGGAGGTACAGAAACTGATGCGGATCATCGGTCACGTTCGAGACGCAGCTCAACAGCTGCGTCTGCAGGGTGAGTCACTAACTATTGCCACCTAGAATAACTCCGAAAGTATGATGGGAGCTGAAAAGTTGCTAGGACAAAAGTTGCGTGGGGCAACGGGGACCATAATATGACTTTGGTTTTTCGTTGCTAGGTGGAGTCGCTTCAGAGATATGAAGGTGCACTTTGTTTTTTTGTTTTTTCAAATAGAATGCTATAATTTAGTTCTTATTTTCTGATAACGGCTATCGAGACGAATCCAGTGATATGTAACACTAAGGTCTTTGAAGGTCAACGAAGGTCAGAAAGGTGGTATGGACATCCATTTACAGCAGGTGTTCGAAGTGATGACCATTGGTATCAATGAAGTGCTGCAATCTTCTTCTCATGGATTGAGTGGTTTTCCTTATCACATCGGCACTTATCGAAGGACGTGCTTTGACAGTTCTCTCTCGTATATCCTCAGGTGTAGTTGGAACGTCTTTATAATCAACGTCTTTTACGAATCCCCACAAGATAAAATCCAGAGGCGTCAAGTCTGGCGAAAGAGCCGGCCACGACACATCTCCTCCGCGTCCAATCCAACGTCTGGAAATTGTCTCTGGAACTTATTTCTAGCCGTCGGCGAAAAATGTCCCGGACACCCATCGTATTGATACCACATTCCTTTCCTTGTTCCTAAAGGTATTTCTTCCAGTAACAGACCTAAAGTTTCTTGCAGGATTGTGGTGTACTTCCTACAATTAAGATTTCCTTCGATGAAATAGGAGCCTATAATTATGTCCTCCCGAATACCACACCACACATTCACCGACCACGGTTTTTGGTATGCAACTTTCTGCAGCCAACATGGATAATGCATGTTATGCATGTTATGCAAATTAACATTTCCATGGGTCCTGAATGTAGCCCCGTCAGTAAATAAAATCAAATTATTAAAAGCCCATCGGCTGAATTCAATGCGATGCATGCAATCCGCAACAGTTAATTCTTGGTGGAGACTGATATGGTAAGGATGATATCTATGGCGATGCAGAATACGAACAACACTACTCTGGTTCACGCCAGATTCTCTCGCGATTTGACGCGAACTAACACAAGGATCTCGAAGCGTAGGGGCAAGAGTACCAATTTACGTTTCCTCGTTAGTAATTTTCCTTTGCCGGATATGTTTCCGGTGCGTTAAAGATCCAGTTGTTCTCATCTTATCACACACATATTTAAATATGCAGCGTGTGGGGTGAGTACGTTGAGGATATCTTTCAGCGTATAAGTCTTTAGCTCTCACTGAACTTCATTGGCCTTCTCCGTAAACGACATGCATATCGACTTGTTGTTCGAAAGAATACACCATTCGCATTCGCTTGATTCGACGATTCTAGTCTTACCGTTCCTATTAGTGTTGTATTGCGAAACTGTCGAACGGTGTTTACATGTCAATGGCACGTTAGATGGATACGCGGTATTCGGCGAATATTTACTATTTGCACGATATACGAGACAGAATTGTCAGAGCACGTGCTTCGATTAGTGTCGAAATGATAAGGAAAACCACTCAATCCATGATAAGAAGATTGCAGCACCGCATTGTTACCAATGGTCATCACTACGAACACCTTCTGTAAATGGACGTCGATGCCACCTTTTTGATCTTCGTTGACCTTTGTCTCGATAGCCGCTTTCAGAAAATAAGTACCAAACTATAGCATCCCACTTAAAAAAACAAAGTGGACCTTCATATCTCTGACGCAACCCCACCTAGCATCTACGGTCAACAGT
This sequence comes from Schistocerca piceifrons, assembly GCF_021461385.2. NCBI lineage: Eukaryota > Metazoa > Arthropoda > Insecta > Orthoptera > Acrididae > Schistocerca > Schistocerca piceifrons. The sequence continues at coordinate 516,024,650 of NC_060143.1, forward strand.
CCCCTAGAACTTAGAACTACTTAAACCTAACTAACCTAAGGACATCACACAACACCCAGTCTTCACGAGGCAGAGAAAATCCCTGACCCCGCCGGGAATCGAACCCGGGAACCCGGGCGTAGGAAGCGTGAACGCTACCGCACGACCACGAGCTGCGGACTCCCACCTAGCAACATGAAACCAACGACATATTATGTCCCCCGTTGTCCCATGCAACATTTGTCCTACAAAATTTTCAGCTACTATCATACTTTCGGAGTTAAACTAGGTGGCACTAGTTAGCGACTCACCTTGTATAGTTTTTGGTGAACACAGGGCGCGTGCGTTGGTTGAGACTCATGGATATTTTAAGCTGTGCTGAGGATGAGATCAACGAATACAAACAATAAACCAAAAGATTTGAATAAAATCCTTTTCATTTGAACTGTTGGACCAGATACAGCCAATGGAGAGGCCATTCTGTCAGCGACTGTTACCGGCGACGAAACCTTGGTACATAGCTACGAGCTAAGAACAAAGTGGTAGTCACGGAGTGCCACTACTACCAAACACGAAGAAATTATCCCTACTGGCAAAGTCAGGATGACAATCTTTTGAGCTAGGTATGGTTTCATCCTCTCGAATGTGTTGGCAGAAGAACCGATTCAGACGTATATGCAAAGACTCAACAGAAGCAAGAAACGTTTCCGACCTGATTGGTCTGACGAGAAGTGAGAACAAATATTGCTCCAACACGGCGTTGCTCACTCACACACGGGGCTCAGAAACAGCGAACACATCGCCATATTAGATTGGACATCATTCCCTCGCCAACACTATATCCCCTATATTTCCACCTGTTTGGGCCACTTAAGGATCTTATGCGTGGGACCCACTTTGCAAATAGTGACATCGTAATTCAAGCACTGAGAACTTGACTGCCAGCGCGCAACAAGGGCTTTCAAAACAGAATACATGCCTGTACGCAGCGCTGGTGGGTCCAGTCGATAGATGGTATTCTATCCAGAGCTCGCCTATGCCGATAACTGAAACGGGAAGTGTGCTTCCTCAGTGAAAGAACTTCGGGAAGTGTAATTACCTATTTCAGCAATCCGTCTGTCGTGCTCTTTCTCGGTGGTACCCCAGAGTACTGTACACGTGCAGTGCTCTGACCAGCAGGTCCCGGGCTGCGGTTCGTTGCTCTCCTGTGGGTCGGCCACGTGCCTCGTATTTCTGCCTGGATGTTTCATTCATGGTTTCCGTGCCGCGGGTGCGATATTGCCTGCAGGTGGCTGGCTCTGCAAACGCCTTCCTGTGCCTCTCCTCCTTTCCCCCCCCCACCCCCCCCCCACCCCCACTATGCGCTTCCTGCCACCCATCATTTTGCGTGTGCCTCTGAGAAATTTCACATCCGCTGCGTATCATCCTTTACATCCAGCAGGTGCTGCGCTATACATCTGAAAACATAGCCATTGTGGAATATATCAACATTGTTTACATTGTGCGCAAAATTTTAATACAGTGGTTCCTAAACCATCTGAGACTAAAGGGCTATTACAAATGATTGAAGCGATTTCACAGCTCTACAATAACTTTGTTATTTGAGATGTTATCACAATGCTTTGCACACACATACAAAAACTCAAAAAGTTTTTTTAGGCATTCAAAAATGTTCGATATCTGCCCCTTTAGTGATTCGGCAGACATCAAGCCGATAATCAAGTTCCTCCCACACTCGGCGCAGCATGTCCCCATCAATGAGTTCGAGAGCATCGTTGATGCGAGCTCGCAGTTCTGGCACGTTTCTTGGTAGAGGAGGTTTAAACACTGAATCTTTCACATAACTCCACAGAAAGAAATCGCATGGGGTTAAGTCGGGAGAGCGTGGAGGCCATGACATGAATTGCTGATCATGATCTCCACCACGACCGATCCATCGGTTTTCCAATCTCCTGTTTAAGAAATCCCGAACATCATGATGGAAGTGCGGTGGAGCACCATCCTGTTGAAAGATCAAGTCGGCGCTGTCGGTCTCCAGTTGTGGCATGAGCCAATTTTCCAGCATGTCCAGATACACGTGTCCTGTAACCTTTTTTTTGCAGAAGAAAAAGGGGCCGTAAACTTTAAACCGTGAGATTGCACAAAACACGTTAACTTTTGGTGAATTGCGAATTTGCTGCACGAATGCGTGAGGATTCTCTACTGCCCAGATTCGCACATTGTGTCTGTTCACTTCACCATTAAGAAAAAATGTTGCTTCATCACTGAAAACAAGTTTCGTACTGAACGCATCCTCTTCCATGAGCTGTTGCAACCGCTCCGAAAATTCAAAGCGTTTGACTTTGTCATCGGGTGTCAGGGCTTGTAGCAATTGTAAACGGTAAGGCTTCTGCTTTAGCCTTTTCCGTAAGATTTTACAAACCGTCGGCTGTGGTACGTTTAGCTCCCTGCTTGCTTTATTCGTCGACTTCCGCGGGTTACGCGTGAAACTTGCCCGCACACGTTCAACCGTTTCTTCGCTCACTGCAGGCCGACCCGTTGATTTCCTCTTACAGAGGCATCCAGAAGCTTTAAACTGCGCATACCATCGTCGAATGGAGTTAGCAGTTGGTGGATCTTTGCTGAACTTCGTCCTGAAGTGTCGTTGCACTGTTATGACTGACTGATGTGAGTGCATTTCAAGCACGACATACGCTTTCTCGGCTTCTGTCGCCATTTTGTCTCACTGCTGAAGTGCGGCTTCAGCCGAACAAAACTTTATGAGTTTTTCTACGTATCTGTTGTGTGTTGTGACCATATGTCAATGAATGGAGCTACAGTGAATTTATGAAATCGCTTCAATCATTTGTAATAGCCCTGTATTATTTCTAAACGAAGTTAAAGGTCAGCCACTATTCACAGAAAGTTTAATAACTAACTAACCTTTGTACACACAATGATTCTGCTACCCCTACCTATGGGTATTATGCAACCTGCAACACCTTCAAAAACCCACAAGACTTTCTCATTCTTTCGCTCGCTACTAGCAAATTGTTAGTCCCACAGAAAACAATGAACAAGATCTTCTTTAGGATATGTAATTTAACTAAATTTTGTACTGAGATACATTTCCGACAGAGGCCATAGTTATGAATTATTCAGGAAAAACCCACTAAAATATAACTTTCAAACTCCTTTTTGTTGAATAACTCGAAAACCGTGGCCTCCAGACAAAACGTATCCTGTTACAAAATTTAATTACATTATATTTCCTATAAAAAGTTTCTATTAATTTTTTCTATAGGTGTAATAGCTTGCAAGCAGCGAGCGAGAGGATACGAATGTATCGTGGGTGATATTTGCAGTCATTGCTTATTGCATAAAACCCTAAGGATGCAGTAGCTAGCCCCTCCAGCTAGCCGCGCGGTCTATCGCGCTGCTTCCCGAGTGGGAAGGCGTGCGGGTCCCCGGCAAAAATCCTCCTGCCGAGCTAGTGTCGAGGTCCGGTGTGCTGGCAAGTGTATAGATGGTTTATGGTTTTTAAGGCGCTTTTCCATCTACCTTGGCGAATGTGGGCTGGTTCCCCCTTTCCGCCTCAGCTCAGTTACACTATGTTGGCGATTGCTGCGCAAACACTGTCTCCATGTACTCGTACACCATAATTACTCTACCACCCAACATTTGGAGCACACTCGTCTGGTATGAGACGATCCGGGGGGAGGGGGGGGGGGGGAGGTGTCCACTAGTGGGGGCCGAACCGCACAATAACCCTGTGTTTGGTGTAGGGCGGAGTGGGGTGGCTGGAGTGCTGTGGCTTGCTGTGGGGTTGTGGACCACTGAGGGCTACGGTGGGACGAAGCCTCTCCGTCATTCTATGTCCCCAGTTTACTACACAATACACAGTACAATGGGGTAGCTGAATCACCCAGCATGTATATAAAATAAGTGTGTGGATTAGAAGTACATAATGCAGTGACGCAGTCTGTCACATTTACTGACACCTAATGTTCAATTTACGAGGGCGGTTCAATAAGTAATGCAACCCATTTTTTTTCTCGGCCAATTTTGGTTGAAAAAACAGGATATTTCTTGTGGAATATTTTCAAACATTGCCGCTTCGTCTCGTATAGATTCATTGACTTCCGACAGGTGGCAGCGCTGTACGGAGCTGTTGAAATGGCATCTGTAACGGATGTGCGTTGCAAAAAACGTGCAGTGATCGAGTTTCTTTTGGCGGAAAACCAGGGCATCTCAGATATTCATAGGCGCTTGAAGAATGTCTACGGTGATCTGGCAGTGGACAAAAGCACGGTGAATAGTTGGGCAAAGCGTGTGTCATCATCGCCGCAAGGTCAAGCAAGACTGTCTGATCTCCCGCGTGCGGGCCGGCCGTGCACAGCTGTGACTCCTGCAATGGCGGAGCGTGCGAACACACTCGTTCGAGGTGATCGACGGATCACCATCAAACAACTTAGTGCTCGACTTGACATCTCTGTTGGTAGTGCTGTCACAATTGTTCACCAGTTGGGATATTCAAAGGTTTGTTCCCGCGGGGTCCCTCGTCGTCTAACCGAACACCATAAAGAGCAAAGGAGAACCATCTGTGCGGAATTGCTTGCTCGTCATGTGGCTGAGGGTGACAATTTCTTGTCAAAGATTGTTACAGGCGATGAAACATGGATTCATCACTTCGAACCTGAAACAAAACGGCAATCAATGGAGTGGCGCCACACCCACTCCCCTACAAAGAAAAAGTTTAAAACCATACCCTTAGCCAGTAAAGTCATGGTTACAGTCTTCTGGGACGCTGAAGGGGTTATTCTGTTCGATGTCCTTCCCCATGGTCAAACGATCAACTCTGAAGTGTATTGTGCTACTCTTCAGAAATTGAAGAAACGACTTCAGCGTGTTCGTAGGCACAAAAATCAGAACGAAATTCTCCTTCTTCATGACAACGCAAGACCTCACTCAAGTCTTCGCACCCGAGAGGAGCTCACAAAACTTCAGTGGACTGTTCTTCCTACTGCACCCTACAGCCCCGATCTCGCACCGTCGGATTTCCATATGTTTGGCCCAATGAAGGACGCAATCCGTGGGAGGCACTACGCGGATGATGAAGAAGTTATTGATGCAGTACGACGTTGGCTCCGACATCGACCAGTGGAATGGTACCGTGCAGGCATACAGGCCCTCATTTCAAGGTGGCGTAAGGCCGTAGCATTGAATGGAGATTACGTTGAAAAATAGTGTTGTGTAGCTAAAAGATTGGGGAATAACATGGTGTATTTCAATGCTGAATAAAACAACCTCTGTTTCAGAAGAAAAAAATGTGTTGCATTACTTATTGAACTGCCCTCGTATATACCGATGAAGCAGCGACGTAAACAAAACAGTCGTCATGAGAAGCATTAAAACGATATCTATGTTAAGACTCTCTGATGACATTGCTATAATTAGTGATACTGATAAAGAAAAGCATGACCCGTTTACCGGAACAAACAGTGTGATCCTGTTTTCAGCGCAGATGCACACCTGCCCCGTCTCTTATAGCAATCAGGAACTGCGAGTAGGGGGTTAATGTGTAGATGACGCTACGTCAGTGGTGTGTTGTTGGCTCTGAATTTGGGTCGCAAGGCAGTTGCATTCAGATGGCTGAGGCGATTAAGGCGACAGCTGATTTTAAGCTGGAGATCCGGAATCGAGTTCCAGTTCGGGACAAATTTTCATTTGATCCCACTGATTAATTTCAGTGCCTATATGTGGCTAATGTCATTAAGACTTTTGAGCATGTAAAAAAAGATATAAGCAAACTTAAACCGGGGACCACAAAGTATAGGAAGGGAAAGAATTCTTCCACCTTGGAGCAATCTAAAACACGACCAACGGACCAAGGAGGATATAAAGGGCAGACTTGCGCGGGCTAAAAGGTCATTCCTGCACAAAAAGGCATTACTAGTAACAAACATTGGACTTGATTTGGAGAGGAAATATCTATTGGAAAAGAGCATTATACGTGTGTCATAGGCTGTGGGACAGCCGGAAGAGAGGAGAATCGATTCGTTTGAAATGTGTTGCAATAGAAAGTTGTCGAATGTTATGTTGACTGATAAGAAATGAAGAGTTTCTCCGCAGAATTGGCGAGGAGAGGAACATGAGCGAAATATTGGAAAGTAGAAGGGAAAAGATGGTAGGCTATGTATTAAGATATCAATGAATAACATCTACGATACTTGGCAAAGCTGTAGATGGTAAAAAAAATGTACTGGATACCGAAATTCGAATGCATCCAACAAATAATTGAGGAATTATGGAGCAAATGCTAATGTGATCTGCTGAGGTTCGCACGGGAGAGGAATTTGTAGTGAGCCGCGTCAACTAGCCACGATGGCCCCAAAAAATCTTTAGACTGAAATACAACAGTTTCAATTTTAAAATGGTAAAAGAAAGAATATACCTAGGTTACGAGCAAACGGAAACAGTTATTATGTTAGTTTCCTATGACCAATTGGTACACTGTAAAATGGAGAGAATCGCCACAGAGCAATTATTCTAATGCCTTTTACTGCAGGCAACTAAGCTCTCCGCAGGATAACTGGTTTCGTTCGTTTACAGAACACCCACAGCAGGTCGTTACAGTTATTGTACACAGAGTCCATATGGCTCTAATACGCATTATCCACCTTATTATGGATGTTTTATTAAATAAACAATTAATCAGCCACAGAAGTAGTTGATACTACTCGTTTTTAACAGTCTTTTAAAATTCTGTTCTCTATACGCAAGTGAATATTGTTGGAACTGCATGTGTATGTTCGTAAGCTATGGCGAATGGGACTATTATTCTTAAGGATTTTTTCCGATAGTACTCGCCATCAGCCATTCATCAAAATTTTGTCAATCCTAATTTACAGAAACCTGTTTTCCGTGTGTTGCCTTCATGGAATTAAAAAAACGTATTTTTCCTTAGATTTCATTAACTGATAATATCACTTTTCACTCAATTATAAAGGTCTTAGGATCAAAGCGTTTATTTGTCAAATTCCTAAATGAGAAAAATACTTAGTTGTAGCTTTAAGTAGAGATAACAAACGCTTAACTGCTTTTTCAGTGAATGATAATTCTTCATTGTTTGCGTTGAGGATCATTGCCAGTTCTGTGAACATTGAAACATCCACAGTTTCAGTCCATCGTTCGTGGAGCCTCAATTTGGGAAGAAAACTGTCGAAGTTAACGTGTTCTGTGAGATATTTCTTTCTCCCAGAGTATGCAGTGTTTCCGATGACGCTACCCTGCTGCATTCCCGGAAATTATTTTAATGTGTGCTGCTGAAATTTCGTGCAAACCCGGGTTTAAAGTATTTACTCCACAGGCTACGTCAGTCTGAAACGGGTACATTACATGTTGTTATGGCTCGTCGAGCGACTCACGCATAAATGAATCCGCGTCAACCGAGGTGACAACTCTGTGGAATCACTGTACGCGCCGCAACAAGCAAATGGCCTGTCACGATAAGTTCGCTGACAGTTGACGACGTGCGTATTTCAGATAACATCGTACACATATTTGTTTAACAAGCTGTAGTGTGAATGACATTTCATCATAGCCACTTGTTTATATTTGCAAATTTTAGATAGAAATATATTATGCACTTACGAAAAGGACGCACACACACACACACACACACACACACACACACACACACACACATATATATATATATATATATATATATATATATATATATATATATATATATATATAGAGTTAAGGCTCACCGGCAATTAGATCATCTTCTTCTGTGTGGATGCACAAACAGTGCCCGAACTCTTACAGGGAATCGGCAAAAAGCCGCGAGTAATGAGTACTATGAATATAGTGCAGGACAATAATTTTGGAATTTGGCTCTCACGTGAGGCGTGCCAGAGCTAAGTTCCTGCAGTCGTCCTCTCCTCTGTGTCCTCGGTGGCTTAGATGGATGCCGGCTCAGTAGCTCAGCGTGTTCGGTCAGAGGGTTAGCTGCCCTCTGTAATAAAAGAAAACTGAGTCAATCGATGAACGACGAACTTAAACGGCTGTCTTACGACGTCCGCCCCGAGCAGATGCAACGAACGAAAGTGAAAAAAAATGAGATTTAAAAAAAAGGATGGATAGGTCGTCTGCTATGTAAGCAGCAGAGCCCGGGTTCGAGTCCCGGTCGGGGCACACATTTTGAACTGTCCCCGTTGACTTATATCAACGCCTGTATGCAGGTAGTGGTGTCCATTTCATTGTAATTAAGAATTAGTAATAACAGAGATGAGTCAATAAATGTAATTTTACTTAAAGTTCAAGTGTAATCGACTTTTTTTGTTCTTACCTCGCAAAAAATTAGAATTTTACCCCGTTCCCCGAAAGGCCAGTTCCCCACGCATAACACATATACCTTTCAACGGTATTCTATACCTTATGGTGATATTTCCACCTGGTTCATCTTGAAGTTGTAACGCACCGTGGGATATAACAATTACTAAATTTTGTAATTAGGAATATGTTCGTGAGGCATACCCCCTTACCAATAACTGGCGCACATGCGCTGCAGGAACACTGTACAATATCGTATACAAGTTGAACGTAACAGTGATAACTGACGGGAAGTGGGAAGACTAATCGCCTTTAACCAAGTGAGTGGACACCCAAGTCTGCGTAAAATACGGGACCACCAGCCGCTCAAGCAACAGAACTCATTCAACAACACCCAGTTAACGGAAAGTATGGTACTCAGGCACACAGCTCACACTAAACACGTGTTGTAACGTAATACCATGTAATTGTAAGAACGAAATTGTTACTGGTACGTGGTAAAAAGTGATAGGACGTTCCTCTGCAGAGGTCTTTAAATGAATAATAAAAATGGGCTTCTATCTAAGGTACGAGATGAACGGTCTTAACCAGTGGTGGTAAGAGTGTGCAGCAGGCAGGTAGGAAGAATGTTTCAGAAATAAAATCAGACGGAAAAACAAACGCTTTGCTGCTTGGCGGCAGGCATGTGGGGGATCTAGGCCAACATTTGCAGAATAATTAATGATCACAAATGTTATGAAAGCAATTATGGGTCTTGGCCAGATTATAGATGACTTTAAGGTATTATCTAGGGATGAAGACCGAGCGAGGTGGCGCAGTGGTTAGACACTGGACTCGCATTCGGGAGGACGACGGTTCAATCCCGCGTCCGGCCATCCTGATTTAGGTTTTCCGTGATTTCCGTAAATCACTCCAGGCAAATGCTGGGATGGTTCCTCTCAAAGGGCACGGCCGACTTCCCTCCCCATCCTTCCCTAATCCGATGAGACCGATGACCACGCTGTCTGGTCTCCTTCCCCAAAACAACCAACCAACCATAGGGATGAAGTGGAGGGGATCAGGTAACTACAGGTGAGAGAGCAGATAACAGCCTGATCAGCAATGTCAGATGTCGCATCTGGAGTGACGTGGACACGCCAGGAGCAGCAGATGTGCACAAAAACGTGAGTCTTGTCGAGGTTATTTAGTGGCTTCAATAGTCTTACCTTAATAAATCTCTACAGTGTATTAGAACTGTCCAATATGATGCGACAGGGTGATAAGAACTCAGGAAGAATAACCTTATACCTTAATAGAGATGGGAAAGGCAAGTTGGCAGGTTTGTTAACTGCCTAAGTGAACTAATGACTGGAAATGTAGTTGATGTATTACTCCTGCATTTGCACCACGTAAATAAAAGAATAATAACGTTAAACAGTGATTATTGTAATCAGATGCTTCTTACGGCTAAGCAATACAGAGAAAGGAGCAATTGTTATGTACGAATATATGAAAAATAATCACAAATCCCAGACTATAGACCCAAATAATTTTAGCACAGAACACACATGGAAACATCTTCTTGTGAAGTCATACTACCTGATAACAGAATTATAATAGCTACACATTATATATCCCTACTGGGAAATACTCGAGAATACTTAGAAAATTTGAAACCCTAAGGAACGGGGCAAATGATAACTTGTGGAGATTTAAATACTCAGTTTTTGCAGGTGTGTGAGCAAGAATACGACATTGTAGTTTCATTTAACACAGTTTAACTTAGGTTACATGTTTTCCTACCGGAATTGTGCGGAAAGTAATGTCATCATATGCAACACCTTCGTTTGTGAGAAAATAGTCAAAAAAAGTTAATGTTCTCTCATTTTAAATCAATAATCTTACAGGTTAAATAAATAAATAAATAAAAATAAATAATCAGGCTATGATGGCCAGTTAACCATAAAAGATAATATGACTACTACAAATCATGTCTTACTTTGGAAAACAATTAGAATAGTTAATAAATTTACAAGAGACCCCTGTGGAAGGAACCAGAAACGTATCAGCTGCATGAAGGCATATGAAGCAACGGATGTAAATTCTAAAGTTAACGCCTTTATAAGTAATCTAGTCTCGGTCTTTAAACGCTTCTTCCCAACGAAAACTACGAAATGTGACACCAGTGCTGCATCAAAAAAACGTGGATAACAAAAAGCATTACAGAAATACAGGACAATACGTAATACTCGAGATAATCACGGATGTTCTACTATATTCACATTACTGAAGCTATAGACGTTTATGAGAATGGTTGCAACAAAATCATCAAACTTGCTTGTTGTGTCAGGGAGTAATAATTCTGAAAATAAAATCAAAACGTTATGGAGCATAGTTAAAAGGGGAACTGAATAGTCTGTCGAGAAGCTAGATAATCTAATAGTGGAATATAAAGACCAAATAGACCAAGACATCAAACACATAACAAATCTCTTTAACAGTGGCCTTAAAAATATAGCTGAGAAATTCGGTACGGGCTGCTGAAGAAAGAAAGTAATGGGATACACCATTCAGTCACATTAGTATGACCACCTGCCAAAAACCCTAATTTGCCACATTTTGCAACGCGAACTGCTTCGAGACGTGTAAGAAGAGAGTCAATGAGCTTCTGAAAGGTGCCGACAACGACGTGGAGCCATGCCGACGCCACTGCCATGGTCAGCTGCGTTAGGCACGGTGCGAGCAGCCCAATCGAAGTGGTCCCTCGGATTCCCAATCTGGCTTAGATTCGGGAATCTTGGTGGCCAGGAGAGTACTTACTCTGGTGCTATTCGAGGCGCGCATTTACACTGCGAGTAGTGTGACCCGATTTGTCCTGCCGGTACATTCCATCGTGCCGTGTAAAAGCAAACTGCATATGGGGGTGGGCTGGGTCCCCAGAGATACGAGTAAATCCATAATTGTGTTGATCCTCTGCGACTTCCAGAATGACGAGATCACCCGGGGAATGCCTCTGACCTGCACTCTTCCAATGATTGTTGCAATTTGATTGCTTTCAGACGTTTCACGCTGTAAACACCAATGTGCATGTGTCTTCTGGAGCACAAAACGCGATTCTTCCGAAAAGACCACCTCTCGCCATTCGTGCAAATTCCAGCCTTTGTCGCTGATGAACAGCTACCTGCTTTGCAGGCCCATACGCAGAAACGTTCGCTGAAGTGTCGTTGAGAATTCAATGCTGGTAGTTTCTTGGTTCATCTGGGTGTTCAGTTGCTCAAGAGCAGCTAGTATATTCACCTGTACAATTCACCGCAGCCGTTGTTCACCCCGGCCGTCAAAATGGCTCTGAGCACTATGCGACTTAACTTCTGAGGTCATCAGCCACCTAGAATTTAGAACTAATTAAACTTAACTAACCTAAGGACATCACACACAGCCATGCCCGAGGCAGGATTCGAACCTGCGACCGTAGCGGTCGCTCGGCTCCAGACTGTAGCGCCTAGAACCGCACGGCCACTCCAGCCGGCATCCCGGGCGTCTCTGGCTTTTGGTGCACCACAACTGCCTCGGCGCAAGTTTTGGACAGCGCCATTTAGCCACGCACTTTGACCACAGCGGCTGGTCGTTTAAATCGCTCGGTTTCCGCATTGCTACTACAACTGAATCTTTTCTGCGTCCCCCCGAAAAAAAGATTTCAAATGTGTGTGAAATATTATGGGACTTAACTGCGAAGGTCATCAGTCCCTAAGCTTACATATTACTTAACCTAAATTATCCTAAGTACAAACACACGCACCCATGCCCGAGGGGGGGACTCGAACTTCCGCCGGGACCAGCTGCACAGTCCATGACTGCAGCACCATAGACCGCTCGGCTAATCCCGCGCGGCCGTCCCCCCGCCACGTCTTACTCATCTTCCAGTGCCAGTGCTGTCATCTGCCGTCTGCAAGTTTAGGACGCACAACTACAGTGGTCATTAGCGCCCAGACTAAATTATGAATGCACTGCGAGGCACAATGTTAAAACAGCAACTAAAAAGGACAACACTATAAAAGGCACATTGACAAAAGAGAACAGCATAATCAAATGTCCTTAGACAGGTTTGTCGAGTGGATAAAACGACTACATAGCAGGCCAAGATCAATGCGCAGTGTATTAAAATTCGAACAGAACGTTAAAATGTGGCGTAGCGTCAGCAATTGCCCACATGGGCAGAACGGCGCCGGCGCAGCCGTCAGAAGATGGCGGTGGCTGAGCCGGCAGTGTCCAATCCGTAACCGGGCCAAAATGACCTCCTCCCGCCTAGAACGGTGTGAAGAGGTCGTCAAAGCCGTGGGGAGAGGTTTCAACGCCCGAAGCTTGTTTTCAGTAACTGTAGACCAATCGGCATGCCACAGCGATAAAATGCGCTGACAAATGACTCTGCTAAAATCTTTTGAAGGCACACAACAAGAAGCTGTCCAAGGCTGGAGCACCGCAGCCTCGGCCGCAGCATCTGCAGCTTCGTTCCCATGGATACCGACATGGCCAGGAATCCACATAAAGGTAACCGGAGAACCGTCGTCCGCCAGCTGCTGAAGATAGCGTTGGATCCGGTGCACGAAAGGGTGAACCGGATACGGATCACTGAGGCTCTGGATGGCGCTCAGGGAATCAGAGCAGATGACATAAGCAGAATGTCGGTGGCGGCGGATGTATAGAACAGCCTGATAGAGGGAAAATAGCTCAGCTGTGAAGACCGAACAATGGCCATGGAGCCGGTATCTGAAACTGTGTGCCTCGACAATAAAAGAACACCCGACACCGTCATTGGTCTTAGAGCCATCTGTATAAATGAAGATCGTATTAATGAACAAACTGCGAGCGGTATACCGAAGCAGGGGTAACCTCCTTTGGGAGCGTGCTGAGGTCAAGGTGAACGCGAACCTCAGCCTGGAGCCAAGGTGGCGTTTGGCTCTCGCCCTCTCTAAAGATTGCAGGGAGTGGAAAATCAAGTTGCTGAAGGAGGCGACAAAAGCGAACTCCAGGGTGTAGCAGGGCAGATACATACAACCCGTATTGACGGTCGAGAGAGTCGTGAAAAAAGGAACGATAGGACGGGTGGTCGGGCATTGATAATAGCCGACAGACAAACCGACAAAGCTGTATGTTGCGCCCGTAGGTCAGTGGCAATTCACCGGCTTCAGCATGAAGACTCTTGACGGGACTAGTATAGAACATAGGCGGTGATCATGTTAATGTGACCGGAGCGGGTACTTTGATTAGCGAAAACATCATGATCACTTGATGAATAACGTGCCAGTCACCGAACGAGGTGGAGCAATAGTTGGGACACTAGACTCGCATTCTGGAGGACGACGATTCAAATCTGCATCCGGTCACCCCGGTATATGTTTTCCGCGATTACCCTTAATCACTTAAAGCAAATGTCAGAATGGTTCCTTCGAGAGGACACGGCCGCTTTCCTTCCCATTTTTCCATAATCCGAGCTTCTGCTCGTTCTCTAATCACCTCGTTGTCGACGGTACGTTAAGCACCAATCTCCTACCTCCTCCTCTAGTGCCAGTCCACCAACACAATACGACAGCCATTCTTCGTGACATGGATTTGACAAGTCGTTGGTAGTTTCATAGTGTTTGGTACCATATATCAACTCAGAGGTTCCAGTAAATTGCGGGCCTGTCGATTTGGGAGGAGAGCTGGTGCCCGATAGAGACCTGGATGTGTTCCACTTTGTTCACTGCCAAGAAGCTCAAGCCACCACGACAATTACCCTGCCAGTAGATAACATCGACGGGAATACCCTGATAGGATGGGTCCGCTATAATGTTCATGTAGCCCACAGATGTCATTGTGCCTTCAAATGGTTCAAATGGCTCTGAGCACGCAACATCTGAGGTCCTCAGTCCCCTAGACTTAGAACTACTTAAACCTAACTAACCTAAGGACATCACACTCATCCATGCCCGAGGCAGGATTCGTCCCTGCGACAGTAGCAACAGCTCTGTTCCTGACTGAATCACCTAGAACCGCTCGGTCACAGCGGCCGGCCATTGTGCCTTCGATTACTACATCAGCTTTCATGGAAGCACAGGTGAATGTCGACGGTGTCAGTGGTGTAGTGCGCGTTTCGTGCAGCCATTCACATGAGTGAAAGATTATCAGGACTCGACGGCCCATTTAGTGTACTAAAAAACGTCACGCATTCGACCAAGCGTCACGTTTCCATCGATCCACTGTCAACTTCAGGTGATTCCCTACCCACCGCAGTCGTAATGGACGCGATTGTCGGTTCAGAGTCGGAACATGTAGAACTCCTCTTCTGTGGTGCCCCATGTTCATCCATGTGCACTGAGTGGTGCGCTGTGCATCATTTGTGTCTACACCAGAATCATACTCTGTCGTTCGATCTACGACACGTCGCCGTCTGTCCTGTTCTACAGAGCAGGCTTCTCCTCCCATGACATTCTGTGTTGAGGCGTGGAAGTCCAACGTGTTGTCACCCACACGTACTTTCAGAGTCCATAAACCACTTTCCATAAATGCTCACGACAGCAGCATACTGTCATCTGGCCAGCTTCGTCCTCCCTAAACAGTGGTGCATAAGAATCCGTCTTTTGTTAAATTTGCTTACATCAGTCTATTTTCTTATTTGTGACCTATTTATTTATCTGCTTTACATGTCCGTCGAACACAATCAGCTGGTATCCAATACAGTGGATGGTAGTCACAATGTTTTGGCTGCATGTGTTGGTTATGTTGCACCTGGTAGTATAATGAAACTGGCGTAACCCGAGTGCTGCATTGTGGGCTGTATACATCGCAGGATGCCCAAACATTATAGTTATGTTCATTAATCGTTGCACTTGCGCTGAAAACTGCAATTACTCACATTCTTGAGATCATTATGCATTTCATAAACCGGTCACATGATAATTTCAAAACGTAATGCTTGGTGCGGGTACTGTGACGAAAAGACGGAACATGCTTTAATGCGTCGCCACGACTATTGTTTATCTGGCGATTTGGATCTAAAAAAGAATTCTGTACTTACTGTGACACTATGGGCGTCTTTATTGTTAATAGTCATCTACAGTTCCCATTGTGATGAACAGTTGGTAGCTAATTACTCATTTTTCGCGATATATATATATATATATATATATATATATATATATATATATATATATATATATATATACACCATAGTCACGAAACTTTGCCAGCATTCAGCATGTGCTGTACAACTGTTGCTTGTTGCAAAGATGTTGTTACGAAGATATAGGACAGGCCTACTTTGCTCAGAAACATTATTTGTTTATTATTTGGTCCATAAGAATCCGTCCTTTGTTAAATTTGCTTATATTAGTCTATTTTCTTATTTCTGACCTATTTATACTGGCAGAATTCACTACATTTCTTGAGATCAGCCACTTACCGTTTTCTCAAATCTGAGTGAGATTATAGTACGTACCTCTTGTTGACATGTAAATTGACACAGTCTAGAAAAAGCATGAGTACGTGAGATATAAGGCTATGGCTTAGCTCTAGCCGCTTACTGTACAGCTGTGAATTGGGAACATCTTCGTTTCTGTAAAGAGATTTGATTTTAGTTTTTACCTAATGGTTTCACATTGTGTTTTTACATATAGTACGTAATTTATTCCACGCTGGGATTTCACTTTTGACATCTATGCAGTTAGGATATAAAGAGAGGGGCTAGAGGGGAGTCCGTTGGGCGTGACGAGAGGGGTGTTGGTTAACTCATTAGCTCTTCTGAACTAATGGGTCTTCGATATCCTGAAGGAGAAATTTGTATCCCAGCTCAATCTGGTCATTACATTCTGCTCTATGCTGTTTGCAGAGGACTGTGTTGGGCAAGATGTGTTGCAACGCTGGATTTGTTCAGGCTGTTAAGATGGAATTCAACCATGTCCTCTTTAAATTCTGATGTGATGCTTCTACCAGTCTCTCCGATGTAGAAGCCTGGACATGACTTGAGAATGAAGTTGTAGATACCTGACTTTCGATACTGCTGTAAAGTGATTTTGGTATCATGTATGATTTTATTCTGTATTTCATTGTTGATAAAGAACTTTATTTTTATGTTGTATCTGTTGAAGATGTTGGCAATTTGGCGAAAAATCTTCCCTAGGAAAGGCAGGCTTACAAATGTCTTGTTGCTTATGGATGGTTGTACAGCAATTGGTTGATTTAATTTTATTATGTAGATTAGTTTATCTATTACACCAAGATTGTATCCATTGTTAGAGGCAGTCGATTTATTTATTTATATTTCTTTGTCTTTTACTTGTATCCGTTGGGATTTTAAGTATGTGATTAACTATTGCCCCGAAGAATGCTTTTTTTATGTTAGTCTATGTTTCAAGGAAAGTTATGCTTGAGTTATGCTTTAGTTGACTCATTGAAAAAAGGAAGCTGTAATTGTAATTTTTATTGGAGATTTTTTAATCAAGATAGTTAATGCCATCTGGTGTTTGACGCTCAACAACGAATTTTTCGTGGTTCCATTGAACAGAATGTCATGAACATAGGGTTTGTAGAAAAGTAGCTCAATCTTCAGTTGAGGTTGGGTTCTAAAAAAAAGTTGTTTTCGAAGTTGTTAATACATATGTCTGCTAGCAAGCCTGCAAGACTATTACCCATTGCCAATCCGTCTTGCTGAATGTAACATTTGTTGAGCAGGAAGTAGTTGTGTAATAACAGACGTTCTAGGATGAGGCCATATATTTCAGCTCTGCGCATTACATACTTTGAGATACGCATGTCTATGGAGAATATCTGTAACTTTCCTGGTAGCTTGGACTGTTGATGGAACTAACAATGGGAGGTACTGGAGAATTTGGTTACTGATCTTAGTTTGTGACCTCAGTTTTGGTGCTGATGGGTTTATCGCTATGCAGTGCCTTCCTTCTATTGGTGGCAACAGGAAGTTGCTGTTTTAAGTAAAATTTTACTTTTATCTTAGAGTAAGGAGGTGGTGTCGCATCTTACTTCTTTTATGTTATTATTTCTGAAAAATTCGTGCGTTTTATTATTATATTCTGATTCATATATGACTGCTGTCTTGCCCTTGTCTGCTCTAACAAGAAGGCCACTTTAGGTTGAAAGTTTCTTGTTGTTGCCACATAATTCCCAATGTTCAACATAGAACTTGTTGTTATGGTCTTTGTTTGTCGTATCATGTTGTTTGCTTACGAACTACAGCTTTTTTTCATTTTGTTAGAATGTCTTTCATTTAACGTGGATGCAATATTGTGCTTAAGTTCTTTGCTTAACACCTTTAATTCCTTGCTGCTGAGGCATCTTTCAGCATTTTCTACTCGAGAAAAAATACTGGCAGAGTTCACTGCATTTTTGTGATCAGGCACTTACCTTTTTCTCATGTCTGAGTGAGATGATAGCACGTTCCTTGTTGACGTATAAATTGACATAGTCTAGAGAAAGCACGAATACGTGCGATATAAGGTTGCGGCTTAGCTCGAGGAACGTACTGTACAGCTGTGAATCCAGAACATATTCGTTTCTGCAAAGAGATTTTATTTCAGTTTTTACCCTAATAGTTTCACATTGTGCTTTTACCTCTTAGCTGACATGTTTTGACTCGTTATTTTTATTCTGACGTAGTTTGGAGTCAGGTTTCTGAGAGACTCTTTTTGTTAAATGTTATTGTAAGGATGGGTTTCGTCATATTAAGTTTACGTTTCCAAAATTTCGTTGTTCTGATTATCTGGTGTGGTAGCAACAAATTTAACATATCGACTACCGATGCGTAAGAGCTCGTGACCGTTTGTTCGCCCTACAAATACAGAGAACTGCAACCAATCAATAATAATTCCACATCCCACCACCAAGTGAAAATATGGCGCTGTAGGCAGTCAAGATGTGAAACGTTTCCTGTTTAAACGTCAATATGCTGTTTCAGCTTGTGAAGTGACGGTTGCTGTAAATGATTAAAAAGACTGAAGTTTTCCGTAAGAACTCAATGGTTATTGAGAAGAAAGACCATGCACTGCTGGTAAAGATGTTTTATCACAACTGCAGCAACAGCAGCGCTGCATTGCTGTAATATCGGCTGCATAAGCAGCTGCGAAGAAGCCTCATGTCAATAAATGGGCCAAGGACTATGATCAAGAAGTCTGAAGTAACAGGTGCATTAAGGGGCGCAGCTGGTAGATGCAAGGGGCCCATTCCCATGGCAGTTGTTGATGAAGTTGCTGTAGCTATAGCCGACTGCACAGCACAAGCTTCAAATTTAGCAGTCAGTGCTGGAGCTGTGTCGCAGGGAATTGTCTCTCTCATGGTCAACAGTTCAGAAGATTTTGCGGTGCATTTTCGACTGGTACTGGAACTATTATTTTCTTTCCAGCATACTCCGTGAGAGCACCGATTAATGAAGATATCTACTGTGTTACATCGTCTTGCAATGAAAGCAGCTCACACTGCAGCTATCGGAACACCGTAAGTTTAATTATAACCACTCAGTATGTATTGATTGACTGAAGTTAGTGTTTTGATCAAAATGGCGAGTGAGCTAGATGATTGGAGTGGTCGGGCTAGGCCGTCAAATAGAAAATCATTCGCACAATAAGAATTTTTTTTTTAAATAAGCCAGCACTGCGTTCATAGGAAACAAAACACAGAAAGGTACCCAAAGGTTTACAATGCAATTATAAATGTCGGTAGGTGTCCCATGCGCTTTCTTTTAA
Source organism: Schistocerca piceifrons (assembly GCF_021461385.2). Classification (NCBI taxonomy): domain Eukaryota; kingdom Metazoa; phylum Arthropoda; class Insecta; order Orthoptera; family Acrididae; genus Schistocerca; species Schistocerca piceifrons. The sequence goes on from NC_060143.1 coordinate 516,043,657, forward strand.
GCTGAACCGAATGTGGACGGACTAGAATCGCCGTCCTACAATACGCTGGCTAAATAGTGCAGTCACTAGTACTTCTAAAACATACGAATAGAATAATTTAACAAACGCACAACTGTGGCAAAGTGGTTCCAGATGCTTCAGTCTGGAACCGCACGAACGCCTCTATCGCAGGTTCGAATCCTGCCTCGGGCATGGATGTGTGTAATGTCCTTATGTTAGTTAGGCTTAAGTAGTTCTAAATTCTAGGGGACTGACGACCTCAGATGTTAAATCCCATAGTGCTCAGAGCCATTTGAACCATTTGAACAAACACACAGTAAACAGTTCACAGAAGCAGGAGGCTCTTGAAAGTTCCACAAACAACACATTTCATTGCCTGTAGCCAGAAAGATATGTAAATGCTTTCTTGATATTAATGAATGATTTAAGTTTTATACATAAGAATAAATTAAAACAATGTGTTTGCATCTAGACCCGATAGCTATTATCTCTTGAGTAATAACCACCAACAACAACAGCAACAAATCCTGGTAAACCTAGTGCAAGCGTAACAAAAACAGGATGAAAGTTGCAACAAACGGTGCAGGTGACGGAAGGCTCACGAAACAGAACCAAACAAAGGTATAGCATCGAGTAGAACAAGCTAGATTATTCACATAATAAAGATCTTAAAACCGGACACACTCGGTGAGCAATGTCATACCAGCTGTACCTCTCAGGTCTACTCTCCCCACAAACCCCAATATTCCAATGAAAACATAGCCAGCTTAAACCAAGAGCAGATAACAGTTAATTCCAATCCCAATAACAAGAACAAAATAGGTGGTGGAAGCAGTTTATCGGCAAAAAATGAATAATCAACTCTTTTCAAGCTTTTCGGAACCAGTAACATACACCAAGTAAGACAACGACTGCAGCACAATGGGAAGTGAAGTTGTGGCAAATAGCACTAAATAGGCTGTGCGGTATGTTAAAGTCAGCTCTGTGACACCAACGCACAGCAACAGGCAATGTTCTGAGTTAAGTTCATTTCGGGGAAGAGGGTCTGTCCAAAGGGGAAACTGGTACATATCAATCTTCATTTGGCCGCGCCCCGCGACCCGACGATTCCTTCGCTCGATGTACAGCCCTACACTTCACCTCCTTTCCGCACATTTGCATAGGAACCGACGCCGGCATCGTACACGTGGCCAAACGCTGCTCTGAACGCACACACTCAGTTTGTCCGCTCGCAATGGGCTCTTCGCTGTTGTTGTAGGCTGGAACCTTCCTTCTTGACCACTGTCAACATTTAGAAAACTAATACTTCACGGAATAATCTAGGTAAAGAGGTACAAATTGACATGCATGCTTGAAACCTCATTGTGTTTTACTGAAGTCCAAAAAGGAGCACAAAATAACTAACAGATAGTTCTTCGCAATATACAACAGCGACAGTTACCATAAAAGATGATTTTTAGCAAAGACTATGATCTTTTAGCAAGTTCTCAATACGTCGGCCGTCATTCGTCAACAATACCTGTTCTTCAAGGGACGCTGTTATGAACAACACTTTACAACATATCAGAACATATGGCGAGAAACTGCAGCCGGATGTGGTCTTTTAGCGTCTCTATGACGTCGGGCGATCGCGGAAGACTTGCGACTTCAGATATTCCCACAACGAATATTCACACAGATAGAGGTCTGAAGATATATGAGATCAAGCGCGGAAGTGGCGGCTCAACACGGGACCCTCACCAAACGATATGTGCAAGAGACTTTTCGTAAGTGTAGCAAAATGCCGTGGAGCGCCATCCTCCGTAAATGTCGTACCTTCCGGGAGGTATTTATCAGCGAGGTTAACGATGATGTGATTCTTTAACATATCTGCGTATCTCACACCCGGCGCGCTGACAACTTCAAAAGCAACACTCCGCTTTTCCTCGAAGAATCATGTGGTAAATCCCGACCACACCATGATTTGTCGTCATGTAGCGGGATTTTCACGACAGTTCTAGGATTTTTAGTAGCCCAGATCCTGCAGTTGTGGGTGCAGACACACCCTCGAAGTGTGAAATGGGCCTCGTCGGTCCACAACGCCTTAGACAACCATCCGTCATCTTCCCCCATTTCTTCAAGTACCCACACCTAGAATGCTGTGAAATACCGATGTCCGCAGCTCGTGGTCGTGCGGTAGCGTTCTCGCTTCCCATGCCCGGGTTCCCGGGTTCGATTCCTGGCGGGGTCAGGGATTTTCTTTCTCTGCCTCGTGATGACTGGGTGTTGTGTGATGTCCTTAGGTTAGTTAGGTTTAAGTAGTTCTAAGTTCTAGGGGACTGATGACCACAGCTGTTAAGTCCCATAGTGCTCAGAGCCATTTGAACCATTTTTGAAATGCCGAGGCGACATCCGACTTCACGAGTGCTAACTTCACCACGCGGAGATGAACCCGCCAAAGTCAAAATTTCTTCTTGAACTGTCTGAGCAACAGTAGGACTTGTGTGTGGTTGCCCACTAAGGGGCTGATCCTCTAAACAACCCATGGTTTCGAACTTCGTGATCAAAAAAATGGTTCAAGTGGCTCTGAGCACTATGGGACTTAACATCTGAGGACATCAGTCCCCTAGAACTTAGAACTAGTTAAACCTAACTAACCTAAGGACACTACACACATCCATGCACGAGGCAGGATTCGAACCTGCGACCGTAGCAGCAGCTCGGTTCAGAACTGAAGCGCCTAGAACCGCTCGGCCACTCCGGCCGGTTTTAGTGATCATTTTACCTATTCGAATACCCTTGTTATGGCGATAGGATCGTAAAGATGCAGTAGTGGATTCCGCATAATGGTTGTAAAGCTTCACTAATAGTGTTTTTTCTGGTAAAGTCAACACGCTGCGACTGCTGGCGCGTCTGACTCATTACAGCTCATTTCATATAAGCATCTCATGCGGTGTCACTAACGTGCTGCTGTACAGCGCCCTCTGTTGGCCAGTTCTTGCACTCATTGTTGGTTTAACTAAAACGGTATGTCATGTGTGCCACTTTTTACCTCTCTACCTATGTTACTCCGTGAATTAGTACGATTTCAAATGCTAACGAACTTCTGGATCATGTTGTACATCCAGTACAATTTCCTACTCTGGGGAGGCTGTCATTGTTGTGCATTATTTCAGTCATTTCGCCGCACGGGGTAGCTGCGCGGTATCACGGTTCACGCGGCTTCCCCCGTCGGAGGACGAGTCCTCCCTTGGGCATGGTATCTGTTGTCCTTAGTGTAAGATTAAGTAGTGTGTAAGCTTAGGGACCGATGACCTCAGCAGTTTGGTCCCATAAGAACACACCACAAAATTCCAATTTTCATTCGCTTCCTTGTACACTACTGGCCATTAAAATTGCTACACCAAGAATAAATGCAGATGATAAACGCGTATTCATTGGACAAATATATTATACTAGAACTGACATGTGACTTAATTTTCACGCAATTTGGGTGCATAGATCCTGAGAAATCTATACCCAGAACAACAACCTCTGGCCTTAATAACGGCCTTGATACGCTTGGGAATTGAGTCAAACACAGCTTGGATGGCGTGTACAGGTACAGCTGCCCATGCAGCTTCAACACGATATCACAGTTCATCAAGAGTAGTGACTGGCGTATTGTGACAAGACAGTTCCTCGGCCACCATTGACCAGACGATTTCAATTCGTGACAGATCTGGAGAATGTGCTGGCTAGGGCAGCAGTCGAACATATCCTGTATCCAGAAAGGCCCGTACAGGACCTGCAACATGCGGTCGTGCACTATCCTGCTGAAATGTAGGGTTTCGCAGGGATCGAATGAAGGGTAGAGCCACGGGTCGTAACACATCTGAAATGTGTTCAAAGTGACGTCAATTTGAACAAGAGGTGACCGAGACGTGTAACCAATGGCACCCCATACCATCACGCCGGGTGATACGCCAGTATGGCGAAGACGAATACGCGCTCCCAATGTGCGTTCACCGCGATGTCGCCAAGCAGGGATGCGACCATCATGATGCTGTAAACAGAACCTGGATTCATCAGTAAAAATGACGTTTTGCCATTCGTGCACCCAGGTTCGTCGTTGAGTGCACCATCGCAGATGCTCCTGTCTGTGATGCACCGTCAAGGGTAACCGCAGCCATAGCCTCCGAGCTGATAGTTCATGGTGCTGCAAATGTCGTCGAACTGTTCGTGCAGATGGTTGCTGTCTTGCAAAAGTCTCCATCTGTTGACTCAGGGATCAAGACGGTCCGTCACAGCTATGCGGACAGCCGGCCGATATGGCCGAGCGGTTCTAGGTGCTTCAGTCTGGAACCGCGCGACTGCTACGGTCGCAGGTTCGAATCCTGCCTCGGGCATGGATGTGTGTGATGTTCTTAGGTTAGTTAGGTTTAAGTAGTTTTAAGTTCTAGGGGACTGATGACCTTAGATGTTAAGTCCCATAGTGCTCAGAGCCATTTGAACCATGCGGATAAGATGCCTGTCGTCTCGACTGCTAGTGATACGAGGCCGTTGGGATCGAGCACGCCGTTTCGTATTACCCTCCTGAACCAATTGATTCCATATTCTGCTAAAAATCATTGGATATTGACCAACGCAAGCAGCAATGTCGCGATACGACAAACCGCAGTCGCGATAGGCTACAATACGACCTTTACCAAAGTCGGAAATGTGAAGGTACGCATTTGTCGTCCTTACACGAGGCATCACAACAACGTTTCACCAGGCAACGCCGATCAACTGCTGTTTGTGTATGAGAAATCGGTTGGAAACTATCCTCATGTCAGCACGTTGTAGGTGTCGCCACCGGCGCCAACCTTGAGTGAATGCTCTGAAAAGCTAATCATTTGCATATCGCAGCATCTTCTTCCTGTCGGTTAAATTTCGCCTTTGTAGCATGTCATCTTCATGGTGTAGCAATTTTAATGGCCAGTAGTGTATTTCTCCAACGTGCTGCTCGTGGGTTGTTTTCCTCAGGTAATGACGTCGGTTTCATTTTTTAGTTCTTGCGACTGCACCTCGCCGGCATCACGGTGACCAACCGTTGACCCGCAGAAAAGCCGGGATTCAGCGGGCCTCAGGGCCTGCCTTCCACAACAATTACCGGCCCCGTGACGCAGGCAGGCGGACGCCCCCCGCTGTGCCTCAGTGGCCATTAATCCGCCCGGCGGCCCCAGCGGACATCGATTTCCGACCTCTCCTCTGGTCTTGCCTTCCAGCCCTCAGCCCGGCCAGTGCCTCCTCGGATGAGCGCCTTAATTCCCTGGGCCACGGCAGCAAGTAAGCTGGGCGGAAGAAACGAAGCTAGACTGCGGACGTTCCGGCTCACGTTGCTTTCTCCGATCCAGCCTGCGTCATTATCTGCTACTTTCTTCGTGGGAATAGTAAGCCAACCAGTGTGCAGGTGATTCTCTCCGCAATGACCAGTTCCTAAAAAAAAACACTCTAGGTTTCATCGTCAACAGACAAAGAAAAATCAAATAATTTTAATGTAAGGTAGTCAAGGATCCTTCAACTTCAGAGCTAGCAACAAAGGTTTTTCTTAGTAAACATATCTATATCGAATACTGTATAAATAAAGCAGAAGATGAACCCGTTGTAAGACAAATTAAATAGCAAAGCAATAAAATATTGAAAATTTGAAATAAAGAAACTGAGGAAAGAATTAAAAATTAACAATGGGCATACGAATATTTTCTGCAATAACTTAATGTTCAAGCAAGAGAAAGCCATACACTGATGACAAATACACCAAAATCTCTAATAAAAATGCTCACTTATATTGGTGGGATAAATTTGTAGAACACTTACGTATGCAGAAAAAGACTTCGCTTTCAAATTATTAAAATACTTAAATATGTATGCTAAAAATTTACCACAAGTAAATTTAATAATTCATGAACAATAGAATTTTTTGGTGTAACTCAAGGCAAGTAGCCATTACGAAAAAATAACTGACTGTGTTAACACAGATTTAATTTGAATACAAAGTATGGAAGATGTAATTAAAACCAAAAATGCAAGAAACGCCAAAAGCTGACGTGATTAATGTACAGCTGATTCTGTGTTACTGCTTAAGTTTAGAATTTTGTATCTGATCAATACCTGTTGACTAAACACTAAAATTTTTAAAGCATGGTTTGCTACAAAAGTGGTGTCGCTGTTTAAAAATAGGGGTTTTCTGCCAAGCTTCAGAGTATGGAGGTATCAAAATCGTAAACACAGCTTATAAAATATATTTAGATGTATTTAATAGTAGATTAAAGATTGTTACATGAGTATTACCTCTAGAACAAAAACCGACTTCAAAAGAGGAACGAAGTTAGAATCGTATATTAACACCTTCAGCTGCTGACGGGCGTTGATATATATTAATGGGGACAGATGAAACTGTGTGTCCCGACCAGGACTCGAACCCGGGATCTTGCTTACATGGTAGATGATCTATCCATCTGAGCCACGGCGTGTGCAAAGAACATTGCGACTGCAGGGACCATCTCGCTCACGCCTCCCGCGAGACCCACATTCTCACCTTATATGTCCACACATTACATTCGTAGTATCCCTACTCAGCACACTCATTACTTGTGGAAGACATTCTTACCAAGTCCCGCAAGAGTTCGGGTAATATGTGTGTATCCGCACAGATGAAGGGTGTCATGGCCGGTATTGCCAGAACTATATACTTATATGGATATGGTGTCTGTTCTTTTGGTCATGTCCGGAAGAACAGACACTATATCCATATAAGTATATCGAAAGTGGAAGGTCTGGTAGCGATAATATAATACAGAAAATAAGAGAATTTAGTTGACCAACCTACCTGGTTTTCACGGATTTTGAAAAACCATTTGACAGGAGGCATAAAGAAAGCCCCTGGATAAATAACAGCAATACTTGGCTACCAAAATCACGTAATAAACTGTAAAATGCGCCTGTATAATGAAATTAAATTACACCTGACGTCTCCAATAACATTGGGGAAAAGATTTTGATAAACCAATGTGGAGACAAGGGTGTATTTTATTAAATATTCATATAAATGACCCCATCCGAAAATCGAAATATAGTTCACTAGAAGGATTCTTTTTTGGTGGTCATCGATCTTCTCACTGGTTTGATGTGACCCACCACGAATTCCTCTCCTGTGCAGTCTCTTCATCTCAGAGTAGCACTTGCAACCTACGTCCTCAATTATTTGCTGTATGTATTCCAATCTCTGTCTTCCTCTACATTTTTTGCCCTCTAGAGCTCCCTCTAGTACTATATAAGTCATTCCCTCATGTCTTACCAGATGTCCTGTCATCCTGTCCCTTCTCCTTATCGATGTTTTCTACATGTTCCTTTCCTCTACGATTCTGCGCATGACCTCTTCATTCCATGCCTTATCAGCCCAACTAATTTTCAACATTCGTCTGTAGCACTACATCTCCATTGCTTCGATTCTCTTTTGTTCTGGTTTTCCAACAGTCCATGTTTCACTACCATACAATACTGTGCTCCAAACTTACATTCTCAGAAATTTCTTCCTCATATTAAGGCTTATGTTTGATACTGGTAGACTTCTCTTGCCCAGGAATGACTTTTTTGGCAGTGATACACTACTTTTGATGTCTTCCTTGCTCCGTCCGTCATCGGTTATTTTGCTGTCTAGGTAGGAGAATTCCTTAACTACTTCGTGACGTTAAAATACTGATGTTAAGTTTCTCTGCTACATATCATTACTTTCGATTTACTCTCAATCCATATTCTGCACTCTTTAAACTGCCCATTCCATTCAGGAGAACGTGCAATTCTTCTTTACTTTCACTCAGGATAGCAATGTCATCAGCGAATCATATATTTAATATCCTTCCACCTTGAATTTTAATCCCAGTCTTGAACCTTTCTTTTATTGCCATCATTGCTTCTTCGATGTACAAATCGAACAGTGGGGCCGAAATACTACATCCTAGTCTTACACCCTTTTTAATCCGAGTACTTCATTTTTGGTCGTCCACTCTTATTATTTCCTCTCGGCTCTTGTGCTTGTTCTATATTACCCGTCTCTCCTTACAGCTTACCATATCTCCCTCCGAATTTCGAACATCTTGCACCATTTTACATTGTCTAAAATTTTAAAAATGTCGTAACGTGGGAAATACCCGGGATGAAACAAAACTGTAACAGAAGATCAAATTTTGCGACAAGTTCAGCACTTCAGTTACCTAGTAAGCTATATTTCTTTCATGGTAAGTGTGTAGATACTAAATTACAGACACAGAGATCACGTGTGGCACTATCAGTTAAACAATTAAAACTATACGGAGAGACACAAAAATGAAATTCCATAAGGTGATGACTTACATCTACATCTACATCTATACTCCGTGAGCCACCTTACGGTGTGTGGCGGAGGGTACTTATTGTACCACTATCTGATCCCCCCTTCCCTGTTCCATTCACGAATTGTGCGTGGAAAGAACGACTGCTTGTAAGTCTCCGTATTTGCTCTAATTTCTCGGATCTTTTCGTTGTGATCATTACGCGAGATATATGTGGGCGGTAGTAATATGTTGCCCATCTCTTCCCGGAATGTGCTCTCTCGTAATTTCGATAATAAACCTCTCCGTATTGCGTAACGCCTTTCTTGAAGTGTCCGCCACTGGAGCTTGTTCAGCATCTCCGTAACGCTCTCGCGCTGACTAAATGTCCCTATGACGAATCGCGCTGCTTTTCGCTGGATCATGTCTATCTCTTCTATTAATCCAACCTGGTAAGGGTCCCATACTGATGAGCAATACTCAAGAATCGGACGAACAAGCGTTTTGTAAGCTACTTCTTTCGTCGATGAGTCACATTTTCTTAGAATTCTTCCTATGAATCTCAACCTGGCGCCTGCTTTTCCCACTATTTGTTTTATGTGATCATTCCACTTCAGATCGCTCCGGATAGTAACTCCTAAGTATTTTACGGTCGTTACCGCTTCCAATGATTTACCACCTATGGCATAATCGTACTGGAATGGATTTCTGCCCCTATGTATGCGCATTATTTGTTCATTATACGGCAGTGAAACCTCGGTTATAAAGAGCAAATTTCTAGCTATTTTCAGGGAACTGAAATGATATCCTAACGGGTAGTCAGAGGTTGCAATACTTTGGACGGCTTTCCTAATGACAACACTAGCCACCGAACGGAATATATTTGTACCAAACGAAAAAATTAATATGAATATAGTGAAGACTGGAAGCAACATCTAGAATGAAGCAAAGAAATAAGGATTCTGAGTATGGCCTTCCAATACAAAGGAAAAAGGGACGAGGATCGGCCAGTTGACAGGTGGAACTGCGGCCAGAAAGTGTCGTAATACTTAATGCGCGAAAGGCGGGAAAAGAAGAGAAATAATAATATAAGTGCTCGACAAGGATTTAGTATATATTTCAGCGAAGATCGATTTTAGTTTTCAATAAAGCTTTCAACACACGGTTGTAACTAATAGTTCACTTAAAAGACCACTTGATCACTGTGTTTCAGCAGGAACTTGCACTTTATTGGTCATACATCAGACAACAGTCAACCTGTCCAGACAAGTATACAATTTACGTCAAACCGGAATATCGAATTAATATGACTCCTAACAACTACAATTCTTTTTTAAAATCAAATCTTTAATGTGGTCAATTTCCAAATAGAGTAATAGGAATATAAAGTATATTGTAATTTTGAACTGGTACATCACATAAAACAATATTTTACTAGGCAAAACAGAGATATTCAGGCCATTATTTAGTAACAATTTATGATATGTTGTAGAGCAACCCGGAGAACTAAGGGATCCACATAGTAGATTTCGTATCCTGGATCCTCTTTTCGAAAGCTACTGACGGAGGAATACAACAGAGGAGGAAAATTCTACATAGTTCTTCATCCGGGTTTCTCCTTAGGAAAGATGAATCTAACTCGTGCACTGAAGCAGTGGCACGAGAAAACGAGGAGTCTTGTTTCCAGTGTTAAACTTTTTATTATTCCCCAACGAGGCGTTTCACCTTTATTTAGGCTTCTTCTAACTGGCCTGCGGAAGAAAACCAAAATTCCATATTAGTGGCGTCACCCCACTTAGTGAGACAGGATTACCATAAAATATAGAAGAAGTTACTGGTATTTTGTCCGGATTACCAAGAAAATATAAAAGAACTTACTGGTATTTTATAGCGATGGGTACATGAGATACAGGACATAGAAATATCCCAGAAGGTAAATTTCTCTTTCAAGCCTTTAAAAACAGGACGCGGTGTTCTATAAATTTATAATAAAACACAGGATGATCGAAAGGCATTTAAAAAAATATGTAATCCTTTTGGTCCCTAAATTGACAACCCACACTAAACATAAGAAAGAAGCAGCCCATTACCTTATTACATCACGTGGCGCAGCCCAGTACAAACCAAAACCCAAAAGACACTGAGTTTGTTATGCCTGAACATTGCATCTCCATCGGCCATTCAATCGAGTATGATAAAATAATGCTGTCGGCCACTGTAATATCTTTTTTTGACTTCATTATCAAAGACTAAACTAGACTAAACTCCTCCCGAACAGGCGACGAAGGCCCAACGGCACCGACCGGCCGCCGTGTCATCCTCAACCAACAGGCGTCACGGGATGCGCATGTGGAGGGCCATGTGATTAGCACACCGCTCTCCCGGCCGTATATCAGTTTACGACACCGGAGTCGCTACTTCTTAATCAAGTAGCTCCTCAGTTTGCCTCAGAAGGGTTGAGTGCATCCCTCTTGCCAACACCGCTCGACAGACCGGATGGTCACCCATCCAAGTGCTAGCCCAGCCGACAGCGCCTAACTTCGGTGATCTGACGGTAACCGGTGTTATCACTACAGCAAGGCCGTCAGCTTTCATTATTAAAGAATCCGTGGAAATAACGACGGCTGAAAATCTGTTGAACAGTAACAGCGGATTCCAGTTTGATAACGCGTGTAATTCTATAATCTCCATGATTTGCCCAAGTCGGAGATTGACCAGCGCGCCGACGACCGCAGCGAACGGCTGTATCGAGAACAGTTGTCCCACCGGCCAAGGCGCTGACGCCGGATAGTGCGTTCCGTCTGTCAACTTGATTTCGACAGAGGCTCAGAGTACTCACAGCGTGATACACAGGATGTTAAGGAAAAGTCTACAATATTTTTGCAGGTGGTAGTGCCCACCGAAATAAGGGAAAAGTATCTAGTAAACATAAGCCCTAAAACACATAGCTTAAGAAAAAAATGGTAAAAATGGCTCTGAGCACTATGGGACTTAACATCTGAGGTCATCAGCCCCTAGAACTTAGAACTACTTAAACCTTACTAACCTAAGGACATCACACACGTCCATGCCCGAGGTAGGAATAGAACCTGCGACCGTAGTGGTCGCGCGGTTCCAGAACTGAAGCACCTACAACCGTTCGGCCACAGCGGCCGGCACATAGTTTAAGAGCAAAGAGCAATTGTTTATCTTCGATACTGTGGAACACATCTCTTCTAATGCAAGCTCTTCGGTTTCTATGATTTGGGAAGATGTTTCATTTTTTTTTTTTTTTTTGGTCATCAGTCTACTGACTGGTTTGATGCGGTCCGCCACGAATTCCTTTCCTGTGCTAACCTCTTCATCTCAGAGTAGCACTTGCAACCTACGTCCTCAATTATTTGCTTGACATATTACAATCTCTGTCTTCGTCTACAGTTTTTGCCCTCTACAGCTCCCTCTAGTACCATGGAAGTCATTTCCTCATGTCTTAGCAGATGTCCTATCATCTTGTCCTTTCTCCTTATCAGTGTTTTCCACATATTCCTTTCCTCTCCGATTCTGCGTAGAACCTCCTCATTCCTTACCTTATCAGTCCACCTAATTTTCAACATTCGTCTATAACACCACGTCTCAAATGCTTCGACTCTCTTCTGTCCCGGTTTTCCCACAGTCCATGTTTCACTGCCATACAATGCTGTGCTCCAGACGTACATCCTCAGAAATTTCTTCCTCAAATTAAGGCCGGTATTTGATATTAGTAGACTTCTCTTGGCCAGAAATGCCTTTTTTGCCATAGCGAGTCTGCTTTTCATGTCCTCCTTGCTCCGTCCGTCATTGGTTATTTTACCGCCTAGGTAGCAGAATTCCTTAACTTCATTGACTTCGTGACCATCAATCCTGATGTTAAGTTTCTCGCTGTTCTCATTTCTACTACTTCTCATTACCTTCGTCTTTCTCCGGTTTACTCTCAAACCATACTGTGTACTCATTAGACTGTTCATTCCGTTCAGCAGATCATTTAATTCTTCTTCACTTTCACTCAGGATAGCAATGTCATCAGCGAATCGTACCATTGATATCCTTTCACCTTGTATTTTAATTTCACTACTGAACCTTTCTTTTATTTCCATCATTGTTTCTTCGATGTACAGATTGAAGAGTAGGGGCGAAAGGCTGCAGCCTTGTATTACACCCTTCTTAATACGAGCACTTCGTTCTTGATCGTCCACTCTTATTATTCCCTCTTGGTTGTTGTAAATATTGTATATGGCCCGTCTCTCCCTATAGCTTACCCCAACTTTTTTCAGAATCTCGAACAGCTTGCACCATTTTATATTGTCGAATGCTTTTTCCAGGTCGACAAATCCTATGAAAGTGTCTTGATTTTTCTTTAGCCTTACTTCCATTATTAACCGTAACGTCAGAATTGCCTCTCTCGTCCCTTTACTTTTCCTAAAGCCAAACTGATCGTCACCTAGCGCATTCTTTATTTTCTTTTCCATTCTTCTATATATTATTCTTGTAAGCAGCTTCGATGCATGAGCTGTTAAGCTGATTGTGCGATAATTCTCGCACTTGTCAGCACTTGCCGTCTTCGGAATTGTGGGGATGATGCTTTTCCGAAAGTCAGATGGTATATCGCCAGACTCATATATTCTACACACCAACGTGAATAGTCGTTTTGTTGCCACTTCCCCCCATGTTTTTAGAAATTCTGGTGGAATGTTATCTATCCCTTCTGCCTTATTTGACCGTAAGTCCTCCAAAGCTCTTTTAAATTCCGATTCTAATACTGGATCCCCTATCTCTTCTAAATCGACTCCTGTTTCTTCTTCTATCACATCAGACAAATCTTCACCCTCATAGAGGTTTTCGATGTATTCTTTCCACCTATCTGCTCTCTCCTCTGCATTTAACAGTGGAATTCCCGTTGCACTCTTAATGTTACCACCGTTGCTTTTAATGTCACCAAAGGTTGTTTTGACTTTCCTGTATGCTGAGTCTGTCCTTCCGACAATCATACCTTTTTCGATGTCTTCACATTTTTCCTGCAGCCATTTCGTCTTAGCATCCCTGCACTTCCTATTAATTTCATTCCTCAGCGACTTGTATTCCTGATTTTCCCGGAACATGTTTGTACTTCCTCCTTTCATCAATCAACTGAAGTATGTCTTCTGTTACTCATGGTTTCTTCACAGCTACCTTCTTTGTACCTATGTTTTCCTTCCCAACTTCTGTGATGGCCCTTTTTAGAGATGTCTAATCCTCTTCAACTGTACTGCCTACTGCGCTATTCCTTATTGCTGTATCTATAGCGTTAGAGAACTTCAAACGTATCTCGTCATTCCTTAGTACTTCCCTATCCCACTTCTTTGCGTATTGATTCTTCCTGACTAATGTCTTGAACTTCAGCCTACTCTTCATCACTACTATATTGTGATCTGAGTCTATATCTGCTCCTGGGTACGCCTTACAATCCAGTGTCTGATTTCGGAATCTCTGTGTGACCATGATGTGATCTAATTGAAATCTTCCCGTATCTCCCGGCCTTTTCCAAGTATACCTCCTCCTCTTGTGATTCTTGAACAGGGTATTCGCCATTACTAGCTGAAACTTGTTACAGAAATCAATTAGTCTTTCTCCTCTTTCATTCCTTGTACGAAGCCCATATTCTCCTGTAACCTTTTCTTCTACTCCTTCCCCTACAACTGCATTCCAGTCGCCGATGACTATTAAATTTTCGTCCCCCTTTACATACTGCATTACCCTTTCAATATCCTCATACTCTTTCTCTATCTGTTCATCTTCAGCTTGCGACGTCGGCATGTATACCTGAAATATCGTTGTCGATGTTGGTCTGCTGTCGATTCTGATTAGAACAACCTGGTCACTGAACTGTTCACAGTAACACACCCTCTGCCCTACCTTCCTATTCATAATGAATCCTACACCTGTTATACCATTTTCTGCTGCTGTTGATATTACCCGATACTCATCTGACGAGAAATCCTTGTCTTCCTTCCACTTCACTTCACTGACCCCTACTATATCTAGATTGAGCCTTTGCATTTCCCTTTTCAGATTTTCTAGTTTCCCTACCACGTTCAAACTTCTGACATTCTACGTCCCGACTCGTAGAACGTTATCCTTTCGTAGATTATTCAATCTTTTTCTCATGGTAACCTCCCCCTCGGCAGTCCCCTCCCGGAGATCCGACTATTCCGGATTCTTTTGCCAATGGAGAGATCATCATGACACTTCTTCAATTACAGGCCACATGTCCTGTGGAGACACGTTACGTGTCCTTAATGCAGTGGTCTCCATTGCCTTCTGCATCCTCATGTCGTTGATCATTGCTGATTCTTCCGCCTTTAGGGGCAATTTCCCACCCCTAGGACAAGAGAGTGCCCTGAACCTCTATCCGCTCCTCCGCCCTCTTTGACAAGGCCGTTGGCAGAATGAGGCTGACTTCTTATGCCGGAAGTCTTCGGCCGCCAATGCTGATTATTTATCAAAATTTAGGCAGTGGCGGGGATCGAACCTGGGACCGAAGACGTTTTGATTATGAATCAAAGACGCTACCCCCTTTTTTTTTTTTTTGCATTTTGTTCGTTATTAATCGTTGTGTTTGGTCGTTGCGGACGTCGCGAGACATCCTGTTCAAGTTCGGTGGGTGATCGTTCCACTCAGTTTTTTTACGACAGAGGCCAACCGGCTATCTGACCGAACACGCTGAGCTACCGTGCCGGCCCCCTAGACCACGGGTAGATGTAGTATGGACCAAAACAGGAAAAAATGTTCAGCAAATGTGGATTCTACATTAAGAACTATGAGCATATGTCCAGTAGCAGTGATGTGTTTCACAGTAACAAATATGAACAAGTGCTCATATCTCTTAAGCTATACACTTTAGAGCCCACGCTTACTGGCGACCTTCTCTCTTTTTTTTCCATCTTCCTTCTACCAATATATGGAATGTTTAAGGGTTTACAGCAGAAGAAACACCTTTCATAATATCGAAGCTGAACAAGTGCTCATAGCTCTTCAGGTATGCATTTTGCAGCCAATGTTTACTAGACTTTTTTTCGTTTTGATGGATACTATCAGATCGCAAAACATTCGACATTTTTGGCGCCCTATGTATTGCGGAACAGAGGACGTATTCGGCAGTCATCGATGGTTCACCTGAGGATGACTGACAGGTTCCCAGTCGAAATGCCTTGGGTCGTAGTCGACGATGACCGGCTACAAGCACGAAATTCCTTCAAACAGCATTACAACAGCTGACAGCGACGGAGGCCTTATTGACGTATATCGGGTGACAGCTCAACGGTACAGTGGGCTTGCCGTTGGATTGGTATACACTGCACGCGACCAAAGACGGCTGGGGGGGACGTACAAAAGCCCCGAATCGAACCCAAGACTCTCGAAGACTGATTAGAATGTCATCCGATTGACGCACAATGAAACGCATCTCCTAGGAGGAAGTCTGGTATCACCAGGGCTAGGTCTGGGATCACCAAGGCTAACTGACGAGTAGTAGACCAGCGGCTTCATCTAGTTGATCGATCTGTTCGGTGAAGCATTAGCTGCTTGGATGCACATCTGATAGATGAATGGCACGGAAACAGCGCAAGACTGATGGAATGAGCTGCCAGCTGAACTTTGGACATAAATACCGGATAGCTGTAATTAAAGCGCAGCTACTCATGGAGATACAGTGTGGGCGAAACTTGGTACATATTCAGATTTTTAGTGCGGGGCTGATTTATACTTTAGTTCTGGTTTCCCCCCCCCCCCCCCCCCCCCCACCAGGTGCAAATCTGGCGCTGTGAATGCAAGAAAGACGAAGAGAAATGTTTCCATATATAATGGATTAGGAACCGGACGTGGCAGAAATGGTTAAAAAAGTGAGAAAGGTATAGTGTTAATTTTTTTATTGGGTCTTTCTCAAATTGTTCAATATGAGGACCAGAGACGTTGACGAAATGCTCCATTCTTAAAACAACGTGATCAACAGTTGCTCGCAACAGGTCCGGTGGAATTGCAGAACTTGTTCCTGTATACTGGCCTTTATATCAGGTACTGATCGAACAGTCATTGGCAAACGCATTCTTTTATATATCCCTGGAGGCAAAAGTCACATAGATTCAGATCAGGTAATCTTGCATATGGAAAAATATGGAGAAAACACTTTCGTGGGAGGTTGCATTGAGCAGATCTTTCACTGAGAGCGCGACATGAAGTGTTGCTCATGTTGCATGAAAACTGTGGTTTCCACAGAGTAGCGCTCTTCCAAAGCAGAATTCACTATTGTGCAGGGAGGTATCGACAACGTGCGTCACGCTACACCTAACAGAACCTCTCGGTGTATTCTCTTCAAAGAAGAACAAACGGAGAGTAACGTCCTGGTGAATCCACACCACACAGTCACATACAGCGAGAGCAATGGCTCTCTGTGCACAACACGCGGTCTGACAGTACTTCAAAGTCGGCAATTCTAGACCGTGTAGTGTAAAATGCGGCTCGTCACTCTATAGAATATCACCCTGCCGCATGTCATCAACTTCGATCCGTGCCAAAAACCGAAGAGAAACTTCAGAACACTGTTGCGGATCAGAAGGTATTATCAGTTGCTGCACCGTCTGTGTCCTGTGTGCGTACAAGTGTAAAGCAGACCGCAAAACATTCCGTTCCTCTGACCATGGTTTGGACAATTCTCATGACAATACACGAGCACCAGCACTGCTCGTGGCACGTGGTGCGTGGTCAATTACAGCTGTAAGGTGGCTATAATTTCGCACCTTACAAGCACTCATCCACATTCATTGCCGTGCTCTACAACCACATTAGGTATTATTTGATAGTAGTACATCGTATATGTGGTGTCACCGCCAGACACCACAGTTGCTAGGTGGTAGCTTTAAATCGGCCGCGGTCCCTTAGTACATGTTGGACCCTCGTGTCGCCACTGTGTGATCGCAGACCGAGCGCCACCACAAGGCAGGTCTCGAGATACGGACTAGCACTCGCCACAGTTGTACGGACGACATAGCTAGCGACTACACTGACGAAGCCTCGCTCCTTTGCCGAGCAGATAGTTAGAATAGCCTTCAGCTAAGTCAATGGCTACGACCTAGCAAGGCGCCATTAGTAACATTGCATGTATCTAAAGAGTCTCACTTGTATCGTCACAATCTCCAGATGTACCAAAAGGATGGATTAAAGTTATTCCAGAAGCTACGTACTTTTCTTTATAGTATTCGTTACGTATCCTGTTTCAGATCTCACGCCCTCCTGCTTTAACTTAGCGCGTGCCTTTCGGCTTCCTCTCATTGTGTCTAGGCTGTCTTGTCTAGACACAACAGTATATATGAATATAAAGGACACTGACATTGTCATCTACGACTTGCAAATAATTGTTAATGCTTATTGCATGAAAGGTGACGGAGTGTCTTTATTATAAAAACGGCGCCTAAACTAGTAGATGTTGGAACGCCAGTGGAAATGAAACGGCTGGCGGAACTGAAGCCCTGGGTGGAAGGCCCACACAGGTGTGTTCAAAAATGTGTGTGAAATCTTATGGGACTTAACTGCTAAGGTCATCAATCCCTAAGCTTACACACTACTTAACCTAAATTATCCTAACGACCAACACACACACCCATGCCCCAGGGAGGACTCGAACCTCCGCCAGGATCAGCCGCACAGTCCATGACTGTAGCGCCCTAGACCGCTCGGCTAATCCCGCGCGGCACACAGGTGTGTTGGTCATGCTTAAACCCAGGAAATAGCAAGGTGGACGTCGTAGCACCTAAGCGCTGGAGCACAATAGAATCGCGACCGGCCGGTTTGTAGCCGAACCAGAAGGATTATACTTCGGAAACGCTGAAAATCTTGGACGCAGGTGAGAGGAACGAAGAAGCGGCACGTCGTGAACCACGCAGGCTGGGTTATTTCCAAGGATTTTTACTCAGAAGCGCACCATTGTACGAGTATAGGTTTTTCCTCGCAAACGTTCCGTGCTGGACGACAAAAGACTAAAATATGGTTGGTCAGCGTTCGGAAGAATCTGTAGAGAGGGAGAATATTCCGTGGTTTCGGGAATATGAGTCGTTTTCGTGGGTTATGGTGGGGAGCCTAACCTTTTTGGGAAGCCAGCGGTGGAGAGACGAGGTCTTCAGTTGTGAGCGCCCGTGTGTGACGGTCGCCCGATATCAGCTTTTGTTGGTACAGACAAACTTGCTGTCTTTGCTCTCAGTAGATTTTATAGTTAGAGCAGTTAGGAACTGTACTGTTGCGAAGCTATACGATTCTGGACTTCAACTCCGGGTTGGAAGTCGTCGGTGAGTACGCAGCGTTAAGTGATTGAGAGCACTTCTTCTGCCTATACCTACGTTGAGACGTTATTAACTCCGTCCTTGTGGCTGGGAATTCGCGTTTCTCGTCTGTAGAACACAGAGAGGAGAAGACAGTATTAGGGTGTATTAGTCAGAGGACCGCCTTCTGCCGTCCTAGTGTTTGAAAGAGTTTTATTTTGTAACTGGAGTTCTTCCATTGATGCAGATATGTAAAAGAACCAGCACGCCGACGCACCAGATGCAGTACATACGGTGATACCGCAGATTGCTTCGGCTTATTAGGGCTATAAAGCTAAACAACTGAAATCACATTGGTTTATTTCCACTGAGGTTCCACACCACTGTAGATCATCTTTGAAAGTAGTGTCTTCTAGAGTTTTGAACGTAGATTATGTCAGTCATTTCGCGTTATTTATGTTAGATAGCGTGGCCATAAAATGGGGCAGAGTTGGGCAATTCACAATAATTTTACTTAGGGAATATAGACATTCGTCATAAAGGGTGCTTTTTTTAAATCTGCAATAAACGTATAATAAGAAACAACGTTTGTGATTTAGTAGTATTAGTTGCCTTCATGATTCATTTATGTTTTGATTGTAATTTATGGAATTAAGAGATCCTAAGATCTGCTTCAGGGGGTAGTCACACAGGGCCAAATCATCACTTTACCGTTTATTATTTTCCGTTGTCCACACTCATTTTACATCCGCCGGGAGTAGCATCTTGGACAGCAATATCAAGCTCCCCAGTTACATCCACTGGGATAGGATGCCTTTCTCTTCCATGTGCCGCAACAAGTTCACCAATGCTTCCGAATTTTCATTGCTGAGAGAGGTGGCGCAGTGGTTAACACACTGGACTCGCATTCGGGAGGATGACGGTTCGAACCCGCTTCCAGCCACCTTGATTTATATTTTCTGTGATTTCCTTTAATCGCTTCAGGCAAACGCCGGAATGATTCCTTTGAAAGGGCGAGGCCGATTTCCTTCAAAATCCTCCCCTAATCCGACTTTCTGCTGCCTCCCTAACGACTTTGTTTTCTACGGGACTTTAAACACTAATCTCCTTCTCCTCGAATTTCATTATCATCCTTCTTAAATCATTTAATGACAGCACGCCTCTCCTCAGATCTTTCAGCCGGCGATATCTGTCAGTGTAGCACTGTAATTGCGGTCGTTCACATACAAACAGTTTCACTGACAGCGCATATTCTCTCTTCGCGATAGGCATACTGTTCACTCACGTTACGGCTTGTTAAACGACAGCAAGGATGTCATACCGACTTACTAACAGTGTGGAGTACCAGCTTTGCACCTGGTGGCCGTAACTGAAACTGAAGTTTTCCCATTGTAAGTCGTTTCCGATTTAACGCATGAGCATATCTACCAAGTTTCACTGCCATACATTAATTACAGCCCACGCTGCACCTCCGTGAGCAGCTGCACTTTAATTATAACCACCCGTTACTTGCTTCAGCCGGAGTGTTGTGACAGGGGCTTGGTTCTCATCACGAAGCTGGCTGTGAAACTTTGTTTTGCTACAGAACGTCGCAGCCCAGCCCCACCGCTACAGTATAGTGCTGCATTGCAGAATGCTATGGGAATACCACCGCAGTGCCCAAACACTAAGTTACGGAGGTGGCTGGCTCCCATACCTAGAACGATGCCGAAACACAGTTAAGGGCTTCACTATTGGTGGATGAAAAACTGTCATTAGCATCGTTTACTTTAACGATCTTGCTTCCCATAATTAATTAATGGCAGACTGGATAGGACAGAGGGCCTCGAATTGTATGTATAAATGGGTATACTCCATTGAAGTCTGTATCTGTATCTGATGAAATTAATGTGCTTGATAGCAAATCCATAGAAGCAATTTTGATTAAAACCGTAGGACAGCGAAAGGTCTCACTTAAATTTCTTTTATCGACGTGTTTCACTTGACACGCACGGAATCCTCATAAATTAGGTAGTAAAGGACCATTACCTGAAAGATCATACATGTTTACTTTCATTTCAAAATTAAGTGTTAATTATACTTACGGCGGTAATGTTTGTTTCTTGTTACAGGTGTATAAGGAAATCCATGAAGTTCGTGTTCAGCTGTCTCTCAGTCAACACTTCCGGCACAAGCATTGTGTGAGCTATATCCTCCCCTCCCCACCCCACCCCCACCCCCTCTCCAGGAGAGAGGTTAGTGTGTTGTGTGGGCTAGAGGAAACCATACCATCAATTACTGTGCAGCGAAAGTTTGTGTCCCGTTATAGAAATAAAGCACCTGATCTCAAGCTAATCAGAACATGGATGGAAACTTTTTAGCAAAGGAGTCGGTTCAGAAACGGACAAGCAGCGGCAGACCATATGTTTTGGAGGAGACCTTGCGGGCGGTTCAAACGGCCTTCACGAGGTCTCCACAGAAATCGATTATACAAACGTCCCGGTAGCTTCAAGTGTCAAAGAGTAGAGTGCATACAGTGGTTCGCAATCACCTTATATTGTATGCGTTCAAGGATCAAATTCTTCAGACATCACAACCAGATGATCGCTCGAACTGTGAACAATTTGCAATGGACATGCTGAATCGCTTGAATGACGACAATGGTTTCTTGAAGCGTTAATATTTTTCCGATGATGATACATTTCATGCTTGTTGCTCAGTTAACCGTCACAATGGCCAGATCTGGGGACCATAAAATTGACATGTCGTACGAGAATACATTCGGGACAGTCCAAAGTTTAAAGTGTGGTGTATATTAATGTTTGATCGAGTAATTGGCCAATTTTTCTTCCTTGACAACAATGTAAATGGATCTGTTTACCTAAGTATGTTGGTGAATTATGCCGTTCACCATCTACAGAATACGCAAGACACTATAATCTTTCAGCAAGATAGCGCCTCTCCCTATTGACCTCTAGAAGACCGCGTTTTTCTTAATGAAACCTTCTCCAACAGGTGAACTGGCAGACATGGTCCAATTCCACGGCCTGACGTTACCCCTGAGATTTCTTTCTAAGGGGCTATGTGAAATATACAAAACAGCAATTTCTGATACTGTGAGACTGCATCAACGGATCAGAGATGCCATTGGCCAAATCACACGAGACGTGTGAAGGCGGAGCGTCTGTGTCCGTGGAGTATAAACGTGTCGTGTGGGAAGTGAACCATCAGTTCATAGGCATGCTTTTCGTAGGCGGAACACTGAATGTGCACAGGTATATCAGCCTCTTAAAAGACCATCTTCCACGGTTGCTAGAAGACGTTTCTCTGTAGACTAGGAGAACGTGAGGTACCAACACGATGGCCGTGAAGCCATTTTTTGCACGGAGTACTATAGCATGTCTTCATGAACTGTCTCCAAATCATTTGGTTGGACGCAGGGGACCTGTATCCTGGCCGGCCCGTTCCCCTGATGTGACGCCTGTGGACATTCTTTCTGTGGGAAAAGCTGAAAGACGCTGTCTGCAATTACATACCAACTACACCCGATGAAATGCAACGACGCATTACTGCAGCCTGATCGCACACCTCCACTGAAATGTTAGCACGTGTGCTGCAGTCGTTCGATACCAGACTGGAAGCGTATACTGGTGCTGCGTGTGTTGATTATGAACACAACCTGTGATGGTCAGTTGCCTCGTTACTGGCCAGAATACACATAACTAGTCTATGCACTTGTGTGTTCTTTAGTGCGCTACCACAGGCATCGTACAAGTGCCGGTGAGGGAACTTTTCAAAATAAGAAATTTCGTTAACTACTCGCACTAGAATCCCGAACGAACACCACTAGCATTCTGATTCACCCCACTTGAAGTCTGTTAGTCATTTAAGAAAGTGTATATTTGCACAAAAATACAGTTTCTAAGTATTATTACAATCTGTTTCTTAGCTGACAATATGTGCGCCTGACTACAAATCCATCCTGTGAAAACAGTTCATCAATAGCATTTTCCACAACCCGCAACACTTGCGTGGAAGTTTTAGGTTATTCACCCTGTATAGCGTTTGTGGTGGGCCTGATAGTCACCAGGCGAATCATCAGAAACTCCTGATTTCATATGTCTCCGTTTGTAACATCGAAAAATTACACTAATAGAATTCAGTTTTTTATATTATACCAGTCGTTTCATTTAGAAACAAAAGAACAAAATTTAGCAACAAGCGAATAAAGTAAACTGTTACCTGCTCCTACAATGGTTCATTTCGTAAAGAGACAATTGTAACTGTAAGGAGCTCATCACCTAGAGTCTTAGTAGGTCTGTTTGGAAAAATAACACCTTTATAAAATTACTGTATTCCCCATGAACCATGCCACGTTGTGGTAGCTTACGTACATCTACTGTGCGTGCAACCACAACGGGGGAGGGGGGGGGGGGGTATTTGTTGTAGAAAGGCCAGACACCGACGTGGATCCTGAGGAGGGGCAGCAACCTGTTTACTATTTGCCTGGACAGCAGTCTGGATGATTGACTGATCTGGATATCCTTCTTCTGGTACTGCAAATGGCTGAAAGCAAGGGTAAGCTACACTACTTATTTTTCCTACGGGCATGCTGCGCTACTGCTTGGTTGGATGAAGATAGCATCCTCCTGAGTAAAATATTCCGAAGGTAAAACAGACCTACATTCGGATCTCCATGCAGGTAATACTCAGGAGAATGTCGTCATCAGGAAAAACAAAACTTCCATTGAACGAATCCAAGTGTAGAACGTTAGTTCAGTTAAAAGGTGAGTAGAGGTTTATAAATACAAAATCAATAACGAATAAAGAAAAAGTACTGCGGAAAGCTACTATGAACAGCATAGTGAGCCTATTAACGTAACCAACACGCACAATATTAGCACTGTTTTATATGCAAACTTCGTAGCAAATAATGAAGAGAGTGAGGGAATGTACGATAAGGCAAAAGGAATTATTCAGATAATTAAGGGAAACATCATGAGGGAGATTGGAATTCGACAGCAGGGAACGGTATAGACTGGGGGGGGGGGGGGGGAGGGGGAAGGAATGAAAGAGGAAGCCGCCTGGTAGGATTTTGGGCAGAGCGTCATTTATTCATCGCTTTGTCATAGTTTAAGACTGTGGATTGTGCACACAGATTATTGTTTAAGAATTGCAGATTAATAATACATAAACTGCAGAACTGTAGGAAATTATCGAAATGAGGCTTGGGTAAGTTAAGAAAACCGGAGGCTGTTGAGATTGTCAGAGGTATCATTAGCCAACGATTGACTGAAACAAGTGTATAAATACAGTAGAAGATGAGTGGGTAACTCAGCGAGATGAAATAGTGAAGCAGCAGATCATGTTATGATGCGAGTCGGTACCCATTATGTTCTCAGAAGCCAATGTTACATTCTAGTTGCTAATGATAAATCGACGGAAGATGGCCAAAGGGATCAGTCACCGTAGGAATCTGGACAAGGAAGCAAACGATCAGTTCACACAAGGGAACTGTAAATAAATATACTGTACTAAACTTTTGTGAGAAGAAATGCTACACTGTTGACAACTTGTAGCTGCCGTGACTAGCTAAAAGCAGAGGCCCATCATAAGCGTGCTTCTAAGTACAATGAATGTCTGCTGGTAGAGCTAGCTATCAGCAACCCGGCGTAACGTTTGACACCAACCAGCGACACAGAAGTAACCTCGACTAGATGCAGTATCGGGGCGCCGGCTTCTGCAGTATAAGTAGGCTACACACATAAAAAGACAAACCCCAGTGGAAGTTCTTGGATGACACGGGAGAACTGAATATAATTGACAAAAGGAGGAAATGCCAAAATGGAGCAAATGAAGCTTTAAAGATTAATCAAAGAGTCCTTCAAAGAAAATGGTAGTGGCTGGATTAATATCAAGAGCTCATACGGAAAACCAGTATTAAGCAAAGAAGGGAAGCCTGAAAGGTGGAAGAAATGTATACAACGTAATGAACTTGCAGGCTATATCATGGAAAGCGAATAGGAAGTAGATGAAGACGAGATGGGAGATAGGATACTGAGAGAAGAATTTGACAGAGCACTGAGAGACCAGAGTTGAAACAAGACCACTGGATCAGACGACATTCCATCTAAACTAGTGACGTCAATGGGAAAGCCAGCCGTGACGAAACTATTACACTGGTGTGCAAAATGTATGACACATTGAAAATAACCTCACACTTCAGAAATAGTTTTGTAATTTCAGTTTTAAAGAAACCAGGTTCTGACTATTGTGACTATTACCGGACTGTCAGTTTACTGAGTCATGGCCACAAAATACCGACACGAACCGTTTACAGAAGGACAGGATGCTGGTAGAAGCCAACCTTGTGTGGAAGTTCAGTTTGGGTTCCGGAGAAATGTAGGAATGCGCAAGGCACTACTGGTCCAACGACTTCTCTTAGAAGACAGGTTGAAGTAAAGCAAACTTGTGGTTATAGGATGCGCAGATTTAGAGAAAGTTTTTGAAAATGTTTGCTGGAATATATTCTTTGAAATTCTGAAAGTGGTACGACTAAAATACAAGTACGTAAAGATTAGTTACAACAAGTTGTGAAATCAGGTTGCTGTTGTATGGGTCGAAGGACATGAAAAGGGAAGAAGTGATTGAGAAGGGAGTGAGGCAGGTGTGTAACATATTCTCTATGCTGTTCAGTCTGTACATTGAGCGGACAGTAAAGGAAACCGGGATAAACGGAATTAAGTGTTATGAAGATGAAATAAAAACTTTGAGGTTTGCCGATGACGTTGAACTGTCAGAGACAGCAAAGTACTTGGAACAGTTGAACGGAATGGACAGTGCCTTGAGAGGAGGATATAAAATGAACATCAACAAAATAAAAAAAGGCTAATGAAACGTACTGGAATTAAATCAGGGGATGTTGAGGGAATTGGATTAGTAAATGAGACACTGAGAGTAGTAGGTCAGTTTTTCTATTTTGGACAGCAAAATGACTTGTGGCGGCCGAAGTAGAGAGAAAATAAAATGTAGACTGGCAATGGCAAGAAAAGCGTTTCTGAAAAATGTGTGAACATTGTATATAGATTTGTGTCTTAGGAAGTAATTAGTGAAAGTATTTTCTGAGCGTAGTCTTGTATGCAAGCGAAACGTGGATGATAATCCATTGAGGCTTCATTCGTTTATCTACTATTGAAGTATATTCCAACAATGGAAACAATGTTTTGAGCTTTAGTGTCATGACTTGCCGTTGGGTGCAGGTACTTGTACAGTAACGTAGAGTAGAAATGCAAGGGTCAGTGTGCATTACAGCTGCAGACAGTGAACATGGGTCTGGAAGAAGTGAGCAGGCTGTTACTCGCAAAAGCTGTTTTATCAAAACAAGCAGTAGTACTGATACTGCTCTTCGAGAGTTTCGACGCATTGAAGGAATACGGAGTGGTCCTCTTTGCGCGCCTGAGTTGAAGAACACGATTCGAAAGTTCGAATTAACTGGCGATTTTAGGATCGCTCCTGGAAAAGGCCGAAGGCTAAGCGCACCACGAATTATTGATGAAGTTAGTGTCGCCATGGCTGAGAAAGCTGGACGCAATGTGCGATCTTCGATCAGTGCACGACCTCTGTCATGACAGCTGACCATTCCATCATGCAACGTTCGCAAAGTGCTGCGAGCAATTGAGAAATGGTAACCGTACAAACTTCCAGTCTGTCGTGGAAGCAGTGGTCGTCACATTGAACGACGTTTATACCATGGAACTTAAAAATTGTACGCAATTAAAAAAATTTAACCCTTTCTCATTGTAGAAATAAAATTGTGTTTATTTCAATGGTTTATTCTTTATTTCTCTTCCGAGTGTCCTTACAAATGTTTCCACAGAGTTTCGTTGCCAACATTCACTCATTTCTCATGGGGGCCCTCTCAAGTAACGAAAGTTTCATTACAACAGTCCTTCACTTCTCAGGATGCTCCTGTCTTTTTGTACCCTGAGTATTTTATCCTTCATTACTACAGCAAATTCTGACAATGTTAAGTTTGTCAACGATGGAATGCGTATGTGTGCAGTAAGACGGGTATAAATAAGTAAAGGCATTGTTGTTTTGAACAATGGAATGATTATTTCTGTGGAATGGAAGCAAGGGGGAGCGCATGTCATTGTTAAAACTCGTTTATAAAGCTATCACTTGTATTCAGATCACTGTTTTCTACCTATGGATTTCATAAACTTTGTGTGTCTTCTCAAAATAAGACGATGAAACTGTAGCCACACTTTCGCACGTATCTGATAGTGTTGTACTCATATGAATGTCGTGTTTCGGTATGTGGCCCTTCATATTTGGTAGAAGACGCAGATCAAACATCATAACAGTACATGGTATGATGTGTAATTGTGATTTCAAACGCAGATAATTAAATGGAAGAGAAAACCCCTACCTCAACAGGAATGGCATGCTGAATGTAATATAGGTACTTGACTCCAGGACCAACAACGTTTGCCGCTTCTCGCATTACGAATGAATACTCATCTTCCAAATTTTTCCTTCCTCCATTAGTTAAGAAGATAATAAAGATAGATATCAATGCAGAAGGAATGCATCAATAAGGAGAAAGGTGGGAAAAAAAATATGTTCCTGACCTAGAGGCTTCCACACACTGCTGTTATTAGCAGGAGTTTATAAGTCACATGACAACTCTGTTGAAAGTTTGTGGGATGAAGACAATGGTCGCCCAATTTTCAGAACTGCAATGTCACTAGAAACATTCCAAAATTTTATCAAGGGTTATTTGATTTTATGACCATGAGATAAGGCTACGCAGACGTGAACAAGATGATTTTCCATTTATAAGGGATTTGTCGGAGAAATGGGAAGATATATTACCACTTATACAATACCATTATGTTTTGTTTCAGTAGATGAGACACCTTACAAGAGGAAATGCTGCAGGAGGTGCTGTAGAGAGAAGTACATCACTTGAATCTGTACCCTCCACATCTGAAGAAAATAATGCTAAGACGAAGAAGAGCAGCAAATGTCATATGTGGAAAAACTGGGAAAAAAAGTTCAATGAAGTGTGCTAACTGAAAAAGGGTTCACTTTCAAGAAACCTCTCACATACAAATCTAAATCTTTTGGTAAAAGATAGGCATAGGGCGGTAAAAGCGCTCATGTCATTTTTATGTTCCATAATTGTACTGTTGTACTGTTCTCTTACGCAGTTTCAATGATTAATACATTAAACTATCTAAATTATAACTTTATTTATAATTTTGATGTAGAAATGTCTTAAAGTACATTTTCTGGGAACAGAAAAGAGCTGGGTGTTTTTTGACCCAAAGATCTTGAGTACATGCGCAAAATTAACGCAATAGCAGAATTAATAGCACCTGGAATAAAATTCGCTGGTTGCAAGTGATACATGAGCCATGTTTGGTAGAAATTGCTTCAGGCGTTCCGAGATGAGATCATATGTCATTTTCCCTGCACCCCACTCTTCTTCCCACATACGCGGTCGCGCACACACACAGGGGAAAAACAATTTTAGTACTACTGTCAATGAGCCTATCGACGCAAAAGCGTATGGATTCGTTACCAATATCGGTCTTTATCGAATAATCAGGAAAAATTTAAATCACTCCGTTAATCTACCTTCCCCTTCTATTTCTCCCTTCCTTCTTCCACGTGCTTCATTACACCTTGCTCCTCTTTCACCAGCCTCCTCACATCCTGTACCTCTTCCAGTATATACTCAATGTCCTTCTTTTATACCCTCTCTCTCTCTCTCTCTCTCTCTCTCTCTCTCTCTAACCAGCCTCTTCAAATACTGTTCCGCTTTCTCTTTCCCATTACCATTCTCCAGTTTCCACCTACCTCCTACACCCGCCCTTCTTCCAACTTTGCTCTGTCGGTCTCTTCCTCCCCTCCCTCTCTGACCATCTTATTGCTGCTCTCCGCTCTTAAGATGCTTTCCCCTCCATCTCTTACCCGCCCCCCCCCTCCTTTGTCCACCATATTTCAGCCTATCTCCTTCATTCACTCTCTATCCATCTCTTCTTCCCCCCCTCCCCCCCCTCTCACTGCACAATTCCTCCTTCCCATCTCTCTGCCCATCTCCTCCTCATCCATCTCGTCTCTCTCTTCCATTTCCTTCTTCATCTCTATGACATTCACAGCCTTCACCTGTCTCTATCGCCTCTGCCCCGTTTCTGCATCCCTTCCTTCCCCTCTCTCTGTCCACTTCCTCTAACGCCTTTCTCTCTTCCTCACCTCTCTGTCTATCTCCTCACCGCCTCTCTGTCCATCTCCTGCCCCACCTCTCTACCCATCTCCTCCTCTCGCCTTCTCCCTCTGTATACCCGCTTCCACTCTCTGTTTATCTCCTCCTCTCTCTCTCTGTTCATAGCAGTGTCACGTGGCGAGGACTGACTGCTAGTCAGGCACATGCAAGGTGCATGTAGTCTCAGTGAGCGTGCTGTCCGTGGGTAGAATGGGAATGGCGTGTAATGTATCTGAGTTTGACCGAGGGCAGATTGTGATGACACAGAGGCTCGACATGAGCGTTTCGGAAACTGCGCAACTTGTCAGGTGTTCGAGGAGTGCTGTGATGGGCGTCTTCAACACGTGGTGAAACCTAGATATAATCATGTCCAGATGTCGTGGGGTTGGGCGCCCACCCCTCATTGCAGATATCAGACATCGTAGGATGGGCATACTGGTAAAACAGGACAGGCAGCGAACTATGGCGGAACTAACATCAGACTTTAATGCTGGGCAGAGTACAAATGTGTATGAACATGCAGTGCACCAAACATTCCTAATGATGGGCCTCCGCAGGTGACGACCGATCATGTGCCCATCTCAACACCATGACATCGGCAACTAAGACTGCAGTGGGAACATGACCATCGGCACTGGACATTGGCGCAGTGGCACAGAGCGCAACTTGGTTTGATGAATCACGATAAAATCTTCATCATGCCGATGGGATGGCGCGAATTCGTCGTCTTCCAGGCGAACAGCTCCTTGGCACCTGCACTGCGGGACAGAGACAAGCTGGCGATGGTTCTATTATGTTCTCTGAAGCATTCACATGCGCATCCATGGGTCCAGGGGAGCTCGTGGGAGGCACCATGACGGCAAAGGAGTATCGTACACTGGTTTCAGACCACGTATACCCCTTCATGACTATCATGTTTCCTGACCGCAGTGGCATATTTCAGCAAGGTAGTGAGCCAGGTCGTAAGTCGGGAACATGATGGAGTGGTTCCAGGAACACAGTGGCGAGTTCCAGTTGATGTACTGGCTCGCCAACTCGTCAGATCTGAACCCGATCAAAAACATCTTGAATGTGATTGACCGTGGCTTTAGAGATAGGAATTAGGTGACTTGTGTGCACAGATGTGGTGCCAACTCCCTCCAGAGACCTACCAAAGACTCACTGCTTCTATGCCACTATGCGTTGCTTGTGTTATCCATGCCAGAGGTGGACATGCCAGCTGTTAGGTAGGGGGACATAATGTTCTGGCTAACTTGACGTTAGGCATGTAAGTAAAGGAAAAGAAAAGTTTTGAAGTTAAGTTCTCTGGAAGTCGCTAAGTGATCTCATTATCAAACAGTGGGTAACTATAGTCTGGCTAATTTGTGCTCTGTGTGTAAGAAATTATATATCCTGAAATGCTCAATGTAGGTACTGTCTCCAAAATGTGTGTGAATAAAGTTAATAGCAGAAAAATAATAAATTAAAATTAGATGCCTTTTGCGGCAGTTTTGTTGCCTGGACGGCGACAATGAAGTAAGCGATATTTTTTTTCTTTTTACCATTTTGTGGGAGATTTCAGCAACAATGATGTTCCATTAAGGTTTAAAATTATGGGTGAAATTTGTTGCAAGTCGCTATGTGCTCCCATTATCAGCCACCGTTGATGAGTGGTCATTTAGGCTGACCCCCACGCAAGGGAGCGTGGTTCGAATCTCGGTCCTGGCGTGGTGTTTTCCTTGGTGGGAAGACTCGTATGTGATACACTTAAGCCAGCGAGGCCAACTGAGGAGCTACTCTACAGAAGAGTAGCAATTCCTAGGTCAGGAAAACCGGGAACGACTGTGAGAGCTATGTACTTACCACGTGATCCTCCATACCGGATCTGATGACGCTCCTGACAGAGGATGACATGATGGTCGGTCGGGCCCGACTGGACCGTCTCAGGTTAGAACACAGAACTTTAAATACCTATCCACCCACCTTTAAGCGCGCTCTTTATCAAACACTACATGAATAGATTCTGTGTATTTGTACGCGGTGCATTACGCTTCTTTTTCACCCCCATTCTCACCTCTTTGGCAGCGAGGTGGCTCTCACTCACAGAAGGCTTCTTTCCGGATAGCAAATGATATGTGAACTAGTCTGACTGAAATCGATCCAATAATGTAGGAGGGGATGTTGAAACAGACATACATACATGCAAACAGGGGATATGAAAACCCTAGAAACAGAACAGATTACCATGCCTAATAAAGTGTAGGGAAACCGTTGGCATTCTCAAATCTCGGTATAGATAAATATAGTTCCCTTATGAGTTTTCAACGAAAGCTTACGCCATTCTTCCTGTAAAATAGTGGCACATTCAGGTAACGGTATAGAACTTCTTGTGAAACACACCCAGCTCTTTACTCAAACGAAGTGTTGAGTGCTGTCTCCATGGGATTTCAAATTGATTCCGTGTTTTTAGATTTCCAGAAGGCTTTTGATGCAGCACCTAACAAGTGGCTTGCAACCAGAATCCGTGCTTATGAAATATCGTCTCAGTTACGCTACTGGATTCGTGATTTCCTGTCAGAGAGGTCAACTAAATATCTAGGAATTACAACTACGAACAACTTAAACTGCGAAGAAAATGCTATGGGGGAGGCGAAGCAAAGACTGCGTATTTTTGGCAGAATCCTTAGAAAATGCAACAGATATAATAAAGAGACTGCTTACTCTACACTTGTCCTTTCCCTTTTGGAGTACTGCTGCGCGGTCTAAAATCCTTACCAAATAGGCTTAACGGAGTACATCGAGAAAGTTCAAAGAAGGGCAGCACTTTTGTATTATCGATAAATAGCGGACAGACTGTCACGTATATGATACAGGATTCGGTTTGGAGATCATTACAGCAAAGGCGTTTCTTCTTGTGGTGCAATCTTCTCACGAAATTTCTATCACCAAATTTCTCCTCCGAATGCGAAAATATTTTGTTGACCTCGACCTACACAGGGAGAAACGGTCATCACAGTTAAATAAGGGAAATCACAGCTGTGGAGGCCAGGGGACATGTGACAGTACACATTCGTGCCTACAAATCCTATCTTTGACGATGGCAGTTGAGTGAATAGTGGCTATATCGTCTTCGAAAACAGGAGCGCCATTGAGAAACTAACATTATACCAAGGGTGGATCTGATCAGCCAATAACATAACCCTTGGCAGTAACGCGACCTTTAAGAGTAACCAAGGAGCTCGTGGTATACCAAGATGGCTATACAAATCATCACCGAACCCCGCCATGCTTCACTCTTGGGACAGATACTCGGCTAACAAATTCAAAACCTTGTGCAACATAACACATCCGACCTAACGAGTTTTTCCATTGCTTGCCATGAGTGAGAAGTGTATAACTTGTCGTAGGATTGTTAGTTCCGAGGTGTGGTGTGAGGGTTGTTGCAGTTTCTTTTATGTGGGTGACTGTAGCGCCCTTCAGGCGGAACTAGCTAAAGCGAAACAAGATCTGGAAAGGTTACGGGGGGATAAGGGAAAAGAGGGCGGGGAAGCGACAACAGGTTATAGAAGAATAGGAATTGGACGTTCTCAGACAGTGTGGTTGTGAATGTGGAAAACAGGTTTTACCTGTTGTCACAGTTGTAAACTGATGAGCTACAAATAGATGCAAGTGTAGACACGACACGACAAACTTTCAAAAAGTGTTAGAAGAGTTAGAAGACAGAAAAAGCTGTGAAGAAGAAGAAAGGTTTGTTGTTAGGTAGTTCACATGGTAGAGGCATTGGTCAGCTGTTACAGGATGAACTAGGGCCAGGTTACCAGATGGCAAGTTTTTTAAACCTAGTGCCAGTCTGAGTTAGGTGATAATGTTGGTTCACTTTGCAAACACTTCACAAAGGAAGACGTCGTGGTAATAATGGACGGGGCGGGCAACAGCGTAGATGGGAACCCTAATTATTCCACTGAGAGTGACCTGATAAAGATAGCTTCAGTGACGAGACATACTGCTGTTTGGTTTGTGTCTGTTCTGAGGCGCCATGACAAGCCTTGTTTAAACTCTTCTGTTACGAGAGTTAATTTAGAGGTGGAACGGCTGCTTGGATCAGATACGCGGTCTCATATCAGTGTGGATCCTGTTGAGTCTATCCGCAGGTGGGACTATGCTAGGCATGGCCTTCACCTTAACAGGATAGGGAAGGGAAAACTGTCTGGGCTAATAGTAGATAACTTGGGGGGGGGGGGGGGGAGGGGGTGCACTGTCACAAATGATAGAGAACCAGTGTTTACAAGTGACAAATTTTCGAATGTGTGTGGATTCCTAAGGGACCAAACTGCTGAGGCCATCAGCCCCTACACTGCTTAAACTCGGTGAGGGGGGGTGGGGGGGGGGGGGTGGGAAGGGGGGCGCAATACGTGACATGGCGCCTCAAACCGAGCGGCCACTCCACTCCGCGCGGCTACAAGTGACAGATCAGCAGTCTTTTTTAGGGTAGGGAGGGCAGAAGCAAAACATGTTGAGAGAGAGGCTGAAATGACATTTACATTGATAAAACAGGCAGCCAGAAACCAAATATTAATGTACACAATTCATGCAGACAGCCTCTGATTGAAACTAGAGGTACTAAAAAATTGACAAGAAACTTAGGTTCATCCAATTGTAATTCAGACAGTGCACAAAATCAGTTTTCGTTATTGCATCAGAATATCCGAGGACTAAGGGGTAAGATTAATGAGTTGCTTATTTGTGTTGAAAAATTAGAGTTGCGCAACCAGTTGATATAATCTGCCTCTCTGAACATCATGTGAGCACTGGTTTCGATATGTTAAATGTTACAGGATTCAAGTTAGCTTCTTCCGTAGAGAAAATATGAAGGAAGGAGGAGTTGCCACATTTTTCAGAAGCTGTTTTGATTTCAAGAATACTGATATTAATAAATTTTGCTCAGAGCAGCATTCAGAAGCTTGTGCAACAGAAGTAGTATTTCAAAAGTCCTTTATAATAGTAGGTATACAGGGTGTTACAAAAAGGTACGGCCAAACTTTCAGGAAACATTCCTCACACACAAATAAAGAAAAGATGTTACGTGGACATAAGTCCGGAAACGCTTAATTTCCATGTTAGAGCTCATTTTAGTTTCGTCAGTATGTACTGTACTTCCTCGATTCACCGCCAGTTGGCCCAATTGAAGGAAGGTAATGTTGACTTCGGTGATTGTGTTGACATGCGACTCATTACTCTACAGTACTGGCATCAAGCACATCAGTACGTAGCATCAACAGGTTAGTGTTCATCACGAACGTGGTTTTGCAGTCAGTGCAATGCTTACAAATGCGGAGTTGGCAGATGCCCATTTGATGTATGGATTAGCACGGGGCAATAGCCGTGGCGCGGTACGTTTGTATCGAGACAGATTTCCAGAACGAAGGTGTCCAGACGGGAAGACGTTCGAAGCAATTGATCGGCACCTTAGGGAGCACGAAACATTCCAGCCTATGACTCGCGACCGGGGAAGACCTAGAACGACGAGGACACCTGCAATGGACGAGGTAATTCTTCGTGCAGTTGACGATAACCCTAATGTCAGCGTCAGAGAAGTTGCTGCTGTACAAGGTAACGTTGACCACGTCACTGCATGGAGAGTGCTACGGGAAAACCAGTTATTTCCGCTCCATGTACATCGTGTGCAGGCACTGTCAGCAACTGATTGGCCTCCACGGGTACACTTCTGCGAATGGTTCATCCAACAATGTGTCAATCCTCATTTCAGTGGAAATGTCCTCTTTACGGATGAGGCTTCATTCCAACGTGATCAAATTGTAAATTTTCACAATCATCATGTGTGGGCTGACGACAATCCGCACGCAATTGTGCAATCACGTTATCAACACAGATTTTCTGTGAACGTTTGAGCAGGCATTGTTGGTGATGTCTTGATTGGGACCCATGTTCTTCCAACTACGCTCAATGGAGCACGTTATCATGATTTCATACGGGATACTCTACCTGTGCTGCTAGAACTTGTGCCTTTGCAAGTACGACACAACATGTGGTTCATGCACGATGGAGCTCCTGCACATTTCAGTCGAAGTGTTCGTACGCTTCTCAACAACAGATTCGATGACCGATGGATTGGTAGAGGCGGACCAATTCCATGGCCTCCACACTCTCCTGACCTCAACCCTCTTGACTTTCATTTATGGGGCCATTTGAAAGCTCTTGTCTACGCAACCCCGGTACCAAATGTAGAGACTCTTCGTGCTCGTATTGTGGACGGCTGTGATACAATACGCCATTCTCCAGGGCTGCATCAGCGCATCAGGGATTCCATGCGACGGAGGGTGGATGCATGTATCCTCGCTAACGGAGGACATTTTGAACATTTCCTGTAACAAAGTGTTTGAAGTCACGCTGGTACGTTCTGTTGCTGTGTGTTTCCATTCCATGATTAATGTGATTTGAAGAGAAGTAATAAAATGAGCTGTAACATGGAAAGTAAGCGTTTCCGGACACATGTCCACATAACATATTTTCTTTCTTTGTGTGTGAGGAATGTTTCCTGAAAGTTTGGCCGTACCTTTTTGTAACACCCTGTATACGAGCACCTTCAGGAATTTATAATATCTTCATAAAAATTATCGAAGCTCTGCTGTCCCATCTCATGGTAAAAAAACAAGGAAATAGTGGTTGGTGGTTATTTTTATGTGGATTTATTGAAAAGCTCTGTCAGTGAACAATTATTGCAGTCAATAACATTATAATTCAATTTAGTTCCTACTGTGAACTTTGTTACTAGCATATGTAAATACTCTGAGGTTTCTGTTTATAATATCTTTGTAGACTAATCTAGGGAAAAAAGTCATATCACAAAACCCATAGTAAATGGGCTATCTGATCATGACATGCAGCATCTTGTGTTAAATGTTGAAACTCGTCAGGATAAAAAATCTATTACATCTGAGTAATAAATAATTCAAAAACTGAGAAATTCAGGAAATTGCTCAAAGATATGAATTGAATAGATGTTTACAATATTTCTGACTCAAATGGAAAATACAAAGCATTCATTAATAAAATTACCTCCACTTTTGAAATTTTTTTTCTATTAAAGGTAATTCAAATCACACAAAAGTCAAAAAATAAACCGTGTGTTACACAAGGAATAAAGATATCATGTGGTACAAAAAGGAGACTGTATCTACTATCTAGAAACAGCTCTGATTTTAGAATTGTAATGCATTACAAAGAATACAGCAAAATACTGAAGCGAGTAATCCAGAATTAGAAGCAGCTTTATTATGAGAAAAAGAGCAGTACATCAGGCAACAAAATAAAACCTATATGGGATATAGTGAAGACAGAGACATTTGGGTCCAAAAAGAAAGAGGAACAGATAGCTCTAAAAAAAAATGAGACTTTGGTAAAAAGTACATGTATTGTTGCAAACCCCTTAAACTAGTATTTCATTTCTGTTACTGACAGCTTGGAGTTATCAGGCTCTATGAACAGTGCAATGGAGTATCTGAGACCAGCCTTAAAAAATAACTTCAGTAAAATGGATATGACACGCACATCTCCCAAAGACGTAGCATCCACCATGAAATCCTTAAAATCTAAATATTCTAATGGGTATGATAACATATCAACGAAGTTAATCAAAGAGTGCTCATGCGGGTTCAGTTCTATCTTATTTGTGCAATCAATCTCTTATCAGTGGAAAATTTCCAGACTGGCTAAAATGTTCTGAATTTAAGCCACTTTACAAGGAGGAGTATAAAGATAACTCAAAAATATTTGAAAATATTGTGTTCAAGCATCTTCTTAAGCATCTGACTGCAAATAATATACTGTCCAAGTCACAGTTTGAATTTCGTAAGGGTTCTGATATAGAGACAGCTATTTACACTTACAGTGAGAACGTACTTAATTCATTCGATAGTAAATTAGAGGCTACTGGCATATTCTGTGGCTGTCAAAAACCCTTGACTGTGTGAACCACAGCATAAATTAGAATATTATAGTGTCGCTGGCAATGCTGCGAAATGGTATGCGTCTTATCTGTCTACCAGGAAACAAACGGTGTCGTTGCGAAATACCTGTGTAGTGAGCAGTCAGTAATCATATTACCTGTTCCCGTTTACCTCATTGTATTCACCTATTTAGACAATCTCCTGACAAGCGATCTGGGTAGTAAGTATTATATTCTAATATTTTATGTTTTTATTTTATACTTTCTGACATGTTTCACACCCACGAGGATCATCTAATTTTTTGGGTGTATGGAACTAAAACCGTATCTAATCTAATACTCGTAGTCCAGGTTTTATGTCTTTGGCTCCACGTTTTCCTGTTATGGCCATTTGCACCTCTGATGAGTGGTTTTGGAATTCCAGCGTTCCTGCAATTCCCTGAATAAGGAGCTCGCTTCATGTTTTTCTGGTGCTGACGGGTTTCACGAATGGAACATTTAGTTCTGCAAAGGCTTTTGCAGCCGTCGTCCTCTTATATTCTGTCACGATCCTCTTCAGTGACCGTGAGTCACAGTCACTCAACAACTTTGTGACGTAGTGGATGATGTTTCTTCGCTTTGCCTTTATGCGTTATAAATACGTTACGACCACTGCCCACCGCGACGGTGGATGACGATTGGTGACGTTGTGAGCACGTGACGCCATAGTAGAAGTATTTAAGTGGAGCAGACGATGGCGGAGGATCATCCTAGCGAACACATGGGCTGCAAATAGGGAAATCCATTGAGATAAATAAGTTTGACTAAGGGGAGATTATTATTACGCAGAGCCTGTGAACGAGTACCTCGAAAAGGGAGAAGCTGGTCGGATGTTCACGTGCTATTGTCATGAGCATTTATGGGAAGAGAGAGAACGACAGTGAAACTACCACTAGGTGCCAAATGGTTGGACGTCCACGACTCTGTACAGAGCGTGTTGGTTCGAGAGCTCGTCTGCTCTGCAAAGTAGGGTGCATCACTGCCGAAAGAGCACAATTCTGGTGCATGCACAAGTGTTTCGGAGCATACCGTTCATCGTACATTGTTAAACATGGAGCTCCGGAACAGGCTGGTGGGAGATGTATTATAGTCTGGGAGACACGGTCCTGCACTTGCATGGGACCCAAGGTTGTTATCGAAGACGCTCTGACAGCTGCGAACCACCTGCATCCCTTAATGCTTGATGTCTTTCCCGACTGCGATGTCACCTTCCCCGTGTCTCGGTGCCAGAACCGTGGTAAAATGGTTTGAGGATCATTACAGTGAACATATGCTGATGTCGCGGCAATCAAATTTGCCTGATGTAAATCCTGTGGAAACCATCTGGGTCGCTCTCAAGCGACGTCACCGTCTACGCATATCAACAGCCCGTTGTTTATGCGAAGACCTCTGATACCACGTACCTCCACTAACCTACCAACAAACTGTCGGATCCCTGATACGCAGAATCAGTGATGTATTTCGTTCCAAAGACGGACAAACAAGCTACTAAACAGACGGTCAAACTGTTTTGGCTCGTAGAGGTATTCTATACGGTGACTCTTGAAACACCAACACTTTCGCTACGAGTAGCACCAATTTGGCCACTTTCGAACTCACTTAGTTCCGTCGTAATACACTGAAAACCACACAGAACACTATTGTGGCTAAGGACTTTGCACAGTTGCAATTATAAGCCGGCCGTTCTGGCCGAACGGTTCTAGGCGCTTCAGTCTGGAACCGCGCTCCTGCTACGATCGTAGGTTCGAATCCTGCCTCGGGCATGGATGTGTGTGATGTCCTTAGGTTAGTTAGGTTTAAGTAGTTCTAAGTTCTAGGGGACTGATGACCACAGCAGTTAAGTCCCATAGTGCTCAGAGCCATTTGAACCATTTCTGCAATTATAACATCGCAACTTGCACGCTTGGCTAGCATCTTCATTTGTGTTAAAGTATGCATTTCTTGTTTTCATATTTTTACATTCAATTAAATTAAGAATGATTGAAATTAAATTGAGTTATATAAATATAAAATTAATATAACTGGATTTAATTCCAATAATTCTTAATTTAAACAAATTAATTTTATATCAATTTTTGTGCAATAGAAAATCTTTCTTAGCTATCAAACAGGTAAAAAGACAAGGTCTAGTCGGAATCCTTGGATAGCACAGGACATGCTGAATTTAAAAGACGAAAGGGGATAATATAAAAATGCAGTAGATGAAGAGACTATAAAGATGTATCAAAAATAAGACAGACAAAAAGTGTAAAATGGGTAAATTTGAATATCTAGAGGTCAAATACAAGGCTATAAGAGCTAGCTTAAGAAGGAGGCCGATAGAGGCCAGCTATAGGTAAATTAAAAGAGCATACAGAGAATCAGCTATATGAATATCAAGAGTTCAGATGGCAAGCCATTGCTAAGCAAAGATGGGAAAGCTGAAAGATAGAAAGATTATTTAGAAGCAGTTCCAAGCTCCTTCTCGTTCTAAATACATAGATCACGATCACATGGTGTCAAATTAAGATAACCTGTAGTATCTATCAACTGAATTTTGAGCACTCGTCGGTTGACTGTGAGAAAAGGCACAGTGTTACAACTAGATTTGTGAATTTTTTCAGTTTCTGTACCACTAACAATGTTTGAGAGCAGAGTAACTTTGCTACGAATAATCATCTTGGGGTTGGAGCTCTTTTCTTCTGTGTTTGCTTTAGAAATATGTATGGTTTTGGATAGGGTCCGCCTCTCTCTCTCTCTCTCTCTCTCTCTGTCTCTCTCTCTCTCTGTCTCTGTCTCTCTCCCTTTTCACACACATACTCAAAGAGAAAAAAAATCGCCAACACCTCTGAAAGATTCAGAACAACCGTCAGGAACACCTTCAACTGTTCCACTGTCAGCCATCTTGTTTATACACCTTCAATTTGTTCCACTGCCCGCCATGTTTGTTTTCACAGCTGGTAAAGCAGGGAAAAAGTCACAGTGACAGTGATAGCTCCATATATTGTGTTTGACAGTGATGGAGATGATTAAAAGGAAAATGTAAGTGAAACGTTATGTAAATAGACATACACATAGAATTAAATAATTTCAGACATAGAAATAAGAAGTTTTCAAATCGTAATTTCGGCTTAAGCAATTTGTCTACTTTAAGGTATAAGTGGTTGCAGATGACAAACTGTGAAAAAAGAAGCGGTTACTGTAGAACCACAACACATCAGAAAAAACACACCATGTGGTAAAAAGGTATAAATTCGTAATTTATATGTTTTTTCAGATAGCTGTAATTAAGATTTTAAAACTAGTAGCTACATGTATACAAACAACAAAGAACACTCTTCATCTTTACCAGATGGAAAATAAAAGCCACTGAAGACGCTGCAACTGCAATCAAATATGTTTTGGTTAAAAAACAAAAAATATGTTCTGCTAAAGGCGGGCCCTATCGGAAAACATACATATTTCCTACGAATATTTGTATTGGATACTCTTCAAAGAGAGATTGAAACATTACACCAAGAGCGTGTCAGGTAAGGCACTAATCGGCAAAAGAGCAGAAGTCCATATCACTTATTTCATGTTCATTTACTATCACTTTGAAAATCATTCAAATAGTTTCATAAGCTAACTACTACATTTACTTTAATTTGCAGATAGGAAAGAAGAAGCGTTAGAAGAGGAAAGTGACAGTAGTTCATTGTGCTAGTTGTCACCCATCTATACCCGCTTTGTTACCACAGCAACCACATCTCACATTGTTGCTACGAATGAATATGTTCTCCTATGCTACGTTACGATTACGAAGGCTACGCTACATATTTTACATCTCCTCACAGCAGATAACTTGATTTTTGAAATTGTTGAATATTTTCATTTACTTACAAAATGTATTTACACAACGGAATAAGCATTTTTGTTGTGTAAATTGTTTATGTATTTTGAATATGAATAGGTCCAGTGACCTCTCCCCTAAATTTTGAGAAAAATTTAATATTATCTGTGAATATTTACAAGTTATGTAGTTAACTGCTTTTCAAGTTCAGTGGATTTTTATTATTTAATATTCTGAAATGTTTCAAAATACAAAACAAAAAATTCTGCTGAATTTGCCTAATAGTTCACTACATAATTTGTAAATATTCACGAATATCGGAGACATTGCTATTCCTATTAAAAATAAAATACATAGGAAAAAATTCTTATTTCGTTGTCTAAATACAATCTCTAATTAATGGGTGTATTAAGATTACATTTTCTGCTTGTATAGCATCCAGTGTAAGTCAAGTTCCCTAAAATAGATGTATGTAGATTACATTAGCTAATATTTCCGAGTGTACAGGTTGTCTTCATTTCTGTCATATGTTGTTGTTGTCTTCAGTCCTAAGACTGGTTTGATGCAGCTCTCCATGCTGCTCTGTCCTGTGCAAGCTTCTTCATCTCCCAGAACTTACTGCAACCTACATCCTTCTGAATCTGGTTAGTGTATTCATCTCTTGGTCTCCCTCTACGATTTTTACTCTCTACGCTGCCCTCTAATACTAAATTTGTGACCCCTTGATGCCTCAGAACATGTGCTACACACCGGTCCCTTCTTCTTGTCAAGTTGTGCCGCAAACTCCTCTTCTCCCCAATTCTATTCAATACCTCCTCATTAGTTATGTGATATACCCATCTAACCTTCAGCATTCTTCTGTAGCACCACATTTCGAAAGCTTCTTTTCTCCTCTTGTCCAAACTATTTATCGTCCATGTTTCACTTCCATACATGGCTACACTCCATACAATTACTTTCAGAAATGACTTCCTGACACTTAAATCAATACTCGATGTTAACAAATTTCTCTTCTTCAGAAACGCTTTCCTTGCCGTTGCCAGTCTACACTTTATATCCTCTCTACTTCGACCACCATCAGTTATTTTGCTCCCCAAATAGCAAATCTCCTTTACTACTTTAAGTGTCTCATTTCCTAATCTAATTTCCTCAGTATCACCCGACTTAATTCGACTACATTCCACTATCCTCGTTTTGCTTTTGTTGATGTTCGTCTAATATCCTCCTTTCAAGACACTGTCCATTCCGTTCAACTGCTCTTCCAAGACCTTTGCTGTCTCTGACAGAATTACAATGTCAGCGGCGAACCTCAACATTTTTATTTCTTGTCCATGGACTTTATATACCTACTCCGAATTTTTCTTTTCTTTACTGCTTGCTCAATATACAGATTGAATAACATCGGGGACAGGCTACAACCCTGTCTCACTCCCTTCCCAACAACTGCCTCCCTTTGATGCCCCTCGACTCTTGTAACTGCCATCTGGTTTCTATACAAATTGTAAATAGCCTTTCGCTCCCTGTATTTTACCCTTGCCACCTTCAGAATTTGAAAGAGAGTATTCCAGTCAACATTGTCAAAAGCTTTCTCTACGTCTACAAATGCTAGAAACGTAGGTTTGCCTTTTCTTAATCTAGCTTCTAAGATAAGTCGTAGGGTCAGCACTGCCTCGCGTGTTCCAGCATTTCTGCGGAATACAAACTGATCTTCGCCGAGGTCGGCTTCTACCAGTTTTTCCATTCGTCTGTAA
Source organism: Schistocerca piceifrons (assembly GCF_021461385.2). NCBI lineage: Eukaryota > Metazoa > Arthropoda > Insecta > Orthoptera > Acrididae > Schistocerca > Schistocerca piceifrons. Next base: position 516,086,068 of record NC_060143.1, read on the forward strand.
AGAATTCGCGTTAGTATTTTGCAGCTGTGACTTATTAAACTGATAGTTCGGTAATTTTCACATCTGTCAACACCTGCTTTCTTTGGGATTGGAATTATTATATTCTTCTTGAAGTCTGAGGGTATTTCGCCTGTCTCATACATCTTGCTCACCAGATGGTAGAGTTTTGTCAGGACTAGCTCTCCCAAGGCCGTCAGTAGTTCCAATGGAATGTTGTCTACTCCTGGGGCCTTGTTTCGACTCAGGTCTTTCAGTGCTCTGTCAAACTCTTCACGCAGCATCATATCTCCCATTTCATCTTCATCTACATCCTCTTCCATTTCCATAATATTGTCCTCAAGTACATCGCCCTTGTGTAGACCCTCTATATACTCCTTTCACCTTTCTGCTTTCCCTTCTTTGCTTAGAAATGGGTTTCCATCTGAGCTCTTGATATTCATACAAGTGACTCTCTTTTCTCCAAAGGCCTCTTTAATTTTCCTGTAGGCAGTATCTATCTTACCCCTAGTGAGATAAGCCTCTACATCCTTACATTTATCCTCTAGCCATCCCTGCTTAGCCATTTTGCACTTCCTGTCGATCTCATTTTTGAGACGTTTGTATTCCCTTTTGCCTGCTTCATTTACTGCGTTTTATATTTTCTCCTTTCATCAATTAAATTCAATATTTCTTCTGTTACCGAAGGATTTCTACTAGCCCTCGTTTTTTTCCCTACTTGGTCCTCTGCAGCCTTCACTACTTCATCCCTCAGAGCTACCCATTCTTCTTCTACTGTATTTCTTTCCCCCATTCCTGTCAATTGTTCCCTTATGCTCTCCCTGAAACTCTGTACAACCTCTGGTTTAGTCAGTTTATCCAGGTCCCATTTCCTTAAATTCCCACCTTTTTGCAGTTTCTTCAGTTTTAATCTACAGTTCATAACAAATAGATAGTCCACATCTGCCCCTGGAAATGTCTTACAATTTAAAACCTGGTTCCTAAATCTCTGTCTTACCATTATATAATCTATCTGATACTTTATCTCCAGGATTCTTCCATGTATACAACCTTCTTTTATGATTCTTGAACCAAGTGTTAGCTATGATTAAGTTATGCTCTGTGCAAAATTCTACCAGACGGCTTCCTCTTTCATTTCTCTCCCCCAATCCATATTCACCCACTATGTTTCCTTCTCACCCTTTTCGTACTCTCGAATTCCAGTCACCCATGACTATTAAATTTTTGTCTCCCTTCACTACCTGAATAATTTCTTTTATCTCATTATACATTTCATCGTGGAGTTGATAGTCTCCCATCGGGCGCCTCCCCAGGTGGCGGATAGGGGAATGCTCTCCAGATATGGAGGGTACCGGGGAAATAAAATACCCGGGGTGGACCAAAACTATCAACCGAAATCCACTAACGTCTGCCTGGTATCCAGCGGTTAGGGGTCAGCGTCTGTTCGCCTAGATGGTGCGGCTGCAGCAACCTTCTTGATCTCAACAATCAAGTCGTATTCCTCGTGATCTATCCTCGGAAGGACCACCACCAAGTTAGTTTTCAACTTGAAAACCAAACATGATGATAACACAAGGAATGAATCCACTACCCCGGGCACCAGTCGCAAGGCTGGCTTTACCTGGTCATCGGATTCCGGGGGACCAGGAGCGTCATGTTACGCCTAAGGTTGAGAACCAGACGACGTCCAAATTATTACACACAAAACAAAGACACTTCATCGGTACACTTAACACTAGTACTCTTTTCAAACTGGGCAAGATCAAACAACTTACAGACGTGCTGCAAAAATTCCAGATCAAAATCCTTGCAATCCAGGAAACACGATTTACGGACGAAACCCATTTTGATACAGACAACTACAGGATCTACAAAGGAAAACCAGCAGTTAAAACTAATGAGAAAGGACTCAAACAGTTTGGCACAGCATTTGCAGTCCACAAATCTATCAGTGACTCTGTCATTGACTTCCAGTCTGCCTCAGAACGTATATCAACACTCTCCGTCAAATCGGCCAACAAAGCATATACCTTGATCAACGCACACGCACCCACAAATAACTATAACAAGAAGAACTGCCAGAAAGTGGATGACTTCTGGAATGACCTTGAAGAGACGACAAACAAAATTGCCAAACACCATGTAATAATCTTGTTAGGCGACTTTAACGCACAATTAGGTAAAGAGAAAAAATACAGGAAAATCACCGGAATCCATACAGCTCACAAGAGAACTAACAAGAATGGGGAAAGATTGATAGGCTTTTGCGAAAATTTCGGCCTCGTAATTATGTCAACACAATTCAAAAAACCCAACAAGAAACTGTATACTTGGAAGTCGCCCAACACAATGTTGGGTGAATTCCAGATAGACCATGTGGCCATCTCCAAGAGTAACACAGCAGAAATTCTGAATGTGAAAACGAGAAGAGGATTTTTTGACTCAGACCACCATCTTCTACAGATAAAGACCAGATTACAACCCAATAGAAAAAAACCAAAACTAAACAAAGTGCTGAGACCAGACCCCAAATACATAAAACTCAACAAGGAAAACATCTTACAGGAAATTAGTCAGACAAACACCACAAACTGGACAGAACTTGTGGACGTCCTCAAATCCACAATGAAATTGGCTCAACCCCCGAGAAGGAGAAAACACAGGTGGTGGAATATAATATGTGACCAAGCAATAGAAGAAAGGACTAATGCCTGGAAAAACTTCAATAGTCACAAAACATCAGAAAAATGGCAACAATTTCTAGTAATCCGAAAACAAACATCGAAAACTATTCGGAGGGAAAAAAGAAATTATGACAAACGGCGACTAGATGAGATAGAACAAGACTTTAAGAAGAACAACACCAGGAATTTTTATAAGACGTTTAAAGAACATATTGCAGGATACCAGCCACCCAATCTTTGCTTCAAGAAACTGGATGGTTCACTAGAAACTAACACGAAGAATAACTGCCAAATCCTCGCAGACTATTTCAACAAACTTCTCAACTGTGAAAGACCTACAGAGGACATTCACTACGAGACGTCTACACCAAATCCTGACGCTAAACTGCCAACCTTCAACGAAATTGTAGAAATTATCAAGACACTGAAAAACAATAGAGCCCCAGGAGAAGATGGAATTATTGCAGAACTATGGAAACTAAATGATGAAAGATTAACAGGAAAAATTCACAAAATCATATTAAACATTTGGGAAACAGAACAGATCCCTTCTGAATGGAAATGCGCACTCATCCATCCACTCCACAAAAAAAGGGGACAAAACTGAACCAAATAATTACAGGGGTATCTCACTCGTACCGGTCACATATAAAATTCTATCAAAAGTTCTCATGAATAGATTAGAAGAACAAGCTGACCCACAAATAGGAGAATACCAGGCTGGTTTTCGCAAGGGACGATCATGCATAGAGCAGATCTGGAATCTGAAAATGATTCTCCAGATGAGAAACACCCGAAACACAGTGGTTACTTTTGTAGATTTTAAAAAGGCCTACGACTCAATAGACAGAGTAGTGCTCTGCAAGACGCTGGAAGAATTCAGCATTGACAGAAAGACAAGAGCAATCATTCAGGAAACATTAACTGACACAGTCTCCAAGGTTAAATTTATGGGGGATATCTCGGAACCATTTGTAATCCAAACTGGAGTGCGACAGGGTGACGGACTTTCACCATTACTCTTTAATATCATTCTTGAAAAAATCATCAGGACATGGGAAAAAGAAGTCAAAGGAATCCAAATTGGCATTAGAAAAGATAATAGATTCAATGTGAAGTGTTAAGCTTTCGCAGATGACCTTGCAATCCTCACAAATAATAGAAAAGAAGCCACTAACGCCATAGAGAAGTTACACGAAATTGCACAAAGAACTGGCCTGCAAATCTCATATGAGAAAACCCAGTACATAGAAAGAGTGCCACAAGACAAATTGCCTATTGTGACAACCCATGGGAAAATCATACAAGTACCACATTTTAAATACCTGGGAGAAATCATTCAGCCATCAGGGATCAACCTAAAGGCCAATGAGGAAAGAATAAAAAAATTACAGAAAGCATATAAACTCACGTGGAACTATTATAACAAAAAGTCCATATCCACTAACGCAAAATTGAGGCACTACAACACTGTCGTACTTCCGGAGGCACTGTATGCATCTGAAACAACACAAATAGGTGGGCAAACTAAAATCAAAGAAATAGAGAAACAAGAAAGGAAAATTCTCAGGAAAATTTTTGGCCCAATACAAGAGCAAGGAATCTGGAAGAAGAGACCAACATCAGAATTATATAAATACACAGACAAGATTACAGATACAGTAAGGAAAAGAAGAATGCAGTTCTACGGACATATCCACAGGATGAATGAAAACAGAATTTCAAAGCGAATTCTTAAAGTCATCAACTCAGGCAGGGGAAAAACAAAATGGATAAAAGAAGTTGAAGAGGACCTCAGACAAGCACAAATAACAGTAAACGATGCAGAAAACAGAACTGAATTCAGGAACATCATCAAAAAACATAAATTTGACACCACAACACAGAAGAGACCAGGATGCAAATGGACAGCGGAGCGAAAGAAACAACACAGTGAACACATGAAGAAAATTTGGGCTCAGAAAAAACACAAACAATCATCATAAAGGAATTCAAGTTCAAACGCTCTCTTAAATGGGAATAATCGAAAATAATAATAATAATTATACATTTCATCAATTTCTTCATCATCTGTAGAGCTAGTTGGCATATAAACCTGTACTACTGTAGTAGGCATGGGCTTCGTGTCTATCTTGGCCACAATAATACGTTCACTATGCTGTTGGTAGTAGCTTACCCGCATTCCTATTTTTTCATTCATTATTAAACCTACTCCTGCATTACCCCTATTTGATTTTGTATTTATAACCCTGTATTCACCTGACCAAAAGTCTTGTTCCTCCTGCCACCGAACTTCACTAATTACCACTATATCTAACTTCAACCTTAGCCATTTCCTTTTTTATATTTTCTAACCTACCTGCCCGATTAAGGGATGTGACATTCCACGCTCCTATCCGTAGAACGCCAGTTTTCTTTCTCCTGATAACGACGTCCTCTTGAGTAGTCCCCGTCTTTCATATACGAAATAAAAATACTCACGTAATCCAATATTCTTCTATTTATATGCAGGCAGCATTGTTTCGTATGCAAAGTATTACTTTCACCATGTGCAACATCACAAGCAAAATGGAGTGATTATAACGAGTTCGTTTGCGTAGCGGTCTTCCGCAGCAAGCACAGAAATAGTTGTTTCGTCAGTAAAAACTTCCTTTTTATTCTGCACTGTATTTTATTTCTCACAGACGACTTTCGCCTTTGTCGCTTTAAGGTGTCATCAGTGGGATCTAGAATGACACAGTTTTGTTTTGATATGTGTCATTTGTAGATAATAAAACAGTTCACGTTTCGCTTTTTATGTAAATAAGTGATTACTTACAGTTCTCGCGTTTTTGGTTGATATCTGCGTTTCTTTTCCTCTGGACACCTGCTGGAGATGGCACTACAGCTCTATTTACGAAACATATGGATGTTTTTATGTTCTAAATTTTTTTCTTCTCAATTTTCACATTGTTTGCCCTTATTGTTGTGATACACTATCAGTCTTTTGTTACTAATTATAGATATTCGATAAAAAATCTATAGATAATCACTACAAATTTACACACATGAGACATCATTCGAGTACTAAATTCCATGTATGTTCCGATCCTCTAAGTGCCCTAAACTCTCTAAAACGCTTGTAACCAGTAGATAAAGTAGTCGAAAAGATCCAGAGCACCCTCCTCCAGCTACAACGGCTGGTAGGGAGGTGACTTTCTGCTGTGTGCCAGGGCACTTGGGTATTCTTGGGATCGAAAGGGCAGATGTAGCAACCGAGGCGGACGGCCTCGCTGGAAGGTTGAGTGGCTGTAAGTGACAGGCAGTAAGCCCCGTCTAAAAAAAGCTCACAATACGGCCGTGGCCTATCTCCTTCCAGCTATTGTCATTTTGAAATCTGTATACAGGCAGGCCTGAAGCAGCATACTACGGCGCTCTTTGGCCGCAGGGAAACACAAAGATAAAGGGAAGACAATAAGAGAAAAAAGATGGTGGACATATAAACGGAGACAAACACTTTTTAAAATACAAGGTGCCGTTCACGGGCGTAGAGTCCAAGATAAAATTGTTCAGACACTAGGACACAGAAACGAAAATTGTCACACGTGAACGTAGGTGCACAAAACGTATTCGCACAAAACGAATAACACTGAACCACTTAAGCACAAAACGACGGCACACACAGAACACGGGGAGTTGATCTCCGGCGCGCGAATGTTCACTAACCGTGTACGAGTCTGTGGACCTGCCAGGAGAGGAGGAGGGGGGGTGGGAGAGGGAGAGGGGAGAGCAGATGCCATGGGCAGGGGAGACAGGGGGAGGGGAGGAAGGGGGAGGGAGGGGACGGGGGAAAAGGAAAGAGAAGGGAGGGAGGGCGCCTAAAGGAAAGGACACAGGAAGTGGGGGGGGGGGGGGGCGAGGGTCAAAGTTGACAGGAAGGGTAGATGGAGGGGAGGAGGACATCATCAGGGAGGGGGAGCTGGCAGAAGCCACCTTGGGAGAGGGTAAGGAGGGTGGAGAGATGGAAACCGGACGGGACGTGGGAACACAGGCGCGGCAGTGGGCGGGGGTGGGAGAGGATGGGTGAGAGAAGCGGATGAGGAGGATCGAGATTGCGGGAGGTGTACAGGATCCGTATCCTTTCAAGGAAAAGGAGGAGGTGGGGGAAGGGGATGAGATCATACAGGATCTGGATGGGGGAGGGGAGACGGATGCGATAGGCGAGGTGGAGAGCATGGCGTTCAAGGATTTGGAGGGATTTATAAAAGGTAGGGGGGCGGAGATCCAGGCCAGATGGGCGTAACAAAGGATAGGGCGGATGAGGGATTTATAAGAGTGGAGGATGGTGGAGGGATTCAGACCCCACGTACAGCCAGATAGGAGCTTGAGGAGATGGAGTCGGGAGCATGCCTTGGCTTGGATTGTCCGGAGATGGGGAGTCCAGGAGAGGCGACGGTCGAGGGTAACGCCAAGGTACTGAAGGGTGGAAGTGAGGGCGATGGGACGGCCATAGATGGTGAGATAGAAATCAAGGAGGCGGAAGGAAAGGGTGGTTTTGCCTACAATGATCGCCTGGGTTTTGAAGGGATTGACCTTGAGCAACCACTGGTTGCACCAAGCAGTGAACCGGTCAAGATGGGATTGGAGAAGGTGTTGGGAGCGCTGCAGGTTGGGGGCAAGGGCAAGGAAGTGTCCATTATAATTATCCGAGCTGTTATGCCGTGGTCGGTTGATGAATTCTGTGGTGATTCCCAACGTTTCGTCTCTGACTGCGGGAGACATCTTCAAGGGGGTCCGTAGCTTGATGGAAGGTCCAACACACACACTGGCTCGCTACTGACTGCCAGTGTGTGTGTTGGACCTTCCATCAAGCTACGGACCCCCTTGAAGATGTCTCCCGCAGTCGGAGACGAAACGTTGGGAATCACCACAGAATTCATCAACCGACCATGGCATAACAGCCCAGATAATTATAATGGACATGATATTTCCGGCCGTGAAAGTTTACATTTTAGTATAAGGGCAAGGAAGGCGGTGTCATCGGCAAACTCGAGAAGGTGGACGAGGGGTGACGGTGGTGGCATGTACACAGTGTAAGAAAGGTACAGAAGGGGGGAGAGGACGGAGCCTTGTGGCACACCAGCTGAGGGGAAAAAGGTGTAGGAATCTGTGTTATGGATGGTGACATAGGAAGGACGGCGGGAGAGAAAGGAGCCGATCAGACAGACGTAGTTAATGGGAAGGGCGAAGGTTTGGAGCTTGAAGAGGAGACCAGAATGCCATATGCATTCATAAGCTCGTTCGAGGTCCAGGGAGAGGAAGATTGCGGAGCGACGGGAATTAAGCTGGTCGGAAAGGAGATGAGTGAGGTGAAGGAGAAGGTCGTCAGAAGAGAAGGACGGCCGAAAGCCACACTGGGTAATGGGAAGGAGGCGGTGCTGGCGGAGATGCTGGTGGATGCGTCGGGTGAGGAGAGATTCCAGGACCTTGCTGAAGACCGAGGTAAGGTTGATGGGATGGTAGGAGGAGACGGCGGACGGTGGTTTGCCAGGTTTAAGGAACATTAGGATACGGGAGGTTTTCCACAGGTCAGGGTAGTAACCGGTGGACAGGACTACATTGTAGAGCCTGGCCAAGGTGGAGAGGAAAGAGACAGGAGCTTCACGAAGGTGACGGTAGGTGATACGATCGTGACCAGGAGCGGTGTTGCGTTTTGTGCTGAGTGTAGCATTGAGATCTTGTGTAGTGATAGTGGCATTGAGTTCCATGTGTGCAATGTTGTCCAAGTACTGGAAACCAGGTGCGAGGGGAGGGACAGTGGTGTCAGTTCGATCGCAGAAATCCGGGAGTAATCGAACTGTGGATCATCGGGGATGGAAAATACATCAGAGAGGTAGGAGGCAAAGTGATTGGCCTTACTAAGGGTGTCAGGGAAGGGGTGATCATCATGGAGAAGAGGATAGTAGGAGGAGGGTTTAGTTCTGGTAAGGCGACGGAAGACTGACCAGAACTAGGACGAGTTGATAGCTAGCGTAGCATTTAAACAGGTGCATGTCTGTAACCAGTCCTGGCGTTTCTTAGCCATGAGCAAATTACTAATGTGTCACTGGAGTTGCCAGTGGCGTCGTAGTGTGTCCGGGTCATGCGTGTGGAGGAAGGCATGGTAGAGACGGCGGGATTCATGAAGCAGGAGGACGGCCTGTAGGGGTAAGGTAGGATGGTGGGAGTGGATGGTGACAGTAGGGACGTGGGTCTCCACGGCCTGAGAATGGAGGTGGCATGGGTGACATTGTCAGGGTGGTGGTAGGTGAAGGGGTGGCTAACGACCTGGGTGGAGAGGGTAACCCGGTAGGCATTCCAGTTGGCACGGAAATAGTCATGGACGTACTTAGGGGGAGGGTCATTACGAGGGTCGGGGCGGCGGCGACGACCGTCTGAAACCGTGAGGAGGACAGAGAGATGGTCGCTACCAATAGGCTCCAGGACATCCACCGTTATGCGGCCAAGGAGGTTGGGGGAGGAGAGGATAACATTGGGAGTGGAGTTGGATTCGGGACGCGTGTGCTGGGGGATGGGGAGGAGATCGCCTTGAAGGGAGGAGAGGAAACGATGCCACCGCCGTAACTGGGCGGCGGAACGACTATGGATGTTGAGGTCGGCGGCGATCACGGAGGAGGAGAAGGTACGGTCAATGTGGGAGAGGAAGTTGAAGGGAATAGGGGCGTTAGGGCGTACATAGATGGTGGCGCAGGTAACGGTAAGGCCGGGGAAGAAGAGACTGAGGATCAGGTGTTCAATGGGGTCGGGAAGGAGAGGTTGGAGCTGAACGGGGATCTGGTGGTGGTGACCAATGGCAACTCCGCCACGCGCAATCGGGAAGGGATTATCGGAGCGGTGAAGGAGGTAGGGTGAAGTCTGGATGGTGTGGTGGGGTTGGAGGAAGGTTTCATTGAGAAGGAAGGCATCCACGCAGTGGGTGGCAAGCGTGTGCAGGAAGATGTTCTTGTTGGCGGGAAGGGAGCGGATGTTGTTGTAAAGGATACGGTGCTGTCGCGCCATGACTGGGATTGAAACGAGGGTGTCAAGACGGGAGAAAGTGAAATGGGCCTGGTTGTTGAAGTAGGTGGTGTAAATTTTTAGGTGGAAAACGGAATGGGCGGCGAGGGAGATCTGTTGGAAGGTGTGGGGGCGCTGAAAAGGATGAACATTCTGAAGGACTATGGTGAGGAATCTGATGATGTCCTCAGCAGTAGGTGGTGGGCGAAGGGGATTGCCAGGAGGGATGGAGGCGTCCAGAGGGCGGACAGGAATGGTGAGTTCAGGAGTGGTAGGAGGGGGTCGGGCCTTACATTTCTGGGAGTAGGTAGGATGAGGGAGGTTACAGGTATTGCAGAAGAGGGGGGACTGGAGATTGGGGCATTGCCGTAAGAAGTGGGCTTGTCTACAGTGCGGGTAGGTGGGGGCCTCGTGGCACTCAGATGTCATGTGTGCATCATACCGTAAGCACCTCTGGCGCGGAGGGATTGAGGAGGGGAACAGGAGGGGTCAACTTTATAATGTTGGTTAAAAAGGAGGGCACCCTCCTTCAGGAGACGATCTATGGAGGGGGCGTGCTCGGAAAAGACCCGCATAAGGCGGGTCGGGCCGGCAGCGTTGTGGATGCGACGAACCGCACGCACCTCCAGATGGGGATGTGCCTGAAGCTCCGCCAACACCTCCTCCTCCGTGATCGTTGGACTAAGCTGAGTAATCACGATGGTGAGGGTTGGCGGGCGTTGCGGGGGTTGGGGTTGGCGGGAGGGAGGCGGGGAAGGAGCAAGGGTGACGGAGGCATGAGAGCCAAAGTGGGTGACAGGGATGCAAGAAAGGAGGTCTGTGTGGAGGGTAGGGCTGGGGGAGGAGATGAGCACCGAATCACGGCGAGGAGCGAGGAGGAAGATGGGGACACCAGGAAAATTCTGGTGAAGGAAGAGGGTGAGGTTCCGGGCTTCAAGATGGGAGGGATCAGGGCGGGAGAGGAGGTAGTGGTAGGAGGAGAGGGTAGAGGAGGAGGAGGAGGGGGCAGGGACAGGTGGGGAGACATCCATGGCATCATGGGTGGGGGAAGGGGGACGAGGCGGAGTCTTTTTGGGAGTAGAGGGGGCAGGAGTGCTACTGGGGCACTTGACGGCGGCGGAGGAGGTATGGGGGTTGGGAGCGACTGGAATGTAGCGGGGAGTGGCAGGTCCCGGTGCTGGAGCCGGCGCCGGAGATGGTGAAGGCGACGGTGAAGACGGTGAGGATGACGATGAAGGCGAAGGGGAGAGTTGAGCGTGGCCGTAGTCCGCCGGGCGACCACCCTAGCAGGGGCCGCAGAAACGGAAGGAGCAGAGAGAGGGAGTTAAGGGAAGGGATTAGAGGAGGCACGGGAGGGAGGAGCCGGGGATGGGGCGACAAATAGGGAGGGAGATGGGAGAGTGAGGAGTGGGGGGATGGACCGAGGGGGGAGTGATGTGGCACACCATGTGATAGTGGTGGCAGCAGCGGGAGGGGGAGGTGTATCTGATGGCAGTGGAGGTGGCTGTAGAAGAGGTGGTGGGGGTTGACATTATGATAAGGGGGAAAAACACAGTACAAGACAAAGGAGCAAACGAGAGATGGGCAGGGCGACGAGAGACACAGAGTAGAGAGGGACGGGGAATGATGAAGGACGAAGAAGACTGGGGCCAAAGCCCCACTCTGCTGTCACTGGCGGGGGGGCAACCCGGCTGGCTGGCTGGCCGGTGGGGACGCCTCCGCTGCTGCTGCTGCTGCTGCTGGAGGTGCTGATGGTGGTGGTGGCGGTGGTGGTGGGGGCAGCTAGGACCACTGCTGGCTGCTGGCTGCTGGCTGCTGGCTGCTGGCTGCGACCGCTGGCGGCTGCGACCGCTGCTGGCGGGGACCGGTGCTGGTGGGGACCGCTGTGGGGCTGCAGGCGAGGACCGCTTCTGGCTGCTGGCGGAGACCACTGCTGGCTGCTGGCGGGGACCGCTGCTGGCAGGGACCGTTGCCGGCTGCTGGCAGGGACCGCTGCTGGCTGGACTGCTGCACGCCGACGGGCTGGCTGGCTGGCTGGCTGGCTGGCTGGCTGGCTGGCTGGAATCTGCAACACCTATCGCTTCGATTGGTACCGAGATAGCACAATCGAAGGGCGGTATTCAACCAAATTACCGCCGGAGATGCTACGTGGATGGTTTTTTTTTTTTTTTTTTTTTTTTTTTACTTTATTGTTATTTTAAAGCCTGTACAGCAGGCAGGCTGTCAGCAGCATACTACGCTGCTCTTCAGCCATAGAAGGTACAATTAGCAAAAACAGGAGAAAAACATAAAAGTTACAAAACGGTGGGCAATAAAACAGGAGACACAGAGAAACAAACACGGAGCCGTTCACACTCGACGATAAGCCACACTGCAAACTGTTGAGACGACGCACAAACACTGAAGGAGACGATGGCACTGGTGAACGATGGAGTGTGACGGTAAACACTGAACACTAAACATGACGGCACACACGATACACTGATGGCGGTGATCTCCGGCGCGCGAATGTCCACTGAGCGTGTGCGAGTCCGGGGACCTGCCAAGAGGGCAACAGGGATGAGGAGGGGGAGAGGGGAGGAAAAGAGGATGCCATGGCTTAGGAGACGGGGACAGGAGGATAGGGACAGGGGAGGGGGGGGGCCCGGGGGACGAGGGACGAGAAAAGGAGGAGGGAGGGAAAAGGGAGAGAAGGGAGGGAGGGTGCCCCGAGGAGCAAGCACAGGAGGAGGGTGGGAGGATCAAAGTTGGTAGGAGGGGTAGATGGAGGGGAGGAGGGCATCATCAGGGAGGGGGAGCTGGCGGAAGCCACCTTGGGAGAGGGTAAGGAGGGTGGAGAGATGGAGACCGGGTGGGACGTGGGAGTACAGGCGTGGCAGCGGGCGGGGGTGGGAGAGGATCGGGGAGACGAGCGGGTGAGGAGGATCGAGTTTACGGGAGGTGTATAGGATGCGTATCCTTTCGAGGAAGAGGAGGAGGTGGGGGAAGGGGATAAGGTCATACAGGATCCGCGTGGGGGAAGGGAGACGGATGCGATAGGCAAGGCGGAGAGCATGGCGTTCAAGGATTTGGAGGGATTTATAAAAGGAAGGGGGGCGGAGATCCAGGCGGGATGGGCGTAACAGAGGATAGGGCGGATGAGGGACTTATAGGTGTGGAGGATGGTGGAGGGGTCCAGACCCCACGTTCGGCCGGAAAGGAGCTTGAGGAGACGGAGTCGGGAACGTGCCTTGGCTTGGATTGTCTGGAGATGGGGAGTCCAGGAGAGGCGACGGTCGAGGGTGACGCCAAGGTACTTAAGGGTGGGGGTGAGAGCGATGGGACGGCCATAAACGGTGAGATAGAAATCAAGGAGGCGGAAGGAGGGAGTGGTTTTGCCTACAATGATCGCCTGGGTTTTGGAAGGATTGACCTTGAGCAACCACTGGTTGCACCAAGCGGTGAACCGGTCAAGATGGGATTGGAGAAGGTGTTGGGAGCGTCGCAGGGTGGGGGCAAGGGCAAGGAAGGCGGTGTCATCGGCAAACTGGAGAAGGTGGACGGGGGGTGACGGCGGCGGCATGTCCGCCGTGTACAACAAGTACAGAAGGGGGGAGAGGACGGAGCCTTGGGGCACACCGGCGGAGGGGAAAAAGGTGTAGGAATCGGTGTTATGGATGGTGACATAGGAAGGACGGCGGGAGAGAAAGGAACCGATCAGACGAACGTAGTTAATGGGAAGGGCGAAGGTTTGGAGCTTGAAGAGGAGACCGGAATGCCATACGCGGTCATATGCGCGTTCGAGGTCAAGAGAGAGGAAGATTGCGGAGCGACGGGAATTGAGCTGTTCGGAAAGGAGATGAGTGAGGTGAAGGAGAAGATCGTCGGAAGAGAAGGACGGCCGAAAGCCACACTGGGTAACGGGGAGGAGGCGGTGCTGGCGGAGATGCTGGTGGATGCGGCGGGTGAGGATAGATTCCAGGACCTTGCCGAAGACCGAGGTAAGGCTGATGGGACGGTAGGAGGAGACGGCGGACGGCGGTTTGCCAGGTTTGAGGAACATGAGGATACGGGAGGTTTTCCACAGGTCGGGGTAGTAACCGGTGGACAGGACTACATTGTAGAGCCTGGCCAGGGTGGAGAGAAAAGAGACAGGAGCTTCACGAAGGTGACGGTAGGTGACACGATCGTGACCAGGAGCGGTGTTGCGTTTGGTGCGGAGTGTATTGATGAGATCCTGTGTGGTGATGGGGGCATTAAGGTCCGTGTGTGGAATGTTGTCCAAGTACTGGAAACCAGGAGCGAGGGGAGGGACAGAGGTATCAGTTCGATCGCGGATATCTGGGAAGAGGGAGTAATCGAACTGGGGATCATCAGGGATGGAAAACACATCGGACAGGTAGGAGGCAAAGTGATTGGCCTTACTAAGGGCGTCAGGAAAGGGGTGATCATCGTGGAGAAGAGGATAGTAGGGGGAGGGTTTAGTTCCGGTAAGGCGACGGAAGGCGGTCCAGAACTTGGACGAGTTTATAGGGAGGGTAGCAGTTAAACGGGTGCATGTCTGTCGCCAGTCCCGGCGTTTCTTGGCCGCGAGCAAATTTCGAATGTGTCGCTGTAGTTGCCGGTGGCGTCGTAGGGTGTCCGGGTCACGCGTGCGGAGGAAGGCACGGTAGAGACGACGGGATTCACGGAGGAGGAGGACGGCCTGTGGTGGTAAGGTAGGACGGTGGGGGTGGATGGCAACAGTAGGGACGTGGGCCTCCACGGCCTCAGACAAGGTCTGCTGGAGAAAGGAGGCGGCATGGGTGACATCATCAGGACGGCGGTAGGCGAGAGGGTGGCTATCGACCTGAGTGGAGAGGGTATCCCGGTAGGCATTCCAGTTGGCACGGGAATAGTCATGGATGTACTTAGGGGGAGGGTCATGACGAGGGTCGGGGCGGGGGCGACGGCCGTCTGAAACGGTGAGGAGGACAGGGAGATGGTCGCTACCAATAGGCTCCAGGACATCCACCGTAAGGCGACCAAGGAGGTTGGGGGAGGAGAGGATAACATCGGGAGTGGAGTTGGATTCGGGACGAGTATGCTGGGGGATGGGGATGAGGTCGCCTTGGAGGGAGGAGAGGAACCGATGCCACCGCCGTAACTGGGCAGCGGAGCGACTATGGATGTTGAGGTCGGCGGCGATCACATAGGAGGAGAAGGTACGGTCGATGTGGGAGAGGAAGTCGAAAGGAAGAGGGGCGTTTACGTGGATGGGACAAGGTCCTCCTTAAGCTGGAGATCGACCGCTAGCATGTGACGAGAGAAAACACAGATATCAACCAAAAACGCGAAGAAGTAATCAGTTATTTACATAAAAAAGCCGTCGGCACACGGATCGCGCTTTCCAACGTCAATTTGAGCGTGCCAAAATCTGTGTGATGCTGAACGTTGAGAAACGAAGCGACTTGTGCATATGGTACGTGTGCACCGACGTGGTATACGCGATAGCTGCGCGCTCCAGCGGCAGTTGTGGGATGTTTCTAGTTCGTAAATCGTACTGTTTATGAAATAGGCGCGCGTCAAATTCGTATGTAAGCTTTATTAAAACTCTCATTTCCACAATTGTCCATACGCTAGGCACGTTGTTCTGTACCTAAATAAAAACTTCAATACCCATGGACATGTTTTATGGCAGAAAGGATAGTATTATTTACAGTCAATAATGACTTCGGCTTATAAAAGTTCCGTTACAAATAGTGCGCTACAAATTTACAACAGTTCTTCACATAAGATAAAACTGATTTCATCATTCTCACTCTTTAGTAAAACGCCTATTCAGTAACAGGATCTTCAGAACATTTGAATTACGAAACATAAAACAAAAAGGGGAAAAGCATCGTACTAGAAGTATTGCATGTTCTCCTGTAGATTCACCCAATCGAATAAACTCACTTCTCGAAAGGAGTACTCTTATATTTACATAAAATCGTGTATTATAGTATACACCTACATTAAACTAACAAGAAAATATCAGAACCTATTGAAAACGCATATGTTAAAAAGAAATATATGTAGTGGGACGCGAACCGCTACCACAAAACGCTTACTGTTACAAATCCTACCTCACAACGCTTATTGTTGCAAATCTGTTACGCTACTCACTGCGCTTAACCCACCACAGGGCTGTGGTAGCCAATTCCAGCACGTCACTATAGTCTGAAAGCTTTAATCGTAGCTAAGTTACTAACTGAAATTTAATTATGACAAATTGTACCCAGCACAATGCGTTTTTGATGGATCCTCGATGTGCCCTTGCCTTCAAATGGCATAATCTCGCAATAATCAAGCTGCAATAATTCTTTTATAAAAAAATCATACAATTAATGATGGGTTTTCGAAAGATTCTCAATCTGCTACTGCCCAAAAACGGGATTATATATATATATATATATATATATCTTCAAGTGAATGCCAATATGACGCCTCACGACTCAGTACTTAAGGGAGATGGCGTTCTGCCATCTTATTGGTCAAATTTCAGACGCATGTTCAGAATATCTGACATATAAGATATTTCTTTGCACGTTCGGAAAGCCTCCCCAACGTGCTCTTCCACGCAGTGACGTCAGAAACTCGGCCTGTTCAACGCTCAAAGTTCAGATGCTCGGTCCGTCTGTCGACGCCTTTACTCGTCCCCGCGTAGATCACACTCTTGTGACGCGTGACTTCTTGCTCCGGCTAGAAGACCCTCCAACATGTAATGCTTGTGCCGCACAGATCATTTTCAGCCACATTTTATTAGACTATATTTCATTGTCAGACAAGAGGGTAGTGGCAGATTTGCCGTCAGACCTGCCTTCGGTTTCCATCGAATGTTGACAGATTTTTAAAGTTTTGTGAATTTTCCGACATTTTGCGCAAGACCTTAGGAAGATCGTCTTAATGTGTTGACGGTATGACTGGCTCACACAATCTTTTTATAAGTGGCCAGCCGGTCAAGTTTTCCTGTGCCGTTGTTTTAACTCCTCGTCGTTTTACTTGTATTTAATCCCTGGTATAGCGCCATTTACCCTTTCCCCATAGTCTTAAGGCGTGTGAGATAAGTGTGATTCTGTGAGTCAATACGAGTGAGGCGGGACTGAGGGGATGAGTCTTTTTGTGCATTCCATTTTCTTTGTGTGTAACCATTTTACGATTTTACTGGATGGCAGTAACGCATGGAACTCGATGGAGACTGTTTTGTTGTAAAGTCGTTCATAAAGGCTACAAAAATTTTTGTAAAATAAATTATTAAATCATAGACTTAGAGAGGAAGCTGATCGCCATATTAAAGAAAAATACACTTACTTTTCTTCATACCACATTCACAGCGCGCTTGGTATGCACAGTTTTCCCAAACTGACTCTTTGATCCAACAACAAGCAAATGCGACAATGCTCTTTGGAATAGACAACACAGGCAGGACCATTGTTTTGTCCAGTAATGCCAGCTCTCTGAAACCAATACTAGCAAGTGGAACTTCACTCTTTTCTCAAGTTATTGAAGGTGTGGTTGTACCATTTTCAGGCATATACACTAAAGGAACCACATCCTATGGTAACTTAGTGTACGAATACATTTCCTGGAGTATTTATTTGGCTGCTATCATACACATAACAATAAAAAAAAAATATTCTGCCATATATGATAACCGCGCAGCCGAATCGCTCTATGGTACGACACTGAGTACTTTAAGTAGCCTACAGTACTTATCACCGTACTTAGCACAAAAGGTTTTTTAGACCATCACACCTGGAGGACCCTCAAGAGACAGAGACATAGGGAGAAAATGGGACTCCCGAACATCAAAAAGAAAAAAAAGGGCTCAAATGATTACATCCAACCAAGGTATATGTTCGAGTATAATGAATTTCTTAAGAAATCTTCAAGTGTAACTGCTCCAGTGGCCTCCGATGAAGCTCTTATCCAAGTGTCTTTAGTTTCTGAAACAGAACTAGCTTCAGGGTCGAATGAATCTGTTACTCTTTCTCGTACAGCATCAGAGTTGAATGAAACTGCTCTGATCCGAATTTGTGAGCGAATAAAGACTTCAGGAGTGGTAATTAAGAGCAAACCTTCATATAAGAGAGTCATTTATAGAATTAGATCCGGGGAAGTGGGTATTTCCGGTAACAGATTCTCAGCGTCATGATTTAATTCAAAATGGTTCTCTACAAAACCTAGAGAAACCTGAAGAAAGTTACCCCACAGATGCCAATAAAAGACTATTAGCCGGTCGAAGTGGCCGTGCGGTTAAAGGCGCTGCAGTGTGGAACCGCAAGACCGCTACGGTCGCAGGTTCGACTCCTGCCTCGGGCATGGATGTTTGTGATGTCCTTAGGTTAGTTAGGTTTAACTAGTTCAAAGTTCTAGGGTACTAATGACCTCAGCAGTTGAGTCCCATAGTGCTCAGAGCCATTTGAACCAAAAGACTATTAATAAATTTCAGTTTACTAGAAAATTGAGTAACAGCGAAAAGCAACATCACAGATGGTTAGCTTACTCCGTATCTCAAGACAAAGTCTCTCCAAAAGGAACTGATACGGGTACATTCCAGCTGTTTGCTGTAGAAAATTTTCCTTTAACACAAGGCAAGAGATTGGATTCTTCAGGTGCTGTGATAGATAGAAGTGCTTATTTTGTATACAGTGCATTTACAAGGGGCTGTATTTCTTTTTTAGTAGTGTACTGTGATGCCAAGGTACACTGTGCTAATGTGAAGTATTATTGTTATTGCTTCATAGACTGCGCAAGGAGCAGGGCACTTATTTTGGTTATTGTGAGCAAAAGCACGTAGGGCAGCTACATAGGGCAGCTACGAAAGATGTTCTGACACATGCGGGTCTGAATGTTACGTTTGGGTGCAGAACTGCTGCCAGCTGTGTTGGTGATGAATACATTCTACAGGCATGACGTCACCATTGCGCCTGGGTGAAGGAGGAGGGGGTTCGTGGCGACGAGCCAGCAACGACCCGTGAGTGATGGCAGAGAAATATTCACGAACAAGGTCAGCTGATCTCCAACGCTGTTTAACCTGAGATCCCAGTAGACCTCCTCAGCGCCCCTGACATCGAAAACTCAGTGACGGCGCTAGGCGAAAAGTAATCGTCGGCAATGAATCAGCTTTGCGAGTCCCCTTTCGCTTTCCAGTCACAAATAAAATGTTTAATTAAATGAGCTGAATTATACTCTGACAATAATTAAGCACAAATTTTATTGTTATAACGTACACGGATTTTTGCAATGACAAAAATTACGTTAAAGAAACACACATTAAAGTAAACTAAACTTCCGACTTTCGTCCCACAGATTTTTTTTTTTTTTTAAGATAACGTCGTAGTTAATACCACCCACTATTTCCGCTTCAATTGATAGTACTGACAACGCAAATAGTCTTTCTTGGAACATCGTGCTTCTTAAGTATGTGTAAATCAACATTAATTTTGAGTAACTTCTCTCGGTAGAAGCTGTACTGTCCGGAACAGTGAGTATTATGCCCTAAAACCTTCATTTCTGTCCTTGCAACCTCCGTCTTCTCTAAGTTCATTGTAATCCCCACATTCTGGAATTGCTGTAATGCTTCTTCTGTGATGGACAAATATTTTTTCTAACGTCACTATCGACAAACTGATATCGTCAATGTAATTCATCACCTTCCTTCATACTTCTTCTCCCAGTGTTTGATCTAAAGGGCGTTTAATGCGCATTGTGTCACTTTAAATTGGTAACATCAGCCGCTAAAGAGAAGTGCCGTACATTTGCGACAACTACGGTCCAGGTCCTGCAGTCTTTTTGCGCTTTTCTACAATCCTCCTGAAACTACGATTATTCTATTGTTCCTAGTTGTCTTTGACGAGAAGCTTCCCTTTACTAAAATCAAGACTAAAATATTTCTCTGTGAGAAAGCCACTCCCACCCCTAAACTAACGTTTAGCTCTTGGACAGTCAACACTTTCTTTGCATATGAAACAATGCTGACTGCTTATAAATAGACGAATTGAGTACTTTCGTGCTGTATAGAAAAGAAATGAAGGCAGCCTGGATACGTGAAAATATTAGCTGACGTCCTTTACATACTCAACCATTTTAGAAACTTGACCTACACTAGATGTAATACAGACAGAAAAAGTAATTCTTAATGTTCGTATCTATTTACAAAACGCATTTAGACCACTGTATAAGAATTTTCTGCGATGAAAATGTTTTTCTTTAATATCAGTATTACTGTCACCGAGATTTTGGGAACAGTCTAATGATATTTGTGAGTACTTACAGCTCTTGTAGTTAACTACTGTACTTAGCTATTTCAGTGGAGTTTTTTTTATTTACTATTGTGAAACATGTCTATTCCAAAAAAGTGTTTCGAAATTGAGCTGCGGGAAAATGCAAGGCATGTAGCGCAGTCTTCATAATCGTTAGATAACACCTCTCTCCGATCTTGAATGTTATTAAAGCTTTCCCCATTATTGGTTTACTTTTGTTCCCTGTGACACTAAAGGTGATGATGCACTAATCTCGCTACCTGTCTCTGAAAAATAGGAGTATCTACCTTCATTTGGTGTATCTAAGTCTCAAAACTAGGCACCCCACCCATGATATTGCTTTGTGTCACAAATCTTGCCTTAAACCCCTCAGGTCTTCAAATTTCATGGTCGTGATCTGCACTGACTCGTTCTCGATGTTCAGTCAAATCGAACCAGTCAAGAGCTTCTTTCAGTTTACCGACTCTTGATATGTTGACATACGTCCTCCACAATTATTCGTTTCCAGCAATCAGTTTGCTGACCTCCTTCCATAATTTATATATTTCCGACAAGCCTGACTCGTTCTCGATGTTCAGTCAAATCGAACCAGTCAAGAGCTTCTTTCAGTTTACCGACTCTTGATGTGTTGACATACGTCCTCCACAGTTATTCGTTTCCAGCAATCAGTTTGCTGACCTCCTTCCATAATTTATATATTTCCGACAAGCCTGACTCGTTCTCGATGTTCAGTCAAATCGAACCAGTCAAGACCTTCTTTCAGTTTACCGACTCTTGATATGTTGACATACGTCCTCCACAATTATTCGTTTCCAGCAATCAGTTTGCTGACCTCCTTCCATAATTTATATATTTCCGACAAGCCTGACTCGTTCTCGATGTTCAGTCAAATCGAACCAGTCAAGAGCTTCTTTCAGTTTACCGACTCTTGATATGTTGACATACGTCCTCCACAATTATTCATTTCCAGCAATCAGTTTGCTGACCTCCTTCCATAATTTATATATTTCCGACAAGCCTGACTCGTTCTCGATGTTCAGTCAAATCGAACCAGTCAAGAGCTTCTTTCAGTTTACCGACTCTTGATATGTTGACATACGTCCTCCACAATTATTCGTTTCCAGCAATCAGTTTGCTGACCTCCTTCCATAATTTATATATTTCCGACAAGCCTGACTCGTTCTCGATGTTCAGTCAAATCGAACCAGTCAAGAGCTTCTTTCAGTTTACGGACTCTTGATATGTTGACATACGTCCTCCACAATTATTCGTTTCCAGCAATCAGTTTGCTGACCTCCTTCCATAATTTATATATTTCCGACAAGCCTGACTCGTTCTCGATGTTCAGTCAAATCGAACCAGTCAAGAGCTTCTTTCAGTTTACCGACTCTTGATATGTTGACATACGTCCTCCACAATTATTCGTTTCCAGCAATCAGTTTGCTGACCTCCTTCCATAATTTATATATTTCCGACAAGCCTGACTCGTTCTCGATGTTCAGTCAAATCGAACCAGTCAAGAGCTTCTTTCAGTTTACCGACTCTTGATATGTTGACATACGTCCTCCACAATTATTCGTTTCCAGCAATCAGTTTGCTGACCTCCTTCCATAATTTATATATTTCCGACAAGCCTGACTCGTTCTCGATGTTCAGTCAAATCGAACCAGTCAAGAGCTTCTTTCAGTTTACCGACTCTTGATATGTTGACATACGTCCTCCACAATTATTCGTTTCCAGCAATCAGTTTGCTGACCTCCTTCCATAATTTATATATTTCCGACAAGCCTGACTCGTTCTCGATGTTCAGTCAAATCGAACCAGTCAAGAGCTTCTTTCAGTTTACGGACTCTTGATATGTTGACATACGTCCTCCACAATTATTCGTTTCCAGCAATCAGTTTGCTGACCTCCTTCCATAATTTATATATTTCCGACAAGCCTGACTCGTTCTCGATGTTCAGTCAAATCGAACCAGTCAAGAGCTTCTTTCAGTTTACCGACTCTTGATATGTTGACATACGTCCTCCACAATTATTCGTTTCCAGCAATCAGTTTGCTGACCTCCTTCCATAATTTATATATTTCCGACAAGCCTGACTCGTTCTCGATGTTCAGTCAAATCGAACCAGTCAAGAGCTTCTTTCAGTTTACGGACTCTTGATATGTTGACATACGTCCTCCACAATTATTCGTTTCCAGCAATCAGTTTGCTGACCTCCTTCCATAATTTATATATTTCCGACAAGCCTGACTCGTTCTCGATGTTCAGTCAAATCGAACCAGTCAAGAGCTTCTTTCAGTTTACCGACTCTTGATATGTTGACATACGTCCTCCACAATTATTCGTTTCCAGCAATCAGTTTGCTGACCTCCTTCCATAATTTATATATTTCCGACAAGCCTGACTCGTTCTCGATGTTCAGTCAAATCGAACCAGTCAAGAGCTTCTTTCAGTTTACCGACTCTTGATATGTTGACATACGTCCTCCACAATTATTCGTTTCCAGCAATCAGTTTGCTGACCTCCTTCCATAATTTATATATTTCCGACAAGCCTGACTCGTTCTCGATGTTCAGTCAAATCGAACCAGTCAAGAGCTTCTTTCAGTTTACCGACTCTTGATATGTTGACATACGTCCTCCACAATTATTCGTTTCCAGCAATCAGTTTGCTGACCTCCTTCCCTAATTTATATATTTCCGACAAGCCTGACTCGTTCTCGATGTTCAGTCAAATCGAACCAGTCAAGAGCTTCTTTCAGTTTACGGACTCTTGATATGTTGACATACGTCCTCCACAATTATTCGTTTCCAGCAATCAGTTTGCTGACCTCCTTCCATAATTTATATATTTCCGACAAGCCTGACTCGTTCTCGATGTTCAGTCAAATCGAACCAGTCAAGAGCTTCTTTCAGTTTACCGACTCTTGATATGTTGACATACGTCCTCCACAATTATTCGTTTCCAGCAATCAGTTTGCTGACCTCCTTCCATAATTTATATATTTCCGACAAGCCTGACTCGTTCTCGATGTTCAGTCAAATCGAACCAGTCAAGAGCTTCTTTCAGTTTACCGACTCTTGATATGTTGACATACGTCCTCCACAATTATTCGTTTCCAGCAATCAGTTTGCTGACCTCCTTCCATAATTTATAAATTTCCGACAAGCCTTTCGCTAGTATTCTCCGTGTGTAAGTTGATCACTTGAGCTGCCTGCATGCAGAAGTAGGGGGGAGACAGATGCCGTCTACAGGTAAATTAAAGAGAGAAAAAGTAAGCAGCTATATGAATGTCAAGATTTCTTGTACATAGACTGAAGCAGCGAGTGGAGATTTGTACCAACGAGAGGAATCGAATCCAGGTCACTTGCTTACTACGCACGTGAATAACTCACTAAGCTAACTTGACGCGGCGGTTCAGACACCTGCACGAATTATCCTGGCACGCCTCCCTCCTCCATCCAAATTCTCATTGCCATTCCAGTCTACTTTAAATTCACCCTTCTACATGAAAAGAATTGCCGAGGCCGCCCATGTTCCGAAAGAGAACCTCAGCATCGAACGGAAATGGGGAATCCCGCCTGAAACCAACGTGCACATTCTTATACAAATGAAATGACATAATGTCAGAGATTTTACTAGTCTCACACAGATATGAACTTAAAATATACTGGGACAGCAGCAAGAATTTGGATCGAGGAGGGAGGAATGTGAGGGTAATCCGTGCAGTTGTGTGAACCACTGCGCCAAAGTCGCTTATTGGCTAACGCACCCGACTGGTAAGCGCGAGACCTAGGTTCGATTCCCGGTCTTAGTACAAATTTTCACTCGCAGCTTCAGTCTGTAAACATAAAATTGTATCTGCATGAGGTCAGTAAAATCTCTGAAACTGTGTCATTACACCGAGAGTTCAAGTGGCATGCCAGTGCTTAGCAAATATGGGAAAACTGAAAGATACAGGGAATATTTAGAAGCAGTTGGAGCCCCTTAACTTTCTAAATTCGTAGAGCGCTATCACACGGTGTCACAGCCAGATGGTTTACAATATCTCTCAACTAAATTGAAAGCACTGATGACTTGATTACGAAAAAAAGTGTAGTGTGATACTACTAGACTTTTGTTAATACTTCCTTGTCACACTCTTTCAGTCCGTGTGCCACGAAACAACTGTCTAAGAGCAGAGCATCATTGCTACGAATATTTGTACTGGATACGCTACAGAGAGCGATTCAAACATTACGTGGAGAGGGTGTTGCCAATGCAATAGTCGGCGAAAGAGGAAAAGTCATTATTACTTATTTCTTGTTCATTTAGTACGTCTCTGGGAAATAATTCAAATTGTTTTACAAGCTGCCTAGTACAATTACCTTGATCTGCAGATTGGAAAGAAGAAGTGAAGAGGAGTGGAGTTTCAAATGAGGAAAAAACCTGTGCTCACTTGGGGGCTACTCTAGTATACCAAAACATAGAGCTATTGCCTCCTTATGCAAAAGTGTGCAATTTTTACTTCAACAAAGTTAGCTACTCTTCTGCGTGCAAAGAAACTTTTATTCTCCTTAACCTTATTCTTTTCCAGTAATCTCTAGTTATCAATTTAATAAACACAAACTGTCCACATTCTTGAACGCAGTGACCTTTCATAATTCCTGTACACCAAAGCCTACCTTCAGACTTGCTGCAAGCTTGCATCACTAGTTCTCCACACTAATGCACACAAAGTGCGCCATGCAGTAACGAAAAATAGACTTATAAACTTGTAGCAACCAGCATTTCTCATGCCACCCATCAATATATTATATAGAATTTTTGGACAGTTGTAACAAGCTGCTAAATTTCTTAAATCTTTCTGTAACATTACTCAACTGCACTTTATTATTTACTGTTTGATTACCAGAATAGTTCTCAAGAAACTGGGCTTGAAAACTTAATTTCTGGATCACTGATTCTAGCTGATCTTCCTGTTCAGATGGTAACGCACTATTAGGTTTCAGAAAATTCATTATCTTACCCATTCCTTGTATATCCATTACATCCATGAGAGAGTTTTGTACCACTGACATAAGTAGTGTAGAGAATACACCTGAAAACAGGCCAAGCGCATATTCGCAGATAGGGATGGAGAGTTCTGTACCACTCTATTCCCATCTGTGAATATGCGCTTGGCCTCTTTTAGGGTCTATTCTCTATCCTACTTATGTCAGTTTCCAACTCTATTAACACATATTGAGAAATTTCTGTTGGGGATAGGGTTTCATCCTGTATTATTTTTGTTTCTTCACTTATTATTTCATTGTGCCCTAAATTTTTATTTAGTGCTGGATTAACACTTTCACTTACTGCTGGAATGTTTACTAACTGATTTACCATCATTACCTGACAACTGTGCTCAGAATCAGGATTGGTTGCAGCCTCCTGACTTACCACTGCATCAACGTTTCCGTTTTCTACAGGTAAATTTCTAATGTGTTTGTGTTCGTTAGGTTCAAATCTCCAAATGTGTGTGAAATCTTATGGGACTTAGCTGCTGAGGTCATCAGTCCCTAAGCTTACAAACTACTTAAACAAAACTATCCTAAGGACAAACACACACACCCATGCCCGAGGGAGGACTCGAAACTCCGCCGGGACCAGCCGCACAGTCCATGACTGCAGCGCCCTAGACCGCTCGGCTAATCCCGCGCGGCGTGCTCATTAGGTGAAAACTATGATTATTGTTCTCATTATGTACTAGTACTTTTCCTATCAACGTACTAATAGTTCAAGTCTCTACTGGCGTGGTTATTAATTTATCTATATTTACTACCTGATAACTGTACTTTCATTTCTCAGAACTTGGCTGGTCACTATGCAGTGTTTCACACTCTCAAGACTCTATTCTCCAGCTTCTTATTAAAATCAATAATATTCTCTATTTTCTCTTCCTGTTCCTTAATACTCTCATCATATCAATTACAAACCTCATCTTGTACTTCCCTTATTGATTCGCCGGCCGGTGTGGCCAAGCGGTTATAGGAGCTTCAGTCTGGAACCGCGCGATCGCTACGGTCGCAGGTTCGAATCCTGACTCGGGCTTGGATGTGTGTGATGTCCTTAGGTTAGTTAGGTTTAAGTAGTTCTAAGTTCTAGGGGACTGATGACCTCAGATGTTAAGTCCCATAGTGCTCAGAGCCATTTGAACCTTAATGATTCGGCAGCGCAATTTTGAACTGACATGTCCGTCACTGAAACTGTATCAGATTAAACAATTTTACCAGTCAGTGACCTACAGTAGATTTATTATTTATCTATAAACATGGTAAACTTTTTCTTATTTTAAAAGGTGTATCATAATTAATAGCCTGAGCGCATACAGTTGAAAGTACGCTATACTAGAAGCGACGAAGTCTCAGTAAACATGAGCTTTAAAATGCACATCTTAAGAGCTATGAGCACTTGTTCGTCTTCGATGTTGTAATCTCTTATACTGAAAGCTCTTTCCCTTCCGTACTTTGGGAGGAGGTCGAATGGACCAAAACACGAAGAAAATGTTCAGTAAACATGGGCTCTAAAACGCATACCGTGAGAGCTATGAGCATTTGCTCTACATCTACATTCTACATTTATACTCCACAAGCCACCCAACGGTGTGTGGCGGAGGGCACTTTACATGCCACTGTCATTACCACCCTTTCCTGTTCCAGTCGCGTATGGTTCGCGGGAAGAACGACTGCCGGAAAGCCTCCGTGCACGCTCGAATCTCTCTAATTTGTTCAGTGGCGTAGATTAACAAGAGCTCGTGGCTCTTAAGCTATGCAGCTTAGAACCCATTGACACTCTTTTCTTATTTTGGTCCATACTATCACCTCTCATAATATGGAAAGAATAGAAACTGCGGTAGAAGGGACTTCTTTCACAGTGTCGAAGATGAAGAAGTGCTCATGGCTCTTAAGGCACGCGTGTTAAAGCCCATGTTTACTGAAAATTTTTTGCTTTTAGTATCGTGTACTTTCAACTGGTTGCGTTTCCCTCATTATTTATGACACATTCCTTTTACGGGGAGTTTGTTTTTACTCGGAACAACTAAATACCTCGAAAAATACGATTCGTAAGTAAAAAAAAAAGTTGCAGATGAAAAGTTAATATTTTCAAAGGAGACATCTGTGAAATTCAGTTTTTCCGGTTTTTGTAATTAACAACCGTTTCATTTGATTGTACATCACATTTTCAATAACAATATAAATTTCTTTGGAGATTTAAATGTCAAATCGAAGGAGTTTAATTGGTGAAAACAGTTATGTACTGTTTAAAACAATTGATACATTTGTTAAAAATTTAATTCAGTATTGCTAATTTTGTCCTAGAAAATGCTTCTACGTTTAGAAATTGAAATGGCTAACCATGGAAGTTCTTCTACTCTAAATACTTCTGAACGATTATAAACAGTTCACATTTATGTTAAAAATTTAAATTTGTTTCACAAATTTGACTGTACAATTAAACATTTAAAATGCCTTTAAATATGTAGGAAGGTTTACATGGTGTCCGTTTCCTGTCTACAGTAGAGGCACACACATCCACACTAACATCGCACGGAACAGGCTACCTTTACGCCGAGTTCCATCCTCGGTCAACTGAATTCTTGATGTCTTGTTGTGTACTGTACTAACGACATCAAATGCGATACCATTTTTCTCCATTTGACACTATACCAGATCAAATGTTATTGCATATACACTGTGCACAACTGCACGAACCGAAAATGTTAGCCGGCCGGTGTGGCCGTGCGATTCTAGGCGCTTCAGTCTGGAAGCGGGTGACCGCTACGGTCGCAGGTTCGAATCCTGCCTCGGGCACGGATGTGTGTGATGTCCTTAGGTCAGTTGGGTTTAAGTAGTTCTAAGTTCTAGGGGACAGATGACCACTCTGGCTATCCGTGCACAATCATTGGACCCACCCAAACTTCCGTGCGTCACGATGAGTTCACCCTTACACTGTAGACCACTGAAACCACCCACTAATGCTCGTAACATTAATTGATACCTGCAACAAGGTGAATGAGACAACGAGGAATTGAAACCAGCGCTTTTATCGTCGTGTGCCCGCCTGGGTTTGTAATGCTTACATGTATTTCTGCTAGAACAGACAAGGTTGGCGATCCACAGTTGTGTTAAATACACTGGCGGAAAAAAAGTCGCAACATCAGAAAGGTGCTGTGTGACACAAACGAAAGTTGATAGGTGTGTTTCTTCATGTGACACATGATTTCTGCTCAGATTTCGCACCAGACGCATAAGAATGACGCTGGTAGTGTCACTAGGTGGATGCAAGTCAGGTTTGCGTTAAATACACGCTGCAACGATCGTGAGAATTAGTTACCTTTGAGATTCGAAGTGGTCAGTTGGTGTTAGTCAAGAATGCCTTTAAGGGGCTCCGGAACGCCCTATACTTGCAATGTTAAAATAACGCTTATAAATTACATCTTTCCTCACAAAGTATTTGAGGTAGGAAGTTGAACTTTTTACAGATTATTTATTGCAATATGGGCTACAACTTAACACAGGGATTTTACAAAATTTTAGTTCAGTTGTTAAAGATGATTTTTTTTCAATTGTAATGAAAATTCACAACATTTTTTTGCAATTTTTTATTTATATATTCAAAAATATACAGTTTTTTGGAAAAAGGCTGTGTTAAACTATGCAGAAGGTACTGTGTAACATTTACTGAAAGTTTGAAACAAATATCTTTGGAAGATCCTTAGAAAACATGTAATTAGTATGAGAAAATAAAAGTTTTGGGAATCGAGCGACAAAGATTGGATTAACTTTTTAGTGCATTCCAGGTCCATAGGATGGATTATCTTCATCCTCTGCAAACTCCTCCTCCAGCTTCCTCTTGTTCCTCCTCCTGTTTACTCTTGCTCGTATTTCTAGACTCTTTACAGCCCTGTCTGCAGCCCGAAGGCGTTCCTTGTCTAAAGCAAGCATCGCTCGTTGCTGTGTTCGTAGATTTTGCTACCATTTTCTTCAGTTGCAGTTACTGCAACACTGTTCCAAAAGGTGGTCATGTATGAACACTTATCACATTTCAGTTGTATTTCACTAGCAAGTCCTACGTGCTTTATTATGGAGAGTTCCAGACCAACTTCACTACAATGAATACATCTTACACAGTTTGAAAAAATTCCTTTGAGAACCGACATATCAAATATTTCATTCACATCCGATTCGCCCATAAAACATTCATAGTTTTCACTCATTGAACCAAGCTTCTTCTGTGAAGTACTTTCTTTCCCACTTTGACTGCTATGGGCAGGTGTACTTGAGAGGTTAGGTTCACTCACTTGGTTATCGTCTTTATTGTTTACAGTAATAACACATACCTTTGGCTTTCCAACATTTCTCCTTTTCTTAAAAGCCTTCAGAGGATTTCTAATAACTTTACTTTTACTCATTATTATACTTCAACAAAACAGAGACTCAAGAAACAGAATTAATTATGAATATTTTCGAGTTAACAACAGAGTAAATAAACATGAAACAATCGACTATCACACCAGCGATATATATTGAACCATCACAGGTTAGCCACAACACATACTTTATCTCACATCACTAAAATGTACCTGATGAACACGGACGTTAATAATAACACCATTTGACAGCAGTTTAACAGCGCCACAGTGGGTCACGCCCATGTAGAACACATTTTTAAAAAAATTAAAAATAGTTCTAGTCTTCGGAATTGAATAAATTATATATCTATTAAAAGGTAATAGTCTGCAGATTCAGAAAACGCAAAAAAGTAAAAATTGAACTTTTCATGATTTTGAGCCTTTCCGGAGCCCCTTAAGGCAACAAATACGCCATTGTCAACACCTCACTGAATTTGAACGTGGTCGCGCAATACTGCTACGAGGAGCTGGATGTTCCTTCTGGGATACTGCAGAAAGCGTTGGGAGCAATGTAGCCACTGCACGTGACTTCTGGCAACTGTGGTCACCAGAATGTACAGTAACAAGAAGACCGGACACGTAGCACTACCGAAAGAGATGACCATCGAGTTCAGCATATGCCTCTGGCGCATCGTACTGCATCTGCAGCAGCAAGCTGAGTTGCAGCTGACATCACAGTGAGACAACGTACTGTTACAAATTGATTACTTCAAGGACAGCTTCCAGCCAGTGCGTAGTAGCTTGCATTCCACTGCCATTTTCGACTTCAGTCGTGCCACTGGAGAGTAGCGAGATCTGTTATGTTTTCTGATGAAATCTTGTTGTGTCTAGGTGCCAGTGATAGCCGTGTCTTGATAGGTAGTAGACATTATGAGATCCTGCAACCAACTTGTTGGCGTGCTAGACATACTGGAGCTACACCTGGAGTTATGGTCTGGGGTGTGACTTCGTATGACAGCATATGCACTCTCGTGTTTAGCCCCACAAAGCAAAACTATACATCAGTGTGATGATTAGATCTGTTGCGCTGCCATTCATTAACAGCAATACACAGGGTGTTTTCCAACAGGATAACGGTCGTCCACATACCGCTGTTGTAACCCAACGTTTACTACACAGTGTCGACATGTTGTCTTGACCTGCTCGGCCTGCCGCTGTGGTCCAGCAGTTCTAGGCGCTTCAGTCCGGAACCGCGCGCCTGCTACGGTCGCAGGTTCTAATCCTGCCTCGGGCATGAATGTGTGTGATGTCCTTAGGTTAGTTTAAGTAGTTCTAAGTCTAGGGGACTGATGACCTCAGATGTTAAGTCCCATAGTGCTTAGAGCCATTTTTATTGACCTGCTCGATCGCAAGATTTGTCTCCCACGGAGCACATATGGGACATTATCGCATGACAACTCTAGAGTTATCGACAAACAGCATTAACCGTCTCTGTATTGACCGATCTAGGGCAACAGGCATAGAACTCCGTGCCACAAACTGGTTTCCGTCATCTGTATAACACAATGCAACCACGTTTGCATGCTTCCATTCAACATCCTGGTGATTAGGCCGGTTATTACTGTACCAGCATTTCACATATGCAATTGCTTATCTCGCACTTACATTAACCTGTGAGCTTC
Source organism: Schistocerca piceifrons (assembly GCF_021461385.2). Taxonomy (NCBI): domain Eukaryota; kingdom Metazoa; phylum Arthropoda; class Insecta; order Orthoptera; family Acrididae; genus Schistocerca; species Schistocerca piceifrons. The sequence continues at coordinate 516,117,108 of NC_060143.1, forward strand.
AGTGTTAATAGCTTAAATATGTTACCTAGACAAACGTATTTACGAAACTCGTCATTCTACATTATTATTATTATTTTATTATTATTATTTATTTTATGGCCTTCATTGGACCACTGTAGTCAAAAATACAAAGTTCGACAATAACTTAATATACACTCCTGGAAATTGAAATAAGAACACCGTGAATTCATTGTCCCAGGAAGGGGAAACTTTATTGACACATTCCTGGGGTCAGATACATCACATGATCACACTGACGGAACCACAGGCACATAGACACAGGCAACAGAGTGTGCACAATGTCGGCACTAGTACAGTGTATATCCACCTTTCGCAGCAATGCAGGCTGCTATTCTCCCATGGAGACGATCGTAGAGATCCTGGATGTAGTCCTGTGGAACGGCTTGCCATGCCATTTCCACCTGCCACCTCAGTTGGACCAGCGTTCGTGCTGGACGTGCAGACCGCGTGAGTCGACGCTTCATCCAGTCCCAAACATGCTCAATGGGGGACAGATCCGGAGATCTTGCTGGCCAGGGTAGTTGACTTACACCTTCTAGAGCACGTTGGGTGGCACGGGATACATGCGGACGTGCATTGTCCTGTTGGAACAGCAAGTTCCCTTGCCGGTCTAGGAATGGTAGAACGATGGGTTCGATGACGGTTTGGATGTACCGTGCACTATTCAGTGTCCCCTCGACGATCACCAGTGGTGTACGGCCAGTGTAGGAGATCGCTCCCCACACCATGATGCCGGGTGTTGGGCCTGTGTGCCTCGGTCGTATGCAGTCCTGATTGTGGAGCTCACCTGCACGGCGCCAAACACACATACGACCATCATTGGCACCAAGGCAGAAGCGACTCTCATCGCTGAAGACGACACGTCTCCATTCGTCCCTCCATTCACGCCTGTCGCGACACCACTGGAGGCGGGCTGCACGATGTTGGTGCGTGAGCGGCAGACGGCCTAACGGTGTGCGGGACCGTAGCCCAGCTTCATGGAGACGGTTGCGAATGGTCCTCGCCGATACCCCAGGAGCAACAGTGTCCCTAATTTGCTGGGAAGTGGCGGTGCGGTCCCCTACGGCACTGCGTAGGATCCTACGGTCTTGGCGTGCATCCGTGCGTCGCTGCGGTCCGGTCCCAGGTCGACGGGCACGTGCACCTTCCGCCGACCACTGGCGACAACATCGATGTACTGTGGAGACCTCACGCCCCACGTGTTGAGCAATTCGGCGGTACGTCCACCCGGCCTCCCGCATGCCCACTATACGCCCTCGCTCAAAGTCCGTCAACTGCACATACGGTTCACGTCCACGCTGTCGCGGCATGCTACCAGTGTTAAAGACTGCGATGGAGCTCCGTATGCCACGGAAAACTGGCTGACACTGACGGCGGCGGTGCACAAATGCTGCGCAGCTAGCGCCATTCGACGGCCAACACCGCGGTTCCTGGTGTGTCCGCTGTGCCGTGCGTGTGATCATTGCTTGTACAGCCCTCTCGCAGTGTCCGGAGCAAGTATGGTGGGTCTGACACACCGGTGTCAATGTGTTCTTTTTTCCATTTCCAGGAGTGTATTTAGGTAATATAATTATTAGAGGCTATTCTTATATGAAAGGTGTTTTGCTCTTCTGTCTGCCCAATATTTCTTCTTTCTTTCAGATATTTTCTTTCTTTCTTCATCTGAGACAACTCTTCCTGTACTCCTTTTATTGATTTTCATTTGTAGTCTGGTTTGCGGGTCTTGCAGTATTCTGGTTTTCTCTGTCTTGTTTTTTAGGTCATCTACTGTAATTTGAAGTTCTTTTATATCTTCCTTAATTTCTGTGATCCATTTAATGTCGCTCTTGCTATTCCACAATTTTTGTATTATTTTTTTTTACTAATTCTGTTTTCTGGAGTTCTCATCAGATGTCCAAAGAATGAGATGCGTTTCTTCCTGATTGTGCTCATGACTGGTTCTATTTTCTTATATACTGTTTCATTTGATGCTATTCTCCAATGTCCATTTATTTTATACTGTTTATTTATACATGTCCTAATTATTATTCTTTATATTTTTAGTATTCTGTCAATTTCTGCTGTATTAGTTGTTTTGAAGATAGTTTCAGCTGCGTATGTTATTTCTGGTTGTGTAACTGTTTTATAGTATTTTAATTTTGCATCTATAGATAGGTTTTTTTTGTTGTATGTAGTTTTGGTAATGTAATTTGCATAGTTCAGTTTTTTTATTCTATTTTGCCATGATGGCTTCTCATTTAGATTGTACGTTATTATTTCGCCTAAATATTTAAATTTATCAACAATTTTGATTTCCTGTTCTCCTATTGTAATTTTGTTTGCAAGTGGTGGATCAGTTAGCATAATCTCCGTTTTTTCAAATGATATTCTAAGGCCTACTTTCTCTGCTATTTCCTGTAGTGTTTTCACTTGTTGCCTGGCTTCTTGAACGGTGTTGGCTAGGAGAGCAAGATCATCAGCGAATCCCAAGCAGTTTAAGCTAATATCAACTTTTACACTTCCAATTCTTATCCTCTTTGGATTGTCCTTGTACCATTCTCTCATTATGTATTCCAGTTCACAGTTGAAAAGTAATGGTGATAGGCAGTCACCTTGTCTTAAGCCTGTTTTTATGAGGAATGGTTCCGAAATTTCTCCTCTAAACTTCGCTTTTGATTTGGTGTTGGTTAGAGTGAGTTGTACTATTTTAATTAGTTTTGGATGGAGTCCTAGATTTCTTAAAATTTTTAATACTGAAGGTCTGTGGAGACAGTCATATGCCTTCTTAAAATCTACAAATGTTATTGCCAGAGGTTTGTTCCGTTTCTTGTAGTATGCCATAATCAATTTTAAACTAATTATCTGCTCTGCACAGCTTCTCCATGGTCTGAAACCTCCCTGATATTCCCCTAACTCCTGTTCTAATTGCTCCTTGAGTCTTTCATATAGGATCTTGGATAGAATTTTATACGTGCAATCTAGGAGAGAGACGCCTCTGTAGTTGTCTGGGTTGCTCTTATCTCCCTTTTTGTGTAGTGGGTGGATGATAGCTGTGGTCCAATGTTCGGGAAATTGTTCTGTCACCCAAATTTTTGTTAGAGCCATGTGTAAGGAGGTCTTGACTGTGTCACTTGCATATTTCCACATTTCAACAAAAACCTGATCTTCTCCACATGCCTTATAATTTTTTTGTTCTTTAAGAATTTCTTCTACTTCTTGGAAAGTTGGAGGGTCTAGTTTGTTAGGTTTGGTTTTTATTGGCGTATTTATGTTGATTTGTAAGAGTTCTTTGGGTTCCTCGGAATTCAGAAGTTTGTAAAATGCTTTTGCCATGATTTCTGCATTTTCCTTGTTACTGTGTGTCATTCTTCCATCTTCATCTTTCAGTATTAGTGTAGGGGCCTCATATTGTTGTAGTTGTTTCCCAAAGATTTTGTAGTAGTTCCTGGAGTTGGTTTTATGATAATTACCTTCTATAGACTTTATAATATCTTTATGAAATCCTCTCTTGATTCTTCTAATATTTTGAGTGAATTTTTTTCTTTCATTTCTTAGGTTGATGGCATTTTCTTCAGTTTTATGTGTTTGAAACTTTAACCATGCTTGGTGTCTATCTTCATGGAATTTGTCACATTCTGATGTCCACCATGCATGTTTCCTTCGTGGATTCAAGGGAGCTAGATTCTCTGCTTCTTTTTTAAGATTAGGCACTAGTTGTTCTAGATCATCTGTTAATTTGATGGTTTGTGTTATTTGTTAGTACTTATTATTTTTAATTAGCTGATGTGGGTCAAACCTCCTTTTTATTTTATTAGTTTTTCCGGTCCTCTTCTTTAAGGGTGTGAATTTGATTTTAATTTTAACCATATAATGGTCTGAGCCTGTGTCTACTCCTCTCAGTTCTTTAACATTGTGGATCTCCTTATGAAAATTTTTGTCCATAGAGACATGGTCTAGCTGCCACTCGCCCTTCCTCCAGTCTGTATGTTTCCATGTTTTAAGTTTACTTAGCTTCCTCTTAAAGTATGTTGATTTAGATATAAGGTTGTGTTCTCTGCAGAGTTCTACAAGTCTTTGACCGTTTTTGTTTGTAAATTTATGTGGACTCCATTTTCCAATTATATCTTTATATTTCCTTTCTTTTCCCAACTGAGCATTGAAATCTCCCAATAAGATTTTTACGTTCTTCTTATTTACTCTGTTCACAGTCTGTTCTAGAAGGTCCCAAAATTTATCTACCTCTTCCTTTGTTTTTGTTAGACAATTTTTTTCATTTGTTGGGGCATGAGCATTTATTATTGTATAGGTTTTATTCATTGTTTTAAAGCTTAGAGTCGCAATTCTTGGTGATACTGCTTGGAAATCCGTTACTGAATCTATTATTTTTATGTTTACTGAAAACCCTGTTCCAAACTGGGGACATTGTTTCATTGCCCTCGGTCCTGGTTTCCCATTATAAATTCTGTATCCTTGTGATTCGAATGGGTCCTCTGTGGTGTTTCTCATTTCTTGGATCCCTGTTATTAAAATTTTTTGTTTATTTAGTTCATCTGTGAGCTCCTTGAGTATTCCGGTCTGAAGTAATGAGTTTATGTTGTGTGTTGCTATATAATTTATTTGCTCATGTTTAATCTTCTTTTTGTGTTTTAGTGTGCATTTGGATGGTTGCAAACGCTCCGATTCGTTGCTGTCTTCTAGTTGACTACCCACCGAATCCGATGTAGCCTTTTCCTGCCTTTTTGAGCAGGACGGTGGAATTTTTTTCCTAAAAGACCTTTACATTTTTGACTGTCGAAGGTTGCCAACCTTAGTTGGAGCAAGCTCCGATTTACAACTCCGGTTGTTAACCGCAGAGGGTGTGTTTGGTCCGCGAGAGCTATTTTATTTCACTCAAGTCCGCCAGTAAACCGGTGAGGACTTCCCTATCCGCCACCTGGGACGCGACACGTAGGAGTATCACCTCTCCTCCTACTATGACAGCATAGTAGGTTCGTGGCATTCTACATTAATTATCTTTTGTGTTGCGATTTTTTTTCTACATTAATTATCTTTTGTGTTGCGATTTTTTCTCGTCAGTGTAATTTCGAAATTATTTCGCAAGAAATTTAGTTCCGACTTGTCGAATTAGATGAGTACTTAATGTCGCAGATGTCAAGGATTTCACACTCACCGAAATAATTTCTAAAGGATTTCGTACAGCTTTGGGTCGTCAACAACGTCTGTTCATTCAGACAAGCATGTAAACATTTCCTTGTTTTATGAGTACTATTCTGTTCGAAAAGTATAGTACATTAGTTTGCCTTAAATCTTCACCCTTATTTACGTGTGTTTTATTCGTATATGTGATTATTTTTGACATTCTTCCGACAAGGCATAATAACCTACACATTTGTACACAACCCTCGCTCTCTTGTTGTTAAAGCTCCCTTCATTGAAATTCAATGTCCCTGGTTTGTGAAACTCATACTATAATACACTCTCACCTATTTACAGCATTTTGTAACCAAAAAATATCAATATACGTTGCTACTCGCCAAGCTTCACTTGTACCCTCTGAACGTGTTTCCCCTCTTTCCTTGACTCAAGTGTCGACAACTGAACATTTTCTTAAAAGTTGTTAAGTAAACTTCATTTTGACCAATTTTTTAATTATTTTATACGTTACAAGACGCCTTTGTTATCTGTCAATGTTAACAACAAATTTCCTTCCGTGTGGTTTCATTCACTGATATACATTTATTATTGGTGTAAGTATTACCTGCTCGCTACACTGCTTCAGTGAATCTGTTTGTTCTCATTATTTTCTACGCTTGTGCAGATATGAGAGTGTCCTGTGTATTTTCTGGGGATTTTCCGAAGCCTTCGAATATGAGCCTAGAAAGAAGATAAAAGAAATAAATGAGAGGAGCAACTCCATTTACTATCGGCGGAAGCCGCTTTCACTGGGTTATTACCGAATATTATGATGAAGCAGTCTTCTGGGGCATTGTACCTCCATAATCCTTCGCTGCAGAGCCGATCAGAAAATTGCATCTCAAAGTTCGTTGTGCTTCTGAGCCCACTCGGCAGTTATAACGCATAGCGAGGTGTAGATACTCAATTGTTGATGTTTATTCACTACCGGCCTACTGTTATTGCTGAATACGTGTTTTTGCACGGAAGTTTATTAGACTCTGTGTCACGGCGACATACGTTTGTCAAATTATCTGTGTCCTGTACATATTTATTGAAACATTTGCAAAGATGGTAACTGTAAGGAACACGTCATCGAATTAACGGTAGACAAGTTTTGCAGTTGCTCTTTTATATTTTGCTTTGGAATTTGCAAACTAATCCCATTCCTAACTTTTTTCTAAATTTCCACGAATGCACGTTCCAAGAATAACTTGGTATCAAAGTAGTACAAGATTAATCATATGAAATGATGCTATGAAGCATAATTAAAATATCCAGTGTATAGAGCGATTTTTATTTTTTTATTCAGTCGGAATTATGTTGTCTTCAACTGTCACTTTCCAGTTGTTGCGTAGCAGGACCATTACATTCATCCTTAACCGTCAATGACTACAGATAAATCAAATATCAAGAGAAGCATAAAAGAAAAAGTATTCCTCCTCCTTTTTCAGGAACGAGATGCTTTATAGGTGCTTTATCAGATTTTCTGCTTGTTTCTAACTGAACCATAAACAAAGTTACAAAGAAAGGACATAGAATAAAATGCAATAAAGGTTTAACAGGTTTTACTTTTGATACTGTAAACTCGGTAACTTAAATTAAAAAAGAAATTATTGATTTTATGCTGGAAACAATAGAGTTATTCCGTATTGTTTCTAGGGTTAGTGAGATAAATCTGACGTATACAGGCATTATACGTAATATATAGCACATAAAGGGGCATACTGCTATAATAAAAATTTTTTTATCCCTTAGACAATGATTTTAAATATCTGACAGCCAACAAAGTAAAATTTGAAAACAAAGAGAAAAAAATCCTCCTTGACAAATTCCTCCATTGCGTAGCATAATTTCTATTACTGTAATGTGTTAGAGGTGGTGTGTAGGATTTATTAACTCACATTTACACATTTACAAAAAATTTAAAAAGTTAAATAAAACGTTACAGCCGGCCGGAGTGGCCGTGTGGTTCTAGGCGGTACATTCTGGAGCCGAGCGACCGCTACGATCGCAGGTTAGAATCCTGCCTCGGGCATGGATGTGTGTGATGTCCTTAGGTTAGATAGGTTTAATTAATCCTAAGTTCTAGGCGACTGATGACCTCAGAAGTTAAGTCGCATAGTGCTCAGTACTATTTGAACCAACTGAAAAAGTTACAAGTGTTGAGCATATAGTCGTATTTACAAATTAATTTGGGATAGGAACGTAAAATAACTCGTTCCACTTCATTACGATTTGTCGTGCAAATTTATGCACCCTGCACACGAAACTAACTCACTAAGGAACTAACTGACTAACAAAACTAACTGAGAAGATAACGTTTCGCTAGGCCTGTTTTCCCCTTTTACTTCTGAAGCGGGGGAAAATAATGTTAATTACCACGTTTCTACAGCATCTAACTTGTTCCAAGTCTATTCACAAGAAATGTTGTTGATCGTTACATCTGTACAGGATCTAGCTTATTCAAAGTCTATTCTTACAGTATAAATACGGCTTTTTCTTTCAAGTGCAAAGACGAGTAAACTTTGTGGCTGCTCCAACATGCGAGCGCGATACCTATAGCTGCCCTTTTGAGAAACAGCAGTCTTTTATATTCACTCCACACAAGTGAAATGTTTGGCCTTGTCCTTTGTTGGAAGTCATACTGTACGCCAATCTCCCCGGAAATTCGACCCTTTTGAATCTAAATCATAAAGTAGGTGAACTGAATGAAATTATTGGAATGAATACTAACTTCCGATTAATATTTCCTCTTCTATAATGTTGTTTAAAAGCTATTCTGCGAGGACGTACCAGTAACTCTGAATAAACTTACGAATTTTGTTGGTAAATTTCCGTTTCCGTCTTGTTTTATCATTGTATCAATGGACTCAGATATTTTTTCTCCCTCTTTTGTCGCTGATCAGTTTGCCAAAATACTTCATTATCAAAGATTTTTGAAGTTATGTTGGGACGAGTGCGATCGTGTTTAATATTATAAGAAAAGAGTTCATCAAGATGGCAACAAAGGAGTTCACCAAGCTCGCAGTCCGCCCACCGGTAGCTGAATGGTCAGGGCGACAGAACGTCAATCCTAAGGGCTCGGGTCCAATTCCCGGCTGGGTCGGAGATTTTCTCCGCTGAGAGACTGGGTGTTGTGTTGTCGCCGGCCGGAGTGGCCCAGCGGTTCTAGGAAATACAGTCTGGAACCGCGCGACTGCTAGGTCGCAGGTTCGAATCCTGCCTCGTTCATAGATGTGTGTGATGTCCTTAGGTTAGTTAGGTTTAAGTAGTTATAAGTTCTAGGGGACTGATGACCAAAGAAGTGAAAACCCATAGTACTCAGAGGCATTTTTTTGTTGTGTTGTCTTAATCATCATAATTTCATCCCTTAAGACGCGCAAGTCGCCGCAGTGACGACAACGGTCTACTCGACGGGAAGTCCAAGTCACTTGACATTTCCATCAAGATCGCAACAAATGTTTATTTATCATTGATGGCCATTATTTATTGCTGGAACTGTTGGCTCACACAGTCATTCTGGTCCGCCTGTCTTGTCTACGTTCTACAACTCATCGGTTTAGATGACTTTGAGGAATAATTATCCGTACCATACGTTATTGCCCAAGTTGTATTTGGAAACACCCGAGAACTGAATGACATTTGGAAACACTCATTAACATTCAGCAAGATTCGTAATAGCACAGCAACGTTATACGAAAGTCTAGAATTCTTCCTTTGGAAAATTCGTTGATGGGAGGAAATAAGTGACGCCCTGGACATCACCACGTTGTGATGGCGAACACTTCATTCTTTTCTCCACAACCTCCATTGCTGTCACCGTGCAACCAAACCAGTGGACATCCGGGAACCAAGCCGGCCAAAGTGGCCGTGCGGTTAAAGGCGCTGCAGTATGGAACCGCAAGACCGCTACGGTCGCAGGTTCGAATCCTGCCTCGGGCATGGATGTTTGTGATGTCCTTAGGTTAGTTAGGTTTAAGTAGTTCTAAGTTCTAGGGGACTAATGACCTCAGCAGTTGAGTCCCATAGTGCTCAGAGCCATTTGAACCATTTGAACCGGGAACCAAGGGCAGCACCAGACACAGGTACCACAGACCAGTGGTGGGTAGTTTTGGACGTATCATTAACTTTTATACATACATATTTGATCATTTGGTACGTCTAAGATTTATATCTGCTTCTTGCAGTTAACGTCCACCTAACCCTCTAATTTCATGATTTTTACGACTTTAATATTATTTGGCAAGGGAACCCACATTCTTGTAAAGCTTTGCCGACGGTTTTAAGGATCCCACTCCATGCAGCAGTATTCTTAAAGAGGACGGACAAGCGTAATGTAGGCAATCTCTTTAGTAAGTCTGTTACATTTTTTAACACAAAGAAAGAAAATATGTTATGTGGACATGTGTCCGGAAACGCTTACTTTCCATGTTAGAGGTCATTTTATTACTTCTCTTCAAATCGCATTAATCATGGAATGTAAACACGCAGCAACAGAACATACCAGCGTGACTTCAAACACTTTGTCACAGGAAATGTTCAAAATGTCCTCCGTTGGCGAGGATACATGCATCCACCCTCCGTCGCATGGAATCCCCGATGCGCTGATGCAGCCCTGGAGAATGGCGTATTGTATCATAGCCATCCACAATACGAGAACGAAGAGTCTCTACATTTGGTACCGGGGTTGCGTAGACAAGAGCTTTCAAATGCCCCCATAAATGAAAGTCAAGAGGGTTGAGGTCAGGAGAGCGTGGAGGCCATGGAATTGGTCCACCTCTACCAATCCATCAGTCACCTAATCTGTTGTTCAGAAGCGTAAGAACACTTCGACTAAAATGTGCAGGAGCTCCATCGTGCATGAACCACATGTTGTGTCGTACTTGTGAAGGCACAAGTTCTAGCACCACAGGTAGAGTATCCCGTATGAAATCATGGCAGTGCATCGAGGAAGAACAGTACATACTGACAAAACTAAAATAAGCTCTAACACGGAAATTAAGCGTTTCCGGACACATGTCCACATAACATCTTTTCTTTATTTGTGCGTGAGGAATGTTTCCTGAAAGTTTGGAGGTACCTTGTTGTAACACCGTGTATAGTGCATCTCATAATCAGAATGTAAAGATCACGGTCATCTTATCGTCATTCACTGCAATTGGTAGAGTCTTATATCTAGCAATCCGCTTTTCTGGTATTGGATTGCATCATTATTGACGATAAATTTTTGACCATTCCGACTCGTAAGGAAAAGACATGATGTTGGCAGACTCTTGTTTCGTAATCTTTGCTGAACACCGGTAACTTTCGGTCCTTCCGAGTCAAAGGCAGTGTGAATCTCACAAGGCGGAAACATTCACTAAGGAAAGTAATCTACATCTACATGTACATGGATAATCTTCAAATTACATTTAAGTGCGTGGCAGAGGGTTCATCCCCGTTCTTAACGGGGTACGACAGATTAAAATTGAACTGATCAAACATGTTCCGTCATATCTTGTCATCGGCGGATGTAGGGCGATCGTTATGTATGACGGTCAGCCACGCACTTGCTCTGGTTGTGGCCAAGTAGGGCACGTCCGGTCGGATTGTCTCCGACGACGGCTTACTCAAATCCCGACAGGTGAATCTATGACTCCTTCTACGGTGACGACCCTTCCTCTGAATTACGCCGAAGTTACACGGGCAGCAACCTTTTCTGATGCTGACGACATTAGTCCGATAGCCGCCCCCGATGGCGAGACCAAAATGGCTTCTGCAGTACAGGATCCGGCCTCTACAACGGCGCCCCCACCTGAAGATAATCACCAACCGACCTTGCAAGAAGGCGTGGATGCCAGAATGGACATTGACCCACGGGTTGTGCCGACAGCGGCTTTTCTTCCAGACACCGGAGCAGCTGACGACATCCACCCACATTCAGATACTGAAACACACGTCCGTAAACAGCGTTCACCGCGAAAACACAAGAGACGGCGGCGTGCTCCATCGGACGAGTGTTTGCAGCGATCGTCTGACATGGACTGTGGAAATTCCGACGACGGTACCGGCGGTACGGAGGCCGCTGTAACTTCAAACTCAACAGATCGCCGTGGTGACGGCTTCAGCCCCTCCGACCCCACAGAACAGCAGGATCACAAGCAGACAGCCGCTGCCGATTCCCAGCCAGCAGAGCCGATGGAGTCAGCGCCGAGTGCCGCAGCAGCCACTAACAGCCACCAACAGCCGATGGTCTTTCATGGCGACTGGGCGGACGACTGTGAGGAACACTCCACGCCCATCGTGTCGGACGACACGGGGGGAAATTTAGCCCACCAGTGTTGATCCTTTCCCGCCGTCAGTTACAGTGACGAGACAGCCTTACAAGGGTATTGATGGCCAACACGGATGCTGTGGATAGACCTCAAACTTATCGCGTTGCAACTATAAACATCAACACTATACGGACGCGCGCTAAGTTATCCTTGCTTCTGGATATGTTGAACTCTGCTTCCATCGACATAGCCCTTCTCCAGGAAGTGTACATCGACGACTTCCCAGGCATGTACGGTTACGATGCTTGCGTCCCTCCAGCTTCCCCAACAGGCAGCGGTGTCGCTGTACTTCAAGGGATAGTGGCGGACGATATCCTGTTTCCGCCTGGGGCAAGAGGAATGGCACTCTGTACTGGGTGTCCGCCTTACCAATATCTACGCACCTTCCGGGACGGACAAACGTCGCGAACGTTCACAATTCTTTACGGAAGACGTCGCCCCGCTCTTCCAAGGCCGCCACGACCATCTGGTGTTTGGAGGTGACTACAATTGCGTACTGGAGCCCAGAGATCAGCTCCCACGACATAATCCGTGCCCGGAACTCGAGGCGCTAATTCGGGACCTGCAGATGGTGGACACTTGGGAACATCTTCACGGCCACCGACCGGGATTCACGCACTTCACGAGTCACTCTTCCAGTCGTATCGATCGGATTTATGTCTCACGCTCTCTCGCCGCTGGCACACAGGATGCGGAACTGTGGCCTGCAGCATTCTCGGACCACTCAGCTTACATTTGTGCCGTCACCCTGCGGCGGCAACAAGTGTGGAGAAGCCGCAGCCCGTGGAAATTAAATATCGCTCACCTGTCGTACCCGGATTGCCGCCAAGCCGTTGAGGATACGTGGCATTCGTATGAAAATCGCCTCCGTGCATATCCCACAACGATCCGCTGGTGGTTGGACAGCGCCAAACCGGCATTGAGCGAACGTTGATAACCTACGGTAGTGACCACGCTACTTGGCGAAGACGTACACTCGACTTTTACTTCCGGGTCCTGCGCGACTGCGATGCTATGGCGCCGTCTCCCGAACGACAAACGGTGATCCACCGTGCTAAGGCTCAGATCCTCGCTCATATGCGACGCCACCTAGAGGGGGTAGTCATCCGCTCGAGGACGCAGGATCGGATACCGAGCGAACGCCCGTCAATGTTCCACGTTCTTCGTGAACGTAAACGAAGCCAACGAGCGCTGATACGCTTCATCGACACGGAGGACGGTCATCGCCTCACCACGCAACAAGACATAAACACAGCGTTCTACAATCATTATTCCCAACTCTGTTCCGCTCAGACCCCTGATCCGACAGCACTGGAGGACGTCTCTCAGACGATTTACGGCACCGTCACCCCGACAATGGAAGCGGCCTTGATGGAAGAAATTACAAAAGAAGAAGTGATCGACGCCATTAGAAAAGGAGCTGTTAACAAGTCTACGGGTCCTGATGGCCTCCCCTTGGAATTTTACCGGACTTTTCAATATTTATTAGCCTCCCGATGTCGCGAACTCCTATCCCCGGACGTGCCGCTCCCTGCGGCCCTTGTGGAAGGGATGATTATTCCTATTCACAAACCGTCCGGTGGCTCACGACTGCAGGACTACCGCCCGTTGACGCTATTGAACTGCGACTTTAAGATCTTTTCTCGACTGTTGGCGGCGCGGATACGCCAGACCCTACGAAATGTTATCTCACCCGATCAAACGTCATTAGGAGGCGACAATAATATTCAAACAGCACTCAGTGAATATCGTGACTTGATCTCACTGGCGAGGGCATGTCGTCTGAAGGGTGCACTGGCGGCAATCGATTTTAGTCAAGCTTCCGACCGAGTGGACCACGACTATTTGGAAGCGGTCCTCCAACATATGCGGTACCCACAGCCATTCGTCACTGTCGTCATGCGACTACTCCGTGGCGCGACATCCAAGGTGATCGTCAACGGCCGACCTTCCCAGCCCCTCACCATTTCTCGATCGATACGCCAAGGCTGCCCTCTGTCCACTTTACTTTACGCTGTGGCCATGGAACCTCTCCTCTGCGGCCTGCGCCAACGACTAACGGGTATGACGTTACGAGGCCACACTTTCCGGTGTAAAGCGTACGCTGACGACCTGGTGATTGTCATCCGCAAAGGTGGCGACACCGCTAGCGCACTAAATTGGATAACGATATATGGAATGGTCACTGGTAGTCGTATCAACGTCGCAAAACCGGTGGCGATGAACATCGAGGTCGGATTGTCTGAGAACAGTGTCACCCCCTTACAGCTCAGAGATAGTTTGAAATGTCTCGGCATTGATTTTACAGACGATATACGACGGACCGCTGCTCACAACTTTCGAAGGCTTTTACGGAATGTTCGGACTGGAATTGCCAACAACCGCCTACGAGCCCTGGACATCGTCCAACGGACCCAGTATGTTAACACACATTTAGCGTCACGCATTCCGCACATCGCCCAGATATTACCTATACCGGTGATGTTAGCTCGCCGTATACTTGCGGCTTTTGGGTCCTTCGCGAGTTCAGGAATGCTTTTCAAGATCAAATATGAGACTCTCACCCTTCCCCCGGATCGGGAAGGGCTTGGCCTTTATCACGTTCATGACAGAGCGGTCGCCCTATTTGTGAGCACATTAGTCAAACTGTGGCACCGCCGTCCGGACAGTCTGACGAGTTTGTTAATAGAAGAACTAACACCGCCCTCATTGTTGCCACCTGTGCCGACAAACCACGTCCCCTCCTCGCTCTTCTACATCGGTGTCTTTTACCTCGAACTCAGTTATGTTTGACTTGCCTTACCAGCGACTCAACTGGCGACGGCAAAGACGGTTTATCGGGTCCTGCAATGTGGACGACCCGATAACGTCGTGGAGAGGAAGCACCCGAACGTCAACTAGCGAGTAGTGTGGAGGACAATTCACCACGTAACACTGGACACTGACGTCACGGCGATGTGGTATACCATTGTCAACGGTAAGCAGGTGACCAGATCAAGGCTACATGCGATCCACATGGTAGACTCACCCACGTGCACGAGCTGTGGCGTTCAAGACAACGATGAACACCGTCTTAGCTGTGGCGAGTCTCCGGCAGTGTGGCACTTAGTGAGGCAAATGTCAGCATACTTCCTTCGAGTGACGCCGAATCATATCGACACCAAGACTATCTTATTCCTGGATGAAACGTATTACCCACGCACTAAAACTAATGCAATGACGTGGCTTCGTGGACATGCAGTGCATTATTTGTTTCAAGACTGCACTAAGGACACTTTGGACTTTTGGAACTATTTGCAGGAACGACTTTGCAAGATCCTCCGTAACCCAAAGTATCGACAATATTTTTCCAATTTTTTGTGAAGTGCGTTCCACGACCCTCCACGTAGCTGGAACATCACGGGTAAGAGAAGCTAAAATTACAATACGGTGATAGAACACTACACGGTACAACGTGGGATCTACTTTCATCATTACGAGAAGTCATACCTGGATGATACAGCAGATGGAGAGTTTCGTTGCGAACCCTCACACTCTGTAACAGTATTTGCCCTATTTCCTCTTTTTGTCCCCGGTGCGAAAAGGTCTTCGCAGTTTTAGTTTTCCCATCCGGTGCAAGATGTAGCACTGGTTAATGGTGGTATGGATTCCACCCTTCAGTTTTGTTTCATGGTTTCCTTCGCCCCGCACTTTGCTCTATTTCTTTATGCCTTTTTCTACAACTATTAGCATGGTTTTTAGTTATGTGCGTCCCCAACTCGATGCAAAGAGTGTACTTACTAGTTTTCAGTTCCTTACTGTTAAAAAAATAAAAAATAAAAAGAAATCTAAGAAATGAAAAAAAAATTAAAAAACATTAAAATTAATAAACGAATAAATAAAATTTTAAAAAAATCACAATAATACACCAACTGCATCCTTTGTACCACTTCACATCCCCAGGATGGGAGGGGGGAGACATTACGGACAGGCCTCGGGTCGCGACCCCTGCCCACCTTGCCTCCGCCAGCCCACTACCTGAAACATCTCCCAAAAAATAAAAAAAATAAAAAATAAAAAATAACAAAAAATATAAAAAACAAAACAAAAAAAGGGGTAGTGTCTTTGATTCATAATCAAAACGTCTTCAGTCCCGGGTTCGATCCCCGCCGCTGCCTAAATTTTGATAAATAATCAGCATTGGCCGCCGAAGACTTCCGGCATAAGAAGTCAGCCTCAATCTGCCAACGGCCTTGTCAAGAGGGCGGAGGAGCGGATAGAGGTTCAGGGCACTCTCTTGTCCTAGGGGTGGGAAATTGCCCCTAAAGGCGGAAGAATCAGCAGAGATCAACGACATGAGGATGCAGAAGGCAATGGAGACCACTGCATTAAAGACACGTAACGTGTATCCACAGGACATGTGGCCTGTAATTGAAGAAGTGTCATGATGATCTCTCCATTGGCAAAAGATTCCGGAATAGTCCCCCATTCGGATCTCAGGGAGGGGACTGCCAAGGAGGAGGTTACCATGAGAAAAAGATTGAATAATCAACGAAAGGATAACGTTCTACGAGTCGGGGCGTGGAATGTCAGAAGCTTGAACGTGGTAGGGAAACTAGAAAATCTGAAAAGGGAAATGCAAAGGCTCCATCTAGATATAGTAGGGGTCAGTGAAGTGGAAGGAAGACAAAGATTTCTGGTCAGATGAGTATCGGGTAATATCAACAGCAGCAGAAAATGGTATAACAGGTGTAGGATTCGTTATGAATAGGAACGTAGGGCAGAGGGTGTGTTACTGTGAACAGTTCAGTGACCAGGTTGTTCTAATCAGAATCGACAGCAGACCAACACCGACAACGACAGTTCAGGTATACATGCCGACGTCGCAAGCTGAAGATGAACAGATAGAGAAAGTGTATGAGGATATTGAAAGGATAATGCAGTATGTAAAGGGGGACGAAAATATAATAGTCATGGGCGACTGGAATGCAGTTGTAGGGGAAGGAGTAGAAGAAAAGGTTACAGGAGAATATGGGCTTGGGACAAGGAATGAAAGAGGAGAAAGACTAATTGAGTTCTGTAACAAGTTTCAGCTAGTAATAGAGAATACCCTGTTCAAGAATCACGAGAGGAGGAGGTATACTTGGAAAAGGCCGGGAGTTACGGGAAGATTTCAATTATATTACATCATGGTTAGACAGAGATTCCGAAATCAGATACTGGATTGTAAGGCGTACCCAGCAGCAGATATAGACTCAGATCACAATATAGTAGTGATGAAGAGTAGGCTGAAGTTCAAGACATTAGTCAGGAAGAATCAATACGCAAAGAAGTGGGATACGGAAGTACTAAGGAATGACGAGATACGTTTGAAGTTCCCTAGCGCTATAGATACAGCTATAAGGAATAGCGCAGTAGGCAGTACAGTTGAAGAGGAATGGACATCTCTAAAAAGGGCCATCACAGAAGTTGGGAAGGAAAACATAGGTACAAAGAAGATAGCTGCGAAGAAACCATGGGTAACAGAAGAAATACTTCAGTTGATTGTTGATAGGAGGAAGTACAAACATGTTCCGGGAAAATCAGGAATACAGAAATACAAGTCGCTGAGGAATGAAATAAATAGGAAGTGCAGGGAAGCTAACACAAAATGGTTGCAGGAAAAATGTGAAGACATCGAGAAAGATATGATTGTCGGAAGGACAGACTCAGCATACAGGAAAGTCAAAACAACCTTTGGTGACATTAAAAGCAACGGTGGTAACATTAAGAGTGTAACAGGAATTCCACAGTTAAATGCAGAGGAGACAGCAGATAGGTGGAAAGAATACATCGAAAGCCTCTATGAGGGTGAAGATTTGTCTGATGTGATAGAAGAAGAAACAGGAGATTTAGAAGAGATAGGGGATCCAGTATTAGAATCGGAATTTAAAAGAGCTTAGGAGGACTTACGGTCAAATAAGGCAGAAGGGATAGATAACATTCCATCAGAATTTCTAAAATCACTGTGGGAAGTGGCAACAAAACGACTATTCACGTTGGTGTGTAGAATATATGAGTCTGGCGACATACCATCTGCCTTTCGGAAAAGCATCATCCACACAATTCCGAAGACGGCAAGAGCTGACAAGTGCGAGAATTATCGCACGGCCGGCCTGAGTGGCCGAGCGGTTCTAGGCGCTACAGTCTGGAACCGCGCGACCGCTGCGGTCGCAGGTTCGAATCCTGCCTCGGGCATGGATGTGTGTGATGTCCTTAGGTTAGGTAGGTTTAAGTAGTTCTAAGTTCTAGGGGACTGATGACCTCAGAAGTTAAGTCCCATAGTGCTTACAGCCATTTTTTGAATTATCGCACAATCAGCTTAACAGCTCATGCATCGAAGCTGCTTACAAGAATAATATACAGAAGAATGGAAAAGAAAATTGAGAATGCGCTAGGTGACGATAAGTTTGGCTTTAGGAAAAGTAAAGGGACGAGAGAGGCAATTCTGACGTTACGGCTAATAATGGAAGCAAGGCTAAACAAAAATCAGGACACTTTCATAGGATTTGTCGACCTGGAAAAAGCGTTCGACGATATAAAAATGGGCAAGCTGTTCGAGATTCTGAAAAAAGTAGGGGTAAGCTATAGGGAGACACGGGTCATATACAATATGTACAACAACCGAGAGGGAATAATAAGAGTGGATGATCAAGAACGAAGTGCTCGTATTAAGAAGGGTGTAAGACAAGGCTGTATCCTTTCACCCCTACACTTCAATCTGCACATCGACGAAGCAATGATGGAAATAAAAGAAAGGTTCAGGAGTGGAATTAAAATACAAGGTGAAAGGATATCAATGATACGATTCGCTGATGACATTGCTATCCTGAGTGAAAGTGAAGAAGAATTAAATGATCTGCTGAACGGTATGAACAGTCTAACGTGTACACAGTATGGTTTGAGAGTAAATCGGAGAAAGACGAAGGTAACAAGAAGTAGTAGACATGAGAACAGCGAGAAACTTAACATCAGGATCGATGGTCACCAAGTCAATGAAGGAATTCTGCTACCTAGGCAGTAAAATAACCAATGACGGACGGAGCAAGGAGGATATCAAAAGCAGACTCGCTATGGCAAAAAAGGCATTTCTGGCCAAGAGAAGTCTATTAATATCAAATACCGGCCTTAATTTGAGGAAGAAATTTCTGAGGATGTACATCTGGAGTACAGCATTGTATGGTAGTGAAACATGAACTGTGGGAAAACCGGAACAGAAGAGAATCGAAGCATTTGAGATGTGGTGCTATAGACGAATGTTGAAAATTAGGTGGACTGATAAGGCAAGGAATGAGGAGGGTCTACGCAGAATCGGAGAGGAAAGGAATATGTGGAAAACACTGGTAAGGAGAAAGGACATGATGATAGGACATCTGCTAAGACATGAGGGAATGACTTCCATGGTACTAGAGGGAGCTGTAGAGGGCAAAAACTGTAGAGGAAGACAGAGATTGGAATACGTCAAGCAAATAATTTAGGACGTAGGTTGCAAGTGCTACTCTGAGATGAAGAGGTTAGGAAAGGAATTCGTGGCGGGCCGCATCAAACCAGTCAGTAGACTGATGAAAAAAAAAAATGCTGACTGCAACAGTTAATGGCCGCTGGATGGTCACCCATCCAAGTGCCGGCCACGCCCAACAGCACTTAACTTCGTGATCTCGCGGGAACCGGTGTATCCGCTGCGGCAAGGCCGTCGGCTTTTAGGTACTATGCAGACAATAATTTAATGATGTTGCTCATTTATGAGCAATATAGGTGCAGCTGGCAGGTGAAGCGTGTATGCAGCCGTCATCTGCTTATTGCTGCACGTGAACAGCGGGACCAAATATATCGGGAGCTCTGGCGAACTAAGGAAGTAAGAGCGGGCTTATAAATACACCTTGATGTGTCCCTTGTACTCTGAGATGAATCAGTGTAAACTGTTGTTTTGCTAACTAATACAAACTGTTCTACAATGTATATAATTTTGCGGACCACGAAGGCCAATGTCTAGGAGATTTGGGTTGTCTAACGCTTGCAAAAGTAAGAAAATGTCAACAGTCCCATAGGCTCCAGATGCATCCAAGGATAAAACTTTAAGATAACATTTCGATGAAAGATTTTTTTTGTGCATTATCAGAATACTTAAACAGGAAATGGTTTTTCTTCGTTTCCGAAAGCCATACTTCGACAATGAAAAAACTGCATTATCTTCCAAACATTACTCAGAAGCTAACACGAGAGGAGTTCAAATGTCTTTTCTAAGCACGATTGCCGTGGGGCTGGGTGATGTGCACCTGACGTTGTAAGATCTTTACCAGGCTTCAGTATAGGAACGACAATCTGTGTGGGCCGTTCTCGAAGAGTTCCTGGTCTCAAACATGGCATTAAAAACCTGCAACAGAATATCATTTCGTTCCTATAGGTACGTTGAATGTCATACGGTAATTTCTTTGATCAGCTTTAGGTTCCGTTACTAGTATATTTAAGTATCATTCTTGGCTTTTGGATTTTAAACATTAGTAAGTAATTCGCTAGAAGCCTGTGATTCTTCATGAATGCTACTTTCAAACTGTAATGTTTCTCTTCTGCTGGTCGTATTGCAGTGATGTACGTGAAGTCTTAAACCAAATGTCTTACAAACTTCGGCGCAGAGGTTTATTGTTGATACTTCATTTCATGACCAGATACCTGAGAGTTGCTTTTTAGTTGTAATCCTTTCACGGTAATTTTTCGAAGAATATTTCGTTTGGAGTTCAAGGATTCATTTTGCTTTGGCATCGTCTTTCCTATAGCTGGAAACATTTCGCGAGTATTCTTGTGCTTGTTTGGGCTAAATATTTGCCTTGAGCCAGTACGTGTGAATATCAGACTTCCACCATCGCACAACTCGATGTTTAGGATTTCCTGCCACCATCTTCTGACTGATGAAAGCTCACGCGGCAGCACTGATAAGATTTAGTTTCACTGTAGCTACTGTGGTGCCTATCTGACAGATAGAAGCTTTTGGTAACTGGACAAGTTTTCATTCATTACGTTTCATCTCAATTTTGGTTGTGTTTAATATCAATTGGACATGTATGATGTGTGACTGAGCTAAGCTGTTCACGGTAAATACTTTCGTAATCGTTTAAGATATCGTAGTTCTGTTTCCACTAACATCATTGTGAGAAAATTAACGCCGGCCGCAGTGGCCGTGCGGTTCTAGGCGCTGCAGTCTGGAACCGCGAGACCGCTACGGTCGCAGGATCGAATCCTGCCTCGGGCATGGATGTGTGTGATGTCCTTAGGTTAGTTAGGTTTAACTAGTTCTAAGTTCTAGGGGACTAATGACCTCAGAAGTTGAGTCCCATAGTGCTCAGAGCCATTTGAACCATGTTTTGAGAAAATTAATGACTCAAATTCTTTTTTCATAGCAGTATTAACCACAGAAATGTTGCTGTAAACTTTGCTTTTTCCAACAGAATTAGATTAATTTCCGCTGCCATTATCGTACACCTAAAATAAAAGTATTCGACGCGTTTTACTCTTACAAATCCGATTACTAGTTTCGGAATAATTAGGTCTTAGGTTGTATCTGGTTTTAACATGAATCCGATTGCTGACTAATGCGTAAGTTGGTGATCTCATACTCACATAAGGAGGAAATAGTGTTGCACCGCATTGATACCAGTATAAAAGGAGCACAGAGGAAACGTAGCTTTCTACTTGTCCGTGTCTTCCACGTGTGTCGAGTGCTGGTTGCTACGAAAAAATACATGTATTTCACAAACCAAGGAAAACCAGACATGCGACTTCTTTATGGAGGAAAGAAGCAAAACCCCACATTCTGGTTCAGGGGGGCCAGTCTGGAGCCACCGACGATCGTGTCATCCTCTGCCAGTGACATTCAGAAGCGGTATAGAGGGGAATGGCACTGCTCTGCCGGCCGCTGCCGCCTTTCTTGACCTTAATACCCTACTTCCCAGTCAAGTTGCTCTTTAAATGGCATGACGAGGCCGAGCGCACTTCGTTTCAGCCCTCCCACCAAGGAGGTACCGGGAATCGAACTAGACTCCTCCATATAACAGCCAATCACGCTGTCCTCTTTCTTTTCTCTCCATCCTCCTCTACAGCCCCACCTTACGCTCACGAACTTCGCCTTCTTCAGTGTATAATTCTCGAGCCATGAAAATGGTCTTGTTATTTCTGTTCCCTGGTAAGTTCCTTTTTCTCCTTAAGATTGTCAGTTTCTGTTCTTGACATATGACTATAATATTTCGAGTTGTACGTATATGGGAAGTTGATCATATTAGGAAATTAAACTGTTTCTTGTTGATTAAAGGGAAAAAAATGAATGGATAAATAAAAAGAATACGTGGAAGGGGCATGGAAAGTTCTCTTCAGTCCTGAAATAACTGTTATTTAGTAAGGCATTCATCGTAAAATAACTTAAAACTACGTTTGATATGTGGCGTTGAATTTCTTAATTCTCTTATTCTCTGCCTCTCAATTCTTACAAAGTTAAAAAAAAAAAAAAAGAAACCTCCAGCTATGTGTCACATGGTCAAAGTTCTCCACCGACCATAGTATAGCATTTTGTTTTTTTAGAGGATAGTGTCTCCTCTTTGGCTTTAAACTTCGTTTATCTCTGTATACCATTGGTCTGTTCGACTCTTTAAAGCAAGTGTAATGTATGTCTACAGGCGTATCAGCTCGTATTTGACGCACAGGTATATATGCGCAGCTTCTCTTATTCTTCACTATAAGAACATTTTATAGGGCGCATGAGGTGGCGTTATTATTTAACAGTATTTATTGCTAAACTCCCCACTTTACAACAGTAGCTGACGTGCACCTTTCTTTGTAGGCTCTGGTAGAACCTGGAGCAAAAATGTAACCGTAAACAGCTGCTGAATCATCCTCAGATGACACGTCCTTCGCCTTCCAGTTTGGCACGTCGACCAACCACTTGTAGGCAAATGTGATCAATATGAGCTTTAAATGAAACATTTCTTCATTATTGTGCCACTGTCAGTAGATTTCTTAGCTATGTGGAGCCGGAGCGCCCAAACGTCTTAGGTGACGGTTCCGTATAAAAACACGAACTTCCCCACAGGATAGCAGTTGCCTTCATGTTCAAAAGAGATAAATCTAGAGTTGTAAATACTGCAACCCCTCCGAAACTATTGCTCAGATTTTGGAAAGTGGAAATCCGTTGAATTTATCTCTTACAACTATGATACTAGTAGATGAAATAATTAGTATAGTTTCATTTGAAATTAGGAGTTGATACTGTCATCTCTGTAATTGACACAGCTATGGAAAAAGACTATAATAAATTTACAATTTATTTATGTGATGGTAGTGTGAGATGTGTTGGGTTGAAGAGACGTGTGCCCATTTAGGCATATTGTTCAATAACAGTGCAAAACGTGCGTTTAAAACCGAAACCCAATAAAGAGAAGAAACAACAATTAAAAATTTCCAATAAAGAGGGGAAACACCAACTGAAAATTTATTGTCAGAATGTGTAATGACCATAGTGCATAAAATTTATAAAAAAAGTGTAACATCACTTATATGGTTGACCAATAACTGTACAAATTTCCTGTAAGAAGGTATAACAGCAGAACAGCATCTAAGGAAACAGTGTACTGTCTACATCTCTTTAAAAATATCGACATTAACAGACACTCCCATACAGTTTGTATTTAAAGCTAGCAGTTACAGCAAATGAAGTTCAAATTAGCAAAGAAGTAGTGAGATAAAACACTAGTTTGTATGAAAGTTCCCAGTAAAATACATAATAATCAAAAGAACCCCCCAAAAATGTAACTGAGAATCGTTCCTTAAAAATAAAAAAAAGCAGAGTCACGCCCATTCAATAGGCCACTGATAACACAAGATCCCTTAACATCAATTAAAAATGGATCGCTAGCTTCTGTAGTAGACAAGTTTATTTTTGTGTTAGCAGTGTTACGAGTGGGAGCTGAAATCCACGCGTCTTAGCTCAGGCAGGCTGACGTGAAGAGGGAAGAACTATACGGACATGAGGTCTAGAACATGACAAGTAATGAGAATTCAGAAAGCGGACGTAATTAGTTTGATACTTAACTTTAATTCATTAATGATGAACGTCGCTCTTGACGGTACATGATTCACAATATTATCTGTTCAGAATACATTCTTGAAGATAGTAATTATAGTAACTGAATATGGCGCCTTGCTAGGTCGTAGCAAATGACGTAGCTGAAGGCTATGCTAAACTGTCGTCTCTGCAAATGAGAGCGTATGTAGTCAGTGAACCATCGCTAGCAAAGTCGGCTGTACAACTGGGGCGCGTGCTAGGGAGTCTCTGTAGACTAGACCTGCCGTGTGGCGGCGCTCGGTCTGCAATCACTGATAGTGGCGACACGCGGGTCCGACGTATACTGACGGACCGCGGCCGATTTAAAGGCTACCACCTACCAAGTGTGGTTTCTGGCGGTGACACCACATTTACCTTGTCTGATTAGACAACGGCAACCGTAACCCAGTGCTGCTTGGCACTATCCATGCTCTTGTCATTTGAATATCCCGCCCCACCTCCTCCCGCCCCCATTCACCCATCCAAAAAACCGACGCACAACGAAGGAATTATCCGAATGTGACGGAAATCGGTAAATATGCTGTACGTGTACAGACAAAAAACTGATTAAAATTTCATAAAAAATTGTATGACTTATTGAAGAGAAAGAGACCACAAATTGAGCAAGTCAATAACTCATTGGTCCAGCTCTGACCCTTATGTAACCAGTTCTTCGCCTTAGCACTGATTGACACAGTTTGGATGTCCTCCTGAGGGATATCGAGCCAAATTCTGACCAAGTGGCGGGTTAGATCCACTAAATACCAAGCTGTTAAGAGGCCTTACTCATGATGCTCCAAACATTATCAATTGGGGAGATATCCGGCGACGTTGCTGCCCAAGGTAGGGTCTTTAAAGTACGAAGACAAAGAATAGAAATTCTCGACGCGTGAGGGCGGGCATCACTTTGCTAAAATGTAAGCCCAAAATGGCTTGCGGTGAAGGGCAACAAAACGGGTAGTAGAATATTGCCGACGCACCGCTGTGTTGTAAGGGAGCCGCAGATGACAACCAAAGAGATCCTTCTATGAAATGCATCCGTACCTCAGACTACCAGTCCCTGTTGTCTGGCCCTACGGCGGGCCAAAGTCAGGTTTGTATCTCGACACTGTGTGGGGCGCCTCCAGACACGTCATGGCTGGTCATCGGGGCTCAGTTCGAAGCGAGACTCTTCACTGTAGAAGACCAGTCAATGAGATTCCAGACTACATGTGCCTGACAGCACTGCAAACGGTGTTGGTGGTGTACTGAGATCAATGGTGGTCGGCGCAAGAGGCGTGGCCGTCAGCTCAGCCCTCTTTGTGTGAGTGGCCTATTAACGGTCCTTGTGGTCACTGAATCATCAGTTGAACAATGTTAGTGATGAACCTGGGACCGTGAGTGCCTCTCTGACGATTCCTCGGTTGTCACGTTGTCGTCTCTCAACGTCTATCGCTTGCTTCATGACACTGTGTTCCGCCACAGTTTACCTACACCTGCCAAACCCATCGAATAGTTGCGTTGCTCCTGTTCAAATGTCGAACGACTCGCCGATTTCTCCAACTGGCTTCTTTGAACCCAACTACACGTCCTCTATCATATCCAGACAGCTGCCTATATTGTTCGCCCGCTTGTCTCCAGGCATATTTAGTCCAACTGAGTACACGGGATGAAATCAGCAACAAATTTATGCTCTGGTATCGACATATCCCCTGCTTACTGTCTTTGCTGGTTGCACGATGAAATAGCGCTACAGTGGTATACATGCATCCATTGGCTGCCAAAGATTACAAATTTGCATTTAATAAGTTACATAAAACTGTAACCAGTCACTTTTTTGAATAATTATGTCTCCTTCCATGAACCGGTTTTAGAACCTTTTGAGGTTCATCTTCAGTTGATTCCTGGAGGTTATATCGCTATTTATAGCATAATGCTGGGCGCTGGCTCTGTGACAAGAAGATGAAACACGTTTTAATGTATCGCCATGACTATTGTTTATCTGTCGATATGGAGGTGAATTTAGTTTTTTACTTACTGCGACAGTAAGGGCGGATTTTTTATGTTAGTGTCCATCTGTCTGCTTCCATTTGATGGCCAGTTGGTATATCACTTCGCACACTTTTATACAGTCTATATTAATTTATACTCTGACAATGAAACTTCGCAAGCATGTGCTGTACAACTGTTGCTTGTAACAAAGATCTTGACAAAAAGATATGGCATAGAATTTGTTCTGTTTTACATCTATTAAAGCCGATATAGGGGCAAATATTTTAATCAAACTGGCGATAACATGAGAGCACAAAATAAAATAAATAAATAACTGAATTACTATAAGAACAAACTTCAAGTGATCTGATATCTTATTTGTATTCGTATATTAACTTACAATACAATCAGTTTATAGCAAATATTTTAATCGAGATTGGCATTAACATGAATAGCCAGGAGTCAAAAATACAGAGCTATCGTATTTGCAAGGAGATACAGCTTAAACAAAAGAAAAATTCGGAGTACGTATTAAAATCCATGGAGCAGAAATAAAAGCTTTAAGGTTCGCTGATGACATTGTAATTCTGTCAGAGACAGCAAAGGACTTGGAAGAGCAGTTGAACGGGATGGACAGTGTCTTGAAAGAAGAATACAAGATGAACATAAAAAAACAGAACGAGGATAGTGGAATGTAGTTGAATTAAGTCGGGTGATGCTGAGTGAATTAGATTAGGAAATGAGACACTTAAAGTAGTAAAGGAGTTTTGCTATTTGGGGAGCAAAATAACTGATAATGGTCGAAGTAGAGAGGATATAAAATGTAGGCTGGCAATGGCAAGGAAGGCGTTCCTAAAGAAGAGAAATTTGTTAACATCGAGTATAGATTTAAGTGTCAGGAAGTCGTTTCTGAAAGTATTTGTAAGGAGTGTGGCCATGTATGGAAGTGGAACATGGACGATAAGTAGTTTGGACAAGAAGAGAATAGAAGCTTTCGAGATGTGGTGCTACAGATGAATGATGAAGATCAGATGGGTAGATCACATAACTAATGATGGGGTATTGAACAGAATTGGGGAGAAGAGGAGTTTGTGGCACAACTTTACTAGAAGACGGAATCGGTTGAAAGGACATGTTCTGAGGCATCAAGGGATCGCCAATTTAGTATTGAACGGCAGCGTGGAAGGTAAAAATCGTAGAGGGAGACCAAGAGATGAACACACTAAACAGATTCAGTAGGTACTGGGAGATGAAAAAGCCTGTACAGGATAGAGTAGCTTGGAGAGCTGCATCAAACCAGTCTCAGGACTGAAGACTACAACAACAGCTATTTGTATGACCATGGCCTTTATATTTAAATCTAAATTTTAAATAATAACTAACCTTCAAATGAACCGTTGATTTATTGCTGATGTTACGTTAATACGATCTGGAGTATTAGTAAGAGTAGATCCTGCTTATTTTAGCTGAAGGTAATATGTATAAAATTTATAGTGTTTGTGATAGACTAAAGTTGTTTGTATGACTCAGCACTTTATATTTAAAAACTAAGAACAAAAGTCCAAGTGAAGTGTTGATTTGTTTTTGTTCTTGCATTAATGTAATCTGTAATATTGCTAAAGGCAGATTTTGCTCCTTCCAGCTAGAAGTAATATGTCAAAAAATGATTTATTTTTACAGTATAGGGCTTAACCATTTAAAAATATAGTACAGGCTTTATTTTGCGGTAAGATATTTACATTGACACCAGTGTAGTTAGGATATAAGGAGAGGGATTGGGGGGGGGGGCGGGTTAGGGAGGGGGGTGATGTGGGCAGGCGGTGTAGGGTTCGTTGAGTGGTTACTTGATTTCAACTAGCAAATCTTGAAAGTTCTGAAGTAAAAATTTGTCTCTCAGTTCTGTTTGGTCATTGAGTAAGTAGTCAGATGCTCTATTTGTGTAGATAAATATTTTAATTTCTTCAAGAAGGTCAAGTACCGTGCCTTTGTTGGCAAAATGGAGTATTTGCATTTTCGTCGGTAAATGCATGACATCGATTTGTGACCAATTGCATAACTCTTTCTTTTTAGTGTACTTGAACAAAACACATCCGTCTAGGGCCTAAAATCAGGTGTTGACTGAAGGATCTGTGGGTGGGTCCCACATCTGGCCACGTCGGATGATGCACCAAACATTGCCTGTCCAGTGTAGGTCGTCTCTCTGCCGATAGGTCGTTGACTGCTAGACAGGAATTGAGAACTCGGAAGGGAGAAACTATGAAGCAAATTATTTCCTCGTTCTCACTTTTTAGGAAAATCCTAAGGTCATTCCAACTCGAACACAGTGCTTCTATCGCAGCAGAATCGTTACAACATCCGAAATACAAAACTCGAAACGAGAAAGTGCAAATATCTTACTGCGAGAAGTGCAAGCTGTCTTGTAGATAAACCCAATAGAGCAGACTCATCCCTCAGAAAGAGCGCACTTGTATTTAAATAATATCGGAAATCAAAGAATATACTTATGTTAAACAAATAAGAACGTTGTAGCGGCTACAGTGGGAGCTATTATTGACACAAACAATGCAGGAGAGAAGTAGCGATGATTGGTGGCAGGAATCCAAAATCATCTGTACAAAACACTTTCTAATTAATAGAAAACTTTATTCTGTTAAGGGAAGAAACATAACTTGATTCCTGCGCTTCCCGTGCCCGATGTGCGTCCTACATGCAATTATATTACTCGCTAGTACCACTCGCAGAACTAACGCTACGTAAAGTCTTCCTATTAGTACTGGAGCTCTCGAAGTTTGCGGCCGAACTGGGCCAACCAGTGATGGGCAGCCGGTTAAGTCAGGGCTGACAGGGGGCGCTGAAATCAGTCTTCGTTGAGGTGTGGCGCTGCCTGCTCTGTCCATTGGTGCGCAGGTCGGCACTTTCTTGATGCCTTTTCGCGACGCTGCGCTGGTCGGTGTGCAGTCGATGTCTTAGGGCTGCACAAATAAAGTATCACAACCTAATAGAACACGCGAAAGTAAGTAAAAAAAAGTCGAGATTCACTGATACGCAATCCAGCAACATAACATATGTTATTTTACCGTACTGTATCTCTACACCTTACGCCGCATTGTCCATGAATGACCCACTTCGCATCTTACCATCTCATGAAACGTTGAATCGTATATATGTTATTAACTGATATTTCATTATAACAACTTGTACCAAGAAAGATGCGTTATTTATGGATCCTCAGTCCGTCGTTGCCTTGAAATGGCGTACTTTCATAATATTCAAGTTGCAGTAATTATTTAGCCTCCAATATGACGGTTCCCATCATTTTCTTACAACAAATCGTATATATAACGACGGGTTTTCGTGAGATCCTCAATCTTTTGCAGCTTAGAAACGACGTATACTGACAGCAAAAATGGCGTCTCACCACTCTGCAAGGAAGAGAGATGGCATCATGTGACGTAGATAGCGTTCTTGCATCTCATTGGTCTTCGTTGGAACACAGGTTCAGAATATCTGACATACTAGATATTGCTCTCCCAGACGTGCTTTCCCACGCTATGACGTCAGAAACACGGTGCGCTGAATGCTCAGCGTTCGAAAGCACGGTCTGTGTGCTGACGCCTTTGGGCGGCTCGCGTATGTGACGTACTTGGACAGTTTCAGTTTCGGTCTGAACAGAAGAACGATATCTCAAACGTTGCAGGAAATATGTGAGGTAGCAGCTTACCTGGATCACTCAATAACATTTAACTTTGCACTCAAAAGCACAAGCTAGTGATGAACGCTGATTTTCGCTGGTGTGGCGTCCAAACCAGTATAGGAAACCTATCATTTAATCTGAATAAATTAAATTCCTCCGTTACGTCGAGGATGGCTTCTTCATAGACCTCATTTATTTCGCAGGCCTGCTATTAATTACGAACATTAAAGTCCCCACATATTAAAAATGGAGAATCTTACAGATCAATGTCTATTATTCTGTCGCTTGGAAATATGTGTGCAGCATAAATATGTATACTATGAGGCGAAAACCATAGAGAATCTCATTAACAGCTACCCCTCCTTTCACGTCTTGTTTTCCTTCACGGCAATATGATACCCTTAAAAATTAATATTTAATTCCGATTTGAAACATGTCTCACAAATCACAGCGATCGCGATAAAAATTTCATGAGTGTCCACATTTAGATTGCAAAACAGTGGTTTACCTGTAAAATTTTCTTCAATAGAATACTTATAATGTTTTTTTCCTCTACATATTAATAAGAAAATACTAGCAGTTGTCTGCTGTGTAACTAATGAGCCAATAGATTTCGTGTCTGGTGACTAGGCTTGTCTTGTATGTCCAGCGACTAGTTTCTCATGTTTTTAAATAGTTTATGGCTTCCTTACATTTTAGTGAAATATTAAATACATTCGTTTACCTCTGACTTTTAATATTAATAAATTTGGGAAGGGGCCGAAGGAAGGGGGGAGGGCGAAATTTGCGGCAGTGGATCCCAATAGTAAATCACTTCGGCACTGAACAGCAGGGTATCTTCGACCCTGGAGTAAGATCGCTCGTCTTCTCTCCACCACTCAGTCACCGCAATCTCCGCGAAAGGTCTGCGAATTACACTACTGGCCATGAAAATTGCTACACCACGAAGATGACGTCCTACAGATGCGAAATTTAACCGACAGGAAGAAGATGCTGTGATATGCAAATGATTAGCTTTTCAGAGCATTCACACAAGGTTGGCGCCAGTGGCGACACTTACAACGTGCTGACATGAGGAAAGTTGCCAACCGATTCCTCATACCCAAACAGCAGTTGACCGGATTTGCCTCGTGAAACGTTGTAGTGATGCCTCGTGTAAGGAGGAGAAATGCGTACCATCACATTTCCGACTTTGATAAAGGTCGGATTGTAGCCTATCGCGATTGCGGTTTATCGTATCGCGACATTGCTGCTCGCGTTGGTCGAGATACAATGACTGTTAGCAGAATATGGAATCGGTGGGTTCAGGAGGGTAATACGGAACGCTGTGTTGGATCTCAACGGCCTCGTATGACTAGCAGTCGAGATGACAGGCACCTTATCCGCATGGTTGTAGTGGATCGTGCAGCCACGTCTCGATCCCTGAGTCAACAGATGGGGACGTTTGCAAGACAACAACCATCTGCACGAACAGTTCGACGTCGTTTGCAGCAGCATGGACTATCATCTCGGAAACCATGGCTGCGGTGACCCTTGACGCTGCATCACAGACAGGAGCGCCTGCGATGGTGTACTCAACGACGAACCTGGGTGCACGAATGGCGAAACGTCGTTTTTTCGAATGAATCCAGGTTCTGTTTACAGCATCATGATGGACGGGTGCGTGTTTGGCGACATCGCAGTGAACGCACATTGGAAGCGTGTATTCGTCATCGCCATACTGGCGTATCACCCGGCGTGATGGTATGGGGTGCCATTGGTTACTCGTCTCGGTCACCTCTTGTTCGCATTGACGGCACTTAGAACCGTGGACGCTACATTTCAGACATGTTACGACCCGTGTCTTTACCCTTCATTCGATCCCTGCGAAACCCTACATTACAGCAGGATAATGCACGACCGCATGTTGCAGGTCCTGTACGGGCCTTTACGGATACAGAAAACGTTCGACTGCTGCCCTGGCCAGCACATTCTCCAGATCTCACACCAATTGAAAACGGCTGGTCAATGGCGTCCGGGGACGCAATCGCTTCAACAGAGATTGGCATGACACACCCCAGCCTGAGCTGAAGCGTCGCATCAGTCATCTACGCCGCACCATCAAGGCTGCACTTGCTGCCCACCGTATACGCTAGTGGGAGGAGAAGCTTGCCTCAGTTGATCCTGTGGCTGACACGTGGGAGATTGTCCTCTCCCTCACTCGGCATCGCCCACAACTGCCACGACTCACAACCACAGCCGGACCTGGCTACACACCTGCAGCTAAAGCAGAGGCCCTGGCGACGACTCTTGAGACAAACTGCCGGCCACTTTTGGAACCAGTCAACTGGAGAACGTCCAAACTGTTGAGACCAGACTTGCTGCCTTCCTCAGTGGAGACCATAGTGACATCACCATTGTACCGACGTCGGAACGAGAGGTCACTGAACACATTAGACGACTGCCCCAGAAGAAGACCCTAGGGCATGACAACATTGATGGGAGAGTCTTCCGCATGCTGCCCAGGGTAGCCATCTTGTATGTAGTAGCTCTCTTCAATGCCATATTTGAACAAATGCGACTCCCAGATGCTTGGAAGAAGTTGTGGCGGTCCCGAAGCTGGGCAAAAAACAGGACCTTACCGGCGAATTATCGCCCCATCAGCGTCCTCCCGACGTTGAACAAAGTGTTCGAGAGAATCCCACTATCCAGATTCGGCCGGCTGCTTCACCAGGACGTCATCATCCCACGGGAGCAGCATCACTCTACCACTCAGCAGTTACTCCACGTCGTCGAGGAGGCAACACTGGCCTTCGACAACCGTGAGTTTTGCGGCCTTGTCCTGCTTGATGTGTCAAAGGATTCTGACACCGTATGGCACCAAGGCCTACTCTACAAGCTGTTCCACATCGGCATCCCATTGTGCTTCGTCTGCCTACTTGGCATCTACCTCGAGGGGCGTACCTTTGTCGTCCGGGTTGGCACTACGATTTCTTCTGTTCGCCAAGTCCTTGCTGGAGTACCTCAAGGGAGCGTTCTTGGCCCGATCTTGTGCAAAATATACACTTACGAACTGCCAGTTTCCCCGAGAGTCGGTCGCGCCATCTACGCAGATGAGACGGCCCTCTTCTCGCGACATCGGAACATCGATGCCGCCCTCCGACGTTTAAAAACCGCACTGCAAAACCTCGAGCGTTGGGTTGCCGACTGGAGGATCGGCTTCAACGCCACCAAAACGCAGGGTATGACCCTTCCCGCCCTCGCCCACCTGACGCGCAACCACTGGTTCTTTGTAACCAGCCCATCACCTGGACAACGACTGCCACATATCTTGGAGTCCTCCTCCCTCCTCCCTCCTCCCTGTGCAGGTAATCTGCTAAATGACCCGGTCTCACACAGACATTGGTACAGAGCAGCAAAGGTTGTATGATGCGGGATACGGCGATTAGGATATTTCTTGTTGATAAACCCACTGTGCAGCTCGTCCGTTATGGTACGCTACGTAGTACGCACCAACCGTATCAGTGTACTCACTCTAGGTGTATTGCTCCATTAGTAAACAGAGACAATGCACTACTACACTGGTGGACAGCAGTTGCCTACAACTGAAGAGCGTAAAACGGCCTCCACCGGTTTAAATATTCCTTATAGGAAAAATTGACATTAGGGAAAAATATTTGTTTTGATGTCCCCTACAACCTC
Organism: Schistocerca piceifrons; assembly: GCF_021461385.2. Lineage (NCBI taxonomy): Eukaryota > Metazoa > Arthropoda > Insecta > Orthoptera > Acrididae > Schistocerca > Schistocerca piceifrons. Next base: position 516,150,049 of record NC_060143.1, read on the forward strand.
CCAGAGTTTGTCGGTTTAAATACTTTTCATCCTGTATAACGTAATACATTATGAACTCGTCCCAAGCCTACAGAATTGCAACCCTGAACATAAACAGCATACGCAGTTCAGTGAAATTAAATAGCTTGAAGGACTTCCTATGTGCAGCAGATACTGATATTATTTTACTTCAAGAACTGAAGGGCATTTTATTACAAGCATATGTGGATATAACTCTGTAATTAATGCGGGAACCGGAAGCCAGTTGGGGACGTCAATACTAACGAAGGAAGATAGAACAGTCGAGCACGTTTAAAAACATACAAATAATAGAGGGTCGCTTGCACCATACAAAACACCTGGATCATTAGCGTGCATGCCCCACCCAGCAGCAGCAAACGTAGCAATAGAGAAGAGTTTTTTAAACGTGAGATTGGTCCTCTCTTCGGAGTGCACCATGATAATACTACTTTTGCTGGCGGTTTTAATTCTGTCTTGAGTCCAAAAGATCAAGTTTCAAATTCTGACTCTTCTGGTGAATTAGAATACATAATTAAAGAGTGAGTTTTAATTGACATGTAGGAGCACAGAAACAGCGATGCTCCTGGTTTGACATCTATCAGAAATTGCTCGGCAAGTCGCTTATGTCACATAGACGTATCTAATAACCTAACGAATTAGCCCTGCAGAAGGAAGTATGCCTCACTAGCTTTACTGATCATGCTGCAGTTATTTGCACAATTATCGTGGAGAATCAGGGCAGATAACGAGCTAGAGGTTACTCGAAATGAAACGAGTGACAGAAGATGCCGAATACTGTAAGCGTTTCAGCAAAACTTGCCAGGAATGTGAAAGTAAGCTCACTTCCTATGCCTCAGCTATGATTTGGTGTCTTAAATGCGCGAAGCCGATGTTGAGGAAAATGTCAATTGACTATTCGCGAGAAAAGTGCTACTGTTACACGAAACCAGCCGAATTTTGTTTCTAGTGATTGCGGGACCTCTACAGATTCGACGCAACAGTCGTTGAAAATTATGTCGCTATTAAGACAGTCAAATAAAAAATTTTAGCTTTGAAGTAGAACAGTTGGAAAGTTCCCAAATTCGTGCGAGAATGCAGGATGTTGTTTTACGTGAAGAAACTTCGATATTTCGCGCTATGCGAGAAAGGAGGGGAGGATAAATAATAACCGAAATTAAAAGAACAGACGGTACTGTTCTCACAACGCAGTACGAAATTAAAAAGGAAATTTATGAGCATCTGGCAACCCTTATATCGGGCAGTGCTGCTAATGACGAAGCACAAGACGTTCTGTTACAAACTCTTTCAGGGAAACTTAACACTGACGCATCTCGGAGTCTTACAGTAAACATTGACGATGACGATCTGGTGTCTGCCATCGCGCAGAGCCAAAGACAAGTCAGCAGGTCCAGATGCCATTCTGACAGTTTTACCAGGCTTTCCAGGCGGAAATTGCTCGTCATATGTAACATATTGATGAATGCTGTCATTGAAATTTCGAAGCAATTCCTGGAAGGCATTGTCGTGATAATCCCGAAATACCCATGGAGAGCTACAGTAAACATCCTGAGTCCTATTACTCTTTTGAATAGTGATTTTAAAATTATGGCGCGCATAATTGCTCGAAGACTAAAAATGATTACGTGCGAAGTCAACTGAACTTATCAAAGCTATGTGGGTAGGGCCAGATGAATTATTCAAACTGTGTGTAACTGTGCTCTTCAAGTTATTATAATGCTGGTTGACTTCGAAAAGGCCGTAACAAGGTGAGCCATCACTACCTTCTCATAAAAATGGCCGAATGGATTTTCCCCTATCTTTTGTCAACATCATTGGTCGGATTCTATAGAACTGCTCATCAAAAATTATGGTCAATGGTCATATTACCAGGAATCTTGATTTTATCAGTTCTGTGCGCTAAGGTTGATCAATGTAGTTGACTTTGTTACAGGGCTGAGCATACAATGCCAGAAAATCACCTGTTAAGCGTACACAGATGGACATTGCAGGTCATCATCAAAAACCAATTCGCTTCCGACTCGTAGTTAAACAAAACTAAATCAAGCATCACGAATACAGAGTGTGAAATATCTCTAAGTAACTTGGAACCGTTAAATGTGGTCACCCATATGCGAAGTCTAGTTATCGACTATAGGTCCAGAATAAAGCATACTATAACTGAAAACCCCATCAAAATCCTCTCAAGCGTGCCAGCCAGTGCCAAAGATGCGTGAAGCGTGAGAAAACTTGCTGATATCCAAAAGATAGCCCTAGCATAATTGTACATGATTTCTAACATCAGTTATGTAGCACAGGTTTTACCCAAACCGCGTGAAAAGGCAGCAACGATTCTGTCGGCTTTGGGCCGCTTCGTGAGTCGTGATAACATTTTCAGAGTGAAGTTTAACGCATTAACTCTCTCCGATGAAAATGGGGAGGGGGCTATAGCTCAGTACACGTAAACTGTAAAAGCAGACAAAATATAATTTAACATCCAGCATACTGGACAGATCACCGCAGCTTCTTTGCACTCACCTAGGTATGTGGGGCACATTTCTCATGACTTTACTATTTGTAAAAAGTTCTTAATACAACTTGTCTATGTTCAAAACAGAGTCCATGTGACGACTTACAAAAGTTGAAGACACGTATAAGAAAGTAATGAAAGCTGAAAGCAGAAATGTTATTGAAGAAAAATACCCTCATGATTGTAAAGTAATCTGACAAAACATCAGTGCTCGTGACTTACCAACAAACGTGAGCGTTTGCTTCAAGGCACAAAAGTAGTCAAATTAACAGAAACTTCAGGCCATTCATATAGCAGATTCGCCAATTTGTGAATATTGCGGCTTAATAAATACCGAAAGATGTAGATTTACGTGCACTACAGGGAAGAAAATCTGGCAACTCATCAGGCAAACTTAAGCCAGGATAACCCGGACAAGAGTCAACCATATCACGACTGCAGAATTTTGAAATCCAATAATGTGCCCTACCCATTACCAAAAACCAAAGTTGTAAACTGGCTAAAACACTTAATAGTATACTACTCATGACTGAAGAACACAAAAACAAAAAAGTTTTCCAATCATATCTTGTCCTTCAGCAACAAAATCTAATGAAGAAAAAAGATTGTAAGAAACAATTTGCCAACTTTTTATATGTACGATTGTCTGGAACTTAGTGACCATTTTGAAACGAAACAGGCCGAGACAAAAGACCTTAATAGCAAACCTATGTTGATTTATCTCTTCATATGCGTCTTTTTCACGGTGTCCTGGAAGGGAACAGATATTACCAATGTAATTCTCAGATCAGAAGCTTTTTTATTTCGTTTAGTAGCTGTTTTCGAGAAGAAGAAGCCGTCCATATTTTCGCTGTTCTTATTTTTAATTCTGTGAACTTTTATATCAACCAGAAGAAGCTATTACCTAAATTTCTGCTCTTCTACGATACCTTCGTCGTCATGTGGAGCAGCCCAGATGGTGGCACGGAGCTTTCGGCGAGTGGCTTGGTCAGACTTAAGAGAAGTTAATTTCTGAAAAGAAACCTCGGGAGACCAATGCACCGGATGTATAATGAACACACTGTGGAATAAACTGGTAAACAAAGATCCACGAAGACAAACATTGAAGCAGTCATTGGGCCGAAACTGTTCCCGTGCAGCGATGGAGAAGGCCGAAAAACGAAGAGAGATATACTTTATAAGAGTGGTTAGCATCGTGGCTTCTTAATTTTTCGCTCAGTGTTCGAGACCCCATTACTCTTTTCATTTGTCTACGCGCGTTCGTAGAAGATTACTACGTGAATTTGTCTTATCATATTAGTGGATACAAGGGAGTTACAGTGATCGTTAAATTTCAACTTAATTTCACAGTAAGTATCACATATTTACTATACAAATTGTGTGTGTGAGTGTCGCATGTAGAGGGTTGCAATCTTTTTAAATTCTCATATTCCGATATTTCATTCTCGTATCAGTTTATATATTAATTCTTGTATTTCATTCATATGTTTATTCTTCAGGGAGATCTGGTGCATTCAAGAATGGTGCATTTCCTTGGATTGTACCGATCATAGAAACATTCGAAACGAAGATATTCTGAATACCACGAACATCGCACGAAGGCTAGTTTTCCGGTGAAATTTATTCCTATAAATCACACAGGGACTACGTTGCACCAATGTACACTGGAAAACATTCATGCAAAAATCTTCTACAGACATAGGTATATAAATGAAAAAAAAGGTAATAATCAGGCTTTGTACATGTGTTGCAAAATCAACAAACTGCGACACTAGCCACTGTGCAACCATGTCATGTTAACGTAGCGTGCGGGAAAAGCCACATTCAGTAACTGGAAAACACAGTGAAAACTTTGACCATTATTTTTTCAGAAACGGTGGAGTACCTATCGATAAGCCGAGATAAGGCTCCCGTGTTCCTTGTGTTTAATGTCTTGCAACTTACTTTCCACATAATTTCAAAGCTTAACATTTTTTCTCGCTGACAACGCCCACGCAATGATGAAAGGGAAAAAAATGATCGCTTTCTACACTTTCGCTATTCATGGAGTAAACACCCACGTAAAGCATGAGGTTTAAATTTATATCTTCTTTACTACTAACTGTATCGTGACACATTTTGCAGATAATTTTTACATACACTACTGTACGTACCAGAAAAAAATGCACCATTGTACGACACATTGTTGAAGAGATATGACATCCTAAACGTTTAATGAATGAAAAACTACCGCATCGAGCAAGATGTTTAAATTTATTACTTTCTTGCTACTATCTCTGTTCGTAACACCTTTTGCGGGTAGTAACCACATTTGCTACTGTATGTACCTACAAAAAAATATCAATCTACGACACAGTGCAGGAGATATGACGTCAAATACAGAAATGTACAAAACAGTTGCCACCTCGTGCTTGACGTTCTATGATATTACTTGTCTGGTAATAACTCTAATCGCAACACATTTCGCAAACAGTATCTGGATATGCGGCTGAAGGTACCTAGAAAAATACATCATTTTATGCAGATAGTTCAGGAGATGCGATGTCATAGCTGCCTGAAAGTGAAACTGAAGGGCGAAATTCGCTAGACATAAGATGAATCATGTCTCCAAATACACTTGAAATATGTTACATGTATGTGTAACATATATGACATGTGTGTATGCGACCAAAGCCACGGGTAAAGAGCTCATCCTAAGCCCCTGGAACGATTTCAGTCAAATTTGGTACATGTATTAGCAACAACCTGGAAAGATATATTGCAGGCGTAAGATCCATCGGCCACCTGTTGGGGTGAGTGTGGTAACATGGAGAGAGAAGGGAGGACGACCAGATGGATCGATAGCGAAGGGAAAGGAGGGGATAGACGTGGATAGAAGAATTAGAAAATGGACAGAGGTATGAGAGGGGGAAATGGATAGAGAGAGGAGAGGGATGAGAAACACATAGAAAGGGAAGAGGATGAGGTGGACAGGAGGGGAGGAAAAGGTAGGCAGAAAAATGGGGGAGGAGGAGGAGGAGGAAATGGACAGAGAATAAGAAGAGGAGGAGATGGTGACAGAGAGAGGAAATAAGAAGATGGACACAGAAAGGAAAGGGGAGGTGATGAACAGGAAGGGAGGAAGAGATGGATTGAGAGAGGGAGAAGAGGAGATTGACGAAAAGAACAGTAAAAGACAGTGGAATTAGAAGCACGAGGAGCAGACTGACAGATTGGAAAGGAGCAGATTGACAGAAAGAGGGGAAGGAGGAGATGGACAGATAGAGGTGTGGGAGGACATTGACAGAGAGTGGAGGACGGAGGAGATAGACAAAAATATGGAGATGGATGGAGAGAGGGTGAAGGAGGAGATAAACTAATAGGAGACTGGAATAAATTAATACCGGGGCAACGCCGGGTACTCAGCTATTCTGTTCTACATTTTCCACACATTTGATATTAATCATGTTCCTTCGGCATTCTGGTTTCGCTTGGAAAATAATTGGTTAAAGAATCTGGCAGTTCTCTCTGCGTACATGAAAAGAAGATGTAAACAGTCGACTTTGTATCGTTTTCTTTAATTTAATTTACACTGCTTCTCAGTCTATCATTGTAATTGAAGTAACACTAACAGGCACAGTATCTGTCAAGATTGTTTTTACTTGTGGTTTGAAGTACGTTACATTACGCAAGGGAGGAAAACCTTTATCTGGCTGAGGAGAGTGTTCCGCGTTGCTGTAACACAGTTCCTGTTGAATCAGTCATCGCTTTTATTCGATAATTTCTTTACTTCTGTTTGCCACTTGTATTTCTTGAAACTGTCTCCTCAGCTAAAGTTTGCTTCTCAGCTTAAAATTTGTGGTGTTGGCGTCCGTATTCAAGAGCTCGGTGCCTTCGTTCTGGTTAATTAGCGCCACAGCCTCACTCACAGCTGCGTGTCATCCCTCCTGTATTGCTAATACAGTAGTTCAGCTACATCAGGCCGTGCAACGGGATATCCACGTGACCCGTATTGTCTGTTAATCACTGTTCGCTAAAAGAGACAATATACTACAGAAACACTGCTGCACAATGCAACGGCAGTAAAAAGTCAAAGAACAGTCTTGTGGTGCGCCGATAATTAGAAATTCTGTTACGTTAGTTATGTGGTGCATTGAGAAAAAATAACAAACAGCAATCATGAAAAAAGTTATTTATGTAGTTAAATACATTAATTAACAACAACAATACTGAAGGGGGTATAGTTATTATACGTATTATTTCCAACTAATAAACGACGAATTCCAATTATTTAAATTACGTAGGGCCTGTGCGCACGTAAAGCAGAAGTCGAGAGCCACTACTACAATTATTGTTAAAGTCACCAGAACTTCATATTAACACCTTCTGCAGCTAAACGAAAAATATCTCTGTCTATGAAGAAACGCTATTGTTGGATATCACGGCATTTCTTAGCCATTTGCAAGAGCTAACTAATTCATCAGAGCCCATCGCTTATGAATGCCACATCATGAAAACGTTTGTCGTGAGGAAGTAAACAAATAACCAGGGAAACAATGTAAGGTTGTGATGTGTTGGCAAATGTGCCAACACCTTGTAGATAGAGGAGGCCGAAATGCACGCTATCTAACGCAGACGGGCGTGAATTCTGGAACAGGATAAGTATTGAATGCTAATAAGAAAAGTATGCAGCTCCTCGAATACTTAACTTTTATATAGTCCTTTGGTTTACAACGTTCTTGATGAGACATTTCATACGATAACTATCAAACTATGTAAGGCTAATGGCGCCTTGCTAGGTCGTAGTCATGGACTTAGCTTAAGGCTATTCTAACTGTCTCTCGGCAAATGAGAGAAAGGCTTCGTCAGTGTAGTCGCTAGCAAAGTGGTCGTACAACTGGGGCGAGTGACATATCGTATCTCGAGACCTGCCTTGTGGTGGCGCTCGGTCTGCGATCACACAGTGGCGACACGCGGGTCCGACATGTACTAAATGGACCGCGGCCGATTTAAGCTACCACCTAGCTAGTGTGGTGTCTGGCGGTGACACCACAGGTTGCTTAACAGATGTCTATGTAATTGTGCAGGATTATACATGCGTAATTTATTTCAACTTCTAATGCAGCAATATTTAGTTTATTTTTGTAACCGAAGCCTGTAGAATAACGCACATTTGTACCAAAAAAAGAAAACTAGATTAATTAGTTGGTTGATCACGGGGAGAGGACCAAACAGCGAGATCAGCGGTGCCATCGGGTTAGGGATGGATTGGGAAGGAGGTCGGCCGTGCCCTTTCAAAGGAACCATCTCGGCATCTTCCTGAAGCGATTTAGGGAAATCACGGGGAGCCTAAATCAGGATGCTGGTTTCAACCGTCGCCCTCCCGAACTTGAGTCCAGTGTGCTTAGCGCTGCGGCACCTCACTCGGCAGAGTTAATTAGTAATTATATTGAATGACAAGTTCACAAGCCAATCCTAGTTAGATTGTGGTATTACGCCGACGTAAAGATGACTTTATCATTAGAAGATGTCTGTGTTGTGGAAATATTGCTGACAGTAGCATAACAGGAGCCACAGAGACGTATCAGAATTAGTGAGGATGTATACCTTAGTAAGAATCCAGGTACAGTACCAATATATCTGATACAGAGGAAACCAAATTGGAAACAAGATTGAGCAAGATTAACGAGCTGCTCGTCCACGACTTGAAGGCCTAATGGATGTCGCCGGCCACAGTCTCATCCTCTATCTTGCAGCGTCACTCGCAGACGGTATGGAGGGGCATGTGGTCAGCACACCGCTCTCCCAGGTGTTTCGCCGACCTTCCAGAGTGTGCAGCAGCTATATCTCGTTCAAAGAGTTGCTCAATTAGATTCTCAGGCTCAGTCATCCCGTACTAATCCTCCCACCAAGCAATAATGCTTGTCGCTGGCCGGCCGATGTGGGGGAGCGGTTCTAGGAGCTTCAGTCTGGAACCGCGCGACCGCTACGGTCGCAGGTTCGAATCCTACCTGGGGCATGGATGTGTGTGATGTCTTTAGGATAGTTAGGTTTAAGCAGTCCTAAGTTCTAGGGAACTGATGACCTCAGATGTTAAGACCCATAGTGATCACAGCCATTTGAACCATTTGAAACTTGTTGCTGTCAGGAATCGAAACAGGTTCCTCCACATGATAGCTTTCTACGCTGACCACTGAGATACATAAGTCTACAAGCGACGTACAAAAAAAAAAAAAAAAAAAAAAAAAAAAAAAAAAAAAAAAAAAAAAAAAAAAAAAAAAAAAAGATAAGGAGATACAGACAAATTACGATAACAAAGGAGAGTTATCGACAAAGGAACACAATGTGTTAACAAATTCATAAAAGAAAATGTGGCGTCGATAGTTACGATGCGACAACGTAGGTGCACGCTCTCGTAAGTTGACACTACGACGTAAGACTAACTACGCCGACCACAGCACCTTCTGACCGACGCTGTGGAGCTCTGGGAGTGCCGTCATGATTTCAGCCCATTTCATCAAGAGCAGACGGTCTGGAAATACCGCTTCTACTATCGAGTGGGCTAGCTTACTGTTGAGACTTTGTATCAGTTACGTTCAGTTACAGTTTGGTCAGCAACGAGTATTTGTTAGTTTTGAGATTATACAGAACAGTCATCCTAACTTCACAGGATTAGATATGGACTACGGCTTCACACCTACGTGCTCATCCTAGCCAAAGTTATGTATGCATTTGATATTTACTTCTGTTTTCGACTCTATTAAAAGTGTTAAAGTTACATGCAGTACCGAAGTGCTTCACCTCTCCTGCTTATACTCGCTTCCTTCACTCTCGGCCTATACTACAGACGCAGTTCACTGGAGCAGACCTACGCACCGCTTATCCAGGCGGTATACAGAAGAAAATGCTCGTATTTAGGCACTGGGGAAACCATATTGCAAAAAGTCTGATTGGCATTCAACGAATATGGTAGAAGGCCCTTTATGGAACGCTGAGAAAGAAATATTCAGAATACGGAATGGACAAATTCCAATGATTCCTAGCACGTCGACATCCCAAATGGAATTTTTGCTAAACACACAAATTGTATCCATTTTTGGACCAATACACACAATACTATTTGATCTAGTTTGAATCATATCATTTACTAAGAGTATCCTGTTAGATTGGAACATTCTACAGGGCTATTACGAATGATTGAAGCGGTTTCATAAATTCACTGTAGCTCCATTCACTGACATATGGTCACGACACACTACAGATACGTAGAAAAACTCATAAAGTTTTGTTCGGCTGAAGCCACACTTCAGGTTTCTGCGGCCAGAGCGCTCGAGAGCGCAGTGAGACAAAATGGCGGCAGGAGCCGACAAAGCGTATGTCGTGCTTGAGTTGCACTCACATCAGTCAAATGGCTCTGAGCACTATGGGACTCAACTGCTGAGGTCATTAGTCCCCTAGAACGTAGAACTAGTTAAACCTAACTAACCTAAGGACATCACAAACATCCATGCCCGAGGCAGGATTCGAACCTGCGACCGTAGCGGTCTTGCGGTTCAAGACTGCAGCGCCTTTAACCGCACGGCCACTTCAGCCGGCCTCACATCAGTCAGTCATAACAGTGCAATGACACTACAGGGCGAAGTTCAACAAAGATCCACCAACTGCTAACTCCATTCGGCGATGGTATGCGCAGTTTAAAGCTTCTGGATGCCTCTGTAAGGGGAAATCAACGGGTCGGCCTGCAGTGAGCGAAGAAACGGTTGAACGCGTGCGGGCAAGTTTCACGCGTAGCCCGCGGAAGTCGACGAATAAAGCAAGCAGGGAGCTAAACGTGCCACAGCCGACGGTTTGGAAAATCTTACGGAAAAGGCTAAAGCAGAAGCCTTACCGCTTACAATTGCTACAAGCCCTGACACCCGATGACAAAGTCAAACGCTTTGAATTTTCGGCGCGGTTGCAACAGCTCATGGAAGAGGATGCGTTCAGTGCGAAACTTGTTTTCAGTCATGAAGCAACATTTTTTCTTAATGGTGAAGTGAACAGACGCAATGTGCGAATCTGGGCGGTAGAGAATCCTCACGCATTCGTGCAGCAAATTCGCAATTCACCAAAAGTTAACGTGTTTTGTGCAATCTCACGGTTTGAAGTTTACAGCCCCTTTTTCTTCTGCGAAAAAAAAAACGTTACAGGACAGGTCTATCTGGACGTGCTGGAAAATTGGCTCATGCTACAACTGGAGACCGACATCGCCGACTTCATCTTTCAACAGGATGGTGCTCCACCACACTTCCATCATGATGTTCGGCATTTCTTAAACAGGAGATTGGAAAACCGATGGACCGGTCGTGGTGGAGATCATGATCAGCAATTCATGTCATGGCCTCCACGCTCTCCCGACTTAACCCCATGCGATTTCTTTCCGTGGGGTTATGTGAAAGATTCAGTGTTTAAACCTCCTCCACCAAGAAACGTGCCAGAACTGCGAGCTCGCATCAACGATGCTTTCGAACTCATCGATGGGGACATGCTGCGCCGAGTGTGGGAGGAACTTGATTATCGGCTTGATGTCTGCCGAATCACTAAAGGGGCACATATCGAACATTTGTGAATGCCTAAAAAAACTTTTTGAGTTTTTGTATGTGTGTGCAAAGCATTGTGAAAATATCTCAAATAATAAAGTTATTGTAGAGCTGTGAAATCGCTTCAATCATTTGTAATAACCCTGTAAATGTTATTTGAAATTGAACTTTGAAAAGCGGCAAGCCCTTCAGCTTATCTCCTTTCACTTATGTATCTTTAATAATGAAACTGGAGCAGAGTTTAGTTTGTTTAAAGGGGTTAGTGAGATTATAGTCATTATGTGGGGTGACATCAATTCTAGTTTTTAATATTGTGTAATCTAATATGCTACTGTATATACCAATTTGATTTTATGTATGAGCATTGGAGGTGAAGAGTGCTACGAATATGAGACAGGTGACATGCAGCGGAGCTAGCCGGAATGATCCGCAGGGTGCAGAGGACACACAGGCTCTCACAAAACTATAGGAGAAGACAGCAGCAGATAAAACCGCCTCGCCTTGTCAAGGAGAAAGTCGCTACGCTGAGTGGTGTCCTGGCGCAGGGGCTGTTGCATACTTTACGGCACAGGTCCACAGCGAACGGCCGAAATAAAAAAATTCGTTCAGGGGGATGGAACTCTGTCAGTCGGTGGTAGGCACAAGCAACATCTCCCGGATTTCAGAAAAACTTGGAAAAACAGTTCGGACATACTAAAGGGTCTACGGCCGCGGCGACCGAGCGGTTTTAGGCGCTTTAGTTCGGAACCACGTGACCGCTACGGTCGCAGGTTCGAATCCTGCCTCGGGCATGGATGTGTGTGATGCCCTTAGGTTAGTTCGGTTTAAGTAGTTCTACGTTCTAGGGGACTGATGACCTCAGAAGTTAAGTCCCATAATGCTCAGACCATTTGAACCATACCGTTCAGAAGTTACAGCAGAGTCAGCGACTACTCTTGTGGACAGTTTTTCAACGTTTCTCGGCGCCTGTAATACGAGACTAACGGTTGATTGTCAGAGAAACGATTAGCGTGATAGAGATGACGTGACGAGGACGTAACACATAGTGGGAAGTTTTTCTCGAGAAGAGGGGAGGAAATTCAAATCATTGTCTTATTGAAACTTCGCCTTATCATGGCGGGACATTTTGTTAAAGGAAAATTTACACCATTGGCAGGTCGTCGTAACTTTTGAGAGAATTCGTGGTCGTGCTTTGTTTACTAGGAAGGAAGGTGCAAGCAGATTTTTATGGACTTGAAAAAAGCGTGATGGTGTTACTGTCGGAGCCTACTGGGGTCCAATATTCGAGGCCTTTGGGATAGACTGGAGCGCTGAAATTCATGGCAGCGTGGAGCAGTGTCTCCACACTGCTCGTATTTCACCAAAGATTATTGTGAGCGTCCCTTACCGTTCTTGATATTAGAATGAGGAAGAGTTTGTAGGTCAGAGTTCAAAATGGTTTAAATGGCTCTGAGCACTACGGGACTTAACATCTGAGGTCATCAGTCCCCTAGAACTTAGAACTTCTTAAACCTAACTAACCTAAGGACAGCACACACATCTATTCCCGAGGCAGGATTCGAACCTGCGACCGTAGTAGTCGCGCGGTTCCGGACTGAAGCGCCCAGAACCTCTGGGCCACCTCGGCCGGCAAGGTCAGGGTCGTGACCTCGTGGGTTCCTCATGTTCGCCAGTGCTACATAACTATTAGTCATGAAACCAACGTTCCGATCAGGGTTACGGTGGCCTCCTTCTGGATATGCTGTTACTTTCTTTTTTTCCAGAGACATTTATGTATTGTCATGACTGCATTGCTAAGCATGACATTACGTCATAATTTTTAAGACCATTGATATAATTTGTCTCTTACGGTGGAAGGTGTAGGAAACTTTATTTGTAATAGGTTACTATGGTGGAGGGATCTGCTGATTTCTATTTCTTCTCACAGTGTGTGCCGTGATTCGTAGCCCTCAGCGAATGGAGTGTGCACTCTTGTTTTCCTTCTGCTGCACATAGGCCGTGTGGCGGCAGTTGCTCGTCGGTAGCGCCCGCGTCTCATGATTATTGGTGCGGCCTGCTGGACTGTGAGGGCTGGCAGCCAGGATGGGGCATCCGTTAGTCCATTGTTAGGGTGTATTTATACTTCGATGACTTCCCTGAACTTTCATTTCAATATCCCCGGCTTTTTGGCAAGTAGGCCTACGCACCATTCGTGAAGTTTATTCATTTGCCGCAGCCTTTCTGGCGTTCGGCCACTGAAGATCTGTTCTGCCCAAGTCGAATGTAGCGTTTGTGCTCCGGTATTCGCGTTGCTATTGTCCTGCCGGATTCGCCGACGTAGACTTATCCAAACTTATATTCCATCTTATACACACCTGTACTGGGCAGAGCATCTACTTTTTCTTTGGTGGAGCCTAGAACATCGTGGATCTTGCGGCTGCTGTAGAAGGCCGATTCCTACGTGAGCTACAGAAGCGAGCAACAGCGGGCGACGGCTTCAGGCGACAAGACGCAACTGCAGATGCAGTTACGCAAGTGACCTAGGTGAGCGACATCTGTGTCGCTGCCTGTCTCCCGCTGCAACTGGCGAGGTTTGAATTCAAACGTGTTTGAATCTTGTCGCTGCAGCACGCGCGACACAGAGCAACAGCCACGTGTCTTGTAGGCAAAGCAGTGGAGCGGACGCGACGGCTGCTATGAATTACTTAACATCCCATTTTAAGAAAACTATTAGGTGAAAAAAATTGATTCTTCCGCAACCTATAGCTTGATATTCTTAAATGATAAAGGTAATAATTTATTTTGATTATTCGTCATAGTTACTGTGCTGCACGAAATTGAGTACATGGCTGCACGAAATTTTTAAGAATTTGCATAGGTAAAACCACATTGTGCAGACTTTCTGTGTAGTTCGTTTAAGGCCATACAGTATTGCGTATGAAATGTAACCAATATACCTATATACCAATATACCTTGACATATTGCTTGTTATATCCGCGGACAGCTCACTCGCAGCGCGTCCGAACCTTTCCTGCGCTTCGGAAATCAAGTGGTCGTAAAAATCGACATATCTTATAAAAAGTTCACGATTTCGAAACGACGGATTTTGGTAATGACAGCACGCAGAAAGGACTATTTTATTATATGATTAACACTCGATAGGTTTTTTTAAACAAGTGAGCAGAGGTAAAACAAGACCCCCTATAACTTACACCATGATGTTATGTCGAAATTTTCATAGCCAAACAAAGGGAGAGAAACACGTAAACAGGGTATCAAAGAGTGCAGCATGAGGTCTAGTTTGGCATTAAAATATTTAACTGCTTGAAAGTAATCAGGGTAATGAACGAAAACTTAATTAATAAGCTGAGGAAAAATTGAAATATTTCACGAAAAGCTGCTGTAAATGAAATGTCAATAAAGTCATCTGCTCAAGACCTAGATATTTTGCACATAAAAAGAAACGCTGGTGCGATATTTAAATGTTAAAAAGGCTTCCTTCGAATTAAGTACGTCAGGAAGGCAAACGAGGAGTCAGTAACATTGTGCTTTCTGAATAAAACTTGAAATTCAAAAATGGAGCGAATCAGTCAAATATTTTATGGAATGATTTGTGTAAAAGAAATAAGTAGATCAGAGAAACGTTCTACATTTCTTTCAATGATGCTCGAAATCATGAACAGAAAATGTGGTCCACCAAATGTTTCCCTAATATTTTTTATTTCAAAATCATAGATCAATCATTAGACAAAACGTTTGACTTTCTTTTCAAAAATTTTGGATATTTTCCTTTTACAGACTATTTAGAGTAATTGCAACGCTTGGCCTTAACACTGCCTGCTGACGAATTACATTCGCAACGTCAAATATCTGTAAAATTTCATGGTTCATTGTAATTTATTAGGAATTAAATGTGTGTAAAATACTGGGATAGATGTGCAGATCAAGTTCTTTGACAACACGTTAAAAACATTCTTAGCGATGCAGTGGAAACAGTATACATATAACTTAGTATAAAGAATCGTAATTGAGTTAGTAAAAATGTGAGAACTGTCGGGATTTGAAATTGGGACCTTTCCCTCGCACATAATTACGAACTGCATACGCTACCCCTACACTACAGGTACCTGTTTTTTTTTGTCTTATTTTGTTCGTTATAGTTTGTTCTACGTGTTCAGGGCGGACGTCCTATGACGTCCGATCAAGTTCTTCGTTGATCTATTCACTCAGTTTTTTTATTACAGAGGTCAGCTAACCCTCTGAACGCGCCTGTCGTCCACAGATGTCATTCTTTGTTCTTATCTTTGTATTTGACGTAGTTAGTCATGTAATAATCATTGCTCCACATTTATTGGCTGTTAAAAGTTCTTGATGACGTAAAGAAAACCATTCGTATTTAATTTGTTGATGAGATAGTCGAATGCTCCTCTGCTCAGTCACGTGTATTCGAAGAACATGTCTGGTGATCTTCGTAGCTGACGATACTTATGAAATTCTCCACGGAGATTCCTCCATTTGTAAAATTTCATGTAGAGCATTCCTTTTCGCTTTGTTTTCTTAAGTAAACCTAATTCTGTAGCCTCACTCTCCAGGTACAGTATTCTACAGGTTAGGGACGCTGTTTTATAGAAACAGTTGGTTGGCTCTAAGCAGCCATTTTGTAGCGCGACATGGTCGCTCGCACGCAGGACACCCGAACTTTTCGCCCGATGTTGCTGCTTGTCGCTGGAGTGTCGCGAATCCAGAAGTCGCTCGCTGTCGCTCGCTTCTGTCGCTCACGTAGGACACGACCTAATGGACACCAACCCGGTGAAGGATTTACCAATTCGGTCTGTGACATTCGCACTGATAGCAGAAATTTATCGATTTCCTACCTTTCCTGCAACTGTTTGCGTTTCCATGGTTCTGCTGACGGATTCAGGGTTGTACCTATGGGCCAAGGACGCTGGTCGCAGCCTTTTGAGCAAACAGGTTCCAGGTGCTGTCTGTGGCTGGCTGTCGCTGAGCCAGATGCTGTCGTTCCCCCAGTTTCAGAGGAAACCACTCAGCCTCTCAGCCTGCAAGATCCGGGCAATCACAGAGGGTGGGATTATTGATAGATGGGAGCTCCAACGAAGGTGCGTTATGGGGCCCCTTCGGATTTGGCTGCCAAGAAGGAAAAGAAAAGCAATGTGCACTCCGTGTGCATACTGGGTGGAGTCATAACAGATGTGGAAAGGTTCCTCCCGGATGCCATGAAGAGCACAGAGTGCAGCCAACTGCAGGTGGTTGCTCATGTCGGTACCAATGATGTGTGTCACTTTGGATCAGAAGAGATTCTTTCTGGTCTCGAGCGGCTAACACAAATGGTAAAGGCTACCAGTCTTGCTTGCAAGATGAAAGCAGAGCTGACCATTTGCAGCATATTCGACAGGACCGGTTGCGGACCTCTGCTACAGAGCCGAGTGGAGTGTCTGAATCGGAGGCTCAGACGGGTCTGCGACTGTGTAGGCTGCAGATTCCTCGACGTGCGCCAAAGGGTGGTTGGGTTTCGGGTTCCGCTGAACAGGTCAGGTGTGCACTATACGCAGGAGGCGGCTACACGAGTAGGAGGCGGTATGTGGCGTGGACTGGGCGGTTTTTTAGGTTAGAGGGTCTCGGGAAAGCACAAGAAGGGCTTCAGTCACAAAGGATGTGGACCGAACACAGAAAGAATGTAGATACAGGAACAGTTGGTATAACAGTTGTGAATTGTCGTAGCTGTGTTGTTAAAGTGCCAGAGCTCCAAGCGATAATAGAAAGCACTGATGCTCAAATCGTTACAATCGCTGAAAGCTGGCTAAAGTCGGATATAAGCTCAGTCAAGATTTTTGCGAAGAACCTAACGGTTTTCCGAAGAATAGGCTAAACATGGTTCGCAGTGACGTGTTTTTTTTTTTTGCTTATAGAAGTAGTTTAACTTGTCGCGATATTGAAGTAAATACACTCCTGGAAATGGAAAAAAGAACACATTGACACCGGTGTGTCAGACCCACCATACTTGCTCCGGACACTGCGAGAGGGCTGTACAAGCAATGATCACACGCACGGCACAGCGGACACACCAGGAACCGCGGTGTTGGCCGTCGAATGGCGCTAGCTGCGCAGCATTTGTGCACCGCCGCCGTCAGTGTCACCCAGTTTGCCGTGGCATACGGAGCTCCATCGCAGTCTTTAACACTGGTAGCATGCCGCGACAGCGTGGACGTGAACCGTATGTGCAGTTGACGGACTTTGAGCGAGGGCGTATAGTGGGCATGCGGGAGGCCGGGTGGACGTACCGCCGAATTGCTCAACACGTGGGGCGTGAGGTCTCCACAGTACATCGATGTTGTCGCCAGTGGTCGGCGGAAGGTGCCGTGCCCGTCGACCTGGGACCGGACCGCAGCGACGCACGGATGCACGCCAAGACCGTAGGATCCTACGCAGTGCTGTAGGGGACCGCACCGCCACTTCCCAGCAAATTAGGGACACTGTTGCTCCTGGGGTATCGGCGAGGACCATTCGCAACCGTCTCCATGAAGCTGGGCTACGGTCCCGCACACCGTTAGGCCGTCTTCCGCTCACGCCCCAACATCGTGCAGCCCGCCTCCAGTGGTGTCGCGACAGGCGTGAATGGAGGGACGAATGGAGACGTGTCGTCTTCAGCGATGAGAGTCGCTTCTGCCTTGGTGCCAATGATGGTCGTATGCGTGTTTGGCGCCGTGCAGGTGAGCGCCACAATCAGGACTGCATACGACGGAGGCACACAGGGCCAACACCCGGCATCATGGTGTGGGGAGCGATCTCCTACACTGGCCGTACACCACTGGTGATCGTCGAGGGGACACTGAATAGTGCACGGTACATCCAAACCGTCATCGAACCCATCGTTCTACCATTCCTAGACCGGCAAGGGAACTTGCTGTTCCAACAGGACAATGCACGTCCGCATGTATCCCGTGCCACCCAACGTGCTCTAGAAGGTGTAAGTCAACTACCCTGGGCAGCAAGATCTCCGGATCTGTCCCCCATTGAGCATGTTTGGGACTGGATGAAGCGTCGTCTCACGCGGTCTGCACGTCCAGCACGAACGCTGGTCCAACTGAGGCGCCAGGTGGAAATGGCATGGCAAGCCGTTCCACAGGACTACATCCAGCATCTCTACGATCGTCTCCATGGGAGAATAGCAGCCTGCATTGCTGCGAAAGGTGGATATACACTGTACTAGTGCCGACATTGTGCGTGCTCTGTTGTCTGTGTCTATGTGCCTGTGGTTCTGTCAGTGTGATCATGTGATGTATCTGACCCCAGGAATGTGTCAATAAAGTTTCCCCTTCCTGGGACAATGAATTCACGGTGTTCTTATTTCAATTTCCAGGAGTGTACTTCCTGTGAGTTAGTATGGGCAGAGGTCACTGATGGCAACCGGAATAAAATAATAATGGGATTCTTTTACCGACCTCCCAATCCAGATGATACAGTTGCTGAAAGGTTGAAATAAGACTTGAGTTTGATTTCAAACACGCACCCGATTCATACGATTACAGTTGGTGGTGACTTTAATTTACCCTCGATATGTTGGCGAAAATACATGTTTAATTCCGGAGGTACGCATAAAATATCATCCGAAATTGTGTTAAACGTATTTTCTGAAAACTATTTCGTGGCTCAAATGGCTCTGAGCACTATGGGACTTAACATCTATGGTCATCAGTCCCCTAGAACTTAGAACTACTTAAACCTAACTAACCTAAGGACATCACACAACACCCAGCCATCACGAGGCAGAGAAAATCCCTGACCCCGCCGGGAATCGAACCCGGGAACCCGGGCGTGGGAAGCGAGAACGCTACCGCACGACCACGAGATGCGGGCTAAACTATTTCGTGCATTTAGTTCATGAGTCCACGCGAATAGTAAACGGTTGTGAAAACACAGTTGACTTCTTAGCAACAAATAATCATGAGTTAATTATGAGCATCAAAACCGATACAGAGATTAATGAGCACAGGGTTGTCGTAGCGAGACTCAATATCGTAATCCCCAAATCCTCCAAAAATAAATAAAAAATATACCTATTCAGAAAAGCAGATAAAAATTCGCCTGACGCCTTCCTGAGAGACAATCTCCACTCATTTTAAATTAATAATATAAGTGTAGACCAGATGTGTCTTGAATTCAAAGAAATAATATCGGCAGCAACTGAGAGATTTATACCAAATAAATTAACAAACGACGGAGCTGATCCTTCTTGGTACACAAAATGGATTAAAACACTGTTGCAGAAACAACGAAACAAACAAGCCTAATTTAAACAGACGCAAAATCCCTAAGATTGAATATCTTTTACAGAAGCTCGAAATTTAGCCATGACTTCAATGCGAGATGATTGTAACAGTTTCCACAATGAAACTTTCTCTCGAAACCTGGCAGAAAATGCAAAAAGATTCTGCTCGTATGTGAAGTATGTTAGCGGCAAGAAACAATCAATGCCTGCTTTGTGCGATAACAATGGAAACCTATGGAAGACAGTGCTGCCAAAGCAGAGTTACTAAACACAGCCTTTCGAAATGACTTCACAAAGGAAGACGAAGTAAATATTCCAGAATTCGAATCGAGAACAGCTGCCAACATGAGTAACGTAGAAGTAAATATCATCAGGGTAGTGAAGCAACTTAAATCACTTAATATAAGCAAGTCTTCTGGCCCAAACTGTCTACCAATTAGGTTCATTTCGGAGTATGCTGATTCATTAGCTCCATACTTAGCACTCATATACAACCGTTAGTTCGACGAAAGATCCGTACCAAAAAGCATGGAAAGTAACACAGGTAACACTAATATTCAGGAAAGGTAGTAGGAGTAACCCACTAAATTACAGGCCCATATCGTTAAAGTCGATATGCAGCAGGATTTTGGAACATATATTGTGTTCGAACATTATGAATTACCTCGAAGAAAACTGTCTCTTTTCACACGGTCAACATGGGTTTAGAAAACATCCTTCCTGTGAAACACAACTAGCTCTTTATTCACATGAAGTGTTGAGTGCTATTGACAAGGGATTTCAGATCGATTGCGTATTGCTGGATTTCCGGAAGGCTTTTGACACTGTACCACACAAGCGGCTTGTAGCGAAATTGCGTGCTTATGGAATATCGTCTCGGTTATGTGACTGTATTTGCGATATCCTGTCAGAGAGGTCACAGTTCGTAGTAATCGACGGAAAGTCATCGAGTAAAACAGAAGTTTCTGGCGTTCCCCAAGGTAGTGTTATAAGCCCTTTGCTGTTCCTTATCTATATAAGCGTTTTGGGAGACAATCTTCGGTTGTTTGCATATGACGCTGTCGTTTATCGACTAATAAAGTCATCAAAGAGCAAACCAAATACAAAACGATTTAGAAAATATATCTGAATGGTGTGGAAATTTTGCAGTTGTCATTAAATAACGGAAGGTGTGAGGTCAACCACGTGAGTGCTAAAAGGAATTCGTCAAACGTCGGTTAGACGATAAATCAATCTAAAAGCCGTAAATTCAACTAAATACCTAGGTATTACAATTAGGAGCTACTTAAACTTGAAGGAACACATCGATAATGTTGTGTGGAAGGCTGACTAAAGTCTGCGTTATATTGGAAGGACACTACTAAAATGAAACAGACCTACTAAGGAGACTGCCTACACTACGCTTGTCCGTCCTCTTTTAGAATACTGCTGCGCGGTGTGAGATCCTTACCAGATAGAACTGACGGAGTACATCGAAAAAGTTCAATGAAGGGCTGCACGTTTTGTATTATCGCGAAATATGGGAGAGACTGTCATAGAAATGATACAGGATTTGGGCTGAACATCATTAAAAAAAGGCGTTTTTCGATGCAACGGAATCTTCTCAAGAAATTCCAATCACCAACTTTCTCCTCCGAATGAGAAAACATTTTGTTGACATCGACCTACATAGGGAAAAACGATTACCACTTTCAAATAACGGAAATCAGAGCTCGTATGGAAAGATATAGGTGTTCATTCTTTCCACGAGATTACGAGATTGGAATAATACAGGATTGTTAAGGTCGTTCGATGAACACTCTGACAGGCACTTAAATGTGATTTGCAGAGTATCCATGTAGATGTAGATGTAGGTATTAAATTGTGTGCTCCACTTGGGCGCTGCGGATGGATAGCCGAACTATTCCGCGTTAGATGGTGGTTGGATGGGGCATATAAATACTTTTAAATATAGACAGGCAGAAAACTGACAATCTGCAGCCAGCAGGGCGCCTACCGTACGTGAAGGATGTTACGGACCGCCGTGGTAAACACCTCCACCTTGTTGTGCATAATATTTGCAGACGCGTAAACCACTACATCAGATGGCTGAACGTCATGAAGGCTCCATAGAGCCATAAGCGGCGGTAGACGGTGTGATCAGTAAAGATCTGAATGTGCAAGATCACGAATTTGCGTCTTCTGGGAATGTAAGGGGCCAAATTTACCACGTAGGTTTTAGCAGCTGGAGGCAGGCTCCTCTCACAGTGTCCTCCCACGACCTTGGCCACTCACTGTCTATTCGGACTTATTGTATAAAGGCCGGTCTATGGTAGCCTCACATTCAACACTCAGTACTTAAAGAATGTGATTTTACAGTGAAGTAACAACGCTCATGGAATAGCGATATGCACATATGCAAATGTCAGTAGTATGGCGTGCACAGGGTATAAAAGGGCAGTGCATTGGTGGTATTTGTACTCATGCAGTTCATGTGGAAAGGTTTCCGCCGTTATTATGGCCGCACGGTGAGAACTAACAGCTTTTGAACGCGGAATGGTAGTTGGATGTAGATGTGTATCACAGTCCATTTAGCAAATCTTTAGGGAATTCGGATTCTGAGATCCACAGTCTCATGAGTGTGCCAGGAATACCAAATTTCAGGCACTACCTCTCACCACATACATCGCAGTGATCGACGGCCATCACTTCACGACTGAAAGCAGCGACATTTGGAGTGGAGTTGCCAGTGCTAACAGACAAGCAACTCTGTGAAATGAAGGCAGAAATCGATTTGGGACATACGATGAAACTACAAATTATGACAGTGCGGTAAATTTTGACTTTAATGGGCTCTGCCAGCAGATGAGTGACGCCAGTGCCTTTGCTAACACCACGACAATGCCTACAGCCCCTCTTCTAGGTTCGTGGCCATATCGGTAGTATCCTATATGACAGGAAAATCGTGGTCTGGTCAGGTGAGAGTCCCGGCTGCAGTTGATAAAAATTGGTAGGAGGATAATCATCTTGGGGTTGAAGCTCTTGAAACAAGTACAAGAATGAATTGCAGACAATCAGGCAAATAGCAGTAGAGAATGGACATGACACAAACACTACAGATAAACTCAAACACAAAATTAAAACAAAATTAAAAAGGACACCCAACACACAAAAACAAAAGTCTCCTCATCAACTTACAAACACACAGAACCCACTCATGAGCACACATGAACAGGAAACATCCACAATGACAAACAGGTGGTACACTCTCACCTACAACAACAAAGCAGTCCACAGAATAGGCAACATATTAAAAAAACAAGTGCTAAAGATACCCTACAGGACAGACAACTCAACACAGAGAAAACTAAGGACAACCAACACAAGCACAGACAAATACAACACATCTGGTATTTACCAACTAACGTGCCAGGACTGCAAAGCAGTTTATATAGGGCAGACAAGCAGAAACTTTAAAACCAGATACTCAGAACACAGAAGAGCATTAAAAAGTAACAGCTATCATTCCACCATTGCTGAATACCAAATGGATAAACAACATAAACCAACAAACATCAATACAGATTGGAAAATTCTCATATGCAGCAACAGCCTTCCACAAAAACTAATAATTGAAGAAAATTATCAAATACAAAAAGCCGTAGTGGAAGGCAAACAAGTGATAAATGAATACACAGCTCTCTGCAATGGCACTCTTTTCTCTGCCCTCAAAGAATTATTAGACAAGAACAACCTATAGAGCTCTCACCCCCCCCCCCCCCACCCAATCTCACCCCCCCTCCACCACCCCAGCGCCCACAACACACACACACACACACACACACACAAATCCTAAAACCTAATGTCACGCTCACTCTCTCTTTCTCTCTCTCTCTCTCTCTCTCTCTCTCTCTCTCTCCCTTTTCACACTTTCACACACACACACACACACACACACACACACACACACACACAAATCACAGACAGCTCTGAAAGCTTCAGAACAACCACCTGGAACACTTTAAACTGTTCCACTGTCAGCCTTCTTGTTTTTACCCCTTCGACTGTTCCCTTGCCAGGGATGTTTGTTTTTACAGCTGGTAAACAGTGAAACTGTGACAGTGACAGTGGCAGTGGCAACGCAATATATACTGTTTGACAGTGATGAAGAATAAAAAGAAAATGTAAGTGAAACATTATGTAAACAGCCCACACACATAGAATTAAATAATTTCAGGCATAGAAATAACAAGTTTTCAAATCGTAATTTTGGCTTCAAAATTTATGTGCTTTAAAGTATAAGTGGTTGCAGATGACAAAGTGTGGAACAAAACGGTCGCTGTAGAAACACAACACATCAGAAAAACCACACCAGGTGGTAAAAAAGTATGAATTCATAATCTATGTGTTTTTTTCAAATATCTGTAATTACGATTTAAAAACTAATAGCTACATGTACACAAACAGCAAAGAACACTCTTTATCTTTAACAGATGAAAAATAAAAGCTTACTGAAGATGTTGCAACTGCTGTGAAACATGTTTGGGTTAAAGGACAAAACTGTGTTTTGCTAGATGCAGACCCTACCGAAAACCATACGCACCAAAAACGTACGTGCTGATAGGAGGGTTCGAGTGTGGTTCAGGAACACGAAGCCATGGACCCAAGTCCTCAACGACGCATCGTGCAAGCTGGTGGCGGTTCCGTAATGGTGTGGACTGTGATTAAATAGAATCTACTGGGTTTCCTTGTTCAACTGAACCGATCACGGACTGGAAATGTTTACGATCGGCTACTTTGAGAGCATTTGCAGCCATTCATGGACTTCATGTTCCCAAACAAAGATGGAATTTTTATGGATGACAATGACCCACGTCACTGGGCCACAATTATTCCCATTTGGTTTGAGGAACACTCTGGATTATTCGAGCGAATGATTTGGCCACCCAAATCACCAGACATTAATCCTCTCGAACATTTGTGGGGCATAATCGAGGGGTCAGTTAGCGCAGAACATCCTGCTCTATCAACATTTTCGAAATTATGTACGGCTATAAGGGCAGCATCGCTCAGTATTTCTGCGTGGGACTCCAAACGACTTTGTTGAGTCCACGCCACGTCCATCTGCTGCACTACTCCGGGCAAAAGGAGGTCCGACACGATATTAGGAGGCATCCCATGAATTTGGTCACCCCATTTTATGTTAAATTTTTATTTACTGTGAATACATAACTCATTTTTTCTTGCCATTCGATCCGTTCCGTCATTAAACTGACAGTCATTGTGAATCCATTGACATCCACTGTGAATGAGATTTATTTCAGAAAATTCTCATATAAACTGTAGAATGGCGGTTCCAGTTTCGACTAACTAGTCATTATCAGTATGTTGTTCACGTGGCCTTCAGTGCAAAGACTGGTTCGAAGCAGTTCTCAACTTAAGTCCATCCAGTGGTAGCCTCTTCACGCGCGAATAGCAACAGGATCGTACAACTGTATTAACCTCCTTCGTAGCTTCGTTTCCCTCGACACTTTTTTGTCCCCACATTGACCTCCATCACCAAATAATTTTTGCCTCGGGATACGTTCTATCAAACGATCTCTTCTTTTTGTCAAATTGTGCGACAATTTTATTCCTAGATTTGATTGACTAACTTTAATTACACGATGCACCCTCCTAATCATCAGCATTCATCTGTAGCCCTACATTTCAAAAGCTTCTACTCTTTTCTGGCCTGATCTGGTTATCGTCAAGTTTAAGTTCAGTACAAGGCAGAACTCCAGGAAAATACCTTATGAAATGATTTTCTAACATCTAAATTTATGTTACGTCTGTTCAAATTACATTTTCTTGTAAATCATTTTCTGGTTACAGCTTATCTGCATTTTACATGATCCAGTCACATTAATGTGACTACAGCTTATGTTCGAAGTCAACGTGCAGTGACAGACGGCAGCTAGTAGCACCAGCAGTGGAGGGTAAATAAGACGTGTCGGAGGCATGCGGATAAACAGGGCAGTCATTGTCGTAAGGCGGAAACGCAGCAATTTACACGACGTCTAAAAGGGCATGATCATTGGCTTTCGGAAACCATTTTCGAAATGGCTAATTTTATGAGCCGTCGTGGTTAAACTACGGTGTGCATGATAAAATAGCACTATCATAAAGTGGCTCCGGGGCAACTGTGGTGCACCAGCGGTCATAGATGACAGGAGCTAACGAAGGCTGTGGCGATGTGAATGGGCGGATAGACGTTTAACTGTTGAGCAGCTGACAGCCCAGGTGAACCAGTTGGCTTCCAACGATGTCTCCTCAACGACCGTTGCTGCGTTTGAGCCTCTGCAGCCGACGCCTGATACACGCACCCATGCTCACTGCTGATCATTGGCGACGAAGGCTGATTTCCAGGTCAGTACTAGAACTGCATATCCGCTGAGGGGTGACAGGTAGCCTTTCCTGGTGAATCGCGTGTTATGCTACTTTCGACAGATGGTGGTTGTCGTGTACTGTGTGAAACGTCTGAAATCAGACAAGGAAGGAGAGTTACAGTCTGGAGAATGCTTTCATGGCATTTCGTGGGTTATCACGTAATTCTTGAAGGCACAATGGGTCAACATAAATTTTCATTTATCTCTGGGGACGATGTCCGCCCCTACATACCGTCTGATTTTCCTCAGCACAATGGCGTCTATCAGCAAGGCATTGCTACTTGTCACACACCTTGCAGTATACCTGCGTGATTCGAAGAGCGCCAGGACGAGTCTACCGTACCCATGTGACCACCAAAAAACACGTAATGAAACCCAATCGAGAATCTGTGGGACCACAATGATAGCCCGCTATTCGCGACATGGACACTCATCCGAGCATTTAGCGCTGCTGGGCACGGGACTGTATTCAGCAGTGGCCGGCCGTTGTGGCCGAGCGGTTCTAGGTGCTTCAGTCCGGAACCGCGAGTCCGCTACAATCGCAGGTTCGAATCCTGCCTCGGGCATGTATGCGTGTGATGTCCTTAGGTTAGTTAGGTTTAAGTAATTCTAAGTTATAGGGGACTGATGACCTCAGATGTTAACTCCCATAGTTGGTTCAAATGGCTCTGAGCACTATGGGACTCAACTGCTGAGGTCATTAGTCCCCTAGAACTTAGAACTAGTTAAACCTAACTAACCTAAGGACATCACAAACATCCATGCCCGAGGCAGGATTCGAACCTGCGACCGTAGCGGTCTTGCGGTTCCAGACTGCAGCGCCTTTAACCGCACGGCCACTTCGGCCGGCTAACTCCCATAGTGCTCAGAGCCATTTGAACCATTTGAACCATTCGGCAATGGTCAACATCCCTGTCTGCACCTTCCAGAACTTCACTCTGAATCTCTTCCTCCGTGTCTCGCAGTGGTTCGCGTTGCAAAACACGGCTATTCAGGTTTCAGCATCAGCTGATGTACTTCGACTACGTTCCGTTATCCTTGCTCTGTTTTTGTCGATGTTGAACTTATAATATCATTTCTAGGCACCATCGCTTCCCTTCAGCTGCTTCTCCAAGTTCTTTATTATCTCTGACCGAGTGAGAATTCGCTGGCTAACTTAAAATTTGTGTTTCGTCTCCCTGATCTTCAGTTCATTCACAAAAATTTTCTTTGGTTCGGTTTCTCGGTCCACAGACTGTAGAACATAGGGGATAGGCAACCTACCTCCCTCACTCCCTTGTCTATTACTGCTTGTCTTTCGTGGCCTTCAACTCTTGTAATAGCTGTCTCGTTTCTGTATAAGTTGTAAAAACCCTTCCTTCCCGATGTTTTATCTCTGCTACGTTTAGAATTTCGGAGAGTGTATTCCAGTGAACAACGTGAAACCTTTCTTCTAACTGTGGTATCGCTAGTTCCGAATCCACAGCGTAGGTTGGCACTACGAGAGCGGAAGATCTTCGCCGACCACAGCGCCCACTAGCCGACACTGTGCAGCTCTACGAGCGCCGCTCCACTTTCGCCCAGTTCATGAAGAGCAGACGGCCGACAACCATCGCTTTAGCTTAGCTTGCTATTGAGACTTTCTTATATGGACTTTGGCTGCACACCTACGTGCGCATCACCTAAAGTTATGTAACATGTTTGCATATGTTTATACTATTGTAAAAACCACATTTAGTTTACTTGCAGTTTCGACGTGCTTTGCCTCACCTGCTCCTACTCGCTTCCTTTCATTCTGCCTCTTCGGCAGATTTCAGGAGCAGACCCACGCGCCGCCTTCCAGGCGGGATGCAAAACTAACCTACAAATGTATAAGCTCGTGACAATATTTTGTAACGATGATTTATTAAATTTTTAGTTCCTTACTATTCAGACCTGACAGCACTTGCCTTCTATGGAATTTGAATTATTACATTCCTGTCAAGTGTGCGTATAATTCTCCTTTATCATATATCTCAGAGGCTAGGTGGAATAGTTCTGTCATCGCAAACTCTGCCAAGGATCTCAATAATTTTGAGAATGTCGTCTGCTCCAGGGCCAGGAACGTTGCTCTAATTTATCTTTCAACGCTCTGTCGAATTCTTCCCATCTCATCTTCAATTACTTCCTTCTTCCTTTCTGTAGCTTTGTCATCACTTTAATCCCCTTGTACAGTGGTTCTGTATACTCTTCAACCTTACTGCTTTTCCTTCTTTACTCAGTGTGCTCAGTCTTGCTTTAGCATTTGAACTATGGAATTCATACAGCTACTTCCCTTTCCTTCAAAACTTCCTTCTAACTACCATGTAGTTCAGAGAGGTATTTTGCTAAATCAAAGCATGCTAGGAGCCGACATTGTCATGAGTCTTGTACCTGAGGCCTCTCTTAGCGTTTTCTAAATTAGACAACGTGAAGTTCATAGATGATCTGTTACACTGACAACTACGGTAAAAATGTACGAAAGCGTAATCTATTTTATATGGAGCTCAATCGTGAACTTAAAACCACAAACGGAGATAGCCTACAGGTTCCGACAATATCCTCCTCAGACAGACATTTGGACCTATCAGAGACGAAGGAGGCGCTTTATGCCTTGTTGTTGTTGTGGTCTTCAGTCCTGAGACTGGTTTGATGCAGCTCTTCATGCTGCTCTATCCTTTGCAAGCATCTTCATCTCCCAGTACCTACTGCAACCTACATCTTTCTGAATCTGCTTAGTGTATTCATCTCTTGGTCTCCCTCTACGATTTTTACCCTCCAATACTAAATTGGTGATCCCCTGATGCCTCAGAACATGTCCTACCAACCGATCCTTTCTTCTAATCAAGTTTTGCCAAAACCTCCTCTTCTCCCCAATTCTATTCGATACCTCCTCATGAGTTATGTGATCTACCCATCTAATCTTCAGCATTCTTCTGTAGCACAACATTTCGAAAGCTTCTATTCTCTTCTTGTCCAAACTGTTTATCGTCCATGTTTCACTTCCATGCATCGCTACACTGCATACAAATACTTTCAGAAACGACTTCCTGACAGTTAAATCTATACTCGATGTTAACAAATTTCTCTTCTTCAGAAACGCTTTGCTTGCCATTGCCAGTCTACATTTTATATCATCTCTACTTCGACCATCATCAGTTATTTTGCTCCCCAAATAGCAAAACTCCTTTACTACTTTCTCATTTCCTAATCTAATTCCCTGAGCATCATCCAACTTAATTCGACTACATTAGGTTATCCTTGTTTTGCTTTTGTTGATGTTCATCTTATATCCTCCTTTCAAGACACTGTCCATTCCGCTCAACTGCTCTTCCAAGTCCTTTGCTGTCTCTGACAGAATTAGAATGGCATCGGTGAACCTAAGGTTTTTATTTCTTCTCCATGGATTTTAATTCCTACTCCGAATTTTTCTTTTGTTTCCTTTACTGCTTGCTCAATATACAGATTGAAGCCTATAAAGGGATATATGCGGGAAACGAACGCTTCAGAACACACAGAAGCAAAAATTACAGAAAAACGAGTAACTCGCTATGGGCATGTAATCTGAAGAGAGTGGGAAATTACAAATGAAGTTCTGAAAGGAATTATACATGAAATGTCTCCAAGAGGAAGACCAAGCCGAAGGTAGTGTGATAACATAATAAAATACTCTGTTGTGAAACCCGAAATAGTGAAAGTTGCTACATCGACAGAAAAATGCCGCATATTCGTTGATCTGGTGAGTAGTGGTGAACGCTCCAACTGCAGATAGCTATGAGATTATGGATATGTTTTGAAGTTAACGCAATCGTCCGTGAAAGTAATGCAATTGCATTTTCTTCCGTAACAAGCTGATTCATTGGATAAATACTTCACAGAATTGTTTCAGCGTCATATGTGTGTGTAGGCTCGAATTCTTGATCAGCCTTGAACATTAAAGAGACCTGTGCTCAGTAAAAGACATAGTTTTTCTTAGTGTTACTAGTGTTACTGGAATTTACAAATCTCTGAATGCGGTGGCAGAAACAGTGGCCAGTTACTCTTTGAGAACGCTCCACCGAGTATCAGTGCCACATTAAATGTTACGGCTTGTAACACAGGCTCAAAAATAAACATTCGATCGTATCTGAAGAACTATCTCATCCCTTGCATCTGCGTACTAGGACGCTGTTAACACCAAACTGCGCCACAACTTTGACCGAGTCAGCTGTTACACTCTCAGTGGTGTATAGAAATAAGTGCTTGATGGTGAAATCCTACAGAGAAATAAACTGTATTTTCTGTCATATACCAAAAACAGTATCTTTACTAAAGTTCCTACATGACACACATAAACACATAAACATAGTTTCTGGTAACTTGTGGAAGATCTGCCATGTCTTGTCGTCCTCACGACACAATCCACCCAACTATAGAAAGAACTCACAGTGTACAGACAACATCTACAAATCTGGCGTAGCAAGACACACGTGAGATATTTATCCAAGAACGTCCTCGCGGAGAACTATGTTCTCATACGCAGTGAAAGTAATATGTACAGGCATAACAGAACCTACGTCAAGCTTTTATTTGACTCAGGTATCATGTTCAAGAATTCTCGTTTGCGGATTGAACGACATCCATTTTGTAAAACGTAGCAGTAAGAATATGACAGGAGTAATGGTAATGTTTCATATATGAATACGGCGGTGGCTCTAGGTAGATGAAACACAAAGATATCAAGAGGACAATGCTAAACGGCAGACCACCATGTTCTGAGAGTTTATGCTGTCTTGTAAACCTGTCTCGCACTAATCGATAAGTTCGCAGCCCAGTCAGGGGGCACACATTTCGATAATGCACCTATTTCTATAAATATCCATGTGACGCTCTACGCACATTTTTAACTCAGGGGCATGAGATGAATGTACGTGGATAGGCGCCCCCAAACAGATCGAACTAGCACTTAGACAGACTCTCAAAACATGTAACGGATGGATGGCAACACGTGAACTCCCTGTGTTGTTTTTTTTCTGATGAGACAACACGTTCATGTATAGGCTACCCTGATGGGCTACTGAATTATAAGAAGCTGCTGTGACTGATAGAGTGTGCTCCTGTGACCGCGGCGAATGAAACAGTTCGGTGCCCCACTAAGTTCTCAGTACTTAAATTTGCCGTCAGTATGACTGTCGCGTGTTCGATCGGAAAGACGCATTACAACAATGTATTTTACTGATCGTGGCTATGTGACATGTCGGACATCTCCAAGGTCACTCAGGTTCTTGGCTTTTTAATATTCCAAGGTGTTAAATTAAGAGTGTGGTCTCCTACATCAGAGAAAACCACAGCACAATTTTTTTTTCCTTGTATGGACAACTGTATGCTTGGTAGTGTGCTGTTTTTAATATTATTTGTGCTAATCTCACGTCAGCTACAGGGTTTCGACAAATGAATGAAACACCGCAAGAAACGCATGTCTGTACATCAATCCAGATGGTAGCCAAACCTGCTAGTGGCGCTGTTGTATTTGACCACGAACGACGACTGTACGACGTACTAAAAATGTTGTAAGCGTTAGTCGTGGTCAGAACAATGTTTTGTATAGTTGCGAGTGCATTACGTCCTATTTAGGTAAATTCGAACATGAAGCCAAAGCAAAATTTTAGAGTACTGAGACTTTACATACAACGAACTTCGATAGTGTTTTAAAAAAAAGTGTGCAGGCCAACTAACTTACCGGCCGGTGGCCATGCAACCATTACAATTGATGAAGGTGCGTTAGGATTTGGCAGAAATTTGTTTAATACGCCAGAAATCCATAAGTCATCTCCACAGCACAATTTCCAAGGAAACACTGGCTGAACTTTTACTAAAGGTCGTCTCAAGAGGTTTACTCAAAAAAGCGTGGGGGGAGGCGGGTGACACTTGATTCAACAGAAACCACATACAACAAACCACACACAGTTTAAGAAACTGAAAAAAAACTAAACGATGCATATATTTAAGCCCAGAGAAGCAAATAACGGCAGCAGCCGATCAAGTGCACAGTCAAAAAAATGGTTCAAATGGCTCTGAGCACTATGGGACTTAACATCTATGGTCATCAGTCCCCTAGAACTTAGAACTACTTAAACCCAACTAACCTAAGGACATCACACAACACCCAGCCATCACGAGGCAGAGAAAATCCCTGACCCCGCCGGGAATCGAACCCGGGAACCCGGGCGTGGGAAGCGAGAACGCTACCGCACGACCACGAGATGCGGGCTGCACAGTCAAGATGGGCTCCCGGAGGGCAGGTCGGTAAATAAGCGAATGTCAAATAATTATCACAAAGGCGATTTGTTCGAAAAATAGCAAATGACAGCTGGCCAGCTGCATTACCAAACTAGATATTGTGCTGTGTTAGGCACAATAATTTAGGTAGGCACTAGCCTATTGAGTTGGTGGGATTACCCTGTCTATGTATGTGGAACTCCTCTCAGGAGGAAAGAGGATTTATCTGTAGAAAGGACAGACTTTTAAGACGAAAATCAATGGTTCTAGGGGGAGAGGACGGTTGCACGGAGACAGAACTAACGTGGGCGTGTGTGGAAGGCAGGGCGCTAAGCGAGTGCGCCGATGTTACTTGATGGAAGCTGCCCTGGCAAGAGTGGATTTCCTCGTGCACGGAGGTACTAAGAGACACGGCGACTAAAGGCAGACAGTGATGCGTATAACGTATCTCAAGTGGCCAGATGCATGAAGTGTTAACACAGCTGCAAGGTTAATACAAAAGTTTGCAAAACATACTGTTATTAGCTTATATTATAGGCTCGTCATCTTGGACGAACATTAACTTATCGCTTGTTGGTGTCATATTGATCATCCTTGTTGTTAAAGCCTCGTCTTCTGTGCGTATAGCCTGGTATTTAGAAACTAAATGGTTGGTTTTGTGTGTTGTGAGATGCATGAAGTGAGGGGTCACAAATTAGGGAATCGTTATTGCTCGTTTGTGTTTAGTTGTTTATTAATCACGCTGATAAAAAGCGCCTGCAGGGAATGTGGTGTCAAATGGCTGTAGTTGAAGCTATTTGCCCTCTAAAAATTGTTATTTCTGATGTCTGATACTAACCAGTTTCAAGTGTAGGAGCTGAGACTGTCTTGTATTTATGTGGACTGAGGTCGAGGGACCATAACGTTGGACAAGTTGTGTGAAGGAGCAGCTGTGGTGTCACAACCAGACGTTACTAAAAGGGAAGCAATGTTGTATTTCTAATTGTATCACAACCAATGTAACTGAAGATCATTTGGTTACCACTGAGTCCTCTATAAGTACTAAACAAATTTTGTATATTCACTTGTATATGCAGCTGTACATTCTCGTAATTTTAAAGATTTCGTAGTTGATTAGACTTTGCTTATTCTGCCTCATGAGTAAGAGTGGAAAGGACGCAGTTGATTATTGGTTTTAAAAAATTTTAAAGTAACTGAAATTCCTAATGAAAGACAATAACTGAAAGACTCAGCCCCGAATCTACGATATTTCCGAATCGGGACAAAAACTCCCTCCCCCCCCCCCCCCCCCCCCATTTCCATCTCGTCTCGAGTGTTTGAGATAGGAAGTCAAAAATTAAAAAAATCAATTTTTCAAAAATGTGTTCATTTTGCAGCACACATCCTCCTGAAGATTTTGATATAGCCCGCCGCGGTGGCCGAGCGCTTGTAGGCACTTCAGTCCGGAACCGCGCGGCTGCTACGATCACAGGTTCGAATCCTGCCTCGGGCATGGATGTGTGTGATGTCCTTAGGTTAGTTAGGTTTAAGTAGTTCTAAGTTCTAGGGGACTGATGACCTCAGATGTTAAGTCCCATAGTGCTCAGAGCCATTTGAACCATTTTAATACATAAAACATACATGTTCGAGGAAATGTGATACATGTTATTTGGTCTTAAGTGTGCCAAAATGTAGTGCCAAGCCTCTTATTTGTAACTGGGGGAGTAAGAAGTCTTCAGAAAATTTGCACTCCTTGTTGCCCATTAGCTAATAACTTTCTCTTTTGTCTGACATAAAATTAAATACAGGAAACATAAAACCAGTAAAGACAAGTGACAAGCAAGACCGTACACAATTCTTCAGTCCTTAGGTCCCAGAATTTTTTTTCTTTCTAATCTTGCTACAGCTTTACACAGCGCGCTTTCCTTTCTGTGAAAGAATCTGTTACCTCACCAAAGTTCGTCATACGTTTTGCTATATGAAAAATCAAAATATCGGTGTCTAATAAAGAAAAAGCTGTTAATACGATTAGTACCCACTGTCTGCTAGATAAAACGAAATAGGCCTTCTAATATTGCAGCGACAGTAACACGCGCGAAATGGTCATTTTTATAACACAACAGAATATAATTCACGAATTACCATCAAATGCCTATTAAGCCTACTACAGACAAAAAGTTTATGTCGGAAAATAGTTTCACATTTCGTTCGTACGCTCTAGTTTCACAAGCAAGTGATCGAAAAGCAGTTGTACGAAATTTTTGTATGAATTAGTATTCGTCATATTCTTCCATATAATTTGTCTGATGTCCCCGTTTCTTCTCCTTCCTCGTTCTGACAAATAGTATTGTCATTACTAATTCTTTAACTATTCCTGCCATTGTCAAAACCTATTCTC
Source organism: Schistocerca piceifrons (assembly GCF_021461385.2). NCBI lineage: Eukaryota > Metazoa > Arthropoda > Insecta > Orthoptera > Acrididae > Schistocerca > Schistocerca piceifrons. Next base: position 516,184,440 of record NC_060143.1, read on the forward strand.
CGGTTAACTTCGCTAACCATGCCAGAATCACCAGTTTAGTTATCCTGCGTTTATTCTCCAGTTAGGTTTTATTACGTGTTCGTACAAAGCGTTTTCCGCGCTATTCCGAGAATACAACTTAAGTGGCAGCTAACCGGAGACTGTACAACTGGCCCTTACTAGCGTAGCGATCTGGCAAAAATTTCCTGACAAAATTTCATTTTTTTGAATACACCAAGACGATAATATGTAATCTTTCGTACCTGTTATACCTGTTAGTCGTTTATTTCCACTCTGGTAGTCTGAATCTATGCATTGCGCTAACAATTATAACAACGCTGATCATTTGCAGACCCATTCAACCGACTGGGATTCACTCGTTCGGGTTTATTCGGCTGAGCTCGTATAGCCCCATCCCCTACCGTCTGCGGGGAAGTTCTCTATTTCTAGATACGTCGGGGATTCCCCTGGCAGAGACTTCAAGCACAATATGCATGCATTCAAAATCAACTTATGATTCGTTCAGAAATCAGCTTAGAATGTGTTCAAAAATGTTCAAAAACCAACATAGATGCGTTTCAAAATCCCCCCTAGATCTGGACCTGGAAATACGTACGTAGAATGTTCAGATTTTCAGATGTTGAATTGTAATTTTTTTTATTTCCCCAAGGGAACAGTTTCATTGGACGTGTTTTCGCCGTATTGAATAACTGTATTGAGTATTGTTGTTGGATGATCAGTGACCAAGTGTCGTATGACATTGTAATTTTAAAATAAATGATACAGTATTAAGGTTATCCGAACTCAAACAATCACTCCTACCCTTTCCATTGTGGATGAGCTACCTGTAACAGTACCTTCTGACAAACATGCTACGATATCTGTAAATCTGTCTGGTGAATGTCACCGGTTCCACTGAGGCAATGTGACTGTACTTCACGTAAATGGACATTTGGAGAAAGGGAAAGGAAGTTTTTGTTGTGCGACTTGTGAATTATAAATTATTTCAAGACGGCGTACGTCTCCGCGATGTATAACAAATAATAAAGATAGGAAATTATTATTGTAGAAACACAAATATCCATGTAATTAACAAATTTTTGTATAATCTCTGTGTAACATAGGCCATGAAGGTCAGAGACAATGCTTTGATTGAACGAGCTCTTCTGGTTTTTTTTTCGTCTGGAGGTGGGCCGCCATTGTAGCGCTGGATAACATTTAATGTGAGTTTGGTTGTAATTTAGAAAAATATACTTATAATTGTAATTGGAAAGTGTGTATTATTGAGTTTGTTGTCACCTCTCATGATCGTAACCATTAATTTTAATTAACAAAGCTTTTACAGAACTTCGTAGTGCAGGGAACCCATCTCCCCTAGCAGGATTTAGTCGGCCATTACACTGACGATTCATAATATTAAATGTAAATGCAAGAGACTTCTTAATTTTGATCATCCATTAATTTCAGTGTTAAAAAGCGTAGTAATAAATTTCAGTTACTAAAATCCACAGCACTGAATGAGTTCAGTATGTTTCAATTTGGCCGCCTAACGGCAAATGAGATTCTCCCCAGTTTTGACTTGCAAATAATGAACAAGAAATATTGAAAATCATTACATTCCGCAATATCTCAGTTAATCTTTATGTAGTTTGGTACATAAATAACCAGTAGCCCCTGAGACCCATATAAATAATTACAGTTTGCGTAAGAATACGCATTTTTTCTTTTCTAAATAGCAGCGTTCACGCAAACTATTTATTATAAGGCGGTGAGTCGCTCGTTGCGTTTAAAAAATATTGTGTCGTACGTACTTCTGGGCAGCCGATGTCCGCACGAGTGTTGTCGTGATAAAAGTTAATTACAAGTCTCATGCTACCCAACAATATTTAAAGCCACCCGAACCAAAATTATAAAATGTATAATAAAAAAATAAAAATATACAGGGTGATTCAAAAAGAATACCACAACTTTAAAAATGTGTATTTAATGAAAGAAACATAATATAACCTTCTGTTATACATCATTACAAAGAGTATTTAAAAAGGTTTTTTTTTCACTCAAAAACAAGTTCAGAGATGTTCAATATGGCCCCCTCCAGACACTCGAGCAATATCAACCCGATACTCCAACTCGTTCCACACTCTCTGTAGCATATCAGGCGTAACAGTTTGGATAGCTGCTGTTATTTCTCGTTTCAAATCATCAATGGTGGCTGGAAGAGGTGGCCGAAACACCATATCCTTAACATACCCCCATAAGAAAAAATCGCAGGGGGTAAGATCAGGGCTTCTTGGAGGCCAGTGATGAAGTGCTCTGTCACGGGCTGCCTGGCAGCCGATCCATCGCCTCGGGTAGTTGACGTTCAGGTAGTTACGGACAGATAAGTGCCAATGTGGTGGCGCTCCATCCTGCTGAAATATGAATTGTTGTGCTTCTTGTTCGAGCTGAGGGAACAGCCAATTCTCTAACATCTCCAGAGAGTGTGGAACGAGTTGGAGTATCGGGTTGATATTGCTCGAGTGTCTGGAGGGTCCCATATTGAACATCTCTGAACTTGTTTTTGGGTGAAAAAAAACCTTTTTAAATACTCTTTGTAATGATGTATAACAGAAGGTTATATTATGTTTCTTTCATTAAATACACATTTTTAAAGTTGTGGTATTCTTTTTGAATCACCCTGTACAATTATCCCGTGATAAAGTGGCTACACACGCATACATATACATAGTTATACCGTGATAGCATACAGTGAGGTCACAGGTACACAACGCATTAGATATTGGCTAATCTCTCCTGTAAAACAGATATATAGACAGAGTTAAACATTATTATACTTAAATCTAAACCAATGCGTAGCAAAAATTGGTATGACAAGCACTGAATGTATAAAAAAAAGTAAAGAAAGCCGAAATATAAAGTCACCTGGGCAATTACAAAGCTTTACATAGTATTGGAACGAAATGCCAAATGGATCAGAGACCGAGAAACATTGAATTAACACTGCTTGCGTTAGAACACAAGACACTGGGTTATATGTAAGGCAGGTGTTCTACATTTTAACCGTAACGGTAGGGTACCCTTAACACTACTTTCATAAAATACAAGACACTTTAAGCAAGACTATCAAGCATAACATAAAAAAATCACGCAAGTAATCTATAGACTGAAATGAAAGAAAGCTTGCCTCACGCACACTGCAAGCTCACCACGCTGTTCAAATTTTGAAATTTGATGAGCTTTCACCACAATTCACGAAAATGTAGCATCAATATGCAAACCAGCACCTTTATCCCACAATACCACACCGCAGTAATGACACAAATATCAAGACTAAGCGAAAAATGTTTCAAGTGGCTCTGAGCACTATGGGACTTAACTTCTGAGGTCATCAGTGCCATAGAACTTAGAACTACTTCAACTTAATAAGGTGACCATCCGTACCGTTGTTTTCGGGACAGTCCCGATTTCTGTGTGTCTGTCCCGAATTTTTTCAAAGGTAATTCGGGACACTTGTTTGTCCCAAATTAACAATCATGAGCTAATTTGTCCCGAATTAGACATTCATTTCACCTGTATCGGTATATTGTATTATTAGTTTTAGTTATGGTGGGAAATTGTTTGACAAGAGGATACGACAAATTGTCGAAGCTGTTATCAAACTGTTTCTACTGTGCAAACACATGTTGGCCGCAGCTCGAGCAGCTAATGGTCACTCAGAGACAACGGCAACTCGGGAAAAGTCGCACTCGCGCGGTCGAAACGGCTCTAACCGTAACTCGAACAGAAAAAGGAAGAAATCTGCAAATTTTCTGATAGCCATGGAAGAGGCAGAGGAGGTTTTATGGCAAACATGCAGACGAAATACAAAGTAACTCGAACAGACGAACAGTAATATACGCTCTCGTTGACTTTGGCGTCGCCAAGGCAGTATATGCTGGTCTCTAGAATACTACCATTTGTCATCTGTGTGCGCCATATTATATCAGATTGAATTTTGTGTTACGTCGTGTTATGGTATATTACGTTTGATAAGTTTAGTTGTTTTTCCTCGTCAATAACAATAACAACATTACTTCGCAAGAATGAGTTCAAAGAAGCGCAAGTGCTCCTTCAATGAACAATTGCAGAAAGAATTTCCATTCATCAGTGACATTAGTTCTTCGGACTCAAAAGGAAAGGTGAGGTGCAACCCATGTGCTTCTAGTTCCTCACTAAGTCACAATGGACGTGGTGATGTACAACTACATTTAAAAAGTGACACACATAAAAGAGCAGTCTCTGCAGCAGCGTCTAGTGCAACATTAAAGTCATTTTTTACATCAGAGAAACTTTGTGGTCAAGAGGAGAGGTTAGTTGCAACTGAGGGCGTTTTTTGCTTATCATACAATTCAGCACAATCATAGTTTCAGATCTATGGACTGTACATCGAAGCTTCTTCAAGCGACATTAGAGCCTAAATTTGCTTGTGCACGTACAAAAACAGAGGCAATAATTGCGAATGTGTTAGCTCCTCATGCATTAGATATTTTGCCACGTGATTTAGAAAAAGTGACATTTATTTCACTTCTGACTGATGCATCTAACCACAAAGAGATTAAGGTCTTTCCTATCCCCGTCAGATATTTTGATTACAAAACTGATGTAAAAGTAAGATTATTACAATTAAAATCGTTGCCTGGGGAAACATCTACTACTTTTAGTGGCTATTTAACAGACTGCCTCAGAAAAAACAACCTAGAAGAAAAAGTTGTAGGACTGTGTGCTGATAACACTAATTGCAGTTTTGGAGGTGCTGAAAGAAAAGGTCAGAATAATGTTTTTACTAAACTACAAGTGGAACTCGGTCAGAGACGCATAGGGGTTGGTTGTGCTGCTCATATACTGCATAATACTATTCGAGCAGCTACTGATATTTTGCCTCTAGATATAGAAATGGTAGTTTCCAAAATATTTCTGTATTTCAAATCATACACACTAAGAGTTGAAACTCTGAAGGACTTTTGCAGCTTTGTTGAAACAGATTTTGCAATGATTTTGGGTTATGCTCAAACAAGATGGTTAGGACTGTTGCCTGCTGTTGAGCGAGTCATCAAAATGCTGAAACCACACTAAAATCATACTTCCAATCAGAAAAGAAAGTGTCCATTGTTACTTCAAAACTTCTTTCAAAACCCTTTGCCTGAAGTATGGCTATACTTTGTTCACAGTCAGGCTTCATCATGAAGCAGTTAAAAAGTTTAAGGACAGACAGTCACAATATTTGAAGTGGCTGATTGTATTAGTAAGTTGAAAACTACATTGCAGTCCAAAATTGAAGACCAGTTCCTTCCCTCAAGAGTTAAAAAAATTCTTGAAGCTCTTGAAACAGAGGTAGGTCTGCTTCCAGCAGAAGTAAAGAGTTTTCATGGTGCTGTATTATTTTTCTATGAAACTGCTCTATCCTACTTAAAAAAGTGGACTGAAAAAAGTTTCCAGGACTTGGACTGCCACAATTGGGTTACCTGTAAGGGATGACATTGAAAGAATTTCTTCTCTAGTTAGCGAAACTTTGCCATATGTTCAGTTTGTAGAAAATGTAATGTATGATGAGTATGTCAGTGTCAAACAGTTTGTAACCACTGAGAAAATCATTGACTGGACTGCTAACAACACTGATCCACGTCAAAGATGGGTTGAGATGATTTCTCATTTCAGCCAGAATCATGTGCCATTCTCAAATGTACTCAAGCTACTAGAGTTTCTTTTCTGCCTTCCTGGTTGAATGCTGCTACTGAAAGGGTATTTTCCCACATGATAAGTATATGGACTAGTGACAAAACACAATTGGCTGTAGAAACTATGAAAGCAATGTTAGTAAGTGGAATAAATTATGATGAAACTTGTGTCGAGTTTTTTCATATGTTGTTGAAAAACACAGACTTGATAAAGGAAATTCACAGCACTGATAAATACAGGTGACCTGATCACACTTATTCTTCTTAGAAGGTATTAATAAAATGTAAATGTGTTTTTCTTTGTAACAAATTTAATTGATATTTTGTATTTATTACATTTAATTGAAACCTTCTTCTCATATAATAATTAAATAAATAAATAAATATAGCCTAGAATGAGCTTTTCACTCTGCAGCGGAGTGTGCGCTGATATGAAACTTCCTGGAAGATTAAAACTGTGTGCCCGACCGAGACTCGAACTCTGCCAGGAAGTTTCATATCAGCGCACACTCCGCTGCAGAGTGAAAATCTCATTCTGGAAACATCTCCCAGGCTGTGGCTAAGCCATGTCTCCGCAATATCCTTTCTTTCAGGGGTGCTAGTTCTGCAAGGTTCGCAGGAGAGCTTCTGTAAAGTTTGGAAGGTGGGAGACGAGATACTGGCAGAAGTAAAGCTGTGAGTACCGGGCGTGAGTCGTGCTTCGGTAGCTCAGTTGGTAGAGCACTTGCCCGCGAAAGACAAAGGTCCCGAGTTCGAGTCTCGGTTGTGCACACAGTTTTAATCTGCCAGGAAGTTTCAAATATAGCCTATTTTTAAAAAAAAATTTAATGTTTCCCGGATTTGGGCCTAGGAAATATGTTAATGTTCCGAATTAGAGTCTACAAAATATGGTCACCTCAAAACCTAACTAACCTAAGGACATCAAACACATCCATGCCCGAGGCAGGATTCGAACGTACGACCGTAGCGGTCGCGCGGTTCCAGACTGTAGCGCGTAGAACCGCTCAGCCACCCCGGCCGGCTATGCGAAAAGTACCAGGATGTAGTTGAATTAAAAGTGCCTGTTACCAAAAGATCTCACCACAGTCCACAATATGTGCAGACAATAGTTTCCCCGCTCAGGCTCGCTTCCTCCAACGGTCGAATATATGACGGTTGAATACTCGTCTGCCGTGGTGGCGCCGGCAACACTCTGCAGGGCGCAGCGCCTCCTTCCAGCAACGTTCGGCCAAACTGGAAAGCTCAGACGCTCTCGATAAACGTGGACATCGAACTGCCGCTACTGCCAAGCAGTTATCTCATCAATGAGCAGAGCCCTGCATCCACGACTTCTGGTGGTACGTGCACCCTCTTTCAGCCAAGCGTCCTCTTGTCTCCCAACAACCGACCACAGAAAAACGCCGGACAGATAAAACCTAGAGTAGGATCTTAAAGACATCAGGTGTGCATGGCACAATCCTGCCACCCTTCAGCTGGAGCCTGAGGGGGGATTGTGGCAAGGTATGGGAATATTTATGAGAAGATCACCCAACGTCCTGGTTCCCAGTGGTGATCTTCGGCTGGTTGACATAAGCCCTGGTTAATTTACTGTTGGAGAACTAACTCTTATTTATATATACTGATTATTCTTGACGATTCCTTCAAACATCAACCTGCTCTTCATCGCCAACATGACTGCCACCCTAAAATGACAGGTGGTGTGACTTAATATAATCTGTGACGCGGCCGAAATCCTTGGATTCAAGTGAGGGAACCGGGCACATTAGTATTCCACACGGTGCAACATTTGCTTTAAACAATATTTCCATTGATTTCGTGTTGACTACTACAATAAATTCCGATTTATTAAGCTGAAGTTAGATAACTTGAAATGATCGCCTCTAGGCGACCGTTGTGGCCGAGTGGTTCTAGGCGCTCCAGTCCGGAACCTCGCTGCTGCAGGTTCGAATCCTGCCTCGAGCATGGATGTGTGTGGTGTCCTTAGATTAGTTAGGTTTAAGTAGTTCTAAGTCTATGGGCCTGATGACCTCACATGTTAAGTCCCACAGTGCTCCGAGCCATTTGGACCATTTTTTGACCGCCTCTAGGTTCCTTGTGAATTACGATGGGTGTGGTTTTGAGAAATCACCGAAACAACCATCTCTAACACACCTTCTTCTTCTATATGAGAGTCAGCTGCTGTTTTAGGAATTGAGAATTCTCCTTTTTCCAACTTTTTTCACTCTGAAAGCAAAGTATGTGGAGCAATCTCCTCTCACTGTGTCTATTCTTATGAGTACGCAGTATCCATACCTGAAACAAGCAAACACTGCCAAACTACTAAAACACCTGCCCGGATTTTGGTGACCATCATTGACATTTCTGACTAAAACCGATCTGGAGAAAGACAACTTGTACCTAACCTTAGTGACAGAGAAGAAAATTGTGCGTCTGTTATAAAATAACAGAAAATAATTAGGATACAAAAATTTTGATGAATAGACAGTGAATAATGAGAGATAATACATACAGTTGAAAAAATACACTCCTGGAAATTGAAATAAGAACACCGTGAATTCATTGTCCCAGGAAGGGGAAACTTTATTGACACATTCCTGGGGTCAGATACATCACATGATCACACTGACAGAACCACAGGCACATAGACACAGGCAACAGAGCATGCACAATGTCGGCACTAGTACAGTGTATATCCACCTTTCGCAGCAATGCAGGCTGCTATTCTCCCATGGAGACGATCGTAGAGATGCTGGATGTAGTCCTGTGGAACGGCTTGCCATGCCATTTCCACCTGGCGCCTCAGTTGGACCAGCGTTCGTGCTGCACGTGCAGACCGCGTGAGACGACGCTTCATCCAGTCCCAAACATGCTCAATGGGGGACAGATCGGGAGATCTTGCTGGCCAGGGTAGTTGACTTACACCTTCTAGAGCACGTTGGGTGGCACGGGATACATGCGGACGTGCATTGTCCTGTTGGAACAGCAAGTTCCCTTGCCGGTCTAGGAATGGTAGAACGATGGGTTCGATGACGGTTTGGATGTACCGTGCACTATTCAGTGTCCCCTCGACGATCACCAGTGGTGTACGGCCAGTGTAGGAGATCGCTCCCCACACCATGATGCCGGGTGTTGGCCCTGTGTGCCTCGGTCGTATGCAGTCCTGATTGTGGCGCTCACCTGCACGGCGCCAAAAACGCATACGACCATCATTGGCACCAAGGCAGAAGCGACTCTCATCGCTGAAGACGACACGTCTCCATTCGTCCCTCCATTCACGCCTGTCGCGACACCACTGGAGGCGGGCTGCACGATGTTGGGGCGTGAGCGGAAGACGGCCTAACGGTGTGCGGGACCGTAGCCCAGCTTCATGGAGACGGTTGCGAATGGTCCTCGCCGATACCCCAGGAGCAACGTGTCCCTAATTTGCTGGGAAGTGGCGGTGCGGTCCCCTACGGCACTGCGTAGGATCCTACGGTCTTGGCGTGCATCCGTGCGTCGCTGCGGTCCGGTCCCAGGTCGACGGACACGTGCACCTTCCGCCGACCACTGGCGACAACATCGATGTACTGTGGAGACCTCACGCCCCACGTGTTGAGCAATTCGGCGGTACGTCCACCCGGCCTCACGCATGCCCACTATACGCCCTCGCTCAAAGTCCGTCAACTGCACATACGGTTCACGTCCACGCTGTCGCGGCATGCTACCAGTGTTAAAGACTGCGATGGAGCTCCGTATGCCACGGCAAACTGGCTGACACTGACGGCGGCGGTGCACAAATGCTGCGCAGCTAGCGCCATTCGACGGCCAACACCGCGGTTCCTGGTGTGTCCGCTGTGCCGTGCGTGTGATCATTGCTTGTACAGCCCTCTCGCAGTGTCCGGAGCAAGTATGGTGGGTCTGACACACCGGTGTCAATGTGTTCTTTTTTCCATTTCCAGGAGTGTATAATAATGCAAATAAAACCCAGAAAAGTGTCGCCAGCAACCACAAATTGTGCACACCCTACTCAGACCACGCGAATCACTAACTTGTGACTATCAGCCCAACTCTCCCTAATGTGTGTTTTACGCCCTGGATCTCCTCACAGGCGCATTGTGCTCAGATAGTGTTTTTCGAATCTCAGGTCTCGTGACAGACCGCGATGTAAGCCGGAGTCCCAGTAGTGTTGTACAGTCAGCGCAGTGTATGCTCTGCATACAGTGAAAGAGTCCTTCCTGAATGAATACTACTCAGCCTGGCTCTGTCACACACAGTCAGTCATAAACCATACAGAGATTTATCTGTCGTACACCAGAAGCATGTGACTTAATACATCACAGTGCGTCAACACGACAGGGTTCTAAATACAGTGATATTAGCCTGGTTTTAGGTTGGTTGGTTTGGGGAAGGAGACCAGACAGCGTGGTCATCGGTCTCATCGGATTAGGGAAGGATGGGGAAGGAAGTCGGCCGTGCCCTTTCAGGGGAATCATCCCGGCATTTGCCTGGAGTGATTTAGGGAAATCACGGAAAACCTAAATCAGGATGGCCGGACGCGGGATTGAACCGTCGTCCTCCCGAATGCGAGTCCAGTGTCGAACCACTGCGCCACCCCGCTCGGTCCTGGTTTTAGGATGTGTACACAACGCACTGAGTGACAGTAAGAATGAGCTGGAGAACGGAGTAAGTTGTCCTGACGAATGATAAATCAATGAACATGACCTGGTGCTATTACACCACTGACGTAAACAGGCAGTGCCTGAAGCTCATGTTCTGGAATACTCAGGTCAACACCTTTAGGTTTCACGCTAAGTATCTGCCTCTAAAATGTGATGAGGACGGTGACATAGGGCCTAGAGACCTCTATAAACCCCTCCACCCACCCGCCCCCCACACAGCCGACCCTCTACCCATCAACTGAGTGGCTCTACAGAGGAGAAATTTCATGATAAAATGAAATAATTTTGCCTTTAGAACATCTACAATTTCGAGATTGCTGATTGAATTAGAGCAATAGTACTGCACTAGAGACGCCTTTAGTTTTCTGTTAAAGTAGTAGTACTACCAGCTAGAGGTAGGGAACTCACTGCAGTAGTCATTCAGAGAGACAGGTACTTTTATGGAGTGAGCGTCCAGTGATCCGTAAAAGATAAGCGGCAGCTCTCTGATTTCAAAATGTCACTCCAATTACGCAAATAATCATAACTACACTAATGGCCATTAAAACTGCTACACCACGAAGATGACGGGCTACAGACGTGCAATTTAACCGACAGCAAGAAGATGCTGCGATATGCAAATGATTAGCTTTTCAGAGCATTCCCACAAGGCTGGCGCCGGTGGCGACACCTACTACGTACTAACATGAGGAAAGTTTCCAACCGATTCCTCATACACAAACAGCAGTTGACCGGCGTTGCCTGGCGAAACGTTGTTATCATGCCTCGTGTGAGGAGGAGAAATGCTTACCATCACGTTACCGACTTTGAAAAAGGTCGGATTGTAGCCTATCACGATTGCGGCTTATCGTAACGCGACATTGCTGCTCGCGTTGGCCGAGATCCAACGACTGTTTGCAGAATATGGAATCGGTGGGTTCAGGAGAGTAATACGGAACGCTGTGTTGGATCCCAACGGCCTCATATCACTAGCAGTCGAGGTGACAGGCATCTTATCCGCATGGCTGTAACGGATCGTGCAGCCACGTCTCGATCCCTGAGTCAACAGATGGGAACGTTTGCAAGACAACAACCATCTGCACGAAAGTTTGACGACGTTTGCAGCAGCATGGACTATCAGCTCGGAGACCATGGCTGCGGTTACCCTTGTCGCTGCATCACAGAGAGGAGCGCCTGCGATGGTGTACTCATGACGAATCTGGGTTCACGAATGGCAAAACGTCATTTCTTCGGATGAATCCAGGTTCTGTTTACAGCATCATGATGGTCGCATTCGTGTTTGGCGACATTGCTGTGAACGCACATTGGAAGCGTGTATTCGTTATCGCCATACTGGCGTATCACCCGGCCTGATGGTATGGGGTGACATTGGTTACACGTCTCGGTCACCTCTTGCTTGCGTTCACGGCACTTTGAACAGTGGACGTTACATTTCAGATGTGTTACGAACCGTCGCTCTACTCTTCAATCGATCCCAGCGAAACCCTACATTTGAGGAGGGTAATGTACGACCGCATGTTGTAGGTCCTGTACGGGCCTTTCTGGATACAGAAAATGTTCGACTGCTGCCCTTGCCAGAACATTCTCCAGATCTCTCACCAACTGAAAACGTCTGGTCAATGATGGCCGCGCAACTGGCTCGTCACAATACGCCAGTCACTACTCTTGATGAACTGTGGTATCTTGTTGAAGCTGCATGGGCAGCTATACCTGTACACACCATCCAAGCTCTGTTTGACTCAATGTCCAGGCGTACCAAGGCCGTTATTACGGCCAAAGGTGGTTGTTCTGGGTACTGATTTCTCAGGATCTATGCACCCAAATTGCGTGAAAATGTAATCACATGTCAGTTCTAGTATAATATATTGGTCCAATGAATACCCGTTTATCATCTGCATTTCTTCTTGGTGTAGCAATTGTAATGGCCAGTAGTGTAAGATACCAGGGCAAGCAGCTGCAACTGTGTTCATTGTAACATGCTGAGTGACTGACTATGGCATAAGCCGTTACAGTCATAAACGTCTCCCAAGCTGCAGAAGAACGCGCTATAGACCAAGCCTGGCCAAGCAGACCAAGCCTGGCCAAACAGTGCTCCTGAGCATGAGCGCTCCAGCTGCTCTCTCGCCTAGAGCTCTCTCAGTGCAGTGGTGAGTGGGGCTCTTCTGCATAAATGCCTAGAGAATATACCGCTAAATTCTGAGCAGTTTGCCTAGTTTATTTGTTATTTAGATTTCATGTCACACCAAATATTAAATGTAGAACCTGGATAAATCTGAATCTGTTTGTCTTCGAAACCGATAAAGAAATGAACAAAATTTTCAAGGTTGTTCGAGACCTTGATCTTAGGAACGCATTGTAAAATTTCCAGCCACTGTTCATAGCCGTCTGGGAAGCCGAGGCGTGGTTTTGGTCCACTGGTGACATCAAAATCATAGTAAAAAACATTTTTTGCGTTTTTCCGATGAACTGCCCATGAACTAATGGTGTCTCGATAAGTCATAAGAAGGCCATCATAAACCACGTCAAATGCAACAAGAACCAACCGATTTACTCCATTCACCTAAGTAGGCGGAAGTGTGAAACATTCATATTTCGACTCTGTGCTGTAGGATAGCGACACTAAGACGATCCTTCTGTTGGGTATACGAATGGTCTCTAGCCCAAGGGATATCCAAAACACTTCACCCTGCCTTCTCGATACCAACAGAAACCGAGATATGAGCACCGGAAAATCTCGTTTTTGTGCCAGGCGTTTTGGAGTATATTCGGTGCGCATGCTTACACATGCATACCGACATTAACATGTACTCTGTGCACAAGGCTGGTAAACAGTTCCGATGTAGCCAAAAGCTCTTGCTCCCTATATGTGATGTCGTGAGTCATACGACCATACCGCCACCTGAGAGATCGATCCGCCGGATGCGATTCTCTCGGTAAACAGAACAGAATACCGGTTGTGTTAGCCAGAGTACGCAGCCTTCGCAGTACTTACGCTCGCCGCGAGGTGCCGCCAAGTCAATTCATGTGCAGCAGGAGAGTAGTGTAGTGCAGTTGTGCCAGTCTACAGTTCGTAGCCGCACTCAGTGGTCAGCCAGCGCCGATGTTAGTCATCGTCTGCAGCTCGGTCATTGCTGCCATCAAGTCTTTGTAGCTCAGTTCCAAGTTAGTCCTCAAAAGTCACCGGATTCGACATTCAAGATTACGAGAGATTAATTCGTCACTGCAAGTTTTGTAACTTGTAAATTATGTCATTCTACAGACGCTTAGTCTAGTCGCGTCTCCTATATTTGTCAACCAACTGCTCATGAACTGCAACGAAGTCAAGTAATAAATACTTTCTTATTTTGTACTCCTGCTAGTTAATTGTGTTTTCCTGTTGTAGATACCAAGGACTCTTGGCAAAGTAGAACCCACGTTTCCTCCTCCTTGGCTACCTCATATTTGCCACCTTATGTTGATGGACTCGATTATGGTGAAAGATCGAGAGCCATCACTATAGGAGTGAATGGGACAAGTAGGGAGAACGCTCGAAGCGCTGCATAGCGAGCAGTGTCAGACGGCTTCCGTTTGACTTCGGAGACTGCACCAAGTTGCCGGAGAGAGTTCCGTTCCGCGCCCCCTGTGGTTTCCGCGCTTCCGCTGTTATCAACTTTCCCCACCACTGCGTCCTTGATGCCGGCTTTGGCTGCCGGACCGCCACCCTCCCTTACAGTAGTTGGTGATGAGGGATGGAGGGGGTGTGGGTGGGGGGCTAGGGGAGGGACTTGCAGTCGGATTCAATTTATCAGTTACCTGAGTGCTGAACGTCAATTTCGCCAAGTTAGAGGGAACGCCGTCTGCGCCGTAGCGGGCGACCAGTGGGGGGACTGCAGCCAAACGTAGTTAACAGGCGCGAGGGTCGCGCGTCTGGTAGGGGTGTCGGAATGAGGGGGGAGGGGATGCTGGTGACGTTTGATGACAGCCGCGGGAGATACCAAGCGCAGCCGGCTGCAAGCGCTTCCCGACGCTCAAAAATATTCCCGCTTCTTTGCGAAAAAGGGAGTGACATCCATAGGACACAGATTGTCAAAAGATATTTTTAATTTAGAATTCAACTCTGAGACGCAAATGAAATGCCAATGAGTTGTCTTCTTATAAGTAAGGAGGAGAACAAACTTCGGGTACGATGCACTAGAGCAAGGAGTGAAAGAACTCCCTTATCTGTTAACTGACACAGTAGATCAGGCACCCTAATCACGAGTTGACACACGTATATTTTCGACCGAGTGTGGTCATTAACAAAGGGAGAGACTCTGAGCAAGAGTTTGGGACCTCTCTTTGCAGCTAACATCACTGCCAGAATATAAATTAGTATACCCGTGTAGAGGTTTCAGATTCACCCGAGATGTATTGTTGCAACAGTGCCTATGAAGTACATGAAATGATTGAATTTAAAGATCAATAGCACAAGTGGTTCAGCGGTACCAGGTATCTAACCATGCTGCAACACCCATATACACTGGAACGCCAAACAATCTAGTATACGCATGCGTATTCAAATGCGGAGATATGTAAACAGGCAGAATACGGTGCAGCGGTCGACAACCCCCATATAAGACAACAAGTGCCTGGCGTAATTGTTAGATCGGTTACTGCTGCTACAATGGCAGATTATGAAGATTTAAGTGAGTTTGAACGTAGTGTTATAGTCGGCGCACAAGCGATGGGGCACAGCATCTCCGAGGTAGCGACGAAGTGGGAATTTTCCCGTACGACCATTTTGCGAGAGTACCGTGAATATCAGGAACACGGTAAAACATCAGATCTCTGACATAGTGGCGGCCGGAAAAAGATCCTGCAAGAACGGGACCAACGACGACTGAAGAGAATCGTTCAATGTGGCAGAAGTGCAACACTCATGCAAATTGCTGCAGATTTCAATGCTATACCATACAAGTGTCAGGGTGTGAACCAATCAACGAAACATCATTGATAGGAGCTTTTGGAGCCGGAACCTACTCGTCTACCCATGTTGACTGCACGACAGAAAGCTTTGCGCTTCGCCTGGGCCTGTCAACACTGACATTCGACTGCTGATGACTGGAAGCATGCTGCCTGGTAGGACGATTCTCGTTTCAAATTGTATCGAGCGGATGGACGTGTGAGGGTATGGAGACAACCTCATCAATCCATGAACCCTGCATGTCAGCAGGGTCTGTTCAAGCTGCTGGAGGCTCTGTAATGGTGTGGGGCGCGTGCAGTTGTAGTGATATGGGACCCCTGATACGTCTAGATACGAATCTGAAGTGACACGCATGTAAACATCCTATCTGATCATCTGTATCCATTCATATCCATTGTGCATTCCGACGTACTTGGGCAATTCCAGCAGGACAATGCAACAGCCTACATGTCCAGAATTGCTGCAGAGTGGTTCCAGGAACACTATTCTGAGTTCAAACACCTCCGCTGGCCATCAGACTCCCCAGACATGAACATTATTGAGCATATCTGGGATGACTTGCAATGTGCTGTTCGGAAGAGATCTCCACCCTAACGGATTTATGGACAGCCCTGCGGGATTCATGGTGTCATTTCCCTGGAGCACTAATTCAGACATTAGTCGAGTCCATTCCACGTCGTGTTGCGACACTTCTGCGTGCTCGCGGGGGCCCCACGCGACAGTAAGTAGGTGTACCAGTTTCTTTGGCTCTTCAGTGTAAGCATGTGATGTAGCCTCGATGGGTGCCAATGCAGACGTTAACTCTGGTATCCAGTCGACCTTATGGATGGTGAATACTGTTCTAGGATATTTTATGCCTCGCCTGATAGAATTTTTCAAGTTGTTTTTCAAGAGTTGTCAGCTGACGAGTCGCACAAGGTACTTCTCGTGAGTTTATGGCGGGCCATGGCCCATCGAACATAGGCCGGTGTGAGGTGGAGGTTGCACCATTAAGTTAAGTAGTGGTTTAGACTTTGTACACATGCACTATTTGTGTTTTCACTTTTATTCGTTTATAAATGTATAGCTATGGTGTTGTTTTAATCATTGACAAAGGTCTTCTTAGGCACTTGTGGGTTTTATTGTTCTGAAGAAGGTGTAGTTATCTACGCCGAACCCTAGGTTAACACTAGGTGCTTTTTACGCAATCGAGGCGGGTTTCTAGTTTCTTAATATATTAACTAACGATAGCTGACACGCTGCGATGTTGAAGGTTCTTACTTCTCGTGCCATCGTATCCCACACGTCCTCGATTCAAAACAAGTCTGAAGATCATGGTGGTCAGGAAAGTTGCTGCATGTCTTGCACAACACCTTGAGTTTCACGGGCAATGTGTAGGCGCGCATTATCCTGTTGGAGCAACACATTACCTTCCTGTCGCTAGAACGACACGGTAACGTGTCTAAAAACACTCTACACGTACCGAGCGCTGGTCAGCGTCGCTTCCGGAAACACTAGGAATACCACAAGGTCTGTGATGAGGCCAGTTTATGTTGGACGAAAGCACTCTACGAGACAGCGCTCACCAAATCTGCGTTGTACTCGCAAATAGTCGCTTTCGTTAGGGCAGAATATGCTTGCATCGCTGAAGACGACGGTGTGCCATTCGATCTTCCAAGTCATCCTCTGAAGTCACCAGTCGAGACGTACACTTAGATGCTGTAGCGTGGGTGGAAGACGGGCTAGAGTTGTGCGTGACCGTATAAACTTTACCGTGCTTTACAGCTTCATCAGCAAAGCGTCGCAGATTTCGGCTCACCCTGTAGTCAGTTCATTGATACATATGGAAAATTAAAGTTGTCCTGCTATACATCCTAGAGGCACTCCTGACAGTACCTTTGATGAACATTCCCCGTCTAGGACCACGTATTGGGTTCTGTTATATAAAAAGTTTTCAACCAACTCACATATCTGAGAACCTAGTCCGTATGCTTCGTTAACAGTACGCATTAGGGGACTGTGTAAAACGGGATATTGTGAGAGAAGAAAGGCAAACTGAGTTTCACACGACTCTAATTCCATGCTGATTTGAGAAGACAGGAAATTGTGTCCTGTACTATTAATTTTATTTCGAAGCGCGTAAATCTTTATACACAAATAAAAACTGGAGAAGAAGGAGGCAGATTTATTACATATTGGAGAGAAATGTTAAGGAGTCTGCTTTCTAACACGATCATTATGACAGAATTTACATATTTCGCCAAATTGGCGTCGACAGTTACAATTCGCTAGAAATTTGAATGGTTCCTTCTGAAGGAGGTGCAATGACACGAAAAATTACCACATTTTGGTCGGTTGGTGAGTAATATCTATGGGTCGAAGGCACTGTTAGCATTTGAGTTCCAGAAGCCAGCACTTGGCCACAGCTCTTCCCAGCGGTTGGTACTAGACCTATTTTTGAGGTCGGAAGCTTACTGAAAAATTGTTACTCAGAGGTTATATAACTTCATTGTACGCCAGCCTGAGTTATATTCGCAAAGATTTCAGCGGTTACTGTTGCATGGTACATTACGAAAACGCTGACAGAGATCGTGATATGATAGAGACTCACTGTCCATCACCTCCGACAGAATCTCGTAATGCAATTTACAGATTGTGAGTGCAACTGTAACGTGCGGCAGGCTACCAAATGCTGCAATCCGACATCTGTAATGCCATGTGATAATATGTCACTGAAAAACACGCTCGGTTTTAATTCCGTTGCGAAGGGATTGGTTTGGTGACGTGTCGTTTTGCATGTCATTCACGACCCATTGTACGCCGACGTATACGTTGTGTCTGTGCGAGTTTTCTCTCATCCATTTAGATTTCTCCGATCTCTGATATATTTTCAAGTTATCCGCCCAAAGTACACAAATGTAGGGTGAACCACTCTGAGTAACTACTACCCAGCTTTAGTGGTGTAACAGTAATGCCTGTTGTTTTTAATTAATTGTCAGTACATACTATTTAATTACCTCAGCTAACTTCTTGGCATCTATGTTACTGTCTCTCTCTTGTACACGTAGAATCAGTGCATTTGTATGGGCTCCTGTTTGCTATGTGAATTAGCCCTTTGACTACCACTGGGATGAATGTGTCCCACTATAGATCATCAGGAAACCAACAGAAACTTCTTATCGCATGTCGTTGCTACAAATCAATGTCCCGCTGGTAAAATAAATCCCGTTAACAGTTTGCAGAATTCTTATAATAACATATTACACATTGCAAATTTATTCCATTTAAAACAAATACGGAGAGTGATTGAAAAATAACTATTGTACTCATTTCCTCCGAAAACTAACTCTGCGGATTCGGTATACACTTCGGTGACCACGGCTGGAGCAGAACAAGGAAAGATATAGTATAATGAATTTAGTTTAAATGACATATCCGTCTGACGGCCAGATAAAATGCTACCGTTACCTGCTTTCATGTTTGTCAGGTTCACAGTCGTTGTTGGGGAGCAGATACGTTTCGTGACGGTGGATCGCGATAATATGAATTATAGTGCGAAAAAATTTGTTGCAGTACACAAAAATCACTGATCGGACTTCGTGCAGGAAAGTCAGAATGCATAATACTGGTTTTTCAACATATACGTCGGCGTACAATGGTGAGCGAATGACATGTAAAACGACACGTCACCAAACCAATCCCTTCTCAACGTAATTAAAACCAAAACATAATTAATTTCTGGGGAAAGTATTACCAATAGAATCTCAGGCAATTGCTATGAAAGAGAGGCTCACATTTATATAACAGTTAAGATTATTACTTGAAATAGCAAAAGTATTACAAAAGAGCGTCCTCACATTTTGGCGAACAAAAGACAGACGAAATATAGGAGGCGAGTCGTGCGTCAGTTATTTTTAAAGTTGAAAATTGAAAATCACAGAAACGATGGCTGTAGATTAATTGCAGTGGCAATAAACAGTTCTATCTTTGCTGTGTAAGAACTAATTAATTAATTACGTGTAGGTTATCCTTTCTTAAAACTTCATTGTTAACCCTCTGTCCCGTATCTACGCAGCGTGTTAGTTCGCGCCCGCATACAGGAAAGCAAATGAACTGATTTGCAAAGCGGGCTGCTGTCGCGCTTTCCCACACAACTGATCACACTTACTGACGTTTGCCGCGTCACAAATTGTGCCCATATTTAGCCGCTGTAATATGAGTTACAAGTTTGGAGAGATGCTCCATCCACAGAATTGTGTCTATTTCATGTATGTACTGAGCACTAGCGCAATCGTCTTCTGAATACCGGGAGGTTCTCATGAATAAACCTTCACGTCCACCACTACCTGTTATGAAAAACGAAATAGCGTGAAACATTTTTTTCGTATTGTTCGTTGTGAACAGACATTTATTAAAGTAACCAAACATAAATATCTTTCAGTCCGAAAGATCTTGGTAGTGAAAGCATTAACTTTATTTCAGTACACGTAACTTCTCTACAATAACCGATTTTCTCTGCAGTAACGGCTGTTCACCCTCCTCAGTCTCGTAAGTGTTTGTACTGCGACCGCTGGCAAGTTGATATGGAAGTGATTGCCTTCCAAGGTCAAACGTGAGAGCTAAATCAAATTACATTTCCATCTGCATTAGAAATCAAAACGAAAACGGACGGGCAGAAGGCCATTGTATTTACAAAGGATATACGAATTTTTAGCATACTGCAGCCCCGTCAGCAACTGTGATAGACTAATGTATTGAAGAATCCGCCTCAGTTACGAAAATTTTCTGGTCTCTATCCAAGTTTCGGCCAGAATAATCTAGCCTTCTTCAGAAGCATTAAAATTACTATAACATGCCCGAGTAAGGCACAGTCAACATTAAAAATTGAAACCCATAGTACCGTGGTACCATGTCGAGGGGGTGAGCTGGTTGGTCCTCTTCCTGCCCCTGCATTACTATTCAAGGTGTGAATAGTAAACTGAACGCCAGCGCCTAGCGATGGCCAAACGCCTCTGTGCCTCCCGGCCTAGCCAGATACGCAACAAGAAGAAGCGTAAGCGCGATCATCACCAAGAAAAGGTGAAACACACACTGATTGTGTGTCAAGTTAATATAGAAGGTTACAGTGGAGCGAAAGGAGATCTACTGTCCGAAATCATGAACGACAATAAAGTGGACGTCTTTTGCATTGCAAGAAACCCACCTAACGGATGACAACATCTCCAAGATCAAAGTACATGGCTTCACGACAGTTGCCTATGCTGGGCACAAACAACATGGCATAGCCACCCTGGTAAGGAACAACCTGTCGCGCAACAAAACAAAAATAAAGAGTAGCAAAGACTTCATTGTGGGAATCAAGCTGAACGACATGACGATATTTAATGTGTACAAGCCACCCTCCAGCTCTTGGTCTCCATCCATGCTCCCTGTGACACTCCACCCCTCTATCGACATAGGAGACTTCAACTCTCATCACTTCAAGTGGGGATATAACAAGAACAACAGTGATTGCGTCTGTCTGGCAGACTGGGCTGAAACCAACAACTACCACCTTCTGTAGGATGCCAGAGATAAGCCCACTTTTCACTCGAGTGCATGGAAGACCAAAACTACTCCCGACTTATGTTTCGTGTCCAGCACAAATACAGGAGCAGCAGTGCTAGCATCACGGACAGTACTAAACCGCCTGCCTAGAAGCCAACACTGCCAAGTCTTAACAAAAATAGGCCTACAGCTACAAATTGTGACGAACCCTCCGATCCCACTTTGGAATCTGAGAAAATCCAACTGGGAAGCATATCGAGAAAACGTGAAGAAAACGATAATGAGAATACCACCTACTGCTGCATACTATTCACGCTTTTGTAAGTTACTCATCCACGCAGCTCATAAAAATACCCCCCGGGAGCCAGAAAATACCACATCCCATGCTGGTCTAAAGAATAAAGCAACCTACTGGAAGAATTTAACAGAGCAGAAGATGAGGGCACTGCTCAGGCTCTTACCGACCTACTGGACGAGGAACGAAAACAAAGATGGCACAAGCTGATGGAACAAACGGACTTCACACATTCACGCCGTAAAAGCTGGAGTCTCATGAGAAAGCTGGGAGGAGCCAACCACAGGAAGTCAGCAGAGGCCTGTATCCACACAAACAAAATCAGCAAGAAACTCAGAGATACGCCAAGATAACAGTGACTCCAGAGCAAAGAAAAAACATAAAAGCTCAGATGGCTGTGGCACTGCAGGAATGTGAAGAAAAAGCCGACATGTTCACGGCAGCAGTCCAAGGAGAAGAGGTGAAGATGGCACTCCAACACAAACGGGCACGGAAGGCAGCTGGACCAGACAACATCCTCCCTGAAATTTTGAAAAAATTTGGACCAAAAGCGCTGAAATGGCTATGCAAACTATTCACGAGAAAAATGGAAACCTGTGAAATCCCCAGAGAATGGAAAACTGCCAAAATCATTCCCATAGTTAAAGCAGGGAAGAGTGGAATTGACGCAGGGAACTTCAGGCCAATCTCATTACTGTGCATAACCTACAAACTGTTTGAAAGGATATTGTTGGAAAGACTTAAACCAGTACTGGAGGAACAACTACCGGTGGACCAAGCAGGTTTTAGACAAGGAAGAAGCTGCTGGGACCAGTTGCTGGCACTTACCACACACATTGAACGAGGCTTTCAGGAAAACAAGAAAACAGGGATAGTCCTCATTGACTTGACATCAGCGTACGACACTGTATGGCTAAATGGTCTCAGGTTAAAACTGGCAAAGATAGTCAAATGCAAAACAACGTTGAAGCTCATGAACAACATGCTGACCGAAAGGAAGTTCAGGGTCAAATTAAATGGTGAAACCAGTAAGTGCCATACCCTAAAAAATGGTCTTCCGCAAGGATCAGTCTTACCTCCCTGGCTCTTCAACATCTGTATAGCAGATTTGCCTGATCTGCACTCACGTACATTTGCCTACGCAGATGATTTAGCTATTACAGCGCAAAGTAACTCGTTTGAAAACCTGGAAACAACACTAAATGAAGATCTAGCTACACTGAAAAAATACTACGACACATGGCATCTAAAAATCAACGTGGGAAAACAGTAAGCACAGTCATGCATCTAAACAAGGAGGAAGCGAGAAGGGAACTGGGCCTGGTTATAAATGGTAAAGTTGTCAGCCACGAGAATTTCCCAAAATATCTCGGTATTAAGATAGATCGCAGCATGACTTTCAGACAGTACCTAACTGATACTGCCCAAAAGCTAAAGACGAGAAATAACCTGCTCAACAGCCTGGCAGGCACCACTTGGGGATGTGATGCTGCCACTCTACGAACTGCTGCACTGGCACTGGTGTATAGCACTGCAGAATACTGTGCCCCAGTCTGGAGCAGAAGGCTGCACGCCAAAAAAGTGGATGTACAACTAAATGCCACTCTGAGAACCGTCACCGGCACTCTCAAGCCAACCCCCGTTGAGTGGCTTCCGGTGCTGGCAAACATCGCTCCTGCTCCCATACGTAGAGAGAGAAAGCAACCCACGACATAGTAGAAGAAATTGAAGCAAACCCAAGGCTACCCATACATGCCGACATGGGAGGACCCACGAGACTCAAGTCCAGGAAACCTATCGTCTGGAGCAGAACATTGGGCACAGAGGGTGTCGGTGCTGAATTGAAGAATGCATGGCAGGGTCTGAGAAGAGGCCTCGTGGAAAACCATCACCTCATCCACGACCCAACCAAAAGGGTTGAAGGCTTCAATCTCAACAGGAAACACTGATCGGCTCTAAACAGGTTTCGCACGGGAGTTGGACGATGCAGACAGCAAACAACCAAATGGGGCTATACAGACGATTCGTGTTGTGACTGTGGCGAGGTACAAAGAATGGACCATCTTCTGGTTTGTAACATTCATGGTTTCAGAGATGGCTCTCTGATGTCGCTCCACAACTTAACGGACAATGCCAGGAAATGGCTCCATAATCTTAATGTTACTGTGTAATTAATTGTCTTGAATTTATGTGATTTTTGTTCCTTTTAATGTTATAATGTAGTTTCCCTGACATAATTGTAATGTAATAACTGATATAATTTGTTTCCACATTGTAACTTCCAAACGTTTATTGTGATCTATTTTAATCTTATCTGTTCTTTGTAAAATGTATCTGGCAGATCGAACGCGAAATAAAACCATGTCGAATTAAAACTACTTAACTGAAGTCTAGCCCCGGCATCACTTCAACACGCAGTCGGTTGGCAGCGGCAACTACGTTGCCAATAGTAATTTTATTCTTCTGAAGAAGGCCAGATTATTCTAGCCGAAACCTGGGTAAAGACCAGAAAATTTTCGCAACTGAGGCGGATTTTTCAATATATTACACAGGATGGCTGAAGCAAGGAGAGTTATAAAATACAAAGCAGCATTGGAAAGAAAGCTTTCTTCAGGTCACCAGCATTGTGAAGCCTAATGCAGGATTGGCTCAGGTGACTGTTAACATAGGGGGATTATGTAGGGATTTTGCTAAAGAGGATCAGGTAGTGATTGTGGGTGGGGCTGGCAATAGTATTGATAGGGATGGGGAGTATGACATAGATGGTGACCTGGAAAAGATAGCCACTCAGACTGGCAACACGAATGTGCATTTTGTGGAACTGTTTCAGCGTCGCCATCGGCCTCATCTTAATACAGCCGTCAGGCGTAATAACATGAGACTTAGGGGTGCGCTGATGACAGAAAGCATGGGTCACATTTCAGTGGTGTCGGTGGAGTCTATCAGCAGGACGGGTTTCACTAGACATGGCCTGCACCTCAACAGGTATGGGAAGGGGAGGTTGGCAAAGCTTGTAGGTGACAGCATAGGTGGGGGAGGTGGGATCACTCATGGGAAAATTCCTGCAGTAGTGGCTGTTAGAGCTGCACCTTTTTTAGATTGAAGTCAGCTGATAGGTATTCCAGCTTAAGGGAAGTCTCTCTAACAAAGGAACCACTTTTGACAAAGCTTAGGTATCTGAGTAATGAGGGAATTAGTATAGTTCATCAAAATATACAAGGTATTAGAGATAAAATTAGTGAACTGCTTATAGATGTTGACTCTGAAATTATTGGTATATCTGAACACTTCTTAAATAAGGAGACAATTCAGATGCTTCCTTTACCAGGATACAGGTTGGCTGGCAGCTTTTCTAGTAGCTCTTTGCGATGTGGGAGAGTAGTCATGTATGTGAAAAACGGCATCCCATTTGAGTCAATTGATGTTTCAAAGTACTGCACTGAAAAGGTGTTTGAATGTTGTGCAGGTGTGGTTAAATTTAATGGAGCTAAACTTCTAACTGTTGTTATTTATAGATCCCCAGACGCCGATTTCACCACACTTTTGCTAAAGCTAGAGGAGGTTCTTCGTTCACTTTATAGGAAATACAAAAAGTTAGTTATATGTGGTGACTTCAACATTAATCGTATAAGTGATTGTGCAAGGAAAAGGATGCTGGTAGACCTCCTTAATTCATATGATCTTATGCAAACCGTATTCCTTCCAACGAGAGTGCAAGGGATCAGTAGAACAACCATAGACAACATTTTGGTTCATTTCTCATTACTAGAAGGGCATTCTGTTAGCAAAAAGGTGAATGGCCTTTCAGATCATGATGCACAAATTTTAACTCTGAAAGACTTCTGTGCTGCAACACATGTTAAATATAGTTATCATCTGTGTAGGAAAGCTGATCCAGTTGCTGTAGAGACCTTTGTAAACCTTATCAAGGAACAAGAGTGGCAAGATGTTTATAGCGCTGATACAGTAGACGATAAATATAATGCATTTCTCAAGACTTTTCTCGTGCTCTTTGAAAGTTGTTTTCCGTTAGAACGTTCAAAACAGGGTACTAGCACAACCAGGCAGCCTGAGTGGCTGACTAGAGGGATAAGAATATCTTGTAGAACAAAGTGGCAATTATATCAAAACGTTAGAAGCAGTCAAAATCTAAATGCAGCAGCCCATTACAAACAGTATTGTAAGGTGCTTAAAAATGTTATTAGGAAGGCAAAAAGTAAGTGGTATGCAGTTAGAATAGCTAAGTCGCAGGATAAAATTAAAACCATATGGTCAGTCGTAAAGGAAGTGGCTGGCCTGCAGAGACAGGTCGAGGATATAGAATCAGTGCGTAGTGGGAGTGTTCGTGTTACTGATAAGTCGCATATATGTACAGTATTTAATTATCACTTTCTGAATATAGCAGGTGAACTAAATAGAAACCTAGTCCCAACAGGGAATCATTTAGCGCTCTTAGAAACAATTGTTCCGAGACTGTTACCTGAAATGCTCCTCCATGATACTGACAACAGGGAGATTGACTTAATAATTAAATCACTAAAGACCAAGAACTCTCATGGATATGACGGGGTATCTAGCAGAATACTGAAGTATTGCTCTGTGTATGTTAGCCCAGTACTTAGCCATATCTGTAACTTTTCCTTTAGGAGTGGTCAGTTTCCTAACCGATTAAAGTACTCTGTAGTGAAGCCACTTTATAAAAAGGGAGAAAGGGATAATGTTGACAACTTTAGATCTATTTCCATGCCATCGGTGTTTGCTAAAGTTATCGACAAGGTTGTATATACAAGGTTACTGGAGCATTTAAATTCGCATAATTTGCTGTCAAATGTACAGTTTGGTTTTAGAAACGGGTAACAACTGAAAATGCTATATTCTCTTTTCTCTGTGCGGTTTTGGATGGATTAAATAAAAGGTTGCGAACGCTAGGTGTTTTCTTTCATTTAACGAAGGCTTTTGACTGTGTTGACCAAAAAATATTAATGCAGAAGTTGGACCATTATGGAGTAAGGGGAGTAGCTTACAATTGGTTCGCCTCTTACTTTAAGAACAGAAAGCAGAAGGTAATTCTCCGCAATATTGAGAGCGGTAGTGATGTTCAGTCGCAATGGGGCACTGTTAAGTGGGGCATTCCCCAACGATCGGTGCTGGGGTCACTCCTCTTTCTTAGTATATATAAAAGATATGCCTTCTAGTATTACAAGTGATTCAAAAATATTTCTGTTTGCTGATGACACCAGCTTGGTAGTGAAGGATCTTGTGTGTAATATTGAAACAATATCAAATAATGTAGTTCATGAAATAAGTTCGTGGCTTGTGGAAAACAATTTGATGCTAAATCACAGTAAGACTCAGTTTTTACAGTTTCTAACTCACAATTCAACAAGAACCGATATTTTGATCAGACAGAATGGGCATATTATAAGCGAGACGGAACAGTTCAAGTTCCTAGGCGTTCGGATAGATAGTAAGCTGTTGTGGAAAGCCCATGTCCAAGATCTTGTTCAGAAACTAAATGCTGCTTTATTTACTATTAGAACAGTATCTGAAATAAGTGACAGTTTAACAAGAAAAATAGTCTACTTCGCATATGTTCATACGCTTATGTCGTATGGTATTATTTTTTTGGGGTAATTCTTCTGATTCAAAAAGGGTGTTTTTGGCTCAAAAACGGGCTGTTCGAGCTATATGTGGTGTAGTTAGAGAACCTCTTGTCGACCCCTATTCAATAGTCTGGGAATTCTGACAATGCCCTTACAGTATATATTTTCTTTAATGTCGTTTGTTGTTAGCAATAATAGCCTATTCCCAACAGTTAGCAGCTTTCACTCAGTTAATACTAGGCAGAAATCAAATCTTTATGTAGAATGCACTTCCTTGACTCTTGTGCAGAAAGGAGTGCAGTATTCTGCTGCATCCATTTTCAATAAGCTACCACAAGAACTCAAAAATCTTAGCAGTAGCCCAGAGTCTTTTAAGTCTAAACTGAAGAGTTTCCTCATGGCTCACTCCTTCTATTCTGTCGAGGAGCTCCTGGACGAGCTAATAAATTAAGCAAATTCCAGTGTTACATTGTTGATTTTCTTTATTTAAACTTATGACTTGTCGTCTGAATATTTTTTTATATTTCATTTTATCTGTTTCTACTATCGTGTTATGATTTCATGTATTGACTCGTTCCATGACCATGGAGATTTCTCCTTAATTTGGTCCCACGGAACAATAAATAAATAAATAAAGTAACAGAGTTTTCCTAATATCAGTCGCCTTACAAATGCAGGTGAGTTAGAAATGGCTGTCCGGTGGTTTAAACATAAATACGAAATAAAGAAAAACGATATAATCCTAGAATAAGGCTACAGAAGACAAACTGAATTGCTCGTTAAAAATTAACTGATGTTCCTGTCATGAAAAATATATTGTATACTAGGAGTTACCTGACAAAAAGTCTAACAAGTTATTTTATTACAGAAACAGTACTGCTGACCGAAAAAGTGACATGCGACGAATGAGCAGTGAGCTGCAAAAGTAGTAGAATCGTAAGCCGTAGCGTAACTAGAGCAAAATTGTACCGTACAGTACTACGACGAATCCCACGTAAAATGCAATCATACACAAGATTGGAAATCGGAAAGAATCCATTTAACGATGGAAATGTTTTGCTGCGTCGAAAGATCACAATAAACGGCAAACTCTTCGAAATGTGATCGTCACGCAGCTCACAACACACAAGAGAGCGCAGACAGAAGCTGCGAATTGCCAACAAATCTTCAATGATCGACGAATAAATTGGCTAATGTAGTAGAGACATCACCTTTCATAGCAAGCACAGAAGATGTTTCCCGTACGGATAAGACATCATACCGTAAAATGAAAAACTACTTGTATTACTGGTTGCTGCCCAACTATGCATACGATTTGATTTTCCGGAAAAGCGAAACTTGCGTGCCTCGAAGCCAAAAGATCGAAACCTGATAGAATGACAGGAAATTTCAGTTTCTGTTTACCATGACTTCACCCCACAACGATGTGAAGATTCGTCCAGGCTGACACGTGGTTTTTATTAACGTCCAATCGAAGGATTCCACCAGGCTGTTGAATTACACTACTGGCCATTAAAATTGCTACACCAAGAAGAAATGCAGGTGATAAACGGGTATTCATTGGACAAATATATAATACTAGAACTGATATGTGAATACATTTTCACGCAATTTGGGTGCATATATCCTGAGAAATCAGTACCCAGAACAACCATCTCTGGCCATAATAACAGCCTTGATACGCCTGGGCATTGAGTCAAACAGAGCTTGAATGGCGTGTACGGGTAAAGTTGCCCATGCAGCTTCAACACGATACCACAGTTCATCAAGAGTAGTGACTGGCGTATTGTGACGAGCCAGTTGCTCGGCCACCATTGACAAGACGTTTTCAATTGGTGAGAGACCTGGAGAACGTGCTGGCGAGGAGAGCAGTCGAACATTTTCTGTATCCAGAAAGGCCCGTACGGAACCTGCAACATGCGAACGGGCATTCTCCTGCTGAAATGTAGGGTTTCCCAGGGATCGAATGAAGGGTAGAGCCACGGGTCGTAACACTTCTGAAATGTAACGTCCACTGTTCAAAGTGCCGTCAATGCGAACTACAGGTGACCGAGACGTGTAACCAATGGAACCCCATACCAACACGCCGGGTGATACGACGGTATGGCGATGACGAATACACGCTTCCAACGTGCGTTCACCGCGATGTCACCAAACACGCATGCGACCATCATGATGCTGTAAACAGAACTTGGATTCATCCGAAAAAAAGACGTTTTGCCATCCGTGCACCCAGGTTCGTCATGAGTACACCATCGTAGGCGCTCCTGTCTGTGATACAGCGTCAAGGGTAACCGCAGCCATGGCCTCCGAGCTGATAGTCCATGCTGCTGCAAACGACGTCGAACTGTTCATGCAGACGGTGTTGTCTTGCAAACGTCCCCATCTGTTGACTCAGGGATCGAGACGTGGCTGCACGATCCGTTACAGCTATGCGGATAAGATACCTATCATCTCGACTCTTAGTGATACGAGGCCGTTGGGATCCAGCACGGCGTTCCGTATTACCCTCCTGAACCCACCGATTCCATATTCTGCTAACAGTCATTGGATCTCGACCAACGCGTGCAGCAGTGTCGCGATACGATAAACCGCAATCGCGATAGGCTACAATCCGACCTTTATCAAAGTCGGAAACGTGATGGTACGCATTTCTCCTCCATACACGAGGCATCACAACAACGTTTCACCAGGTAACGCCGGTCAGCTGCTGTTTGCGTATGAGAAATCGGTTGGATGGTTTCCTCACGTCAGCATGTTGTAGGTGTCGCCACCGGTGCATACGTTGTGTGAATGCTCTGAAAAGCTAATCATTTGCAAATCACAGCATCTTCTTCGGTCGGTTAAATTTCGCGTCTGTAGCACATCTTCGTGGTGTAGCAACTTTAAAGGCCAGTAGTGTACATACTACGGGTATTAAGCGGGAAATTAAATGCAAATTAAGAAGGAAATTGTGAGTGCTTACTTCGGGAGTATAACTTAGATTGAAAATAAAACGAGGGCCGTAGGAAACCCAAAGAGGAAGAAACTGGAAGCATTGCTAGAAATTAAATGAACAATTTCGGTGGAAATGAAAAAGAGAATATCAGTACGCGAGGAAATTAGCCTGTGGAGGCCCATCAACTTAACGAAGGGACGGGTCAGTGGAAGAATTTTCAGAGCGACAAGGAACTGTTAACTTTGCAATGATCGGAAGTAGCAGGGGAAAAATTAGGGCCAGACACAGACGAGAATATACAAAAGGTAGAAGATGCTGGATGTAGTTGTTTGTTAGAGATGAGAGATTTCCACAAGTCAGGTAAAGATGGTCTATAGCAACAATCACGTCAAAAGGCTAATGACTTAACGAAAAGAAGATAAAAAAATAATCAAAATTAATAAGGTATTGGTGCTAGAACTGATTCCCATATTTATCAAAACTTCTTTAATATTGCGATGTTATAACGAAAATCTAGTCAGAAGTCTTGGCCAAAATAATGGTGAGAGTCGTGTGTGAGAGCCATCTCACAACACTCTCACACCCTCCAGATTAACACCTATTGTGAGGAGTCATTTTTCTGCGATAATGTTTTTTTTTAATTATTTCAAGAGATACAGCGTTCATTTCTAAGGCACTACACTGTGCGTGTGCAAGAACAGTTACTATAGCCAGAATGCGTGTTGAACTGTCGTGCTCTGAAAAAAGCACCTAGATTCTGTGGACGTGCTATTCAATTACATTTGAAGAGAATATGTAGCGCTTTTACATGTTGACGCATTCTACCTTGCTATATGGACCATAAAACGCGTTTGATATATAGATCTTTGACACACACACACACACACACACACACACACATACACACACTGTCTGACAAGAAAAGTGATGCACCCTGAAAGTGAGGAGGAAACGAATGGTAACTTCACGAGTAGTGGTGGTACGTGATGTGTGATGTTAGTTCAATGATTACACAGTCGAGTCAAATTTACAAAGAATTTGGCAATACGAGCCTACACATTAGTATTACACTGCACACATCTGACCAGAAAGCATGCATTGATGCGACTGGAAAGGATTCCACATTGCCGTTGTATCTTCTGCTGAGACAAACTGACGAACAGCTGTTCGAATGGATCCTTGACATCCTGGATACTGGTACGTGGAGGAAGTTGGCTTCTGATGTGTGTCCCACATACGTTCTGTTGGGAACAGATCTCCGGATATTGCTGGCCACTGTAGTACCGCAACGTCACGCAAGTGCCTTGAGTGCAAGCACTGTCCAGTTGAAAAATCCGCCACGATACTGTCACATGAGAGATAAAATACGATTTGTTTGACATACTAACTATTTCTTGAAATTCTTCCATTGGTCCGTGTACTCAGACAAAACAAGAATATTGGACTGTGATCCCCCTTGATGCAAAACATATCTGTTATTCACTTACTTATTTCCAAACTACACTCATGCTCATAACTTAAGGATAATGCTGATATATGGTGAAACAACGCTCTGGTGGGCTGTTAGCAGGTATAAATCACTTCAAGGTATGACCATGCGGTGCATTTGACTTGCGGTCGTCGCACGATGGCGCTGGCAGCAGTCCACATACGCAGAGGTGTGTTGGTGCATGTCAGAGTACGGTACAGCGGTAAGTGTGCAGACGTTTTAAAACGTGATAATGGTGACTGTGTGTTGAAAATGGCTCAAAGAACACATATTGATGACTTTATAAGGAGTAGAATACTAGGGCGACTGGAGGCTGGTCAAACACAGCAGGTTGTAGCATGGGCCCTCCGTGTGCCATAAAGTGTGATCTCAAGATTATGGCAACGATTCCAGCAGACAGGGAACGTGTCTAGGCGCTAACGTACTAGACGTCCACAGTGTACAACATCACAAGAAGTTCGATATCTCACCATCAGTGCCCGCAGACGGCCCCAGAGTGCAGCAGGTAGCCTTGTTCGGGACCTTACCGCAGCCACTGGAACAGTTGTCTCCAGGAACACAGTCTACAGACGACTGAACAGACATGGTTTATTCACCCGGAGACCTGCAAGGTGCATTCCACTGGTCACAGGAGAGCCCGTAAAGACTGGTGTCAAGAACACAGTACATGATCATTGGAACAGTGGTCCCAGGTTATGTCCTTGAAAGGGACCTGTATGGAGGTCGTGGTTTGATGGTGTGGGGTGGGATTATGATTGGTGATCGTACACCCCTGCATGTCTTTGAAAGAGGAACTGCAGGAGGTCAGGTGTATCGGGACGTCATTTTGCACCAGTATGTCAGCCTTTTCAGGGGTGCTGTGGGTCCCACCTTCCTCTTGGTGGATGATAACGCACGGCCCCATCGAGCTGACATCGTGGAGGAGTCCCTTGAAACAGAAGGTATCAGGCGAATGGAGTGGCCTGCCTGTTCTCCAGACCTAAACCCCATCGAGCACGTCTTGGATGCTCTCGGTCGACGAATCGCTGCACGTCTTCAAACCCCTACGACACTTCAGGAGCTACGAAAGGCACTGGTGCAAGAATGGGAGGCTATACCCCAGCAGCTGCTCGGCCACCTGATCCAGAGTATGCCAACCCGTTGTGGGGCCTGTGTACGTGTGCATGGTGATCATATTCCATATTGATGTCGGGGTACATGCGCAGGAAACCGTGGCGTTTTGTAGCACATGTGTTTCGGGACGGTTTTCTCATCACCAATGCCGTCGACTTACAGATTTGTGTCGTGTATGTTCCCTTTGTGCCTATGCTATTAGCGCCAGTTTTGTGTAGTGCCACGTTGTGTGGCACCACATCCTGCAATTATCCTTAATTTAGGAGCATGAGTGTAGTTTCACTGATAATATCGCCAATATCAGTGTGTTCTTCAATTCTAAAACACCGCAAAAACAAAATAGTTAAAAAAATTGTGAGATACTATCACACGTATTCTGTTTGATTCTAAAATATTCTGTGAATAGTTTCATAATACCTAATTTAGTTTACGCACATGACACCAGGAATGAAACCGCTGTGCTTCTGAAAAATATTGGAAGAGCGAGAGCTTTCCCCAGGTCACCACTAAACTAGCTGATGATGGGAAACAATTCAGACAGAGCCTCTTTCCTTGTTTAGAGCGTCTAGCGTAATTGTCACTTCGCCAGTTCTTTCGTGTCAGCGCCTATGGTACACGTTACACGTATGCCACGTCAGCTTCTGTGCGTAATAGCGAGAAGGTGGTTCAGGGCGGGGTACTGCATCATTCACTAATGACGCCCTACACTCCATCTCGTAACCACTGCTACAAACTACGATAATGGGATGTACCTCATCACTTCACCTCTTAACAGAAGGCCCTGTTTTTCGATTGTATTGACTTAGAAGCTTAAATTCTTTACACCGTCAAGGAACCGCAGACCTTAGTATCTGACACAAGGTTCAACTTGACACCACTACCTGCTCCTGAGAAAAAAGGGTCGTAACACACGCAATATCAAGAGGGGGGAGGGGAAGTACGTCATACCCTCTTGTTGAAAATATTGTAATCTAGTTAACTGTGCTAGAACGGAAAATTCTGAATTAACTATTAATTGTTTTTTTAAATTCTTCTACCATATTCTATGCGTGTTTTCAATTTTTCGGTTAAACTTAACCCAAAAATTTTCGACTTAGTAGTACTGTCGTGCTCAAAAGTATCCGAACGACCTGAATTGCATTTCGCCTCATTCGCATGCAACCCACATAACGCAGCTGTCTTGCAGGTCCTCTAATCGCTTCTTGGTAAAGTCGTTTGACTATTGAAAATGGTTCAAACAAGTCACCACTAGAAAACTCTGCTCTATATCGCAATACCTCAAGATGTAAGACCACGATACTACAAATATCGGGGAACACCTTATCACAGATAAGACTGTCCTGAAGGCTTGTAAGCTCACATTTATCGCGATAAATGACATTCCTGAAATGTTACCACTCTCATTATTACGTCAGATAGGTAATGTACGTAGTAAGTTGGTCGTATTCATGATCTCCTCTTCAAAGTAACATACCATACTTGTTAATTAACACAAAATGACATTAAAAATTTAAGTTATTCACGAGCAGCTAGTTGAGAATATGTATGAACTTCAAATGACACGACGAACTGTCTCCCTCTGCATATGGCTTCAAACCCACGTCATGCAGACTAAGATTTCGTGACTGACGGAAACTAACAGTCATTCCTGACTAGGCATACAGAGAGTGATATACCTCGATTCTAGACAGTATCAGTTAGCAAATGTCAACTTTAAATTAGATAACGTAAACATTTTTAGCGGACGCGAATTCCTACCCAGCATGTATTGTCCCTGATAACGATCTACGAGAGATGTTAAACAATGCTTCTTCACAAGTAACTTACTCGAAATGCCGTGAGGTAAAGCTTTGTGTTGGACAGGGATTCGAACCGAGAAATTAATCGGATTGATATCGAAACACAACCAACTGTGACATATCGGATTTCCTCACCAGTAGCTAGATTTTTTAACTGAAATGACGAGAAGAAACATTAATTTTTCCTTCCCAGGAATCCAACCCGGCACCTATCGCTGTTATATTGTAGAGAAAACGAACGTTAAATACGGGTTTGTTGCACCAGCAGCGATATGTGAGCATTTTTGAAGTAGAAAAAATATGATGAAGAGTTCAGTGCTGACTGGAAATCGAACCCCACACATATCGTTTTTGACTACACACAAAGAGACGTCAGCTACCAAATTTTTCTCTGCCAGTAGCTCGGAATAACATCCTTGAACTTACAGTGATCTCTCAAATAGTTCTGTGTCTCACTGGGAGTCAAAAACGTCTGATATCGTTAGTGTTGCCAACGAATGAGAACGCATAAAAATTAAAATTATTGTCCACCAGCAGATAGGTGTTCTCATGCTAGAGCTTGATAATACATAATGAAAACTTTAGTTCCGGGCCAGGATTCGGACCCATTCACGCGCAATATGTGGAGATGTTGAGGAATCTGCAGTTTTGAACAAACAACAAATAGTAGTCGAGCTGTATTATCACGAAGGGATCAAATTCCACGTTAAGAGCGGTCTGAGTTGCATTCCCAGTTCAGAACCAATTTTATCGACATACAGAAGGTCAAATAAAAGATGGAATAAGTGTCCTGTGACCCTACATAGCGTCTGTTTCGTCGCTAGAAATAAATAACTAGTATAAGAAAGGTTACTGGTGATAGAGTTCCGACATTTCGCCACTCTTGACTTTATTGTGGTTCAACCTAACGTCTACTTGGTAGACAAGGAATGTCATGTTTAATGTGAATTTCAGACCACAATGCCATTATACCTTCTTCTTTTGGCGTAGCAAAAGAGAATAGAATTTGTCTCTCCCTATTAAAAAATCATCGGTGGAAGCTGGAATCGAACCCATACCATACTCATAAGAACCTATTACCAATCAAACAGACCACCAAACCCTTTTGTGCGACATTCGTTTTTCTATCATAACACCATTGCGGCACACTCGAAGAGAATTCTGACACACAGACTCCCTGTAGTGGTTTGTAGCATGTTCAGTACATTCATTTACTTGGTTGACCGAATCATCATGAACTAGCTGCCTCGGCTACCCAGTGCATACATTCGACTCTATTTTGTAATCACCGATATAAAATCACGTAACTGTCGCCTACATAGAACTGTCAACAGTGTAGGATGCATAAATTTAAATAGGAAGTGTTCCTTTCCATTTCAGCTACTCTATTGCGCTATCTGTTTGTTGAAAACGTCATGCAGTGCAAAAGAAAAGCTGTAACTGTCTGTCTCTCAGAAAACTAGATCCGGCAATATGCATTATCTCACAGCACTGCGAAATGCGGAATTTCTGGAGGAACTGTTGTGGACTTGTGGAGGGGCTGTTGCTACCTGATAGCTAGTATTGTAGTGGTAAGCGTCGCACACTTTAGTTAAGACGTTGCGAGTTCTATTACATTTGCTGCTACATTTTTTTAAAACGCAATTCTGCTGTCTCCTGAAGTTATCCATTTAATGTAACTTTGAACATAATTCCCTTCACTTCTCAACCCAAAACAGTTGCATGTGGGAAAAGGGCTAATGTCTTGCGACATTTTGTTCTTTTTAGGTTTAATAGACAGCCAGGCAGCAGATGCATCTCGAAGCTTTTGTATTATGTACGGGGAGAGCGCATCGTGCCCAAATACGTCAGAAAAGTATTTTCTACATTAGCTGTCGTGTGGTAGTGGCATTTTATTCTTATTCAAACATTGTTTGACAGCTTTAACTCAGAACAAGTTTTCTACATGCATGTAACCAAAAAACTGCATGCGCATCGTCAGACTGTTATACATAACTTCAGAGAATTCGCATATATCGTTGATGATTAATTTCGCTCTCATGTTTACTATTGTTTCAACAACACTAAAGGAAACCTTACGAAAAGTGTGCACTGTATTATAAGAAATGAAATAAAGCTACCCACGATAACCTTACGACAAAAGTCTGTTTTAATAAAACTGAGTATCTGTACACAAGCATGCCTCTATCGACACGAATTAGTAAAATACTACTCTCTTAGATTTTGATTGGGTCTGTGTTTAATTGGTATGCTGTGTCATACTCAAGAGGTATGCAAATGTGGCATTTCATAAAAATATAGTTATGTATTTCTAGAAACTCAAAATTTGCTTGTCAGCAGCGGATAGAGCCGTTACCTGTTGTGCAGCATTGTAAGACTTTCACCATTGCACTATGAGCCGAAAGAGTTTTGTTGCGATTTCCTTATTGATGTTTGATCTGACTACTTCTAGCTCTTTCACAGAAGGGGTAAAAACGTTGTATTCAGTGAGACTGGAACTGCGAACCGCAACAGACGCCTTTTCAAAGGGCAGTACGTTACCACAGAGCTGGCGAACAGGAATGTGAGTAAAGTTCCTCTTACGAGGCAAGTAATGGCTACAACTCATAAACCGCTATTTAAAGGCCGAGATTAGTTGCGATTTCCACTTGCAACGACTTTCCTGGGCTGAAAACCATACGTTTACAATTATTTGTTACACCTCAAGCGATGATAATTGAGATTATTCAATGGAAATGACAGGTAAAATCAAGCGAACTTTGAGGCTTAATTCTGTGCACACAAGGAAGTAATTCGTCGATCACAGAGTTTCCAAACATACGATGCCTTGTTGCCAAATTTCAGTTACAGTACCAGCAGGAAGAAGACGAACCAATGTGATCCTTCAGCGGGCTGGGAAATGACCATAGCTGGTGTCTCCAAGTCGCAGCTGCTACGGCCTGGTATACGTAATGCGACTGATTCGCGTTTCTGTAACTAGGTTTAGAGACTGGAGCGTAGTTACTAAAAATACTCAGAATTGACTGAAAATTAAGCGTCATAAATGAGTAACTCTCATGGTTGTTTTTATATTTCATTCGCAAGTGTACTCAAAACTAAGAAACCCATTCACAGGCGTTTTCGTGTCTCTCCGATAGTCGAGCACAACAAACAAATAAAAAAAAAATGTTTGTGTGTGTGTGTGTGTGTGTGTGTGTGTGTGTGTGTGTGTGTGTGCGCGCGTGTGTATGTGTGTGTGTGTGTGTGTGTGTGTGAGTGTGTGTGTGTGTGTGTGTGTGTGTGTGTGTGTGTGTGACAGAGAGAGAGAGAGATAGAGGGAGAGAGAGAGTGAGAGAGAGGGAGAGAGGAAGAGCGAGAGAAATAACATAGATTGAGAGAGAGAGAGAGTGTGTGTGTGTGTGTGTGTGTGTGTGTGTGTGTGTGTAAAAAATTTAATCATGGTATGTAAAGAAATCTTTGATTTAAAATGACACGTTCCACATCTTTACGAAATGTCGTATTCATGATCTATGGAACAAGAATTAATCTCATATAATCTAATCACATCATACTGATGAC
This sequence comes from Schistocerca piceifrons, assembly GCF_021461385.2. Taxonomy (NCBI): domain Eukaryota; kingdom Metazoa; phylum Arthropoda; class Insecta; order Orthoptera; family Acrididae; genus Schistocerca; species Schistocerca piceifrons. Next base: position 516,222,054 of record NC_060143.1, read on the forward strand.
TAGCCATGAAGAATCATGAATTACCGAATTTTTTGCCAATATCAGTAACCAAATCTAAACTTGAAAATAAAAGACGACGATTTTTGTAATAAACTGGGACCCCTATCAAGACCCTTTCGTCCCTGTTAGCTAACCACGAAAGATGTCTGAGATACCTCCATTCTGAAGTAACAAAGTGTGCATGCATTTAAAGATGATGTGCAAGGTGTGAAGTTCTGTGACGGAGATACGAACCCAACACGTAATCGGATTGTTAACTAAGAAAAATCAAATGTTATCGGTTTTTCTTACGAGCTGCTAGGTATTTGAATCTAAAATAAGGATACAAAGTTTTGTGCCTAAGCGACAATCGAACTGCATACCCACGGTGCATCCACGAGTATAGCTTAAGTATCAGTTGCTTACTCACCAACAGTGAGATGTGTGCGTGTTTGACAAGAAATAATTGCGATTGTTGGCAACAGATGAACTGACATTAAAAATGCACGTTAATTTTCACTAGCAGGTGGGTGTGCACTTCATAGGGCTTGAAATGAAATTATGAGTATTTTTGTACTGGATCCTTTGGACGAGACCTAGAGAAGATTGCAGTCTTGGGAAAAGGAACGAGATGATCGAACTATACTGTTCTGAGAGATTCAGATCCTCGAATGAGGAGATACGAATTCGAATCTCAGTCCAGCGCCAAATTTTTCAACGTCTCTAGTTCAGTCAAGTACAAGTAAAATAAGAGATCTGTTCCTTTAAATGACTATCGGTTCTTCAAATAAATGAAAATTTTCTAATGTAAGTGAGTTTACTGGCGGCTGTATTTCTGTTTGCTATGACTTCCGCTATGTCATTTCCCAACGTAAACCGGCTCTGCCCAGTTGGTAATGAAGGAAAGTGATGTTTAATGCGGATTATGGATTATAACGTATTTCTCTTGAGGTTACCAGAGGTAAAATAAATCTGTTTCTGCCTCTTACAAGTAAATTCCTAAACCCACGCTCTGCACCTCTGATAATTCGTTCCACCAGACCATTGTTGCCACATTTCCCAGCCTCAAGAGTATGCTGAAACGGATGATGTGCTTAGCTTACAAAATTAGTCACGGTGGAAAAAATGCAAGTCTATTAAATGGTTCAATAAAAGTAAACTTCTGACGCGGAGATTATGCTATTCTCATGTCAGCAGGATGTAAAGACTCTTCTAGGCACCATAGGCACGAAGTAAAGCCATTTTGAATTTTCACAAATTGAGCAAATTTCTTTGTTCGAGAAAATCCACTGTGAAGTGTGAAGTCACCGGATAATTCGATTATTATCGTCATTATTACAATCATTTTATTCATACCGCTGCTGGAATACACGTGCCTGAAGATCATTTAAAGCCAGTGAAAGAACCTGTTCTTGGAAAACTACTTCTATTGTGACCAAAAGGCATGAATACGACATTTCGTAATGATGTGGAACGTGTCATTTTAAATGAAAGATTTCTTTACATACCATGATTAAATTTTTTACACACACTCACTCTCTCTCTCTCATTCTCTTTTATTTCTCTCTCTCTCCCTCTATCTCTCTCTCTCTCTCTCTCACTCTCTCTTTCCCTCTATCTCTCTCTCTCTGTCACACACACACACACACACACACACACACACACACACGCACACACGCACACACACAAACATTTTTTTTTTATTTTTATTTGTTTGTTGTGCTCGACTATCGGCGAGACACGAAAACGCCTGTGAATGGGTTTCTTAGTTTTGAATAGACTTGCGAAAGAAATATAAAAACAACTATGAGAGTTACTGATTTATGATGCTTAATTTTCAGTCAATTCTGAGTATTTTTAGTAACTACACTCCAGTTCCTAAACCTAGTTACAGAAATGCGAATCAGTCGCATTACGTATACCAGGCCGTAGCAGCTGCGACTTGGAGAAACCAGCTACGGTCATTTCCCAGCCCGCTGAAGGATCACATCGGTTCGTCTTCTTCCTGCTGGTACTGTAACTGAGATTTGGCAACAAGGCATCGTATGGTTGGCAACTCTGTAATTGACGAGTTGTCATTTTCATTCAATAATCTCAGCTATTATCACTTGAGGTCTAACAAAAGATTGTAAACTTACGGTTTTCAGCCCAGGAAAGTCGTTGCAAGTGGAAATCGCAACTAATCTCGTCTGTTAAATAGCGGTTTGTGAGTTCTAGCCACTACTGGCCGCGTAAGAGGAAACGCACACCCATACTTGTTCGCCAGCTCTGTGGTAACGTACTGACCTGTGAAACAGCGCCTCTTATGGTTCATAGTTCCAGTCTCACTGACTACGACGTTTTTACCCCTTCTGTGAAAGAGCTACAAGTAGTCTGATCAAACATCAATAAGGAAATCGCAACAAAACACTTTCGGCTCATAGTGCAATGGTGAAAATCTTACAATGCTGCACAACAGGTAACGCCTCTTTCCGCTGCTGACATGCAAATTTTGGGTTTCTAGAAATACATAACTATATTTATGAAATGCCACATTTGCATGCCTCTTGAGTATGACACAGCATACCAATTAAACACAGACCCAATCTAAATCCAAGCGAGTAGCATTTTACTAATTCGTGTCGATAGAGGCATGCTTGTGTACAGATACTCAGTTTTATTAAAACAGACTTTTGTCGTAAGGTTATCGTTGGTAGTTTTATTTCATTTCTTATAATACAGTGCACACTTTTCGTAAGGTTTCCTTTAGTGTTGTTGAAACAATAGTAAACATGAGAGCGAAATTAATCATCAACGATATATGCGAATTCTCTGAAGTTATCTATAACAGTCTGACGATGCACATGCAGTTTATTGGTTACATGCATGTAGAAAACTTGTTCTGAGTTAAAGTTGTCAAACAATGTTTGAACAAGAATAAAATGCCACTACCACACGACAGCTAATGTAGAAAATACTTTTCTGACGTGTTTGGGCATGAAGCGCTCTGCTGCCTGGCTGTCTATTAAACCTGAAAAAAACAAAATGTCACAGAAGTTAACCCTTTTTCCACATGCGACTATTTTGGGTTGAGAAGTGAAGGGCGTGGTGTCACCGCCAGACACCACACTTGCTAGGTGGTAGCCTTTAAATCGGCGGCGCTCCGGTAGGATACGTCGGACCCGCGTGTCGCCACTATCAGTGATTGCAGACCGAGCACCGCCACACGGCAGGTCTAGAGAGACTTCCTAGCACTCGCCCCAGTTGTACAACCGACTTTGCTAGCGATCGTTCACTGACAAAATACGTTCTCATTTGCCGAGACGATAGTTAGCATAGCCTTCAGCTACGTCATTTGCTACGACCTAGCAAGTCGCCATTATCAGTTGCTGTTGATATTGTGAAGAATGTACAGACAAGAGCTACGTTCAACATTGATGGATTAAAGTTAAGTATTCCACCAAGTACCACCGTTTTTCTGAAGTCTGAATTCCTTGTCCTGTTCCAGACCTCACGCCAGCCTGCGTGAGCTTAAACGCGTGCCTTTCGGCTTCCTCCAAACTCCGTGGGTTGTCTCCTGCCAATCCACAACAAAGGGAATTATGTTCAAAGTTCCATTAGATTGGTAACTTCAGCAGACGGCAGAATTGCGTGTTAAAAAAATTTAGTAGTAATTGTATTCGAACTCGCGACATCTTATCTATGGTGCACGACACTTACCATTACGCTACTAGCTCACACATAGCTACAACACCTCCAGAGCTGAACAACAATTCTTCCAGAACTTCTGCATACCACAGCGCTGCGAGATATTGCAAATGGCCGGGTCTAGACTTCTCAGAGAACTTACGACGTGCATTACCTATCTGACGTAATAATGAGAGTGGTAACATTTCAGGTATGTCATTTATTACAATTAGTGTGAGCTTAAAAGCCTGAAGGACAGTCTTATCTGTGATAAGGTGTTCCCTGATATTTGTAGCATCGTGGTATTACTTTACATCATGAGTTACTGCGATACAGAGCAGTGTTTTCTAGTGGTGACATGTTGAAACCGTTTTCAATAGTCAAACGACTGTACCAAGGAGCTATTAGAGGACCTGCTAGACAGCCGCGTTATGCCAGTTGCATGCGAATCAGGCGAAATGCAGTTCAGGTCGTTCGGATACTTTTGAGTATGACTGTACATATCACAGTCCCCAACGAATACCATATTCAACATTTTCAGGTTCAGAACCGTACTTACACATCAATATACCTTTAGAAACTATTTTCTAATTAAAAGTCAACTACATTAGCGTTTTTAGAATATTTTTAGCGGGGGCATAAGGTAACTGCCTCCTTGGTGTTACACATTACTGAAAACGCGTCTTAGGAGGGTGTTGAAATATACTTTCAGTGTCTGGACCCTACGGTCACATCAGTAGCTCTTTAAAAAGTACGTTGTTAATAGAAGTCAACAACAATATAAATCATTGTCGTAAGTTTTTTTAAGGGTGTCATTGCGAGTTATGGAAAATGCGCTGGTATTGCTTGGGCAGACGGACAGCCCGACGGACAACAAGGTGATCTCATACAGCTCTGTTTTTATCAATTAATGTAGGGGTTGGGTTGTTGGGTTGTTTGGTGGAAGAGACGAAACTGCGAGGTCATCGGTCTCATCGGATTAGGGAAGGATGGGGAAGGAAGTCGGCCGTGCCCTTTCAAAGTAACCATCCCAGCATTTGCCTGGAGCCATTTAGGGAAGTCACGGAAAATCTAAATCAGGACGGCCGGACGTGGGATTGAACCGCCGTCCTCCCGAATGCGAGTCCAGTGTGCTAACCACTGCGCCACCTCGCTCGGTAATTAATGTAGGGAACCCTTTTTTTTATCCACCTTCCTACTATTTCCTTCTAAATTACTAACATTCTACTACCATCCTCTGTTTACTTTCACTAATTTACTTTCTCTTTAACAAATTGCTGTCGCTTTTTACTTTTTTAATAACGAAAAGTATATTTGCTTGTTATATGAACAGTTTCTGTTAGGGCATGGAAAATCGTAACATGTTAGATGTATTTGTAAAACATTACGCAATAGATCTTCAAATAGGCAATGAACGAACCGCAATGAAATAAAATTAAATGGTATACTCTTGAAACGATGCAAAGTGAAATCTTGGTCAGGATTCCTCAAGCTGGCCGTGATGAGATTCATTGAAGTTGTGTGTCCCATAAATACAATATTCAACATTCACGCCAACGTCCAGTTCAAGATGTTATAGCCGATAATATCGAAGAGGTGTGGCACGAAGAATTACTCCATTCACTGCGACGACAGGAACTCCCTCTTCCACCAGAGAGGCTGTTTTCTCATTACTAATGACTGTAGAATCTGTCAAAGAGTTTTCTCTCCCGCTTGCTACCATATAAACGGTAACTCCTGTATCATTTTCAAATTTTCACTATTCACCACACACACACACACACACACACACACACACACACACACACACATACACACACACTGAAGTGTGTGTGTGTGTGTGTGTGTGTGTGTCTGTGTGTGTGTGTGTGTGTGTGTGTGTGTGAGAGAGAGAGAGAGAGAGAGAGAGAGAGAGAGAATGACGGCTATAAAGCAGTATGGCGCCAGGAACAAAGAGAACTGGAGGTGAATGTAAATTGTTGTTGTCGGCAGAAAGCCGAAAGGTACAGCTCCACGCTAGTAAATGCGAAAGAAATAAGCGAGAACGGACGATATACATGTTGATGTACGTAATTAGAAACGCTTTTTAGCAAATCAAAAGCACGTTTGACTTTTGCAATGCGCTGAGGTACGAGAAAATGAAGATAACATTGGCCGAATGGCATATTGTGCGATCTATGGACACAACAGAAGCAAGCGCTGTTGAGTCCTATCTATCGTCACTCTGCTGGGAACCTCTTACGTAAATTGAAAGACTAAACATTACTGCTACAGTGAGTGCTGATAGTAACATTAAATAAATTAACACGCAATTGATCGAAGTAAAAACATATTCCCTTACGCGAACTGTTGAGTGTTGACCGGCAGCTATCTTGAGCCTTATGGCGTCATTTGAATGCGATATGGAGACAGCCATGACAAAAACGGTTTCACATGGTGTGCAAAATATATGAGGTAGGGAAAATACGGTCACACTGCAAGAAAAATGTAATAATAGCAATTCCAAGGATAGCAGGTGCTGACAGTTTAACAAATCATGGTTACAAAATACTGACGCGAATTATTTACAGACAAATAACAAACTGGTAGAGGTCGAACTTGGGGGAGATCAGTTTGCTTTCCAAAGAAACATAGGAACACCCGAGGCAATACTGACACTACGATAGATCAGAGATTACAGAAGGACGGACGTGTGCTTATAGCATTTGAAGACTTTGAGAAATCTTTTGACAATGTTGACTGGAATACACTCTTTGAAATTCTGAAGGCAGCAGGGGTACAGTATAGGAATCAACAGGTTATTTACAACTTGTACAGACACCAGACTGCTGTTTAAGAGTCGAAGGACATGAAGGGAAGTAGTGGTTCAGAAGAGAGTGATGCAGGATTGTAGCATATCCCCGATGATCTTCAGTCTGTATACTGAGCAAGGAATCAAGGCAGCTGAAGAGAAATTTAGAGAAGGAGTTAAATATTAGCAAGAAGAAATATAATGCTGATGACATTGTAAATCTGTCAGAGACAGCAAAGGACTTGGAAGAGCAGCTGAACGGAATGGACGGCTAAAAGGAGGATATATCACGAATATCAACAAAATCAAGAGGAGGGCAATGGAATGTAGTAGAATTAAAGCAGGCGATGCTAAGAGAACTAGATTAGGATATGACTCACTGAAACGTAATGATATTCGGTCTGTGGGACGCTCAACTGCACGTTTATTAGACCCATACCAATTCCCAGGCTTCTCACTGTCCATTCTCGCCATTTACTCTAATGATGAGGGAATGATGAGGCCACACCTAACGCCCATTCCCGGGCGGAAAAGTGCCCAATCCAACCAGGAATCGAACCCGCGATCCGATGACACAGTGGCAGCGACGCTAGCAACTAAACAACGAACTGCGGACTCACTGAAAGCAGATGAATTTTTCTATTTGAGCTGTAAAATACTCATGATGGCTGATGAATGAACGAAAAAGGTATAAAATGTAGACTGTCGCCGGCCGTTGTGGTCGAGCTTTTCTAGGCGCTTCAGTCCGGAACCGCGCGACCGCTAGGCCTAGGGCATGGATGTGTTTGATGTCCTTAGGTTAGTTAGGTTTAAGTAGTTCTAAGTTCTAGGGGACTGATGACCTCTGATGTTAAGTGCCATAGTGCTCAGAGCCATTTGAGCCATTTGTATACTGTCAATAGCGAAGATACAGTTTCTGAAGAAGAAAAATATTGCATCGAATGTAAATTTAATTACGGCCATCAGGCCGTCTCTTACAGTGGACAAATGTTTCACAATTACAGTGTCTTGTTTACATTATAGTTATCAGAGAAATAATAATTTGAATGTGACAGATAGTGCTGAAATGACTTTGGTGTTTATAGTGGCAAAGTGAGTAAATAACGCTAACTATGAACTAATAAAAACAATACTGGCAATACTTGTACTATTTTTACTACTGTCGCTAATACTGACAGCAGTTATACTGACGAAAGTAATAATAACATTAATGACAATAGTAACAGTAATGATAGCTGCAGATATAAAAGGAATTTATAGGTGTACAAAATAAATGTTTTCTGATATAACGAATGCTGGGAAAAGGAAAATTGAGATGTCTCCACCAGTAACAATACTGGGAAATCAGGAAGATGTGATTGGCAAGAAGGATCTACATGAGTAGAAAGTGCGTGCAGCGACAATGGTAAGCACAGACATGGGCAAACTTTAGTGATCCTCGGACCTGATTCACATATAAGGGGCAGTCAAATGAAAACCGAACACCGCCGTAATAGACAGTCCGCCCGACAAGTAGCCACTTAGTTGTTGCGCTTCGATATTATCAAATGGTTCAAATGGCTCTCAGTACTATGGGACTTAACATCTGTGGTCATCAGTCCCCTAGAACTTAGAACTACTTAAACCTAACTAACCTAAGGACATCACACACATCCATTCCCGAGGCAGGATTCGAACCTGCAACCGTAGCAGTCGGACTGAGCGCCTAGAACCGCTAGACCACCGCGGCCGGGGCGATATTATCACCGCTGTGATAGTGGAAGGCGTAGGTACACGAAGTTGTTGGGTTATGATCTTAGTTGTTAGCGGACTTGAGTGTGGTCGTCCAACAGTCTTACACAGAAGAGCAAAAGAAAGTGATACACGTGCCTAACATCGTGTAGGGACCCAGTGAGCATGCAGAAGTGCCACAACACGGCGTGACATGGATTCGACTAATGGCTGACGTACTGCTGGAGGGAACTGACACAATGAATCCTGCAGGGCTGTCGAGTACGAGAGGTGGAGATCTATTCTGAACAGCACATTGTAAGGCAACCCAGATAGGCTCAATAACTCTCATGTCTGGGGACTTTGGTGGCCAGAGGAAGTGTTTAAACTCAAAAGAGTGTTGCTGGAGCAACTCTGTAGCAATTCTAGATGTGTGGAGTGTCGCATTGTCCTGCTGAAATTGTCCAAGTCCTTCGGAATGCGCAGTGGACATGAACGGATGCAGGTGATCAGACAGGATGTTTACGTACGTTTCAACTGTCAGAGTCGTATCTAGACCTATCAGGGGTCCGACATCACTCCAACTGCACACGCCCCACACCATTACACAGCCTCCACCAGTTTGAACAATCCCCTGGTCACATGTAGGGTCCATGGATTCATTAGGTTGTCTTCATACTCATACACGTGCATCCGCTCGACCCAATTGGAAACGAGACCAGCCAAAATGTTTCCAGTCATCAAAAATCTAATTTCAGTGATGACGGGCCCAGCCGAGGCTAGAGCTTTGTGACGTGCAGTCATCAAGGGCACACGAGTGGGCCTTCGGCTCCGAAAGCCCATATAGATGATGTTTCGTTGAGTGGTTCACACGCTGACATTTGTTGATGGTCCAGCATCGCAATCTGCAGCATTTCTGTCACGTTGTACGATTGTCTTCAGTCGTCGCTGGTCACTTTCTCGCAGGATCTTTTTCCGGCCGCCGCGATGTCGGAGATTTGATGATTTACCGGATTCCTGATATTCACGGTATACTCGTGAAACGGTCATACGGGAAAATCTCCACTTCATCGCTACCTCGGAGATGCTGTGTCCCACCGCTCGTGCGCCGACTGTAACACCACGTTCAGACTCACTTAAATATTGATAACCTTCCACTGCAGCAACAGTAACCGATCTAACAACTGCGCCAGACACTTGTTGTCTTATATAGGGGTTGCCGATCGCAGCGCCGCATTCTGCCTGTTAACATATCTCTGTATTTGAATATGCTTGTCTATACCAGTTTCTTTGGTCCTTCAGTGTAGTATCGCGTTGCTAACGCGAACGATTCGACTAGCGTTCAGACAGCAGGGAAGCATACATGGTCTGCATTCGTCGGCCGCTGGCTTCACTGACTTAGGTGGTCATATAGAAAGTTACTCGAGCGTGGAACCACACTCAGACGAAGGCAAAGTTACAACGATTTCGTTGGGAAACACTACAAGTACTTCCGTACAGCCCGGATCTTTGACCGTGTGATTTTCACATCTTTTGCTACCTGCAGATAGACATGTGTGGCCGTCGGTTTCACTCGGACGAGGGGGATCAAGGGTGGATGCGGTTGCGGATCCGTCAGTGGCTGTCCGCTTTCTACGAGACAGGAACTGATTGTCTCCTCACCCAGTGGGATAAATGTCTTAACACGTGTCGTAATTACTTTTTAATGGAAACATTCTACGGTCCGTTGTGGCAGATGTTCGTCTTTCTTTTGATTACCCCTCATAGTTACTTAACCTCACGGGCTGCGTCATCACGTGGAAACATCGCTCCTAGCACATAAAGTCAAAAGTGCAGCGTCAGAATGGTTAACTTCGTGAGGTAACGGAACGATACAAATGTCACCAATTTCCCGACACAACTCAATAGCAAGTTGAGTCTCAATATACGTGTTTTGAGAATACGTTCGGTTTTTGATCACCCGAAATTTTTTCCACGGATCGGATTGGAGCCGATCGGGTGTCATATGCTTTCCGTGGGCCGCTGATTGCCCACAAGTGCAATGATGGGTATGTCATTTGCCATCTTCTAAAGCTGCAAATGTTGTTCAGTTCTCTGTGTAATGCGGCTGATTATTCCAGAGTGGGGTTCCTGCTACTGAGATGGACTTCGAGAAAATGCCTGAAAGACGGATTGGGACAGGAATTTTGTAACGAAGGGAACAGCTATTTCTGCCATGTTGTTCGTACGAGAGCGTTAAGTTTGAGGAGAGATATGGAGGACAGTGGATCTTTATAGAGCAGTAGAGATGACAGAGGATACGGAAATCTCTGCGCTTGTCTGCACGCAGCCAAGATATCTTTGCACGTGATGATTAAATATGATCAAAGAATCAAACGCAGGCATTCCAAACAGTTACAAGCGCAGAGAGTTTTCCTAAGAAATGCCTTGCTGGATACCGTCGCAGTAATCAGTAACTCGAAATACGAATATTAGTACAAGCTTATTTTCGGGTCGAGAGGTAAGAGTTTTTTATATTTTTGTACGGCATGGAGAGATGCCGGTGTCTTCTTGCACCTAGCAGTTACGTGCTCAGTCCAATGTAGATTTTCGTCTATTATAACGTCTAGGTTCTTCGCTGAAGGAGAGAAGTTGATATTTGTCCCATTTAGGGTTAAAGATGGTAAATATTCCCGACAATTCGTGCTAATGAGTTTAGAATAACCAACCAGTATCGCCTGCGTTTTCAAAGGGGTTCTTATTCTGTTATATCCTAGCCAGTAATGCCACCCGAGCTCGCTGCCAAAAAGGTTGGCAGCATCAAAGTCCGGACGCCGTCCGCATAAGCAGCGCCAGCGAGACAGGAAATCGCCGCAAGTCTGCGCGCGCCACCGCTGGCTTCTGGTTTCTTAAGCGCTGGAGTCGCGAGCGCTAGGAGTTCTGTATTCGCCGCTCAGTTGTATACTCGCCACCGAATTGTGTACTTGCTAGTCAGTTGTGTGTTCATCGCAGCAGAGTTGTTGTTTGTCGTCAGCCGACGCTGACCTAGCCGCTCCGACTCGAACTAGACAGATTTCTGTAGACACGGAGTTCACTACTGTGTTTCTGTATCTTCGTTAATAAAGATAAGTACCGACTTTTATTTAATCAGAGTGTTTGGGTTTTCATCTTTCTGTTCACTGTTCCAGCGGACCGGTCGGCCCGCTATTAAAAGTGTGGCGGTGACTTCGTAAGCCGTTTCTACAGCGAATTGCTTGTCGCTACGAACGCCGCCACAAAACTGGCGACGAGGGCTTCAGAACTCGTGTGCAGGGCTGGTTCAACTTGTTTCTGGTTATACTAATTATAGCGATAAAATTTTGGGGGCTGGTTTAATTTGTGTTCACTATGTCTGCCGAATTACAACAGTTGATCTTGTTACAGAGTCTGCAAATACAAAGTCTGGTGGAAGCAATCGCCAAACAAGCGGCTAATCCTCCAACACAAAAGGAACAAGCACAGGCAGCACCACCTTTCCGTGCTTTTGATGCATCAAGAGAAGAATGGCGAGAATATTTCGCGCAGTTGCAGGCGCACATGACAGTCTACAAAATCACGGGTACTGAGCGGCAGCTTTATTTAATTTCCACTGCAGGCGTGGAAGTCTATCGACTACTTTGTAAGTTGTTCCCGGAATCCAAGCCAGAAGCTTTAGACTATGACGTTGTTGTTAACAAGCTTGCTGAGTCTTTCGAGTCGCGAGTTCATGTGGCAGCAGCCAGATTCAAGTTCTTCAGATTAAAGAAACTGCCACATCAATCTAATAAACAGTGGTTAACAGATTTTCGGGGCCTCACCCGTCAGTGCCGATTTAATTGTGTGTGTGGAGCTTCCTACAGTGATGTCATGTTACGAGACGCTATTACCCAAAACATTGCAGATTCTCGTATTCGTGCTGCTATCTTAAAGTTGCCTGACCCGTCATTAGAGACTGTGATGAACATCATTGAAGCCCAAGATACTTTTGACTATGCTGAGTGTGAGTTAGATCAGCCACGTATTTCTCAAATTGCCTGTGCTAAGCAAGTTCTGTCACGCCCGCGGCCCCACCGGCAGAGTCAGACTGTAAACACTAGCCGGCCGCGTCATGTTAAACACATTCGTCAGCCGCGTGTGCAAATTGATAGAGTTAAGTCTTGCCCTAAGTGTGTTCTTGCTCATCCTCGTGAACGTTGCCCGTTGAGAAACGCGGTTTGTCACTTTTGTCAAAGGAAAGGACACATCCAGACTGTTTGTTTGCGTAAACGCAAGAACAATTCTAGTGCTGCCCAGCCCCTGGATATTCATGTTCTTCAAAGCCAGCCCGCCCAGAAGGTCACGTTTAAAGACTCTTCCACAGTTCGTGTGGGTAATAAACTTGTTCGCAATAAGCCACCCACCCAGCCCTCTGCTATGCGACCCAGGCGTAGTTCACACGCTGTAAAAAGTAATGTACAGACTGCAAGTGAAGCGGGAGTTGTTGTTCCACCCGCCCAACCCACGAGTTGTCGTAAGCAGCGAACACGAGCTAAACGCGCTGATTTTGTGTCTTCCGCCTCCACTGCACCGATCCAGAGACAGTGTAATAAACTATTTGTGAAGCTACGCATCCAGGATAAGACCTCCACTTTTCAATTAGACACTGGTGCGTCTGTGACTCTCATAAATAGTGCTACGTATGCGGCTATCGGCCGCCCTAAACTTTCAGCGGCAAAACATTCTTTGGCTGCTTATAGTGGAGAACAAATTCCTGTGTTAGGTGTATGTAGCGTGCCAGCCACATTCCGTGGCAATACAAAAACAGTTTCATCACAGTGCTCCGCGCTACAGACAGTGTAAACATTTTCGGATTAGACTGTTTTGACTTGTTTGGCCTGTCTATCCAAGACAATGTGTTGCAAATTAATTCTGTTGTTGTTCCTCAAGACAGCATAACCGATTTGTGTAAACAATACAGTGACATATTTAAAGACAAACTAGGTTGTGCTGCGAACTTTGCCACTCATATTACGTTAAAAGATAATGCTCAGCCTCGATTTTTTCGTGCTCGCCCAGTGCCTCACGCCCTCCGGGCACCTGTAGCAGATGAACTTCGTCGTTGGCAAAACAACGGTGTTATTCAACCCGTTTCAGCGAGCCAGTGGGCTTCTCCCTTAGTTATTATAAAGAAACCGTCTCGCAAATTACGTTTGTGTGCTGATTTTAAGTCGACAGTTAATCCTCAGACTGACATTGATTCTTTTCCTTTGCCTAGAGCGGACGAGCTGATGGATAAGTTAGGGGAAGCTCGTTTCTTTTCCAAAATTGATCTCCGTGAAGCATATTTGCAATTGCCCCTCGACGAGCAATCACAACAGTATTTTGTCATAAACACGTCGTTGGGGTTGTTCCGTTTTCTGCGTTTGCCTTTTGGTTGTGCGTCAGCTCCAGCTGTTTTTCAGCGTTTTTTGTCACAACTTCTGGCTAATGTGCCATGGTGTTGCAACTATTTAGACGATATTGTTGTGTCCGGTCGGACGCCTGCTGAACATTTCCGTAATTTGGAGTGTTTGTTTACAGTGTTGTCTCAGGCAGGCCTACGTTGCAACATCGATAAATGTTCATTTCTCCTTACGGAGATGGAGTATCTGGGACATGTTATTAATGCTCAAGGCATTCATCCCTCCCAGTCACATTTAGCAGCTATTCGTGATTTGCCCGCCCCTCGCAATCTGCATGAATTGCAAGCAGTTCTTGGCAAATTGACATATTATATTAGGTTTATACCTAATGCATCACAGATTGCTGCACCGTTGCATCGTCTCCGCCGTAAGAATGTTCCGTTTGTGTGGTCAGCTGATTGCCAATCAGCCTTTCAGCAGCTTAAAGAGGCTTTATTGAATGATCGTTGTCTGGTCCATTACGACCCTAACAAGCCTCTGGTGTTAGCTTGTGATGCCTCTTCTTTCGGCCTCGGTGCTGTGTTGCCTCACCGAGTCGGTAACACCGAACGTCCTATTGCGTTCGCATCTAAATTGCTAAACAAAGCTCAGTGTAATTATAGCCAATTGGACAAGGAAGCGTTGGCTATAGTGTTCGGTGTCACAAAATTCCATCACTACCTCTATGGTAGACCATTCTATTTAGTAACAGATCACAAGCCCCTGACGTCACTGTTTCATCCGTCTAAACCAGTTCCTCAGCGGACAGCTCAGAGACTACAACGTTGGGCTCTTTTGTTATCACAATACCAGTATGAGATACTGTATCGCCCTACAGCTCAGCATGCAAACGCTGACGCGCTTTCTAGATTGCCGATTGCTGCGGATGATGTCTTCGATTCCTCTGACGACTCTTGCCATCAGATTGACGCCGATGAGCATCAATCCCTCCGGGATTTTCCGATTGATTATCGTCAGGTGGCACGTGAGACAGCTACGGATCCTCATCTGAGTTTACTATTACGTTTTGTTCAACGTGGTTGGCCGTCCAAGGCAAAGGACATATCGGATCCTGTGGTTCGTCGCTATTATCCGCAACGTCATCTGTTGTCTGTTTCGCACGGAGTTTTGCTGTTACGCACCGAGAATGACCAGCTTCGTGTAGTGGTTCCCCAAGTGCTCCAATCCAAGGTCCTCGACTTGTTGCATCAAGGTCATTGGGGAGTGGTCCGCACCAAGCAGCTTGCCCGCCGTCATTGTACATGGATCGGCATTGATCAGCAGATTACGCAGATGTCTACAGATTGTTCGACGTGTGCCGAACACCAAGCTGCTCCGCCTCAACGCTATTTTGAGTGGGCACGCCCTGCCGGTCCCTGGCAGCGAGTACATATTGATTTCGCTGGTCCATATTGGAATTCTCGTTGGCTCACCGTGATAGATGCATTTAGTAATTTTCCGTTTGTTGTGCCCATGCAGTCTACAACGTCTGCCCAAACTATACAGGCGTTGACTTCAATTTTTTGTATTGAGGGTCTTCCAGAAGTTTTAGTGTCTGACAATGGTCCACAATTTACCTCTGCTGAATTTGAAAGTTTTTGTTCTGCCAACGGCATTCGCCATGTTCTTACTCCGCCGTTCCACCCTCAATCGAATGGTGCAGCGGAACGTTTTGTACGCACATTCAAGAATCATATGGACCGCCTTCGTGCTACGCACTCTCGTCAGCAGGCCCTCATCACGTTCCTGTCGTCGTACCGGACCACGCCACGCGACGACCCTTCGCCTGCGGAGCTTCTCCACGGCCGTCGTCATCGCACCCTACTACGGTTGTTGCACCCCCCGGATCGACCCGCCGCTTCTGAGCATCGCGCGCGTTTTCAGCGCAACGACGCCGTTTTTTTCAGAGTTTATCACGGTCGCCGTCGTTGGGAACGTGGTACCGTGATAAGTGTCCAGGTTCGCGGTTTTTATACTGTTCAAGGTGCTACTGGGGTGCACAGGAGGCATCAGAACCAGTTGCGCCGCGCTGGCCGCCCGGATTCTGCCGCTCGTTCTTTGTCCACAGATTTGGTCCGCGGCGGGTTCCAGCCCCGCCTTCCGACTTCGCTGCCGCCCCCAGGGCAGCAGCAGCAGCCGTCGCCGCTACCACGCCGACAGCCCGTCCCGTTGATGCCTCCCGCGCAGCTTCATCCGGGAGCGCCCCAGGTGGTCGCTCCGGCGCCTGCGGTCCCTCTTCAGTCGCCACCGCCTTCGGAGCTGATGGACGTCGACCCCTCAGCCGGGCCGCCTTCCCAAGCGGTGGCTGTGCAGCCTGTCCTGCAGCCGCTTTCCTTGGGCACCCCCAAGGAGTCTGACACCGCAGCGTCTTGTCCGGCGCCCACTCAGCAGCCGTCGACGCAGCGTCAGGAGACGCTGCCTCTCTTCGTGGGTCCCGACGCCCCGTCGCGTCCGGTACCAGAAGCTGCGCCCGTGGTCACAGGCGTGCACCCTGACCTCGGTTTTCAGTCGGTGTTTCCCGTGGCCCCGCGCAGCCAATGCTGGGGTGCGGACCGGGGACTGCCACCGACAACAGTCTCCGCCCCGGTCTCGTTCGCTACGCCTGCGGCCAGACCCCTCCCCCGCCGTCGACGCTCGCCACGTCATTATTCAACGACGGTGCGGCGATTTGGGGGGGAGGAGTGTTATATCCTAGCCAGTAATGCCACCCGAGCCCGCTGCCAAAAAGGTTGGCAGCATCAAAGTCCGGACGCCGTCCGCATAAGCAGCGCCAGCGAGACAGGAAATCGCCGCAAGTCTGCGCGCGCCACCGCTGGCTTCTGGTTTCTTAAGCGCTGGAGTCGCGAGCGCTAGGAGTTCTGTATTCGCCGCTCAGTTGTATACTCGTCACCGAATTGTGTACTTGCTAGTCAGTTGTGTGTTCATCGCAGCAGAGTTGTTGTTTGTCGTCAGCCGACGCTGACCTAGCCGCTCCGACTCGAACTAGACAGATTTCTGTAGACACGGAGTTCACTACTGTGTTTCTGTATCTTCGTTAATAAAGATAAGTACCGACTTTTATTTAATCAGAGTGTTTGGGTTTTCATCTTTCTGTTCACTGTTCCAGCGGACCGGTCGGCCCGCTATTAAAAGTGTGGCGGTGACTTCGTAAGCCGTTTCTACAGCGAATTGCTTGTCGCTACGAACGCCGCCACAAAATATTCTACGCCCATTTTCGTAGTGCACACATATCGGTACTGAGATTCTCGATAGCTGTCTTTAGGTTTATTGGTTTTTCTCTTAGATGCAACTGAAGGTCATCAGAGAACATGTCGTATCTACAGTAGGACAAACCTGATAACACATCATTGAAGTACAGTGAAAACAGAATAGGAGGCTTTACCAAGGTCTAAGAAGCACATGATAGTCGCTTTTGTGCATACGTGGCAAGCTTCAGGTCTTCTGTTGCCTTTATTCAGGCAGCGCTTATGCTATGATGTTAACAGAAACCTGACTGGTACCCGTCTAGTACGTTGTTTGTCGTTAGGTAGTTTGTTAACTTGTCATGGACTTCGTATTCCAAGGCGTTGGACAGTCAAGAAGAATGCAAATATGTCGGTAATGTATGGCTGCTGTGGCAACGTCCTTTTTATGTCATGGCTTTACTTGCTCTGTTTCCGGACTTCAGAGGAAATACTTGTGGTTAAGGAGTGATTGAAGATACTTGTTGTAGTAGACAGTAGTAGTTCAGTAATAAGCTTCGTCACTTAAGCTGTGATGCCATGGTGTCCAGTTGATACTAATCTGATGAGTATGGTGGCGTTTTTAACTGTACTGCATGTAACATGCTTTAGATAGAATTTTCCTTGCCTACAATCGTTTACCCCATGAAGTAATCAATGAGTTTCTGTTTCGTCTGTGGTTCAGTTGTGGTTGTAGGTTCTTCGACGGGGACAGTGGCATCAGCCGCGACTCTACTTTACGTATACCGGGACCGCGTAAGTTTTCCCATATAAGAGCAGGTCTGATTCTGATTTCGGTTAATGTGCTGACTTTTATCTTTCTCGCAGCCCGACTGACTCTCTTCCGCTTCTGCTTGCATGTAATATGATTTTCAGGCGTGGGGCACAGTTTGCATGCCACATAATCAGCGTCTCTGAAATTCGAGAGCTGTTTTAGTTCTGCACTCAGCCAGGATAGAGGTTTTTTTCTTACTTTTCGCCGGCCGCTGTGGTCGAGCGATTCTAGGCGCTTCAGTCCGGAACCACGCGGCTGCTATGGTCGAAGGTTCGAATCCTGCCTCGGGCATGGATGTGTGTGATGTCCTTAGTTTATTTAGGTTTAAGTAGTTCTAAGTCTAGGGGACTGATGACCTCAGATGTTAAGTCCCATAGTGCTGAGAGCCATTTGAATCATTTTTCTTACTTTTCCAGCCTTTAAGGGAGCATATTTGTCATATTACTGAGTATATTTGTTAGTAAATCCACGAATTTTTTCGTTTATGTCCGATAAGGGAATAAGAGACGTCCCCAAACTGTTTTTTGCACCTCAGTTTCAAGTTCAGATAAATTAATGCATTTCAAGTCTCGGTAAGTAGTCACTTGCGGTTTCTTTCTGGGACATTCCAGCGAGTACGTTATGAAAATTATGTCAAGAGGAGACATACCAGGTGCAAAAATTTGAGAGGTATGAATTACTCCGTTTGGGGATTTCGTTGCAGATATATGTTCGAGAATTGAGCTACTGTTCGTATGATGGATAGGGGCGAACTGAAGGAGCGGCAAGTTTGAATTTCAAAACAGCGACTTATATTTTACACTGTAAGGGTTACTGCAAATAAAATTTTTGTTGGTGTCACCAGCTGCAATTATACGCTCATGTGTCGATTCGAGACTTGAAAGAGCAGTTTCGATATAAGGAAACCGGTCTCTTTAGGTGGTTTGTAGACG
This sequence comes from Schistocerca piceifrons, assembly GCF_021461385.2. Lineage (NCBI taxonomy): Eukaryota > Metazoa > Arthropoda > Insecta > Orthoptera > Acrididae > Schistocerca > Schistocerca piceifrons. The sequence goes on from NC_060143.1 coordinate 516,240,545, forward strand.
ACGTATAACAGGTACTTCCTGTTAATGGATCTGATCTCTATGAAAGTATGTTCCACTTGTTTCTCTCTTCGTTAGTGTTGGAAGAGTGTAGCACAGTAGATGATAAATCAGAGAGTAAGTGCAGCACAAATCCTCCCTCTCGTCTGTTATATCTGTCGTATCTTAGAAAGATCTAGCCGTCTGAATTTACCGAACTTGTGGGAATGCTTGGTTTGTGGAGGAAGGGACATTAGAGTCACTTGAGATGGAGCAGATACTCATATTACTGAAGGATGGGGAAGGAACCAATCCAGCATCTGCCTGGAGCAATTTAGGAAAATAACGGAAAAACTAAATACGCCCGGTCGAACAGAGATTTGAACCACTGTCCTCCCGAATGCGAGTCCACTGTGCTCAATCACTGTGCCACCTTGCTCTGACAGAAGTATTACATAGGTGTCCACGTCTACAAATATACGGAGTAACTTGGTGAGGTGATCTGGTAGAGAATAAACATTTGCGTGTGTAGCGTGAAGGTTGGCACACTTTGGATCAAAGCTCGTAAGGGAGCCACAGCTGAACATCAGCTGTTCCGGGTGAGGGCTGGCGGGGGATCGATGAGTAGCAAAGAGCGCTGAGAAACAGGAGCATGGATTCCTGGAAGTGAAAGTGGCAGCTGCCTCCGGAGAGGATGGATGTATTATGGGCAAGGCCAGTGGGCTTCTCAGCGGTCGTTAAAAGATGACTGGCGACAGGTAAGGAAACTCGCTAAACAAAGTTAGAATAATCTGTTTGCGACAGTACTGAAAGGAAGATAAACGGAACGAAAACAGAGTGTATTATTAATGGTGCAAATCTACATCTACATCTACATTCATACTCCGCAAGCCACCCAACGGTGTGTGGCGGAGGGCACTTTACGTGCCACTGTCATTACCTCCCTTTCCTGTTCCAGTCGCGTATGGTTCGCGGGAAGAACGACTGTCTGAAAGCCTCCGTGCGCGCTCTAATCTCTCTAATTTTACATTCGTGATCTCCTCGGGAGGTATAAGTAGGGGGAAGCAATATATTCGATACCTCATCCAGAAACGCACCCTCTCGAAACCTGGCGAGCAAGCTACACCGCGATCCAGAGCGCCTCTCTTGCAGAGTCTGCCACTTGAGTTTGTTAAACATCTCCGTAACGCTATCACGGTTACCAAATAACCCTGTGACGAAACGCGCCGCTCTTCTTTGGATCTTCCCTATCTCCTCCGTCAAACCGATCTGGTACGGATCCCACACTGATGAGCAATACTCAAGTATAGGTCGAACGAGTGTTTTGTAAGCCACCTCCTTTGTTGATGGACTACATTTTCTAAGCACTCTCCCAATGAATCTCAACCTGGTACCCGCCTTACCAACAATTAATTTTATACGATCATTCCACTTCAAATCGTTCCGCACGCATACTCCCAGATATTTTACAGAAGTAACTGCTACCAGTGTTTGTTCCGCTGTCATATAATCGTGCAATAAAGGATCCTTCTTTCTATGTATTCGGAATACATTACATTTGTCTATGTTAAGGGTCAGTTGCCACTCCCTGCACCAAGTGTCTATCCGCTGCAGATCTTCCTGCATTTCGCTACAATTTTCTAATGCTGCAACTTCTCTGTATACTACAGCATCATCCGCGAAAAGCCGCATGGAACTTCCGACATTATCTACTAGATCATTTATATATATTGTGAAAAGCAAATGATGAGTAACAATATAAATATGATAATAAACTGTTAAATGAAAATTGAAGTAGGACTAAGTTGGACAGTAAATCATAATTTAAAAAAGAAAAGCAATAAAAAACAGGAATTAGTTATGAAGTAAAACAAAACAGTTGACACATTAGTTAAGTTGTAGTTAACTATAGCTACAATAACAATATCAACATACAAATTAGCTACAGCAAGAGTTTGTCTGGTGTAAAGCCTTGTAGGGAAGTGTATGTGGGCAAGAAGAGAATAGAAGCTTAGGAATGTGGTGCTACAAAAGAACGTTGAAGATTAGGTGGGTAGAGGAAATACTGAAGAGAACTGTGGAGAAAGAAATTTGTAGCATAACTTGACTGAATATGACACTTTCTGAGACACCAAGGAATCACATATTTAGTGTTAGAGGGAAAGGCGGGGATGAGGGTAAAAATTATAGACAGAGACCAAGACAGGAATACTGTAAAAAGGTTCAAATGGGTGTAGGCTATAGCAGTTATTCAGAGGTGAAGAAGCGTGCATAAGATAGACTGGTGTGTACAAGCAGGTATGATGTCAACACACCAATCTTTCAGCCGTTGTTGACTTCACAGAAATTGTAGACGCTACTTCTCACTAAGTAGTACTGTGTTGGGCACGCATAAATGTATTATATCAGTCATGTCAAGGAGATTAACAAAACAACAGAGTTGCCGTTCTGAGTAAATGTTCAGAAATTTACACAGGTTCTTATTAAATATCTTGAAACTTGCTTAAAGGCCAGACGCGTCTCTTAAGTGTTTTGAAGGAGTATCATTGTGGAAGATACAGTACTCTTACGAAGACCCTCACCACTCATATTGTTCATTGTGGTCGTCTCGTTCATTTTTACAACATTATTTCACGTAGCTAACTGCTACCATTGTGTGTTTATTTTCACGGCGGAGGGGGAAGGGGTGCTTGCTTTATGCAATTGGACGCCTGATGTTGGCAGGAAAGAATTATCAGAAAAGTGGTAAGTGTAATACGAGCCCATGAAGAACTTACGTTTAATGTAATTCCTGACTTCACACAAAACTAATGTGAATCATATTTAACAAACAGAATGCTATAATTGTACCGAATAACTGGAAAAATGTTTAAAAGGCAGAAAATTTTAGTGACGGGAGAAATCAAAAAGACAATCCTAAAGAATTCAGTTTTGTGTTCTCTCCTCTTCATTAAATATGTAAATGACATTCCACTTAACATTCAACCAGCAAAATTAAAATCTTTTGCAGACTACACTACTGTTCTAATAAAACCCATTAGAGAGAAGGCAACAAAAGAGCTTGGTAGTGATATTTTTCGAATATCTCTGAAACTGAATTCTCCCTTAATTTTAAGAAAACATACTACATTCAGTTCTTAACAAATAGAGTCTTAGCAAGAATTTATGTATCATATGGACAGTAGTCAGTAAGTAAGGTAGAAAGTTCTGAATTTTTGGGTGTACATATTAATGAAAACATGACCTGGAAGAAACATATTACAGTGCTTCTCAGACAGTTAAATTCAGCTAGCTTTGCTCTTTGTGTAATTGCTAATCTCTGAATAACCGAACTAACCTCCTGAAATATTTTGCAGATTTCCACTAAATAATGTGTTATGGAATAATTTTCTGGGGTAATTCATCAGTTAGGAAGGAAGTATTTATTGCGCAAAAGCGAACAGTAGCAATAATATGTGTTGTTAATCCGCAGTCGTGCTGTAGGTTCCTCTTTGAGGACCTAGGCGTTTTAAAAACACGTATACTCACTAGTGACGTTCGTCATAAATAATCCATCACAATGTGAGAATAGTATTGACATCCACACCTACAACATTTGAGTGAGAAGTGACATTTATTACCAATTATTGAAGTTGTGAGTTTCTCAGAAAGCAATACGCAGCTACAAAAATCGTTGATGATTTGCCCAGTAACAGAAAATCTGACAGGCAGCAAAGCAATCTTCAAATTGAGCCTGAAATCATTTCTTCTAGACACTTCTTTCTAATTCTTGGACGATTTTCTGTTCAAAAACTGGTATCGCGTAAGAAAAAAGGAATGTAGTTTTATGAGTAGAGTTGAAAATAGTGTTAACTCAAAAATTAAATGCATGCCTCTAAACTGACTCGTTTCACACCATTTCGATAAAACAGTCGTTCAAATGACCTATACAACATGTGAGTGACTATCTAAGTGACTCAGTACTGCATGAGACTGAGAGGACATAGGTGCTGCTACAACTGGCATGTAGCCCGCGTTAACAATGGAGAATCTGAAACATTGGACCCTCTACTTATCGATCAGGTACAAGGCAGAGAATATATTACGAAGAGTTCATAGTTCGTGCTTTCTTTACAGGTAGGCTGGGGTTCGCACAGAAAGCAAAAACAGTTACAACATGGGGGCTGAGGCAAATACTCGAGGCAAGAGAGACTTGAGGTCAACTTTAGAATCCGTGTTGGACGAGAACTGAACATGCCATTCCTAATACACTACGTATCTAGAATTTCTGATTTCGAGAAAAACACATAAATATATTTAAAGTCATGCATCAGTATTGAGTACCGTAGTGCAAACTGTACAAGAAAATTAGTGTATTCTACAGTCAGTCGGGAGGAAGCTATAATTCTGTGAACTGTGAGCCTTTTGGCAACGATTTCCGAGACCAGTTTTATCGTTTACCGTATTTCTTATTTTATTTTTTTATTTACAGCTCAAGCTCCATGGGAGAAAATCTCCAAGGTCATGGAACCTGTCAGTAGATGAAATTGCAACATTAAATTAATAACAGATAAAAGTAGAATGTTTGTGAACTCGAAACAAGTCAGTCCATAAGTTTAAGTAAACGCAATCAACAATACAATAAGAATCAGCTTAATCTTTCAAGGTACTCCACGACATAATAAAAGGACTGACCCAAGAGGAAATTCTTCAGTTTCGGTTTGAATGCGTCTGGATTACTGCTAAGATTTTTGAATTCGAGTGGTAGCTTATTGGAAATGGATGCAGCAGTATACTGCACACCTTTCTGCACAAGAGTTAAGGAAGTCCGATCCAAAAACAGGTTTGATTTCTGCCGAGTATTAACCGAGTGAAAGCTGCTTATTCTTGGGAATAAGCTAATATTGTTAACAATAAATGACAGTAAGGAATATATACATTGAGAGGCCAATGTCAAAATATCTGGACTCGTGAACATGGGTCGACAAGAGGTTCATGAACTTACACCACTTATTGCCCGAACCGCCCGTTTCTGAGCCAAAAATATCCTTTTAGAGTGGGAAGAGTTAGCCAAAAATATAATACCATACGACATAAACGAATGAAAATATGCAAAGTAGACTATTCTCGTGTCGAACGATCACTCACTTCTGATACCGTTCGAATAGTAAAAATGTCAGTATTAAGTCTTTAAACAAGATCCTGAACATAGGCTTTCCACAGCAGCTTACTATCCACCTGATTACGTAGAAATTTGAACTGTTCAGTTTCTCTAATCATATGCCCGTTTCGTGAAATTAAAACGTCAGGTTTTGTTGAACTCGGTGTTAGAAACTGTAAAAACTGAGTCTTAGTGTGATTTAGTGTTTGTTAATTTTCTACAAGCCATGAACTTAGGTCATGTACTGCACTATTTGAAACCGAGCCAATGTTGCACTCAGCATCCTTTACTACCAAGCTACTATCAGCAAACAGAAATATTGTAGAGTTAACCGTAATATCATTTATATAAATAAGGAACAGGTGTGACCCCAACATTGATCGCTGGGGAACCCTCCACTTGACAGTACCCCACGCAGACTCCACATCACAGCTGTTATCGAAACATTGTGAATAATGACTTTTGCTGCCGGTTGTTAAAGTAAGGGGTGAAGCAATTGTGAGCTACTCCCCATATTCCGTAATGGTCCAACTTCTGGAGCAATATTTTGTGATCAACACAATCAAATACCTTAGTTAAATAAAAAAAAAAATGACACGTGTTCGAAACATATTGTTTAGCCCATCCAGCACCTCACAGAGAAAAGAGAATATAGCATTTTCTGTTAACTACTTCTAAAGCCTAACTGTACATTTGACATCAAATCGTTTGATATAAAATGATCAATTATCCTTACATACACAGCCTTTTCAATAACTTTTGCAAACACTGATGGCATTTAAATAGGTCTAAAATTATCTACATTATCCCTTCCTCCCTTTCGATGAAGAGGCTTTACTAATGAGTACTTTAATCGCTCAGGAAACTGACCATTCCTAAAGGATAAATTACAAATATGGCTAAATTCATGGCTAACACGTGCAGCACAGTACTTTAGTATTCTCATAGACACTCCATCATAACCATGAGAGTCCTTAGTCTTCAGTAATTTAATTATTGACTCAATCTCCCTTTTGCCTGTATCACAGAGGAGTATTTCAGACATCAATCTCGGAAAGGCATTCGCCAAGAAAGTTATACGATACCCTGTAGAAAGGGTACCGTATTGTAAGGTGCTTAGAAATGTTATTAGGAAGGCAAATTATATGTGGTATACAAATGGAATAGCTAATTCACAGGATAAACTTGAAACCATATGCTCAGCTGTGAAGTGTCTGCTCAGCAGCACAAAGTTGACGATATAAAGTCCGTTCGTAGTAAAATTATTTCTGTTACTGATAAATCAGGTATATGTACAGTATTTAACAATGATTTTCTGAGCACTGCCGGTGACTTGCCCGCGAAAGGCAAAGGTCCTGAGTTCGAGTCTCGGTCGGGCACACAGTTTTAATCTGCCAGGAAGTTTCAATTCTGTGTTCCATGCTGAAAATCTCCTATGGGAATATTCTATCGTTTTCTCATGAGACTGCTGCCACAATTCTCCATTGAAGACCTTTTTTACAGTTCTACACCAGCTTCAGTCGTGCTCCATAACATACGAAGGGGACCCAAATATAACCGGAATTTTTGTTATTTTGCATCTCTTCCCCTCCAAAGTTTGCTTCACCTGTGCGACCAAAAAAAAGTTTCCAGAATGAGATTTTTACTCTGTAGCAGAGAGTGCGCTGATGTGAAACTTCCTGGCATATTAAAACTGTGTGCCGGACAGAGACTTGAACTCATGATCTTTGCCTCTCGCGGGCAAGTGATCTACCATCTGAGCTACCAAGCAGGACTCACGACCTGTCCTCACAGCCTCAATTCTGCCAGTACCTCGTTAGATGGAGCTTTATCGTGGTGGAGCGATCTCCACTGTTCTGGCCGTTATCGCAGGACACTCTCTCGTAATCTACGTAACACATCGAGATAGAAATGTTTGTTCATTGTTTGTCCTAAAGGAACGAAATCCTTGTGGACAACGTCATTGACATAAAGAATAACATTGTTTTCACATTGTATCGCACCTGAACTGCTTGCTTCGATCATGGTGATGTTTGAGTCTTTCGCTGGGTGGACGCTTGATTGACTCTGGATCGCAGCTGTAGCACTAGCTCTCATCCCCAGTCACAATCCTTTTAAGACAATTTGAATCGTTCTGCACTTCGCTCTTCAAACTGCGGCAAATATTCACGCGGTTTTCTCTTTGGTCATCTTTGAGCAAGTGAGGAACAAATTTTGCTGACACCTGTCTCGTGTGGACATTCTTTGATTCCTCAGAAATTTGGTCAATGGTCCTTCGACGATCTTCGTGAACTGCGCGTTTAATTATGGCAACATTTTCATCATTTGTTCCTCTCAACGACAGCGACATGGCATGTCTTCAGCTGACATGTTGCAACGTTTGGAAAGAGAAGACCATTGTAGACCTGTTTTTTCCCAAAGCAGCAGCATTAAAGGTTAGTCGAAGCATCCCAATAGTCCCGGCTGCTGTTTTCTGAAAATAAATAAACAAATATAATTCACACAGATCCTTTTTCTCCTTCTTGTCGACCATGTCATTAATCGCTGAAGGGTTGAAATAGGAACGCCAACAACAGAACACTGCAAAGAAACCCCTTAATTCGATTTACGCCAGATTACTGGGTGACGTGGAAGACCCTAGACTAATACCAATGCGTAATTACAACGGCCGTAAGTACAACAGTTCGATTCCAGTTTTTTGGGTCATCCCATGTATGCTAGGGCGGTGGCATTATATTGAGATGAGGCTGATTACAATCCTGAAGGTGTAAGAAATTCTCACCATGGGTACATAGCTTGCAAGTGGAGGAGGAGTGAGGCGTAGCGTTCCTTGTCAGAAATGTCGAATTTAAAATCTCTCTATAGTGTCTCATGTCCTGAGGACGTGGCGCACTGTTCGTCTTGAATGAGGGGATTTTAAAACAGGTGCCCTCTCCTTTTCCTGGCACCATTCTAGAGAACCTTGGTGTGTACTGACATCCTGTTTCACAAAACCCTTCTCTCTCATTGCCACCACCACCAACAACAACACATGCACGTTATTCATTATACTTCACATGCGGCACTCATCTCAGTTACCTGCTCTGAAACAGTCACACTCACCTCTCCTGTCAGGCTTGTCTTCAAACTAAGAAGGCTAGTAAGATGGCTTGAGTCACACTATCAAGAAGCAGCATTTCTGCAGCACTTCGCGCTAGACACACAAGCAGCGCAAGCAGCTGCTGCCACAGCTCTGCGTCCATAAACTCCTAGGTCACTAGAGATGAATCAATGAGTCTGATGTAGAAGGGTGCCGAATGAATCCGTGCTGGTCTCATTATTGGAAACTCACCGAATTTGCCTGACGTGTTACAGAAACAATCGGAAACCCAAATCAAGATGGACGGATACCCTAGGAAGTAAGAGAAGCTGAGTCGTAATCCTTGAGAATAAAATTAATGGTATCCAGCTGAACACTTTTAGTTTGTTAAAAAAGTTTTGAGTTACTGTTGCGAAGTTAAAAGAAGTAGAGCATTAGCTTTAGTTAGTTGCAGACAGACTGGGTGATCTACTTAGGTTTGTTGGATCAGTTCTAAAAAAAAAAAAAATAGAGCACAGATTCAAAAGCGAGCAACCTAGAAGAATAAACTGTGCTCCTTTGTTCACTGCTGCTGCAGTGTTTAGTATCCAAATGACTTAAATTATCGGAGGAAGTCAAAACAGCACCAGGTATATTGTGTTACGTTTGGAACAGGGTGTTTACTCCGTAGGAAATCATTACGAAAGTTGCCTTCTTCGTAAGAATTTCTCGGAGAAAATTTTTTTTGCAAGTTTAATGATCGTTTATTATACTGCAAGACGCGTTTAATGGGTCCATGGTCTGCTTTGAAGAAAGATCACATAGATGTAGAAAATAGACTACGGCTGGTAGTCTTAGCTCTCTCGCTTCATTTCTGAGTGCAACACCAAAGAATTTGATGAACAAGTTCTCGAAGTACGAGTCCGCCATCCGCTCTACTGTTGCTTGCTGCATCTGTACGTACTTGGAGATACCGCAAAAAACTTGTTTTTTATGCCGGGAGGAAATGGTCTTTTCATAAATCAGCTAGAAAATATTACCCACGTAATCACTCCCCAAATAGCAGTTCCTCAGAAGAAATTACTTAATATGAGGTTTAATATTCGCTTTAATATCTGCCTACCAAACTTCATGGCACATTAAAACTGTGTGCAGGATGTAGCGGGACGCGAAATTGAAGCGTCACCCATCCACCAGTGTCAGCCCAGTTTGCAGGTGAATATAGGTTTAATTTAGTTTTTTGTTTATGTATTTTTTGTAATATTTGTAATGGTTGTGAATTGTCTAAAGTTTGTATTTATTTGTTATGTTTCATGTACGGAGAGGGCGGCGCAACGAACGGAGACAGCATCTTCGTTGCCGGGACCAGAGAGAAAATTGCTGGCCACTATACGTCGCGGGTCGACAGCCAAAGAGCAACAGAAGATCCTGAAACCGAGTTGTGGCGTCGTGCTTCTAAAAATCGAAAAAATAGGAATTTGTAATGTTTTGTACAACAATGACGTCATAGAAAGTTTAATCTTGTTGTGAATGTTCAGTCCTATCTTGTCAAGGCTCAGGTTCACGTCTATATGTAGGAAGATAATAAACTAGTATATACTACAAAAGTTTAAATACGTGTTCCGAGAATTTATTTATGAAGAATTATGTTAAGTAATTTATTTGACAAGATTATTAATTTTTGACAGCGTTCATCGCGAGTGTGATTCTTGAAAGTTTATTCAATGTGGTTCTAATATTTATTAAAGCAGATCACTTGCATTAATATAATTTCCGGGGAGAAACAAACGACATCTAAATTGAAAAAGTTTGCGCAAACCAATCGGACTGAGTGACGTAATTCTGCGCATGCGGCTCAAATGATGATGTTTTAATTACAGTTTCGTTCAAGAACCATTCAGCGACAATTTAAAAAGAGTTTAAATAATTTTGAAGTGTGTTGTAACCGACGTAGGTGACGAAGTCTGCACATGGTCATATGTCCAAAGAAAATCATTTATACAAAACTTACGTCGTTACACTACAAGGACTGCGCCTAAATATGGTATCCAACACAATGAAGGGACCATTGTTTCCCAAAACCCCGTATCTGTCTGTCGCGCAAACGCGTAAGTTTGAAATGTGGCACAAAGACCCAGAGAGCCTACCTTTGTAATGGGGAAAAAATGTGGCGTCCTGCGACGTCATCCTTAGGCTGCAAGACGCTTCAAGCTGAAAGGTGTCATCGTGCGTGGAGGAAAAGCCAGAACTCATAAGTTTGTGTGACGTGTAAAGTGGGTTAATGATGTTATGTTGGCACCAATTTTCACAATATTTTTGACCAATGCCTACCATGGATGCGTTACACGATGCGAAGGTCCCGCTCGCCCTTTTGTCCACGTTTCACGCCTTCTTTTGCCGCCTCTGCGGTAGAGGTCAGAAAGAGGACACCCAGCGGTTTTCTGATGGGTCGCCACGGGAAGTATTCACACACACTGCCGCTCAGAATTTCAACGAAAAGGCCTCAGCGTGTGGCACAAAGAGCGTCAGTGAAACCACCACTTTCTTTCTAACGTTGATTCCCCACACTTCGCAGTCGGAAACGACTGTTGGCGGTGCCATGAGTTGCAGGAAGACGTTCTTGACAACCGTTGGCGCTGTTGGCACCTCCTGCATGTTTGAACCCTGCTCAATGAACATCACGATGATGCATCACTACTGAAAGTCATCGCATCCCTTTTTAGTGCAGCGCAGACGCTAATTTTGTTCTCGTGTGCAGGGTAGATCCGCTAGAGACCATTCGAAACCACGCGAAGAAATCTGGAAGTGAGGTGAAGCAGAAAAGGATCCTTATGCCGTCTCAGTTCTCCTATTCCAGGCCCTCGTGTGGAGTCTTCAAGGACGAGTACGAATGTGACACATACGTGAACAAAACAGCAAGGGGTCCCCCCTCCCCCTCCACACAGTACAGCAAAACCCTCGATGTCACACGCCCAATTTTATTGGGAATAAAAAGATGTGCCTTCACAGAGAAAAGCTGCAAAGGGCTGCGAGGTAACAATTGGTAGGCAATCACTTTTCACACCTCTGAGGCCAATTTCCTGCCTGCAGGCGTCTAGGAGTATTTCGCAGGTTTTCTTTGTAAACGCTGTTTAAACTGCTGAATAAACATGGGTGCATGCCACCAACGGTGTTGCTGAACTGGGGGGGGGGGGGGGGGGGGGGGAGAGGAGTCTTAGACGGACGCTTTGCTATTTTATTCGCGCATGTGTCGATGTCGCACCCCTCTGTGATCACACTGAAAAAGCAAATCAGAAGGACACTTTGCTGATTCAGATCACATTCAAATTTCATCGAATGGTTTTGAACGGTCCCTAGTGGTTTCATGCTGCACTCCAGAGAAAAACGGGGGAGAACACGTTCAATGGAGCTGCATCCTCGTGATGTCCGTCGAGAAGGGTTAAATGGCACAGCAGATGTTAAGAGCACGAAAGATTGTCAACAATATCTTCCTATTGCTCAAAGCACTACGAAATATCGTTTTCGACGGCAAAATGTCTGAAAATTAACGTCCGAAGGAAAGTGGTGGGTTCACTGACGCTCATTATCCCATCCCCTGAGCCCTTTTCGTTTGGATTTAGAAAAGCGGCGTGTCTGAAATACAGGGTGTCCGAAAAGTCTTTCCCTGATTACATAAATTTATAACTAACGCTAGAAGTAAGATACAAATATGAAACTGGTGTCTAATTGTTTGCAAACTATCAAAATTTTTTCACACATCAGTAAACTTCCACTTCCATTGTTGCCCAAAGACAGTACACGTCGATATGACTTTGCGATCGAAATGCTATCACGTATTGAGGACGATGATGGTTATCTCAGAAGAATTGCCTTTTCCAAGGAAACAACCTTTTTTGTCAGTGGAGTAGTGAATAGCCATAATGTGCGCATTTGGGGTTCACAACCGCCTGGCGAGGTCATGGAGTGCACCAGAGGCAGTCCAAAGGTGAATGTTCGGTGCGCGTTATTGCACGATCGAATTATCGGGCCATTCTTCTTCGCTGAGTCTACCATCACATCTGCAGTGTATCCGGACATGTTGCAACTGTATGCTGTTCCTCAGCTGCTTCAGTATCATCCCGATGTCTTGTTTCAGCAAGACGGTGCACCGCCTCATTGGGGTTTGGACGTCCGTGCCTATCTCGATATGACCTTTCCTGGGCGATGGATTGGTCGTGATGGGCCAACGGTTTGGCCTCCACGCTCTCCTGACATAACCCCATTAGACTTCTTTTTATGGGGTTATGTCAAGGACGAGGTCTACCGAACACGTGTACCAGTTCTTGAAACCCTGCGGCAACGGATAACCACAGTCGTTGAATCGATCCCTCCAGTGATGTTGGCTAATGTGTGGACGGAAATTGAATATCACCTAGATGTGCTGCGTGCTACCAAGGGTGCTCATGCGGAAGTTTACTGATGTGTGAAAAAAATTTTGATAGTTTGTTAACAATTAAACACCAGTTTCATATTTGTATCTTACTTCTAGCCTGAGTTATCAGTTTATGTTATCAGGGAACGACTTTTCGGACACCCTGTATTTTCCTTGGCCGCCCGTAAGAAACCCGCGTGGCTCCAACACTGGGTGTCGCGGTTCTGACCTCCATCGCAGAAGCGGCAAAAGAAGTGGGAAATGTGGTTAACAGATGCCGGAACGACCTGTCTGTTGTGTGACACGTCCCCTGTGGCATTGGGCAGAATTTTGGTGAAATGTCGTGCCAATATGACGTCATTAACTGACTATACACGTCACATGAAATTCTGAGCTCTGGTCTTTTTTCTGTATTGTCGACATTGTCGACATCTTGGTGTTTGAAGGGTCGTTGGGCCAGAGGGTAGCGTCATAGGTCCCCACGCTTTTGACCCATTGCAGAGGCAGATTGTAGGCACCTTTGAGCCGAATTTCAAACTCTTATGTTGGAATGGGAGACAATTATGGAGTTTCCAAAAAGTTAGACCTATACTTGAGTATTGCTCATCAGTGTGGGATCCGTACCAGGTCGGGTTGACAGAGGAGATAGAGAAGATCCAAAGAAGAGCGGCGCGTTTCGTCACAGGGTCATTTGGTAAGCGTTACGGAGATGTTTAGCAAACCCAAATGGTAGACTCTGCAAGAAAGGCGCTCTGCATCGCGGTGTAGCTTGCTGTCCAGGTATCGAAAGGGTGCGTTTCTAAATGAGGTATAAAATATATTACTTCCCCCTACTTTATACCTCCCGAGGAGATCACGAATGTAAAATTAGAGGGATTCGACCGCGCACGGAGGCTTTCCGGCAGTCGTTCTTCCCGCGAACCATACGCGACTGGAACAGGAAAGGGAGGTAATGACAGTGGCACGTAAAGTGCCCTCCGCCACTCACCGTTGGGTGGCTTGCGGAGTATAAATGTAGATGTAATCCTTTAATTATGTTGCGCAGTATATTAAATAATTTCGTGGAGCGACCAGAGGTTCGTTGAAACAGGTAGTTAGTGACACTCCTATTGGGGTACAGGAGTCGTGTGTCCTATATGACGGAACGTGTGTTTTCGTTATATATTTCTAAAGTCGCGCGTTGGTGATTCCATAACACAGGACGCAGATAAAATACCTTCTGCACCACACGAAATGTTTTTAACATTTGATATCAATTATAACTTTTACTCTAATCCAAATTGTGAATATTAAGCTTCATTGCAGAAACTATAGCTAATACGTTATGGACGTTATATTGTATTTATTTCTGTCTGAACATAATATATTGAAATTATAATGTAAATTGATGGGTAAGAGCCAAGAGAAATTTATTTTAATGTGCCGATAGCAAAGACGAAATTTCAATAGCTACTCCGTTGTTTATCTTTGCGGATGGAGAGTCTCTGTCGCACTGCGAGCAGGGAGGAAGCAGAGGTCCTTGAGTGATGAAAGAGTAAAGTATTTGCTGGGCGCTTCCACCGCCATGGCGTGCAGCTACGAGGGGCGTTTGAAAAGTCCGTGCAAGGTCCGATAGGATGCACCACCTGCGCGTATCAAGGTCATGTTTAGTTAGTAGCATGTTTGGAAAGAAAGCACACCAAGTTCCAGCCATAATGGTCTATTTCTTTCTGTTTGGCATTCGTGTGAATCAAGGAAGTAGAGTGATTGTCAGAAAATGGAAGAAGAAGAATTTCGTGTGGTGATTAAACATTACTTAATGAAAGGCAAAACGCGTCAGGGTACTAAAGAGAAGCATGATAAACATTACGGTGACTCTGCACCTTAGATTAGAATTACAAGTGATTTCAAAATTTTGGGTGTGGCTAAATGGGCACAATTGATGCTGAACGTTCTGGACCCCCTGTGGAAGTTACGACTCCAGAAATCATTTATAAAATCCATATTATGGTAATGGATGACGGAAGAGTTAAGGTGTGTGAGATTTCTAGTGCTGTGGGCATCTCGAATGAGCGGGTACATAATATTTAGTACAAACATTTGGACATGAGAAAGCTATCCGCAATATGGGTTCCGCAATTGCTCACACTTGACCAAAAACGGAATCGTCTGAAATGTTGCAAGGATGGTTTGCAGCTCTTCAGGAAAAATCCGCAGGACTTTGAGCGTCGTTTCGTCACTGCGGATGAAACATGGATACATTACTATACTCCTGAGACCAAATAACAATCTAAACAATGGGTTAACAAGGTAGAATCTGCACCAAAAAAGGCGAAGATCAGTCCTTCGGCCGGAAAGGTTATGGCGACTGTCTTTTGGGATTCGCAAGGGATAATCCTCATAGACTATCTGGAAAGGGGTAAAACTATTACAGGTGCATATTATTTATCGTTATTGGACCGTTTGAAAACCGAGCTGCAAGAAAAACGCCGGCGATTAGATCGCAAAAAAGTCATTTTCCATCACGAAATTGCACCAGCACACACCTCAGCAGTTGTGGTCGCAAAATTAATGGACATAGGATTCCAACTCATTTCACATACCCCTATTCTCCAGACAGGATTCTCTCGGACTGCTATTGGTTCCCCAATTTGAAGAAATGACTGGCGGGACAAAGATTTTATTCAAACGAGAAGGTGATTGCAGCAACTATTAGCTATTTTGCCGAGTTGGTTCAAAATGGCTCTGAGCACAATGGGACTTAACTACTGTGGTCATCAATCCCCTAGAACTTAGAACTACTTAAACCTAACTAACCTAAGAACATCACACACATCCATGCCCGAGGCAGAATTCGAACCTGCGACCGTAGCAGTCGCTCGGTTCCGGACTGCGCGCCTAGAACCGCTAGACCACCAGGCCGGCGCCGAGTTGGACAATACCTGTTATTCGGAAGGGATCAACAAATTAGAACAGCGTTGGACGAAGTGTATAAGTCTAAAAGGAGACTGTTGTTGTTGTGGTCTTCAGTCCTGAGACTGGTTTGATGCAGCTCTCCATGCTACTCTATCCTGTGCAAGCTTCTTCATCTCCCAGTACCTACTGCAACCTACATCCTTCTGAATCTGCTTAGTGTATTCATCTCTTGGTCTCCCCCTACGATTTTTACCCTCCACGCTGCCCTCCAATACTAAATTGGTGATCCCTTGATGCCTCAGAATATGTCCTACCAACCGATCTCTTCTTCTGGTCAAGTTGTGCCACAAACTCCTCTTCTCCCCAATCCTATTCAGTACCTCCTCATTAGTTATGTGATCTACCCATCTAATGTTCAGCATTCTTCTGTAGCACCACATTTCGAAAGCTTCTATTCTCTTCTTGTCCAAACTATTTACCGTCCATGTTTCACTTCCATACATAGCTACACTCCATACAAATACTTTCAGAAATGACTTCCTGACACTTAAATCTATATTCGATGTTAACAAATTTCTCTTCTTCAGAAACGCTTTCTTTGCCTTTGCCAGTCTACATTTTATATCCTCTCTACTTCGACCATCATCAGTTATTTTGCTCCCCAAATAGCAAAACTCCTTTACTAATTTAAGTGTCTCATTTCCTAATCTAATTCCCTCAGCATCACCCGACTTAATTCGACTACATTCCATTATCCTCGTTTTGCTTTTGTTGATGTTCATCTTATATCCTCCCTTCCAGACACCATCCATTCCGTTCAACTGCTCTTCCAAGTCCTTTGCTGTCTCCGACAGAATTACAATGTCATCGACGAACCTCAAAGTTGTTATTTCTTCGCCATGGATTTTAATACCTACTCCGAATTTATCTTTTGTTTCCTTTACTGCTTGCTCAATCTACAGATTGAATAACATCGGGGAGAGGCTACAACCCTGTCTTACTCCCTTCCCTACCACTGCTTCCCTTTCATGTCGCTCGACTCTTATAACTGCCATCTGGTTTCTGTACAAATTGTAAATAGCCTTTCGCTCCCTGTATTTTACCCCTGTCACCTTCAGAATTTGAAAGAGAGTATTCCAGTCAACATTGTCAAAAGCTTTCTCTAAGTCTACAAATGCTAGAAACGTAGGTTTGCCTTTCCTTAATCTTTCTTCTAAGATAAGTCGTAAGGTCAGTATTGCCTCACGTGTTCCAGTATTTCTACGGAATCCAAACTGATCTTCCCCGAGGTCGGCTTCTACTAGTTTTTCCATTCGTCTGTAAAGAATTCGTGTTAGTATTTTGCAGCTGTGGCTTATTAAACTGATTGTTCGGTAATTCTCACATCTGTCAACACCTGCTTTCTTTGGGATTGGAATTATTATATTCTTCTTGAAGTCTAAGGGTATTTCGCCTGTTTCATACATCTTGCTCACCAGATGGTAGAGTTTTGTCAGGACTGGCTCTCCCAAGGCCGTCAGTAGTTCCAATGGAATGTTGTCTACTCCGGGGGCCTTGTTTCGACTCAGGTCTTTCAGTGCTCTGTCAAACTCTTCACGCAGTATCGCATCTCCCATTTCATCTTCCTCTACATCCTCTTCCATTTCCATAATATTGTCCTCAAGTACATCGCCCTTGTATAGACCCTCTATATACTCCTTCCACCTTTCTGCTTTCCCTTCTTTGCTTAGAACTGGGTTTCCATCTGTGCTCTTGATGTTCATGCAAGTGGTTCTCTTTTCTCCAAAGCTGTCTTTAATTTTCCTGTAGGCGGTATCTATCTTACCCCTAGTGAGATAAGCCTCTACATCCTTACATTTGTCCTCGAACCATCCCTGCTTAGCCATTTTGCACTTCCTGTCGATATCATTTTTGAGACGTTTGTATTCCTTTTTGCCTGCTTCATTTACTGCATTTTTATATTTTCTCCTTTCATCAATTAAATTCAATATTTCTTCTGTTACCCAAGGATTTCTACTAGCCCTCTTCTTTTTACCTACTTGATCCTCTGCTGCCTTCACTACTTCATCCCTCAAAGCTACCCATTCTTCTTCTACTGTAGTTCTTTCCCCCATTCCTGTCAATTGTTCCCTGATGCTCTCCCTGAAACTCTGTAGAACCTCTGGTTCTTTCAGTTTTTCCAAGTCCCATCTCCTTAAATTCCCACCTTTTTGCAGTTTCTTCAGTTTTAATCTACAGGTCATAACCAACAGATTGTGATCAGAGTCCACATCTGCCCCTGGAAATGTCTTACAATTTAAAATCTGGTTCCTAAATCTCTGTCTTACTATTATATAATCTATCCGATACCTTTTAGTATCTCCTGGGTTCTTCCATGTATACAACCTTCTATCATGATTCTTAAACCAAGTGTTAGCTATGATTAAGTTGTGCTCTATGTCACGAAATAAAAATGATTTACGCCAAACACGTAAGTAGTTTTTAATTTTGCACGGACTTTTCAAACGCCCCTCGTATGGTCGCACCAGCGTATGCGCACCAAATTCGTTAACCCGCGAGAATTGAGAGCACGGTGGGAGTGAACAGGCGGAGGAAGCTGCAGTTCTACTTTCTGTCCCATAACTATCCGTGACTCTGGAGACGACTCGGGGATCTCATCCAGGAGCAGCAACAGCATCAGCAGCAACAGCGGCAGCTCACCATTGTCTTCGGCTACATTCTTCGTCGTCCACACAGGTACAACATAGTAAGACCGTAAAGCGACAGATATAATATTATACAGGCTTTACGCAGTGACATTCCTTCCACAACGAATGACTGTCTTGAGTAATAACCTGGAAAAATTAAAACCTGTAGGACACCTGTTTGTCATTGTAGTGTCGTAAGAATATGAAAATTAATTAATTATTTACTGTCAATTTGTTTGTTTGGTGGTGACAAGTTTCAGTTAAATTTTCTGCCTCAGTGACTGCTCATTCTTGTATTCCATAACAGAGGCTTAACTAATTAGCGATTTTCAGTATTAACTTCATTCACTTAAAGTAACTTTATATTTCGCTGGAAAAACTAATGACTAAAGATACAGCACAAATTAAGAGTGCACACTTCTATTTATCATGTATTTAGCCTAGCGAGTGACCTCCGTTGGCTTGGTAGGTATTTTATTGTTGTTGTTTTAAAAGTAAAATTAGTTGCACATTTGCTTACAGTAAATTCGACTAAATGTTTCATAATCAACCTTCTGTTGCCATGCGGGTGATTATCTTCTTAAATTTCTTAATTTCTTTGCCGTTACCTCTCTTATGATTCTGGAGACTGATTATGTATCGACTTTCGAGCTAATCAGTACTTTTCTGTTATCAGTATTTTTTGTATTAAATACAAGGTGGTGCCCTTTTCCCCACGTGTGGTTCGTGAGCGATTTCACTACATTCCATCCAATTCAAAATTATCATCAGTATTTAGATCAGGTTTAGAACAGGTTCTTCCTGTTGTACACTTTCCTCCTACTAATCGGTATTAGTTTCCTTCTGTGAGAGACCCTTATTCACTGTAAAATTTCATTAGGCATACGCGATCACGATCGACAATATCGCAATCCAATGGGTGGATTAGGAAGGGGGAGGTTACAATCCTTTGTGATCAACCAACACACTCACTGCAATAGGAAGACTTAGAGAATCCGAAGTGTTTTGCCGAGTCAGGCATGGAATTCTGCTTCGGCACTTTCCTATTTTCCTCCGCGAGTGCTGCGTAGTAGTGAGCGTGGAATTGTTCGTTAGACATGGAATTGTTCGTTAGACATACACACACACACGCACACACACACACACACACACACACACACACACACACACACACACACAGACGAGCGCGCGCTCGAGCGTGCGCCTCAGGGAGTGAAGCCGTTAGCTACCAGGAGGCGGTGTTCGATAAATGTGAGGGAGTGAGATAGGATTACTTCCTGCCAATGAATTCGTTTGACTGTGGGCAAATTCGAGAGCGATGTTTTTGTGTGGCTCTTAGCATACTGACTTTAAACTGCATTCCGTTTTTGTTGTTGCTGTGATTATTGAAGAGAGTTCGGGCCAACTGGAGGTAGAATATGAACAGTTGGCGGGCAGGCCTGATATCGGAATCCTCCTGAAAGTATTTGAATTGCTACACGAGTGTGACAGTTCAGATTGCAGTAACGAGAAGTTTAATGAAATCCGGTGGATCAAACCTAGGAAAGCGTCCCTTATTTTGAGAGTATTTCATAGGCGCAGCAGTGCAGAAAATTCATCCGGGTTCGTCAATAAACGTTTACAATTAAGACCTAATTCCTCTCGCGCACCGTACATCGCCGATAGTACCCGATTCTTGATCACAGCCGCACTAGTGACTTCGAGCGACGCCGCGAAAGTTCCGAAACACAGAGGGAAGGATCGTTTGAGTGAGAACAGTTACTCCAAATATTATTCAGAACGTGATTCAAGCAAATACCAAATAAATTAAGGAACATGTGAAACCCTTTTACATTTAACTACTGCCGTACAGAAATGGTGTAACAGGAATAACTTGTGTGAGATTTGATTTTATTGATGTACAGAGTATATATATTGGTTTTATGGATGTACAGAGTATTTACGTGATGTCTTTTCTTTCGGATATGTGAGGAGTCATTGATTTAAATCAACGTGGAAAGTTGAAATTTTTTGCCAGACCCGGATCAAAATCCGGGTCTGCTGCTTACTTGCCAGGTGATCTGACCACTAAGCCATACGGAAACAGTGGTCATTGCAACTCCACAACATACTTTAGCACGCCTCCCATCAGACCCAGATTGTCAACTTGTCTACATACTACTAATGTAGTAGGTGCCCCTTGCCCATTATCCTCATTACTCGTGGCATTTCACCGATTCGCGTAAGAGCTCGAGCCTGTTGTACATTCGCACTCAAGATATCACTGGCCGCCTCCGCTTTGATTATATTTTCTTTTGGACATGTTCGAAAGAACAGACACCATTTTGGTCCAGCAGCCACGATGAATTATTAAAAAAAGGAACTGCAGACAATGGCTGTGAGAAGGCGTTGGCTGAAAGTAATGGGGAAAGTTGAAATATTGTGCTGGTCCATGATTCTAACACATAATTAGAAAGTACACTTGGAGCTTGCGGCCTGCTAGAGAATTTGTGATTAATCTACTACTACTACTGCTGCTGCACCTACTCCCAATAGGCAAATAATGATAAAAGTGACTCGTTAGTCATTGTAGCAAGGGAAGAGAGCAATGGACTACCACAAGGATCGATCTTGTTTCAGCTGCTACTTAACAATTATAGCGTTCACGTAGTGCACTGGTGCATGGAGAAATTGATGACATCTCAATTAATGTTGACAGTCTCACGTTAGATATCTCACCATTGATTTTTGATACGATTTTGGTCAATTGCCGGTCTTGACTGCCAAAGAACAAATGTAAATATAGCCATCTAAAACGGTGGTAGTCCTCTCTAGGCATAGGTCCTATAATATAATTAAAATCCAGATGTGGCCTCTTGCTTTTCCAGTTACACGCATTGTAAGATACCATATTTGAGAAATAATTTTGATGGCAAATTGCTTTGGGCAGCCCTAACAATAAATTCAAATGATTCTTAAATACAATGAGAGCCACTGCAGGCATAAATTGCCTGTGTACAGTTACAAGTCGATAATTAAACACGAGTAGGCTATGGTAGCATCTTCTATGCCCCAGCAAGCCCCAACATTCAAACACACAGAACCACGAGCAAAGCACTGCTTGCATGTACAGGAGCAACGAGCTTCTCACTAACGAACGCCCTGTTATTGAAGGCGTTAGGACTGCCGCTTCACCTGAGGAGAAGGTACTTAGTAGCCATATTTGTACGTAAACAGAGCTAGTTTAAGTGATCAGCAGAGTTATAGAATGTAGACATGTTAGAGCCCACTACTTCACTGGCCGCTACTGGATCAACAAGCGGGCACCTCCTTGTGTTCCCAAGATAGATTCTAACGATACTAGTACTGATGACCAAAAGATAACTGTAACTGCTGAGAAACTACAGTATCGTGAAAATCCGTACCATTCATCTACAGGTTCGCAGACAGCTAAGAATGACACCCTGGTTTATACTAACCGCAAAGAACGCATGAGTAGCATACAGAGTTACTTGTAACTTCTGACACCAACGAAGACAGTGCAAAGGGTGGTCAAAGGGAGGAGGCTGTTTGTGCATAGATCCGAAAACAACGAAATGGGGCTTTTTTAAACATGCTGAGGAATCATCTATCACAACTGCAGAACCGACAGTCGTTTTCAAAACCCTGAAGTTCGCGGTGCAGAATATCATGAGATAATAAGATTGGCATTCCACTTTGATGTGTTTAAAAATCATAAGCTGCAACGCCAAAGTTACTGTTTCATGCATGCTACAGTTAAGCATATTCTCTGATTACGCGACATTGGGACTATGTGGGTAAAGCGGCATTGTGGTATTTTTGGTAACTGACAGATAAACTCTCAAAATATGCTGTAAGAATGAGATGATCCTAGCTATATTTTGACAAAACCCTTCTTGCGATATAATTATGTTGAAGTCTCCACTCTTCTCGTAAATCAGAGATCGAATTCAACACCTCGGTGTATTCCAAATCGATTGCTTCACATGGATAAGATCGCAGTAAATTAATAATTTTGTTTTGTGGTTACTTAATCTTCCTTGCCCCACAAATCCAGTGGTAGACAGTCAGTGTTAATACTTATAGCTACACTTCAACCCCATATATTTGAAGTAAGTAAAATCCGAATTCTTAAAAATTACATTTTATTTAGAAATTAAGAAACAACACGTTTCCTGAATTTCTTCATAAACATGAAAGGTTCTTTAACTCATTGATTACATCATCCTTCGTTTATGAGTATCATTGGTTCTGCTGATTGTGCACTGTTTGATGAATATCAGGGGCCAGGGATGGATGAGAAATAGAAGTTTTGGTCCGGAAGATGATGTAAGCATATCCAGGAGAGCCATGAAAAGGAAGTGGGATAGAAAACGTGGGTCAGTGGACCTTGAACAAAGCTGCTGGAAAGAGAATGACTGGAATGGGGAGAATAGCATGCTTAACGTGGAAAACACGGAAGAGTATTCTATTAAAGCAGGAAATATGCTCATATCTCATGTTGCGGTTAGGGGAAGTAATTCTAGTAGTAGCTGCAATTGGTGTCAGTTTTGCTGGAAGTGTTATGTGTTTGGAGGTATTCACTTTGGGAGAGGATAGGAAGGTAGTTAATAAGCTGATAGAGAAATCGTCTGAGGAAGCAAATGCGACTGTGCAAAACTATGCAGAGTGTACTGAGGATCTGAAAGGAGTGTATAACTTACGCTCACTGGAAATCCAGGCATCAGTAACATAAAAGGCGGTATGTGCGCAAAAGGCTTTGAAACTGTGGAAGGTGGCAAAACGATGCAGTCCCCATGTTTGCCTTGTTTGTAGTTTCAGTTTATTGTGAGGTTTCCAATGTACGTTACGTGGGGTGGGTTTCCAAGTTAGTATGTAGTATACATCCGAGACATTCTTATCTGCTGGACAGGGGAGAAGAGGTCATAGGTTAGAAGTTGTTATTACATACAGCCGAAAACAATGAAACACGATAGCTGTAAACGGGAAAACTACAGTTCTGTGGACGGTGGGGGCCGACAAGATGTGGATGCCTATGCGGGTCAGCTATATAAAGGATATATGGAATGGAGAGAAGAGATATCTTGCAGTAAGGCGGAATATACGGGAATAGGTACTGTTTGTTTTTAAACAAGATGGGCGACTGGATCGTAACGGTGAAAAGAGGCGAGCATTGTTTACTGGGGGTAAGTATACCAGTAGTCTGAAACGAGTAATTGGGTTCTCATAACGAGCAGAAGACACAGTGACGGTAGATTCATGCGTATTGAGTTTCTGGGATAGCAGATCTTAAGGCAATGAAGTTGGTATAGCTACAACTTAGGTCAGTAACGATGAATATGGTTCTGCGTCGATGTTTCTGGATGGATACTAGTACGTTACATTCGGAGTCCATGTGGAATATTGTAGTCAGGCTGATGGGTTTCGAGGAGGAAATGTCTAGTGCAGTTTTGTTGGGGCTACGAAAGGGAAGAAAGCTGGAGGTATCCGCAACTCAAGGTAGTATCATTTGGAAAGGATTACGCTGTGGAAGGTGGTAAGAGTTTGTCGAAAGGAGCGTGTACATTCTTTCGGATTACAAAGAGTAATGGATTTGTGACTGGAAGAAGTGATTTGTGTTTGTGAAGTACTTTTTGATGTATTGTACTGTGATTGACGTATTATGTTCCGTTTTGTTATCTGGAAACTTTGAGCAAGGGGCTAAAACTGACATGTCAGGAGGTTCATAGATTATGGGAAGTAAGGAGTAATCAAAGTGGGGTGGTCGTGGGTTGTAAATATATCTCAATCTTAGGAGATGAAATTATTTTCCAAGATTAGACTGTCCAATGAAGGTTGAGTATATAGCGGAATTAGACTCTACAATTGTTGGGAGTTGGGCGACGGAAGGCCGTCGAGCTATTAGGAGTTTGTGGTAATTGTAATGTAGAAGCTCGTGCATATATGGCATCAATCTTGAAGATTATTACTATTTAAAAAATTTGTTATATGCTCTGTATTTGTTGCTGGCTTGATCGCGAGAATGCAGGAATGGGTAATATAATACATGGTCTTTGTATAGCGGCAGAGAAGCGCTTGACTAGGGAAAGGAGCGGCGAAGATAGTTGGGTTTCGCTGGTAACTGGTAATATAATAGGAAAGGTATACTGTTATGATAGAGGAAGTCAAGTAGTTTGGGAGGATGTCAGGATTTAAGAGTTGTGCAGGTAAGGGTTCACATCTGTAATGGGAGTGTGAGGATTATTTGATGAGAATGGGTATTGCAAATGGCTTGTGGAATGACATGAATGATTTTCATGTGACCAACAGCAAGTCGGTCTCCTGCTATAAGAAAGAAGGGTGTCAGATCAGAGTGTGACATAATGGAAAGTTAAAACAATATGACATCGCTGAAAAAGGGTCTCACTGACATGGTGTAGCGGGAGGGTATACGAATTAAGATTTTTTTTTTAACAAGAAGGGAATATATATTGTGGAAAAGGAAATTGCTCTGAAGTCACACCGCGGTAATACTAATCGGAGTTGGCCACGATTTATGTGGATTGGAGGCATTTAAAACAAACTTGCGAGGTGGTTGAAATCGCAACAAACTTGGTTGCAGTGAGCTGGTGTGGGAACTGAGATTAAGTTCAAAATGGGAAGAAAAAGATATTCCTTGATTCATTAGACATTTTAAATCCTTCAGAATAATACTTTTATCAGTTGTGTGTGGGGAATAGTAGTTAGCCTGAACAGTAGTGTATACAGGCCTGATTGGTAAGGAGTTTGGTTTCTTTAATAATTAATTACTTTGGGGGGGGGCACATAAATAGCTGTTTGTGAGGCATTTGGGCAAGTAGGGAACAGAAGCACAACTTACGATGCCCATCATCAATAAAAATTTTTGAACATGGGTGTAGATTTTTGATGCTTACACCACGGCAGTATTATTCTTGTACAGAAGGGATAGTAAAATATTTTACTAATCAAGCCACCTATACATCATGAGTCAAAAATGATTTTACAACTTTGGAATGATACAGAAATTTATCGAGATGAGCTACAGAATCGATAGATGTATCATTTTGTAGCAATCTGGCTCAAGTTTGATTCACGTAGTGCTTCAGTACCACATTCCTCCTCCACCACCACAAGCGCCAGCGTAGTGCGCTGTCAAAATTGATGCTTTCACTGCTGCGGAGCGTGCTCGCCGTGTGTTTTGGTTTCATGAAACGAACTCTCCAACAACTGTTAAGCGTAAATTTCGGACCGAAAACGCTAAAGAACCCCCAAGCAGTCCCATAGTTAATACGTTTTCTGCTATTACCAAATTGAAAGTGTATGCCCTTCCTTCTTCATGGAGGAAAATGTCACTGATGTGAATTAGGAAACGCTTGAAAACATTTTTTATTACCCAGACCGATCAAGAGGACCTAGTTGGGGTGGTTTACAACCAGCAGTACGGTGCACCACCTCATTTCCTCACAGAAATTCGAGATTTCCTCGATAATCTGTTCCTAGGTCAGTAGATTGGACGTGAGGGGTCAATCGCGTTCCCACCTTACTATCCACACCATTGGATATCTTTCTGTGGAGTTTCGTTGAAGACCGTGGGCATATCCCACCGCTACCAAGAAGTTCAGCCGACATGAAAAATCGAATCTATGCTGCCACTGCACAAACTACACTAGATTAGCGGCGACGGGTGAGGGAAGAAACTGGTTACCAGTGTGATAAAATGTTCCCGGGTTTCCAATTGTGTCAATTGCTTAAAACTACAGAAGCTTTCGGCCGAGCACTCCTTGGCCATTGTCAAGTGGTATGACAATGGTCAAGGAGTGCTTGGCCGAAAGCTCGTGTAGTTTTAAGAAATTGACGCGGTTGGAAACCCGAGAACATTTTATTCAATGTTATTGCCGCGAGGCTCTGCATTCATACATTACCAGTGTGATGTTTGTCTCACCGTAAATTGTAGTCACAATGAATCGAAATAACACGTGACACTTTTATGTGAAACTTGAGCTTGATTGCTACAAAAAGAAACAGCTACCGATTCAATAAGTTGTATCAATAAATATTTATTGCGTTCCAAAGTTGTAAAGTCCTTTTTGACTCCAGATGGATTTTCATAATTACTGATATACACGTCCAGAGAAAGCTTGTTTTCGACACTGATTGTTTGTGGTGTCTAGAAGAGAAGACGTGCTTTATCCTAGGAAAACATGGCAGCGTCACCGACCTTCAGCACCATGGAGTCCGCCCCCGGTAGCTGCGCGGTCAGCGCGACAGAATGTCAATCCTGAGGGCTCGAGTTCGATTCCCGGCTGGGTCGGAGATTTTCTCCGCTTAGGGACTGGGTGTTGTGTTGTCCTAATCATCATCATTTCATCCCCATCGACGCGCGCGTCGCCGAAGCGGCGTCAAATCGGAAGACTTACGCCCGGCGAACGGTCTAGCAGAAGGGAGGCTCTAGTCACACGACGTTATTATTATAGCACCATCGAGATCCTCCGGGTTCTTCAGCCGGCACAGACGCAGCTCGGGTGTCAAGCTGGTGTTCCTGGTAGAACTGCTCAAGTTGCGACAGGGGCGTCAGCTGTGGCTGCACGATGACTTGGATGTGGTTGGCGCGCTGGCAACTGCTGACAGACGCCGCTCACGGTCAGCAGCAACAGGCAGCGAGGGGCAGCCACAGCACTGCCAAGCCACGGCAGTGTCTGCGTTCTCTTGATAGTCGAGGATCACGTGCTAATTTATGAAGCGAGGTTCTATTTTCCTACAAACATCACACTGCAGCCTAATGTAAATGGTAGTATGGATGTTGCCTAATCCCCCCCCCTCCACCCCCCCCCCCCCCCCCACCAGTTTATTAGCGTTTCTTCCATGGATCTCCCATCTCCCTTTACAGCTCATTCATTCACTTTGAGTTTTGCGGTACTGAATTCTGACTGGAAATGGAAGAAAAGGTCCCATCAACATGTGTTAGGAAGTGGATGGTGTGCGTGCAATGATAACAAATCGTCCCGGAACACAGTACAGAGCTGCATCACATCTACGTCACAACAGATGTTCAAAGTGACGTCCGTGGGATGAAAGGCATGCGTTGCTTCATCAGTAAAGATGAATGATGACAGATATGTCATAAATGTGATAGCCTGTTGAAAAAACCATCGACAAAATCCTTCCTGTAGAAGGCAACCCGCTCATAATCCTTGCACTCGTTGTAGATGACAAGGGTCGTAGCAGTTCTCATGCAGCGTACACACAATTGCACTTTGGCTACCGCCATGTTGGAGGGCCATTTGCCTGAAGCTTGTTCTAGGGTTCATCTCAATATCCTGTAGTACCCAGTTCTTCAAATATGGTGCACACACAGTCCACCGTCTCCTTGCACGTTCGTCTGTCTGAAAGATCCCATGGTCATACAAACGCCCAAATAAAGGCTACAAGTGTTGTGTGATGTGCTTGGTGTCTGTCAGGATACTTGTTTTGCTATAGCTGTGATGCCGCTCGACCATTCTCATCTGCTTTGTCATACACAAACGCCATCTCGGTCTGTTCCCGACAATGAATACCGGAACATTCTGCTGCTTGCAGTCCGTTGCGTCAATCACACAGATTGGAGCACACATGGAACAAACGTCACGTGATTAGAGGAACTGTCAGTGGTCAGCACCATCTAACGTGGCGACGATGCGTTTTCGTACAGTTGCTAATTTTTTAATATATTTTTTATATGTAGTACCTTTTTTCCTTCTTTTCCAGCCAGGAATCCACCCCTGCTGCTAGTCGGTTTCATTAACGTTCACTATATATATATATATATATATATATATATATATATATATATATATATATATGTGTGTGTGTGTGTGTGTGTGTGAGTGTGTGTGTGTTTGTGTGTGTGTGTGTGCAAGTTTACCCAAGATCATGTTCAAAGTAATATCCATGAAGACGAAGACAGCGACGTGCTCGACTTCTTACCGATCTGAGAATGTTGCAGGCTCCATTCATCTCCATCTGCACAGCTACTTTCAATTCGCTGGTGCATTTTGTGTTACATTTTCAATTGCAACACCATACATGAACTCCTTGAGACGGCCCCACTCATTGGGATAAACAACTTTGAGATACTCTCTTACTTCTGACTGAAATTTGCAGCAGGCCGGAGTGGCCGTGAGGTTCTAGGCGCTACAGTCTGGAGCCGAGCGACCGCTACGGTCGCAGGTTCGAATCCTGCCTCGGGCATGGATGTTTGTGATGTCCTTAGGTTAGTTAGGTTTAATTAGTTCCAAGTTCTAGGTGACTGATGACCTCAGAAGTTAAGTCGCATAGTACTCAGGGCCATTTGAGCGTCATGACTGGGAAATATAATAGTTTCAGACAAACGTTTATTTAACGTTTTACTCTCACTTTGATCAATACACTATACCTGTGAAATGTGTTCATTTACTCATTTACTATTTAATAATTTAACATTTTAACTTTATGCTGATCGATACAATACACACACACGAAATATGTACAGCTACTTTTGAACCTGTTTTTACATCTACATGGATCCTCTGCAAATCACATTTACGTGCATGGCAGAGGGTTCATTGAACCACCTTCACAATTCTCTACTATTCCAATATCGTATAGCGCGCGGAATGAACGAAAGCCTATACCTTTCCGTGCGAACTCTGATTTCCCGTATTTTATCATGCTGATCGTTTCGCCCAATGTATATCGGCGTGAGCAAAATATTTTCGCATTCATAGGAGAAAGTTGGTGATTGAAATTTCGTGAGAAGATTCTGCTGCAACGAAAAACGCCTTTGTTTTTAATGATGTCTACCCCAAATCCTGTATCATTTCAGTGACACTCTCTCCCCTATTTCGCGATAATACAAAATATGCTGCCCTTCTTTGAGCTTTTTCGAAATATCCCGTCAATCCTATCTGGTAAGGATCCCACACCGCGCAACAGTATTCTGAAAGAGGATGGACAAGCTTAGTGTAGCCAGTCTCTTTAGTAGATCTGTACACATTTTCTAAGTGTCCGGCCCATAAAACGCAGTCTTTGGTTAGCCTTCCCCTCAACATTTTCTAAGTGTTCCTTCCAATTTAAGTTGTTCGTAATTGTAATTCCTACGTATTTAGTTGAATTTACGACCTTTAGATTTGAGTGATTTATCGTGTAACCGAAGTATAACGGCTTCCTTTTAGCTCTCATGAGGATGACCTACCACTTTTCGTTATTTAGGTTTGATTGCCAATTTTCGCACCACACAGATATATTTTCGAAATCGTTTTGCAATTTGCTATGATCCACTGATGACTTTACTTATCGGTATACGTCAGCGTCATCTGCAAACAACCTAAGACTGCTGCTCAGATTGTCTCCCAAATTGTTTATGTACATAAGGAACAACAAAGGGCCTACAGAACTAGCTTGGGAAACGTCAGAAATCACTTCAGTTTTACTCGATCATTTGTTGTCAATTATTACGAACTGTGACCTCTCTGAGAGGAAATCACGAATCCAGTCACATAGTTGAGACGATATTCCATAAGCACGCAATTTCACTACAAGCCGCTTGTGTGGTACAATGTCAAAAGCCTTCCGGAAATCCAGCAATACAGAATTGATCTGAAATACCTTGTCAATAGCACTCAACACTTCATGTGAATAAAGAGCTAGTTGTGTTTCGCAGGAACGATGTTTTCTAAACCCATGTTGACTGTGTGTCAATAGACCGTTTTCTTTGAGGTAATTCATAATGTTCGAACACAATATGTTCTAAAATCCTGCTGCATATCGACGTTAACGATATGGGTCTGTAATTTAGTGGATTACTTCTACTACTTTTCTTGAATATGTGTGTGACCTGTGCAACTTTCAAGTGTTTGGATATGGATCTTTCGTCGAGCGAACGGTTGTAAGTAACTGTTAAGTATGGAACTATAGCATCAGCATACTCTGAAAAGAGCCTAACTGGAATACAGTCTGGACCAGAATACTTGCTTTTACTAAGTGATTTAAGTTGCTTCACTACTCCGAGGATATCTACTTCTACCTTACACATGTTGGCAGCTGTTCTTGATTCGAATACTCGAATATTTACTTCGTCTTCTTTGGTGAAGGACTTTCTGAACGCTATGCTTAGAAACTCTGCTTTGGCAGCACTGTCTTCGACAGTATCTCCACTGCTTTCGAACTGAGTAGGCAATGACCGTTTCTTGCCGGTAACATACTTCGCATACGACCAGAATCTCTTTGGATTTTTTGCCAGGTTTCGAGACGAAGTTTCATTGTGGAAACTATTATAGGCATTTCGCATTGAAGTCAGCGCTAAATTTCGAGCTTCTGTAAAAGATCGCCAATCTTGGAGCTTTTGCGTCTGTTTTAATTTGGCATGTTTGCTTAGTTGTTTCTGCAACAGTGTTCTGACCCGTTTCGAGTACCAAGGATGGTCAGCTCCGTCATTTGTTAATTCATTTGGCATAACTGTCTCAATTGCTGCCGATACTATTTCTTCGAATTCAAGCCACATCAGGTCTACATTTACATTGTTAATTTGAAGGGTTTGGGATTGTCTCTCAGGAATGCGTCAAGTGAATTTTTATCTGATATTTTGAAAAGATGTATTTTTCGTTTAATTTTAGAGGATTTGGAGATTATAGTATTCAATCATTCTACGACAACCCTGTGTTCACTAATCCCTGTATTCGTTTTGATGCTCGTTACTAACTCAGGATTATTTGTTACTAAGAACGCCAAGCGTGTTTTCACAACCGTTTACTATTGTCTTGGGCTCATGATCTAACTGCTCGAAATAATTTTCATATAATGCGTTTAGGACAATTTCAGATAATTTTTATGCGTACCTCCGAAATTAAATACGTATTTTTGCCAAAATATAGAGCGTAAATTAAAGTCACCACTAACTATAATTGTATGAGTCAGGTAAGTATTTGAAATCAAACCGAACTTTCCTTTGTAGCTTACAGCAATTGTATCATCTGAGTTAAGAGGTCGGTAAAAGGATATATTTATCATTTTATCCCTGTTGGCAAGGATGACCTCTGCCCATACTAACTCAAAGGAACTATCTACTTCAACTCAGCGACAAGTTAAACAGCAACAAACACGCCACCGCCAATCGTGTTTAGACTATCCTTTCGGAACACCGTCAGGTTCTTCGTAAAAATTTCGGCTGAACTTACTTCCGGCTTTAGCCAGATTTCATTGCCTACAACGATTTGAGCATCAATGTTTTCTACGAGCGCTTCGAGCTCTGGTACTTCCCCAACAGAGCTACGAAAATTTACATCTGTTATACCAATGTTTCCTGTATTTGCGTTCTTCCTGTGTTCGGCCTGCACCCTTTGTGATTGATACACTTTTGTGCTTTCCTGAGATCCTCTAACCTAAAAAACCGCCCAGTCCACTCAAAACGGCTCCTACTACCCATGTAGCAGCCTCCTGCTTACAGTGGACATATGACCTATTCAGCGGAACTCGAAACACAACCATCCTACGGTGCAAGTCGAGAAATCTGCAGCCTACACCGTCGCAGAACCGTCTGAGCCTCTGATTCAGGCCCTCCACTCGGCTCTCTACCAAGGGTCCACAATAGGTCCTGTCGACTACGCTGCAAATGTTTAGCTCTGCTTTCACCTCACAAGCAAGAATGGCAGACTTTACCAGTTCTTTGAGCCGCTCGAAACCAGAGAGAATCTCGTCCGATCCAAAGTGACGCACATCACTGGTACTGACATGAGCCACCACCTGCATCTGTCCCCACCCTGTGTTCTTCATCGCATCCGGAAGGACCCATTCCACGTCTGGAATGACTCCACCCGGTATGCACATTGGCTTTCTTCCCCTTCTTGACTTTCAAGTCCCTAATGGGCCCAATAACGCGCCTAACGTTGGAGCTCCCAACGATCAATAAACCCACCCTCTGTAACTGCCCGGATCTTGCAGACTAAATGGTTTCCTCTGAAACAGGACGGGCGACTGCATCTGGCTGAGCGACAGCCTATACATTCAGGGTGTCTCATTTATCTTGACCACCCTAAATAACTGTTTGTCCAGATGCAGACTAGAAAATGTTTCAAGCAAATGTTCTTTAGCCGTCAGCATGATTACCTTCGTTGTAGTTTTGTTTTTTCAAAGATATGAACAACGGTATGACTTTTTTAAATGGCACCTGTATTTTTTATTCGGTAATTCATTTCCTCTCCTGAAGACCTATCCAAAAATTTATCACAGTGTACCATTCACTGAAACACAACGTTATTAATTACGTAACACAACACTAACGTTGACGCTCCCAGCGCTTAGTGCAGGTACTAGGTATAATGGAACACATCCACGTGCTGATAGAGGACAAATGTAAACGTAAGTAGAAAGCACACCCGTCATTCCGTCAACAATCCTGAGGTGAAGAGTTGTATGAGTAGAATGTACACCAACGAAGAGAAGGTAGAAATGCTACTCATCTATGTCGAATGTAAGTTAGCAGAACAATATAGCAATACTGTTTTCTTATGTACGGGTACATTTAGTACAGTACAGTTAGTACAGTAGTTTAGTCCTTTTAAATACTGTTGCGTAGAGTAGGCATACAGTAAAGGCTGTCCTTCCTACAAAGTGCATTGACACAACGTTTCTTTCATTGTTGTTGTTGAAGGTAGGCGAAATGCTACGCAGGCAGCGGAACTGTACAGAGAGCGTTATCCTGACAAGAACGCACCTTCTCGACTGCTGTTTTCTCGTCTTGTTGCGACGCTTCAAGAAAGGTAAGTTTCAACCCACCACAACGCTATCGTTGTAGCACTCGCACAGACGAAGCTGCCGAAGTTACTGTTCTCGCTTCCTTTGCTATGAATCCACATATGAGCAGACAACAGCTTGAACACGAGATTGGCATTCCTAAAACCAGTGTACATCGTATTCTTACATGTCACCGGTTCTATCCTTACCATGTACGCCTACATCAAGAATTGCATGGGAATGATTTCCAGAATCGTGTACAGTTGTGTCAGTGGGCACAGCAGCAAATCCTCGCCAACCCGAACTTCTTCTCCGATGTTCTATTTACCGATGAATGTTCCTTCTCAAACAAAGGACAGGTAAATACAGGAACATGCATTATTGGTCCAGCGATAACCTACAATGGCTTAGACAGGTGAAACATCAGCGTCTTGGGAGAGCTAAGGCCTGGTGTGGGCTGCTTGGTACTACAATTATTAGCCCTAATTTCATCAATGGTAGTCTAAACGGCGCAGCGTATGCCACCTTCCTTAGTCTAATTCTTCCTCCTCTTCTGGATGAACTGCCGCTAAGAACTAGAAAGCTTATGTGGTACCAACACGATGGATGTCCAGCACATAATGCCTTGCGTGCACGTCTTGTTCTGAACCGAAGGTATCCTGCCAGATGGATTGGTCGAGGAGGAACAGTTACTTGGCCTGCTAGGTCTCCTCATTGAAATCCTCTGTAGTTTGTTCTTTGGGGACTCATTAAAGACGTTGTCTGTCGCAATAATCCAACGACTCCAGGGAACTTGCAGGAACGTATGGTGCTTGCTTCTATTTCTCTTCAGCAGGCAGCACTGGAAGCAGTAAATAATTCTTTCATTCAACGAGTGCATCAGTGTATCGGTGTCCAGGGTCACCACTTTGAGCACCTTTGAATGTTCTTCTCCAGCATAATGGTATAGGAGACTCAAAGTCAATTATGTGTTGTGGTTTTACTTGGTTTTCATTTGTTTTCTGACAACTCGAGCAAGTGGGTGAGTTCGTGATCCCGGGCTCAAAGTCAAAGTTGTGTTATGTAATTAATAATGTTGTGTTTCAGTGAATGGTACACTGTGATACATTTCTGAATAGGTCTTTAGGAGAGAAAATGAATTACCAAATAAAAATTACAGGGTGCCATTTAAAAAAGTCATACCGCTGTTCATATCTTTGTAAAAAACAAAGCTACAACGAAGGCAATCATGCTGATTGATGTCCCTGTGACGGCGGAAGAATATTTTTTTGAAAAATTTTGTAATTTGCATGTGGACAAACAGTTATTTACGGTGGTCAAGATAAATGGGACACCCTGTATATTACAAGGTGATTCACGAAGATATGCAAATATTTTAATATGTTATTCTATAAGTAAAACTAAAGAAAATAGTTCATATAAACATAGGTCCGCAAATGTTTAGTTACGGAGTTTTTTCCATAACAGCAGCTGGTATTTGGTTAAAGGGTCTCAATGATTTTAATTTATCCTGCTCTTTTGGAATTCACTCAACGCTCTGACAAACCACTGCAGCAGCCTCAATCCTGTCGAAGTCTTCACTACACTTCATCTTCAACACTAATTCCTCACTTTAAGACTGATTTTCTTTATACGTCCTATATAGTTTTGTTATTCCTCTCTCCCACTGCGTCGGAAATAAGATGTTTAACATATTTCCGAAATTTTTTGTGGTCCTGTTTTCTACGTATGTTGACCTTTTCTTCTTTTTCGTTAGTACTACGTTATATAACGTAATTTCCAAATTATCATACAACGATTTCAATATTTTATGCAGAAAAAAAACCTCTCGGGGAAGATTAGGTTACTTCTGTTCGTATGATGAAAGCTACCCACTTTCTGATTTCTTTCCACATCTCCTGATCTCTTGAACTATTCAAACGATGATGCAATGTGTCGCCACGGTTGCACTTAATACACTTCTTTGTATCACTTACACCAACTGACTTTATCGTTCACTTCTTGCTGGTTTCCACACCATCAATAAAAGTGAAAAAGAATGTTATTCCATCGGGATGCGTTTTAAAATATTTTATTTGCATTACTAGTTTCGGACGCTCTCCATTCTCAAGTGCATCATAACACATACAGTAAAACAAGAGAACATACATGGTATAAGTAGTTATATCCTGTTCATGAATCATGTCTTGACAGTTGAGCTAAAAGTTTTTGCATCGGTGCCTGTGTGCAATATTGACTTGTGTATATAAATATCCATTTCCCCCACACAGCTGTTCGTATAAGACCGAGATATATTCTGAGATCGCATTGAAAGTACAGTAAGATTCTTGTATTTTTATTCTCTGACTTACAATTTCCCCAAGCAGTTGGGTTGGGTTGTTTGGGGAAGGAGATGAGACAGCGAGGTCATCGGTCTCATCGGATTAGGGGAAGATGGGGAAGGAAGTTGGCCGTGCCCTTTCAAAGGAACCATCCCGGCATTTGCCTGGAGCGGTTTAGGGAAATCACGGAAAACCTAAATCAGGATGGCAGGACGCGGGATTGAACTGTCGTCCTCCCGAATGCGAGTCCAGTGTCTAACCACTGCGCCGCCTCGCTCGGTCCCCAAGCAGTCACGCACATGTGAGTGTTACATGAACGGTATATATAATGTGATTTTTAGTAAACATTATGTTTCTTTCGTGTTTCTAGCTAGATGTGACATTTTAAAAAGTAGTACTCACATTTTTCTAGAAAGCACTTTGCTTTTAATGTACTTTATGACCATTGACAACTGCTCTGTGGGCAAATATGCATGCCACGCAATTTTTTAACGAACTGACTAAGATGTTTCCCCATCGATTACTATAGATAACTAGTATGCTAATGTAATGCTACATTCAATATAATTGCATAAACTTCACGTTTTTGCTCTCCTTTGTATTGTGGTGTGTCTTTCTGTTTATTTAGATTCACCTGAGAAACTAGAAGTGCAGATACACTAATCAATCACAACATTATGACCACCTACCTAATAGCCAGTACGTCCACCTTTCGCACGGATAACAGAGGGCCAGGCGGGATGGCCGAGCGGTTCTAGGCGCTTCAGTTTGGAACCGCGTGACCGCTACGGTCGCAGGTTCGAATCCTGCCTCGGGCATGGACGTGTGTGATGTTCTTAGGTGAGTTAGGTTTAAGTGGTTCTAAGTTCTAGGGGACTGATGACCTCAGAAGTTAAGTCCCACAGTGCCCAGACCATGCAGTGCTCTGCCACTGCGCCAGTGTCCAGTCCAATGGTCGAGTGCCCATTCTAGTCTTAGTGACCGATGTCATGGCACATGCTTGGGTCGTCGGCTGCAGAGGCCCATCATTAGTAGAGTTCGGTGCACTGTGTTCAGATACACGCTATTTGGAAAATTTTTACAAATTTGAAGAGGGTATTTCATCAAAAACATTGTGATTACCTTAAGTATAATTATGTCGGTGAGACCAAGACACCTGTGATTAGTTTTTAAGATTTACCTCTGAGTTGCTACTTTAAAAATGCCTTCTTGTCAAATATATATGCAAACAGTGCTCATATATTTTTTTGTCTTGTACCCTACAGGCAGTCTAAATTTTCCCTATGTATATAGCCTTCCTTGGATTGTACTTCACATTTTATTATTTTCACTTTTCGTATGATGTTCAGATCTCTTAAGTGGTCGGCAGTAAGACCCCTCTATCTCACTACAGTTCTTCAATTCGTAATTATTGCCTAAATGGATCTTTCTAAATGTTACATATAATGACATGCGATGTTCGACACGATTTACTCACTACATATGTGGGTTTTCGTGCACTTTGATGTTGAGAAATGAACTTTTCGCCTCATTTGCCTTCTGACCTGTGGTCTTTCAATAAAGCTGTACATTTTCGGCTAGGTTCTGTAAATTTTCACTATTTCTGATTATAACACTTATGTCATCAGCATACGCACTGTCGTTATGTGGTGTTAACCGAAGATCGGAGTACCTAAATGAGGTTGGTACCTCACACCAAAACTGCAGAAGAGTTTAGTTGCTACACGGTACAATGCTAAATGAGAAACTCGAGCGTGACCACAACTCCCAAGCTTCTCCACGTCGCTGCAACGACTCATCTACTTACTACTGAGCAGAGGAAAGCTCACCACAGTTCGAAGTCAACGATCAAGATGACATAATCGTCTTAGATAGGCCACCAGTGTGGTAAGTGTCTTGGGCACAACATTAGTGAGAACATTGTATCAGTTACTCTTCAAGTGAAGAGTCTGTGAATTTCTCTGTATCAAGTGATACTTAAACATTCATTCATATGTATATGGTAATAAAGTGAACCAATATTTCACTTCTTGTAGTTCCACTCGAACTCCATGTTTGAGCCGCCAAATAAATGCCCCTAACCGAAACTGGTCAGTTTCATTCACAGCATATTGAACGCCAGCTGCTCAGTGTTCAGCAACTACTCTCCAGGTAGCACCGCAATGGGTTACTGCACGTAAATTTCACCTATACCATAGTCAAGAAGAAGAATAGTTGAAATATTGGGCGAAAACTGAGACCCATTTTGCCTATTGCGGTGTAGTGTAACGACGTATTAGTTTTCGTTTGATATATGTATGACCAT
This sequence comes from Schistocerca piceifrons, assembly GCF_021461385.2. Classification (NCBI taxonomy): domain Eukaryota; kingdom Metazoa; phylum Arthropoda; class Insecta; order Orthoptera; family Acrididae; genus Schistocerca; species Schistocerca piceifrons. Next base: position 516,278,083 of record NC_060143.1, read on the forward strand.
GTGCAGACTTCGTCACCTACGTCAGTTACAACCCACTTCAAAAATGATTCATATTCTTTTTAAATTGTCATAGAATGGTTCTTGAACGAAACTGTAAAACATCAGTTGAGTCGTGTGCAAAGAATTACATCACTTGGGCCAATTGGTTTTTGTAACCTTTTCGAATTTAAAGTTCGTTTGTTTCTCCTCAGAAAATTATATCGACACACGTTATCTTGATCTAATCGATATCAGAATCACACATTAAATAACCTTTTTAGATTCAAAGTTTCGGCCAACGCTGTCTGAATCAATAATCTTGTCAAATATATTATTAATCCGTTCACATAACTCTTCATAAATAAATCTTCAAGACACGTGTTTCAACTTTAGTAGCATACACTATTTTATTAGCTTCCTACACATACAGATGTGAACTTGAGCGTTGACAGACAGTGACTAACATTTCAATAAGATTAAGATCTATATGATGTCATTGTTGTACAAAAAGAGTATAAAACTTCATTTTTAATTTTTTAGAAGCACGACGCAACAACTCGGTTCCAGGATCTTCTGTTGCTCCTTGGCTGTCGACCCGCGACGTATAGCGGCCAGCAATTTCCTCCCTGGTCGCGGCAACGAAGATGCTGTGCCCGTTCGTTGCGCCGCCCTCTCCGTACATGAAACACATAAAAAAATACAAACTTTTAGATAATTCACATTTATTGCAAATAATAAGAAAACACATAAACAAACTAAATTAAACTTATAGTCACCTGCAAACTGAGCTGACTTTGGTGGATGGGTGACGCTTAATTTCGTCCCACTACACTATCAGCATAACAGGTACGGAGCACAACGCTTTCCTTTTATCGAAAGTTGGCGTAAACGTCTACCACCCGTATGTAAAAGTGTTTGCAGATACTAGTCCCAAATCAGTCAAGTACGACAGCATTTTTGTAATTCTGGATGATCATTATGATAGTCAGATCCTTTCGCAGCAGCCAGGTTTTTCGTTTCAAGCAGCAGCCAGCAATAACACTGAAACAGTGATTCCTTAATTCAGAAGGTGAACAAGGCATTGTAAATTTAACTGTTCTTGTGGTACAAATTACAGTGATATTATGTTACGTGATTCAGTCACTCAGAATATATCAGATGAACGTATAAATGGTGCAATTCAAAAGCTGCCAGATGCACATCTACATACAGTACTGTTTATTGTGGAATCACAAACTTTTATGGACTCAGCAGAGGTTGGTTTTGGGGTTCCATATTACAGTAGTTCATAGTGCGTAAGACAGTCCCCGAAAGTGTTAAAGTGATTAAACATAGGCCTCGAACTAACAGTAAGCGTAAAATGAAAACTATCAGTCTTGTGATATGTGAAGTGCGATGCAATATTCTACGAAGAACTCTTGTCTTTGGTACTTTTTGAATCATGACCAGAAGGCTTGTCGTTGTTGTGATGCAAAATGCTCCCAATGTGGGGGACTAGGTAGCATTCCAACAGTACGTTTATGTGGCAACCAAGGCTCAGCAAACAGATGCCAGCGGGCGAACACATTGGCATTGGCGTGACAAAACTGTCTACTGGTGCATATGCTTATTGGATAGCCATTTACAACGGCACAAACCAAATCTTGCGCTTCTGCATTGCAGAAATCTTCAGCTGCAATACACAGGCGAGCGAATAGGCGTTTTGTTTAGTTGTAAGTGGAACAAGAAACAATTAAATTACAGTTCGACACTGGTTCTTCTGTTCCTCTAATAAATGAAAACACATATGACAGACTCAGAAGCCCACAACTACTGCAGCCACTTTCCATTTTGCCCACCTATAATGGATAGGAAACACCAGTTCTTGGTGTATGTAGTTTTTCTGCAAAGTTCATGGAGTGACAAAGCGTATTATAAACTAAGCACCAAAGAAACTGGTTTAGGGATGCTCATGTAAATACAGAGATAAGTAAACAGGCAGAATACGGAGATTCGGACAGCAACGCCCATTTAAGAAGACAAGTGTCTGGCGCAGTTTTTACGTCAGCTACTGACACTACAGTGGAAGGTTATCAAGATTTAAGTGAGTTTGAACGTGATGTTATAGGTGGCGCACGAGCAATGGGACACAGCATCTCCGAGGTTGCGATGAAGTAGAGATTTTGCCGTACGACCATTTCACAGTCTGAGGGGTGGAATTGATCTGTTATTCTGTTATTCTGCGCATCGGATTAATCTGAGATGTACCCTTTAACCTGTGGCTCCTGCAAGATGCAATTTCCACCCTCACACTACTACAGAAGCCAGACAGACGCACCTAACGTTCTAAAGAGAAATACCTGAAAAAATTTCAGCAATAAATATCTTCTGGAGTCGTCCGCTGTAAGGAAATGACACAAAAATTCACAAAATTTCTTACGTAACTAGTGGGATACTTGGGTACTGGAGTAGTGCTAGTTAGTGTAAGAAAAACATGAAACTAACGAAAGATATTACTTATTTTGCAAAAATTCTGAGAAATCACAATGGCACTTTTAGTTATGAATTGAACAAGTTATATCCTGGTTCTTTTCGGAATGTGAAGTTATCTCTCAAGGATAGGATTCGCTGATGAAATTTTATACAAAGTTTAAGATGGTTGTTGACTTGGCAGAATGGCTGAGAGGCGCGCCTGCTCAAATTGAATAATTATCCTTTAGAATATTGCTAGGTATGGTCGAGGCTGTCACATGTGAAATGCAGTGAAGTGTACTGTTGTGGAGGAAATATGGGGCTCGCAATAGCTGTAGCGCACAATACCGTAAGCTGCGATGACTGCTGTCTGCGCCGCTCGCTGCTGACTAATAAGATAACTTTCGTTCTATCTGGATTGACCTTCGCGAATCAAACTCTCCACATGCCTTGATGAAGTCAAGGATTCGTATTCGCCCCTTGTCTAACTATTGGCGTGGTACACTGGTCAGATAACCAGTCCACCGCGATGCCACTCAAAATTCGCTAGCAGGCGTTTAACTATAACTCTGCCCATTCACACAGCAAAATTAATGTGTTGGCCAATACAGTGAACAACGCTTAATCACAAGGACTCAATATAGAGTAGCACTTCGATCCGCTATCGACAGAGATGCTCTCCCAGTGAGGTACTGAGGAGAGACCTGTTCCTCTCTCAAAGAGCGGCAATGGAGCGGCACCTATCCACGCCAGACGTGAAGGTGTATATCTTTTGGTCTCTTCCATTATTCCTTCAGCTCAAGGCGTCAGAAATATCGCCTGCCAATCAGCATTGCTCTTCTAAAACGGGAGATTGACCTTTCGTTTAAGTAGACCAATCCAGAAACCTGTAGCATTGGCGTTTGCTGTCTTCCTGTGAAAATCTCTGAAAATACGTGCTGTATGTAAAGGATGCGTAGGCTGGCCACTCCCACACAATATAGCGGAATTTGCTTTTAAGCCGAACACGGGGTTGTTCCCCCCTTTCACTCGGGCCCACGCTGTCTGCTTCATGGGCGATCACCGGCCGACATGGGCTGGGTCGTCCTCTTAAGGGACCGGCGTCAAATTGTGAGGTTTCTCTCCCAAAGTAAAAGCTTCTGTGACCATTGTGTCTGGAATGTATGTGTGTACGCCAGCTTCAAGTATTTCAACCACGGTGCGCTTACTAGTTAACTGCATTTCTTTCACATGAATTCATACAGCACTGACTTTATCTTATCGAGTTTGAGTTCGTATGAAGTGTCTTGATGTGCGGAATATGATTGTGAGGGATCAATATGTAAGCAATGAAGGTCAGGAGACCACGACGTCTTACATACCTCCCTCCTTCTGACAAAATTTTTGTCTGGGGTTTGTCAGTGCCGAGGAGAACATTGACAAAGTCAGGCAAAAATTGTTCTTTTAGATTTTCCAATAAACCTTTCTCAGAAATTCTTAACAATTTTTTCTAATGATTTCTTTATAGCTACTGTTTCTATTTTTTTTAATTTTACAATTTATGTTTCGTTGTTAGGCAAATATAGGCTTTACAAAGGTTGCTATTTTTTGTCGTTGCCAGTACGTGTCTCTGTTTTTCTTTTCCATTTCCAAAAATCTGTTTGTACAATATTAATTTTTCTAAACTTGTAAGTGTACAGTGTATCATATTTTAGTGTGGCTATATCTTTTCTTTAGTTAAGCTTGCGTAAATTTTCGCAAAAGCTCTGTTGTGTTACTTTGTTTTATTTATTTAGGCATTATCTTTTTCTTTATGTGTCACGGGTTTTTTTTATGAATGAAGAAGCCTTTTCTCTTAATTCTATCCTCGGTATTAATATTATTACCCCAAAAAGGTGTTTTTGAATGTTACTTAAAGAAGAAAAATCTTGCACAAATCCTTATCTAATTTTACATGTAAATGAAATAAATAGACTTTCCATGAGTTTGCAAGATTATATAACTATACTAAGTTTCTTTACAAAAGGATGATGTTGTCTATAAATTGTGGATTTTACATACATAATAAAAATAATTACTTTCACAAGCAAGGAAAAAGGTACTTCTACAAATATATCATTTTCTTAATTCTACATTTGTGTTTTATGATTTTTTTTCTGCATCAGACCTGTGCTCGATGATCTCCACTGAAATGTTGGAAGGCGTCGACTCATTTGTATGGGTGTCACAAATCATGAGATAAGCACTCTAGCATGTGATGCCGGGTCTCACTTGTTGACATTGTCATCATGGAGTGGTACTTTTAAACGATGATGATGACTGTGGTTTAATGCATAAACAGTGATGTCTTGGTACTCCTTTGCTGTCACACCTGGGACAGTATGGCAGTTCGATGATTGTAGTTGACTAGCGACGATCGTCACCCAATATTGTGCTGTGACGTCTTGGTACTTCACACCTGGTTCGATATGGCGATTTGATGATGTGGTAGGGAGAATACTGTTCATTTTGCTGAATCTATTTCTAGATAATGTTGGTTGGTACTACTTAATATTGCGTTTGCCGTTCGCTTGTATTTGTTTGACGATTCAAGTTTTATTTTTGGAGAGGTGGTTGTAGTAGTTGCTATGCCTCAAAGTTCATGGAAAGACGTTTGCTTTGTAGGATAGGAAAGAAAGGTATCTTGCTGTCTTCTGCCCTTCTTCATCTTGCATCTTGTGTTCTCCTCTTCTTTCTTGCATTCTTCTGTCCTTCTTGGGCTAGGAATATGTGAATTTTAGTGTAGGAGTGATATAGGATTTGTAGGATCTGACTGCCTTTCCAACTGTTACTTGATGAGTTTGTAGATCTTAGTAATTTTTTGTACCTTCATTGTCGTCTCGTCATATAGTGATTCTCCCCACACTCTTCTGTTGTGTACCCTCTCTGTCGCTATCTCGAAGCATCTGGTGTTAAGGGAGCTGGTGATTGGTGTTGGTGGCGATGTCCCTCTGACGCATAGAAATATTTACAATTTTTGTTTTACACATCTTTGTTATTTACAAATAAACTCTGATTTTATGTAAAGGAAAAATTTGCGATAGTGGCAAAAATTATTTTATATATATGATTTCTTATCTTTATTCTAATTATGGCCTACCACTTCATTCTTTTAATTGTTATGTACCATTTATTGTTTGTGTGCATGTTATAGTGTACTTGATACTACAAGATATTGTTAGTGCGTATTGTGTCTCTTTTTCTTTTAATTAATGTGTTCTTTTGTTGATTGTTAATTTAACTTTTATTTATTGGTTAGTATAAGATAGGGTGGACGTTAGTTTGACTAACGTCTTCCCCATTTTTCGGTTCAATGTTTACGTTTTGCAGTATTCAGTGGTCCAACTTCTACATCTGGTTTCTCTTTGCTATGTTGTTCTTGTCTTTGTGGACCATAATTTCCTCGGTAATTATTCGCGCTCTGGTCTCGCCAGTTGCTGTTTCTAACATCGTGACCTGTTTCAAAGTACCCTTGACCGTTGGCATTTTGATTCCTAAATCCGTATCCGCCACTGTATGAGTGTCCATTACCGCTCCTATTTCGGTACCAATTACTCTGGTTATCGTTTCTATACCAATTGTCTCCATTGTGCCACTGTCCTTGTCTTTTAAATTGCCTGAAATTATTGGTGTTAGGATTACTATTATTATTATTATTGGAATATTCGTTCCGAGTCCTCTCCTTTTGCTGTTCCCTTTCCTTTCTTCTTTCTTTCACCTCGTCTTCTTTAAACATAAATTCAAGTTCCCTTAAAACCTCTTTGAATTCTTCGATATTTTCATTTTTTCCTACTGTTGCCTGTTGATATTTTACCGGTAATTTCATTCTACGTAGACGTATCTGCTCTCCGTTACTGTATGGTTTGTCTAGGCATTGATTCTTTTTGTCCATTGTATTAAAGAATTTTACCACGCTTTTCTCTCCTGAGTTTTCATATGGTGTCATCTGAAGTAACTCGTATTTAATTTTGTTTTGCGCCTCCTTGGACCAATATCTTATGAGAAATGCTGTTCTGAACTGTAGGTAAAACGTACAGTTAGCCGCGATCTTTTGCATCACATCTGCTACCGTCCCTGACATGTGTGCACAAATGAAGTCAAGTTTGTGAGCTACGCTCCAGTGGTTTGTAAGCCTACGTGAAACTGGTCGTATCACTGATGAACAAAAGTGTTGTTCGTGTGTTTCTACTCCCGTCGTTCGTGGTATAGTACCTGTGCTGCTATTATGTTGTGTCATTGGATTTACTGGTTCAGTTGCCTGTCTTTCGATGGGTATCGGCTGAATGTATGTGTTCCGTTTTTCTGGGTACTGTACCTGGTCCTGTGGCATGTCATGTATTACTTTAATCGGGGTTTTCTGTTTCGATTTCTGCGCGAGTGTTACGTCTAGCCTTGGTTCTACTTGAACTTTCGTGTACTGAATCAATGCTTGACGCGTCAGTTGTTTCGCTACAGGTGTAATCGGAATCGATCTTTTCTTCGATAGTTTGTATCAACTCTGTTCGAAGCTTTTATTAATCCGCTGATCATACTTTTTCAGTGCAACCTTTGCGACCTTGCTTTGAATTGCTTGTTCTTTCGAAATTTGTATTGCTGTTCGAGCGGCTTTTTTCGTAAAACGTTCCACCTTTTTGTCAACGTCTACGATGTCCAATTGGATCTTGTCCACGTCAGTGCGTAATTGCTTCTGACCTTGTGTTAGAACCTGAATTCTTTCTCTAGATTCTTTCGCGTCTTTGTTTATCTGAGTGATCTGACTATCAATTCTGGCGCCCTTCTTCCATCAGGCTTTTAACCTGTTGGATCTGTATCTTAATAGCCTGATTGTCCTGTTTCAATTCCCGATTATCCTGTTTCAGTTCCTGATACTGTTTTGTTATCTGTGTAATCTGTTTCGTCATACTAGCGTTCATTTTTTGTAACATCTGCATGATCGCGTCCTGTGCTGTAACACTACCTTCTTCTGAACTATGTATTCTCGATCTATTGTTTTCTACTCGGTCAGTTACATCGTTTACTGTTCTGTGCTGTAGCGTTTCTAAGTTTGAAAACTGCAATAACCCGTGCTGTCTGTGTTGAGGACTAGTTGCGTTTGTCATTAAACCATTACATGGAGCAAACAACTCCGCATTCTGCCCTCTCTGTTGTGTATGTGTTGCGTTTGCAGGTACAGTTGCGTCTGTTACGGAACCTTTTTGTGGTGCTCGTAACTCCGCAAATTTCTGTGTCTGCTGTTGGAGCATATTTAGAATGTATACGATAGGTTCGACGTATTCTAAATGTTTCCCCTCTTCCTCACTGGCTACTTCTCTTTGAACGGTAGCTAACTGCCGGTTCATTGACTGTATTGACGCGTATTCTGTCCCTGAATATGCGGCAAACAAACGCGTTTCCTGTGCTCGTTTCTCTTCTAATGTTTGCCATTTCCTACGTGGGCTGTCTATTTCTGGCTTCAGAATGTGCCCTACCTGGAATTTCATATTCAGGAAATTCGATGTTCTCATCCCTTCGATTCCCATCTGTCTGATCTGTCTCATTTTTAACCCAACAGCTCCCCAACTATCCTATTCTCTGATTCACCGTCTGTCCTATTTTGAGGTTCACTTTCTGTCCTATTCTCAATAAGCCCGTTTACTTGCTGCCTATCTGGCTGATTCTCCCCCATCTTGTCTACTTGCTGTCTCTCACGTAACCTTTTGGCTTGTGCTCTCGTTAACATGGAAATTCTTTCAACACACCACAACCCTATCTACAAAACTATACGACTGCTTACCAGTTGGTTGAACCAACAACAACAACAACGTCGTGACATCTCGGCTAATGTTCTGTCTGCTCTGCTACAGTCTCCAATCTCTACCTGTGCGCTTCCAAAGGGAGAAAAATGTTATTTCTTAATTCTAATTTATATGACGCTGCGTCACACTGCGTCTCTGCGTCACTCTGCGTCTGTGCCAATCATCTGAAAATTCTATGCCCTAACAGCAACACAAAAATAGTAAAAAAAATGCAAAATTTTCCAACACAATAACACACGCCCTTTTCCCTACAATTCTGCTTTCTTCACTACATGTATTTATTCTGACCCCAATCATTGTAATTACCTATTTAATACATGAAAGAAAGTTCTTCAAAGTGCTACTGTTGCTACCTGACATACCTAACTATCCTGACACTTTCCTATCCTGGTAGCTTATCTATTTTACCTATCCTGGCAGGTTGCCTATTTTACCTATCCTGGCAGGTTGCCTATTTTACCTATCCTGGCAGCTTACCTATTTTACCTATCCTGGCAGTTACCCATTTTACCTATCCTGACTGGGTCGCCAATTTCTCACAGGACCCACAGGTTAAAGGGTACATTTCAGATTAATCCGTTGTGCAGAATAACAGATCAACCCCACACCTCAGAAGTTGGCGACCCAGTCAGGATAGGTAAAATGGGTAACTGCCAGGATAGGTAAAATAGGTAAGCTGCCAGGATAGGTAAAATAGGCAACCTGCCAGGATAGGTAAAATAGGCAACCTGCCAGGATAGGTAAAATAGATAAGCTACCAGGATAGGAAAGTGTCAGTATAGTTAGGTATGTCAGGTAGCAGCAGTAGCACTTTGAAGAACTTTCTTTCATGTATTAAATAGGTAATTGCAATGATTGGGATCAGAATAAATACATGTACTGAAGAAAGCAGAATTGTAGGGAAAAGGGCGTGTGTTATTGTGTTGGAAAATTTTGCATTTTTTTTACTATTTTTGTGTTGCTGTTAGGGCATAGAATTTTCAGATGATTGGCACAGACGCAGAGTGACGCAGAGACGCAGTGTGACGCAGCGTCATATAAATTAGAATTAAGAAATAACATTTTTCTCCCTTTGGAAGCGCACAGGTAGAGATTGGAGACTGTAGCAGAGCAGACAGAACATTAGCCGAGATGTCACGACGTTGTTGTTGTTGTTGGTTCAACCAACTGGTAAGCAGTCGTATAGTTTTGTAGATAGGGTTGTGGTGTGTTGAAAGAATTTCCATGTTAACTAGAGCACAAGCCAAAAGGTTACGTGAGAGACAGCAAGTAGACAAGATGGGGGAGAATCAGCCAGATAGGCAGCAAGTAAACGGGCTTATTGAGAATAGGACAGAAAGTGAACCTCAAAATAGGACAGACGGTGAATCAGAGAATAGGATAGTTGGGGAGCTGTTGGGTTAAAAATGAGACAGATCAGACAGATGGGAATCGAAGGGATGAGAACATCGAATTTCCTGAATATGAAATTCCAGGTAGGGCACATTCTGAAGCCAGAAATAGACAGCCCACGTAGGAAATGGCAAACATTAGAAGAGAAACGAGCACAGGAAACGCGTTTGTTTGCCGCATATTCAGGGACAGAATACGCGTCAATACAGTCAATGAACCGGCAGTTAGCTACCGTTCAAAGAGAAGTAGCCAGTGAGGAAGAGGGGAAACATTTAGAATACGTCGAACCTATCGTATACATTCTAAATATGCTTCAACAGCAGACACAGAAATTTGCGGAGTTACGAGCACCACAGAACAGCATTTCTCGTAAGATATTGGTCCAAGGAGGCGCAAAACAAAATTAAATACGAGTTACTTCAGATGACACCATATGAAAACTCAGGATAGAAAAGCGTGGTAAAATTCTTTAATACAATGGACAAAAAGAATCAATGCCTAGACAAACCATACAGTAACGGAGAGCAGATACGTCTATGTAGAATGAAATTACCAGTAAAATATCAGCAGGCAACAGTAGGAAAAAATGAAAATATCGAAGAATTCAAAGAGGTTTTAAGGGAACTTGAATTTATGTTTAAAGAAGACGAGGTGAAAGAAAGAAGAAAGGAAAGGGAACAGCAAAAGGAGAGGACTCGGAACGAATATTCCAATAATAATAATAATAGTAATTATAACACCAATAATTTCAGGCAATTTAAAAGACAAGGACAGTGGCACAATGGAGACAATTGGCATAGAAACGATAACCAGAATAATTGGTACCGAAATAGGAACGGTAATGGACACTCATACAGTGGCGGATACGAATTTAGGAATCAAAATGCCAACGGTCAAGGGTACTTTGAAACAGGTCACGATGTTAGAAACAGCAACTGGCGAGACCAGAACGCGAATAATTACCGAGGAAATTATGGTCCACAAAGACAAGAACAACATAGCAAAGAGAAACCAGATGTAGAAGTTGGGCCACTGAATACTGCAAAACGTAAACATTGAACCGAAAAATGCGGAAGACGTTAGACAAACTAACGTCCACCCTATCTTATACTAACCAATAAATAAAAGTTAAATTAACAATCAACAAAAGAACACATTAATTAAAAGAAAAAGAGACACAATACGCACTAACAATATCTTGTAGTATCAAGTACACTATAACATGCACACAAACAATAAATGGTACATAACAATTAAAAGAATGAAGTGGTAGGCCATAATTAGAATAAAGATAAGAAATCATATATATAAAATAATTTTTGCCACTATCGCAAATTTTTCCTTTACATAAAATCAGAGTTTATTTGTAAATAACAAAGATGTGTAAAACAAAAATTGTAAATATTTCTATGCGTCAGAGGGACATCGCCACCAACACCAATCACCAGCTCCCTTAACACCAGATGCTTCGAGATAGCGACAGAGAGGGTACACAACAGAAGAGTGTGGGGAGAATCACTATATGACGAGACGATAATGAAGGTACAAAAAATTACTAAGATCTACAAACTCATCAAGTAACAGTTGGAAAGGCAGTCAGATCCTACAAATCCTATATCACTCCTACACTAAAATTCACATATTCCTAGCCCAAGAAGGACAGAAGAATGCAAGAAAGAAGAGGAGAACACAAGATGCAAGATGAAGAAGGGCAGAAGACAGCAAGATATCTTTCTTTCCTATCCTACAAAGCAAACGTCTTTCCATGAACTTTGAGGCATAGCAACTACTACAACCACCTCTCCAAAATTAAAATTTGAATCGTCAAACAAATACAAGCGAACGGCAAACGTAATATTAAATAGTACCAACCAACATTATCTAGAAATAGATTCAGCAAAATGAACAGTATTCTCCCTACCACATCATCAAATCGCCATACCGAACCAGGTGTGAAGTACCAAGACATCACAGCACAATATTGGGTGACGATCGTCGCTAGTCAACTACAGTCATCGAACTGCCATACTGTCCCAGGTGTGACAGCAAAGGAGTACCAAGACATCACTGTTTATGCAGTAAACCACAGTCATCATCATCGTTTAAAACTACCACTCCATGATGACAATGTCAACAAGTGAGACCCGGCATCACATGCTAGAGTGCTTATCTCATGCAATAAATATCTTCTGGAGTCGTCCGCTGTAAGGAAATGACATAAAAATTCACAAAATTTCTTACGTAACTAGTGGGATACTTGAGTACTGGAGTAGTGCTAGTTACTGTAAGAAAAACATGAAACTAACGAAAGATATTACTTATTTTGCAAAAATTCTGAGAAATCACAATGGCACTTTTAGTTGTGAATTGAACCAGTTATATCCTGGTTCTTTTCGGAATGTGAAGTTATCTGTCAAGGATAGGATTCGCTAATGAAATTTCTATACAAAGTTTAAGATGGTTGTTGACTTGGCAGAATGGCTGAGAGGCGCACCTCCTCAACTTGAATAATTATCCTTTAGAATATTGCTAGGTATGGTCGAGGCTGTCACATGTGAAATGCAGTGAAGTGTACTGTTGTGGAGGAAATATGGGGCTCGCAATAGCTGTAGCGCACAATACCGTAAGCTGCGATGACTGCTGTCTGCGCCGCTCGCTGCTGACTAATAAGATAACTTTCGTTCTATCTGGATTGACCTTCGCGAATCAAACTCTCCACATGCCTTGATGAAGTCAAGGATTCGTATTCGCCCCTTGTCTAACTATTGGCGTGGTACACTGGTCAGATAACCAGTCCACCGCGATGCCACTCAAAATTCGCTAGCAGGCGTTTAACTATAACTCTGCCCATTCACACAGCAAAATTAATGTGTTGGCCAATACAGGGAACAACGCTTAATCACAAGGACTCAATATAGAGTAGCACTTCGATCCGCTATCGACAGAGATGCTCTCCCAGTGAGGTACTGAGGAGAGACCTGTTCCTCTCTCAAAGAGCGGCAATGGAGCGGCACCTATCCACGCCAGACGTGAAGGTGTATATCTTTTGGTCTCTTCCATTATTCCTTCAGCTCAAGGCGTCAGAAATATCGCCTGCCAATCAGCATTGCTCTTCTAAAACGGGAGATTGACCTTTCGTTTAAGTAGACCAATCCAGAAACCTGTAGCATTGGCGTTTGCTGTCTTCCTGTGAAAATCTCTGAAAATACGTGCTGTATGTAAAGGATGCGTAGGCTGGCCACTCCCACACAATATAGCGGAATTTGCTTTTAAGCCGAACACGGGGTTGTTCCCCCCTTTCACTCGGGCCCACGCTGTCTGCTTCATGGGCGATCACCGGCCGACATGGGCTGGGTCGTCCTCTTAAGGGACCGGCGTCAAATTGTGAGGTTTCTCTCCCAAAGTAAAAGCTTCTGTGACCATTGTGTCTGGAATGTATGTGTGTACGCCAGCTTCAAGTATTTCAACCACGGTGCGCTTACTAGTTAACTGCATTTCTTTCACATGAATTCATACAGCACTGACTTTATCTTATCGAGTTTGAGTTCGTATGAAGTGTCTTGATGTGCGGAATATGATTGTGAGGGATCAATATGTAAGCAATGAAGGTCAGGAGACCACGACGTCTTACATACCTCCCTCCTTCTGACAAAATTTTTGTCTGGGGTTTGTCAGTGCCGAGGAGAACATTGACAAAGTCAGGCAAAAATTGTTCTTTTAGATTTTCCAATAAACCTTTCTCAGAAATTCTTAACAATTTTTTCTAATGATTTCTTTATAGCTACTGTTTCTATTTTTTTTAATTTTACAATTTATGTTTCGTTGTTAGGCAAATATAGGCTTTACAAAGGTTGCTATTTTTTGTCGTTGCCAGTACGTGTCTCTGTTTTTCTTTTCCATTTCCAAAAATCTGTTTGTACAATATTAATTTTTCTAAACTTGTAAGTGTACAGTGTATCATATTTTAGTGTGGCTATATCTTTTCTTTAGTTAAGCTTGCGTAAATTTTCGCAAAAGCTCTGTTGTGTTACTTTGTTTTATTTATTTAGGCATTATCTTTTTCTTTATGTGTCACGGGTTTTTTTTATGAATGAAGAAGCCTTTTCTCTTAATTCTATCCTCGGTATTAATATTATTACCCCAAAAAGGTGTTTTTGAATGTTACTTAAAGAAGAAAAATCTTGCACAAATCCTTATCTAATTTTACATGTAAATGAAATAAATAGACTTTCCATGAGTTTGCAAGATTATATAACTATACTAAGTTTCTTTACAAAAGGATGATGTTGTCTATAAATTGTGGATTTTACATACATAATAAAAATAATTACTTTCACAAGCAAGGAAAAAGGTACTTCTACAAATATATCATTTTCTTGATTCTACATTTGTGTTTTATGATTTTTTTTCTGCATCAGACCTGTGCTCGATGATCTCCACTGAAATGTTGGAAGGCGTCGACTCATTTGTATGGGTGTCACAAATCATGAGATAAGCACTCTAGCATGTGATGCCGGGTCTCACTTGTTGACATTGTCATCATGGAGTGGTACTTTTAAACGATGATGATGACTGTGGTTTAATGCATAAACAGTGATGTCTTGGTACTCCTTTGCTGTCACACCTGGGACAGTATGGCAGTTCGATGATTGTAGTTGACTAGCGACGATCGTCACCCAATATTGTGCTGTGACGTCTTGGTACTTCACACCTGGTTCGATATGGCGATTTGATGATGTGGTAGGGAGAATACTGTTCATTTTGCTGAATCTATTTCTAGATAATGTTGGTTGGTACTACTTAATATTGCGTTTGCCGTTCGCTTGTATTTGTTTGACGATTCAAGTTTTATTTTTGGAGAGGTGGTTGTAGTAGTTGCTATGCCTCAAAGTTCATGGAAAGACGTTTGCTTTGTAGGATAGGAAAGAAAGGTATCTTGCTGTCTTCTGCCCTTCTTCATCTTGCATCTTGTGTTCTCCTCTTCTTTCTTGCATTCTTCTGTCCTTCTTGGGCTAGGAATATGTGAATTTTAGTGTAGGAGTGATATAGGATTTGTAGGATCTGACTGCCTTTCCAACTGTTACTTGATGAGTTTGTAGATCTTAGTAATTTTTTGTACCTTCATTGTCGTCTCGTCATATAGTGATTCTCCCCACACTCTTCTGTTGTGTACCCTCTCTGTCGCTATCTCGAAGCATCTGGTGTTAAGGGAGCTGGTGATTGGTGTTGGTGGCGATGTCCCTCTGACGCATAGAAATATTTACAATTTTTGTTTTACACATCTTTGTTATTTACAAATAAACTCTGATTTTATGTAAAGGAAAAATTTGCGATAGTGGCAAAAATTATTTTATATATATGATTTCTTATCTTTATTCTAATTATGGCCTACCACTTCATTCTTTTAATTGTTATGTACCATTTATTGTTTGTGTGCATGTTATAGTGTACTTGATACTACAAGATATTGTTAGTGCGTATTGTGTCTCTTTTTCTTTTAATTAATGTGTTCTTTTGTTGATTGTTAATTTAACTTTTATTTATTGGTTAGTATAAGATAGGGTGGACGTTAGTTTGACTAACGTCTTCCCCATTTTTCGGTTCAATGTTTACGTTTTGCAGTATTCAGTGGTCCAACTTCTACATCTGGTTTCTCTTTGCTATGTTGTTCTTGTCTTTGTGGACCATAATTTCCTCGGTAATTATTCGCGCTCTGGTCTCGCCAGTTGCTGTTTCTAACATCGTGACCTGTTTCAAAGTACCCTTGACCGTTGGCATTTTGATTCCTAAATCCGTATCCGCCACTGTATGAGTGTCCATTACCGCTCCTATTTCGGTACCAATTACTCTGGTTATCGTTTCTATACCAATTGTCTCCATTGTGCCACTGTCCTTGTCTTTTAAATTGCCTGAAATTATTGGTGTTAGGATTACTATTATTATTATTATTGGAATATTCGTTCCGAGTCCTCTCCTTTTGCTGTTCCCTTTCCTTTCTTCTTTCTTTCACCTCGTCTTCTTTAAACATAAATTCAAGTTCCCTTAAAACCTCTTTGAATTCTTCGATATTTTCATTTTTTCCTACTGTTGCCTGTTGATATTTTACCGGTAATTTCATTCTACGTAGACGTATCTGCTCTCCGTTACTGTATGGTTTGTCTAGGCATTGATTCTTTTTGTCCATTGTATTAAAGAATTTTACCACGCTTTTCTCTCCTGAGTTTTCATATGGTGTCATCTGAAGTAACTCGTATTTAATTTTGTTTTGCGCCTCCTTGGACCAATATCTTATGAGAAATGCTGTTCTGAACTGTAGGTAAAACGTACAGTTAGCCGCGATCTTTTGCATCACATCTGCTACCGTCCCTGACATGTGTGCACAAATGAAGTCAAGTTTGTGAGCTACGCTCCAGTGGTTTGTAAGCCTACGTGAAACTGGTCGTATCACTGATGAACAAAAGTGTTGTTCGTGTGTTTCTACTCCCGTCGTTCGTGGTATAGTACCTGTGCTGCTATTATGTTGTGTCATTGGATTTACTGGTTCAGTTGCCTGTCTTTCGATGGGTATCGGCTGAATGTATGTGTTCCGTTTTTCTGGGTACTGTACCTGGTCCTGTGGCATGTCATGTATTACTTTAATCGGGGTTTTCTGTTTCGATTTCTGTGCGAGTGTTACGTCTAGCCTTGGTTCTACTTGAACTTTCGTGTACTGAATCAATGCTTGACGCGTCAGTTGTTTCGCTACAGGTGTAATCGGAATCGATCTTTTCTTCGATAGTTTGTATCAACTCTGTTCGAAGCTTTTATTAATCCGCTGATCATACTTTTTCAGTGCAACCTTTGCGACCTTGCTTTGAATTGCTTGTTCTTTCGAAATTTGTATTGCTGTTCGAGCGGCTTTTTTCGTAAAACGTTCCACCTTTTTGTCAACGTCTACGATGTCCAATTGGATCTTGTCCACGTCAGTGCGTAATTGCTTCTGACCTTGTGTTAGAACCTGAATTCTTTCTCTAGATTCTTTCGCGTCTTTGTTTATCTGAGTGATCTGACTATCAATTCTGGCGCCCTTCTTCCATCAGGCTTTTAACCTGTTGGATCTGTATCTTAATAGCCTGATTGTCCTGTTTCAATTCCCGATTATCCTGTTTCAGTTCCTGATACTGTTTTGTTATCTGTGTAATCTGTTTCGTCATACTAGCGTTCATTTTTTGTAACATCTGCATGATCGCGTCCTGTGCTGTAACACTACCTTCTTCTGAACTATGTATTCTCGATCTATTGTTTTCTACTCGGTCAGTTACATCGTTTACTGTTCTGTGCTGTAGCGTTTCTAAGTTTGAAAACTGCAATAACCCGTGCTGTCTGTGTTGAGGACTAGTTGCGTTTGTCATTAAACCATTACATGGAGCAAACAACTCCGCATTCTGCCCTCTCTGTTGTGTATGTGTTGCGTTTGCAGGTACAGTTGCGTCTGTTACGGAACCTTTTTGTGGTGCTCGTAACTCCGCAAATTTCTGTGTCTGCTGTTGGAGCATATTTAGAATGTATACGATAGGTTCGACGTATTCTAAATGTTTCCCCTCTTCCTCACTGGCTACTTCTCTTTGAACGGTAGCTAACTGCCGGTTCATTGACTGTATTGACGCGTATTCTGTCCCTGAATATGCGGCAAACAAACGCGTTTCCTGTGCTCGTTTCTCTTCTAATGTTTGCCATTTCCTACGTGGGCTGTCTATTTCTGGCTTCAGAATGTGCCCTACCTGGAATTTCATATTCAGGAAATTCGATGTTCTCATCCCTTCGATTCCCATCTGTCTGATCTGTCTCATTTTTAACCCAACAGCTCCCCAACTATCCTATTCTCTGATTCACCGTCTGTCCTATTTTGAGGTTCACTTTCTGTCCTATTCTCAATAAGCCCGTTTACTTGCTGCCTATCTGGCTGATTCTCCCCCATCTTGTCTACTTGCTGTCTCTCACGTAACCTTTTGGCTTGTGCTCTCGTTAACATGGAAATTCTTTCAACACACCACAACCCTATCTACAAAACTATACGACTGCTTACCAGTTGGTTGAACCAACAACAACAACAACGTCGTGACATCTCGGCTAATGTTCTGTCTGCTCTGCTACAGTCTCCAATCTCTACCTGTGCGCTTCCAAAGGGAGAAAAATGTTATTTCTTAATTCTAATTTATATGACGCTGCGTCACACTGCGTCTCTGCGTCACTCTGCGTCTGTGCCAATCATCTGAAAATTCTATGCCCTAACAGCAACACAAAAATAGTAAAAAAAATGCAAAATTTTCCAACACAATAACACACGCCCTTTTCCCTACAATTCTGCTTTCTTCACTACATGTATTTATTCTGACCCCAATCATTGTAATTACCTATTTAATACATGAAAGAAAGTTCTTCAAAGTGCTACTGTTGCTACCTGACATACCTAACTATCCTGACACTTTCCTATCCTGGTAGCTTATCTATTTTACCTATCCTGGCAGGTTGCCTATTTTACCTATCCTGGCAGGTTGCCTATTTTACCTATCCTGGCAGCTTACCTATTTTACCTATCCTGGCAGTTACCCATTTTACCTATCCTGACTGGGTCGCCAATTTCTCACAGGACCCACAGGTTAAAGGGTACATTTCAGATTAATCCGTTGTGCAGAATAACAGATCAACCCCACACCTCAGAAGTTGGCGACCCAGTCAGGATAGGTAAAATGGGTAACTGCCAGGATAGGTAAAATAGGTAAGCTGCCAGGATAGGTAAAATAGGCAACCTGCCAGGATAGGTAAAATAGGCAACCTGCCAGGATAGGTAAAATAGATAAGCTACCAGGATAGGAAAGTGTCAGTATAGTTAGGTATGTCAGGTAGCAGCAGTAGCACTTTGAAGAACTTTCTTTCATGTATTAAATAGGTAATTGCAATGATTGGGATCAGAATAAATACATGTACTGAAGAAAGCAGAATTGTAGGGAAAAGGGCGTGTGTTATTGTGTTGGAAAATTTTGCATTTTTTTTACTATTTTTGTGTTGCTGTTAGGGCATAGAATTTTCAGATGATTGGCACAGACGCAGAGTGACGCAGAGACGCAGTGTGACGCAGCGTCATATAAATTAGAATTAAGAAATAACATTTTTCTCCCTTTGGAAGCGCACAGGTAGAGATTGGAGACTGTAGCAGAGCAGACAGAACATTAGCCGAGATGTCACGACGTTGTTGTTGTTGTTGGTTCAACCAACTGGTAAGCAGTCGTATAGTTTTGTAGATAGGGTTGTGGTGTGTTGAAAGAATTTCCATGTTAACGAGAGCACAAGCCAAAAGGTTACGTGAGAGACAGCAAGTAGACAAGATGGGGGAGAATCAGCCAGATAGGCAGCAAGTAAACGGGCTTATTGAGAATAGGACAGAAAGTGAACCTCAAAATAGGACAGACGGTGAATCAGAGAATAGGATAGTTGGGGAGCTGTTGGGTTAAAAATGAGACAGATCAGACAGATGGGAATCGAAGGGATGAGAACATCGAATTTCCTGAATATGAAATTCCAGGTAGGGCACATTCTGAAGCCAGAAATAGACAGCCCACGTAGGAAATGGCAAACATTAGAAGAGAAACGAGCACAGGAAACGCGTTTGTTTGCCGCATATTCAGGGACAGAATACGCGTCAATACAGTCAATGAACCGGCAGTTAGCTACCGTTCAAAGAGAAGTAGCCAGTGAGGAAGAGGGGAAACATTTAGAATACGTCGAACCTATCGTATACATTCTAAATATGCTTCAACAGCAGACACAGAAATTTGCGGAGTTACGAGCACCACAGAACAGCATTTCTCGTAAGATATTGGTCCAAGGAGGCGCAAAACAAAATTAAATACGAGTTACTTCAGATGACACCATATGAAAACTCAGGATAGAAAAGCGTGGTAAAATTCTTTAATACAATGGACAAAAAGAATCAATGCCTAGGACAAAACCATACAGTAACGGAGAGCAGATACGTCTATGTAGAATGAAATTACCAGTAAAATATCAGCAGGCAACAGTAGGAAAAAAATGAAAATATCGAAGAATTCAAAGAGGTTTTAAGGGAACTTGAATTTATGTTTAAAGAAGACGAGGTGAAAGAAAGAAGAAAGGAAAGGGAACAGCAAAAAGGAGAGGACTCGGAACGAATATTCCAATAATAATAATAATAGTAATTATAACACCAATAATTTCAGGCAATTTAAAAGACAAGGGACAGTGGCACAATGGAGACAATTGGCATAGAAAACGATAACCAGAATAATTGGTACCGAAATAGGAACGGTAATGGACACTCATACAGTGGCGGATACGAATTTAGGAATCAAAATGCCAACGGTCAAGGGTACTTTGAAACAGGTCACGATGTTAGAAACAGCAACTGGCGAGACCAGAACGCGAATAATTACCGAGGAAATTATGGTCCACAAAGACAAGAACAACATAGCAAAGAGAAACCAGATGTAGAAGTTGGGCCACTGAATACTGCAAAACGTAAACATTGAACCGAAAAAATGCGGAAGACGTTAGACAAAACTAACGTCCACCCTATCTTATACTAACCAATAAATAAAAGTTAAATTAACAATCAACAAAAGAACACATTAATTAAAAGAAAAAGAGACACAATACGCACTAACAATATCTTGTAGTATCAAGTACACTATAACATGCACACAAACAATAAATGGTACATAACAATTAAAAGAATGAAGTGGTAGGCCATAATTAGAATAAAGATAAGAAATCATATATATAAAATAATTTTTGCCACTATCGCAAATTTTTCCTTTACATAAAATCAGAGTTTATTTGTAAATAACAAAGATATGTTAAAAACAAAAATTGTAAATATTTCTATGCGTCAGAGGGGACATCGCCACCAACACCAATCACCAGCTCCCTTAACACCAGATGCTTCGAGATAGCGACAGAGAGGGTACACAACAGAAGAGTGTGGGGAGAATCACTATATGACGAGACGATAATGAAGGTACAAAAAAATTACTAAGATCTACAAACTCATCAAGTAACAGTTGGAAAGTCAGATCCTACAAATCCTATATCACTCCTACACTAAAATTCACATATTCCTAGCCCAAGAAGGACAGAAGAATGCAAGAAAGAAGAGGAGAACACAAGATGCAAGATGAAGAAGGGCAGAAGACAGCAAGATATCTTTCTTTCCTATCCTACAAAGCAAACGTCTTTCCATGAACTTTGAGGCATAGCAACTACTACAACCACCTCTCCAAAATTAAAATTTGAATCGTCAAACAAATACAAGCGAACGGCAAACGCAATATTAAATAGTACCAACCAACATTATCTAGAAATAGATTCAGCAAAATGAACAGTATTCTCCCTACCACATCATCAAATCGCCATACCGAACCAGGTGTGAAGTACCAAGACATCACAGCACAATATTGGGTGACGATCGTCGCTAGTCAACTACAGTCATCGAACTGCCATACTGTCCCAGGTGTGACAGCAAAGGAGTACCAAGACATCACTGTTTATGCAGTAAACCACAGTCATCATCATCGTTTAAAACTACCACTCCATGATGACAATGTCAACAAGTGAGACCCGGCATCACATGCTAGAGTGCCTATCTCATGCAATAAATATCTTCTGGAGTCGTCCGCTGTAAGGAAATGACATAAAAATTCACAAAATTTCTTACGTAACTAGTGGGATACTTGAGTACTGGAGTAGTGCTAGTTACTGTAAGAAAAACATGAAACTAACGAAAGATATTACTTATTTTGCAAAAATTCTGAGAAATCACAATGGCACTTTTAGTTGTGAATTGAACAAGTTATATCCTGGTTCTTTTCGGAATGTGAAGTTATCTGTCAAGGATAGGATTCGCTAATGAAATTTCTATACAAAGTTTAAGATGGTTGTTGACTTGGCAGAATGGCTGAGAGGCGCACCTCCTCAACTTGAATAATTATCCTTTAGAATATTGCTAGGTATGGTCGAGGCTGTCACATGTGAAATGCAGTGAAGTGTACTGTTGTGGAGGAAATATGGGGCTCGCAATAGCTGTAGCGCACAATACCGTAAGCTGCGATGACTGCTGTCTGCGCCGCTCGCTGCTGACAAATAAGATAACTCTCATTCTATCTGGATTGACCTTCGCCAATCAAACTCTCCCTATGTCTTGATGAAGTCGAGGATTCCTATTCGCCCCTAGTCTAACTATTGGCGTGGTACACCGGTCAGATAACCAGTCCACAGCGATGCCACTCAAAAATCGCTTGCAGGCGTTTAACTATAACTCTGTCCATTCACACAGCACAATAAGTGTGTCAGCCAACACAGTGAACAACGCTTAATTGCAAAAATCAATATAGAGTAGCACTTCGATTCGCTCTCGACAGAGTTGCTCTCCCAGTGAAGTACTGAGGAGAAACTTGTTCCTCGCTCCAAGAGTGACAACGGAACGGCGCCTCTCCACGCCAGACGTGAAGAGGTATATCTTTTCATCTTTTCCATTATTCCTTCAGCTCAAGGCGTCAGAAATATCGTCTGCCAATCAGCATTGCTCTTCTAAAACGGGAGATTGACCTTTCGTTTAAGGCGACCAATCTGGAAACCTGTAGCATTGGCGTTTGGCGTTTGCTGTCTCCCTGTGAAAATTTCTGAAACTGCGTGCTATGTGTAAAGAATGTGTAGGTTGGCCACTCCCACACAATGTAGCGTAATTTGCTTTTAAGCCGAACACGGGTTTGTTCCCCCCTTTCACTCGGGCCCACGCTGTCTGCTACACTGGCGGTCACCGGCCGACAGGCTAGGTCGTCCTCTGAAGGGACTGGCGTCCCGTTGTGCTGTTTCTCTCCCAAAGTAAAAGCTTCTGTGACCGTCATGTCTGGAATGTATGTGTGTACGCCAGCCTCGAGTATTTCAACCACAGTGTGCTTACTTGTTAATTGCACATCGTTTACATGAATTCATAAAACACTGACTTTATCTTATTGAGTTTGGGTTCGAATTAAGCGTCTTTATGTGCGGAATATGATTGTGAGGGCGGAATATGTAAGCAATGAAGGTCAGGAGACCACGACATCTTACAACAGGTTGACAATCTCCGAAAAGTGTACAATCACCGACATTGCTGCAACCAGAGAAACATCCTGCATGAACGGGACCACTGACGACTGAGGGGAATCGTTCAGCGTGACAGAAGTGCCCAACCTTCCGCAAATTGCTGTAGATTTCAATGCTGGACCATCAAAAACTGTCAGCGTATGAACCATTCAACGAAACATCATCGATATGGGCTTTCGGAGCAAAGGCCCACTCCTGTACTCTTGATGACTGCACGACACAAAGCCTTACGCCTCGCCTGGCCCGTGGACACCGACATCAGACTGTTGATGACTGGAAACATGTTGCCTGGTCGGTCGAGTCTCGCTTCAAATTGTATCGAGCGGATGGACTTGTAAGGGTTTGGAGACAACCTCATGAATCCATGAATGCTGCATGTCAGCAGGGGACTGTTCAAACTGGTGGAGGGTCTGTAATGGTGTGGGACGTGTCCAGTTGGAGTGATATGGGACTCCTGATTCGTCTGGATACGACTCTGACAGGTGACACGTATGTAAGCATCCTGTCTTATCATCTGCATCCATTCATTTCCAGTGTGGATTCTGACGGACTTGGACAATTCCAGTAGGGCAACACGACACCTCACACGAATTGCTATAGAGTGGCTCCAGGAACACTTTTCTGAGTTTATAAGATTCCGCTGGCGACCAAACACCCCAGACTTGAATGTTTTTGAGCATATCTGGGATGCCTTGCAACGTGCTGTTGAAAAGGGATTTCCACTCCCTCGTACTGTTACGGATTTGTAGGCAACCCTGCTGGATTCTTGGTGTCAATTCCTTCCAGCACTACTTCAGACATTAGTCGTGTTGCGGCACTTCTGGGTGCTCGCGTGTACCCTACACAGTATTAGGCATGTGTATCGATTTCTTTGGCTGTTCAGTGTATTTAGCGTACTATTTTTCTAAAAACAGAGCAAACATTTTTCGGTTACATTTATTTGATTTGTTCAACCTATGCATACAAGATAACGCATTACTAATCTTGTTTCAGTGCCTCACACCAGTGTTTCTGACTTGTAGTAAGTACAAGGAGCTGTTTGAACCAGGTTCAGAGAGGGCTAAGGATTTTTCAGCTCACATTACAGCGAAAGACAGTACAAGTAAACGAGTTTAACGTACATGGCCTGTCCCCCATGCATCAAGTGAGCAAGTTGCTCAGCGACTACAAAGATGGAAAGACAGCGGGTTTATCCAACCAGTTTCTTCTAGCCAATTAGCATCACTCTTGGTCACTTTCAAGAAGGTTTCAGGTATCTTAAGTGCGTGTACTTATTTTAAAGCAACAGTAAACCCACAAACTGTGGTGGATTCTTTTCCTCTTCCATGTCCAGGGAAACTAATCGACATACTTCTCAAAGACTGATTTGCCTGAGGCATATTTACAGTTACCGCTGGCTCAGCAGTCCAAGCTATACTTTGTGATTAATATTCACCTAGGTTTGGCCCAGTTTCAAAGACTACCGTTTGGAAGTACTTCAGCTCTTGCTATTTTTCAAAGGTTCCTGGAACAGTTCACAGCAAGAGACTGTTCTTGAATAAACTATATGGACGATATTATAGCCGAATATTGTATGCCTCCTAATGATTTAGCAAATGTAGACCTTTTTTTCACAGTAATTCTGCAGCTAGTCCGAAGTGGAACAAAGGAAACTGCTCCTCCTTCCAGGAAGAACTGAACTACCGTAATTAATACACAGGGTATTCGTCCTACAACATCGCACTTGCCTGCAATTAAAGATACGGAGGCACCCCGTAACAGTAAGGAGATCCAATCAGTCATGTTGAAGCTCACATATTATATTACATCTATTCATAACCCTGAGCAAATTGCTGCAGCGCTAAACTGACTGCACCAAAAAGATTTTCCTTTGGTGTGGTCCAAAGAATAAGAGGATACATTTCATCAATCGGTCGTGGATGCATCTTCTTATGGTATCGGAGCAGTGTTCTTCCATAAAATTGGTTCTCTTAATGGACCTATTGCTTTTGCCTCGAAAACATTTAACGAAGCAGAGTGTAACAAAAGTCGGCTTACAAAACAGGTAATCGCCGTTATCTATTGTATTACGAAGATCCACCAGAATTTGTAGGGTCCAAAGTTCTATTGGCTGATACTTTAACAGTCACTCCTGCCAAAACTGTCCCGCGTCAGACAGAGCAAAAGCTGCAACTCTGGGCTCCGACATTGTCTAATCATCAGCATGATTTGTTGTTGTCCCATTGCCCAACATTCCAAAACTAACTTGTTGTCTCGGTTACCAGTCGGTAGCGACACAGCAGTGGATACGCTTCAGGGATCACGTTTTCAGCTACATTCTCATGATTTTGAACGTCTTCACAATTTTCCTCTCGATTTTCGGCCATGTTGCCACAGCAGTTGCTTCTAACGCACTCTTCAGGTTGCTTTGAAATACATATGTCACGGATGGGCATTCGCTTTAAAGGAAAATCCCCACCCAGTGGTACGGCTCTATTTTTCGCGTCGTCACGCGTTATTCGTGAGATCAGGTGTTCTGCTGTTGCGTACAGAGAACGACGAGGCACGCGTTTCGATTCCTCACTGTCTTCAGCGGTAAGGTTTGTCCTTATTGCGTCAAGGTCATTGGGACATAGTTTGCACGAAGCAGCTTGCGAGCGTCATTGTACTTCGCAAGCCGTGAATGCACAGATTTAAAAATGACATCTCATTACAAAGTTTGAGCGGAACATCAGTCAGCTCTTGCACAACGCTGTTTTAAGGGAGGACGTACGTTCGGGCCATTACAACGCATTCGTATTGATTTCGTGTGTCCATTGTGGAACATGAAAATTTAGTTTGGTTGTCCCCATGACACCCACCAATATTGCAAGTTCGTATCGGTTTTATCTTCTATTTTTTGTCTCGATGGTGTTCCTGACTCATTGCCTCGGACAATGGGCCACGTTTCACGCCAGTTGATTTCGAATGGTGTTAAGCCGCCAATGGCATACAACATGTGATGACTGGACTTTTTCATCTTCAGTCTAACTGTGAAGCCGAATGCCTTGTCCGTTCGATGAAAAGTCACATGGAGAAGTTCTGTTTCTCCTACACACGGGGACAAACCTTAAAATTGTTTTCTATCCTCCTGCCGCTTCTTGCCACGTGGAGGGAAGTCGCCGGCAGAATTCTTAAACGGTCATGGACACCGTACCTGTTGCATCTTCTGTGGCCGCCGCGGGAACACTTCGTTCCGCCAGGCCAGACGAAGTTTCACCCGCAAGGTAATGTCTTCTACAAACTTTTTGGAAGAAAAACAGCGTTAGAAGTGTGGAATCGTTACGAAAGCCATTGGACGTGCTTCTTAGGTCATCCAAGGCTCTACTGTGGCACAACGGCTCCACGAAAACCAGTTGCGGTGCGTTTCTGAGTATGTCAGTGGTTGTGCTGCAGAGCGTTTATTCACAGACCCAGCACATCTCTGGGGTCGACACCAGCCGTCGCTGCCATCTCTCCGTTGGTCGTGGCCAGCACTATCCACGATGGTATACGTGGAGGAAAACTTCCCGCTGCCACCGACTGCCGACTTTGGCGCCCGTTAACACAGCCCGAACCAATGTCTGTGGAAATGCTGTTTCTTACAGGTCACCACGCCAACCTAGAAGTTCACTTCGCTGCTCAGCTGACCTGAACGTCTGCGTCTCTGGATGTAGGCATTCAGCCTGTGACTGATTTTTAGGTTGGTGTTCCCACTCACTCGCAGTTTGGATACCGAGATGCGGGCGGGGAGCTGGCGTCGGCTACAATTACACTCCGTCTCCTCATCTGTTTCCACATTTAATACGCCCTTGCTCCCCATATCGTCGTCACATGCACACGCCTTGCACGATGATGATGTAGGGAAAAGGGGGGGGGGGGGGTGAAGTGGTGTTGGGTGTTGTCCAAAGCGTGGGCAGGCAAAGCAGGGTTGGCTGGCACTCTGCACCGAAACCACAGAACATAGAAGAGAATAGACGCTACATTCCGCACCGACGAAAGGAAACTCCGGCATAGCCTCGCTCACCTCCGTCTGCCTAAGAAACTAAAGTTTCACGTGTTATAGTTCCTCAATTTCCTCTCTGAGCAAACCAAAGAACGCATCGTTCTGCCGGCGTGTGCATTTTTGTATAGCACAACAGGTTATACCAAACGCGTTTATTCCATCTAATTCGGCATCCAGACATTTCATTATGTTAATTTTGATGTTACATATGTTCTGTCGATTTTGCTTTGCCATTTGTTGGAGAATTATGCGTATTTAACAGTTGTCTTACTGTAGTCACATATTCCCGTTTCATATTTCTCATTAGTGTCTCAAACGATTTTGAAAAATTAAGTTTGGGACGTTGTTCCTACTTACGACTCAACTCAAGTCACTTCCGAAAGATTTCCTTTCATTAAATATTGAACATTACTTAGAATCCGCTTTTCACTTGCCTCACTCGCGTCATTTCCCTACCTTCTCGGTAGTAGGGGCAGGCACATTTATAATTAATTCGTCCATTTCCTGCTCACCGTTTGCTTTGGGTCGCCTTTATTCATTTCGGCCACCTCCTGCTAACTGGAAATTTCCACTTGTGCAGTCCGTGCACGCACAACAGCTGTATATGGTAATTTCCAACTGACAGCCTGCACTGGGGTGGGACCTTCCCAGTGGTAAGCTGAGATTCTCGCCTTCTGCTTCACTCCAAGCTGTGGCCAGGGGAGATACCGACAGCGTTGCCACCCGTTGTTTATACCAATATATTCTGCGTTGTTTCGGGCAACTGTTCTTAATACTTCACGAGAGGGATATAGTACATGAAAGTACTTAATTTCACACAGTTCATTTTTTCTTTAGGTTTCATTTTTTGTAAATCATTGGAAGACCATGAAGCTTATCGTAATTTTTTGTATAACGTATCGGCTGAGCAACTGGACCATGAACACAGCACACGTGTTTGACAGCAGCCTGATATCAAATATCAATATCATCAATTTCAAAGTGTTCTGTTAGTGTTTTAGTTGACAAGGAGAGAGAGCCTATTAATTTCATATTGTTTGCAACTAGTAAGTACCGCCTATGAGTGTGCTAGATTGTGTAGAATTAGTACACATATCTCTGTGGTTTATTTACTAGCACTTACGAAAAGTTAACCGGTGACCTCGTAATCTGGCCCCTCCTTCCTATTCCATCCATTGTCCACATTAGTCTTTTATGAAGATTTGAGAGGAAGGAAGATTACAATAAACTTTCTAGTTTACTTAGTTTTTCATGTAGAGTTGGCTCCATTTCTTCTTGTCTACGGTTCCGATTCTTGAAGCTGAAAATGTCACGTTTCAGGTCCTCACGGTTAGATTGATATAAAGAAATTTGAAGACGTATGTTGTAGGAGTTTTGTTTTTAAGTTAATATATTTTCTCACATTTTAGTATATCATACAGTCTTTTCATTTTTCACGATAACAAAGTCGAAATTACATTGTTCGCACAAAACACAAAAATACGTCCGATCACATCAGAGGTGTGCTTACGACGTTTACTCTGCGGAAATATCCATATTTCAAAGGGCTTACAATTTTTCTTAACAGATGAATTTCTACTAGTTTCTGTTACATTATTACTTTCAATTATTACTTCATAAATGAATCCAGAAATAAATATAGTAACCAGTACAGTATTGCGTAATTAATATAACAGAAGTTTGAACTGTGCCAATAGTTCGTAATTTCAATTGTTTCTAAAAAAATAATTTTAACTGTACATTCAGAACTGGTACTTATCGATTGTAGCACCGAGACTAAAACATTTTATAAAGTAGTTCATTTTTCATAAATTTTAGCTTGAAATATAACGTGCTATGTACAAAATTAAATGAAAGTTTTCAGAAAAGTATCTGAGATAATACTGACCTGTTCAAAATTTGAAAAATAATACTGGGATCGAGAACTACTGTTTAGGAAAAGTAATACTAAAGGGGGATGTCCTTTTACAACCTCCAAATTACTGCCTGTAATATATCGGTATCGGTCATAAACTTCGTCCCCTTACCAGACGACAGCTGTCAACATTAATGATTTTACAGTTGTGGCACCATTTAAGAGTGACAAAGCCTTGTGGTGCAGGTTTCAATTTGTCCGCTGTGAGACAGATTGAGCGCTATGAAGCTCGATTTTTCGTATTTATAGCTTTAGGCAGCAGTGAATTGGAGTAAAGGCAACTACAGTAAGCTGAAAGCTCCCTGTACATCGTGATGTGGATGCAGTAGACAGTGAATATATTAGTAACGAAGAAAAACGCGCTAAGAAAGACAACATGACTACAAAAGAGAAAAATATTGCAGAAGAAAAAAATTCAACGAAAAATCGGACATGCTACTGGGTAAGGTCGCGCAGTGGCTTGCACACAAGACTCGCATTTGAGAGGAGACGGATCAAACCCGCTTCCGGTCATCCAGATATAGGTTTATTGTGATTTCTCTAAATCGCTCTAGAATGATGCCGTAATGGTTCCCTTGAAAGGGCACGGCCGTTCCCCGTTCTTGACACAATCTGAGCCTGTACACAGTCTCTAAAGCCATCGATGTTGACGGGGCGTTAAACCCAACCTTCTTCCTTTTCCAAACATGCTGTTTTGTTGACTAATGGTAAACGAAACTAATATAATGGAAAATGAAAACTATATGAAACTAAATTTACAGTTGCTGCTGCTGGAATAGGGCAGGTGAATGGAGAAAGACCTTTAGTTCTTGCATATGATGTGTACATGGATGTGTACGTTTCGTTATGATTATGGTTGTTGGCTTGACTAGTAGTTGGAGAGAGACGAGGTGAAATGCTTATTCTTATTTCTTTCAGATTAAGCGACACCTGGAAACGAAACATCACAAATCTAAATGAGAAATAAAAAGAATTCTGCGGTCTGCTTGAGAAATTCCTCAACTCTGCTTCTGCTTCCACATATAGAAGTTCATCTTGTAGTAGTTAAGAAAAGGTTACTGTAGTTGAACTAGCCTTAACACCGCAGAACGTAATTTGTCCTTCAACAGTATGGACTCCATTGGAGGACAGGATAAAATTATTTGTGTTAATTCGAATACTGCTCCAAGTGAGTCTGGCTGGAACGAAAACGAAATCTCTAGTTACGGAAATATAGGGGCCATATACTATTCAAAGTCCGATACATGGCCTAAAGACTGGCAATTTATTTTACTACTGACAAAAGTATGGAAATATAAGTGTTACAATCAGCAGTGCAAAACTGTACAATCAGAAACGGCTTTCTGGATAAGTTAATAGATTTTTATAAAATTAATGAACAGCCTGCTGACAGCATGTTTCGAGCATTTCGTAAGTCCATGCAACAATATACAATATCTTTTCGTAATTTAACTTGGCTAAGTGCTATCACAACACAAATGGTGATTTTCTAATTGTATGTTCTTTATTTACAACGATTTGATTAACATAGCGCATCACTGCATCAGACATGCCATGAGACCCTTTCATTTGATACAAAGACTGCAATTTTGAAACTATGCTAGTTTTTCTCAGTCTGCCACAAAAAGAGAAGACTTGAAAGAGAAATTATAGTACGAGTGGATGGAGACTTCATTAAACGATACACTATGTGGGTATAAGATGGCTCTCTCTTTTGCCCTGCATGTATACATTATAATTAAATTGGAAAGCTGTTAGAGATTACTTTGTAAGTTTAGGATATTTGTCCAACGGTTTTGAAAAACTTATTGATACTTAATACTGACAATGACTTGACTGAAATTTACTTGGATTCCTGTAGCTACGTTTAAATTTCTTTAATAAAACAGTAAAATACCTGGAAGGCAACTGCATAAAAAGTTTGGTTGTATGAAGTATCATACACAATCTTAAAAGCAGAGTAGAAAAAGAAAACAAGACTTATCTTTGGATAAGGTACAAATAAAATTAAAATACTGTCTTGACCTAAACTGACAAGTAAAATTCGCTGAAACTTTTTATTGTTTGTTTTCAAAGTTTCAGAGTACCTATATAAATGGTATGAGTTTAGTAACAAACTGATTTTTTACATTGAGTAATATCAATTAAAATATCAGTTTTGAATTTGAACATAGCTGAAAATTTAAAACTGCAAAAGCTCAGTTGAAACATGGATGATGTTTATGGGGAAATGGTATTATTAAACAAATTATATGATGCAATGTATATTTCTGAATGTACTGTAGAGTTATCTACTGCATAAAAATACCTACAAGTATTTAATAAGACAAGTGATGTTTTTAAAAATTTGAACAAATTAGTTTTAAAATCTATTGTAAATCCACAGAAATACCTTTTCTGTGGCGAATATTAAGTGGGAGGACAAAAGAAATAAAACTCCTCTGAGCTTGATAAGAAATTAATCGTTAACTATCTTAAATACAGAATGCAACATTGCAATATTTTTAGCAGTGACTGTTATTTCTTAAATATTGCCAAAATCATGCCTTTACAGACCGATGTACCTTGTTTGTTCATAAAGGACGGCAACCCTAGTTACAGATCGGACGTTTGACTGGCTAGCCGACCATAGTAAATGACTAGAGCACGAAACCCGGTATGTACTGAAGAAGGAATGTGCCACTGTGCTTCTTTCTTCACTTGATGAACTCCGCTCAGAACTGGAACTTCACCTCATCTCTCTGCATCGTTATAAATTGTCTAACTGTATTTTTTAGGAGATGTATTTAATTTTTTGACAGGAATTTCAAATTAAAGCCAAAAACAAATGGTACTCTGACATGGAGTCCGGCTTGTGTTATAATTATATCACTGATAGCATCATTAAATTCACTCATTCAGGTGGGACTATCGGATTTATTTACAATCACGCAGCATCAATCAAGATTTTTCAGTAAGATACAGGCATCATTTTCGACAAAAGACAAATGACCACAAATGACCACTGACAATATCGTATTCAATTTTCATAACTTTCTTAAGTAACCAAGTTTTGAAATCAATAATTTTATTACCTTTGAATACATTGTGGGCGTATACAGTGATCAATCTTATTACAAATACTTACTATCAAAAACAGTCTTGATCAGAAATTATTTATTGTAGTGACCGGTTTCGACCACAACTGTGGTCATCTTCAGACCAATGAGTAAGAACCGCTTTCTGGTGGTAACTTACCAGAAGAAGGTTCTTACTCATTGTCTGAATATGACCACAGTTATAGTCGAAACAGGTCACCGGAATAAATAATTTGTGATCAGGCCTGATTTTGATAGTAGCCTAAATGTCAATAACTTTAGGTTGGATGCAGTTTCGATCAAAGGCAAATTTTACATCATGTTTTCTCTGGCTACCTGCCAGATCTCATTTTGTATGCTGCAATTGGAACACAGCACCGCTATTAACAGCAGCCAGCTGCATTGGCAGCAGCAAGGAAGCCGAAGCTGTTGCAGTCGTCCATCGGTGCTAGAACACGTTTGTCACGCACGGTGGCCGATCTGCGCCTTTCTTCTCGCCGACATCACACTGAAAAGTAGAAGTGTGGATGCTGTGTAAGCCATTCACCTTATACATCTGTTTTATTAGAGCCACCAAATGAGGACAAAGTCGCTGTGGAAAGGTTGTAGCTGGCGAACCTGTACTTCGTGGGAATTAAATATAGTGTTTGAAATAAAGATCAATGGCACACATTTTATGAAATTTTAGTTGCATTCTTCGTGTTTGATATGGAGAAGACAGTAGTGAGACTACCTAGTAAGTCTTTGTTGGTAAGAGAGCATGATACAGGTAAGATTAGAGAGTCTGATACACGAAAAATTAAATAAGGTATGAACGTGACAAAAGAGATGGAATATACGTGTTAGGAATTGCGTATGATTGCACTGCAGCGGAAAAAGTGGGCTGAAGTGTTCATGTGGGACGGGAAAGATAGTATAGGTCACAGTAATTGGAATAGCTAGATCTATGGCGATATTTCCTGGTGTTTGGGAGGCAAGCGTTCTAAATTATTGTAGAGAAAAATTTTTAGTATAGGAGGCGAATGGAAAGTGGAATGCGTTGCTTAACATGTAATATATGATTTGGTTCCGAAATATGACGAACGTAATGGTGCACTGCATTTCAAGTTTTTAAAACTATATAACTGCACGTGGTGTTCCTGAAGGGGTGGAAACTTCGACAATCAGTACAGTTTGCAGATGGAAGATATCACGTGCTATTTTCCTTGCGTTTTCTGCTGACGCTATCAAGCATTACGCAGTCTGGTAAGGCTGGATCTACGCAACTTTTCAACAAACATCTTCTAATCGTCTCCATGAATATATACAAACTCTGCATCTATTTAAAAAAAAGATGAAAATTATTGCACATCCCATAAGAATCTTTTCACGTAAGTGCTTGGAGGTAGCTGCATCGAATCCTGTTGGTGTAACAAAATTTTACAGCCAGCACACTGTTGACAAGTGGAGGAGATGTGTCGGCCTGCTGTTACTGATGTCGAGGGTATGTAAATGCTGGCTTGATTTTCAAAAATTCCCTGCACTGTCTCACGTACTGTGGCACTCTGTTGTGAAATAATTCTATTGAATTATCCGAGAGTTTTGTCAGTCTAAGATCCACAGCAAGATCATGTCGATTGCTTCGGATGCGAATCTTGTCTGAGGTAAAACCGAAAATTTTACGTAATAAAAGCACGTTCTTATGTAACATAAAGGACACTTTCCGTCACTCCATCGTGATCAACCGACACGTATTGCCAAATGCATTGAGGTTGATGGGCATCATTCTGAGCATTTATTGCATTAATGTGGTATGTACAGGTAATGACGCTGTAACAGCATGCGTTCTCAGAAATTATAAGTTCACAAAAGTACATGTATAACATTGGAACAACCGAAATAAAATGTTCAAATGTACCTACGTTCTGTATCCTGTTACCAACTGTTTGTCTAAAATTGTGAGCCACATGTTTGTGACTATTAAAAAAATCGTTCAAATGACTCTGAGCACTATGGGACTTAACTTCTGAGGTCATCAGTCCCCTAGAACTTAGAACTACTTAAACCTAACTAACCTAAGGAAATCATACACACCCATGCCCGAGGCAGGATTCGAACCTGCGACCGTAGCGGTCGCGCGGCTCCAGACTGTACCACCTAGAACCGCTCGGCCACCTCGGCCGGCTGTAACTATTACAGAGCCATCTATCACAAAGCGAAAAAAAGGGATCCAACTAAAACACTCATATTTCTTTACGTACTACACGAATATGTAATAAGAAATGGGGGTTCTTATTAAAAAAAAAAACAAAAAAAACGCATTTGATATCCTTTTGAGCTATGGCAGCGCCATCTAGCGGGCCAACCACAGCACCATCTGATTTCCCCCTTCAAGCTAGACGAGTTTCGCTCTTTGTAGTTTTTCCGTTTGATGCTTATTTCGTGAGATATCTGGCCCGGTCACTATCAATGGGCCACCCTGTATATATATATAATCTGTTGTTTTTTTTTTTTAAGTAATTCAAGTTCTCGTATTTGCTTTCTCTTCAGAAATTATTCTGAGGTTTGCGATATATGTTGGAGCTCAGAACGACCACTTGTTCAAATTTATATAATAGGGTTTGAGTTGGATAGCTGCCATCCATCCCACGCTGGAGGTGCGGGCGGTCCGCCGCATTTTCAACTCGGCCGGCCCCACCCGCCTTATGCGGGTTTTCTCTGAGGACGCCCCCTCCATTGACCGTCTCCTGAAGGAGGGTGCCCTCCTCTTCCACCAGCGGTACAAGGTCGACCCTTCCCGTTCCCCTCCTCAATCCCTGCGCTGCCAGAGGTGTCTGCGCTATAATGCGCACCCCACAGCTGAGTGCCGCGAGGCCCCCACCTGCCCGCATTGTCGGCAAGCGCACTTCCTCAGGCAGTGCCCCAACCTCCAATCCCCTCCTTCCTGCAATACCTGCAATCTCCCCCATCCCACCTACTCCCAAAAGTGTAAAGCCCGACCCCCTCCAACCACTCCTGAACTCACCGTCCCTGTCCGTCCCCTGGACGCCCCCACCCCTCCTGGCAATTCCCTTCGTCCCCCCCCCCACCGCTGAGGACATCATCAGGTTCCTTACCATCGTCCTCCAGAATGTTCATCCCTTTCAGCGCCCACACACCCTCCAACAGATCTCCCTCGCCGCCCGTTCCGTATTCCAACTCAAGATGTACGCCACCTACTCCAACAACCAGGCCCATTTCACCTTCTCCCGCCTCGACACCCTCGTCTAAATCCCTATCATGGCGCGACAGCAACGTATCCTTTTCAACAACATCCGCTCCCTACCCGCCAACAGGAACCTCTTCCTGCACACCCTTGCCACCCACCGCGTGGATGCCTTCCTCCTTAATGAAACCTTCCTCCAACCCCACCACACCATTCACACTTCGCCCTACCTCCTCCACCGCTCCGATAATTCCCTCCCGATTGCGCGTGGCGGAGTTGCCATTGGTCACCACCGCCAGATCCCCGTTCGGCTCCAACCTCTCCATCCCGGACCACCAAACACCTGATCCTTAGTCTCTTCTTCCCCGGCCTTACCGTTACCTGCGCCACCATCTATGTCCGCCCCAACGCTCCTATTCCCTTCGACTTCCTCTCCCACGTCGATCGTACCTTTTCCTCCTACGTGATCGCCGCCGACCTCAACATCCATAGTCGTTCCGCTGCCCAGTTACGGCGATGGCATCGGTTCCTCTCCACCCTTCAAGGTGACCTCGTCCCCATCCCCCGGCATACCCGTCCTGAATCCAACTCCACTCCTGATGTTATCCTCTCCTCCCCCAACCTCCTTGGCCGCATAACGATGGATGTCCTGGAGCCTATTGGTAGCGACCATCTCCCTGTCCTCCTCACCGTTTCAGACGGTCGTCGCCTTCGCCCCGACCCTCGTACTGACCCTCCCCCTAAGTATGTCCACGACTATTCCCGAGCCGACTGGAATGCGTACCGGGATACTCTTTCCACCCAGGTCGATAGCCACCCTCTCACCTACCACCACCCTGACGATGTCACCCATGCCGCCTCCTTTCTCCAGCGGACCTTGTCTGAGGCCGTGGAGGCCCACGTTCCTACTGTCGCCATCCACCCCCACCGTCCTACCTTACCCCCACAGGCCGTCCTCCTCCTCCATGAATCCCACTGTCTCTACCGTGCCTTCCTCCACACGCGTGACCCGGACACACTACGACGCCACCGGCAACTCCAACGACACATTCGTAATTTGCTTGCAGCTAGGAAACGCCGGGACTGGCGACAGACATGCACCCGTTTAAATGCAACCCTACCAATCAACTCGTCCAAGTTCTGGTCGGCCTTCCGTCGCCTTACCGGAACTAAACCCTCCCCCTATTATCCTCTTCTCCATGATGATCACCCTTTCCCTGACTCCCTTAGTAAGGCCAATCACTTTGCCTCCTACCTCTCCGATGTATTTTCCGTCCCCGATGATCCCCAGTTCGATTACTCCCTCTTCCCAGATATCCGCGATCGAACTGACACCTCTTCCCCTCCCCTCGCTCCTGGCTTCCAGTACTTGGACAACATTACGCACACGGAACTCAATGCCCCTATCACTACACAGGATCTCATTGATACACTCCGCACAAAACGCAACACCGCTCCTGGTCACAATCGTGCCACCTACCGTCACCTTCATGAAGCTTCTGTCTCTTTCCTCTCCACCCTGGCCAGGCTCTACAATGTAGTCCTGTCCACCGGTTACTACCCCGACCTGTGGAAAACCTCCCGTATCCTCATGTTCCTTAAACCTGGCAAACCGCCGTCCGCCGTCTCCTCCTACCGTCCCATCAGCCTTACCTCGGTCTTCAGCAAGGTCCTAGAATCTATCCTCACCCGCCGCATCCACCAGCATCTCCGCCAGCACCGCCTCCTTCCCGTCACCCAGTGTGGCTTTCGGCCATCCTTCTCTTCCGATGATCTTCTCCTTCACCTCACTCATCTCCTTTCCGAGCAGCTTAATTCGGGTCGCTCCGCCATCTTCCTCTCACTTGACCTCGAACGCGCTTATGACCGCGTCTGGCATTCCGGTCTCCTCTTCAAGCTCCAAACCTTTGCCCTTCCCATTAACTACGTCCGTCTGATCGGTTCCTTTCTCTCCCGCCGTCCTTCCTCTGTCACCATCCATAACACCGATTCCTACACCTTTTTCCCCTCCGCCGCTGTGCCCCAAGGCTCCGTCCTCTCCCCCCTTCTGTACCTTTTGTACACGGCAGACGTGCCGCCGCCGTCGCCCCCCGTCCACCTCCTCCAGTTTGCCGATGACACCGCCTTCCTCGCCCTTGCCCCCACCCTGCAACGCTCCCAACGCCTTCTCCAATCCCATCTTGACCGGTTCACCGCTTGGTGCAACCAGTGGTTGCTCAAGGTCAATCCCTCCAAAACCCAGGCGATCATTGTAGGCAAAACCACCCCTTCCTTCCGCCTCCTTGATTTCTATCTCACCGTCTATGGCCGTCCTATCGCCCTCACTCCCACCCTTAAGTACCTTGGCGTCACCCTCGACCGTCGCCTCTCCTGGACTCCCCATCTCCAGACAATCCAAGCCAAGGCACGTTCCCGACTCCGTCTCCTCAAGCTCCTTTCCGGCCGCACGTGGGGTCTGGACCCCTCCACAATCCTCCACACCTATAAATCCCTCATCCGCCCTATCCTTTGTTACGCCCATCCAGCCTGGATCTCCGCCCCCCCCTGTTGTTGTTGTTGTTGTTGTGGTCTTCAGTCCTGAGACTGGTTTGATGCAGCTCTCCATGCTACTCTATCCTGTGCAAGCTTTTTCATCTCCCAGTACCTACTGCAACCTACATCCTTCTGAATCTGCTTAGTGTATTCATCTCTTGGTCTCCCTCTACGATTTTTACCCTCCACGCTGCCCTCCAATACTAAATTGGTGATCCCTTGATGCCTCAGAACATGTCCTACCAACCGATCCCTTCTTCTGGTCAAGTTGTGCCACAAACTTCTCTTCTCCCCAATCCTATTCAATACTTCCTCATTAGTTATGTGATCTACCCATCTAATCTTCAGCATTCTTCTGTAGCACCACATTTCGAAAGCTTCTATTCTCTTCTTGTCCAAACTATTTATCGTCCATGTTTCACTTCCATACATGGCTACACTCCATACGAATACTTTCAGAAATGATTTCCTGACACTTAAATCAATACTGGATGTTAACAAATTTCTCTTCTTCAGAAACGCTTTCCTTGCCATTGCCAGCCTACATTTTATATCCTCTCTACTTCGACCATCATCAGTTATTTTGCTCCCCAAATAGCAAAACTCCTTTACTACTTTAAGTGCCTCATTTCCTAATCTAATTCCCTCAGCATCACCCGACTTAATTAGACTACATTCCATTATCCTTGTTTTGCTTTTGTTGATGTTCATCTTATATCCTCCTTTCAAGACACTGTCCATTCCATTCAACTGCTCTTCCAAAGCCTTTGCTGTATCTGACAGAATTACAATGTCATCGGCGAACCTCAAAGTTTTTATTTCTTCTCCATGAATTTTAATACCTACTCCGAATTTTTCTTTTGTTTCCTTTACTGCTTGCTCAATATACAGATTGAACAACATCGGGGAGAGGCTACAACCCTGTCTTACTCCCTTCCCAACCACTGCTTCCCTTTCATGTCCCTCGACTCTTATAACTGCCATTTGGTTTCTGTACAAATTGTAAATAGCCTTTCGCTCCCTGTATTTTACCCCTGCCACCTTTAGAATTTGAAAGAGAGTATTCCAGTCAACATTGTCAAAAGCTTTCTCTAAGTCTACAAATGCTAGAAACGTAGGTTTGCCTTTCCTTAATCTTTCTTCTAAGATAAGTCGTAAGGTCAGTATTGCCTCACGTGTTCCAGTGTTTCTACGGAATCCAAACTGATCTTCCCCGAGGTTGGCTTCTACTAGTTTTTCCATTCGTCTGTAAAGAATTCGTGTTAGTATTTTGCAGCTGTGACTTATTAAGCTGATAGTTCGGTAATTTTCACATCTGTCAACACCTGCTTTCTTTGGGATTGGAATTATTATATTCTTCTTGAAGTCTGAGGGTATTTCGCCTGTTTCATACATCTTGCTCACCAGATGGTAGAGTTTTGTCAGGACTGGCTCTCCCACGGCCGTCAGTAGTTCCAATGGAATATTGTCTACTCCGGGGGCCTTGTTTCGACTCAGGTCTTTCAGTGCTCTGTCAAACTCTTCATGCAGTATCGTATCTCCCATTTCATCTTCATCTACATCCTCTTCCATTTCCATAATATTGTCCTCAAGTACATCGCCCTTGTATAGACCCTCTATATACTCCTTCCACCTTTCTGCTTTCCCTTCTTTGCTTAGAACTGGGTTTCCGTCTGAGCTCTTGATATTCATACAAGTCGTTCTCTTATCTCCAAAGGTCTCTTTAATTTTCCTGTAGGCGGTATCTATCTTACCCCTAGTGAGATAGGCCTCTACATCCTTACATTTGTCCTCTAGCCATCCCTGCTTAGCCATTTTGCACTTCCTGTCGATCTCATTTTTGAGACGTTTGTATTCCTTTTTGCCTGTTTCACTTACTGCATTTTTATATTTTCTCCTTTCATCAATTAAATTCAATATTTCTTCTGTTACCCAAGGATTTCTACTAGCCCTCGTCTTTTTACCTACTTGATCCTCTGCTGCCTTCACTACCTCATCCCTCAAAGCTACCCATTCTTCTTCTACTGTATTTATTTCCCCCATTCCTGTCAATTGCTCCCTTATGCTCTCCCTGAATCTCTGTACAACCTCTGGTTCTTTTAGTTTATCCAGGTCCCATCTCCTTAAATTCCCACCTTTTTGCAGTTTCTTCAGTTTTAACCTACAGGTCATAACCAATAGATTGTGGTCAGAGTCCACATCTGCCCCTGGAAATGTCTTACAATTTAAAACCTGGTTCCTAAATCTCTGTCTTACCATTATATAATCTATCTGAAACCTTTTAGTATCTCCAGGGTTCTTCCATGTATACAACCTTCTTTCATGATTCTTAAACCAAGTGTTAGTTATGATTATGTTGTGCTCTGTGCAAAATTCTACCAGGCGGCTTCCTCTTTCATTTCTGTCCCCCAATCCATATTCACCTACTATGTTTCCTTCTCTCCCTTTTCCTACACTCGAATTCCAGTCACCCATGACTATTAAATTTTCGTCTCCCTTCACAATCTGAATAATTTCTTTTATTTCATCATACATTTCTTCAATTTCTTCATCATCTGCAGAGCTAGTTGGCATATAAACTTGTACTACTGTAGTAGGTGTGGGCTTCGTATCTATCTTGGCCACAATAATGCGTTCACTATGCTGTTTGTAGTAGCTTACCCGCATTCCTATTTTTACATTCATTATTAAACCTACTCCTGCATTACCCCTATTTGATTTTGTGTTTATAACCCTGTAGTCACCTGACCAGAAGTCTTGTTCCTCCTGCCACCGAACTTCACTAATTCCCACTATATCTAACTTCAACCTATCCATTTCCCTTTTTAAATTTTCTAACCTACCTGCCCGATTAAGGGATCTGACATTCCACGCTCCGATCCGTAGAACGCCAGTTTTCTTTCTCCTGATAACGACATCCTCTTGAGTAGTCCCCGCCCGGAGATCCGAATGGGGGACTATTTTACCTCCGGAATATTTTACCCAAGAGGACGCCATCATCATGTAATCATACAGTAAAGCTGCATGTCCTCGGGAAAAATTACGGCTGTAGTTTCCCCTTGCTTTCAGCCGTTCGCAGTACCAGCACAGCAAGGCCGTTTTGGTTATTGTTACAAGGCCAGATCAGTCAATCATCCAGACTGTTGCCCTTGCAACTACTGAAAAGGCTGCTGCCCCTCTTCAGGAACCACACGTTTGTCTGGCCTCTCAACAGATACCCCTCCGTTGTGGTAGCACCTACGGTACGGCTATCTGTATCGCTGAGGCACGCAAGCCTCCCCACCAACGGCAAGGTCCCCCCTACCTTCTATAAATCCCTCCAAATCCTTGAACGCCATGCTCTCCGCCTTGCCTATCGCATCCGTCTCCCCTCCCCCATGCGGATCCTGTATGATCTCATCCCCTTCCCCCACCTCCTCCTTTTCCTTGAAAGGATACGTATCCTGTACACCTCACGTAAACTTGATCCTCCTCACCCGCTCATTTCCCCGATCCTCTCCCACCCCCGCCCGCTGCCGCGCCTGTATTCCCACGTCCCACCCGGTCTCCATCTCTCCACCCTCCATACCCTCTCCTAAGGTGGCTTCCGCCAGCTCCCTCTCCCTGATGATGTCCTCGTCCCCTCCATCTACCCCTCCTATCAACTTTGACCCTGCCCCGCCCCCCACTTCCCGTGTCCTTTCCTTTCGGCACCCTCCCTCCCTTCTCTTCTCTTCCCTTCTTTTTCCATCTCCCTGTCCCCTCCCTTCCCCCTCTTCTCCCGGGCTTCCTCTCCCCCTTCCTCCCTCCCCCCTATCTCCCCTGCCCGTGGCATCTCTGCTCTCCCCTCTCGCTCTCCCACTCCCCTTCCTCCTCCTCCTCTCTTGGCAGGTCCCCGGACTCGCACACGTATAGTGAACATTCGCGCGCCGGAGATCGTCGCCTTTTGTGTCTCGTGTGTGTGACGTCGTATAGTGTTTTTGGTGTCCGCCGTCTCACTCCTACGTTCACTTGTGCCGTCGGCCTCATCAGTGTTTTGTGCGCCGTGCCAACGTGTTTTCAGTGTTGTTATCGTCACATGTGAACGACTCCGTGTTTTTTATGTCTCTGTAACCTCTCTCTTTTGCCCGTCACTTTGTTCATTGTCATTCACCATGTTTTATACTCTTGTAAAACGCTATGGCTGAAGAGCGGCGTAGTGTGCCACTGCCAGCCTACCTGAGTTGTACAGGTTTTAAAATAACAATAAAGTAAAAAAAAAAAAAAAAAAAAAGATAGCTGCCATAAAATAACGGGGCGCTGCTTATCATAGTTTTGACATTTTTTAGAAACGCCTTTTGAAGCAATGGAAGGACTTCAGTCGAACAATGAAGCCCATATGCCTCGATTCTAATTACCTGCTGCATTTAAAAGACTGCAGTTAAATTACTGTTTCCCAGACAAAATCCAGTTTCAGTTTTATGATAGATGAGACGGACTGGCTTGATATACCTAAAAATAAGATTCTATTTCGCTTTTACAATGGAATTTTTGTAAATGTGTCTGGTTTTTTACACGTTTTTTACATTTTTAGCCCGTTTTCAAACCGATTCAATTGATATATTATAAACAATTTTAATAGAGTTGGATAAAAGAATAGAAAGACCGCGAGAAACGCTCGCTTGAACATAAATACAGATTCTGGCCAAGCCTGCAGTTTGCACCTGCGCAGCGACCTCAGTACGTCGTTGGAAGTGCCAGCCGTGTTTAGAACGAGTTCCGCTGTGAGTGCATTATGTCGGAGCTGAGTGAGACAGTTCCTGGAAAAATTGCTGGTGCTTGTATGGTGGCTGCTTTCTTAACAATTGCAGCTGAAATGTTTACTGCACCGTTTCGCAGATTTCTACCGAATACTGGAAATGTCGAGAAACATCGACCACCAAGTCAAAACCTGGACGAAAGTGTTTGTTGAGGGAGTGTGACGGGCTGTTACTGAAGAGGATTGTGACGTAAAATAAAAGGGCCACAGCTGTAAAAGCCGCCGCATAGCTAAATGTCGCACTCGCGAACTCTCTCAGCAGCAAAACAACGAGAAAGGGGCTCCGAATACACTTTTCCTGCTGCAGCCGTGGCCTCTGGATTTCTTGCTGAGGTGGTTTTTGTTATGGCTGCGCTGCTAGCCAAATGCTGATACCTGTGCTGAGAGATGGCTTTCCGGCCGATATTACTTATCAGAAGAAAACTTCTGAGTTAAACTGATTTTTGCACATATTACAGTCGGAAATATTCACTTCATTACTTTTCATTATGTAACATAGGTTCTGCGTTGCATCAAATTTAATAAAACGTAGCCAAGCTTTTAAAGACTTTGTGGAGGTGAAATGAAATTGCGTAAACTTTGTGTATAGTTGTTTTTAGCACATACATTGCAGCAAATGGAATGTAAATAGGGTAGCAAAACTTTATTTAAAAATGAGAGCAAAATTAAAACTCGTTTCTTTCTCGAGTTTGTGGATTTTATATCAGAAAGACGGTAGCGCGCGACGCGTCCATTCCGTCCTTGCGCATCACGAAAGTCATAGGTCACAACAGTCGTCATATCTCATAGATATACAAAATGCCGAAACAAGGTTTATTTTGCAAATGATAGCACGCAATGAATCACATATGTTGTGTGATAAGTACTCGATACTTTTTTATTCACCGAGGTATGGAAGTACACTACTGGCCATTAAAATTGCTACACCGCAAAGATGACGTGCTGCAGACACGAAATTTAACCGACAGGAAGAAGATGCTGTAATATGCAAACGATTAGCTTTTCAAAGCATTCATACAAGTTTGGCACCGGTGGCGACACCTACAACTTGCTGACATGAGGAAAGTTTCCAACCGATTCCTCATACACAAACAGCAGTTGACCGGCGTGGATTGGTCATACGTTGTTGTGATGCCTCGTGTAAGGAGGAGAAATGCGTACCATCATGTTTCCGGCTTTGATAAAGGTCGGATTGTAGCCTATCACGATTGCGGTTTATCGTATTGCGACATTGCTGCTCGCGTTTGTCGAGTCCCAAGGACTGTTAGCAGAATATGGAATCGGTGGGTTCAGGAGGGTAATACGGAACGCAGTGCAGGATCCCAACGGTCTCGTATCACTAGCAGTCGAGATGACAGGCATCTTATCCGCATGGCTGTAACGAATCGTGCAGCCACGTCTCGATCCCTGAGTCAACAGATGGGGACGTTTGCAAGACTACAACAATATGCACGAACAGTTCGACGACGTTTACAGCAGCATGGACTATCAGCTCGGAGACCATGACTGCGGTTACCCTTGACGCTGCATCACAGACAGGAACGCCTGCGATGGTGTACTCAACGACGAACCTATGTGCACGAATGGCAAAACGTCCTTTTTTCGGATGAATCCAGGTTCCATTTACAGCATCATGATGGTCGCATCCGTGTTTGGGGACATCACGGTGAACGCACATTGGAAGCGTGTATTCGTCATCCCCATACCGGCGTATCACCCGGCGTGATGGTATGAGGTTTCATTGGTTACACTTCTCGGTCACCTATTGTTCGCATTGACGGCACTTTGAAGAGTGGACGTTACATTTCAGATGTGTTACGACCCGTGGCACTACCCTTCATTCGATCTCTGCTAAACACACTACATTTCAGCAGGATAATGCACCACCGCATGTTGCAGGTCCTGTACGCGCCGTTCTGGATACAGAAAAATGTTCGACTGCTGCCCTGGCCAGCACATTCTCCAGATCTTCCACGAATTGAAAACGTCTGGTCAATGGTGGCCGAGCAGCTGGCTCGTCACAATACGCTAGTCACTACTCTTGATGAACTGTGGCATCATGTTGAAGCTGCATGGCCATCTGTAGCTGTACACGCCATCCAAGCTCTGTTTGACTCAATGCCCAGGCGTATCAAGGCTGTTATTACGGCCAGAGGTGGTTGTCTGGGTACTGATTTCTCAGTATCTATGCACCCAAATTGCGTGAAAATGTAATCACATGTCAGTTCTAGTATAATTTATTTGTCCAATGAATACCCGTTTATCATCTGCATTTCTTCTTGGTGTAGCAATTTTAATGGCCAGTCGTGTAACTCTTCTGGATCATTGAGAGGTCGGTGGCTCAGGTCTCTCACAGACGTCCATAGCACTGTAGGGAAACCCAAGTGGCATGTGTATCCACGTCCACAGCACCTGGTGGAAGGCGCAGCAGGACGTGTAAACGTACCGGCAGCAGCGAAACGGTTAAACAGGGAGCTGCGGGGGGACCTAAATTCCAAAGCCACTAATCA
The DNA here is from genome assembly GCF_021461385.2 of Schistocerca piceifrons. NCBI lineage: Eukaryota > Metazoa > Arthropoda > Insecta > Orthoptera > Acrididae > Schistocerca > Schistocerca piceifrons. The sequence goes on from NC_060143.1 coordinate 516,322,874, forward strand.
GCGATACAATTGCTCATAACAGGGAAACATTCTGATAAAGCCGTAAAATCAGAACTGTGGGGCAGTGATAAAAGGTCATTTGGTAGGATGAGTCTTGTTGCACACTATTTCAGACTTCTTAATGATTTTACATTCCAAGACTAAGAGATGGTAGGGTAAACATTTCGTGGCATACGGAGAGCCGATGGTTACTCTGCAAAGTCGCATTACTGCCAATGATTATGCGACCATTTTGGCTGAGCAGGTTCATCCCGTGGTAGAATATTTGCTCCACAACGGTGAGTTTGTCCTTCTAAGATGACGGGGCCCCTGCTCACAAAGCTCACATATCCAAGGACTGGCTTTGTAAGCATGAGAATTAATTGACACATCCCCTCCCCCATTCTTGGTGCCCTCAGGCACCATACACTTATCTCAGTATTAATGAGCCTTTGTGGTCTACTTTAAGAGAGAAGGATGCCTGATCACTCTACATCTGTGTTATCGTTGCTTGAACTCGGCAGTATTTTGCAGGAAGAACGGTACAGGATTCCCTTGACAAACATACAGCACCTACTAGAGGTTGAAAATCCGCTTCAGTTGTAAATTTCTTTTATTATCAACACCGTTTTCGGGCTCTCTTAAGCCCATCCTTCGGTGTCGCAACTGTGCTGTGGACCCCGAGCACCGCAGTGGACGTGTACTAGGCGCGGTGTGCTACCTATGAGCGCAGAACAGGGAGTACAGCACCTGTGTTTATCCATTCCGAGACGACTGGAAGCAGTTTTGAATCCCGACGGATTGCTTACACCCGATTAGGCATGCTAACGTATTGTGCATCTGGTTTTTCTATATTTTGTTCACCGTGCGTACATCTATATTTGAGAATAGCCAGTTTCTGAATGTACACTCCTGGAAAAGGAAAAAAGAACACATTGACACCGGTGTGTCAGACCCACCATACTTGCTCCGGACACTGCGAGAGGGCTGTACAAGCAATGATCATACGCACGGCACAGCGGACACACCAGGAACCGCGGTGTTGGCTGTCGAATGGCGCTAGCTGCGCAGCATTTGTGGACCGCCGCCGTCAGTGTCCGCCAGTTTGCCGTGGCATACGGAGCTCCATCGCAGTCTTTAACACTGGTAGCATGCCGTGACAGCGTGGACGTGAACCGTATGTGCAGTTGACGGACTTTGAGCGAGGGCGTATAGTGGGCATGCGGGAGGCCGGGTGGACGTACCGCCGAATTGCTCAACACGTGGGGCGTGAGGTCTCCACAGTACATCGATGTTGTCGCCAGTGGTCGGCGGAAGGTGCACGTGGCCGTCGACCTGCGACCGGACCGCAGCGACGCACGGATGCACGCCAAGACCGTAGGATCCTACGCAGTGCCGTAGGGCACCGCACCGCCACTTCCCAGCAAATTAGGGACACTGTTGCTCCTGGGGTATCGGCGAGGACCATTCGCAACCGTCTCCATGAAGCTGGGCTACGGTCCCGCACACCGTTAGGCCGTCTTCCGCTCACGCCCCAACATCGTGCAGCCCGCCTCCAGTGGTGTCGCGACAGGCGTGAATGGAGGGACGAATGGAGACGTGTCGTCTTCAGCGATGAGAGTCGCTTCTGCCTTGGTGCCAATGATGGTCGTATGCGTGTTTGGCGCCGTGCAGGTGAGCGCCACAATCAGGACTGCATACGACCGAGGCACACAGGGCCAACACCCGGCATCATGGTGTGGGGAGCGATCTCCTACACTGGCCGTACACCACTGGTGATCGTCGAGGGGACACTGAATAGTGCACGGTACATCCAAACCGTCATCGAACCCATCGTTCTACCATTCCTAGACCGGCAAGGGAACTTGCTGTTCCAACAGGACAATGCACGTCCGCATGTATCCCGTGCCACCCAACGTGCTCTAGAAGGTGTAAGTCAACTACCCTGGCCAGCAAGATCTCCGGATCTGTCCCCCATTGAGCATGTTTGGGACTGGATGAAGCGTCGTCTCACGCGGTCTGCACGTCCAGCACGAACGCTGGTCCAACTGAGGCGCCAGGTGGAAATGGCATGGCAAGCCGTTCCACAGGACTACATCCAGCATCTCTACGATCGTCTCCATGGGAGAATAGCAGCCTGCATTGCTGCGAAAGGTGGATATACACTGTACTAGTGCCGACATTGTGCATGCTCTGTTGCCTGTGTCTATGTGCCTGTGGTTCTGTCAGTGTGATCATGTGATGTATCTGACCCCAGGAATGTGTCAATAAAGTTTCCCCTTCCTGGGACAATGAATTCACGGTGTTCTTATTTCAATTTCCAGGAGTGTATTATATACCCTTGGGAGAACCAGTCCTGACAAAACTCTAGCATCTGGTGAGCAAAATGTATGAGACAGGTGAAATACCCTCAGACTTCAGGAAGAATATAATAATTCCAATCCCAAAAAAAGCAGGTGTTGACAGATGTGAAAATTACCGAACTATCAGTTTAATAAGCAACGGCTGCAAAATACGTACTAACACGAATTCTTTACAGACGAATGGAAAAACTAGTAGAAGCCGACCTCGGGGAAGATCAGTTTGGATTCCGTAGAAATGTTGGAACACGTGAGGCAATACTGACCCTACGACTTACCTTAGAAGAAAGATTAAGGAAAGGCAAACCTACGTTTCTAGCATTTGTAGACTTAGAGAAAGCTTTTGACCATGTTGACTGGAATACTCTCTTCCAAATTCTAAAGGTGGCAGGGGTAAAGTACAGGGAGCGAAAGGCTATTTACAGTTTGGACAGAAACCAGATGGCAGTTATAAGAGTCGAGGGACATGAAAGGGAAGCAGTGGTTGGGAAGGGAGTGAGACAGGGTTGTAGCCTATCCCCTACGTTATTGAATCAGTATATTGAGCAAGCAGTAAAGGAAACAAAAGAAAAATTCGGAGTAGGAATTAAAATCCATGGAGAAGAAATAAAAACTTTGAGGGTCGCTGATGACATTGTAATTCTGCCAGAGACATCAAAGGACTTGGAAGAGCAGTTGAACGGAATGGACAGTGTCTGGAAAGGAGGATATAAGATGAACATCAACAAAAGCAAAACGAAGATAATGGAATATAGTCGATTTAAGTCGGGTGATTCTGAGGGAATTAGAATAGGAAATGAGACACTTAAAGTAGTAAAGGAGTTTTGCTATTTGGGGAGCAAAGTAACTGATGATAGTCGAAGTAGAGAGGATATAAAACGTAGACTCAAGGAAAGCGTTTCTGAAGAAGAGAAATTAGTTAACATCGAGTACAGATTTAAATGTCAGGAAGTCGTTTCTGAAAGTATTTGTATGGAGTGTACCCATGTATGGAAGTGAAACATGGACAGTAAATAGTGTGAACTTTAAGAGAATAGAAGCTTTCGAAATGTGGTGCTACAGAAGAATGCTGAAGATTAGATGGGTAGATCACATAACTAGTGAGGAGGTATTGAATAGAATTGGGGAGAAGAGAAGTTTGTGGCACAAATTGACCAGAAGAAGGGATTGGTTGGTAGGACATGTTCTGAGGCATCAAGGGATCAGCACTTTAGTATTGGAGGGCAGCGTGGAGGGTAAAACTCGTAGAGGGAGACCAAGAGATGAATACACTAAGCAGATTCAGAAGGATGTAGGCTGCAGTACGTACTGGGAGATGAAGCAGCTTGCACAGAATAGAGTAGCATGGAGAGCTGCATCAAACCAGTCTCAAGACTGAAGACCACAACAACAATAATCATCCATTTACTGTACTATCAGCATAACTCAAAATTATATGCTCAGTTTTGTTCACAAGACTCTTTGCAAGTCTAATGAGGGAATTGTTTGGGACATAAGAATGACATCGCATTCCACAAGTTTAAAAGCAGTAGACTATGCTGTAAGTGGGCAGGAAGTGTCTAGTAAGTAGACGCTTTGACAGCTACAGTGTGTACAATTTTCAAGGTGGCGTTGTATTATTTTTTTCTAACGTGAAGATAAGAACACTGAAGCTATATTCGAGTGTCGTCCACGAAGTAATCCCCACTTTCTTTTTCTACAACTGACGTCAATATTTCGAATGCAAAACGAAAGGTACAAATCTGCAGTTCCATCAAAAGATAGCACATCTCTAGAACCGCCATGGTTTCGGCACGCAAACCCTGTGCTTGCATGAGTGCAACATCTCTCTCGCTTGGTCGCACATTTCCACCACCGCCACGACATACTGTATGAGCATGTGGAGTGAGAAGAGGGTAAACCACTAATGTGCAGCAATTAAACTGCTATGCATTCGCACTGCGTTCGACTTGGTTTTTTATCTCATAATTATCGACAACATAAATCACAAACAAAACAAATTTTCAGTACTATGTATTTACACTGGTGCAGTGAAGAAGTGATCTGGTGTTTACCAGGTTCAAACTGTTGGGATAATGACAGACACAGAAATTTCACAGATTTTTGCACTTAGACTGCCCGTAATCGTTACTTATTTAGTTCCATATTCGAATAAAGCCTTTGACACACGTGCGTTAATCGAAATATTTTATCACGTTTGCAACTTCATTCCTCTTTCCAAGGAAAACAATGTGCACATCCTGGACAGTTGAAACGTTAAAAATATTCATATACATCGGAATTACACTGCAGCTCAATGCGTTCCGTGTGTACACCAGTTAGACTTAACTCACCTGGCAGAGAACCACAATGAGTGCCGTCCACTGTCGCTAATCCTTTGTTTCTGCTTTGACATCATAAGAGACGGAAAACAATCTATGCTGGACAAGGGAGTGGAAGGAATAGCCAATTGGTTCGTCACGAAAACCAATCCGGCATTAGGGAAAAAACTGGAAATCCAAAATCACCTGCCAAGCTGAGACGGACTGGGGAAGACCAATGAAAGTTTGTGTTTTACTGGCAGGACACTTATAAGATGCAAAAGGACTACCAAAGGGACTGCCTACGCTACGCTTGTCCGTCCTCTCCGAGAGTACTGCTGCTGAATAGGTATCCTTGCCGTATAGGATAGACGGAGGACATTGGAAAAGTTCAGAGGAGGGTAGCTCGTTTTATTTTGTTGCAAAAGAGGGGAGAGTGTGCCACGGATATGTTATGCGAATTGGAATGGCAATCATTACAATGCGGTTATCGTTGCAGTTTGTTTTGTTGAAGTGTCAATCACCCACTTTCTCCTCCGAAAGCGAAAACATTTTGTTGACTCCCAACTACATAGGGATAAATGACCATCCGAAGATAATAGGAGAAATCAGAGTTTTCAGGGAAAGATTTATGTGTTCGCTTTCCCAGCTCGCTGTTCGAGTGTGGACAGAAGATAGTCTGAAGCTGCCCCGATGAACCTCTAGGGGCATTTACTTGAGAACTGCAGAGTGGTCATGTAGATATAAAAGAAAAACAAAGCACCATATAGCTCATGAGTGCTGCATTAACTGTGGGCTGCGGCGTTCTGACCCGTCGATAAACTAAGTAGTGGTAGAGACAATGCCAGTGAGAATCTGAACAACTAAAGGAAACGTTGGCTATCGCCATAACATCGAATTATCAAAACCTGAATTAACTCTTCGGTTTTGTATTGGAAGCTAGAGACTGTATTCATTTGTGGGTGTAACATTCAATCGTTCACCGTGTGAATTACATTGAAAACGTGTGAGAAACATTTGATTTCAATCTCCCATTTCTTAGCTTCCCATAATACCTCACCAGCTTCACGGGAGTTTCGGCTGCCGCTGAGTTTCAATTGTCAGTGTACGACGATACTCCATTTGAACTGCCACCTACCTGAGAAAGCAATGTCTTTATTCCACAATACAAGATGATACAGTGCAAAAGTTAATACAAAATTAGACTTATTTTGTAATGCACCTTGAGGAAGGTGTTATTAAAATACAAGGTCCATTTGGTGCGTCTTCCTAGTGCGCCACACATCAGTTAGTAGTATAATATAGAAATGAAGTAACAAACATGCGCCTTAGGAATGTAACGTGACGAACGGAGGGAAAAAGTGAAAGAAAGCAGCGGTATCGCAACCAGATGGACAAGGCCAGGTGATGCGAGATGAAACTATGCATCTGAAACGGTGTATTCTCCGTCAGGACAGGAGTGTCTGGTAGACTGAAAACGTACTTTAAAGGTGTGCACATGTCGAGGAATTAGGGTATTGAAAAAGGACGTACGATTCAGTAACTGAGGCGAAAAATTACAAAGACGAGCAGTAGTGTACTGAGCATACTGCTGACTTAATTAAACTATTCTGCAAGTGAGCCGTATGTGCCTCGCGTTCGTGCCATGTCTCTCTTTCTACATTCTGTTTCTACTGTACTGCCACATCGTTTTGTTAACTCAATTACAGGTGTTACTGAGTTGCTGCCTTTCCCGTCAGCGGCACCGACAGCACTTATCGACATATGCCCCGCCGTATTATCTTTGCTGGACTGCTATTACTTCCCGGTTGGTGTGTCGTGAGTTGGTCTTTGGCAGTGAGTTACGAGGTGCATTCAAGTTCCAAGGCCTCCGATTTTTTTTCTCCGGACTGGAAAGAGATAGAAACATGTGCATTGTTTTAAAATGAGGCCGCGTTCATTGTCAATATGTCCCAGAGATGGCAGCACCGTACGGCAGATGGAATTTTACCGCCAGTGGCGAGAATTAGAACTGTTTTAAATACTTAAAATGGCGACGTTTTCCTTACTGAACAGCGTACAATCATTCGTTTTCTGAATTTGCGTGGTGTGAAACCAATTGAAATTCATCGACAGTTGAAGGAGACATGTGGTGATGGAGTTATGGATGTGTCGAAAGTGCGTTCGTGGGTGCGACAGTTTAATGAAGGCAGAACATCGTGTGACAACAAACCGAAACAACCTCGGGCTCGCACAAGCCGGTCTGACGACATGATCGAGAAAGTGGAGAGAATTGTTTTGGGGGATCGCCGAATGACTGTTGAACAGATCGCCTCCAGACTTGGCATTTCTGTGAGTTCTGTGCACACAATCCTGCATGACGACCTGAAAATGCGAAAAGTGTCATCCAGGTGGGTGCCACGAATGCTGACGGACAGCCACATGGCTGCCCTTGTGGCATGTTGCCAAGCAATGTTGACGCGCAACGACAGCACGTATGGGACTTTCTTTTCGTCGGTTGTGACAATGGATGAGACGTGGATGCCATTTTTCTATCCAAAAACAAAGCGCCAGTCATCTCAATGGAAGCACACAGATTCACCGCCACCAAAAAAATTTCGGGTAACCGCCAGTGCTGAAAAAATGATGGTGCCCATGTTCTGGGACAGCGAGGGCGTAATCCTTACCCATTGCGTTCCAAAGGGCACTACGGTAACAGGTGCATCCTACGAAAATGTTTTGAAGAACAAATTCCTTCCCGCACTGCAACAAAAACGTCCGGGAAGGGCTGCGCGTGTGCTGTTTCACCAAGACAACGCACCCGCACATCGAGCTAACGTTACGCAACAGTTTCTTCGTGATAACAACTTTGAAGTGATTCCTCATGCTCCCTATTCACCTGACCTGGCTCCTAGTGACTTTTGACTTTTTCCAACAATGAAAGACACTCTCCGTGGCCGTACATTCACCAGCCGTGCTGCTATTGCCTCAGCGATTTTCCAGTGGTCAAAACAGAGTCCTAAAGAAGCCTTCACCGCTGCCATGGAATCATGGCGTCAGCGTTGTGAAAAATGTGTACGTCTGCAGGGCGATTACGTCGAGAAGTAACGCCAGTTTCATCGATTTCGGGTGAGTAGTTAATTAGAAAAAAAAAATCGGAGGCCTTAGAACTTGAATGCACCTCGTACAACGCTCCAGAAGTGGAGTTCGGACCTGGCAGTCGGACGGTTTGGACGCGGCAGCAGTCGGTCGATTTGGAGCGCCAGTGAGGTTCGGATGGCCATGACTCGCCCGACCGTTCTCGGCACACATGTTTCCAATTGGGACGGTCTTGATTGATCGCCGGTTGGTGTTACTGGACCACGTGATTGCTCGCCAATCGTTTATGCATTGGAGATGTGTGTGTCTCAACTCGTGGTTCGTCCTCGTCACTGCATAGTCACTGGTTTTACCATTGGTCGCGATTTTGTCCAAGAGTTTGTGATATTGTGTGTAGCTTGTGATGTCGACTGCCCAGTTATTTTAGTGCAGTTTCCTTGCTGATGTGTAGCTGTTGGTCGGTTGGCGCAGTCGCGACGTTGCGCCAGTGGGGCATGCAGCGTCCAGAAGGTGCAGATAGCCATCACTTGCCCGACGATTGCCGACACACAGGTTTTGAGTGGGGACGTCCTTGGTTGACCGTCGGTCGGTCGTCTTCTTAGACGATGTGTATTTGGCCGGCGATTGCTTATGGATTGGCTGTGTGCGCCGACTCGTGGTTCGTCCTCGTTATTGCACAGTCACTGCCGTGAGCATCGTCTAGCCCTTGTCCAGATGTTCGTGGCGCTGTGTGTAGTTATGTGATTTTCACTGACAAGTTTATTCCAGTGTTGTCGCCGTACTGCTTACTAGTTAGTCGGTCGTTTGATTAGACGACGTGGGGTTTTGGGTCGTCCACCCCTTATGGGTTGTTTGGGATCTGTTCTTGTTTGGTTTCACAGTCTGTGCTGTCAGTATCGTTGGAATACTGGTGCAAGTGCGGAGCGGAACCTTGGTGCAAGTGTGGAGCGGAACTCACCTTCAGCATTGGCCTGTTGACGATCTGTCGGTTGGGTTGCCGTCGGATTGAGGATGATTGCGCCTGTCTCACCTAAGTGAACGTTAGTATTTCAAGTGCTGGCCGACCCCCCGAAACTTCTGAGCGCCGTTAGCTGCACTGCCTTTTCTTATTTTCTGTTGAGTGTATTTGTATGGCTCATAGCCGATGGTTTTGAATTAAGGTTGAATTGTTTTTAGTTGTGTTTTAAGTCATGGGACTTTCAACCGTTTTTGAATTAAAGTTCTTGTCTTTTGAGCATGAGACTGTTTGGGCCTTCAGCCTAATTGAAAACAAGACTTTCTGCTGTTTTTTTTTTTTTTTTTCAATGTAATTTTACTTTGAGTCTTGAATCATGGGCCTTCAGCCATCTTTGAATTAAACTTGTTTGCTTGTCAAGTGTTAGATTTGTCGGGCCTTCAGCCAAGTTATAGAGCTTACTTACGTGAGGCCTTCTGCCTTCTAAAAATTCTATTTTGGGTCAGAATCTTAAGTTAATGGCTTTCAGCAGATTTTAAATTTAAGCGTTTGTGACCTTAAGGCTTCAGATAATGTGGCCTATTCAGCCGATAACTAAGTTCAAAATTTGTGCTGTAATATTTGGTCAAATAATAAAGTTACATGTGTTCGAATGTAACTGACAGCCCAGCCGCTCATTTACGCCCCTTTCTACAATTCCAAGTACCTGTTCTGTCCTGCAGGTTAGCAGGACGTCTCAGCAAGTAAATAACGCAATACAACAGAAACTAGCCACTTGAGAAGTGAACATATCACGAACAACTGTATCTTCAAGAGTAAGAGGTCATGGTTGGTCACCGTAACTTGAGCTTCGCAGTTGAACTGCAGGATTTTGTACAAGGATATACACAAAGCAACAGACAGCAAACGATGCATGGTAAACGTGACTTGATTAAAGATGATATAGTCTAGAATGCGATAGAACTTAAATAATTTAAGGTAAAACCCAACGCGTCCTAAATGCCGAGAATTAGAACTGTCGGACACACATTACACATCACTCAGAGAAATCTCCACCTGGGGATTAACAAAATAATCTAGTGTGATCAAAAATGCATGACAGTTACGCCGACCGATTTTCATCGTTGCTATTATGACTCAATGTGACCATCATGCCCGCAGCTCGTGGTCGTGCGGTAGCGTTCTCGCTTCCCACGCCCGGGTTCCCGGGTTCGATTCCCGGCGGGGTCAGAGATTTTCTCTGCCTCCTGATGGCTGGGTGTTGTGTGATGTCCTTAGGTTAGTTAGGTTTAAGTAGTTCTGAGTTCTAGGGGACTGATGACCATAGATGTTAAGTCCCATAGTGCTCAGAGCCATTTGAACCATTTTTTGTGACCATCATATCAACATACGATAATTGTTGTGTGAGGAAGACTTTAATCTTTCGTTACTTTGATCCTCTTACATTATGTACCATAACTATAAGTTCCGGTAAATCTGCTACGTACAGAATCCCCCCATAGAGTCGTCATGTGCATTTTCTCTTATGTTTCGGTAGATATCTGCAATTTTATTTCTGCATTGTATAGATGCGGTCGGTGCAAACAGATACAGCTCCTCACTTGTTTGTTCAACGTCAACTGTCAACAGAAAGCTCTAGTCTGTTTGCCATTACAAATGAAATGATTTTTAAGTAGGAATTTTACATGCCAGATCGATAGAGCGGATCAAAATTCGTCTATTGCGGTGTTCGTTTTATCGCTATGTATTAACATAGTGAAACACGAAGGATAACCGGTACTCTAGCAGAGGCTGACCAGCGCCATTGGGTGTATGCAGTAGGCAGTGAGGGGCAGGCCGGGCCGCCAGTAGCTTCTATAGCACTGGTTATTCTTTGCATTTTACGGTCCCTGTTAATACGTATCGATAAGACGGATATCACACTAGATTAACTTGACTCCGCTTTGCCGAATGAGCATATAAACTTCCTGTCTTAAAATTTATTTTGTTTGTAATGACGCCGTCTGTGGACACTGGCCGTCGCATGAAACCTGTGATGACTGTTATTCGTTTGAGTCGATTCCATCGACTCTTTGCAAAAACAATATTGCAAATATCTGTCCAAATGCCAGAATAAATGCGCTTGACGACTCTCTAGGAGAGATACCCGGCGTATACCGGTATATGTTGCGAGATCTCATTTTCTGGGTGTCATTTCCCCTGTGACTGATATTTCTTCACATTATTTGCTTTCAGTTGTAATTTTTGGTTCAAATGGCTCTGAGCACTATGGGATTTAACATCTGAGGTCATCAGTCCCCTAGAACTTAGAACTACTTAAACCGAACTAACCTAAGGACAGCACACACATCCATGCCCGAGGCAGGATTTGAACCTGCGACCTAGCAGTCGTGCGGTTCCGGACTGAAGTGCCTAGAACCGCTCGGTCACCGTGGCCGGCGCAATTTTTGGGCCTGTAAAGCTGTGCCTTAATGTACTGTGCGTTGTAGATGGTGAACAATTTCGTAGTTTATTTCTAAATTCATTTCAGTACGTTTGCTTATTAATTATTCCCTTCCAATATGCATTCGCTGGTGCACTCATCACTGACAGCTAACGTCCACGGCCAAAGAATACACAAATAAAGGAATATCTGTTATGAGCTTGATTAACTGGCACTGGTGATTAATGGTTTCTATTAGTTTTGTATGTTAGTGAAACATAGACTGTGGGAAAACGGGAACAGATGAGAATCGAAGCATTTGAGGTGTGGTGCTACAGGCGACTGTTGAAAATTAGGTGGAATGGTAAGGTAAGAAACGAGGATTTTCTGCGCAAAATCGGAGAGGAAAGGAATATGTGGAAAACACTGTCAAGAAGAAGGGACATGATGAAAAGACATCTGTTAGGTCAGCAGGGAATGACTTCCATGGTGCTAGATGGAGCTATGGAAGGCAGAACTGTAGAGGATGACAGAGATTGGAATACACCCAGCAAATAATTGGGGACGCAGCTTGCAAGTGGGATGAAGAGGTGAAGAGGTTGGCAAAGGAGAGGTAAGAATGATGACTCAAAGAGGAGTTCTGTTGCTTCGTAAATCGTCGTTTTTCCTGCTCCAGCGCTTTCATACATTTTCCAGTCTGACGCTGATAACTCACAATGAATTCAACTTTAGACACATTCACGTCGCACTGTCCACGATGTAGCCAAAGGTAGTTTTAACTAACGAAGTAACGTGAGAAAGGTAATCAAACAAATAATGTGGACAGCGGATATCAGCTAACGTTTCCCAGGAACAATTCCACGCGATGTCTTTAACAGTAAATGGGAATAATAAAAGATACTGTCGGTCACGGCACAAAAGCGAAGAAATTTGACTCAGAACCCCCGGGTCAATGTCAACACTTATTAAAAACAACTGTATTAATGGTACAGTTTAAAGCAAACCAGTATAAAAACATGACTGCTTTCATAACTTCTGCCTGTTACCCTCTGCATGAAGGGAAATGCATGTGAGAACAACACATTCATCTGTTAGAAAAGTGTATATCTTACCCCATCTTGCAACTGTGCTGTAACGCTAGCTGCTTGGACGGTGTTGATACTCTCAAAAGCAAACCGCAATTTGTAGTAACCGCGAAACAGCCACGCAGCGTTGTGGAAGTTCTAGGCAAGTACATCGCTTGCAAATATCCATTGTAGCCACTAGGTTTTTATTGTTTCGCGCCGTGCGCCATATAGTCAGCTTATTCGTACAAATAGCACATAGATGTGATACACTTTTCCAGATCGTTACAGTTACGTCATTTCTCTTCCACGCATTACCTCGCTATTGGAAGCGAAGGTCTGCAAGGGGAGAATGTCTCGACAGCGTGTGACCCTCTGCTGCCAACAGAGCCGCCACACAGGTTGGCAACGGTTAACCAAGCATAACAAATTTGTGTAATGATACTGCTGCAATTCCATGTCGTCTAGGACGCCCACAGAATGCTTTGTCTGCACCCTCCTTTTCTTCCACATAACGGAAGGGTGCCTCCACGATGTGTAGCGTCTGTACAGGGTTGAATTTAAGTTTGCCTCTAGAACAGACGGTCAGAGACTAGAGACTAAATACAGGTGGGATTTCATATATCATGGATTCGTTAGATTAATTATTAAACATGTCTTGCAAATATTTCTTGTTGTCTGGTAAAACTCTGTCTTAACGTAACATTTCTGTAATCCTTTCTTGGGATTCCACTACAAGTTACGTACCCAGCACAGCAACTTCTTTGGCATAAGGGGCATCAACTTCTTTAGAGGTAATTCGCAACAGGCGATTTAATCCAAGCACAAGAATTATGTCGATACCAGTACTCAAGTCTTGCTATATGCAACAGCGATGCTATATGCAAGTTCTTCATTACTGTTAGCGCATACAACGCATCCACCGAGTAAACGCAGAAACCTTGCGCTTCTAGTGCGGCCAAGAACTCCTCAATGACGACATTTGTTCTGCTGGTAAGTTCAACAACGCCAATTTTCTGCAAACTTAGAATCTTGTATCTGTTTCCAACCGAGTAAGAGATTCTGGAGTCATCATGTGAACATGGATTTCCTTGATACATTGCCTTAAAAACTGAACACACATTTGGTTACTTCCTGGGACTCCCGTTAGACAAGAATGTCGGTTGTTACCTCCAATACTCGGACCTTAACGCTAGTCCGTTGTGCACAGTACAGAGCAGCGCTGCTCTTACAGTCTCTATCATCACCGTTTCGAACAAAGACAGTACTGTAGTCCTTAACGCTACCTATGACACCCAAGCTTCTGATAACTTTAAAAATGTTGAACATATTTATGCTTCTTAAAATATGTAAGCTCTTGTCCCAAGATGCTACTCCAGGCGGGTGTAAAATGAATGTGCGCAACGGAAAATAAAAAAGGTCAAAATGATGATTTGGCCCTGAAGCAGATCTTACGATTTCTTAATTCCATAATTTACAATCTAAATATAAATTAATGATGAAGGCAACTAATACTACTAAATCATATACATTGTTTCTTTTTTTTTTGTCATCAGTCTACTGACTGGTTTGATGCGGCCCGCCACGAATTCCTTTCCTTTGCTAACCTCTTCATCTCAGAGTAGCACTTGCAACCTACGTCCTCAATTATTTGCTTGACGTATTCCAATCTCTGTCTTCCTCTACAGTTTTTGCCCTCTACAGCTCCCTCTAGTACCATGGAAGTCGTTCCCTCATGTCTTAGCAGATGTCCTATCATCCTGTCCCTTCTCCTTATCAGTGTTTTCCACATATTCCTTTCCTCTCCGATTCTGCGTGGAACCTCCTCATTCCTTACCTTAACAGTCCACCTAATTTTCAACATTCGTCTATAGCACCACATCTCAAATGCTTCGATTCTCTTCTGTTCCGGTTTTCCCACAGTCCATGTTTCACTACCATACAATGCTGTACTCCAGACGTACATCCTCACAAATTTCTTCCTCAAATTAAGGCCGGTATTTGATATTAGTAGACTTCTCTTGGCCAGAAATGTCTTTTTTGCCAATAGCGAGTCTGCTTTTGATGTCCTCCTTGATCCGTCCGTCATTGGTTATTTTACTGCTTAGGTAGCAGAATTCCTTACCTTCATTGACTTCGTGACCATCAATCCTGATGTTAAGTTTCTCGCTGTTCTCATTTCTACTACTTCTCATTACCTTCGTCTTTCTCCAATTTACTCTCAACCCATACTGTGTACTCATTAGACTGTTCATTCCGCTCAGTAGATCATTTAATTCTACTTCACTCTCAGGATAGCAATGTCATCAGCGAATCGTATCATTGATATCCTTTCACCTTGTATTTTTTATTCCACTCCTGAACCTTCCTTTTATTTCCTTCATTGCTTCCTCGATGTACAGATTGAAGAGTAGGGGCGAAAGGCTGCAGCCTTGTCTTACACCCTTCTTAGTACGAGTACTTCGTTCTTGATCGTCCACTCTTATTATTCCCTCTTGGTTGTTGTACACATTGTATATGACCCGTCTCTCCCTATAGCTTACCCCTACTTTTTTCAGAATCTCGAACAGCTTGCACCATTTTATATTGTCGAATGCTTCTTTCAGGTCGACAAATCATATGAAAGTGCCTTGATTTTTCTTTAGCCTTGCTTCCATTATTAGCCGTAACGTCAGAATTGCCTCTCTCGTCCCTTTACTTTTCCTAAAGCCAAACTGACCGTCACCTAGCGCATTCTCAATTTTCTTTTCCATTCTTCTGTATATTATTCTTGTAAGCAGCTTCAATGCATGAGCTGTTAAGCTGATTGTGCGATAATTCTCGCACTTGTCAGTTCTTTCCGTCTTCAGAATTGTGTGGATGATGCTTTTTCGAAAGTCAGATCGTATATCGCCCGACTCATATATTCTACACACCAACGTGAATAGTCGTTTTGTTGCCACTTCCCCCAATGATTTTAGAAATTCTAATGGAATGTTATCTATCCCTCCTGCCTTATTTGTCCGTAAGTCCTCCAAAGCTCTTTTAAATTCCGATTCTAATACTGGATCCCCTATCTCTTCTAAATCGACTCCTGTTTCTTCTTCTATCACATCAGACAAATCTTCACCCTCATAGAGGCTTTCAATGTATTCTTTCCACCTATCTGCTCTCTCCTCTGCATTTAACAGTGGAATTCCCGTTGTACTCTTAATGTTACCACCGTTGCTTTTAATGTCACCAAAGGTTGTTTTGACTTACCCGCATGCTGAGTCTGTCCTTCCGACAATCATATCTTTTTCGATGTCTTCGCATTTTTCCTGCAGCCATTTCGTCTTAGCTTCCCTGCACTTCCTATTTATTTCATTCCTCTGCGATTTGTATTTCTGTATTCCTGATTTTCCCGGAACATGTTTGTACTTCCTCCTTTCATCAATCAACTGAAGTATTTCTTCTGTTACCCATGGTTTCTTCGCAGCTACCTTCTTTGTACCTATGTTTTCCTTCCGAACTTCTGTGACGGCCCTTTTTAGAGAGGTCCATTGCTCTTCAACTGTACTGCCTACTGCGCTATTCCTTATTGCTGTATCTATAGCGTTAGAGAACTTCAAACGTATCTCGTCATTCCTTAGTACTTCCGTATCCCACTTCTTTGCGTATTGATTCTTCCTGACTAATGTCTTGAAGCTCAGCCTACTCTTCATCACTACTATATTGTGATCTGAGTCTATATCTGCTCCTGGGTACGCCTTACAATCCAGTATCTGATTTCGGAATCCCTGTCTGACCATGATGTAATCTAATTGAAATCTTCCCGTATCTCCCGGCCTTTTCCAAGTATACCTCCTCCTCTTGTGATTCTTGAACAGGGTATTCGCTATTACTAGCGGAAACTTGTTACAGAACTCAATTAGTCTTTACCCTCTTTCATTCCTTGTCCCAAGCCCATATTCTCCTGTAACCTTTTCTTCTACTCCTTCCCCTCCAACTGCATTCCAGTCGCCCATGACTATTAGATTTTCGTCCCCCTTTACATACAGCATTACCCTTTCAATATCCTCATACACTTTCTCTATCTGTTCATCTTCAGCTTGCGACGTCGGCATGTATACCTGAACTATCGTTGTCGGTGCTGGTCTGCTGTCGATTCTGATTAGAACAACCCGGTGACTGAACTGTTCACAGTAACACACCCTCTGCCCTATCTTCCTATTGATAACGAATCCTACACCTGTTATACCATTTTCTGCTGCTGTTGATATTACCCGATACTCATCTGACCAGAAATCCTTGTCTTCCTTCCACTTCACTTCACTGACCCCTACTATATCTAGATTGAGCCTTTGCATTTCCCTTTTCAGATTTTCTAGTTTCCCTACCACGTTCAAGCTTCTGACATTCCACGCCCCGACTCGTAGAACGTTATCCTTTCGTTGATTATTATATGTTTATTGCAGATTAAAAAACACCCTTTACGACAAATGTCTATATTTCCTAAGTAAAATTGTTAATCAATTGCCCAACTCTGCTCCCTTTTATGGCCACGCGGTCTAACATAAATAACGCGAAATGACTGTCGCTATCTACGTACCAAACACTAGAAGACACTACTTTCGAAGATGATCTACATTGATATGGAACCTCAGTGGAAATAAACTAACGTTATCACAGCTGTTTAGCTTTATAGCCCTAATAAGCCGAGGCAATTTGCGATATCACCGTATGTACTGCGTCTGGTGCGTCGGTGTAATGGTTCTCGTACACGTCTGCGTCGATGAAAGAACTCCAGCCACAAAATAAAACTCTTTCAAACACTAGGACGACAGAAGACGGTCCTCTGACTACTATACTGTAATACTGTCTTCTCCTCTCTGTGTTCTACAGACGAGGAACGCGAGCTCCCAGCCAAAAGGACGGAGTTCAGATAATGTCTCAACGTAAGTATAGGCAGAGGAAGACCTCTCAATTACTGAACGCTGCGTACTCAACGACGACTTCCAACGTGGAGGTGAAATCCGGAATCGTATAGGTTCTCAACAGTACAGTGCCTAACTGTTGTAACTATAAACTCTCCTGAGAACAAAGACAAAAATTCCGTCTGTATCAACGAAGCTGATACCGAGCGACCGTCACACATGGGCGCTCACAACGGAAGGCATCGTCTCTCCACCGCTGGCTTCTCAGCAAGGCCTGGCTCCCCACTCGCGTACTTCCGAAAACGAACCTTATTCCCGAATTCACGGAATATTCTCCCTCTCTAAAGATTCTTCCGGACGCCGACCAACCATATTTTAGTCATGTCAAGAGCGGAAAGTTTGTGTGTAAAAACCTATACTCGTACGATGGTACACTTCTGAGTAAAAACCCCGCGGAAATAACCCAGCCTGCGTGATTTCCAAGGTGATGTTTCCTCGCTCCTCTCAGCTGCGTAGAAGATTTTCGTACTTTCCGAAGTATAATCCTTCCTGTCGGGCTACAACACCGCACAGTCGCGACTCTATTGTGCTCCAGCTCTCAGGTGTCCCATGGTCTGTTTCGGTAATTTCTGTGTTCAAGCATGACCAACACACCTGTGTGGGCCTTCCACCCAGGGCTTGAGTTCCCTCTGCCGTTTCATTTCTACTGTCGTTCCAACCTCTACTATTGTAGGCAATCATTCATTACGCCGTTCTGATAATTAAGACACTCCCTCACCTTTCATGCAATAAGCGTTAACAATTACTTACAAGACGTACGTGACAACGTCAGTCTCCTTTATGTATTCATATATACGATGTACAACCTATCACATTACAACTAATTGTGTATGTAGATCACGGCAAAGTATGTGGATGCGTGCTTATAAGGTGCGAAATTATATCCACCTTACATTGTATGTGTGTGTGTATGGGGGGGGGGGGGGCAAACTGAGGAGCTGCTGAACTGATAAGCAGAGGCACTGGTCTCGTAAACTGACATACGGCCGTAAGAGCCGTGTGTTGATTACATGCCCCTCTTTATCCGCATCCAATGACGCCAGTGGTCTGAGCATGAAACGAAGATCTGTTCGGATGGAGTTTAGTTTATATGGTTGGTGACTGGAAAAATCTGAACCACTACTATGTCGTCCTCATTTGTGAAGAGCGACTAAGTTACGTAAAAAGGGGATTTAAATTCAAATTTATTTTATGCTCGTAATACATAATTCAAATGTTCAAATATGTGTGAGTTCCTAAGGGACCAAACTGCCGAGGTCATCTGTCCCTAGACTTAACCACTACTTAAATTAAAACTAACTTATCCTAGGAACAACACATACACACACACCCATGCTCGAGGGAGGACTCGAACCTCCGGTGGGAGGGCCCGCGCAATCCGTGACATGGCGCCTCAAACTACACGGCCACTGCGCGCGGCAACGCATAATTCTAAAGGCATGGGCGACGTCAGCAACGCATAATTTTCAGCACTATATCTGCACACAGAGAATCTTCTTGGAGTATTCTGCACTGTTTAACTCGTGTAGCAGGACAGTAATCCACTCCATAGTGAACAGTTGCCATTAAATGCCATTTACTACTATACTTGGTGCTTGGACAATATTGTAGTTCACATTATCATTCATATTAATTCCTGGTATTTGTGGATAAACAACTGCTTACAAGAATTTGTTAGAGTATCTGGAATCAACATCTTAAGACCAATTAGTAGCGAATTACGAAAACCTGTTTCTTTGACTTACGGGCTTTTGGCTTTTAACTCTTATCTTTTGGTGATCATGTGGAATATGTGAAATTTACAACCTATCAAGCGTGTAGCACTCGTGCTGCTGGAAGTCTGCCCTCGACGATCATTTCCAACTTAATAGGGAAACCTTTGCATGACGTGGCCGAGTTAATTGAGGCAACCTTGCTCTTATTAGCCAAGACTGTTTTAAATTTCACATCAACTCATTCTACGAGGAGAAAATGCTGCAATGCATCTGAAAGTCTGATAAATTACGTGAAAAGAAGAGCGAGATCACTGAACTCACAGATTTTTCATTAAGTTGTAGAAACAAGAGCATTATTCCTGAGTCTGGGCCTACTGCCACTAAAAATAACAAAGACACAAAACAAGCATTGCACTGGTACGAGAAATTATTCCTTTTATCGGTGTGAAATGGATTTTGTGTCTTGGGTTATATTTCACCTATATTTAGAAGTAGCAGCAAGAGCGTCGTCGTTTTCTTTGGACTGAGTGGATGATGGAGTGTAGTTCGACAGCCTTGGTGTTAGTTTACATTTTTTAGTTTTTATTGTGCCTTGGCTGTATTGAGATGCCAATTATCAAGACGTAGTGCTGCTGCGATGTTCGTCCTCGCTGATATTTTCGGTTGTCGGGCCGTTGGTCGGGTGGAAGGTAATTGATTAGGTTGTTGGTTGGTTCGTCAGTCGTCTCTAGGTCGTGCTGCCACACGATTATTTAGTTTTACGCTTAGCTGTCTGTCTCACCTATACTGTTGTTAGACTTTCCTCCCCAGGCCGACTCTTGGAACACTACTGAGCACCACTGTTCGGTTGTTTGTAATT
Organism: Schistocerca piceifrons; assembly: GCF_021461385.2. Classification (NCBI taxonomy): domain Eukaryota; kingdom Metazoa; phylum Arthropoda; class Insecta; order Orthoptera; family Acrididae; genus Schistocerca; species Schistocerca piceifrons. Next base: position 516,342,561 of record NC_060143.1, read on the forward strand.
GTGATTTTCTTTTGTCGCAAGTACTGTGGCAGGCCTTCAGCCGTGCATCAATTTGGTCTGTTCTATGTTTAGTATATGGCCTTCAGCCGAACCTTATGTGAAGTATTTTAAGATTAGGCCATCAGCCGTGTTTTATTCAAAATTCTGTTTGCTCTGTATTTAGACCTTCAGCCGCGTTTGTTTTAAAATCTGTGGCTTTCAGCCGTAATGTGTAAATTCCTGTCTGTAAGGTTTCTCATTAATTATCTTGAATTCTTAAAACGGTCTTCAGCCGTACTGTGTAAGTGATTATCTTAAAGTTTGTATTTAATCATTCTGAATAATTGTTTGGGCCTTCAGCCGTCAAGATATTTCAAGTTCTGTTAAAATGGTTTTCTCTTGTAATGGGTAAACGCTAGTCATTGAAGGTTGCGTTTTATTATGTTGAAATATTATTGGTATTTCAGCCGAGGAATTAATTTAAATTTTCCTTAATAAGGCTTTTAGCCGAAATTTGTAAATGCTTGCCTTTTAAAGAATTTCCTTTGCTGATGAGAAATATTATTTTAGCCTTTAGCCAAGAAGATATTTTAATTTTACTTACGTAAGGCCTTCAGCCGTTTGTCTAAAGCCTTATGTTTTAAAAGGAAGTATTTAAACTTTGTTATTGAGAAGTTACTTGGGCCTTCAACCGTGAATTGATCCTTGTTGTTTTAAAGAGAAAACTGCAATTTGTTTTGGAGGAATAAAGTTGTGTATTCTTGTGTAACTAACAGTAACTGATATTTGCCTCTTTCCACATCCTTATTCTGATCCGCTCTGTATTGCGAAAGCGGATTTCAGTGTACTTTACCAATTCTGATGTTAAGTTTCTCGTTGTTCTCATTTCTGCTACTTCTCATTACATTCATCTTTCTTCGATTTACTCTCAGTCCATATTTCTTATTGTCGTATCATTTCCACTCGTCTAATACAGGGAGCCAGGGGGGTGTTTCTCTGATAGCTACACAACAGTTCAAGCAAGTTTTATTAATGGAGTTTATTACAGTAAATTTATTTGACAGTACTTAACTCTGACATTTTACAAAGATGGGTCGCAAGCAAATGGCGACATGCAAATAATCAATGTCCTTCGATGTATACAATTTCCATGCAAGCAAATAAGGCAGTTCGCAAGTCGCGGCTAAAGTGTTTGCCTCGCGGCTCGTCTTCTAAAGCGCTCGTCTTCTAGTGCGGCCGCGACTAGGCGGAGCTGCGCTTATATCCTCTTCGTATAGGGACCACTCCTGTCGTGGTGTCCTCCTAGTCAGCGTACTATTGGCTGGCGTCGTTTCACAGCCCTCTCTACTGTAACATTCTAGACCGACGTGCCGGGGCTTCATGTTACGCCAGAACACTTGCCACGCTGGCTGTTATTCCATTCAACAAATCCCGTAATTCTTCCTCGCTTTCATTGAAAGCAATGCCATAAGCGAATTTTATCATGGAACTACTTTTAACCAGAATTCAATCTCGTGCTTCAGTCTTTATTTCCGTCATTGCTTCTTCCATGTACAGACTGAGCAGTAGGGACGAAAGACTATGTCCCTAAGCCCTTTCTAATCCGAGAACTTCTTTCTTGTTCTCCTACTCTTATCGTTCCCCCTTGATTCTTGTACATATTAGGTACTACCCTCCTTTCCCTACAGTTTACCCCTATTTTTTTCAGAATTTGTAACATCTTGCCGGCCACGGTGGCCGAGCGGTTCTAGGCGCTTCATTCCGGAACCGCGAGACTGCTACTGTCGCAGGTTCGAATCCTACCTCGGGCATGGATGTGTGTGATGTCCTTAGGTTAGTTCCGTTTAAGTAGTTCTAAGTTCTAGGGAACTGATGACCTCAGATGTTAAGTCCCATAGCGCTCAGAGCCATTTTTCTATCATCTTGTCCCATTTTACAAAGTCGAACGCTTTTTCCAGGTTGAAAAATCCTACGAACATGTTTGATTTTTCTTCAGATTTGCTTCCATTTTCAGACGAAAAGTCAAGACTGCCTCTTAGGTATCTTTACTTTCCCTAAAGTCTAACTGATCCTCATCTAACATATCCTCAATTTTCTTTTCCTTTTCAGCAACTTGGATGCATGAGCTGTTAACCTGGTTGTGCGATAATTCTCGCACCTGTCAGTTCTTTCAGCCTTCGGAGTTGTGTGGATAATGTTTTACCGAAAGTCAGATGATATGTCACCACATTCGTACATTCTGCACAACAACGTCAATAGTCTTTCGTTGCCACTTTCCCATTCCGATGGAATGTTAGCCGTCCCTTCCGCCTTACTTTACGTTAAGTCATCCAAAGCTCTTTTAAATCCTCATTCTAATACCGAATGCCCTGTCTCTTCCATACAGACTCCTGTTTCTTCTTCCCTCACGTTATCAGACAAATCTTCCCCCTCGTAGAGGTCGTCAGTGTATTCTTTCCACCTACACGCTCTCTCATCTGCATTTATTAGTGGAATTCCCATTGCACTATTAATGTTACCAACTTTACTTTTAATTTTATCAAAGGTTATTTTGACTTTTCTGTATGCTGGGTCAGTTCTTCCAACAACCATTTCTTTCTCTATTTCTTCACTTTCTTCATGCAGTTATGTCGTCTTAGCTTTCCTGCGCTTCCTATTTATTGCATTCGTAAATGAGTTGTGTGTCTCTATTCTTGAATTTCCCTGAACGTTTTTGTATTTCCTTCTTTCGTCTAGCAGCTGAAGCATTTCTTCTGTTATCCATATTTCTTCGCAGTTATCTTCTTTGTACCTAAGCTCTAAGCTTGTTTTTCCCCATTTTTGTGGTTGCCCTTTTTAGAGACGTCCCTTCCTCTTCAGTAGAACTATCTACTGAGCTATTCCTTATCGCAGTATCTACAGCCTCAGAGAACTTCAAGCTTAGCTCTTCATTCGTGACTGCTGCTATATCCAACTTCTTTACGCATTGGTTCTTTCTGACTAGTCTCTTAAAAATCAGCCTACTCTTCATCGTCACTACATTGTGATCAGAGTTTATATCTGCTCCTGTGTCCGCCTTACAATCCAGCATCTGATTTCGGAATCTCGGCCTGACCCTGATGTGATATAATTGAAAACTTCCCGTATCCACCGGCCTTTTCCAAGTATACCTTCTCCTCTTGTGATTCTTCATCAGAGTGTTTCCTGTTAGGAGCTAAAATTTACTGTAAAACTGAATTAGCATTTCTCCTCTCTCATTCCTAGTACCAAGCCCATATCTCCCATAATCCTTTCTTCTGCTCCTTCCCCTACAACCACATTCCAACCCCCCAATGATTATTAGATTTTCATCTCACATTACGCACTGAATGACCCTTTCAGTCTTTCAGTATCCCCATACAGGTTCTCTATCTCTTCGTCTTCGGCCTGCGGCGTCGGCATGTATGCCCGAACTACCGAGATCGGTGCTGGTTTGCTGTTGATTCTAATGGGAACAACTCTATCACTGAACTGTTCATAATAACTCACTCTCTCCCCTATCTTCCGGTTCATAACGAATCCTACTTACGTTATACCATTTTCTGCTGATATTGTTATTGCTCTAGACTGATCTAACCAGCAATACTAGTGTTCTCTCCGTTTCACTTCACTGACTCCCGCTATATCTAGATTGAGCCCTAGCATTTCCCATTCCAGATTTCCTAGCTTGACTATCACGTTCAAGCTTCTGGCATTCCACGCTGCGAGACGTAGAACATTATACATCCTTTGATTTTCAATCTTTTTCTCTTGGTCACTTCCTCCTTGGCAGTCCACTCCCGGAGATCCGAAATGGCGACTATTTCGGAATCTTTTGCCATTGGAGATGTCAAATAACACTATCAATTACAGGCCGCATGTCCTGTGGATACACATCATGAGTCTTTAATTCAGTGTTTTCCATTCTGCGTCTTCATACCGTTGATCAATACTGATTATTCTACCATTAGGGGCAATTTCCGACCCCAATGGCAAGAGAATGCCCTTAAATCTCTGTCCACTCCTTCGCCCTCATTGACAGGACCGTTGGGTGACTTCTTACAACGGATGTCTTCGGCCTCCATTGCTGATGCCAATGGCCGAGGACGTCTTGATTTTTTATTACTAATCGAAGACGCTTTTTATCTTTTCTTCGTTGTTGGACAATTTTTTGGTTATTGTTGTCCTCCTTTGGTCTGGGCGGACGTCACATGATACATCTTCAAATTGATCGTTGAGAACTTTACTTTTATATATACACTCCTGGAAATGGAAAAAAGAACACATTGACACCGGTGTGTCAGACCCACCATACTTGCTCCGGACACTGCGAGAGGGCTGTACAAGCAATGATCACACGTACGGCACAGCGGACACACCAGGAACCGCGGTGTTGGCCGTCGAATGGCGCTAGCTGCGCAGCATTTGTGCACCGCCGCCGTCAGTGTCAGCCAGTTTGCCGTGGCATACGGAGCTCCATCGCAGTCTTTAACACTGGTAGCATGCCGCGACAGCGTGGACGTGAACCGTATGTGCAGTTGACGGACTTTGAGCGAGGGCGTATAGTGGGCATGCGGGAGGCCGGGTGGACGTACCGCCGAATTGCTCAACACGTGGGGCGTGAGGTCTCCACAGTACATCGATGTTGTCGCCAGTGGTCGGCGGAAGGTGCACGTGCCCGTCGACCTGGGACCGGACCGCAGCGACGCACGGATGCACGCCAAGACCGTAGGATCCTACGCAGTGCCGTAGGGGACCGCACCGCCACTTCCCAGCAAATTAGGGACACTGTTGCTCCTGGGGTATCGGCGAGGACCATTCGCAACCGTCTCCATGAAGCTGGGCTACGGTCCCGCACACCGTTAGGCTGTCTTCCGCTCGCGCCCCAACATCGTGCAGCCCGCCTCCAGTGGTGTCGCGACAGGCGTGAATGGAGGGACGAATGGAGACGTGTCGTCTTCAGCGATGAGAGTCGCTTCTGCCTTGGTGCCAATGATGGTCGTATGCGTGTTTGGCGCCGTGCGGGTGAGCGCCACAATCAGGACTGCATACGACCGAGGCACACAGGGCCAACACCCGGCATCATGGTGTGGGGAGCGATCTCCTACACTGGCCGTACACCACTGGTGATCGTCGAGGGGACACTGAATAGTGCACGGTACATCCAAACCGTCATCGAACCCATCGTTCTACCATTCCTAGACCGGCAAGGGAACTTGCTGTTCCAACAGGACAATGCACGTCCGCATGTATCCCGTGCCACCCAACGTGCTCTAGAAGGTGTAAGTCAACTACCCTGGCCAGCAAGATCTCCGGATCTGTCCGCCATTGAGCATGTTTGGGACTGGATGAAGCGTCGTCTCACGCGGTCTGCACGTCCAGCACGAACGCTGGTCCAACTGAGGCGCCAGGTGGAAATGGCATGGCAAGCCGTTCCACAGGACTACATCCAGCATCTCTACGATCGTCTCCATGGGAGAATAGCAGCCTGCATTGCTGCGAAAGGTGGATATACACTGTACTAGTGCCGACATTGTGCATGCTCTGTTGCCTGTGTCTATGTGCCTGTGGTTCTGTCAGTGTGATCATGTGATGTATCTGACCCCAGGCATGTGTCAATAAAGTTTCCCCTTCCTGGGACAATGAATTCACGGTGTTCTTATTTCAATTTCCAGGAGTGTATATTACAGAGGGCAACCAGCCCTCTGATCGAGCATGCTGAGCTACCTTGGCGGCGCCCTAGACTACGGGTGCTTTCTTCAGCTAGCAGCAGCCTAATTTTTTTTTTTTTTTTTTTTTAAGCACTGGGTGCGACACCATTCCCACAAGCGACAGTGACGATTACGAAAACACACGTTTGTAGTAGGGTTCAATTAAAACGTAACCAGATCATTGCACTACTACATGGGGAAAAACGAAGGTCCCAGCCCGACAGAGGATGTAAAGACACAGATTATCTGCAGGTACCATATGCAACAGTTTTTTCGTGTAGTTTTCTGCCCTTAGATTTCTGCACTTAGATTTCTCGGTTTGTTTTCAAACACTAGTGCAGTTTCAAGATCGTTCCCCGAGTCAAAAGCTCTAAGACAATCGCAGAGCGGCAGATTGCGGGCAGGTAGGAAAGAACAGTTACGCAGCAGTCACCAGTGCGGTGTTTGAGGCGCTGCCACACGAGTGCATTGTCTGCGCAACTGCAGCCGCGGGGTGCTGTAGGCAAGCAGGTCGAGAAGCATAGAGCTACACGCAGCAACCGCGGAAAGCCGAAACTTGTGTCATCCGCTGCGCTACCAAAAATATTTGTAGTACGTGAATGATGTTCGTCTTACAGGAAAATACCAAATTTTTTTTCGTAAGAGATTGAAAACAAGTTTTTACACTATGCCATCTTTCTCATTCCATTTTAAGGAAAATAATCTGTAAAAAAAGTTTTCTACTTCCTCATCCTACGGTCTCACATCGTAAAACTGGTTACAGACTGGCTATATATTCGTTATTGGTCACTTGGCCACTGTTACCACGGTACTTCGAGATTAAGTAACTCATTATACGTAATTTTAAGATTGTGTTGTGAACCGCAAGGTCTCTGGCATTTTGGGGTTGTCAACTGCTGCGTGCGAACTGAAGCTATGGTACAGAATCATATCTCTCTCTTAAATCCAGTAAATCGACCGTAATTAGTGTTGATTCTATGCGCAGCGCTGTACCGTTGTTGGGGCCCACTGTGAAGTTCCATGCCGTGAAAAATGACAAGATGACTCAAATTTTACGAAGGCTCAAGACACCGGAACGAGACTGTTCACCATGGGCAAACTGTTTTCGAAAAGGCTAATACTCAAAACTTTCTTTTCCCTTCTCATATTGTTGTGGCAACCAGTATGTTTTCCAGTCAATTTAATACTTTTATACTGAACTGATACCTTGTAAAACGAATTGTCCAGGTGCGAGAAGGATCCGCGTTCTGAGGGTTTCGTACGAACTACTTAATGTACATTGGCAGTTCATCCGTGACAGGAGTCGAGAATTTGAAGATCAGTACCTGTTATAAATATTGATTCTGGAAAGATATCGGTCCTGAGAATTTCAAGATGTTCGTAGATGTGTTAAATTTTAAGTTGAAGTCGGATAACAAAAGACACACGAAATATTTTTTCGTGTGGTGTAATAGAAAATTCAGGTTTCGTTCTTTTTTTTTCACAGTGAAGCCTTCCCTCTCTCCACATTTCATGATTCTAGGTCAACGGGAAGCGCACTACAGGTTTTGACGAGTGAGTTTGCAATATCAAAATATGTGGCAAATGGCAGTACCTTTTGACTGTGTTGACATAGAGGCTCACATTTATTATAACGCTAAGAGAATATAGACTTCAGTATGTAACACAAATGTCAAATTGATATGTCGTTCCATTCCTGAGGAAAAGAGGTCTTAACAGACAGACAGACCGACAGACTGACAGACAGTATTATTGAAGTGCAGTGATGCAGCACATGTCAATATTTACGCTGAATTTGGGAAAGTGTCCTGGCAGGACATCAAGAGTCTAAGGTGTAACACAACCGGAAAATATACATTTAACATCAAATATACAGTTTCGTTCTTTTGTAGACGTGCCTTGACTCTATTTTTCGTGTGTTGTACCCTTTATGACACCCGAAACACATTAAACAAAGCAACTGAGCTTGACTTATAGTATCGCAGTCCAGAGATACATTTACGCCAGGGTCTGATGTACATGATTTCTTTCGTCTTTAATTTTAATTGATATACATTTCATTCTATGAGATGACATTTTGTCTACAGCGTACATACAGCCTGATTCATACGATGGAAGACGAATTAAAGCATTAATGAAATTTCATCATTAAATGGGCGCAGGAAAGAAGACAGAATATTTTGTGTCACTGCCGCCTGCCTGGCGATTCATTATGTTTATTGCAAATGTGTACAGTAAGACAGCAATAAAATACAAAGTAGAATATTGACCTACAACAAGCATTTTGCGCAGGATCTATTCAGGTGTTCACCTGATAACAGACCACTTTTGCATAACCTCCTCAGATATCCGACTAATCATAGTACAATTGTGAACTGTCTTGTCTTTCTCGTCGTCTTCAGTTTTGTTTCTTTTTTAAAAGAGATCACTGGGCTCTTTAGAAATCACTCCGTAACATGCATTTCTGTAAATTCATTTATCATGTGGCTAAAAGAGCTAGAGTTGCTATACTATCATTTTGAATAATGTAGGCGTTTGTAAAAACTCGGCATTAATGGTGCTTCTCCAAATAAAATTTGTAAACATGCTAAGCAAAATGAATCACAAATGTCCCGTTGCAAACCCGACGGCATCCTGGAACCCGGCCATATGATATCGTTTTCATCTGGGTGGGCACTTAAATATGTTAATACTACCAAGAAAATTTCATGCTTCGCCACATCCTAGACATGAAGTTTTAATCATCACCCAAACTACGGTCATGAATTTTGGTTTCAGACCAGCTCTGCATATCCACATTTTAATGCCACACCTTTTCTTCTGACTGTTTGATTAGAAAAGTCTGCATTTTGGCTGATCAGGAAAATGTCCGCCTCAAAAATCAGCTCGTCTCTCTGGAAGTGGCTGTCACGCAATATATCTTCAGCAGAGAATAGAGAAAAAAGTCACTGTGTACCATGTCAGGAAAGAAAGGCTGATGCGGTTAAAATTGGTAGACTGAAGAAGCAGGACGTGTGACTGAATCCAGTGCATAATGATCTGTGGCGTTCACATACTTCCATAACTCTTCAGGAGATTTCGGCAGCATTATACTGTGAATGCTTGCTCCTTACAGGTATTATCTGTTAGCACCACTCCATGGCAGTTCCAAAACACATCATCACCTAGACCGATTGTGTATGAATCTTATCTGGCGATTTTGAACGGCCATGTTTTCAGCGTCTGCTTTGTCCCTTTGTCCCGGGACCTTAGCGGCAAGCCCAGGAGTTGTTAACGGTCAATAGCCGAATAAAGAAGTTGCCTGGATTGGTCTAACGCAACTGCAACGTTTCCACTGATGCCTTGACCCTGCTGGCCTTCTGAATGGGTGTGAGCAGTGCCGGAAGCTAGCGGGTGGCAATCGTTGTCCTGTTTGAAACGTTAAGCAAGGTGTTGAAAACTGATCCATGACTGAATTTCACTTTTTCCACAATAATCTCGATTCTGTACGACGGTCTTTGAGCATCACGACCCACACTTGTTTTGCGAATCCTGGTTCTTTTCAGAGATACAGTCTGTCACTGGGTTCTTCGTCATTCAAGCCGCGCTGGTCAACTAAAATCAGTATCATATGACGGGGCATTGCTACCATACACCTCCACCAGCTCAACAGCGAAGCGTTGCTCCCCTTCAAATGTTGAAAACTAAATACTGCACTAAACTCAGCTTTACACGGAGCTGAAGAGAATCACAGGATACCCCCAAATATTGTGTCAGACCCCCTTTTGACTGGCATAGTGCAGTAGCTAAATGTGGCATGGACTCTGTTATAGCCACGAGCGACCGGCGAGCAGTGCATGGTAGAGAATGCATATGCAAAGTCGCCAGGCGGGAGAGTCGCTAGAGGTATCACTAACAAAAAAGACACATGGCATACGAACAAGTAGGGGACCACAGACACTACTCCGGGCGGAGTGGCCGAGCGGTTCTCGGCGCTACAGACTGGGACCGAGCGACCGCTACAATCCCAGGTTCGAATCCCTCCTCGGGCATGGATGTATGTGATGTCCTTAGGTTGGTTAGGTTTACGTAGTTCTAAGTTCTAGGGGACTGATGACCTCAGAAGTTAAGTCCCATAGTGCTCAGAGCCATTTTCAATCACAGACACTATGGCCGGCCAGGACACAACACGGGGCAAGCAAACAAGAACTGAGGTGATGAACACGCCGAGACGACAACAACGCAGGGACGCTCCAGACAAGACAGTATCGAAATCCCTGGGCTAGCAGGACAGAGCGGATGAGGTTATATTTGTGGAAAGGGGCCAAAATAAGTTACTGTCTCTTGCACTCAAGATATAAACGTTATTTCTTAAAACAATCCCACAAGCAAAAATCAAAAACTCTCAAGGTTTTAACGAAAGACCTGCTTTGATTAAATTTAGATCGGCTGAAGGCCACATCAAAAATGCGATCCACAAGGCCTAAGCAAGGAATTGAGGTACAGGAGTTTTTGTGGAGGTTTCACATCTTTAGATTTTTTTTTTATCTTCAACATAAATAAGGTGAAGGCTTTAGCTTAAATTTTTCACATTGAACTCGACTGAAGGCCTCACATTAATGAAGAATGGTGTTACGGCTCAAGGTGGAGACAAAGATTTTCAATGTTTAATCTAAATAGGCTGAAAACTCGGCTGAAGGCCGCATATCAACAAAACAGGCTTAGGCTTAAGGCCTAGGAAGAAGAGCTTTCAATTTGGCTGAAATATTTCATGTAAAACTCGGCTGAATTCCTCATACTAAAGAATAACAATCTTATGACTTAAGGGCAAGGCAAGGATTTTGAATTTTTAATATAAGAGAGATTAAAATTAGGCTGAAGGCCACATACCATGCAGAAAACAATTTTACGGCTTAAGGCTTAAAGGGAAGAGCTTCTAAACTGAAGCTAAAACAAGCTAAAGGCTTTATCCTAAAATGCTTCACATAAAACTCGGCTGAAGGCCACATTCGAAACCCAAACAATCTCACGGCTTAAAGCCCAGACAAAGTAATCTCCAATTTTTAATTTAAGCTGGAAAACTCGGCTGAAGACCACATACAACTAGAAAGTATTTCTTACGGCTTAAGGCCTAGACAAACTTCTTCAAGTTTTGATTTGAAAAGGCTGAAAATTCGGCTGAAGGCCACATACCAACTTGAAACAAATTTACGGCTTAAGGCCAAGGCACAAGGAATTTTCAATTTTAATTTTGAAAGGCTGAAACTCGGCTGAAGGCCACAAACCACACAAGAAACAATTTTTTTACGGCTTAAGGCCTAAGAAGAAAAGCCTTGCAATTTTAATAAGCTGAAACTCGCCTGAAGGCCACACAGAGTACTTAAAACTGAAAAGGAAATCACTATCTAAAACACAAGGAGCGCCGCTCAGAATGTTCCAAGTGTCGCCCTGGGAAGGTAACACTAACGCACGTTTGGGTGAGACAGGCAGCCAGACCGACAACCTCTTAATCGGAAGGCAACCCAAGCGAAAGCCAGCCGACGAACCAACTTACAAGATCAGTGCTGCTCCACCGACCAGCAAAACGACAACAAGATGTCAATAGCACAACGCTCTGGATACTGGTACCGAATCCAGCCAAGTCAGAATAAACGCCCAAAACTACCAACAACACCTCATCTGTCGAACTACACGCCGTGCTGGACAGCATCAACATGACGAGGAAAATACACTGCCGAAAACTACATCAACGACCAAGGCAGGTAACCGGAACGTCAACGGCCACAAGGCAGAAGATACCGCTGGTAAACTTAATTAATGAGGGAATGAATTAAATTAAGTTAAACACTACACAGGAAGACGGCTGCAATTCTTGAAAAATGTTCAAATGTGTGTGAAATCTTATGGGACTTAACTGCTAAGGTCATCAGTCCCTAAGCTTACACGCTACTTATCCTAAATTATCCTAAGGACAAACACACACACCCATACCCGATGGAGGATTCGAACCTCGGCCGGGACCAGCAGCGCAGTCTATGACTGCAGCGCCCTAGACCGCTTGGTTAATCCCACGGGGGGGCCGCAATTCTAGCCCACTTCAATGCACTCACATTGTTGCTCGCGGTAATCTCCCAGAAGGCGACAACCAGGATCAAACGAAGAGATCTGATAGCAGTTGAGGCTAGATAGTAGGCTAAGTGAGCACTCAACTTTAGTGCCCAGGATTGGTGAGCGACGAACTTCGTAACACTTGCAAGAAGCGCCTCACAACTCCAACCGCGCTTGTACGCCGCTAGCGGCTCCGGCCTGAGTACGAGCCACGGAGACTTCCTTGCTGCTCTGCCCCAACCAACCGACTGCCCAGGCCCGGAAACGGTGAAAGGACCAAATACACGTCGGCCGATGAGAGGACCAACCGAACGACCGACCAACGGTCGTCCCGCTCCAATCTCCTTCTGTCGGACAGTTCATGTGTGTCGCCAGCGGTCGGCGAGCACTGGCTGTCGGCCCCTCACCGGCGACCCCTTCCCCGACTTCACTGCCGCTGCGTCCCGACTCCACTCCTGGTCCGTTTCCGACTGACTTCCAGACACACGTCGACCCGGATATACTATCTGTCGCTCCAGAGATGGTACGCTAGTGCACTTATCGATAAGCGCTGCTGCTGCCACTCACGGGCAAGTAAGGCAGAAGTTCGTGACGTCAGTAAATAGAATAAGAAAACGAGGCAGTAGTATCGTAAAAGAGGATGGCAAACAATAAACGGCATGAACACGAGCCGCGCACGGCTCAAGTATGTATCTCAACACACGGAACTGGAACGCAGTGCGGCCGTGATCGACGCCAAACTACGGCGAGTACAAAACAACTGGGGTAGTGTCGCGCGCGTGCCTGAATACATGACTGCGGGAAACGCGATTGGCCGTAGAGTTCACGTGGTACGGAGAATGGCTCACCAGCACAGCAATAATCGCGGAGCAGGCGCGCGCTGGAGCACAGAGACCCTGGTGGGTACCAGGTCCATATCCTCCGCCGTACATCCAACTTCCGCGCCCTCAGACTCAACAAGTCATTGGAAGCCACCTGCAGAAATACTGAGCCATGCTGCCTCTATAGATGTCCACACTTGGGAAGTTGTCGCTGTTGCAGGATTTTGGGCACGTATTGACTTGTCGATTATGTCCCACAAATGTTCGATGGGGCTAATGTCGTGCCATTTAAGTGGCCAAACCATTCGTTCGAATTTCCCAAAATGTTCTGAAAACCAGTCACGAACAACTGTGGCCCAATGATGTGGTACACTGTGATCAATAAATTCCATCATTGTTTGGGAACTTGGAGTCGTTGTATGGCATCAAATGTCCTTCAAGTAGCCAAACACAATCATTTTCAAGTCAATAACCGGTTCAGTTGGACCAAACGGCCCTGTCCATTCCATTTAAACACTGTCCACACTACTATGGGCCACCATCAGCCTGAACAGTTTTTGACAGCTTGGCTCCATGGCTTCGTGAGGTCTGCACCACACCCGAACCCTATCATCAGGTCTTAGACATTGAAATTGGGGCTCGTCTGGTCACGCCACTGTTTCCCAGTCGTCGAAAGTCCAGCCGATATGGTCATGAGCCCAGGAGAGGCGTTGCAGGCAATGTCGTGCGGTTAGCAAAGACACTCGCATCTGAAGTCTGCTGGAATAGCCAATTAACATCAGATTTCGGCGCACTGGCACTGTCCTAACGGATGCGTTCGTCGTACGTCCTACATTGGTTTCTGCGTCTGTTTCATGCTGTGTTGCGTGATATTAGCACTGACAACTCTACACAAATGGCGAGGCTCTCGGTCGTTAAGTGAAGACTGTTGGCCATTTTGTTGTCCATGGTCACAGGTGATGCCTGAAATTTGGCATTCCCTGCACAATCTGGATACTGTGGATAGTGGTATATTGAATTCCCTAAGGTTTCCGAAATGGAATGTCTTATGCGTCTAGTTCCAACTACCGTTAAGCGTTCAAAGTCTGTTGACTCCCGTCGTGCGGCCACAATCACTTCGGACTCACTTGACTCATCCGAGTACAAAAGACAGCTCGACCAGTACACCGCCCTCTTATACCCCATGTACGTGACACTAGCGCCATCTGTACATGTGGGTATCGCTGTCAAATGACTTCTGTCACATCGCTGTCCAATGACTTCTGTCACCTAACTATATAGTTTGGGAATGCCATTTAGTTTTTAATATTCTAACGGCGTGCCGCGGATCTTGGGGCAGGGATATCCCTGTGGACTAGTACTGCTGACGATTATCTGCACACAAACAAAAAATAATTATGTAACATCAATTTGCGAGGTGATAGTTAAAACTCATGACTCCACCCGTCATGGTAGCCGAGAGCGCTAACGCACAGCTTCCGGGACTCGCGTAGAAGCACCGGCCCCGGATCGAATCCGCCCAGTGGACTAACGACGACGACCGGTGTGCCGGCCAGCCTGGATGTGGTTTTTAGGCGGTTTTCCACATCATACCAGGTGAATACCAGGCTGGTCCCCACGTCAGGCCTCAGTTACACGACTCGCTGAAATTTGAAATACATTCACACTATTTTGCGATTTACACTAGATGCAGACAGCTGGGGTACACTACTTCCGTCTCAGGGTATGGGGTGGCGGCAGGAAGGGCCTCCGGCCACCCCTTAAAATTAACCATGCCAATTCCGTCCTTAACCCTGCCGACGCTGCGCACAATGCGGGATAAAGGCAGTAGCTAAAGAAAGAAAAAGAGTAAAACTCAGGACTCCCTTCACGTACTTGTATTATCCTATTCTTGTTATCCCAATACAAGTCCTTTTATCTGCTATCATCATATCTAACGTGATCTTACAAACGTATAGACACAAACACGAAGAACTGAGAACGCATTAACACTGCCGTACCGCTCGTGTGGTCCGTGCAATGACAAGTGGTGGTCAATTGCACTGTGACTATTGCCATGTTATTTGCGTTCCACAACAGAGACAGCGGCTTGGGGGGTGGAGAAGCGACGCATGTAAGGAGAATGTGCTCAATTCAATATGTAGTAAATTATGAGCTGCAGGTATTTTTTGTCATTTGTGAAAGACATTTAACTGCATTAACCACTTTATTTACGTCATTTAACTGCGTGAACCATTTTAATTACATCAACATACTAGGACTTTACTGGCACTGCCGACCGGAGTAGCCGAACGGTTCTAGGCACTACAGTCTGGAAACACGCGACCGCTACGGTCGCAGGTTCGAGTCCTGCCTCGGGCATGGGTGTGTGTGATGTCCTTAGGCTAGTTAGGTTTAAGTAGTTCTAAGTTCTAGGGGACTGATGACCTCAGACGTTAAGTCCCATAGTGCTCAGAGCCATTTGAACATTTTTTTTTCACTGGCACTGCTGTACAATGGTTCTCTCTGACAGGAAACAACGGTTGTCAGACATCAATGAATTAAGCTATCAGTCGTCATTGGTTTGGGAAGTTCCACAATGGTTCATCTTAGGCCACACGCAAAATTTCTTCTATTTGTAAATGATACAATTACTGCACTAAATATCAATTAGAGTATAATTTCAGGAAGTGCTACTAATGACATTTTCACAGGTTATTAATAAACGGTTCATAGCCAACTCACTGTAATTAAGTTTTGCAAACATTCTCTATGTAACTTTCACTCTCGATTTCTTTTGGGATATATTGAATAGCAGTGGAACGTTCTTTAGAAATTAAATTACAATTCTTTGAATGAAGTGGTGTAATGTTCTTTATGCTTTTCTTCTGGCTTGCTTTGAATGAATGACTGAACTGAGGATGCGTACAAAACTAGAGTTACCGTGTAGCGTGGTGTGCGTACTCTGCGTTATTATTAGCAAAAACTTTATACTAAATGATTGAGCAATGCAACTCCCAATACCAGTAAAGAAATACAATCACTGCAAAATACATTCAGCATCTTAGATACTGAAACCCCTGGCTCTGTTCAAAACTAATAACTTTGGTGCCTGTGCACATAATAAATAAATAAAATTGTCTTAACTGTAAAGCAGCAACAGTGGCTCGCGATATATTACGGTCTCTCATGAAGAAGAATAAAACATACTAGCTAAAGGCTCAGCGGTGTGCAATGCTGGCCGTAATAGCTTGAAATGTACATGAACTTCTTTTGGCTGATAAATGAAAACATTTCAGAAAAATTCCATGCCTTTGAAAAACATGTGACATGAACAGGGAGGCTGTAGTGATTTGGGAGAATTACTAACACTGCCCTTTTCAATAGTGAAATTGTATTCGAAGTTAAGTTTGGCTTTCCAAAACTTCTGACAATTGAAATTACATTACTCAGAAAAACTATATCCTTTTTTCTGAGTCACAAACAATGAGATTTATGCAGCAAGTATTGTCTAACCTCACTAAAAAAGCGTAAAGACAAATCATCAAATTATGTATGCCTGTGATAACAAATCTTAGAAACCTTACAAAAGGGAAATATCTAACTAGACTATACAACAAATCTGTTTACATATATTCTGGGATTACTCAACATAAAACTGTTACCAGTTGTCAGCCAACTCATTTACACTAAAGCCCTGGCGAAACGAAAGTCACAAAAATTTTACTTCTTTACCTTACTTGCGAGAAGACTTCTGCTTCCACGTTTATATTTCCAATAATAAATTTACTAGTAATTCCTACATTATAATCTTACACTTCGTGGCTTGATAAAGCGCACCGCAGAAACTTCGTACTGCATCCTCTTTCACTCACAGACATCGTGTATAATATAACAGTTTCATTTTAGTTTACATTAGTATCATTACAATATTCGCGTGCCACATATATAGTGTCCCCCAGTTGACTTCTTTCAACTACAAGAAGTTCTGACCATGTAAGAGGTTTCCACTCATCATATACATGAAGTCTGTAGAAGCGCACATAGAACAGGCTGACAATGTTAAGTTCTAGCGATTACGAATTGATAATAGTTATTAAATATGACAGTTATTGAAGTAATATATTCAAACATTTCGATAAATGGTTTTGATTTATTTCAAAGCGAAAGAAAGACAAAAATTAGATTGTCTGCTTTACATATTGTGTTATCCATTCCCTGTCTCCTGTGGCATCTGCTTATGTCGTAGGCATTTATATCTGAACTAAAGCTGTTGATATTGGTTTGCTTTCGATCATGATTAGAATAATCACATTGATGAACAGTTTATAGTAACAAACCTTTTGCCCTACTTTTTTATTCATAAATAATACTACTCCGGTACAACATTTTCTGATGCTGTTGTTAATACACTGTGTTCGCCTGGCCATAATTCTATATCTGTTTTTCCATTTCACATCGCTGAACCCTACTACGTCTTGATTCAGCCTTTCCATTTCACCATTTTAGATATTCTAGCTTCCCTAGCACAATAGGCACTCAACATTTCACGCCCTGACTCATTGTATGTTACCCTTTCGTTGATTTTTTAGTCTTTTCCGTATGGTCATCTCGTTTATTTTACACCACTCCCGAGGATCCGAACGGTGACTAATCCGGAATTTTTAGCCAATGGAGAGGCCATTGGGAAGCAGTTTTCGGTGACACGTAGCTTTTGTTATGGAAACACATTATGTGTATATAATGGAGTGGTTTCCATTACCTTCTGCATCCTCATGACTTTGACGATTGCTGATTCTTCCAGCCTTTAGAGAGAGCTTCCTACCACAAGAGCAGGAGGCTGCCTCAAAATTCTGCCCGCCCTCCGCTCTCTCTGACAAGACCTTCGGCAAAATGGGGATGACTGCTTACATGTTAATACTTTTGGCACTAACGCTGATGATTTCTATTCAAAATCTAAGCAGTAGACTGGATCTACCCGAAGACATAGGAACGTTTCGACCGGTTCTTACATAGGCCAGACGTTACCCACGGGAAACTCTAATTTGGTGTTGACTATATAGGTCCTACGAGAAACAATAATCCACCCCAAAGCATGGAATGCAGTTGAGTGTTAAAACAATAATGGAAAAATTAAATATATCTAATGTGTAATTTCAACAGAAACTGTACGGATACTATGCAAACGCTCCAGCCCGTTCGGCTAACGTCATAATGACGTCACTGCAGTTAATGAATACGCAAACAGTGACCGTTCAACAAACTGCCGACGTACAGCCGACGCGCATCAATTAACCGGAGAACAGAGGTCGCAAATTACGTTACAGCGCGTCAGACACATACTGCCAAACAGCATGAAGGCATATTTCATGAGTCACTACTGTGATCGACTGGCGTATTTATCACGGGGGAAAACCTGACAGAAACACCATGGCGTTAGAGAATATAGTTTCACGCAGCATTCGTACGGGAATAAACGGTTTCGTCCAACTAATTTCACGTGACCCATTTTTGTTCCAAAGCTGCCTCGTATCGTTTAGTATTTTAGACAATGAATGAAGTTGATCGTGAGATATATTCGTCTTTTTTCAATTGTTGCTTTAGTTTAGTTCTCGATAAACGAGAGGATATCTTTCTTACACTACCACATGTGTACTCACTAATTAATCAGAATTTTAAGTTTCACGCCATCAACGTTTTAAAATACAGCTATGCAACATAATATGAGATAATTTTCCTTTATTTATGATCGTTCATTACGTATAGATGTAGATAAAGATTAATGACGATGAACAGTTTTATCCTTCTTCTGATTTCCTTCCTAGCAATGTGCTTATACAGGGTGTTGGCGTATTTGCGTCGATTAAACCTTGGCGTGACTGCTTTGTTTACCATTTCACAAGATGGCTCCGAGCTTAAACTCATTTTTCAAAACTTCCCATTGACGCGTGCAATGTACATTTGCGCAATCCACATCTGTTATTGAAAGAAGGTGTATGAGCTCTAACAGAACGGTAAGAGGCATAACTCACTCGACTGGTGTATAAAAAATGTTATTGAAAACTAGTTTTCATCATATTCGCCATCAACAGTAATCTTCATTTCGTGTAACAGTTTCACATCTTCTTCTCGCCTATCCTCATTTGTGGAACAAATAAAGAAAATACGTGTTTCACAGCGATGAATGAAAAAAATAAATAAACTAAACGTGGTAAATTTTTTCGTTAAATCCAGCGTTGAACACGTGGATGAACTGCTTCCTCCCCTACATTAGTTTATCGTACGTCTTACCGATTAAACTGCTATCGGTTAAATCCTGGAAACCTAGGAGAAATAATTACGAATTATCTCCGAATTACTATCACGAAAATTGCTGATGATGTTTGCGTATCAATTTCGATAGTACACGAAATGTTTTGATTGTTTGGGATGTGGAACGTGTGGCAGCAAAGTGTGTTCAAAAATTTCTAACAACAACTGCGACAAATGCAAGTTTCTCAAGAGTTTCATGTTTTCCACCACCGTAATGTACCTGTTTACACTTCATTGTTCATCAATTTTGATCAAAAACAATATTTTAATGATGCTCAAACTTACAAAAAAAATTGGCTCTGAGCACTATGGGACTCAAACTTCTGAGGTCATCAGTCCCCTAGAACTTAGAACTACTTAAACCTAACTAACCTAAGGACATCACACACATCCATGCCCGAGGCAGGATTCGAACCTGCGACCGTAGCGGTCGTGCGGTTCCAGATTGAAGCGCCCAGAACCGCTCGGCCACCCCGGCCGGCTGCTCCAACTTACAGATTTGTCAGATATTGCCGCATGTGATTGCTTATATTCACAAAAATAAGGATAACCGTAAAGAGCCATCGGTTTATGGCGTCGCTAAGAGAACTAAATCTATCCCAAATATCCAGTTTCAGAAGTGTTTCGAGAATTGGGAACAGCACCGGGCTAATTGTATCATGTCTAATGGGGATTATTTTGAATGGCATTACATTTATGTAAACGAATAAATAACACTCTCCGAGAAGTATAAAACACCTCGTATATCTACTCCCGGAATTTGGGAATCTCTGCCTTCCTACGTTGTAACCCAACCGTAATTTTAGTATGGGATCCCCGCTGGCAAGTACACTGGCAGATATTTTCATCGATCATTAGGAAAATAAATTCTTCTTAGCCCGCCCTGAAATTAATGCCTGTATAACTTACTACAAACGACATGTTGATAGCGTTCTGGTCTTATTCTGTGGCTCGTAAAAAGATACTAACCAGTTCGCAACTGCTTTTAGCAATAGGTACAGTAACGTTACTTTTACTGTTGAACACCAAGAATAAAGAGGAATACGTTTTTGGAATTGATCATAAATCTACAACTTCTGACGTTATTATTACTGCCTCATCGTATCATCCTACATAAAATGGAAGACGTGTAATAAACAGGCTCTTTAACTGCCATTAGGTCCCGATGAAGTGAAAAGTAATTTCACTGGCCCGTCATAACTGCTACCACAGCATAGTAGCCGATAAAATTTATAATTTCAAGATTTCTAAAAGATGACAACAGCCACGAAGCGAGGAACAACAGAATAATCAATTCGTATTGACTCCCTTCTGCGGCCAGGTCTCATATAAACACAGTATACGACATTAACACAATGCAAGGCTCATACCAGAACGGTGACATATACAAAATTTACTGCTCTAAGACTACCTACATTGGACGAAGGGGAAGGAATTTTAAAACGCCATAAAAGGAACATAGAGGATTCAATAGGAAAATCCTAGGAATAAATCGACTTTCGCAGCTCATCTCATGCATGACAGTCACACGGTGCATCTATCAAAAACAACCTCGTCTGTACTGTAGGAATACAGTTTTTATTTATTGTTGTTTCATCACCCCCACCCCACATGAGTGGTGGTGGTCTGTCAGCGGTGCCACATTCCGCTCTTCAACCAAGAACTTTAAAGACTAAAACAAAGTATTAAGATGTGGGAAATTCACTTATGGTATTAAAACTATAAACGGAATCAGTTTTGTTGGCATTTGTGTAATAAATAGACTTGACTTTTGAAAAAAAATTAAAAGCAGGGGAAACAAAATTTTATACTTTAAAAACTTATCACAGGAATGATGATATTCTTCTAAGAAGCAGCACTGCACTGTCACTTACAAGCTAAAGGACCTGCACTGGGAGAAAAATATTTGGTAGTGTGTGCGTACGTATGTATATATGTGTGTGTGTGTGTGTGTGTGCGTGTGTGTGTGTGTGTGTGTGTGTGTGTGTGCGTAGGAAAATAAAGGCGCCCATTACATAGGGAACTATCGAGATTAAAGAAGATGTGTGGGTGGATAGTGGGATGACCGAAGGGGAGAAGGTGTTTTGTGTGTGGGCAGTGCAGTGGTAGTAAATGGAGAAGGTATGGGGAAAGACGGCGAGGGAAAGTGCGGAGCCCTGATGTGGAGTAGGGTAGGTGCAGAAAACCAATAGTTAGTTGTTGTTGTTGTTGTCTTCAGTCCTGAGACTGGTTTGATGCAGCTCTCCATGCTACTCTATCCTGTGCAAGCTTCTTCATCTCCCAGTACTTACTGCAACCTACATCCTTCTGAATCTGCTTAGTGTATTCATCTCTTGGTCTCCCTCTACGATTTTTACCCTCCACGCTGCCCTCCAATGCTAAATTTGTGATCCCTTGAAGCCTCAGAAGATGTCCTACCAACAGGTCCCTTCTTCTTGTCAAGTTGTGCCACAAACTCCTCTTCTCCCCAATTCTATTCAGTATCTCCTAATTAGTTATGTGATCTACCCATCTAATCTTCAGCATTCTTCTGTAGCACCACATTTCGAAAGCTTCTATTCTCTTCTTGTCTAAACCATTTCTCGTCCATGTTTCACTTCCATACATGGCTACACTCCATACAAATACTTTCAGAAACGACTTCCTGACACTTAAATCTATGCTCGATATGAACAAATTTCTCTTCTTCAGAAATATTGGGGCGGATCTCATTATCTGGGAGAGGCAGTCGGTTGAAGTTGCATTGGGATATAATACTGAACGCTTGCAGGGCTGGGATTGTGTAAAGGCGCGGCAGCACACCTGGATTGGTCATCAGAGGGGAAAAATGCGGTTATAGTAACGTAGTTTACTTTTAGTGTAAGGTTTGGGAGATGTTCGATGTTGGTGAGGAGGAGTGGGGAATTGATGAGATGATAAGAGGATCCACGGATGCGGAAGTCAGGTTAGTGCATCATGTTCAAGGATTTGGAGAGACTTGTACAACACAGGTGGCCTGATACCCATGCAGCATTTGGATAGGAGAAGATGGGTCGGATCAAGAATTTGTAGGTGTGGAGGACTGTGGAGGCCTGCTATCCAGTTCTTGTCTGGTTATCTTGTTGGATGATTATTAGTTGAGGTTTCCATGTTAGTTGCCCATCGATGGTTTGTCTGAGATATAGTAGCGTGAAAGTTACTTAGATTGGGCAGACGTAAAAGGTTCTTAGAAGTTGTGGAAGTTGAAGGTGTGAACGATTCGCCCTATAATCATTGCCTGGGTTTTGGAGGAGTTGATCCTGAGGAGTCATTGGTTACACCAAGAAGTAGACTGTTTGTGGCAGGGTTGGAGGGATGGTTGGGATTTCATGAGTGTAGTATACAGGACGAGGAAAGCAGTGTCACATGTGTACTAAAGGAGAAGGACTGGTGGAGGTGATGTGAGGTTGTCGGCAGTGTTTAGGAGATAAAGGAGAGGAGAGAGGATGGGGTCTTGTGGTACACATGTAGTATGTGGATGGTATGTGAGTTGGTATTGTCAATAGCGAAAAAGAATTGGCAACTAGGTAGGGAGAATGCAATAAGGCAGATTTAGTAAATTGGAAATATCTAAGTCTGGTGTCTGAAAAGGAGAAAGGAATGTCGTAAACAGCCATAATATTTCTTCAGGTCGAGAGAGACAAAAACAGCGGAAATACGGTTGTTGAGCTGGTGGAAAAGGCTATGAGAGAGGTACAGGAGCTGGTCATTATAAGAGAAGTTCGGACATAATTCACTCTAGTTAATGTTAAGGACATGGTGTTGGTTTAGGTGCTGATGGACTGGAAGATGGTATCTTGTTAAATACTGTAGTGAGGCAAATGGTGGGGTAGGAGATATCATTTGAGGGTTTCATCAGGGAAGAAATTTGGCGGAAGCCACACTGTTTAACGACAAGGAGGTGGTGTTGGTTCCGGTGTTGATGGATGCTTTACGAGAGCAGACATTGCTAAATGCTGCTGTGAGGCATGTAGGGTAGCAGGAGGAGTTATCACTTTGTGCACTTTGAGGTAAATGGAGGATTTTGGAGGTTTTCCACATTTCAGGATAGTAACCGTGGTGAGGATAGTGATGTGAAGGGTTACATGGGTGACTAAAAAGGGGAGGGTGCTTTCTTTGAGGTGTCGATTGGCAATGTGGTCTTGGCCAGAGGAAGTGTTGCTTTTTTTGTGATGTCGTGTGCTGTGATTGGTATATTTAATTCTGTTTGTGGTATTTTGTCCAAGTAGTGGAATAAGGAAGCCGTGGGTGGGACAGTCATATTTGAGCGCTCATGGACTGTAAGGAACAAGGAGTACCCAGAATAATGGCTGTCATGAATTGAATGTCAGAGAGACAGAATTCAAGATGGTCATCTTTGCTCAGGTTGTCAAGTATGGGGTGACTGTTGTGAAGGAGCTGGTAGTGGTGGGTGAAATAACCACCATTGAGTGAATGGAATGGTTTTCAGCACTTAGACACGTTAAGGGGAGCAGGAGGTTGTCAAATCCAAAAAACTACAATTTCCTTTTGTGGGATCAAAAATTAATTGGAACATTCCTCTTTAATGCAAACTTTCAATTATTGTTCTACTCGCCCTAGAAGTGGAGTTATTACCATTTTTCTCCCACCCTGCAGAGGAAATGGGCGGGGCCACTGAATGCATCTGACATCCGCTCGTGACTTTTGGCGAACTACTTGGCATCTTCTCGTCCTGAAGTTGAATATTTCCTTATGTTACCCATACAGCGAGTGTGCAAGTGTTGGCTAGATTGTTTTCTCTGACAAATGAAGCACAAAGAGCGCCGAACATGGTCTCTTTGTTACTGATTGTTTCGAATTACTTCAGTGTCATCTTCTGATTACGATGGAACATTTTAGTAATCAAATATATAAGAAGAGAGAGAATGTAGGGAAAAGAAAATTAACATTAATAGGAAGTTGTGGTACAGTAATTACGGAAACAGTGCGTTCTTCTGATAAGCAACAAATGGCTGGGCGTTGCCGTGAGACATCTTCTAGCAAGAAGGTGACTGGTGGAAGTGACAGATTTTGTGAATATGTGAGTGGCAGTGACAGTGAATACTGGACTGCTTTCTTCTGTGTTGAAAGAAAGTGTTCTGTGCAACATTTGTTTAAGTGTAGGAGTGGGACTAGAGATAACAAAGCACTTCGTTTTAGCTTGTGAGCGACGAGGATAATCTGTACATGATGCAAGTATGAAGCGACGTTCTACAATTCGCTTGCCAGTTTCTTTGATGAAAACGGGCGATCTAAAGTGTTTGATCTGATTGTTCGACTTGTATATGGTCTTCGATCCATCGGAAAAGGGTGTGCTGCTGGTTAACTGTTTTGTGGTATTATGAACTTGCCATGGCCTCCAAGCCAATTTCGGTACTACTGTGAACTGATAGGTTCCTCTGTTGAAGATGTGGCTTTGAAAACCATGAAGGAAGCAGTGGAGGAATCTCTAGAAATGAGCGGTGATTCTAGGGACTTGGTAGTGGTATTAGGTGGTTCCTGGAAGAAGAGCGGTCATAAATCCCTGAATGGGGTCGTAACTGGTGCTTGCGGTGATAGTCCAAAAGTGATAGATGTTGCAACACTGTCAAAACACTGTAGGTGCAAAAATAAAGTCAAAGGAGAGCACAGCGGTACCTGTGAGGCAAATTTTAGTGGATGAAGTGGAGCAAAGGAATTGGAAGGAGTGAAACCAATTTTTGAACGTTCAGATCCCAGATACAACGTTAGGTACAAATACTACCTCGGGGATAGTGACTCCAAAGGTTTCAAGACTATAGAGGAACTGAAACCATATGAAATTGAATTTCTAGTTGAGAAGTTGGAATCCATTACATCTACATCTACATCTACATGACTACTCTGCAATTCACATTTAAGTGCTTGGCAGAGGGTTCGTCGAACCACAATCATACTATCTCTCTACCATTCCACTCCCGAACAGCGCGCGGGAAAAACGAACACCTAAACCTTTCTGTTCGAGCTCTGATTTCTCTTATTTTACTTTGATGATCATTCCTATCTATGTAGGTTGGGCTCAAGAAAATATTTTCGCATTCAGAAGAGAAAGTTGGTGACTGAAATTTCGTAAATAGATCTCGCCGCGACGAAAAACGTCTTTGCTGTAATGACTTCCATCCCAATTCGCGTATCATATCTGCCACACTCTCTCCCCTACTACGTGATAATACCAAACGAGCTGCCCTTTTTTGCACCGTTTCGATGTCCTCCGTCAATCCCATCTGGTAAGGATCCCACACCGCGCAGCAATATTCCAACAGAGGACGAACGAGTGTAGTGTAAGCCGTCACTTTGGTGGACTTGTTGCATCTTCTAAGTGTCTTGCCAATGAAACGCAACCTTTGGCTCGCCTTCCCCACAATATTATCTATGTGGTCTTTCCAACTGAAGTTGTTCGTAATTTTAACACCCAGGTACTTAGTTGAATTGACAGCCTTGAGAATTGTACTATTTATCGAGTAATCGAATTCCAACGGATTTCTTTCGGAACTCATGTGGATCACCTCACACTTTTCATTATTTAGCGTCAACTGCCACCTGCCACATCATACAGCAATCTTTTCTAAATCGCTTTGCAACTGATACTGGTCTTCGGATGACCTTACTAGACGGTAAATTACAGCATCATCTGCGAACAACCTAAGAGAACTGCTCAGATTGTCACCCAGGTCATTTATATAGATCAGGAACAGCAGAGGTCCCAGGACGTTTCCGTGGGGAACACCTGATATCACTTCAGTTTTACTCGATGATTTGCTGTCTATTACTACGAACTGCGACCTTCCTGACAGGAAATCACGAATCCAGTCGCACAACTGAGACGATACCCCATAGGCCCGCAGCTTGATTAGAAGTCGCTTGTGAGGAACGGTGTCAAAAGCTTTCCGGAAATCTAGAAATACGGAATCAACTTGAGATCCCCTGTCGATAGCGGCTATTACTTCGTGCGAATAAAGAGCTAGCTGCGTTGCACAAGAACGATGTTTTCTGAAACCATGCTGATTACGTATCAATAGATCGTTCTCTTCGAGGTGATTCATAATGTTTGAATACAGTATATGCTCCAAAACCCTACTGCAAACCGGCGTCAATGATATAGGTCTGTAGTTAGATGGATTACTCCTACTACCCTTCTTAAACACTGGTGCAAAAACATGTGGTTGAACAGCTTCGAAGGCTCAAACAAATTTTGGGTTCAAGAAAGGTCAGTGATGGAAAGTCAATAGGAGGGAGAGGCTGGCTTACTGATGAGGTGATTGAATGTCTGCAGAGATAGTATGGGTATGCTACAAGGCAAAATACTAGTAATGCTAGTGACATGCGAAAAGCGGTGTGGGCATTGTTCCTTCATACTTCCTCTTCCAATGAATGCCCTCAACACAACCTGTGCCCAAAAGATTCGTGGTGCAAGTATAATGCCAAAAAGGACAATGGTCACAAGCATAGTTTGCCAGCAGCTGTGATAAACGCAATAAAATCAATTTTTCATGACTTAGCACAGCCAGAATTGTTACACAAATGTCTATGCATGCAGAATCCTAATGGGACCGTTAACAATTTCATTTGGATAGCGATTCCTAAAATGGTGTTTGTAAGCACAGAAACACTGCACTTTGGCATTTATGATTCACTAGCAACCTACAACCAAAGGAACACTGTAAAGTGTGAAGTATTGATGGCATTAGGAATTCCGGGTGGGGTGAACACTGTACAAGCACTAAGAAATATTGACAGATTGAGGCTAAGAGGAGCAGAAACAAGAGAACGGGATATGAAATATGATGGAAAAATTTTGGATGTTTGTGGTAAGTTCCTGTGGGACCAAACTGCTGAGGTTATCGGTCCCTAGGCTTACCCACTACTCAACCTAACTTAAACTGACTTACGCTAACGACAACACACACACACCCTTACTGGAGGGAGGACTCGAGCCTCCGATGGGGGGAGCCGCTCGAACTGTGGCTAGGCGCCCTAGACCACATGGCGACCCCAAGTGGCGAAATATGATGGAACAACAGGCCGGAAAAGAAGACTAAGAAGGAAGCTTTTGGAGCATGAAGAAGAGGACCCTGATAATCCATCCTATAGTGCAGGAACGTATTGAGAAATTTTGACGGCCACTTCCTGTAAATTAGAATTTTTCGAATGTAAGGAACTTTTTTTTCAAAATCCACTCAAGCTAGGCGGATGAAATTTTTATACAATAAACTTACAGTGTAACACATCCATTTGGCAATATGTTCAGTAGTTTCATTTCAATTTGATTAAATAAAGCAATTTTTTGTAAAAAAGTTGGGTCATTAATAAAAAAATTATTGAAAGGAAACTAGAAAAGATACTCCAATACCCCTCCTTCTTAACTGCAATACAAAATCACTCTATATGTTGAAAAAATTTCAAATTTTTCTACTTGGTAGATTATTCATAAATGTTCATGAAACTTTGTGATTTTAACAGGGGCAGCATAGGCACCTCCGGCTCTTCTTAATGAGGACAGTAGCGCGCAATATGGTTTATGTCTGGCGCAAGTCCCAACGTTTTTCTAGCGTTTAATAAATTCCCAATGCATCCCTATTTGTCGGTGGCGTGTGACTGTGTCCCGGTTACGCGTTATTTATGCCCATCAGAAAAGGGCGTAAAGGACAGAAGGCCCTCGACGAGTGGTGTGCAGTGAGAAACAGCAATTTAAACTGTATTGTAGCTGTATTCAAATAACCGTAAACATGTAACTCTTCAGGCTTTCCCGGCGATGTAATGACATCTTGGGTTGTCGGGTGTTCTGCCGGATATCAGCGTCGTACTTGCACGATATTTCGGTCACGTAGCTCGTAACCTTCATCAGGTGCGACCTGAGAAGACGTCTTGAAGCTGGTGAACCGCCACGTGTCAGTCTGTGGCACTTCCCTTGTGTGTCATAGGTATAGCCCACTATCAGTCCCACAGTCACAAAAATTCCATACAGTTTTTTGCTCTCCCATGGAGAGAAAATCCATGAATCGACCGCGATCAGCGTCCCCATTAACGACTTAAGCAAGTACTGGCATGACCCCTGCTGCTGTATGTAAATGAGATAGGAGTCGTTCCCAAGACGGCGTTATAAAGAGATCCAGAGTATTTTAGACTTACCGTGTACAGACCCTTCCGAGGGCATGTTTATAGGTTGTGTGGGACGCAACGGTTAGAAATTTTTGCGTACAGGCCTCCATAGGGTGCTCTGCCAAATTTCCTGAATACGCTGTCAAGATACACTGATCCAAACTGTATTTTTGCCGAAATGAACTGAATTCGAGAGCACCGCTGGAGACGATGAGATCCAACTGGGACCGTAAACATTTTATCTGCGAAGATTCACTTAGGACAAGGATACAATCTTTCGCCACTACTATTCACTTTATACAATGAAGCAACGGTGAAATAAGCCCGCCCGGTTGGCCGTGCGGTCTAACGCACGGCTTTCTGGGCGGGAAGGAGCGCCTGGTCCCCGGCACGAATCCACCCGGAGGACTTGTGTCGAGGTCCGGTGAACCGGCCAGTCTGTGGATCCTTTTAAGCGGTTTTCCATCTGCCTCGGCGTATGCGGGCTGGTTCCTCTTATTCCGCCTCAGTTACACTATGTCAGCGATTAATGCGCAAACAAGTTCTCCACGTACGCGTACACCACCATTACTCTACCACGCAAACATAGGGGCTACACTCGTCTGGTGTGAGACGTTCCCTGGGGGGGGTCCACCGGGGGCTGAACCGCACAATAACCCTGGGTTCGGTGTGGGGCGATGGAGGGGTGGAGTGGACTGCGGTAGTCGTCGTGGGGTTGTGGACCACTGCGGGTGCGGCGGGGACGGAGCCTCTCCGTCGTTTGTAGGTCCCCGGTTAACATACAATACAATACAATACAATGGTGAAATAAAAGGAAGGTCCAGGAGTGGGATTAAAGTTGAGGATGAAAGATGAGGCGGTGGTGCTGTGGCTGTGTTGGAAGCGGTAAGGTGCTCGTCATTGTGCTGGATCCCAACGGCCTCGTATCACTAGCAGTCGAGATGACAGGCATCTTATCCACATGGCTGTAACGGATCGTGCTGCCACGTCTCGATCCCTGAGTCAGCAGATGGGGAAGTTTTCAAGACCACAACCATCTGCACGAACAGTTCGACGACGTTTGCAGCAGCATGGGCTATCAACTCGGACCCATGGCTGCGGTTACCCTTGACGCTGCATCACAGACAGGAGCGCCTGCGATGGTGTACTCAACGACGAACCTGGGTGCACGAATGGCAAAACGCCATTTTTTCGGATGAATCCAGGTTCTGTTTACAGCATCATGGCGGCCGCATCCGTGTTTGGCAACATCGCGGTGAACGCACATTGGAAGCGTGTATTCGTCGTCGACATACTGGCGTATCACTCGGCTGCATGGGCAGCTGTACCTGTTCACGCCATCCAAGCTCTGTTTGACTCAATGCCCAGACGTATCGAAGCCGTTATTACGGCCAGAGGTGGCTGTTCTGGGTACTGATTTCTCAGGCTCTATGCACCAAAACTGTGTGAAAATGTAATCACATGTCAGTTCTAGTATAATATATTTGTCCAGTGAATACCCGGTTATCATCTGCATTTCTTCTTGGTGTAGCAATTTTAATTGCCAGTAGTGTAATTTAAGACATGGTATCCGGCGCTCAAGGCAACACACAGTTCAACAAAAGCGCCCTTGAAGGCAAGAAATCCTGCTCCTTCATGCAATGTTTACACTTGGGATCCTAATGCCGTTGACATTCACTTACAGCCTTAGCAAGCTAAATTAACAGTCTAGCCTGATCTACCAACAGGACTTCTCTTAAATCCACAAAGTCCGACACAGAGCCACAAGTGACTTCAGTTTAATCTTAATCAAAGTACACCAGGCACATCGTCACCACTAAGGCTGTAGAGTAATTCAGTGGCACACTGTTACACCCAAAACACCAGGGATGCTCTTTCACGAACAAACACATCTTCAAACACCAGTATTCTCACCGTGTTCTGGATACCGAACGGAGTGCAGATTCCTCAATGGTTGTTGCTGGGTTTGCCGTCTCGCGTATGAGCGCTAACTGCCCACTTTCCACTGCCGCGCACATGCCTTGCAGAAGCATCTCTGCCTTCCTCGCCAAACCCAGCCTGCCCCATGTCAACACCGACCTGCAGCACAAAAAGTTCACATATGTGTGAAATCTTATGGGACTTAGCTGCTGAGGTCATCAGTCCCTAAGCTTACACACTACTTAACCTAAATTATCCTAAGGACAAACACACACAACCATGCCCGAGGGAGGACTCGAACCTCTGCCGGGACCAGCCGCAAAGACCATGAGTGAAGCGCATCAGACCGCTCGGCTAATCCCGCGCGTCGACCTGCGGCACACTCAAGCCACTAACCACACCAGCTACTACTTCCTGTGGTCGACTTCCTCCAAATCCAGCACGGCATGCCTCTAAATACGCATCTCACGGGCCACCACAGCGGTCTCCCCGCTTAAGTCCCAGGCTCCACCCAACCAAAAAATGGTCGAAGCAAAGAAGACACAAAAAGCAGATATAACATGTAAAGAGGGCATTCCCAGGCAAAAGAAGCCTACTAGTATCAAATGTCAGCCTCAATTTGAGGAAGAAATTTCTGGGAGTGGACGTCTGGAGCACAGCAAGTACGGAAATGAAACACGAACTGTGGGAAAACTGGAAAAGAAGGAAATCGAAGAGTTAGATGTATGGTGTTGTACAAGGATGCTGAAAATTAAGTGGAATGATAAGGTAACAAATGAGGAGGTTCCTCGCAGCTTCAGCAAGGAAAAGATCATAAGGAGAACACTGACGAATGGAAAGGACAGGATGATATGACAGATGTCAAGACGTCAGAAAGTAATACCCACATGCACATCTGAGAGAACAGACGTTGTTGACGACAGACAGCCGTGTGAAATTAGCTCGAAATAAATTCGCTGAGCGGGAGTACCTTGCATTAGTTGTACAAGGCATATTTACGGATATACAGGGTGATAGACACTTCTAGAGCTTTAAGAGGGGACTTAGTAAATCAACTTTACATATGAACCCAGGTTCAAAAACGTCATCCAACTGCGCTACAGAACCTCAAAGTTATAGGCATCGGCACCTGTAAATGTATATATAAACACAGTGATTCCGTGATGATACTACAGTCATTCAAGGACGATGAAGACGGATAAATGCATCAGTTTGAGGTGAGGGCCGGAGGTCCCTCGTTCGGAATTGAACGAGTCGAAAGTTAAAAGCGAAAATCATTCTGATATCTCTGACACTGGAATACGTGTACAGATTCTGTTTTTGCTACGAATGTAGGCAAGTGTCAGAAGTCGTAGGGTGAACCAAGACAAGAAAAAATTTCAGGTAAATATGGGCTCTAAAATCCGTACCTGAGCAGCTACGACCACTTGTTCATCTTCGCTAGTATGAAACACATCTCCTCTTTTGAACATATGCTCTTAGGGTGAGCATTTTAGAGCCCTTGTTTACTAGACACTTTTTCTTGTTTTGGTCCATACTATCACCTCTGAAAGCTGTGTACTGTCAGAGGCCGGCCGGTGTGGCCGAGCGGTTCTAGGTGCTTCAGTCTGGAACCGTGCGACCGCCACGGTCGCAGGTTCGAATCCTGCCTGGGGCATGGATGTGTGTGATATCCTTAGGTTAGTTAGGTTTAAGTAGTTCTAAGTTCTAGGGGACTGATGGCTTCAGATAATAAGTCCCGTAATGCTCAGAACCATTTGAACCATTTTGAGCCACTGACAGAGGTATCAGAACGGTTTTCGCTTACAACTTTCGACTCGTTCGTTTTCGGCTCAGGGTCCCTTAGATCAAATTCATACATTTAACCTTGTCCATCTTCCTAGAAGACTTCTGTCATCACGGAATCGCATGATTTATAGACGCATAATAGTATGTCTAAACCTAAAACAGCCTATGCCAAGATATTCGGGCTCAGCAAATTTATTTCAAATTAGTTAGAAAGTAACTGCAGAGAGTATAGAATATAGAGAAACACAAGGAATGGAATGTATCGAGCAAACGACTGAGGAGTTTGATGCTCGTTCTACTGTAAGATAAGGAGACTGGCATAGGAATGGACGTGGTGGCAGGCTGCATCGTCAAAAGACTGATGCACCACGACAATGAAAAACTTCATTTGTACCCTGCTCCTAGCTATATTGTATGCTGCAGATAAACGAAATCCTGATAATCGATAACACTGTTCTCCGTCTACAGACACAGCGGCAGCAGTAGCGGTTTGAGGAGGGTTCGTATCACGTAGTAATTCCATGAAATTAATCGTCTCCAGGAACAAACAAGCATTAAGTAACTTTGATACCATCGGGAACCGTTGCGGACAGCGACCGTAATTGTAAGGAAGGCGAGGGGTACAGCAGTCAGTGGTAGACCCATTATTTTCTATAATCCACGCAAATCTGGATTTCGGCTGTAAGTAACCATCTTCAGTGCATCTTCGTTACAATTCAACAGACTTGAGGCAGTTCATGTAATCATATGTTCTTACAGGTGTGTATGCCGAAGGGTCTGAGGGAAGCATGCTTGCGTGTGATACTGTGACACAATCGTAGGAAGGGTGGCATGGTTTGTGGAACAAGAATCAGCAGCCAATGAAGACAAGAACTCTCCTATTACGTCTAATGTTTTCGTGGTCTACGATAGTTTACAAAGAAAGACCGAACATTGCTTATAATATCTTTCTTCCTCACCACACTACATTTTAAGCACTGTACAACTCAAAGTACTTACCTTCACTGGTATTTTACCAATCTTTAGGTTTCTTCCCTTTTTTAGAAACCTTCCTGCAACGTACTTTCTGTGTGGCACGCAGGTCCCTTGTCACATTGTCCTGAATCTCCTCTAAGGTTACGGTCGCAGGTTCGAATCCTGCCTCGGGCATGGATGTGTGTGATTTCCTTAGGTTAGTTAGGTTTAAGTAGTTCTAAGTTCTAGAAGACTGATGACCACAGCAGTTGAGTCCCATAGTGCTCAGAGCCATCCTCTAAGGTTTGGAAATATAGTTTTAAGTCTGGGTTAGTTCAGGAGAACACGGTGGTTGGAGCACAGCGGAAGCCTGATGTTTTGCCAGGTAGTGTGCTCAAGGACCCGCGCGGGTGTCAACACAATGTCGTCAGGTAACAATCAAGTCTGATTTTCCCACAGTTGAGGCCTCTTCGAGCCACACATCTGTCAACCTCGTTAACAGACTTTCCTGTTTACCGTCTGCCGTTTGACCAGGTGGTACAAACTCCTGATGGATATTGACTCAGATATAAAAAAAAGAGCGATCTACTCGTGTGCTTCTTCTAGACATGGTGGCCAAGCAGACCGTTTGTCCGCCACTACCAGAACTGCCTAAGCAATCAAACGTTACTGTGATAATTTGACCACGTTTGTAAGAAAATTCGTACACACACACACACACACACACACACACACACACACAGGGAGAGAGAGAGAGAGAGAGAGAAGAGGTTCTTCGAGCTCTTTCACTGTCATTTTGTCACTAATCTGACGAAGAGCTTGTGGATGCGTCCATGGTGGTGACTGCAGCTTGGCAGCTAACGGTAACAGCCTGTTGTGCGCTCAGTAGCTGCAGTGCGCTCTCTTTCTTCCGGTTGAGGGGCTATTTCAGAGGTTCGTTCTTTTTTTTTTTTTTCAATGCCTCTAATATTTCTAGCTTGTAGAATTCTTGTGTGTCTTTCTGGCTCATGACGTAAGTTCTCCCCAGTTATTCGGCAAACAGACTTGCTGCCGTATTCTGGTGGTTCTTGGTGACAGCTGCTCATATTTTTTTATATTAACAGTATCTTCCGTCGGTTCTTGGTAGAACAACAGTATAATAAATGAAAAGAACTAGTTTACTTTTGTCCTACATTACAACTACTGTGGTACAAAAGCAAACTAATGCTTTTCATTTATAACTTTCTTTTTCCCTTCATTTACCTGCCTGAGTATAAGGGACAGGCCGGATGAGAGTTCTCAGGCCCTTTGTGGCCTGTGTTCTACTTTCGATTTACGTTATTTACAAACTTTTATGTTTTACATAACGCGATTATTATACATTCCCTGATAGTTACTATTTTATTTTATTTTACACAGGTTACTTCCAAAAAATTGTATAGTGTTACTCTGAAGGCGCGAGCTTTACAATTTAGTTCTGTTTTTAAATATGTTCTATTTCGTTTTACAGATTTTTTTGTTACTGTATTCTACATCTAGGTTTACAGTATTTGAGCCTATTTCAGTTGTTTTAGCTGCTTGCAGTGATAACCTCTGTCATTGAGTTTACTGAAGTCTAAGACCAAGTTCTAAACATTAAAGTTGTAAGGTTTTTGAGGTAAGAACAACAACTGCGTGAGCAATAAATATTTTTGATCTAATGATGCAATCTTATCACAGAAGTACACGCAATTACACAATTTACAATGTAACAATTTTACGACAGTTGTGAAAAAAACGCATCTCGTCCTCAGAAAGTGAAACAATCTTAAACACCACAATAGCATAATTATAACGAGAAGTTTTTTTACAAAGTTATTCTTACGGCTATGTCATGATGTTGGCCAGTACTATGATAAGTCATCCGATTCCGGTTCAAAATTTGGTACTATTTAGAATGACAATCAAGTCTACGGAGGATGGTTAGTTTTGTGACCGGTTGAACGAAAGATTACCCAAGGTCACTCGAGTCTACAGCGGACGCAAGCTGGTGAACCAACAAGTTTACACCTCTACTCGCAGTATTTACCTTAGCTGCGATGAGTTGTCATCTGAATGGCTGCTTTCGCCCACTGAAATTCCCATAAAAACTAATCAAGCCTTTGCTGATTTTTTTCCTGTGTTTCTCATGACGCAAGAAAAAAAATACTCATCCCTAGTCTTAGAATATGGTGACATGCACATGCATGGGGGCTGGAGCAGGGTGCATATTAAAATGTCCTCTCAGTCTTCGCAAGAACAATCAAGTAACTGGCTGGTTCGTTACTCCACAGTTGGAGCTCAACGACAGTTCAGCTAATATGCAGCTGAATGTCAGCCGCAGTGAACACACTGTTCACACAAATTTCTCCTCTGCGCCGTACAGAGCATTATGTGCCCCGTTCTGCACTTGACGCCAATTCAGAGAAGAGTCCACGAAAATTTCGCTCTTGTCTTTCACGTAGCCGAACTCTCTCCCCACCTGGGTTCTTTCGTTCTCCATGTCACGGATTTTTCGACCAATGGGAGTGTTCCTCTTATTTTGTGGAAACTCTCTCTGCGAATCGCAAGGGCCCTACCATTGAACTGCGTCGAGATCTCGGCACTTTACTCCTTCCTAGTTCGTTTCCGCCAATCGGACGTTTTGTGCACGCTCCAGACGCCTAAAAGTTACATGCGTACAGAACATGTGTACCAATCACTGTTCACGTGATCAACAGTGTCACTGGCTTTGACGTATCCATTTGGAATTCTGAAACGCGGTTTTCTAAAGCTTATTTCTGTCCTACTTCTGGAGGCCCACTACTTGCTCTCCAGTATGCGTCACCTGTCCGGTCGCTTAGCCCCCTAAGAGCTTTCTGTACTGCCTCCTGTGGCGTGGCCTCTGCTTCTGCCCACGCCTGTTTCCACACAAAATGTTTCCTCTCGCTGCTTGTTTCACCTTCTGCTCATTGACATACTTCATATAGGAGCCGTGTGTTAATACCATCGATTGAGTACATACTTATAGGCAAATCTGCTTGTGACTGCAGAAGTAAGTCAGGTGTCATATTCACCTTCCCATTACAATGTATAAAACTCTTATGTGACGTGCGAAATTGACCTATATTTATTCTGCCATCTTACATATCCTCCTCCTTCTGTGTTCAGTTTTGAGCTGGGTCAATCAATGATTGAGAAATTGATTGAAGTCAGTGCAAAATTGTTTGCAACTGCTGAATGTAGAAATTGACGTATTTACTGATCAACTTCCTATTTTAATATTTTGTATACCTTAATCAGTGGTTCGATGTAGTCTCCTTATCATGTATACGGATTTGAGCTCTTAATTGATGCCCTTTTTTCTTTCAAAATTTAACATTCTTTCAAATTTTCTGATTTTTATACAATTCTATTTAATTAATCTAAGATCTTTTTCTTTCAGTACAGTTGTCTACATTTTAATTCTAATTTCAATTCAAACAGTTTGAGCTTATCTGTAATCTTGTACCAACCCCAATTTTTTTTAACTTTGAGACTCATCTATTTTCTTTCACTACTTAATTTATATTAAAAGATGACAGATATGCACTGAAGTTGAGGGAACCTTTATTTAACATTATCCTCCCCTTTTTTCAATATCTCCAGCTTTCATATCAATTATAAACTAAGAAAGTTTCATTTATTATAATAAAACTTTAAGATTTATTTTAAACTCAGCCAAATGATTCCTATGACTTTACGGGCATGATCCTATTCATAAACATGTTTATATTCCCCAAAAACCTTAAGTCTATGCATTATAACCTTACAAAAATTTTCGGATTTGCCCTTTACAAACATATTAAATTTCTAATCCTACTAATTACTTTACAAAATTTAAACGGACATCGTGGAATACCTAAGCCCATTCATATTTATCTATCCTCTATTTTTGACAAACCTATCACACATTAGAATCTCAACCTCCAAAGAAATGATAACTTTAGGTTTTCTTAATTTAAACATGTTGAAAAATATTAAATACAAGGAAATATTATCGCTGTGTCAAGATAAAAATTTTAAATGCATCGCAAATAAGGATCTGTTGCTAACACATAAAAGTCTTCAAACTCAAATATTTTTAAATACAAATGCAAAAACTATCTTTCTTTCAGTTTGTTAGGATACTAGTCTGTCACAGTTATTTCTCCTAAATATTTACCAAGGTTAATTGAAATCGTCCCTTTCTTTTTCATGTGTTACAACGTGTTCCCATTGCACATGGAATAAC
Organism: Schistocerca piceifrons; assembly: GCF_021461385.2. Taxonomy (NCBI): domain Eukaryota; kingdom Metazoa; phylum Arthropoda; class Insecta; order Orthoptera; family Acrididae; genus Schistocerca; species Schistocerca piceifrons. The sequence continues at coordinate 516,379,493 of NC_060143.1, forward strand.
GGTTGGCCATGGGCCTCACCTTGTCTCTGTTGAGCATGGAATGACGATCGGCCGTGTGCCTCGCCACGTCTCCACTGACCATGCTAAATCTATAATTAAGTCTTGATCGGCCAGGTCAAGTCAGGACAGGGCAGGCATCTCGTGGTAATTGTGTGGACAACCTCTATTATTATGCGTTTTAGTTATTCTCATCTACTGCGATGCATACGGGGTGGGGAGCAAAGGTGGAGCTTATTAGTAGGTTGCCCATTTCGCCGTTTACGTCCTCGTAGTTGTCATTTGTGTTGTTTGCTGTTATAAGGACCGGATATATGTATTTGTATTTTGGTTTGATCGTGGGACGTGGTCATTGGATGAGTAGGGAGAACATCTTTAGTCTGTTTTTGATTACGTGACGTCTGTATCTGTTACGAAGGTTGGCAAGTCCTGTTTACAGGGGAAAGACCTCCACTACAATGTACACGCCTGTTCTGGGAGTAGTCAAGTGGGTTCAATGTACAGTTCTTGGCCGTTTGACAGTTACTGGAAGTTCATCCTTTGCTTCTTTACATTAATATAAACATATTTTATACTGGGCGCTTTTATTAAGGGATATATAACGTTGCCTATACTGTTTTATGTCTGGTCTCCATACAGTTTTCCATTGCTAGTGTCTGTAAATAGTACAACATTGTTGGTGCTGTAGTTAGTGATTTAGAAATCGTCCATCATACAACTGGGTAAGTACCTGAATGAAATTTAATGAAATTCACTTTTGTAATGGTACAGGTTCTTCCAATTAATTTTGTACAAACTTTTCAAGTTTTTACCCCAAATAAATCTCATCCTGCAGGGTGCTTACACCTTTAATCATATATTGCTTATTTATAGGTCTTAACAACCAATGCCAATTACTATAAGTGTCTGGTTGGCATTAAGTTCTTTTTATTTGTTTTCCCTCACCTGAAGAAGCAGTTTTACATATTTGAAATTAAATTTCCTTCTACTATTACAGTTTTTGGTATGGGCGCCAATTGTTGACATGGAGTGGGCCAAAGAGCTGTAAACTACGTCTTACATTTCTAAGAGTTATTGAGTTTATAACTTATATGCTGCTGGATTAAATAAAATACTTCCGTTATAGGCATTCTCAGCATCTAAGATATCATCTAAGAAGCAGAGATACCTGCCTGAAGATCTTCCTGCTACAGTTAAACATGTAAATAATGGTCCTTCAAAGAACGCTGCTGCCAAAAAATACATCACAAGAGCGGCAATCCAGTTTGATATGAAACAGGATGTTATAAAAACAAGTCAAGGAGCAATGCCAATCCTTTCTGAAAACCAACGGATAGTCGACAGATGCAATAATGGTTATCTACACATGTGCAAGATATCATCCTGAGTCTAAAGAAGATTCTTGAAATGAACGAGAGGGAAAATCCTTTCAAAAAAAAAAATACTCCTGGACTTGGTTGGTATCGAGTGTTTCTTCTTGGACACGCAGAGATAACATATGGAACTAGTGAAGCTGTGACGGCAGCTAGTAGCTGTGAGAGTGAGAAGTGCATTCGTTATTGGTTCACACAAATTAGTCAGTCCTTAACGATGAAAGTCGTTTATGTATTAAAAGATCCAACAACAGTATTTAATGATGAAGAGACATCTTCTTCACTTGATCCACAAAGCAGTAAAGTGTAGGGACCAAGTCGCGCTAAAAATGTGTATGAAATCGAAAGAAGAAAGACCAAGACTTCAGTTACAGTCTTCATTTTCTGCATTAGAATTGATGGTCCCAGCAATGGTAATTTTTCCGTATCAGAGCATTCCTACGGATATTCTGCGTTTTGCTCCTGATTCATCGAGTACTATGTTTGCTTCATTTATCAAAAACAATAATATCATATCCCCAAAAATACTTTTTGTTGACGGCCATAAAAATCACCTCACGTGTCAGGTGTGATTTGTGCCCCCAGTTTGGAATTTTAATTGTAGCTCTTCATCCTTATGCCACCCGCATTATACAATCTGCAGGCGAAGGAGCATTTAGGCCAAATAAGGAAGGGTGGACAAGAGGAGTTGTTGGGTGGCGGAACAATCATCCTGAAAAAGACATGACTAAGAGTCACTTCTCTCCTCTCTTGAAAGCTGTCTTAGACAAACAAGTGAAACCAGAGAACCTAAACAATGATATCTGTGCCTCTGGTCCAGTCCATTGGAATGCAGACGGAATGGTTTCACAAAATATCTTGGCAGTTCAAATGTTGGACGCGTGACAACAAAAGCAAATGAAGTGGGCGAAATATGCCAGTTAAATATTGAAACTAATATGGTTAGAAATGAGTTACTGCGAAAGTCTGCCAACATAGAAAATGAATGTACAGAGGAACATACAGATGAATTTTACATTGTCTTTCGTATGTGGAATGAAATATTTAATAAAAGCATCCAACAAACTGTATCAGCTATAGTTCAAGAAGGTAGAGTAGGACTGACCAAGAGAAACAGCGATGTATCAGCACTGCTAATGAAACCACCATCGTCCTAGGGACTACTGATACAGCCCCAACTATAAGTGACGTAATGATCCAGGGTCCTACCAGTCTTTTATAGCCACATGGGAAGAGGATTTTACTGTAACACAAAAAAGTGCAGCTGAAATAGAAGAAGTCACTTTACAAGGAGGTGTAAATTCTTATACAATACGAGATGACTCTACCCCCATGAACCATGGACCTTGCCGTTGGTGGGGAGGCTTGCGTGCCTCAGCGATACAGATGGTCGTACCGTAGGTGCAACCACAACGGAGGGGTATCTGTTGTGAGGCCAGACAAACGTGTGGTTCCTGAAGAGGGGCAACAGCCTTTTCAGTAGTTGCAGGGGCAACAGTCTGGATGATTGACTGATCTGGCCTTGCAACACTAACCAAAACGGCCTTGTTGTGCTGGTACTCCGAACGGCTGAAAGCAAGGGGAAACTACAGCCGTAATTTTTCCCGAGGGCATGCAGCTTTACTGTATGGTTAAATGATGATGGCGTCCTCTTGGGTAAAATATGCCGGAGGTAAAATAGTCCCCCATTCGGATATCCGGGCGGGGACTACTCAAGAGGACGTCGTTATCAGTAGAAAGAAAACGGGCTTTCTACGGATCGGAACGTGGGATGTCAGATCCCTTAATCGAGCAGGTAGGTTAGAAAATTTAAAAAGGGAAATGGATAGGTTGAAGTTAAATATAGTGGGAATTAGTGAAGTTCGGTGGCAGGAGGAACATGACTTTGGTCAGGTGAATACATGGTTATAAATACAAAATCAAATAGGGGTAATGGAGGAGTAGGTTTAATAATGAATAAAAGAAGAGGAGTGCGGGTAAGCTACTACCAACAGCATAGTGAACGCATTATTGTGGCCAAGGTAGACACGAACAGCATGCCTACTACAGTAGTTTATATGACAAATAGCTCTGAAGATGATGAACAAATTGATGAAATGTATGATGAGACAAAAGAAATTATTCAGGCAGTGAAGGGAGACAAAAATTTAATAGTCATGGGTGACTGGAATTCGAGAGTAGGAAAAGGGAGAGAAGGAAACATAGTGGGTGAATATGAATTGGGGGAGAGAAATGAAAGAGGAAGCCGTCTGGTAGAATTTTTCACAGAGCATAACTTAATCATAGCTAACACTTGGTTCAAGAATCATAAAAGAAGGTTGTATACATGGAAGAATCCTGGAGATACTAGAAGGTATCAGATAGATTATATAATGGTAAGACAGAGATTTAGGAACCAGGTTTTAAATTGTAAAACATTTCCAGGGGCAGATGTGGACTCTGACAACAATCTATTGGTTATGAACTGTAGATTAAAACTGAAGAAACTGCAAAAAGGTGAGAATTTAGGGAGATGGGACCTGGATAAACTGTCTAAACCAGAGGTTGTACAGAGTTTCGGGGAGAGCATAGAGGAACAATTGACAGGAATGGGGGAAAGAAATACAGTAGAAGAAGAATGGGTAGCTCTGAGGGATGAAGTAGTGAAGGCAGCAGAGGATCAAGTAGGTAAAAAAAACAGGGCTAGTAGAAATCCTTGAGTAACAGAAGAAATATAGAATTTAATTGATGATAGGGGAAAATATAAAAACGCAGTAAATGAAGCAGGCAAAAGGGAATACAAATGTCTCAAAAACGAGATCGACAGGAAGTGCAAAATGGCAAAGCAGGGATGGCTAGAGGATAAATGTAAGGTTATAGAGGCTTATCTCACTAGGGGTAAGATAGATACTGCCTACAGGAAAATTAAAGAGACCTTTGAGGAAACGAGAGCCACTTGTATGAATATCAAGAGCTCAGATGGAAACCCAGTTCTAAGCAAAGAAGGGAAAGCAGAGAGGTGGAAGGAGTATATAGAGGGTCTATACAAGGGCGATGTACTTGAGCACAATATTGTGGAAATGGAAGAGGATGTAGATGAAGATGAAATGGGAGATACAATACTGTGTGAAGAGTTTGACAGAGCACTAAAAGACCTGAGTCGAAACAAGGCCCCGGGAGTAGACAACATTCCATTGGAACTACTGACGGCCTTGGGATAGCCAGTCCTGACAAAACTCTACCTAGTGAGCAGGATGTATGAGACAGGGGAAATACCCTCAGACGTCAAGAAGAATATAATAACTCCAATCCCAAAGAAAGCAGGTGTTGACAGATGTGAAAATTACCGAACTATCAGTTTAATAAGAACCAGCTGCAAAATACTAACGCGAATTCTTTACAGACGATTGGAAAAACTGGCAGAAGCGACGTCGGCCTAGATCAGTCTGGATTCCGCAGAAATGTTGGATTACGTGAGGCAATACTGACCCTACGACTTATCTTAGAAAATAGATTAAGGAAAGGCAAACCTACATTTCTAGCATTTGTAGACTTAGAGAAAGCTTTTGACAATGCTGACTGGAATACTCTGTTTCAAATTCTAAAGGTGGCAGGGGTAAAATACAGGGAGCGAAAGGCTATTTACAAATTGTACAGAAACCAGATGGCAGTTATAAGAGTCGAGGGGCATTAAAGGGAACAGCGGTTGGGAAGGGAGTGAGACAGGGTTGTAGGCTGTCCCAGATGTTATTCAATCTGTATATTGAGCAAGCAGTAAAGGAACCAAAAGAAAAATTCGGAGTAGGTATTAAAGTCCATGGAGAAGAAATAAAAACTATGAGGTTCGCCGATGACATTGTAATTCTGTCAGAGACAGCAAAGGACTTGGAAGAGCAGTTGAACGGAATGGACAGTGTCTTGAAAGGAGGATTAAAGATGAACACCTACAAAAGCAAAACGCGGATAATGGAATGTAGTCGAATTAAGTCTGGTGATTCTGAGGGAATTAGATTAGGTAATGAGACACTTAAAGTAGTAAAGGAGTTTTGCTATTTGGGGAGCGAAATAACTGATGATGGTCGAAGTAGAGAGGATATAAAATGTAGACTGGCAGTGGCAAGGAAAGCGTTTCTCAAGAACAGAAATTTATTAACATCGAGTATAGATTTAAGTGTCAGAAAGTCGTTTCTGAAAGTATTTGTATGGAGTGTAGCCATGTATGGAAGTGAAACATGGACGATAAATAGTTTGGAGAAGTAGAGAATTGAAGCTTTCGAAATGTGGTGCTACAGAAGAATGCTGAAGATTAGATGGGTAGATCACATAACTAATGAGGAGGTATTGAATAGAATTGGGGAGAAGAGGAGTTTGTGGCACAACTTGACAAGAAGAAGAAGGTTGGTAGGACATGTTCTGAGGCATCAAGGGATCACAAATTTAGCATTGGAGGGCAGCGTGGAGGGTAAAAATTGTAGAGGGAGACCAAGAGATGAATACACTAAGCAGATTCAGAAGGATGTACGTTGCAGTAAGTGCTGGGCGATGAAGAAGCTTGCACAGGATAGAGTATCATGGAGAGCTGCATCAAACCAGTCTCAGGACTAAAGATAACAACAACAACACGAGATGAGGGTACACCAAATCAGGGCACCTTTACCAGTGTAGCACAAGTTGCTTCTTGCTCTGGAAACTCATACATACTCCCACAATTACATGAAATTTCGGAGTAGCTTGAATGACCCATGGGAAAAGGAAAGCGACAAATACAACAATTTCCTTTTGTTCTTCAAGCGAAGCCTGGAAAATAATTCAGGAAGAAAAGGCAATAAAAGGCCTACTAATAACTCTACAGAAATTGGCGCAGGAAGTATGAAATCCTGTAAGGAAGGCCTTTGTTATACGTGTGCTAGCAATGTCAGTCCACATAAGAGAGATTCAAATGATAGTTTAATATGCGAGGAGACTGAATAAATAACCGAATGGTTTCTTTTGCCATTAATATCTTCATTTTGACGAAGCTGTCAAAAACTGTACAAAGTAGTGCCAATTACTGTGCCTTACTTGTCAACAACCGTGTTTTTGGGATTTTTATTTCATTTAGTAAAAAATGTCTTTGAAAAGAATAAAGTCCTTGATTAAAACAACTCAACATGTATACTAAACATCAACGAATTAAATAAACATTACAGATATTCAGTTGGAAAATAGATGAGCCCACAAATTTTCCTTAACCCTGCCCCCAACTGTGGGTTGCCCCATATTCTAACTACTGGTGCTGTTGCATGTTGTATTACCGGTCTTGTACGTGTCAATGGCTGCGGGCGTACTGCATCCGAGGAAGTGTGATCAGTCCTCGTCTTTGAAGATTTTGTCTAGCGTGTGCTTAACTTAGATCTTCAAAGTTAGGCATTAGTGCAGGTGGATTCCTCGGTATTTTGTCGTGACAGAGAGGGCGAATCTCCATTGTTGGAGGTTGAGTTTGCAGGTTAGGACTGAGTCTTGCCTGGGTTAGGTTTTATTCGCCTTTGCTTCATCTGTGTCTCCAGTCGGTATAGGTATAGGGTGAAAATTACTGATTTACATGAAATAAAATCGTCATAAATTCTCAAACGTTTGCTTTAGGATGTTCAAACTACACGGTTGGCCACGTGGCATGACTGGAATTAGTATGCGTATACATGGTTTGGTGACGAAGCCACTTTCATTTGGATGGATCCGTCAATAAGCAAAATTGGCGCTTTTGGGGGACTGAGAATCCGCATTTCATGATAGAGAAGTCTCTTCAGACTCACCGGGTGACTGTGTGGTGTGCAATGTCCAGTCACAGAATAACCGGTGCGATATTCGTCGATGGCAAAGTGACTACCAAACGGTATGTGAAGGTTTTGGAAGACGATTTCATTCCCATTATCCAAAGTGACCCTGCTTTCGACAAGATGTGGTTCATGCAAGTCGGAGCTCGATCTCATCGATGCGGGAGTGTAATTAATGTCCCGGAGGACCACTCTGGGGACCCCATGCTGGCTCTGGCATACCCAGAGGCCACTAGCATGAGCCTCGATTGGCCGTCACATTCTCTGGATCTGATCACATGCGTGAGCCGTGCGCGGCTCTCTGTCATGCCGTTTATTGCTCGTCATCTTGTTTTTGTTGTTCTGTCGCCTCTTTTTATTTTAATTCGATTTACTGGCGTCAGTAGGTTGCTGGTTTGCTTGCCCGTGAGTGGCAGCAGCAGCGTGTATCGATAAGTGCACTGTCGTACTATTTCTGGAGCAATCGCTAGTATTTTCCGGGTCATCGTGTCTGCAGTTCAGTCGGGGACGGAGCGCCAGTGGGGTGCGGACAGCCAGTACTTGCCGACCGCTGGTCATACACTTGGCCTGTCCGACGGAAGGAGATTGGAGCGGGAACGACCGCCGGTTGGTTGTTCGGTCGGTTGTCTCATCGGGCGACGTGTGTTTGGTCTTTTGACCGTTTCTGGGCCTCGTCAGTTGTTCATCTTGCCGGATGTGGGTCAGGTCCTTCCTTGAGCAGAGATGTCGTGGCCAATGGCCAGGTGTTACCTCTCTATGGTCGGATCCGAGCCAGTGTTCCCGGGTCGCCGTGTCTGCGAGTTCCGAACGGACATCGAGTTGAGCCGGGTTGGAGCTTGTAACATTATTGGAGGAACACTTAACTCTTCCACAACAGATCTTTCTGAGATTCTCTGATTTCGGAGTTACCGCCAATTTCAGAAATCCAAATTCGCCAAGAGAGAAGTAAAGTTTTTAGGACATCTAATTTCTTAGGAAGGAATCTCTCCTGATCCCAGCAAGATAACAGCTATAAAAATTTTCCCGTACCTTGCACTAAAAGGCAATTAAAAGGTTTCATCGGATTAATCTCATTCTTTCGTAGTTTCATTCCAGATCAATCAATGAATCATCCAGCGCTGTTGAATTTACTCAAGAGAAACGTCCACTAGATGTGGACTTCTGAATATCAAAATGCCTTTCAGAAAATCAAAGCAGCTCTTCTAACGAGTAACATTTTAAGTCTTCCGAACATGAGTTTAGATTTCTGCATTTCTTGCGATGCATGATTTCAAGGATTGGGTGCTTGCTTATTTCAAATAGAAAAACTGGTGGCCAGGATGAAATCAAAATAATCAGTTTGGCCAGTCGAGTCCTAACCTAGTGTTGAGATCATATTCGGTAACTGAATTAGAAGGATTAGCGGTTGTGTGTGCTTTTCGCCATTTTAATTTCTATATCTATGGACGCAAAATCAAGGTGTACTTAGATCATCGAGCACTAAGCTTTCTACTCTCTTGCAAACTTTATCATCCTAGGCTTACGCGATGGTGCCTGTTTTTACGAGAGTATGGTTTGAAATTATTTACGTAAAAGGCAAGTGTAACATTATTGCTGATGCACTGTCACGTATACCGGAAGGATTGACAGAGCCTACTGAATTAACAGAACAGATTTCTAGTCACAAGATACTTCTCATGAGAGGTCCTCTGCGTCGAAGTTATTTTCTTCGTCTTTGCCGTCAAATGAACACTCTTCAAGACACAGATCGCAACTGGTTAAAAATTAAACAGCTTCTTCAAAATAGTCCCAATCACTTGTTGTCGAAATTTTATAAAATACATAATGAAGTTTGGTTCCATCTAACTTCTCTTTTGACAAGGAGGTGGTGTGTCTGTGTTCCTAAAGATTATGTTGAACATCTCATCTGGTACACTCACCTTTCCTGGGGTCAGAGAAATATAAACGCCAAATTTCATCATATTGTTATGTACCTAATCTTCACACGAAAGTTCACAAGCTGTTAAGAAATTGCTCCATTTGTCAAAATGCGAAACATTTGAATCTATCAAATGCCTTACCTTTAAACCCGATACGAATTGAAAGATCAAACCAAATCGTCAGTTTAGATTATGCAGGTCCGCTTCCTCAGGGAAGAGGAGGTGTGAAGTATCTGGTGGTATTGTTACATCTTTTTACCAAGGATGTAAGACTCTATGCAATGAAGTCATCTAACGCACTTCCACTGATCAGACGAATTGAAAAGGACTATTTTCCTCGCTTTAGCAAACCTGAAACCATGTTATCCAATAACGCATCAACTTTTGTACGAAAAAGGTGGAGAAATTTTCTTGCAACGAACAACATCAGGCAAATCTTAATATCCCGATATAGACCGCAGAGTAGTCCAACAGATAGAATCTTCAAAGAGTTCAATCGTTTCATACGAACTTATATTCCAAACCAGCAGACTCGCTGAACTGATTTCGTCACATCCTTTGAAGAGATTGTCAATAAGCTACCTCACACATCAACAGGTTTCACACATCTGAACTACTTTCTAAACGACTATAAAGAAATGAATGGGTGGACCCTATTCCGAAATTATAACACCCTGAAGTAACATTAGACGACAAGTTAACGCAAGTTCTCATATCTTTAACCACTCATGCCAACCTAAGAGAAAAGGCGCATGACAAGCACATTAGCAAAATTTTATCGTATCGTACAAATGAATGAGTGCTGTTAAAGACCCACTTCAAACCATCTTTGATTCATCACAAGAGTGGCAAGTGGCAGCACTTATATGAAGGATCATTTATTATCCTAAGAAAGCTCCATATATATATAAATCCAAACAATCCTCAGTATTGTTATAAAGGGTTCAATAAAATTGCAATTATAACTGGTATCTAAATATCAATGGCTGATTCCATCAGTTGCATTGGCATTTATAGAACGAATACATATAACAAACTTTAACCATTTGATATTTTATAAAAGTGAAAACAATCAAAAATGAAATATTAACAATACTTAGGATATTTTTACTAATTACAGAAGATTCACACTGACGTGAACATTCCTACCAATTACAGGACCTACACTCTTCAGTATAATTTCAGTGTACTAATTATCTTATTGGTAACTATTCCACATCTACATGCTTATCTACACACCTATAGTATTTACGCCAGAAATTTTCTGTTTATGGTCTAAAATATTTTTTCTAAATCGGTTTTAATGGACGGTTACGTCTCAATAACCCACAAAAGGATTTGTGCAACTAAAAGTTGAACAAAGCCTTTTCTGACATATCTACACAACAGTACACATTGTACAATAAATTGGAGGAACAGTCATTTTACTTATGGTATGACATAAATCCTGTGTTTGATTAAACATGTAAATTAATATAAAGCATTATGCAAAAATTATTACTCAATAGTACAAGGAAAGAACAGGTTGGTTCTTAACTGAATGAGCTAACATGTAACTTTGAGTCTCATAACTAGTACAAAATTCCTAAGTGTAAATGCATTAATCTCTGTACTTTACATAAATATTCAGAATTCAGTGCATTGACTGTTTTGTAGAGAATCTTGAAGTTTTCAGTACTCAGATTGCTTTATGGGTAATCTTGAAGTTTGCAGTACACAGACTGCTTTATAGGATGAAATGTCTGACCAATGACCAATCTTACTATTTTTCATTTGTCAAGAACACTTCCAACGCCTCCTTCCCACCTTTACAATTATTCAAACATTAATTAATGCATTTTTTCAGGAATATATGCGCAACGCAGTTGCTTTTCCCTTAACAGTAAGTGCTAGCATATAACGGAATGGTACATAAGTATGTGGTTACATATTACTCTGAGTGACAATATACAATAGCTTGAATAAGTGACTAATACATCATACTGGTTGTGTTTTGTAAGTGATTGAAACATCTCAACAGTTATGTGGTTGGGCCTTATACATAGGTAAGTTTTCACCTCTTGGGTGTCAATACACAATAAATTAATTATGCGTGACTGGTACGTCACGACAAAAATATGAATAGACATTATACATTTGTAAGTTGGTTTGAGCGCTATATTTAAAACATATTTACATAAATTCAGTATCTTCAATAGTGCAGAAAAGCTAGCTTGTTCCCCAGATCCTCTTATAAAATAGGCTTTAGTCACTGACATGGTAAATGACAAGGGTCTCAGCAATAGAGACATATGCATGTGGACAGAGGGAAGGATAGCTTGATACTCTGATGAGAAGTAAGAAATGAAATAGAAGATTCGGAGTGTTGGAGTTGAAGAAGAAAAGATTACAGACCCCACAGACAGGAAACCCCCTTACCTCGCTCCCCAGGACCCCCTACTGTTCCAGTACTTCACTGTGGCACTGGAGGGTGAAGTGTGTTTGGCGTTCCCTACAGAACGGACTTTCCACAGCTTCACCTTCCCAGTCCCTTAAAATTAACCCCAACACTCCATACTGACTGATCGACAAAGGGTAAACAATTAGTATTGTGCAAGACGGAGTGAATGACATATATAACACTGTGTTGGTTAATTCAAGTAACAAATGCTGGATATAACCAGTTGACTTACAAGCAGTCCCTCTAATATCTGGGTTTGATTAAACATAATTAATTACATAAACATGAAAATATTGAAAGCTGTGACATATCTGATACATAAACATGGAAAAACTTAAGCGAGGTACAGAATTACTATGTTACTATGATAGTTGTTGCAGCTCAAACATAAAGTAGTACATAAACATGAAAATATAGAAATAAGGTACACAAATATCACATTGAATTACTGCATATCCCATGTCAATAAATAAAGTTAGATGCCTCTTTGGGGGAGGGAGGGGGGGGAATCATCCAAGTACTATAATGTTCACATTATGAAAAGTACTTTCTTATGCATCAGTATATTTGCTAAACATCATAAAGCCAAGTGTGAAAATAAAAAAAAAATTATGTCACATTTTCAAAATTAAGTAGGAGGCAGGTCTGAGATACAAGGTTTAATTTTCTGGATTCTCATTCAAACATCGTATACGTTCTCCTCTCAACTGACAAGGCATAGGTAAGTCCAAGGACTATTTCATGCAGTGCTTGTAACAAAATTATTTCAAGTGGCAACTCATATAAACAAACAGAAGTAAGTTTGAGATTATCTTGACAATGAGCGATTACAGAGGATTAGGTTGCATGTGACATTGTATCATGGTATAATATATGTTAACACATCGCTAGCTCTAACTTTGTGCCCATAAGTTGTAGATCTAATGAAAGTAATATATTTCTTTTGAAGGGAAAAGAGCAGTGATAATGAGTGGTTACTAAGAACCATGTTGCACGTGACAGTATATCATTGTTTGAAAGTAGAGGTAGAAGATATTTCAAGCAGCAGCACGTATGAATAAAACACTCGTAAGTTACAGAATACATTGACAATGGGTAATTATAAAGAATTATATTGCATGTAACAGTATTTCATTGTATTAAGTCTAGATAGACCAGATTAAACAGATGACGATAGTGTGCATCGTATCATGTAAAGATAGTTGTCAAGCAACCTACAACAAACAGTAATTGTTAGCCTTTCAGACATCTATTTTCATGGAAATATTATGTCAGCTTACAACTGTTCAAATTCACCAAGACATAATAACTACAGACAAGCAATTAAAGGACACGTATAAAAATGTAGTGTCTGAACCTTAAAATGACGACCAAATGCATGTGGACACGAATTTATAATAACTTGTGAACTGAAAAGGTGACAACTCCATGGACACTTGTGGAATTCCGCGTGTGAAGTAATGTTATAAGTACTTGTATGACGAAACCACGATGCGAAGCCGAACAGTGCAAGTGAATAGGTGTTGTACTTACCTCTACCGGTACTGTACACCCTTCTACGGAAATAACCTTCGACACAGATGCGGAAGTTGTCGTTTCTGTCTGCTCCTGTATTTCGTAGTCGATGAAAGTGTGTAAAACTTACAGCACGGCTTGTAGTAACCAAATGCTCTGCTTCTCGCAGAATACTGCAGCCAGCGTTGTCGAACCGTCAAGCTATTATCATGTGACTATGACAAACTGACCTAACACAGTGTACACTGCGCGGTCAACAATCCACATTACTTTACACAACGAGCGTGGTCGCCAAATGTGTTTGAAATAATACCAGAATAAACTATGATAAAACAATAAGTTAAGCACTCATATACCTTATGAAATTGTAAAGGCACTAATAATAAAAATCTTAAACTCGACTTTGACAATTGCTACCAAATTCATAGACCAGGCCAAGTAATAACGAAAGGTATCAACAAAAAATTAAACAACAAAGTTGAAACAATACGAATGCTAAAGACTCATAAAATAATGAGACTTCATGTACACAAAAAAATGTTATCCTTATTTAATACAATTTCCTTTTAGACCAAGTTATCAGTAAGTAAGCACATACTAATACAGATTTTGTATTTTCATGTATGGGAACATGAATGGAAGCTCGAACATGTGTCACGTGAAATAGAGACCGCCGCCAAACGGCTCAACACGTTGTAGAACCAGTCTTCCATTTCCTGATCCACGACGTATTCCCAACGGACCATCACGTCCAGACAACCACTTTAACCATCACAGTGAAAGTGATGCCCTAATTTTCCTCCATTGTGGAAGTGCAATGAATTTCCTCACTCATGTACAGTGGTATCATTTTTACCCGAAGTTCTGTCACTCCCAGTGCAAGTTAGACCTACCCAAGTGTAGTGAAATCTTTTTTTTTTTTTAAGTACGTCATGAAAGCCATAAATCACTAAAGAACTATGTGTTTACCGCAAGAAATCTTCGTCAAAACCACGACAAAAATGTTCCTGTAAATGTCACGGTAGAATAAGAATTTCAATTCTCTGTAATATGTTCTTCCAAGAGTGCACAATACACCAAGGCTTCCTGTGAAGTCAAATAATTTATTTCTTTATTATTTTAATATTTATTATGCCATGTATTATGTACCTATGTATGTATATCTTGGTCCTAATTTCATTGTTTCTTACTGAGAAATGAACATTTGTTATCTTAGTAGAATACGTTAGAAAGAGTACAAGTCGATCGTCATGTAATTATTCTGTAAACAAGTCAGAATTAATTTCATGGGTGCGAATATATTTACTTTTTATTCCTTATGTCAACCACTTTGTTTAGTGTCATATGTGTGATTTATTGTAAAGAATTTCAACGAATAATCCTAACTTGTTGCACGAAAGCAATATTATTACAATCACGCGTGAGTCGCGATAATCCTAGCGGAGTCACCGCTCTTCACGCGGGAAGCAATGTAATATTATTGGATTTCAGATACTTTGCAAATGAGATATTTGTCATAAAAGAAAGGAACAGCCATCGAGCTGTAGTTCGTAAAGAAATTAAGCATCACAGCGCATGTGTAAAGAGACGGAATGCTTTATAATGTGCACCTACACCAAGACGCGCGTCCAGCGTTAAAATATTTCAGCCGGCCGCGGTGGTCTCGCGGTTAAGGCGCTCAGTCCGGAACCGCGCGACTGCTACGGTCGTAGGTTCGAATCCTGCCTCGGGCATGGATGTGTGTGATGTCCTTAGGTTAGTTAGGTTTAAGTAGTTCTAAGTTCTAGGGGACTGATGACCACAAAAGTTAAGTCTCATAGTGCTCAGAGCCATTTGAACCATTTTGAAAATATTTCAAATAAACATTCTGACCAACTGGGCGCAGGTAACCAGGTATTCAAATCATTGCCACAGCGCTCGGTAGCAATAAGCTGCGAAACATTTGATAGAACAATCAATAATTTGTTAAGAAATGTTCTAGAGACTTATTACTTTTTTATGTTTGGTCGCCGACTTGTTAAGCGTGTTGTGTAGCACCGCTACAAGTTTTATTTTATTTAGTGTCAAAAACCACGTTAATCACCAAGCATAGTGCTTTGGTAAACAGTGTGACGCAAATTAGTACTTATGCGCACGCCAGAACATTTAATTTTTAAGAAATCTCGGAGAGACAAAAGCAGCGATTGTTGAACTGTTACATATATGAGAGAAACAGAAAAACGTAAGTTTTGTATTCATCGTATGTATTTGTTAATGTCTATTAGTTTAACGCCTTTGGTCTTTGAGAAGATATTGATGCTTCACTTTACAGGAAATCTCTGCTTATTCTTTTCTTTAAACTTACCACGATTTTTCAATGTACGAGGGTTATTCCAAAAGTAAGGTCCGATTGATTGCCAAATTGAAACCACAGTGAACATCAGAAATGTTTTACTTGTAACAATTAGCTACACCTTTCAGCTACTTCTCTACTTAGTCGTCGTTCTGACTTAGACTTTTGTCATAGCGTTGTACCAACTTTTCAATAGCCTCATCATAGAAGGCAGCCGCCAGTGCTTTCCGCCAATTCTCCACGCTGGCCTACACCTCGTTGTCTGTGTCAAAATGTTGTCGTCAAAGACAGCGGTTCATGTGACCAGAGATGAAACTCAGGGGGAGACAATTGCGGACTGTATTGTGGGTAATCTAACATTTCTATTTGAAAACGATGCAGGAGCATCTTCATTGCCCCTGCAGAATGCGGCTGAGAATTGTCGTGAAGACGAAACAGCACGACAGTTATGTAATGTTGGCTGCATAGCTTCAGGCGAAATTTCTCACCAGGCCCTCGTACTTGGCGGCAGACACTATTTTCTAGACATCTTTACGCACTCACTGCGAGCGCAGAAATGAGAAGAGCGACGTGATGCTAACTGGGGTTATACTAGAGACACTACCCAACACATCTGTGCAAAGCTTTATCGGATTTTCATAGTCGTTTCCATTTCGCGACCGATCGGACCTTACTTTTGGAATAACCCTCGTATGTAAGCATTTTTACAGGTTCGCTCTTCATCGCGGTATCTCGATTGTATTCGGGAGGACATTAATGTGTTCAATTTCCAGTCTGATAACTTTTTACAAAATTTCACTGTTTTTCATTCATTCCCAAATCATCGAAGATTACGGGTCAAAGGTCAGTCACGAAACCACCTTCGCGTAATCAAACCTTACGTCTCCTGAACACAACCGAGAACCGGCGCATCGGCGACCATCCATTAATTTTTCTCTCTTTCCAAGTCGTACCAAAAACGGAAAAGCAGAACTGCCGTTGAGTACGCAGTCTAGTGTTATAGGTAGCATTCTCTATCTTGTCGGCAAACATTGCCAGACATTATCATCATTACTGCTATATTTGATTAAGTGTGTGTGAATAGCAAAATCTGTAACACTAGAAGCTGCAGTGAACTCCGGACAGCCAAAGACCCGGCTGACCGTTGCCGACACCCATAATTTGAGTGGGGACGACCTTGGTTGGTCGTTCGCTCGGTCGTCTCATCAAACGACGTGTATTTGGTCGCCGACCGCTAATGAAAACTCTGTGTGTGTGTGTGTGACTTGACATTTCTCCTTGTTGTTCCACGGTGATTAGTTTTAGGATTGTCGGAGTTCTTTGTGCAAGTGTTTACGTGGAAAGGTGTGTAGCTTCTGTGATTTCCGCTGAGCAGATGAATGCTGTCTGCGTGCTGGAGTAGCCAGTCGGTCGGTTGCAACATAGCAGGGAATAGATTAGGTTGTTGGTTGGTTCTTCAGCCGTCCCTAGGTCGTGCTGCCACCCGATTATTTAGTGTTACGCTTGGCTGCCTGTCTCGCCTAAATTGTTGTTAGAGTTTCCTCCCCAGGCCGACCCTTGGAACACTTCTGAGCGCCACTGTTCTGTTGTTTGTGATTGTGATTTTCTTTTGTCGCAAGTACTGCGCCAGGCCTGCAGCCGTGTATTAATTTTGTCTGTTCTATGTTCAGTACATGGCCCTCAAAAAAATATTCAAATGTGTGTGAAATCTTATGGGACTTAACTGCTAAGGTCATCAGTTCCTAATCTTACACACCACTTAACCTAAATTATCCTAAGGACAAACACACACACCCATGCCCGATGGAGGACTTGAACCTCCGCCGGGACCAGCCGCACAGTCCATGACTGCAGCGCCTGAGACCGCTCGGCTAACCCTGCGCGGCACGGTCTTCAAAAATGGCTCTGAGCACTATGCGACTTAACTTCTGAGGTCATCAGTCACCTAGAACTTAGAACTAATTAAACCTAACTAAACTAAGGACATCACACACATCCATGCCCGAGGCAGGATTCGAACCTGCGACCGTAGCGGTCGCTCGGTTCCAGACTGCAGCGCCTGGAACCGCACGGTCACTCCGGCTGGCCATGGTCTTCACCCGAACCTCATGTGAAGTATTTTAAGATTAGGATTTCGGCCGTGTTTTGTTTAAAATTCTTGTTTTCTCTGTATTTAGGCCTTCAGCTGAGTTTGTTTTAAAATTTGTGGGTTTCATACGTAATGTGTAAATTCCCATCTGTAAGGTTTCTCTTTACTTATCCTGAATTCTTAAAATGGCCTTCAGCCGCACTGTATAAATGCTTATCTTAAGGTTTGTCAGCTTATCTTGGGCCTTCAGCCGTCAAGATATTTCAAGTTTTCTTAAGATGCTTTTCTGTTGCACTGTGTAAATGCTTGCCTTTAAAGGTTACCTTTTATTATGTTGAAATATTATTGGGCTTTCAGCCGAGGAATTAATTTTGATTTTCCTTAATATGGCCTTTAACCGAAATTTGTAAATACTTGCCTTTTAAGAATTTCCTTTGCTGATTTGTAATATTAATTGGGCCTTTAGCGGAGAGTATATTTTAATTTTATTTAATTCAGGCCTTTAGCCGTTTCTCAAAAATTCTTGTGTTTTAAAAGGAATTATTTAAACTTTATTATTGAGAAGTTACTTGGGCCCTCAGCCGTGAATTGATCCTTGTTGTTTTAAAGAGAAAACTGTACATTGGGTTTCGAGGAATAAAGTTCTGTGATCTTGTGTAACTAACAGTGACTGACTTTGGCCCCTTTCCATAACCTGATCCGCTCTGTCCTGCGAAACCAGAATTCAATGCAATTGATTTTTGTGGCGCTATATTAAACAGAAGGCGTACATCAATAACCCCAAAACCGTTGCTGAGCGGAAAACAGCCATTTAGGAGGTCATCGAAGCATCTGTGTTCCGACACTTCTGCGAGTCATGCAGAATTTCGCTATTTCTTTGCGCTTCACCATCACATTATAATCAATGATGGCAGGCGTACTGAACATATCATAACGTAAATCCGATTATGTGTAGTGACTTTAGAATGGTGAATAAAGTGTGTGGATGCAGTAGTTTGTAACAAATTTACGCTTTTGTCATATAGTTCAGTAATTTCTGTACCTACTGGTCTGTCTCTGAATTAATGCAGTCGATGGTGCTGAGGACGACTAGTCTGTGTCGTCGGCGTACATGGATGGATATCTGTTAGGTCTGGCTACTCTGCTCGTGTCGGCGTCCTATATGGATTGGCCGTTGCCCCCTCCATCACTCCGCTCCTTTCACTATACATGCAAGTGCAAACTGCAGGCCCCAGTCTCTGTGCTATTGCCGTCTGTTCACTGTGCGAGAAATCTTCTATTGACCACTGACGGGAGACGAAGTGACTTTTATCCACCTTTGGATAGCATACAATCGTCCCCCTAGCAATGCACGGTGCATGTACGTTACTGATATCTGTGCACTAATTTTAACAAAGTGATCTATGTCACGAGAGGAAAGCCGGTGTTTTGTCTGATGAACTACCTTCAATTTCAACAACAATGAGATGAATATAGTAAGGTATCATAACTGAAATCTTAGTTTGTCTAATTCATCACATGTCGTTCCACATCTACATCTACACCATGAAAACCCTTGTGAATTGCATGGCAGAGGGTTGTTCCCAATGAAGCCCGCATTAGGACTTTTCCCATTCCATTCGTGTCTGAAATGCATTTGTGCCTACTGTAATTAGTTTCATGGTCCCAGCAGGAGCAGTATATAGGTGACTGCAGTGTATTTCTCAGTATAGGTTCTGAAAATTCAGGCTTTCATCGGGTAGACGGCGTCTGCCTTCAAGTGTCTGTAATTCAGATATTTCAGAATTCCCATGACATTTTTTTCTGCATAGAGCATATTGACCATTTGTGCTGCACTATCTTCAAAATTTTCAGCATCCCCCCTCACTCCTGTTTGACATGGGTCCACGTAATAAAGCACTACTACAGGAAGAACATGAAATGTATTCACAGTTGCGATTAGGGACAACCATCAATTGCGTCATGGAATGACGACAGTTCAAAAATTAATCCGGACCGGGACTCGAACCCAGTTCTCCCGCTTATCGCGAGTGGTCGACTTGCCATTTGACTTACCGAGCACGACTCACGGCCAGACCCAAACTTCCAATGGCGTCAACCACGTCACTACAACCGGTACTCGTGCATCCATTATGAATACTCCCGTACAGGGAAGACATTTTACTTGAAAGCCGCTTGCCCGGTGTCGCCTGATAAATACGACATTGCAGTACCTGTGTTATTCCGCATTACGATTCAATGTTCTTTCGAACATGAGTGCATGTCCGAAGAAACACTGCATCGTAATTCGAAATAACATAGGCATTGCAGTACCGTCGCACCGGCAGTTTTGTGGGCAACCCGATTTGTAGACTGATTAAAGATTGCCAATATCTCACCAATGAAGTGAAGCCACTTGATTTAAGTGTGTTAGAACCTACGTGAATTTTCTGTTCCATATCCCCACAGATTGTCGAACCGAGATATTTGTACAAATTGCCCTATTCCCACTCTAATTCATTGGTATTGTAATCATAGCGTGCAACATTTTTATTTTTTGTGATATACTCAGTTTTACAATTGTGAACAGTTAAAGCAAGTTCCAAATTCTCGGCACTGCTTTCGATTTAAATCAAATGGCTCCAAGAATTATGGGACTTAACATCTGAGGTCATCAGTCACCTAGACTTAGAACTCCTTAAACCTAAGTAACCTAAAGACATCACACACATCGATGCACGACGCAGGATTCGAACCTGCGACCGTAGCAGCAGAGCAGCGCGGTTCCGGACTGAAGCGCCTAGAACCGCTCGGTCACAAAGGTCGGCCACTGCTTTCAATTCCTTCTAAGCTCTGACTCAGTGAACGTGCAGCTCTGTTAACATACAGGATTTGGATATAACTGTGGAAACACTAAAAATCAACACATTACCAAACCTAATATGATATAGGAAACACGTTGGCATTCAAATCAGCTTCCAGTCATACAGGAATAGATGAATATAGGTTTAGAAAAACAGTGGCAACGCCAGGTATGATGATCTCGATAACAGTCACGCAACCTTCTCTCCAAAGGAGACCACAAAGGCTCAATAATATTGAGATGTGGTGACTGTGGTAGCCAGGTGAGGCCTGACGGTTGATCCCAGTTGATCCTCGAGCTCACAAAACAAGTCCAGGATGATGCGAGCAGCGTGTACAGGGGCCTTGTCGTCTTCGGACAAAGCATTACCACTGGGAAACAAACATTTTACCGTGGAATGGATGTCATAAGCCAAAATGGTCGTACAGTCGTTGGCAGTAATGCGACTGTGCAACAGTTACAATGGTGCACATGGAATACCACGATATGGCTGCCCAAACCACCACCGAAGATGATGATGTTTGTATATGGGGCGCTCAACTGCGCGGTCATCAGCGCCTGTACAAAGACCCAATTTTTAAACAGTCCAATTTTTACACAATTCGATCGTGCCACTGTCACGATGATGATAATGATGATGAAATGATGAGGACAACACAAACACTCAGTCCCTCCGCAGAGAAAATCTCCAACCTGGCAGGGAATCGCAGCCGGAACCTCGTGATCCAAGGCAACAACCCTAGCCACTAGACCACGAGCTGCGGACCAAATCATCACCGAAACCCCGTCATGTTTCACACTGGGAACGTAAACGCGACCGGAAGTTGGAAATGCTCTGAGACAATAGTCATCCTTCTGTTACACCATGGGCCAGATTTTAGGGCTTTGCCACCAACTTTTCCGGTTAGGGGAACTGCATCACTGATGACTGGTTTTGGGATTCCAGCTCGACCTACAGTTCCATGCTTATGCAGTTCCCTTCGTGTTATTTTCGTGCTCCAGTTTTCGGGATTGCGACACTCAACTCTGTAGTAACTTTTGCAGCTGTCATCCTCTTATTTTTCGTCACAATTCTTTTCATTGAGCGTCTGTCAAGATCACTCAAAACACACTTTCGTCTTCGTGGGCGATTAGCGAATGATGTTCCTCTGCTTTCCCTGCATCTGTAAACCTTCGATACGATTCCTGTTGAAACAAGAAACATTTCGACTTGCTTCAAATGGTTGAAATGGCTCTGAGCACTATGGGACTCAACTTCTGAGGTCATTAGTCCCCTAGAACTTAGAACTAGTTAAACCTAACTAACCTAAGGACATAACAAACATCCATGCCCGAGGCAGGATTCGAACCTGCGACCGTAGCGGTCTTGCGGATCCAGACTGCAGCGCCTTTAACCGCCCGGCCACTTCGGCCAGCACTCCCTTGCTTACGAAAGCATACATGAATAACTTTCCCATGGTCGAACTCAATCGGTTTCGACATAAAGCACTCACACCTACGTAGAGCAGTGTTCTGACAACTGCTGACACTTGCAGCGTATTGATGGCATTGCGCAGATGCTGTTTCCGGCAAAATACGGTACAACGATCTATTTTAGCATATGCATTTATGTTCGAACATAAATTTCTGGGAGTGCTTCCATGTACTACATTATTCCTTCATTACAGATGAATCATCATCTGCAGAATGTCCGATATTCGCTGGCCGCGGTGGCCGAGCGGTTCTAGGAGTTTCAGTCCGGAACTACGCGATTGGTACGGTCGCAGGTTCGAATCCTGTCTCGGGCATGGATGTGTGTGTTGTCCTTAGGTTAGTTAGGTTCAAGTAGTTCTAAGTTCTAGGGGACTGATGACCTCCGATGTTAATTCCCATAGTGCTCAGAGCCGTTTGAACCATTTGTCTGAGCTTCATATTGTTTGATAAGACATTGATACAAAACGTACTTCCCAACTTCAAGCCAGAGGTAACTTCTATGTCTGCTGACGGCATTCCCACCAGAATATCATGCTCTCGTCTCCAACCCCATTCAACCTCACTCCCCTCCCCCACTAATAAATCTTGTATCACAGATATTGGATTGGCGTTGTTTGGAGGAGGAGACCAGAGGGGGGGGGGGGGGAGGAAAGACCAAACAGCGAGGTCATCGATCTCATTGGAATAGGGAAGGAAGTAGGCCGTGCCCTTTCAAAGGAACCATCTCTCATTTGCCTGGAGCGATTTAGGGAAATCACGGAAAACCTAAATCAGGATGGCCGGAAGCAGGGCTGAACCGTTGTCCTCCCGAATGTGAGTCTAGTGGGCTAACCACTGCGCCACTTCGCTCGGTGTATCACAGACATTTCTTGGATACATAATGTAGACGTACTTTCTTTAATAACCATGGGTGTGCTACTTAGTGAAATTTTTTTCTTGCAATTTAAAGTATATCTAATTTTCTTGATCCATGGCTTTCAGGGTGGCAGTGGAGAAGATCACGTGTTTGGTTCCACATGAAGGAGGCTCTCCGAATCCTTGCTGGTTGGCATGGAGGAGCCCAGTCTTTTCGATATACCTCATTCCACTCACTTACTAGCCAGCCACAATTTTAGGGCTTACATTCTTACTTGGTATTATAGCTACGGATTTCATACACTAACCGTTGAGTCAGTTTTATGTTTCTAGTGTTACTGTGTGAACGCGTGAATAAATGTGAGTGAAATGGGACAGAATGGTTCTGACGTCGCTCACAAAGTTTTATCTCATCCTAGGCTGTTTCAAATATTTTAACCAAAGCCGCGTAAAGAAATGTAGGCGCATTGACGGCTTCAACCCTTTGCTCTCTTTCCACAATACCTTAACAGATATATTATTTTATCACAAGGCAACGTAACGCAATTTTAATACTCGGTTACATACCTAATCAAGATTGTAATTACTTATACATCCTTAATCACTTTTATTTACTTGGTGTTCTAAAATGAATTAACCGTAATGAAACTGATGAATTTGGTTTGTTATTTCATGTAAATTTAACTGTCTGTAATTTATGTTTGTAAACTGCTTACAGTTTGACTCAGTAATATAGTTTTATCTGTACTTAGTTTTTATTCATGGTTGAATAACAAGTGAAAGGCGTTAGTCTATGCTGGGACTAAGTCATGTAATGCTGGACAGTTGAGAACGTGTCGTTAGTACAAAAAGTGGTCTTTTCGTGGAAGGAAAATCAATTTTTTGAATGAAATTTTCACTCTGCAGCGGAGTGTGTGCTAATATGAAACTTCCTGGCGTATTAAAACTGTGTGCCCAACCGAGACTCGAACTCTGGAGGACTTTCGCCTTTTTGGAGTAAGTGCTCCACCGACTGAGCTACCCAAGCACGAGTCACGCAAGGTACTGGCGTAATTCAGGCTCTAAAGACAGGGTAGCTCAATCGGTAAAGCACTTGCACGCGAAAGGTAAAAGTCCCGAGTTCGAGTCTCTGTCCAGTACACTGTTTTAATCTGCCAGGAAGTTTCAAAGCAGTTTTCGTTTGTGGGAAATCGTAAGATTTTAAGAGGAGAAGAGAAGTATTGTTCTCAGATGGAGGGTGGTTTATCAGCATCTGGAGACAAAGGAAACATAGAATTTTCTGTAGAACAACTGTTGCAATAAAACACTAAATTTTGGACAGCAGGCCTGGTCCAGTACATTTAACAAAGAAGTCGCAAGAGGGGAAGTAGAAATCAAGGAACCAGATTTCCAAGACAGAATATGTATCGAGAAATCAATGCTGAAGACAACAGGGAAGCAAGACTAACAGTGCGCTAAGCTAGGAAGAGGTGAACCAGAAGCGATGTCATCACAAAACGCGAGTATACTGTGAATTAAGTTACGTGGTGTACCGAACTATTATCCTCTTTATTTTAATAGAGGACAGACGGTACTACGTCTGGACTGTGGGCTGTTTTACGATGAGTGACTATCCATCTTCTGTATTTGTTGTATTGGAATGTCAGTGGACTATCTGTTGTAAAATTAGTTATTGTGTGGGCGAAAGCGTACGGTATCAACGTTAATTATGTAACGTTACCATACTTAAATGCATCGATACTCGGGCGCCTATTGCTGAGTCTGCAAGAAACTGTGTTTGCTTATCATCCCGGTACATGCCAGTCGAACACCATTTAGAAAAGGGTTCGATAGTTCGTCCTAAAGAGAGAGTTCTACGACTGGACAACGAATCAGAGTGACTGCTAGAATTACGTGGAAAAATTTTTTTTTGTCAGTTATTATCTTATTGCTAAGATAGCTCGCACTGCCTTGTCCTGTTCCTGTGAACCGTCGAACATCTGCAACTCGATGACACCAGAGATTGTCAGCAAGGACGATGGCATCTGGGTGGGACAAGAAAATATTACAGTGGTTCATTTCTGGTTTCAAACAATGTTTTGCATCTCAATAAGAATAATTACGTTGCAGATTCACGTTTGAGAGGGACCACTGAAAATCAAATCAGTTAACCAGAAGACGAACTGGACACTCAGTATACTCGGTAAGTACATTCGTTTGCAATAATGCAAATTCACTTATACTTAACGAGAGCAAAATTATAATTATGCAATACCGAGGTGTATAACAATAGATGATATATATTATTGTCTCTTTGAGCTTTAAATTACGGAAGGGGTTCTATGAATTTAAACAAGCCAGGTCAATTCAAACGTCAGCGAGTTTATTGTATAAAAGCTAATACATTAATACCCCATCAGTACTTCGGCAGAAAAGTCTTATTCTTAGTGTCATTCAGATTATCACATAACGTATAGATTAATCAGTAAACATAAACTGTTCACTTTAGTTTATACACTCTTGGCCTCACATTGTAAAAAATATACTCTCGTGTAATCACATACAGCGATAATTTTCGGAGAATCTGAAAAATGGGTTATCTTTCAAGCAATACGTAGATCATTCACATTTTATATTTGTAGTTGTCGCTTTCATGTAAATGTGTATGTCGGTATGTGAGTGTTTTACGTTGTCTGTGGCAGATCACGGTAGGAGGAAGGCTGGAAGCGAATATGTCCTGCAAAACCATCAATCTAGCACTGAATAATTTTGGAGAAGCTGAGACAAGCTAACGGTATGCCATTTAAAGAGATAGTCCCCAACATGAGGTGTTCAGCAGCAGAGTTTGCAAAACGCGAAATGTATGTACGAACTGTTAGTAACAGCACGTCACACTTTAAATATTTTGCTTGCTATGGACAATGAAGAAGTAACATTAGGATATGTGTCACTGTCAGTGGCTTCCATCAGTATTCTGGCACACACCACAGATGTTCAAGCGTATGGGAACATTGGTGCATTTTGTATAGGCAGTTACATGTGGCGATACATCATCATAATTTCTAAAGAGCAATTTAAGAGTTTTATAGACATCACCAGAAATCATGCCGTGCAAACATCAGTGTGAAAACAGTTGAATTCGAATACTGAGAAACCACACAAGTTCATTTTTTGACAAAACATGTACCAAAGATGTGTGCTTTCTCAGATTTTCATGTTGTCAGCACCGTTTTGAACACATCGAATACTCGACATGTGCATATATATGCTAACAAAATCTATGACCGAAAGTGATTTCTACCATTCCTAAACAAAGAAGAAATCATCCAGCATTTGCAAATTGGCATATGCAATTGCCCGTCATGTACCAAAGAATGAACTATGTGTCGAACATAATTCATAAGAGAATGGATAAGCCATGCACGGCTCGTGTTCGTGCCATTTATTGTTTGTCATCTTCTATTACGGTACTGCCGCCTAGTTTTCTTGTTCCATTCACTGGCGTCACTAACTTCGTGCCTTACTTGTCCGTGAGCGGCAGCAGCAGCAGCGCGTATCGATAAGTGCGCTGTCGTACCATCTCTTGAGCGGCCGATAGTATGTCCGGGTCGTCGTGTGTCTGGCAGTCAGTTGGAGATGGACCAGCAGTGCAGTCGGGATGCAGTAGCAGTGAAGTCGGGGACGGAGCGCCGGTGAGGCGCCGGGACGATTGGTCGTCTCATCGGCCGACGTATATTTGGTCCTTTCACCGTTTTCGCGCTTGGGCAGTCGGTCGGTTGACGTGGAGCAGCGAGGAAATCTCCGTTGCGCGTACTCTAGCCGGGGCCGCTGGCAACGTGCACGTGCGGTTGGAGTGTGAGGTGCTGCTTGCGAGTGCTACGAAGTTCGTCGTCCACAGATCTTGGACATGAAAGTTGGGTCCTCGCTGAATCTACTATCGAGCCTCAACTGTTTACATTTTTTCGTTTGATCCTGGTTGTTGCTTTTGGGACATTCCCCTGAGCAACAACGTGTATGTATCCAAGTCGGCTAAGATTCCAGCCGTCTTCCTGTGGAGTTTAAATTTATTCCCTATTACTGAAGTTGGCCAGAGGTATCTTCTGCCTTGTGGCCGTTGACGTTCCAGTTACCTGCGCTGGTCGTTGACGTAATTTTCGGCAGTGTATTTTCCTCGTCGTGTTGTTGCTGTCCAGTGCAGCGTTTAGTTCGACAGCTGTGGTGTTGTTAGTCGTTGTGGGCGCCAATATTCTGTGCCTCCCACAGAAATCTTGTGGTCGTTTTGCTGGTTGCGTGGAGAGGAACTGATATTGTTGGTTGGTCGGTCGGCTGTCTATCGGTTGGGTTGCCTTCAGATTAAGAACTCGTTGGACAAAATATGGCTCTGAGCACTATGCGACTTAACTTCTGAGGTCATCAGTCGCCTAGAACTGAGAACTAATTAAATCTAACTAACCTAAGGACATCACACACATCCGTGCCCGAGGTAGGATTCGAACCTGCGACCGTAGCGGTCGCTCGGCTCCAGACTGTAGCGCCTAGAATCGCACGGCCACTCCGGCCAGCAGTCGTTGGACAGGCTGCCTGTCTGACCTAAATGGGCGTTAGTGTTACAATCCCAGGCCGACCCTTGGAAACTTTTGAGCACCGTTCTTTGTGTGTTACATAGCAATTTCCCTGTTTGGGTTTTAGTTATTTGGTTGATGTGTGGCCTCCAGCCGAGTATCAATATCTCTTAAATTAATGATCTTGTCTTGCCCTTAAGGCATG
Source organism: Schistocerca piceifrons (assembly GCF_021461385.2). Taxonomy (NCBI): domain Eukaryota; kingdom Metazoa; phylum Arthropoda; class Insecta; order Orthoptera; family Acrididae; genus Schistocerca; species Schistocerca piceifrons. Next base: position 516,406,866 of record NC_060143.1, read on the forward strand.
AGATTGTTATTCTTTTATATGGGGCCTTCAGCCGAATTTAACAAGAGATGTTTTAAGATAAGACCTTCTGCCTTTTAAATCGAAACCCTTTTCAAGGCCTTAAGCCGTTAAACATATTTTGTTGATATGTGGCCTTCAGCTGAGTATTAAGGGGCTCCGGAAAGGCTCAAAATCATGAAAAGTTCAATTTTTACTTTTTTGCGTTTTCTGAATCTGCAGACTATTACCTTTTAATAGGTATATAATTTATTGAATTCCGAAGACTACAACAATTTTTAAATTTTTTTTGAAATGTGTTCTATATAGGCGTGACCCACTGTGGCGCTGTTAAACTGCTGTCAAATGGTGTTATTATTAACGTCCGTGTTCATCAGGTACATTTTAGTGATGTGAGATAAAGTATGTGTTGTGGCTAACCTGTGATGGTTCAATATATATCGCTGGTGTGATTGTCGATTGATTCATGTTTATTTACTCTGTCGTTATCTCGAAAATATTCGAAAATAATTCTGTTTCTTGAGTCTCTGTTTTGTTGAAGTATAATAATGAGTAAAGGTAAAGTTATTAGAAATCCTCTGAAGGCTTTTAAGAAAAGGAGAAATGTTGGAAAGCCAAAGGTATGTGTTATTACTGTAAACAATAAAGACGATAACCAAGTGAGTGAACCTAACCTCTGAAGTACACCTGCCCATAGCAGTCAAAGTGGGAAAAAAAATACTTCACAGAAGAAGCTTGGTTCAATGAGTGAAAATTATGAATGTTTTATGGGCGAATCGGATGTGAATGAAATATTTGATATGTCGGTTCTCAAAGGAATTTTTTTAAACTGTGTAAGATGTATTCATTGTAGTGAAGTTGGTCTGGAACTCTCCATAATAAAGCACGTAGGACTTGCTAGCGAAATACAACTGAAATGTGATAAGTGTTCATACATGACCACCTTTTGGAACAGTGTTTCAGTAACTGCAACTGAAGAAAATGGTAGCAAAATCTACGAACACAACAACGAGCGATGCTTGCTTTAGACAATGAACGCCTTCGGGCTGCAGACAGGGCTGTAAAGAGTCTAGAAATACAAGCAAGAGTAAACAGGAGGAGGAACAAGAGGAAGCTGGAGGAGGAGTTTGCAGAGGACGAAGATAATCCATCCTATGGACCTGGTATGCACTAAAAAGTTAATCCAATCTTTGTCGCTCGATTCCCAAAACTTTTATTTTCTCATACTAATTACATGTTTTCTAAGGATCTTCCAAACATGTTTGTTTCAAACTTTCAGTAAATGTTACACAGTACCTTCTGCATAATTTAACACAGCCTTTTTCCAAAAAACTGTATATTGTTGAATATATAAATAAAAAATTACAAGAAAATGTTGTGAATTTTCATTACAATTGAAAAAAAAATCATCTTTAATAACTGAACTAAAATTTTGTAAAATCCCTGTGTTAAGTTGCAGCCCATATTCCAATAAATAATCTGTAAAAAGTTCAACTTTCTACCTCAAATACTTTGTGAGGAAAGATGTAATTCATAAGCGTTATTTTAACATTGCAAGTATAGGGCGTTCTGGAGCCCCTTAATATCTCTTAAATTAATGTTCCTGTCTTTCTCTTAAGGCATAAGATTTATCTTGGCCTACAGCCGAATTTTATATGAAAAATATTTAAGATACGGCCTTCTCCCTTTTAAATTTGAAACTCTTCTTTCTAGGGCTTATTATTTGCTGATGTGCGGCCTTCAGCCGAGTTTTAATATCTCTCAAATTAATTTTATTCTCTTGTCCTTAAGGCATAAGATTGTTATGCTTTTGTATGGGGCCTTCAGCCGAATTTTGCATGAAATGTTTTAAGATAAGGCCTTCTGCCTTTTGATTGAAACTCTTCTTATTGCTTGATATACGGCCTCCAGCCAAGCTCCACTAAAATTAAATTGGTAAGGCCTTCAGCCTATTTAGATTGAAGATTTAGAAAATACTCTTGGGTGAAACCTCCAGAAGCACCTTGTATTTCAATTTCTTGCTTAGGCCTCTTGTCTTGGATTTTGAGTGTGGCCTACAGCCGATCTAAAGTTAATCAAAGGAGGTCGATTAAATTTTGTAGTGTTTTGCATCCTTGTTGTAATACTGTGTGTTGATAAATAAAGTTTGTATATTGAGTGCTACTGGCAGCAACTTATTTTGGCCCCTTTCCACAACCTAATCCGCTCTGTCCTGCTAGCCCAGGCATTTCAATGGACAAGAGGCATAATGTGTTTGACTTTTATCCATATTAACAAAAAAGTATGAGTCAGATAATGGCTTATACTAGCTTAATACAAAATATTGAGAAATCTCACAGGTTCACTAAATAAATTTTAACTCACAAGAAAATGTATTACATTTTTTTACACTGTACTGGCATTCCCCTCTCTACATTCATTTTCACGAAAAATGAGAAAGAAACCGGAATCTTGTATTTTTTTAAGACCTGGATTGTGTTTTGTATCTCCTGAAAAGTTTAGAATTGATGACACGTCTGGTTTCTCAGTATTCCCATTTTGTTAATCTATGCTACCTTATTAAAAGTCAAAGCGTTACTTGTAGAGAGAAAAACTGTAAAACGAACTTTTTCACCAAATGGTTCATCTTGTGTTCATCGTCGACGTTCTGTTCTTCCTTTACGACAACAGTTAATAACCACGAAATATATTTCTTTGGACAGCGTTTCTGTGATGTAAGGAACATGTTCTACTTTCTATGCTTCACACTATCGCTTTCACCTACTCTCCAATAAAGTAATGAAAACAAATTCAACATTGCCTTTCTCTAGAAAACCAGCAAAAGAATTTCCTTTAAAAATTCTTAATGCATCGTCATTATCGTATCTACTTCATGTTCGTCACTCTGATTAGTTGCATGCACTGTGTTGCTATCGGCACAGTTTGTAGAGGGAAGAAATCACTTGTTATCACGGGGAAGATACATAACAGCACATAATTTCTTAAAACTGGAGTAAAATATGATCGTTGCTGACAGAACGCTGCAGCAGAGGGAATTCCTAGTATTCTGTTAATCTTCCTTATTTCCTTGCATCTTATGATTTATCTTTTTTTACATGAATAGAAAATAGCAGCATGAAAAAAGTGAATCCTATTTCATTTATTTATACAACATTGATGTTCAGAGGGAAAGAAACAAATGGGGAAACGACTTGTTTTTATTTTTTGTGTCACCTATCTTCGTTTGTACTGTAATGATACATCACTAACAAGGCGTCAGTACTGCTTCTTAGTTTATCTGAAATAAATCACTACGTGAATCAAGAGTAATCATGTTCAGGCATTCATGCTTCATCTCACCAGTAACAACGGAAGGATTACTGTATGCTACAAACTCCGCGTAAAAACATGAATAGTTTTCACAGTGTATATCAGCAGTACAACGTGGAGTTCTTATACCGCTTTAGCACAACGTGAGAAAAGCATATTTGTTGCTACCTATGCTGGGTGAAAATGTATGTAGGAAATGACATATGACCTATTAATTTCTCGCGACACTTTAGAAGTTGTGTATTCTGAATGAGAAAATGAGACTGCTTCTAATTCTGATCAAATGCTGTTGCCTGGACACGTTATGTTCCTGCAGCAATGTTAGAAACACGTTTGTCAAGCAGTTCATCGATTGCAAATTCATAAAGATTTTTATTTCAAACACAGCTGCGTGCGCAGTTTTCAAAAGAATCTTACTTGCATCAATTTAATTATTTAAGCTATCTTCAGACTATTTTCTCTTGTTGTGCATGACATCTAGTATACAAAGTATCCATCGCCCACTTGGCTTCCACATTTTGAGCAGATATCAGTAGACTGATTCCTCTCGCCCATACACTAACTCTTTTGCCAAATTACATTTCAGTCTAGCCCTATAGTTCCTCTTACAATTTCTCATGTGCTAACTCTTCCTCTTGCCCTTACAGTTCTACCTTCCTACTGGTTCCGACCGCTAATCTCTTTCATTCTCCAAGACGAGAAGGGATGGAACAGAGAAGGGAAAAGGTCGACGTCAGAACCTCGCATGTAATACATTAGTGAGTTCGTACGAGCCCCATCTGCGCTGGGGACGTGACCAACTTTTTAATGAAATTCTCTGTCACGCTGAAGAGAAATGGAGCGAGAGTAGAGGAAACTGTAATCTGTTGAACTCATGACTTGTGGGCGAGGGAGTTTCCACGCCGTGGCTCAAATCGAAATCGCCGACATATTACATCCAAAGAGTAAATAAGTTCGGTGACCAGACTGGGCGGACTCCATATCTGGCTCTTGTAACGCTGAATTTGTAATAATTAAATATTCTATCGCAGCTTTATGTGGACTTATATTAAAGTTGATAAGACATTATTATAATTATCTTTTGCTACTTTATGTGGAATCCCTTGTTTCTTCGGAAAGGTACACTCGACTGTTTGCACAGAACACCGAATTACAAGAAGTGCATATCCCATGTTATGATAATGAAACAAAGAACGACAGCAGCACTCCTAGTAACGTGGTAGTGAACTTCGAATACGGAAAAAATGTGGTGCGCAAATTGGTATTCTTGCTTTGCAATCTCCGAGTATTAGTTTATATATTTTACATCTACACTCTATGGGCGGGCCTCATAGTCAGGTCGTAAAGTGAGTACTTGGAAATTATTTTTTGTCCTTATAAAGTTATATATCCGAGAAATCTCAACTGAAAACTAAGTTTAACTTCTGATAGCTGGGGTTCACAGTCACGTAAAATTTTATAAATTACATCGTATCTTTTGGCTGTAAAATTATCTATTTTTAAAAGCGAATATCGCAAGTGTGATGATTATGAAGTGGAAATAATCGCACTTTAGCACCTGTTAAAACAGGAGCAGTTTTTATCGCGTTCTGTTCCTGATTACGATTTAATGTGTATTGCACTCTATGAAATGCATTGTAAATATGTTACTCGTGTTCTGCTTAACTTTTGGTCATCCATAATACAGTGTTGGGTGGCGTAAATGATTTCATATTTCCTTTTTTCATATGAAACGGAAGTTCGTTTCGTCACATGGTATTCTGCAGACTCACGTCTGTTTGTTAGTGCTTACGGACCCGTGTGTTGCCGGAATGTGTATGAAGGTTATTAACTGGTTCTGTACTACAAATAATGCCTTTTATCAGAAATAAATGTACAAGGCTCATCCTGTATTGTAATGAGAGGATGAGTCTTGTACATCCATTTCTGCTAAAATGTGTTGTTTGTAGTACAGAACCAGTTAATAACCTGCAAACACATTCCAGCAACTATTGATGTACTTTTAGCATTTGCAAGGAAGAATGCTCTCTTCACTAAGATTGCAAAGCATGCTCAACTGCATCAACAGTCATACTCTGCAAATCACTGTGAACTGCACTCGGTGGCAAGAAGCAAAACCATTCAAAGCAGAATTACGTATATACTCATTTTGTGACAGGGTGTAATAAAGTTGAATACCAGCTCGGCCAAAAATCTGCTAACATGGAATCCTCCATTAAATGTGAGAATTAAAATTGACGCGAAAAAAATAACGTCGAATAAAAGCAATTATGGTAACCCTCGTATCCACCGTTATGTAACACAATAATGTACTGAGCTTCCTTACATGAACCATGGACCTTGCCGTTGGTGGGGAGGCTTGCGTGCCTCAGCGATACAGATAGCCGTACCGTAGGTGCAAACACAACGGAGGGGTATCTGTTAAGAGGCCAGACAAACGTATGGTTCCTGAAGAGGGGCAGCAGCCTTTTCAGTAGTTGCAAGGGCAACAGTCTGGATGATTGACTGATCTGGCCTTGTAACAATAACCAAAACGGCCTTGCTGTGCTGGTACTGCGAACGGCTGAAAGCAAGGGGAAACTACGGCCGTAATTTTTCCCGAGGGCATGCAGCTTTACTGTATGATTAAATGATGATGGCGTCCTCTTGGGTAAAATATTCCGGAGGTAAAATAGTCCCCCATTCGGATCTCCGGGCGGGGACTACTCAAGAGGATGTCGTTATCAGGAGAAAGAAAACTGGCGTCCTACGGATCGGAGCGTGGAATGTCAGATCCCTTAATCGGGCAGGTAGGTTAGAAAATTTAAAAAGGGAAATGGATAGGTTAAAGTTAGATATTGTGGGAATTAGTGAAGTTCGGTGGCAGGAGGAACAAGACTTCTGGTCAGGTGACTGCAGGGTTATAAACACAAAGTCAAATAGGAGTAATGCAGGAGTAGGTTTAATAATGAATAGGAAAATAGGAATGCGGGTAAGCTACTAAAAACAGCATAGTGAACGCATTGTTGTGGCCAAGATAGATACGAAGCCCACACCTACTACAGTAGTACAAGTTTATATGCCAACTAGCTCTGCAGATGACGAAGAAATTGAAGAAATGTATGATGAAATAAAAGAAATTATTCAGATAGTGAAGGGAGACGAAAATTTAATAGTCATGGGTGACTGGAATTCGAGTGTAGGAAAAGGGAGAGAAGGAAACATTGTGGGTGAATATGGATTGGGGCTAAGAAATGAAAGAGGAAGCCGCCTGATAGAATTTTGCACAGAGCACAACTTAATCATAGCTAACACTTGGTTCAAGAATCATAAAAGAAGGCTGTACACGTGGAAGAATCCTGGAGATCCTAGAAGGTATCAGATAGATTATATAATGGTAAGACAGAGATTTAGGAACCAGGTTTTAAATTGTAAGACATTTCCAGGGGCAGATGTGGACTCTGACCACAATCTATTGGTTATCACCTGTGGATTAAAACTGAAGAAACTGCAAAAAGGTGGGAATTTAAGGAGATGGGACCTGGATAAACTGAAAGCACCAGAGGTTGTACAGAGCTTCAGGGAGAGCATAAGGGAACAACTGAAAGGAATGGGGGAAAGAAATACAGTAGAAGAAGAATGCGTAGCTCTGATGGATGAAGTCGTGAAGGCAGCAGACGATCAAGTAGGTAAAAAGAAGAGGGTTAGTAGAACTCCTTGGGTAACAGAAGAAATATTGAATTTAATTGATGAAAGGAGAAAATATAAAAATGCAGTAAATGAAGCAGGCAAAAAGGAATACAAACGTCTCAAAAATGAGATCGACAGGAAGTGCAAAATGGCTAAGCAGGGATGGCTAGAGGACAAATGTAAGGATGTAGAGGCTTATCTCACTAGGGGTAAGATAGATACTGTCTACAGGAAAATTAAAGAGACCTTTGGAGATAAGAGAGCCACATGTATGAACATCAAGAGCTCAGATGGAAACCCAGTTCTAAGCAAAGAAGGGAAAGCAGAAAGGTGGAAGGAGTATATAGAGGGTCTATACAAGGGCGATGCACTTGAGGACAATATTATGGAAATGGAAGAGGATGTAGATGAAGATGAAATGGGAGATACGATACTGCGTGAAGAGTTTGACAGAGCACTGAAGGACCTGAGTCGAAACAAGGCCCCCGGAGTAGACAACATTCCATTGGAACTACTGACGGACTTGGGAGAGCCAGTCCTGACAAAACTCTACCATCTGGTGAGCAAGATGTATGAAACAGGCGAAATACCCTCAGACTTCAAGAAGAATATAATAATTCCAATCCCAAAGAAAGCAGGTGTTGACAGATGTGAAAATTACCGAACAATCAGTTTAATAAGCCACAGCTGCAAAGTACTAACACGAATTCTTTACAGACGAATGGAAAAACTAGTAGAAGCCGACCTCGGGGAAGATCAGTTTCGATTCCGTAGAAATACTGGAACACGTGAGGCAATACTGACCTTACGACTTATCTTAGAAGAAAGATTAAGGAAAGGAAATCCTACGTTTCTATCATTTGTAGACTTAGAGAAAGCTTTTGACAATGTTGACTGGAATACTCTCTTTCAAATTCTAAAGGTGGCAGGGGTAAAATACAGGGAGCGAAAGGCTATTTACAATCTGTACAGAAACCATATGGCAGTTATAAGAGTCGAGGGGCATTAAAGGGAAGCAGCGGTTGGGAAAGGAGTGAGACAGGGTTGTAGCCTGTCCCCGATGTTATTCAATCTGCATATTGAGCAATCAGTAAAGGAAACAAAAGAAAAATTCGGAGTAGGTATTAAAGCCCATGAAGAAGAAATAAAAACTTTGAGGTTCGCCGATGACATTGTAATTCTGTCAGAGACGGCAAAGGACTTGGAAGAGCAGTTGAACGGAATGGACAGTGTCTTGAAAGGAGGATATAAAATGAACACCAACAAAAGCAAAACGCGGATAATGGAATGTAGTCGAATTAAGTTGGGGGATGCTGAGGGTATGGAGGAAATGAGACACTGAAAGTAGTAAAGGAGTTTTGCTATTTGGGGAGCAAAATAACTGATGATGGACGCAGTAGAGAGGATATAAAATGTAGACTGGCAATGGCAAGGAAAGCGTTTCTGAAGAAAAGAAATTTGTTAACATCGAGTATAGATTTAAGTGTCAGGAAGGTATTTCTGAAAGTATTTGTTGGAGTGTAGCCATGTATGGAAGTGAAACATGGACGGTAAATAGTTTGGACAAGAAGAGAATAGAAGCTTTAGAAATGTGGTGCTACAGAAGAATGCTGAAGATTAGATGGGTAGATCACATAACTAATGAGGAAGTATTGAATAGGATTGGGGAGAAGAGAAGTTTGTGGCACAACTTGACCAGAAGAAGGGATCGGTTGGTAGGACATGTTCTGAGGCATCAAGGGATCACCAATTTAGTATTGGAGGGCAGCGTGGAGGGTAAAAATCATAGGGGTAGACCAAGAGATGAATACACTAAGCAGATTCAGAAGAATGTAGGTTGCAGTAGGTACTGGGAGATGAAGAAGCTTGCACAGGATAGAGTAGCATGGAGAGCTGCATCAAACCAGTCTCAGGACTGAAGACCACAACAACAACAACAACAATGTACTGAGGGCTGTTGCCTCTCAAAGAGACTCGCAACCCATTGTGAGAGACGCAGGATAAACGAAGGACCACGATATAAGGACACCATGTTTGCTGTCAGCCACATTTTGTAGTGTATTTCTTTTTTTTAAAAAAAAAAATATTTATATTTTGATTAGATTATTATTCTCTTGTGAAGATTCAGAAATTTGTTGTGAGTTTTGCATAACTTCTTTGCGGGAAGAGCAAAGACTTTTCAAAAAACTTAAGTACTGTAAGTGATAGTTTATATATCGCCTGAAATCGCTTGCAGAAGGCGTAGCGTTCTCAAGATTAAGAACAGAGTTCGCATTGCCACTTAATTTATTTGTGTCGTGATCATGTTCGATCACTACCAGATATGAGACATAGCAACTACGAACAGTGAAACCAAAGGGACCAGACAGAACTGGAAATTTTCTTTGCTATTCTACACCACACATTAAAAGAAGTTGGATTTAAATAACAACCAAGGTAAATAGCAATGCGCCTTCTGCCTTAACTATGACGTTTGCCGACATGCAGTCAGTCCCCCGTAGCTGTATGAAAACTTTAAGCCGGCCGCGGTGGTCTAGCGGTTCTGGCGCTGCAGTCCGGAACCGCGGGACTGCTACGGTCGCAGGTTCGAATCCTGCCTCGGGCATGGGTGTGTGTGATGTCCTTAGGTTAGTTAGGTTTAAGTAGTTCTGAGTTCTAGGGGACTTATGACCTAAGATGTTGAGTCCCATAGTGCTCAGAGCCATTTTTGAAAACTTTAAAAACATCGTTATTTCTGTTGCTATTAATAGGAAATGGATAGTATAGACATACTTTAAGTAATAAGTAGGCACTACAGCATTTGAGAACACAATAACCAATTTAATTATCTTAGTCAGTATCTCTAACAATAGGATCCGTACATTTCAATTTTATACCTTGCTGGCTGTTTCTTTAAATAAAGTCCTTTAACATTTTCGACATTTCGTCTTAGCTGCACACATAACTTCTTATATTGCACTGCACAATAGTAATATTTTATAATAACTAATTAGTGATTGCGGACCACGCCATATACGCGTCCGCCGTCTTTAAAAAATATCACGACTGTGTTAACAGAAGAGGATTACAATTCTTCAACTGTCAAAAATAAGAAACACAAAATATCTCTATCGATATAATTTATGAACAATTCGTATTCCGCGCCGTGGCGCGTAAGGTATTCTTTGAAATATCGGGTGGTCGCTGCTCAGCGACGATCTAAGATATTTTTACACAGATGGGTTTTGTGAACCTGCGTGGTTAGATTATTAAATGTAAGTTTGTTTAAGCTTTCGAAACAGATACTAATATTAAAATTTTCCGCAGCCTCCATGTAACAAATGGCACCAGTTTCGCTGATAGCGGTGCGAGAAGCACCAGAATTAACACTACCATCACGGGTAGCGGTTTTTCTTCTGTAGATCACGTGCCAGTCGATCATTGTGGAAGTATGGTAGCGTCGGATGGCTGTAAAGGACACCACCCGGCCAACCAGAGCCGTTTTGCGTCAGTAGTAACTCTGGACCAAGCGACGATCGAATAGTTGGTCCCTCAATCTGAGCTCCTGTCATCACAGCCCAGTCCACCTCTCGTAGTCAGGTCTTAGTCTTCACACCATGTCTTGCCTGAGTTCTCTGCAGTAGCCACTGACGACTTTAATCCGAGTGGTGTTCGAATCGTCACTTCGAGCCTCGTTCACGTTTACGTACTGGCACCGATACCTATGCTCTGAGCAGCATCCCGAGTCTTCATTCAGCACCTTGGGCTAGCTCTCCACGCTGAGCTTGGCCTTGGCCGCACCTGAGGCCCATCTGTGTGCAACTCACCATCACTCATGGAGAACACCTGAGCACCTGCCACATCCGACGCAGCCATCTCTTCACAGCAGCCACGCTTCTTCCGATTGGCCACAAGCTTCCGCCTCACCAAGAACTCTCTTCTCAGCCATCCTCGCACCCTACAAATCTCCTCTGATGTGGCCGCACTGATGTTGCAGTCACAACTTTCCCAGTGCTGAGTGCTTATCAGTGGTAGTATTGATTCAGATCGTAGTATTGATTCAAATTCGAATTACTTTTTAGTTGTATTCCGTTGTTGGGGATAGATAAAGTTCATTTATTCTTGCTTCTTTAGTGTAGCTCTCTCTACCATGATCCAAAATTTGGTAATGAGGAGTAAATTTCTTACTATGAGTGGTTACTGGATTTTATTGTGCTTCGCCTACTCACCCATTGTAGCTACTCATCACTGTATACTACTCAGGATAGTTTCAATTTCTTTTTGTTTTTTCTCTCACTCCATACTTCAGTCTCATTTTAGTATGACCTTGCCACCTTTGACTGTATAGCGAAGTTGCTCCTGCTACAGTACATGCAGTGCAACATGGAACTTCTTCATTGTTGGATAGGACAATACGTTCAGATCTAGGCTTTAAGAAATACAAATGACTCCTTGGTTTATCATGAACATGAAATTAAAAAAGCGGGTACCAATAAGAGGCTTGTATAACTCGTAAGAATAATGTTAAAATGTGTTTTCTTTTGGCATCAGTATTGTACCTGGTTGATCCTGAAAAGTGTAAAATTCTTTATGAAACTGGTAACTACAGAGAATACATCAAAAAATTAAAGATCGGAACTGACCCAATATAAGATCCAATTAAAATTTATGATATATCTAAATGTAAACTCAGTACTTCCATTAATGTACACACATACGATGAGAAGCACGCAGTACATCCATTAGATCTAACTTAATATTAAAAGGAAAACACATACGTGTACTCTAAACGAAAGATGGTAATAATTATTACTATTTTTGGAATAAGAATATTTCTGGTTTAGTTCGACCGCAGTACACATCACATCACGTAAAAATAGATACGTGTGAAACGTGTGTGCTACACTTTACTTGAGAAGATAATCTAAATATGCACAATGATAGTTATTCAAAAATGAGCTAGTTAAAATTACACTACCTGATGAATCTGAATACATGGAATTTATAAACTGCAAATATGCAATGCTTGTTCCACTTATCTCTGCTGATGTTTTACATTTCCTTTTGAAGATGAATACTTGCAAATCAAATCCAAATGAATCATCTACAACTGAATACCAAAAACAGCAACCCTCAGGCTTTTGTTATTAGGTAAAATACATTCATGGACTTTACAAAGAGCCATTGATATATAATTGCCATGATTTACTGATTTAATAAAAAATGAGGCTGAAACAATTGGACATGGTTCTTTACAAACTGCCCCAGTGATTGACCTAACAAAGTAATAACAAAAACGAATTCAATATAAAGCTAAATGATGTCTACAGTGTGAAGCACGTTTACATCAGAGAATAAAAAGACATATAATCACGACCATCTCACTGCAGATTACATTGCTCCGATGTGTAATGTACATAATCTTAAACTTCAATAACAAATGTTTGTATCTGTATTCTTACACAATAATGCTGACTATGACTAATACTTTATTGTCAAAGAGTTTGGATGTGGTGATAAGGAGATTTATTTTATTCCAAATACTGAAGAGCACTCTATAAGCTTTGGTAAGCAAGCAAGTAGCTTAAAATGTTATTTTTTGATACTGTCAGATCCATGCAATCACTATACAACAAGCTAGCATCAAATTTATCATTGAACAATTCTTTTTGCATCAAGTGAATCTGGTTACTAGGAAGGGTTTTTATTCATATGAGTATATCAATGTTTATAAGAGATAGAATGAAATCCAGCTTCCACCTATGAAATCATTCTATAGTAAGCTGAATGAATGTAATGTGAATGATGTGATGTTACTGTGAAATAGGTCTGATACAAGAGCTGTGGATGAATATCAAATTTTCTCTAAAAACTAATGTGCTATTATTTGCAGATGTATTGTGTTTGAAAATTTTAGAAATATGTTATTACATCTAATGGAACACAGGGTGCATTACACTGCAACCGATTTGTTATGGGATGAAATGTTGAAAATGACTACAGAACCACTTGAATTATTACATAGTTGTATTCCAGTATTTGAAAACTAAACAAAAGGTGGCATATCACAGTGTTGTAAGAGGTATGTTAAAGCAAATAATATATGTTTGAAAGATAATGACCAAGAATGACCTTTCCTGATGTATTTAGATTCAAATAATTTAAATTGGTTTGCAACGTCGAATTCTAACTCAAAGTGATTTCAATATTGATGTGAATAGATAACTGATAATTAAAGTACTGGAAATATACCTGAAGTTGATCTGAAGTGTCCAAAAGAAGCTACAAGGAAAACATAAGATTTTCCCATTAGCACCTGACGATAAGCAGAAACTATTAGCTACATTACACATTAAACATCATTACATTGCTCTTTAGGAATGACAAAGGTACATAGTGCCCTAATATTCAGACAAAGTCAATGATTGAAAAAGTATGTTGACTTTACTGCATAGATGTGAAAGACACCTATCAATGAATTTCAAAAGAATCTTTATAAGTTAATGAACAGCTCTCTCTTTGGGGAAGATTCTCGAAATTATATGCAACGCAATGAACATAAAATTCGATTCAGATGGTAGAAAAGTGTGGTAAACCAATAGCTGAACAAATTTTATGTGTAGAACATTATTTATGCAATTCAAATTATGATACATATGAATAGTACAATTATGTTACACAGGAATACAATTAATTTCCATAAACTGGTCTACGTTGATGAAGTAACTTTAAAAATATAAGTTCAAAGACAGTTGGAAACAGATAAATATAAATTATTTTGTACTAAACAGGTAGTTTCAAGCTTGTAGAGTAGGAGATCTTGGGACAAAAAAATGTTTAACCACCAGCTTAAAAGAAACTTATTTGTTGGACTAATGTCCGCCCCGATAGCTGAGGGATCAGCGTGACAGATTGCCGTCCTGCGGGCTCGGGTTCGATTCCCGGATGGGTCGGGGATTTTCTCCGCTCAGGGACTGGTGTTGTACTGTCTTCATCATCATTTCACCCCTAAACGGCGCGCATGTCGCCCAATGTGGCGTCGAATGTAATAATATCTGTACCAAGGCGGCCGGACCTGCCCCACAAGGGGCCTCCCAGCCAATGACACCAAACGCTCATTTCCATTTCCATTGTACTAATTACAAGAGACTGGCAGTTTCAAAATTACAACTTGCAGATATCTCTTTATTTTAAACAATGCATTCATTTACTTTGGTTTCCAAACAGTGACAGTTTAATTTTGCATTCAAATGAACTTTAGTAAACCAAATATAAACAGTTTTTAAGAAAAACGGTATAAGAAATAAAAAAGCAAACATTTAAAGCTTTCGACTTTCAAAGGTTTCGTAATTTTATAAACCTTGAAGTAAAATAAAAAAAAGAAGATCTCCAAAATTTATCACCAAATTTAAGTCTTTTAAAAAGTGAGCAATGAAATGGCAAGTAGACCAATCCCTTTAGCAGTAAGTACGAAACAGGCGACTCGCTCCCAAAGGAGCCCCATTTACATGGCGGCATTTACTTTAGAGTGGGCCCTGGGATTATAACACTTATACATGCCACCTTTACAGCTTCCAGTCTGGCCTTACATAAATTTTAGTAATTCAATTCCAGCACATAATAATAGCTCCTACAAACGACTGTTAAGGCACTTGCAATAACTAAGTAATATATTAAAATAATTTTAACCTTGAAACCATCAGCGGTTGGTGTAATTAGCAGAATTAAAGCAAATAAGGATTACCCTCTTTAGTACTTGGCATGGACCTCAAATCATGCGATAGTATTTTATCTACAGGATGATCTTTCCTGACTGAATGAAGCTCTCCTCTCCTACAGTTTTGATCTGGTTTACTTCTTTTAGACTCATGACATCGACATACTAATTTCAAGATGTCCTTATAAAGATCTGACAGAGCCAAGTACTTTTTAATGTACTTAATGGTTTTATAACGACCAAAATGTCTTCAACTGACTATGAAAATATTTGAAAACCAGATATACTAGTTCTGTAGGCAGACAGATATCGTTTTTTATCAAAAGCTGTTTTAAAACACAAAAGTCCCCATTGCGTAGAATAGCTTGGAACGTCAACGTCATTTGTTGTCTAATTTCCGTGATTTAGCTCTTCCTCTTGTCACTCCCTCAGGTTTACAAAAAGGGCTGGAATTTCACTAAGTACCCCAGCCACCCATGCCTGTTCTATGCCAGTTACATTTCCATTCACCAATCCAGCATACTGCTGAATTAGTTTTCTATCCCATTGCTATGTTCCACCTTAAAACTAAATGCTAATATTCTAATGACCCAGAAAGCAAGCGTACCCGTTTTTCTGGGACGCACTAAAGCAATGAAAGAGCTTGGTTGTTAGTTTCAAGTATGAATTGTTCATGTTACTTTAGAGTGGGCCCTCGGATTATGACACTTATACATGCTACCTTTACAGCTTCCACTTTGGCCTCGAGCTCATAAATAGAATATTTCTGTTTGGCCACTCTCAGTCATATATGAGGTGCATTCAAGTTCTAAGGCCTCCGATTTTTTTTCTCCGGACTGGAAAGAGATAGAAACATGCGCATTGTTTTAAAATGAGGCCGCGTTCATTGTCAATATGTCCCACAGATGGCAGCACCATGCGGCAGATGGAATTTTACCGCCAGCGGCGAGAATGAGAACTGTTTTAAATACTTCAAATGGCGACGTTTTCCTTACTTGAACAGCGTGCAATCATTCGTTTTCTGAATTTGTGTGGTATGAAACCAAATTAAATTCATCGACAGTTGAAGGAGACATGTGACGATGGAGTTATGGATGTGTCGAAACTGCATTCGGCGGTGCAACAGTTTAATGAAGGCAGAACATCGTGTAACAACAAACCGAAACAACCTCGGGCTCGCACAAGCTGGTCTGACGACATGATCGAGAAAGTGGAGAGAATTGTTTTGGGGATCGCCGAATGACTGTTGAAAATGACTGTTGAACAGATCGCCTCCAGAGTTGGCATTTCTGTGGGTTCTGTGCACACAATCCTGCATGACGACCTGAAAATGCGAAAAGTGTCATCCAGGTGGGTGCCACGAATGCTGACGGACGACCACATGGCTGCCTGTGTGGCATGTTGCCAAGCAATGTTGACGCGCGACGACAGCATGAATGGGACTTTCTTTTCGTTGGTTGTGACAATGGATGAGACGTGGATGCCATTTTTCAATCCAGAGTCAAAGCGCCAGTCAGCTCAATGGAAGCACACAGATTCACCGCCACCAAAAAAATTTCGGGTAACCGCCAGTGCTGAAAAAATGATGGTGTCCATGTTCTGGGACAGTGAGGGCGTAATCCTTACCCAATGCGTTCCAAAGGGCAGGTGCATCCTACGAAAACGTTTTGAAGAACAAATTCCTTCCTGCACTGCATCAAAAACGTCCGGGAAGGGCAGCGTGTGTGCTGTTTCACCAAGACAACGCACCCGCACATCGAGCTAACGTTACGCAACAGTTTCTTCGTGATAACAACTTTGAAGTGATTCCTCATGCTCCCTACTCACCTGACCTGGCTCCTAGTGACTTTTGGCTTTTTCCAACAATGAAAGACACTCTCCGTGGCCGCACATTCACCAGTCGTGCTGTTATTGCCTCAGCGATTTTCCAGTGGTCAAAACAGACTCCTAAAGAAGCCTTCGCTGCGGCCATGGAATCATGGCGTCGGCGTTGTGAAAAATGTGTACGTCTGCAGGGCGATTACGTCGAGAAGTAACGCCAGTTTCATCGATTTCGGGTGAGTAGTTAATTAGAAAAAAAATCGGAGGCCTTAGAACTTGAATGCACCTCGTAGAAGCAAGAGCAGTAGCCTTCGTTGTCTGTACTAATAATGCAGCCAGCCTAAAATTTGAAACTTCCGTTTGGGGGATAATATCATGTTAAAAATCTGGAACAGCAAAAAACGGTGCACTTGCTTGGGTCTGTTTTAAGCCTTCAAAAGCTACTCTAAAGCTTTTAGTCCACCTGAAACTTTCGTTTATTCGCCTCTGTTGGTTCAATGGCCCAACTAGTTCTGCGAAGTATGGCACAAATTTCCTAAAAAGCTCTACCATCGAAATTAAGTACACAACTCATTTTCACCACGACAAAGGGAGAAACTGATGAGTACTTTGAGCTCTTTCCTGATCCATCTTAACTCGCGTAGAAGAGGAAACTACATGTTGAAGAAAGGAAATTCACCACCTGGATAGATCCACTTTGGAGTATTTTACAGTCAACCCAGCTTCTAGAAATCTATTCAAACTATTCTGCACATGTCTAAAATCTTCTCAAAAGGTTTACTGTATACTACCACATCATCGAGGTAATTATAGACAAATTTGTACTTCAGATCCCCTAACACAGAATCTAATAATTTAGACAAAACTACGGCTCCTGTGGCTAAACCAGAAGGTACCCATTACATCCGTACAAGTTCTAATCCGTTGCAAAAGTTTTAATTGCTTTTGACTCCTCGGCTAATGGGACATGGTGGTACGCCTGCTTCCAATCCAGCATCATAAAATTCTGAGCGCCTGCAAATTATGTAAAGCAGTTATGCAAGTCAGGAAGAGGCACCAGACTCTAACACAACCTTCTGGTTAAATAGACTATAATCTACTACCGGTTTGAATCCCTCCCCTGTCGGCTTTTTACTGAAAATATCTGCGACGCGTAAGTCGACACAGAGGACCTAATTACTCCGTCTCTTAACTGTTGATCAATTATATTCCTTATCTCTTTCATCTTTAGCTGTGTAAGCCTATATGGTGACTGCAAAACTGGTGCATGATCGGTTATCACGAGCTAATATTTTATTGCATCTGTCACACCGAGTTTATCCGTCAAAAGGTCAGGAAACAGTTCCAAAATCTTTAACAAACAACATGTTATTCTTTTCCTCTAAATTATCTACCTTGAAACCTGTGTCACGTGCACTGACAAAAAAAACCACTCAAGTCCACCATGCGTACACAAGAAAAAATTATCAGGCAGATACTTGACCATATAACATTTGCAGCTGTAGTTTGAACCACACTGAGTTTTTATCAAAAATAAAACCGACGTTCACAAACCTTTCACACCAATAAATTCAACAGGATATGCCAACCTCTGAATCTCACGTCTAATTTTAACATTCCCCATTACTGCCAATTCTTGTCCGTTGACTGAATGTCACAAGGTGAGGCAACTAGCAAATATTCGCGAACATACTGTAACACTTGAGATGTTACTACCAGAATCCACTAGCGCACACATTGGTTCATGGTTAACAGTCACGCAGACAGATAGCAAAACAAACACATGACACCGCCTTATCATTCTTACAACTCCCGATCAGACCACTCATGTCTTCTAATTTTGCCGTTATCCTTCTGGCATCAGCTAGTTTTTTTAACTTTCTAAGGCACTGTAAAGTCACATACCAAATGGCACTTTTGCCGGCGCACATAATACAACATTTCCTCGCGTGTCTTTTGCTTAGCCATTCTCTGCGGCAGAAATTCTTCCATCACATGTGTTTCGAGATTATCCAAGTTAGTTACACACTGACAGTCACAAAACTGAATTTTCTCCATTTGAAGAACCATCTTATCTAAAACCACAAAACCTCTCGGTCTTTCAACAAACAGAAGACATATACGGTACTCAGGTCGTAAACCTCAAAAATATCTGTAATTATGTCTGCTTCCTATAATTTTATGCAAGTAAACATTCAGTGTAATGCACCAGCGGCTCATTTCCGCTTTTTACCTGGTAACACAGCTGCGTCACTAGCTCGTGACAAATGACCCTACTGGACAAATGACCTAATAATGACTTCCGAAATACGAACATGGAGACACTATTATTAATTGCTTCACAAACAAGTGGCGTAACTTGTTTTGCACTAGAGAATACACTACTTGAAAAACCAAATAATCTTGAATTTTTTTGTTATTCTGGAATATCAGATACATCAAGCTCGCTTGTAAATCATTTTATTGATAACCGGTTTCGAAATATCGTGCTGTCATAATCGGATCTTAACAGAAGTCCATGACCTCTACAAACTTACAAGTGACATAATGCTGTTCTGTCGTTTTATAATATCGGGTAGCAAGGAACATAAGCATGTCAAACATAAAATAACACCAAAATAAAACGCACATCATATTTCACCGATGTCCTGGCGCATTCGTTCAGTTAAAACCACAGTCGCCATAGTGGCGTTAAGTGAACGATTGAGCTAGAACATTAGTGCGACATAACGTATGTTTTATCTCTAAGGTATTTTATGTTTCACATGCTAATGTCACTCGCTACATTTTAATGTAAAACGACGCGATGTCATTATGTGATTTGCAAGTTCGTAAGGATCATGAACTTAATGTGTTAGAAGATCGGATGATGACATCACAGATCAGTCGGAACTGGTAAGCAATAAAAGAGTTACAAGCGATCTTGGCGTACCTGATACTTCAGAGTAATATAAATTACCTATTACTCGCTGATTGGTATCTATGGACACACTCTGAATGTTCTGCGCCACTGACGATAGTGGATTCGGAAATTTACTGAAACATGCTCATCCTGTTCCTAACCCTTACGACCTAATCCCACTTTTCCAGACGATGACTCTAGCTGAACCAACACTCTTTTTAAAACTTCAATTCATGTAATTTGCTCTAGAACTTTATAAACTTTAGTTAAACCCTGGAGAATGTTTCCTGTACGCGCCAACTGAGGCTGAATCCTAAAAGCTTGAGCTTTGGTGGAAACACTGTCATGAAGTAATCCAGTGTTAGTCTGTACACCAGACAAGGGAGTGTCACAAACAGTGCAGGTGTCACACATCTCATTTAGCATCGGCGCATTTAACACCAGCCGACAGTCCAACGTCACACGTAATCATTGGCTTTAAAAAAATGGTTCAAACGGCTCTGAGCACTATGGGACTCAACATCTGAGGTCATCAATCCCCTAGAACTTAGAACTACTGAAACCTAACTAACCTAAGGACATCACACACACCCATGCCCGAGGCAGGATTCGAACCTGCGACCGTAGCGGTCACGCGGTTTCAAACTGAAGCGCCTACAACCGCACGGTGACACCGGCCGGCAATCATTGGCTTAAATTCGCCACATTATCTTCAGCTGGGACATCCCATATGCCCAAATTTACTGTAAGTAAATTCATTCCCCTCACAGGATGTATTATTTTAACGTCATCGCCCGTATATCATCATCCAATCTGTTTTGAATCATCCATCACTAAGGTGTAAATCGAATGAAAATAGCCAATCCCTATCAATTTCAATGTGCTGATCGCGATTATCACGATGACCATTCAAAATTAGCTATAGTTTTCATTTTACACTGTTTTATTACAGTGAGATAACTATGTACGGATTTTTATGTTAAGTTTAAAATCAAATATTATAATGGTTTGTCAAAGTCATAACAACTAGTAACAAAGGATTATGTTATTGCCTCTGGTCTTACTTGTGTGCAATATTTTGGATATAAACATTTTGATACAAATTTTAGTGATCTTTCTGTCTCCCTCCTCTGCGACTTCAGTGGCTTTATTTATGCATGTAATAATTTTTGCACATTTGCTCCCAGATTAACTACCAGTTGTTAAAGTTGACTGCTACTGAAGTGAACAAAAATGCAACGACTTTGTGTCAACAGTGCTGACAGATTTTGCTATGTGTGGGGAGAAGTGACATTTACTTCAGAGAAACAGCAAATAATTCAATTGATTAAAAAAGCTTACAGTTGTTATTTTAGGCACAAAATAGGTTATCAGGATAAACCCTGTGCTTCACATGTGATCTGCAACACTTGTGCCAGCAACCTCAGGAATTGGATGCATGGGAAAGGACGTTCAATGCCCTTTGCGGTGCCCATGATCTGACGTGAGCCAACTAACCATGTCAGTGACTGCTACTTTTGTATGGTTCCTCCTAGCAAGAAGGGAATATCTAAGAAGAAGCGGACAGTGATCTATCCTAACATTCCATCTGCCATAAGTCCAGTTCCACACGGGGAAGGATTGCCAATACCTGAACCACCGACAGAGTACCTGTCGAGATACACAATCTCTTGAACCATGTACATCACAAGATCCAGAGTTTCTTCCAAATATATCAACTGATGATTCACAAAAATTATCTCAAAATTATTTAAGTGATCCCATGAGCGTTTTGGAGCTCTCTAAAACTAAGGCTGAGATTTTTAGCATCAAGATTGCAGCAGCTCAATTGTCTGGAAAGCAATGTAAATGTTTCATCCTACCGCAGAAGACAGCAACAATTCAGTCCTCTTTTTAACATGCAAGATAGTCTTGTGGCATGTGCAGACATAAATGGTCTAATGAAGGCTCTCAGAATGAATTACAACACTGATGAGTCGAGACACATTAGGTGATTCATCAAAGTTGAGCTTAAAAGCTGTGCTTTTACATGTAGGTAATGAGCTTACTTCTATTCCAGTTGGGCATAGTGTGCATATGAGTCATAATAAAAGATGAAATTTTTACTAGAAGCCATCAACTATAACGACTCCCAATGGCAGATTTGTGGTGACTTGAAAGTGATTGCACTGCTATTAGATATGCAGTTAGGGTATACTAAATATTGCTGTTTTCTCTGTGAATGGGAAAGCAGAGCTCGTGCATCGCATTACATTAAACATGAATGGCCCACCAGAAAATCTCTTCAACCATGAATAAAGAACATTAAGATTGAACCTCTAGTAGACCATAAAAAGATTCTGCTTCCACCCTTGCTCATCAAGTTGGGTCTTATGAAAAACTTTGTTAAGAGAATGAACAAAGATGGTGACGCATTTAAGGACTTAAGGCAAAAAGTCCCTTACTTATGTAATGTCAGGAGGGCATCTCTGTAAGCCCACAGATTCGAGAGCTTTTTAGAGACCATACTTTTGATGGAATCACACAAGGTGATGAGAAGCATGCATGGGAATGTTTTCAGAGAGTCTATTTACTGTTCTTAGGGAACAAACGAGCAATAAATTACAAGGAGATTGTAGATAATATGTTGTCATCTAATGAAAAACATGTCATTGAAAATGCATTTCTTACATAGTCATCTTGACTTCTTCCCCAAAGATTGTGGTGAAGTAAGTGATGAACATGGGAAGCGATTTCATCACGTTAATGGGCAATCACTTTTTGATCTAACAACAAAAGCATTCGCTAGCGATAGGCATTCAGATCATATTGCTATGCTAAATGCAATCCAAACTTGGAAAGACGCTTGGATGAATGGTGAAACTGCTTTTTACTAGCATACAATAGTTTCAATGCTAACATCATGGAAATAACATGATTTAGTTTCTCAATATTCATCGTCAAACGCACTTTAAGCTGTAAGTGGAATTAATGTGATACAACAAATTTTTATGCATTATGATAAATTTAATGCATGGTACAAAGATCGAAATAAGCGTTGAGTAGTTTATAATTGATTTTCATAGTGCATATAAGCTGGCCACTTGTATTTTGACAAGTAAAACATATTTTATAAGTGGCACTGTTTAATTAGAAGCTTCAGTGTGCTTGCAAAGTGTGGCCAGATACCGAACTTCGTTCGTCAGCAAGTGATGTTAACCTGTAAGTTTTCAAAATGTTCAAATGTGTATGTGAAATCTTATGGGACTTAACTGCTAAGGTCATCAGTTCCTATGCTTACACACTACTTAACCTAAATTATCCTAAGGACAAACACACACACCCATGCCCGAGGGAGGACTCGTACCTCCACCGGGACCAGCGGCACGGTCCATGACTGCAGCGCCTAAGACAGCTTGGCTAATCCCGCGCGGCTGTAAGTTTTATCAGTATTGCCTTTATGCAAGCTGTGCATTCTCTCCTCTCTTTTTTTACTGTTGCGAAACGTTTAAATTACGACAGAAGTGTCACATGTACTTTGTGCCCAGAGTCTTACATATTTTGATAAATAATTTTATTTTAGAGCAAAGACTGAATTTTTAATTTTTTGATCAGACGTCTGTGGTGCAAAGAGGTATTGAAATTTTATCTCTATGTGTCGAAGCTTGTATTCCACTGTCTTCAGCCATCTTTACATATGAACTTACTTTTGGGTATTACGAAAGAATGTAGTGGACGTGATACAGCGCAATAAAGACACTGTTAAACCGTCTTCTTCCCTGAAAACTTGGTGTTTGGTGATAAAAAGTAAAATTTATCTGCTTGATGGACGTTTTGAAAATGAATATAACATTGCGACAAATGACATATACGTTAGGGGTCTTTTTGCCTTCTTCCTCCTAATATGTTTCTTGTTCAATTTTGTTTTTCTTCATATCGTCATTTATGGCTAATATAACATTAACTGCATTCTTCCAGTTGCTGCCAGTGATGCTTGCTTGTTCAGCATATTTTAGAGAACTTGCTTTTTGTGCAGTTACAAGCCTATTGAGGTCAGTCTTGATACGTAGCTTCATTTAGGCCTTAAAATGAAATGTCAACTAATAACCTAGGATGTTATTTTTACCAGCATGTTTTTGCAACCACCTAGATGTGGAAATAGCATATGTGAGCCTCCAGATATATTTTGGACTTCAGTTTTGACAGGTGTGTGTGTGTGTGTGTGTGTGTGTGTGTGTGTGTGTGTGTGTGTGTATGTGTGTGTGTGTGTGTGTGTGTTGAAATAGGATAGTGACACCTGATGTAAATGTGGCATTATTTGTATATTCTTCACATTTGTCCTGTTTGGGGGCGTCCTACAGTAATATGAAAACACAAGCAAAAAACTTCAAACTTTACCGGTTTCAGCAAACTACGCTGTCATCTTTCTGATCATATACGCTATTCTTTGGAGTGTAGTGAATAAGATCCATGGATGGCAACAAAGTTTGCTGAAACCGGTAATCTAAATAAATGCTCCACAAAAGCCATAGGGTTGCTTGAACATTTTTGTTTCTCTTTTCACTCCATTTTTCGTGTTGTTGGCGTATCTTTGTAGACATTTTACATGTTGAGAAAACATTGTGACATTTGACAAGCCTCTCAGAACAATTTAGACGTGTAAATACCTAATTTTAGGGTTCATTGTGCCTTACACTAAGTCTGGTACAGAGAACGAACCATGGACATTCGCGAGCCCTACATAGCCTGTAAGCTCATTCCATAATATTTTGTGAGTGTTGCGAGGAGGAGGTGGTGGGGGCGGGGTTGGGTTTTTGTATGCATCTGTGTGTGTGCGTGTGTGTGTGTGTGTGTGTGTGTGTGTGTGTGTGGGAAGGGGGGAGGGGATGCGTGCGCATGGATGGGTGGGTTTGTGGGTAGGTAGGCGGGTGCGTGACAGTGGATATGTGCGGAAGTTGCCGACGTATTTTAGTTGTGTAACTACCGCAAGCTACAGCCATTACATATTAGTTGATATGTACAGTATTTGACATAAAAATATTGTCCATATTTTGATAGACGATAAAGTTCTTTCTGATATTTTTGAACCCGACCAGTACATACTGCCTCATGTGTTTCATTTTAATGGCCAGTAAATTACTTCATGTGATTGGCTGTTTCGTCGTAAAATCTTGCACTGTGATTGCAGGAGAGTAGCTTGGCTTACCGCCCAATTGTTGACATCATAGATAAGGAGGCA
Source organism: Schistocerca piceifrons (assembly GCF_021461385.2). NCBI lineage: Eukaryota > Metazoa > Arthropoda > Insecta > Orthoptera > Acrididae > Schistocerca > Schistocerca piceifrons. The sequence continues at coordinate 516,431,478 of NC_060143.1, forward strand.
TTGCTCGTCACGTGATAGATGTGGGTGGGCGTGGCTTGTGACGTCCTGAGTTAGCTCCTGGCATGTAGCCAACCAGACAGGCAAAGTGGCCCAGGTTGTGCTACATTCATTAAGGCTCTCATCAATCAAAATTTAATCTACGAGATTGGTGTGAAAATGTAATGCGACAATCATCGCATCCGATTCAACTTGAACATGAGTCTTTGATCAGTGGTAAATTACGTAGAAGGAACCGGCGAAGGACATGCTACAGTGCACCTAGACCTATTGTATTTCTCTCTGTAACTGATTTAGCCGCTGAATACGGACTGGGGAGGTTGAGGGTCAATACAAGTCTATTAACTGAACTGCGTGGTTATTTCCATCACACTACATGTAAGAAAGATAAAAATGTGGCAACCTAAGCTATAGGCCTATCCGAATTGTCTGCGCACGTCTGACAGGGGCTGATAACTTTTTTCATCGGGCGTTCTATGTTTGTCACTGTGCATTTTATGGAGATTTTGCTGTCACCGTCGAGCAGCGTTATTAGCTGACAGCCTTTGAAGCGGCAGGCAGCTCTCTTCTCAGATATGAGAAGTGTCCACCCTTTGCAGAAAAATTCCGACAGAATTTTTGAGCTATGGGCACTTTAAAATCTCATTATTCATCTCCGTCAGTTTCTAGCCTACAATACGCCAGACTGCGAGATAGAATTACGTTAAGATCCGTCGGCTTCCAGCAATTTATCTCCAGCGCTGGTCTTCAAATTCGGTTTTACGTTATGGTTTTCGACTCTCTGTTACAGGAGACGTCTGCTGGAGTGCGTTCGGCGGCGCCGTGTTTCCTCCGTTATTAATTTAAAGTTCCTCGTTTTCCAAGCCGGGTAGTTGGTCGAAACAACGCTGAGCTCTTTCGATGACTGTCACTGTGATCACATTCTTCGACTAACTCAGCGCCTTATCTCTGTTTTTTTCCATGTTGCTTTTCTTTTTTACTCTTCATCGTCAATTTCATTCCATCTCTTAAGTGGGGGGCATTACTGCTCTGGAACCATACAAAGTTATACACATATAAGCCGAATATATTTTTCAAAAAGGCATACGGTACACATGTGATTATTCACATTTACATATGGACGCTGTTGTTATGGTTATTCTTTGTTGAAGTGGTATCGCGAAGGGGTTGTTATCATTTTTTGGTGATGTTGATAGTGCCACAGCCGCTTCTTCAGGTGATGATGCTGATAGTGCTAGAGATTGTATTTCAAGAGATGACGATGATAATATTGGTAGTGGTACTCCAGGTATTGACTGATAATGATGATACTGCAGCTGGTGTTCCGGGTGATGATTTTGATAATGGTGCTGGAGCTGATACTTTTGATGACACTGATGATGATGATGTTAAGCTAGTACTCTAGGTGGTGATGATGATGCTGTAGCTGGTACTCCTGTCGATACCGCTGATTGTGATGTTGCATCTGGTATTCCAGGAGATGTTGATGACGACGATGCTGTTGACAATCTAAGTAATGCTAAGATATTGCTCTTCCAGGTACTGGAGGATGTTGTTGTGCAGACAGAATCACTGGTAGAATAAGAACAGTTCCTCTTCGCAGTAGACGAGTGAAACAGGAGAAAGGACGACGGTATAGGACTATGGGATATGTGAGGTGTGTAATGTAGATTAAACTAGCTGGAAATATGGTTTAACTTACCGAAAAGAGAAGGAGATAAGTAATGCCGAATGTCTGAGGTTTATTCGTTGATTGTTTCTTCTAGCTGAAATATCTTGTGAAGTAATCTTACGCGTGGGACATGACGACAGAATTTATTGCATGTTTCTCTCAATGTCTTGCAGCTGTTTTAGGCTTTTTCTTTTCGCTTTTCTTACTCATCTGGCCAGGATGGCATCAGACATGTGAAAAGCAGGTCGTAGCAAGGTTGCCGTGTTACATATGGTTTCTAGTCGTCATCCGTGCTTATCTCTTGTACGAGTCCAATCTCAACCGGTATGTCAGTACTTTCAACTTGATTACAAGCTTGTTGATATTTAAACTCACTGTTTCGCAGTTATTATTGTACAAAATTAGTTTATGACCACTCTACCGTCGTTGAGATGTTTTCTGTGTGTTTATCATCATATACTCATCCAGTTCGCTTAGTAAGTCTATGTTTGGGTCATTATTTTCTTATGTCTGAAGTCCTGTTATGTTTCCCTTCGGTCCATGTCAGTACAGTTCCTGAATTTTTGGTTTGTTGGAGCTGCTACTGCTGTATTGCCTTTTATTTTTCTTAATTTCCATTTTTTTATTTATTAACTTCAGGTAAAGATCATGTCACCAGAAATAACTATGCCACGAAATGAAAGAAAAAGGACATTTGTTTGTCTTCATAACATTATATAAAAGAGAATATACTACATAAGAAAATTTAATAAAGAGTAGAGAACTACTGTCCCAGATAATTTTACTTTCCTCTGACAGCGGCGTTGCAATAAAAGCCACAAATTTGTAATAATGAAACATAAAAAAGCTCCTCATATTTTAAATTTCCTCCTTACTAAGACAGATCAAATGGTGAATACATTTGGCAACAGTTCAATTAAGGGAAAAAAGAGCTATTCTAAGAGAAAAATAATCCTTAATTTTTGAATATTGTATTTAAATCTACATCTATACTCTTAGAGACACCTTATGGTGAGTGATGGAAGGTACTTTGTGTATTATTGTTACATCCCCATTCCTGTTCCATTCGCGAATAGCATGTGGGAAGTACGACTGCTGCTAAGTGCCCATGGTAACTCGAATCGCTCTAGTTTTATATTCATGGCCTTTTCACGAGATATACGCAGGAGGAAGAAATGTATTATTCGATTCTTCTAGAAACGTACGCTCTTACAATTTTAACAGCAAACCACACCGTAGTGCATAACGCTTCTCTTGTAACATCTGCCACTATAGCTACTGAGCAACTCAGTGACGTTTTTGCCATTGGTAAGCGAACCTGTAAACAAATGTGCTGCTATTCTTTGGTTATTAATTATTTTCTCTGCCAATCCTATATGGTACGGAACCCATAGTGACTAGCAATAATCACGTACTGGTCGAACGAGGGTTTCGTGAGTTGCTTCCTGTCTGTGTGGATCCTGAAATTCCTCCAACGAACTTCAGTCTGACATCTGCCTTACGTGCGATTATTCATACCTGGTCGTTCCACTTAAAATCGCTGCGTACGCGTATCCCTACAAGTTAAATGGATGTGATTGCTTCCAGTGATTTTTCTGCACGCATGTAATCGTACAATAATGGCTTTCTGGCAATTTATGGATAATACGATAAATTCGTTTATGTCGATGGTCAACTGCCAGTCCTTGCACGAAGCCTCGATCCTGCACAGATCCTCCTGCAGTTCGTTACAATTTTCTAGCGCTCCGACTTCGAAAACACTCGTGGAACTTCCGGCGTTATCCACGACGTCAATTTTATATACATACACTTTGTGATCAAAAGTATCCAGCACCCTCCAAAAACAGACGTTTTGCATATTAGGTGCATTGTGCTCCCACCTACTGCCAGGTACTCCATATCAGCGGCCTCAGTAGTCATCGCGAGAGAGCAGAATGGGGCGCTCCGCGGAAGTCACGGACTTCGAATGTCGTCAGGTGACTGGGTGTAACTTGTGTCATACGTCTGTGTGTGTGTGTGTGTGTGTGTGTGTGTGTGTGTGTGTATGTATGTGTGCGTAATCTTATGGGACTTAACTGCTAAGGTCATCAGTCCCTAAGCTTACACACTACTTAACCCAAATTAGCCCAAGGACAAACGCACACACCCATGCCCGAGGGAGGTCTCGAACCTCCGCCGGGACCAGCCGCACAGTCCACGACTGCCATACGTCTGTATGTGATATTTCCACACTCATAAACATCCATAAGTCCACTGTTTCCGATGTGTTAGTGAAGTGGAAACGTGAAGGGACACGTACAGAACAAAAGCGTACAGGCCGACCTCGTCTGTTGACTGACAGAGACCGCCGACAGTTGAAGAGGGCCGTAATGTGTAATAGGCAGACATCTATTCACACCATCACACAGGAATTCCAAACTACATCAGGATCCACGTCAAGTATTATGATAGTCAGGCGGGAGGTGAGAAAACTTGGATTCCATGGTCGAGCGGCTTCTCATAAGCCACTCATCACGCCGGCAAATGCTAAACGACGCCTCGCTTGGTGTAAGGAGCGTAAACATTGGACGACTGGCCAGTGGAAAAACGTTGTGTGGAGTGACGAATCTCGGTACACAATGTGGAGCTCCGATGGCAGAATGTGGGTATGGTGAATACCCGGTGAACGTCATCTGGCAGCGTGTGTAGTGCCAAACGTAATACTCGGAGGCGGTGGTGTTATGGTGTGGTCGTGTCTTTCATGGAGAGGGCTTTGCATTCCTTGTTGTTTTGCGTGGCGTTCGGTTGGGAGCAGTTCGATCACCCGCCGCACAGCCCAAGGTTCAAATGGTTCAAATGGCTCTGAGCACTACGCGACTTAACTTCTGAGGTCATCAGTCGCCTAGAGCTTAGAATTAATTAAACCTAACTTACCTAAGGACATCACACACATCCATGCCCGAGGCAGGATTCGAACATGCGACCGTAGCGGTCGCTCGGTTACAGACTGTAGCGTCTAGAACCGCACGGCCACTCCGGCCGGCGCCCAGCCCCAGTCTCGCTCCTTCTGACTACCTCTTGTTCTTCTGCTTGAAGCTTGATTTTGGAGGAAGATATTTCGACAGCAATGATGACGCAAAAAACGGTGTGAAGCGGTGACTGTCTTCACTGGCGGTATCTTTCTATGAAGCGAGCGTAGAATACTTGGTTTCCCGCTATGACAAATGTCTGAACAATTGTGGCAACTACACAGAAAAATAGTTTTATAAATGCTCCTTCTTATACAAATATTTGTTTTCAAGTCAAAATGTACTATTGCGTTTTTTTCTTCAAAACGGTACTTACTTTCCGGACTTGCCTCGTACTTTAGATAGCCAGTACAATTGCGGCACGGACAGCGAACAGGTCTGTACTTAAGAGGGAAAAAGCCTTCGACAATGTAAAATGGTGCAAGATGTTCGAAATTCTGAGAAAAATAGATGTAAGCTATAGGGAGAGACGAGTAATATACAGCATGAACAAAAGCCAAGAGGAAATAATAAAAGTGCACGACCAAGAACGAAGTGCTCCGATTAAAAAGGGTGTAAGACAGGGATGTAGTCTTTCCCCCCAACTGTTAAATCTGCACATCGAAGGAGCAATGATGGAAATAAAAGAAACGTTCAGGAATGGAATGAAAATTCAAGGCGAAAGGATGTCAGTGATACGATTCGCTGATGGCATTGACATCCTGAATAAGAGTGAAAAAGAATTACATGAACTACTGAACGGAATGAACCACCTAATGAATACAGAATAAGGATTGAGAGTAAATCGAAGAAAGACGAATGTAATGAGAAGTAGCAGAAATAAGAACATCGAGAAACTTAACATCAAGATTGATGGTGACCAAGTAGATGAAGTTAATTCAGCTGCCAAGGTAGTAAAGTAACCAATGACGGACGGAGTAAGGAAGACAACAAAATCAGTCAATCACTGGCAAAAAGGGCATTCCTGGGCAGTAGAGGTCTACTAGTATCAAACATAGGCCTTCATTTGAGGAAGAAATTTCCGAGAATGCACGTCTGGAGTACAGCATTGTATGGTAGTGAAACATGGAACAGAAGAAATTGCATCATTTGAGATGTGGAGCTACAGAAGAATTTAGAAAATTAGGTAGACTGATAATGTAAGGAATGAGGAGGTTCTGCACAGAATCGGAGAGGAAAGGAGTATGTGGAAAACACTGTTAAGGAGAAGGGACAGGATGATAGGACATCTGTTAAGACATGAGGGCATGACATCCATATTACGAGAGGGAACTGTAGACGGCAAAAACTGTAGAGGAAGTCAGAGATTGGAATACATCCAGCAAGTAATTGAGGACATAAGTTGCAAGTGCCTCTGAGATGAAGAGGTTGTACAGGAGTGGAGTTCGTGGAGGGCCGCATCAAACCAGTCCGAACACTGATGACCCAAACGAAAGGGGGGGGGGGGGGGGGAATGTAATGGATTTTAGTCCAAAAAAATCGATTTTTCAAAAATATTATCTATTAATCTAAGTTGTGTGTGAATTTTATCGTGACAGCAGCTTTAAAATGCCTTTAAATTGTTAAACTGATTAACTCTACACTGGCGGCCACTCCCATCTTTTCCGACGTTAGAGAAACTGCTTGCTTCAGCGGAATTTTTGTTTGTGTGAAGGTTCTTTTCTTTCGATATCTTTGGATGACATCTATACCTCTGGTTGACATCTATATGTTTGCCTGAAAACTTTCTTGCATGTAGTTTATTTACGTTTTGACAGTACTAACACATATTAGTAGGTGTAAGGTTGAATTCGTAAACCTTTACGTGTAAGTCATGATTTATGCATAATGTGTGGTGGAGAAAATGTGTTTAGGAAACGAAGGTTTCACGGAAATCGGTTTACAATCAAAAAAGGGGAAGCAGCTCGAAATGTAGAACAGAAGCTCTCAGCTTCAGCTTAAAAACTTGGGACACGAGAGTAGTACAGGTGCGTGAATAATGTTGAAATGGTTTCCTCTGCATTCAGACTTATTGATTTAGAGCTTCTCTGCCAGGCGATAAAGTTTTCATGTTCATATGTTAGCTGTAAAAATACGGAATACATTATTGTTGTTGAAGAAAGAAAAGTGGAAATAGCTTGTGATTTTAAATTAATTTGTAATTCGTGTGGCTATGAATTTTCATTTTCCTCCTCCAAAAACACTGACATTAGTAAAAAAATGGCTCTGAGCACTATGGGACTCAACTGCTGTGGTCATCAGTCCCCTAGAACTCAGAACTACTTAAACCTAACTAACCGAAGGACATCACACACATCCATGCCCGAGGCAGGATTCGAACCTGCGACCGTAGCAGCAGCGCGGCTCCGGACTGGAGCGCCTAGAACGGCACGGCCACCGCGGCCGGCACTGACATTAGTACCTATGAAAGCAATTTTAGGTTAGCATATGCTCTGAGATGCCTTTGACAGGGCAGGGAAGGATGTAATTTATTGTGTGGTTTTCTAAACATGGCACCACATGGCGCAAGGTTTGAAAAAAGAAATAAATGTCTGATTTTGTATGCGATACTGCCGAAGTATCTATGAAGAAAGCAGTGGAGGAATTGGAGGAAATAAACAAAAAAGTATTAGATCCTGGGGTAGATATTCATGACAGTGAATCTCCTACAAATGTTACTGACCTGTGTGTGTGTCTGTAGATGACATCAGGATGAAAAAGGGTCAGACATCTCTGTATGGGGTTGCTTCTGTATTGGTATTGACTCAGGTAAAGTTTTAGATGTAGAAATTATTTCTAAATACTGCCACAAGTGTGCAATAAGGAAAATGTCCAGCAATAAAGACAGTGAGAAACTGTGGCAAGAAAAGCATGCACTAGCATGCTCTAAAAATTATAGTGGCTTAAGTGGGATGGAGTCCGTATTCACATAAACACTCATTACCAGAACCTGTTATGAATGCAATTAAGCCCACAATCAGGTTTCTTACAAACCCTGATTTATTGAGGAATTGTGTTCACTTAAAGACACAAAATGCAAATGAAAGCTTTAATAATTTAATTTGGATTAGATGCTCAAAAAGGACATTCTGTGGACTTGAACTACTCAAAATAGATGACTATGATGCACTTTTATGTTACAATAACGGAAATAATGGCAGAACTGAAGTACTGAAGAAGAGTTGGTATAGATCCTAATGTGTTTACAACAACTATCTGCCAGTCTCTTAAATGTGATTTGCAGAGTATCCATGTAGATGTAGATGTAGATGAAAGCATTTTAAGCCATCGACGAGAGCAGGCTCAAAAAAGCTAACAGATCAGTGTCTTACCTACAAATACAGGCCAGGTAGATTCCAAGAGGAGAAAAGAGAAACCTAGAGGATGAGTATCAGTATGGAGGATTTCAAAATTGATTTAAGCTTATTACATGTAGAAGTACGAGAAGAAAGTCTTTGAACTTCATTTTCTCTGTTTTACTTTCCTACGTTATTAGAAGCATTTTGTCAAAAAGTATATGCGCTAATGCTACTAACTTTTCATGAACTGTTCGCAACGTGTTGCTGCTTCCCTGGAACTAAAAAATACGGTATCCTCTAATTACATACTGATTTTTAGATGATTGTATATAGAAAAGAAGTTGATTTTGGATGGGAGGATTAAAATCTCTGTTATTGATACAATTTGTAGCATAAAATAGTAACTGTAGTTCAGTGGTCTTATAACCTTTTTAGGACACTACAAAAAATTTTCAGACTATTTGCACGATTACAATTTGAGTTCTGGCTTTTTATACAAAAGACAATAAAAAAATTAAAAATTAAAGTTTCCGGCAAAATATTAATCCCGCATGTTTCATTATATTTTTCCGTTTAAATACAGCTCTCTTTCTTTACACATGCAAAATTTTAGATTTGTACATTTATAAATATGGCTGTAATGATTTTTAAATAAATGCTTACATTTTCCGTTACATCCCCCCTTAAGGGAGACCAGATGGCCTACTCAACAACGGGGGAACGACTTTACAAGGTGCGACTGTAGAAGGCCAGTCAAACCTCCGCTGTCGTCCGTCACTCAGAGCAGTACCTGCGTCCACTGGGGACCATATCACTGTGTCACCTGTTATCATGAAGATGAGCCGCATTACGCTTTGTAGTTCTCATCTGCGTATATGTCCGACCCCGGTAGCTGAGTGGTCAGCGTGACAGACTGTCAATCCTCAGGACCCGGGTTCGATTCCCGGCTGGGTCGGAGATTTTCTCCGCCCAGGGACTGGGTGTTGTGTTGTCCTAATCATCATCATTTCATCCCATCGACGCGCAGGTCGCCGAAGTGGTGTCAAATCGAAAGACCTGCACCAGGCGAACGGTCTGCCCGACGGGAGGCCCTAGCCACACATTTGCATCTGCCTATATAAAGAAGAGTATCTGTACGCTTGTTTCTTTTGAAGAACAACAATTTCATTCCTAGCTTGATAAAATTTCGTGCACTTGATCTAAAAGAACACGGTCTGCATAAAATATCAAACTCCCCTCTCTTCCTTTCCCTCCCCTTTACGAACATTATCGACTTAAATTGTTTTTTGCATTCTTCTTGCATCCACTACGGCCAACTGTGGACCATGTGGAATATGTACTTAGAGGATTTATTCTTTTGTATGAGATTCTTCTTCTTGCCTCCCTCGTACTTTCTCATACCATCGCACTGCTGTTATTTTTTCTGCTTGATGCCGATTCTTCCTCGTTTCTTTACTTTTTCTCGAAAACTATTGAAGTTTATTTCGGTTCCGACTAATGCTCCGTTTTTAATGTCTTCTTGTTGACCTCACCTAAAAATGTCCGCCTGCTTAGCTCGATAGTAACGTGGTTGCCTCCCATACACTGGCCCCGCGTTTGATTCGCGGCCGGGTTGAAGATTTTCTCCGCTCGGGGACTGGGTGTTGGGTTGTCCTCATCATCGACCGCAAGTCGCCCAATGTGGCGCCGACTGAAATAAGACATGCACTTCGGGTCCAAACTCGAATGGGCCCTCCCGGCCAACAATGCCGTAAGATCATTTTATTTACCTAAGACTTTTGGATTTTTAATTTGTAGCTACCATTTTCGTCAACGGTGTGCCCCAGAAATTTTTTAAGAATTCTCCTGTCTCTTTTCTCCATTTTTTCCCGTTTCTCCTACTTTATGTGTGCAAGTTCATTTTGTTGCCTAGAGAGCTTGCGGATTTATAGGCGAGGTCATGATATCTGGCTCGTCCTCTACCCGCAACGCCCTAATTTCACTTGAGTTTCTCAAAATGTGTACTAACCGTGTGTTTCTGTACGGGTATTACGGTTTAAAATTAGGATTGAACTACTTTTTTACTTTAATGTGTGACTCCGAAAGATAGAGTTATGAAGAAATAAACAATACAAAATGTTGTGGAATCGGGAAAAAGAGAAAAGAGGGATTGAAGCTCAACGAATACGGTACACAAAAACCAATACCGAAAATAATGGGAACAAAATCCAGAGTTCCGTGGATGGATTGCACCCCTTAAACACTACATATGTGCATTGGGCATTGTGTGTGGTACATACCTGTTTTCACTACAGAACCGTCGGTGGTAAAAACCCAAGTAGAAAGTGCTCGAGTATTCCCCTTCGAATCACGGTCTCCCGATGTTTATAAATACAAAGGTATTTACCCTACCGTACTAAGGAATGCCAGAGTAGTCCGGGCCTTTCTCTCCGCCCCTTCTCTGGGAGCTGTCTGATCTCAAGCTGAACGTGCAGCACAAAGCCTACCTTTTTAGGTAATCTCTGCTTCAATGTGCTTAATAACTTTGTCATTCCTTCCTGGCACCATTTCTTCATCTCGAACGCGTGTCCTTTCACGCATGCAGCGTAATAAACATGATAACTCACACTGAACGAGTGACAGCGTTGAGTGAGCACCTAGAATAACGGAAGAAAGCGTAAACACAGCAGGGCATGACCTATCCGCGTTTGGCTGCCTCCCGGCTCCTACGCCGTAGCGTTTCCCAAGTCACGAATTTGTCCGCCGGTGGCGGCTGAACCATCTACGGGCTACTGTGGTACTTTATTGGGGTTCGCATGGCTGTGATATAATTATTGTGAAAGATCTAGCCATATTTTAGTGGAGATACGAGTTTTACTTAATTTTTGTAGCAATTTTACACTGTGTCTTGCGGAAAAAATTACGTGGCATTTGCCGAGACCGCCCCCTCCCCCACGGGACAATGTTAGAGGTTCGGCCTGACCCCTTCACCCCCCCCTCCTAAGCTCCTCACGTAATTAATCAACGCACCTTAATACGCGAAAAGTCCGGCTACTATCACTTGACCAGTAACTGTCGCGAGAGTTTACCTCACCTTCTTTTCAGCATCCACAACTCAAGCTGTTGGTATGATACTATAAAAAAGTAGAAATACGGAATGTAATCTGATGTAACACGAGTGTTTACACTCGCAGGCACTGAGAAGATGGAAGCAGCTGCGCTCACAAACACTGACTGACGGGACTGTTGTTTTCGCTCTACATCTCGTGGTTCAGGACTTTTTCCACGTCTCTCACGTAAAATGTGTCAGAGCTTTTTCTTTGCGAGGGTTACATGTGTGCGGAGGACCTATCTACCTATCTGAGATGGAGTTATAGCCAACGGAATTTGCGAGTGGGAAATACAATACGTTCTCCGTCAACTTGACGTGAAGTATTGTGAGCTCTATGGTATTGTAGTCTCGGGAAGGATGGAGGAAGAACATTTAGCTAATCTACAGGCCCTGAACCGATGGAGGTCGACCCTTCGGCCCCTCCCACAGCTATAAGGGCTCCGACACCTCATGTTGGCGTGCACTCTGGGGGAGGTTTACAGGCGTTTCCTCTCTCCCCGCCGTCCGAATGGAGGGGTGCGGGTGGAACCACCTCGCCTGAAGTTCGGCTCCCCACCTCCTCGCATACGTCAGCATGGGGTCCTCCCCCAGGCGGTCGCAAGCCGTATCCCACGGCCGTTTGCCGATTTGCTGGGGAGGATTGTGGTGTCACCGCAAGGCATCACACTGGCTGGGTTGTAGGCTTCAAATCGGCCGCGGTCCGTCAGTACACATCGGACCCGCGAGTCGCCACTGTTGACGCTAGCAGACCGAGCGCCGCCAACTCGGCTGGTCTTACGAGACAAGCTAGCACACTGGCCAGTTCTACAGCCGACTTTCATAGGAATGGTTCACTTGTTATAGCTTCAGAGATCTCATTTTCAGAGACGCTAGTTAGCATAGCCTTCAGCTAGGTCAGTAGCCATAACCTAGCCAGGCGCGACATACATTATGCATTGACAATTGATCTATATGTGTGAGGCAATCAGAATTGCATAGAAGTATTCGCAGTTCAGTCTATAACTGCACTTGTAAATATTATTGTACAAAGTCAAGATCGACGTTCACCGCTGATGCTGATTTAAAGCTAAGTATTTTGTTGTATTCCTGTCTATTGACTTTCTGATCACCTAAGATGCTCCAGATACATCCCGTCAAGTATAGTTGATAGATCCTCTCGTCAGCCTACGTGATCAACGCGTGCAATTAATGGCCACACCTCGTGATCATACTAAGAGTCAAATTGAGTGACTCAGCCTGGTCACCCTTTTTCCATGATGACCATATTTCCGCCTCATACATAACAAGTTTTACAGCTGTCATTTCACTGATCCAGAGGCTGGGTCTTGGGCTTTCGCTACAAACGTACCACTGCTGGTGTTGAGTCTTAGCCTACTTCATATGGAGCCTGCGACGACTGGCAGGTAGCTAGCTTGACGACGCGGAGCTGGTATTGTTCTGGGGTCTGTTCTTTGTGGGACGCGGTTGTGATCTTGGAAACCCCGTTGGCCACTCTCGGTATTTTGGGCGCTATCGTCCCCAGATCCGTTGCAAGAACTATCATCCAGTGTTGACTGTGGACTGTGTCGCTATCCATTATTTGAGAAATTTTGTCAGTTTGTAATGCAACGGAAAAAGTCTGCTACTACTGGGACCTATAACCTCCTCTAAATGCGGTTAAAAATATACGCCTTTTTTTGCTACACACAAAAACCACAAAAACAAGACAAAACTATTCAATTAACTGAATACGATTTCAATGGGCTTCATAAATTTCTTAACGCAGTTTTGTCAAAAACTGACATATTGAGCCCGTGGCTGAGCACAAAATACAGGGTGACTCCTACTGGTTGCTGGACTCTTCTGTGTAAGAGTCAACCTACATTTCTTAACGAAATAAGTTCCAGACAGATAATCCATAGAACAGGTTTGTTCGCTGCAGACAAATGTGTGGAGCATGTTATGTCAATTTCGCAGAGGGTACAAGGTACTCTTGTATTTAAGTCGCATTTTATTTCTTTGTATTCCAATTTCACAATGTTGTACCGCGTCTGCAGATATCATGCAGCATTCAATCAGTAAAGCGGTACAGAAGAGGGCTTATAGTCGGGAGTAAGGTTTCAGTGGACGATGGTGTGAGGCGCTGTGGCTAAACATGAGAACGCCCGTTATGTCAGCAGCGAGGTACTTACGGCAAGCACAGATACCCTAGCTCGAAGCCAGTAACTTTGCTTAATAAATATATGCTGATAAAAGACGTTTTTTCCAATATAGATATTAAGAGAAGCCTACAGATCATGAGTACTTTCTTACAACAATAAAACAACGCCAATATTCGAGCATCTTAATAAATAAAAAAATAATGTTTAAGCAAAGGAAAACCTACGAACGGCTACGAAATATCACCAGTGTAAGTAAGGAGTACAGGATGCAGGCTACTCGCCATAGTCGGCAATCGCCTTCCGATCTAGTCCTGTCGTAAGACCTTACTCTCAGGCAATTGTTTTCAGTTAATCATTATCATCTGTGTCGACGACATCAGTTTATGGGGTTTAGTAAGTAAATTTATCATAGTGGCATCCTTTTTGAATGTTATTTCCAATAATAGAGCTTCCCAATTTATCACTTACAATCACGGGACGTAGACTTGCACATTACAGAGAATCCCACTGCAGTGGTAATGCTTCTGCGAGGGACATAATCTTAGAGAGCTTCTCGGGAAAGCAGGTAGAAAGCGTACTACTGGACGACTCTCTAACATAGTCAAAGAACGTACAGTCTTAAACTCGGATGGAAAAGCACGTCCAGTGATAACGTACGCCTATTATACCATCCGCTATGAACGTACTGGCTACACATAAGACACTTCTGGAGGTTGAGTGCACGTGTGGTGGTGGTGGGGGAGGATGTTACAAGATTAGACTTCAAGAAGATACTCAGAATAATGAGAGTATTAAAAATGAGCTACGTGTTGTTTGGAGATCTACGGGTAAAAGACCTGACAGTGACTTCTGTAGAAACTCCTGATTAATAAGTGTCTCATAAGCCCGACGGCTAGCCGCGCGGTCTAACGCGCTGCTTCCCGAGAACGAAAGCACGTCGGTCCCCGGCACGAATCCGCCTGGCGGATTAGTATCGAGTTCCTGTGTGCCAGCCAGCCTGTGGATGGTTTTTAAGAATACAGGATACAGGGTGTTTCAAAAATGACCGGTATATTTGAAACGGCAATAAAAACTAAACGAGCAGCGATAGAAATACACCGTTTGTTGCAATATGCTTGGGACAACAGTACATTTTCAGGCAGACAAACTTTCGAAATTACAGTAGTTACAATTTTCAACAACAGATGGCGCTGCGGTCTGGGAAACTCTATAGTACGATATTTTCCACATATCCACCATGCGAAGCAATAATATGGCGTAGTCTCCGAATGAAATTACCCGAAACCTTTGACAACGTGTCTGGCGGAATGGCTTCACATGCAGATGCGATGTACTGCTTCAGCTGTTCAATTGTTTCTGGATTCTGGCGGTACACCTGGTCTTTCAAGTGTCCCCACAGAAAGAAGTCACAGGGGTTCATGTCTGGCGAATAGGGAGGCCAATCCACGCCGCCTCCTGTATGTTTCGGATAGCCCAAAGCAATCACACGATCATCGAAATATTCATTCAGGAAATTAAAGACGTCGGCCGTGCGATGTGGCCGGGCACCATCTTGCATAAACCACGAGGTGTTCGCAGTGTCGTCTAAGGCAGTTTGTACCGCCACAAATTCACGAAGAATGTCCAGATAGCGTGATGCAGTAATCGTTTCGGATCTGAAAAATGGGCCAATGATTCCTTTGGAAGAAATGGCGGCCCAGACCAGTACTTTTTGAGGATGCAGGGACGATGGGACTGCAACGTGGGGCTTTTCGGTTCCCCATATGCGCCAGTTCTGTTTATTGACGAACCCGTCCAGGTAAAAATAAGCTTCGTCAGTAAACCAAATGCTGCCCACATGCATATCGCCGTCATCAGTCCTGTGCACTATATCGTTAGCGAATGTCTCTCGTGCAGCAATGGTAGCGGCTCTGAGGGGTTGCCGCATTTGAATTTTGTATGGATAGAGGTGTAAACTCTGGCGCATGAGACGATACGTGGACGTTGGCGTCATTTGGACCGCAGCTGCAACACGGCGAACGGAAACCCGAGGCCACTGTTGGATCACCTGCTGCACTAGCTGCGCGTTGCCCTCTGTGGTTGCCGTACGCGGTCGCCCTACCTTTCCAGCACGTTCATCCGTCACGTTCCCAGTCCGTTGAAATTTTTCAAACAGATCCTTTATTGTATCGCTTTTCGGTCCTTTGGTTACATTAAACCTCCGTTGAAAACTTCGTCTTGTTGCAACAACACTGTGTTCTAGGCGGTGGAATTCCAACACCAGAAAAATCCTCTGTTCTAAGGAATAAACCATGTTGTCTACAGCACACTTGCACGTTGTGAACAGCACACGCTTACAGCAGAAAGACGACGTACAGAATGGCGCACCCACAGACTGCGTTGTCTTCTATATCTTTCACATCACTTGCAGCGCCATCTGTTGTTGAAAATTGTAACTACTGTAATTTCGAAAGTTTGTCCGCCTGAAAATGTACTGTTGTCCCAAGCATATTGCAACAAACGGTGTATTTCTATCGCTGCTCGTTTAGTTTTTATTGCCGTTTCAAATATACCGGTCATTTTTGAAACACCCTGTACTTACAAATGGTGGAAAAATTGAAATTTTCTTTATGACTTTTCCAAATTCTATAGTCCTTCCTGATTACATTGATATATACATTATGGGGTTTCAAATGAAAAATGACCTATATATACAAAATTTTAAATTTACGGTCATATATGCCGCCACGCCCCCTTTATTTCTGTTACAGTAACCATTATTATTTCGAAAAGAACTGTCAACTTTCTGTTTCCAGTGATATACGTAAGATACATTGTATATTTTGGTACCGGTGCAGGTTTCTAGTGTCTGTAAATGATTATCTTTGCTAGTATTTACTTTTATTTCACTGAAGCAATTTGTTCACGTGCTACTGAATGTTTGTTGACCAAGTGCTACATATATTTGTGGAAGTACATATCCTGTAGTGTGCAATAAATACGAACTATTCCATGGATCAAGAAATTCAATAATGGATATTCTGTGGTAACCAGTTCACAAACAAAGCAAGTCACAGTGTTGAAAGTAACCTATGTATCAGTTGTTCAGGGAAGGAACTCCCACATGGCACGCCTCCTGGTGATTCAAATTTTTGTGTTAACAATGACGCTGTTTGTAGTGGAGTTGTTGTTGGTGGTGTGGGCACCTTATCTTCTTTGATAAAGAAAGTGGCGAAATGTAAACAATGTGATGGTGTAGGCTGTCTGGAAATAACTGAACAACAAAGTAGCAAGAAGGGTTTAGCGTCAAAATTAGTTGTTCTGTGTAGATCCTGCAATAAATCTACCTCGAAAATGACGTCGAACATTGTGCATAATTCATATGATGTGAATTTGAAGTTAGTGTATGCAATGAGTGCAATAGGAAAAGGAAAATAGGCTGCTCAAACGTTTTATGGTTAGATGGACCTTCCTCCTCCTCCCAGTAGGTATAGCAAGTACATAAAAATACATTTAGTTGCCTTGATGGTTGTGTCTAACGCTTCTATGAAACGTGCAGTAGATAAACTGTAAATATTAGTGGAACCAGGACATTGCTGTTGCACTTGATGGGACATGGCAACGCCGAGGACATTGTTCCTTGAATGGTGTTGTAAGTGCTACTTCTCTGGAGTATGGAAAAGTTGTTAATGTTGTGTGCTTATCTAAGTATTGACGCACCTGCCGTGGTAACACCTACGGACATATCGAACATCAGTGTTCTAAGAATTATGATGATTACAGTGCAGGTATGGAGTATGGTGGAGCTGTACAAATATTTCAGAGGTCGGTGCCTGTTTACAACGTTAGATATACGAAATACCTAGGCGATGGGGACTCTAAAGCTTTCAACAAAATTAATGAGTTGAGTGTTTATGGTGATACCTTGGTAACAAAATAGGAGTGTTGTCGACATCTGCAAAAGAGGGTGGGTGCTAGATTGAGGAAGCTACGAAGAGAAATGAAAGGAAAGATGCTATCTGATGGGAAGTCTCTGTCTGGCCGAGGCAGACTGACAGAAACTGAAATAGACCTTCTTCAGCGTTACTATGAACTGACCATTAGAAGAAATGCAGCTCTGAATGATGTTGCAGCAATGAGAAAATCTGTATGGGCCACCTACTTTCATAACTTGTCACGGATGACCACCCTTTTCACGGGCTTTTCCCTAAAGGAGCAGATTCTTGGCGTGGTTACCAAAAAGCAAAAGGAAGTGTTCCAATATACCAACATACGCATTCTGTTCCTGAGCCTGTTATGAATGAAATAAAACCAACTTTTAGAGACCTGAGTAAATGTCTTCATGTGGGCACTCAGAATACAAATGAAAGTTTCAACCATTCCATATGGGAAAGATTACCAAAGAATGTTTTTGTAGGATTAAATACATTAAAAGTTGGTGTACTAGATGCAGTGATATGTTTCAGTGATGGAGTAATAGGAAGGTTGGAAGTCCTGAGAAATTTAGGCATAAAATGTGGCTCTAACATGGAAGAGCAACTGCTTGCGTGTGACAGACAACAGGTGTATGAAGCTGAAAGATTCGCTCTTCAAGTTACCAAAGAAGCAAGAAGTGCTAAAAGGAACGCCAAGAGGAAGCATGAAGATGAAGAAACGCTGCAGGATGAATACTATGCTTTAGCAATGTTCTGAAGTACAGTTAAATTGGACTCATATCTTCATTCGCAATTTCCTGCAAGTCGTATTTTTCGGAATTCAAGTACAAATATTTCCTAAAGTTTATAAAGCAATGCTCTAATTTTTTTCTGTAACTAGCAATAGTCCATACTTAGGTAGTAGAGTTAAGTTTTATTGCAGAATCAACTAAATTATAGAAGACATAACATTTTATTGGAAAAAATTATAAAAATTAAGTTGTAAGATGTGATATTTTTTATCCTTGTAATATACATAACAGGTGAAATTAAATAGGTCTCGTACCTCAGCCATCATGTCATGCACATCTGGTAAAAATTTGCTCTCCTTCAAGTGTATAACATTGGATTAAACGTTACCTCAATTTGAGGAAGCATTTTGGAAAAAATGGCATCAGTTTCTTTGTAATTTTTTAATGACCATAATCAGGTTCAAAAATATTCAAAATACTTCTAATTTGTTTAGAAAGTATGCTGCATTACATGATATCAACAAAAAGTCTGTAAAACATATACATTATAAACAGAGCCTGAAAGAAATAGGTGTTGATTTTTACATAATATTGACCTGAAAAAGTATCCTGTATCCTTAAGGCGGTTTTCCATCTGCCTCGGTGAAAGCGGGCTGGTTCAACTTATTCCTCCTCAGTTACACTGTGTCGGCATTGCTGTGCAAACACTGTCTCCATGTATGCGTACACCATAATTTCTCCACCACGCAAACATCTGGGGTACGCTCGTTTGGTATGAGACGTTCCTGGAGGGGGGGGGGGGGGGGATGTCCACTGGGGGCCGAGCTGCACAACAACCCTGTGTTTGGTGTGGGGCGGCGGCGAGGTGAGTGAACTGCTGTGGCCTGTTGTAGGGTTGTGAACAACTGAGGGCTATGGTGGGACAAAGCCTCTCTGTCGTTTCTAGGTCCCCAATTCAATACACAATACACAAATGTCTGATAGATATTTAGAGCACTTTGATAAACATGTAAATAAAAAAGAAACCTCTCAAATCTCTATATTGAAGGTCATATACCACATAGTCTATTAAAATTCATAGATGGTTGCAATAAAATAAACTCACTGCAAGCAGGATGAAGAGTTACGAGTATATCTTTGGAGAGTCGCCTTAGGGCAAACATATGATTTATTATTTCTAATTGTCATTGACGAATACCACTTTTTTCAAACAAAACTAATGGCATTGTTAAGTTTGTTCCTAAGCATCGAAAATATTAGAGAAGTTTTTAAACAGCTACTGGAAATGACAGCTGACTATACTCCCTTTTATGAGACATCTGTTTATAATAAAGACGTGAAAGAAATAATTCAGAAAAACAGCTCGTTTTTTGTAATATTTTCTAGAACGACTATTTAAAATAAGGGAGATCCGCCTAGTAAACAACAGTAGACGGAAGTTCTCCATATTTTCAAACTAAAATCAGATTTCTGTGCAATAGCGTGCTTTTTCCCTGCTGAATGATTGTTTTGCTGTACCAAATGATTTAAAAGCTGTCGATGATGAAACAAGTAAATGCCTTGACGATAAGTTTGAGGTGAAACGGCTGAAGAATGTTCGTAGTATTTACTCCCACTTCTCTGTTCGTCTGCTGTGTAATGTAATCTGCGTGAAATGTGTTAGACAGGTGTATGACGATTTACACGTTTACTCCAAGATTTCGACCTGGAATTCGCACCGTGAG
The DNA here is from genome assembly GCF_021461385.2 of Schistocerca piceifrons. Taxonomy (NCBI): domain Eukaryota; kingdom Metazoa; phylum Arthropoda; class Insecta; order Orthoptera; family Acrididae; genus Schistocerca; species Schistocerca piceifrons. The sequence continues at coordinate 516,451,034 of NC_060143.1, forward strand.
CCGACAGCGCCGCCAAGCCTGTCCCTGGGTGTAGCACCGGTCGTGTGAAGACACAAGGGGCAGTCGCGTGTACCACAAGTCTGTGTGACGTCATCAAGGTAGTGTTCGTGGCCAACGATAAATACTTATCAAAGCCCTTTGGTCAGTTCTTTGGCCCAGTAGTAGGGAACACTTTAGCAAAGATCTTCGACAGAAGAAGTTCGCCATTGCATACATGCCACTTCCCTTCCTTTAGTGCATTTAAGCTACAAAATGTAGAAGTATATTTGGTGGGTGGATACCACCACAGTGATCGTTCCTAAGTGTGATGAATACGGAAATTTTTCATAACATGAAACACTCTGACTACAAAAACCATAATCAACCGTTGGACTCTTACAGAGAAATAACTGCAGTAATCAGTTGCACCGGGATCGATGCACTTGGATGATATTGTGCTTACGTATAAAAAGAAGGCATGTGGAAGCAGATGAAGATGTGAAGAGCCAAGAGTGTTCAAAGTGTATGTGAATAAAATAAATGTATTTATTTGTAATCTGGATAATCCAACTTAACCTTCATAAATTCCTCCTTAGGTGATTTGTGTATGGTTTCGCATGTTTCTGTAATAATACGTAAAAAGTTACAGTGTGGGATTCGAGTACTATTTAACAAGCAGGAATAACTTTTGCCTGTAGCTAAAAATCTTGACCTAACTATGACAGGGTCATTACCAGAAATAGTATTCCTCATATAAATAATGAAGTACTGCGCCAGTTACGTATTTTTTCACGATTTGTACGAAGCTTTGCGAGAAATTGTTCTCGTAACCGAGTACAAATATTTACGTAAATGTTTTAAATGAGTTTTACGAAAATCGCACAAAAGGAATCTGTGTGATTGCAGTAAACCATGAAAATACAGCTGCAGGGAAGTGAGGCAGAACTACACACGTATGAAGACCATATAAAATACCTATGTAAGAGTTTTCCCTTGATAATGAGAATAAACTCTCAAAACGCGTCGTATTCAGCATGAAGAAATACGTAACTAGTGCCGTGTTTCATCATTTAAATTGTGAATGGCACATCTGGAAACTTTCTAAAAACGTTGATTATGAAGAATGAAAGTAAGGAACGGTATTTCCTAAATGAGTATCATGTATGCTGATATGAAGAGACCCTTTCATAAATTATTTTTTGTTGTTCTTTATGATCTCGCACTGTAGCTCACGAAGCATATTCTGGTGAACAATTCGAGCTCTTTTTTCCGCTATCCATGGCTCCTCCCACAATCGTTTCCATCCCTTTCACATTGCAAGCAATGCACTCACCACCAACAACGCAGCTTTAACTGTTCGGCTTCCATTCCTGAACAACAACGACGAAAACTTTACAATCGTGTAACAGCTCAATGAAACAGTTATGTCAAAGAAGTTTTTGACGAAATCTCTGACAAGATAATGTTGCTGTTGTGGTCTTCAGTCGTGAGACTGATCTGATGCAGCTCTCCATGCTACTCTATCCTGTGCAAATGGTTCAAATGGCTCTGAGCACTATGCGACTTAACTTCTGAGGTCATCAGTCGCCTAGAACTTCGAACTAATTAAACCTAAATAACCTAAAGACATCACACACATCCATGCCCGAGGCAGGATTCGAACCTGCGACCGTAGCGGTCGCTCGGCTCCAGACTGTAGCGCCTAGAACCGCACGGCCGCTTCGGCCGGCTATCCTGTGCAACCTTACTCATCTCCCAGTACCTACTGCAGCCTACATCCTTCTGAATCTGCTTATTGTATTCATCTCTTGGTCTCCCTCTACGATTTTTACCCTCCACCCTGCCCTCCAATACTAAATTGGTGATCCCTCGATGCATCAGAACATGTCCTACCAACCGATCCCTTCTTTCCGTCAAGTTGTGCCACAAGCTCCTCTTTTCCCCAATTCTATTCAATACCTCCTCATTAGTTATGTGATCTACCCATCTAATCTTCAGCATTCTTCTGTAGCACCACATTTCGAAAGCTTCTATTCTCTTCTTGTCTAAACTACTTATCGTCCACGTTTCACTTCCATACATGACTACACTCCATACAACTACTTTCAGAAACGACTTCCTGCCACTTAAATCTATACTCGATGTTAACAAATTTTTCTTCTGCAGAAACGCTTTCCTTGCCATTGCCAGTCTACATTTTATATCCTCTCTACTTCGACCATCATCAGCTATTTTGCTCCCCAAATAGCAAAACTCCTTTACCACTTTAAGTGTCTCATGTTCTAATCTAATTCCCTCAACATCACCCGACTTAATTCGACTACATTCCATTATCCTCATTTTGCTTTTATTGATGTTCATCTTATACCCTCATTTCAAGACACTGTCCATTCCGTTCAACTGCTCTTCTAAGTCCTTTGCTGTCTCTGGCAGAATTACAATATCATCGGCGAACCTCAAAGTTTTTATTTCTTCTCCATGGATTTTAATACCTACTCCGAATTTTTCTTTTGTTTCCTTTACTGCTTGCTCAATATACAGTTGAATAACATCGGGGAGAGGCTACAACCCTGTCTCACTCCCTTCCCAACCACTGCTTGTCTTTCATGTCCCTTGACTCTTCTAACTGCCATCTGGTTTCTGTACAAATTGTAAATAACCTTTCGCTCCCTGTATTTTACCCCTGCCACCTTCAGAATTAGAAATAGAGTATTCCAGTCAATATTGTCAACTGCTTTCTCTAAGTCTACAAATGCTAGAAACGTAGGTTTGCCTTTCCTTAATCTTTCTTCTAAGATAAGTGGTAGGGTCAGTATTGCCTCACGTGTTCCAACATTTCTAGGGAATCCAAACTGATCTTCCCCGAGGTCGGCTTCTACCAGTTTTTCCATTCGTCTGTAAATAATTCGCGTTAGTACTTTGCAGCTGTGACTTACACAGAGTAATTTGGCCTCAGGCTTCAAGGGTTTGTGTCGGTCGGCAATAACACTACATTGCTGACGTCACACAGACATACGCTGAGGTCTCCACTCACGAAGACGGAGGCTAAGTGCTCGCTGCAGTTAGTGTGGCACCGCCTGTGCTCCCCTGTTTGTCCTCTGCCCCACCACTCACTATAACATCACCGCTTGTGCCATGAGCGCCCTCGTGTTTCACTTCCGCAGCTCTCGCATGAGAACTGGTGAGAGAACCTGTTTAACTGCCGTGCGGGTCAGAGGTTCCGACAAACTCACTCCCTGCGGTCGTCATCGGTGCTCCTGTAGGAGGCGAACAGCAGGCGCCTGACGACCGAGGCAAGTGGAGCAGACGGTTGTTTGTCCGGAGCAGAGCCAACCACGGGAGACGCCTCGATCAGAAAATTGCGATACTGTAGCTGGAGACTATGAGAAAATGGAGGAGGCGACGATGTCACGAGATTTTCAAAATGTCTACTATGATACATTAGGTGCGATACAAACATACATTGCTCCTGGGAACAGTGCCAGATCCGTAATCGGCAAGTAAATTACCTTCAGCGCTGTTAAAATGGTGTGGCTGAGTGTTTAGGTACCAGACTACGAGTATAAAGCTTACAGTTTCGATCCCCAGGCAATCTCAACGTATTTTTCACCTTCCTTTCTGCTCATGATTTTGGAATTACCTTTTCACATCAAAACAGTCACCAACTTTTAGCAGTTATTACAAAAGTTAAGAACCAAAATGATTTTTATATGCATAAGTTATAATTTTTTATGTGTCAACGGAGGGTGTAATGTCGGTAAAATATTTTCTTTTAATATAACTAGCCACTGCTACAATGTTTTTGTATTTACAGAGAATAACATGTGTCGCATTGTACTTTGTTTGCTTTTTCTTGCTTTCCACGTCAAAAACAAATTTAATTCTGTTACTTTACATTCAACTTCTCTCCTCAAACCCTTAGATATTCCTCTGATTGATTCAGCCACTTACTCAAGTTCAAACGGCTTAAGATGACTCGAAACGCCTTTCAAAATGTAAGTTTCTATCTGATGCGATAGCTATCAACGCCATTATTCGAAAATGTAAGTTTGTGGCCCCTAGCATCACTGTATTAGTGTCTCTGCATGGTAGCTGCACAAACTTATGTGTGAGACTCCCGTAGCATTTGGCAGTGAAGTAGTCATATTAACGGCAGACATGAGAAGGCATAAGCCTGTTACTACCCTGCACGTTGTTATGCTTTTGCGCGAAGAGGTAGGCTAATTTAAACACTGGTTAAGGAGGGTTTAATTGGAAGGACCGTTTGCTTGCGTGTTACGGAGTGTCACAAAGAATGAGTATTGTGCCAACGTATAGCCGGATGCTGTGGCTGAGCAGTTCTAGGCGCTTCAGTCCGGAACCGTGCTGCTGCTACGGTCGCAGGTTCGAATCCTGCCTCGGGCGTGGATGTTTGTGAAGTCCTTAGGTTAGTTAGGTTTAAGTAGTTCTAAGTCTAGGGGACTGATGACCTCAAATGCTAAGTCCCATAGTGCTTAGAGCCATTACAACCATTTTTTGAGCCAACGTATAGGAACACACACAGATACACATTCGAGGAGAATGGCGGCGGAGATGACATAGTACATAAGTTCCAACAGTTCTGAAATGTTATATGCAGCAACTGAAGGAATTATATGTCGACGTGAAAACGCGTATTCATCCCCGCAAATACTACAGACAAGTGTGCTGCTTCGGACTGCTGTGTAGAAATAAACAGAAAATTTAAAAATACATAGATATAAGGAAGGCCGGAAATTCTGCCATTAAATAACGAGCACCAGCCTCCTTCTCTTTGATCTATTAACTTAACTTCACGAAAATAAATTTTATACCTTCGTGCTGCTGCCTTGTCATCTGATACGGTCATACTGGCATCCGCTAAGCTACGGTCGATGTATTCGCCTGTGGTGTCGGTAGCTTCCTTGCCGCGTGGCGAAAATGCGAGAGTTCCACTTGCACAAGCGCCGGACAGAGGATCGGTTTTTGGTAGGAATTGGCCACGGAGTCTATTGTCGGCGAACGCATCAACATCGCCCATGCATAGTACAGTCATCAACTTAGAAAGGTGATGGTTTCTCAACTTCGAGCTGACTATTGATTAATAGCCACATTCAGTCTCTTCGGTTCCTTGCCGGTCTGGAACATATCCAAGTGGTAGATGCATGTTCTAATCCGGTCGCGAATGTAGTTCATCGAAGTGTATCTGCTGTGAGAGCCTTGCATTTGACGGAATTTAATATTGAGCTTACACTGATCGAGATACATCATAATGGTGCTCATTTGTACCTAAGCGAGTGTACATAACTAACTGCGTGGGAGAAATTTCATAGTGTTCATGCATGATCGGCTGTCTCATCATTTACCTGTCGACGAAGGTTTATTCTTGTGACTGATGCTTATAATTCAGGTGACAATCACAATGGTACAGTATGTTAGATTTATGGATTCCTATTGTTTTAAGATGGTAAAGTAAGTACTAATAGTAATTTTTGTGATCCTCTCAGTTAATTTCCCTCTAAATATGCACCCTGGGTGGGATGTTGTTGCAAATTTCACATTGTTTTTAACTGCCTGAGGTGACCGCTGACTGTGCTAAAGTTCTTATTGTGGTGTCTTTGTGGACTGTATTTAGCTAACGATAACAGTTGAAAATAAATTTCTCGGTTGCGGTGCTCTAGGCATTAGTTGGTACTCGTTTCAAATGTGTACAACTGTGCCAAAGGAGATGTCTCGTTAATGGAGTTACTGGAGCACTGGCTGGCTAATTTCATGGATGCTGTTGAGTTGTGGAAAAGGTGCAACTGTAGTACCTTTAGTTATATGTAATATTTTCAGATGTTAGGAAATGTGGAGTAATTTTTTTTTTCTTTTTGGCCGGCCAGAGTGGCCGAGCGGTTCTAGGCGCTACAGTCTGGAGCCGCACGACCGCTACGGTCGCAGGGTTCGAATCCTGCCTCGAGCATGGATGTGTGTGCTGTCCTTAGATTAGTTAGGTTAAAGTAGTTCTAGGTTCTAGGGGATTGATGACCTCATAAGTTAAGTCCCATAGTGCTCAGAGCCATCAATAATGTTTTTTCTTGCTTTAGAGCTCTAAAACCCAATTGTTTTATTGTTCCTGTTCATACCTGGTGGAACAACCTGTCCGAACCTGAGCACAATGTAAATAGGCTTATACCAGCATCTGGACGAACTTTTTTGGCTGAGTCCTTGACGTCCTTCGTCGGTTATTTGCTTTCTACACCTAATTCCTGTAAACTAATCTGTAACCTTGCAAAGAATAAGATGTGCAGTAGCAATACGCAAATCTTGCTCTCTATGCCGAAAAAAAGTAAAGGCTTATGGTCTGCTGGTAATAAACAAGTGTTTTGTTACCTACTCCGATGCAGGACTTTCGACGTAACATTGCTCCGCCGACTTAAGGATTACGTTGCTCTTATTTTCAAGGGGCTATACAGTTGGCCTCACTGGATGCACGTCTTTCAAGACCTTCCCACAGGATAATGTTTCGAGATGGTACGTGGGACTCAAACCCGGGACCTTGGCGCTACTAGCCAAAAATGCTAACAACTAGACAAGGTTTACTGTTGTCGCTGTGTCATTACGTGCTACTGTTATGACATTACACTACTAGAAAGGTCGTCTATCAAGCGAAAAGAAAAATGTGTAATGGCTTCTGGAGAAGAGACACTTCGACCGATGGAGAAACTGAAACTACAATAAAATCTGCCAGCATAGATTCAGACGAAGTGTCCGCATTGTCATCCGTGACTCAAACAGCCGACAACGGAAAACAACAGACACTGCAGTGGCAAACAGCGATGTCACCGGAAAATGCATATTTACGGCTACTGACAGGGAAGCGTTGAAGACAGACAAGATACGACGAACTGCACATGACGTTTCTATTCTTGTTCTAGTATGCACCTTTTCAGTGGCGCCTAAAGACGTGTAGCATGTGACACTGCTTCTCTTGTATAGGTGCTGGAGTGTACAGCCTTACTGTCTCCCCCGCTTCTCGGTCATAAACACGTCTGAGCAGTCAGCTCGGCCAGGTAACCAATTCGTCCTGCCGAGCAATACACCACATAAGGCTTGTTTCTTAACAAGTCGTCAGAGTTCTGGCTGGTTTGAAACGGCTCGCCACGAATTCCTCTCTTGCGCCAACTTTCTTATCTCAGAGTAGCACGTGCTCCCTAAGTCCGCAATTATTTGCTAGATATATTCCAATCTCTGTCTGCCTCTACAGATTTTGCCCTCTACAGCTCCCGCTACTTCCATGAAAGTTATTCCGTGACGTCTTAACAAATTTTGTCCTGTCCTTTCTTCTTCCCACTACTTTACATATATTCCTTTCCTCACCATTTCTGTGGAGAACCTCATTGCATAACATATCAGTCCCCTCAATTTAAAAAATTCTTCTGTAGCACCACATCTCAATTGCTTCGATTCTCTTCTATTCCGGTTTTCCCACAGTCCATGTTTTACTACCATACAGTGCTGTGCTCCAAACGTACATTCTCAGCAATTTCTTCTCCAAGTTAACAGTTGTGTTTGAAATTAGTAAACTTTTCTTGCACAGGAATACAGAATTCCTAAACTCCATCTATTTCGTCATCATCTGTTATGATGTTATGTTTCTTCTGTTCTCTTTTGTGCTACTTGTTGTTACTTTCGTCTTCCTTCGACATACTCTTAACCCATATTCTATGCTCATTAGAGTGTTCATTTCATTCAGTATCCAGTAATTTTGTAGGGAGCGCATTGTGCTCATGTGGGAGCGATCTCGATACTTGTAAAACAATAAACACCGGCTGGAGTGGCCGAGCCGTTCTAGACGTTACAGTCTGGAACCGCGCGACCGCTACAGTCACAGGTTCGAATCCTGCCTCGGGCATGGATGTGTGTGGTGTCCTTAGGTTGGTTAGCTTTAAGTAGTTCTAGGTTATAGGGGACTGATGACCTCAGAAGTTAAGTCCCATGATGCTCAGAGCCATTTAAACCAAAACAATAAACTGGTAGCCAAGAACGCAGAAATTCTTTTTATTCCATGATTACCGGTTTCGGCGAAACTAAAGCCGTCATCATCGGATCTTAGGACACATACAGGTTACAACGTCAAAGCAAACAATGGTGATATTAATAGTTGCCGAAACCGGTAATCATGGAATAAAAAGAATTCCTGCGATCTTGGTTACCAGTTTATTGTTCTACAAGATCCAGTTATTCTTCTTCACTTTCACTAACGTTAGAAATGTCTCAGCAAGTGTAATCTCAGCAAGTGTAATCACTGATATCCTTTAAAATTGAACTTTAATTCCACTCTTGAGGCTTTCTTTTCTCTGCTGCATTCCTTCCTCATTGTATAAATCGTACAGTAGGAGCGAAGAATTACATCCCTGTCTTAAACACTTTTCAATCCAAGTATTTCGTTCTTAGTCTTCCATTTCAATTGTTCCTCTTGGCTCCGTCTTCTTCTACAGCTTACAGCTGTTCTTCTCATAATTTCGAACGTCTTTCACCATTTGACATTGTCGAACACCTTTTTCATGTCGACATATCTCTTAAGCGTGTCTTGAAATTTTTTTAGCCTTGCTTCCATTATCAAACGCAATTTCAGGATTGCATCTCTGGTGCCTTTACCTTTGGTTAGCCACAATGATCGTCATCTAACTGATCCTCAATTTTCTTTTCCACTCGTCTGAATATTCTTCTTCTCAGCATCTTGGATAAATGAGCTGTTAAACTGATTGTGCGATATTTCTCTCACTTGTCAGCTCTTGCGAGCTTCAGAATTCTGTGGATGATGTTCTTTTTGAAAGTCAGATGGTATACCACCAGACTCATATATTCTACACACCAGCATGAATAGTCGTTTTATCGCCAATTCCCCGATTCTTTTAGAAAATCTGATGAAATATTAGCTATCCCTTCTGTCTTATTTGATCTTAAGTCTTTCAAAGAGTCTTTTAATTCTAATAGGACCCCTTATATCTTCCCTGTCGACTACTCTTTCTTTTATCACATCATTAGAGAAGTCTTGCCCCCCTAGTAGAGACGTTCAGTGTACTATTTCAACGTTTCTGCTGTATGCTCTGCATTTAACAGTGGAATTCTCATAGCTCTCACCCTTGCTTCTCAAAATCTTAATATGGCTGCGAAACAGCAACATTATAGATCTGAAGAGGTTGAAAAATCGGCCAACAGTTTGCAAATAAATGTTTATTAGCCCTTTACCATGGTTTCGATATTTGTAAAAATATCTTCCTCACAATTAATGGCCTTATTACATCACACGATGGCACAATAGATTAGATGAAGCCGAGCTGCTCTTGTCATAAACGAAACTGATAAAACAAAATTATTGCAAGCCATGGCTTTAGATAGCGCCAGATTACATATATCGTATTTGAGAACGACTATTCATTAATAAATGACCACAGGTGCAGGCTCCTGTCAACATAAAATTGTAAAAGCGTCGCAGGACAAAATATTTGAATAAGTTACATGTACCTTATGCCAGGGACCAAGGCAAACTGCTGTAATTCTGAAGATTTTTTACAAATATCAGAACCACGTTAAAGGGTTAATAAACCTTTATTTGCAACTGGTTGGGTGATTCTACACCCTCTTCACCCTTGCTTTTAATTTCACCGAAGGTTATTTTGAATTTTCTATATGCTCTGTCCTTCTGACAATAATTTCTTTCTCGATTTCTTTACAGTTTTCGTACACCCATTTCGCCGTACTTTGCCTGGCCTCCCTATTTATTTCATTCCTAAATGACTTGAAGTCTTGTATTCCTGATTTCCCTGGATTTTCCTTTTACTGCCTGGGTTCACCGACGAATTGAAATATTTCTTCTGTAACCTATGGTTACTTCGCAGTTACCTTCTTTCTACCTACGTTTTTCTCTCTAACTTGTGTGACCGCCCACTGCGAACTCGCTACTGAGCTGTTCCTTGTAAAAGTATCTATAGCCTTAGAAGTCCGCAGCTCGAGGTCCTGCGGTAGCGTTCTCACTTCCCGCGCGCGGGATCCCGGGTTCGGTTCCCGGTGGGGTCAGGGACTTTTCCTGCCTCGAGATGACTGGGTGTTGTTGTGTTGTCTTCAGCTTCATCATTCATCCTCATTACGGTCGGAGGAAGGCAATGGCAAACCACCTCCGCTAGGACCTTGCCTAGTCGGAGGTGCGGGTTTCCCGCATCGTTCCTACGCACCTCAGAGTTTGGGACTTCATCATCATCATAGCCTTAGAGAACTTCAAGCGTATCTCTTCATTCCTTAGGACTTCTGTATCACTGTTCTTTGGGTATTAATTCTTCCTGAACAGTCTCTTAAACTTCAGCCAACTCTTCATCACTACAAAATTATTATGTGGATCTGTATCTGCTCCTGGGTACGCCTTATCTGATTTCGGAATCTCTGTCTGACCATAAAGTAATCTAAATCAAACTTTTCCGTATCTCCCGGCCTTTTTCAAGCATATCTCCTCTTATGAATCTTGAACAGAGTAATCGCTATTACTAACAGAAATTTACTGCAGACGTGAATTAGCCTTTCTCCTCTCTCATTCCTAGTACAAATCCCACATTCTCTTGTAACACTTTCTTCTAATCCTTCCCCTACAACCTCATTCCAGTCCCCAAAGGCTATTATATTTTCATCACTCTTTACCAGTTTAGTATTCTTATACACTTTCTCTCTCTTCATGTTCACTTTTCGACATCGGCAAGTATTCTTGAACTGTCGTTGTCGGTGTTAGTTTTCTGTTGATTCTCATGGAAACAACGTTATCACTGAACTATTCACAGTAACTCTATCTACTCTAACCTCCTAACCATAACGAACCCTGCTCCCATTATACCATTTTCTGCTAGTGTTAGAATTACCCTGTACTCATCTGACCAGAAAACATTGTCTTCTTCCCATTTCACTTCACTGACCCTCCTATATCTAGATGATCCTCAGAATAAGGGTGCAATTCGCAAAATAAATGTTGCATGTTGAAGAAAGTTTAATATTGAACGTTTTGATCCAGAAATACGTTATGATTTCAGCACATCAGCTCGATTATAATTTAATTCTACCGGAAACGGTCCATGCGTCTACCGTGAGGGGCAGTATATGCAGTGTGTGGTAACCGTGTCACCAGCAAACATTTCGGGGCTTGTATTTTGTGTCATTAGTAGTGTTACGTTGCTGCATACTATCAGAGTCTCCGTATAGTCGCTCCAATGGAGCGGGTAATAATAAACATAGCCGTCACAGAGAGTGTCACTGTGAGTCAAAGTGATGCTTCTAGAATTTGGAACAAATTTCTAGCGAAGGATAAATTGAGGATTGTCAAAGAAAAGGCCACGGGAACAAAATCAACAGGTGTGCAGGAGCGATATTTGCGTATAACGCCAAGCAGAAGCCCTCATTACAATGCTACACGTCTACGGCGTCAGTTCCAAACAGCTACAGGAGTGCAGGTGTCAACACAAACAATGCGAAACAGGCTCAGTGAGCAGGGATTACGTGCCAGAAGACTGCGCAAGATTCATTTCCTAGATCGGGTTCGGAGAGGGACTAGCGTCGGAAGGGCAGGAAACCACTCTTTGTCGGATAGGCAGCAGTGTGGCACAACACTCTTTTCTAATGAGACTAATGAGACCTGTATCAGCCCCCATCTGACAATAGTGATATTCGTGTGTGGAGCCAACGAGGCCTCCATCCAATTAAGTTGGTTCTGTCATAATATGAGGTAAATCATGTTTGGCCGCAAGACACTCCTTGTGCCAATACGTCGGCGGCCAACATCAAAAATGGTTCAAATGGCTCGGAGCACTATGGGACTTAACGTCTGAGGTCATCAGTCCCCTAGAACTTAGAACTAGTTAAACCTAACTAACCTAAGGACATCACACACATCCATGCCCGAGGCAGGATTCGAACCTGCGACCGTAGCGGTCTCGCGGTTCCAGACTGAAGCGCCTAGAACCGCACGGCCACACCGGTCGGCGGCCGACATCACTGCACGAATTTGTGTTTCCAGTTTGTCAACATATTGCCGCGGGATTCATGCTGATGGACGACAGTGCACAACCTTGTGAACATCTTCCTAGTGCAGCACAGAATCAGATGGAACGGCCTCCATATTCTCCTACATAGATCATGCCAAAACGAGTGGTTTGCGATCGTTCTGTCCCGCCAGAGACCGTATAGCACCTCATAGAGACATCTGTGAAGTAATAGGTCACTATCCCAAAAGATTACGCCAAAGCAAGTTCAAAAGTCTCCCCAACTAGAGAAGGGCCAGCTGGTTCCTAAACAAAGTGTTATGCCAGATGACAGTAATCGGAAAGTGAATTGTTTGCAGTGGAATCTTTTGTAAGGTTTTGTTCTTCTTTTTTTGCTTGTGTTTATCCAGAGCAAATGTGTGTATCTTCTTATGCAACACACGCAACTCTAGAAGTCCATTTTGAAAAATGAAGAAACCGCAGGACAGTTCCTTAGTTCAAAAATCTTTTATTGCTTGCAGAATCGGTTTCGGAACACTTAAAGTTCCATCACCCAGTGTAAAAAATGAGATCACTTCATCATCTGAGGTCATCCTCACCCCAGTGTTGTCAGGGAGACAAGGGTTCGTGTGAAAAGGGTCGCGCAGAAATTGGTATCGGTTTGTTATGGAATTTCTGTAGCTTTTACGCTCCTGACACGGAATCTTTGTTTCCATGACAACATCGGGGTGAGGATGACCTCAGATGATTAAGTGATTTCATTTTTTACACCAGATGGTGGAACTTTAAGTGTTCCAATACTGGTAGTGTACACAATGAAAGATTGAGGTGAAGCAACTGTCCTGCGGTTTCTTCATTTTTCAAAAAAACTTCCTTATTTTTCGTTTTTTTTTTTTTTTTTTGTGGCTGTACTGACAGAAAGAAATCAGTTTTGTTTCCTATTACGATCAATAATTTAATTTTATTAATAGGCGACAAAAACTGGTAGATTTCCAGTGACTCACGTCCGATATATATGACATAAAAATTCATGCGAGTAACTTCTGTTCTAACAATAATGATAAACTTATCGAGGGACAAATGAATGTGCAATCAAAATCCCTTAATCTAATATGCATCTACGTCTACATCTAAATCTATACTCTGAAAAGCACTGGGATGTGCGTGGCACTCTGTACGAGTCATGATTTTTCACGCTCCATTCACGAATGAGCGTAGGAGAAATGAATGTTTAAATGCCTTCGTGCATAATGTCATTATTTAATCTTGTCCCCTACGAGAGCGATGCGTAGGGGTTGTAGTGTATTCCTGAAGTCATCGTTTAAAGTCGGTCCTTAAAACTTCCTAAGTAGGCTTTCTAGTGATAGTTATCTTCAAGAGTCTGTCTGTTCACTTTCTTCAGCATCTCTGTGACAATCTCCCACAGATCAAACAAACCTGTGATCATTCGTGCTGCCTTTCTCTGTACACGTTCAATACCCTATGTTAGTCCTCTTCGATATGGGTGCCACAAACTTGAACAAAATTCGAGGATGGGTCGCACGACTGATTTGTAAGTTATTTGCTTTGTAGAGTGCATTTCTCCAGAATTCTACCAATAAACCGAAGTTTACCATCTGCTTTACGCCGCATAATGCTACACCCAGGTGCATCACTTTGAAAAAAAATGGTTCAAATGGCTCTGAGCACTATGGGACTTAACATCTTAGGTCATCAGTCCCCTAGAACTTAGAACTACTTAAACCTAACTAACCTAAGGACATCAGACACATCCATGCCCGAGGCAGGATTCGAACCTGCGACCGTAGCAATCCCGCTGTTCCGGACTGCAGCGTCTAGAACCGCACGGCCACCGTGGCCGGCGCCATCACTTTCAAACCTTAACAAGATGTGACTAATGTTTATGCAGCTTCTTTGTGACAGTACTTCATTGGAGATGACTGTGTCATCTGCAAAATTTCTGAGGTAAGTATTAGCACTGTCTGCAAGGTCGTTAATATAACACTTGAACAGTATGGGTCTCAACACACTTTCCTGGAGCACACCTGTCGAAGATACTCAATCTAAGGTACCTTGCTGTGACCTCCCTACCAAAAAATCCTCACTGCAGTCACAAATATCGCCTGATACTCAATGCAATCGCATTTTATATAATAAGCGAAGATGTGGTATTAAGTCAAATCCTTTTAGGAAATGAAGACGTACCGCATCTATCTAACTGCCTTGATCCAAAGCTTGCAGTATGTCATGTGAGAAAAGTGCGAGTGGTGCTTCACATGATCGATGTTGCCGGGTGTCCGTGCTGGTTGGCATGGGGGAGTTCATTTCATTACTGATACCTCATTATATTTGAGCTCAGAATATGTTCTAAGATTGTACGACAAACCAATGTCGAGGATAAGGGACGCTAGATTTGTGGATCACTTCTACCACCCTTGTTGTAAACGGGTGTGACTTGTGCTTTCTTCCACATACTGCGCACAGTTTCTTGTTCTAAGGATAGATAACAGAGGGGCTAACTCAGCTCCAGATTCAGTACAGAATATGATAGGAATTAAGTCGGACCCTGGAGCTTTGTTCGATTTCAGCTGTTTCCAAGTTCCACTGACACTAAAATGTATTTCACTAAATTTTTCAGTAATACAGGGATTGAATTGGGTCAGTTCTCCTATATATTCTTTTGTAAAAGAGCACATGAAAACGGAGTTAAGCATTTAAAAGTTTCCCCAAGAACGACGAGAGCTAACTGGTTCATTAAGAAGGATCTATGCAAGATGATCGTGAAAAGAAACAGTTGTAGCTGAAGTGGAAACTTTTGTAAGTTCTTTTTTTTTCTTTTTTGCTAATGTTTATCTGAGCCGTGCACGGCTCGCGTCCATGCCATTAATTGTTTGTCATCTTCTATTACGGTACCGCCGCCTCGTTTTCTTATTCCATTTACTGGCGTCACTAGCTTCCTGCCTTACCTGCCCGTGAGTGGCAGCAGCAGCGCGTATCGGTAAGTGCACTGTCGTACCATTTCTGGAGCGACCGATAGTATTTCCGGGTCGTTGTGTGTCTGGAGGTCAGTTGGAGACGGACCAGAAGGTCAGTCGAGCACGGATCAGCGTCGGGCACGGACAGCCAGTAGTAGCCGACCGCTGGCCACACACAAGAACTGTCAGTCGGAAGGCAGACAGTCGGATGTTAGTCAGTCGGCTCTGAGTCTCAGTCGGTTTTGGGTTGGGGACTGAGTCGGGTTCGTGGTTACTCGGTGGTTGGACGAGTTGGTAGTCAGTAGCAGGCAGGTCCGCAAGGTGCAAGTACGCGCCAGGACTGTGGTCGACGCAGACGGAAGGCCGTTGGTCGGTCGGTCGGTCGGCTGGTCGTCTGATAGTGACATGTGGACTGCTGAGCACTGACTCCAGTACCAGTCGGGGAAGAGTTCGCAGTTGGCAGCCAGCAAGAGTCGGGTCCGTATGATGTTAGTATTCGCCGGGATCGCTGTCGGCGAAGGTGGGCTGCCGTTGGTCGTTTCCTCGGCCGGTCGCCTCAGTCGACGATGTCTAGGACCCTCAGGACGAAAACCATTTTCCGAGCTGGGATGTGGGTGGACCTTGTTTTTTCGTTGGAACTGAGCAGCGACGCAGTCTCCACAGCGCGAAGACAGGCCGCGGCTTTTGGCGGCGGGCACGCGCTGTTCCATTTCGAGGCGCTAGCTGCGAGAGCGACTTTTCGCTTTCTTCCGATGCAGGATCCTCAAGTTGAGTAATTAGTTACCTGTTCTCAAAACTCGGCTGTTACGATTTGTTCGTCATTTGCGGATTGTTGTTTCGTCAGCCGTTGACGCGTGTGATAACAAATCGTGTGTTTTGTTGCCTAGCATCTGCAACCTCCCGTAGTGACTTGACAGTTGTGGCTTGTGTTTTCGGTATTCTTTTAACCTTGTCTTGAGTGGTGTTTGATTCTTTGATCACGGTGAGGCCGAGTTTGAAGTTATTGGTATCTTGGTTTTCTCTTCATCGGCGGATATTTTCCATTATCTGTGCAGTTGAATCTGACCTTTGGAAATCGATCAGATTCGAAGTCGGTCTTTCCCTTGGTTATGTTGTCTTCCGATTAAGAGCTTGTCGGTCTGGCTGCCTGTCTCACATAACGTGCGTTACTGTTACCTTCCCAGGCCAGCCCTTGGAACCTTCTGAGCGCCGCTCCTTGTGTTTTACATAGTGATTTCCTTTTTAGTCTTAAGCACTCTGTGTGGCCTTCAGCCGAGTTTTAGCTGATTAAAATTGCAAGGCTTTTCTTTTAGGCCTTAAGCCGTAAAATTGTTTTCTGCATGGTGTGTGGCTTTCAGCCGAGTTTTAATCTCTATTGAATTAAGAATTCAAAATCCTTCTCTTGCCCTTAAGCCACGAGATTGTTATTCTTTAGTATGAGGCCGTCACCAAAGTTTTACACGAAATATTTTAAGATAAGGCCTTCAGCCTTTTCAAATTGAAAGCTCTTCTTCCTAGCCCTTAAGCCGTTAAGTTGTTTCATTTTTTTTATTCGCGGACTTCAGCCGAGTTTTCAGCCTACTTACGTTAAAAATTGCAAATCTTTGTGTGGGCCTTAAGCCACAACACTGTTCTTGATTAATGTGTGGCCTTCAGCCGAGTTCTATGGGAAAAAATTAAGCGAAGGCTTCAGTCTATTTATATTGAGAATAAATTGTTTCTTTTGTAAAGAAGTGAAACCTCCAGAAGAACTCCTGTACCTAATTTCCTTGCTTAGGCCTTGTGCCTTGGATTTTCGATGTGGCCTTCAGCCGATCATAATTAAATCAAAGGAGGTCTTTCGTTAAAACCTTGAGAGTTTTGATTCTTGCTTGTGTGATTGTGTTTTTTAACAAATAAAGGTTATATGTTGAGTGCAACTGACAGTAACTTATTTTGGCCCCTTTCCACAAATATAACCTCATCCGCTCTGTCCTGCTAGGCGAGGGATTTCATTATCAAGTAGACATTTGCTTATCTTCTTGATTTTTTCTTATACCTGACAGAACAAAATCATTTTCATTTACTGTTACGTCCAGTATTGACAACAAAGCTGTATGTTACATTTATTTTGTCGGTTGCATACATGTTTTCGTTAAATTCACGTGTCCTCGGTTCCTCAACTCAGCCAGGAGTACGGTTAGGAGGGAAAACCACAGTGAACAAGCGGTACAGCATGCAGACGGCTGCACCGTCGGCGCCCCTGCTGCGGCCTGCGGTGTTTGCCGTCCCTAAACAAGACCTCGCGCCTACCCTTTGTGGTCAGCCGCTTGTTTTCCGCTCGAGGACTTCTCAGCAAACGGGCCCACGCAGACGCCGACGTACAAAACACACTCGGCAGCCGCGTCCGTCCGTCAGCTAGATGTTTCTCTCTTTGTGCACGCAGTACCAAAAACACGGAAACGGGTTTCTTACACCCAATGAAGGAAAATATTGTTGTTTACGCATACAGTGTGTTAGAAAAGGTAGTACAGGTCAAAGCTAAATATGTTGTTGTTGTTGTGGTCTTCAGTCCAGAGACTGGTTTTATGCAGCTCTCCATGCTACTCTATCCCGTACAAGCTTCTGCATCTACTAGTACCTACTGCAACCTACATCCTTCTGAATTTGCTTAGCGTATTCATCTCTTGGTCTCCCTCAACGACTTTTACCCTCCGTGTCGCCCTCCAATACTAAATTGGTGATCCCTTTATGCCTCAGAATATGTCCTACCACCCGATCCCTTCTTCTAGTCAAGTTGTGCCACAAATTTCTCCTCTCCCCAATTCTATTTAATACCTCTTCATTAGTTATGTGATCTACCCATCTCATCTTCAGCATCATTCTGTAGCACCACATTTCGAAAGCTTCTATTCTGTTTTTGTCTAAACTATTTATCGTCCACGTTTCACTTCCATACATGGCTACACTCCGTACAAATACTTTCAGAAAAGACTTCCTGACACTTAAATCTATAATCGATGTTAACAAATTTCTCTTCTTCAGAAACGCTTTCCTTGCCATTGCCAGTCTACATTTTATATCCTCTCTACTTCGACCATCATCAATTATTTTGCTCCCCAAATATCAAAACTCTTTTACTACTTTAAGCGTCTCATTTCCTAATCTAATTCCCGCAGCATCACCCGATTTAATTCGACCACATTCCGTTATCCTCGTTTTGCTTTTGTTGACGTTCATCTTATATCCTCCTTTCAAGACACTGTCCATTCCGTTCAACTGCTCTTCCAAGTCCTTTGCTGTCTCTGACAGAATTACAATGTCATCGGCGAACCTCAAAGTTTTTATTTCATCTCCATGGATTCCAACTCCGAATTTTTCTTCTGTTTCCTTTACTGCTTGCTCAGCTAAATATAAAGGCTCCCTAAAAATCTGCAGGGAAAGTGATTCTTGTTGAGACTAGTGTACATTTTTAACTTAAAAGGACTCGCTCCTATAACGTAACGGGCAGCGCAGAAAGCGGGGCGGAGGGTGGGGGCTAGGCCTGGATGAAATCCGCGCGGCAGATTAACGACCATTGGTTGGTATAGGACAAGCCTGACGGTGCATTTTAGGTGGTTACACACACCTGTTTAGGCTTATTCTGGGTTGGTTCCCAACTTCTACTGCAAAGAGTACAAGACAGAAGCAGTTAAAATTCGATGTAACGAGGAACAAGATTTACAGACAGATGGCACAAGAAACTTCCTGCGCTTAGGTTACCTTGAAATGAGATTCGAGAGTCTCAACAATTTTAGCACCTGATCGAAATCGATACTGGCAAGATATTGGTCAGGAGAATTCCAAGACGGTATCAAAATTTCTAAGTAGTGTCTCAGACCAAACACACAAAAAGGAGCGGTCAGGGGACGGGAGTTTACGTATGTAGAGAGAGAAGGGTCAATAAAAACATTTCTTATTTACTTACTAAAGTAGTTTCAGGGGTAAGACAAGGCTGCAACCTGTCTCCACTGTTGTTCATATTATTTATGGATCATATGTTGAAAACGATAGACTGGCTGGATGTGATTAAGATATGTGAACACAAAATAAGCAATCTCGCATATGCGGATGGCTTAGTTGTGATGGCAGATCCGATTGAAAGTTTGCCAAGTAATATTTCAGAGCTAGATCAGAAATATAAGGACTATGGTATGAAGATAAGCATCTCCAAAACGAAAGTAATGTCAGTGGGAAAGAAATATAAACCGGTTGAGTGCCAAATAGGACGAACAAAGTTAGAACAGGTGGACGGTTTCAAGTACATAGGATGCTTATTCTCACAGGATGGCAACATAGTGAAAGAACTGGAAGCGAGGTATAGCAAATCTAATGCAGTGTGAGCTCAACTACGATCTACTCTCTTCTGCAAGAAGGAAGTCAGTACCAAGACTAAGTTATCTGTGCACCGTTCAATCTTTCGACCAACTTTGTTGTATGGGAGCGAAAGCTGGGTGGATTCATGTTATCTTATCAATAAGATTGAGGTTACGGATATGAAAGTAGCCAGGATGATTGCAGGTACTAGTAGATGGAAACAATGGCAGGAGGGTGTCCACAATGAGGAAATCAAAGAAAAACTTGGAATGAACTCTATAGAAGTAGCAGTCAGGGCTAACAGTCTTAGATGGTGGGGTCATGTTACACGCATGGCAGAAGCAAGGTTACCCAAGAGACTCACGGGTTCAGCAGTAGAGGGGAGGAGGAGTCGGGGTATACCAAGGAGAAGGTACCTGGATTCGGTTAAGAATGATTTTGAAGTAATAGGCTTAACATCAGAAGAGGCACAAATGTTAGCACTGAACAGGGGATCACGGAGGAATTTTATAAGGGGACTATGCTCTAGACCCTACCGCTATGAACCATGGACCTTGCCGTTGGTGGGGAGGCTTGCGTGCCTCAGCGATAAAGATGGCCGTACCGCAGGTGCAACCATAACGGAGGGGTATCTGTTGGGAAGCCAGACAAACGTGTGGTTCCTGAAGAGGGGCAGCAGCCTTTTCAGTAGTTGCAGGGGCAACAGTCTGGATGATTGACTGATCTGGCCTTGCAACACTAACCAAAACAGCCTTGCTGTGCTGGTACTGCAAACGGCTGAAAGCAAGGGGAAACTGCAGCCGTAATTTTTCCCGAGGGCATGCAGCTTTACTGTATGGTTAAATGATGATGGCGTCCTCTTGGGTAAAATATTCCCGAGGTAAAATAGTCCCCCATTTGGATCTCCGGGCGGGGACTACTCCAGAGGACGTCGTTAGCAGGAGAAAGAAAACTGGCGTTCTACGGATAGGAGCGTGGAATGTCAGATCCCTTAATCGGGCAGGTAGATTAGAAAATTTAAAAAGGGAAATGGATAGGTTAAAGTTAGATATAGTGCGAATTAACGAAGTTCGGTGGCAGGAGGAACAAGACTTTTGGTCAGGTGAATACATGGTTATAAATACAAAATCAAATAGGGGTAATGCAGGAGTAGGTTTAATAATGAAAAAAATAGGAGTGCGGGTAAGCTACTACCAACAGCATAGTGAACGCATTATTATGGCCAAAATAGACACGAAGCTCATGCCTACTACAGTAGTACAAGTTTATATGCCAGCTAGTTCTGCAGATGATGAAGAAATTGATTAAATGTATGATGAGATAAAAGAAATTATTCAGGTAGTGAAGGGAGACGAAAATTTAATAGTCATGGGTGACTGGAATTCGAGAGTAGGAAATGGGAGAGAACGAAACATAGTGGGTGAATACGGATTGAGGGAGAGAAATGAAAGAGGAAGCAGTCTGGTAGAATTTTGCATAGAGCATAACTTAATCATAGCTAACACTTGGTTCAAGAATCATAAAAGAAGGCTGTACACGTGGAAGAATCCTGGAGATACTAGAAAGTATCAGATAGATTATATAATGGTAAGACAGAGATTTAGTAACCAGGTTTTAAATTGTAAGACATTTCCAGGGGCAGATGTGGACTCTGACCACAATCTATTGGTTATGAACTGTAGATTAAAACTGAAGAAACTGCAAAAAGGTGGGAATTTAAGGAGATGGGACCTGGATAAACTGACTAAACCAGAGGTTGTACAGAGTTTCAGGGAGAGCATAAGGGAACAATTGACAGGTATGGGGGAAAGAAATACTGTAGAAGAAGAATGGATAGCTTTGAGAGATGAAGTAGTGAAGGCAGCAGAGGATCAAGTAGGTAAAAAGACGAGGGCTGGTAGGAATCCTTGGGTAACAGAAGAAATAGTGAATTTAATTGATGAAAGGAGAAAATATAAAACCGCAGTAAATGAAGAAGGGAAAAGGGAATACAAACGTCTCAAAAATGAGATTGACAGGAAGTGCAAAATGGGTAAGCAGGGATGGGTAGAGGGCAAATGTAAGTATTTAGAGGCTTCTCTCACTAGGGCTAAAATAGATACTGCCTACAGGAAAATTAAAGAGACCTTTGGAGATAAGAGAGCCACCTGTATGAATATCAAGAGCTCAGATGGAAACCCAGTTCTAAGCAAAGAAGGGAAGGCAGAAAGGTGGAAGGAGTATATAGAGGGTCTATACAAGGGCGATGAACTTGAGGACAATATTATGTAAATGGAAAAGGATGTATATGAAGATGAAATGGGAGATACGATACTGTGTGAAGAGTTTGACAGAGCACTGAAAGACCTGAGTCGAAACAAGGCCCCGGGAGTAGACAACATACCATTGGAACTACTGACGGCCTTGGGAGAGCCAGTCCTGACAAAACTATACCATCTGGTGAGCAAGATGTATGAGACAGGCGAAATTCCCTCAAGCTTCAAGAAGAATAGAATAATTCCAATCCCAAAGAAAGCAGGTGTTGACAGATGTGAAAATTAACGAACTAGCAGTTTAATAAGTCACAGCTGCAAAATACTAACTCGAATTCTTTACAAACGAATGGAAAAACTGGTAGAAACCGACCTCGGCGAAGATCAGTTCGGATTCCGTAGAAATATTGGAATACGTGAGGCAATACTGACCCTACGATTTATCTTAGAAAATAGATTAAGGAAAGGCAAACCTACATTTCTTGCATTTGTAGACTTAGAGAAAGCTTTTGACAATTTTGACTGGAATATTCTCTTTCAAATTCTGAAAGTGCCAGGGGTAAAATACAGGGAGCGAAAGGCTATTTACAATTTGTACAGAAACCAGATGGCAGTTATAAGAGTCGAGGGACATGAAAGGGAAGCAGTGGTTGGGAAGGGAGTAAGACAGGGTTGTAGCCTCTCTCCGATGTTGTTCAATCTGTATATTGAGCAAGCAGTAAAGGAAACAAAAGAAAAATTCGGAGCAGGTATTAAAGTCCATGGAGAAGAAATAAAAACGTTGAGGTTCGCCGATGACATTGTAATTCTGTCAGAGACAGCAAAGGACTGGGAAGAGCAGTTGAACGGAATGGACAGTGTCATGAAAGGAGGATATAAGATGAATATCAACAAAAGCAAAACGAGGATAATGGAATGTAGTTTAATTAAGTCGGGTGATGCTGAGGGAATTAGATTAGGAAATGAGACACTTAAAGTAGTAAAGGAGTTTTGCTATTTGGGGAGCAAAATAACTGATGATGCTCGAAGTAGAGAGGATATCAAATGTAGACTGGCAATGGCAAGGAAAACGTTTCTGAAGAAAAGAAATTTGCTAACATCGAGTATAGGTTTAACTGTCAGGAAGTCATTTCTGAAAGTATTTGTATGGAGTGTAGCCATGTATGGAAGTGAAACATGGACGATAAATAGCTTGGACAAGAAGAGAATAGAAGCTTTCGAAATGTGGTGCTACAGAAGACTGCTGAACATTGGATGGGTACATCACATAACTAATGTGGTGGTATTGAATAGAATGGGGGGGGGGAGGAGTTTGTGGCACAACTTGACAAGAAGAAGGGACCGGTTGGTAGGACATGTTCTGAGGCATAAAGGGATCACCAATGTAGTATTGGTGGGCAGCGTGGAGGGTAAAAATCGTAGAGACCAAGAGATGAATACACTAAGCAGATTCAGAAGGATGTAGGATGTAGTAAGTACTGGGAGATGAAGAAGCTTGTACAGGATAGAGTATCATGGAGAGCTGCATCAAACCAGTCTCAGGACTGAAGACAACAACAACAACAACATGCTCTATACTGAACGCTGAAAGGCATAATCAGTCTTAAATTATGATGATGATGATGATTACTGAAGTATGACTGCAACTCATATTTTTCGCCTAAATGCAGTAATAATCGTCTGTTAGGCTCTTGAGGAAAATGAATGCACTGTACGTTCAAATGGCAAAATGATATCCGTATTCCAACCTGCGATTCACTAAAAAAGGAAACTGGCAATCATGAACAAGTTACTTAGCAAGTGAATTACTGGCAAGCATGGACGAGCTACTTAGCAAGTGAATTACTGTGTTAAATGTGTGACATCAAGAATTTGAAATGTTTAAAGTCAGAGAAACTTTAGAAAAGCTTTGAAAATGTATGTATGTAAAGTTGATTCGAAGTCGCTGAGGACTGGATGAATAAATCCCGGGTAATTTGAGCGTCGTAAGTTACGCTATATTAAGCCATGTACACAAATTCTAAATTTAATGCTTAACTTCCAGTGTTACATCTTTAAAATGACACCCTTTGATGAGAAGTATTTGAAACTTTTATATTCGGGTCAATATTTACACTGACGAGGTAAAAGTCTTGAGATAGCGATACACACATAAACACATGGCTGTAGTGTCGCGTACACAAGGTATAACAGGGCAGTGAATTGGCGCAGGTGACATCTGTACTTAACAGACTCTTAAAACAAATGGTAGATGGAGCTAGAAGCATGGGATATTCCATTTCGATAATGGTTAAGGAATTCGATACGACGAGTTCCATAGTGTCAAGAGAGTGCCGGGAATTACTTCTCATCATGGCCGATCGGGGTGGCTGAGCAGTTCTGGGTGCTACAGTCTGGAACCGCGCGACTGCTACGGTCGCAGGTTCGAATCCTGCCTCGGGTATGGATGTGTGTGATGTCCTTAGGTTAGTTAGGTTTAAGTAGTTCTAAGTTCTAGGGGACTGATGACCTCAGAAGTTAAGTCTCATAGTGCTCAGAGCCATTTGAACCATTTTTGAACCTCTCATCATGGAAAACGCAGCGGCTGGCGTCCTTCACTTATCGACCGAAAGCAGCAACATGTGTAGAGTTGTCAATACTAACAGACATGTAATACTACGTAAAACGATGTAGTACCTACGACAAACGTATTCGTTAGGACAGTGCGGTAAAATTTGGCGTTAATGGGCTATAGCGGCAGACGATCGACGCGAGTGCCCTTGCTAAGAGCACGACGTCGACTGCAGCACCTCTCCTGGGCTGCTGACCGTACCGGTTGGACCCTAGACGACTGTTCAGATGAGTCCCGAGTTCAGTTGTTAAGAGCCGATGAAGAAAATGACCTCACGAAACCATGGACTCAAGCAGTCAACAAGGCACTGTGCAAGCTGGTGGTGGCTCCATAATGGTGGGGTTTGTGGTTACATCAGATTAGATTAAGTTTTCTTTCCAGGCACCCAAAAAGACATGATTCCCGTGAGTGTAGAACGACTGAGAAAGTGTAATACGAAAAACATAAAACATTTGAATATAATACTCACCGCCCTGATCATTTGTCAGGAGACTGTCAAAGTAAGTGCACACATTACAGTAAATTGAAACTACTAATATTTTAAGAATTAATACACCATCAGAATGAAACATAGTTATGCACTTTTAATAAATTTATCATACACAAAATAACTCGACTGCTCTGATCAAGAGCTGTCAAAACTGAAATCTAACACACAATTTTACTCAGGCTGGTTGAATAATTCCTGTTAAGATACTCATCTATAGAGCAGAAAGAGTTGCCTATCAAAAGGTCTTTCAAACTTTTGTTCAAATTGTGCTTTGACTGAAACCAAGTCTTTAATGGTTGCCGCGAGTTTATTGAAAATGTCTGTACCTGTATATTGGCTCCCTGTTTGGACCAGGGTAAGTGATTTTAGGTCTTTATGACATTCGTTCTTATTCTTAGTATTGAGCTATTGATTGGAAATAGAGACATATTTTTTTGCAACAGATTTCATTAAGGAATAAATGTACTGAGAATCCCCGGTTAGAACACAAAGTTCCTTGAACAGTTTTGTACATGATGTCCTTGAATTTCACCACAAATGAGTTTTATTACACGCTTTTGCACGCTAAAAACTTTTGCTTTGTTTAACCAGTTACCACAGAATATCATCCCATATGACATAACAGATTGAAAGTAAGCAAAGTATGCAAGGCTTTTTTTATATTTATATCTCCCGCCTCAGTCATCATTCTCACTGCAAATACAGACTTGTTGAGGCTCTTCAGCAATTCTGTGGTATGCCCTTCCCATGCGTTTATCGAGTTGTAATCCCAGAAATTTAACACTGCCAACCTTTTCTGTCTGCATGTCTTCATATGTTACACACAAGTTCTGAACTGCATAACGTGGGTTTTTTTTCCAAAGTATAATGACAGTGAATTGCCTTTAAACCATTTACTAATGACACTAAAAATTTTATTAGCAGCCATTTCTAAATCTGTACTTGCTACTTATAGCATTGTTTGTATCATCTGCAAACAAAACTAAATTATCATTTGGAAATTTAACAGACGAGAGGTTATTAATTTACACAAGAAAAAGCAGCGGACACAAGATGGAACACCACATGTAATTAATTCCCAATCAGTGAAGACTGACTGCTTACTGTACAGATATTTCGCAACAACACCTTCTGTTTCCTTTTAGTTACGTAAGACTCGAACCATTTCGCAGCACTGCCAGTGACGCCATAATACTGTAATTTCCTTAAGAGGATGCTATGATTCAGTCAGTCAAAGGCTTTTGACAGGTCACAGAAAATGTCAGTAGCCTCTAATTTGTTATCTAATGAATTCTTAATGTACGTGTAAACAGCTTTCTCTATGTTATAAACCTTAAGGAACTCAGACTGTGACTTGAATAATATATTATTTTAAGTCAAATGCTTAAGGAGACGCTTGAACATAACCTTCTACAAAATTTTTGAAAAGGCCGGAAAAAATGAAATTGGTCGATAGTTTGATGGTATCTCTTTTGTTTCCCTTCTTGTAGAGAGGCTTAATTTCAGCATATTTTAGCCAGTCTGGAAATATTCCACTGATATGAGATTGATTACAGAACTTAAGACAGAACTCAACTCACATGAACACTCTTTGATATGTTATCATAATCATTAGAATACCTAGATTCTAAGGATTTTATGGTCGATGCTACTTCTTTGGAAGATTTTTCATTTACATTTTACTGGTTATTTGTAAATACTGGCCTCAAATACTCTATTGCACCGTTCACCGAACCTGATAACCCTACGCAGTCAGTAACAAAGACAAAGCAGTTGTTGAAGAGGTTCGGAGCACTACATGCACTTGTTACCAATGTTTCATTTATTTTTAGAGCTATCTGTTTGTCTTCCATTTTGGCCCCACCTGTCTTTGTCTTCACTGTATCCCATATAGTTTTTGTTTTGTTGCCTGATATAATGATCTTTTCTTCATAACAAAGCTGCTTAAATTTCTGGATTACTTGCTTCAATATTCTGTAGTAATCTTAAGGATTTATGGACAGCCCTGCAGGGTTCATAGCGTCAGTTCCCTCCAACACTACTTCAGACATTAGTACAGTCATTGCCACTTCGTGTTGCATCAGTCCTCCTTGCTCGCTGGGGCTCTACACAATATTAGGAAGGTGTACCAGTTTCTTTGGCTCTTCAATATAGTAGTTTTCCTTTCCCCCTCTCTTATTACTGACGATAGAGGTAGAACGTGTATATTATGTTCCTGGCCCACCGGCCGTGTCAAAAATTGCGTGCGAAAGTGTGACACTCGTTTGCAAATTGTCGTCGGATATTAATAATCAATATATATTATAAAAGTGTACAATTTGTTTGCCGATAAAACTCCGAAACAAGTCCCAGTACGATCAAGGGTGTTATTCAAGGGTGTTATATGGTATGGTAGCCCTCTAACCCCATCCATGAAGAAGGTTAGCCTTTTTACCTGGTTTGCTTCTGAGTATATAAGGTCTGGGAAGTTTCGGATTCTAGAAATTTCTAGAACATTCCAGACCATTATAGAGTATTCTGGAACATTCCAGAGTATTCGAGAGCATTCCACAACATTCCAGAACGTTCCGGAATGATCCACAGTGGTCCTGGATATTCTGGAATGTTCGGTGATAGTCCGGAAAACTCGGGAAGGTTCCAGAATGTTCGGGAACATCCCGGAACCTCATAGCCCAGATCATTGTGGAACATTCCAGACCACTGCAGAATATGGTGGAATACTCTGCAACATTGTGGACCATTCTAAGCCTTTTCGGTATGTTCTGGAATTCGCCACTGAAATGGCTACCCCTGGTTTGGGGTGTACAAAGCATGTCGCGTCGTGGGTTCCAACGTCGGCTTCTTATCAGTGACGAAGGGAGGAACCAAAAAAGCAGTGTAGTGATTGAATAAAAGCAAATAGTGAAGTGTGAGCAGTGAAAGTGAATAATCTGTGAAAATTATGTAATGTGTGCTTAGTGTATTGTTAATTAAAATTTGATTTGATTAATTTTTAGACAGTTGTCAAACATAAAAGAGAAGGAAATGTTGTCAGTTCTGAAGCAAAACGGCGAAAACCAAAAGGACATTGGAAAAACGAAACCAACAAAGAGTGCGAAACACGTTTAAATTCGCAACGAACGAGAATGAGCACCTTGAGAGGCAGAGAAACCGAAGAACAACGAAATGAACGTATTGAAGAATCAACAATTGCGACACAGTCTCATAATAAAAGCCTGCCAACTGAAGTCAGCCGTGAAAATGTTACCCTACGGGAAGCGCGGACGAGGACAAGTGAACAGTACAACCTAACAAATGAATCATTCCGCTACAACCCGACTAAAGAATACAACGAACACAAACACGTCGTAATCGGAAAAACTGATAACATTTGCCAATTTTGCCACACGAGAAAATTCAGTAGAGAAACACCAGGATTTTTTTTTGCATGGATGGAAAAATTCGATTACCACCACTGCAAGCACCTCCGCAGGAACTTTTACATAATACGACCGGAGAAACTACAAAATCAAAACACTTTCTTCCAAATATAAAAGCGTACAACGCCTGCTTCCAAAAGACCCCTTTCGGTGTCATTTTGATCAACACTAACAAAGATGAAATCGATTATGTTGTTTCCGCCCAAGGACAAATCTATCGCGGCTGGTCCCGGCGGAGGTTCGAGACCTCCCTCGGGCATGGGTGTGTGTGTTTGTCCTTCGGATAGTTTAGGTTAAGTAGTGTGTAAGCTTAGGCACTGATGACCTTAGCAATTAAGTCCCATAAGATTTCACACACATTTCAACATTTTTGAACAAATTTATCACAACGTGGGATCATCGCTACCACTACCCTACAAAGACCATAAATTCCTTCAAGTATATGTCATCGGAAATGAAGAAGTAGAAGTTGAACAATGATGCACAATTATCAATGGACTGAGACGAGAAGTACTCCGAGATGTACAGACGATCTTACACGAACAGAAACTAATGGTTCGCATATTCAGACCAGCATTAGATAAATGATTTCTGATGACTATAAAGTTATAATTCGAACCGACAAAAGACCACCTGGAGAATACGAATGTCGATTTAATACACCTCAGATAGACGAAGTCGCCATCGTAATTGTGAAAACACAAACCGTGACATAATTGTACAACGAAGAAGAGCAGAACTACAACACGTTGTAGAAACACACTGTTCATATGATTCCCTCCACTATCCATTAATATTTCTGCACGGAGAAGAGGTGTATCATTTCAATGTGAAACAAATCCAACCTCAAACAGGTGAACAAACAAACAAAAATGTCACTTCCGAGGAGCACTATGTTTCCCGCTTAACGACCGGAGACAATGAAACAAGCAATCACACTCTCAACACTTGTCGTTTATTCCAATAATTCCATGTAGATAGAAGTGGAACGGGCGCTTTACCTAAGAGTGAATCAGAAATAAATTTTGCCCGAAAGAATACAATCACCATTCAATGAATCATATATGACGGAAACACTGACGACTTTGGAAGAATGGTAATCATGCCCTCATCATATATAGGAAGTCCGACACACATGCACGAATACACTCAAGATGTCATGACCTACAGAAGATAATTTGGACGACCTGACCTCTTCATAACATTCACATGCAACTCGTTGTGGCCAGGAATCAGAAATCAAAGAACAACTGAGATATGGACAAGACCCCATACATCGACACGATATAATCGCCCGAATTTTCCAACAAAAACAAATCAGATTTATTGATGTCATCCCAAAATACCACATCTTTGGAATCGTTAAATAATGTATGTACACAATTTAACGGCAATAACGTGAACTGTCTCACTCACAAAATCTCACATGGCTCCTTGCAGAATTCATCCCATGGATGTCGAATAAATAATCCAAGCGGAATATCCCAGGACAAGAAGATCCAGAACTGTACGTCATAGTAGCGAAAAACATGAATTACGGACCATGCAGGCCATTAAACCCCAATTCTGGAAAATTTGCAAAAAAGTACCCAAAACCATACCTGAACTACACACAAACCGAAGTTGATGGCTATCCCAAATACCGAAGATGATCACCCAAAAATGGTGGCTTCGCAGCAAAAATACGAATACGAGGCAGCGACGAACTGGAAGTAGATAATCAGTGAATAGTACCACGTAACACACTACTTTCCAAGATGTTCCAAGCACATATAAACGTAGAAGCCGGCCAGAGTGGCCGAGCTGTTCTAGGCGCTACAGTCTGGAACCGCGCTAACGCTACGGTCGCAGGTTCGAATCCTGCCTCGGGCATGGATGTGTGTGATGTCCTTATGTTGGTTGGGTTTAAGTAGTTCTAAGTTCTAGGAGACTGATGACCTCAGAAGTTAAGTCCCATAGTGCTCAGAGCCATTTGAACCATTTAAACGTGGAATACTACAATTCAGTGTAATCCGTTAAATACACTCCTGGAAATGGAAAAAAAGAACACATTGACACCGGTGTGTCAGACCCACCATACTTGCTCCGGACACTGCGAGAGGGCTGTACAAGCAATGATCACACGCACGGCACAGTGGACACACCAGGAACCGCGGTGTTGGCCGTCGAATGGCGCTAGCTGCGCAGCATTTGTGCACCGCCGCCGTCAGTGTCAGCCAGTTTGCCGTGGCATACGGAGCTCCATCGCAGTCTTTAACACTGGTCGCATGCCGCGACAGCGTGGACGTGAACCGTATGTGCAGTTGACGGACTTTGAGCGAGGGCGTATAGTGGGCATGCGGGAGGCCGTGAGGACGTACCGCCGAATTGCTCAACACGTGGGGCGTGAGGTCTCCACAGTACATCCATGTTGTCGCCAGTGGTCGGCGGAAGATGTACGTGCCCGTCGACCTGGGACCGGACCGCAGCGACGCACAGATGCACGCCAAGACCGTAGGATCCTACGCAGTGCCGTAGGGGACCGCACCGCCACTTCCCAGCAAATTAGGGACACTGTTGCTCCTGGGGTATCGGCGAGGACCATTCGCAACCGTCACCATGAAGCTGGGCTGCGGTCCCGCACACCGTTAGGCCGTCTTCCGCTCACGCCCCAACATCGTGCAGCCCGCCTCCAGTGGTGTCGCGACAGGCGTGAATGGAGGGACGAATGGAGACGTGTCGTCTTCAGCGATGAGAGTCGCTTCTGCCTTGGTGCCAATGATGGTCGTATGCGTGTTTGGCGCCGTGCAGGTGAGCGCCACAATCAGGACTGCATACGACCGAGGCACACAGGGCCAACACCCGGCATCATGGTGTGGGGAGCGATCTCCTACACTGGCCGTACACCACTGGTGATCGTCGAGGGGACACTGAATAGTGCACGGTACATCCAAACCGTCATCGAACCCATCGTTCTACCATTCCTAGACCGGCAAGGGAACTTGCTGTTCCAACAGGAGAATGCACGTCCGCATGTATCCCGTGCCACCCAACGTGCTCTAGAAGGTGTAAGTCAACTACCCTGGCCAGCAAGATCTCCGGATCTGTCCCCCATTGCGCATGTTTGGGACTGGATGAAGCGTCGTCTCACGCGGTCTGCACGTCCAGCACGAACGCTGGTCCAACTGAGGCACCAGGTGGAAATGGCATGGCAAGCCGTTCCACAGGACTACATCCAGCATCTCTACGATCGCCTCCATGAGAGAATAGCAGCCTGCATTGCTGCGAAAGGTGGATATACACTGTACTAGTGCCGACATTGTGCATGCTCTGTTGCCTGTGTCTATGTGCCTGTGGGTCTGTCAGTGTGATCATGTGATGTATCTGACCCCAGGAATGTGTCAATTAAGTTTCCCCTTCCTGGGACAATGAATTCACGGTGTTCTTATTTCAATTTCCAGGAGTGTATGTCTGTAACTATACGAACAAAGGTAGTGACATGGCATTATTTTGGACAGCCAAAGAAAGCGAACAACAAAACAGAAACGACGACATCTTCGTGTAAGGGATATACATCAACAGTAACTAAGCAGCGTGGCGTATTTTTGGTTTTCCCATACACGAACGCGACCCAGGTGTGAAACATCTAGCAGTACATATAATTGCGTAGGCTTCCGCGGCCAGAGTCAGTCAACATAAAAGTTTTCTGGGTTTGGTACCGCGTCATAATGTAAAAACTACTGCTGCTATAGAAAAGCCAACGTTTCGGCCACGATTGCAGCGGCCTTCTTCTGGGTCTAGCAGTACGTTTGGAAAATGGACAGAGAGTTTACTTCACAGAAGACACCATCAGAAAAATTGCAAACGAACCACCTCAGAACACTACATTAACAGCTTTTACCAACAGTGCCATGCATTATCATATGTCAACGTCCCTAACTATTGTATGTGGAACACAACAGGAACAATCTTTCGACGACGAAAAGAAGGAATGCCAGTTGACGATGATACAGAAATCATGAAAACTGGCGCACTAGGTCGAGTATACAACTTACATCCGAACGACACGAAATGTTTCTATTTCTGGATGTTGCAGCACCAAATAGGGGGCTAAACAAGTTTCAGATCTCAAGACTGTTGACGGCTTCCTATGTCAGACTATAGAGAAGCATGCCAATGCTTAGCAACTACTGGAAAACGACAACCATTGAGAATGAACACAAGAAGAAACGTTACCTACAGCTTCAGCTGAACAGATGAGAGATTCTAACAATATGTAACCCATCGAATCCAAAACAGCTACGAGACTTCCTCAAAGTGAATATGAGTGACGACAAGCTCATCCTGAACTGATCATCGAATTCAAGAACGACAGTGAAACATTCATTCGCTCGGAAGATAATGTTTAACAATAAACAACGAGGAGTGCTTAGTATAACAACTAGCGATGCAGACACCACGAGAAGATTCTGTCAGTGTGCTAAACTTCGAAAGCACAAATGAAAGCTACCACGTAAACGAACTACTTCAATACATTTCTCACAACAAATCTCTCCTCACTGACAATCAAAAGGGAAACTACAATGCTATCATGGACCGAATCTACTACGACATTGGCGGAATTATTTGCCTGGGCCCACCAGACAGCACCAGGAAAATGTTTCTAAGAAATCTATTGTTTGTGAAAATACGTGCTAAAAACACATCGCACTTGCACTGGAATCATCCGGCATGGAATTAGGACGAATTGCCCATTCCGCCCTACAACTAAAGTTGTATATATCTGAAGAACAATTCCCTGCTTGTAAACTCTCAAGACCATCTGGGCGGGGTCAATTTCTAAGGCAAGTTAAAATTATCTTACTCTGACAAGTACACAATGGCACATAAAAAAACACTCGAAGCCATGCGCAGAACATTATACGATTTGCGAGAAAACTCTGAAGTGATGGGAGGAGCTCTACTCACACTCTCAGGGGGTTTCCGACAACCACTTCTAGCTCTCTCCAAGTCAACACCAGCAGACGAAGTCAATGCATACTTAAAAAAATTCACATCTCTGGCCACGCATGGAAACTCTGGGACTAACAGGAAATATGAGAGTTGAACAATCGAAAGACGGAAAAACAGCACATTTTGCTCAACATCTTTTACGAACAAGCGAAGGCACATATTCTACTGACCAGACGACCAGCCTCATTAAACTTAACATTTATTTCTGCTACATAGCCACTGCTGCAAATTAACTCTTCGACCAAATTTATCCAAACGTTGTTCGGAACTAAACCAATACGGGCTGGCTATTGGAAAGGACAATTTTGGCAACTAAAAATAATACTGTCGACGATATCAATTTTAATATTCAAAAGAAAATTCCCGGCGAGGAGAGAATATACAAATCGATCGATACGACGCTAAACGGTGAAGACAGTGTAAACATCCTTCCCGAATTTCTAAATTCTTTGCAAGTAGCAATGCCATTACAATGACTTCGACTTAAAACTGGATCTCGGATCATAGTATTCAGAAATCTCAACCCATCAAAACTGTGTAATGCAACAAGGATGATAGTCAAACGGCTATCGAATAAAATCATCAAAGGCGAACTTACGACTGGAAAGTACAAAGGCCACACTCAACATATCCGCGAAATACTACTAATCTCTACTGAATTGCCATTCCAATTAAAAAAACTGCAATTTACAAACAAATTAGTCTATAGTTTTACAATTAATAAAGGGCAAGGACAAACTTTAAAATACTGCGGAATCAACCTCAAAGACTCCTGCTTCTCTCACGAACTATAAGTAGCTTGCTGTCGAGTGGGAAATTCGAAAAAATTGTACATATATAAAAAAATGAAAAATATTGTTTACAAACAAGTACTGTAAATAGAATATGCTTCCAGTAATTTCTTTTATCTCTGATACTCTGAAGTTCATTCTTTTATTCCAACTGCCACACAATCTCATATCAACTCCCTGAGTGAAGCCGGGTACTACAGCTAGTACTAATGTGTATAGATTCGCATCCGAACTCAGTTTCTAAGAACTGTTACCAGTTTGTGATAGCAGTTCATTTTGTATCCTGCCTGGAAGGCGGCGCGTGGGTTGGATCAGGAAAGGGTAAAACCCGTCGGTACTTCTGTGTGAACTTAAATCCCCTTTACTCAAGCACTAAGAATACATAACTTGGAATGAGGTGCCAAGCTGAAGCGAGGTATCCTGGCTGGCTGCACCTGATGAAGTGGGCTGAAACAGTCTTGGAGCTCACAGACCTCGACAGCACCGGCTAGTAGTGCCAACCTTGCAGAGCGAAACTGCATTGTGGCATCATAGCTATCGATACTACATCCCTCCCCCCTGGAATGACGGACCGTTGTTCAGGGGGCGGACAGCGGAACTGCCGGGGCACGCTGTCCACCCGCGAACCCGAATTGCGCGCGAGGGGGCGAGGAAAACGCCCCGTGGAAAACCTGCCCAGGCCATGCACAGCTACTGGGTATGCTTCAATGAGGAGGCGGAGCAACGACCTCCATGGGCGACGGCGATGGCGGCAGCGGCGGCGTGACGGCAGCCTCAGCGTCCATCGGTTCTGGCACCGCGGAGGAAGGCGGCAGCGGCGGCGGCGGCGGCGGCGGGCGGCTTCCTTCCGGAGCAGTGTAACCGGACTGGAAGCGGCGACGACTGGAGGTGCGCCCACGGAGGAGGCGCCGTCGGTGGAATGGTGGGCCGTGGCGACGGAAGCTGCGAAGCCTCCAATTCTGCAGGAAAACAAACAGCGGCAGAAAACAGAGGACGGCAGAAACGAATCTGGTTCCGGTGTCGCTTAAGGGGCTCCGGAACTCCCTATACTTGCAATGTTAAAATAACGCTTATAAATTACATCTTTCCTCACAAAGTATTTGAGGTAGGAAGTTGAACTTTTTACAGATTATTTATTGGAATATGGGCTACAACTTAACACAGGGATTTTACAAAACTTTAGTTCAGTTATTGAAGATGATTTTTTTTCAATTGTAATGAAAATTCACAACATTTTTTTGCAATTTTTTATTTATATATTCAAAAATATACAGTTTTTGGAAAAAGGCTGTGTTAAATTATGCAGAAGGTACTGTGTAACATTTACTGAAAGTTTGAAACAAATATGTTTGGAAGATCCTTAGAAAACATGTAATTAGTATGAGAAAATAAAAGTTTTGGGAATCGAGCGACAAAGATTGGATTAACATTTTAGTGCATTCCAGATCCATAGGATGGATTATCTTCATCCTC
Organism: Schistocerca piceifrons; assembly: GCF_021461385.2. NCBI lineage: Eukaryota > Metazoa > Arthropoda > Insecta > Orthoptera > Acrididae > Schistocerca > Schistocerca piceifrons. Next base: position 516,486,353 of record NC_060143.1, read on the forward strand.
TGCAAACTCCTCCTCCAGCTTCCTCTTGTTCCTCCTCCTGTTTACTCTTGCTTGTATTTCTAGACTCTTTACAGCCCTGTCTGCAGCCCAAAGGCGTTCCTTGTCTAGAGCAAGCATCGCTCATTGTTGTGTTCATAGATTTTGCTACCATTTTCTTCAGTTGCAGTTACTGCAACACTGTTCCAAAAGGTGGTCATGTATGAACACTTATCACATTTCAGTTGTATTTCACTAGCAAGTCCTACGTGCTTTATTATGGAGAGTTCCAGACCAACCTCACTACAATGAATACATCTTACACAGTTTGAAAAAATTCCTTTGAGAACCGACGTATCAAATATATCATTCACATCCGATTCGCCCATAAAACATTCATAGTTTTCACTCATTGAACCAAGCTTCTTCTGTGAAGTATTTTCTTTCCCACTTTGACTGCTATGGGCAGGTGTACTTGAGAGGTTAGGTTCACTAACTTGGTTATCGTCTTTATTGTTTACAGAAATAACACATACCTTTGGCTTTCCAACATTTCTCCTTTTCTTAAAAGCCTTCAGAGGATTTCTAATAACTTTACTTTTACTCATTATTATACTTCAACAAAACAGAGACTCAAGAAGCAGAATTAATTACGAATATTTTCGAGATAACGAAAGAGTAAATAAACATTAAACGATCGACAATCACACCAGCGATATATATTGAACCATCACAGGTTAGCCACAACACATACTTTATCTCACATCACTAAAATGTACCTGATGAACACGGACGTTAATAATAACACCATTTGACAGCAGTTTAACAGCGCCACAGTGAGTCACGCCCATGTAGAACACATTTCAAAAAAAATTTAAAAATAGTTGTAGTCTTCGGAATTCAATAAATTATATATCTATTAAAAGGTAATAGTCTGCAGATTCAGAAAACGCAAAAAAGTAAAAATTGAACTTTTCATGATTTTGAGCCTTTCCGGAGCCCCTTAACAGTGCCGGAGGGACCAGACACGACAAATAAGGCGCGGCCAAGCTGGCGAACAATGCGCCCCTGCTCCCAGTGCTGCCTGCCAGAGAAAACGCGATAGAACACCAAATCATGCGGCGCCAAGCCAGAACGAGGCGAAGCAGCGGGAGCGTGCAGCGGCGGGTGTAACAGCTGCAGTAGCGACCGATAGACGCGGCCGTGTAGCAGTTCCGCTGGGGAATGGGTGCCGCGCGGCTGGGAGCGATAGGAAGCAAGGTAAGTCCAGAGCGCACGCTAGGGAGAGTGCGTGGCGCGCAACTTGCTCATCCGTGACTTAAATGTACGCAACAAGCGATCAGCCTCGCCGTTCGACTGGGGATGGAACGGCGCTGAGAACAGACGGCGAATCCCATTAGCAACATAGAACGCTTCAAACTCTGAGGACACGAATTGGGGGCCCTTGTCGGAGACAATAACTTCAGGAAGGCCCTCAATGCAAAAAATAGATGTCAACGCCCGAATAGTGCTGGCAGAGGTAGCAGAAGACATAGGTGCAACAAAAAGAAAGTTGCTGTACGCATCAATAACTATCAACCAGTGGGTGTCATAGAAAGGACCTGCAAAATCAACATGAACGCGCTGCCAGGGTGCAGTAGGAGTCGGCCAGGGAAAGAAGTGCTGGCGGGGAGCAGATTGATGCTCCGCGCAAGAGCGACAGTTAGCAAGCAAACTCTCAACATCTTTATCAACGCAGACCCAAGTGCAGTGACGACGCGCTAATTGCTTCGTCCGCACTATACCCCAATGACCAGCGTGCAGCAATCGGAGGATTTCCGGCTGCAACGAACGAGGTACAACCACACGAGACTGATCATTGTCAGTTTGTAACAAGATGACACCGTTGTGTACAGACAAGTTGTGACGTTGCGCAAAGTAATGTCGAACAAGTGGATCACGAATTTGCGTAGCAGATGGACGCCATTGAGTACGAATATACTGCAAAATGATCTGCAAAGAAGCATCGGCGGCTGTCACGGCAGCAATGCGACGAAAATCCATCGGATAACTAACAGCTAGGTCCTTATTTTGCGAATCAATAAACATACAGGACAGTTCGGAAGAATCAAAAACTTCGTCAGGACCGATAGGTTGACAAGACAGACCATCAGCATTGCCATGCTGGGCCGTAGGCCGAAACAAAATTTCGTAATTGTAGATGGACAAAAACAAAGACCAACGTTGCAACTTTTGGGCAGTACGGGCCGGAACTGGCTTTGAAGGGTGGAACAACGACGTCAAAGGCTTATGGTCGGTGACCAAACAGAACTTTCGAACGTACAAAAAAAACATGAAACTTAGTTACTGTATACAGGGTGTTACAGAAAGGTACGGCCAAACTTTCAAGAAACATTCCCCACACACAAAGAAAGAAAATATATTGTGTGGACATGTGTCCGGAAACTTTTACTTTCCATGTTAGAGCTCATTTTATTACTTCTCTTCAAATCACATTAATCATGGAATGGAAACACACAGCAACAGAACGTACCAGCGTGACTTCAAACACTTTGTTACAGGAAATGTTCAAAATGTCCTCCGTTAGCGAGGATACATGCATCCACCCTCCGTCGCATGGAATCCCTGATGCGCTGATGCAGCCCTGGAGAATGGCGTATTGTATCACAGCCGTCCACAATACGAGCACGTAGAGTCTCTACATTTGGTACCGGGGTTGCGTAGACAAGAGCTTTCAAATGCACCCATAAATGAAAGTCAAGAGGGTTGAGGTCAGGAGAGCGTGGAAGCCATGGAATTGGTCCGCCTCTACCAATCCATCGGTCACCGAATCTGTTGTTGAGAAGCGCACGAACACTTCGACTGAAATGTGCAGGAGCTCCATCGTGCATGAACCACATGTTGTGTGGCACATGTTCTAGCAGCATAGGTAGAGTATCCCGTATGAAATCATGGCGGTGAATCGAGGAAGTACAGTACATACTGACGAAACTAAAATGAGCTCTAACATGGAAATAAAGCGTTTCCGGACACATGTCCACATAACATCTTTTCTTTATATGTGTGTGATGAATGTTTCCTGAAAGTTTGGCCGTACCTTTTTGTAACAACCTGTATGCAAAAGCGAAAGATTCTTTCTCGATTTGAGAATAGTTTTGCTGGGCAGAATTGAACAACTTAGGCGCAAAGGCGATCGGGCGATCGAAAGAATTATTGCGGTGTGAGAGAACCGCTCCGATGCCGTGAGAAGATGCATCGAGAGCCAAAACAACTGGTTTGGAGGGATCGAAAGGAATGAAACAGCAATCACTCAACAAAGCAGATTTGACCTTGTGGAAAGCAGTGTCACACTCCGAAGACCAAACAAAAGGAACGTTCTTACGCAGAAGGCGATGCAAAGGCGCTGCAATCTGCGCTGCATTTGGTATAAACCGAACATAATATGTGATTTTGCCCAACAAAGACTGAAGTTCTTTCAAGTTCCTGGGCGCTGGCAAGTCTCTAATCGCACTGAGATGTGACGGCGAGTGGTGGATACCATTTCCATTAATCATGTCCTAAATACTGTATCTCAGTTTGAAAAAATTTGCACTTGTCTCTGTTACACTTTAGTCCTGCCTGCAAAAGTACAGTAAATAAGGCACGCAAATTCTGCAAATGTTCGTCAGGGGTGCGACCTGATACAACTACATCGTCCAGATAATTGGAACAGCCAGGGACAGTGGCACACAACTGCTGCAAGTAAGACTGAAAAATAGCAGGAGCCGAAGCACAACCTAACGGTAGGCGGCGAAACTTGAACAATCCAAGGTGGGGGTTGATCACAAAATAGCGCTGCTACTGTTCGTCGAGCGGAATATGGAAGTATGCGTCCCGTAAGTCAATCGTGGAAAAGAATTTACCCGCACCAAGCTTATCAAAAATGTCTTCAATCCCGACGTTGAACGCTGGCCGGCGTCCGAGGCGCCGAAGTAGCTGCAGTTTGACCAGTCCATTTATGGCAGCAAGCAGCTGCGTCATTTGCTGAGCCTGAAAACGTAAAAGATTGGACAGCGAAGCCTGTTCCTGTGGCGATGCCATGGTTACACGGGGAAATCACAAAAAGCTAAAGCAGTACCGAGCAAAAACGGTAATGATAGGAAGGGACAGGGGAGTCCTCGTCACCAAACTTTTGTATCCCGCCTGGAAGTCGGCGCGTGGGTTGGATCAGAAAAGGGTAAAACACGTCGGTACTGCCGTATGAATTTAAATCCCCTTTACTATAGCAATAAGAATACATAACTTGGAATGAGGTGCGAAGCTGAAGCGAAGTATCCTGGCTGGCTGCACCTGATGGAATGGGCTGAAGCAGTCGCGGAGCTCGCAGACCTCGACAGCACCGGCTAGAAGGTGCTGTCGTCGGTTTCTCTCGTAGTGCCAACCTAGCAGAGCGGAACTATATAGTGGCATCGTAGCTATCGATACTACAGTTCACATCCAGATTACGTCTGATTTCGGAACGTCGGAGATATAAAAAATATCTCGTAATCAAAATCCTAGAAGAATTTAGTTCAGATTCCTCGGTATCTTTGTTCGAAACCTGCCACATTCGTCCGCGGTAACTACTGACAATAATCGCGGCGTTCGAACTTGGCTTTATTATATCGAGCTTTGAATCCAATATCATGCCACGTTTCGGAGTTGTCATGATTGTGGCATCACCAGATAGGCTTCTAAATAAGGTAGGTGTTAGTGCCTTCGCCGGCCGGAGTGGCCGAGCGCTTCTACGCGCTTCAGTCTGGAACCACGCAACCGCTACGGTCGCAGGTTAGAATCCTGCCTCGGGCATGGATGTGTGTGATGTTCTTATGTTAGTTAGGTTTAAGTAGTTCTAAGTTCTAGGGGACTGATGACCTCAGAAGTTAAGTCCCATAGTGCTCAGAGCAATTTTTTTGTTAGTGCCTTCACAACATAAACGTGCAAATTAGCAACGACGGAGATAGTTTCCTTCTTAAGTAAATCCTCATTGTCAGATAGTGGGTGGCAACTGAGTAAGAAATTTCTCAAACACGATGGAGTACCTGAATGATTCGTGAAGTGCGACAATGTCATTATAAGACATACTAAATGATGTTAAAGGTTACTGCAGAGGAGCATATCAAAATTAATACTGGCATAATATTTTAGACATATTTTTAAAATGTTCTGCGCCCGGAAGACGAAAAGTTCCCATTCAGCTCCACAGGATAGCTGTCAGAGTATACCCAACGCATTTGTCATGTTATCAGGCGACTTAAAAACCTATTATTTAGCCACATCGCGATTGGAAAACCACTTAAAGATCTTCCTAACAAATTATAACCCATATACATAATTGTGGCCAATCCAAAATGATTTCTACACCGTCCACTTGACTGTCAAACGAAAATGCTATATCTATATATTCAAGAGTTTATTAACCACTACTGTGCGTATAATACTGAACGAGTATCCTGGGACCCGGGGAGAAGACCCAAGTTCTCTTTAAGGTCACCTACCTAATGCCTTTGATTATCAATATTTCGCGTACTTATTGGCCGAATTTAAATATTTAAAATGCTGTCATAATCTACTCATTAAAAGGCATAATCTTATGTAAAAGTTTAGCAGAATAACAAAAGTATTGCAGTTTTTTTAATTTATCATATGGCGACAACAGAAAATGCTGTGAAATACATACACTGAAGCTCCAAAGAAAGTGGTACATCTGCTTAATATCGTACAGGGCCCTCGCGAGCACATAGAAGTGCCGCAACACGACATGGCATGGCATCGACTAATGTCCGATGTAGTTCTGGGGGGGGGGGGGGGGGGGGGGGAACTGACGCCATGAATCCTTCAGGGCTGTTCATAAATCCGTAAGAGTACGAGGGAGCGTAGATCTCTCCTGAACAGTACTTTACAAGGCGACGCAGATATGCTCAATTATGTTCATGTCTGGTGGTCAGCGGAAGTGTTTAAACTCAGAAGAGTGTAGCAATTCTGCACGTGTGGGGTGTCGCATTGTCACGCTGGAATTACCCAAGTTCGTCGAAATCGACAATGGACATGAACGGATGCAGGTGACTAGACAGGACGCTTACGTATCTGTCACCTGTCAGAGTCCTATTTAGACGTATCAGGAGTCCCGTATAACTCCAACTGTACACGCCCCACACCGTTACAGAGCCTCCACCAGCCTGAACAGTCATCTGCTGACATGCAGGGTCCATGGATTCATGAGGTTGTCTCCATACCCATACAAATCCATCCGCTCGATGGACAATTTTAAATGAGACTCTTCCGACCAAGCAACATGTTTCCAACATCAACAGTCCAATGTCGGTGTTGACGGGCCCACGCGAGGTGTAAAAAGTTTTGTCGTGCAGTTGCCAATTGAGTGGGCCTTCGGCTCCGAAAGCCCATATCGATAATGTTTCCTTGAATGGTTCGCACGCTGACAATGATAGCGCAGCATTGGAATCTGCAGCAATTTGTGGAAGGTTTGTACTTCTGTCACGTTCAACGATTCTCTTCAGTCGTCGTTGATCCAGTTCTTGCTGTATCTTTTTCCTGCCGCAGGTATGGCGGAAATTCAATGCTTTACCGGATTCATGATATTCACGGTACACTCGTGAAATGGTCGTACGGGAAAAAGCCCGCTTCATCGCTATTTCGGAGATGCTGTGTCCCATCGCTCGTCCGCCGACTATAACACCATGTTCAAACTCGCTTAACTCTTAATAACCTGTCATTGCAGCAGTAGTAACACACCTAACAACTGCGCCAGACACTTGTTTTTTTGTTATACTGACGTTGCCAACCGCAGCACCGTATTCTGCCTGTTAACATATCTTTGTATTTGAATACGCATGCCTACATTAGTTTCTTTGGCGCTTCAGTGTAGTTTGCTATCATAGGATTAAGTGTTTAGAAACAAAACCACTATATTTAAATTCTAAAAATTAATAATTTAATAATACCAACAAGGAGAACACTTAAACCATAAAATTAGGACTGTTATTTAAAATAGGTACATTTAATCAAAGTTCAATGTCGAACGAATGAAGCGAATAATAGCAGAGGACGCAGAATTAATACAGTCACTTTCTCAGAGTCTCTGACAGTACGCTGACAATGATAGCCCAGCATTGAAATCTGCAGCAATTTGTGAAAGGCCCCACAATCGCAAGCTGGAGAAGTTAGGAGTGCTACTTGAGCATCACAGCATTACACCCGCTGGGACCAGTTCTTACCCTGTTCAATCTTCTCCACTCACTTCTCCTGGATCAAATATTGGTAGATAGATGTTGAACACGTTGTTTTATTGTTGCAAGATGCCATCTCTTGGGTCACTGTTCTTCCATGTCAAAAGTGTCCTTGTTTCTACCATTATGCCACAGCGCAATGCGTGATAATCAAACAGTCTGGAGATGGGTGATTTAGTGCTATATGAATTGGAATGTCTTTGAGGTAGTCATGGTGATGCAGCTCCCTTCATTCTCGATTGGTTGCTTCTTGGCGGCGAAATTCAGGTGGTAGAATTTTTTTGATGGTGTGCAGCCAATGGATGACTGTGGACTTCTGTGTGCCCGCAATAGTTCTTTGATTCATTCAGATGGATGTCTACTTTTCTTGTAAGAGTACTATGTTGCCCTAGCGAGGGGCAATATTCAGCTGCAGAATGTTCTAGTGTCAAAGCTGCTGTGCATACAGTGAACATTTCGGCACCCCAGGTTGTGCTAGCCATTTTTTTCGTGATGTCATTACAGGTCTTTAGCTGCTGGCTAGTATTCTACAGGCATCTTTCGGATGCTAAAGACCGATCCAGAGTGACACCAAGGTATTTATGCTGGAATTGAGTCTAATCCCCTGTTGACACTGATCTGCTGGTTTGCAGTTATGTTGTTTAGGTGGAATGCGCAGACTACTTTCTTGGTTGCTTTTAGTAGGATTCTCCATGTTTTTAATATGTGCTGAGAGTTTGTAAATCACTAGACAATATGTTTTCTCCTTCCTGAAGTGCGCTGGTTTGTGTGGCTATTGCAAGGTCATTGGCATAGCAAAACGTTTTTTTACTAATGTTTGGCCTATCACAGATGTACAGATTAAAGAACGAGGATGCTGGAACTGATCCTTAGAGAATCCTATTCTTTACTCTGATTTTGTCCAACGCTAACCTTGAAGTAACGGCTGTTTAACATTTCCTACGTGTGTCGTCAGTTTCATAATTGGGATGTGCTTTTGCAGCTTCTGCAGCTGTACATGTAACCATACAGTACGAGATGCTGCCGACAGATCAATGACGGCGACCTATGTCTTTACTTTCTTCTATAATCCAGCCTCCTTACAGGATGTCAAGGTTAGAATCCATTCACAGCAGCTCTGATAGCAGTCTGATATGTTGAAGTTATGTTGCTTATTATTCCTTGAATTCTGTTAAGAATAAGTTATTACAAGAGTGTAAAGCACACGCTCAGCAGCGCAATTCGACGATAACTTCGGGCGTCATCTGGATCTGAAGGTTGCTGTGTATGTGCAATCTTGAACTGTTGCTCTTTTTCAGTCTCGAGTGTATCGTTTTAGAAACCAAGTTCTTCCACATTCGTCAGCATGTTTATTAAATTCAATGAATATGCCGTTCAGTCCTAATGCTTTCACATTTTCAGTATTTGCATACCTTTCATTAAAGGGACCTGTTAAGGTTCTGTTGTCATGAAGGTAGCCACAGGTTTCATTCGGTTTTTACTTTATCCTTTCGTCAGTGCTTGAGTGTACGAGGATCTTCTCGGATCTTGATTTTATGTATGATGCCAGTTCTGTAGCGTTATCTCCCGTTTCTGATTCCACATACTGGTTCTGTTTTCTAGTATCGTTAATAATGCCCATGCCTTTCTGCTTGAATAAGTGAAATTTAAACTGGAACTCAAGTCCATCTATTTCTGCTTTCTCGCTTTGTTTAGCTCTTCTATATTCTTTTATTAGTGTCAGGTTTTTGAGTTTGATAATATTCCGCAGCAGGCCGCTGTCGCCGAGTGGTTCTAGGAGCTTCAGTCCGGAACCCCGCGACCGTTACGGTAGCAGGTTCGAATCCTGTCTCGGGCATGGATGTGTGTGATGTCCTTAGGTTAGTTACATTTAAGCAGTTCAAAGTCTAGGGGACTGATGACCTCAGATGTTAAGTCCCATAGTGCTCAGACCCATTTGAATCAGTATTCGGCATATATCTTTTCTATTGTGTCATCTCATCAAGGGATGTAACGTTCTCCTGACTTCTTACGGTATATTGTTTTGGCTGGTCCCATAATGTCTCGTACAAATCTCTTTTAGTTTTCTGCTCTTTGGGGTATCCAACGTAAGCTGCTATCAGTCTTCTGTATATATATTTTTTTTTTTTTGTCGTCAGTCTACTGACTGGTTTGATGCGGCCCGCCACGAATTCCTTTCCTGTGCTAACCTCTTCATCTCAGAGTAGCACTTGCAACCTACGTCCTCAATTATTTGCTTGACGTATTCCAATCTCTGTCTTCCTCTACAGTTTTTGCCCTCTACAGCTCCCTCTAGTACCATGGAAGTCATTCCCTCATGTCTTAGCAGATGTCCTATCATCCTGTCCCTTCTCCTTATCAGTGTTTTCCACATATTGCTTTCCTCTCCGATTCTGCGTAGAACCTCCTCATTCCTTACCTTATCAGTCCACCTAATTTTCAACATTCGTCTATAGCACCACATCCCAAATGCTTCGATTCTCTTCTGTTCCGGTTTTCCCACAGTCCATGTTTCACTACCATACAATGCTGTACTCCAGACGTACATCCTCAGAAATTTCTTCCTCAAATTAAGGCCGGTATTTGATATTAGTAGACTTGTCTTGGCCAGAAATGCCTTTTTTGCCACAGCGAGTCTGCTTTTGATGTCCTCCTTGCTCCGTCCGTCATTGGTTATTTTACTGCCTAGGTAGCAGAATTCCTTAACTTCATTGACTTCGTGACCATCAATCCTGATGTTAAGTTTCTCGCTGTTCTCATTTCTACTACTTCTCATTACCTTCGTCTTTCTCCGATTTACTCTCAAACCATACTGGGTACTCATTACACTGTTCATTCCGTTCAGCAGATCATTTAATTCTTCTTCACTTTCACTCAGGATAGCAATGTCATCAGCGAATCGTATCATTGATATCCTTTCACCTTGTATTTTAATTCCACTCCTGGCTGGCTCTGAGCACTATGGGACTCAACTGCTGAGGTCATTAGTCCCCTAGAACTTAGAACTAGTTAAACCTAACTAACCTAAGGACATCACAAACATCCATGCCCGAGGCAGGATTCGAACCTGCGACCGTAGCGGTCTTGCGGTTCCAGATTGCAGCGCCTTTAACCGCACGGCCACTTCGGCCGGCTTCCACTCCTGAACCTTCCTTTTATTTCCATCATTGCTTCCTCTATGTACAGATTGAAGAGTAGGGGCGAAAGGCTACAGCCTTGTCTTACACCCTTCTTAATACGAGCTCTTCGTTCTTGATCGTCCACTCTTATTATTCCTTCTTGGTTGTTGTACATATTGTATATGACCCGTCTCTCCCTATAGCTTACCCCTACTTTTTTCAGAATCTCGAACAGCTTGCACCATTTTATATTGTCGAACGCTTTTTCTAGGTCGACAAATCCTATGAAAGTGTCTTGATTTTTCTTTAGCCTTGCTTCCATTATTAGCCGTAACGTCAGAATTGCCTCTCTCGTCCCTTTACTTTTCCTAAAGCCAAACTGATCGTCACCTAGCGCATTCTCAATTTTCTTTTCCATTCTTCTCTATATTATTCTTGTAAGCAGCTTCGATGCATGAGCTGTTAAGCTGATTGTGCGATCATTCTCGCACTTGTCAACTCTTGCCGTCTTCGGAATTGTGTGGATGATGCTTTTCCGAAAGTCAGATGGTATATCGCCAGACTCATATATTCTACACACCAACGTGAATAGTCGTTTTGTTGCCACTTTCCCCAATGATTTTAGAAATTTCTGATGGAATGTTATCTATCCCTTCTGCCTTATTTGACCGTAAGTCCTCCAAAGCTCTTTTAAATTCCGATTCTAATACGATTCTAAATCGACTCCTGTTTCTTCTTCTATCACATCAGACAAGCCTTCACCCTCATAGAGGCTTTCAATGTATTCTTTCCACCTATCTGCTCTCTCCTCTGCATTTAACAGTGGAATTCCCGTTGCACTCTTAATGTTACCTCCGTTGCTTTTAATGTCCCCAAAGGTTGTTTTGACTTTCCTGTATGCTGAGTCTGTCCTTCCGACAATCATATCTTTTTCGATGTCTTCACATTTTTCCTGCAGCCATTTCGTCTTAGCTTCCCTGCACTTTCTGTTTATTTCATTCCTCAGCGACTTGTACTTCTGTATTCCTGATTTTCCCGGAACATGTTTGTACTTCCTCCTTTCATCAATCAACTGAAGTATTTCTTCTGTTACCCATGGTTTCTTCGCAGCTACCTTCTTTGTACCTATGTTTTCCTTCCCAACTTCTGTGATGGCCCTTTTTAGATATGTCCATTCTTCTTCAAATGTACTGCCTACTGCGCTATTCGTTATTGCTGTATCTATAGCGTTAGAAAACTTCTAACGTATCTCGTCATTCCTTAGTACTTCCGTATCCCACTTCTTTGCGTATTGATTCTTCCTGACTAATGGTTTGAACTTCAGCCTACTCTTCATCACTACTATATTGTGATCTGAGTCTATATCTGCTCCTGGGTACGCCTTACAATCCAATATCTGATTTCGGAATCTCTGTCTGACCATGATGTAATCTAAATGAAACCTTCCCGTATCTCCCGGCCTTTTCCAAGTATACCTCCTCCTCTTGTGATTCTTGAACAGGGTATTCGCTGTTACTAGCTGAAACTTGTTACAGAACTCAATTAGTCTTTCTCTTCTTTCATTCCTTGTCCCAAGCCCATATTCTCCTGTAACCTTTTCTTCTACTCCTTCCCCTACAACTGCATTCTAGTCGCCCATGACTAGTAGATTTTCGTCCCCCTTTACATACTGCATTACCCTTTCAGTATCCTCATACACATTCTCTATCTGTTCATCTTCAGCTTGCGACGTCGGCATGTATACCTGAACTATCGTTGTCGGTGTTGGTCTGCTGTCGATTCTGATTAGAACAACCCGGTCACTGAACTGTTCACAGTAACACACCCTCTGCCCTACCTTCTTATTCATAACGAATCCTACACCTGTTATACCATTTTCTGCTGCTGTTGATATTACCCGATACTCATCTGACCAGAAATCCTTGTCTTCCTTCCACTTCACTTACCCCTACTATATCTGGATTGAGCCTTTGCATTTCCCTTCTCAGATTTTCTAGTTTCCCTACCACGTTCAAGCTTCTGACATTCTACGCCCCGACTCGTAGAACGTTATCCTTTCGTAGATTATTCAATCTTTTTCTCATGGTAACCTCCCCCTTGACAGTCCCCTCCCGGAGATCCGAATGGGGGACTATTCCGGAATCTTTTGCCAATGGAGAGATCATCATGACACTTCTTCAATTACAGGCCACATGTCCTGTGGATACACGTTACGTGTCTTTAATGCAGTGGTTTACATTGCCTTCTGCATCCCCATGTCGTTGATCATTGCTGATTCCTCCGCCTTTAGGGGCAATTTCCCACCCCTAGGACAAGAGAGTGCCCTGAACCTCTATCCGCACCTTCGCCCTCTTTGACAAGGCCGTTGGCAGAATGAAGCTGACTTCTTATGCCGGAAGTCTTCGGCCGCCAATGCTGATTATTTATCAAAATTTAGGCAGTGGCGGGGTTCGAACCCGGGATCGAAGACATTTTGATTATGAATCAAAGACGCTACCCCTAGACCACGGGTACACACTCTGTATATATTGGTCTTGAAATTCCATCTTGGCCTGTTAATGTAATTTATGATGAGTATCTCAAATTCTGTTTTGATTATTGTGGAGCAGTGCTGGCTTCTGGGGAAACTTTTTAGAACTTATATAACTCAATGAAAGTATGTTTTCATCAGTGGAGAGAAGGTACAAGTCAGGAATAATCAGTGTGCCATCTAGTAGCGCGAAAGATTTTCATTCCACTGTCGTCGTAGCTAAGACAGAGTTTTTCTCCTTCTGCCCGTCCTACTAGTTCCTCCACATTTTCATCACTGTTTCTATAACCCCAGATTTTGTGATGGCTGTTGAAATCACCTAAATATATATATAATTCTGGAAGACGTTCTGTGGTTTGTACTCTAAACAACCGTCGAGTCGCTCAGCTCCAGAGTAATAACCACTATGGCTCTGATCTCTTGGAAACACACTCCCTCAGTATCAGGTTGGCCATTTATTACTTACATGATAGAGCTGCGTACACGTGATGAGAGGTATCCCATCATTCTGTATCTTGCAGCAAGAAAATGGTTCAAATGGTTCTGAGCACTATGGGACTTAACTTCTGAGGTCATCAGTCCCCTAGAACTTAGAACTACTTAAACCTAACTAACCTAAGGACATCGCACACAGCCATGCCCGAGGCAGGATTCGAACCTGCGACCGTAGCGGTCGCGCGGCTACAGACTGTAGGGCCCAGAACCGCTCAGCCACTCCGACCGGCATCTTGGAGCATTACCCTTTGTTATATTCATTTAGATCCGATTGTTGGAGAGCTGTGATATCGGTATTGCGATCAAGGCCAGTCCAGTTTGCTGAAGTGTTCACATCTGTCTTTTGATATTCCTTCCATATTGTTCTGTAAAATATGGATACTTGGTCCTAAATTCTACGTAATCTTTGTTTGGTTCTGCGAAGAACCTTAGTTGTAATTGTAAGAAAATGAAACAGCTAAAGCCGTCTTTCTGTTGTCATTTGTTGTGTAGTTAGAGGTTTTGGCGCTTCAGTGTACCATCTTCAGGACTTAGTCGATGCTGAAGGGGTTATCACGATCCATGTATACGATGCATCAGTGGCCAACAACTGGTTTACGCCGATTACCTGTAACTATGATGTCGTCTCCCCAACCATCAACTGTCAACTCTTGACAGTTGGTGGTTAGAGGGACGACAACAGTTGACAGACGACATCACATTTACAGGTAGTCTGTGCAAACCAGTTGTTGGCCTCTGATGCATCGTATTCATGGATCCTTATAACCCCTTCAGCATCAACAAAGGCCTGGAGGTGGTGCAGTGAAACTGGTAACTACACAATAAATGACAACATAAGGACGGCTGCAGATGGTACATTTTCTTACAATAGTGAACGGCCGTAATCCTAGAGAATTCCTCGCATGAGGATGGACATACAAAAATATGTTGAAGTTTGTTTCCTTGCGCTGCTGTCTTGGGCAGCTATGAGAGGTCTGTGATCTAGTATCGCTGCCATTGGTGTGGACTTCTCGCCGTCCTGCCTCAGCAGTCCATTACCCAGGGTACACCACCCGGGAGGTTGTCTATGCGTCCCACTCATTACAACTGAAACTGTGTGTTTATTTCGAAGCAACGTAACTGAAGGTGTGCAAATGCCTGCACGTCCTTCACCCAGTACTTGAGAACAAGAGCATTTACCGACTCCCAACTAATTTTACAAATATTTTCGAGCATATTCGAAAATATTTTCACGCTGACACCCTCCTCAAAATGATGAATGGAAAAAATTTTATGCTTTGTACATTTTCACTACTGATGCAGCAAATCAGCAGCATCATGCGCGACGTTTTAATTTATTACTCCTTTACTACTAACTCTATTCACAACAGAGTTTGCAGACTATATCCTCACAGACCACTGAATGCACATCGAAAATTAAACCATTGTACGACGCAGAGTTCAAGAGATATGACGTCATAAATATTTAAGTGGGTGTAAAACTAGCTTTTGCTTAAAAAATATCGCGCCGTAAAACTTCAATACTAGGCATAACGTCTTAATTTATTACGCTTTTACTATTGACTCCAGTCGCAACACGCTTTGCATACGGTATCTACATATATCACTGAATGTACCTGCTGAATTTTACGACACATAGGTCAGGATATACGACTATTATACATTAAGATGCGTGGAAAACTAATTACTGCTTAAGAGGGACAGCAAATTACCGAGTTTATATACATCCAGTACTTCATAATGTGATGACTAAACAACTTACAACAAACTTAAGACTTGATTTCAACCTTTTTTAAACTTTTTCTCGCTTACGTGCTTCAAGAAAATGTTTAACACGATAACTCAGATGTATACAAACGTTTAAAAGCTGCTTTATTCACGGGAATTCGAATCGGGGTTTACTGATCTGAGCTAAGAGCTGGCGGGCGGGGGTGCAATGCATAGGGATGCCTCATTAGGGATGCTGAAAGAAAACATCCAATGGCAATTTCTTTCCACACCTGCTGATATGCTGCACAGTGCCGTTCGCAACATTTTGCCTCGACTGTAGGTGTTCCGACTCTCTTAGTGCACTGCAAGCGCTCCACCAAATGTATACGGTAGACCCGCTGATTCAGGTCATCCATGGCTGCTTACATTGGCTCCAGCGCCGTGGCGAGGAAGTGATCTTTTGCTGGGTACCTGGCCACGTTTGGATGCAGGGTAACGACGTGGCTGATGAAGCTGCCAAGGAAGCATGTTGGGATGGGGTTGTCCATCAATGTCCCATCCCGTTGCATGCCATTCTCTCATTTTCTGACAGCTGCATCACGTGTCAGTGGGAGACTGAATGGTTGCAGGTGTCGGACAACAAATTGCGGTAACTCAAACCGACCACAAAAGCTCGTGTGAGCCTCGCCGCTGGAAGAAGGTTTTGCTTACCTGACTGCGCATCCGGCATAGCCCTTTCTAGCCCTTTCAGACATAGCTTCCTCCTCCGGGGGGAGGGGGGGGGGGGAGGATCCACCTTTCTGTGAAGTTTGTGGCGTCCCGCTTTCAGTTCAGCATATTGTGGCTACGTGTGTCCTGTATACTACTAATAGGGCAGCCCTTAGTCTCGCTGGAGATCTGCCCACCGTCCTCGCAGATACTTATACCAGTGTTAACAGAGTGGTGAAATTTTGTGAACTATCAGGCCTCATCCATAAACTGGTGGGGAAGGGCGGCAGACTTTAGTACGTTATAAACTGCTCTGCATGTGGGGAAAAGCCTTCGACCCCATCCATGAGATTTCCTGTTGATTTTTCTTCAGGGCGCTGATGACCGTGATGTCGAGCGCCCCCTCAACCTAACTCATCATCATCACCATCATCGACTGTAGGTAATATTTAGCATTTGTTGTAGATAACATTGTCTTTGTAAAAATTAATTGTTATGCCAATTATTGCTCTTATATCATATGAAGCGCCATTTTGTGCACCTTCTTTTGTTTCAGTAGAACCCCACGTCTTTTCAAGCACGTGTGTCAATTTTTACCTCTCTGCCTACGTTATTCCGTGAAGTATTGAATTTTCAAATGTTAACGAACTTTTGGGTCACTCTTCACATCAACTTTGTCCTGCCTACTACAGTCTTAGTCTCATGAAAATTTTACCTTCCACATTTACTTCCATTACCAAATTGACTATACCGCCTGATTCCTCATGATGTGTTATGTCAACCAGTTCCTTCTTCTAGGCATGTTGCAGCGTAAACTTATTTTGCCTGCTTAATGTTATTTTCGAATTTGATTGTTTTGCTTAAGCGTCGTCTGAATCACATTAAAAGAACGTTGATAGGCAGTACGGTGCACAGTGTCATACATTAGTACACTTAATTTGACGACATACCTGTGCATCTCCATTGTTTTAATATGATTCTCATCACACACATATATAAAGAAGTAATGAGGAAAAACTAGGAGGAATTCGAGTCAACCTAGTAGTTACTGGTTGCACTAAATATAGCTACAACGGAGAAGGACCGTTCTTAAAAACGCATAAATTTGTGTCGGGTATTCTAGTTTACATTGCTAAAATTAAATATTGCTACCCAGAGGACAACACTCGGTAATAAAAAGGAGGTAGATGTATATGAAAGATTCTGTAGGGGATACTGGGGATAACAGTGACTTATAAACTGAGACACTGAATCGGTGCAGAAAGAAATGAGGAACATGTTCAATGCAGTCAGAGTCTGTCTACCATCTCTCTGAAGCGATTTCAATTATTGGTGCCATATTGACATCTTTACTGTTAAAGCAGTAACTGTCAGACGCTACTAGCTTCACCAATTTCGGCCGCGGAATTCTCGATATAACGGCACCTTTATACCTACCATGAAGTCTTGTGATTAAATTCCAGCGAAGGTCTAATATTGATTAGTAACTTATTGTACATTAAATCGATTTGCTAATTCGCTGTATTAGACAAACACGAGCTTTACTTCACCTGTTTGTGCTGCCATAGCGTCAGTTGCTGTTGTGGTAGATGGGAGTGGTGGTGCAAGATTAAGAGGTATGTGCAACCACATTCGAAATAAATATTTCCTTTTTTATCATCACAAGAGCGTGTATTAAAAACAAACACCAATCAAGAGAGGAAAGTGGTGAGCAATAATTTAAAAAAAAAGCACAACACCACTTACGTGGAAGGTTAAACAATTTATAAAATTGAAGTTCACAATTAACAAATCAGAATTAAAGGAAATAGCATTGAGATCATACGTTTGTAAACACGTAAGTTTTTAAAACAACATCGATCTCCAGAGCTCTCACATGCAGTTCGAGATTCAGGTTGACAGTTACGCGAAACCAACTTCAGTTCTTGATAGAACACTTTAATTTGTACGGGGCTTTCAAGGACCTTCCACTTGCACTACACCTCCAGAAATGTCCCAGTGCAGCCAGTGAGTCCGCAGCGGATGATATGAGGCGTACGTACAGTATGACTGGCCGTGCTATTCCATACGAGTTTTGCGGAGATTAAGGCAATCCGTCTTGGACTATCTTCGTGAGTCGTCGTGTAAGATTCCTTGTTTTGCCGAGAAGCTCTCGGAGTTTATGTCCCTCGCAGAAGCATTATCAGTGTCATGCGGTTCTCATTAAAGTGCAATTTTACTTCCTGTCATTCTAAGTGATGAAGCGGGAAGCTATGTTATTCTGAATAACGTTCAACAGGGATCCCAATACAATGCCATTACAATGTATTTACTTACTAAACGCCATAAACTGATAATATCGACACAATTAATAATGATTAAATGAAACCAACAATTTCACGAGAGCATGGTTGTTGTGTTGGCAGAAGAGCCAACACCGTGTTACTAATGGAGGCCGAAATCCACGCGTTTTAGCTCACGCTGGCTGGCGTGAGGAGGGAAAAACTATACTGACGTGAGGTCTGAAACATGACAAGGAATCAGAATTCAGAAAGCGGACGTAATTAGTTTGATACTTAACTTTAATCCATTAATGATGAACGTCGCTCTTGACGGTACATGATTCACAATATTATCTGATCAGAATACATTCGTAGTAACTGAATATGGCGCCTTGCTAGGTCGTAGCAAATGACGTAGCTGAAGGCTATGCTAAACTGTCGTCTCTGCAAATGAGAGCGTATGTAGTCAGTGAACCATCGCTAGCAAAGTCGCTGTACAACTGTGGCGAGTGCTAGGGAGTCTCTCTTGACTAGACCTGTATTGTGGCGGCGCTCGGTCTGCAATCACTGATAGTGGCGACACGCGGGTCCGACGTATACTAACGGAATGCGGCCGATTTAAAGCTACCACCTAGAAATTGTGGTGTCTGGCGGTGACACCACAATGGTATTACGACAGAACTAGATCGGAAGGCAGCCTACTGACGAATATGGCACGTAGCCTCTACCCCGTACTTATACTCGTGATATTTTGTAGCCGGTCGTGCATTCTCGTTAGCTTGAACAGTATTCATTTATTTATTAAGATGATCGATTCCTGAAGTTATTTTTGTAAAAATGTATTATTGACCTGCAGCTTTCTCTTAATATTTGTACTGGAAAGTGACTTCTGTTGGCAAATACTTATTAAGCAAGATTAGTTTCTTCGCGTGATATTAACTGTATGAAATGATAATCGAATATCCTAAGCTGTCGACAGGCGTTGATATACATCAAAGAGGACAGCTGAAAATGTGTGCCCCGACCTGGATGCGAACCCGGAATCTCCTGCTTACATGGCAGACACTCTATCCAGCTGAGCCACCGAGGGTACAGAGGGTAGTGCGACTGCAGGGATTTATCCCTTGCACGCTCCCCGTGAGACCCACATTCCCAACTTAATGTCCACACACTACATTCGTAGTGCCCCTGCCCATTACACTCATTATTCGCGGCAGACAATCTTATCCAGTCCCGTGAGAGTTCGGACTGCGTGTGCATCCAGCACAGAAGAAGAAGGTCAATGGCTGGTTAGCCTTAACTATATGAAGGTAGTATCCGTTCTTTCGAACATGTCCGAAAGAACAGATACCATCTTCATGATAGTAACTGTGGTTTTCCTACGTAGTACGTCGTTGTTGACGTGACGGGCGTTCTCACGTCATGCCACAGCGCCTCACACTACAGTCCACTGGCAACGCCATATGGTCCCATTGCTCCTTCAGCCAGCGTGGGAACTGAAATATTACACCCGATTGTGTGCGTCCTCCATTACACACAACTCCCTGTAGCTGAACGTTCCGCGATCTTTACAGTGTGAATGCCGGATGGCAACTGCACGTGAGCAGAGAGGTAACGTTCAGTGCTTATACATTTTGCTGCCTTAGGTCTGTCACGTTTGTCAGTTTGTGAGTTTTTTCCGTGTTCGTATTACTAGTGCGCAGGGACTTAGGATTGAAACTATCTCGCCTATTGGTACTTCAAAACTAAAAGGCAGAAAACTGAAAAGTCAGCCTCGGGGAAATTGTACATAACGTTTTAATTCTTATGGATGATGAGTCCAGTTAGCGAAGGAACATTCCGGTGCAGCATGTTCAACTGGGAGCCCAAGTGTCCACAAGCGTTTCGCGTAGCACACCATCCAGGAAATTAAAAGGAAAGGCAGGCTATCGGAATCTGGCGGAGGCGGAGGCGGAGGCCGGAAATTTGTAACTCCAGGCTATAGATATCGATAGGTTTGATGATGCTGTTGCTAAGACAATTGTTTGCAACTTCATATCTGTCCGAAAAACGAGTGGCTGCAGTAGATTGAATTAAACAGCAGTTGAAAGAAACTATAGAGCTTCAAGGTAGGAACACTAGCTTAAGGCGGTTGTTAGAGAAATTATTTTACCTCTCGAAAAAAAAGAAAAAAGAAAGACGGCTCATATTGTTATAGAAAAGCAACGTCCTAGATAAAATAATTGCTTATTTGAAGCCATTAAAAATGTAGAAAGGAAAACATGGATTTTTTACGATGACGAAATTTTCATATTACAATCATACTTAATGTTGTGGATTGGCAGGAGCCAACCAACGGGGTTTGGAGGAAGCCGAAAGGCACGCGTTTAAGCTCACGCAGGCTGGCGTGAGGTCTGGAACATGACAAGGTATTTAGACTTCAGAAAAAAGGTGATACTTGGTGGATTACTTAACTTTTAATCCATTAATGTTGAATGTAGCTCTTGTCTGTACATTGTTTACAATATCAATAGCAACTGATAATGGCGCCTTGCTAGGTCGTAGCAAATGACGTAGCTGAAGGCTATGCTAACTATCGTCTCGGCAAATGAGAGCGTATTTTGTCAGTGAACCATCCCTAGCAAAGTCGGTTGTACAACTGGGGCGAGTGCTAGGAAGTCTCTCTAGACCTGCCGTGTGGCGGCGCTCGGTCTGCAATCACTGATAGTGGCGACACGCGGGTCCGACGTATACTACCGGACCGCGGCCGATTTAAAGGCTACCACCTAGCAAGTGTGGTGTCTGGCGGTGACACCACACGTAATTGCGAAATTAAAGAGTTATAATGCAACTCGCGGTCTCCTCAAATCTGTATCACTGGGACAACGCCTAATAACAGCTCATACCCGCGGTGAAAATGAGTTTATTCGGAAAGCGCTTGTCATGTGGAAGTCAAAGCAAGCAACGAGAAATTACCACAACCACATAAACCAACAAAATTACAAAAAGTGGTAGACTGAAAAGGTGGTTCCCATTTTTAAAACCTAACTCTGTACTAGCACGCGACAACGTTACGTATCAAAACGTCAAAATAACCATAGCTCCAATGTTAAATTCCACTGAAGAAAGTGGCTGACAAAGTAACGTATCCTACTCTCCGATGATAAGCTGAAAACTATTCTATAGGAGCTTGTTTGAAGAATCAGTTCAAGGATTACCGAATATTCCGTCAATAAGACTCTACAAACTACTGGTCAAGTTGCTTTAGGGCTTCCCCCTTAGCATCCAGAACGAAATCCAACATAGAATATTTGATCTATTGTGAAACATATGGAGGCTTTCAAGGATATTCTCTGCAACGCAACATTCGTAATATATTAGTGTGAGGAGAAATTTAATTGACTGAAGAAGATTAGATTCCGTTGTGCGAGCATGTTAAAAATACTGGGCGAGATTACATATAACAAGAAACCTCTATCGACTGTGAAATACACTGAAGAGCCAAAGAAGCTGGTACACCTGCCTAATATCGTTTAGTGCTCCAATGAGCACGCAGAAATGCCTTAAAACGACGTGTGATGGAGTCGATAAATGTCTGAAGTAGAGCTGGAGGGAATTGACAGCATGAATCCTGCAGGGCTGTCCATAAATCCGTAAGAGTACGAAGGGGAGGAGGGGGGGGGGGAGGAGGAAATCTCCTCTGAACAGCACGCTGCAAGGCAACCAACATATGCTCAATAATGTTCATACATGGGGAGTATGTTGGCCAGCGGAAGTGTTTATATTCAGAGAAGTATTCTTGGAGCCACCCTGTAGCAATTCTGGTCGTGTGGGGTGTTGTATTGTCCTGCTGGAGTTGCCCAAGTCCGTCGGAATGCACAAGGGACATGAATGGATGTAGGTGATCAGACGGGGTGCTTACGTACATTTCACCTCCGACTGCACACGCCCCACAACGTTAAGAGCGTCCACCAGCTTGAAAAATCCCCTGTCGACGTGCAGGGTCTATTGATTCATAAGGTTGTCTCCATACCCGTCCATGTCCGTCCGTTCCATACAATTTGAAACGAGTCTCGTCCGACCAGGCAGCATGTTTCCAGTCAGCAACAGTCCAATGTCGGTATTGACGGGCTCATGCAACGCGTAAAGCCTTGCTTGCAGTCATCAAGAGTACACGAGTGCGCCTTCGGCTCCGAAAGCCCATAGCGATGAGGTTTCGTTGAATAGTTCCCACGCTGAGACTTGATGATGGCCCAGCGTTGAAATCTGCAGCAATTTGCGGAAGGGTTGCACTTCAGTCACGTTCAACAATTGTCTTCAGTTGTTGTTGGTCCCGTTCTTGCAGTATCTTTTTCCGGCCGCAGCGATGTCGGGGATTTGATGTTTTACCGAATTCCTGATATTCACGGTACATTCGTGAAATGGTCGCACGGGAAAATCCCCACTTCATCACTATCTACAAAATACTGTGTCCCATCGCTCGTGCGCCGTCTATAACACCACGTTCAAACTCACTTAAGTATTGATAACCTGCCATCGCAGCAGCAGTAACCGATCTAACAACTGCGCCAAACACTTGTTGTCTTACATAGGCGCTGCCTACCGTAGCGCAGTTTTCTGCCTGTTTACATATCTCTGTATTTGGTTCAAATGGCTCTGAGCACTATGGGACTTAACTTCTGAGGTCATCAGTCCCCTAGAACTTAGAACTACTTAAACCTAACTAACCTAAGGACATCATACACATCCATTCCCGAGGCAAGGATTCTAACCTGCGACCGTAGCGGTCGTGCGGTTCCAGTCTGCAGCGTCTAGAACCGTTCGACCACCCCGGCCGGCCTCTCTGTATTTGAATACGCGTGCCTATACCAATTTCTTTGGCGCTTCAGTGCAGATGAAATAATACGTTTAGGTGGCGTAGATAGCGATAGCCGAAGTGATTACCGTGACACTGACCCTGAAGATAACGGGATACTTGAAGGAGTAACCGAGCTGCCTGATAGTGACTGAGAGCGAGTACTCGCATCAGTGTATTTTCAGCTCACATACGTTTGTACCGAGCTCCGCAACTGTCCTCCCTGTCACCCATGCTTTCAGATATCTGGAGGGGAATGTACAGCTGTACTTACCGAACGCGACTTGATGTCTTCAGATGCGTCACAAAATTTTAAAAGTGCAACATAAGGAAATAAAGTGTGGTTTTAACAAAAGGGGTATGTTACAGGGGTCACCAAATACACTGATAACAACGCAAGAGCCAAGAACTATGTAATCAATCATTACCGTCCTTCTCGAAAGTATAAACAGAAACTGCCATTCAGTAGGACACACAAACTGAGATCTTGCACTATGCATTGGCAATGAATAGGAAATTTTTGTATAAAAATACTTTTTAACGTATCGAAACCGAGGTTAACTAGCTATTTAATCGCATGATCTGTTGAGTGCTGTTGACAAGCGATTTCAGATCGATTCCGTATTTCTGGATTTCTGGAAGGCTTTTGACACTGTACCACACAAGCGGCTCATAGAGAAATTCCGTGCTTATGGAATACAGTCTCAGTTATGTGACTGGATTTGTGATTTCCTGTCAGAGAGGTCAAGGTTCGAAGTAATTGACGGAAAGTCATCGAGTAAAACAGAAACGATTTCTGGCGTTCCCGAACGTAGTGTTATAGGCCCTTTGCTGTTCCTTATCTATATAAACGATTTGGGAGACAATCTGAGCAGCCGTCTTCGGTTGTTTGCAGATGACGCTGCCGTTTATCGACTAATAAAGTCATCAGAAGATCAAAACAAACTGCAAAACGATTTTGAACAAATATCGGAATGGTGCGAAAAGTGGCAGTTGACCCTAAATAACGGAAAGTGTGAGGTCATCCACATGAGTGCTAAAAGGAACTCGTTAAACTTCGGTTACACTCTAAATCAGTCTAATCTAAATCCCGTAAATTCAACTAAATACCTAGGTGTTACAATTACGAATAACTTAAACTGGAGGGAACACATAGAAAATGTTGTGAGGAAGACTGTGTTTTATTGGCAGGACACTTAGAAAATGTAACAGACCTACTACTAAGGACACTGCCTACACTACGCTTGTCCGTCCTCTTTTAGAATACTGCTGCGCGGCGTGGGATCCTTACCAGATAGGACTGACGGAGTACGTCGAACAAGTTCAAAGAAAGGATCCTTACCAGATAGGACTGACGGAGTACATCGAACAAGTTCAAAGAAAGGCAGCAAGTTTTGTATTATCACGAAATATGGGAGAGAGTGTCACAGGAATGATACAGGAGTTGGACTGGACATCATTAAAAGAAAGGCGTTTTTCGTTGTGACGGAGTCTTCTCACGAAATTCCAGTCAGCATCTTTCTCCTCCGAATGCGAAAATATTTTGTTGACACCGACGTACATAAGGAGGAACGATCATCATAATAAAATAAGGGAAATCAGAGCTCGTACGGAGAGATATAGGTGTTCATTCTAGCCGCGCGCTATACGAGATTGGAATAATAGGGAATTATAAAGGAACGATCATCATAATAAAATAAGGGAAATCAGAGCTCGTGCGGAGAGATATAGGTGTTCATTCTAGCCGCGCGCTATACGAGATTGGAATAATAGAGAATTATGAAGGTGGTTAGATGAACCCTCTGCAAGGCACTTAAATGTGATTTGCGGAGTATCCATGTAGATGCAGATGTCCGCAGATCAATGCACGCTGGTCTATAACATGTTTCCCGCGAGGCAAGAATCCAATACACCCGCGTCCACAACCTCTAACCACAGCTGGAAATCATATGCAGACTGAGAATGCGTTGATGGGTCCAACTTGTCACCGACCCAAGACACATAGCGAACTGCGCCCGCACAGCTCTTGCCGTCCATCAAAGCTGCGCAGTCAACGGAACGCTCTCTCTTTCTGTTGCCACCGACGTCAACAGTGTTCAGGCAATGAGCGAAGGGCGCGCGGCAGCCACTGGCCAGGTATTGAATGTGACCCGAGGCGTGACGGAATTGAATCGTCACAATTACAATAACAAAACGCAGAACCTGACACTGTCACTCGAGAAGTAATTACATTTCTATTTCAGATCAGAGAAAAATAAAGAGAAAACAAGGGATTTTCTTAATTTAGGCATAAAATTTTAAAAATTTAATTGTGGACCCTATTTTAGGGGGTATGGGCTTTCACGAGCTGTGGAAAGGATAAGTACTCGTAAGTTGACTGAGTAATGGGACAGCTGTGATACGGTAATGTGAGAGGTGTGTCTGTTGCCGAAGGGTGTACATACTACAGAAATGATCTCGAGGAGGAAGAAACAAGCAGAAAAATTGGTAAGGCATTGGCGAATGATTGACTTAACACTGAAAGCGGAAGGAAAAGCAGAGGAGCAAAGATCAGAATGTGTATAAAAAATTTTCCCACTTTAGAATTGGATTGAGATAGAATAGAGTGTACAGAATCTTGATGAAGACCATTAATCAAAAACCACTCATCATTTATGCCATTAAATGGACCGTATTAATAACATGCAAATTCTGGATCCGGTAACAACAACCGCCCTAAGCAGTCTGCTTTGAGTTATGTGCTACTTCATAACTAATTGCTGACAAACGTTATCATTTTATATTTATGTAATGATTACAAGTGAGGAATAATGAATATTTGGGTACTCATATGTACACTGATGGCAACTGTATGAATACGCTTACGTCTAAGATTTATAAAAAATGTATTGCACAGATGGAAACATTTTGTAATGTTTCATGTAACGTTGAGCTTTCACTGAGGTGACTAGATTCATGGGATAGCGATACGCACATATACAGATGGCAGTTGTACCCTGTTCGCAAGATACAAATGGGCAGTGCGTTGGTGGAGTGGTCGCTTGTACTCAGGTGATTCATATGAAATGTTTTCCGACGTGATTATAACCACACGACGGGAACTAACGGACTTTTAACGCGGAATGGTAGTCCGGGCTAGACGTAGCGGACATTTCATTTCGTAAATCGTTACGGAATTTAATATTCTAAGATCCATAGTGTCAAGCGTGTGCCGATAACACATTTCAGGTATTACCACTCACCATGGGCATTAAGTGACCGATGGCCTTCACTTACCGACCGGCAGCGGCGCTAATAGACACTTCGTGAAGATACCGCAGAAATCAGTGTCGGTCGTACGGCGAACGTATCCGTTAGGACCAGCGTTGCCAACCGTACGATCTGGATGGCACATATCCCATAATTTAAGACGGTGCACGAACATACGATCCACTCTTCGGGTCGCCCGTCTATTGTAGGATGAATTCAAGCTTTCGTCTTGTGTATTAATTTAATTTTTATGGTTCACTTAATTTTTGACAATTTATTGCCCAAATACGATTTTGAGTAGCCTATTTACCGTTCTGTCCAGTCTTGGGATTCCCCAGTTACATTTCGCTGCTGCTGTAGAAGTCAGGTTAGGTTATTCCCCGAGAAGAATCACTTGGCAAATCACCATATTGACTGCTTTGCATCCTGCGCGGTGCTCATGCAAAAGTGAGAAGGAATACACTTAAAATACTGGCTTAGGTGAGAATTTAAAATGGAAAGATCATATAAAGTTGATCGTCGGTAAAGCGGATGCCAGACTGAGATTCATTGGAAGAATGCTAAGGGAATGCAATCCGAAAACAAAGGAAGTAGGTTACAGTACGCTTGTTCGCCCACACTGCTTGAATACCGCTCAGCAGTGTGGGCTCCGTACCAGATAGGGTTGATAGAAGAGATAGAGAAGATCCAACGGAGAGCAGCGCGCTTCGTTACAGGATCATTTAGTAATCGCGAAAGCGTTACGGAGATGATAGATAAACTCCAGTGGAAGACTCTGCAGAAGAGATGCTCAGTAGCTCAGTACGGGCTTTTGTTGAAGTTTCGAGAACATACCTTCACCGAGGAGTCAAGCTGTATATTGCTCCCTCCTACGTATATCTCGCGAAGAGACCATGAGGATAAAATCAGAGCGATTAGAACCCACACTGAGGCATACCGACGATCCTTCTTTCCACGAACAGTACGAGACTGAAATAGAAGGGAGAATCGATAGAGATACTCAAAGTACCCTCAGCCACACACCGTCATGCGGCTTGCGGAGTATGGATGTAGATGTAGATGTAGAACAGTGAGTGATTTATAATGTGTTAAGTAGTGCAAAATTGAGTCAATGGGAACAGAAGACATTGAAAGTGGTCCTAGTACTTCCAAGAAATCTACAGTGGACGTGTTTAAATGTAAGAGGCGAAAATAAAAATATAGAAAAGTCTGGGAAACTATTGCTGAATTTAAAGGTTAGGTGTGCATCGATGAAATGAACGATGAAAGGGCGAGATGTAAGATCCGTGACATACCTTCTGTGTCTGAAATGGGATGTGTTCAAAATTCTTTCAAAAAGTGAAAATCATGTCAAAAAAGAGAAGATTGTATCATCTAAAAGCCACACAATTTTGAGTACATTTGTGAAATTATCTATAATTGATGCGTCTTTAAATAATCATGCTCACATTGCTGAAATTATATTGGTAGCATTCGTGGCAGAACAAAATCTTCCTTTCAGTGTTGTTGATCACCTGGAGGGCGTAGTTAAGAGTTGCTATCCTGATTCTAAAATCACCAACGCGATAGCTTTGCGTCGCACTAAATGTTCCCGTACCGTAAACAACGTGATGGAGGAGAGCCGTAAGAACGAAATTGCAGCAAAACTGAGACACAGAATTCAGTGCCTTTCCTGACGAATCAACAGACGTAGTATCTGTTAATCGTTGTATGTCGTGAATAGATGTTTTGGTAAAGACACAAATAAAATTGAAAGTAAGTTTTGGAACGTTTGTGAAATTTTTATGTAGGATGAATATGTCAAGCCAAATTAAGGTACCTCAAGCAAAAACCTTTATTCGAATCTAAATCTTCCATTTTCTAAATACAGCGATTCTGAAAACAATATTATAGGATTTTATTCTGGTGGTTGTAATTCTACGATGGGGTCAAGAAACTCTGTTGCTACTCGGTTAACTCAAAAATATTTTGTACTCAAACGTATGTCACTCGATTTACATATGTGCTAGTGAAGCGAGTAAATGTCTTCCCAGATGTTGTGAAGACCTAGATGGAAAATAAACGCAAAATACATCTATTTCAAACAGCAGATAAAAAATCGCTTGATGCCTTCCTAAGAGAGAGGCTCCATTCCTTCCATGCTAATTATGTAATTGTAGACCAGACATAGCGCAAATTCAAAGATACAGTATCGACAGCAATAGATAAATTAGATAAGTTGATAAGAGACGGGACTGATCTACCATAGTACACAAAACACGTCAGAACACTGTTGCAAAAGCAACGAAAAAAGCTTGCCAAATTCAGAAGAACGCAGAATCCTCAAGACTGGCTAAGTTTTACGGAAGCTCGAAATTTACTGCGGACGTCAACGCGAGATGCTTTTAATAGTTTCCACAATGAAACATTGTCTCAAAATATGGTAGAAAACCCAAAAAGATTCTTGTCGTATGTAAAGTTCACCAGTGGCAAAAAACAGTCAATACTGTCACTGCGCGATAGCGATGGAAATGTCACCGATGATGGTGCCACTAAAGCATACTTACTAAATACAGTTTTCCGTAATTCCTTCACGAAAGAAGGCGAAGTAAATATTCCAGAATTTGAAACCACAACAGCTGTTAGCATGAGTGACATAAAAGTAGATATCTTCGGTGTTGCGAAACAACTCAAACCACTTAAGAAAAGCAAGTCTTCCCGTCCAGATGGTACACCAATCGGGTTCCTTTCAGAGTATGCAGACACAGTAGCGCCTTTCTCAGCAATCATATACAACCGCTCATTTGACGAAAGCTCTGTTCTTAAAGACTGGAAAGCAGCACAGGCCACACCAATATTCAAGAAAGGAAATAGGAGTAACCCATTAAATTACAGACCCATATCACTGACATCAATTTGCAGTAGGATTTTGGTGCATATGCTGTACTCGAACATTAATCACCTTGAAGAAACTGACTTATTAACACATAACCAACACGGATTCAGAAAATATCGTTCTTGTGCAACACAGCTAGCTCTTTATTCCCATGAAGTAATGAGTGTTGTCGATAAGGGATCTCAGATCGATTCCAAATTCCTCGATTTCCAGAAGGCTTTTGATAGCGTTCCTCACAAGCGACTATCAATGGAATTGCGTGCATATTGCAGTATCGTCTCAGTTGTGTGACTGGATTTATGATTTCCTCTCAGAGAGTTCAAAAGGCTCTAAGCACTATGGGACTTAACATCTGAGGTCATCAGTCCCCGAGACTTAGAACTACTTAAACCTTACTAACCTAAGGACATCACACACATCCATGCCCGAGGTAGGATTCGAACCTGCGAGCGTAGCAGCTGCGCGGTTCTAGACTGAAGCGCCTAGAACCTCTCGGCCAAAGCCACTGGCCCTCTCAGAGAGGCCACATTCAGTAGTGATAGACAGTAAATCATCGAGTAGAACAGAAGTGATATCTGGCGTTCCGCAAGGTAGTGTCATAGGCCCTCTGCTGTTCCTAATATACAAAAATGATCTAGGTGATAATTTGAGCAGCCCCCTTAGACTGTTTGCAGATGACGCTGTAATTTGCCGTCTGGTAAAATCATCAGATGATCAATTACAATTACACAATGATCCCAGAGAGAGTTTCTGTATGGTGCGAAAAGTGGCAACTGCCACTAAACAAAGAAAAGTGCGAGGTCATCCACATAGGTACTACAGCAAATCCGATAAATTTTGGGTATACGATAAATCGCACAAATCTAAGGGCTGTCAACCCGACTAAACACCTAGGAATTACAATTAAGCGCAACTTAAACTGGAAAGACCACATAGATAACATTGTGGGGAAGGTGAAACAAAGACTGCACTTTATTGGCAGAACACTTAGAAGATGCGACACTACAGCCTACACTACACTTGTCCGTCCTCTGCTGGAATTTTGCTGCGCGGTGTGGTATCCTTAAAGGTAAGATTGATGGAGGACATCGAAAAAGTGCAAAGAAGAGCAGCTCGTTTCTTGTTATCGCGCAATAGGGGTGTGAGTGTCACTGATATGATACGCGAGTTGGGGTGGCAGTCACTGAAACAAAGGCGGTTTTCTTTGCGGCGAGACCTATTTACGAAACTTCAATCACCAACTTTCTTTTCCGAATGCGAAAATATTTTGTTGACACCCATCTACGTAGAGAAAAATAATGATCATAACAAAATCAGAGAAATCACAGCTCGAACGGAAAGATTTAGGGGTTCCTTTTTCCCACGCGCGATTCGAGAGTGGAATGATAGAGAAGTAGTATGAAAATGGTTCGATGAACCCTCTGCCAGGCACTTAAGTGTGAATTGCAGAGTAACCATGTAGATGTAGATGCAGATGTGAACATTCATAAGCTAAGCTAGTGCTAAGAGACAGTTACATTGCATGAATTTCAAAAGTTCTTAGATATCAAATTTCATAAATCGTTGCATCCACAGACAAGATGGCTGTATTTGTGGGCTGTTGTAGTGAGTATTTTAGAACAGCGGAATACTTGCGTTTTTATTTTGATTCTGAACACCTAGAGGAGAGGCTGACTGCGGCAGGAGAAATTCACCAATCAATAATGACAATTTTTTAAAAGTATGTTATTTATTTTGGCCTATATTTACCGAAAATCACAGATTTAAATAAGTATTTCCAAAGTGGTAAAGTTATTATTATTGACTTCCATCAAAAGGTGGTAGAAGGGTAGAAGCAAATGTTGATCTGCTACATGGACCGTCAATATGTCGTAACCAATACATTCAATTATATCTACCTCAACAATCGGTCAAAGTTTCTTCCCGACAGCCAGATGTATTTAGGAGTTGAAGTACTGAAGACAATTCAGATACCAGAAACATATAATAAACTGTGTGCCATGAAAGACATTTACCACGGATGTGTTGATTTTATGGAGATGGGACTTTCAGAATTGAAAAATATATATAACTTTGATGATGATTTATCGCCATTGCTTGCAGTATTGACGCCTGAAACAGCTCTTTCAAACAAGTTATAGAAGAAACACCCTCTCTTGTACCTATTACGTCAATATTGTCAAGAATAATCTCTCTAGACGATAAACATGACCAAAAAATTGGTGATGACAGGAGGAAACATCCTATCGAAAAAATAGACGAAAATATTAAGTTCTCTTCAGAAGTGAAAGCCTTTGTGGAGAACGTACTCAACATAAAAACTTCATTTGGCGAGAGTAAATCCCCAGTCCTTCCAGAGTTTGCGCTCTCATGTTTATTCCTTCCATATGCAAATGTTGACTGCGAAAGGGTTCTTAGTAATACGAATCTTATAAAAGAGAAAAATAGGTATAGGCTCGTTACTTCCACAGTGAATGGTTGTTTGCTTGCCAGCCAGTGTGTGAGGAGCAGCAGCTCATACAAAAATGTTGTTCCTATCAAAAATATGCTCAGTAGCGTGAGGAAAATGCAGTTATATTTGCGGCCATTCTCTCCCCTTTCTTGTGTTCCTGACGCTCCCAGAGGAGAAATAAGGTGGTGATGATAATGATGATTATGCGTTCCAATTTTAAGTTTCTTCAAGGTAACCAAATAGCGAAATAATTATTATATAATTTTTGAACCATATTTGCTTTTTATAAATTGTTTCCTAAGAAAAAGTTAAAAGCCAATGGCATTAAAATGTGACGAAGTTAACGTGAAATAATCGTAAACCCGTCTTTTTATGTGGTAGCAGTATAAAGCCCCGAGCGAGGACGGGCATGAATTTTTCCCACTGCACTGCAACAATCATAATACCACTCCAATTTTGTTATTCCTTACGATAAGCATGTAAGTGAAAATAAGTTTAGAAAAGGATTGAAATTACGCATAAGTTTGTTGGAAGTCGCTAAATGCTTTTGTAATGTAATACAGGATGGTTACAGGTAGATAATCTTTGCTCCATTTAATGCAGAAGTTCGTTTTTGGCCCATCTTATTATTTCTGACGCCATGTCTCCTGAACCATTTGCTGTACAGAGATATTATGTTGCTGGTGCATTCAGTGATATATGTAAGTACTATATGCAAAATGTTTTGCGAATGGCATTAGTAGTAAAGAAGTCATATGTTAAACGTCATGCCTGCCTGAAGTTTTACTGCACGCCAATGTCAGCAGAAGCTTGTTTGTCACACGTCTACGTGTCTATCACGTCATATCCCCCTGACCTATGTTCCGTACAGGGATATATTTTTGCAGGTGAATTCCGTGATATTTCTTAACCCTGTCTGCAAAGTGTGTTGCCAATAGCATTAATAGTAAAGAAGTAAAAAATTAAAACGTCGTGGCAGATGCCTCATGAACAGCGAAAATGTAGTAAGCGATAAACTCTTTTCTTTCCATCATTTTGCGGAAGTTGTCAGCGAGAACAATTTTCGTAAAGGTTTGAAGTTATATGTCTAATTTTTTTGGTAGTCGCTAAGTGTTATCATTTCCGAGCAATGGATGAACGAAATGGGAATATTTGAGCGCCATCAGCTTCAAGACAAATGCTTAGTTTCTAGCTGCTATACTTATATTATAGTGTTAAACTTAGCTTAGTCTTAATGAGTAGATTACGACAGAAAGTTAAATTTTTAAATTCTGACAATAATAATGCGCAATATTGAAAATGAACTATTTGTTACCCCTGTAAGCCGTTAGGTAGTCCATCTGTAACAAAATATCAATAACAGACACCAGAAACGGACTTTATATTGTAGAGGGTACGTATGTACGATCCCACAACGAATATCTACGATGGTTTCAACGCAATACGAGATACAGTAACGCTGAAAGGTTGCAACGCTACAAAGGACAGTGCGGTGAAATCTGGAGTTAATCGGCTATGGCAGCAGACGACTGACGCGAGTGCATTTGCTAACAGCACGACATCACCTACAATACCTTCCCTGTTTACCTGACCGTACCGGCTAGACCGTGCACGATTGAAAACCAATGACCTCATCAGATGAGTCCCGATTTCAGTTGATAGTAGCCGACGGTAGTGTTCGATTGTGGAGCAGACTCCACGATGTCATGGACCCACGTTGCCAACAAGGCCATTGTAAGCTGTGGTAGGTCCGTAATCGTGTGGGCTGTAGAATGGACTGGGTCATCTACCCCAACTGAACCGATCACTGACTGGAAATGGTTAGGTTCGACTATCTGGAGGCCGCATGCACCCATTCATGGATTGCATGTTCCCCACAACGATGTAACTTTTACGGATGACAATGGGCCCTTCCAGATCATCGAAGTTAAACGCTGTCGGGCTGGGCTAGCACTTGGATGGGTGACCATCGGGTCTGCGAATGCTGTTGGCAAGTGGGCTGCACTCAGCCCTTGTAAGGCAAACTGCGGAGCTACTTGATTGAGAAGTAAGGACTGCGCTCTCATAAACTGACATACGGCGGGGACAGCGGTTGGTGACCACATGCCCCTTCATATCCGCACCGAGTGACGCCTGTAGGCTGAAGATATACGACGGCCTGTCAGTACCGTTAGGCCTTCATGGGCTGTTCGGGCGGAGTTTAGTTTTTCGAACGCGCCGTGTCACTGACCACAGTTGTTCGCTACTGGGCAGTTCGAGCGAATAATTCGGCCACCCAGATCACTCGACATGAATCTCATCAATCTTTTATGGGATATAATCGAGAAGTCAGTTCGTGCACAAAATCTTGCACCGGCAACACAATTATGGACGGCTACAGAGGCAGCTCAATATTTCTCCAGCGGACTTCCAACAATGGCTCACTCAGTTCATGCCACGCCGTGTTGCTGCACTACAGCACGTAAAAGGAGTCAGATGCGATGTCAGGAGGTATCCCATTACTTTTCTCACCTTATTGTATACGTACAATAATGGAAGTACATATAATTTTTCCCTTTGTTAACATCACAAACTCTGTTGTAGGCCATGGTTTGAAAATGGACGTGACGGTGCGAAACTAGTCACCACAAAGAAATTACTATTATCGCTACTATGACGGATACTGGAAGAAAATCAAACCAATTATGAGTCACGCTCGGAGCTGTGGGGTGTACCAGGAAATTATGTTTAACTGAAGATGTATATGAGTCATTAAATACTGCTATTTACCTATCAGTTCCTTATAATACAACTTCCGAGTTTGAGTTCGAGTTTTGGCACGCAGTTTTAATTTTCCCGGAATTTTCATACCAGTGCACACTCTGCTCGAGAGTGAAAATCACATTCTGGAGCCACAACCTCGTTCCACTCTTATACGACGGTTGGAACTTGAATAGTGGCTACTATTTATTTACTGCTCGTGGAAAATAGATACGTGTTTCAAAGTTTTACTGACCTTCAAAGTAGTCACCAGCATTGTGGATTACCCGTTGCCAGCGATGTGGAAGTCGTAGGATACTCTTAGCAGTGCCAGTTGTGTTGACAGTTCGAGCGGCGCGGTCTATTGCCCGACGAATTTGTAGCATTTCTGAAGCGAATGCCGTGAAGTGTTTTCTTCAGTTTAGAAATCGAGTTGAACTCACGAGGGCTTAAGTCAGGGGAGTGCAGTATGTGCACTTAGCAGCCCCACCAGTCAAACAAATGAGTAACAGCTTGCACTGTACGTGCTTGAGCATTGTCCAGCTAAGTAATGGTCTCAGGTCCTGCAGAAAGTGTCATCACTTCTGTTTCTATGCTGCTCATTTTTGGAACACAACCGACGACCCCGTATTTTCATACAGCGAACATCAACTTGGGGAAAGTATATGGTAATAAATCAGAAGGTTCCAATAAATATGTATCCTCAATAGAGCCGTTTACAATTTCGAATCTGTGGTTACGAGCTGCCATTGACTTCAGTATGATATATTAACCTGGTTAGTAAAAGCATATTAGAAATGTAAAACTTTTCCGTTAAGTCATCATTTAAACTGGATCAAATCTCACTTACTCTGTTAAAAAATATTTTAATATGAAGGACGTAGGTCACTGAGTTAACGGTAGCCAGTAACGTTTCTTCACATACCGGACTCCCCATACTGGCACGAAAAACTAAAACGATTAGCTCGATCACTTGACGTAAATTAGAAATAACGCCGTATCAGCACTCTCGGTTCTCTCACATTTATCTCAGATGGAAACCATTCGTGTGGCAGATGTTTCGTCTGTAAGTCTTTTAAAAAGCAAGTGCGTTCCAGTAAAAGGAAATTCTCATTACTTTTTCAGATTAAAACGGGATTAACTCAGTGCGCTGCGAGTGATGACAAACAGCCGCTATATTGGCAAACAACAGTATTTGCAGTCAATATTTTCCGCTCTACAGTCAGATTCACTCAATACTCTGATTGGGCAAATCCCTGTGTGAGCCCTACTCGATACGTTAGCACGTTGTGGAATCGTTATTTGCAGAAAAATACGCAAGTGCTTCTATCAAATGTTTCGATGACTTTTCACATGAGTTCCAGTGTGCCATAAGAGACGTCACAAACGGAACAACAGTACTTCACTAAAAAGTTTTTTCGAGGAATAAAATTCGTTTTGTTTTCGCTCTCTTTCTATTAGCCATTCAGTAGAGCCTTTTGATTTCATACCATTGGGGCGAGAACTATTGTTTATTCATATAGCAGACTATAGCAGTCCTCTTCTGAATTTCATTTCTCGATATATGAATGAACTCTTGCTTTTATAGAACGTGGCACTTCATCAGTGCTAAAGACTTATACTGAAAACCGAAGTTACACCATGTTCAAAGAAATATCCACCATAACCATTCTCCCGAGCCACAACATTATGGCTGACTACAACCTGAGATTTGGCTGTGAATTTAATAATGCAAATCATGTGACTAGTAGATCATACATTTATTCTCAAGCATATTTACTGAAAAAAACTCAGCACAGCAAAAGTAGGAATTAGTCACACCAAATACAATATCGATTGGACGAAAACATCAAAACACAGCGAGAACTGCATGCTTGCTCATACATTCAGAAGTCAAGACAAGCCAGCAGATTGCGTTGTTGTACTTGTTCGCGAAAGGAACCTGTGAAGGGTGTTCAGTGTTTTGCAATTGTCCGTTGTGGCCAGGACAGAGTAGTGTACTTCTTGGGGAGTTCGAATGAGGGCAAATTTTTGGTGCTCATGTGGTGGGTGCTACTGTATCCAAGGGAGCCAAAGTGTTTGATGTTTCACGCTACACCGTATCGAAGATTTACTCTGCATATGGGGAAAGCTGAGAAAAATCGTCCGCTAAGTCACAACGGGTGGTCGTAACAGACGATAACTGAAGAGGAATGTGACGAAATATAAGAGGACGACAGCTTCAAGTCATTGCACAACTGAATGTAGCACTCGTGAAATCTGTCAGTACCAGAGCAACACGAAGGGAATTCCATGGGGGAATTGTAGGGTGAGTTGGAATTCCAAAACCACCCATTAATGATACAGACGCCCGTAACAGGAAAAAAACATTGTGCCCGAGCAGTAACACTTTGACTATGTAGAAATGGAAGAATGTCGTTTGGTCAGATGAGCATTTTTCACATGGTTTTCAATTGCTGGCCGAGTTTACGTCCCAGAAGTGATTATATATAGGGCGTCAAAAAAATATGAGCACTTATTCATTTACAATAGTATGAAACATGTTCAAAGTCTTTGCTTTCCGAATTTTGGGAGGAGAAAGTAACATTGGATCTAAAACTCATGCTTTAAGAGCTATGAGCACCTGTTCATCTTCAATACTCTGAAGCACGTCTCTTCTACTAAACAAGTGCTCATAATTCTTAAGGTATGCATTTGTCACACAGCATACATCAAGTCTATAGCTGAGTTCTTCCCAAGTGTTGATAAGTGTGTCTTCAGTGATTGTAGCAACAGCTGCTTCAATCCGGTTTTTAATTCTAGAGCATTGGCTCTTCCCTCAGTTGGAAGAAGATGAGCCAGAGAACTTCGTTTTCCAGCAAGATGGTGCACCACCTCACTGACATAGCGAAGTACGCGACTGGTGGAACTTCACTGGACCCAATAGCTGGATAGGCCGCAAGGGGCCCAATGACAGCGCTTGCTTTGCATGGCCTCCACGTTCACACGACCTAACGCCAAGTGATTTTTTCCTTTGGGGCTTCATTAAGGATCGTGTGCACGTGCCTCCACTACCAGCAGACCTACCTGAATTAAGACCCGGATTAAAGCAGCTGTTGCTACTATCACTGAAGACACACTAATCAACGTTTGGGAAGAGCTTGCCTATAGACTTGATGTGTGCCGTATGGCTAATGGTGCTCACATTGAACATTTATAAGGTTCTTGGTAAAACTGTTCGAGTTGCTCTTTCATTTGACATATCATTTATAACTGCAAGTTTAATATAATAAATATTATAAAGCGTTAAAACCCCGATATTCATTTACAAACACCTTGTGTATATATGGATGAAGAGCCAAAGAAACTGGTAAACCTTCCTAATATCGTATAGGGCGCCCTCGAGCACGCGGAAGTGCTAGTGTCGGAGCACGACTTGATATCGACTGATGTCTGAAGTAGTGTCGGAGGGAATTGACACCATGAATCCTGTAGGGTCGTCCATAAATCCGCAAGGGTACAAGGGGGTAGAAAACTCTTCTGAACACCACGTAGCAAAGCATCCCAGATATGCTGAATAATGTTCATGTCTGGAGAGTCTGGTGGCCAGCGGAAATGTTTAAACTGAGAAGAGTGTAGCAGGAGCCACTCTGTAGCAGTACTGGAGTATGAGGTGTCGCATTATCCTGTTGGAATTGCCCAAGTCCGTCGGAAAGCACAATAGACATGAAAATGGATGCTACTGATCAGACAGCGTGCTTACGTATGTGTCACCTGTCAGAATAGTACCTACACGTATCAAGGGTTCCATATCACTCCAACTGCAACCACCCACACCATTACAGAGCTTGAACAGTCCCCTGCTGACATGTAGGGACAATGGATTCATGAGGTTGTCTCCATACCCGTACACGTCCATCCGCTCGATACAATTTGAAACGAGAGTCGACCAGGCAACATGTCTCCAGTCATCAACAGTCCTATGTCGGTATTGACGGGTCCAGGCCAGACATAGAGCTTTGGGTCGTGCAGTCATGAAGGGTACACGAGTGGCCCTTCTGCTCCGAAAGCCCTTATCGATGATGATTCGTTGAATGGTTCGCCCGCTAACACTTGTTGATGGCGCAGCATTAAGATCAGCAGCAATTTGCAGAAGGGTTGCACTTCTGTCACGTTGAATAATTCTCTTGATTCGTCGTTGGTCGCGTTCTTGTTGCAACACCTTTTTCCGGCCGCAGCGGTGTGGAAGATTTGATGTCTTTCCGGATATCTGATATTCACGGTACACTCGTGAAATGGTCGTGCGGGAAAATTCCACTTCGTCGCTACGTCAGAGATGCTTAGTCCTATCGCTCGTGTGGCGACTGTAACACCACTTTCAAACTCACTTAAATCTTGATAACTTGCCATTTTAGCAGCAGTAACCGATCCAACAACTACGCCAGACACTTGTTCTCTTACACAGGCGTTGCAGACCTCTGCGCCGTATACTGCCTGTTTCCATATCTCTGTATTTGAATACGTATGCCTATACTTCTTTGGCGCTTGAGTGTATATATATCTGTAAATACACGTATAGACAGAGAGAGAGAGAGAGAGAGAGAGAGAGAGAGAGGATGATAGAGAGAGGGATGATGATAGAGAGAGGGGGAGAGAGAGAGAGAGAGAGAGAGCGACACATCTCATATTTCTGAGTCCTGTTTCTCTCTGGCACTAACTAGACCGATTGTTAAATTCTCAGTTTCCCAGCAGTAGAACATTCCTTGATGTTAAGTCGTGACTGAAGGAATTTCTTAGAGAAGTCTTAAGTTTCCGGTCCACCCGCAGAGGAAAATCCAATATGTCCGATTCACACCTTGCTTGCAACTGCCTGCACTAAAATTTGATCTGGGCGTTCTCCCGCGCAGAGCAAAACGTCACGTGTTTTCTCAATACTCGAGTGGAAGTGAGGCAGTCACTTCTTTTCCTGTCTTTCAGCTAATTCATTAGTGAATGCACAGGAACGCAAAGGAACTCTCGAAAAGAATCAGCTTGGGCGGGGGCTTCTGACTGGTTTAATGCGTCCCGCCACTAATTCCTCTCCTCTGCCAACCTCTTCATCTCAGAGTAGCACTTGCAACCTACATTATTTCCTATATATATTCCAGTCTGTGTCTTCCTCTGCAGTTTTTGCCCTCTACAGTTTCCTCTAGTACCATGGATGTCATTCCCTCATGTCTTAACAGATGTCCTATCATCCTGTCCCTTCTCCTAATCAGTGTTTTTCCCATATTCCTTTCCTCTCCGCTTCTGCGCACAACCTCCTCATTCCTTGCCTTATCACTCCACCTGATATTCCACATTCGTCTGTAGTGCCACATCTCAGATGCTTCGATTCTCTTCTGTTCCAGTTTTCCCCCAATCCATGCTCACTACCATTCAATGCTGTACTCCAGACGTATATTCTCAGAAATTTCTTCCTCAAGTTGACTATGTTTGATACTAGTAGACTCTTCTTGGTCAGGAATGCATTTTTTTCCCAGTTCTAGTCTGCTTCGTCCATCATTGGTCATTTTACTGCCTGGATAGTAGAATTCCTTAAATTAATACACTTCGTGACCATCAATTCTGACGTTAACAATTTACAAAATGGAAAGTTGCCATTCCCATATAGCGGAGATGCTGAGTCGCTGAGTCGCAGATAGGCACAACAAAAAGACTTACCAACATTCCATCCTGGATTTTCCTTTGTTTGATAATCCTAATGTTAATTTTTTCGCTGTTCTCATTTCTGGTACTATTTATTATTTTCGTCTTTCTTCGATTTACTCTCAGTCCACATTCTGTACTCATTAGACTGTTTATTCCAGTCCTCTCTTATTATTCCCTCTTGGCTCTTGCATGTATTGTATCTTACCCGTCTCTCCCTACAGCTTACCCCTATTTTTCTCAGAATTGCTAACATTTTGCACCATTTTAGGCTGTCAAACGTTTTCTCTGGGTCTACAAAGGATATGAATGTGTTTCGATTTTTCTTTAGTCTTGCTTCCATTTACAATCGCGTTGTCAGAATTGCCTCTCTCCTGCTTTTACCTTTTCTAAAGTCAAACTGATCGTCGTCTAGTACATCCTCAGTTTCCTTCTCCATTCTGATATATATTATTTTTGTAAGTAACTTAGATGCATGAGCTCCTAAGCTGATTGTGTGACAATTCTCGCACTTGTCAGCTCGTGCTGTCTTCGGAATTTCATGGATGATATTTCTTCTCAAGCCAGATGGTATGTCGCCAGGCTCATACATTCTACACACTAACGTGAATAGTTGTTTTGTTGCCACTTCCCCCCAACGATTTTAGAAATTCTGATGCAATGTTATCTATCCCTCTGCTTATACGATCCTAAGCGCTCCAAAGCTCTTTTAAATTCTGATTCTAGTACTGGATCCTCTTTCTGTTTTAAATGGACTCCTGTTTCTTCTCTTACCACATCAGACAAATCTTCCCCCTGGTAGAGGCATCAGTGTATTCTTTCCACCTATCTGCTCTGTCGTCTGCATTTAACAGTGGAATTCTCGTTGCGCTCTGAATGTTATCGCTCTTGCTTTTAATGTCACCGAAAGTTGTTTTGACTTTCCTGTAAGCTGAGTCTGTCCTTCCGGCAATCATTTCTTTCTCGATTTCTTCTCATTTTTCATGTAGCCATTTCGTCTTAGTTTCCCTGCAATTCCTATTTATTTCATTCCTCAGTGAGATGTATTTATGTATTCCTGAGTTTCCCGGGATATTTCTTCTGTTAACCATGATTTCTTCATAATTACCTTCTTTGTACCTTTCCAACTCTGTGATGCCCTTCTTTTAGAGATGTCCATTCGTCTACAACTGCACTGCCTACTGAGATGTTCCTTACTGCTGTATCTACAGCCTTAGAGCACTTGCAGCATATCTCGTCATTTGTTAGTACTTCCGTATCCCACTTTAATGCATATTGGTTCTTCCCTACCGATGTCACAAACTTCTGCCTATTCTTTATTACTACTGCATTGTGATGTGAGTCTGTATCTGCTCCTGGGTGCGCCTTACAATGCAGTATCTAATTTCGGAATCTCTGTCTGACCATGATGTGGTCTAACAGGCCTTTTCCAAGTTTACCTCCTCTTGTGATTCTTGAACAGAGTATTCGCTATTACTAGGTGAAATTTATTAGAGTACTCAATTAGTCTTTCCCCTCCCTCATTCCTTATCCCAAACCCATATTCTCCAGTAATCTTTTCTTCTACTCCTTCCCCGACAATTGCATTCCACTCCCCCATGATTATTAGATTTTCATCTCCCTTTACGCACTGTATTATCCTGTCAGTATCCTAATATACTTTCTCTATCTATTCATCTTCAGCTTGCACGTCGGCATGTATACCTGAACTATCGTTGTCGGTGTTGGCTTTTTGTCGACTTTAATAAGAACAACCCCATCACTGAACTGTTGACAGTAACACACTCTCTGCACTCCCACCCTATTCATAACGAATCCTACTCCCGTTATTCCATTTTCTGCTGCTGTTGATATTACCCTTGAAACGTCCCCTTGGAAAAATTGTACAAGACTGTGCTTATCCTGATATGAAACGTCCCCTTTGAACAATTATACAGGACTGTGCTTAACCTGATACACAATATTTTTTAGCGCAACGCAATCTGACTTTCAAAAATCCCTACAAAGGAATGGCCCTGACTAACATTAACCTGTACCTTTCACAAATCACTTACCTCACAAAAATCTTGGTTACTTGAGCTACTGCAATAAAGCGAGCGCCACTACTGCCAGCTAAATAAAAGATTCAAACTACTGAAGGCACTAACTACTAATAGGCATAGTTAGCAAATGAAAGATTTTAATAGAGAACAAACAATGTATTTACCTTAATAGTCATCAAAAGTCATAATATATACAGCAGTTCATGACATCCATTTTTACAAATTTCAAAACTCCGCCATTTCTCTCCCCACATCCACCACTGCTGGCGGCTCACCTCCAACTGCGCAACGCTACGCGCTGTTCACATCCAGCTGCCGCTGCCCAACACTACAATGGCAGACAACAATGCAAACTAGACACATACTGCACACAGCACAGCCAGTAATTTTTATAATACAGAGGTGGCGTTACCAATAAAAAAACCTACTTACACCCTATACTCATCTGACGGCAAATACTTGTCATCTTTCCATGCCACTTCACTGCCCCTACTATATCTAGATTGAGCCTTTCATTTCCCTTTTTAGATTTTCTAGTATGCCTACCACGTTCAATGGTGAACTATTCTGGAAACTTTGGCCAATGGAGAAATCATCGTGACTTTTTTTAATTATAGGCCACATGTCCTGTGTATATAAGTTACGTGCCTTTAATGCAGTGGTTTCCGTTGCCTTCTGCATTCTTGTGCCGTTGACCATTGCTGATTCTTCCTCCTTTAGGGATAGTTTCCCACCCCTAGGACAAGAGAGTGCCCTCAGCCTCTGTCCGCAACTCCGCCCTCTTTGACCGAGGTCGTTGGCACAATCAGGGTGACTTCTTATGCGGGATGTCTTAGGCCGCCAACGTTGATTATTAATCAAAATTTAAGCAGTGGCGGGATTCTTACCTGGGACCGAGGACCTTTTGATTACTACGCCTAGACCAATGGTCCACCAGACTAATACATTAAAACTTAGAGCCTCGAGCATGTATTGCGGACAGGCGCTCAAGATTGTTAAACACGTCAATAACTTTAATTATTAGGAGGCAGTGAGACTGAATGATTCCTAAGTTCCAATGCTGAGAATGGTATGAGCCATTCTTCCAATAGCAATGAAGGACGACAACAACCGACATTGGGCAGTTGCGATCGCCTTTTCAAAAGATATGGCGCCACGCCTGTGCAAGGGAAACAGTAAACAGCATCGATTGCAGTCAGTAGCGAGACTAGGTGTGACTTGGACATCCATACAAGCTACATACGCCCCTTGCAAAAGTCCTCCCCAAGTGAAGACGAAATGCTGGCTTTCTCCACGCTAGTCATTCGATCACGCTTAGTACCGCGGGATACTTTAAAAAAAGTGTCTGGATAGAGCGTCTCTGCAGCTTTAGATTTAAAAAATTGTGCCTTACTGTTTACTACAGACAATATTTCCTTATATCATCTGCATATGAAATTTTAGCCCATATCACAGAAATGAAATGAGGCTGAACTCTCCGCAACGCTACGTTCCACTCGTCCTTCAATGGCTGATCTCACCTTACTTATTTTCCTGGACGTTCGTTCTTAGCAGACTATGGACTGGACTCTATAAGGAGAGCAATTTTCTCTGAACCCGGAAACGTGTTTCAGACGTATGCTTCACTACTGTACAAAACAAAATGTTCATTGGCAAACAGGACAGTTAAAAGTAATCACATTACCATAAGCTTCCCAATCGCCATATAAATGTTA
This sequence comes from Schistocerca piceifrons, assembly GCF_021461385.2. Taxonomy (NCBI): domain Eukaryota; kingdom Metazoa; phylum Arthropoda; class Insecta; order Orthoptera; family Acrididae; genus Schistocerca; species Schistocerca piceifrons. The sequence goes on from NC_060143.1 coordinate 516,529,990, forward strand.
ACCGATTTTAAGGAACTTACTTGTTCACTAGATCAAGTTGTATTTCAACGTTCCCTAAAGCCTGTTATGGACAACAACTTATGAAATATCGCTTTGCATTAAGATATCCTGATATCTGGGGGGGCAATTATGAATAATGTTGCCAATGAGTAAACTCAAAGGAAACATACAACTACAGAGGTTCAGGGTCCAACGCATTGCCATCGTTTGTGTATTCATGACGTTGCGGTTTCGTGAGTCCATGTTATCCGTCAGTACGTTGAACGCATACATCTGTGTTACTGTTCACAACAGAAATTGCTATTCTTCTTATTGTTACTAGAAGCAGGTTCAGTTTGTAGAGAAGCAGTGCATAGTTCACTGTCCTCATTAACACTATGTATTAGAGAAATGAACTACTGGGAAACCACTTGGGATGTGACAACTCGTGTTCTAATGCTTACCACAAAACAAATGGCCCTCACTCAGAAAGTACAGAACACAAATGAGAAGTGCAGCCATGCCGAACTACCTGTAATGATTTGATTTTTACATGTTTAACTACTAAGTTAACTTATAAACCTGCTATATGCTTGTGTAATAATGATACCAACGGCAAATAATTGAATATCTTGGATGGAACGTAACAATACTATGAAAAGGATGGTTTCTAATCACCATTTAGCTGGGATGCTTAGTCGCAGGCAGGCACAACGAAAGGACCGTCGGAAAGTGAGCTTTCAGCTAATAAGGCCTTCTCCGAAAACAGACAACATACACAAACATACACACATACATATACACACACACACACACACACACACACACACACACACACACACACACGCACTCACGCAAATGCAACTCCCACAAACATGACCATACACTCTGGCAGCTGAAGCCAGACAGTGAGCAGTAACACAAGATGGGAAAGGCAACTGTGTGACGGAGGTAAGGAGGAGGCTGGGGTGGGCAGGGAGAGGGATAGCAGGGTAGGGGTTGGGGACGGTACAGTACTGCTCTCTGGGAGCATGCATGGACGAGGTGGAGTCGGGAGGTTAGACAGAGGGCGGGAGAGAGTCTGTGGGTGTGGGGTAGCGGAAAAGCAGAGTAGTAAAACGATCGAGGGTGCAGTGATGGAATAGAGTGCTGTGTAGTGCTGCAGTGGGAACAGGGAAGGGGCTAGATAGGTAAGTACGATGATTAACAGAGGTTGAGGCCAGGAGGATTATGCGAATGTAGAATATGTTGCAGAGAGAGTGCCCACATGTGCAATTCAGAAATGCTGGTGATGGTGTGAAGCAGTCATTGAAATGAAGAACGTCACGTTGAGCATCGTACTCAGCAATGGGATAGTCCACCAGTTTCTTGGACACAGTTTATCAATGGCCATTTATGTGGACAGACAGCTTGTTTGTTGTTATGCCCACAAAGAATGCAGAGCGATGCTTGCTGCTTAGTTCGTAGATCACATTACTGGTTTTATAGATAGCCCTTCCTTTGATGGGATAGGTGATGTTGCTGACTGGTCTGGTGTAGTTGGTGGTGGGGGGACAGATCTTGCATCAAGTTCTATTAGAGGGATGTGAGCCTTGAAGCGATAAGTTGGGAGCAGGATTGTATAGAGATGGACAGGAATACTGTGTAGGTTCGTTGAGCAGCAGACTTCCACTGTGGGAGGGGTGGGAAGGATAGTGGGTAGGAGATTTCTCATTTCGGGGAACTCCAAAACGTAGTTGAAACCCTGGCAACTAATGTAATTCAGTTGCTCCAGTCGTGGTGGTACTGAGTCACGAGGGGAATATTCCTCTGTGGCTCTGTGGCCAGACAGTAGGACTTTGGGGGGATGGTGGATGACTGGAAAGATAAAGCATGGGAGTTCTGTTTTTGTACAAAGTTGGGAAAGTAATTATGGCTTGAAGGGCTCAGTGAGACCCCTCTGTATAGTTCCAGAGAACCTGCTCATCACTATAAATGTGATGGCCACAGGTGTCTTGGCTGTATAAAAGGCATTACCTACAATCAACCTGGTGTATGGCTATAGGCACGCATATGACACCATCCTGTGCTAACCTACTCATGAGGTATCTAGAGGAGTCTTTTCTAAACACCCAAACCCCTCACCTGATTCAGATTTGCTGATGATATCTTCATGATCTGGATCGAGAGTGAGGACATCCTATCCACATTTCTTCAGAAACTCAACAACTTCTCCCCTTTGCTTCACCTGGTCCTACTCCACCCAACATACCACCTTCGCTGGCTGTTGTGGCCTGAACGGTTCTAGGCGCTTCAGTCCGGAACCGCACAGCTGCTACAGTCGCAGGTTCGAATCCTGCCTCGGGCATGGATATGTGTGACGTCCTTAGGTTATTTAGGCTTAAGTAGTTCTAAGTCTAGGGGACCAATGACCTCAGATGTAAGTCCCATAGTGCTCAGAGCCATTTGAACCATTTGAAACCACCTTCCTTGATGTTGATGTTCACCTCAAAGATGGCTACATCAGTACCTCTACCCACAACAAACTCACCAACCAGCAGCAATACCTCAATTTCGACAGCTTCCGCCCATTCCATACCATGCAGCCTAGCCACCCATGGCTACTGTATCTCCAGTGACAAACAGTCCCTATCGAAATATATTGTGGTTCTCACTGAGGCCTTCACAGACCATTATTACCCTTCCAACATTGTACAAAACGATTCTCCCACGCCCTAACTTTCCAGTCATCCACTGCATCTCATCCATTGCACCCAAAGTCCCACCGCCCAACTGCAGAAGAACATTCGCATCATGATTCAGTACCACCAAGGGCTGGAGTAACTGAAATACATTCTACAGCCTGCTTTATGGCTCATATCTAATAGACCTTGATGTAAGACCTGTCCCATACATCCCTCCCACCACAAATATCACCTACCCATAAAACTGTAAAACCAGTCATGTGATCTACAACCTAAGCTGCATACCTCATTGGCATGACAACCAACAAGCTGTCCGTCTGCAAAAATGGCCACTGACAAACTGTGGCCAAGAAACTGAAGACCCACTCCATTTCTGAGCATGCTGTCGAACACCATGCAATGTTCTTCATTTTAATGACTGCTTCACATCCTGAACCATCTAGATCCTTCCCACCAATACCAGCTTTTCTGAACTGTGCAGTTGGAAACTCTGCCTGCAATTTATCCTAAATCTCCGTAGTCGTCCTGGACTGAATCTCCGTTATCCACTGTCCTTACCCATCTAGCTCCTTTCCTGTTCCCATTGCAGCATTACACAGCCCTCTATGCCACCAACGCACCCTTAATCCTTTTATTTCTCTCCTTTTATGCAACCCCCCCCCCCTCTCTGCCAATCCTATGTCTACCTCCTGAATAAACTTAGCTGCTCTACCCTCTCTCCACCTCATCCCTGTACACTCCCACAAGCACACTTTACCGTATCCCACCTCCACTCTGCCATCCCTCCCCATCCCCACACCAGGCTTCACCTGCCCCCCCCCCCACCTCCCCAGCACCCTATTGTCCCTCCCCTGCTGCTCATAATCTGGCTTCAGTTGCCAGAGACTATGGACATGCCATGTGCGTGTGACTAGCGTTTGCGTGCGTGTGTGTGTGTGTGTGTGTGTGTGTGTGTGCGTGTGTGTGTGTGTGTGTGTGTGTGTTTTGTCTATTTTCGATAGGCCCTTAGCCAAAAGCTCACTTTGACCGTCTTTTTGGTGTACCTGTATGTCACTGATCATCTCCATTATGGTGAGTAGCAACTACTGAGCAACAACTATCCTTTTCATAACATAAATACTAACGGTAGTAATGTTAAAGGTATGATATGAATACTTCTTATATTAGTTGATATGTTCTGTAGGAAGTTAATAGTGCAAGGAAAACTGAGAAGTATGTTCAATACAGTAGTGTGTAACTATATACGCATAGCACTTTTTAAAATAAGTTATTGTTACGGAACACTTTTTGGGTCATCAGTTCACTGACTGGTTTGAAGTGTCCCATCACGACTTCAACATAGAGTAGCATTTCCAACCAAGGTCTTCATGTATTTGCTATAGTTCTTCCAATCCTTGACTTCTCCTACAGTGTTTCTCCTCGTCAGCTTTCTCTAGTAACCTGCAGAATACTTCCTTATGTCTCTAGACATGTTCAATCATGGTATTTCTTTTTTGTTGTTAGTATTTCTCATATGTTCTTTTCCTCGCCGATCCTGTGACGAACCTCAAGTGACTGCCTAGTTTTCAGCTTCCTTCTGTAGTACCACATCTCAAACACTACAATTACCTTCTCTTCTGATTGACCCAAACTCCAAGATTTACTTCCATATAATAAAGTGCTCGAAAGGCACAGTCTTAGACTTGAAACAAAGCAGCAGGTCGATGGCAGCTGAGACTAAGTTAGAGTCGTTCACTTAAGACGGCAAGAAAACAGTCCGCCACTCAGAATTCAAAGTCTAGCCATACGGACAATTTGGTAACACTATCCGATGCAGAAATGTCTGCAGGAAGTGTTGTCTTCGTCGAGAGTTGTTACGTACCGTATCAGCTAACGGTCTAATTGTAAACGCTGGGCAATGCGGACACAAACTAATGAGTTCGGCCACTCCTTCCTTTTCCTTTGAGAACAACACTTCGCCTGTCAGATAATATTATTTGTCTTCTCTTCAATCTAAAGTTATTGTCTGTTCGAAGACAATTCGCTTCACTTTCTAACCCACCATTAATAGCAGAAACTTCCAGAAACAATTCCGTAAAACAGATCGTGTCTGCGTCAAGATCAGAACAGTTTACTCACGAGAGTTACCTCGCCCTACAGCGGCAGGCTGCTACTTGCTACCGCCCACACGCCTCCCACCGTTTGATGTCAGTGCCATCCGACAAGGTGACCACCGTTGTGCGGCGCTATGAGCGTTTATCAACTGCCACTTTCTTATTCCAACTTCTGGTATTTATCTTGCAGTTACATATTGGAGTTCGCTTAGTTGAAATTTCCGAACTCGTGTAAGTGTTGTAAAATAGAGTCGTAAGTGGAAAAAGAACTTAGAATCTTTATATTGTGTGTGTGGGGCGAATGATTTTGCACAAAATGAGTCAGATTTTTTTTTTCAAGGGAGATGGTTCTGGGATAAATGATTTTTCACATTCAGGAAGTCTCGATAACTGACAAATGAAATAAACTTCGAATATTTAACCGTTTTCATTCACTAGGGCCGGCCGCTGTGGCCGAGCGCTTCTAGGCGCTTCAGTCTCGAACCGTGCGACCGCTACCGTCGCAGGTTCGAATCCTGCCTCGGGCATGGATGTGTGTGATGTCCTTAGGTTAGTTAGGTTTAAGTAATTCTAAGTTCTAGGGGACTGATAACGTCTGATGTTAAGTCCCATAGTGCTCAGAGCCATTTGAACCATTCACTAGGCAAGGACCAGAAGTCGTGTTTGGGAGCACCATATGCTAATTCAAAGCAAAAGGATGACAATTACTACATTTTTGCTTGAACGTAATCAGTTCGCTCACTCAGCAGTCCCATGTACTATTGTTGCTGGTGACGCGTTATGATGCCTTTATTTTAAGTTCTTAGGAATATATTAACAGCTGAGGTCTAACAAAAGATATATACTCCAGCAAAAGGTAGTGTGAACATAATTTTTTTCGTCTGGTGGCTCAGAAAGGATCTCGTGCACTACGAACTTTTCCCAAGGGGTGTGTCCATGGCAGCTGACATTTGTTGCCAACAATTTAGGCACATTTCAGTCATAGTGTGAAAAAAACGAAAGAAAAAACCTACCGCCAAAGCTGCTTAATTCACAAACAAAAGAATTCAGGAGACTTCTGGAAGTCATCGCTCATGCGGTTATTATTTTGATCTTATGCCCTCAAACGTTTACGTTCTGTCCTTTGCTGACGTCAGATACATTTCAAACTGTTTTTAAATAGGCTTTAAGCTACGTTTCCGCAATATAAAATCGATTTTGTCCATCAATCCGAGATATACGGCGGAAAGGCTCTGCATAACATTCGTTCTTCCGACATGTCACTTCGTCGAATGTTACGTTTCGTGACACTAGTTAAGCAAATGGCAGAGTATGAATTGCTCCTCAAATTTCATTCCACGGGCTGTATCTCGCGTCCGAAGTGCTGTGGCTCACATATTCGTCTGTCGCACGTTATGAGCGTACTAGTAATGTTTTCGTGTAGTGGTTCTTACCGAATAACTCTCAAGAAAATTCTTTTTCGGTCGAAAATGCAATCCAAACTTGGTTTGCTGACATCATGTTGACAAGTTTCCTACAGTGCAAAGAATTGGTAAACATGTAACATTGTCAGATTGGTTTAGATAATGTGAGAGAATATATTGTAGATTAATTTCCTCTTGTCTTTAAATTTGTTTTGAATAAATTAAAGGAAACGCTACTGAAATATACTCTATACCAATACAAATGAAATGCAACTTACCACAATAACTTTACGACGAATGTCTATTTTAATAAAACATAAAATATCTGTAACTCAACAGTGCCTATATCGGCATGGACTAGTAAGATATTATGCGCTTCGGAAGCATCTATGTTTGTTTGCTGTCCTATGTCATGGCTTTTGATAAATGATTTGTGTAATGAGAAAAACCAAACATTTTGTAGGTAGAAATGGAAAGAGGCATTATCAGTTGCGTGGTATCAAGATAGTTTCTGCTTCCACTGTGAGGTACTGGAAGTAGTGAGACGACTCTTGATGGAGAAGTTTTCTTAAGCTTTCCTATTTTTCCTTTTTTTGCGGTGAACCTTCATCCTCTCCTCTTTGGCCCCATCTTAGGCTCATTGCAAAATTGCCTCACTCAAGCCTGTAGCTCGTCATTATATTTCGTCGCGGAAATTGTTCTGATGTGTCTTCTAGTCTCTTTAAGTACCTTGAGGTAGAGGATGAGCTTCTTCATGAAAAACATAGTAAGTACTTCTTCATACAAATAAATAAAATAACCTCTTCGCGAAACGAAAAATAAATAAATTTCCTCAGAAAGCTAAGAATCGTCATCTTGGGAAACGAAGACATCATGACGCATTATTCTGGAAGACAACTGGAAAGAAAATTCTAAAGAAACAATAGCCATTCCTCTTGAAGCAAAAAAAACATCCTGAAAAAAAACAGGACAAAGACTCTTGATGTGAAATTTTCTTGGGAGAGAACAATAAGACTCCATGAAGAGTAGAAAAAAATAACTGTATAAGAACGTCAGTCTACCTGACAGAGAGTCTTCCAAAAAATTGCAGATAAATTCTTAGATTTCTGTTGTAAATTTCCTTTAATAGCCAGTGTTGCTGACTTCAGTAGTCTCGAAAACTCGTTATAAATGGGCTGTAAATCGAGAGCACGTAAGAGACAAAGTGAGCCACTTATTGCATGCAGTGAACTGTTTCGCTGTGCAGCCGGATAGAAGTACCAAATGCTTGTAATAGATTTTCTATTATTTCTGCTGAAGCTACCGTGCTGGTAATATGGACCAATCTTTCACGCGCCCGCGTTGACGTTTTGTTTTGATCGGCATACACGGAGCCCTGCTCTAGGGTGTCTTGTAGAGCACGATTAGTGCAATACGGGTCCAGCGTCATTATAGCACGAAACAGCTTCTCTCGTGTCACCACTTCGTCATTGCCAACATCGTACCCTTGTGACTTGACTATAGTGGGCAGAAAAGATTGATGGAAATTAATCCACATACGCACCCAGTTCGTTCTAGGGCTGAAGCTCTGTCTTGGATACGGAGGAGGTGACTTCAAGACTATCGTAAAATATAGCCGTGGATAGGCGTAAGTTCTTCTCACCAATACATCACATAAACAATGTGGTTTGCCTAGATACGGAAAGGGGAACTGAGCTATACCTGTGTTTGGGGCGACATGTCTGCGTGGCCGTAGTGGAGCATCAAAGTTTTTCTGACGAAATTTTTTGTCGATTGAAAGTTGCCGTGCATCTCCTTTATGAATACGATACGAAAATAAATCCGCGGATTTAGTAGACCAGTCCGTTCGAAATGGAGTTGCTATAACCTCGAAGGGCAACTCCAGAATATTTTCTGACCATAAGGTTTACGCTCCAAGTTATAGGATCTGCTTTGGGGTATTAGATACTACAGGATAAACGGACGCTACTTGTTGTAACTTGGGTATCACATACGTATTTGTGAATTGTGTTGTCTGTAAGCAATCCATTTACCATCGTCGTTGTTCCCGTATTGCACATCCCATTAAGCACATTCTAATTTGCCCGTTTCTTTGATAAATAATCTGACACTCCGCCAGAATGCACATTGCTAGCTGTCTGCGTCCTGTAACACTCGGAAGCCATTTCGTATGAAGTGGAGGACTTCCACGCACCACTTGTAAGGTGGCGGATTTGTCCTTGTTACGAACTGTCCTTGTTAAGAAACACTCCAATGCCGTGATCTCATCTTCACTGATTGTTTGAACCAATGAGAGATTGTGGAAGTTTGTAGTCACATCCTGGTATTAAGCTTGATGAATTCCGTGCACTTCCATAGGAGAATGCAGATAATGAAACTGTCGTAAGACATAGCAAGAACTGCGGCATTCGTCTCATATTGTCCCAGTGATGGTCAGAAACAAATAGATCGCAACGTGAAAGACGAGATTTAGTAGCAATTAGCGCCTGAAACTACTTCCTACACTCAAAATCATAAAACGATATCCTCATGTCACAAGCTAAGTGAAAATCACGAAGATTATTCAATGGACATGAAACGAATAATCTAGTGAATTTAGCAAGATGATTCTGTGCCGCCCAGGAAGTAACTAGTCGGTCACAGATTTGCGAAACTTATTCTTTGTTGTTGTCAATATTCAGTTATACTACCAGCAGGAAGAATACCAGTCAATGGATGGGCCCGTATATTCCCAATATTTTTTCAACTACTGCAGGAGCCCTTTCCCATCCTCATCGGGACCCCTCCCTCCATGCGATTTCTATAATTTTGGAGCCCTGAAGAAATATGCTCGTCTAATATTCAGCTGACGACCGCTTGTAGATGATGCTGTCGTTAACCATAACAAGGGTGACGTCCTCCACATGGGTACTAAAAATTCCATTAATTTCTGTTACATGATAAGTCATTAAAATTTAAAGATTAACGATTCATCTAATAATTTAGGGATTGCAAATATGAACAAGTTAGATTGGAACTATCATACAGAAAATGTTGTGAGGAGGTGAACCAAAGGTTGCGTTTTTTTGGCAGAACATTCACAACATGCAATGAATCTCCTAAAGACACTCCCTATGCTACGAATTCCCGTCCTCTTCAGTATTACTGCTGCGCTACATGGAATCCTTACCGTATAGGACTGGAGGGGAACTACGAAAAAGTACAAACAGCAGCAGCTCGTTAGATATCATCGCAAAATAGCGGAGAGAGTGCACTCGTATGATACACGAATTGGGGTGGCAATCGTTAAATGGAACTCGTTATTCGTTGAGGCGAGATCTGTAAACGGAATTTCTTCGGCGCATGCGAAAATATTTAGTTGAGTCCCACCTACATAGAGAGAAATGACCATAATGATACAATGAGAGAAATCAGAGCTCGCACGAAAGATTAAAGTGTCCGTTCTTCCTAAGTGATGTTCGGGAGTGGAACGTGTAACGCTTGTTATACGCGGTCTGAACAGAGAAAAATTTACTGAAGATCTTTCCGATCAAATAATGTCCAAAGACGGACTAATCTCGGGGAGAGACAAATCAATAAGCTCACATATTTTGCTTATTTTCATTCAATAATGTCATCTCGAATGATTTTCTGGGGTAACTCAGTAATAAAGAAAGTCTTCATTGCGCAAAAGCGTGCTGTAACAATAATGCGCGGTGCACACTTAGTCATTTTGTAGACATCTGACCGCTGCTTCACACTACATTATTCCTCATGAAGTTTGTAGTAAATGGTTCATTACAGTTCAAAAGGAGCAATGATATACATAATTACACTACCAGAAGCAAAAATGACATTGATTACTCCTCATTTAGATTGTCTTTAGCACAAAAAAGGGGGTTCAATGCTGGAACAAAAATTGTTGATCACTTATCCAGTGATATAAAAGTAAAATTTGAAAAGAAATTGTAACTTTTTCCTTTACAATCCCTTCTATTCCACAGAAGAATTTTTGTTACTGTAATTTCTAAAAGATGGTGTGTAGGAATTACTAAGCCACATCTCTATATCTATTTTCTTTTTGTAATTAAAAAACTAAAAAATAAAAAATAGAAAAGCTTAGAGACTTTCTGAATGTCGCCGTATGTATATAAATTAATTTGCGGTGTGAATGTAAAATGACTCGTTCCACGTCTTTACGGTCTCTCGTGCAAAATGATCCAGGGAACATATAAATAACTAAATAACAAACTAACATTAACTTAAAGCTGTTTCAGATCGCATAAGACGCGCTTTACATCGGTGTGGAAGAGAATTACCTTTCAGTCATTAATAAGAGTTGCCTCAGAATAGAATAATTTTCTTTAGGACCATTAATCAGGACAATGAACACAAAGTAGTTCTTGTTGAATTAACAGACTTGGTTAAAAGAATTCTACCACCGAGAAATTTAAGATTTCAAGTACGCCAATTTCTGTTCGCAGTTGCACATATGACTTCATCCAATATAAATATGCAAGTTCTATGTGACAAATACAGATAACATTATCCGAATGAGACGCCCGCAACTGCGGTTAAATAGACCGCGACCAATCCGGCTAATTCTATTCACCGAACACTAAACTATTAAAACATAACAACAGGATTAAAATGATGTACCACAACACAATTCATTGTCTTCATCGTAACTTGTTTAACATACCGTACATGAAAAAAAATAACCATGGGGTAGCGATATGAAGTTCTACAGATGGCGGGTGTATCGCGTACACACGTTATAAAAGGGCAACTCATAGGCGAGGCTGTCATTCGAACTCAGGCGATTTATGTGAAAAGGTGTCCGACGCGATTAAGGTCGCAGGACGGGAATTACCAGACTTCGAACTCGGAGTGACAGTAGGAGCTAGACGCATGGGACATTCCATTTCGAAAGTCGTGAGTGAGTTCACTATTAAAACATCCATAGTGTCAAGATGTGCCGAGACTACCAAATTTCAGGCATCACCTCTCACCATGGGCAACACGGTGGCCCACAGACTTCACTTAAAGACCGAGAACAGCGGCGTTTGCGTAGAGTTGGCAGTGCTAACAGGTAAGCAACTTTGCATGAAATTACAACAGAAATCAATGTGGGACGTACGACGAACGTATCCGCTACGAACTTTGGCGTCAGCGGACTATCGCAGCAGACGACGGACGCAACTGCCTTTAGTAACAACCTATCCTGGGCTCGTGACCATATCGAGTGGAACCTAGACGACTGGAAAAGCGAGACTAGGCCAGATGAAACCCGAATTCAGTTAGTAGGAGTTAATACTTGGGATTGAATGTGGAGCAGGCCCCACGAAACCATGAACCCATATTGTCCACAAGGCACTGTGCAAGTAGACGGTGGCTAGGTAAAACGATATACACGATGTCAGGGTGTATACCATGACTTTTGTGAACTCAGTGTATATCGTTTCAATTGAAAGTCAAAGATAAGGTCCGATCACGAGAGAGACCTAATAACAATTGAAGCAAAATCGATATAGATTCTCTTGTCTTATTCACGGAGAAAATTACTCAGCGTTGTTATAAGTCCAGTTAGCATCCGCGTCCGTTGCTCATAATAACAGTAGCTATTACACAGATGAACCAAAGAAAATGAAACATCTACTTAATATTGTGTACGGCCTCCGCCAGCACGCAGAAGTGCCGCAGCACCACATGGCATGGACTCGACTAATGTCACAAGCAGCGCTGGAGGTAACTGATCCCATGAATCCTGCAGGGCTGTCCATAAATTCGTAAGAGTACCAGTGCGTGGAGATATCTTCTGAACAGCACGTTGCAAGCCAGCCCAAACATGTTCAAAAAATATGTGTGAAATCTTATGGGACTTAACTGCTAAGGTTATCAGTCCCTAAGCTTGCACACTACTTAACCTAAACTATCCAAAGGACAAACACACACACCCGTACCCGAGGGAGGACTGGAACCTCCGCCGGGATCAGCCGCACAGTTCATGACTGCAGTGCCTGAGACCGTTCGGCTAATCCCGCGCGGCCCAGATGTGTTCAATAATGTTCATGTCTGGAGAGTCTGGAAGCCAGCGGAAGTGTTTACACTCAGAAAAGCACAATGGACTTGAACGGACGCAGTTAATCAGACTAGAAGCTTACGTACCTGTCAGAGTCGTACATAGACTTATCAGGTGTCCCAACATCACTCCAACAGCTCACGCCCCACACCATTATGGAGCCTCCACCAGCTTTAACAGTCCCGTGCTCTTATGCAGGGTCCATGGATTTATGCGGTTGTATCCATACGCATACAGCCGGCCGGTGTGGTCGAGCAGTTCTAGGCGCTTCAGTCTGGAACCGCGCGACCGCTACGGTCGCAGGTTTGAATCCTGCCTCGGGCATGGATATGTGTGATGTCCTTAAGTTAGTTAAGTTTAAGTAGTTCTTAAGTTCTAGGGGACTGATGACCTCAGATGTTAAGTCCCATAGTGCTCAGAGCCATTTGAACCATTTTCCATACGCATACTTGTCCATCAGCTTGAAACATTTTCAAACGAGACACGTCCGACCAGGCAACTTGTATCCAGTCCTCAGCACTCCATTGTCGGTGTTGCGGGCCCAGGCGAGGCGTAAAGCTTTCTCTCGTGGAGTCATCAAGGGTACACGAGTGGGCCTTTGCCTCCGAACGCCTCTATTGATGATGTTTCATTGAACGGTTTGCATGCCGACTCTTTTTATTGGCCAAGAATTAAAATCTGCACCAATTTGCGGAAGGATTGTACATCTGTCACTTTGAACGATTCTCTTCAGTTGTCGTCGTTTCCGTACTTGCAAGGTCTTTTTCCGGCCATAGCGATGTCGCAGGTTTGATGTTTTACCGGATTCCTGATATTCACGATACACTCGTGAAATTGTCGTACGGGAATATCCACATTTCATCGCTGCCTCGAAGATGCTGTGTTCCATCGCTCGTGCGCCGACTATAACATCACGTTCAAACTGACTTAAATCTTGGTAATCTGCCATTGTAGCAGCAATAACCGATCTAACAACTGCACAAGACATAAGCTGTCTTTCCGTCTGTTTACATATCTCTGTATTTGAATACGCATGCCTATACCAGTTTCTTTGGCGCTTCAGTTTATACCCACTTCAACAGAACATCTCTATCTTTCCGAATTAAGTTTTTCAGACTAAGAAAGAAAAGGAAAAAAATGTCACTGAGACCTTACACTGCCTCTTTGATTGAGACACAGAAACGGTTACGTTTCAGTGGCGAAGTTAACTGAAAACGTGTTTCCTTATAACGTGATCTACGTAGTGGGATAGGTGAGTTTATACGATTTTTTCTTATTGCCAGTATCATGTTTTCCCACGTGAGTTTCTGAATCAACATGACTGACAGAGGGGCTTAATTAACTTTTCTCACTCCATTTGCATGACGATAGCAGGAAAACCTTGAGAACAAAAACTGCAGTGGGACCATAAGACCTTCTTCCTGTTTTGTGCAACAACTTAGCACTGCGTTGAGAACATGTCCTTTGTTACGTTTTCATTAATCGCGTAAATGTTTCTTATTTACTATATAGATATAAAGATGAGTCTTTTTGGAACACGTGGCTTACAATTGACACTACAGGATTTTCATTTTTACAAAATGTACGATCGATTTGTCACGATTATAAGTGTCATTTTGGTTACCTTTAACAACTTGCAACAAGAGGACGGATTATTGAGTTTGCATAACAATTTTTAAAGAGTTTTTGATTGAAATGAGTGCTGATAGTTGCGTTGTCGACGATCTACAGGTTACAAAGGACTGCACACGACCCAGAGAACCAGCATCGGTCAGCAGAACTATCTAGCATAGGTTTTGGACTCAGTGCACGAGACACCTTAAGGCAATTCAGGATAGAATACCAGAAGATGGCGCAGATATCCATGTTGGATACAATACATGAAAGGGTGCGTGTGTATGCGAATTCGAACAGTTTGCCACATGAAGCACAATGTTTATACAGCAATAAAACAAAATGGTTCAAATAGCTCTAAGCACTATGGGACTTGACATCTGAGGTCATCAGGCCCCTAGACATAGAACTACTTAAACCTAACTAACCTAAGGACATTACACACATCCATGCCCGAGGCAGGATCCGAACCTGCGACCGAAGCAGTCGCGCGGTTCCAGGCTGAAGCGCCTAGAAACCAGTCGCCGGCCGCGGTGGCCTAGCGGTTCATGTGACCCGCCCATATCTCCTGTGGCAATTGACTTATATTGGACGTTCTCTACTTTTCGTTGTATATACAGGGTGTTACAAAAAGTTACGGCCAAACTTTCAGGAAACATTCCTCACACACAAATAAAGAATAAATGTTATGTGGACACGTGTCCGGAAACGCTTGATTTCCATGTTAGAGCTCATTTTAGTTTCGTCAGTATGTACTGTACTTCCTCGATTCACCGCCAGTTGGCCCAGTTGAAGGAAGGTAATGTTGACTTCGGTGCTTGTGTTGGCATGCGACTCATTACTCTACAGTACTAGCATCAACAGGTTAGTGTTCATCACGAACGTGGTTTTGCAGTCAGTGCAATGTTTACAAATGCGGAGTTGGCAGATGCCCATTTGATGTATGGATTAGCACGGGGCAATAGCCGTGGTGCGGTACCTTTGTATGAGACAGATTTCCAGAACGAAGGTGTCCCGATGGGAAGACGTTCGAAGCAATTGATCGTCGTCTTAGGAAGCACGGAACATTCCAGCCTATGACTCGCGACTGGAGAAGACCTAGAACCACGAGGACACCTGCAATGGACGAGGCAATTCTTCGTGCAGTTGACGATAACCCTTATGTCAGCGTCAGAGAAGTTGCTGCTGTACAAGGTAACGTTGACCACGTCACTGTATGGAGAGTGCTACGGGAGAACCAGTTGTTTCCGTACCATGTCCAGCGTGTGCAGGCACTATCAGCAGCGGATTGGCCTCCAGGGTACACTTCTGCGAATGGTTCATCCAACAGTGTGTCAATCCTCATTTCAGTGCAAATGTTCTCTTTACGGATGAGGCTTCATTCCAACGTGATCAAATTGCAAATTTTCAAAATCAACATATGTGGGCTGACGAGAATCCGCACGCAATTGTGCAATCATGTTATCAACACAGATTTTCTGTGAACGTTTGGGCAGGCATTGTTGGTGATGTCTTGATTGCGCCCCATGTTCTTCCACCTACGTACAATGGAGCACATTATCATGATTTCATACGGGATACTCTACCTGTGCTGCTAGAACATGTGCCTTTACAAGTACGACACAACATGTGGTTCATGGAGCTCCTGAACATTTCAGTCGAAGTGTTCGTACGCTTCTCAACAACAGATTCGGTGACCGATGGATTGGTAGAGGCGGATCAATTCCATGGCCTCCACGCTCTCCTGACCTCAACCCTCTTGACTTTCATTTATGGGGGCATTTGAAAGCTCTTGTCTACGCAACCCCGGTACCAAATGTAGAGACTCTTCGTGCTCGTACTGTGGACGGCTGTGATACAATACGCCATTCTCCAGGGCTGCATCAGCGCATTAGGGATTCCATGCGACGGAGAGTGGATGCATGTATCCTCGCTAACGGAGGACATTTTGAACATTTCCTGTAACAAATTGTTTGAAGTCACGCTGGTACGTTCTGTTACTGTGTGTTTCCATTCCATGATTAATGTGATTTGAAGAGAAGTAATAAAATGAGCTCTAACATGGAAAGCAAGCGTTTCCGGACACATGTCCACATAACATATTTTCTTTCTTTGTGTGTGAGGAATGTTTCCTGAAAGTTTGGCCGTACCTTTTTGTAACACCCTGTATATTCCAGCCATACTCATACCCCAAACATTTTTGTCCTCTAGTACAATGGAAGATATTCACTGATACCCTATATTGCTTTCCTCGCTTATCCGTTAGAAAAACCTCTCGATTTATTATGTCATCAGTCCAATAGACTTTAATCATTCTTCTCTGACTAGCTGAATGGTAGCTGACACGGTGGTCCAGCCGCGTTCGGTCTGGAGACTAGCCGTCGTCTGTAATAAAAAAAGCTGAGAGAACTCATACTACGTCCTTACAGAACGGTTCTCCCAGCAGAAGGAAGACGACGAATAAATAGACTGAAAGAAGAAAAAAAGTGGTTATCGCCGCCGTGTCTGCGCTGAAGTTCCCGGTTTTTTGTTCCTGTTACCTGTTCAAATATCTTATAACGCAGGGAGGTACGTAATGGGATCCACTAAACCTCGTGAGGCTGAATGAGGGGCTGCTTGCACAAATAAGCAGTGGCACCAGTGAGATTCCTCTACTGACAACAACGGCTGGAGGGACTGTCAACATGCTGATCAAATGTACCACAATCATAGGCTGCTCCTCGGGCAGCGCTGTAGGCAGCAGTCGGAATCAGTCTTTTTAATCATGTTCTTGTGCCACAAAGTCTCAAACGCTCTGATGCTCCTCTTTTCTGGTTTCGTCACAGTTTATTATTCTCTGATAAACAATGCATCCTCAGACACCTCAGACATTCTTTCTGGGATTTGGCTATTCTTGAAATTCGGTGCTTCGAACGAACAAATAATCCGTGAATAGTGTTTATCTTTGTTCCGGCGTATCGACAAGCGCCGGCACGAAGATGACTAACGCAAGAGCACAGAAGGCTGTGAGACGATGTCAGCCAATAGCCTGCTGACTAGAGCCGCGCCACGACAGAATAGACCTCTATACGAACAGAATATAAGCGCCGCTCCTGCCAGGCTCGGGAACAGTAGAGGACAGTAAAAGGCAGTAGGAGAGTCTTTGTTCGAACTATGCTGTTTTTTGCCTATAATAGTCTGCAACTGCTGTCTTTTCACCGTTGTGGGTTATTACCCTCCTAAATTAGAGGAATTGGTTCAGTTCGTGGACTAAGTATTTCCTCACAATTCCAGCTTTTTCTAGTTTGCTCTAAATCCAATTTTTTTGTTCAGAACACTCTTCATTCCATTCAGTAGGACCTCTGATTCTTAATTACATTCACAGAGAATAGAAAATAC
This sequence comes from Schistocerca piceifrons, assembly GCF_021461385.2. NCBI lineage: Eukaryota > Metazoa > Arthropoda > Insecta > Orthoptera > Acrididae > Schistocerca > Schistocerca piceifrons. The sequence goes on from NC_060143.1 coordinate 516,547,202, forward strand.
CATTTGCGATTCTCATCCTTAATCCCCTTTCACCATGAACTGAAATCCAACTTTTGAACCTATTGACCCGTGCGCGGCTCGCGCTCAGGACGTTTATTGCTCGTCATCTCGTTTTTGTGACTCTGTCGCCTCTTTTTTTCTTTAATTCGATTTACTGGCGTCACTAGGATGCAGGTTTGCTTGCCCGTCAGTGGCAGCTGCAGGGCTTACCAATAAGTGCACTGTCGTACCATCTCTGGAGCGACCGCCAGTATTTCCGGGTCGTCGTCTGTCTGGAGTACAGTTGGAAGCTGCGTCGGGACGGAGCAGCACTGAAGTTCATTCGGGGACGGAGCGCCAGTGAGATGCGGACAGCCAGTGCTCGCCGACAGCTGGCGACACACATGTTCTGTCCGACGGAAGGAGATTGGAGCAGGACGACCGTTGGTTGGTCGTTCGGTTCGTCGTCTCATCGGGCGACGTGTATTTGGTCTTTTGACCGTTTCTGGGCCTCGTCAGTTGGTCATCTTGCCGGACGTGGGTCCGTTCCTTCCTTGTGCAGAGATGTCGTGGCCAATGGGCAAGAGTTACCTCAGCATGGCTGGGTCTGAGCCAGTGTGCCCGGGTCGCCGCGTCTCCGATTTCCGAAAGGACATTGAGTCGGGTTGGAGCTGCAGTCATCTTCGGTCAACCGAGACTCGTCCGACCGTTGCCGACACACGTAACTTCAGTGGGAACGACCGGGGATGGTCGGTCGGTCGGTCGTCTCATCGAACGACGTGTATTTGGTCACCGACCGATTGTGGAAACTCTCTGTGTGTCGATTTCATTCGTCCTTGTTGTTCCACAGTGATTCCTTTTATGATGGTTCGAGTTCTCGTGCAAGTGCGTTTACGTGGAACCGTGTGTAGCTTCTGTGATTTCCACTGAGCAGATGAATACTGTCTGCGTAGTGGAGTAGTCAGTGGGTCGGATGAAACAGAGCAGCGAGTGTGTCGAGTGGAAGGGAATTGATTGGGCTGTTGTTTGGTTCTTCAGCTTTCCCTAGGTCCTTTTGCCACCCGGTTGTTTGGTGTTACGCTTGGCTGCCTGTCTCACCTAAACTGTTGTTAGAGTTTCCTCCCCAGGCCGACCCTTGGAACAAATCCGAGCACCACAGTATGTTGTTTGTGATTGTCATTTTATTTGGTTGCAGGTTCTGTGCCAGGCCTTCAGACGTGTATTGATATTATCTGTTTTATGTTTACTATAGGGCCTTCAGATAAACCTCATGTCAAGTGTTTTAAGTTAGGCCTTCATCCGTGTTTTATTTAAAATTCTTGTTGCTCTGTATCTAGGCTTCCAGCGGCCATTGTTTCAAAATCTGTGGCTTTCATATGTAAATCCTTGTCTGTAAGGTTTCTCTTTAATTATCTTGAATTCTTGAAACGGCCTTCAGCCGTGTTCTGTAAATGTTAAAGTGGTCTTTAATTATTCTTGAATAATTATTTAGGCTTTCAGCCGACAAAATACTTCAAGTTTTCTTAAGATGTTTCACTGTTGTACTGTGTAAAAGCTTATCTTTAAAGCCTCTCTCATTATGTAAAGAAAAATTTTTATTGAGCTTTTGCGGAAGAATTAACTTGAATTGACCTTAATATGGTCTTTAGCAGGAATTTTTAAATGCTTGGCTTTCAAAGAATTTCGTTAGCTGATCTGAAATATTATTTCGGCCTTTAGCCTAGAAGATATCGTAATTTTACTTAAGTAAGGCCTTCAGCCGTTACTCTAAATCCTAATGTTTTGGAAGGAATCATTTAAACTTATTGTGGAGAAGTTTCTTGGGCCCTCAGCCGTTAATTGATCTTGCTGTTTTAAAGAGAAAACTGTGCTTTGGTTCGAGCCATAAAGTTGCGTGTGTGTTCTTCTATAACTAGCATTAATTGACCTTGCCCCCTTCCCACAACCTGATCCGCCCTGTCCTGCGAAACCAGATTTCACCTTTTCTTCTTTGTTTCAGTCATAGCTTCTTTGTCATACACATGTAGGTAAGTGGGTTGAACCGTAGATGGGAAAGACTGTATCCATGGCTTGTGCGTTTTTTAATCCTATCTTTTCTCTGTTGGTCCCCCATTCTTATTATTCTCTTCTGCTTCTAACACATATTGCGTTTACCGGCATACACCTATATTTCCGATATTTTCAAACATCTTGTCCGAATTAACATTTTACACTACTGGTCATTAAAGTTGCTACACCAAGAAGAAATGCAGATGATAAATGGGTATTCATTGGACAAATATATTATACTAGAACTGATATGTGATTCCATTTTCACGAAATTTGCGTGCATAGATCCTGAGAAATCAGTACCCAGAACAACCATCTGTAGCCGTAATAACGGCCTTGATAGGCCTGGGCATTGAGTCAAACAGAGCTTGGATGGTGTGGACAGGTACAGCTGCCCATGCAGCTTCAACACGATACCACATGTCATCGCGAGTAGTAACTGGCGTATTGTGACGAGGCAGTTGCCCGCCCACCATTGACCAGACGTTTTCAATTGGTGAGAGATCTGGAGAACGTGCTGGCCATGGCAGCAGTCGAACATTTTCTGTATCCAGAAGGGCCCGTATAGGGCCTGCAATATGCGGTCGTGCATTATGCTGCTGAAATGTAGGGTTTCGCAGGGATCGGATGAAGGGTAGAACCACGGGTCTTAACACATGTGAAATGTAACTTCCACTGTTCAAAGTAGGGACAATGCGAACAAGAGCTGACCGATACGTGTAACCAATGCCACCCCATACCAACACGCCGGGTGATACGCCAGTATGGCGATGATGAGTACACACTTCCAATGTGCGTTCACCGAAATGTCGCCAAACACAGATGCAACCATCATGATGCTGTAAACAGAACCTGGATTCATCCAAAAAAATGACGTTTTGCCATTCGTGCACCCAGGTTAGTCGTTGAGTACACCATCGCAGGCGCTCCTGTCTGTGATGCAGCGTCAGGTCTAACTGCAGCCATGGTCTCCGAGATGATAGTCCATGCTGCTGCAAACGTCGTCGACCTGTTCGTGCAGATGGTTGTTGTCTTGCAAACGTCCTCATCTGTTGACTCACGGATCGAGACGTGGCTGCACGATCCGTTACAGCCATGCGGATAAGATGCCTGTCATCTCGACTGCTAGTGATACGAGGCCGTTGGGATCCAGCACGTTCCATATTCTGCTAACATTCAATGGATCTCGACCAACGCGAGCAGCAATGTCGCGATACGATAAACCGCAATCGCGATAGGCTACAATCCGACCTTTATCAAAGTCGGGAACGTGATGGTACGCATTTCTCCTGCTGTTAAAGTATGAGAAATCGGTTGGAAACTTTCCTCATGTCAGCACGTTGTAGGTGTCGCCACCGGCGGCAAGCTTGTGTGAATGCTCTGGAAAGCTATTCATTTGCATATCACAGTATCTTCTTCCTGTCGGTTAAATTTCGCGTCTGTAGCACGTCATCTTCGTGGTGTAGCAATTTTAATGGGCAGTAGTGTTCATTTTTCTACGTGTACAAACACCTTAGGCAGGCACAAACAGGCGGACTGTAACTTGAAGCGGATGATCTGCAAAGGGCTTTTCGTGGAACTATCACAAACACTTTGCGAAATAGGATAACTTGCTATACAGAAATACGGGTAATTTCAGAATTTAAAAAATATTGTTTCAGTTCAAATAGTCTGCTTTACGTGACAAATATTGCGGACATCTCTTATAAGCTAGCAGCAATGGCGCTGGACCTCCTGAAGCAGGGACTCCGGCAACAAGAGGGGAAATAAGGCGAAGCGCTCCCCGGATCGATACGTCAGGGGCCGTATACGCGCTCGCACGCAGCTGCCGGCTGTATCATTCTGCGCGCGGCGCTGCGGCCGGCCCCTGAGAGCTAAACAAATTATTCCCGGGGCCGTCGCAGCAGGGGCGGCCCCGGGCGCCATCGTTAGCGGCTTCAACAACTTGTTAGGCCGCCATTAGCTGATTAATGGCCGGCGCTGCCTGCAAGTGCCTCCACCACGCGCATCCTCCCACCCCTCCGGGGCTTCGTCCAGCCGCGCTGTCGCTGATTGATTATGACGGGCATTAGCGCCGCTCTGGCATCGCTTTCGTCCCTTGCGGCGGCCGACAATAACTGCCGAGCAGACAATTGCGCGCCTCTCGTTGTCCCGAAATATCAGTGCTGTATCTGCCACTCTGGGGCCGCCTCTCACTGTATGCTTTCTCTACTGTCACACCTGCTGTAATGAACACGTACGTGTCGTCTGTGCTAGAAACAACCAGCGGAAGCAAATATCCGAAACTCAGCGCCACGAATCGCACAACTGATTACTAGTTTCACGTTATCATTGCCTTTTATGAATTTTTTTTTTTTTTTGTTCAGCACTAACAGATACCCTACCCGTCATTAAAAAACACACGTACGCGTCAAAAACAAAATGCCGTTGAGTGTCTCCAGAAAATCTTTGGAAAAAATATGGATAAATGAAACAATAGTAGGCGAATGAAAGATGGACGTAATTCACTTAATCCATAATAAAGGGCCCACAGCAGACCCCAATAAATGTTCAAATGTGTGTGAGTACTTAAGGAACCAAACTGCAGACGTCATCGGTCCGTAGAATTACACACTGCCGCGCGGGATTAGCCGAGCGGTCTGAGGGCGCTGCAGTCGTGGACTGTGCGGCTGATCCCGGTGGAGGTTCGAGTCCTCCCTCGGGCATGGGTGTGTGTGTTTGTCCTTAGGATAATTTAGGTTAAGTGGTGTGTAAGCTTAGGGACTGATGTCCTTAGCAGTAAAGTCCCATAAGATTTCACACACATTTTAGAATTACACACAACTTAAACTATCGTAAACTAAACTATGCCAAGAACAACACACACACCCATGCCCGAGGGAGGACTCGAACCTCCGACGGGAGGAGATCCCAACAGCCAAAGAGGGATCTCACTCGTAGGCGTAACATAATTTTTTTCTGTAAGGTCCTACTAAATAGAGCAGAACCCCAACTAGACTATCAACTTGAAGAACACGGAGCGGTTTTCAGGGAACGAAGATCCTGTCCGAAACAAGTCCCACACCCCATAAACCTCAGGATCTACAGGGAATCCCTCATCTCAACACTAAAAGAACTAAACCCAGACGTCACGAACCAAACCAACGCACAGTCTACAAGAGGGAGAACTCTCCGACACCTTTGAGATAAAAACTATTGCGCCGCAAGGAGATGGACTCTCCACACTGTTTTGAGTGGAGCACGGACTCCTATCATGGAATGCGACTGGGAACAAAAAACAAAAGTATCGAAATTAAATGATTAGCTTTTGGAGAGAATAGAGACGATATGGCCCTCGTAGCCGAGACCTGGTAAAAACGCAAAGGCAAAGGACAGAGCCTCGTACGAAGACAAGCAGAAAAACACGTCTCAAAACACCCTTTGAAAAGATCAAAACCCGCGTCCGGCCGTCCTGATTTAGGTTTTCAGTCATTCCCCAAAATCGCTTCAGGCAAATGCCGGGATAGTTCCTTTGAAAGGGCAAGGCCAACTTCCTTCCCGATCCTTCATAGTCCAACGGGACCCATGACCTTGCTGTTTGGTCTCCTTCCCCCAACCAACCAACCAACCAAAAGATCTAAATAACGAGAAACATAAATAACCAACCGAAATATTTGAAAGTGGAGAAAAAATAGAAATGTTCTCCTTCCACCTATCCGCTCTCTCCTTGCATTTAATAGTGGAATTCCCACTAGACTCTTAATCTTACCAGCGTTGCCTTTAATTTCACGGGAGGTTGTTTTGGCTTTTCTATATGTTGAGTCAGTCCTTCCGACAACTATTTCCTTTTCGCTTTCTTTGTAGCTTCATTCCAGTCCCGTATTATCATCTCCCTTTGCGTATTGTATTACCATTTCTCTATCCCTTCATCTTCAGCTTGCGACGTCGGCATGTATATCTGAACTAACGATGTCGGTGTTGGTTTGCTGTCGATTCTGATAAGAACAACCCTATCACTAAACTGTTCACGGTAACACAGTCTCTGTCCTACCTTCCTATTCACAATGAATCCTACTCCAGTTATTCCATTTTCTGCTGCTGTTGATATTGCCCTATACTCATCTAACCAGAAATTCTTCTTTCCATTTCACTTCACTGACCCCCTACTATATATGCAGTGCACCTTAGTATTTCCCTTTTCAGATTTTCTAGTTTCCCTAACACATTCAAGCTTCTGACATTCCACGCCCCGACTCGTAGAACATCATCCTTTTGACGTTGATTATTCAATCTTTTTCTCATGGTCCCTTCCCCCTTGACAGTCCCCTCCCGGAGATCCGAATGGGGACTATTCCGGAATCTTTTGCCAATGGATAGATCATCATGGCACTTTTTCAGTTACAGACAACATGTCCTTTGGTTACACGCTATACGTCTTTAATTCAATGGTTTCCATTGCCTTCTACTTCCTCATGCCGTTGATTACTGCTGATTCTTCCGCATTTAGGGACATTTTCCCACCCAAAGGGCAAGAGAGTTTCCTGAATCTTTGTCAGCTCCTCCGTCCTCTTTGATAAGACCGTTGGCAGAATGAGGGTGACTTCTTATGCCGGGAGCCTTCGGCCGCAAGTACTGTTTATTTATTAAAACTTAGGCGGTGGCTGGGTTCGAACGTGGGACCGAGGCCGTTTTGATTACTAATCAAAGACGATACTCCTAGATTTCGGGTGGAGTTCTGATCTGATACCCTTTACTCAAAAAGAATATCAAGCCAGCCCTTTCCTAAAATACTTCACCTTTTGGACAGTTTCCATCGTCCGGTTCCCTCAGTAAAAATGGTTCAAATGGCTCTGAGCACTATGCGACTAAACTTCTGAGGTCATCAGTCGCCTAGAACTTAGAACTAATTAAACCTAACTAACCTAAGGACATCACACACATCCATGCCCGAGGCAGGAGTCGAACCTGCGACCGTAGCGGTCGCTCGGCTCCAGACTGTAGCGCCTAGAACCGCACGGCCACTCCGGCCGGCGTTCCCTCTGTAGTTTGCTGCTTCCTCAACGATGATGTTCTTAACACACTTTCTCTTTGCTCTTCTCGGAGTCAGTTGGGTAGCTCTTCGACCCTTCTCAGATCGTCTTTTATCCTGCACTAGATCTGTCTCCCGCAGTCACTTACCCTGGCTTCGCGATTCCGTGATAAAGCAGCAGTACGTACTTTCTAAACCCCATTTTCTTGCCAACTGTGTTTGCCTTGATTCTTTTCTTTGCTGTGTCAGTCAATGAGACGCTGATGTCTTCTCGTATTTGTTCAGAGTCTTCACTGCCGTCCGATTCACCGAGTGAGTCGATGCGGTTCTTAAGTTGCACCTAATATTCGGCCTCTGTTCCTTCGCCTTTTTTGCCTTTCAACACCGTATCTGACAGCCTTCTGAAATTACCCTGGTCTTCCTTGTACACCTTATTTGTAACATGCCTCTGACCAGAAAGTGGTCACATCCACAATCCGCATCCCGGGTACTCTTATGCCCGACACCCATATTTGCCTCTAACACAGTGACGGAAAAAAATCGTAACATCAAGGAGCTGAGCGGCATAAACGAAAGTTGATACGCGCATTGCTACATCTGATGTCTATTCAGATTATGTCTATTCAGATTTTAGGCCAATCTGATAAGAGTGGCGCTAGTAACGCCACCATGACGGCCTCCCGGGATTAGCCGAGCGGTCTGAGGCGCTGCAGTCATGGACTGTGCGGCTGATCCCGGTGGAGGTTCGAGTCCTCCCTCGGGCATGAGTGTGTGTGTTTGTCCTTAGGATAATTTAGGTCAAGTAGTGTGTAAGCTTAGGGACTGATGACCTTAGCAGTTAAGTCCCATAAGAATTCACACACATTTGAACATTTTGCCACCATGAGGTTTTAAGTGAGATTTGCTTTTAATATATGCTGTAAAGTTAGTGAGCGTTAGTAACCTTTGAGGCTGGACGTGGTGAGTTTATGTTAGTCAAGAACGCCTTTGAGGTGACAGAGACGGCGATTCATAACTTCCTTGCAGATGTAACTCAGTAAGCCGCTCATACCAGAACAGAATCGACGGATGCAAAGGTAATATCGGGAGTACTACAAGAGACTGTTATAGGGCCGTTACTGTTTACAATTAATATTAATAATCTTATGGATAATGTTGGAGACCCCGTGGTCTGGTCACGGAAGATGCTGTTTTCTGTTAATACTGCCACATGTATACCTATCTATACCACCCCAGCACTCTTGCAGCACTCGTTTTCTCCTCACCATCTACTGGCGTCTCTACCGTTATCCGGACAGTTCCTCGCTAAATTCCCATCACGGAGACACTTGTAACATGTAATAGTATCCCGGCTGTGTTCCAATGTTTCTTCAGAACGTTGCTCAAAATGGATCTGGGCACTATGGGACTTAATATCTGAGGTCATCAGTCCCCTAGAACTTAGAACTACTTAAACCTAAATAACCTAAGGACATCACACACATCCATGCCCGAGGCAAGATTCGAACCTGCGACCGTAGCGGTCACGCGGTTCCACACCGAAGCGCCTAGAACCGCTCGGCCACTGCGGCCGGCCCAAAACGTTGCACAACGATCTATAGTACTTCTATCAATTCATTTCGAGCTCAGACGGATGTTTGTTACAAATTATCTAACAAAACTGTGCATACGGCAGTATTTCCTCCCGTAGTATCTGGTCAGAAACAATTGGCACTAACAATTGATAACGTTGAAAATTGGACAACACAAGCAGTTTCCCTTATCTAGCAGTAGGAGTAAGAAATGTCTTCACTGCTCCTAAACAACAAGACACCTCCCTCAAATAACAACCCTACCAAGGGGTTAGGCAACGTATTACAGATTTCGTTCGTACTTGAAAGGGATCTGGTGCTCATTGCTTCATTATATTCTAGCTCTTTCTCAGGGTAACTTCCACGGTTGTAATATATTTTGTTGTCCTACTCAATAGTACATGGCTATGCTTGTGCAGACCTTTCCCTTGCTCCATCAGGAAGGATATGGTTTCCTGAAACTTCTCCATCCCCTTGATGCTGTACAAATCGACAGATCTATTCACACAAGACAGATCCACGTCCTAATTCTACTGATCTGTGAATGCAATGGTTCACTGACTTCTAATACATTGATTACAGATGAGCTCCGATAAGGCCAACAACATGGGAAAGGTAGCCACAGCTTCTGCCAGCTATGGGGCAGAAGAGCGAATAGAGGTTCATGGCACTCTCTTGCCCTTGGGATGGGAAACTGCCACTAAAGGAAGAATCAGCAATGATCAACAGCAGGATGATGCAGAAGGCAATGGAACCAATGCATGCAGGACACACCATGTGCATCCACAGGTCATGTAGCCTGTAATTGAATAGTGTCATGATGGAAAAATATTGCGGAATTCGAATCTTCTGGAGGAGATGCCAGGGGGGAGGTAACGATGAGAAAAAGATTGTATAACTAACGAAAGGATATCTTTTTACGAGTAGGAGGATTGAATGTCAAAAGTTTGAAAGTGGTAGGGAAGTTATCATCACCATCGTCTTGGACAGTTTGCAGCCACTGGCCGGGTCTGTATGGAACATAGGCCTCTCAATCGCCTTGTGTCTTGCCACCATCTCTCCGTCTTCGCCTTGATCCAGTCTTCTCCTTTCTTCTGGACGCATTTCTCTACTCCTTTCAGCCATCTGTCTCTCGGCCTTTCTCTTGGTCTCTTTCCTTCCAGTTTCATCTCGTGTATCCTTCTGAATATCCTCTGCTCCTCCATTCTCTTAACGTGTCCGTACCATCTCAGCCTCGATTTCTCCATCTCCTCCTGTAATGGTTCCATCTTCATTAACTCTCTGATCTTCTCATTTCTTAACCTGTCTATCTTTGTCACTCCAGTACTGTTTCTCAAGAATTTCATCTCACTAGATTGTACTTTGCTTTTCTCTCTTCCTTTCATAACACGGGTTTCTGAAGCATATGTCAGGATCGGGACATAGTATGCCCGGTATATAACCTTTTTACTGATTTGAGGTACATCTTTGCTCCGTATCAGGCTTCTGATACTCTTCCGAAATGCTTCTGTTTTTATCACCCGCTCGCTTATTTCTCTGTTGTTTGTTCCGCTTTCCTGTATCAGGCTTCCTAGGCACTTGAAACTCTCCACTCTCCTCAATCCTTCAATCGTCCCCCCCCCCCCCAAATTGTTATTCCAGTTGTTCCTCTCTCCTTCTTTCTTGTTGTGATAATCATGTCACTCTTACCTATAGTAAATATCATGTGATATTCTTGTACTGTTCGTTCCCATACGTCCAGCTGCTCTTGTACTTCCTTCTCCTTATTCCCCCAAATCACCAGATCATCTGCAAACACCATAGCTTCCATCTTCCTTTCATGAACTACTTTTGTAACTGTACTCATTGTATCATCCATCACTACAATGAAGAGTAGTGGTGAAAGTGCACTCCCCCGCCTCAAGACATTCTTATGTTCAATCCAGGCTGATCTCTCTCGTCCCACTTTCACGTAGCTCACACTTCCATGGTACATTTCCCTTATCCTCCAAATAATGTTTTGCTACTCCTCTATTCTCCACGGTTTTCCACACTTGCTTCTACGTACACTATCATACGCTTTTTCAATGTACAGGAAGGTCATTAGTAGATCTATTCCATATTCATAGTGCTGTTCCTGCAGTTGTCTTACAGCAAGAATTAGATCCAGCGTGGACCTTCCTGTTCTGAAGCCATGTTGCTCTTCTCTCATTCTTCCTTGTAATTTTGCCCGAATCCGTGTTTCCAAAATTTTCTCAAAAATCTTTGCACCATGACTCATCAGTGCTATTCCCTGATAGTTCTTGCACTCTTTTCGATTTTCCTTCTTAAACATCGGGACAGTTATTCCCTTCTTCCAGTCTTCTGGGATCATCTTCTGACTCCACACAATTTTCGTTACCCTATATAGCCATTGTATCCCCACCTCTCCTGCTGCTCTCACCATCTCTACACTTAGCTCATCCAGACCTGATGACTTACCTCCCTTCATATTGCCCAATGCCTCTTCCACTTCTCCCCATGTAAGGTCTTTTTCTATTTGCTGTTCCTCCTCTTTTTTCTCTTCGGCTTGTTCCTCTTCATCTGGCTCTCCATTCGGGTTCAGGAGTTCTTCAAAATACTCCTTCCACACATTCTTGAGTTAATCCTTATTCTCTATATCTTGTGCACTTTCGTTCACCATACGAGTACTGTTCTTCGTCTTACTTTAAATCATCCCATATAACACCTTTTTTGAACACTATCCTCCTCCATCATTCTGGTCCACTGTCCCTTCCACTTTCTTCTTTCCTCCACCACCACTCTTTTTGCTTCTTTCTCTTTTGCCTGATACTCTTCTCTTGTCTATACTGTTCTCTTCTGGAGCCATACCCTAAAGGCTCTATTCTAAGGAAGTTATAAAACCTGAAAAGGGTAATTCTAACGCTCAGTCTAGATATGATGGGGTCAGTGAAACAAAACGGAAAGAAGGCAAGGTCTTCTGGCCAGATGATTTTAGGGGAATATCAACAGCAGCAGAAAATGGTATAACGGGAGTAGGAATCGTTAAGGATAGGAGGGTAGGGCAGAGAGTTACTGTGAACAGTTCAGTGACAGGGTTGTTCACATCAGAATCGACAGCAAACCAACACCGACAACGATAGTTCATGTATACATGCCGACATCACAAGTGTAAGCTGGAGTGGTAGAGAAAGTATATGAGGACACTGAATGGGAATTCAGCACTTCTAGGGAGATGAAAATCTAATGGTCTTGGGGGACTAGAATGAGATTTTAGGGGAAGGAGTAAAAGAAAGGGTTAAGGGAGGGTATAGGCTTCGAAGTAGGGAGGAGAGAAGAGATAGTTTAATTGTGTTCTGTAATAAATTTCAGTTAGTAATAGTGAATACTTTGTTCAAGAATCAAAAGAGAAGGTGGTGTACTTTGAAAAGGCCAAGAGATACGGGAAGATTTCAGTTACATTACATCAATGTCAGACAGAGATTCCTAAATCAGATACTGGACTGTAAGCCATACCCAGGAGCAGATGTAGACGCAGATCACAATTTAATAGTGAAGAAAAGTGGGCTGAAGTTTAAGAGTTTAGACAGGAAGAATCAATACGCAAAGAAGTGGAATGGGAAGCACTAAGGAATAAAAAGATGCGCTTCAAGTTCTCTAAGGATATAGACACTGCAATAAGTAATAGCTCAGTAGCCAGTACAGTTGAAGAAGAATGGATGTCTCTAAAAATAGCATTCAGAGAATTTGGTACAAAAAAGGTAAATGCGAAGAAACCATGGATGACATAAGAAATACTTCAGTTGATCGATAAATCAAGGAATTACGAAAATGTTCACGGTAATTCAGGATTACAGTAATACTAGTCTCTGAGGAATGATATAACTAGGAAGTGCAGGGAAGCTTGGACAAAATGGCTGCATGAAAAATTTGAAGGAATCGAAAAGGTAATGATTATCTGAAGGATTGATTCAGCTTATAAGAAAGTCAAAACAATTTTCGGTGAAAGTAAAGTCAAGAACACATAATAATCACGCACACCGTCACACAAACAACAAACCTACTAATTATGAATTAAGAAAGACAATTATTTGTACAGTTTTTAATTCTATCAGTTTATAGCAACCGCAAAATGGTACGTTCTGCTTGAATCAGTGCAAAATGTTTATGAGAGTGTGCTAGAACAATAATCCGGTAACAGACGGCTCAATTTCGCTCATTTTGAAGAACAGTTGTGCCGACACTGACAACAACTCTATTTCTTGAGAAACTCCACTTATTGTCATCGTAATCGTGCTTTAGCGGCAATGTAACATTGATAATTCCGTAGTGTCCTTCCTCTTCTCCAAATATTCCCGTATAGTGCCGTATTTCAGGTAAATTTCCCTTGTGCATTCCTTTATCATTACAAGCACGTGGTGCGAGAGTGTACCTCCAGTACAGCTATATTAAATTGTTACACGTGCTAAATTTGCTTTCACTACATATTCGATAGTTCCTACATTACTAAACTTTTTAACCATGTCCTTACAGGTGTTTTATCCATGATTCTAACTAGTCATTCTGCTGTGTCTCGTTGGGATTTGATTACGGGCTTTTCTGAAGTTCCCCTTATTGGGGTTGCCTTACGATTCTTGTGGGGGGATGAAACTTGCTTTTGTGTTTTATTGACCTTTCCCCATAGATTTTCACAATGTTCATCGGTAAACCACTAATAAAAATGGTTCAAATGGCTCTAAACACTATAGAACTTAACATCTGAGGTCATCAGTCCCCTAGACTTGGAACTACTTAAACCTAACTAACCTAAGGACCTCACCCAAATCCATGCCCGAGGCAAAATTCGAACCTGTTACCGCATCAGCATCGCGGTTCCGGTAATCATTAATACAAGGGCATTGATGACCTTGCTGTTTAGCACCCTCTGCCATAAATCATCAGCAGCAGCATCGTCAACATTATTAATCTTTTTAAAGAGTTGATCAATAAAATAATAGCATCAGCATTTATGAGTTTCTTCATGCAAGAAAATGACAACATTCGTGCAAATAGTTACTTAGGTTTCTAATAGATGACGTTACTTGTTACATTCACAGAATACTGGCGCCTACTTTCAAATATCTCAAACTCCATATGAACTGAGATTTACAAATGGACGAATATAGTTTACACCTTGTCTTCGATGTTTTAAAAGTGAGTGTATTTAAATGTGTGTTACTGTCTGTACTTAACTATGTCATTACGCGGTAGACGCTCAGAAATCCATGGCTTGTTTCACATGCATTGACAACCATCCACAAAGCATTCCCAAATTTCATCAATGCAGTCAATAGGCTTGGAATACACCGAAGATTTTAAATACCCCCCCCCCCCCACACACACACACACACACACACACAAAACAATCCAACGGGTTCAAGTCGGGAAACGTAGGAGGCTTTGGTAGTTCGAGCCACGACCGATACACTTGTCCAAGATTGGTGCTACGTGTCCTGGTGCACCATCAGGCACTTATCACGTAATGATCCTGACATGTCGCGACGTTGCGCCTGCAAGTTCGACAATACGTCATACATCTCAGCTCCGAGGGTTGTCCGCTTGTCAAACATCCACTTCAAGCCGAAAAGCAGGTATTGTGGTCTTCCACTAGGCAGCAGTCACTGACAGATGTCACTGGTCACGGCAAATTACTTGCTTCGGCGACGCACTTGACCGAAAACAGATCGCAGTACATCCTGCCGCTGGATAGTATTTAGGCTAGCGCACGGCTATCCATCGCCAGTTCAGTGCAAGTCAAGCTCCAGTTCGGACATCTGGCTGCGCGCCGACGAAGCTACTGATGGACCTGTACTTGTAGTTGTGAATGTTGTAAAATTTTGCTTAAATTGTTTTTGTAGTCCACTGACTGCGGGCAGTTCTACGGAAGCTTTAACTCCATGCATACGTAGGAGAATGTAAATCTTTCGTTGAACCCTAACTCCGTCCTAAGACGAATATTTCAATTGAACTTTGCTTCAAGATGGTCTTATTGACACTCTCCGTTGTGCGACACACCCGTTGTGTAAATTACAGTCTCCAACCAGTGACTTTCATGTTCTAAATCCTGTATTATTATTCATCTTAGTACACCAACAGTGTTTCTCATTTTTGGAAATAAACTTTTCGAAGAGTCTGTGACATAGTTTGGGCCGCCTACGGCGGTTTCTTGCATCCTTTTGCCGTAAGGAACATCAAATAGTCTATTATCTTGCTTCTGTTGCAGGAGATTAAACATGGCACATGCCAAGGTAAGGAATTTAGCCGTACTGGGTACACTGCTGGTTTCTTGAACTGTGTTTACTAAGATTATTTTCTTGGTTTGTTGTCCTTAACTCTCCCCTTTCTTCTCTACCTATAATAGCGAAGCATCTGCATAACAGTATTTCTAGTATTTCTACATTTCCATACGGCAGGCCAGGACTATTTCACTCGTGACCATGTCTCTCCATCGAGAATGACATAGTAACTTATGTGTCTTAAAGATACCGACCATTATTCTCCAGTTTTGAAAATTAATTAAGCGGCTTGTCCCTCGCTCATGTGTTGAGTTGGAATCGCTGACATCTTCAACATTCAGTAGTTTCATCTCATCGGGGTATTATAATTATTAAGTCTCAAAACTTCATTTAACGGACATCCACAGTTACAGGTCTGGATCATGAGTAAAAACCACCGCTGCAGCTGTGTGACTACTTTATTTAAAAGTACAAACAGTTTTGTTGCGTAAGTTACACCATCAGGTGAAGTCAATTATAAATCAGGTGAACTCAATTACAACATCAGGTGAAATCAATTACAACATTATACTGGAGTACAACTGATATTAAACTTTTCCCCTGTTTCCTATTCCACTCCAGTCTAAAAATTATGTCGTGCAACTCATAGTTTTTTCTCATGCAACCTGCAAGCCACGGCTGAAGGCAGTCAAGTGCAAGCAGTATTTCCTTAACTTCCAAAAAGCATTTGACTCAGTACTACGCCAACGCTTATAGTAAAAAATACCATCAAATGGGATATCAAACAAGATTTTTGATTGGACTGATAATTTATTGATGGGGTGGAAACCGCATCTTACCTCTGAGAGACAACTAACTTAAGACATGCCTCAGAGAAAGTGTTTTTCTACCTTTGGCTCTTACTTTATATATAAATACCTGAAAAAAGGTGTACAAACATCAAACAAATTTTGACAAGATTTCAAAATTGCACAAAGACTGTCAATTTGCTGCAAAATGTAAACAAATGTAAAATTCTGCTCTTCACAAAACGCAAAAAGTAGCGTCGTATCACTACAAAATCATTGAGCGGCAACCGTAATCAGTCAACTCACACAGTTTTCTAGTTGTAACAATGTGTGAGAATATGAATCCTAGGCTCAGTCTACCTAAAGCAGATGGCAGCCTCCGGTTCATTGTCAGAATACTGTGAAAATGGAAACAAACTGCGAAGGCGATGGCTTACAGACACCTATGCGATCCATGCTAGAGTACTTCTGAAGTATGTGGGGCCCAGTCGAACAGGGCTAACAAAGAATACTGAACGTAAACAAAAAAGGATAGTATGGATGGCCACAGGGTAGTCTGGCCAATGAATGAAGATCACGGGAACATTGCAAAACCTGAAATGGCAAATGCCTGAAGACAAACGCTAAAAATTCTTCAAAATGCGTCTTAAAAAGTTTGAAGGACTTGAATTAGATGAAGAATCTAGGAATACAGTACACCTCCATTGATATCTTTTACTTATGGACCGCGAAAACTGATTACAATGCGCGCGGGTGGAATCAGTTATCGTGCTCGATACGCAATTAGAACGCTATAAAACTCTCAAATGTCGTGCTATGCTATTCACAGTCACAGTGATATGCAGAGCTTGTACGTAGATGTAGATTTAACTGAATTTACACCACTTTTTATAAATTAACGAAGCAAATAATGATAACAACAGAAAACTGCGCAGGATAAAATTAACCTAATTTTTCGATAATATTACACAGAAACATTCAAAATTGAAAATGCAATTCCATAAAAAACAATTTGTGTTACAAAATAGAATATATTTTAAAGGTGCAGTCGCTTTTGTATAAGCAACACTAGTGACAAGCCTGGTGACCTAGTGGCCTAAATCAAATGCAGCAATATGTCACGGAAGTTGAAAAGTCGTTAATGACATTACTGGAAAGTTTTTCATGGCATTTTTAGAGACTAGAGAGACAGGTATAAACAGAGAGGGAGAGAGAGAGACGTCGTCCACAATGTTGCATTGCAGCGGATTAAATCCTACACGTCGCTAAGAAGGTATTAGTGACGGCAAGGAAAGAAAATGTTATTTCACACGATATAATTGACGAATGAAACTATCTTACGATTGTGCGGCAATGGAGTTTGCTTGACGTGGATGGACAGCCATGAGCAGATCTCGGAAATACCCAATCCTCACTTAACCTCAAATTGTGTGGATTAGAGTCTACCAACAGATGGCCGAAAAAAAAAAAAACGATGTCGACTAATCCCTTTCGACCGCACAACAACAAATCGCAAATCGCTGTTTTTGGTGGGGTTTTGAAAGGCCATTATTTCCGTGAGAGGCTTTTTTTCTGTCTCTCTCAACAACGCGCGGATGCTCCGAACGTGACATTTAGCAGTACCACCTTCCTTTTTGAAAAAAAAGCGATGGGCTTTCAAACTGCGACGATGAAATTGTGACTGGTACCTGTAAATCTTGTTTCTCTTCGGCTTACAAAAAAACATTTTTAATTAGTGACTAACAATGGAAACACTGCTGCTGAGGATGACTCAGACAAGAAAAGATAAAAATAGCGTGGCGTGAAACTTCTATTCCTCGTACCCGTGCGGTCCTTGATAAACCACCCATCCTTATGGTTGAATTTATCACACCATTTCATGAGACATTGTTCCTAAGGTATACCATAGACGTTAGTTCAAAATTGTGGCTTCGTTGACAAAACGACATATCTTTTTGCATGATAGTAACTATTTCACCTCAAGATGGAATAACCCCAATATTCCCAAACACTGCCAGTGAATGTCTTTGTACACGAACGTGTTACTTCCGAATACCTCCGGGCCACTGACGAATGCATTGGGTGATACTTTTCCCTACAGACGAAAATATCGACACTGAATTAGGCGGGCTTTTTTGCAAGACATGTAACGTCTAGTTTTTCTTTAATAATATATTTAATAAATATGGTAGGTCGAGAGTGTTCCAATCGATTTTGATTACAGATTACTTGCTTTCTCCAGTTGTATCAAAGTAAACCAAAATTTAACTATTCAAGGCAACGTACGTAAATAATCGAATACATTTTCTTCAAGCGAAATGAGTTGTATTTTCTCCACTGAAAACTTCCGGGCTGAGAGACGGTGGTAGACACGTAAAACTGTTCTCCGACATTTCGTTTCCTACTATAGGAGTGAACTTCGGAAGTAAAACGGCAACAGGAACAGTGGCTCCAACGACTACAGAGTTTATAGAGCCTCATAGAGGACGCCACCATCCGTCAAGTGATGCCCACTGGCTGATTATCTCTGGCTTGTGCCATCCTTCTCGACTAAAAGTTGGCGCAAAAACGGCAGCCATACTATGTCTAATACCTTGTTCTTTACTGTAAAATTTATTATGGTGTTTGTGCATCTCTATGCCAACCTCATTTTAGGGCGCTGGATTGAGCGTTGACGTTGCTAATACTCTCGTCTCACTGCACGCTATTTCGTGGTTCCCATCTCGCAAGACATGTTCAGTTAAAACCGGCCTGAGTGGCCGAGCGGTTCTAGGCGCTGCAGGCTGGAACCGCGCGACCGCTACGGTCGCAGGTTCGAATTCTGCATCGGGTATGGATGTGTGTGATGTCCTTAGGTTAGTTAGGTTTAACTAGTTCTAAGTTCTAAGAGACTGATGACCTCAGAAGTCAAGTCCCATAGTGCTCAGAACCATTTGAACTATGTTCAGTTAAAGCCGACTTGTCATTATTTAGCAGGCGGCAATTCCTTCTGTGTCAGGCGAAGCGGGTGCCAATGTATACTCGCCTAACACAGCATTGAATTTTGTACACCCCGGCTGTCGCTTATGGATGCTGTACATCTTTTGGCGTTCTTAAGCATTCTCTCTTTCCTCTTCGTGGGCCTGAAGATCGTCTCAAGCCCATACTTGGCCAAATCTTGCCCTATCTATAAGCTCGTTAAGAAATGGGAGGAAATGTTCCTCAGCTGGTGGCCGTTGTTTCTCTATAGTTAGAGGATAGAGTCTGGTAACATCAGCATCAGACTTCCGTTAAAATATCATCCATACAATCGCGAGCAAGAGAAGGTAAGTTCGAGAACTACTGCATAATCAGTTTAACGGTTCACGGATCCAAGTTACTGAGAATAGCAGTACGCAGAAGAATGGAAAAAAAACTGAGGGTTCTTAGATGACGAGAAGACTAGTAGTTCGGCTTTCGGAAAGATGAGAGCAAGAGAGAAGCAGTTGTGACGTTCCGCTTGATAATGGAAGCAAGGCTTAAGAAAATTCAAGAGACTTTCATAAGACTTGTGATTTGTCGACCTGGGAAAAGCGTTCGGCAGTGTAAATTCGCCGAAATGGTTAAAAAATGATAATAAGAAAGGGCCTCCCTTCTCCTCTTACAGTTCTTCTTTCGCTCACCAACATCGCCTTCTATGTCATGTCTTCTCCGCCATTGTAATGGAAAATAATAGTCTCCTTATAAGTCTTCATTGTGAAACTCTTTCTT
Source organism: Schistocerca piceifrons (assembly GCF_021461385.2). Classification (NCBI taxonomy): domain Eukaryota; kingdom Metazoa; phylum Arthropoda; class Insecta; order Orthoptera; family Acrididae; genus Schistocerca; species Schistocerca piceifrons. Next base: position 516,566,580 of record NC_060143.1, read on the forward strand.
TCTGGTGAATAAAATCTTTCTGAAATTAAATCCTTCAGCTTATCGCGAAGTCCTGTTGAAGGCCAGCTTATTGTCTGAATCTCAATTATAAATAAATATTACCTTCTGGGAAAAAAAAGTAAAATAAAATTAAAAAATCTTCCGCTCATTGTTGTTCTCTCAAATTGAGAGGGAGACTGTCTTCTTGAGAAAAGGGGAAAAACAAAAATAAATCGTACTGGTAAATCAAAATCTTGTCGACAAAATGTTTAAACAAAGCACCCTGAGATACCTCCCATTTTCTTTAGCATGAGAAGGATGCTATACAGAAGACAATTCCTTGCTGGTCTCGAACGATTCGATAAGACCCAGCGCGTGTTCCTCTTTAGTTCGTCCGGTCTCAGGTTGTTTTGTCGTACTTCGTAATGGATTGAGTGGATTAGAAGACTTTCAACGACCGAGGATTATGTCGAGGCAATCCCTTATCCACCCTCTGCATCTGGGATTTTGTTTTAGCTTCGAATACACTCTGATTAAAATCTGAATCAAGTCCAGGTATGAATGAGATTTTTTTCTGCTTAGGAAAGCACAAAGAGTCCTAGTAACCAACCGATGCTGTTATTTCTGGTTCTTGGGTGCCAGTGCCAGTCCGGTTTTTCGATACGATCTCTCATAATTAATTAAGGATTCGTGCCGACGATACTGTTCGCCTTTTTTGCTGATGCATTTGCATGCCCGGAATTGTGCCTTGCACAAAAAGCTGGGGGAATCGAATTCAATGATTCGGTATCCGCTGCATAGGATTGTTTGCGACAAGTGTATCCTGTGCAGTTTTTTCTTTGCTGGTAGGCACCTTCCACGGTATTTTATTCAAACTCACTGGAAGAAGTCGGCGCCGGAGATTTAAAACAGTACACGTGTATCAAATCGCAAAGTACCTACAATTTGCCGTCCGGAGTTGTATTCGTTACATATCGGTAACTTTCGTATCGACCGTCCTTTATTTACGACTGCCACCAACTTCAGAAATCTATAGTACACCCAAGACAAATTGAGCTTTATTACGAAGTTGTGGTCGGTACACTGCGTTTTGTGTACGACACATCTCAGTAGCAGCGTAGCGAAGTTTTACGATATATGTGTCAATTAAAAATAAATAACGTAACTTGTTTTAACATGAGCGTCTTTATAATGTGATTTCACGAAATCTTGTTTCATCCGAGTCGTAATTTATGCCATAGCTGCTGATCAATTGCGTGACCGGCGCACGCATGGCTTAAAGTTTACAGCTTTTCCAGAGGATAGAAAACATCGTTCCCCTCACTGGCGTCCGAAAGTGGCGGCAAGAGAGAGGATCCCCTCCCCTTCCTTCTGTAATATGGAGTACAGAGTTTTTATTCATTACAGAATTTCTATACACTTCTAGGAGTGATTTCTAGTAATTCCACAATTTTAGCCAATCGCACGCAGTGAGACAATACTATATAAATAAGCATCCTCTGTTTAGAAAGTGTTCTACCAGATACTGAATTATCGAGCACGGTGGTCTTTCGTTTTGAGTCGTTCTCCCTTCATTAATCGTCAGCACGCTACTGTCCCGCGGTTCAAATGAAGGCTGAAGATAAGCCGCTCTCGTGTAAAGTGGCGACTTCCCTTAGAGGCTTCTGAGTGTTCTTGCCGAGCTCCCTAAGAGGTGTCCCCCTAATTCACCCTCGCAATCATCGACAATATCTAAACACAGCGGTTCGCGGAACAATTGAAAGAAAAACAGCCCTCGGTCGCTATTTTTAACGAATTAACCCGGTTTCAACACTGCTAGGAGTGTCTTCCTCAGAATTTAAATCAAAGAATGGTCTATATTCTATAACATGGTCACAGAATTATGACTAAAAACGTATGATAAAGTACGGAATCATCGTGAAAGACTGGTAGTACTTATATGTCATTTATAAAATAATAAATATGCCAAAACGGCATTAGTCACAAAGATATTTAAGATAACCTGCACCACACAAGTAACGAGCAGCCCTTAGTGGCTCGCCATCACAGTTTCTTTTATCTTAAATATCTTTGTGACTAATGCCCTTTTGGCATATTTATTATTTTATAAATGACATATAAGTACTGCCAGTCTTTCACGATGATTTCGTACTTCCTATCATACGTCATTCGGTGACCATGTTATAGAATGTAGATCATTCTTTGATTTAAATTCTTAGGAAGACACTCCTAGCAGTGTTGAAACCGGGTTAATTCCTTAAAAATAGTGACCGAGGGCTGTTTTTCTTTCAATTGTAATTATTCACTGTCTCTGAACGTGCAGCCATGTACAAAATTTTGCGGTTCTTGGAGCATTGTTTTGTACATAGGAAGCCGTGTACGGTACCGTGTGCACTGCGCTATTCCCTAATCATCACCTTCACAGCAGCTTTGTTGTCTTCCTTACTAGAAGACATCTAAGAGTACGTTTCATATTTCTTTTTAATTTATTGGCTTTCGGAACGTGTCCATACAGCCATACCATCGCAGGTCCTGTTTTGACAACTCAGAGAATATATTAGTGTAGGTCTTAGACTGGAACGAAGTTACAAAGACTTAACAAAGGACAAATTCCCAAATAAAACAATTTTTACGTTCACAGTATCCTTGAAAGGCGTAAGCAGTATGAAGATGGAACACAGAATACGTAGAGGTAGTTTGCTGCAAAAATCCTAATGATAACACAGTAAGAAATCATAAAAAGCCCCTGGAACATATTTGTGATATGCGAATTTGGACTTTCTCTGCGGATCTCGATGATGAAGTCTTCTCGGGTTGTCAGCTGAGTCAAGGCGCCGTTTTGCGGCAAAGTTTCAACAAATTTCCTACTTGTCATCTTCAGGCGAAGTGGAGATGACAAGTAGGAAACTTGTTGGAAACTTGCCGCAAAACGACGCCTTGACTCGGCTGATAACCCGAGAAGACTTCATCACACTTGGGATATTCCCAGTTTCTCGATTTCATAATGCTGGAAGAAGTGTAGCCTACTTAAGGAAGCTTGGTGAGTTAGTATAGTGTATTATGTCTATTTAAGAACAAGGGAACGTTACTACCAGGTCTGGTCAGTCAGACTCGAAACGAGGATAATCCTGTGGACTTCAGTAGGCTAAAGCCGGAAACAACGACCACTCACATTTTGCAAGGTTGGTAAGAGTCGACGACTAATGTTTTATGTAGTAAACAATTCGTCACAAGCCATCATCTGAACCCATTTTTGAACAATTTGGACTTGGATTATACGTCTATCACGGGAAGACGACAGAGCCGTAAATTTTACACTATCGGGAGAGTTCTTTAGCAGTCTTTTCTTTTTTGTGGAAATATTCACTTCCGATGTGCATCTTCACATATTCTCAATTTGAATCCGCGGGACGAAGACTATACAGTAATATCTCAATAAATATACTGTGTTGTGTGTCAAGGGATTTCTCAACTCATATTACTGTTTAGATTCACTATGCAATTATCTACACTTATCTGAAGTCTGGATTTGCACTGAATGGGTACCAGTATTTCTCATAATTATCCCAACTACGCACTAGAAATGTAGCATGCTGTGACATACGTAATTGATTATTTACAGTCGGTAAAGCTAAGTGTTTCCTGAGACAACACGGGTCAAAAATATTATAATATTGACAAATTCTTATCTGAAGCAACACGGTGGTATGATTTTTGTTTTATAATAGCACAAATACCTACAAATTTATCAATCACTGACACTTTTGATAAGCACAGTTTTTCCGTGCTTTTCTTTTTGTGAACCGAAAGCAATAAGAAAAAAAAAGGATCAAATGTCTCTGACCACTAAGGGACTTAACTGCTGAGGTCATCAGCCCCCTAGAACTTAGAACTACTTAAACTTAACAATCCTAAGGACATCACACACATCCATGCCCGAGGCAGGATTTGAACTTGGGACCGTAGCGGTCGCGCGGTTCCAGACTAAAGCGTCTAAAACCCCTCGGCCACCCCGGCCTGCAATAAGAAATGCCCTGGACCTAAAATGCATGTTAAAGCTCGTAAATTGTAATTGTGAAATTCTTACAAAACAACAGAAGTTGTAGAGTGGAATCCACAGATGCAGATTGGTCCTATTTTACAAATTTTGCAAATGTTGCAGCTGAATATAAGCATTTCCATTGCTTCGTCGGAGGTGGTTGCTGGACGCATATTTGGCTCCCGTTTCCTGAGTACTGGTTGCCTTTCTTTCAGTCCTTCACTATTTTATCACCTTAATTATTTTCAATAATTCCCTGGTGCTCATTAGCTTCTGTTCCATCTTCCTCCGGCTCTTTTCGTATGATCTTTCTAGTTTGTTGTCTTTCGTCGCAGTGTGTTCTGTTTGAGTCCATGTCTCTTTCCATAATCTCAGAATCCGTGAGTTCCCTTATGAGAAACATCTACGGCTCTTGTGGTACCTTTTTATCCGCTGATACCGTGGCTTTAACTGATGTCTCTATTTGTTGTGAAATTTTTATGTGATGATCTCGGGGTACTTCACTTTTGGAGTTAGCTGGTTTGCCTCGATCCGAAACGATGGCGTGCTCTTGTCCTGATAACACTGCCTGGGTACTAAGTTAGACACTGTTCTCCAAAACCGGGCGAAATGTGGTCGAGTCGTCCCGGATAACCGCGAGCAAAGTTGCGCGTGTGTTATCCCATTGTTCGCGGTGACTCGGTTGTTTATTATCTGGTGGAATGATACCTTCCCTTGAACAAGAGGGTTTGTTTTACTCTTGAAGACCTGCACTGGTCCTCTGTGCATACTTCTGAAACATTTCATTGCTCTTGGGTTGTAACATCTAAAAAAAAATACTTTCAGAGACAGCATTGCATTTAAATATTTATTTCGTATTGATGATCGGTTTCAACAGTGCTGTCGTTATCTAATCTCATCTTTTTCAAAATTATGCCATATATTTTGACAATAAGGCGTAATTCTGAAAAAAGATGATGTCCGAAGATGACATCAAAGTACTGTTGAAACCGGACATCGACTCAAAATAAATATATAAATTCGATGGTGGCTTTGAAGTATTTCTTCAAATATTACAGGTAGGCCCCTGATCAGAATGTCTGTAATATATTGTCGGATTCTTTATGAATTTTGCTTGATACGTTTCTTCAGTTTGCTTATTAATGTGGCATGTTGCTGTTGGTATCGCCCTGTACTCTTCTGACCATAAATCCTCCTCCCCAAAGTCTCTCGATTGAGGCATTTCATTTTTAATTTCAGATTACCTAACTTCCCTATTACATACAGATTTCTAACGTCCCTCGATCTTGCATATGTTTGCAGGTAGCGATATTCAGCCGCCAAGTAATTGTTGAAATTCATGATGAAACCTTAAGCTGTCATTTATTTTACACAATTTGTTACTAGTTTCGGTCAATGTTCATTATCAAGCTTTGCTGCTATAAACGGCAGGATAGTTAATTTTGTTCAAATTATGGTTTAACTTTCTTGCTATTTGTGCCAGTTAGGCTTGATAACGGCCACTGACCGAAACTGGTAGCGTATTGTGAAAAATAAATGACTGCTGAAGGTTTCACCATGAACTTTGACAGCTCCGCGACCCGGCTGAAGAACATTGCCCTTTCGTTGGTTATTTAATCTCGTTCTCATGGTCGCCTTCCCCTAGGCGGTCCTTTCTCGGAATCTTTTGTCCGGAATCTTTTGAAAATGGAGAGATCATCATGACACGTTTTCAGTTGCAGGCTACGTATCCTGTGGATGTACATTATGTGTCTTTAACGCAGTGGTTTCTGTTGCCTTCTGCATCCTCACGCTATCGATCATTGCGGATTCTTCCACCTTCTAGGCACAGTTTCCAACCCTAGGAGCAAGAGTGTGCCCTCAATCTGCGTCCGCTTCTCCGCCCTCTTTGACAAGGTTGTTGGTAGAATGAGGGTGATTTCTTAACCGGAAATTTTTTTCAGAACTGAAGCAGTGGTCAGTTTCGAATACTGGTCCGAGGACGTTTTTGTTATTAGTCAAAGACGATACCGCTCCCCCATTTTTCTTTTTCTTTTACGAGAGATCTCGAACTCCCGACTTCATAAATGAAACCAAAATAAAATCTATCCCTACTTGGCACCGTCACTTTTACCCTACCACAAAAAAATGGAAAAAATGGACTGCCCCTAATCAGGCTCTCCCCTGACAATTTCCAAAAGTTCTCCCAATATGACAGGCTTCATTGCTCTAACGTTCTTTTTTCTTTTTTTTCCGAGTCATCAGTCTCGGAATACTGGTTTCATCCAGTTCACAATACTGCTCTATCCTGTGCAAAACCTCTTCATCGAATAACTGCTGCAACTTACATTTTTCTGAATCTGCTTACTACATTCAGCTGTTTACCTTCCTCTACAGTTTTTACTCCCAGACATCCCACCAATACTAAATTAGTAATCCCTTGCTGTCTCAGGATGTGTTCTATGGACCGATCCTTTCTTCTATTCAGGTCTATTCAGTACCTCCTCATTAGTTAGAAGATCTATAAATCTAATCTTAAGCATTTCAAAACTTCTGTTGTTCCTGTCTCTAAACTGTATATTGCCCATACAGGGCTACACTCCACACAAATACTTTCAGAAAAAAATTTCCTTACGTTTTAAGTTTACACTGAAGAGCCAAAGAAACTGGTACACCAGCCTAATATCGTGTAGGGCCCCCGCGAGCACGCAGAAGTGCCGCAACACGACGTGGGGTAGAGTCGACTAATGTCTGAAGCAGTGCTGGAGGGAACTGACACCGTGAACACTGCAGGGCTGTCCATAAATAAGAGTACGAGAGGGTAGACATATCTTCATAATAGCACGTTGCAAGGCATCCCTGATATATTCAATAATGGTCTTGTCTTGGGAGTTCGGTGGCCAGCGGAAACTCAGAAGAGTGTTCCTAGAGGCACTCTGTAGCAATTTTGGATGTGTGGGGTGTCGCATTGTCCTGCTGTAATTGCCCAGGTCTTTCAGAATGCACAGTATACATGAATGGATAAATCCGTAACAGTACGAGTGGGTAGAGAACTCTTCTCAACAGCACGTTGCAAGGCATCCCAGATAAGCTAAATAATGTTCATGTCTGGTGAGTCTGGTGGCCAGCGGAGGTGTTTAAACTCAGAAGAATGTTCCTGGAGCTACTCTGTAGCTATCCCGGACGTGTGAGGTGTCGCATTGTCCTGCTGGAATTGCCAAAATCAAATGTTCAAATAGCGTGAATTCCTAGGTGACCAAACTGCTGAGGTCATCGTTCCCTTGACTTACACACTACTTAAACTAATGTAAACTAACTTATGCTAAGAACATCACACACACCCATGCCTGAGAGACGACTCGAACCTCTCGTAGGGGGTGGGGGGGGGGGGGGGGGGGGAGAAGGCGGCGCAATCCGTGACATTGTGCCTCAGACCGCGTGACCACTCCACACTCCACAGCACAATGGACATAAATGGATGCAGGTGGACAGGATGCTTTACGTACGTGTCACCTGTCAGTGTCGTATCTAAATGTATCAGGGGTCCCATATCACTCCAACTGCAAACGCCGCACACCATTAGAGAGCCTCCACTAGCTTGAACAGTCCCCTGCTGACATGCAGAGCCCATGGATTCGTGAGCTTATCTCCATACCCGTACACGTCCATCAGCTCGATACAATTTGAAACGAGACTCGTCCGATCAGGAAACATGTTTACAGTCATCAACAGTCCAATGTCGGTAATGACGGGCCCAGACGAGTCGTAAAACTTTGTCTCGTGCAGTCATCAAGGGTACACGAGTGGGCCTCCGGCTCCCATATGGATGATGTTTCATCCGTGAAATGGTCGTAAGGGAAAATCCCCAATTCATTGCAACCTTGGAGGTGCTGTGTCCCATCGCTCGTGCGCCGACTATAACACCACGTTCAAACTCACTTAAATCTTGGTAGATTGCTATTGTAGCAGCAGTAACCCATCTAACAACTGCGCCAGACGCTTGTTGTCTCATAAAGGCGCTGCCGACCGCAGCATCGTATTCTGCCTGTTTACATAGCTCTGTATCTGAATCGCATGTGTATACCAGTTTCTTTGGCCCTTCAGTGCATATTTGCTGCTAACAAATTTCTCTTCTTCAGAATTGATTTTCATTGCTATTGCCGGTCTGGATTCTGTATTCTCTCCACTCCGACCGTCATCAGTTGTTTCGCTGCCCACATAACAAAACTCGTCTACTCCTTTCTGTGTCTCGTTTCCTTATCTAATTCCCCCAGCATCACCTGATTTAATTCGACTACATTGCATTATCCTTGTGTTTGACTGTTGCTGGTGTTCATCTGACATTCTTCTTTCAAATTACTGTCAATTCCTTACAGCTGCTCTTTCAAATCCTTTGCTGCCTCTGACAGAATTACAATGTCGTCGACTAACCTCAGAATTTTTATTTCTTCTCTCTGAATTTCAACTGCTACTCCTAATTTCGCTTTGATTTCCTTTACTGCTTGCTCAATGTACAGATTGAAAAACATTGGCGACAGGCTACAACCCAGTCCCACTCTCTTCTCAACTATGGGTTCCCTTTCCCGCTTGTCGACTCTTGTAACTGCCATCTGGTTTTTATACAAGTTGTAAATTGCCTTCCGCTCCCTGAATTTTTACCTACTACCTTCAGAATTTCAAAGAGAGTATTCCAGTTAATATTGTCAAAAACTCTAATTAAGTCTACAAACGCTATAAACGAGGATTTAGCTTTCCCTAACTTACCGTCTAAGAGAAGTCGTAGTTTGAGTATCGCCTCGCGTTTTTATACATTTCTCTGGAATCCAAACTCATCTTCCCCAAGATCGGTTTGTACCACTTTTTCTGTTTTCCAGGAAAGAATTCGTGTCAGTATTTTGCAGTCAGGAGCTATTAAACTGGTAGTTCGTCACCTCCTACTTTCTTCGGAAATGGAATTGTGGAATTCTTCTTGAAGTCTGAGGGTATTTCGTCTGTGTCACACAACAGCTAGTGACAGGGCGAGAGAGAACACACCACCCATTCAGTCTGACCCATTCTGACCACGGAACGAACCATCAGGACCTAGGGTCACAGGACACACAGGAAAGAAGAATAATCCAAACGACTTGCAAAATTATTTATATAAGATATCTGTATGGTGCGAAAAGTGGTAATTTACCCTGAATAAGGAAATGTGTGAAGTTATACTTACGAGTACTAAGAGAAATCAGATAAATTTCGATTACGAGATAAGTCACACAAACCTGAAGGCTGTAAATTCAACTGAATACTTAGGGATTACAATTACAAACAACCTAAATTGCAACGATCACATAGATAATATTGTGGGTAGAGCAAACCAAAGACTGCGATTCATTGGCAGAACACTTAGAAGGTGAAACAAGTCTACTAAAGAGACTGCTTACACCACCCTTGTCCGCACTATCCTGGAGTATTGCTGTGCGGTGTGGGATCCGCATCAGGTGGGACTGACGGATGACATCGAAAAAGTACAAAGAAGGGCAGCTCGTTTTGTATTATCGCAAAATAGGGGAGATAGTTCGAATTCCAAAGGTGGAAGGGGTAAAATACAGGGAGCGAAAGGCTATTTACAATTTGTACAGAAACCAGATGGCAGTTATAAGAGTCGAGGGGCATGAAAGGGAGGCAGTGGTTGGGAAGGGAGTGAGACAGGGTTGTAGCCTCTCCCCGACGTTATTCAATCTGTATATTGAGCAAGCAGTAAAGGAAACAAAAGAAAAATTCGGAGTAGGTATTAAAATCCATGGAGAAGAAATAAAAACTTTGAGGTTCGCCGATGACATTGTAATTCTATCAGAGACAGCAAAGGACTTGGAAGAGCAGTTGAACGGAATGGACAGTGTCTTGAAAGGAGGATATAAGATGAACATCAACAAAAGCAAAACGAGAATAATGGAATGTGGTCGAATTAAGTCAGGTGATGCTGAGGGAATTAGATTAGGAAATAAGACACTTACAGTAGTAAAGGAGTTTTGCTATTTGGGGAGCAAAATAACTGATGATGCTCAAAGTAGAGAAGATATAAAATGTAGACTGGCAATGACAGGAAAGCGTTTCTGAAGAAGAGAAATTTGTTAACATCGAGTATAGTTTTAAGTGTCAGGACGTCGTTTCTGAAAGTATTTGTATGGGGTGTAGCCATGTATGGAAGTGAAACATGGACGATAAATAGTTTGGACAAGAAGAGAATATAAGCTTTCGAAATGTGGTGCTACAGAAGAATGCTGAAGGTTAGATGGGTAGATCACATAGCTAATGATGAAGTATTGAATAGGATTGGGGAGAAGAGGAGTATGTGGCACAACTTGACAAAAAGAAGGGACCGGTTAGTAGGACATGTTCTGAGGCATCAGGGGATCACAAATTTAGTATTGGAGGGCAGCGTGGAGGGTAAAAATCGTAGAGGGAGACCCAGAGATGAATACACTAAGCAGATTCAGAAGGAAGTGGGTTGCAGTAAGTACTGGGAGATGAAGAAGCTTGCACAGGATAGGGTAGCATGGAGAGCTGCATCAAACCAGTCTCAGGACTGAAGACCACCACAACAACAACAGGGGAGATAGTGTCACAGACATTAAAACAAAGGCGTTTTTCGTTGCGATGGGATCTTCTCATGAAATTTGAATCACCTGTTTTCTCCTCTGATTTCGAAGACATTCTGTTGGCACCCACCTACATAGGGAGAAATGATCATCACGATAAAATAAGAGAAATCGGGGCTCGCACAGAAAAATTTAAGTGCTCATTTTTCCCGCGTGCCGTTCGGGAGTGCAACGGTAGTGGGACAGCTGGAAGGTGGTTCATTGAACCCTCTGCCTGACACTTTATTGCCCGCATCTCGTGGTCGTGCGGTAGCGTTTTCGCTTCCCACGCCCGGGTTCCCGGGTTCGATTCCCGGCGGGGTCAGAAATTTTCTCTGCCTCGTGATGGCTGGGTGTTGTGTTATGTCCTTAGGTTAGTTAGGTTTAAGTAGTTCTAAGTTCTAGGGGACTGATGACCATAGATGTTAAGTCCCATAGTGCTCAGAGCCATTTGAACCATTTTTTGACACTTTATTGTGAATAGCAGACTAATCACGTAGATGTAGATGTGATGGGCTCCTGTTACCCGATATCCTCCTTCGCACCAAACTCACTTATATTGACACCGACTCAAAAATGCTCGATGCCGCTAGTCCAGTTGTTAAATATAATCAGCATCCTCTCGCCTCACACCAGGCTGTCTCTCGTGAGCTCCGCCCTCGCACGTGACGTTGACCTCTCGCTCGCTAAACGCCGAGAGACGCCAAACTTGTGTGAATGCTCTGAAAAGCTAATTGTGGTGTCACCGCCAGACGCCACACTTGCTAGGTGGTAGCCTTTAAATCGGCCGCGGTCCGTTAGTATACGTCGGACCCGCGTGTCGCCACTATCAGTGATTGCAGACCGAGCGCCGCCACACAGCAGGTCTAGAGAGACTTCCTAGCACTCGCCCCAGTTGTACAGCCGACTTTGCTAGCGATGGTTCTCTGCCTACTTACGTTCTCATTTGCCGAGACGATAGTTTAGCATAGCCTTCAGCTACGTCATTTGCTACGACCCAGCAAGTCGCCATTGTGAGTTACTATTGATATTGTGAATCATGTACCGTCAAGACCGAAGTTCATTATTAATGGATTAAAGTTAAGTATTCCACCAACTACGTCCCTTTTTTCTAAATTCTAATTTGCTTGTCATGTTCCAGACCTCACGCCAGTCTGCGTGAGCTAAAACGCGTGCATTTCGGCCTCCTTTACTGAAACGTTGTTGGCTCTCTTGCCAACCACAACACAAATCATTTGCATATCACAGCATCTTCTTCCTGTTGGTTGAATTTCGCGTCTGTAGCACGTCATCTTCGTGGTGTAGCAATTCTAATGGCCAGTAGTGTAGCTTCACATCAACCTCCACTACGTCCTTGCCGAGGACGGCAATGCGACATTTGTGCCTCTGTTTCCATTTGCTGAGCATGGGACCCTATGTTTTATGTTAGACACTTAATAATTCGTTTGAGCTTCATTTGGAAAGTCTACCTGTGTACCATCTTGAAAGTGAGTTGCTTATGACAGTACGGACGTATGATAAATGCACCGGGTCACTCTACTGGAACGATTGAATTGTTCAAAGAGCAGCCATCTGTGGAAAGGATAGTTGATTCATCTGAGATTCTGATATTAAATACGATATGTAACCAGTTGTTCTGTTGATTTCTCTCAAGCGGACATAGTGACTTGGAGCCAGTGCTGTATCCACCGCGTCACCTCGGTAGCTGTTGGTCAACAACGTGCGCATTTCTACTCTACTGGCCATTAAAATTGCTACACCCCGAAGATGACGTGCTACAGACGCGAAATTTAACCGACAGGAAGAAGATGCTGTGACATGCAAATGTTTAGCTTTTCAGAGCGTTCACACAAGGTTGGCGCCGGTGGCGACACCTACAATGTGCTGACACGAGGAAAGTTTCCAACCGATTTCTCATGCACAAACAGCACTTGACCGGCGTTGCTTGGTGAAACGTTGTGATGCCTCGTGTAAGGAGGGGAAATGCGTACCATCACGTTTCCGACTTTGATAAAGGTCAGATTGTAGCCTATCGCGATTGCGGTTTATCGTATCGCGACATTGCTGCTCACGTCGGTCGAGATCCAATGACTGTTAGCAGAATATGGAATCTGTGGGTTCAGGAGGTTAATACGGAACGCCGTGCTGGATCTCAACGGCCTCGTATCACTAGCAGTCGAGATGACAGGCATCTTATCCGCATGGCTGTAACGGATCGTGCAGCCACGTCTCGATCCCTTAGTCAACAGATTGGGACGTTTGCAAGACGACAACCATCTGCACGAACAGATCGACGACGTTTACAGCAGCATGGACTATCACCTCGGACACCATGGCTGCGGTTACCCTTGACGCTGCATCACAGACAGGAGCGCCTGCGATGGTGTACTCAACGACGAACCTGGGTGCACGAATGGCAAAACGTCATTTTTTCGGATGACTCCAGGTTCTGTTTACAGCATCATGATGTTCGCATCCGTGTTTGGCGACAACGCGATGAACGCACATTGGAAGCGTGTATTCGTCATCGCCATTACTGGCGTATCACCAGGCGTAATGGTATGGGGTGCTGTTGGTTACACGTCTCGGTCACCTCTTGTTCGCATTGACGGGACTTTGACAGAGGACGTTACATTTCACATGTGTTACGACCCGTGCCTCTACCCTTCATTCGATCCCTATGAAACCCTATATTTCAGCAGGATAATGTACGACCGCATGTTCCAGGTCCTGTACGGGCCTTTCTGGATACAGAAATTGTTCGACTGCTGCCCTGGCCAGCACTTTCTCCAGATCTGTCACCAATTGAGAACGTCTGGTCAATGGTGGCCGAACAACTGGCTCGTCACAATATGCCACTCACTACTTCTGATTAACTGTGGTATCGTGTTGAAGCTGCATGGGCAGCTGTACCTGTACACACCATCCAACCTCTGACTCAATGCCCAGGCGTGTCAAGGCCGTTATTACGGCCAGAAGTGGTTGTTCTGGGTACTGATTTCTCAGGGTCTATGCACCCATATTGCGTGAAAATGTAATCACATGTCAGTTCTAGTATAACATATTTATCCAATGAATACCCGTTTATCATCTGCGTTTCTTCTTGGTGTAGCAGTTTTAATGGCCAGTAGTGTATAATCGTACAATCGTAACTCTGTACAGCATCTGGAAACATTACTCGTTTTATAGCTATATGTGGAGCAGTAACCTTCAGCTCTCGAATTTGGAAAGCTACAAAAACCAGCCAGCAAGCGTTTTAACTAATGTACCCTCTACGTATTCTCGCTGTGAATGGAATCAGGTGCTCATTTGCCGCCGCCGGCGCTCGCGCCGAAGCGGACCAGCCGCAGACGAGATTGCAGACTGGGTGAGCAGCATCATGGCCCGCATCAGACGCGTCCCGGCCGCACATTAACAGGGCAACCAGACAGGCGGTGGGCGTCTGCCGGAGGCTCGTGATTGATTATGACGGCCGCTAATGGCCGGGGACCCTGACGCCCTCTGAAAGCCGGAATCAAGCGCGCGCGGCTTAAAGCGGATCTGCGGGCCCAGTCCGCACAGACTGGAGCGGCGACGAGACGGGCCGACAGACAATGGCACTGTGCGCCGGAGCGTCAAAACACGCGCTTTGACGCCCCGCTTACAACAATCAGTGGTTCACGACACTCGTCAAGCGCCTCTGCACTCAGTGTATTATACGCTGATTACTGGAACATTACCTTCAGTCTCCATCCCCTTCCGTTCCTGCACGTGCAGACTCCGTGTGCAGAACTCGACATTCAGCATCTACATCTACATCTACATGGTTACTCTGCAATTCACACTTAAGTGCATGACAGAGTGTTCATCGAACTATTTTCATACTGCTTTGAACCGTGATTTATTTTCAAAGAATATTCTTAAGAATTTATTTTATTTACTAGCGATTCATCAAGAACATTAACACATTTAATCACACTATGTAAGCATCGAAGTAGTTGCCTGGGAGTAACTGATGAAATCATAACCCAATTCCTTTTAACAAATGGGAATTTTATTCACTTTAATAGTGCGTAAAAGCTTTTTTTTAAGAAACAGATTTAAAATTATAATCAGAAAGCACCCTTTAAATGTCAAAGTTACAATTCATTCAGAGGCAGAAAGAAACAAGTTTTGACTATATGAGCTTTCGGGCAGAGAACCTTGCCGGTCCCTTTTGACATGGCCGTAGTTACGACCGCTCACAACAGCCTCTGAAAGACTACACTGGTGCAAATCTGCAACACACCACATTACTTTAAACTAAGAACTTTAATAACTTACACAAGCACACGAACTATCCACCCCCACCCCCCTCCCCTCCCCCCCGTAGGAGGGATGAAAATGGTACAAAACACTAACAATTAAAATATCAACCTTGCCACAGAAGGTGCAACTTGATTTTAACTTCTAAGAAAAGTTTTACGGTGAATGGGTGGCAACTTTACATACTAAAATGATCATTTAAATAAAAGCCCATGAAATGCAATCTTATATAAAATTCTACATGGTTGGCCAAACAATAATTAAGATGCTCGACAGTACACAAATACCGCCTCTCAACATCATAGACAATAATATCAAAGTGCCCAAAGATCAAAACATATTTCAGGTATTAGGCCGTTACACGGACATGTCATCTTGTGTCTCAGTGCGGGACCGACCAACCGATCGATCCAAATGCCAATGACCATTGCATACGGAAGAGAAAGTTGGTGATTGAATTTTCGTAAATAGATCTCTCCGCAAAGAAAACCGCCTTTGTCTCAGTGACTGCCACCCCAACTCACTTATCATATCAGTGACACGCTAACCCCTGTTGCGCGATATCACGAAACGAGCTGCCCTTCTTTGCACTTTTTCGATGTCCTCCGTCAATCCTACCTGGTAAGGATCCCACATCGCGCAGCAAATTTCCAGCAGAGGACGGACAAGTGTAATGAAGGTTGTCTCTTTAGTGGGTTTGTCGCATCTTCTAAGCGTTCTGCCAACAAAGCGCAGTCTTTGTTTCGCCTACCCCACAATATTATCTCGTGGTCTTTCCAGTTTAAGTTGCTCGTAATTGTAATTCCTAGGTATTTAGTCGAATTGACAACCCTCAGATTTGTGCGATTTATCGTATACCCAAAATTTGTCGGATTTCTTTTAGTACCCATGTGGATGACCTCGCACTTTTCTTTGTTTAGTGCCAATTGCCACTTTTCGCACCATACATAAATTCTCTCTAGATCATTTAGTAATTGGAATTGATCGTCTGATGATTTTACTAGACGGTATATTACAGCGTCATCTGCAAACAATCTAAGGGGCTGCAACCTATATCATTTATGTAAATCAGGAACAGCAGAGGGCCTATGACAGTACCTTGCGGAACGTAAGATATCAATTCTGTTCTACTCGATGATTTACCGTCTATCACTATCAACTGTGCCCTTTGGGGAAGGAGACCAGACAGCGAGGTCATCTGTCTCATCGGATTAGGGAAGGATGGGGAAGGAAGTCGGCCGTGCCCTTTCAGAGGAACCATCCCGGCATTTGCCTGGAGTGATTGAGAGAAATCACGGAAAACCTAAATCAGTATGGCCGGACGTGAACTGTGCCCTCTCTGAGAGGAAATCACGAATCCAGTCATATATCTGAGACGATACTCCATGTGCAGGCAATTTGTTAATAGTCGCTTGTGAGCAACGGTATCAAATCCTTCTGGAAACCTAAGAATATGGAATCGATCTGAGATTCCTTGTCGACAGCACTCATTACTTCATGGGAATAAAGAGCTATATGTGTTGCACAAGAACGATATTTTCCGAATCCATGTTTGTTTTGTATCAATAAGTCATTTTCTTCAAGGTGATTTATAATGTTCGAGTACAGTATACGCTCTCCTACTGCAAATTGAGGTCCGTGATATGGGTCTGTAATTCAATGGGTTACTCCTATTTACTTTCTTGAATATTGGTGTGACCTGTCCTACTTTCCAGTCTTTAGGAACAGATTTTTAGTCAAGTGAGCGGTTGCACATGATTGCTAAGAAAGGCGATATTGTGTCTGCATACTCTGAAAGGAATCTGATTGGTATACCATCTGGACCCGAAGACTTGCCTTTCTTAAGTCATTTGAGTTGTTTGGAAACACCTAAGATATCTACTTTTATGTCACTCATGCTAACAGCTGTTCTGGTTTCGAATTATGGAATATTTACTTCGTCTTCTCTCGTGAAGGAATTACGGGAAACTGTATTTAGTAACTCTATAGGGGCACCATCATCGGTAACATTTCCATCGCTATCGCGCAGTGACGGACGCACTATAGTGTTGTATCAATTCTGATCGACCCCCATTCTCCAACGTGACTGACCTAATTCACGAGTGTACGACCGGATCAAGGAGTCCAATGGACACAATATTTGGATAAACAATGACGTTGGTATCATCAGGTTCGGTGATTCGGTGATCAGTTGGACAGCCTCGGGACGGCCGTGCTTTACACGCACTGAGGTGACAAAAGTCATAGGAAACCTTCCAATATCGCGTCGGACCTCCTTCTTCCCGGCATAGTTCAGCAGCTAGACGTGGAAATGTACTCAACCCTGCTGGAATATTCAGCCATTCCGCCTCTGTAGCAGTCTATATATGCGAAAGTTTTAGCGGTGCAGGATTTTGTGCAAGAACAGTTCTCTGGAGTATGTCCCATAAATGTTCGATGGGATTCACATTGAGCCATCTCGGAGGCCAAAGCACTTCCTGCAAATGTCCAGAACGTTCTTCAAATCAATCAGGACAGTTGTGGCCTGAACACATGGTGCATTGTATCCGTACAAATTCCAGCGTTTTTTGGGAACATGAAGTCCATTGGTGGATGAAAATGGTCTCCAGATAGCCGAACACGAGCCAGAGATCCCAGTCCGATACATGTAAACACAGTCTACACTATTATGGAGCCACCACCAGATTGCACAGTGTCTTGTTGACAGCCTTGGTCCATAGCTTCTTGGGGTCTGCTACACACTCGAACGCTTTCATCAACTGAAAGCGGCATTCAAGTGACCACGCCACGGTTTTCCAGACGTCTAGGGTCCAACAGATGTGGCCACGAGCCCAGGACAGGCGTTACAGGTAATGTCGTGCTGTCAGCAAAGACACACGCGTCGATCATCTGCTGCCGTATTACATTAACGCCAAGTTTCGAAGCACAGTCGTCACGGATACGTTCGTCGTACGCCCCACATTGATTTCTGTGGTTATTTCACGCAGTCTTGCTTGTCCGTTAGTACTGGTAACTCAACACAAATGCCGCTGTTTTCGGTCGTTAAGTGAAGGCCGTCGACCACTGCATTGTCCGTGGTGAGAGGCAACGCCTGAAATTTGGCGTTCTCGTTACACCCTTGACACTGTGGATTTCGGAATGCTGAATTCGCTAACGATTTCCGAAATGGAATGTTCAAGCATCTAGCTCTAACTACCATTCCGCGTACAAAGTCTGGTAATTCCCATCGTGCAGCCGTATTCACGTAGGAAAGCTTTTCACATGAATATCCTGCATACAAATGACAGTTCTGCCAATTCACCCTTTTATACCTCGTGTACGTCATACCACCGCCATCTATGTAGTGGCCGAGCGATTCTAGGCGCTTCAGTCTGGAACAGCGTGACTACTACGGTCGCAGGTTCGAATCCTGCTTCGGGCATGGACGTGTGTGATGTCCTTAGGTTAGTTAGGTTTAAGTAGTTCTAAGTTCTAGGGGACTGGTGACCTCAGATGTTAAGTCCCATAGTGCTCAGAGCCATTTGAACCTTCTGTATACATGTGCTTATCGCTACTCCCATGACTTCTGTCACCTCACTGCTGTGCACCGTTGACTGATGAGCCAAAACATTATGACTACTGCTTAACGTGAGACTCAGGGCCGACTGGTGGCGTTGGGTCATGTGACGTCTTGAAGAAAATATATAAGTGGAACAGAGACAAATGGGGCATCGATCTAGAGACAATGCGGATGGCAAAGAGGGCTAAGCTCTGACATAAAAGATTTCGATAAATAGCAGATTGTTATGGTCCGTCACAAAGAAACTAGAAAACTAGCACTTTGGAAATGGCGAAACTGAATTAAACTATAAGGAACATCAGTTTCCATGGGACCAGTGGTACTAGTCAAAGGCACCACAACAACTATGGACGACGCAAACTTTTCTGCGGATCGCCTGCATCCGTTCTTGCTTGGTGAGTACCCTTATGGCGTTGACAACTTCCAGCAGGGTAACTATCCCTGTCACTGAGGCAGAGTCATGCAATACTGGTTCAAGGAGAATGATGCTCAAATCAAGCTTATTTTTTGACCGCCAAATTTTCGTGATCTGAATCAGATAAAACATATCCGGGATATCACCAGGAACCATTTGAGCGTCCACAAACCTCCAGATCGTAGTTTACGAACTGTCTGGCTATGCGCAGACACAATGTGTCATATACTTCAAGAAACGCCAGAACATGTTGAATTCGTGGCATACAGAATCTATGTTCTATTGGGTTCCAAAAACGTACCAACACGTTACTAAGCAGGTGGTGATAATGTTTCGGTTCATCAGTACACAGGGGGAGTCACTAACTATTGCCACCAAGAATAACTCCGAAAGAATTATAGAAGCTGAAATGTTTGTTGAACAAAAGTTGCATGGGTCGCTTCAGAGATATGAATTTCAGCTTTGTTTATTTTATTTTATTTTTTTTTATGGGATGCTATAGTTTGGTACTTATTTTCTGATAGCGGCTATCGGGACGAATCCAAACGATGGCATGAACGCTCATTTACAGCAGATGTTGGGGTGATGCAATCTTCTTATCATGGACTGTACTTATCGAAGTACATGCTCTGACAATTCTCTCTCGCATATCTTCTGGTGTAGTTGGAACGTCTTTATAAACAATGTCTTCTACGAATCCCCACAAGAAAAGTTCCAGAGGGACCAAGTCTGGCGAACTAGCCGGTCACGACACATCTCCTCCGCGTCCAATCGAACGATTTGGGAATTGTCTCTTCAACTCATTTCTAGCCATAAGCGAAAAATGTGCCGGGCACCCATTGTGTTGATACCACATTCTGTTCCTTGTTCCTAAACGTATTTCTTCCAATAACAGACCTAATCTTTCTTGCAGGAATGTGGTGTACTTCCTAACATTAAGACTTCCTTCGATTAAATAGTGGCCTATAATTTTGACCTCCAGAATCCCACAACATACATTCACCGACCACGGTTTTTGGTGTGCAACTTGCCCCAGCCAACATGGATTTTCAGTTGCGCAATAATGTATGTAATGAAAATTAACATTTCCATGGTTCGTGAATGTAACCTCGTCAGTAAATATAATCAGATTAATAAATGTGACATCCCTATGAATCTGAAGTTGAGCCCATCGGCAGAATTCATTGCGACACATACATCCGTACCAGTTAATTCTTGGTGGAGACTGATATGGTGAGGATGATATTTATGGCGATGCAGAACACGTACAACACTATTCTGGCTCATGCTAGATTCCCTTGCGATCTGACGCGAACTAACACAAGGATCTCGAACCACCGCGGCAAGAGTAAAAATTTCCGTTTCCTCGTTAGTAACTTTCCTTTGCCGGATATGTTTCCGATGCGTTAAAGATGCAGCTCAATTTATCATACACATATTTAAATGTACGACCTTTAGGGTGAGTACGTTGAGGATATCTTTCAAAGTATAAGTCTCTAAATCTCAGTGAATTTCGTTGGCATTCTCCGTTAATGAGAGTCATATCGACTTGTTCTTCGAAGGAATACATCATTCACATTCGCTTGATTCGACGATACTAGTCCTACCGTTACTGTTAGTGTTGTATTGCGAAACCGTCGAATGATGTTTACATGTCAACGGCACGTTTAATGGATACGCCGTATTCGGCGAATATTTACTATTTGCACGATATACGAGAGAGAATTGTCAGATCCTGTCCTTCAGTAACTGCCGAAGTGATAAGTAATACCACGCAGTCCATGACTAGAAGATTGCAGCACTGCATTGATGCCAGTGGTCATCACTTCGAACACCTACTGTAACCTTTTTGACCTTCGTTGACATTCAAAGACCTTACTGATACAAATCATTGGATTCGTCTCGATAGCCGCTATCAGGAAATAAGTACCAAACTATAGGATCCCATTAAAAAAAAAGTTGTCCTTCATATCTCAGACGTGACCCCACCTAGAAATAAAAAGCCAAGGTCATATTACGGCCCCCATTGTCCCATCCAGCATTTGTCTCACAATCTTTTTTCAGCCACTATCATACTTTCGGAGTTATTCTAGGTGGAAATAGTTAGTGACTCACCCGTATGTTGGTCATACCCAGGAGACATCACGGTATATCAGTGTAGCAGCATAACAACCCCTCTATCTTTGCCATGACATCGGTTTGGGGAGGAAAATAGTCCACAGGTATGCAATACCCAGATGAAGCTACTCATTGATCATTAGATCCCGTATTGTGAAATACGTAGACCTGTAGCCAGCGTCGGGTTTCATTGTAATTACGAAAATTTATTGTACTAGTAATGTGATAGGCTGATTTTGTTCTCGAAGATATAACTCATGCGTAATGTTAAGCTCAATTTTCAAGGAACATATGTAATTGTCGCTGAGATCACCCATTCCTAACGTTAATACACCTTGCTGTACTAAATCTCCGTATAGTTAGAGGGCAGGACACCAGAGGAGTGGACGGGGGATACCGTTAGGAACGGTTGGAACAAGTCAGCGACTGGGGATTCGGTTGCCCGTAATAATTTGTATAGGCGAAGGCCGCACTCCGTTTTCCCGAAGTCTTTCAGGTGGGCCAGCGGTTTCTCTGAGGGCATTAACACTTACTCGAATTGTCGACGCCTTGGCTCGTATGATCTGTCATTCATCCTCCGCAGTTCTGCGAGGCCGCGGTATTATGTACTGAGCGTCTTTCAAAGCTGCTATTGACCATCCCGCATAGGGGGCGTCCGGTCGGCAGGCGGTGAAAGTGTGCGACTCTGGGCACTTCGCCAAGATAAGGTCACTTCGTAACGTTAGGCTTGACGACGCTTCGCTTGAGTTGGTATTGAAAACACAGTACACATTCATCGGAGCTCGCAACTTCCTGAAAAAGATGACTATATCGCATCTACTTCTACATCTACATACATACTCCGCAATCCACCATACAGTGCGTGGCGGAGGGTACCTCGTACCACAACTAGCATCTTCTCTCCCTGTTCCACTCCCAAACAGAACGAGGGAAAAATGACTGCCTATATGCCTCTGTACGAGCCCTAATCTCGCTTATCTTATCTTTGTGGTCTCTCCGCGAAATATAAGTTGGCGGCAGCAAAATTGTACTGCAGTCAGCCTCAAATGCTGGTTCTCTAAATTTCCTCAGTAGCGATTCACGAAAAGAACGCCTCCTTTCCTCCAGAGACGCCCACTCGACTTCCTGAAGCGTTTCCGTAACACTCGCGTGATGATCAAACCTACTAGTAACAAATCTAGCTGCCCGCCTCTGAACTGCTTCTATGTCCTCCCTCAATCCGACCTGACAGGGACCCTAAACGCTCGAGCAGTACTCAAGAATAGACCGTATTAGTATTTTATAAGCGGTCTCCTTTACAGATGAACTACATCTTCCCAAAATTCTGCCAATGAACCGAAGACGACTATCCGCCTTCCCAACAACTGTCACTACATGCTTGTCCCACTTCATGCCGCTCTGCAATGTTACGCCCAAATATTTAATCGACGTGACTGCGTCAAGCGCTACACTACTAATGGAGTATTCAGACATTACAGCATTCTTTTTCCTATTCATCTGCATTAATTTACATTTATCCATATTGAGAGTTAGCTGCCATTCTTTACACCAATCACAAATCCTCTCCAAGTCATCTTGTATCCCCCTACAGTCACTCGACGACAACACCTTCCAGTACACCACAGCATCATCAGCAAACAGCCGCACATTGCTATCCACCCTATTCAAAAGATCATTTATGTAGATAGAAAACAACAGAGGACCTACCACACTTCTCTGGGGCACTCCAGGTGATACCCTCACCTCTGATGAACACTCACCATCGAGGACAACGTACTGGGTTCTATTACTTAAGAAGTCTTCGAGCCACTCACGTATTTGGAAACCAACCCCATATGCTCGTACCTTAGTTAGATGTCTGCAATGGGGCACCGAGTCAAACGCTTTCCGGAAGTCAAGGAATATGGCATCCGTCTGATACCCTTCATCCATGGTTCGCAAGATATCATGTGAAAAAAGGGCGAGTTGCGTTTCGCAGGAGCGATGTGTTCTAAGGCCGTGCTGATGCATGGACAGCAACTTCTCTGTCTCAAGGAAATTCATTATATTCGAACTCAGAATATGTTCGAGAATCTTGAGGCGCGCCATGTTTAACACGAGGTTTCCGACTGACAGAGCTTTGAGATGTCCACATAGACTGCTCATTAGCAATTTTGGTGGCGTCGTGAGGACAGAAGCAGAGAGCGCAAGTTTTTACAGACATGAGAGGCAGAAGTGACACGGTCTTCTTCAGGGTCTTTAAGTACGGAACCGTCTGCGCAGACTCTTGACGACGAGACAGCATAGGGCGAAAGGTACTTAGCACATCATCGCCCATGCCACTTTATATCACCTCTGCGCCGTTTAACTTGGGTAAGTTGCGTAGCTATGTGGGGAGCAAGCGAAACTCACGAGGGAATAAGCATGCTTTGATCTCACTTGGTATCACGTATCAAGGTCTGTCCTTGACCTCTTCGCCATGACTTGCTTGTTGGGTTTCCTCGCCTGCTTATCCACCAGACGTCCCAAATAGATGCAGTTATCACAGAAATAACTCGCGATTAAATTCGATTATACTCTGCGCGAACGTACCGAGGAAATTCCATCCTTTTACAAGCCGTACCGCTCACATTTAACGTACTTATTTCCATGAACTCAGATTCTGCACTCATTTCTTCTAAAAGAGAGAATTTGTTTATTGTCTTGTGATAACCTACATTCATCTAACTTGTCAGTAACTCATCATGTTTCCAAAGCCTTGTTTCATTCCAGTAGACATGTGTCGCCACTGCTACTCTTGCATTTATTTAATTTCTTGCAAAACCCTCAGCAGTGGTGTTTGGCATTACCTCACACCACGGACCTTTGCAGCCATGTCGCCAAAGAACGATGGAATTTTTATGGATAACAGTGTGCCGCCGTTGGTTTGAAGAACACTTTGGATATTTCGAGCAAATGATTTTGCCACCCAAATCTCCAGGCGTCAATCCCGTCGAACATTTATCTGACATAATCGAGAGGTCAGTTCCTGAACAAAATCCTGCATCGGAAACATTTTCGCAATAATGGACGGCTTTAGAGGTACGATGGCTCTTGTATTGCTGCAGGGGCTCCCGACGACTTGTGGAGTCCATGCCACGTCCAGTCGTTACACTGCGCCGAGCAACAGGAGGTCCGACACCACGTAAGGAGCTACCTCACGACCTTTGCTACTTCGGTGTATCATAAATACTGTATTCGAACATCATTGGAAAGTTTCTCCCAGCTATCCGCATAAAGTTATATTTACCCACTTTTAAATCAAAGCGTCTTTAATGACACCAAATAGAAATTCGGTCTGGGTTTGTAATGTTATGTGTGCCTCACTGCTTTTTTTTAAACAAATTTCTGCCTGATTTTATTCTGAAAAGCTCAGTAATGTATGTAAATACCGTAAATGTAAATGTGATTTAAAAATTTCTTGAAGTGAAGTGAAGCGCAGCTGGACAGTAAGAAACTCTTTAGCGCGCAATCCTCGCAACGATAGTAGTTGTGAATCTTTGAGTATCGACTCTGAAAAAAATACAATTGCTTTATTAAAAAAGAGGACTGTTAATCTGTATCTTGTGGAAAGAGGACGTGTTGCTAGACCGTCGCTCAGAACGTATTGTTACATTTAATGAAAATTGATATTTTAGTGCCGGCCGGAGTGGCCGAGCGGTTAAGGGCGTTACAGTCTGGAACCGCACGACCGCTACGGTCGCAGGTTCGAATCCTGCCTCGGGCATGGATGTGTGTGATGTCCTTAGGTTAGTTAGGTTTAAGTAGTTCTAAGTTCTAGGGGACTTATGGCCACAGCAGTTGAGTCCCATAGTGCTCAGAGCCTTTTTTTATTATTTTAGTGACAAAACCGAGTAAAATATGTGTAAGAGTTGCCAAACTTTTATGTATACAAACTTTCTGGAAATGAAGAATAGAAATATCTTGTTTTTGGAAAAGGAGGTGAACTTCATTGTCTCGCCGTCTATCAATCGATAGAATTGTAAGTGTACAAAATTCACTAAAATTCATGAAAAGAAATGCATTCTCAATAGTTTTCGTTCAATAAGTAACAACCTCTCATAATTTCTTAATTACAGTAATTGGATTATGTTCTTGTACAATAGTATGGTGCTGAACTCCACTGACCAATTTTGATGTAGCAGGACGCGGAGACGGAGCGAGGTGGCGCAGTCGTTAGCACACTGGACTCGCATTCGGGAGGGCGACGGTTCAATCCCGCGTCCGGTCATCCTGATTTAGGTTTTCCGTGATTTCCCTAAATCGCTCCAGGCAAATGCCGGGACGGTTTCTTTGAAAGGGCACGGCCGACTTCCTTCCCCATCCTTCCCTAATCCAATGAGACCGATAACCGCGCTGTTTGGTCTCTTCCCCCAAACAACCCAACCCCCAGGACGTGTAGTTTGAAGGAAGTTTGTGTGCCAAGCAATATCCTTTTCTCACGAAAAGCAGATTGCTGTTTGATCTTATTTACTTACAACAGTCGTCCCTTAGGTACGAAAAGCTACGAAAACTTGCGCTCAAAGCTATCCGCAAGTAACTAACAGAATCGTATTTTAAACCTTAAAGAACAATAACTTCCTCCCAATTATAATACGTCACCAATTGGTGCAGAAGCTGATCATTCAAAGAGGCAGCAACCAAAATTCAGGTACCCGTTACGACTTAAAGTAAAAATCTCAATCAAAAATCAATATCTCTCTCTCTCTCTCTCTCTCTTTCTCTCTCCAAACACATATATAAATATTCAGATTATTAAGATAAAATTCATTTTATAGGTTGTCGTACATCATCTTAATGGTAGTCGGTAATGACTCCTACCTGTACACAACAGTATGTAAGGTGAGGTTCCTGATTCTGGTCCTGGACCAGAACATAGCTTCAATGTCCCACGAAAATTCAACTTCTGTTTCACGCAGACACTGACAACTGCTTGGAAACGACTGCTTTATCAGTCACAATTAGATCGCTTCCGGTGGCTAGCTGCACTACTCGCCTCCTGCCGTATCTCCTCCAACAGCGTTTCTCGCCAACACCAGGGCGAAGCCGCGCATCTGCAATTCAGATGCAGCGGCCACGGGCGGACGAAGCCGCAGCGGCCGCGACGGCAGACCGACTGCCTCTCCTTGGAGTTGTCTGCGAATATTCCGAGAGAGAGAGAGAAGGTGGAAACCCCCGCTGTACGTTGTGGCGGGTGGACGCAGACGCGAGGAACGGCGCATGCCTCTGCCAGCACAGTGGAGTACGAACAAAGGGCGCGGAATACGATAAACAGCCGCACAAGTTGGTATCGCTAGGAACAGTTGGAATTCGCAGTTGTGCAACGTCAACGCTCTTTCTTTCCTCCAACTTTTTGTAGGTTCTTATACACACAAAGAAATTATGTACATTCAGTGACGTGGGGAGGAGAGGAACTCTGATGAGCAGTTTTGTATTCGTCTCTCACGCCTCCGAGTCGTACAGTAAACCTGGCGCAGCCCTCAGTTCATAAAATGTCAGTGTCAACTCGGTGCTCCTACGTAATTCTCTAGGGCTTCTGTCAAATTCTATAAACCTATATTCATATCAATTCCTTAAAAAATTAATAAAGCCAAAATTAACAAAATGCAATCTCACTATTCTCCCTTGTGAGTCTGCAGACAGCCTTAACTATACAGGAATAAAAGCCTGCTACACACAAGGACCACACGGCAAATGACCAGAGTAAATTTCATTCGTCAGCGTCATCTATCGTGTCAACTATGCATTTCCGAACGTCTGTTAATGGGACCTTATTTTTCTCCATTTCTGGTCAGGAAATGCCTCACTAGAAATGAAGAAAAAAAGGACCTATTAACAGGTGTTTGGAAATGCATCATTTCCTCGGTAGATGGCGCTGACGAATAAAAGCTACCCTGAGCACTTGCCGTGTGTTCCTTGTGCGTAGCAGGCTGTGTGATTGACTCAGCATACTATAAGCAACAGACTGGTCCAGTATTCAAGTCAGGAACAAGCCGAGGCCGGACGTGGTGGCCGAGCGCTTCTAGGAGCTACAGTCTGGAACCGCACATCCGCTACAATCGCAGGTTCGAATCCTGCCTCGGACATGGATGTGTGTGATGTCCTTAGGTTAGTTAGGTTTAAGTAGTTATAATTTCTAGGGGACTGATGACCTCAGAAGTTAACTCCCATAGTGCTCAGAGCCATTTTTTTTTTAACAAGCCGAGTGGGTGTTAGTGCAACGCCCAGAAGATGGTCGAGATGCTGCACGGCTATTCCAAAACATGTACCCTCACAGACACCAGCATCACACAACATTTCAAGCCCTTTTTGGGCGTTTGTGTGATG
This sequence comes from Schistocerca piceifrons, assembly GCF_021461385.2. NCBI lineage: Eukaryota > Metazoa > Arthropoda > Insecta > Orthoptera > Acrididae > Schistocerca > Schistocerca piceifrons. The sequence continues at coordinate 516,593,921 of NC_060143.1, forward strand.
ATGGGTCCTTTCAGATACACGAACATGCAGGAAGACGGCGGACTGTGCGTACACTAGATTTGAAGGGCAGGGTTCTACAGGATGTTGAGATGAACCCTAGTACAAGCTCCAGGTAAGTCGCCCACCAACATGGTGTAAGACAGCATACGATTATGTGTGTCCTGCATGACAACCGGTAGTGGCACCACCGTTTACGATAGGGAATATTAGTTCTGTGCAATATTCTGAGTACAAATTACAGCCAGATGCAGGCCAGATTGCAGTGAGTTATGCATACCAACGGTTGCGAAGTAGAATGGAGGCCACAGGGCCGTCGAACCGTTGAAAAGCGCAAATGCAGCGGTTTTCATGGCGCAAGTTACAGGCAGAAGGGGCCCACTGGTGCAACCTAGGTGTGGTGAGTATGTGACTCGGAGTGGTGCGTTAGCAAAACAGGGGCGCATAAATAGGTTCCGTTTTCTAATGAGAGTCGTTCAAGAGTGGCAGCTCTCTGGGACGGCGGGGCGTGTCACACCACCAGCTACACTCAGCAGCAGATGGGGCGACAGTGTTCCAGTCCACGGATGGTCGCTGGTTCGACCCTCTGAGGCTGACGTGGGGTCCTTAGCCAGCCAGCCAGTGGCGAGCCACTCTTTATCTCACTACCGCGGACAGGTGTCCTCGCTTCCAATACACGCCGCAGGCATCCTGAGGTGAAGGTTGCAGATTCGGGCGCTGGATGATGGGCGCTTGGGGTCGCCGTGATCTCAGTTACGTCAGCGAGGAAGGATGCAATGGGGCTGCTCGGCGGCTCCCAGCAGAGCACCGCTGAGTCAATGGAGATGAAGACTGCGGAGTTGGCTGCCGGCGCAGCCCTGACGACACGGTCCTACAAGGCCAACACACAGCATCGCGTTGCTCTGGGTCGCTGGGGCGGTGGCCTCAGCATTTCTTGGCCCTGCGACGCGGACCGAGGTGAACGGGGCACTGTAGTGGGACCAAATAAATCATTCAGAAAGCTCGGACAAGTCTTAATACGGTGCCTTCTATCTCTTCCCGCTTAATTTGGCCATTCTGATACATTTGGTGGCAGAAGTTGCCACTACGCCTCTATGGGATGGATTTTGTGGGTGGCTTTTGCACCAGACCATCACAATTATGGGATTTCTGCCATCAGTCCTCTTTACCGATGAAGCAGCCTTCACCAGAATTGGCATCGTCAATCTATGTAATCGTCATCTTTGCATTACACACAATCCTCGGGGAATGGTTGAGGCAGCTCATCAGCATCTGTTCGGCATCAATGTGCGGCGACCACATACTTGGACCTGTTAGTATTTCACAACGCCTCGATGGAGGAACGTGTCTGGACTTCTTATAGAGTACGCTGCCTGAGCTGCTTGAGAATGTGTCTTTAGCAATACAACAGGTTACGAGGTTAGTGCATGACGGAGCACAACCCCACTTCGCCAATGCAGTATGCCGACATCCCAACAACATCTTCCACGGACGTTGAACAGGGAGAAGAGAAGGTGGTGAGACGACGACGGCCAATGGCTCGCTGGTGAGGATCGCACCACGACAGGAGTGGCCTCCACAGAAGAGAATATAAGCGCCGATCCTGCCAGCCTCGGCCGCTAGGTATTCGGACAGTATTAGCACGGCCTAGCAGAGATTGCTAGGATAGCAGTGATGTGTGATCCATATCCATTGCTTAGTTGGACATTGTCTAGGTCGAAGAACATTACTTATGTGCATGTTGCCCATCGCTTGCGACACAGCTGTAAAACCCAAGTTAAGTATTGTCACTCTTCTCAGTTGTAATAAAAACTATTAATGTTATTTTCTTGCATTTTTGTATAGCATTACAAGAATGCAGCATCCTTTAGGCACCCTATAAGTGATGAGTGGGCAGGACCACACATTCGGCGGCGAGTACCCGCCGAACCCCGCTCCTGACGGCCACGGAGTTCTGTTTTTTTGCAGGCGCCTTAATTCTCTCATGTCTTCACTTTGCGGGGCGCTTATTGCTTTCACTGTTTCTTGTCGGTTTTGTTTAATCCATGGTTTCAGGTGGACGTTGCAGAAAATTTTCTTGCTTATGTCCTAATCTTGATTGCTTGCCTTGACTGTATGTTGCACTTGTCTCTTCCAACATGACCACCCCCCTTGTCCCGCCGCCTGCTCAGGTGCCACACTCGCAAGCGTTAGATGCCACACAGCTAATGCAGATGTTTCACTTCCAGACGCAGCAAAGTTCCACGTTACTCAACAAGGTGCGCCCGTCGGAACAAGCACCATATTCCTCCTACTGCTATATTACCTTTTCGACAATTCTGTGAACAAGAAAGAGGAATGGCTCAAGTGGTTGTCCCAATATGAAGCGCACATCATCGCCGACAGTGTACCAGGGACTGTTAAACTTCCCTGTCTGCTATCAACAGTAGGAAATGCAGTGATTAGGCTCCTACAAAAACTTTTCCCTAACACCAGTCCGGGTGAAATGGCTCTGAGCACTATGGGACTCAACTGCTGTGGTCATAAGTCCCCTAGAACTTAGAACTACTTAAACCTAACTAACCTAAGGACAGCACACAACACCCAGCCATCACGAGGCAGAGAAAATCCCTGACCCCGCCGGGAATCGAACCCGGGAACCCGGGCGTGGGAAGCGAGAACGCTACCGCACGACCACGAGATGCGGGCACCAGTCCGGGTGAACTTAGTTATGAGCAGGCGGTACGATCGTTAACTGATTATTATGACCAACAAGTGAATCTGGTAGCAGCTCGAAATCAATTCTTTAATTGCAAACAACGGCCAAAACGGACTTATTGCAAGTGGGTAACAGATTTGCAGGGTATGACAAGGAAATTAAAAATCAAATGGCTTGCAGTGCTTTACATTCAGATGTTATGTTGCGTGATGCGATCGTGCACAAAAAGGGCCTGATGTCAAACTCAGGGAGCAAATTTAGAAACAATCCGATCCATCATTTCAGCAAATATTAGATCAGTACGATTCCGTTGCCCTGGCGGCTGATAAATTTGAGCAGCCAGCTATTTGCCGGGTTGAGTCCCTTGCCTGCAATCACCCCATTCTGCACCAGCGGTTTGCACTAGTCACGCCGAATAAACAGCGTTCCACGCCGCATAAACACTTCGTTAAACAGGCGACTACACAGGTGAACATACCTAGGCTGAGACCTGGTGGTCAAGGAAGGCAGGATTCGGTTACGATTGTGGACGGGGCCATAACCAGTTACAATTGGCTGGCTTTCCATTTAATCACACACAATTTATTTAAAATCAACCACAAATTAAAACAATGGCAATAATTTAAGAATTGTTTCGCGGCTGAAGGCCTTAATGGCAATAAACTAAGAATTGTTTAACTTGCTGTAACGCCAAGAATGGCAATTATATTAAAAAAATTTAGAAACATACAATAAACAGCAAATATAATAACAAGGTTAATTCAAAAGAACAAGCACAGATCACCAAACAGGTGAGACAAATGATGCATCTTGATAATACAATAATAAAATAATAACTTAATAATAAACACAAGGGCTAGTCACAGACGGTGCTCCAGGAATCGACCTCTGAGTGGGTCAGACCAGAAACACTTTTTCGAACGATGAGAAAGGCAGCCAAGAGTTGCATTCACTTCACAAGATCGTAACTCAGACTAGTGGCAGTCTAACGAATTACTAATGATAATCTGCTGAAGCTACCTAACGTCCTATAAGCAATGCGACGATGGAACACCACGCCAAAGCCGAAACCGGTGGTCAGCACTACGTACTCAGAAAGCTGTGTTTAGTGCTTCCCAAAGGAGAAAGCAACCACTAGAGTAGAAGAAACAGCAACCGACAAAAAAATCAAGGAAATTGTCAAAACAACACGCCTTACCGGACAGCAGCGGCAAGGCGAGGAAACGTACACGGCCGTTACATACATTAAGCTCAAGGGCAGGTCACTGGGGCGTTAGCAGTCACCAGGCAGGAAAATATCGCTGGTTGAACTTAACAAATAGTAACACATAGAATGCAGCAATTAGTAACAAGAAGTCGAGGAAAGCCAATTAGATCCGCCTTCTCCGAAGCACTCCACTCGCTGCTCTTCGTCTCGGCGACACTGCGAGCAGCAACGCGAACCCAAGTCACTGGATAAATGCGAGATCTCACAATGGTGGAGATTTCACTGCTAGGATTAAAATCCACTCAATTTAAGGCTTGTTGGATTCGGTTAACGACTAGGTCGTGTATCCTAGCGACCACAGCCCTTCCATCCGGCAGTGCATGCTTGCCACCAGCGATCCTAGCGTGTTCCCGCACTGCCCTCTTGGCTCCTCCGGAGTCCCCAACGGAACTCCTTACTCACACGACCCGGAAGAACAATGAAGTCACCCAAAGATAGGGATACGCCCGCATCTCGTGGTCGTGCGGTAGCGTTCTCGCTTCCCACGCCCGGGTTCCCGGGTTCGATTCCCGGCGGGGTCAGGGATTTTCTCTGCCTCGTGATGGCTGGGTGTTGTGTGATGTCCTTAGGTTAGTTAGGTTTAAGTAGTTCTAAGTTCTAGGGGACTGATGACCATAGATGTTAAGTCCCATAGTGCTCAGAGCCATTTGAACCATTTTTTGATAGGGATACAGCAACTACATATCGATAACACCGTTACTGCCACTAGTGGACAGGCAACACTTGCCAGTCAACACAAGAAGAATACAAACAACCGAAACCATGTCAACTAAACGATACAGTCTGGCCTCCAACAGTGGACGGAAACCTACAACAGCACCAACGCGAGCCGCAGCACGGCTCATAGGCTAAGTCTTACCCTAGGGTTATTCACAGCACAAACATTAAGACTGCCCCTCCCGACAAGCTACGTGTTTCACTTGTGGTAGGAAAGGACGCGTAAAATCCTTATTTTTGCAACGGAACAAACATAAGAATTCGGCCCACTCACAAAAATCTAGTCACAAGGCGCATGTCACTAATGCAGTATATTCAAAGTCTCCAACAGGCGCCTTGTCACGGTCCGTGCGGCTCCCACCGTCGGAGGTTTGAGTCCTCCCTCGGGCATGGGTGTGTGTATTGTCTTTAGCATAAGTTAGTTTAAGTTAGATTAAGTAGTGTGTCGGCTTAGGGACCGATGACCTCTGCAGTTTGGTCCCATAAGACCTTACCACAAAAATTTCTAACAGGCATTCGCAAAACTAGCAAGCGTGCAGTCACTTCAGTGATATGCCACTCAAACAAACTTTCTGTTCGTTTACTTCTTTGTGGGAAACATGTGAAATTTCAGCACATTCCTCCATCATCCTCCACCCCTGTCTAACTCAAGCACACAATTGATGGCTTATAATGGACAAGACATTCCCGTTCTCGGAAAACATACTTTGCCTGCTATGTATCGCTCGCCTATGCGAAGAGTAACTTTTACAGTGCTACAATCACACGAGTGTGAGAACATATTTGGTCTTGATTCCTTTGATTTGTTTGGTATTGACGTTCAGGACAATGTGACGTCAGCGTCTGCATTCAATGCAAAAGACAGTGGAGCTCGCTTGCTCAAAGAATTCCCGGAATTCTTTTCTGAAGGTTTAGGCAAAGCTAACAATTCTGTTGCACATATTACACTGAAAGACAATGCTCAGCTGAAATTTTACCAGGCCAGAACTGTTCTCATTGCATTACAGGACAAAGTCGCTGCTGAAAAAGATTTGCAAGATAGCGGAGTTATTGCGCCCCTGTCACCTAGTCAATGAGCAAGACCACTGGTTTTGCTCCTCAAACAATCAGGTCGCATTCGCCTCTGTGTTGTCATCAAGTCTACAGTCAACCCACAAACTGTCATTGATACTTAAACATTGCCACGCCCAAAGGATCTTATGGACATATTAGGGGCTGAACGCTAGTTTTCAAAAACTAATTTGTGCGGTGCGTGTCTTCAAACACCGCTCAATGAAGAATCCCAAAAAGTGTATGTAGTAAATACACATTTGGACTTATTTAAATATTTGCGTTTGCCTTTTGGCAGTGCTTCCGCACCCGCCATTTTCCAACAGCAGACTGCATAAGTGCCAAACTGTTCAAACTACTTGGACGATACTGTCGTAGCGGGTCGTACACCTGAAGAACATGCTGAAAATTTTGAGTGCTTTGTTTTGTGTGTTGTCTGATACACGACTGTAGACTGCACAAGTGTGATTTTTTTTACAACTGAGGTGCAGTATCTTGGTCATGCCATAAACAGTCAAGGTGTACGTACTCCTCTGCCGCATTTGTTAGCCATACGAGTCTTTCCAGTTCCTCCCAATATCACAGAATTGAAGTCGGTTTTGGAGGAAATGAAGTATTACATTCGTTTCATACCGAATGTTGCGCAACTTGCGGCTCCATTGCATCGCTTGCTTCGCATGAACGTCCCCTTTATTTGGACAGATGAGTGCCAAGTAGCTCTACAGAAACTTGAAGATGCATTGCTCAGATATCGTTGCTTGGTTTACTTTGCTCCTGAAAAACCAGTTGTATTGCAAGTTGATGCTTCCTCTTACGGAATCGGTGCAGTGCTTTCGCACAGAATTGATGGTAGTGAGAGGCCTATTGCTTTCGCATCAAAAATTTTGTCTAAAGGGCAGTGTAACTAGTCACAAATTGAAAAAGAGGCGTTTGCTATTGTGTATGGTGTCACCAAATTTCACCATTATTTCTATGGCAGAAAATTCTGCGTAGTAACGGATCACAAGCCTTTGTAGTCCTTGTTTTGTCCGACGAAACCGGTTCCTGTACGAACTGTCCAAAAATTGCAAAGATGGGCTTTGTTGTTGTCTTGATACCGGTACGAGATTGTGTAGCGCCTAACACCTCAACATGGTAATGCAAACGCTCTTTCACGTCTTCCGATAGGCCCCGATACAGACTTTGACGCATCTGCTGCATCTTGTTGTCACATCGATACTCAGGATTCTTAATTGTTACAGTCTTTCTCGTTGAACTATAAGAAGATTTCACGGGCCACGGAAACTGATTCAGATTTGAAGATTTTGCTCAAGTACATCTGCATCTACGTACATACTCCGCAATCTACCATACGGTGCATGGCGGAGGGTACCTCGTACCACAACTAGCATCTTCTCTTCCTGTTCCACTCCCAAACAGAACGAGGGAAAAATGACTGCCTATATGCCTTATCTTTGTGGTCTTTCCACGAAATGTAAGTTGGCGGCAGTAAAATTGTGCTGCAGTCAGCTTCAAATTCTGGTTCTCTAAATTTCCTCAGTAGCGATTCACGAAAAGAACGCCTCCTTTCCTCTAGAGACTCCCACCCGAGTTCCTGAAGCATTTCCGTAACACTCGCGTGATGATCAAAGCTACCAGTAACAAATCTAGCTGCCCGCCTCTGAATTGCTTCTGTGTCCTCCCTCAATCCGACCTGATAGGGATCCCAAACGCTCGGGCAGTACTCAAGAATAGGTCGTATTAGTGTTTTATAAGCGGTCTCCTTTACGGATGAACCACATCTTCCCAAAATTCTACCAATGAACCGAATCACGACTATCCGCCTTCCCCGCAACTGCCATTACTTGCTTGTCCCACTTCATATCGCTCTGCAAAGTTACGCCCAAATATTTAATCGACGTGACTGTGTCAAGCGCTACACTACTAATGGAGTACTCAAACATTACGGGATTCTTTTTCCTATTCATCTGCATTAATTTACATTTATCTATGTTTAGAGTTAGCTGCCATTCTTTACACCAGTCACAAGTCCTGTCCAAGTCATCTTGTATCTTCCTACAGTCACTCAACGACGACACCTTCCCGTACAACACAGCATCATCAGCAAACAGCCACACATTGCTATCCACCCTATCCAAAAGATCATTTATGTAGATAGAAAACAACAGCGGAACTACCACACTTCCCTGGGGCACTCCAGATGATACCCTCACCTCCGATGAACACTCACCATCGAGGACAACGTAGTGGGTTCTACTACTTAAGAAATCCCACATCTTGGCCTCGTTCCTTGCAAAGAATAAAGCACTTCGCAGTGACCCGATACTTTGTCGGCAGAACCTTGCTGTACAGAAAGGTGTGATTCTTCTTCAAAATGACTGGACAGTCACGTCTGTTGATCCCCAAAGCTTTGCAAAAAGAAGTGTTGCAGTTACCTCACCAAGGACACCAGGTGAATGTTCGTACGAAACACTTAGCACGTCGGCACTGTACTTGGCAGGGTTTGACAACCAAATAGAACCGATGACGTCACAGTGTCACGCATGTGTGGAAAATCAGCCCGCTCTGCAACAAAAATTCTCTGTTTGGCCTAAGTCGCAGTCACCATGGCAACATGTGCACATAGACTTTGCGAGACCTTTTTGGAACACTTGTTGGTTGATTGTGGTTGACTCGTACAGCAAGTTTCCTTTTGCTGTGTCAATGAACTTGACAGCGTCACATAGCACAGCTCAGGTGTTGTCCTCTATTTCTTTGCGTCGAAGGTTTACCTGAAGTCATAGTGTCAGACAACAGCCCTCGGTTCACATCAAATGAATTTGAAACATTCTGTGAACGCAGTGGCATGCATCTAAGTAGTGCAGTGTTCCGTCCACAGTCAAACGGCGAAGCGGAATATTTTGTCATAACCTTCCAGCAGCAGATGGCCGAACTTCTCTCCGTACACACCAGGGATCAAGCATTGCAACTGTTCCTCGCCTCATTTTGTTCGCACCGGCTAGATGGACCATCGCTTTCGGCATTGCTTCACGGCCGCCGCCATCGGACACTGCTCAACCTGTTCCATCCTCGTCAGCATCCGGCGCTGAAGGAAGGCCACAAGGATTTTAGCGGCAGACGAGGGGCGTGGTCACACACCCTACACAAAGACGGTCCGTCGCTTTAGGGGGGAGGGGGGGAGGAGGATTGTCCTGGTGTAACCACAAGCGCCGGAACGAAGATAAAGAGCCGGCCGGAGTGGCCGAGCGGTTCTAGGCGCTACAGTTTGGAACCGCGCGACTGCTACGGTCGCAGGATCGAATCCTGCATCGGGCATGGATGTGTGTGATGTCCTTAGGTTAGTTAAGTTTAAATAGTTCTACGTTCTAGGGGACTGATGACCACAGATGTTAAGTCCCTTAGTGCTCAGAGCCATTTTGAAGATAAAGAGCGCAAGAGAAGAGAAGGCGGTGAGACGTAGTCCAATGGTGCTCTGATTACGATCGCACCACGACGGAAGTGGCCTCCACAAGAAGAGAATTTAAGCGCCGATCCTGCCAGCCTCGGCCCCTCAGTATTCAGACAGTATTAGCACGCTCTAGCAGAGAGTGCTACGACAGCAGTGACGTGTGTCCATATACAATATTTACACTACTGGCCATTAAAGTCGCCACACCAAGAAGAAATGCAGATGATAAACGGGTACTCATTGGACAAATATACTAGAACTGACATGTGATTATATTTTCACCCAGTTTGGGTGCATAGATCCTGAGAAATCAGTACACAGAACAACCATCTCTGGCCGTAATAACGGCCTTCATACGCCTGGGAATTGAGTCAAATAGAGCTTAGATTGTGTGCACAGGTACAGCTGCCCATGCAGCTTCAACACGATACCACAGTTCATCAAGAGTGGTAACTGGCGTATTGTGGCGAGCCAGTTGCTCGGCCACCATTGACCAGACGTTATCAATTGGTCAGAGATCTGGAGAATGTGCTGGCCAGGGCAGTAGTCGATCATTTTCTGTATCCAGAAAGGCCCGTACAGGACCTGCAACATGCGGTCGGGCATTATCCTGCTGAAATGTAAGGTTTCGCCGGGATCCAATTAAGGGTAGAGCAATGGGCCGTAACACAGCTGAAATGTAACGTCCACTGTTCAAACTGGCGTCAATCCAAACAATAGGTGACCGAGACGTGTAACCAATGGCACCCCATACCATCACGCCAGGTGATATGCCAGTATGGCGATGACGAATACGCGCTTCCAATGTGCGTTCACCGCGATGTCGCCAAACACGGATGCGACCATCACGATGCTGTAAACAGAACCTGGATTCATCCGAAAAAATGACATTTTGCCATTCGTGCACCCAGGTTCGTCGTTGAGTGCACCTTCGCAGGGACTCCTGTTTGTGATACAGCGTCAAGGGTAACCGCAACCATGGTTCCGAGCTGATAGTCCATGCTGTTGCAAGCCTCGTCGAACTGTTCGTGCAGATGTTTGTTGTCTTGCAAACGTCCCCATCTGTTGACTCAGGGATCGAGACGTGGCTGCACGATCCGTTACAGCCATGCGAATAAGATACCTGTCATCTCGACTGCTACTGATACGAGGCCGTTGGGATCCAGCACGGCGTTACGTATTACCCTCCTGAACCCACAGATTCCATATTCTGCTAACAGTCATTGGATCTCGACCAACGCGAGCAGCAATGTTGCGATACGACAAATCGCAATCGCGATAGGCTACAATGCGCCCTTCGGAAACGTGATGGTACGCATTTCTCCTCCTTATACGAGACATTACAACAACGTTTCACCAGTCAACGCCGGTCAATTGCTGTTTATGTATGAGAAATCGGTTGGAAACTTTCCTCATGTCAGCACGTTGTAGGTGTCGCCAACGGCGCCAACCTTTTGTGAATGCTCTGAAAAGCTAATCATTTACATATTACATCATCTTCTTCCTGTCGATTAAATTTCGCTTCTGTAGCACATCATCTTCGTGGTGTAGCAATTTTAATGGCGAGTAGTGTACTTGGAGTTGTCTATAGCGGAGAACATTACTTATTTGCCTGTTGCCCATCACTTGCGACACAGTTGTAAAGCCTCAGTTAAGTATTGTCAGTTTTCTTTGTTGTAATAAAAACTATTAACGTTATTAGCTTGAACTGTTGTATAGCATTACGAGAACGGAGCATCCTTTTGGCACCCTATAAGCGACGAGTGGGGAGGACTCCATGCCCTGCTAGACTACCGGACTTAAACATCCTGGTTTTTTTTACCGTTGGGGGCATCTGAAAAGAGTTACGTACGCTGAACCAGTTCCTGATGTACAGACCCTTTAGCAGAGTGTTCACGATGCCATTGACGTTTTTGGACAGGAGCTGAAACTTGCGAAAAATGCGGCAATCGATGATGCGACGTGTGAACGTGTGCACTGCAGGTCGATTTATTGTTGTTACGCACATACCGTCCATTTCTGGACACATGTTCTTAGGATCTTTTTTTCACCATTTCCAGTCAGGAATCCGTTCCTGTAGTTTGTCGGTTTTATTAATGTTCACACTGTATATAGCGAAATGGAACATTTTGTTTCATTTAATATCTGTTAGATTAGCCAAACAGAAACTTCCATGTATGAATTTGTCATATCTCCTCGAAATTATCTCTCAAAGCCACAAATCAAAACATATGAATGAAATGTCGATTAGCTGCCGTTTCAAAACTCTCGAAGTTACTTACCTTAGTTGTGCTGAAAATAATTTTATAATCCAAAAAAGTGTTCTTTTTCAGTACCTACTACGAGCATAAATGGTTTTTAGGTAAAAACTTTCTTGGATTAGGTACGAAAATATTTAGTTTGAGTACCTCCACGTAGGCACTGGGCTACGGGTCAGGCTTGCTCTCTTCTACCATCTGACAAAATTGATAATTTGGCTGATTGAATTTGGTAAAGATGTTAATTTGAATAATGATAACGGACTTGCACTAAATTTACAATTATTATTGTCCTCCAAAATTTACAAAATCCTTACAAAGTTCAACTGATTAACGCACAAACACCTGCTGCTTTCTGCATAGTCATACAAATATTGATTCCTTAATATACAAATGAAAATGATGTGAGAAATGCAATATTTAACTGATGAATGAAGTATCGACTTATTACATTCGATCACGAATTAAATTCGGTTTATAAACACAGCAAGATCCACCAAACATTGATCGAAGCCGATTGCGTCAGTCTGGTATACATTCTGCAAGAAGACTACGCAACCACACTGCTACAATGTAACTTACCAATTCGTAAAAAAAAAAAAAGTACACATTATCCTTGTGTTGCTGAGCAAACGAATAGAGCGAGGTGGCGCAGTGGTTAGCACACTCGACTCGCATTCGGGAGAACGACGGCTAAAACCCAGCCAACCTGATTTAGGTTTGCCGTGATTTCCCTAAATCACTTCAGGAAAACGCCGAAAGGTTCCTTTGCAAGGACGCGCCCTACGTCTTTCACCGTCCTGCCTAATCCGATGAGACCGATGACCTCGCTGTTTGGTCCCCTACCCCGAATCAATCAACCAACCAACCATCCAACCCGCAAACGAATAGAGCGGAACGGTATATACTTCTTGTTGACACACCCTCAATATGAAGTCATTACAACACTCATGTACAGCTCCCTCTCTCTCTCCCTTTCATTGCACCTTATTGTAGTAACGCTCATTATCAATTGTTACCAATCCCACGCCTTCTGTCGACAGCAGCGTCAAAAAAAAAAAAAAGTAAATTTGTGGTAAGGGCTATTGGACCAAACTGCTCGGGGCATCGGTTCCTAGGCTTACGCACTACTTAATCTAACTTAAACTGACTTACGCTAAGGACAACACACACACACCCATGCCTGAGGGAGGACTCGAACCTGCGACGGGGAGAGCCGCACGATCCGCGACAAGACGCCCTAGACCGCACGGCTACCCCACGGGGCAACAACAGCGTCTAAACGGAATACATCAGACAGTTGTCTGACCATCACATAAAGCACGTCGCGACCACTTCCCAGCCAGCACTCTCTGACTGCTGGCAGCCACAACAGTACATATACTCCGACTGACTGTTGGACTCCAGCTGACTTCCTCGTTTCGAAACTAGTCTCCTGCAGTAAGGTGACCACGCCCTCTGTATTTATTATGAAACTGGTATCTGTACAGGTATCATTGGTGATTTTGCAGCTCTAGAAGACCGAAATTATAATGAAGTCTAGACCTTTAGCTGCTTATAGGCGTTGATAAATATCAAGGGGGACACTTTTTTTTTTTTTCACTTGCCGCCCTGATTTTACGACCCACCACCTAAGTGCTTAAGGTGGGTCTATTTTGACCACTTGGCCGCTACGACCGGTGTGCGGACACTGATGTAGTTGATGAAACTCACACCAGTTCCCGCATCCGGTCGCACCGTTGCCCGTGTCCCGCCACGTGGAGGCGGGTCTGTGCTTTTTTTTTTTTTTTTTTTCTTTACTTTGGCAGCTTTCCCAAAACCGATTTAACAAAATTTTTACAAAAATTAATTTTGAATTGGAAGAAGGAAATACAAGGAATAGTTTAGTCTGAAGAGGAGAAAAGACGATAGGAAAGGAAGAGATGATAGTCCCACCACCGTAGGGGACTGAGGATGAGCGCCTTGGCATTTATCTTCAAGCCTCTGATCCTCAGTCTCCTAACCTTAGCCTAGGAAGTTCTGTTCTATTCTATTTATGGCGTTTGATATCTCTATTTATGTTCTATCTGGTTACTTGTATACAGGTTTAGAGTGCCGTGGTAGCTGATGGTAATTGCGACGGTGCGCCGACACTGTTTATGTCTAATTTTATACATTAATCTATTGTCAGTTTTAGGTCTACTTATGTAAGTCTATTGCATGTCAGTTGTTTTATATTGAGACTTAGTTAAATTCTTCCACACTATGGTGTCTGTCGGGGTGCTGCATATAGGTTTATTGTCTGTGTGGTCTTCTGTTCCTGTACTCTTTGTGGCATTCGTCAGAAATTTTGTCTGTTAGTGCGTTCAGTATGTCCCAAAGTTCAGGTGTTCTGATCGCATCGTATATGTGTTCCTCTGTCTGTAGGTGTTGTATTCCAGGTGTGTTCCTGTGCTGTCTGTATTTCCCGCAGAATAGGATTGTGTGTTCGGGGGTTCCCATACCTCCACATGTACACGTTGATGTGTCTCTAAGACTCACGCGATTTAAGTGCGTGGGATAAGGTCCGTGGCCAGTCAAGAAATGCACCATGCCGCGGCTAGGATCGGCATGTTTCATTCTTAATCTTTCCGTTATGTTCGGAAAAAATGTATAGACTCTCCGTCCCTTATCACTTGTGCCCCATTCCTGTTGCTATGCGTCGATTATCCATTTTTTGAGGTCCCGCTTATTGTTCAGCGGGGAACCAGTCAATATGTTGACCTGGTCTAGTCTACCCATCTTTAACCAGTACAGAGCGGCCCGATATTTGATTGTGATATCTATCGGGAAAATTCCTAGCACGACACACAGTGCTTCAACTGATGTAGTGCCGAAGGCTCCCGATAGTCGCAGAAGGACGCTTCTCTGCCCTCGCCTAACCGCTGTTCTGTTTGTGGCGAGGTTGAGTCTGTGCGCCCATGTACTGGCCGCAAAGCTTAGCACTGATTCGAAGAGTGCGCAGTGGTAGGTTCGTGTGACTGACAGAGGAAGTCTGTATTGTCCTGAATTAATCCTTGCCAGTTTATGTAATAATTTTTCTGCCTTGTTTGTTGTTATTCTGATATGTTCATGGAAGTTCAGCTTCTCATCTATGTATACGCCCAAGTAGCGGGTTACCGTCATTCTCTTTATGTTGTTGTTCAGTATTTTAATAGATGGATTGCGTCTGAGTTGCCCTTTGAGCAGTGTGTATGTTGTTTTGTTGCCCGCTATCTTGAGCTTGTTTGTGTTGCACCATTGTGTTATTGTTTGCAGTGTGCCACTCGCCTTCTCCTCTAGCTGGGCTCTTGTATTTGCTGAGATAACCACCAGTAGGTCATCTGCATAGGCGACAGCACCGTCTGTCCTCATATCCTCCTCCAGCAGTTGCAGGAGAGGTTCAAAAATTATGTCCCAGAAGATGGGTCCACAGATCGATCCCTGCGGACATCCCTTGGTAATTTTCCTTATTACCTTCCGGTTGCCCACGCGCCTTTCCACTATTCTGTCTCTGCAGTAGTCTAAAAGACTGTTGTATAGGGCTGCGGGTACTTCCATCTAGCTAACCTCAGAAACAGTGCTGGCCACCACAGGTTGTCAAATACTCCTGCGATGTCTATCATGATTGCCAAAGAGTATGTTTTATCTGTGTTTTGTGTAATTTCTAAAGCTCTGTTTATTGCATCATCGATGCTTTTCCCTTTCCGAAATCCAAACTGGTGGGGATTCATTCCAAGTAGGGTTCTGTGAGCCTGCAAGCGGTCACACAGTAGCCTCTCTTGGATTTTTGCCATGGTGTTTATGAGGCATATTGGTCTGTAGGATTTCGGATCTGATTGGTCTCTGTCTGATGATTTTCGTATGATGACTGCATTTGAGGTTTTCCAGACTGTCGGTACACGGCCTAGGCTTAAGGCGTCGTTTAGTAGTTCTGTTAAGTATGGGGTGATCTCTGGTGCTAGCCTCTTAAGCACTTCTGCATGGATCCTGTCGGGTCCAGGTGCTTTTTTATTCTTTAGCTCTCTTATCGCTACCGCAACTTCCTCGTGCGCAAAGGGACAGGTGACGGCGTCGGTGTTATACTGTTCATGAAGTTCTTGTCTGAGTGTGATCTGTTCCTGTGTGTCTGAGTCTGTGGCATCTTCCGGGAGGAGTTTGTTCAGCAGATATTGTGCTGTGTTTCTCCATCCCACTGTCATTGTGCCGTCATCCTGCCGTAGCGTGCTTAATGCCAATGGAGTCTTTATTTTTCTGTCAGGATCTTGTATTGTTCCCCCCAGATATTCTGTTGTGTGTGTGTGGTCAAGTAGCTCTCCCAATGTTGTTTCCTGGTCTGAAATAATGTCTTTTTGAAGAGTTCTTTGGCTTCCCTATATGCAGCTAGTCTTAGTAGTTTGTCTCTTTGTATCCATGTCCTCTGGTATAGTTTTCGTTTCCTTGTCATGTCACGTTTGAGTCTGGTTAATTCGTCTGACCATGGTGTTTCCCGTTGTTTGCTGTGTGTGTGCGTAGGTATTGCTGTTTCTTGTGCTGTTTGGATGATTTGTGTCAGTTTGTGTGCTCTGTAGTCCACGCTTCCCTGTATGTTGTATATATTCTGATTTCGAACAATTTGTTGTAGTCTGTCCCAATTCGCTCTTTTAAAGTTGAAGTGTGTTGTATTGTGTGTGGTGCGATAATTGTTTGTTGTGAGACTTATTTCTATTATGTTGTGATCACTTGTGGTCAGAGAGTCGTGTATGGTCCATCTTTGCAGTCGTCCTAATGTTCTGTCATTCGCCAGAGTAATATCGATTTTGGTGGCAGATCCGCCTGCACCTCTGTATGTAGGTGTAGGTCCGTCTTCATTTATAATATGTAGTTGTGTCTCCTGTATGACGTCGTTGACTTTCCGTCCTCTGTCGTCCGTTCTGTCCGAGTGCCATAGTGTGGATTTAGCGTTGATATCTGCACATATAATTAGGTTCTTATTTCTAGAGTATTCAGCAATGTCTTGTATCATATGTAGGTATGGCTCTATGTCGTCACTGTACTGTGCGTATAGTGATGAGACCACCCATGTGTCTCGACCCTTAGTTATTTCTGCTGTGGCCAGATGACTGTTACATAGCTGCGTAATCTTAGTGATATTTAAAGTTTTGTTGAGGACAACTATGGCAGCCTTGTAGTTTCGTCTGTCTGAGATTGTGACAGCGTCCCAGGGTAGGTTAGTTAAGTTTCCCTGGGTTGTCACATAAGGTTCTTGCAGGCAGAGAATATCCGCCTGCAAGTCCAGAGCTACTCGCGGCAGTTCTGCACTAACGAGTGTGCTTCTATTAGCATTAAGTTGTATTATTTTCATGGGTGTTTCACATGAAGGTAGAATTTGTGTCCTGTTTGCGAGTAGTCAAAGTCAGTTCTGCCATGTGCCCTCACTTGGTCCTTGTACACTTGGTGTGGGTTATATGTTTCCCCCCTCCGACTACACGCTAGTATGACTAATTTTTCTAGCTCTGCTGGGTCTGTAGGTATGTTTGCGGTCTTTAAAGTCATTCTGTCAGATTGTTCAGTGGTCGGGAAGCATACATAGCTGCCTAGTGGGTGAAGTAGTCTGGTTAGCAGTCTTTGTGCTGTGATGAAAGTATCCTTATATTCTAGCCTACTTAGTCTTAAGTTTAGTTCTACATTGTTGTAGTCAGCATGCCATGGTGTTTGGCCGACTTTTCCCTTCTGCTCTTTTTTCTACATATGGGATGATTCCGCTATATTTATCTCGAAGTGCAGATGTCACCGGTGTGGTGTCTTGTTCCGTCTTCAATGGTGGTGAGGCTGATGAGCTGCTACCTGCGGCTCTTCTTCTTTCACCTTTACTTTTTCTTATGTTTACACTACCTATTGCACTGTCGTCACCTTTCTTTTTGCTATCACTATCTGTACACTCATCGTCACTATCGTGATCACCCGTAAGTAGGTTTGTGTCAAGGACTACTACCTTTTTCTTATATGTCTCGTTACATCCGGTCATCTGTTGTGTTTCATTATGTTGTTGAGGTGTTATGCGTTGTTGTGTATGATCTGCAGGGTTAATTATCCCTCCAGATACAAAATTCACTGGTTTTATATATCCTATACACCTTTTTGTATTATCCCTTTTTGGTGTGTTGTCGTTTATTCTTTCTTCGCTGCTAGCTTTGGCATAGTCAGGTGTTGCGTGAGATTTCTGTGTATTGTCCATTTGTTCGTTTTCCGTGTGTTTGTTTAGGTTTACAGACTTGTCTGTGTTCGTGTTTGTTTGTGTGCTATTGTTTTGTATTTGATCGGTGTTGCTGTGTGCATTGTATAGCACTTCAAATTCCAGCTCGTCAATTCTCGCCTGCAGTGATTGCTGGTAGCTGACCCAGTATTGCATCTGTTTTTTAAGTTGTTTGGCTATGTTATAATGTATAGCTCCATTAAGTACCATGTCGTCGATGAAGTCCATCCCCATCAAGAGGGACAGCTGAAAAAGGTGTGCCCCGGCCGGGACATGAACCCAGGACCTCCTCCTTACATGGCAGACGCTCTATCTGACTGAGCCAACGAGCCACAACGCCTGTAAGCACCTAAGGGTCTAGATTTCGTTATAATTTCATTCTTCTACAGCTGCAAGATAACCAATTAAATCTGTACAGATACCAGCTTCATATAGATAAGGCTTACCTCCCAATGATAACCATCATTGCGGATGCACTCATATTGTCCGAACTCTTACGGGAATCGGTAGATTGACTGCCGCGAGTTGGTTGGTTGGTTGATTTGATGGATAAAGGGACCAAACTACAAGGTCATCAGTCCCTTGTTCCTGTCGCAAACAAGGGTCAGGGTAAAATAATTCCCAATGTATGGTTGGGAAAGTTAAAGAGGGAAAAGGAAGATGGAACCACACTTAAAAGTAAAACGAGTGACATGAACAAAAACCAGGGAAGATGTACACCATAAGGTATCGTAGAAGAGGCATTAAAACCATAGCGCAGATGGTCTGGACTGGCTGATCATAATATAAAAGGGGATGAGCCAGCCACTCTGCAACACTTTAAAATGTTCACCACAAAAGGCAAGGCGAAAGGAACACATGTAGGGAAAAGACAAACAGAAAGATGAACGATTGCAAACAAAGGGTGACAGAATTAAAAGGGAGGGAGGGTGGAGGCCCTTGAAAGAAGGCCAAACAACTGCCCTTAGATAGTATGATAAAAAAACCCTTCATGAATCGTAAAACTAAATCTGCCATTGAGGAATCGTCACCCAACACCGAGGGTAGGGTGCTCGGAAGATCAGAAGGGCGCGGTAGAGCAGCTAAAAGTGGGCAGTCAAGTAAGATGTGCACGACAGTGAGAAGGGAGCCACAGCAACACTGAGGTGGATCCTCACGACGGAGAAGGTAGCCATGTGTTAGCCATGTACGGACAATGCGGAGCCGACAAAGGACAACAGATTTCCTGCAAGTGGCTCGCATGGATGACCGCCACACATTGGTCGTCTCCTTGATAGCACGGAGTTTATTTGGTGTGGTCAGGTTGCGCCATTCAGTGTCCCAAATCGCGAAAACTTCGCAGTAGAAGACTGCTCGCAAATCAGTCTCTGGGAGGCCAATGTCTAGAGATGGTTTACTGGTGGCCTGTTTGGCAAGTTGGTCAACAAGTTCATTGCCCGGTATCCCAACATGGCCTGGGGTCCAAAGAAGGTCACTGAGCGTCCTCTCCTGTAGAGGGCACAAAGAGACTCCTGGATTAACAATGCTAAATGATGCCTAGGGAAGCACTGGTCAAGGGCTTGTAGGCTGCTTAAGGAGTCACTACAAATGACGTAGGACTCACCAGAGCAGGAGCAGATATGTTCAAGAGCGCGATAGATGACAACCAGCTCTGCAGTGAATACGCTGCAGCCAACCAACAAGGAGCGTTGTTCAGTATGGTCAATGTGAGTGTAAGTAAAGCCAACATGAGCATCGACCAATGAGCCATCAGTGTAGATGATTTCTGTGCCTCCAAACTAGCCATGAACAGAGAGAAAATTCTGGCAGAGGACCTCAGGTGGGACTGAGCCTTTGGGGCCAAGCAGTAGGTCCAGCCGAAGCTGCGGCCGAGGTATTGACCATGGAGGGGTACGGAAATGAGTCTGCAGGAAAGGTGGTAGGGGGGAAGCGTCAAGGTCATAAAGAAGTGACCAGACATGGACAGTGAAGGGATTCCCAATTCTGGGCCGCCATTGCGGGAGATGGACTGCTGTGTTGGGGAAAAGAAGATGGTAATTTGGGGGGCGAGGTGAACTATGGATGTGTGCGGTATAGTTTGCGAGCAATAGTTACCGCCGGAGCCGTAATGGAGGAACGCCCGCTTCTACAAGGAGGCTGTTCACGGGGCTACATCGAAAGGCTCCTGTAGCGAGGTGAACTCCACAGTGGTGGACAGGGTCTAGTAGACGCAGTACAGAAGGGGCAGCTGAACCATACACCCCACTCCCGTAATCAACACGGGACTGTGCAACGACTTGGTACAGCCGCAGTAGTGTACAATGATCAGCACCCCAGTCGGCGTGGCTCAGGCTTCGAAGTAGATTGAGATGCCGCCAGCACTTGTCTTTAAGCTGACGAATATGGGGAAGCCAACTTAAGCGGGCATCAAAGACCAGTTCCAGGAAGCACTATGTCTAGTAGTTGGTCATCGAGGTAAAGTTCGGGATGGGGGTGGATGGTACGATGGTGACAGAAGTGCATCACACAAGTTTTGGCAGCCGAAAACTGGAAGCCATGATTGAGGGCCCATGACTGCACCTTCTGTGTAGCTCCCTGAAGACAGCTTCAGCTACAACAGTAGAAGAGAAGCAGAAAGAAATACAAAAATCATCAGCATAGAGGAGTGGAGAGACTGACGGTCCTACTGCTGGTGCAAGACCATTGACTGCAATTAGAAAGAGGGGGACGCTCAGGACAGAGCCCTGCAGGACCCCATTCTCCTGTGTATGGAGTGCGCTATGGGAAGTACCAACGCGAACTCTGAAAGTGCGGTAGGATAAAAAGTTCTGTATAAAAATCGGGAGTGGGGTCTTCGGGGCAGAGTAGCGAGAATGTGGTGTCGCCAAGTAGTATCGTAGGCCTTCGCGAGATCGGAAAGGACGGCGATGAGGTGTTGTCGCCGGGAAAAGGCTCACCAAATGGCTGACTCCAAGTACACCAAGTTGTCGATGGTGAAACGTCCTTGGCGAAAACCGCCCTGGGACGGAGCCAGGAAGTCCGAAGACTCAAGGAGACAACTCAGCCGCCGGCTCACCATGCATTCGAGCAACTTGCAAAGAACGTTGGTGAGGCTAATGGGGCAGTAGCTGTCTACCTCCAGTGGGTTCTTGCCAGGCTTCATAACGGGGATTACGATGCTTTCCTGCCATTGCGACAGGAACTCACCTGCAACCCAGATATGGTTGTAACGGTCAAGAAGGCGTCGCTGGCAGTCCACTGAGAGGTGTTTGAGCATCTGACAGTGGATCGATCAGGCCCAGGAGCTGTATCAGGGCAAGTGGCTAGGGCACTTTGGAATTCCCACTCACTGAATGGAACAGGGTGGCATGTGTGAAATGAAAGGCTCTGACGTTCCAACTGCTCTTTCAGGGAGCGGAAGGCCAGTGAGTAATTCACAGAAGTGCAACTCCGAGCAAAATGCTCGACTAAGCAGTTTGCAATTGTGTCGGAGTCAGTACAGACTGCTCCAATCAGTGAAAGTGCAGGGATGCTGATGGGGGTCCGATAGCCATAGAGGCGCCTAATCTTGGCCGAAACCTGCGATGGAGAGGTACGGAGGCCAATGGTGGAGACATATGTTTCCCAGCACTCCTGCTTCCAATGGTGAATGAGGTGGCGGGCTCGCGCACGGAGTCATTTAAAGGGAATGAGGTGTTCCAATGAGGGATGCCGCTTGTGATGCTGGAGGGCCCGCCTGCGATCTTTAATCGCCTTAGTGACCTCTGGCGACCACCAAGGCACAGTCCTCTGCCGAGGGGACCCAGAATAACAGGGAATGGCAGATTCTGTGGCAGTAACGATGCTGGTGGTGACCAAGTGAACCACCGCATCAATGGCGTCATTGGAAAGAGGCTCAATAGTGGCAATGGAGGCGAACAAGTCCCAGTCAGCCTTATTCATAGCCCATCTGCAGAGGCGCCCAGAGGAGTGACGCTGTGGCCGTGACAGAAAGCTCGGAAAGTGGTCACTACCGCACAAGTCACGATGCACACTCCATTGGACAGATGGTAATAGGCTAGGGCTGCAGATCGAAAGGTCGATGGCTGAGTATGTGCCATGCACCACACTGCAATGTGTGAAGGCACCATTATTTAAAAGGGAAAGGTCGAGCTGTGCCAATACTTGCTCAACAATGCTGCCTCGGCCTGTTGCCTCTGATCCACCCCACAGAGGATTATGGGCGTTGAAGTCACCCAGTAACAGAAAAGGTGGCGGCCATTGAGCTATCAATGCAGCCAGGACATGCTGCGGGACATCGCCATCTGGTGGAAGATAGAGACTGCAGACAGTAACAGCCTGAGGCGTCCACACCCGGACAGCAACAACCTCCAGAGGAGGTGTTTGTAGAGGGACAGACTCTCTGTAAAGAGAGTGAAGGATGTAGATGCAGATGCCACCAGAGACCCTTTCATAAGCTGCCCGGTTCCTATAATAACCCCGATAGCCATGGAGGGCAGGGGTTCGAATCGCCGGAAACCAAGTTTCTTGAAGAGCAATCCAGAGGAAAGGGTGAAGGCTGAGAAGTTGTCGGAGCTCAGCAAGATGGCGGAAAAAACCGCTGCAGCTCCACTGGGGGAGGGCATTGTCCATGGCCGAGAAATGCGTGAAGGTACTGGGGAGGCAGATTACGCCGCTGGGTCACCTGCTGCCACCGATTGAGTACCTGTGCAAGTGCTATCCATTGTGTCTGAGGGACCAGCGAGATGTAGGTCCTCAGCGGCCGCCAGAATCTCCACCTCATACTCAGATGCAGAGCTTGAAGGTTGCTGTGGGGTGGGTGCCAACGCAAGTTCCTTGGCCTTAGAGGTCTTGTTCTTGGTCTTCTCTCGCTGCTCCTTGGGTTTCACTGGCTGGGAGGGCTTCACTGATTCAGTCTCTGGAACAGAGGAGGATCGCGAAGCCCTATGACCAGCTGCTTGTGGGCACTTATGCCACTGTCAGGCTTCATCCTTCCGGCCCGTGGAAACTTGGGAAGGGAGAGGGACTGAAGGGACCCCTTGTGAGCGAGAGGAGCCGAAGAAGTTGGACGCTTCTCCAGCTTAGAAGCGGGGATGGATGTCTCCGATGGTTGGGGGGGGGATGTTGCTCCCGAGGTAGGTGGCGCAGGATCAACAGGGTGGGTCGTGCCCCCCATGGGCAAGGGGGCATGTGGAGCTGTACAGCTCTGCGATCCGACTGGAATTCGCTGAACTGATGGGGCTTGCATGGTGGTTGTAGCGGCAGCGTATAAAGAAGTCATTCGCACAGGATGTAGGCGTTAATATTTCCTCTTAGCCTCAGTATAGGTCAGACGTTCCAGGGTCTTATATTCCATGATTTTCCGCTCTTTCTGTAAGATCCTGCAATCTGGCGAGCAAGGTGAATGATGCTCTCCGCAGTTGAAACAGATGGGAGGCGGGGCACATGGAGTATTGGGATGTGATGGGCGTCCGCAGTCGTGACATGTGAGGCTGGAAGAACAGCAGGAAGACATATGGCCAAACTTCCAGTACTTAAAGCACCGCATCAGGGGAGGGATATAAGGCTTGACATCACAGTGGTAGACAATCACCTTGACCTTCTCCAGTAATGTATCACCCTCGAAGGCCAGGATGAAGACACTGGTAGCAATCTGATTATCCTTCGGATCCCGATGAACGCGCCAGGCGAAATGAACGACTCGACGCTCTAAATTGGCGCGCAGATCGTCATCAGACTGCAAAAGAAGGCTCCTATGGAAGATAATACCCTGGACCATATTTAAACTCATATGTGGTGTGATGGTAATGGAAAAGTCCCCAAATTTGTCACAAGCAAGTAACCTTCGTGACTGGGCAGAGCATGCCGTTTTTATCAATACTGACCCAGAGCGCATTTTGGACAAGCCCTCCACCTCCCCAAACTTGTCCTCTAAATGCTCTACGAAGAACTGAGGCTTTGCTGACATGAAAGACACCCCATCAGCTCTCGTACAAACTAGGAACCGGGGCGAATAAGTGTCACTGCCATCCTGAGACTTAAACTCCTCCCACAGTGTGGCCAGGGAGGGAGCGTTTTGGGATTGTCTTTCTGAGCGTTAAATTGAGCCCGAGAACGCTTAGAGACATGAAGGCTGGCCACCAGCGAGAGATGATGTACCACGCTTCATTGCGGGTCATCTGCCCTGATGCGACCCACTCTGACCAAGGGCCCTCCCCACGGGCGCCATCGAGCCTCAGCAAGGGCCACCTGGCAGGATGGCCATTGCCGGGAGTCCCGATGCTCCAGGGAGAGAGGGATCTACTCCTTGGCATACGTGGGAGTTAACGGCGCAGGCATCAGCAGAGCGATCCCTGTGTTGTCAGAGGGCTACAACCAATAGCGTACATGGCGGCCCCACCACAATCGACTGGCTACCGTGCTGGATATTAGGTGCAAGGAAGTCCATTGTCGTCGTCTCCGCAAAAACCAACACTGCACAGTGCATAGCGGAAATCGCACCCAGGAAGGTATCCCCGCGTTAGAGATGGAGAAGAGCAGGACAGCAATGCGACGACGAGAAAGCTGGTGAAAGGTCTCAATGCACGATGGACACAACGCACCATGCAAGGCGCCCTTCCCCAATTGGCTCGCTCTTCGGAAGAATTTGGAAATATGGAGGTCAAACCCGAGACGGGACCATCACATATAGGCCGAAACGTGTGAGACTCCTTTTAGTCGCCTCTTACGACAGGCAGGAATACCTCAGGCCTCCTATTCTTGCCCCCAAACCCGCAGGGGGATGCCGCGAGTAATGAATATGGTGGGCACGGGCACTACAAATGTAGTGTGTGGACAAAAAGAGAGTGTGGGTCTCACGAGGAGCGTGCCAGATATAAGTCCCTACAGTCGCACTATCGTCTGTGTCTTTGGTGGCTCAGTCTTGGCCGAGTCAGTTCCGTTTCACCCGCGCTAGTGAGTGGACGCTGTTGACTGCTGTGTGGCACTTCCGTGTTTACATCGTTGTACTTGTGCTTCACCGCGTGCTGTCCGTCCGTTAATCTCCGTGTTCGTTCATATTCGTTGTGATCTGATCGCTCCTTCTGGTCGTGCTGCTGCTAATTCGAATTTCGGTTGCTTAACCGAAATTGCGTCTCTGGATTAACCATGGCTACAAACCCCTGGTATTTGCTTTTGAAAAGGAATCCCGTCCTGTTTGGCCGACATCCCTGGAAATAGATGACTGGATTACCCAGGTAACTGGTCTCAGTTCTGAAACAATCCATTCCTGGCAATTGGATCAAGAAAAATATTGTGTTTTTGTCAAGTTATTCAGTGCTGCGACTGTTGATAAAGTGTTACGAAAGTGGGGCTATGAAGTAGATTTTGTGCATAGAAATTGTTATAAAAGTAAGGTTTCCAAATATAGAGCTGGCATACATTATAAAACCGTTCGTGTCTTGAATCTTCCCATTGAAATTGCAAATTATAAGATTAAGAAAGCTCTTTCAAACTACGGGGATGCTAAATCAATTGCAAATGAAAGATGGTCCCCTCGCTTTAAACTACAGTGTTTCAACGAGGTCCGGTGTGTAGAGATAGACGTTAAGACGAATATTCCTTCTCACGTAACTGTTTGTGCGTATAAGGCACAAATTGTTTGTACAGGTCAGGAAGCTAAAAAAATGGTTCAAATGGCTCTGAGCACTATGGGACTTAACTTCTGAGGTCATCTGAACTACTTAAACCTAACTAACCTAAGAATATCACATACATCCATGCCCGAGGCAGGATTCGAACCTGCGGCCGTAGCGGTCGCGCGGTTCCAGACTGTAGCGCCTAGAACCGCTCGGCCACTTCGGCCAGCTCAGGAAGCTACATGTCATACATGTAACGAAACCGGCCACTTCAGGTAGGAATGTCCGCGGCGAACGGTTGTTCTTAAAAGTAATCTGATACAGACTTACAACCTTTTCAGGTATACGTTATGTACACTACCGCGTAAATAATGTGTATAATGTCCCAATTTTGACAAATAGTGGGTAATTAGGAATAATTAAGTATGAAAATGAATAAAACTGAAAATGTCCAAAGGAAAAAGACATGAAGGCATCACTGATAGTACAAATACAAAAGAAACATGCTCCTCTAGCAATGAAATAAAATTCAAGTCGGGGGCGACACCTGATCACCACCCGACGTTCGATAGAGCAACAGAGTCATCTATCGACCCGTTCTCCAGACGTTGGCGTAAGACTGGGGCGTCTTCTCGAAAATAACTAAGGTTCCATTAAGTGCGTTCGATGTCTGTCTCAGCTTACTTCGTCGATCTCATCTCTCACCCGTCACACCCTATCTGGCCGGCGGGTCGGTAAATGTCCGCCGCAGGTAATTAGCGAAGTGTTGCCTATATTTCTTAAGCTTTTGCAGCTTCACGTGTCCATACAGGAGAAAATGCCAACAATCCATTTTGTCCTTTTCCGATTCGTTGTAGACGTAGCCCACAACCATTTCCCGTTCCCATGTCACTGCGTTTGTTTTATGGACCGGAAAATCAGATTCATGGGGGAAAAAAGAGTGTGTCCGATGAAATTGTGTGAGGGGCGGTACGTAACAGGAACGCCAATATCTTTCGTGCCAAGTGCCACAACGGAGCCGCCCCACAGAATGCTAAACGATGTTCATCAGGGTCCACTGTCGCACAGCTTAAACATAATGGAGCGTCTGCCAAACGAATCGCATGCCGCCGTTGGTTCGTTGCGAACCTTCTGTTTACCATCACATACCATGTTGGGCGTACCGACGTTCGGAGGTAAACGTTCCGTAGAACGCGCCATATCTGTCGCCACTTCTTGTCTGGGTACTCCTTTTCCAGGGTATTCCCGGGGCACCGGCGCAGTAATATTTGGTACAAATCTAGCGTTGTCGGTAGTCGTATTGCTGGGAAGACTTCTCTGAAATAGCTAAGCTCCAAAAAGAAAGACTTGAAATGTGACACATTATATGTGAAATATGGCCCGCATTGACTGGGGGCACCATTGAAGTGGGCGCCAGTGTGTCGGCCAACGCACCTGAGATACTGCGAAATTGACCGTGCCACTGTCGAAAAACCGTACTGACGAATAATGCCCGTGCCTTTTCATATACTTAAATATCTTCAACATTTCGCGGCCCTGTCAGCAACTGTATAAATATTAATTTTAATTTTAATAATGAACAGACTCAGTTGTACCGTTTACCTAGAAATTTACCTAGGTTTCAGTCGGGATAACCCAACCTTCTTCAGAATAACAGTATATATCGTTTCTCCATAGTGGACATTGTCAAACTAAAACTACACATCCATAAATTATCGTCAGAATGTAAAACTTACTGGCACTTTCTCGGCCCCACTTCACGACCGCGATGCGGCAGCCACAAGTGCTGTACTGGAACTGACCGTAGCGTCATGAGGCCCGCCTATGCGGACACACTACTTTGCGCCTGCGCATAAACTGTATGATAGTTACTTGTTGGGACAAGACGTGAACAAAACTCCTGACCTTAAATTTACTAGTAAAGTGAAATAAAAGGTATAGCTGAGGAAAAGGGCATATTTGTTAACCGGTACAGAACATACTTAGATCGACTGTATTAACATTTATGAAACATTCATTGGTCATGATGTGAGGAAGACATGTGCTTACAAGGTATGGCCTGTCTAGGAAAATTTTGTGCATTAGCACGAAGTTTGATCACCTAAAAAGAACTTGGGAGTGGGAAGGTTAATATAAAGCCAGCATCCTCATTATTACGACTACGTCTAGAAATTTTTTTTAAGACGTAATTGTTAAGCACTTGCTTAGCTATGGTTACAAATCATGAACATCCCATTGACTTAGCACACAAATGGTCATGATTGAAGTGATGAACAAGTCTATATCTAATCTGTAACATCCGGCAATATGGGCCATATAAATTAGATGGTCATTATTCAAGATTAGTATATTTGACCTGAAATGGTCTAGAATCAAGTCAAAAACTAATGTACTTGCCTGATTGAGCTTCTTGGTGAAGTTATGGCTATGAGTTGCAGAAAACACTATAGTAGGGGATAATGTGGCGGCAATGGGGTACTCAATTTGCCTTCATGGAGGTGATCCACACACATACTGTAGAAACTGTGTATAGACCACTGCGATCATAATTCGGACCTGTAGACCACTGCCATTGAACTTAGGAAATGACAGCGGAACTATGCTTAAAGCTAAAGTGTGACTTCGCGAACATCGCTCTGGTAAACACACTTAATATAATTGGCCTTCATACGTCAATATGTGCTTAAAGAACTAATCTAAATTATGGGAGGATGAAGGGAAACGGTTAATTATGATGTGATTTGGCGAGCAACACTCCAAGGACACCTTTAAGCGTCATTGAGTATGATCAATTCAAACTGATCCGGCTAGTCTGAACCAAAATTTCGGATCCAGCAGATTGTGGAAAGGTGACGTTACCTTCTCGTGATACTTATATGGATATGACTGCCATTAATTAAGTTAATAAAAACTTGTATGACTAGGTGATAGCACCACTGCTGTCATATATACATAGTATTGACCACAATCGGTCATGTTGAAGAATTATGTGTAGCACCTATATTCTGTAAAGGGGTAGTGACTTTGTGATCGCCATTCCGGTTTCTACACGTATATGCTATTGACCGACGAAGTTATTATCCACTAATTAAATGGTTCAAATCGCTCTGAGCACTATGCGACTTAACTGCTGAGGTCAACAGTCGCCTAGAACTTAGAATTAATTAAACCTAACTAACCTAAGGAAATTACACACATCCATGTCCGAGACAGGATTCGAACCTGCGACCGTAGCGATCGCTCGGCTCCAGACTGTAGCGCCCAGAACCGCACGGCCACTCCGGCAGGCCACTAATTAAATCAAGTGTTGAAACCGTTCTTAACTCTAGAACGTGCAAACTGAAAATCGATTGACCATCTGTGTGCATGTTCAAGGTGTTCTATACGCCTAATACTAACCATTTACGCTGCTACCCTATATAATAATGAATTATTAATTAGGTAACTGAATATTCCTACATAACTAATAACCAACTTCATAGATGGGTCCAAAAATTTTTACGGTGTCAATGTAATATATCGATCTATTCAACCTACGGGAGTACAGACATATGTTGGCAATTGTAAAGCATACCCCGCATTAACATTACAGTGGATGAAATAATGGTTGTAAACTTTCAAAGAAGATCCTATTTCGCAGCTGCAGCTGGTCGTTAAGAAGGTTTTTTTTGTCATGTAGTAAATGTTTAAAAATTTGCATTTCCTCTAACATGTCTAACCTAGCACCTTTTACTTCACTATGCAAGAGCTGAGTATCGGGTGGCGGTTTGTACGAGTGAGCCCATTGCACCAAATGTTCGGCAAATGTCGAGCCACGTGTGCAATCTCCAGTTTTAGTCGGAATATGCTTCTTGTTCAAAATGGTTCAAATGGCTCTGAGCACTATGGGACTTAAATTCTATGGTCATCAGTCCCCTAGAACTTAGAACTACTTAAACCTAACTAACCTAAGGACAGCACACAACACCCAGTCATCACGAGGCAAAGAAAATCCCTGACCCCGCCGGGAATCGAACCCGGGAACCCGGGCGCGGGAACGCTACCGCACGACCACGAGCTGCGGACTATGCTTCTTGTACCTTGTTAATAAGGCTCTTCCTGTTTGGCCAATATAAAATGTCTGACATTCGCCACAAGTGATCGTGTATACTTCGGATAATGACAATTTATCTTTAGGCTTTTTTAAACTATGAATCAGATTCTCCTGAAGACTATTATTAGTGGAAAAAACTGTCTTCAATCCTTGGTTTTTCAAAAGGCGCCCGATTTTATACGAAACTTTGCCTATAAAAGGAATAGGTACTATAGCAGACGGAGTAACATCTGTCGCGGTGCCAAACGTAGAAGCTGTCATCGTTCTGTTATTGTTTAGTTTCTCGTTATAGAGCCGTCTCACAATTTCGGGCTCATATCCGTTATTTCGGGCTATTGTTTCAAGAGTTATCAATTAGTGTTCCAAGGCTTCCGCGGATGATGGAACCGACATCGCTCTGTGTAAGCTAGAATGAAAAAATACCATTTTATGCGCTAGAGGGTGCGCCGAATCAGCAGGTATAATATTATCCCAAAACGTTCATTTCCTACATATGTCATATTCTATGTGATTAACTACTATATATATCGTCAGATCTAAGTAGTTCAATGTCCTATTGGGTGACTCCTTCTCAAGAGTAAAATTAATTTTCTCGTGGAGATCGTTAAAGGCTAAAAATATCTGATTTATGTCTTCTTGGGACCCGTCAATTATCAAGGGAATATCATCTACGTATCTTGCATAGATCTGTATTTTCTTGGCTACTTCTACATTACAGCAAAAAATTGAGATTCCATCACGTTCATAAAAACCTCAGAAAGAATGCCTGCTAGCGGGCTACCCATTGCTAACCCGTATGGCTGGCAATACTAATTATCATTGAAAGAAAAATAGTTATATTTCAGAACAATGTGCAGGAGATTCATGAGGTCGTCCATTTCAAGATCTGGTAACTTCTTATAAAAACGTAAGTTGTGCTGTGAAATATTTAAAGACTGATCTATAGGTATATTCGTGTAGAGGCTGGTGATGTCTAAGGAAGCCAGCTTTGATGTGGCATGGCATTAATGTATTAATTTAATTTAATTAATTTATTAACCAACTCGGCATAATTTTTGATCGAATAATTTTTCTCGAAGACAAAATTGTCTTTGATTTTATAATTTAGACACCGGGCCAGTTTATGGTACGCACTATTCATACTGTCCACAATCGGACGGATCGGGTGGGGTTTTTATGAAACTTAAACTGACTGCTTAGTATGGGTGGCTTCGGGTTCATATTCAGAAGCCATTTCTTTTGAAACGTTCCTATCAATTTATTAGTATTCTGTAGACCTGTTCTTATCTCCTTCTGTAATGCTTGAGTAGGATCTGAATCCATGGGAGTTATACCACTTTGATCGAAAAATGCCTGTGTTTTCTCTATATATTCCGCTTTGGACGCTATGACTAGTGAGTTCCTCTTATCGTCCTTTGTAATTAAAGTGCTTTTCTTCTGCAGTTTGCTGTTAATTCTTTCTGCTGTTCTATATATGTAAGGTTTTGATTGAGCAACTGATAGTTCGTTTTCCATGAACATACAGGATACATAGTCTAATCGTGTTTGAACATTCTTCGGTGCTTTCGCACGTTCTAAACCTAATTTAAATATACATAAAATATAAATACATATAAATATATATAAAATTGTTTACCACGTACGGTTTTCTAATCGCAGGTAAAACATTGAATTTCAGCCCTTTAGAAAGTAACTGCGTTTCAGCCTGTGAAAACACGATGTCAGTTTTATTAATGACACGTTCGTAGAACGTGGCTGTCAAACCTGTATTGCTGCTCCTTCCTTGTTGACTACCGCTAATAATCCCCTTCGACAAATTTGACAGCTTTTTCGCGTGTCGTGCTGCGATTTCTTCTTTCTGTTTAGCTATGTATTCATTGACTCGTGCCCACAATTCATCTATTTGATAGTTGTAGCGTACTCAAAAATATTTCGATGATTCAAGAAATAGCATATAGGCTTTCTCATTTAACCTATCTTTCTTTGTATACAATTCCGCAATTCTGTTATTGAGAATCTGCGCAATGAACTTCTTTTTGAATATCGTCTACTTATAGCACAATTTTCCTAAATATCCGTTTACGAATTTTGGGGTGACGCTGTTTTGTTTGCACTTGTTAATAAATAGAATTGCCACACTAGTACTCGCAATTTTTAACATTGTATCTAAATACTTGTCGGCCGCATCGGAAACTTCAGCAGGTAAGAACTTAAATATCTTGAAAATTTCGGGGTCCTGTCAGCAACTGTATACATATTAATCTTAATTTTAATAATGAACAGCCTCAGTTGCACCGTTTACCTAGGTTTCAGTCGGGATAACCCAACCTTCTTCAGAATAACAGTATATATCGTTTGTCCATAGTGGACATCATCAAACTAAAACTACAAATCCATAAATTATCGTCAGAATTTACAAAGCAACGCTCGTCTGAAACTCAGCTTGCCCTTTTCTCACATGTAATCTTAAGAACCGCGGATGAAATCCAACAGGCAGATTCCACACTCCTAGAATTCCGAAAAGCTTTTGACGCTGTGCGCTAGTCACTGCAGGCTGTTCACGTAGGCACGAGAGTACGAATTAGGTTCCCAGACATGTGAGTAGCTCGGAGACTTCTTAAGTTACAGAACCCAGTACGTCGTCCTCCACGGCGAGTGTTTATCAGAAACCAGGTTATCGTCACGAGTGTTCGAGGCAAGTGTGATAGGACCGCTATTATTCTCTGTGTTGTATAAATAAATGATCTGGGGCACAGGATGGGCAGCAGTCTGCCGCTGTTTGTTGATGATGCTGTCGTGTGCGGGAAGGTGTCGTCGATTAGTTACTGTAGGGGAATTCAGGATGATTTACAAGGGGAGGCCACGACGTTTGGAACGCGGATTTACTGCGAACTTCGTACACTCGTAGTACTGCATGAGAACAACAAAATGTGTAAGCAGTAGCTCGTACTTCTCAAGCGTTATTGAGAAAATCGCAAGATAATTCCGGTCGTCAAACATATACATGTGCATGGCCATTTTTACCATGAAGTGGCAGCAGCCGGAAAAAAAGTGGTTAGCGTTCAAGCCCCGTAATCGCTGGATCGCTGGATTGAGTCCCGTTAGTCAGTTTTTTTGTTTCTAATACAGTCGTTGTTTTACTATTTATATTACAATTGATATAATGGGAAAAATACGTGTAATCGGATGAACTTTTATTAAAATTACGTTATTTGACAGTCTACAAATTTTTATTATCACAAATAATATAGTATTCATAACTATCGGCTAGTAAACGACCAAACGCGTAAAGTGATACTGAAAACGTATGCTTGTCCGTCATTTGAGAATACCCTTATACCTGGAAGGGGCTTGAAACTACTTGTTACGTCCAAGTTTTCACAGGCATAGACGGCTTTCGAAAGATGCACAGTTAATCGTCGCTTTCGACATTACAAGTTGCAGGATGGTATTTTTCGTAAAAACATGGAAAACATAAAGTTAAACGGCAGCAGCTGCATTGAATAAATGCTATGTTTCCGCACACCCAAGGTCTTTTGAGGTTTTCCGCGGAAAAATAAACCTCGTTAATGTTTTCAAAAACCTATCATTCGGCCGATAATTTGGGAGCAAACCATGCATAACGCAGCATTTCCTTAAATATTGCCGGCCGGAGTGGCCTAGTGGTTCCAGGCGCTACAGTCTGGAACCGCGCGACCGCTACCATCGCAGGTTCGAATCCTGCCTCGCGCATGGATGTGTGTGATGTCCTTAGGTTAGTTAGGTTTAAGTAGTTCTACGTTCGGGGGACTGATGACCTCAGACGTTAAGTCCAATAGTGTTCAGAGCCATTTGAACCATTATGAACCTTAAATATTGGCGCTGATGATTGGTCATGCAGTACCGAGTGTATTTTAATAGCGTCTTCACGAGAAGTAATTTCTCGTTCTCTTTCGATTAAACACGAACAGTTTTGAGGACTCGGACAAGCATACATTTTCAGTATCACTTTAGGCCTTTGGTCGTTTACTAGTCGATAGCTATGAATATTATATTATTTGTGATAATAAAAATTTGTAGACTGCCAAATAACGTAACTTTAATAACAATAAAAATAGTAAAGAAAATGACTGTGTTGAAAATAAAAAAAAAACTGACGAACGGGACTCGATTCAGCGATTACGGGGCTTGAACGCTAACCACTTTTTTTTGTTCGATATAGTTTGTTGCCTTTGGTCTGGGCGGACGTCACAAGACATCCGTTCAAGTTTATCGTTGATTCCTTGACTCAGTTTTTTTTATCACAGAGAACACGCAGCCCTCTGATCGAATACGCTGAGCTACCGTGACGGAACCACTCGGTTGCCGCCGCTTCGGGGTAGAAATGGCCACGCCAGGTATATATTTGACGACCGCAATTATTTTGCGATTTTCTCAATAACGCTATAGAAGTAGGCGCTACTGCTTACACATTTCGTTGTCCTCACGGAGTACTACCAGTGTACGAAGTTTGCAGTAAATCCGCTTTCCAAACGTCGAATGGTTCAAATGGCTCTGAGCACTATGGGACTTAACATCTATGGTCATCAGTCCCCTAGAACGTAGAACTACTTAAACCTAACTAACCTAAGGACATCACACACATCCATGCCCGAGGCAGGATTCGAACCTGCGACTGTAGCGGTCACGCGGTTTCAGACTGAAGCGCCTAGAACCGCACGGTCACACCGGCCGGCTTTCCAAACGTCGTGGCGTCCCCTTGTTAGAAAGAATTTATAGTTGGTGTGAAGAAATGCAGCTTTCTCTAAATGTAGAAAAATGTAAGCTAATGCGGATGAGTAGGAAAAACAATCCTGTGACGTTCGTACACAGCATTATTAGCATGCTGCTTGACACTGTCACATATATTAAATATCTTGGCGTAAAGTTGCAGACCGATATGAAATGGAACGAGTACGTCAGATTGGTAGTAGAAAAGGTGAATGGTCTAACTTTGGTTTATTGGGAGAATTTTGGGAAACAGTGGCTTATCTATAAAGGTAGTATAACACACTAGTGCGACCCGTTTTAGAGTACTATTAAGGTGTTTGACACTCCCACCAGGTTGGATTAAAGGAGGACATCGAAGTAGTTCAGACGTGTGCTGCTAGATTTGTTACCGGTAGATTTGATAAGCGTGCAACTATTACGGAGATGCTTCGTGAACTCAAATGGGAATCCCTGGAGGGAAGAAGACATTCTTTTAGCGCAGCGTATTTAAGACATTTAGAGAAGCGGTATTTGAGGTCGACTGGAGAACTGTTGTTGTTGTTGTGGTCTTCAGTCCTGAGACTGGTTTGATGCAGCTCTCCATGCTACTCTATCCTGTGCAAGCTTTTTCATCTCCCAGTACCTACTGCAACCTACATCCTTCTGAATCTGCTTAGTGTATTGATCTCTTGGTCTCCCTCTACGATTTTTACCCTCCACGCTGCCCTCCAATGCTAAATTTGTGATCCCTTGATGCCTCAAAACATGTCCTACCAACCGATCCCTTCTTCTTGTCAAGTTGTGCCACAAACTTCTCTTCTCCCCAATCCTATTCAATACCTCCTCATTAGTTACGTAATCTACCCACCTTATCTTCAGCATTCTTCTGTAGCACCACATTTCGAAAGCTTCTATTCTCTTCTTGTCCAAACTGGTTATCGTCCATGTTTCACTTCCATACATGGCTACACTCCATACAAATACTTTCAGAAACGACTTCCTGACACTTAAATCTATACTCGATGTTAACAAATTTCTCTTCTTCAGAAACTATTTCCTTGCCATTGCCAGTCTACATTTTATATCCTCTCCACTTCGACCATCATCAGTTATTTTACTCCCTAAATAGCAAAACTCCTTTACTACTTTAAGTGTCTCATTTCCTAATCTAATCCCCTCAGCATCACCCGATTTAATTTGACTACATTCCATTATCCTCGTTTTGCTTTTGTTGATGTTCATCTTATATCCTCCTTTCAAGACACTGTCCATTCCGTTCAACTGCTCTTCCAAGTCCTTTGCTGTCTCTGACAGAATTACAATGTCATCGGCGAACCTCAAAGTTTTTACTTCTTCTCCATAAATTTTAATACCTACTCCGAATTTTTCTTTTGTTTCCTTTACTGCTTGTTCAATATACAGATTGAATAACATCGGGGAGAGGCTACAACCCTGCCTCACTCCTTTCCCAACCACTGCTTCCCTTTCATGCCCCTCGACTCTTATAACTGCCATCTGGTCTCTGTACAAATTGTAAATAGCCTTTCGTTCCCTGTATTTTACCCCTGCCACCTTCAGAATTTGAAAGAGAGTATTCCAGTTAACATTGTCAAAAGCTTTCTCTAAGTCTACGAATGCTAGAAATGTAGGTTTGCCTTTTCTTAATCTTTCTTCTAAGATAAGTCGTAAGGTTAGTATTGCCTCACGTGTTCCAACATTTCTACGGAATCCAAACTGATCTTCCCTGAGGTCCGCTTCTACCAGTTTTTCCATTCGTCTGTAAAGAATTCGCGTTAGTATTTTGCAGCTGTGACTTATTAAACTGATAGTTCGGTAATTTTCACAACTGTCAACACCTGCTTTATTTGGGATTGGAATTATTATATTCTTCTTGAAGTCTGTGGGTATTTCGCCTGTCTCATACATCTTGCTCACCAGATGGTAGAGTTTTGTCATGACTGGCTCTCCCGAGGCCATCAGTAGTTCTAATGGAATGTTGTCTACTCCCGGGGCCTTGTTTCGACTCAGGTCTTTCAGTGCTCTGTCAAACCCCTTGTATAAACCCTCTATATACTCCTTCCACGTTTCTGCCTTCCCTTCTTTGCTTAGAACTGGGTTGCCATCTGAGCTCTTGATATTCATACAAGTGGTTCTCTCCTCTCCAAAGACCTCTTTAATTTTCCTGTAGGCAGTATCTATCTTACCCCTAGTGAGACAAGCCTCTACATCCTTACATTTGTCCTCTAGCCATCCCTTCTTAGCCATTTTGCACTTCCTGTCGATCTCATTTTTGAGACGTTTGTATTCCTTTTTGCCTGCTTCATTTACTGCATTTTTATATTTTCTCCTTTCATCAATTAAATTCAATATTTCTTCTGTTACCCAAGGATTTGTACTAGCCCTCGTCTTTTTACCTACTTGATCCTCTGCTGCCTTCACTACATCATCCCTCAGAGCTACCCATTCTTCTTCTACTGTATTTCTTTCCACCGTTCCTGTCAATTGTTCCCTTATGCTCTCCCTGAAACTCTTTACAACCTCTGGTTCTTTCAGTTTATCCAGGTCCCATCTCCTTAAATTCCCACCTTTTTGCAGCTTCTCCTGTTTCAATCTGAGTTCATAACCAATAGATTGTGGTCAGAATCCACATCTGCCCCTGGAAATGTCTTACAATTTAAAACCTGGTTCCTAAATCTCTGTCTCACCATTATATAATCTATCTGATACCTTTTAGTATCTCCAGGATTCTTCCAGGTATACAACCTTCTTTTATGATTCTTGAACCAAGTGTTAGCTATGATTAAGTTATGCTCTGTGCAAAATTCTACAAGGCGGCTTCCTCTTTCATTTCTTCCCCCCAATCCATATTCACCTACTATGTTTCCTTCTCTCCCTTTTGCTACTGACGAATTCCAGTCACCCATGACTATTAAATTTTCGTCCCCCTTCACTACCTGAATAATTTTTTTTATCTCGTCATACATTTCATCAATTTCTTCAACATCTGCAGAGCTAGTTGGCATATAAACTTGTACTACTGTAGTAGGCATGGGCTTTGTGTCTATCTTGGCCACAATAATGCGTTCACTATGCCGTTTGTAGTAGCTAACCCGCACTCCTATTTTTTTATTCATTATTAAACCTACTCTTGCATTACCCCTATTTGATTTTGTATTTATAACCCTGTAATCACCTGACCAAAAGTCTTGTTCCTCCTGCCACCGAACTTCACTAATTCGCTCTATATCTAACTTTAACCTATCCATTTCCCTTTTTAAATTTTCTAACCTACCTGCCCGATTAAGGGATCTGACATTCCACGCTCCGATGCGTAGAATGCCAGTTTTCTTTCTCCTGATAACGGGAACTGGACAACAACAGATAACTGGAGAATTATCCGACCTATATTCTAAGTAAGGATCACGTAGATAAGATTCGAGATTTTAGGGCTCATACGGAGTCTTATACACTCCTGGAAATGGAAAAAAGAACACATTGACACCGGTGTGTCAGACCCACCATACTTGCTCCGGACACTGCGAGAGGGCTGTACAAGCAATGATCACACGCACGGCACAGCTGACACACCAGGAACCGCGGTGTTGGCCGTCGAATGGCGCTAGCTGCGCAGCATTTGTGCACCGCCGCCGTCAGTGTCAGCCAGTTTGCCGTGGCATACGGAGCTCCATCGCAGTCTTTAACACTGGTAGCATGCCGCGACAGAGTGGACGTGAACCGTATGTGCAGTTGACGGACTTTGAGCGAGGGCGTATAGTGGGCATGCGGGAGGCCGGGTGGACGTACCGCCGAATTGCTCAACACGTGGGGCGTGAGGTCTCCACAGTACATCGATGTTGTCGCCAGTGGTTGGCGGAAGGTGCACGTGCCCGTCGACCTGGGACCGGACCGCAGCGACGCACGGATGCACGCCAAGACCGTAGGATCCTACGCAGTGCCGTAGGGGACCGCACCGCCACTTCCCAGCAAATTAGGGACACTGTTGCTCCTGGGGTATCGGCGAGGACCATTCGCAACCGTCTCCATGAAGCTGGGCTACAGTCCCGCACACCGTTAGGCCGTCTTCCGCTCACGCCCCAACATCGTGCAGCCCGCCTCCAGTGGTGTCGCGACAGGCGTGAATGGAGGGACGAATGGAGATGTGTCGTCTTCAGCGATGAGAGTCGCTTCTGCCTTGGTGCCAATGATGGTCGTATGCGTGTTTGGCGCCGTCCAGGTGAGCGCCACAATCAGGACTGCATACGACAGAGGCACACAGGGCCAACACCTGGCATCATGGTGTGGGGAGCGATCTCCTATACTGGCCGTACACCACTGGTGATCGTCGAGGGGACACTGAATAGTGCACGGTACATCCAAACCGTCATCGAACCCATCGTTCTACCATTCCTAGACCGGCAAGGGAACTTGCTGTTCCAACAGGACAATGCACGTCCGCATGTATCCCGTGCCACCCAACGTGCTCTAGAAGGTGTAAGTCAACTGCCCTGGCCAGCAAGATCTCCGGATCTGTCCCCCATTGAGCATGTTTGGGACTGGATGAAGCGCCGTCTCACGCGGTCTGCACGTCCAGCACGAACGCTGGTCCAACTGACGCGCCAGGTGGAAATGGCATGGCAAGCCGTTCCACAGGACTACATCCAGCATCTCTACGATCGTCTCCATGGGAGAATAGCAGCCTGCATTGCCGCGAAAGGTGGATATACACTGTACTAGTGCCGACATTGTGCATGCTCTGTTGCCTGTGTCTATGTGCCTGTGGTTCTGTCAGTGTGATCATGTGATGTATCTGACCCCAGGAATGTGTCAATAAAGTTTCCCCTTCCTGGGACAATGAATTCACGGTGTTCTTATTTCAATTTCCAGGAGTGTAGATAGCCTTTTTCCACTCGAGTGGAACAGGAAGGAAATGACTATAGTGGCAAGTTGCACATTCTCTCGTGCACAGTGTGATGGCTTGCAGATTATCTTTGATGAACTTACGGCGCGTGCGCATTAACTACGACTGTGTCGCAAGTCGTGAGATCTTTTGAATGTCACAGTTTATCGAAATTATACTCGTACCGCAGCTGATGCAGTTAACACCGTGTACTTAATACAGTAGAAGACTAATGAAAGGTCTGTGAGTTTGATTCACAGCGATATGGCGCAGAACCAGTTTGCTAGCCAACGATCCTTTAGATGGTTCGACCGTTTTGCAAAACGTTAAACCTCACTTCCAAATAGATTCATTCGGGCTGTCGCCCAAAGCACAAATGCAGCCTCGTAATGGACTTGGCTCGCTTCGGAGTTGTAATTAGCGGAACGCGTTCTGCATCGCGCGGATTAAAGAGGGCGGCGAAAGCAGGGGGAGGGAGAGCTTCCGGTGACACCTGTTAATGCAGGACTGCTCGGTGGGCGAGGCTTTTATTGCAAGGTTTAGTCGGCGGCGACACGGCGCAATTAGTAGCCAACAAGCTCTGTCCGGCGATTTATGGCCTACCTGCAAGATAGCCGCCGCTTCGGCAGGCGGGGCAGACATTCGGCACAGCTCGCAATAAAGGGCATTAGCGACCGCACTAAATCTCCCTCCTGCCAGAGTACACGCCACGGCAAACTCTGGCTCGGACAATGCCGGGGAGGGTCTGTGGTAGTTCCGAACCGGCCGGCAGGCCATTCTTTCCGGCCATTGAATGCTGTCGATGCTCGTTTCGTTAATGGCTAAACGCCGTCTCTCCGGCCTTTATTCTCTAAGTGGCTACATGTAGCGATTTACGTAAATCGCGGCCGCATCATAATTGGGATTACACAGCCTGGTTGTAACACAAGGGTGTACCATAAACTTATTTTCTTTTCATGTAGACGCAATTACAGAACCACTTTTCTACACTCAGGAGCCAAAGAAACTGTTATACCTGCCTAACGTCGTGTAGGGCCCTCGCGAGCACGCAGAAGTGCTGTAACAGGACGAGGCATGGACTCGACTAATGTCTGAAATAGTGCTGGAGGAAAGTGACCCCGTGAATCTGTAAGAGTGCCAGGAAGTGGAGATCTCTTCTGAACAGCACGTTGCAAGGCATCCCAGATATGCACAATGACGGTCATGTCCGGGGAGTTTAGTGGCCAGCAGAAGTGTTCAAACTCAGAAGAGTGAAGCAATTCTGGACGTGTGGGGTGTCGCATTGTGCTGCTGGAATTGGCCAAGTCCATCGGAATACGAAATGGACATGAATGGATGCAGGTAATCAGACAGGAAGGTTACGTACGTGTCACCTGTCAGAGTCGTATCTGGACGCCAACTGCACACGTCCCACACCATCACAGAGCCTCCACCAGCTTGAACAACCCCTACTGACATGCTGCGTGCATGGATTCATGAGGTTGTCTCCATACACGTACACATCCATCCGTTCGATACAATCTGAAACAAGACATCCGACCAGGCAACACGTTTCCAGTTATAAACAGTCCAGTGTCGGTGTTGACGGGCCCAGCCGAGTAGTAAAACTTTGTGCAGTCATCAAACGTACAAGAGTGAGACTTCGGCTCCGAAAGCCGATATCGATGGTGTTTCGTTAATGGTTCGCACGCTGACATTTATTGATGGTCCAGCATTGAAATCTGCAGCAATTTGCGGAAGGGTTGCACTTGTGTCATGTGGAACGATTCTCTTCAGTCATCGTCGGTTCCGTTCTTGCAGGATCTTTTTCCAGCAGCAGTGATGTCGGAAATTTGATGTTTTACGGACGGGAATCCTGATATTCGCAGTGCACCAGCGAAATGGTAGTACGGGAAAATCCCCCACTTCATCGCTACCTCGGAGATGCTGTGTCCCATCGCTCGTGCGCTGACTATAACACCACGTTCAGACTCACATCTTGATCACCTGCTATTGTAGCAGCAGTAACCGATCTAAGAACAGCGCCAGACACTTGTCTTACATAAGCGTTGCCTACCGCAGCGTCGTATTCTGCCTGTTTACGTACCTCTGTATTTGAATACGCTTGCTTATACCAGTTTCTTTGGCGCTTCAGTGTATTACCATCATGCCTTGTCTCAACTAGAATTGTAGTTATCTATAATAGTGTATCGTCTGAAGAAAGCTGCTCAAATATTCGCATCTTCGTAAGGTTTCAAATCGCTCCAAAGATTGGCAGATTACTTCAATTCTTGATAAATGTGATGTAGCTCACAAAACGAGAAAAGTAGTATAATTTCACTCCTAGAAGATTAAGGGCGAAGACTTTGGTATCAAAGTGCCAGACCAACAAAATATTGATATCAAAGAAACAAATCATTTTATTTTTAACGCCTGCACTCCAAGAAAATAAATTCTGTGCTAATTTATAGCCGTTAGGCTTAACAATGAAACAATAAATTCATCACACGCCCCAGTTTATAAGGGGCCTCATTGCTTCAGGATGACACGGCGGTCGGTCGGTACGGTTGGGCCTTCAGAGACCTCTTCGGACGGAGGAGCTTATAAGCGGCCATCAAATGAAAACGAGACTCTTGGTAAAACGCAAGTAAACTGTTTATTACCTCAAAAATATTTTCCATAACTGTTAATACAACTATCCCAGTGTGAGGCAGGACGGTAAGTGCCTTCATGGATAAACGACTGCAGTTGCCTAGGGAATCATGATTGCAGCCCACCGTGCACGTCTTCTTCCGAAGCGAATCGACGGTCGC
The DNA here is from genome assembly GCF_021461385.2 of Schistocerca piceifrons. Classification (NCBI taxonomy): domain Eukaryota; kingdom Metazoa; phylum Arthropoda; class Insecta; order Orthoptera; family Acrididae; genus Schistocerca; species Schistocerca piceifrons. Next base: position 516,635,693 of record NC_060143.1, read on the forward strand.
GGATGCCGTTCTTCAGTGGTCCAAAAATATGGAAATCACATAAGAAGAGATCGGGACTGTATGGACGATGTGTAACGGGTTCCCAGTGAAACTACTGCAGCGTAGTCGAAACACCTTAGGTACGTGTGGGCAGACGTTATCCTTCAATAGAATGATACCGCCCTTCAATAATCCTGGACGTTTGGACTTGAGGGCGTGCTTCAGGAAAGTGTCCAAGTGGTTGGACAGATTTTCCTGTTGCAGGATGACGCCCGCCCATATGTCGCCAAAGTTGTTTCCAATTACGCTTCAGGAGTGTCACTGGGAAGCCGTTACACATCCTCCATACAGTCCAAAACTCTTCCCAAGCAATTCGCATACTTTCGGGGTTCTGATGTCTTATCTCGCAGTAGGATAAATTTATTAAGAGCTATGGCGATTACTTTTGAAACAGCAAATGGTTTCTTACTTTTTTCCGGCTTTCTTGCTTTCATTTGACTTTCAACTGAGGAACGGGGCTCAGTCACCCAGACTGGACGCACACTGTGACCTGCAAAAGTGACAATTTCACGCTGTAAACTGGCCGTACATGATGAGTAGAACATTCTAAGGCAGTTCTCATTAAAAATGGAAATGAATGCAAGGTACACAATAAAATATATAAAAATAGCTTACTTTACAGTGCACTAAGAAAAAAAAATCATGATCAGAGTTCTGAGTAGCATTAGTAAGCATCTGATAATGTTAAGTGAAAGAACCATTAACATCCAACAACGATTAAACGGACAGTAATTATCTTTGATAGCGAAGTAACATCATATTTACGTAATAAAACGCTTCTTAAACGGTATAGCAGTGATTCACGATCCCTTTTAACACTCTAGCAGGACAGAAAATATCCTGAATATACAGCCAGAGGCGGATTACGCTGGCACGACACTGAAAGAAAATGAAGTCGGGCTAGCCACATAAAAACATACCGTCCTCTGACTATCATTTACAGTCCCGTATGGAGAACCTAGTAATAAGCAACACTGATGTAGAGAAACAACTGAAAGAGTTGAATCGCAAGGTCCTCATGGATTCCCCGTTCGGTTTCACAAAGAGTACTCTACGGCATGCTCCCCTTGCTTAGGTTGCATTTATTGCGAATCTGTTGTCCGGTGCAAAGTTCCAAGCGACTGGAAAAAAGCGCAAGTGATTCCTGCACAAAAGAAGCATAAAATAACGGACCCTCAAAATTATAGATCGATATCTTTAACGTCGGTTTGCTGCAGAGTCGTTGAACATATTCTCAGTTCGAATATAATAACTTTCCTTTAGAGGGAAAAGATTCTATCCACAAATCAACAAGGTCTTAGAAAACATCGCTTGCATGAAACTCAGCTTTCCCTTTCCTCACACGATGTACTGCGAACTATGGATGAAGGGAAACAAGCAGATTCCACATTTCTAGATTTCCGGAAAGCATTTGACACGGGGCTCCATTGCATGTTGTTAACAAAGGTACGGGCATATGGAATAAGTTTGCAAATGCGTGAGTGCTCCGAAGACTTCTTAAGTAACAGGACCCAGTACATCATCCTCGGCAGTGCGTGTTTATCAGTAACAAGGGTATCGTTAGGAGATCTACATCTACATTTATACCTGCAAGCCACCCAGCGGTGTGTGGCGGAGGGCACTTTACGTGCCACTGTCATTACCTCCCTTCCCTGTTGCTGTCGCGAATGGTTCGCGGGAAGAACGACTGCCGGAAAGCCTCCATGCGCGCTCGAATCTCTCTGATTTTACATTCGTGATCTCCTATGGAGGTATAAGTAGGGGGAAGGAATATATTTGATACCTCATCCAGAAACGCACCCTCTCGAAACCTGGACAGCAAGCTACACCGCGATGCAGAGCGCCTCTCTTGCAGAGTCTGCCACTTGAGTTTGCTAAACATCTCCGTAACGGTGTCACGTTTACCAAATAACCCTGTGCTGAAACATGCCGCTCTTCTTTGGATCTTCTCTATCTCCTCTATCACCCCGACCAGGTACGGATCCCACGCTGATGAGCAATTCACAAGTACAGGTCGAACGAGTGTTTTGTAAGCCACCTCCTTCGTTGATGGACTACATTTTTTAAGGACTCTCGCAATGAATCTCAACCTGGTACCCGCCTTACCAACAGTTAATTTTAAATGATCATTACACTTCAAATCGTTCCGTACACGTACTCCCAGATATTTTACCTTCTATGTATTCGCAATACATTACATTTGTCTATGTGAAGGGCCAGTTGCCACTCCCTGCACCAAGTGCCTATCCGCTGAAGATCTTCTTGCATTTCGCTGCAATTTTCTAATGCTGCAACTTCTCTGTATACTACAGCATCATCCGCGAAAAGCCGCATGGGACTTCCGACACTATCTACTAGGTCATTTATATATACTGTGAAAAGCAATGGTCCCATAACACTCCCCTGTGGCACGCCAGAGGTTACTGTAACGTCTGTAGACGTCTCTCCATTGATAACAACATGCTGTGTTCTGTTTGCTAAAGACTCTTCAATCCAGCCACACAGCTGGTCTGATATTCCGTAGGCTCTTACTTTGTTTATCAGGCGACAGTGCGGAACTGTATCGAACGCCTTCCGGAAGTCAAGGAAAATGGCATCAACCTGGAAGTCCGTATCTAATATTTTCTGGGTCTCATGAACAAATAAAGCGAGTTGGGTCTCACACTATCGCTGTTTCCGGAATCCATGTTGATTCCTACAGAGTAGATTCTGGGTTTAAATGACATGATACGCGAGCAAGAAACGTGTTCTAAGATTCTACAACAGATCGATGTCAGAGATATAGGCCTATAGTTTTGCGCAGCTACTCGACGACCCTTCTTGAAAACTGGAACTACCTGCGCTCTTTTCCAGTCATTTGGAACCTTCCGTTCCTCTAGAGACTTGCGGTACACGGCTGTTAGAAGGGGGGCAAGTTCTTTCGCGTACTCTGTGTAGAATCGAATTGGTATCCCGTCAGGTCCAATGGACTTTCCTCTGTTGAGTGATTTCAGTTGCTTTTCTATTCCTTGGACACTTATTTCGATGTCAGACATTTTTTCGTTCGTGCGAGAATTTAGAGAAGGAACTGCAATGCGGTCTTCCTCTGTGAAACAGCTTTGGAAAAAGGTGTTTAGCATTTCAGCTTTACGCGTGTCATCCTCTGTTTCAATGCCAGAGTGTCTGGACATGCTGTTTCGATCCACTGACTGATTTCACGTAAGGCCAGAACTTCCTAGGATTGTCTGTCAAGTCGGTACATAGAATTTTACTTTCGAATTCACTGAACGCTTCACGCATAGCTCTCCTTACGCTAACTATGACATGTTAGGTTCTGTTTGTCTGAGAGGTTTTGGTTACGTTTAAATTTGCAGCGAAGCTCTCTTTGCTTTCGCAGTAGTTTCCTGACTTTGTTGTTGAACCACGATGGGTTTTTCCCGTCCCTCACAGTTTTACTCGGCACGTACCTGTCTAAAACGTATTTTACGATTGCTTTGAACTTTTTCCAAAAACACTCAACATTGTCACTGTCGGAACAGAAAGGGAAGTGCGATAGGATCACTGTTATTTGCTATACACAAGCAGGATTTGTGGACAGCGTAAGCAACAGTCTGTGTTGTTTTCTGAAGATGCTGTGGCCTGTGGTAAGGTGTCCTCTTTGGGTGACAGTAGGAGGATACAAGATGACTTAGACAAAATCTTTAGTTGGTGTGATGAATGGCAGCTAGCTCTAAAGGTACATAAGTGTAAGTTAATGCGGGTGAATTGGAAAAACAAACCCGTACTGTTCGGGTACAGCAAATTGGTAGCGTCCTGCATGACACAGTCCCTTCGTTTAAATATCTTTTGGTAACGTTGGAAAGCGGTATGAAATGAGACGAGCGTGTGAGGTTTGTGTTAGGGAAGGTGAATGGTCGACTTCGGTTTATTGGGTGAATCTTAGCAAAGTGTGATTGATCTGCAAAGCAAACTATCTACATAGAAGATTGATAGCAAAACACGTGTGTCGCCTATCCTAGAAAAGTATTCAAGTGTGTGAGACCCATAACAAATAGACTTAACAGATGAATAGAAGGTACACAAAGATGAGCTACACGAATGATGACAGGTATATTTGACACTGAAACACTTGAATGCTTGAAGATAGAAGCCAAATGTCCCGCTAATACCTGTTTTCAAACTTCTCACAACGAGGTTTAAGAGAGGAATATAGGTGTATACTACAACACCATACGTAAGGTGGAAAGAAAATTAGAAAAATGGCTCTGAGCACTATGGGACTCAACTGCTGAGGTCATTAGTCCCCTAGAACTTAGAACTAGTTAAACCTAACTAACCTAAGGACATCACAAACATCCATGCCCGAGGCAGGATTCGAACCTGCGACCGTAGCGGTCTTGCGGTTCCAGACTGCAGCGCCTTTAACCGCACGGCCACTTCGGCCGGCAAAGAAAGAAAATTAGACTAATAACTGCTTGCGCAGGAGCGCTTAAGCTTTTGAGCCCCAGTGGTTTTTGCCTCAACTGATCAATTTATTAATTCTGTTTTGACATACCAGTAGCATGGCACCACCGATGCTAAGAAAGCCTTGAATCTGAGCTTTTGTTGCATGGGTGATTTCATGCTAAAGGCACTGGTACTTCAAAGCAAAATGAATGCAGTGTTGGGTTGCGAAAGAAACCACTGGGTCTCAAAGGATTAAGCAATCTTTCTTCAGTCCATATAGTAAAGGAAGCACTGTTCACTTCACACTACTTTTCTCAGTGTGGATGTAGACATAGAATGGTCTCTTCCCAGTCCACGAGGCACAGCTGGCGTACGGCGAACAAAGTATTGACTCTACATATCCCCAAAACTAATTCACTAATAGACTGATACGGTCTGCCTATAATAAAGATATATGGTTAATCCAAGTCAGTCGCTTTTATCCATTGGCAAAACATCGTACATCTACAAAAAAAGTATGAAGAGACGTGTTGCGGAACAAACAGGAATAAATCCAAGGTTCTTAATGTAAGATTATTGTACTTTTATACACACTCGCCTAGCGATCCGCCACTGCTTCACTCGGGTGACACTGCGTGTCTCCGGCCAGACAACTTGTCCGGCATAGCGGTAATAAATTATGTATCTAAACCTTCCTCGTGAATCAGTCTATTAGCGAAAACCATATAAAAATGTAACCATTTATTAAGTGGTTTTTGCCTATAGTAAACATCTATAATTTTACACGCAGTACCGACGTGTTTTACCTCACATGCTCCTACTCGCTTCCTTCCTTCGGCCAACCTTTCAGTTTTCAGGAGCAGACCCACGCGCCGCCTTCCAGGCGGGATACAGAACAAACCTCCCTTCGTAAATTGATCTAGCTATCAGAGGAAACCGCATCAGAGCCCTTACATTAGTTCCTCATTTTATCCGTCACCGACAAACAAAAAACGTGGCGGGGAACTGTATGATATACACTTTTCCGCAAAACTTACGGACGAGGTGCATGCACTGAGGTGACATAAGTCATGTGATACCACCTAATTTCGTGTCCGACCACCTTTTGGCCAGCGTAGTGCAGCAAATCGACCTGCCATAGACTCAACAAGCCGATGGCAGTCCCTTGCACAAATATTCAGCCATGCTGTCTCAATAGCCGTCCATAACTGCGAAACTGTTGCCAGTGTAGGATTTTGTGCACCAACTGACCTCTTGATCATGTTCCATAAAAGTTCATTTGGATTCATTCCGGACGCTCGGAACGTTCAGAATGTTCTTCAAACAAATCGCAAACAATTGTGGCCAAGTGGCATGACAATTTACCGTCGATAAAAATGCCATCGTTTTTTTCCTTTTTTTTTTTTTTTTTTTTTGAGAACATGAAGTTCATGATTGGCTGCAAAAGGTCTCCAAGCAGCCGAACATAAACATTTCCAATAAATAATCGCTTCAGTTAGACCAGTGGACCCAGTCCATTCCATCTAAACAAAGTCCACACCATTGTGGAGCCAGTACCAGCTTTCACAGTGCCTTGTTGACAAATTGGGTCCATGGCTTCGTGGGGTCTGCGCCTCATTCGAGGTCTATCATCATCTCTTAGCAACTGAAGTCGGGATTTATCTGTCCAGGCCATCGTTTACCAGTCGTATAGGGTCCAACCGATGTGATCACGAGCCCCTGAGAGGCGCTTTGGACGATGTCAAACTGTTAGCAAAGACACTTCCATGGGTCGTCTGCTGCCATAGCTCATTAACGCCAAATTTCGCCGCACTGTCCTAACGGATACGTTCTTCGTACGTCCCACATTGATTTCTGCAGTGATCAGGGGCCCAGCAGAGGCGCTTTGAGCGATGTCATAATTCGTTAAAACGAAGTTTCGCCGCACTGTCCGAACGGAAAGGTTCGTCGTACGACCCACATGGTTCCTGCGGTTGTTTCACGCCGTACTGCGTGTCTATTAGCACTGCATCTCTACGCAAACGCCGCAACTCCCGGTCGTCGGGAAGTCCATCGGACGCTGCTCTGTCCGACGTGAGTGGTAATGCCTGAAATCTGATATTTTCGGCGCACTCTTGACACTGTGGGTCTCGGAATACTGAATTCCCTAAAGATTTTCAAAATTAAATGTCCCACGCATCTTGCTCCAACTAGCACTCCCTGTCAAAGTCTATTAAATACTGTCGTGCGACCATAATTATGCCGGAAACCTTTTCACGTGAATAACATGACAATAATTGACAGCTCCGCTAATGCGGTGTAGTTTTATATCCCATGTACGCGATACTGCCGCAATATCTTGAAACATCTCTGTTAGCTTAATTTCATATTGTTTAACTTGTATTTCGTGCTGTTGCGTTCAATTATTTGTAATTTAGTTTTGTACTTCGTGTTTGTCCCCATTCAGCGGAACACAATTACATTAATAAGCCGTGGTAAAAAAGACTCCTGTTTTGAAGAGCGCGCCGCAGCGCGTTGTGTGACGTATACGCCCTCCGTTTCTGGCGGTGGCGCCGCTGTGGCAATCGCAGCTTTGGTGTCTCCCTTTGGTGGGTAAGGGGAAAGGTTGCCTGTTCACGTATATTTAAGGGGTGCTATGAGCTAGTCAGTCGGTCAGTCTGGGTTTCTGGAGTCAGTCTGGAGTCAGTCTGGGGTCAGTCTCTCGTCCCCAACGTGCTCGTCTGTCTCTCGTCCGAATTTGTGGCGCAGTGAGAGAACTCAACGAGTGGTCGCCCAGTCGGGGGCTGAGTTCCTGCATCTGGGTCTGCGCGTTAGGCCGCCAGTCTGCTCGAGTTGCTGAGGCAACGGTCATTGGCGTTTGGATCGATCGGTTGGTCGGTCGCGCACTGAGATTCAAGATGACTTTTCCGCTTTGAGCGTCGGCGCATGTGAGGTTGCCACGTGAGTCCAGTGGGCCGCGCCGTATAGCGAGAGGTAGTGGCTTCGCGGCCGACACGAGAGTAACAGGAGTCAACCCACGGCATCGGTCTGGCCGGTGCGAGCTGCGACGCCGTGAGACGGGAGATCGGCGCGCCTTCCTGCGTCCGCTGAAGCGGCTGACAGCGAACGGTTCGAGAGAGCGTTTTGGGGGTGCTGCGCCAGGTCTTTGCCAGAAATCGCAGTTTATTAGAAGTTAAGTGATTGGTGATATGTTGTTTCATTTACTTGTTAAATTCTACTTGTTTTCTTGGTAAGGTCACCAGCCGCTCTGTTTTGGGGTCGTTCCACCATTCTTCTCCGTTTACCCACCCGCGGGAAGGTGGTTATTTATGAATTGAGTGGTCCGTTTTTCCCTTGTGGAGTAGGGGAGGGCTAGAGAATTTATTGCTTGAAGTGTAACGGCCTAATTCCTGAAATATGTTTTTATCTTGTCTATCATCTTGAGAGGCGGTATATGTGTACTGTAGAGCATGTTTGGCCAACCTTGTATAATTTTATGTAAGGTTGCATTTCATGGGCTTTTATTTAAATGGTCATTTTAGTATATAAAGTTGCCATCCTTCCACCGTAAGACTTTTCTTAGAAGTTAAAATCAAGTTTCACCTTCGGTGGCAAGTTAATCTTTTAGTTTTAGTGTTTTGTACCATTTTCATCCCTCCTATGGGATGCATAGTTTGTGTGCTTGTGTGAATTGTTAAAACTTTTACTTTAAGGTAATCTGGTTTGTTGCAGATTTGCACCTGTGTAGTCTTTCAGAGGTTGTTGTGAGCGGTCGTGACTACGGCCGTGTCAAAAGGGAGCGGCAAGGTTCTCAGCCCGAAAGCTCATACACTCATAAATTTGTTTCTTTCTGGCTCTGCATAAATTGTAACTTCATATTTAGAGGGTGCTTTCTGCTTATAATTTTAAATAAAAAAAAAGCTAGCTTTTAGAAATAAAATTCCTGTTTGTTAAAAGCAATTTCATTTTGATTACATCAGTTATCCCCTGTCAACTACTTCCACCCTCATGTAGTGTGATTAAATGTGTTAATGTTCTTGATGAATCGCTAGAAAATAAAGTAAATTCTTAAGAAAAAGTTTTGAAAGTAAATTCACGGTTCAATTAAAGTATCAATTTCTCCAGTAAGCTTCTAATACTATGCACATTACCTGCATTTTGTGCTCCCAAATTTTCTTTCTTTCCTTACCATCAGTATGAATGAGTGAGTGAGAGTGGATGTTGAATATGTCTTATATATGATAGCAGTACAGCATCTGGCTATCTGCTGTGTTAGCAACAGTGTAGCCAACGTAGCTTTCTCAGTCAGGACAAAGAGATTTGTGCACTTTCGGTAGTCATCCAACAGTAGTTAAGTTGGAGGCGGAAAGGAACCCTCTGGTCTCTTCCGCCTACCTGGCGGAAGTTCGTTGCAGGGAGAGAGTGCTCTCGGTATTCGGGACTGGGGCACTGGTGAGTGGAGACTTCTTAAAAGCGAATTGGCGCTGATGCGCGTAATAATGTGTGATGGTGTGTAGCTACAGTAACTGACGTACACATTTGATCTGCTAGTTCATTTTAAAATTCAATAGCCGAATTTTTACATTTTTCAGAGTGTAGTCACGAGTACATTTTCCGTATTTACTTTATCGCGATACCTGCTCTGTGCAAGCAGAACACGTGGTGTAGGAAGTTCGTTACTCAGTGTAGGTTTCAAATTCAGTTGTCTGATTTTTCTGTTTATTCGAATGTATATTCAAATGGCTCAGATGGCTCTGAGCACTATGGGAGTTAACATCTGAGGTCATCAGTCCCCTAGAACTTAGAACTACTTAAACCTAACTAACCTAAGGACATCACGCACATCCATGCCCGAGGCAGGATTCGAACCTGCGACCGTAGTGGTCGCGCGGTTCCAGACTGAAGCGCCTAGAACCGATCGGCCACAACATCGGCCGGCGAATGTATGTGCAACTTTTCTCGTGGGTATGCGTTTTATATCTTGTACACTTAATTTTGTTTCAGTTATAAGCTTGTGTAGCTTTGTTCATACCACGTGGCGGTAATTCCACCGTGTGTAATTTCAGTACCGTCTTGGATACGTTTTGTTCACAATTCTGTATAATATTTTATTGCTATTTTTGTGTATACGTTTTACATTTTTGTTCTTGAAGTTTTCACGAGTCTTAGTAATTTAGCTTTGTTCATGAATATTCAACGGCATCTGTGGGTGTTTCACGCCAGCGTAGCTTTCTTTCATGTGCAAGATGATGCAGATAAATTTCATTGTCGGAAAGCGTTCCATAGTATTCGTATTGACAATAATTTAATCATAGCGATTGGGATGAACCTCTTAGTCGTTGACTTACTGTGAAGGGCAAAATTATTTTTATCTCTATTCTTGTGTGTGTATGAATCTAGTATGTTTGTGTGTGTGTGTGTGTGTGTGTTTTTTTTTTTTTTTTAATTCATTCGTATGGCTAGGGCCCCCCGTCAGGCAGACCGTTCGCCGGGCGCCGGTCTTTCAATCTGACGCCGCTTCGGCGACCTGCAGTCGTTGAGGATGATAGGATGATGATGAGGACAACACAACACCCAGCCCATGGGAGGAAAAACTTCCCCGACCCAGCCAGGAATCGAACCCGGGGCCAGAGGATTGATAATCCATCAGCTACTGTGGCTGGACCATATGTTTGTGTGAACTTCCCACATGCGCCTAAGATTTTTTCATTTATCTCCGCAATTATCTCAGCATTCAATATAATAACAATATATTTGAGTTAATTAATTAAATAACAGGCAACTACACATCATAGTTTACAATTACTTCGTGGATTTTTAATATGTCTTATTTTAATATACTATGTTAAACTGTGATGACTGTTTCTTAAATAAACCTCTCCCCTTTTGTAAAATTATTTTTAACACATCCCACCTGGCGTTTCTGATGCGCAAAAGGCACGCCTTATATTTGTACACTTTTGCTTGATTATCTTATTCTTTTTGTTGAGCTTAAGCTCCTGCTTGCACGAATTATTTGATTTAACGTCTATACATAAATTGTTCCCATATGTTCGTTCAATATATTGACTTGGAGCTCTTTGTTAACATTAATACGTTAATTATGCTTACCAGTACAGCGATTTACTCAGTTCTTATATTGAATTTTCCCAATTTTTATTAAATTGGGTGGTTACCCAGCATAATTTTATGGTACACGATACTTACAGTAGAGTTCCACAGTGACAAACTTCCCCCACTTTCTGTTAGCAAATCACTTTCCAGATAACCGTTCACCCACTAGGAACCATTTACCGTATATGTGCATATCACTGTCCCATTATTTCTGTCGCCTCAGTGAATTTATCTGTTCAGCAACACAAGGTAATGTACACTTTGTCTTTACGACATGCCGCGTGACACTGCTTACATCTTCTTGACGAATGTGTAGCAGACTGGCACTAACTAAGATCATTGTGTGAAGGGTTCTGCTGTGTTTATCAACTGAATTTTTTCGCGATCGGGTGCAGTAAGTCGGTACTTCACTCAATAGATATGTCGTGCACATCTTACACAATTTTTAAAGTTGTATTAAGTAATCGATCTTTGAGCAGCAGTAATCTGTGCATTAATCAGTTCAAGCCTTACTCAGTTCAACTGTGTAAAGCTTTTGTTAATTTTGAAGGAAGTAATAAAGATAAAGTGAATACAAATTTCATATTAATATTACAATTAAAATTTAAGCAACTGAAACATCAGTTTCATCAGCTAGAAGAAAAGAGCAAGCATGAGACGTAGTCCAGTGCCTACGTGGAAGTAGTTAAATTTTATATTCTCGTACCTAACGCTGGAAGTCTTTTCAATCAAGAAACGTTGTGAATGAATGGCTCTCAATGATCTCCAATTAGCCGGATATAACCATTTCCAGTCAATGATCGGTTCAGTTGTATCAGAGGTCCCAGACGATTCCACGTAAACACCGCCAACACCATTATGGAATCACCACCAGCTTACACAATGCCCCCTTGGTAACTTGTGCCCATGGCTTCGCCGGGTCTGCGCCGCATTCGAACCCTGTCGCCAGCTCATACCAACTGCAATCGGGACTCATCTGACCATGCCACGGTTTTCCAGTCTCATCTATGGTCCAAAAGATATGTTCATGAGCCTAGTACAGGCGCTATAAGCGATGTCGCGCTTTTAGCAAAGGCACTCGTTTCTGTCGTCTGCTTCCATTGCCCATTAACTACTATTTTCACCTCACTGCCAGAACGGATACGGTATACGATCGTCGTACGTCTCACATTGATTTCTGCGGTTACTTCACGCAGTGTTACTTGCCTCTTAAGACTGACAACTCTACGCAAACGCCGCTGCACTCGGTTGTTAAGTGAAGGCCGTCAGCCACTCCATTGTCCGTAGTGGGAGATAGTGCCTGAAATTTGATATTCTCGCCACACTCTTGACTCTCTGGATCTCGGAGTGTCGAATTCCCGAACGATTTCCGACATGGACTGTCCCACGTGTCTATCTCTAACCACCGTTCTGCAATCAAAGTCTGTTGATTCCCGTCGTGTGTCCATAACCACTTCGGAAACCTTTCCTCATGAATTACCTGACCAGAAGTCTAGCTGCCTGGTTTGGTGGTAATGTGCTCACCCACCAAGCAAGAGGGCCCGGGTTCGATTCCCGACCGGGCTGGAGATTTTCCCCGCTCGGGGACTGGGTGTTGTGTTGTCCTCAACATCATTTCATCCTCATCACCGGCGCACAAGTCACCCAATGTGGCGCAGGATGAAATAAGACTTGCACTTGACGTCCGAACTTCCCCAAATAGGGGCCTCCCGGCCAACGATGCCATACGCCCATTTCCGTTTTTACCTGGCTAAAATGACAGCTCCACCAATCCACAGCACATTATACCTTACGTGCGCAATATTAGCGGCATCTGTACACGTGCATATCGCTATCCCATGGCATTTCATTTGCCACATTAGTGTATAGTAACATATCTCCCATAAGTTCAACCCCTCGTCCAAGCCGTGGGAGATGGGCAACGGCACAAAGTAGTGGACTGCCTATAGGGGCGATGTACAGCGGGGACTTCGTGTGCCCCAGGACCGCTACGGTAGCTGGGAAGGCCCTGTGGGAACCCTGAAACGTGACGGCTAACGGGGCTCTGGTGAAGCTGCGATAGGCCTAGCAAGCCAGTAGTGGATAAATCAACTGCTTTTAAAAAGGGAACATGCCTCGGATCACGGAACGGATTTAAAGGAAACCGACCAAGCAATGGAAAAGGATTACGAGATGGTTTACGACTGGGCACCTTAAACGTAAGGACTCTAACTGGGAAGTTAGAGGAAATTGTAGAAATGATGGAAAGGAGGAAATTGGACATCTTGGGACTTGCAGGAGTTGGTGAAAAACCACTAAGTAAAGGATGTAAACTGTACTGGATAGGGAATGAGAGGGGAAGAAATGGAGTGGCAATAGTGGTCAGAGAGGGTCTGCAGGAGGAGGTGGAAGGTATCAATGATCGAATGATAAAAGCCAGAGTACGAGTGAAAGGAAAAAGCATTGAAATAATCCAAGCATACGCCCCACAGGTGGGGTGTACAAAAAAGGAGAAGGAGGAATTTGAAGATGACATGCAAAACCAGCTAAATGGAGGCAATCAGATTATAATAGGGGACCTCAATGCACATGTTGGCACAGACAGGAAAGGATTCGAGGAGATAATGGGACCAGAGGGCTGGGGGAACCGAAATAGAGAAGGAAAATTGTTGCTGGAATTCTGCAAGAGGAATGGGCTGGCGATCGCAAATTCCTGGTACAAGAAGAGAAGTAGCCACAAAATAACTTGGTACAGTGGATACTGGTCCCAAACTTCAGCAGTAGACTATGTACTAGTGGATAGGCAGATGATGAACAGCCTCACAGATGTTAAGGTCATTCCATCTGAGGCCTTAGACAGTGACCATCGGCTGTTGGTAGCCACCCTGAGAGAGAAAAAAGATAGGAGGGCAACAGATATACAGGAGAAAAGGTTGAAGACATGGATGCTGAAAGAGGATGAACGGAGGACCCGGTACCAGACACTGATCAGGAAGAAGCTGCCAAAGGAAGATCAGAGAACAGTGGAAGAAGAATGGGGAGATTTTAAGAGGGCTCTAGTTGAGGCAGCTGAGACTGTGTGCGGAAGAACTAGCACAAAGAGGAGAAGTAAGGAAACCCCACGGTGGAACAACATATGTAAAGAGGCAGTACTTCGAAAGAACAAAGCCTTCAGAGAATGGTTCCAGACCCGAACAGAGGAAGCTAGGGTAAAATATAAGGAAAGCAAGAAAGCGGCACAGACCATAGTAAGGGCGGAGAAGAAGTGGATGGAAAAATGGACAAGAATGTTAGAAGAGGACAGTGAAGGGAACAAAAAAGTACTTTACACCATGGTAAGAAATAAGAGGAACGACAGAAGCGAGTGCCTGAGGATCATGGATAATAATGGAAGAGTTGTGGAGGAAATGCATGAGCTCAAAAAGATTTGGAAGGAGTACTTTGAAGATCTGTTGAATGCCGCCAAGCGGGTAACTAACAGCGATGGAGAGCCTATGGCAGCAGACGATTATAATAGTGGGGAAATTGATGATCTAACTTGGAATGAAGTGGAAGAAGCCATAAAGAGGATGAAAGGGGGCAAGGCACCAGATTGGGACGAAGTAACAGTGGATATGATACGAGCAGCAGGAGAAGTAGGAACCCAGTGGCTATACAGAGTGCTGAGGTTGGTGTGGAAGGAGAACAGAATTCCTGAGGATTGGAAGAAAGGAATTATAGTCCCGATCTTCAAGAAAGGGGATAAAAGGAGATGTGAGAACTACAGAGGAATCACCCTGCTATGCCACTGTGGAAAAATCTATGAAAAGATCCTGGAGAAGAGAATAAGAAGCAGTATTGAAAGTAGACTGCAAGAGGAGCAGTATGGTTTCAGACCGGGAAGATCAACAACGGACCTCATATTTGCGGTAAGGAAACTGCAGGAAAGGCACTATGAGTACGGGAAGGACTTAATTATGGCCTTTTTAGATATTGAGAAGGCGTATGACAGTATCTGTAGGGACAAGCTCTGGGATGTGCTGAACGCAAAAGGGATAGATGAAGAGATAACACAAAAAGTCAGAAAAATGTATGAGGGAAGTGAGAGTTGTGTGAATGTGGGGAGGGAACGTACTGCATGGTTCAAGCTGGAAAATTGGCTGCGACAGGGAAGTGCACTTTCGCCTTTATTGTTTATTATTGTTATGGATGAAATCCTACAGCAAGTATCAGATGCAATTGGAGATCGTAAAATGAAAGCAGTGCTTTTTGCCGATGACCTGATGTTATGGGGAAATTGCGAGAAGGAGGTGCAAGAGCAGTTAGATGTATGGGAGGCAACGGCAGCACAATATGGAATGCATTTCTCTGCAAAGAAAAGTGAAATAATTGTCACAACAAGGAAGAAGAATAGGCCCAATGTGGATATAACTTGTGGAGGGGAAAAACTACAAGTGGTAGAGAACTTTAAGTACCTGGGAAGCATGATTGAAAGTAAGGGGGGGAAACGCAATGGAAATAAATGAAAGGTGCAGAAAAGCAGGGCAGTTCTACAAATGCATTGGGGGGCTTATTTGGAGCAAGGAGGTGCCACAGAAATCCAAGGGGATTATATACCGAACCTAATTTGTCCCCATATTGGCATACGGAAGTGAGACATGGGTAATGCACAAAAGCGACAAAAGTAGAATACAGGCTAGTGAAATGAAGTTCCAGAGGAGCAGGTTGAGTGTAACAAGACGAGACAGATTGCGAAATGTGTATGTGAGGGAAAGACTAAAGGAGGAACCAGTACAGGACAGGATAGAAAAATCAAGACTGCAGTGGTATGGACACATGAAGAGAATGGATGAGGGAAGAATTCCAAAGAGGATGTTTGATCTGCAACTGGAGGGGAAGAGGCCCAGAGGAAGACCTAGAGATAGATGGGTGAAGGGAGTGAAGGAATGTATGACGAGAAGAGGAGAGAACTGGACGAAGGTGGAAGAGGGGGAATGATGGAAAGACAGAACACGATGGAGAGGCTTGTGTTCCCGACAGACCCAGCCAGTGGCTGGAAACTGTCCAAGATGATGATGAGTGTATAGTAACATGACATTTTCACTGCTGGCTTTAAGGGAAATCAAAGTGCGGTAGCAAGTTACCAGATGGCTCCCAATCGCGCACAGAGGGTTGGAAGTCACAAGGTGTTAGGTCAGCGTGTCTGTAGAGCCAAACAGGACTATGTCCGCTACGCGAGGCAGGTGATGGAACGGGAAAAGTCAGTGCGTGTGTCAGTCACCTAGCAGTTACGGTGCACTCTGGTGGAAGACATTACAACATGGTCTGGATACAACTTGTGCGGAAGCAAAGGGAACTTCACAGCAAACATAAATATAGCCAAAGCCTTGCAGACAAACAAAAATTACGCGAAGCGAAATGTAGTGTGAGGAGGGCTATGCGAGAGGCGTTCAATGAATTCGAAAGTAAAGTTCTATGTACTGACTTGCCAGAAAATCGTAAGAAATTTTGGTCCTATGTCAAAGTGGTAGGTGGATCAAAACAAAATGTCCAGACACTCTGTGACCAAAATGGTACTGAAACAGAGGATGACAGACTAAAGGCCGAAATACTAAATGTCTTTTTCCAAAGCTGTTTCACAGAGGAAGATTACACTGTAGTTCCTTCTCTAGATTGTCGGACGGATGACAAAATGGTAGATATCGAAATAGACGACAGAGGGATAGAGAAACAATTAAAATCGCTCAAAAGAGGAAAGGCCGCTGGACCTGACGGGATACCAGTTCGATTTTACACAGAGTACGCGAAGGAACTTGCTCCCCTTCCTGCAGCGGTGTACTGTAGGTCTCTAGAAGAGCGTAGCGTTCCAAAGGATTGGAAAAGGCCACAGGTCATCCCCGATTTCAAGAAGGGACGTCGAACAGATGTGCAGAACTATAGATCTATATCTCTAACGTCGATCAGTTGTAGAATTTTGGAACACGTACTACTTTCGAGTATAATGACTTTTCTGAAGACTAGAAATCTACTCTATACGACTTAGCATGGGTGTCGAAAAAGACGATCGTGTGAAATCCAGCTCACGCTATTCGTCCACGAGACTCAGAAGGCCATAGACACGGGTTCCCAGGTAGATGCCGTGTTTCTTGACTTCCGCAAGGCATTCGATAAAGTTCCTCACAGTCATTTAATGAGCAAAGTAAGAGCATATGGGCTATCAGACCAGTTGTGTGATTGGATTGAAGAGTTCCTAGATAACAGAACGCCGCATGTCATTCTCAATGGAGAGAACTCTTCCAAAGTAAGAGTGATTTCAGGTGTGCCGCAGGGGAGTGTCGTAGGACCGTTGGTATTCAGAATATACATAAATGACCTTGTGAATAACATCAGAAGTTCACTGAGGCTTTTCGGGGATGATGCTGTGGTATATCGAGAGGTTGTAACAATGGAAAATTGTACTGAAATGCAGGAGGATCTGCAACGAATTGACGCATGGTGCAGGGAATGGCAATTGAATCTCAATGTAGACAAGTGTAATGTGCTGCGAATACATAGTAATAAAGATCCCTTATCATTTAGCTACAATATAGCAGGTCATCAACTGGAAGCAGTTAATTCCATAAATTATCTGGGAGCAGGCATTACGAGTGATTTAAAATGGAATGATCATATAAAGTTGATTGTCGGTAAAGCAGATGCCAGACTGAGATTCATTGGAAGAATCCTAAGGAAATGCAATCCGAAAACAAAGTAAGTAGGTTACAGTACACTTGTTCGCCCATTGCTTGAATACTGGTCACCAGTGTGGGATCCGTACCACATAGGGTTGATAGAAGAGATAGAGGAGATCCAACGGAGTGTAGCGAACTTCGTTACAGGATCATTCAGTAATCGCGAAAGCGTTACGAAAATGACAGATAAACTCCACTGGAAGACTCTGCAGGAGAGACGCTCAGTAGCTCGGTACGGGCTTTTGTTGAAGTTTCGAGAACATACCTTCACCGAGGAGTCAAGCAGTATATTTCTCCCTCCTATGTATGTATATCTCGCGAAGAGACTATGGGGATAAAATCAGAAAGATTAGAGCCCAAACAGAAGCATAACGACTTCCTTTCCACTAAATGGTTCAAATGGCCCTGAGCACTATGGGACTTAACTTCTAAGGTCATCAGTCCGCTAGAACTTAGAACTACTTAAACCTAACTAACCTAAGGACATCACACACATCCATGCCCGAGGCAGGATTCGAACCTGCGACCGTAGCGGTCGCGCGGTTCCAGACTGTAGCGCCTAGAACCGCTCAGCCACACCGGCCGGCCCTTTCCTCTAACAATACGAGACTGGAATAGAAGGGAGAAACGATAGAGGTACTCAAGGTACCCTCAGCCGCACACCGTCAGGTGGCTTGCGGAGTATGGATGTAGATGTAGATGTGGATAACTTCACACACGGAAGAATCATCGGGAAACTGGAAGCAGAATGATTTGTGACGTGTGTACGCCAGAAATTTGCAATTTCTCATAGAAGTGTTCTACATGCATGTATCCACAGTGATACAGCGACTGCATGGTGTGGTCTCATTCCCCGATGCAAATGGAAATCAGCGTTTGGCGTCATTGGCCGGGAGGCCCCTGACGGGGTAGGTCCGGCCGCCTTGGTGCATGTCTTGATTACATTCGACTCCACATTGGATGACCTGCGCGTCGGATGGGGAAGATCCTCGACCCAGCCAGGAATCGAACCCGGGCCCCTTAGGACGGCGGTCCGTCACTCGGACCATTCAGCTATCGGGGCGGATTCTTTCCCCGATGACCCGTACGTTGTGTTCCGTTGACGCTCACACGTCGCTGGCACTACTAGCGATTGTGCTAAGAGGATAGGGACTCGACCAACGATGACTGGGGCTCCACACTTCTCTGGGATGAGAGCGGATTTATTCCGAGTAGTGGTTCTGGACGTCCCATCACATGGCAACAAGTGAAGTGGCAGCACGTAATACTCTAGGAACGTTTTCGAACACAACACAATCGTTGCGGCGGGCGAGGTCTAATGGTGTATTTATTTATTTATTTACACGTCAAGTTCCGTAGGACCAAATTGAGGAGCAAACCTCCAAGGTCATGGAACGTGTCAGTACATGAAATTACAACTGACTATAACAGATAAAAATAAATGTTTGTGAACCCGAAAAAAAGTCAGTCCATAAGTTTAAGTAAACGCAATCAACAAAACAATAAGAATCAGCACAAATTTTCAAGGAACTCCTCAACAGAATAGAAGGAGTGACCCATGAGGAAACTCTTCAGTTTCAATTTGAAGGCGCGAGGATTACTTCTAAGATTTTTTAATTCGAGTGGGAGCTTATTGAAAATGGATGCAGCAGTACACTGCACACATTTTTGCACAAGAGCTAAGGAAGTCCGATGCAAATGCAGGTTTGATTTCCACCGAGTATTAACAGAGTGAAAGCTGCTTATTCTTGGGAATAAGCTCATATTGTTAACAGGAAATGAGAGTAAGGAATATATATATATTGAGAGGCCAATGTCAAAATACCCAGACTCGTGAAAAGAGGTCGACAAGAGGTTCGTGAACTCACACCACTTATTGCCCGAACCACCCGTTTCTGAGCCAAAAATATCCTTTTAGAATGGGAAGAGTTACCCCAAAATATAATACCATACGACATAAGCCATTGAAAATAAGCAAAGTAGACTAATTTACGTGTCTCACTCACTTTTGATGCCGTTCGAATAGTAAAAATGGCAGTATTAAGTCTCTGAACAAGATCCTGAACGTGGGCTTTCCACGACAGCTTACTATCTATCTGAACACCTAGGAATTTGAACTGTTCAATTTTGCTAATTATATACCCGTTCTGTGAAATTAAAACGTCAGGTTTTGAGTAATTGTGTGTTATAAACTGTAAAAACTGAGTCTCACTGTGATTTAGCGTCAGTTAATTTTCTACAAGTCATGAACTTAGGACACGTACTGCACTAATTGAATCCGAGCCAATGTTGCACACAACATCCTTTACTACGAAGCTAGTGTCATCAGCAAACAGAAATATTTTAGAGCTACCCATAATACTAGAGGGCATATCATTTATATAAATAAGGAACAGGAGTGGCCCCAACACTGATCCCTGGGGCACCCTCCACTTGACAGTACCCCACTCAGACCCCACATCACAGCCATTATCAACATTGTGAATAATGACATTTTGATGCCTGTTGCTAAGGTAAGAGGTGAACCAACTGTGATCTTCTCCCCGTATTCCGTAATGGTCTAACTTTTGGAGCAATATTTTCTGACAAACACAATCAAATGCCTTAGTTAAATCAAAAAATATGCCAAGCGTTCGAAAACTTTTCTTCAGCTCATCCAGTACCTCACAAAGTAAAGATAATGTAGCATTTTCAGTTGTTAAACGACTTCTAAAGCCGAACTGTACATTTGATAGCAAATCGTGTGATAGGAAATAATCAGTCATCCTTACATACATAGCATTTTTAAAAACTTTTGCAAACACTGATGGCATAGAAACAGGACTAAAATTATCTACATTACTCCCTTTCTCCCATTTTATAAAACTGCTTTACTACTGAGTACTTTAATCGCTCAGGAAACTGACCATTCCTGAAGGAAACATTAGAAATATGGCTAAATACAGGGCTAACATGTACAGCACAGTGCTTTAATATTCTGCTAGACACTCCATCATAACTATGAGAGTCCTTAGTGTTCAGTGATTTAATTATTGAATTAACCTCCCTCTTGTCTGTATCACAGAGGAGTATTTCAGACATCAATCTCGAAGAGTGAGTAGGGAGTCATAATGTTGCGTGGTCGTTCTGACCTCAGAGTCTTAGGACAGGGTAGACTCACTGGTCATGGTTATTGTGACAATTTTCTCTTTTAGGGGTGTATATGGCCCTGCCGTCATTTTTGTGGATGACAATGCGCCAGTGCATCGAACAGCCTAGGCGGAGGAGCTCTAACGAGGAACCCCATACATGCGAGGTCGCAAACTCAATCTTTATTAAGGCTCTTTTGATAGTGTTTGTTAATGATTATGACAAGAAAAATGTTAGCCGCTAATGAATTATAACGTGCGTCAGAAGGCCGACAGAAAATGAGTGTCAGAGAGGTGATCAACCTTTTGTGGAATGTATGTATTACACTTCACAAAATGGACATCGTCGACATTCAAGAAATGTTCAAAACAAACCATTAATTACACCATGAGAATCGTGTGAAAAATGGCACTCACAGTGATCACAAAGGTTCGCACCATCAAGATCGAAGGTGAACTCCTTGGGAGTTACAGACCGTGCAGGACGTTCAGCTAAATATCCACTCTTAAAGAATGCATATAGAGTGATATTGGTGTAACGGACTGAAGAGAACTGATGGAATGAGATGGCATGCAACCAAAGATCAAACAGCCTGTCTGGGAGCATACTGTGAAACTGTCTGTTCTTTAAGGCGTTCATGTAGATAGTTCGGTAATTTGTTTTATACGCATGGAAAAAAAACATCCAGAGGCTGAATTTTTCCAATAGTTCCAGACAGTATGAATTGCAATGTCACACACTTTTCAGGGCACACAGTTTGATCTAAAGGAGTATCATGTCCATAAGCAGAGTAGGACTGAACCAAAAGCAAGTTATTCTGACCAGATATTGGCCAAAATCAGTGTTCATACCATAGTTGTAGGTCTCTTACGCCCATTTTTTCACTCTTTCTTGCTGGACGCACATGTTCCTTTCTGCCCTTGCAAAATCACACCCACAAGAGAGAATCGTAGGGGGCAGAGCATCTCCAATTTCTCGCAGCATAATGTATAACTTTCAAGCCAGTTCATCATCCAGATCAACATTCTTCATAACTGTATATGAATGCTTCAAGCCATTGTTGTTAGTTGATCTCGACAGAACTCTCTTGGTACGTCTAATTCCCAGGGTTGCTTTCATAAGCATTTCCTCTCCAAATCTCGATTGGTCGGATCTGAAATCAAATTCCTTGCTGAACGATGGGATATCTTTTTTTTTATCTCATCTACAAATTTTCTTGCCTATTCCGCATTATGCTGTGCATTGTCAGGTTGATGGTTTGTTTAAATTTTTATCTTACGTATACCAATTCTATAGCACTGTTTGAAGTTATGAAACCATCCACTACCTACCTTGAAATCACTATAATCTATGTCATGCGACGTTTGATGTGCGTGACGTAGTAGGTCCCTATCATCCATGCCCTATAAATTGTATTGAGCATTCTTGAAACGCGCAGACACCAGTTTTTTATGACAAGTATGCCTAGTCCTCACTTCAGTATCCGTATATTTTCTTAGGTACTACACGGTCATATTTACTATGCTGCGGATGATACTACATGCAAGTAATTGTGTTTAATAACCCCTCCTTGGACAACGATTGTCCTTAACTACGTTTCACTGGAGACGGCTTTTCTGGTTCCCTGCCCGACAAGGATGATGAACTACATGTCTCGACAGTTGTTCCAGTATCCCTTTCACTTGTTATCGTCGTCGTTGTATTTCTCATGTACATTTTCTGCACATTAGAGCGTATACAACACCACACATTCCACTGACTCCTCTTGCAGAAACGCTAATATTTCACGTGCCACTTCTTTCTCACTCTGTGGAACACCATGGGTTCATTTATCATGAAATATCTTCTGCAACTGTTGTTGTAGTATAAATCAATGTTTGCTTTGTCTATCGTTGCCATTGCTCTGTTTTGTGCAATATGAACATCACTAGCATTGTAGCACTGTTGTGAGTCACTCGTCAACTAAGCAGGTCAACTGTTCTCCTTAGCCTTAAGCTGTGCTCACCACTGGATGCCTCCAGACCTGCTCCCTGTTGCAATTAGCAGCCAATACTGCGGTACCATGGTAGACAATAAGTGGGGCATCGAATGCCATAAACATCATTGGCGTTTTGCGACTTCGCGCTCTCGGGGTTCCTTATTAGAACTAGAGATGGGCAAAACTGTTCTTTTCAGAGATCAGATCAGAACTGTTCACTCCCTGAAATGAACTAGCTCTTTTTCATGACTCACCACTCATTCACAACAGAAAATAAATGGAAGGCACATTGCCCTTTAAACTTGGTTTATTCCAGTACTATACCTGTATTTTGATCTTATTTGATCCTATTTTGAAGTAACACAGATAATGAGTAAGAATTTTGTATTGTTTATTGAAATTTCCATGATATGACAAAGTTTTTGATTATTGATTTATTTTGCACTATCGTGGTTTTTTGGGTGATCGGAAAATTAACTTGAGATTTACATTAACAATATATTTGGCTATAATGTATTAAAATTTCATTAACCTCGTACAAATACATCACAAGCCATATATTTTTAAAGTGAACATTTCCCTCCAAAGACGCCTAAAATCGCAAAATCCGTATTACAATAAGAAAAAAAATACATAAATTTGACTGTAAGACCAAAGTGCTGCATATAGCCTTCCGCAGAATAAAACAAGGAAAAACTGGTGTATCACTTTTGCTATACGTTTATCGGTTCGCTCGTAATTAAAGTGTAAATTCGAGTGACCATAATAAAAAATCCTATAGTAAGAGGAGCCATCAGGAACCTAATCTGATCAGTTTAAACAAATAAAAATAAAATAAAAACAAATGATGTATACATAACATAATTATGTAATATACATAATGGTATTACTACGAAGAACAATATCCAATAGAGACGAATTCCGATGCAGAGGCGCTGAGTCAAGTAGGTCGAGCCGCGAGCTGTATTACTGCGCGAGCTAAGACCGCAGAGACCAGAGTGACACCTGGGTTGCTTTGCTCAATGCTCCGGCTAGAGTCGAGAACGGTGGGGTGAGCGTTGAGCGGGCGAGTTCTGAGGGTGGGGGGAGCGATGAACGGCCACCACTCACCCGCTCGGAGACAAATCGTCCGTTCTCTTGCGAGCAGGTTGTTGCAAGTAGTTCTTATGTTCTCCGCTAGGAGGCTCTCTGTCCTGCTGCTCGCATCAACTGCCCAGAGGGCAGGACGTGCGACTGAAACGATCGCTGACTGAGTGCGATGCTAAGTTCAGGTGCGCCAGACACTGCACGCGACAGAGGAAGCACAGAGACGGCACGGCATGTGTGAAACACAAAATCCAATGGGGCACTGCACAATGCAGGCAGCCAATGCAGAAGCAGGGTAGAGGCCGGCGCTGGCTGTGTTGTGTGGCGTGCTGTCTGCTCTGACCAGCAGAGGCCCCACTGGTCTGCTCCGACTCTCTCTCTCTCTCTATCTCTCTCTCTGCTGTGGGAAACGTTTGGAGCTACCGTTCTTTTTTTCTGAATCACTGATTGTTCACTCCTTTGAACGATTCAACTCTATGAATTAGTTCAGGAGCGGATCCCCCATCTCTAGTTAGAACGAGAGGATATTCGGCGAATGGACTGGCCTGCCCATTCCCCTGAGTTACTTTCCAGCTAGCGTATGTCTGCAGCTCGTGCACATGTACCGACGACCAGCCAACAGTTGTCATCCGCGCTGGTGGAAGAATGGAACGCGCTGCCCTAAGAACTCGTTAGCAACCTTGCGAGAGCATGTTGCACAGCAAACAGCTGTCCGTCGTGATCACACATCCTATCTAGAAACAGGTTCCGCCTCTTATTATGTCCAGTAGACCATTTTAAATCGTTATATCTTTGAATAAAAGTGTCATTTCTGTTCGTCTCATTGTGTGTTTCTTTCATTTTGCTTCTATTTCATACCGTAGCAGTTCTTTCTATGTATGGACCAAGTTTCATCGAACTACGTTACTTAGCAGTGACACATGACACGAAAGCTTCTTTCGTAGTAATGTTTTGCCCACCACTGTACATAAATATTTAGTGTCAGATGTGTATAGGTTCTCGTAAAGCTTCGCTGCCCTCTGGAGTTGCGGCACCTGTTTACGTTACTGATTTTCTCTGTAACTGACTAGCTCGTAGCTTCCATCACTGCCACGAAATTTCACCCCAAAAGCCAACTAAACATGGAAAAGATAATAATACATGTAGTATACACTTATCATTAGACAGTTGTAATAAACTGTACACACAAATCTTTCTCGTGAGTCAGTCTTTTAGTGAGAAACGTTTTAAAGCCCCTACAGTAGCTCCTGAGACTACCTCTATGTACAGCTTTAGTTTATAATATTTACGTATGATTACTATACTCTCACTCACAGTGTTATGTAAAGAAATAACATGATTTATCCCACAAAGAACTCTTGAAAATGATTTTTTTTCCTTGTGGCAAATCCCTCTTATTCTATACAGTATTTCCACATACTCAGTTAAAACCTTTTACTGTGGTGTATCATTCAATCCCATATACAAACAAATATTTTCCGTGTTTTTTTACAGTTCTCTATTTTTAACAACACTTAGTTAATTATGGTCTTTCTCGTTCTATGAATGAGTATCGTTGGCTCGTATGGTCGTACAGATTCTGATATAAATAAATAAATATACTGAAGAAAAAAATTTGGCAATTTTTGGTAAGTTCCTATGGAACCAAACTGCTGATGTCATCAGTCTCTAGGCTTACACACTACTTACTATAACTTAAACTAAAGCTAAGGAAACAAACACGCCCATGCCCAAGGGAAGACTCGGACCTCCGACGGGGGGCAGCCGTGCGAAACGTGACAAGGTGACAGACCGCACGGTTACCTCGTGCGGCTACACTGAGGAGCCAAAGAAACTGGTGTACCTGCCTAACATCGTTTAGGGCCCCCGCGAGCACGCGTAAGGACCGCAGCACGATTTGACATGGACTCAACTAATGTCTGAAGTACTGCAGGAAGGAACTGATACCATGAATCCTGCACGGCTGTCCATAAACCCGTAACAGTACGAGGGGTTGGAGATGTCTTCTGAACAGCACTTTGCAATGCATCCCAGATATGCTCAATAATGTTCATGTCTGGGGAGTTTGGTGGCCAGAGGAAGTGTTTAAACTCAGAAGAGTGTTCCTGGAGCCACTCTGTAGCAATTCTGGGCGTGTCAGTTCTCGCATTGTAATGCTGGAATTGCCAAAGTCCGTCGGAATGCACAATGAACATAAAGGGATGCAGATGATCAGACAAGATGCTTATGTACGTGTCAGCTGTCAGAGTCGTATCTAGTGTCAGGGGTCCCATATCACTCCGACTACACACGCCATACATGATTACAGAGCATCCACCAACTTGAACAGTCCCCTGCTAACATGCACAGTCCGTGGATTGATGAGGTTATCTCCATACCCGTACACGTCCATCCGCTCGATACAATTTGAAACGAGACTCGTCCAACCAGGCAACATGTTTCCAGTCATCAACAATGCAATATCGGTGTTGACGGGCCCAGGCGAGGCGTAAAGATTTGTGTCGTGCAGTCATCAAGTGTACACGAGTGGGCCTTTGGCTCCTAAGGCCCATATCGATAATGTTTCATTGAATGATTCGCACGCTGAAACTTGTTGATGCACCAGCACTAAAATCTGCAGTAATTTGTGGAAGGTTTGCACTTCTGTCACGTTGAACGATTCTCTTCAATCGTCGTTGGGCCCGTTCTTGTAGGATCTTTTTCCGGCCACAGCGATGTAGGAAATTTGATGTTTTACCGGTTTCCTGATATTCACGGTACACTAGTGAATGATGTTTTACCGGTTTCATGGCATTTACGATACACTCAGTGCTACCTCGGAGATGGTGTGTCCCATCGCTCGTGCGCCAACTATAACGCCATGTTCAAACTCAGTTAAATCTTAATAACCTGCCATTGTAGTAGCAGTAGCCGATCTAACAACTGCGCCAGACACTTGCTGTGTTATGTACAGAGACGTCGCCGACTGCAGCGTCATATTCTGCCTGTTTACATATCTCTGTATTTGAATACGCATAGCTATACCAGTTTCTTTAGCGCTTCAGTGTAAAGTAGCACATTTGAAATACGACACTGAGCTGCCCTAAGTTAATATATACAGCTAGTTTGGAATTTATCAGGATAGCGAGAAATTCTGTACTCATCTGTTTTTAGCTGCCTTAAAAAGTTTTCCTTAATTTAACAAGAAAAACTAAGAAAACCTACTTGATAATGATTAATTTCTGCTATCATAGTTCTGGTTATGCTGCTGCACTGTTTGTCCCTTGCCTTTGACTGTAAAATTCTTTATTTCAAATATCGCACTATTGCGTTTTCGGCTGTTTGGACATTATTAGGTTCAAATACTACAAAACTCAAAACACAGAGTGTATACGAAAAATGGCGTTAACATCATGGTATGCATGTGCAAACAGAAATTTTTAAAACAGCAGTATATTATTTACATTGTGGTTTAACACAGTCATGTCAAAACCTATAAATCATCTGACATATATATATGTGATCTTCTCATTCGTGGGTTGTGTCCTTTAACAGTAGGACAGCGGCATTATTGAAAGAGAGCGAGACATTGTACATCATGAAAATGGCGCTAATCATACATACTTTTATCGTCGTTATCATCTTTTACATGTATACACCTAATGCCAACTCCTGTACATGACACACGTAACAAATGAGGTAGTTTGTGGGAAAGCACATACGAAGTTCGTATTTCTGTCACCAGAGATCACACATTTGTAAATATGTGCCTTCAGAGCAACCAGGTATGTGAGAAACAGAGTACTGTAATCGAGTTTCTAACCAAAGAGTTCATCCTCTCCTTCAAGATGACAATGGCAGAGCACACACGAGCGCTGCGAAATGATCAACAGTCCGATGCCTTGTATTCACTGTCATCGACTATCCTGCATACAGCCCCGACCTAGTCCCATCCGATTTCCATCAGTTTCCAAAACTTAAAGAACATCTTCGAGGACCACTTGCATAGTGATGAAGCAATACAAGCAGAGATAAGTTTGTGGCTCCGTTAACGAAGTCAAATATCCTAAAGTGACGGTATCAGCAAGCTCTCGTTGGGAGAAACGTTTTCACCGCCAGGGCGACTATGATGAGAAGTAAATATATAGACATGAAGCATAAGTTCGTTAAGAAAGTTTGTTTTATTTAGTTGTCACATAATAAGTTCGGAGGCATTACTTTCGGCTATGGTCCTGTAAAAGCAGAATTCGCGGCTACTCGTGGCTAAAAGAACTGTATTGAGGAATAAAGATAATTGTTACAGCCATGGGATACTTTACAGGAAAATAAGAATTCCAGGATATACCTCATTCATATCTGTCAGGTTACTGATTGGAGGAAAAGTTATATGATACGAATACCTATTTCAAATATAAGTTAAAAATTAAACTGAACGTTGTCGGAACTAACGACTCAATTTTCTGTGTGTAAGTTGGCCTATATGTGCAAAAATTAAAAAAACAGTTTCCATACTCAGTCATTTGCTTCCTTATTTGCTACGCTGCAGAAAGAATCCTAAAACGTTTGTTTGCGATGACCTAAATGTGTCTTTTGGATAGTGATGTTGCAAAGTAGTGGAACGTGAGTTCTTAGAGCTCAACTGTTTACCTCGCCTCTGTGAAACATGACGTCATGGTAAATATACCATTTCTCCTACATGAGAACGACAATGTGGGACAAAGGGAGGAAACAAAGCAATGAATATTTGAAGATACATCAGTAAGGCTTATTGGATCTTTGCTTTGGTGAACTATTAATCTGCCTCCCCCTATATTCTCGCCCTTAAAGCAACCTACTGTCTTCTAAATGTGCCGCAAATTTCTTCTTCCTGATTTTGAACTATAGTTAGCTTACTGCCCTCAGCACTTCTATTTCTGTAATTGTAACATCACAATTTGACAATCGTCCTACTGTGTACACATCCCGTACGCGCCAAAGAGTACTTGGCACCCGAAAACTCCACACAGCACGCAGGTTGCCATAACGTCCGAGTACATACATAACCAAGCATAGTTAAGGGTGGTAGAGGCACGCGCTGAATAAGGTGGCTCAAATTGGGAAGCTGACATGGATAGATTATTGGTGCGTTACGCTTTGCTTTGCTGGAGTATCGGCTGTTCTTTATGGTTTAGTGTCTCCGTTAATGCAGTAGGTTAAACGAATGTCGAACTAGTCTTACTTGGGACTGCTCTATCTCTGATCGCTGTTGAAATAGAACTTAAAACATTATACTGTGAAAGTAATCGGTGTTTGCTTTTGTCTGTGTATAGTGTCACATGCATTAGGCTTGAAATATCCTTCTATAGATAGTGCAACACCTGCTGTAGTTAGAATTACACATTTCTTGTTTTTTCTTATACGCCACCCAGCCAAAATACTAAAAGTCTCCTATTTATGATGTTCTTCACGTGCCTTTTGGTAGGTGAATTGGCAAAGTACTGGAATAGGGAGCATTGGCACTTCAGTTCCTAGAATGAGATGCAAGTGTGTTGGATATCCAATACCGTCTTTGCGAAACGTGACGTCATAGCAAATATATCATTTCTCCAACACGAAAACGACTATGTGACAGCAATAGGAATACGGGGAAGGATTTCAAGAAGATATAAAATCCGGTTACAGCTGGAAAAAAAGTACTTGCGCTTCAGTATCTTAAAAAATCAGGCGGTAGCGCTAATTGTCATATCTGAGCTTGTACGTCGAGTGCTATAGACGCTGCGGTGTTAAAACATTTCTGCGGAAACAAATTTCAGGGTGGTGAATTGTTAGTAACATCTCGTTCCCGGAAATATCCAAGAGGACAAACAGATTAGTTATAAAAGACTGATGGCTTGATGCCTCCCTCCAGTGGTCTACAACCTCCTGGAAGACAGTGGCAGTATTGTTCTGGGAATGCAATGCGAGTGTTGCTTACCTATAAAGCCGTCTGTCCACGTGCGTTCATAGTGGCCGTAGTACAGCTATGCGCCGATGTTGCGGCGCGACCATAGGTTTTGTGCGGAGGCCCGTCAGGAGCGCATCACGGTGGCCGTGGAGTGTAGCACGACGAGGTTGCGTGGTAAACTTCGACGTACAGTGGTCAGTCTGCAGTGTGGTGTTCGTTTAAACATGATTGCAGTTACTCCTAACTTATCTCAGCAGTGTTGACAGTTGTTAATAATTTACACTACTGGCCATTAAAATTGATACACCTAGAAGAAATACAGATGATAAACGGATATTCGTTGGACAGATATATTATACTAGAACTGACATGTCATTACATTTTCACGCAATTTGGATGCATAGATCCTGAGAAATCAGTACCCAGAACAACCACCTCTCGCCGTGATAACGGCCTTGATACGCCTGGGCATTGAGTCAAACAGAGCTTGGATGGCGTGAACAGCTGCCCACGCAGCTTCAACACGATGCCACATGTCCACAGCTCGTGGTCGTGCGGTAGCGTTGTCGCTTCACGCGCCCGGGTTCCCGGGTTCGATTCCCGGCGGGGTTAGATATTTTCTCTGCCTCGTGATGACTGGGTGTTGTGTGTTGTCCTTAGGTCAGTTAGGTCTAAGTAGTTCTCAGTTCTAGGGGACTGATGACCATAGATGTTAAGTCCCATAGTGCTCAGAGCCATTTGAACCATTTTTGAACGATGCCACAGTTCATGAAGAGTAGTGACTGGCGTATTGTGACGAGCTAGTTGCTCGGCCACCATTGACCAGACGTTTTCAATTGGTGAGAGTTCTGGAGAATGTGCTGGCCAGGACAGCAGTCGAACATTTTCTGTATCCAGAAACGCCCGTACAGGACCTACAACATGCGGTCGTGGATTATCCTGCTGAAATGTAGGGTTTCGCAGGGATCGAATGAAGGGTAGAGCCACGGGTCGTAACACATCTGAAATGTAACGTTCACTTTTCACAGTGCCGTCAATGTGAACAAGAGGTGACCGAGACGTTTAATCAATGGCACCCCATACCATCACGCCGGGTGATACGCCAGTACAGCGATGACGAATACACGCTTCCAGTGTGCGTTCACCGCGATGTCGCCAAACACGGGTGCGACCATCATGATGCTGTAAACAGAACCTGGATTCATCTGAAAAAATGACGTTTTGCCATTCGTGCACCCAGGTTCATCGTTGAGTACACCATCGTAGGCGCTCCTGTCTGTGATGCAGCGTTAAGGGTAACCGCAGCCATGGTCTCCGAGCTGATAGTCCATGCTGCTGCAAACGTCGTCGAACTGTTCGTGCAAATGGTTGTTGTCTTGCAAACGTCCCCGTCTGTTGACTCAGGGATCGATACGTGGCTGCACGATACGTTACAGCCGTGCGGATAAGATGCCTGTCATCTCGACTGCTAGTGATACGAGGCCGTTGGGATCCAGCACGGCGTTCCGTATTACCCTCCTGAACCGACCGATTCCATATTCTGCTAATAGTCATTGGATCTCGACCAAGGAGAGCAGCAATGTCGCGATACGATAAACCGCAATCGCGATAGGCTACAATCCGACCTTTATCAAAGTCGGAAACGTGATGGTACGCATTTCTCCTCCTTACACGAGGCATCACAACAACGTTTCACCAGGCAACGCCGGTCGAATGTTGTTTGTGTATGAGAAATCGGTTGGAAACTTTCCTCATGTCAGCACGTTGTAGGTGTCGCCACCGGCGCCAACCTTGTGTGAATGCTCTGAAAAGCTAATCATTTTCACATCACAGCATCTTCTTCCTGGCAGTTAAATTTCGCGTCTGTAGCACGTGATCCTCGTGGAGTAAAAATTTTAATGGCCAGTAGTGTAAATACAGTTGGAGACCTTGAAAATTAGCTGGAACTAGATAGCCGAAAGCATATCAGTTCCTGTTTCTTATCTATACGAGTAGCAATGGAAGATTCAGTTGCTGAAAAGACAATGTAAACGTCTATCTACAGCTGTATAAGCACAATTTGCGCAATATGTAACAAATAATACTGGTGCCCACTACGCCATTTATACATTACGCAGTCGACTTGTAGGAGTGCTGCCCGATCGACATACAGAATTTCACGAATGTCGTAACATGGTTCTTGGGCGAGACTTCGGATGTCTTTGTGAAAACTCCACAATATTTCGTCGGTGCAGCTAATCGACATCTTCAGCTGCGTTCGTCGGTCAGTTGCGCCGAAGGAATATTGTGGAATTTTCACAACGACGTCCGACGTCTCCCCCCAGAACCATATTTACAACTAGTCCGTCAGGAAATCCTCAAGCAACACATCGGGAATGTTGAGTTCATATCCTGAAGAGTGGTGTGTGTATGGTTGGTTGTGTGCGGGCGTGGGGGAAGGAACTTGTAACGGGGGTCAAATCTAAATGACAGAATAACACCTTCAGCCCCAGACTACAGGAGTTGAGGGTGGTCATTTTTTGGGTGATAAATTGTGATAATTAAGATTTGTCATCATCTTGCATAAAGATAACTTAAAGCAAAACGTAAATTAAATATAACTTAAATCTCATGTGGTCTGCTCAGAGAGGGGTGTGAGAGGGAAGCAATTTTTGGGCATAACTAGTGGTAATTAAGATTAAGCTAAAAGCATTTGGTCATAAATTAGACTTGCATAAAGACAACTAATAGCATACGTACAATTTATTTACCTTAGAATCCTAAAGTACACGTGCATAAACATTAGGATGCAGCGCCAAATGGCTGGTTTGTTTAAGCGATGGCAACGACATACCTTTTGTGTAAAGACTTTCTCTTTCCCCTTTGTTCTTAGCAGATAAGACGCTTGCGTAAAATATCGTTACACCTCGCTAGCGAATTATAAACTGTGGAAGATAAATTATATGGAGGACTTTTTTAATGAACGGCGTTCAATACGTTTTTGAAGACGATTTTGTTAAGATTGTGAAATGGCAAATAATCATGTTCATTCCGGTTTAATTATTACCTTCTAATTCGCGGTTTAAAAAATACATTATAGTTCTGTTAGAAAAGTGAATTATGTGAAATATGTTTATCTGAAATGCAAATACGGAGTGCAAAATAACAATTTTTTTGCATTTGAAATACTTTCCTTTTCAAAATTGGTTTACTAATTGACTTGAAATGCATAAAACATAGATATTTTGTACTTGTAAAATGCAAAACACTTCTCTTGTATTTTTTATTTTACACTTCGTAGTTTTCATTCATGTAATGGATAAAAGTAGTTCCATGACGCATACAGAGGTACACCTGTCAAGTTAATATGACCATTATGCTAATTATCAATCTGCTCATCTCTGTTACCTCTGCAACATGTCACTGCTACGTCCATTGGTTACTTGCATTTCAAGGATAGTTGATGCTGGCAAACACCAAAATGTATAATATTGGATCGATAAAGTAATTTTACATTCAACCAATGACTTTTCCCCCGGAGACCTATTCATCATTTTGCAGATTATATATATTTTCCAATAAATAATTAATGAA
The DNA here is from genome assembly GCF_021461385.2 of Schistocerca piceifrons. Classification (NCBI taxonomy): domain Eukaryota; kingdom Metazoa; phylum Arthropoda; class Insecta; order Orthoptera; family Acrididae; genus Schistocerca; species Schistocerca piceifrons. Next base: position 516,668,607 of record NC_060143.1, read on the forward strand.
GTAATTTTTCATTCAACCAATGACTTTTCCCCCAGCGACATATTCAGCATTATGCAGATTATACGTATTCTCCAACATGGCCGCTTGCCTCCTTTGTCTTAATAACATACTGATGAGAATAGCGGATCGCAAGAACACTTGATTCAGTTCGCATTCGCCCACGTCGTGTTGTGCCGACTCCACTGTAGCTTGAATGGATTTTTAAGTTTGTTTTATACGCCCGACTTCTAATTTCACCACACAAGTCTCCAGGGTTGAGCAGTTATTGCCCGATAACGACACGCAATACAGATTGTTAAAGCTGAGTTCGCCGTCATTAATTATGTTTTTAGATTTAATTTTATTACTCGTACAGAGACTCAATGTTCCTTTGTTTAAAAGCGCGTCGTCAAAATAAGTATGAAATGCTAATGTCTTTGCAATACATAATGTCGACTGTTGAGTTAAAGTTCGTACCTATTTTGCCGTTTTAGAGAACAGACACCTTAAGCGCTTCTGCTTCTATAGTCTCAGTATGAAACGTTCACTAATTTCAATTTACTTCCTATCTCAGTCAGTATTTAACACAAATTATATATCAATGTCATTTCAGAGATATTACGTCGGTTCCACACTAACGGAATAACACGCAATTGTCATTTAACGTCACTTTTATTAATAATCCTTTTTCTTATGACGTAAATGTTAATGTATGATCACTGTCTAGGAGGAAAGAGGGATTCATCCTAATCATGAGATAATAGCTTTTAATGAGCCCGCAATTGTTAATTAAATAAAAAGTCACGTTCAAGGATGATATGCGAACAACTTCCGTTACGTCCGTTTCCACGTATCTGTCAAAACTGATCCTGTCGCCCACAAGTCAAATTAACACTGACGTTAACCCCTTTTGTCTGAACATCGAATCGTAACTATTATGTGAAAGTTTATTGTAGTCCCCGAATTAATTCCTTTCAGATACGCGCACTACCGAACAGCAGAACGGAACACAAACGACTTGTTTTAACAACCAAACAACGCAATGACATTACATTACGACAATGTCCGCCCAATGAACATCTCTTTGACTTTATCTTTTCTACTCTGCTTAATAAAATTATTCCTAATTACAATTTATTCAGCTATTTAACAAAAAATAAATAAAATTTATCCCAACGTAAAAGATCCGTTATAGACCGCGGGCCGAAGTTTGATGACCCCTTTAAGGAAACGCCGATTAGCAGCTTTTAAAGAAGCTGAATTATAATTTCTTGATGAATATTTAAGCTGCTGTAAACCTATTACTGGCGGTATTACAACTTTGTTCCCCATCTAAAGTACCTGCAATGATGTTTTCTGCCAGAACTAATGAGAATGTGGAGAATGTGGAGAATACTAGGCAGGTTGCAAATGGATAATCCCACGTACCGCGGTGTGGAGAAGAAGTTATTGAGTCTTAATAGGCATTTTGGAAGATTTTATAAATTAGTGTAACCAGGAAAAAAGTATGGCATATTAGCGTCTATATCGAATCCTTTTTCCAAAATGAAATGTGTACGGAAGGCTGGAAGAAAATACGTAAAAGAACTGTTTACTTTTGAAGTGTGGGCGATGAAACAAGAAGGAGAAGGTGGGCAGAACTTGCAGTTTTCTGATAAAAATAAAATATTGAATCTTATATTTTTGTTGAGAATTGATTTTTCCGTCACCAGTGATGGTGTCAACACTACAATCTTTGAAAGAGAATGACAATAGTTTAGATTCCTTGAAGAGATATGCAGCTATAAAAAATTACTTAGACATTATACCGTTTACCAAGTTCTGCTCCCGTTGAACGACTATTTTTCTCTGGTGTGATAAGAATGAGACCTCAAAGGCGTGACATGAAAGATGAAATATTTCAACAGTTATTGGTATTAACATCATTGAAACAAATGGCATGTAAAATGTTCACTAATTATAGGTATTCTATTTCAACAAAGATATTTTAAAAATGCGTGTTTTGCATTCTTTATCTAAATACGTTTATTTAAAACCATTTTGCATTTATATTTAAATTATAAAAAAATAACCAGTTATTTGCAATTTGAATTTAAATAGTTTTAATAGTTTTCTACAACTCTCGTGTTTCTCATACAATATAAAACTTAAACCAGGATTTCCCGCCAACTGCTCCCGAATTTTATTTATTAATAACTGCAGAGTCATACCCTCTGCGTCACATTAGGAACTTAATATGGCCTGAGGAACACTACATTTACACGTATGTTCTGCAAGACGCTTCACGGTGTGCAGCAGAGTGTATTTCTGCTTCCAGCACCATTTTCCCCCTCCCTGTTCCACTCGCTAACGGCGCATGAGAGAAACGCCCGTCGGGAATCCTATACATGAGCTCTATGTGGTCTTTTTGCGAGACGTATCTGGGAGGTTCAAATGGCTCTGAGCAGTATGGGACTTAACTACTCTGGTCATCAGCCCCCTAGAACTTAGAACTACTTAAACCTAACTAACCTAAGGACATCGCACACATCCATGCCCGAAGCAGGATTCGAACCTGCGACCGTAGCGGTCGCGCGGTACCGGACTGTAGCACCTGGAACCTCTCGGCCACTCCGGCCGGCTATCTGGGAGGAACGAGCACGTTGCTCTACTCTTCTAGGCACCACGCTCTAGTGATTTCAAGAGTAATCTCTCTGTGACACACAACACCTCACATGTAGCACCTGCCGCTGCAGTTTGTCGAACATCTTCGTACTGCAGTCGCGCTACCAGACGAGCCGGTAACGAAATGCACCACTGTTTGTTGAATATTGGCTACCTCTTTATTAATCCGTCATTATAAGGGACGCAGTCCTGATGAAAAGTAGTCAAGAATCTATTGAATGAGTGTTTTGCAAGGCGCTTACTTTGCGGACGAATTTTATTTCTCTAATATTCTTGCACTGTATCTCCTCTTGGCATCTGCATGTAATCATTCTATTTTAGCTGGCTCTGCAGACTGATAACGCTCGCTGTTTTACAGTTGCGAACAAGAGGTGACCGAGACGTGTAACCAATGGCACCCCATACCATCACTCCGGGTGATACACCAGTATGGCAATGACGAATACACGCTTCCAATGTGCGGTCACCGCGATGTCGCCAAACACGGATGCGACCATCATGATGATGAAAAGAGAACCTGGATTCATCCGAAAAAATGACGTTTTGCCATTCGTGCACTCAGGTTCGTCGTTGAGTCCACCATCGCAGGCGCTCCTGTCTGTGATGCAGCGTCAAGGGTAACCGCAGCCATCGTCTCCGAGCTGATAGTCCATGCTGCTGCAAACGTCATCGAACTGTTCGTGCAGGTGGTTGTTGTCTTGTAAACGTTCCCACCTGTTGACTCAGGGATCGAGATGTGGCTGCACCATCCGTTACAGCCATGCGGATAAGATGCCTGTCATCTCGACTGATAGTGATACGAGGCCGTTGGGATCCAGCTCGGCGTTCCGTATTACCCTCCTGAACCCACCGATTCCATATTCCGCTAACAGTCATTGGATGTCGACAACCGCGAGCAGCAATGTCGCGATACGATAAACCGCAATCGTGATAGGCTACAATCCGACCTTTATCAAAGTCGGAAACGTGATAGTACGCATTTCTTCTCCTTACATGAGGCATCACAACAAAGTTTCACCAGGCAACGCCGGTCAATTGCTGTTTGTGTATGAGAAATCGGTTGGAAACTTTTCTCATGTCAGCACGTTGTAGGTGTCGCCACCGGCGCCAGCCTTTTGTGAATGCTCTGAAAAGCTAATGATTTGCCTATCACAGCACCTTTTCCTGTTGGTTAAATTTCGCGTCTGTAGCACGTCATCTTCGTGGTGTAGCAATTTTAATGGCCAGTAGTGTACTTTACGTTTATTGATGCTCAAGTTCAACTCCACTCCCTGCATTATAGTAACCATATATCCACTGCAAGGCTTCCTGCATTTCACTACCGACTTTGGCATTGCAAACTTCTTACGTGGAAAATGGAAATGAGCGTTTGACCTCATTGGCCGGAAGGCCCCTTTCGGGGCAAACTTCTTACATACAACAGAAACGGTCCGTGAAAAACTTTAAAGAGTTTCCTACGTTATGGACTTGATCATTCACATACACACATCAAAGAACTGTTGCATCACCGCGATATGTCGTGCAGGTTTTTGTTATTGTGACTGTTTCTGTACCGATCGGAAGGTCACACGTGACTCAGTTAACATGAGCACGACCTGCAGGTGCAATGCTGCGCACCAATGGATTGCAGCCATAGGGAGGCACCAGTAGAGAAACGGTACACTGAACATCTACCATACCAGCAAGGACAATGGCAGTCGATTATAGCACAATAGCGTTACATGCGCCCAGAAGACTTGTCAGCCAGGAAAATTGCTCCACGTGTTTCAGATACTGAATCGGTTGTAGCAGGAACGTGTGATACGACCGGTGTTGTCCTCTATATACATAAAAGATTTGGCTGTCAGGGTGGGCAGCAATCTGCGGTTGTTTGCTGATGGTGCTGTGGTGTACGGAAAGGCATTGAATTTGAGTGACTGTAGGAAGGCACAAAACGACTTAGACAAAATTTCTAGTTGTTTCGATGAATGGCAGCTAGCTCTAAATCTGGAAAAATGTAAATTAATGCTGATGAGTAGGAAGAACAGACCTGTAATGTACGGTTACAGTATCACCAGTGTCCTGCTTGACACGGTCAAGTCGTTTAAATATCTGTGGGTAACGTCGCAAAGCGATATGAAATGGGACGAGCATGCGAGAACTTTTGCAGGGAAGGCGAATGGTCCACTTTCGTTTATTGGGAGAATTTTAGGGAAGAGCATGTAAGGTGACTATAATTTCGCACCTCACAAGCACTAATCTACATACTTCGCTGTGATCTACAACCACAATTAGGTATCATTTGATAGGTTGTACATCGTATATATGAATATTTAAAGAGAGTGACATTGTCACGTACACCTTGTAAATAGTTGTTGACGCTTTTGCGTGAAAGGTGAGGGTGTGTCTTTTTATTAACAAAGCGGCGTAATGAATGATTGCCTATGCTAGTAGAGGTTGGAACGCCAGCGGAGATGAAATGGCAGGCGGAACTCAAGCCCTGGGTGGAAGGCCCACACAGGTGTGTTGGTCCTGCTTAAACACAGGAAGTAGCAAGAAGGACGTTGGGGCACCTGAGCGCTGGAGCACAATAGAGTCGCAGCCACCGGTGTTGTAGCGGCACCGGAAGGATGACCAGGAACTCTGGAAATCTTGGACGCAGCTGAGAGGAACAAAGAAGCGTCACCTCAGAAATCACGCAGGCTGGCTTATTTCCAAGGATTTTTACTCAGAAGCGTACCATTGTACGAGTACAGGTATTCCCTCGCAAACTTTCCGCACTGGACGACAAAAGACTAAACTATAGTTTTTCGGCGTTCGGAAGAATCTGTAGAGAGGGAGAATCTTCCGGGGTTTCGAGAATATGATTCGCCTTCTGCAGTTACCAGGGAGGGGAGTCGAGTCTTGCTGGGAAGCCACCGGTGGAGAGGAAGGGATCTTTCCTTTTTGAGCGCCCGTGTGTGACGGTCGCTCAGTATCAGCTTTGTTGGTACAGGCGGACTTGCAGCTGTCTTTGCTCTCAGGAGAGTTTATAGTTAGAACGATTAGGCACTGTACTGTTGCGAACCTATACCATTCTGGACTTCACCTCCGGGTTGGAAGTCGTTGTTGAGTACGCAGCGTTCAGAGCACTTCTTCTGCCTATACCTACGTTGAGACGTTATTTGAACTCCGTCCTTGTGGCTGGGAGGTCGCGTTTCTCGTCTGTAGAACATAGAGACTAGAAGACAGTATTAGAGTATATTGGTCAGAGGACCGCCTTCTGCCGTTCTAGTGTTTGAAAGAGTTTTATTTTGTGGCTGAAGTTCTTCCATCGACTCGCTTCCCACGCCCGGGTTCCCGGGTTCGATTCCCGACGGGATCAGGGATTTTCTATGCCTCGTGATGACTCGGTGTTGTGTGATGTCCTTAGGTTAGTTAGGTTTAAGTAGTTCTAAGTTCTAGGGGACTGATGACCATGGATGTTAAGTCCCATAGTGTTCGAGCCATTTGAACCCATCTTCCATCGACGCAACGTATACGAGAAACATCACTCCGACTAACCGGACGAAGTGCATAGGGTGATATTGCTAATTGATTCGACTTATTAGGGCTATAAAGCTAAACAGCTGCGATCACGCTAGTTTATTTCCACTGACGTTCCACACCACCGTACATCATCTTTGAAAGTAGTGTCTTCTAGTGTTTGGTACGTAGATGATGTCAGTCGTTTCCCGTTATTTATGTTAGATCGCGTGGCCATAAAAAGGGGCAGAGTTGGGCAATTGATCAGATATTTTAGTTACGAAATATAGACTTCTGTAATAAAGGGTTGTTCTTTAATCCACAATAAATGTATAATAATAAACAACGTTTATCATTTAGAAGTATTAGTTGCCTTAATCATTCATTTATGTTTAGGTTGTGATTTATATGTTAAAGAGCATTAAGAGATCCTAAGATCTGCTTCAGGAGGATAGTCAGACAGGGCCAAATCATCATCTTAGCGTTCATTATTTTCCGCTGGGCACATTAATTTTACACCCGCCTGGAGTAGCATCTTGGGAGCGGTTCACGTGTAATGGAGGCTGCATGTAGGACGCTGGTGCAACTTATTCTTGAGTACTATTCCCCTGTCTGGGATCTGTATCAGTTAGGATTGAAGGAAGACATCGAAGCAGTTCAGAGACACGCTGCTAGATTTGTTACCGGTAGGTCCGCACAATGCGTAAGTGTTACGGAGATGCTTCGGCAACACAAATGCGAATCCATGGAGGGAAAGCGACGTTCTTATCGAGACACACTATTCAGAAACTTTAGGGAACTGGCATTTGAAACTGACTGCCAAACGATTCTACTGCCTCCAACATACCTTTCGCGTAAAGACCACGAAAACAAGATTCGAGAAATTAAGCGCATACAGAGGCATACAGATAGTCGTTTTCCCTCGTTCTATTTGCGGGTGGAACAGGAAAGTGAATGATTGTTATAAGTACAGGGTACCCTCCACTATGCACTGTACAGTCACTTGTGGAGTATCTGTGTAGATGCAGAAGTAGATGTAGGTCGGTTTCACTTGATGGTAGTGTTTGGAACTTGCTCCGTTCGGGGCATCTCTGATCGAAAGGTGCACAGGATGATCGACAACTGCGATTCTTGAGACAAAGGAACCGTGGGCTCAGTGCTGAATTCTGGGTTCTAGGAGGCTATAGGACGTCATGTAGTGCATCACACTGTTAGCAGACGATTGCATGATGCGAATCTCCATTCCCGACGACCAAGACGCGCATAAGTCGTACATCACATCGTCATGGTGGTCACAAAATCAAGCATAAATTACGCCCCAGGATTGGCGTCGGGTGTTGTTTATTGACGAAACTCTGATCTGTGTAAACCCTTACACTCACAGACAACGTGTGTGGAGACAATCAGGTTATATGTAACGTCTCCAGCGCTGTGTCCCACATTTGCAGGAAGGTGGTAATAAATGATGTTCTGCGGAGGCGTTACGTGGGGCCACCGTACAGCTCTCGCAGTTGTTGGTGGCCGTATCACTGGTCTGCAGTACACCGACGAGATTCTGCAGTCAGTAGTTGCATCGTATCGCCTATATTTTGGTGACAGTTTCATGATACAACGCTTGCTCTTTGTGCTGTTCTCGTGAACACTTTCCTTCAGCATACTAGGATCACCAAAATTGAGTGACCTGCTTGTTCCTCGGCTATGAGCTCAATCGAACATGTATGGGGTTAATTGGAACGGATTGCTTTTGGACCTTGGCAACATACTCAGAATCGCCACTGAAGAGTTTGCCAATTTGGACCACTATTAGCTTGATGATCTCGTCGATGTTATGCCACGACGAATTCAAGCCGGAATCCGAAGCAGAGGACATTCCATCACATATTGACGTTGCTCCGGAGTGTTGCCGAATACCACCCCAAGGGAAGTCAGACGATTTTGTCATTACAGAATTTATTTATTTGTTTTCCTTTTTTTGAGTTGACGATCTGGACACATTGCAAATGGATATGTACGGACGCCCAGAGCCAATTATTGATTTATGAGTCACGATTTACGAAATGGCGATGCAAAACTACTGTTGATGTCTGCATATTGTAGACAGTCAACGGCTCTATGGCACTCTCTTGGACTGTCCCCTCGAAATAAGCATTTCATTTCTCTGTGTCGATTTTATACCGTTAACGACGTGTTGGAGTTCAAGTTGCCCTTGATAAAGAAGACAAGATTTAAGTAAGTCAAGATACTTTCAAAATAATTGTCGAGTCAGGAAAATCGGTCGATGATGTAAAATGATGCTAAATGTTTGAAATATTCAGAACAATAAGTAAACGCTTTAGAGAAATGCGTATAACGTGCAGTAATTACGACTGAAAGGGAACGATAAGACTGACAGGCGAAGGGAGAAGTGTTCGGATTAATAAGGGTGTAAAGAAAGGATGTTTTCTTTCTCAATACTGAAGACGCAATGAAGGAAATTCTTCAGAGTGCTATTAAAACTCAAAGGTTATCAGTTACAATGTTCTCGGCAAAACCGGAAGAGTTAATGGGAGCTGTTAAGTGGGATGAGCAGTCTGCTGAGCATAAAGTATCTGTTGAGAGTATTCCAAAGAATGATGAAGTTACGAAGGAGCAATTGTAAAGAGATTCGACAGAAACTTAGAACCCAAATTATGATCGTGCTGTGGACAAAGTAAAGGTGTTCTGCTACCTTAGAAGCAGATATTTCAGGACGTGCAATACAAGGAAGACATACGACGCAGAACAGTATGGGCAGAGAGTAGAACAGTATGGGCATAGAGTATATTCCATAGTAAAAGGTGTCTACCACTATTAAACATAAGTTAGAATTTAAGAAAGAAATTTCTCAGAACGCATGGTTGAAGGACAGCAATGCATGGGATGAATCACAGATTGTGGGAAGACTGGAAAACTGGAGAATCGAATCGTTTGAGATGTGGTGTTATGGATGTTTAAAATTAAGCTGATCGATAAGAAAAGAAATCTCCGCAGTATCGGCAAGGAGAAGAATATAGTGAATACACTAGTTGTCTCTGTGTGAAATCTTATGGACTTAACTGCTAAGGTCATCAGTCCCTAAGCTTACACACTGCTTAACCTAGATTATCCTAAGGACAAACACACACACCCATGCTCGAGGGAGGACTCGAACCTCCGCCGGGAGCAGCCGCACAGTCCATGACTGCAGCGCCCTAGACCGCTCGGTTAATCCCGCGCAGCGAATACACTAGTTATAAGAATGTGCAGTACCATAGGACACCTATTAAAACATCAAGAATAGGCGAAGCCGTTGAGGGCAAAAATTGTAAGCAAAACAGAGGTTAGAAAATGCGCAAGAAATGACTAAGGAGGTTAGGTGTAAATGCTACTCTAAGAAGAGACTGCATATTGAATAATATTCTGGTGGGTCGAAAGAAACCACTCACACAATTGGACATAAAGAAAACGTCGATATGGTATTGCAGATATCAGTGATACTAGTACCATAACATAGCATTTAAAAGTTAAGTTATCACATGGTCAGTCGAATAATTTTTAAGCGTTAATTAACAGCAGAAGAGCCAAGGCTGAAACAGATACAGTCTTTTTTTTATTTTCAGCGATTACTTTTTGTAATTATTTTCCGTATTATGTTTAAAAAGGTTTCACTAGTATGCGGTTGTCATAGAGGCATTACAAGATTTACTGTGTGCAACAAGCAAGCAGGCCATGCAATTTGAGAATCCTTTTATTAAAAGTACGAGATACGAATGTTAATTTGCTTTATCTCTTGTTTCCTGTACCCGGGTTTTGGGAAATCTGAATTACTGCAAGAGCGAGTAAAGTTCTACATACACATCCTTAATTAAAACGACGTCCGTATTAAGTGTGTGAATTAAAGATGAACTACCTCTCTGGAATCAACGCATAAAGTACGCGGTTGTACCATAAGGTAGCAGTGAATACAAACAAGTTAGGTAAGGTTAGTGTTTTTTTTATTTCGAACAACTTTTCTCATCACTTTCTAGTAGCGAGGATATTGTGGAAAAGAAAGTAAAGTTTTCGGAGGAAATTGCGTTTTGAAATTCACGTCGTATGTTTCCACGTCCTGTTTTCCTGTTTTCCGCAAGTACAAAAAAAATCCAAAGAAGGTTTTCTTTATTCTTGTCTTATAATTAAATGGCAGCTAGTAATCAATTAACATTAACAGACAACACAGGAGGAAACGGAACAGTGGTGAGAAGTTTTGTTACAAAATATTTTGTTGTAACGCATAGCCATATTAAAAACGTTTGGCCGTTATACATCTCACTCCGCTGGCTGCATTGCCACAGAAAAGGAATCATGTTTTATTGATATTGTTTCACGTAAAGAAAAAACAGCAGTTTTTGTCTCTCCGATCAGGCAAGTGGTAAAACGTATCCGTGCTAATCAGGCACAGGAAATATCCGCTACAAATTGAGATACGTCAGTTGTATGTTGTCAGTAACCTGTAACATTTCCCCTGAACCTTGCAAAAGTTAAAAAACTTTCTAAATGAAGATTGTTACTAAAGCTAACGTTATTACAAAATGTGACGTACGTGCGGAAATCAATCACAAATGTGCACTGTTTATCTCCAGTAGTGTTCAATACTAGATGAGACTTAATCATGCACCCAAAAGTGAAAGCTTTGCTTGTAGTACAGCGGCATGACCATTTCTTGAAAAGGTTTGGAAAGATTACAGAGCTGTATAAAGAAAAGCAATTTCGCCTCTGCCTATCGTTTTAATTTGTGTCACAACTACTGCAAATTCGACCTTATGGTCATTTCTCAAGTATGAAATGGAAATGAACGTTTGGCATCGTTGGCCGGGAGGCCCCGTTCGAAGATCGGCCGCGAAGTTCAAGTCCTATTTCATTCGACGCCACATTTGGTGACTTAGGCGCCGGTGATGATGATAAAATGTTGATGAGGACAACACAACACCCAGTCCATGAGCGGAGAAAATCTCCAACCCGGCCGGGAATCGAACCCGGGCCTGCTTGCATAGGAGGCAAGCACGATACCATCCAGCTAAGCAGGCGGACTGTAGTATGAGATTCTGTGTCTACATACATGAGAAAAACATTTAAGAGAATCTTTGGCCATAACTGAACATTTCTTGCTGCAGTCACACAGAGGTCAAGTAATTTAATCGAACAATAAGTGCTGCAGCATATACACTCGTATGATAGCAACTGACACTTCGTTGATATTTTTCTGAATGCATATGAAGGTAGTGTCTGTTCCCGAAAGAACAGTTACCGTTGATGACCATGCAGCTTTCGCTACAATAAAATGATAATTAAATGGATACCCTAGCTGCAAACAGACGTTGATATACTTCATTGGGGACGTGTTGAAAGTGTGTGCCCCGACCGGGACTGGAACCCAGGATCTCCTGCTTGCATGGTAGACGCTCTATCCATCTGAGCCACCGAGGGCACAGAGGACAGTGCGCCTGCACGCTCCCCTGAGACCCACATTCCCAACATGTCCACACCACTACATTCGTAGTGCACCTAATAGATGTTTGCCAATCATACTCATTACTCATAGCAGATTAATCTACCAAGTCCCGTAAGAGTTTGGGCGTAGTGTGTGCATTCGCACAAGAAGGGCAAGTCCCTGCAGTCGCGCTATCCTCTGTGCCCTCGGTGGTTCAGATGGATACAGCGTCTGCCATGTAAGCGGGAGATCTCGGGTTCGAGTCCCGGTCGGGGCACACATTTCCAGCTGTCCCCATCGATGTATATCAACGACACCTGTCAGCAGCTGAGGGTTTCGATTAATTATCATTTCATTCTAGAGAAGCTGCACGGTCATCAACTATATCTGCTCCTTCGGGAACAGATACTATCTTCGTGTAGAATAGAATGTCAGTTTGTGACAAACAAAACAATACACCACGGAGCGGTTATCCGAATGGGACGGAAATCAATAGATGTGATGTACAGGGTGGAGCAAATGAAAGAGGCCCAGGGAACAGCGTTCCAGGATACAAAGAAACACAGCAGAGGAGAGGAAATACATTACTAACCTGACTACAGCAGATGTTGAAAGTGACCACTATTCATCTTTTGACACGTTTGGGCTCTGATCAGCAAGTTGCTGAAGGCGGATCGAAGCTGGACTGCTGAAATTGCTACAGTCTCAGGCGGAATAGTCTGTTGCAGTTCTTGAAGACTATTAGGGTTGTTACAGTACTTGTTAGACTTGAGGTCTTTCAACACAAAGTAATCCCACACTGACAGATCAGGTGACCTGGGTGGACAGCTAGGGCCGCGACTAGACTGACCTCTGCTAACAACTATGTCAGGCCGGCCGGCTATATGGGCTGTTGCTCCATTCAGCTGGAAGTTACTGTAGGTGCTTTCCTCCTCCCTTAATGCTGTGGTTGTGTGCATACCTTAATGTCCATTCATATCCACTCGTCTGGGCCATTTTTATATTCCACACACCGTACATGTACTGAAACACAAATGATTAGAATTTCAGAGGAACTGTATAATCAATTCAAGAGAAAGAGCTTTATAAATTGAGCAAGTCAGTAACACTTTGAGCCACATCTGGTCCCCACGAAGCAGCTATTCGGCTTAGCATTGATTCATAGAGTTTCCAGAATGAGATTTTCACTCCACAGCGGACTGTGCCCTGATATGAAACTTCCTGGCAGATTAAAACTGTGTGCCGGACCGAGACTCGAACTCGGGATCTTTGCCTTTCGTGCGCAAGAGCTCTACCAACTGAGCTACCAATTGAGCTACCCAAGCACGACTCACGCCCCGTCCTCACAGGCTGTGGATAAGCCATGTCTCCGCAGTATCCTTTCTTTCAGGAGTGCTTCTTCTACAAGACCGGCCGCGGTGGTCTCGCGGTTCTAGGCGCGCAGTCCGGAACCGTGTGACTGCTACGGTCGCAGGTTCGAATCCTGCCTCGGGCATGGATGTGTGTGATGTCCTTAGGTTAGTTAGGTTTAAGTAGTTCTAAGTTCTAGGGGACTGATGACCACAGCTGTTAAGTCCCATAGTGCTCAGAGCCATTTGAACCTTTTTTGATCTTCTACAAGGTTCGCAGGTGAGCTTCTGAAAAGTTTGGAAGGTAGGAGGCGAGGTACTGGCAGAAGTAAAGCTGTGAGGACGGGGCGTGAGTCGTGCTTGGGTAGCTCAGTTGGTAGAGCACTTGCCCGCGGAAGGCAGAGGTCCCGAGCTCGAGTCTCGGTCCGGGACACAGTTTTAATCGTCCAGGAAGTTTCGATTCATTGAGTTGTTAGATGTCCTTCTAGGTGACATCGTGCCAAATTTTATTATACTGCCGCTTTGGATCGTCAAAATTCCGAACTGACTGTATGGTCCTTCCTGTAATTCTCCATACGTTCTCAACTGGAAAGTGATTTGGTGCCGCTGTGCTGTAAGGCTGCCGCAGCTGAAAGCCAAATCCGTTCTTCTTTGAAAAGAAATGGCACTCCAGACCATTAGCCCCAGGTGTAGGCCCGTATGGTGGGTGCAGACGGACTGGTAACCCGTCGTTGTCCAAGGCATCTCCAGCCACGTCTTCGCTGGTCCTCGAGGCTCAGTTAGAGGCGGGACTCGTCACTGAAGACGATTCTACTGCAGTCAATAAGAGTACAGGCCGAAGACGTTTCTGGAGAAACCCCGGACAGCAGCTGGATGCTACCTTACTTTCGCCTGACAACCAGGAGTGATGATGTCATTCCTTTCATAGCAGGACCCCTTTGGGTGGTATCCGCAGCACACTTACAGCACAGCGCTACGTGGACGACATTCTACACCCCGTTTTGTTGACCTTCGTGGCAAGTCATCGTGAGCTTACATTTCAGCAAGATGAAGCCTCCCCGCGCACGGCAGATACGTTTTCACTAGACATCAAAAATCTATACAAACGTTCCCGTGCAAGAAACGTTTATGATCGTAGAAAAAAAATTGAGTCATTTCAGATGAACAAATCACTGACTTTATGAGTCTAATCACAATTGTAGTCAAATACAACGGCTCTGAATTTAATGAACAATTGTATCAGCAATCAGATGGTACCACTATGAGAAATCCGTTGGCTGGTACGCTTTCTGACATTTTCATCAACTTTCGGGAATAAAAGGTCTTCAACTGTTTCTCAGCTACAGCCCTCGGCATTCTCTAGTATTTCAGATATGTCGATGATACGTTAGTCATCTACAAAGGACCTGTTGATGGCACTGACCGTATTTTCAGTCTCTATAATGAATTTCACGAGAAAATATTCCTCACCAGTGAACTCGAAAACGATACCCGCCAATTGAACTTTCTTGACTTGACGTTAACAGTATAAGAAAAAAAATCTCCTTAAGAAACATATACCGATCAGATCGTACCTGCTTCTTCCATGCACCTTCAATCTCATAAAAACGCTTTCTTTCAATCTGATATTCACAGACCTACTTCTATTCCACTCTCGAAAGAAAAATTGGAGGAAGAAATTAATTTGATCAAAACGATAGCAGTTAATAACGGATACGAACCTACCATGGTTGACAACATTCTTAAAAAGAAAACTGTTAAAATATCATTGATTCCAGCCAAAAGAAATTCTTTTGTATGCCTCTCTTGGGGCCGTCTCCTATTACATCCAACGCCTTCTTCGTAATAAATACAACTGTAATGTTACCCTTTCTACCAACAATACTTTGAAAAAATATTTATTCATATTTTAAAGTCGACCTATTCCCATTTGAAAATCTCTGGTGTCTATAAGATCTTTTGCAACGTTTGCTCTTCTTACTACATAGGACAACAGGACGTGCCTTTACAATCAAACACAAAGATCATCTTTTAAGAAAAATTGGCAGTAGCACCCAAAATTCGTCTTTTGCCGATCACACGCACCCACGCACCCAAAGACGTTCACGATAACGACATTTTTCACACTAAGAAGAAAGGCCGTAGATTAAATATTCTCGAAGAACTAGAAATATTTAAACATCTTTCTCGTAATGATGGTCTTAATGAGCAGCTACAATTACGTGATAAAAGTTTCTTCAACGGTATAAAACCGTTACTTGATACCTGATTTCGTTTTCCCTCGTGCAGTTACCGACATATTTTTTCTGTCGAAGTCGACTCATAATTTTTTGTTTTTTAAGTATTTTATATTAACTGCATTTCATGTTATACCATCCATTGCTGATCGGTGAGTTACTCTGCTCCTTTTATGTTTCTATAATGGCGTTTTCAGCCGTTAAACTATATAAGCTCTTATGTAGCTACTGTGTCAGCTACTGTCAGATAGAGTTATTGCCATTTACTTCATGTACAAAATAATGTTCATCGTAACATTCATCTGTCTACATTTTTAATGTTAAGTAGCCGGTTTGTATCTGCGGCTACTACATGACACTCTTGGTGTAACGTCCACCTGCCCGCAAATGCTACCGCGGGAGCAACAGTCTGATGCTATCGTAGTTCGACGCATGTGAACAGCCAATAGTGGCTTGCCTTTTATGTATTCTGTTTCAAAAATTTTGTGACTAAAGCTGTATCGCTTGATATTTAGTTTAATACGTGACTTGTTAGTACTGTTTCTTTTTTGTACCACTAGCTACTACTTACACTTAAAATTTTCTTCTTTCCTATAATTTTGTGGGAATTTTAGGAGATGGGACCTGGATAAACTGACTAAACCAGAGGTTGTACAGAGTTTCAGGGAGTGCATAAGGGAACAATTGACAGAAATGGGGGAAAGAAATACAGTAGAAGAAGAATGGGTAGTTCTGAGGGATGTAGTAGTGAAGGCAGCATAGGATCAAGTAGGTAAAAAGACGAGGGCTAGTAGAAATCCTTGGGTAACAGAAGATATATTGAATTTAATTGATGAAAGGAGAAAATATAAAAATGCAGTAAATGAAGCAGGCAAAAAAGAATACAAACGTCTCAAAAATGAGATCGACAGGAAGTGCTAAGCAGGGATGGCTAGAGGACAAATGTAAGGATGTTGAAGCGAGTATCACTAGGGGTAAGATAGATGCTGCCTACAGGAAAATTAAAGAGACCTTTGGAGGTAAGAGAACCACTTGCATGAATATCAAGAGCTCAGATGGAAACCCAGTTCTAAGCAAAGAAGGAAAAGCAGAAAGGTGGAACGAATATATAGAAGGTCTATACAATGGCGATGTACTTGAGGACAATATTATGGAAATGGTAGAGGATGTAGATGAAGATGAAATGGCAGATACGATACTGCGTGAAGAGTTGGACAGGGCACTGAAAGACTTGAGTCGAAACAAGGCCCCCGAAGTAGACAACATTCCATTAGAACTACTGACGGCCTTGGGAGAGCCAGTCCTGACAAAACTCTACCATCTGGTGCGCAAGATGTATGAGACAGGCGAAATACCCTCAGACTTCAAGAAGAATATAATAATTCCAATCTCAAAGAAAGCAGGTGTTGACAGATGTGGAAATTACCGAACTATCAGTTTAATAAGTCACAGCTGCAAAATACTAACGCGAATTCTTTACAGAGGAATGGAAAAACTAGTAGAAGCCGACCTCGGGGAAGATCAGTTTGGATTCCGTAGAAATGTTGGAACACATGAGGCAATACTGACCCTACGACTTATCTTAGAAGCTAGATTAAGGAAGGGCAAACCTACGTTTCTAGCATTTGTAGACTTCGAGAAAGCTTTTCACAATGTTGACTGGAATACTCTTCCAAATTCTGAAAGTGGCAGGGGTAAAATACAGGGAGCGAAAGGCTATTTACAATTTGTACAGAAACCAGAGTCGAGGGGCCTGAAAGGGAAGCAGTGGTTGGGAAGGGAGTGAGACAGGGTTGTAGTATCTCCCCGATGTTTTTCAATCTGTATATTGAGCAAGCAGTGAAGGAAACAAAAGAAAAATTCGGTGTAGGTATTAAAATCCATGGAGAAGAAAAAAAAACTTTGAGATTCGCCGATGACATTGTAATTCTGTCAGACAGCAAAGGACTTGGAAGAGCAGTTGAACGGAATGGGTAGTATCTTGAAAGGAGGATATAAGATGAACATCAACTAAATCAAAACGAGGATAATGGAATGTAGTCGAATTAAGTCGGGTGATGCTGAGGGGTTTAGATTAGGAAATGAGAAACAAAGTAGTAAAGGAGTTTTGCTATTAGGGGAGCAAAATAACTAATGGTTGTCGAAGTAGAGAGGATATAAAATGTAGACTGGCAATGGGAAGGAAAGCGTTTCTGAAGAAAAGTTTGTTAACATCGAGTATAGATTTAAGTGTTAGGAAGTCTTTTCTGAAAGTATTTGTATGGAGTGTAGCCTTGTATGGAAGTGAAACATGGATGATAAATAGTTTGGACAAGAAGAGAATATAAGCTTTCGAAATGTGGTGCTACAGAAGAATGCTGAAGATTAGATGGGTAGATCACATAACTAATGTGGAAGTATTGAATAGGATTGGGGAGAAGAGAAGTTTGTGGCACAACTTGACTAGAAGAAGGGATCGGTTGGTAGGACTTGTTCTGAGGCATCAAGGGATCACCATCTATCTGACGCCCGCCGCACTGCGTGGACAACAGCTGATAGGGCCGGCTGCGGCTGCAGCGTGGCGCCGCTGATACACGCCCGAAAACAGCGCGCGCGGGTTATGGAGTGTCACAAATGCGCGCTATCTCGCCGTTCCAACCGATTTAAATGCATAAGCGTACCTATTGTCCGCAAGCGCCCGCGTTTTGTCGGCATATGGTGTCATTCGCGCATGCGCTACGGCAGCGACATCCCCTCCGTCTAGATCGGGTTCCCCATTTTTGCATTCCATAACAGCATCGATCTTCCGTAACGTTAAGGAACACGTTAACTGCACGTAGTGCGTCACCGTCTATCGGCTCGTTAAACGGGTTATAGCGTATCGAATACGATCTATAGCATGGTAATCGAAGTCATTTGCCTCTCTTTCAACACGCGAACAGTAAACCCGATTGATAAAACAGCTTTATTCCTCAAAGGGAATCACGAATTCACATTTACCATAGGATTCATACTAACGATTTAAAATGCATTTAACAATGTCGTTCGGATGCACACATTCCTGCTAGCGGATTTTCGATTATACAAGAGAAAACGATAAATAAAATAGTTAATTCCGTTAACAGTATCGCCTTTTACCACTGCGACTACGCCACAAGGATTTACCATGACAGATGTGTCTTTTGCATAGTATTAGGGAGCGAAATTCTATTTACAGCTTGTACGGGAACCGGACAACTGTTATAACAGTCGAGGGACATGAAAGGTAAGCGGTGATTGACAAGGAAGAGAGACAGGTTTGTAGCCAGTCCCCGAAGTTATTCAATCTGTACATTGAGCAAGCAGTAAAGGAAACCATAGAAAAATTTGGAATAGAAATTAAAACCCAGGGAGACGAAATAAGGACCTTAACGTTTTCCGATGACGTAATTATGTCAGAGATAGGACTTCGAAGAGCAGTTGAAGGGAACGGAGAGTGTCTTGAAAGGAGGATATAAGATAAGCATCAAGCAAAGCAAAACAAGGATAATGGAATGTGGTCGAATTAAATGAGGTGTACTGAGGGAATTAGATTAGGAAACGGGACACCATTACGGCAGCAAAATAACTGATTATGGTCGAAGTAGAGAGGATATAAAATGGAGGCTGGCAATGGCAAGAAAAGTGTTTCTGAAAAAGAGAAATTTGTTGACATCGAATATAGATTTAACTGTTAGGAATTTTTTTTTTTTTTTTTTTTTTTTTTTGGAGTGGACTGTGGACATGTACGGAAATGAACCATGGACGACGAACAGTTTAGACAAGAGGAGAATAGAGGCTTTTGAAATGTGGCGCAGAATGCTAAATTTTAGTTGGATTTGAGTAAGTCATAACAAACATACGTGTTGTTGTTGTGGTCTTCATTGACTGGATTGATACAACTTTCCATGCTACTCTATCCTGTGCAAGCCACTTCATCTCTGAGTAACTACTGGTCTGACCCTACGATTATTAACCCCCCCCCCCTCCCGCGCTTTCCACCAGTACGCAATTGTTGATACATAAACGGATACGAATTAAAAGCTGACCTGAACTTCAATTCATGCATGGCAGTGCGTGTGTTGTTCAGAAGTATTATTCAATTTTCCTTCGCCGGCCGAAGTGGCCGAGC
This sequence comes from Schistocerca piceifrons, assembly GCF_021461385.2. Classification (NCBI taxonomy): domain Eukaryota; kingdom Metazoa; phylum Arthropoda; class Insecta; order Orthoptera; family Acrididae; genus Schistocerca; species Schistocerca piceifrons. Next base: position 516,687,915 of record NC_060143.1, read on the forward strand.
GGTTCTAGGCGCTTCAGTGTGGATCCGCGCTGCCGCTACAGTCACAGGTTCGAATCCTGCCTCGGGCATGGATGTGTGTCATGTCCTTAGGTTAGTTAGGTTTAAGTAGTTCTAAGTTCTAGGGGACTCATGACCTCAGAAGTCCCATAGTGCTTAGAGCCATTTGAACCAATTTTCCTTCGAAATGAAATTAATAGTATAAGAGGTGCAGATAACGGATTGAGAAGAAACGGAAGAAAGACCAAAGTAACGATAAGCAGCAGCGTTAAAGTTAATATCAAAATCGGTGACCACGATATAGGCGAAGTAAAGGATTCCTGTTACCTTGGAAACAAAATAATTCACGACGGTAGAAGTAATAAGTTCACAAAAATTGGACAATTACAGACAAAGAGGGCGTTTGTAGCCATATTAAGTCTACTAGTATCAAACACAGGCCTTAACTGGAGGAAGAAATTTCTATGTACGTTTGGAGCACAGCACTGGGAGAAAACTGGAAGAATCGAATCGTTTGAATTACAAAAGGATGTTCAAAATTAGGTGGACTCATATTATGAGAAATGTGGAGGTGGTCCGCAGAAAGTCACGAATGTAAAACGCTGACAAGAAGAAGGGTGCAGTATGCTACAGTAAGTGTTAAGACATCAGGGAATAACTTCCATGACACCAGAGGAAGGCGTGGAGGATAGAAGCAGGGGTAATGGGGCCTCGAAACGTATCCGGAGCAAACAAAAGACATCGTCCATCTGTCACAGTCAAATCTACATCTATATAGATAGTCCGCAAGCTACCGTACTATGCGTGGCGGAGGGTGTCCTGTACCGCTAACAGCTATTTCCTTTCCTGTTCCACTCTCAAATACAGTGAGGGAAAAGGATTGTCCATTGGAGCGACGCACACGGGTTGTCACTCGGCAAGACGTCTTTTCCGGATCGTCGTTCATTCTTGTTCGCCAGGGCTGGGCAGAAGGCAAGGTCTGGTTCGCTTATGTTGTGTGCAAATAGTTGTGCATCGATTTCTCTCTCCGTAAGCTGTTTAAACAGACATTCGTGTTTATATTTAATTGAGTCATCACGCACGCCTTGTTACTTGGCACTGCGGTTTTGGGAATAATTTATTGGTCTGTCTGCTCTAACTCTTATTGAAATTTTTTGTGTAAACCTATGGGAAATCCTTATGGTATCTTTAACATTTTTTTTTTTTTTTTTTTGGTTCCGCCTAATGTCTTGGACTTGAATTCACCTGAAGAAATATATCTAGAACTGTACGAATTATTTTAATTTGCTGGTTTATTTAAAATTACTTTTTTGAAATTTTTTGAAAAGCCCAATACTCTTAAGATCTTATTTCTTTAATTAGTTTGAGGTTATTAATATTGTAATTTGACTTCCGTCTTACACACCATTTTCAACGCAAATTAACTTAAGTTTTTCTGCCTGGTTTTCAAAGGGGACCAATTAGCAATGAAAATATATACAAATAAATGTTTTTGTTGCTGTTAGAGGATAAATGATGTTAGTTAAAGGGGCCTAATCCATCCATGTCATTTCCCTGATCCATATTTCACATACCAAACAGAAATTTTATCTAAGTCGTCCCGTGTTTTCCTATAGTCACTGAGCTTCGAGACCTTACCGGACACTATACAGCATCACCAGCAAACAACGACAGTTTGCTGCCCATCGTCTCCGCCAAATCATTTAAATATATATAGAGAATCACAGCAGCTCTGTCACCCTTCACTGGGGCACTCCTGACGATACCCCTGTCTCTGATGAACACTCGTCGTCGAGGATAACATAACGAATTCTATCACTTAAAAAGTTTTCGAACCACTCACATGCCTGTGATCTTATTTCATATGTTTGTACCTTCGTCGACACCCAGCAATGGGGCACCCTGTCAAACTCTTTCCAGACATCCATAAATATGGAATCTCCCTGTTGCTCATCATCCAGACTTCGCAGTATATCATGTAAGAATAGGACAAGCTGAGTTTCACACGAGCGATGCTTTCTGAAACTATGCTGAATCGTAGACGTAAGCTTCGCAGTGTCAAGAAAATTTATTATATTCGAACTGAGAATACGTTCAAGGAAAAACGTTCAGAAATGAGATGTTGTCCGCCTCCATAGCTGAGTGATCAGAGTGGCGGAAGTCCATCGAGGGGCCCGGGTTCGATTTCCGGACGGGAATTTTCTGCCCTCGGGGACTAGGTGTTGTGTTGTCTCCATCAGCATTTCATTCTCATCGGCAACAAGTCGCCGAAGTGGCGTCAACTGAAAAGAGTTGCACCAGGCTGCCAAGCTCGAAGCAGGTGGCTCTCCCGGCTTACAAGGGTACGGTACGTACGTGCCCTCACCCATTTGATTCGTGTTGGCAGGGTGTGTAGAGCATGGCTATGGCTTCACCTTATGTAAAGGTGAAGGCACAACTCCCAACCGTTTTCGAGAAAATCGAGTTTGAAAGTTTTAGGCATGCGTATATATACTGTTGTGTGACCGCGAATAAGCAAGAAATCCGTAGCCAAGTGATTAAGTGCTCCGTTTCATAAGGTCAAGGTCTCTGTATCAAATGTCCCTGATGGTGTTTTTTTTAATTATTTATTCCCACGTTATTCTAACAACAGATTTATTATGACTATCCACATAATCAGCATTTAATGATTTATTTATCGTTCGCATAATATTTATCCTGAGAAAACAGGAAAACAAAATATTTTTTAAGGACATTGGAAAACAAGATACACGACTATTTTGAATCAAATCAGTATAATCGTTTTATTTACATTATTCTACCTACATTTGTCATACGTATCGAGCTCTGCATGAATCAGGATGATTCTCATAACAGAAAAATGTAAACCCATAATTGTTGTGGCATACAGCACACGTAATTAAGGCCGAGTTTTTGCATGAGGACGGTTTTTTCAATGCTTCTGCTGCAAAACCGACTTGGTTTACGTCCATAAACAGTTCTTGGTCATCACACAGTTTCTCGACGTACCACGTATATCTGATCACACCACATACATTCAACTGGTCTACCATTGATGAAATGTTCATGCAATCTTCTCTTGAAGCTATCTCTCTATCGTGTTCGATGATATACGAGCAATTTTGCAGTCGCAGGGCTGCACCTACAGAGTACATTTAAGAGTAATTACTTTAAAATTTCACGTTGGCGGAACCTCTCTATCTTAAAAAGACCGAGCCGAGCGGTCTAAGGCGCTGCAGTCATGGACTGTGCGGCTGGTCCCGGCGGAGGTCGGAGTCCTCCCTCGAGCATGGGTGTGTGTGTTTGTCCTTAGGATAATTTAGGTTAAGTAGTGTGTAAGCTTAGGGACTGATGACTTTAGAAGTCCCGCAAGATTTCACACACATTTGAACATTTTGTTTAAAAAAAAAGACCGAGCGAGGTGGCGCATTGGCTAGCACACTGGACTCGCATTCGGGAGGACGACAGTTTAATCCCGCGTTGGGCCATCTTGATTTAGGTTTTCCGTGATTTCCCTAAATCGCTCCAGGCAAATGCCGGGATGGTTCCTTTGAAAGGGCACGGCTGACTTCCTTCCCCGTCCTTCCCTAATCCGATGAGACCGAGAACTTCGCTGCCCCCCCCCCCCCCCCCCCCGCCAAAACAACCCAACCCTCTTAAAAAGTTTCGTCGTACAAAACCAAATTCGTTTGTCCCCTCCATGAATCTAGGAGAAAAGAAATTGTTCTTCTCCCACGTATGGCTTCAAAATGACAATTAGAAATTTCCTGTATAGTACTCTTGGCGAGTTTTCCGGATTTTGAAGATATTATCATAACGTTTTTGTATTTGTGTGCATACCAATCAGCTGCTCTCTGCATCCTTGGTCCAAATGAGCCAGCTGTCTCTTCCAAGAAAAACGAAGACGGTTGGTAGTAATTTTCCAGATAAGATGACAGCATTTTGTGCAGTGTACGAATGTGTAACCTTGTTTACATCCTTTCGCTGCACAAGAACCACATTTTTCCGCGTTCGGCAAGAGTTCGATCATAAGATTATTGATGTTGGTACAATATAATAAACGTTCTCAAGATAGAATCGTATGGTATATAAAAATAATATTGAAAATTAATATAAATGAATCTTGTACTTCTATGTGTAGCCTAATATCTGTTTTATCAGTGTTAATAATAAAATCCTTCTCGATTCGGAAATATGCTGCTGCATCAAGGAAGTTCTGCAGCGAAGCGCTTTATCTCTTGGGTACAAATCTGGTGATTTTTCTGGGACGATTTCGATGTTTTCATTTGAAGAGCGTGACCCATAGTTCAGAAGCTTGTAAATTTAAATCAGGAAAGTGGCTAGTAGCAGCAATAGCGCATTTCCGCAGGTGTCTTGTTGTGACCTGCTTATTACATTGTCGAGTTTCTAAGAAACGATCGTAGACCCTCGAATCAACTAAGTTGTTCTTGCCTTCTTTCACCTTGTTTTATATGTTCTCCCCACCATTTCAAACCTTTCATCCTACATACTCTTTGGTTAGATTAACCACCTTAATCTTGTAATACTGCGGAACGAAATCGCGTCCACTTTCGACTGCTTCTCTTCGGTCTCGTAATCGTCTGATGAAGATGTAGCGACTTCTTCCGTTTCTTCAAGCGCACTATCTTCTTCGATGTCTTGATGGGCAAGTAGTTCGTCTTGTACCACGAGTTGTTTCTTCGCTGGCAGTTTTGAAACTTCACTGTAAAGCGATTCGGTTTCACAATCAGGTTCACGTTTCCTGTCGACTACCAAGCACGTCAATACATTTACTCGTTAAATCGGACATTCTGGAGCGTCTACGTGTAACTACCTCGGCGGCTAACATAGAAATGAAGTATTCTTCGTGTTTGTAAACGCTGTTACCTTTCTCCCTCCAACAGCCGATAGTTGTTTGTGCACATGCAGCTGTTACTGGTGGGTCAAAACTACGAGGGTAAGTCAATTATTATCCTCAAAGTAGTTATAAAATTTTATTGTAATCAAATAGGAAACTTACAAGATACATCATTTTTCGACATAGTCTCCTTGCGTTTCAACGTACTTCGTCCATCGTTGGTCCTGATTCCCTCATATAAGAAGGTTCTCGGTTGAGCTGCGAGCCAGGAATGCACTGCTTCTTTCACTGCTTCGTCCGAGGCAAATCGACTACCCCTTAATGCCTGTTTGAGTGGACCAAACAAGTGACAGTCAGAAGAGGCAAGATCGGGACTATATGGAGGATGATCCAGTACTTCAAATATGAGTTTCTGGAGCGTTTCAGCAGTGTGGGCAGCAGTATGCAGACGGGCATTGTCGTGCGACAACACAACACCTTTAGACAGCAATCCGCGGCGTTTGCTTTAAATTGCAAGTTTTAGCCTGGTAGTAAGCACCTCACTGTAACGTACACTATTTATTGTTGTGCCCCTTCCCATATAATGTTCCAGTACTGGATCTTGCGCGTCCCAAAACCCGTATGCATCAGTTTACTGGTGAAGTATCTGATTTAAATGTAATACTGTTATCTTACTTTATGACTTTGGAACTTTTCTTTTAAGATCTTGGGGTTTCGAGGTTGCAAGAAAATCTCTCTCTTTTTTTTCTTTTCTCTTTTAATGAAGATGGTTTGCACATTCAATGACGTTTCTTTTGACTTGTGGTAACTTGTGAATTTTTTTCTTTACCTTTACCACAGAGAATACTGTGTTATTTTTGAGGAAAGTGCATGAGATAAAATTTTTTGTAGGTACACATTTTATGAAGTCGCTCATGAAATCTAGAGGTATAGGTAACTGCAGACGTTATTTCGGATAACAGATTGTGTATGAGTGGTTCTGAACTAAGAAAGGTATTTCTGATGGCAGTAGTTTAACTAGGAACATTTTTGACTGATGCTTGTTCTGCCATTTAGGATGTATCTTGAAGAGTAATAATTTCAGAGTAGTGTTCATACACATGATGAATTTATGGAATATTCTGCGATATGGATGTGGAACATGATGAGGTATTATGCTTAAGGACTGTCCACGTGACATGATGTTACTATGATTTATTATGGTGCAACAGTGATATATTATGGTGCAATTGTGGCATATTATGTGAAGTGGATTACGATTCATAGGACATTATGCTGGAGGTTAACGAAATATGTGGTACTTTATTTTTTGTAGGTGACGTGACCACAATTAAATTTTTCTCTATTGCGGAAGTGATACAAAAAACACAGAACTGTAAGCATTTGTATGATCTAAACAGTATTTTCAGATTGCACTGTAACGTATGTAGTGACTGAGTTACATTTTAACAATGCAAATGTTTCAGTGATCTGTTACGGAGAACTAGACGTACTAGAAGTGCCCGGTCATCTTAAAATCATTGTTCCATGACTTGTATATAAATATGTTACTGATTTCGACAACTTTTTTCTTTCAGGCTTGTAGTATTTGTACGCCTTGTTGCAAGTTGATCAGCTACATTTCTTATGCATGTTGTAAATAATTATGTAAAATAAGCTACTTCAATACTTTAGTGTTTCTCTGTTTAAGATTAGAGATTAGATTAGATTCATTTTTCGTTCCATAGACCTAAGAAATGATATGATTCTCGTGGGTGTGGAACATGTCAGAAAGTATAGCAGAAAATCATAAAACATTTAAATATAATACTTACTACCCTGATCATTTGTCAGGAGATTGTCGAAATAGGTGAATACAATGTGGTAAACTGGAACATCTAATATTTGCAGAATTAACACCCTGCCAGAATGTAACACTGTGATGCACTGTTAATAAATTCATCATACACAAAATACCTAATCTTGACTGTTGTGACCAAGTGTTGTCAAAGCTGAAATCTAACAGACATTTTTACTTAAGCTGCCTTAACAGTCTCTGTTAAGATATTCATCTATAGAGTAGAAGGAGTTTCCTATCAAAAAGTCTTTCAAACTCGGTTTAAACCGAGCTTTATCTGAAACCAAGTTTTTAATGGTTGCTGGCAATTTGTTGAAAACGTGTGTTCCTGAATATTGTACCCCTTTCTGGACCAGGGTCAGTGATTTTAGGGCTTTATGTAGATTGTTCTTATTCCTAGTACTTTCCTATGTATTGAGGTATTGGTGGGAAATAGACATATTACTTGCAACAAATTTCGATAAGGAATAAATATACAGAGAAGCAATGATTTAAGTTCCTTGAGCAGGTTTCTACATGATACTCTCGATTTTACACTGCAAATGATTCTTATCACACGCTTTTGTAACCTAAAATCTTTTGCTCGGATTGATGAGTTACTCCACAATGTGATCCCATATGACATAATAGAAAGAAAGTAAGGAAAGTTGTTGTTGTATCCAGATCCCACTCCAGCTGCTGCCAGGGCTGGGTTGTTACTATGGGTTTTGGTAATGTTAGCTTCAGAGGGTGGCCGGATACCCTTCCTGTCGCCACCCCATACCCCACAGGATGGAAATGGTGTACCCCAGCTGTCTGCATCTAGTGTAAACTGTGAAATAGTGCGAATTTGATTCAAATCTCTGCGAGCCATATAACAGGCGGGACGTGGGGACCAGCCCAATATTCACCTAGTGGGATGTAGAAAACCGCCTAAAAACCACATCCAGGCTGGCTGGCACACTGGCCCTTCGTCATTAATCTGCCTGGCACATTCTATCTGGGGTCGACGCACCTACACAAGTCCAGGAGGCAGCTAATTAGTGTTCTCAGCTAACCTGGTGGGTCAAGTAAGGAAAGTAAGCAAGTGTTTTTATATTTATATCTCCTACATCTGACATCATCCTTGCTGCAAATACAGGCTTGTTTAGGAGCTTAAGCAGTTCTGTGGTATGCCCTTCCCAATATAATTTATTATGAAGTTGTAATCCCAGATATTTAACACTATCAACCTCTTCGACCTGCATGTCTTCATGTGTTATACACATGCTGAAAGGAAGTCTCTTACAGGTTCGGAACTGCAGATATTGGTCTTCTCAAAGTTTAATGACAGTGAATTAGTGTTACACCAGTTATTAATGTCAGTAAAAATTTGATTAGCTGCTATTTCTAAATCTGTACCTACCTTGCTAGTTATTGCAATGTTTGTATCATCTCCAAACAAAGCAAACTTAGCATCTGGCAATGTAACAGATGAGAGGTCATTAATATACACAACAAAAATCTGTAGACCCAAGATGAAACCTTGAGGAACACCACATGTACTTAATTCCCAGTCAGATGAAGACTGACTGCTTACTGCACAGGTATTTTCCAATGACACCCTCTGTTTCCTGTTAGATAAGACTCCAACCATTTTGCAGCATTGCTGATGACACCATAATATTCTGATTTCCTTAAGCGAATGCTGTGGTTCACACATTCCAAGGGTTTTGACAGGTCCCAGAAAATCCCAGTAGCCTCTAATTTATTATCTAATGAATTAAATACATTCTCACTGCAAGTGTAAATAGCTTCCTCTATATCAGAACTCTTAAGAAATCCAAACTGTGACTTAGACAATATATTATTGAACACAACCTTTTCAAATATTTTTGAGAAAGCCACCAATGGGAAATTGGTCAATAGTTTGATGGTATCTCTTTATCACCCTTCTTGTAAAAAGGCTTCAGCATATTTTAGCCAGTCTAGAAATATTTTGCTGATAAGAGACTGATTACATAAATAATTTAAGACAGAACTCAACTCACATGAGCACTCTTTGATTAACTTCATTCATACCTTATCGTACCCACTGGAATGCTTAGATTTTAAAGATTTTATGATGCATGCTTCTTCTTTGGGAGACGTGAGTGTCATTTCCATTTTACTGACGTTATTTTCAAAGACTGGTCTCAGATACTCCAGTGCACTGTTCACCAAACCTAATAACCCCAAGCTATCAGTAAGAAAAATGAAGTACTTGTTTAAGAGGTTTGTAACACTACATGCACTTGTTACCAAAGTCTCATTTAATTTTAGAGATATCTGTTCCTTTTCCTTTTTGGCTCCACTGTCTGTCTTCACTATATCCCATATAGTTTTTATTTTTTTACCTGATGTAGTTATCTTTTTCTCATAATAGAGCTGCTTCGATTTCTGGACTACTTGCTTTAGTATTTTGCTGTATTCTTTGTAATGCATTACAATTCTAACATCAGAGCTGTTCCTAGATAGTAGATAGTCTCCTTTTTGTCCCACGTGATATCTTTATTCCTTGTATGATCCACAGTTTATTCTTTGACTTCCGTGTGAGTTGAGTTCAAAAGTGGAGGTAACTTCATTAATGAATCATTTGTATTTTCATTTGAAAGAGAAGTATTGTAAACACCTATCCAATTCACGTCTTTGAGAAATTTCCTGAATTTCTCGATTTTTGACTTACATATTACCCTGCTGTACTCAGATTTAATTGATTTTTTATCCTGACATGTTTCAACATTTAACACAAGAGGCTGCTAGTCATGATCAGATAGCCCATTTACTGTGATTTTATGATATGACTTTTTACCAAAGATTTGTCTACAAAGATATTATCAATAGCAGTCTCAGAGCATTTACATATACTAGTAGCAAAGTTCACAGTACGAACTAAATTGAATGATAGTGTTACTGACTGCAATAATTGTTCACTGACAGAACTTTTCAATAAATCCACATTAAAATCGTCAGCAACCACTATTTCCTTGTTTTTTTACCATGAGATGGAACAGCAGAGGTTCCAGATTTTTTATGAAGAGGTTAAAATTTTCTGACAGTGATCTGTATACACCTACTATTTTAAAGGACTTATTATGAAATGCCACTTCTGATGCACAAGCTTCTAAGTGCTGCTCTCAGCAAAATTTATTAGTTTCAATATTCTTGAAACCAAAACACTTCTTGACAAATGTGGCAACTCCTCCTTTCTCCGTATTTTCTTTACAGAAGACACTAACTTGAATTCTGTAACGTTTAACATATCTATACCAGTGGTCACATGATGTTCAGAGACGAGTTTATTTCTCAGTTTCCCTTATGGTGATGAATGAAGATGCAGGTTCTGCTACAGCAGTGATGCAATGCCGATTCTAACATGTTAAGTGAATTATTGTTATTAGGCAATACTGAAGCTTAAGGGAAATTATTTACTTCACTTTCGGTTAATAAATCATTTCTTTCAGGTCCTACTGAACAGTTACAGGATAAATCCTTTTTGTGTTGCATCTTGGAGTAAGTTATGTCATTATTAGTTGCTTTATAAGATATGTCTTTTGAATGTTGTATTTATTTTACTGTTGGGCTTAACTACGTATGGCCATGCAACTCTGACTCCACACCCAGACAGGTTGGCATTTGACATCTGGCGATATTGACCTTGTGATGCTACTTTGTTTCCTGTTAGATGATCATCATGTAAACATTAGTGCGATTCTGTGAGAAATGAAAATATATTTGTACTGCAATAAAAAGCAAGTACTTGTGATGATCACTGACCGAGTAACTCAATAACTGAATGTCTAACAACTTATGAAATCTTCACTGATTACGTGGCAATAAGAAATGACACTCTTCACTAACTTACGTTGACGGAAGCTCAAGTCCATTATAATGTGAAAGAAGCGATTGCATGTATACTTCCATATTTTTTCCTTAAGTATGTACTACAGAGGTTTGATTATATGAACTTCATATTTTTATTGCGTAGTTGAATATCTCTTTGAGAAATGATAATTTTCTGTTTGTATGATAATCTGAATCAGATGTAATTACTGTATAAGCACCAACAATGGAATCTACAGTTGATTATAACATTTTAAAATATATCACCATAATGTCATTACACAAATCTGTATGTCATTCATTGATGTTATATGTCACATATTTTGCATGTTCTAGATCAAAACATGTATTTCATAGTACGCTGTGTACTGTGCCATCAAAAAATGAATTTGTGTAGAACAAGTTTGCCACCATGTGGTTGGCCTGGACTTAATATTTACAACTGCACTTTAAGGAACTTGCCACACTTGTGTAATTATTTGTGGCCATACATATTTTAAGTCATTAACTGAGCACTGAGCTTATGCACCTATTCACATGATGTAGATTTTACATTCAAATGTATGTAACATACTATTATACATTTATTCACTGTAATTTGTTTCTGATATTGTGTTATATATAAGACTTTTGCTCTTCTATGTGAGTTATGAGAACCGGTTTTCTCAAAGAGGTGCAGCTGCAATGTGTTTATGATCTCATCATGCATTTTTTGGTATTCAGCAATGTATACTTGTGCCTTATACTGATTCTGTAAAGTATATTTATGTGAATGTGAAAGGCCGGCCGGAGTGGCCGAGCTGTTCTAGGCGCTACAGTCTGGAACCGCGCGACCGCTACGGTCGCAGGTTCGAATCCTGCCTCGGGCATGGATGTGTGTGATGTCCTTAGGTTAGTTAGGTTTAAGTAGTTCTAAGTTCTAGGGGACTGATGACCGCAGAAGTTAAGTCCCATAGTCCTCAGAGCCATTTGAACCATTTTTTTGAATATGAAAGGGAGTGACATACTAAAACGTGTTGGTGTCGTTTTCAGTGGACATAGTGTGTGTAACTAGTCCCTCAGACTGCTTACACCTCAAACTTGTGTGTCCTGAGATGAATATATTTACATTTTGGTGTGATTGTCGCTGGACATAGTGTGAGTTATCCCTGAGTCGGCTGCACCTAAAATATGTGTTTCTTTACCTCGTTTGCCAGATAATTTTTATTCTCTTGATGAATTATAACTAACATTTTGTTTATTCTGCCAAAGGAGTGCTGAAAGACGGCGGTGCCTTCTGGGCAGGCCACTGCCATAGTAGTACCTGTCAGGCACCTCCCCTTCCATCTTATTTCAGTGATTGTCACATACTTTCATTCGCTTTTGGTGTTTCGTAATATGTGGCTAATGTGTTTATTACAAGAACAGCGTAACGTGTGAGACGGGATGACGAATTTATCCGGAAGTCGCGTTTCTTAGATGCCACCACGCCTCGCCATAACAGCGTACACTAAATCGTTTTATGGACGAGATGGAGCTTGTTTACACTAGGAAGCTTCCCTTATCTTGTGAAATGCGCCAGAGGTTTAGCTTCAAAACCTCCAGCCATTGTGTGCTATTTTTACGGAGAACGGAATATGCACTGCACTGCAGTTGTTGTATAAGGAAGATCGGGTCTCCTTGGTAGAAAACATGACTGCCATGGTAACCACTGCTGGGCCATGATAGGTTTATTGTAGAACATCGGGGGAAATGGCTGTTTTCCGGAAGGTTTTGAGCAAAGAGTGAATCTAGGGACTTGCTTCTCGACCGTCACAGACTACAGTTGCTAGAGCTCTTCCGTTTCTACGGAGAGAGCAGTTAGTTGTAATGACGTCCAGACACTCATAAAACTTATATTTTCGCGGGCGTGAGACAATCACTGGCGGACATGGGATCATCTTCCACAGTACAATGCTTCCGCAGTGCCGGCACACGGACGACAGTGTCTCCGGCTATATCGGTAATGTTGCCCAGCTTCAGCAAATTCAGAAGGCTATCAATCGTTTTCACGACCATATTTTTTCATAGCAGCCTTGTACTCTCAGTAGTCACTTCCAGTGTCCATTGCGTGCATGATTATATTTTGACATGAGAGACCAATCAGTGGAACGGTAGGGTAGAGTGTGCTAGTCTGGATTGGCATCCTTCCACCCACAGTAGCCAGTCTCATTTACAAGTAAATTCCAGTTAGGTTCCCTCAGGTATACCGCCAACAAACCTGAGTTCATGTTAAGTTTCTGTATATATTTTTGTTCTCACTTGACCTTGACATTAGTTAATAGATCTCTCTGTGACACCATAGGTCCATGTTATTAATTTTTCAACGACACCCATTCTCATTCCCTATGTCATTTATTTTGCTGTGGGTTTGAAGTAAGTAAATTAATTTTATGTCTAATTACCCAACTCAGGGGCGATCAACACAGGGGCCGCAGTTTAATGTCGCATTTCCTTGTGCTATCGATAAATGTGGCACCTCTTTGGTATGATGGTTACGACTTGTTAATCATTTGGCACATGGAGATTTGCCGCCACCACAGGCTAGCTTGCAGTGCTATCAAAGTCATCTGGATATGAGTGCTTACATGCACAATATGATAAATGTATGTTATTTTCCTTGACTACATTATACAACTAATCAATTTTCTGTTATGTACGAGGGTGAGTCAAATGAAAAGGTTAAATATTTTTTTTTAATATTTGTGCAGAAGTGGTACAAAGCTGTATCACTTTTCAACATAATCTCCCCCACGCTCAATGCAAGTCCTCAAGCACCTACAAAGTGCATAAATTCCTTTAGAAAAAAAATTCTTTTGGTAGTCCACGCAACCACTCATGCACTGTGTGGCGTACCTCTTCATCAGAACGGAACTTCTTTCCTCCCATTGCGTCTTTGAGTGGTCCAAATATATGGAAATCACTTGGTGATGAAGAATGGCGCCATTCCTTGCTCGCTCTCTTCGTTTCCAGTTGGTGGAAGTGAACCCACCTTTCGTCCCCAGTAACGATTCTTGCAAGGAAGCCATCACCTTCTCGTTAAAAGCGCCGAAGAAGTTCTTCACAAGCATCAACACGTCGTTCTCTCATTTCAGGAGTCAGCTGACATGCCACCCGTCTTGCAGACAGTTTGTGAAATGGGAGCACATCATGCACAATGTGGTGTGCTGACCCATGACTAATCTGTAAACACGCTGCAATGTCATTCAGTGTCATTCGGCGGTTTTCCTTCACTATGGCTTCAACTGCTGCAATGTTCTGTGGAGTCACAACTCGTTGTGCCTGACCTGGACGAGGAGCACTGAAGTCACACCATTTGCCAACTTTCTACTCCATTCGTAGACTTGCTGCTGTGACAAACATGCATCACCGCACTAAACCTTCATTCGTCGATGAATTTCAATAGGTTTCACACCTTCACTACGCAAAAACCGAATAACGGAACGCTGTTCTTCCCTGGTGCAAGTCGCAAGTGGGGGCGGCCATCTTTACACTGATACTGCGACGGTATGTGTGCATCTGGACTACGCTGCCACCTAAAGGCCATTCTGCACGCTACTTGTAGCACGCTTACCAACTTACAGGATAACGGTGCGAGATTTCGAGTTGTTATTACAAATTTAAGGTTTTCATTTGACTCACCCTCGCGCATAACGTATGTGATCTTATGCTTATATTTATGCATTTTATCACTTTTGTCAGACATTTGACGCTATTTATCTCAGATTTTCATGTAAGAAGGAAGTACTTGTGACAATCACTGACCCTGTGCCCATTGACTGAATGTATATATGATAAGTTATGAAAACTGCGCTGACTATGCAGTTGTAAGAAATGACATTGTTCACTAACTTATGTTGACTAGAATTGAAGTCCCTTATAATGCATGCCATCACGTTCGGCAAGAATCAACACACAAAATTCTTAAAAGTGAGAGTGGAGTCTGTGAAAGCTGGACGTTAATATTTCTTTGGAAATTTGGCCACTGATTCTGCTGTGGTGTGTATACACAAACTCTGAGTCAGAGATATTATTATCACGAGTGGTAGCGAGAAAACAGTTGCCGAGAGAAGTCAGACGCTGCCTGCGGTGGAGAGAAGCCGCACTATGGGTGAGGTCGCAGCCTGCGTGACCGTGCCTGTAGCGTCGAAGGAGACTTTGGTAGTAATTGTCGATTTTTGGTAATTTGCCTTTCTGCTGCATATAGTTGTTGCTTGCTTGCGTAATGGAGCGACTTTGTCCGATTTGTCTATGCATACATTTAGAGTAATATTCTTATCTTTGCTGTGACCAGATACTTGATTATTAATTACAGAGATCGTGAAATATTTGAAGCTGTTGCTAATCAATCTGTCAAAGAAAAGTAATGGTGCGAATAAAGTTTGTCAGTGTTTAAATTGTTGGTTTTCGGATTAAAATAAATTAAAAAAGTTTTTATTGGTTTCTTTGGTTTCTTTCATTTCTCGCACAGCTTAAGGATTGTTGACCAATCCCCTCCTGATCATTCTATTTCTATACAAAAAATGGCAGTAGTTGTATCAGTAGCTGTGACCATGCATTTATTGCACTATGCATGGGTCGCAGTATTTCTTTTGAATTATTTTAGCTTGTTGCCGGATACAGAATATTCACGGAGGAGCAGCGGCAAAACGAGGCAAGTTGTCCGATTCTTACGGGAGCATTATTGTATTAACTCTTACGAGATGTTAGAAAATATTTTTATAATCTCAGTCAGGTGCAAAAGAATTTGATTTTTGGTGACTCACAGGAAGAGCAATAAGTTATTGTTTAACACTAATACTGTCAGAGATGGTGCCTTACACATTTCTGTACATTTTTAACCCGAACAATAATAATTACAAATACTGAAGTTAACAAATCTCACCGCCTCCTCGCGAAGACAGAAGGTGTGAAGGAAATAACTCTCTCAAAATTTCTAGAGGTGCATGTAATGATCTCTATGCAGGATTCTTCTGACACTCCCACCAAACAGCCCCACGGCAGCTGCATGTTTAAGTGTTGAAAGCTTTAGGGATTGCTGCGCCTAGGCTGTCACACGCGCCACATTTTCAGGAGTTGTTACAGTCCGAGGTGGGCCAGTAGATTTCCTTTTCAGTGCGGAACCCGATGTTCTAAAGTCTGTCAGGAACAGAATCATGTCTGTCAAGTTCGAACCGAATGCGAAATTCTCACTGACTCGTAATCACAGAACCACCATTACAAATATACTCCTCCAGAACGAAAGCATGATTCTCGCCTAGCCAAGCCACGTGTCAACTGAAAATGGCAGGTAACCACATCGGTATCCCCAGCACAGCTCACACAGCTGCCTCTGCAAGTACGGGATGTCCCTTTGACTGACACTACACGAGCCAGGAGGCCACCATCAGGGCTGGCCAAGGGCCTAGGGCACGCGCAGAACGTGTGCAATAGGGCCGCGTAGAGGGAAGTCTACGCAACCTGCACCTTCAAAAAATGGCTGTGAGCACTATGCGACTTAACTTCTGAGGTCATCAGTCGCCTAGAACTTAGAACTAATTAAACCTAACTAACCTAAGGACATCACACACATCCATGCCCGAGGCAGGATTCGAACCTGCGACCGTAGCGGTTGCTCGGTTCCAGACTGTAGCGCCTAGAACCTCACGGCCACGCCGGCCGGCCTTGCACCTTCCACGAGCTACCTGATCTACACCTGGCGGTGCTCATGTTTTATGAGGCAGTATTGGAACAGCCTAGCCTAGTTCAGCGACTTAATTGCTACTTTCTACCGTTTTCTTTTATGTATGTAGGCCATCTGCTTTTAGTCTAATTGGAACCGAATTTTCAAATCTGCTCGTAAACCGTAATGCACAAATCGCCAACTTGCGAGACGGGGAGGTGAGCTGGACCAGGATCGAATCTGTACGGCGGTCTGACGATCGTGGGTTGGTATAACGGCTAGCCCGTCTATGCTTATTAGACGGTTTCTCTCACTCGTTTAGACAAATGCTGGGTTGTCCCATAAATTCCACCTCGGAGAATAAGTTACACAAACACTTAAAACACGATGACGCATTGAATATAGGCTACATGATACACAGACCGGGGACGCCACCGAGTTCCGTCCCTTAAGTTACATTGACAACTGTAGCCTTAGGAAGGGCATCTGCCCACAAAATTAAATAATAAAGTAAAAATAGCAAAATCCTGAGGAAGTGAAACTCGAACTCAGTGGGATGAACACAGGGAAAAATTAAGAAATAATGAATTTTCCAGCCTACCTTCCAATATGATCATTATTTATTGACTGTCAAAAACAGTCGTGATCACAATTTATTTATTATGGTGACCGGTTTCGACCACTACTGTGGTCATCTTCAGACCAATGAGTAAGAACCTCCTTCTGCTAGAGAATGCTTTTCGAAGTCTTCTTGCACCCAAGCGGACGAATGCCCTGTGGTAACAGTAAATACCTTTGGAACGACCCACACATCATCCAGAACAAGTTAACCTGAAGAATAAACATTCGCCTGATTAACTTCTCACCTTTATGGGACGGATTACCTTCCGTTCGCACACGTCGCAAGTTTCGATTAAGTTGGCAGCGCTGGACGTTCTCACACTGGGGCCTGGAAAAATATTGGCGTAGTGATTCTCCGGCAGAAGGAGGTTCTTACTCATTGATCTGAAGACGATCACAGTAGTGGTCGAAACAGGTCACCATAATAAATAATTTGTGATCAAGACTGTTTTTGATAGTAAATATTTGTAACACATTGATCACTGTCACTCCCATAATGTGTACAAAAGTAATTGTTTATTTGTTTATGTCTCTCTTTACCAGAGATATAAAATGCGTAATCAGAAAAATGGAGGGTGGTTCAGATACGTTTCATTATCACTTAGTCTTTCTTCTTTTTCCCAGTGTACCGATCTAAAAACTTCTACTAGGACTGATTGAATAACGGGTTTATAACGGAAAATTATCCTAGCACACCAGATTTCAATCTGTTCTCACCATTTTAATGATAAATTGACAGAAGTAGCAACCATTTTCAATAGAAATGATATTTACTGTGTGTAAGGTACAGAATTAATGCAGTTTTCATACTATTTCCTCACCAAACAATGTGTTCTTGCTTGAAAGTCTTCCTTTATTTAATATTTATGGGAACATTTTTATAATGTAGAAGACAGGGAAGAACAACACACTTCACAGTAATATACAGGGTATCCCACGAGAAATAATATGAATTCAGGTATACGACAGAGACGATCGTTCGAAGCAAAAAAGTCTACTAAACATCGCCTCTAAACTGTTAACCTTAACGGCTATGAGCACTTCTTCATCTTCGATATTGTGAAGCAGATCTATTCTACTGAAAGCTCTTTGATTCCCATGTTTTGAGAAGTGGCAGTATGAAAGAAAATATGGAAAAGAAATCTGATTAACTTCAGCTCTAAAGTGTGTACCTCCAAAGCCATTGAACACTTGTTCATCTTTGCCGTTGTGAAAGACATCTCTTTTCCTGAAGTGTCCATAGTACTAAAGATATGCATTTTAGAGTCCATGTTTTCCATACAGTTTTTTGTTATTTTGATCCATAATACCTCCTCTCAAAACATGAATAGCAAAGAGCTTGCAATACAAGAGATCTGTTTCACACATCGAAGATCAAGAAGTGCTCGTAGCTCTCAAGGCAAGCATTTTAGGGCCCATGTTTAGTACACCTATGATATCCCTGAATATTGACCGTTGCTACTGGGACACAGTGTAGATTTTGTAGAGCATTAAAAATTCAAGTGACTGCATTCCAACTCATTTAAAGGTCTTTTGATCTTCTTACACGTACTGTGCTTCCGTTTTATTTTCCACACCATTTCAACAGTTAAATTATTTTGTATTTCCGTAGTTTTGCCAACTGCGTTAATATGCCTTCTTAGCGAACGAGAACACTGTGTAGGTGCTTGGTGGTAGAGCACGATATTTCATATTCGAAATGTTACAGAAATCATAAAATTGTTCAAGAGTAAAATATTGCTACAGGGAAAACTGTGTGCAGCTTATCGAATGTGACATTTGTACGAATTATCTAAGGTCACGCTGGATTTGTTCTAGTGGTGGAAATGCTGGGTATCTCTATTCAGGACACCTACTTTCGTTGTCTAATTGTCCCAATATGATACGCTATTCCATTTTTGTTTTGTCTGAGATACACAGGCATGAAATTACTTGTCAAAATTTTGACTTTTAATTCCCTGCTGTAATACCCTCAGACGAGAAATATAATATCGACGGCTACCGAGTTGCAATATAGGTTCTGAGAAGATGGTTCTCTACAGAATTATTATTGGAATCTTTCGAATGTTTTTAGAAATCTTCTTGCACTCAAGCGGACGAATGCCCTGTGCTAACATTAAATGCTTTTGGAACGACCGATGCATCCTCCAGAGGAAGTTAACCTGAAGAATAAAACCATTCGCCTGATTAACTTCACACCTTTTGGGGGACGGATTACCTTCCGTTCGCACACGTCGCAAGTTTCGATTAGGTTGGCAGCATTGGCCATTCTCCCACTGGGGCGTGGAAAAATATTGCCGTGTGCTACAGCGAGAGGTTCGACGCTGCTGGAAAACTGCGCATTTAGCTTCGAGAGTCTGTGCTGGAGTCCCCCGACAAATGAAGTTACGACCCAGCGGTGTTGTTACTTCGTCGAGGGACCAGTTTTTCCGTTTACATATAAATTATCTCATTCGTTTTAAGCTTTCTTCGTGTTCTTTCGTTACGTACTGCAGAATGAATTTTACTTTTTTTTATCCACACTGACCATTTAGACGAATTGTTAACACAATCTTTTTCGATTCGCGTTCACATTTTTCTATAGCTAGCGATAAATCAGAATGAATAACGATAATAATTACCTGAGGAAGTAATGAGAGTTTAACATGCAGGACGTTCGGATGTTCATGAATGTAGGGATGTCTTCCTGACACCAAAACATTTAAAGAAGTCCATAAGAGATCGAAAATTCTTCGTCTGAAAGTTAACAAAGATTTATTGCTAATATTGAATGATATATATTTAACAACGTGCATTTACAAGTATTTCTCGAAGTGACATCCTTCTGCTTCGATGCTTCCCATACTGGTTTTGCCATCTATAGTTCTCCCTAAAGCCATGGAGGTTATTCGTGATGCTTCAACACATGCCCTATCATTCTCTCCCTTCTTCTCGTAAGCTCTTCAGTTATTCATTTATTCCCTTCCTAATCTTATCAGGTCTCCCGTTCCGTTTTCCCACAGTCCATGACTCACTACCAAAGAATCCTGTGCTCCCAACGTACATTTTCGGAAATATCTTCCTCAAATTAACTCCTATATTTGATAAGAGGAGATAGACTTCTCTTGGCAAGTAATGCCCTCTTTGCCTGTGACAGTTTCCTTTTGTTTCCTCTTTGCTTCGTCCGTCGTACTTTATTGTGTTTCCAAGGTAGCAGAATTCCGTAACTTCGCCCACTTCGTGTTCCCCAATTCTAATGTTAGTTTTCTCATTGTTTTCATTTCTATTACTTCTCATTACTTTCGTCTT
Organism: Schistocerca piceifrons; assembly: GCF_021461385.2. Classification (NCBI taxonomy): domain Eukaryota; kingdom Metazoa; phylum Arthropoda; class Insecta; order Orthoptera; family Acrididae; genus Schistocerca; species Schistocerca piceifrons. The sequence continues at coordinate 516,708,036 of NC_060143.1, forward strand.
TCTTCGATTTAGTCTCAGTCCAGATTCTATACTTATTAGATTGTCCATTTCATTCAGCAGATTGCGTAATTCTTCTTCACATTCACTCAGGATAGCAATGTCGTCAGCGAATCGTATTATTGATATCCTTTCGCCTTGAATTTTAATCTCACCCCTGAATCTTTCTTTCATTTCCATGATTGCTTCTTCTTCTCAGACAGTTTTTAATCCGATAACTTCGTTCTTTTTTCTTCCTATCTTATTGTTCCTTCTTGGTTCTTGTGCGTGGTGTACATTACCCGTCTTTCCCTAAGGCTTACCCCTACTTTTCTCAGATTTTCGAACATCCTGCACCAGTTCACAATGTCAAATTTTATTTTTTTTAGAGCGACAAAACCTGTAACAGTATCTTGATTTTTCTTCAGTCTTGCTTCCATTATCTAGCGCAAAGTCAGAAGTGTGTAACTGGTGCGTTTACCTATTCTAACACTTGATCTCAAGTCTTCCATATCTCTTTTACATTCTATTACTGGATCCCCTGTGCCTTACTTATCGACTGCAGTTTCTTCTTCTATCAAGTCGTCAGACAAGTCATTCCCCTGATAGTGGCCTCCACTGTACTTTTTTGAATAGTTGTTTATTATTCCATGAACCGGTTTTCGTACTATTTCAGGTTCATCTTCAGATGGTTTTCTGGAGGTTACGTCACTATTTTTAGCATCATTCTGGGTGCTGGCTCGCGACCTGGAAAGGTTCGAAAACTATTCAAAAAAGTGACCGGTTAGTGGCTGCAGTTTTATGTATAAGGGGCGTTCAAGAAGAAACGAGCCGGAATCTGGAATGCGCGAACCGGTAACACGAGGGTAATATCGTGGCGTATGTAACGAGGTGTGGCTCCGACCAGAGAATGGAAGTTCACAGCTCGTCGCTAGTGGGCACGCGTGCACGTCACGTGATTATACAGATGTAACAGCAGCATGTGTGTGAAATCTTATGGGACTTAACTGCTAAGACCATCAGTCCCTAAGCTTACACACTACTTAACCTAAATTATCCTAAGGACAAACACACACACCCATGCCCGAGGGAGGACTCGAACCTCCGCCGGGACCAGCCGCATAGTCCATGACTGCAGCGCCTAACAGCGCTCGGCTAATCCCACGCTGCTAAACAGCAGCACGCATCAATCGTGCACACAAGTGCAGGAAAGGTTATGCTGACGTTCGTCTTTGGCCAAGATGGGCCCCTTCTGATTGCACGCGGCAAATGTGAATGCCCAGAGAAATGGTTCGAATGGCTCTATGGGATTTAACATCTGAGGTCATCAGTCCCCTAGAACTTATAACTACCTAAACCTAACTATCCTAACCTAAGGACATCACACACATCCATTCCCGAGGCAGGATTCGAACCTGCGACCGTAGTAGTCGCGCGGTTCCGGACTGAAGCGCCTAGAACCGCTCGGCCACCGCGAATGCCCAGGCTTACTCGCAAACTTTGACTAACCTTCGCCAAGCGATCAAATCAAAACGCCCAGGCAGTCTCACCCGTGATGTCATTTTGCTCCACGACAATGCAAAGTCTCATTCGGCCAACACAGCCGCGGCACTCCTGCAGAAATTAAAATGGGAGGTTCTCGGCCGCCCTCCATACAGTTCGGACCTCTCTCCCCGTGATTACGCCATTTTTGGTAACCTTAAAAAGGCATTGAGGGGCAAACAAATCACCTTGGAAGACCACGTCCAGTTGTACGTGCGGAACTGGTTAACATCGCAGCCCCGGGGATATTATGAAACAGCCATTCACCGCCTAGTGTCACAGTGGGACAAGTGTCTCAACAGCCAGGGTCAATACCTCTTCTAACACACAGGTATTGTATTCTGTAATTATGCCTCCGGCTCGTTTCTTTTTGAACGCCCCTTATATTTACATTCAACTAACAGTCACGGGCTCCAAAATATCCGTAGTGTACAAGCCTAATCTTCAGTGTACTCTTTTCACTATCTGCTCTTTCTTCTGCACGTAACAGTGGAATTCCCGGTATACTCTTACTGTCATAGCCGGCCGATGTGGCCGAGTGGTTCTAGGAGCTTCAGTCTGGAACCACGCGACCGCTAGGGACGCAGGTTCGAATCCTGCCTCGAGCATGGATGAGTATGATGTCATTAGGTTAGTTAGGTTTAAGTAGTTCTAAGTTCTAGGGGACTGATGACCTCAGACGTTAAGTCCCATAGTGTTCAGAGCCATTTGAACCATTTTGAACCTTAAATATTGGCGCTGATAATTGGTCATGCAGTATCGAGTGTATTTTAATAGGCACAGACGGCTTTCGAAAGATGCACAATTAATCGTCGCTTTCGACATTACAAGTTGCAGGATGGTATTTTTCGTAAAAACATGGAAAACATAAAGTTAAACGGCACCAGCTGCATTGAATAAATGCTATGTTTCCGCACACCCAAGGTCTTTTGAGGTTTTCCGCGGAAAAATAAACCTCGTTAACGTTTTCAAAAACCTATCATTCAGCCGATAATTTGGGAGCAAACCACGCATAATGCAGCATTTCCTTAAATATTGCCGGCCGGAGTGGCCAAGTGGCTCCAGGCGCTTCAGTCTGAAACCGCGCGACTGCTACGGTCGCAGGTTCGAATCCTGCCTCGGGCATGGATGTGTGTGATGTCCTTAGGTTAGTTAGGTTTAAGTAGTTCTAGGTTCTAGGGGACTGATGACCTCAGGTGTTAAGTCCCATAGTGCTAGGAGCCATTTGAACCATCTTACTATTATACCCTTGCATTTTTATTTTACGGAAGGCTTTTTTGACTTTTCTCTTCACTGAATCAGTCGTTTGCAATGATCATCTCTTTTCCACATTTTCACATTTTTCCTGCAGGCATCTCGCCTTGGTTGCCCTGCACCTCCCATTCATTTTATTCCGAAGTGCTGTATGATGCTGTAGTCCTGTATTTCTCTAAACTTTTTATATTTCTCAAATCATGATCTGAGTCTCTGTTTGTTCCTTGGTATGTCTCACAATACAATTTCTGATTACAGAATATCTGACCATCGTGCAATCTACTTGGAACCGCCGGCCGCTGTGGCTGAGCAGTTCTAGGCGCTTCAGTCCGGAACCGCGCTGCTGCTATGGTCGCAGGTTCGATCCTGCCTCTGGCATGGATGTGTGTGATGCCCTTAGGTTACTTAGGTTTAAGTGGTTCTAAGTCAAGGTGACTGATGACCTCAGATGTTAAGTCCCTTAGTGCTTACAGCCATTTGAACCATTTTTGAAACTGGAACACTCCCATGTCTCTCGGTATTTTCCAAGTATATCATATCGTCACGTGATTCTGAAATTTAGATATTTAAGATAATTCACAATTATAGTTCAATCTCAGTTACTCAATTTTTAATTCGATTACAAGTTTCTGTCACTCTGGATCATTTTCGGATCTAAGTAGTTGCATCAGCAACTCGTCTCGTCTACTGAGAACAACAAATCAAAGTCCTGACATTAGATTATCATTTCCTTTACATACAGAATTACCCGTTAAGTGTTCTCATATACTTGCTCTATCTCCTCATCTTCCGGTTGCGACGTCGGCACGTATACCTGAGCTATATTTGTTGGTGTAGGTTTGCTGTAGAATCAGATGAGAACAACCCTATCACTAACCTGTTTCCTATAGCTCATCCTCTGCCCTACTTCCCATAACGAATCCTTCCCCCGTTGTAAGATTTTATGCTCCTGTTCATATCATCCAACACTATTCTCACCAGAAACCCTTACCTTGGTACCATTTCACTTCACTGTGCCTCTGCATTTCCCTCTTCAAATTTTCTAGCTTTTCTACTACGTTACAGCTTCCATGCTTCGTCTCGTAGGATGTTATCCTTTCGTTGGTTATCTTATATTTTTCCTATTGCCACCTCTCCCTTGGCAGTCCATTCACATAGATCCGCTTGGGGGACTGATCGAGAAGCTTTTTCCAGTGGAGAGATCATCATGACACTATTTTTCCAATTACAGAACACATGCCCGTTGGATACGCGATATGTATCTTCCATGCCGTGGTTTCCATTGCCTTCTGCAGCCTCATGCCGTTATTCGTTGCTGAGTCTTACGTCTTGTTGGAGCAGTTTCTCAACCCGCCCCCCCCCCCCCTTATTTTCATCAGTCTTCGGACTGTTTTGATGCAGTCCGCCACGAATTCCTCTCCTGTGTCAATCTCTTCATCTCAGAGTAGCTCTTGAACCAATGTCCTCAACTATTTGCTGGAAGTATTCCAATCTCTATCTTTCTGTACACTTTTTTCCCTCTAGTACCATGGAAGTCATTCCCTCACGACTTAACACGTGTCCTATCATCCTGTCCCTTGTCCCTGTCAGTGTTTTCCACATATTCCTTTCCTCTCCGATTCTGCGCAGAACCTCCTCATTCCTCACCTTATCAGTCCACTAATTTTCAACATTCGTCTATAGTACACATCTCAAATGCTTCAATTCTCTTCTGCGCCGGTTTTCCCACAGTCCCTGTTTCACTACCATACAATGCTGTACTCCAGACGTACATTCTCGTAAGTTCTTCCTCTAATTAAGGCCGATATTTTATATTAGTAGGCTTGTTTTGGCCAGGAATGTCTTTTTGCCATTGCTAGTCGGTTTTTGAAGTTCTTCTTGCTCCATCCGTCATTGGTTATTTTACTTCCTAGGTAGCAGAATTCCTTAACTTCATCTACTTCGTGACCATCAATCCTGATTTTAAGTTTCTCGCTGTTCTCAGTCCTACTACTTCTCATTACTTTCGTCTTTCTTCCATTTACTCTCAATCCATACTCTATACTCATTCAAACGTTCATTCCGTTCAGCAGATCATGTAATTCTTATTCACTTTCACTGAGAATAGCAATGTCATCAGAGAACTGTATCATTGATATCCTTTCACCTTGAATTTTAATTCCACTCCTGAGCCTTTCTTTTACTTCCATGACTGTTTCCTTGATGTGCAGATTGAACCTTTTTAATATGAGCACTAAATTCTTGGTCGTCCACTCTCATTATTCCCTCTTGGCTGTTGTACATATTGTACATGACCTGTCTCTCCATACAGCTTACCCCTACTCTTCTCAGAATTTCGAACATTGCATGGGGGCTTAATTGTATATAATGCAAATAATTTTAATTTTTTAGTAGTTGTAAGTCCGGTTACGCTGTGTCGTAAACGGTTGGCGTTGACTAGTTTTAGTACGCAGTCTGACTGCATAGAATAACAACAAAGAATGAAAGAAAATTTCCGTTGACACAATTAATTAATTAAGTCCCCAGCAACTATAAAACGTACGAAACCAAAGCACAAATGTAACTGTTCTGTGTGTGGAAGTGTGATTCAACGCACACATCTGGCACGGTTCTTCTTCAATAAGACAAGAAATTTTAAATACCATTTATACTGAAGTAACTAAAAAATATATAAATACTATAACTGCGCAAGAAAACCAGAATTACACTCTAATACAAGAACACATGCCAGATGCTTTGTTGACTGAACTTGTAATGACGCATTATTTAAGACACTGAAATAATGAAAAAAAAGCGAGTTTTGTTACCTTCATATATATTGATGAAAAGCACTCTAATCATTACAATATCTCCGTTAGAACAACATCTGCTGTCTAGCCCATCAAACAACTGCATAAAACATGGAACAAGCACTCCCTACTACAACATTTCGACAAGCACTTTTCACTACGACATCTCAGCAAGCACTCCCTACTACGAATTCTCGACAAGCACTGCCTACTACGAGTTCTCAACAAGCACTGCCAGTGGAGGCGGCTGAATAATACTCTTTGGCGCAATCTCTGACGCTGTGGCTCAGTGTAGCCACCTTTCATATGCCCTTCCTCCACGGGCCAGAATTTGATGGTATTTTTGCCAGCATTGGTGGTGAAAATACCACCAAATTCGTCCACATGAATACAGACAAAAAAAGATAAAAAAAGATTAAAATATCACATAATTAGATAAAATTTTGGCTTTGCACTGACCTTTCAATAACCTAATATATGAAATACAGTAAGCAATACAAATTCTTTCATACATGTGACTTTACATAATAGTTTACACAATACACAAAAAATCAGTTTATACAAATGTTCACATAACATGCTTTCAATGATTAAAAAAAAAGTAGTTAATAGTTCCAGCAGTAGCACCCAGCAATGGTCAACAGGTGCAAATACCAACAAGTGACATCATTTTAGTAGAAGCAGTTCCATCAGTGGCACCCTGTAATGTTGAACAGGTACAGACACCAACAAGTGACATTATGTCAGTAGAAGCAGTCCATCAGTGGCACCCAGCAATGTTGAACAGCTGCAGACACCAACAAGTGACATTATGTCAGTAGAAGCAGTCCATCAGTGGCACCCAGCAATGTTGAGCAGGTGCAGACAGCAACAAGTGACATCATTTCAGTATAAGCAGTTCCATCAGTGGCACCCAGCAATGTTGAGCAGGTGCAGACAGCAACAAGTGACATCATTTCAGTACAAGCAGTCCATCAGTGGCACCCAGCAATGTTGAACAGGTATAGACACCAACAAGTGACATTATGTCAGTAGAAGCAGTCCATCAGTGGCACCCAGCAATGTTGAACAGGTGCAGACACCAACAAGTGACATTATGTCAGTAGAAGCAGTCCATCAGTGGCACCCAGCAATGTTGAACAGGTGCAGACACCAACAAGTGACATTATGTCAGTAGAAGCAGTCCATCAGTGGCACCCAGCAATGTTGAGCAGGTGCAGACAGCAACAAGTGACATCATTTCAGTACAAGCAGTCCATCAGTGTCACCCAGCAATGTTGATCAGGTGCAGACACCAACAAGGGACATCATCTCAGTAGAAGCAGTTCATCAGTGGCACCCAGCAATGTTGAGCAGGTGCAGACACCAGTCCATAATATTCACTATCACTAATCACACTGTTCATCAGAGTTTATAAGCAGAAATTAAACATGTCCTAGTGGCACCAATCAGGTAGAAAAAGTGCAAGTAACAGTCCATAATATTCACTATCACTAATCACACAGTTGATCAGCAGAAATTAAACATTTCTAAGTGTCACACATCAATGTTGAACAGGTGCAGGTCTGAACAACAGTTTGAATGCACACACAATTGCTTTTACCAAATTATTATCAATGCTCTTACACTAAACATACAAATTATAACAAACACACAAATGATATCAGATAATTGTCATCTTAACTATTACAAATGCACAAATATCAGTAAACCTATAATATTTATGGGTGTCAGTGCAAGCCACTACAAACAAGTAAGATAATATTTAGGAGATAGGTCGGTACCAATTTGGGATAGGGAAAGGAAAACACAAAACACACTCACTCATCTGTCGTCCACATTAGTGCTATTGTGTAGGTGAATAGTGTTATCTGTGTGAGTGCAATTCTGTCAAAATTTGATGTTCATCATGTGTATCAAGTAGTTGTGGCAGCAATGTATAACAGTCAATAATAGTTAGTCAACGTCATAGTCATCATGTCAAGACCAATGTTTGCCAAGCCAGATCAAAATGTACGGTTGCTGAACAACTGTCAGTGTGCCAAGATATGCAAATACTTCCTCTCTCCAAAAAAAAGGTATATACTGCTTAGTGATTTAACAAAATGTGTGTGTAGACAATCTTCCTTCTACTTTAGTGTTCTAGTCTGTCATCTTCATCCTCCTTGTTCCATATAAACCAACAAAAAAAAAATGCACCTCACTTATTTTACCTCTTATCCACCAAAACTCCAATAATCATCAGCATCACATAATCTCAATACTTCAATAATACCTCTTACGTCGATGCATATAAACCTCATCATCAATATCATTTACTTTACCTCTTTTCCACCAAAACTCCAATAGTCATCAACTTCACATAATCTCAATACCTCAATAATACCTCTTCAATACGTCGATACATATAAACCTTATTACCAATATCATTTCACTTCAATAACAACTCTTTCCTCTAGTCAGTATCCTCGAACAAGTACAGATAAAATCCTAGTGCAAACTTCAATTCATCACCCCATGCAATCCGAAGACACAGTGTCCACACACAACCTCTGTGTAATCCATCTCACCCAAAACTTCTACTCATTATGAATTATAAAATACATTTTGGTTACCTTGTCCATCATTAAATAAGAGAAATGCATACATAACCTCTAACAGACTTTAGTTCGAATAACTCTCAGTAATTAAGTACGATTACGGAGTGTGAATGATCATAATATTTCACAGTGTGTACACCACTTCAAGAATCATGGCAGAGGCAAACATGTGGAGTATTTTTTGTGTCAAGTGTCACTTGCTATTTCAATTGCTCACGAGGAATGCAGTGTAATAATTGTTAATGGTCTAAACCTAGTATCGGTATGTCATGTCGTTAGCTTCCTTCGTATTAGCATAAATTTATATAGCTTTCATAAAACCTCCAGCTCATGTGACTTCTATGAAGTCGAATTATAGCAGTTCATTTTCTTATCTTAAAAATATAAGGCACTGAGCGTAAGCAAAACATGCAATAGCGAGTAAATATGCCAGTAGAGAACAGAATGTCAAGCACAATCCCTACAACGAGGCTCTGCCAAGCGAACAATCTATAATTAATACCACAGTGTGACCTAAGCTCCATGTTTGTACACCGTATATCAGTATTTCTATATACCAAATTTAAGAGTAGTTATGACAACAAACAGAAATGCATAAATATGCAATCCATACGCACAGCAGCAAACATATATCTTACGTAATAAACAGGTCATTAGCATCATATCATCATAAGCAAATAAATGTTCATATGTCATCTTAATAAGTAAACATGAAGGCGCAAGCAGATAAATCACAAAGTATAATTTACATACATAACCATATCAGCACAACTAATCAGGTGACAATTATAATTTAAATAAATAAGCACAGCAGGCACATAATAAAAAAAATATGACGTCAGTGAAAAAGCAGTGCAGCCAAGCGATGCATAATATATACAAATAACAACCCTGTTCATTAATCAATCATTGCCAAAATCGGTTAACGTACGCAAGCACGTTGCTTCACAAGTAAATTCATAGAACATGAAATTTAGCACGAAGTATGAATCACGTAATCGCGAGCAGCAAATTACGTCTAAAGTACGTACCTAAGTGGAATTATGTTACCTGAAAAATAAACTCAATTAACAGTTACCTTTTTAGTTTATTAGTTTCTTCTTCGAAATTACATTCTTCCTGAAATTTTCTCGCTAGCATGTCCTCTTAACGTCGGACAGACACAGAATTTACTTGAAGTTCTTAAATATTTTATAGAACCGTATCCTGAAAAATACTGAACGTTAATAACATAATTGATCAAGTCACTATAGCTTTATACTTAATTTAATCGGAGAAATTAGACTGTGTATTTGTTTACGGCTGTCAGTGCATTCACACTGAGCGCTCGATCAGCTGTAGGTGCGTGACGTGGGAAGTGATTGTTTGCGGTCAACGACTGCCTTGTGCGGCGCGCAGACTTGACTGTTGCTTTGAGTATGTGCCGCCGCCAAAACACAGCGCGGAATCCTTGTACTCTCCGCATGTTTACATGTAGCTGTTAGTTTCTCTAAAGTATGTCATTCCACAAAAATTTTAACGTTGGATATATGATGTATTCCCTTAGAGCGCCGAGATTTAAGAGTTTCTACTTCGACAGTGTTATCATGAATAATTTTGCGAACTCTATATGGACCGTTAAAAGCAGAAAAAATTTGCGACACAATCCCTTTCCTTTGTGAGACAAACGGTGGGACTTAATTAACACCTTTTGCCCAATTGACAAGGTTTTTAAACGACCAGGACATTTAGCTGATCTCTCTCTTCTAGCAGCCGCAGATGCAATATTTCGTAGAGCCAGGTTGACAACTTCAGAATGCCGCAGTTTCCGTGTAGACGGAAAAGGAACAATTTCAGAAATTCGATTTGTCGGTGCTTTATTTTTTAATATCAATATAGGCGGTAAAGAAGTTGACTCATTAGGGAGTTCATTCAGAATGTTTTGAAAAATATGAAGGTACTGATCCCACGTTCTGTGATTCTGATGACAATAAAGACGACACAATTTATTGATTTCCTTCATCCATCTCTCTGAAGCGTTAGATTGAGGGTGAAAAAGTGAAATGAAAATTGGTTTAATCTTACGACGCCGTAGAGTACGAAGCCAAATTTTAGAGCGAAACTGTGATCCATTATCTGATATAACCTTTCAACATGACCCACTTCTTTAAGAAAATGTTTCATGAAAGCGTTAGATACTGAACGAGCTGTTGCTTTGCGTACAGGTGTAAAACACACATATTTTGATGTCAATTCCACTGCTACAAAAATGTACGCGAAACCATTAGTAGAACGAACCACTGGACCGAACAAATCGACTGCAGCCACGTCTTTTAATTTCGCTGGAATGATAGGAAACAACGGTGCTCTGTGAGAAATAGTTGGCGGCTTAGCCTTTTGACATAATTTGCATTTGGCAAGAACAGATCGAATACGTTTTTCCATATTACTGAAGTAGCAATTTTCTCGTAATTTATGAAAGCATTTTCTGGGACCAAAGTGTGCATAACTGAAATGTGTGTACCAAATCAATTTTTTAACCCACTCATCAGGAATACAAACTAACCAGAGTTGTCGACCGATTTTCGTTTAAAAAGAATTTTCCAGATAGTTCGCAAAAACGAGGTGTGGCCAAATCGTCCAATCTAACAAAGCGTCTAAGAAAATTTCAGACACCAAGGAAACTACGAACATCACGTTTTGTGGTAGGAACAGCATAATTACGAATAGCATCTAGTTTCTCTGGATCAGGAAGAATACCTTCTGTAGAAATAATGTGACCGAGAAATTTCACCTGAGAACGACCAAATTCAGATTTTTCCAAGTTCACAGTAATGCCAACTCTTGCAAAAATACGTAATAACGAATCCAAAATTTTGTTGTGCTCACTCCAAGAACGTTTAGCAATAAGAATATCGTCAACATATGAAGTAATATTGTCACGAAGATAAACAGGAATAATTTTGTTTAAACTACGAATGAATGCTGCTGAAGGTACAGTAAGTCCAAACGGTAATTTCCGAAACTGGTAACAGTTACCAAAGGCTAAAAAGGCAGTGTATTTTCTACAATCAGGGTGGAGTTCTACTTGCCAAAAACTTGCGCGCATATCAATCGTGGATAAAACTTTAATTCCATGGAAATGTTGAAGAAGTTCATCTAAATTTTGTGGACGGTCAGTTTCAGGAATAATAATATTATTTATGTGTCTGGAATCCAGAACCAAACGAATTGATCCATCATTTTTAAGAACGACATGTAATGGGCTGGTATAAGGACTGACTGCTGGCTCAATAATGCCCTGATCTAACATGTATTGAAGTTCATTCTTAACCTTGTCTCTGTAAGCCAAAGGAATAGCGTACGTTTTTCCTCGAAATGGTGTGTGTTCTTTTACTTTAAATAAATATTGTAAGGCTTGTATACTTCCTGTGTGATGACTAAATACTGTAGCATGTGAAGTCAAAATGTGGTGCAGCTCTTCTCTCCTCGTCATCTGGCACTTCAGCTTTCTTAACCTTTTCATTAATTAATTCTTCGCTATTAATTATATCATCCATCGCGTCTCTGTATCTATTGTCATTGTCATGAAAAAACACACTGTCGTCATAATGCTCAACGAAAACATCAGAAGTAAGAAACCTTAAACATTTTGTATCTGATTCAGATCTTGTTAAACACTCGAAAAATTTCAAACATTTCGGCATTCCGGCAACAGTTAAATTCACACTTCCTTCTTTAAAGTTCAAAATTGCCTTATGTGTATTAATAAACTCCATACCTAATAAAATTTGTGTACTGAGTAATGGAACAATAATAAAATTAGCAGAAAATTCGTATCCTTGACAAATGAAATTTAAGTTGGTCTGTTGTTTGACTTGCACACTTTTTCCAGAAATCGCTCCTCGAATTGTAGTTTTAGAAACAGGTAACACAGGACAAGCAATAGTTCTTACACATATACGAAAAACTGATTTATTAATGACATTCAGTGGGCTCCCAGAATCTAAAACTGCAGTGAACTTATTCTTACCCACACATACTTCAATAACAGGATGTAAAAATGCGTCTACATTATTTTCCTTTTCGTCTAGCAAAATGTCTCTCATGTATTCCAGGCGTACGTAGTGTAAAGTCGTAGTGTCATTACTTTCTAAACCGTCTATATTGCTGCCAGAAGCCGAAGCTTCAGGTCATTGTCGATTGTTTGCGTCACGTCTTTGATTATTCCCGTCATTTCGCGGATCAATTTCTACTATTTGTACTTGTCTCTCTGAAGTTCTGTCACGTGGAGGATGCCAATTAGGTCCTTCCTGTCTGTTAGATGCAAATTCTTGGTTGTGTCTGTTATTAAAATTTCTGTTTTCCTGTCTGTCTGCATAACTACTTCTTGTGTAATTTCGACTGTCACTTCTGAAATTACTGTTAGACCTACTACCCTGGTTATTTCTGAAGTAAGAATTTCTATTGCTGTATGAATAATTTCTATCTTGATGACACCGATTACTGTTTCCGTATGATTGATCATTCCGGTACGAATTACCGTTATTATAATTGTCTGTGTAATTTCTGTTAGAACGTCTGTTATTGTCATAAGGCTGGTATCTATTGTCCTGTCTGTTATGTCTGTCATTCTCAAAATTACCCATATAACGCCCGTTCCGATCACTATCCCTTTTCTCTGAAAATCTATTGTAATTACTGTTACTGAAAAAATTACAAGAAGTCCCGTCGTCGTTGTCATACTCAAGTTCTTGTAGCAAAGTCTTAAAAGTCTCAATGTCGTCTTTACATCTTCCGGCTAAGGCAATTTGTCTTATAGATTGTGGCAGCTTAGTTAAACAAATGCGAATTAATTCAGTCGGGCTATAAGGGTTGGACAGGAACTGATCCTTTCGAATCATGTCCTCAAAATATTCTGCTGGCGTGCGGAACACAGACTGTTTAAAATTACGCTGCATAATCAGACTATGTTTGACTCTGTCTTGCGTGTTTTCGGACCAATATGCCGATAGAAATGCATGATAAAAATCATTTAGATTATTACAATCTCTAATGAGTGCGTGCATCCGCGTCGCCGGTTCGTTTTCTAAATATCCACACATAAATTCCAGTTTGTGACTTAGTGGCCAATTTGATGGGAGTGCGGAAATAAATTGATCTAACCATGAACATGGATGTATGTCATTCTTAGAATTGCGGAAGATCTTAAATTTCCGAACAGTCAAAAAGTGTTCATAGTCAAAGTTTTCGCCTCGTGGCGACAAAGACCCACCGCGTCTGTCCCAGTCCCAATGTCGATTATTGTCAAGTTCGCGCTCTCTTGTTGCATCCCGTAAATGAAACAAATTATTTTCTTCAAACCCCTCTGCTATCTGTGATTCCAAATTTCTTTTGCTGTCTTTTCCTACAATTTCGCCTTCGATTTGTCTGACTTGTTTTCGTAATGCCTCAACTTCCCTTTTAACGCGTTCATTAAATTTTCCCTGATTTTCAACATGTTTATTTATGTTCTGATACTCTTCGGTTTCTGCAAATGGCAATGGTGCTGTATCATCTGAATCTCTGTCCCCGTTTAAACTAAGACTTGTCAATTTATCTGAAATCTCCTCAACTCTTTCCGATAAATCACTTATTTGTTCTTTCTGTTTATTTACGTCTTCTGTAAGTGTCGCAACTCGAGTTTCAGTATTGACACATTTCATAGTTAACTGTTCATATTGTTGTGTTAGATTATTTATTCTGTCATTTGGTACGGATTCCTCGATTTTCTCAAATATTTCTTCCTTATCGTTTGCACGTTGTAAATTTAACTCTGAAAATTTTTGTACTATCACGCGATCTCTTTCTTCCTGTTCTCTATCCTGTTCCTTTTGTCTAATCTACTGCAATTAATCTATTATTGTGAGCATTCAAAATCGGTTGTACTTCTTCTCTGATTTCTTTCTTTAATTCATCTTTCATATTTTTGAAACATGTCCCTATTCGTGAATCTAACCGTGTTTCCATTGTTTCCATCTCTGTTTTAATTGTTCCTATTTGTGAGTCTAACCGTGTTGCCAAAGTTCCCATCTCTGTTTTAATTGTTCCTATCTCTGTTTTAAATTCAGATCGTATCTGTGATCCCACTGTTTTTAATTCAGATCCCAAATTTAATATTACACCCATCAACTGCTCCATATTAAATGGTTCAAAACTTTTTTCGCCTCTAACATTTCCCGCAAAACCAACGTCTTCCGTCAAAGCTGTAAAGCTATTTGTGTTCGATACTATTCCAGAATTTTCTGTCGTTAATCTCGGATTCTGAAAATTTTTTGATTGAGAAAAATTTTGAAATGGTTCCGGACTATTTTCCCGACTTATTAAATTGTTTTCCACTTCATTATTCATGATACTGTTTTCCTCTGTTGGCGAGTTCGCCATGTTAACAATTTCGTCATTCTCACTATCCATCATTTTTGCCTTTTTCATCCATCGCGTAATCATTTACAAAACATACAAAACTCGTCACTGTACGAAAATTACACACAATGACTCTTTATCTCCAACAATACCATTTACACGAAATGTTCCTTCAAACACGATTAACGAACAATTGAAATAATTGCACTAAATCGTCAAACCCGTAGACAAGACAACAAAAATTAAATTTTGAAAAATACCATTAGAAGAATGCCAATTATCAAATCTACACATGCAATATAGACTACAATTACTAAACTACAAATTACTACAACAATACTACTGTCTACTATTTTTACAATCAGAAGATTCCAAGGGACGATCCGAAGCAGCGGTCGCCACGTGCATGGGGGCTTAATTATATATAATGCAAATAATTTTAATTTGTTAGTAGTTGTAAGTCCGGTTACGCTGTGTCGTAAACGGTTGGCCCTGACTTGTTTTAGTACGCAATCTGACTGCATAGAATAACAACAAAGAATGAAAGAAAATTTCCGTTAACACAATTAATTAATTAAGTCCCCAGCAACTATAAAACGTACGAAACCAAAGCACAAATGTAACTGTTCTGTGTGTGGAAGTGTGATTCAACGTACACATCTGGCACGGTTCTTCCTCAATAAGACAAGAAATTTTAAATACCATTTATACTGAAGTAACTAAAAAATATATAAATACTATAATTGCGCAAGAAAACCAGAATTACACTCTAATACAAGAACACAAGCCAGATGCTTTGTTCACTGAACTTGTAATGGCGCATTATTTAAGACACTGAAATAATGAAAAAAAAAGCGAGTTTTGTTACCTTCATATATATTGATGAAAAGCACTCTAATCATTACAATATCTCCGTTAGAACAACATCTGCTGTCTAGCCCATCAAACAACTGCATAAAACATGGAACAAGCACTCCCTACTACAACATTTCGACAAGCACTTTTCACTACGACATCTCAGCAAGCACTCCCTACTACGAGTTCTCGACAAGCACTGCCTACTACGAGTTCTCAACAAGCACTGCCAGTGGAGGCGGCTGAATAATACTCTTTGGCGCAATCTCTGGCGCTGTGGCTCAGTGTAGCCACCTTTCAACATCTTGCACCATTTTGCATTGTCGAGCGGTTTTTCCAGGTCGACAAATTCTATGAACGTCTCTTGATTTTTCTTTAGTCTTGCTTCCATTATTAAAGCATGACAATGACAGAATTGCCTCTCTCATGCTTTTACCTTTCCTAAAGCCAAACTTGCCATCTACGGAATTGTGTGGATGATGCTTTTCCGAAAGTCAGATGGTATGTCACCAGACTCATGCATTCTACACACCAACGTGAATAGTCGTTTTGTTGCCACTTCCCCCAATGATTTTAGAAATTCTGATGGAATGTTATCTATCCCTTCTGCCTTATTTCATCTAAAGTCCTCCAAAGCTTTCTTAAATTGTGATTCTAATACAAGATCTCCCATCTCTTCTAAATCGACTCCTGTTTCTTCTTCTACCTCCTCATACCAAAATTCCCCTTCATAGAGTCTTTCAATGTGTAAGGTGGCAGAATAAATGAAAGTCAGATTCGCACCTTACATGAGAGCTTTATACATCACAACGAGAAGGTGAATATGGCACCTAACGTAATTCGGCGGTTATGAGCAAATTTTCCTATCAGTATGTAATGCAACTAGGGATGACAGTCAATCGATGGTAATTAACACACCGTTCCTACATAATGCATATCTTTGAGTGGAAGGTGGAACAAGGAGCATGAGGCGATTTAATTTGAAAGGCAGAGGGACAAGGGCAGAAGCGAAGGTGTGCCTCAGGGGTTACCACAGAAACCACTCAAAGGGGTGGCAGGCGGAAAGTAAAAGAAAAAAAAAAAAAGTGGATCTGAGCACTATGGGACTTAACAGCTGGATCATCAGTCCCCTAGAGCTTAGAACTACTTAAACCTAGCTAACCTAAGGACATCACACACATCCATGCGCGATGCAGGATTCGAACCTGCGACCGTAGCGGTCGCGCGGTTCCAGACTGAAGCGCCTAGAACCGGCGGAAAGTCAACAACACGGCCAGGTGGCTTATGTGGGGGAAACTCAAGTGGTGGCACATCTGCAGAGGGACAGAGAAAGAGCCTTAGAAAGCTGCATTTCGGCATTCCAAAGGGATACGAAAAAAAAACAGTGATGCGTTTGGATCACGTGTCCAGCGACTGCGACACACGGAAAGATCAATGCCCTTTAGACGTCTAGGACGGGCACAAAACGTCCGATTGGCGGAAGCGTACTAGGAAGGAGAAAAATATTGAAGATTGGACGCAGTTTAATACAAGGAACATTGCGATTGGTACAGAGAGTTTTCACAAAATAAGAGGAGCGCTCCTATTGGTCGAAAAGGCTGTGACGTGAACAACGAATGAACCCAGGAGGGGAGGCAGTTCTTCTATGAGTAGGACCAGAGATAAATTTTCAAGGACTCTTCTCTCAACCAACATCAAGTGCAGATTGGAGTGCTTAATGCTCTGTACGACGCAGAGAAGAAATCTGTGTGAACACTGCGTTCACAGTGGCTGAAATCTAGCTAAAAATTAGCTGTAGCAACGTTTAGCTCCAACTGTGGAGAAACGAACCAGTTAATTAGTTGATTGTTCTTGCGAGAACTGAGAGGGCACTAGAATATGCACGCTGCTCCAACCATGTGTGTGTATATTACCACATACTAATACTAGTGTTGAGTGCATGTTCTCGCACATAACGAGAAACACAGGGAAAGTTTCTGCTGGAAAATTCAGCAAAGCTTCGATTAGTATTATAGGAATTTCAGCGGAAGAGAGCAGCCTAGCAGACGGCAGCTCGTCGCAGCTTAAGGTAAATACCGCGTGCAGAGGCATAAACTTGAAGATTCACCAATTTGTGTCCAGTGTAAACGCGAGCGGCCTTGGGTAATCTTTTGCTCAATTTGTCACGTAACTAACCGTCCACCATAGACTTGATTGTCATCCTAAATTGTACCGAACTTTCAACTGGAGTCGGACGATTTTCGTAGTACTGACCAACATCATAACGTATGTGTAGGAACAATTTTGTAAAGAAACTTCTAATTAAACTGTAATATTGTTTTGGTTAAAAACAGTCTTGGTTGCAATTTTTTTTATTTTTTTTTTATCTTACTGTTACTCGCTCCTGTGAACGGGAACGCGTTATGCCGATTTTGGTGCCTCCCGATTCCATCTAGAAAAGATAACCTGAAGACGGCTAAATAAAGCGAAACGCATCGTTGAAAAATAAAAAAAATAAAATTACAACCATGACTGTTTTCAGCCAATACAGTTAAGCACTGGTTTGCTGTATGCCACATATGGAAAGGAAGAAAATCTAATATTTTTGTATTTAGGATTAATATTCTTTCTGAGAGTTAATATTTAATTTTGTGGTGTATAGGATTATTTCACTTTCTGATGTTGGCGAGATGCATCATCCTAACAACTGTTATTATGTTGTCAAATTGAAAACTGTGTAAAAGCAGCAATTTTTGTTCTGAAAATTACGACATTAAACATGTCATTTCATCTTGTTCTCAATCCTAGAATAAGTAACCGCACTACAAATGGCGGCCCTGCCAGGATGGAAATTGGTCTGCCTGGATGGCAATTAGTCAAATTGGTAATAAAAACAAATTTTTGAAATTCGAAAAAAATTTCTTTTCGTATTTTTTGTGACGAACCTACTAAATGTATGTAAATGTATAGTGGACAGAATACAGTAAATGTGTGATCCAAAGTGTAAAAAAGTTTTATTAACAAGTAGAATCAAATTTGTCGTTGTCTAGAAGTAGATTGTACATGACCCCGCTGGCGCGCGCGAAGTTATTCACGGTGTTGTTGAGTTGGGTTGAAATTCCACAAACAGTGAACAGTGTGACTAGTTTTGTGTGCGTAATCTAAGAAACTTTCTATGATATTTTGGAAACGTGTAAAATCATATAACTTGATGTTGACGAGTGCTCAAGCTAGCGCAATTCGAGAAAGACAGAGGTTAGCTAAACGATCAGTAGTGGCGGAAGAACGGAGAGTATCGCAGATAGGTCAAACTCAAGATCTTGACGGGATAGAGATTGATATAGAACAAAACTCATCGGGTACCAGTCACGAAACGGAAAGTAGTGATAGTGCAGAGGGAATGATAGCAGTTTCAAGATTGGTATCACGGTCTGTGAATGCACAAAAATAAGCAAATGACGTATCTAGTGGTTCAGAATCAGAGTCAGAGGACGAGCAACTTCGGTACGTTGAACCGAATAAAGTAATTTTGAACCAAACGGGACAGTTTCCAACAGAAAGACTGTGTGTAAGTGCGTCCGCACTGTGCACAGGAGTCGGTGAAACGCCACGTGAAAGACGCGAACGGGAAAATTTTCATCAAATGGTGACAGGTGACGATGGCGAAGAGTCAGATAGTATTTTCGCATTATTGAAGCAACTTACTGTGGTTGTAAAGCAAACGAATGAAACAACAAATGCAAGGCTAGAAGATTTGAACACTGAAACAAATTCAGGGTTAACGAATTTAAAGATAGCAACAGATGCGGGGTTAGCAGACTTGTAAGCAGAAACAAATGCAGGGTTAGCAAATTTAAAAACAGAGACCAATGCTGCCTTAAGCATCTCCAATATGAAACTTACGCTGGCTTCGAAAAAGTCCGCGAAGATCGGCAAAAATTACGAACAGAGGTCAACGAACAGTTTACTGAAATCCGGAGAGAAGCGAGAGACTTTCGCGAGCTGACACAATCGTTAATGGCAGACCAGAAAAAGATGCGTTCTGACTTTGACCAGGTGCAGGATGCAGTGTCTAACGTTAATCAAAGAGTGGATAAGTAAGCACGTAAGACGTTTGGTGAGGCGCAATAAATCGTGGAAGAACTCAATGTCAGAAAACGTGTCACGCGAGCCGCATAGAAAGATTTGACACACATATTGAAAACATAGTCTCGAAAAATCAGAAACAGTATGAACAGTTTCGTACAGAACTGAAACAGTTTATCGAGAGCCATACAGAAAGTACTAGCGAGGTGGCGGAATCGGTAGTATCATCCGACGTAGTAATGGACAGAAATCCAAAGGTAAACAAGTCAGTTGTGCAATCTTCCGTAGCAGTAGTGGAACGACAAAAACGTCATGAGATTCCAGTCGTTTATCCACAAGAGGCTGCGTCAGTAATCACCGAAACGAAACAAAAGCTAATAGGAAAAGAATAGTTAACACAGGCGAACGAAGTAGATGATGTGCGGTCACTGCAGACAAGGGAGCGAGAAGCGGTAAACCCGCGCATACCGGCAGAGCGGCAGCCGTCCCTCCGAAAGTAAGCGGGTGACGCGAGAGCGGAGCAGATTGCGACGGCACATGTTCCAATTCCAAAACTTACAAGTTACAGTACAACAGGTTACAGACCGCAAGTCAATGTGAATTTAATAGAAGGCAAAACATTGAACCACCAACGGGAAACGTAAACGACTTTTTCAGTCCGATACACGAGGAACGGTACGGTGTAGACAACTGCACACCACTGCGTAGATACGATGCTAAATGGGATAGAAATACGGCATATCAAGACCCAAATGTGGTAGGACGAGTACAAGAAAATATGACACAGGTAAAAGGAACGAGTAATGTTGTGAAAACACAAACGCCGTGTGGTGGAAGAGAAATATTTAGCAATGATCACTTTTTGACAGACAGAAAGATCCAACATTACAAAGAAAGCGGGAACGGCTTACATCCACGCACATTTATAAATCAATTTCAGATCGGCTTACCAGAGCACTGGCCACTTAGCCATAAACTTGACTTCATTTGTGGGCATATGGACAGAGCAATAGCGGAAACCATGCAAAGAGTAGCGGCGAACTGTCATTCATATGAGCAATTTAAATCTGCATTCTTGGAGCGATACTGGTCCACAGAAACACAAAACAGAATAAAGTATGAGTTGTTACAGAAAGAGTTGTTCGAAAATTCCGGAGAAAAGAGACCCGTTATATTTTTCGAAGATATGACAAAGAAAACTCAGTGTTTACGTAATCCACACAGTCATGGGGAACTGATACGGATGTGCACAATAAAGTTACCGTAACGTTATCAGCAGTCATTGTTTGGTAGGGCAGAAGATAATATACAAGCATTTAAAGGAATGTTAAGAGAACTTGAATTCATATTCAGTGACGATGACGCAAGGAAGCAACGTACAATCAGAGAAAACAAAAATAGGGGGAATAACAGCAACCGATCAGGTTTCAATAATATTTCCAATGGTAATAATAACGTAGGAAACGGTAATGGATTTGGAAGGAGTGGTAATCGCCCATGGGATAACAATAATAACTATAGTTTTGGTAACACGCAGAGGGGAAAGAACAGTTATGGTTTTGGGGGACCGCAGAATTACAATGGGGGATTTGGTCCTAGAAACTACGGTGGTAACTGTGATCCGAGATACAATACCCGTGCAAACGAAGGTGGAAGGTTTAGAAGTTTTCAGCAGCAAAATCCAGGTTATTCAGGTGGAAGTGGAATGACCAGAACGCAGAAAGGTTGGGAAAATCAAGCCTCAGCGGGACAAAACACGCGAAATGAACCGGTAGAGGAAGTCGAGGTGAGGCCACAAACCCAGGTAAAAGGCAAAATTGACGAGCTGAACGGTACGAAGGCCAGTCACAAGTAATTCGATGGAACAATGAAGTTAATCGTATAATCAAACATGTAAATAGACTTAGTTTTGATAAGCAAGATTTTGAAGTAGGTTTAAGGGGAGATCGAATACAGACACCAGCATGCTGGGATTCAATTGACTGGGAATCGACCGACGATGATGAGGAAAAGGAGTCAGAAACGGTGAATATAGACTGTAGTACAAAGACCGATTAGGACCAAATTGTAAAAGATATAGCGTATTTATACGGATCGGAGAGAGAAGTAGTATGCCAAGAGGGTAATGTACCATTGGCAACACCAATAGTGATACCTACGGCAGCTGAAAAATATATGACAGGGACATATGAAGAAGTAATAGAGGCGTTAAACGAAGATTATGGGCAAATAACTACATCTCAAAACATTAAGATGACGGGGGTAAAAGTATCGACGAAAATGAAGTTATATTAACAGACTGGTGGGAAAATGAAGCTAAACATATCGACAGATTAATCTATGATTCGAACATGGCGGCATTAATGCACGAAAGTGAAACCAAAGCTTCTCATGAGGTGCAGCCAATCGTTCGATTTGAAGTAGTTAGCATACTTGTAGACGCCATTCTTGATACAGGAAGTGAAATGACGGCGATTTCAGAAGAACTCTTTAAGAAATGTAATGCTGAACAGGCACTACGAGAATTAAGGACAAAACGTGTTAAAGTCAAAGAACCTATCATGGGTGCGTCTGTGGTCATTAATTGGCAAACGCGGGTAACTTTTTCATGTCAAGGGGAATGAAATAGAGGCGAATATGGTAACTGTGCCGAAACTTTCAGTATCTATAATAATAGGAGCCGATTTCAAGGATCAAAATCACGTTACACTTAACATGGAAGAAGGGTATATGATGCTCGGGAAGATGGGTCTTAATTTTGAAGAGAAAATCAGACATGAAGAGGTGCCAGTGGCTTACAAACAATTAAATATGCAACTGGATATGTATCAATCGGAGGAGGGACATCCACAATATCGGGGGACGAAAGAAACAAGACCTGTAGATGACGAGGTAATGATGGAAATTCATCAGGAGATAGATGATAAGTCGCGACAAGTAAAGGAAATTTCAGAAACAGACAAAGCCGAATTAGAAAGAACATTAAGACAAAATACCGAGGTGTTCCTACCAAAGCCCGGCGCCATTAAGAACTTTCAGTATGAATTCCAACGGAAAGAGCACAAGCCATTTAGAGTACCACCTTGCAATATTCCATTATGTTCCAGAAAACAGGTGTTTGCAGAAGTACACAAAATGATAGAAGATAATATTACTGAAACTTCAACATACAACAGTCCCTTGCAAATTGCAGATAAGAAGGATGGGAGTATTAGGATAGTCGTGGATGCAAGACGACTAAATTTCATTACCATTCCTGAAAACGATCGCCCAGAAAAATTGGAAGAGCTGTTACAAAAGTTCTATGGAGTTAAGATTGTTTCTTCCCTTCATTTGCGAGCTAGTTTTTCGCAGATAGAACTAACACCTGAATGCAGAAAGTATACGACCTTTATCGCATTTGGACGCTGTTATCAATTCAAAAGACCCCCTTTCGGTCTGAACATATCCTCTGCTTCTTTTATAAGAGATTTAGGAACTGTGTTGCACAAAGAACTCCAACAGCATCTCACCTGTTATGTTGATGACATTTTAGTAGCTGAGCCATCATGGAAACTCCATAATGAGGTACTTGATAAATTTCTAAGGACGTTAAAATAGTATGGTGTAACCGTAAACATAAGGAAATCAAATTTTGGAAATAAAAGGGTTGAGTTTTTAGGCCTTATTATCACTGAACAAGGGATTGAACCTAATCCTAACAAACTACAAGAGACACAAAACATGGGTACGCCACATAATGGAAAGACATTGCGTGGTTTCTTGGGACTCATTCACATTTATAAAAGATTCATTTCGATAGAATCCCTTGTTACCCCACTTTTATGTGCGTTGACCAGTAAAAAGATGCCCTGGGGGTGAGATGAACAAGCAGAACAGGAATTCCAATTACCGAAAACATAATTGGTAAAAGCACAACTTTTAGAAAATCCCGATTTAACGAACGAATTCTGTATGGCAACAGACAGTGCGAGAACAGGCTTTGGAGCGGTGCTCTTTCAGTAACATGAGGAAGACGGACAGCGGGTAACCAAAACAATAGCTTTCGCCAGTCGTGTGCTCACAAAATGTGAAAAAATTATTCAGTCACGGAATTAGAAGCGTTGGCAGTAGCATGGGGGTTTCGTAGATTTAGATACTTCCTGTTTGGGCGAAAAACCAATGTGTTTACATACCATAAAGCACTAGGATTCCTGTTAAGTGCAGAACTATTGCCAGGGGACTAGGTCGGTGGATGTTGATGCTGCAGGAATATGATTTTCAAATCACTTACGTATCTGGACCTTCAGTGTGATAGCTGATATCCTCTCCCGATTGCCAGATGGAGTTAACAGAAACAGAATGAGCCATACGGGAGAAGAGCAACTGCTTATGTGTTACCTAAAAAATGTGCCCTTTGAGAACTACGTCACCAATTCCTTGAAACAGTTAGACAGAGAACAGGACAAAGACCCAGACCTAGCCAAAATTAAAATTAAGTGGAAGAACAGGGAATCACGGGACATAAGACGATTTTATGTCATAAAGGACAATGTCTTATTTACAGACGTGACACAAATTCAAGTTTATGGGTCATACGCATACCACAGGAACTGAAAAACAAGTACATTTGGTACACTCATTTGAGTAACAGCCATTTTGGATCTAAGAAATGTTTTTTTTTTTTTAACTAAAGATGTCTTGTCGCTTCGAAAATATGGAGCGAAGAATGAGACAGGTTCTAGCTCAGTGTAAGAAATTCCAGGGAGCTAAGCATGTAACATTTCAAACGAAACCACCAATATTCCCTATCATTCCGGAGAAATTGAGACACATAGCAACAGATCTCATGGGTCCACTAGCCCGTACACAGAGAGGTCACGTACTCATTCTTGTAATGCTAGAATTAACTTCAAAATAGTGACATTTACACCCCTGAAGAAAGCACAAAGGAGGAGCATAAGCAAAGCGTTGACACGATATTTTCTTCGACAAGTAGGTCTAGTCGATAACATCCTATCGGACAATGGACCGGAATATCGTTCAGCACAATGGCAAAACACTCTGCGACGACATAAAATTAAACCTATTTAGATTTCCAAGTACAGACCAAGCGCCAACCCAGCTGGATGAACGATGACAGATTTAGGAACCCTCTGTCGTTTGTACTGTAATAAGCAACATAATACATGGGATGGACATTTGTCTGACTTCCAAGATGTCATAAATGAAATGCCGCATAGCAGTACGTTTTTACCCCCAATTACTGTTCTTAAAAATAAACCAGCACCAGATAAAATCCGAGACATAATTAAATTCCCACCAGTACCCTGTGTACAGCTTCAGCATGTAGTAAAATTAGCACTGAGCAATCTGAAAGCTGCTGCGTTAAAGAGAAAGAACCCAGCGGATAGAACGGCAAACACACGAGTATTTTTAACAGGAAAAAAGGTACTAGTAAAAACACATCCTCTCTCTAACAAGAAAAAATACCAGAGTTACAATTTTTTTTTTTTTATACAAAGGCCCCATGGAAGTGAGTAAAGTAGTCCATGATAATGCTGCTGAATTGGTTAACCCAAAGACAGGAAAAGCATTAGCATTGCACCACCTGAGTCATTTAAAGTTACACAAAGGTTAGACAAAAGAAAACAGAGTAACTCCACTCGAGAATTTAGTTGTATTAAATGTCCTGAAGTCAAAGAATACGGAAGAGGGCAAAACGCACACAGGAAAAACTTTTAACTTGTACTTATCTCAGTTAATTAAATAAAGTAACTTTCGTAAGAAGGTAAAATAATAATGATGACGAAAAGACAGGAAAGTAACAACTAAAGTAACTCTTCTGCGAACGAAATATGTTCTGGGGAAAGAATTCAACGTAAGGAGAAAAATACAGATCAGCATTTGGATAGTTTAACGAAATCGTAGTGGATTCTCTCTTAAAGACGTAGTGTGAAGGAGGAGAAAGTTGATTTTATAGAAGAAAAGAAGTGAAGAAGTAGGTAGGAAATGGATGATTAGGGAAGAAGGAGATGGGCATTTTGATATATTCCGTCCAGGACGATGAAAAAATAATTGAGAAGATGTTTTGAGGACTATATGAAGCATAAAGGACTTGTGAAAGGTACCACAATCTGATACTGAAATAGAAATATGGGGGAAATAGGTATAAGAAGTCGTTAGGAAGGTAATAATTAGGAAAGAGAATTGAAATATTAAGCTAAGCAAGAAACATGTTATTTCGAGGAAGGAGGTAGTAGTATGTCAGGTTAACCCAGAAAAGATTTCTATATGGAAGAGTATGATGAGGGAAGGTAGGAATATAAAAGTTTGCTATCGAGAAAAAGAGGGAGGAAGGGATAATTACAACTGAGAAAAAATTACATCAAGACTTTAAAAAAAAATACAACAGATCAATAGAGACGATTTTTGAAATTCAGCAGTAGAGATAATGTGTATTTTGAAGTTCTGTTACAGCTAAGGACAAACAGAAGAGATTACACAGAAAAAGACGTTGGAGTCGGAGTCAAGGTGCCAAGTTTTCACAACAACATAATATACTTGTAATTAGAAAACGAAAAAGGAAGTGAACATTTGAAATTTTTCTAACCTACTAACCGTCATCACCACCACTCACTCTTACTATCCGTCGTGATGAAGATGAGGAAATCATGACCTTTGCCTTACGGTACAATTAAGTTAAACGAGAAAAAAAGGAGGATTCTAATAATAGGAAAATGTATTTGATAAAATTAATGATACTTTCTGTAAAGTCATATAAAAATTGTTTAATATTTGTAAAGTTGATGGCGTAATCTAAGGGAGTAAGGGTTACAATAATATAAGATAAATAACTGAGAAAACAGAAAATAGGCGAGGATGTAAGGAAAGTAAGATTATCACATGAGGGAGATATTCTGTATTAGATATGAAGTCAGCAGCCAAGGTGCAGCATCATTGCGGCCAGATCAACGACGAAACCAAGGAGAGCGGTTAGGCGTGAGAGGATGGAACACGGTGTGTGAGTGTCTGGTACTTCAGCTTACGAGATAACAAAAGAAGAGGCCTTGGTGGAAACAACGTTCCTAGAGGATACCTACCCTGTCCAACGGTTTGGAGAGATACAACGCTGCCTGAATGCAAGCAACATGTACCCTGACGTGAGCTTTATTCCTACGAAAGCCACACGCAAGCGTAATAACAATGGTTTTTGCGAAAGTGTTCGACACTTGACAGTTCTATCGCAAGCTATTCAAAGCAGCTTACGAAGAGCTAAAGAATGTCCACGGAAATGGAACGGGGGCGGACATATTAGGGCGAGGACCAACGGAGGCTTAGATTGACCACAGGAAGAAGAAGAAACGCGTTTCTGTAACTCAATATGCAGAATAGCGGAAAATTTCATCAGGCCACATGAAATTCAACAACTGCATAATAAGCCCTGAACACTCATGGGACGGAGCAAGAAAAAGATGGAAGTCTGTTCAACTGATCTAGATGAACAACCGATTACAATGAAGGATACACAACAATTGCGAAGAAGACGCCATAAGAACGAGTAAACAATAACGATGTTAAACATGTATTCAATCCGAATTCCCGGTCCAGAGAAGAATGAAGACACAAGTAAGAAGACAGCAAGAAGCACCAAGAACAGAAGACAGAACGCAAAAGATTTGGAAGAAGTGAGAGCCTGGGTCAGAAAAAAATCAAGAAACCTTTTCAAATACCTACCTATAAAAACCATTATTGTATTTAACTACCAACAAGAATGCAATTTAACTGTTCTAACAGCATAAGTATTCGATATTCTTTATGGCAGATTGCAACACCTTCAGATGTCATACCGAAAAATGGAAGATAACAACTCGCTTAGAAATCTACAGCCGAAATGACCAACGGTGAATCTGCATAAGGATTCGACGAAGTTGCAGCGGAAAAGTTAAGCCTGCAAAAATGGATCTCCAGTACAACAGCACCATAAGCATATGCATAATGGAACACAGACTATCGCACATTCACGAAAGCTCAGACCTTCAGAGACCTTTCTCTCTGACGACCGTCATGCCATACTCAACGGAAACGCGACGAGACGCATACCAAGCGTCATCCCATGGTCAATGGAGACACGGCGAGGCACACAGCTGACTGTCATTCCACGTTTGACGGAAACACGACGAAACACTTGAAGAAAAAAGTGAACCATGTTAAAGATAGATAGTAGTCTGTGACAGACTACTATATGATCAAAAGGGAAACGATTTAAATTTTTATTGTGTTTAAAAATTATGTGAAAGTAAAAATTTTATGTGTTATTTATAGATCTTTATTAACGATGTTTTTGTAGTTTATCTTGACAGGTCAATAACATTTTCTTATATTGCATCTTTTTTTCAACATGTTCGAGTTAATGAAAACCTAACATTAACAATTTGGAGGGTTAAGATTCTAGTGTAATGTGTTTATTAAAATATATTGGATAGATAAATATGAATGGGTTTAGCTATTTCCTGATGTCGAAATAAATTTTGTAAAGTAGAATTAGGATTAGAAATTCAATGTTTGTGAATGTCAATGTTGATAATTTCGCAAAATCATGATGCATAGAATTAAGATTTTTGTTTAGAGAATGTAAATAGGTTCAGAAACAGGATTACACCTGTAAAATCATGAAACAGGTTGAATCATAGCTTATAAAGCTTAACTGTAAGAATTAAACATGTTTTCGATTATGAGTAGTACAAAAGCTAGAGAAAAGTAACATTTATTATAAAAGAGAGAGGATAATATTAAATGAAGGTTTCCTCAACTTCAGTACATATCCATCATCATTTAAGATAAATTAGCTAAACAAAACAGATCAGTCTCCAAAAAAGGGAATTTTCGAAACGATACAAATTTACAAATATATACTCATATTGTTTGAATTTTAATAAAACTTTAAAATGTAGTCAACTATATTTGAAAGAAAAAAATCTCTTACATTAGCTAGATAGAATTGTACAAAAGATCAGAAAATTAATGTTAAATTATAAATGAAAAAGAAAATAACTCAAGAGGTCTAAGCTGCAAACATAAAACCAAGTATGATGTAAGAGAAGGAGACTGAATCGAACCACTGTTTAAATAATACAAAATATTAAAACAGGAAGTTGGCCAGTAAATATGTCAATTGCTACAGTCATAAGTTGCAACGAATTTTCCAGTGACTTCAATCAATTTCTAAACCATTGAGTGACCCAGCACAAAATTGAAGGCGGAAGGATGAGGATACATAAGATGGCAGAATAAATGACAGTTAGATTTGCACCTTACATGAGAGCTTTATACATAGCAACAAGAAGGTGAATATGACACCGAACTTAATTTGGCGGTAATGAGCAAATCTGCCTATGAGTATGTAATGCAAAAAGGGATGACAGTCAATTGATGATAATTAACACACCGTTCCTATATAATACATGTCTTTGAATGGAACGTGGAACAAGCAGCTTGAAGCGATTTAGTTTGAAAGCCAGAGGGACAAGGGCAGAAGCGAAGGAGCACCACAGGGGTTACCACAGAAACCACTCAAAGGGGTGGCAGGCAGAAAGCCAACGGCCCAACCAGGTGACTGAGGTGGGATAAATGCGTGTAGCGGGATATCTGCAGAGGGACAGAGAAAGAGCTTTGGAAAGCTGCGTTTCGGAATTCCAAAGGGATACGAACAAAAACCAGTGATGCAATTTCGACCACGTGTCCAGCGAGTTTGACACATGCGAAGGTCAATGTAATTTTGAGGTCTAGAACGGGCACAAAACGTCTGATTGGCGGAAACGCACTAGGAAGGAGAAAAAACTGAAGTTTCGACGCAGTTTAATACAAGGGACATTGGGATTGTTAGTTTCCACCAAATAAAAGGAACGTTCCTATTGGTCGAAAAAGGCCTTGATGTGGAGAACGGATGAACCCAGGTGGGGAGGCAGTCTGACCGTGAGTAGGACAAGAGAGAAATTTTCAGGGACTCTTCTGTGACCTAACATGAAGTGCAGAACGGAGCACTTGGCGCTCTGTATGACGCAGAGAAGAAATTTGTGTGAACACTGCGTTCACAGCAGCTGAAATCTAGCTAGAAATTAGCTGTAGCAACGTTTAGCTCCAACTGTGGAGAAACGAACCAGCCAATTAGTTAATTGTTCTTGCAAGAACTGAGAGGGCACTATAATATGCATGCTGCTCCAACGATGCGCGTGTATGTCGCCACATACTAAGACTAGGGCTGAGTACATGTTTTCTCGCATAACGAGAAACACAGAGAAAGTTTCTGCTGGAAATTCAGCAAGGATTTAATTAGTTTTATAGGAATTTCACCGGAAGAGAGCGGCCTAGCAGACGGCAGCTTGTCGCAGCTTAAGGTAAATACCGTGTGCAGAGGCATAAACTTGATGGTTCACCAGCTTGCGTCCACTGTAAACTCGAGCCGCCTTGGGTAAACTTTCACTCAATTTGTCACATAACTAACCATCCACTGTAGACTTGATTGTCATCCTAAATACTACCGAACTTGGAACCGGAAAAGGACGATTTTCGTAGTACTGACCAACATCGTAACGTATATGTAGGAATAATTTTGTAAAGAATCTTCTAATTCAACTCTAATATTGTTGTGTTTAGGATTAATATTCTTTCTGAGAGTTAATATTTAATTTTTCTTGTGTATAGAATTATTTCACTTTTTGATATTGGCGAGATGCGTTATCCTGACAACTGTTATTATGTTGTCAAATTGAAAACTGTGTAAAAGCGTGTATTTTTTGCTAAAACTTGCGGCATTAAACATGTCATTTCACCTTACACAGTTGTTCCCAATCCTAGAATAAGTAACTGCGTTACAAATGTATTCCTTCCACCTATCCGCTCTCTCCTCTGCATTTAGCAGTGGAATTCCCGTCGCACTCTTAATGTTATCACCCTTGCTTTTATGTCATCGAAGGTCGTTTTGACTTTCCTGTACGCTGAGTCTGTCCTTCCGACAATCATTTCTTTTTCGATGTCTTCACATTTTTCCTACAGCCATTTCGTTTATCTTCCCTGCACTTCCTATTTATTTCATTCCTCAGCGATTTGTATTTCTCTCTATTCCTGAGTTTCCCGGAACACTTCTCTGCTTCCTCCTTTCATCGATCAATTGAAGTATTTCATCTGTTACCCATGGTTTCTTCGCAGTTACCTTCTTTGTGTCTATGTTTTCCTTCCCAACTTCTCTGATGGCTCTTGCTAGAGATGTTCATTTCTCTTCACCTGCACTGTCTACTGAGCTATTCTTTATTGCTGTATCTATAGCCTTAGAGAAATTAATCGTATCTCGCCATTCCTTAGTACTTCCGTACCCCACTTCTTTGCGTATTGATTCTTCCTGACTAATGTCTTAAACTTCAACCTACTCTTCATTACTAGTATATTGTGATCTGAGTCTATGTCTGCTCCTGGGTATGTCTTACAATCCAGTATCTGATTTCTGAATCTCTGTCTCCCCATAATGTAATCTAACTGATATCTTCCCATATCACCCAGGCTTTTCCAAATATATCTCCTCCTCTTGTGGTTCTTGAACAGAATATTCGCTATTACTAGCTGAAACTTTTTACAGAACTCAGTTAGTCTTTCTCCTCCATCATTCCTTGTCCTAAGCCCATATTCTCCTGTAACTACTCCGTCCCCTATAACTGCATTCCAGTCTCCCATGACTATTAGATTTTCGTCTCCCTTTACATACTGTATTACCCTTTCAATATCCTCATACACCTTCCTATCTCTTCATCATCAGCTTGAGACATCGGCATGTAGACCTGAACTATCGTTGTCGGTGTTGGTTTGCTGTCAATTCTGATAAATACAACCCTATCACTAAAATGTTCACAGTAACACACTCTCTGCCATACCTTCCTATTCATAACGAATCCTACTCCCGTTATACCACTTTCTGTTACTGTTGATATTACCCTATACTCATCTGCCCAGTAATTCTCGTCTTCTTTCCACCTCAGTTCACTGACCCCTACTATAACTAGACTGAGTCTTTGCATTTCCCTTTTCAGATTTTCTAGTTTCCCTACCAAGGGCAAGAAAGTGGCCCGAACCTCTATCCACTTGTCTGTCCTCTTTGAAACGGCGGTTGGCAGAGCAATTTCTTATCCCTGAAATCCTCGGCTCCCGCTGATAACGAATTTTATTCATAATGTGAGCAGCGGCTGGGTCCGAAACATGGACGCAGAACGTTTCGACTACTAGTCTATGACACTACCTCTTTTTTTCTTATTACACGAACCCGGGCTCTCCTGATCACCTTTTTCCCATTTTTTTTCCATGAGACATAAATATAGCAGCACCAGAAACACTATTCAAAATAAAAGATCGAGGAGTCTTGAACTCGGGACTTTACAGCTACATGTTTCCCACTTTGTTTCTCACTGGCTATACGGGCTGCCACGATGCCAACTCTTGTTTCCTTGCAAACATCGTATCTGCATTCCAGCACGCTACCGTATCTTTTATTGAATAATGACAGTGATCAAAGTCACTGCGATAATTATCTTAAAACCATAAAAAATTAGAGCGCCTGTTGACAATCGATCCCGCGACCTTCTGCACATAAAGGCCCTACCTTAATCACTCTTTTTTTTTTTTACTTTGTACCAAAAGCAGGGTAACAGGAATGAATCATTCAACAGAAAAGGGTTTCTGCACATCATACAAATCCTTGACGACTGAGTACGAGATACGGCATATTAACAAAAAGGGCACGACAGCGCGGCATCCTTTTGCCATGTCCAGTGAGTCGTAACCATACACTGGTGAAAGTTACACCCGCTCCCGAGCACGTAATGAACTCAATGCCCATAAGCCATCTAATTGAAATGTCTTTCTTTCTGGGAAAGAAGGTTGAATCAGGATGCACGAGAATCTCACCGGGGATTGTCGCTTCCGACGTCCTAGCAAGAAAGGCTAATTGTTGTCGGAGCCAACACCAACGTCTGTGGCCGCAGGAGACCAACCGATGACATAATGCATCCGTTTCATGGCAACGACTGCATCGGTCTGTTTCAGGCCAATGCGAAAAATCCGACGTTGGTGGGAGAAAGGCTATGTACAACGTGGTACCATGAGAGCGCCACTTCCATCGGAAAAATATGTAAGCTGCCATTGGACCAATCAATCTTCCAGTCTGTCTCTGGCAACAGAGACTCCACAGAGGCAACACGATTTTGAAACGTCCAGAGACATAATAGCATTTTTAAAAGGAGATGCGACTGGGAAAGTACCGCATGTTAGCCCCCCCACCCCCACCCCCAATCAACTGAAATCGATAAAAAATTTCCGACTGTGCTTTAATTTACTACTCACGGTGGTCCATTGATCGTGACAGGGCCAAATATCTCACGAAATAAGCGTCAAACGAAAGAACTACAAAGAGCGAAACTTGTCTAGGTTGAAGGGGGAACCCAGATGGCGCTATGGTTGGCCCGCCAGATGGCGCTGCCATAGGTCAAACACATATCAACTGCGTTTTTTTTTTAAATATGAACCTCCACTTTTTATTACATATTCGTGTAGTACATAAAGACATATGAATGTTTTAGTTGGACCACTTTTTCCGCTTTGTGATAGATGGTCCTGTAATAGTCATAAACATATCGCTCACAATTTTAGACTAACAGTTAGTAACATGTAGGTTTTTTAAATTAAAATACAAAACGTAGGTACGTTTGAACATTTTATTTCGGTTGTTCCAATGCGATAAATGTACTTTCGTGAACTTATCATTTCTGAGAACGCATGCTGTTACAGCGTGATTACCTGCAAATACCACATTAAGGCAATAAATGCTCAAAATGATGTCCGTCAACCTCAGTGCATTTGGCAATACGTGTAACGACATTCCTCTCAACAGCGAGTAGTTCGCCTTCCGTAATGTTCGCACAAGCACTGACAATGCGGTGACGCATGTTGTCAGGCGTTGTCGGTGGATCACGATAGCAAATATCCTTCAACTTTCCCCACAGAAAGAAATCCGGGGACGTCAGATCCGGTGAACGTGCGAGCCATGGTATGGTGCTCCGACGACCAATCCACCTGCCATGAAATATGCAGCCGACTGGTGTGGCCGAGCGGTTCTAGGCGCTTCAGTCTGGAACCTGAATTGCCCTCCCTGTTTATTGATTGGATAGCCACTGAATTGCTATTTATTTATTTAATGGGATAATAATAATTATTAAAAGGTGGCAATTTTATTTAAGCACTGTTTTTGCTCTTTCGATTGTTGCGAGTCAGCGATAGTGCAATGCTGCTCGCTTTGGAGAATACACATTTTATAAGAATTATTTGGTCCAGGAAACACTTATGCGATCACGGTTGCGATTTAGACGGTATTCGCGTAATTGTACTGATTAAAAGTTATCGTTTCCGAAAGACGCAGGTTCGATTAAAGCTGTGTGCACTTCTGCGCGTATAATGAAAACATTCATAACACGTCGCGTAACAAAAAGAAACATGCGAATCACAACCGTGATCAAACGAAGAAAATATATGATAACATAAATGTTCCTCGCTGTTATTCAGGACAGGCTCAGATCAGACCTTGTAATTTTTAGTTATAGGAAATCACAAGAGGTTACACTTTAGAGATATTTGTTTTGAATAACTTGTATTTACCTTCTCTCTCTCTCCTTTTTACAGCCTTTACACATTCACATCGATTAAGGGACGTTTCCATCTCTAACGACCAGTACGAGAACAAAATTCAGACTCAACAAAATGTCTTACATCGAATTATTACATGCTTAACCCTTAACAATCATATATAGTTTCGTAGTACAAACAATGCTAATTTATTCCGTGCACTAGAAAGTCTTTGATGCACTGAGCACAAAAATGAAAATAATAAAATTATAATTACATTTTTAATATCATGAATACTTCTTTAAATCATGAAAATAAGGTTTGACATCGTCGTAATATTAATTTTCATTGTCCCCTTTGGATGTACCGTCACACTTGTTTGACTGGACATCCAAGCAGGCTTATTTTCCTTGTCTGTTCTGTTTAAAGTTCACTGTGTTCTTTCACTTGGAAGCATGTGCTTTGTTTACTTTTAAGTCTCAGGGATTTTGAGTTACGCTCCCCCATTCGGGTAAAGGCCAATGGGAAAAATCCCGGAAAAAAACCACGGCGGAGCGAGCACATCTTCCATACCCTCTTTTTCAATTTTCAACATTTGAATATTCACTTCGTATGACATTTAATAATGGTACAATTTCGTGATAGTGCTGCTGGTGACGACGGGTGGCGACTTGGTGTACTGCAACACCGATGTCTCGCCCCATCAGGTAAGTCTGCGATGGACTGCGATGACGTGGCAGGGTGCGGCAGGGGATGACGGATGATGTCGCTGCAGTATGCTGCCCTCACCGACACGTGTGCTCAGCATCCCAGCATACAGTCACATGAAATTCAAACAGCAGTATCAGTTCCTTAAATTAACATCTAAATTACATCATATTTCACGCACTCTTTCACTCAGCAGGAAGAATGTGGTTTTTGTTGTTGTGAGGTGTTCGACTGTTTGTGAGTTTCTTTATCATGATGCAAGTCCATTCGTCCTTCCGACGTAACTGACTATCTGCAATTAAAGGTTCATGTAATTACGTTCCAACATTGATACAGTTCTGCAACGGGGTTAATGATATAGTAAGTAGCAGTTCCCAACACTGTTACGACTCACCACTGTTGCTGACTGATCGATAAAAACACTTGCTCTTGAGTTTTAGTTTGCCTGGAATGTTACGTCCACGCATGTGGTCCCAGTAACACTCTGAATACTTGGCATTACTAAAAACTCGTAGCACAAAATTTGAAAACGAAATCATGGTAACACAACGCACTCACTGAGTGTCCACTTTTGTGTTAAATTCCACTCTTTCGCCAGTGGAATAAAGTTCGTACGCGCAGAGGATAATGTTCACAGGAAGTCTTTGTTCATAGGTCATCTGTGACATGTTCATTCCACCACGTAGTCACTTGATCACAGTTATCAAGTCTGACAAGGTAAAGTCCTTGTGCTACCCATAAGAATGTCTTTACACAGTCTAGTTACATAATGATAAATAACTGAATGATTGTACATATCAAATGAAGTACATAATTGTAGTAATTTACAACATAAAAGCAAATCCTAAGTCATATATTTTCTCGAAAAGGTGCTCCTGGACTTAACAAAGGATTGTGCAGTGATAAACACAAGTCTGTATACGTTTGTCTGTGTAATGGTCTGTTCAGTCATGGACAACATCTTGTTCGACCTGGTTTATAGCTCATGCAAGTCCGAGCACTAACTTACGGTGGAAAATTTGTTAAACCTATACGTAACTCGCGTAAACTTTATATGTTGTAAGTGCGTCATGTACACAGTCTGAAAGAAAAAAAAGAACATAACCTGCTCACCCTAGTGAGTTCAAAATAGTTAACAATCAACAAAATGAAACGTTTATTTTCTAAAGTCACTATATACCAATGTCGCGTGAAATATGCAGTTCTGTTCACTTCGTAGTTTCACACGCTTAAGTTCCTGAAAGTTTACTAAATCTCAACAAGTTTGTATTATGTTTGATTAAGTGTCTTAGGGTGGAATCATCTTGAAGCAATTCTTCTTCTCCTTGCTGCAGCTCGGCGTCCTCTTCTCCGTCGAACTGGAGCTGAAATTTTCTTTCAACTAATTGATATTCTGAGAGCCTCTTCCTCCAAGCAGTACTGATGCTTCCAATGTTGTATGTTCCTATTCTCCCACATGCCACATCGCAGTGTGTCCATGAAATACTTATCCACTAGTCCATTAATTAACAATTGTCACTTAGCCTACTCGCACAGTACTTGAGTCTTTGATGTTTGACTTCACCTCATTACGACACACGTAAAAGGTCATCTGCTGTACTTAAGATACGTATCTTTTCAAGTCTTTGTGATTGTATAGACCTTTCTGTCTATTTGAGTTGGGATAGACCAAGAAATAACTATTTTTATGTGGTGTACCTAAGATCACAAATGGTCCTGAATATAACG
The DNA here is from genome assembly GCF_021461385.2 of Schistocerca piceifrons. Classification (NCBI taxonomy): domain Eukaryota; kingdom Metazoa; phylum Arthropoda; class Insecta; order Orthoptera; family Acrididae; genus Schistocerca; species Schistocerca piceifrons. The sequence continues at coordinate 516,744,574 of NC_060143.1, forward strand.
GAAACCACTTCTTTATTTTTCTCTTTAATAATGACGACTTCGGACAATTCCTTACTAACACCGTATCTCCCACTTTAAATTGTTGAGTATTCTGTAGTCTCCGGTTGTGTGATTCTTGCCGTTTCTGTGCATTCTCGTATATTGTGACCAATGCTTGTCTAACTTCGTCCTCCCAGTCTTCCGGTTCGGTATTTAGTTTTGGAAGTGGGTTGACCCAACTATTGTTCTCTTTTGTTTTTAATGTGAGTTCTGCTGGAGTAAAACCTGTCGATAAATGTGGTAAGTAGTTTACAACACTTTCAAACGGCTCTATGTATTCTACCCACTTGGTTTGTTTAGCTGAGCAGTACGTTCTCACAAAGCGATTAAACTCGCGGAACACACGTCCCGTGGGATTACCTTGGGCGTGGAACTTCGAAATGAAAATTGGTTTTATATTATGTTTCTCTAAGAATTTCTTCTAAGTAACACTCGTAAAATTTGAGGCATTGTCAGAGAGTAATGTTTCTGGCGTTCCGAAATGAGGTACAACATTTTCCAATCGGTTTATTATCGTTCCCGTGGCTGTTGTTTTTGTAGCAAATAGCTTTACAAACTTAGTAAAGTTATCTAGCACTGTTACGAGGTATTTGACCCCTCCTCTGGCAGTTGGCAGAGGTCCAGCGATGTCAATACTTAAAAGTTGGCGCGAAGCAGTTGGAACAATTGACTGCATTAATGTCTGCGATGATAAAGCACACGGCTTTACGCGCTGGCAAATGTCACATGCTCGCGTCATCCGTAGGATCTTTTTATACATGTTATTAAAATGACAATACATTCTTAGTTTCGCGAGGCACTTCCTTGAACCGAAATGACCCCAAAACATTATGTGTATATATTATTAACTTTTGCTCACATTGCTGCGGAATACATATTAGCCAGTTTCGTTAATCCTCATGTCTTCTAAAGAATAACACATCCTGATGTAACATGTAATATCTATGCAATTTCGAAGTAGGATCCGTCCTCAGTTGATCCTTGATCTCGTGCCAAATATTATCTAAATCCTGTTTTTGTGCCATATTTTTACACATGTCTAGAAAATATTTACGATTAACATTGTCCGCCATTAGTAACACTTTAAATTCCGATGCTTGCTTTGTGAGTTCACTAAATTGAGGTAAACCTTGAGGTAGCCTAGACAAAGCATCTGCCACAATATTATAACTTCCTTTGATGTAAATAATATGGAAATCATACTCCTGCAACGCTAATGCCCATCTCGCCAAACGTGCATGGAGAAGTTTACAGGTCAGCAGGGAACTCAAAGGCTGATGATCACAGTATACCCGAACGTGTCTACCATAAACATAATAATCAAATTTGCGAAACGCCTATACCACTGCCACTGCTTCAAGCTCTGTAGTGGAATATGCGCGTTCGCATTCCAATAATACATGACTTGCGAAATATATTATTTTTATTTGCTCGTGTCCGTCTACTGTTTCTGTTTGAAATAAACATACACCTAACCAAGTAAATGAGGCATCTGAGGTTATGCAGAAATCCTTATTGAGATCTGGATGGTGCAAGATTTCAGCATTTAACAAGCAATGCTTGATCGTGTCGAAATCATGTGCGCACTGGACAGTCCACACCCACGGCGCATTCTTTTTCAGAAGCCCTAATAGATGTTCGCTGTTAAGCCATTGATTAGGCACGAACTTTGGGAAAAAGGATACAAGACCCATATATGCCTTTAATTGTCTTTTGTTGGCCGGATATGGACAATTTCTGATAGCCTCGAGTTTCGTACTATCCGGGAAGATTCCTTCTGATGATTCTATATGTCCTAGAAACTTTATCTCCGTCTTTCCAAACTTGGACTTCTTAAGGTTAACCGTAACACCCGCAAGTTCAAATTTGTGTAACACCAAGTTAATTAATTTGGTATGCTCGTCCCACGTTGGTGAAGCAATCAATAAATCGTCCACATAGACAGTAACTTGCTCTAACAAATCCGGGCCTAGGACAGTGTCAAGCGGATTAATAAAGACTCCGGCACTGACATTCAATCTGAATGGCAATACTCTGAATTGATAGCTTCTTCCTCTATAAATAAATGCTGTATATTTCCTAGATCTTGGCGTTAAGACCACCTGCCAGTATGACGCGCGGAGGTCGAGGCTTGATAGACACTTTATCCCATGGAACTTCTGTAATAGTTCTTCTAGATTTTCAGGCCGCGTCCTGACAGGCATAACAATTTGATTAATCCGGCGACCGTCGAGAACCAACCTTATGCTTCCATCGGATTTCACTACCGGTAAAAGTGGTTTACTATATGGTGATAACGAGGTCTCACTAATTCCCCATATCAGCATTCGACTAATTTCTTTTGTTACTGCTTCCCTTTACGCGCTGGGTATTGAGTACGTTTGATGACAGTAAATTTCATGGGGAAACACTTGCATGTCGTACACGTAACCTTTAATTAGTCCAGGTTTTTTCAAAAATACTTTACGATAATTAGTAAGTGTGTGTAACAATTGCTTTTGTTGCAGACTGTCAAGACCAGAGGATTGTTGTACTTTTTCTACTATATCAGAGAGGTGGATATTCTCCTCGTCCTTCACATCTTCCGTGACCGGGAATGTACTGCAATTGAAACTATCTTACAGCCGCCATAAATGTGCGCGAATCGGTTCTGTCTTTAAAATTTGACAATATTTGCCATGCAATTCTTTGGTCTTTACCAAGTCTAACCTGACTCTCGTGTCACCGAAACACATGCTGCATTCACCCTTTGCGAGATCGATTATAGTTTCCCTCCCTCGCAAAGTATCTAATCCGAGGAGACAGTTCACGGCTAAATTCTTTGCAATAAGGAAGGTGCCATCTTTGGCCTCCATTCCAAAATTAATACAAATCCGTGTCTGTTCCCGAACTAGTTGGGCTTTCTGACTAATGGCTCCCGTAACTCGACAATTAGAGACTGGAAAAACCGGAATCTTTCTAATCTTCTTTAAGTGAAGAAAGAACGATTCATTCAGCACAGAAACAGATGCTCCAGTATCTAAAATCACCGTAGTTTGAATACCATAAATATCACAAACTATAGCTGCTTGTACAACTTCCCGTTCAAACAAATTACACTTCTTACGAAAATCTTGACATAATTCCTCTCGTATATCGACTCCGTCATTATATCTTAACATCTGCGTGGGTGAACTACGTTGCTGAGCAACTTCAACAGAATTATTCCTACACACTGCATCTTTTGCGTCGTTCGACCCGAACGCTGCTGATTCTATGCGACACACATTCTCATTGTTACTACAGCTGGTTGTCTGCACGCTTGGTTGCTCGTTATTACTAACAATATTCATGCAAGTGCCCCCTAGACATCCTGCGACTGACACACGGGAGCAGAATGTCGTCGCATCTAGTTTGACTGACTGGTACTGGTTGATGGTTGTGGTTCACTTACCTCAATGATCTTGATATTTTGATTCGGTGGTTGCCATGGCTGCGCATTCATATGCTGCTGCATGTTATTTGACATATTTGTATTGTACGGGGGTTGTACATGATTGTTGTTGTGATATTGCGGTGGTCTAGGCTGCTGCCATTGCTATTGTGCATAATTCTGTGTTGACCAGTTATGTGGTGGTTGCATGTTTTGCTGATTATTTGAAAAATTACCGCTAATGTAATTGGCGTTAGCTCTAAAATCTCGTTTCCGTTTCTTTGAAAAGTTTCCGTTATTGTTTTGTCCACTATTGTTCTGTGGATGATAATTGTAATCCGGCGCATTACCGTACTGGCCATTTGTGTTCATATTGTGGTTCTGCCATCCTGAATAATTCGGACTATTCCAATGATTTTGATTCCCATAGTAGGTGTTTCTATTACTATTGTTCTTGTGGTTTCGCCCGTTGCCATTACCATTACCATTATTCGACGAATTATTCCCATAATGGTGTCTGTCCTCTTCGATAACCAAATCTAAAGAGTCCAGTACAGATAGAAAATGTTCCACGTTGTCTTCAGGAATGTGAAACAATTTCTCCTTTAGATCACGCGGTAACTTCTCCTTTAATATCTTTAAAACATCACACTTAGGAATTGGTGTGGATAAATATTTCACTTTGTCCAGATACTTTTCGAAATATTTCCGCAAAGTACCGCCTTTTCTATTAAAGGGCTCAGGACGATACACTTCTTTTCTTAATCGTTCTTGTACCCCACGCGACCAATACTTGTTTAGAAAAGCTTGTTCAGATTCATCGAAGGAGCTGCATTGTTCAGCTTTCTGTGTCGCGAACAACGCTGGCTCACCTTGAATATGGGTAATGGTAAAGACAATTTTCTCCCTTTCGTTCCAACTTTTTGACATTATTCCGCGGATCCCTTTGATAAACACAATTGGATGGGGTTCGTTCTTATCATTGGTAAACTTCTGAAACTGTGAATTCTTCACTAAAGCATCCTGAGTCACCAATGATTGTGTATGGTCTTGATAAACGGATGTTACTCCACGTGTTTGATTGAAATTATTGCCCGTCTGCCCCCTACTTTCAGTTAAAGGCGTTTCATAATGATCAGGGTGTGTTTCTGTGATACTAACACACTCCGTTGAACTGTTATGAGATGTTTGCATACGTGTTCCATTAAGCACTTTCTGCACGCTTTGTAATTCAGTCTGGAGTTCATGAATCTTTGTGTTGTTTTCATGTATCCGTTGTGTTCCTGCTCGTTGTAACATCACAGGTAGTTCCTTCTGTATAACAGTACTAATTTGTTTGTCTTTGTCATTTAGCCATGTGTTGAATGTGGTCACAACGCGTTCTTCTTGTTCTTTGCATTTTTGTTCTATTACGTTTTGATTATCAACCGTAAGGTTTTCTATAGTGTACTTATGTTGCGTATTTCTGCTTCCAAAGAAGTGTGTGTCTGTTGTAATTTGTCCACATCCTGGGTTACTTGCTTTACATTCTGTGGTAAGTCATGGTATGTTCGTTGCATACTTGAAATGTTGTTCTGTGTAGCAGACAACTGGGCATCTATTTGCTGTCGCAGCTGGCGATCGTGGTCTTTTAACCGGTTTTCAAGCTTTTGATCTACCTCTTTTGAGAACTGTGAAAAGCTTAACTGCGTACGCTCGTCTAATTGACTGATGCGTTCATCCAAGGTCCTAATCCCTTCATCTACTCTGCTAATACGTTTATCTAAATTATTACTAATCTCAGTTGCAAGCTGTTTAGCAGTTTCTTGTTCACGCTGTATCTGTGATTGTTCCTGTATTTTAAACATTTGTTCCATTTTCATCATTAAGAGAGAAAATGGATCCATTACTGTTTGTGTTGTCTCTACCGGTGGTAAATCGACTGTAACTGATGTTTCTTGTGGTTCTGCTTCAGTATGCACTTGAACTACCGTCTGCATTCTGCCTGAGTGTTCTACAGCAGATGGACCACTGACTTTAATATTAGTGTCCTGTTCTATATCCTCTGTCTGATCTGAAAAAATATTATCAATTTCTACATCACTAGTTATTCCTTCCTTCTCTGAATGTTCTACAGTTACTTCCTGCTGAATAGCTTTTCTTACACGTCGCACTGTTTTCACCATGTTTGCAAATGTTTGGGTGCAAGTCTAATCGGGAAAACGTCACACGCAACACATCAATTATTCCGTCACACAAAACATAAAATAATTACTACACTGCACCAGATTGGAATCAGTGCTATAAATGTTCACTTTCGTTTGATTAAAATTCAGTTCCAATCTCGTTCAGTTAACCTCTACTGAAAACACTTGATCCTGTATTTTACTGATCCTTCTCGCAGTTATTTAAATATAATTGACTCTTACAGCTACCTAAGAGGACACACAAAGTGTAAATTTATTTTTTTAATATATATATATTCGGCACCAGGTTGAAGAAAATGTTGTGCCTACCTTATGCAGTGCTTCGTTCTGCTGCTGCTGGGATGGAATGGTACAGCAAAAATATCGTGCTTAGGGTCGTCGTAGATTTCCGCTCATTACAGCATGAAACAAATAGGATAAACACACATTAGCACACACATATAAGCTGGTCCTGTCAATAGGTTGCCACTGAATTGCCCTCTCTGTTTGTTGATTGGATAACCACTGAATTGCTATTTATTTATTTAATGGGATGATAATAATAATTATTAAAAGGTGGCAATTTTATTTAAGCACTGTTTTTACTCTTTCGATTGTTGCGGGTCAGCGATAGTGCAATGCTGCTCGCTTTGGAGAATACACATTTTATAAGAATTATTTGGTCCAGGAAACACTTTTGCGATCATGGTTGCGATTTAGACGGTATTCGCGTAATTGTACTGATTAAAAGTTATCGTTTCCGAAAGACACAGGTTCGATTAAAGCTGTGTGCACTTTTGCGCGTATAATGAAAATATTCATAACACGTCGCGTAACAAAAGGAACATGCGAATCACAACCGTGATCAAACGAAGAAAATATATGATAACATAAATGTTCCTCGCTGTTATTCAGGACAGGCTCAGATTAGACTTTGCAATTTTTAGTTATAGGAAATCACAAGAGATTACACTTTAGAGATATTTGTTTTGAATAACTTGTATTTACCTTCACTCTCTCTCCTTTTTACAGCCATTATACCTTCACATCGATTAAGGGACTTTTCCTTCTCTAACGACCAGTACGAGAACAAAATTCAGACTCAACAAAATGTCTTACATCGAATTATTACATGCTTAACCCTTAACAATCACATATAGTTTCGTAGTACAAACAATGCTAATTTATATCGTGCGCTAGAAAGTCTTTGATACACTGAGCACAAAAATGAAAATAATAATATTATAATTACATTTTTAATATCATGAATACTTCTTTAAATCATGAAAATAAGGTTTGACATCGTCGTAATATTAATTTTCATCGTTGTAGCACTACAAACCGCGCGACCGCTACGGTCTCAGGTTCGAATCCTGCCTCGGGCATGGGTGTTTGTGATGTCCTTAGGTTAGATAGGTTTAAGTAGTTCTAAGTTCTAGGGGACTGATGACCTCAGATGTTAAGTCCCATAGTGCTCCGAGATTTTTTGAAACATTTTTTTTAAATATGCTATTCAATACCGCTGCAACCACACGCGAGCTATGTGCCGGACATCCATCATGTTGGAAGTACATCGCCATTCTGTCATGCAGTGAATCATCTTGTAGTAACATCGGTAGAACATTACGTAGGAAACCAGCATACATTGCACCATTTAGAGTGCCATCGATAAAATGGGGGACAATTATCCTTCCTCCCATAATGCCGCACCATACATTAACCCGCCACGGTCGCTGATGTTCCACTTGTTGCAGCCATCGTGGGTTTTCCGTTGCGCCTAAGTGCATATTATGTCGGTTTACGTTACCGCTGTTGGTGAATGACGCTTCGTCGCTAAATTGAAGGCGTGCAAAAAATCTGTCATCGTAACATAATTCCTCTTGTGCCCAGTGGCAGAACTGTACACGACATTCAAAGTCGTCGCCAAGCAATTCCTGGTGCATAGAAATATGGTACGGGTGCAATCGATGTGATGTAGCATTTTCAACACCGACGTTTTTGAGATTCCCAATTCTCGCGCAATTTGTCTGCTACTGATGTGCGGATTAGCCGCGACAGCAGCTAAAACACCTACTTGGGCGTCATCATTTGTTGCAGGTCGTGGCTGACGTTTCACATGTGGCTGAACACTTCCTGTTTCCTTAAATAACGTAACTATCGGTTCCGCACTTACGTTTAGTGAAAAAAAATACGAGCTTACGGAATATCGGACCAGGTTTGTGATTGGATTCAGGATTTCCTAGATGAAAGAACACAACATGTCATTCTTAACGGTTCAAAATCTGCAGATGTAGAGGTAATTTCGGGAGTACCGCAGGGAAGCGTGATAGGACCTTTATTGTTTACAATATACATAAATGACTTAGTGGACAACATCGGTAGCTCCGTGAGGCTATTTGCAGATGACACGGTTGTCTACAAGAAAGTAGCAACATCAGAAGACTCGTACGTACTCCAGGAGGACCTGCAGAGGATTAATGCATGGTGCGACAGCTGGCAGCTTTCCCTAAACGTAGATAAATGTAATATAATGCGCATACATAGGGGCAGAAATCCATTCCAGTACGATTATGCCATAGGTGGTAAATCATTGGAAGCGGTAACGACCGTAAAATACTTAGGAGTTACTATCCGGAGCGATCTGAAGTGGAATGATCACATAAAACAATTAGTGGGAAAAGCAGGCGCCAGGTTGAGATTCATAGGAAGAATTCTAAGAAAATGTGACTCATCGACGAAAGAAGTAGCTTACAAAACGCTTGTTCGTCCGATTCTTGAGTATTGCTCATCAGTATGGGACCCTTACCAGGTTGGATTAATAGAAGAGATAGACATAATCCAGCGAAAAGCAGCGCGATTCGTCATGGGGACATTTAGTCAGCGCGAGAGCGTTACGGAGATGCTGAACAAGCTCCAGTGGCGGACACTTCAAGAAAGGCGTTACGCAATACGGAGAGGTTTATTATCGAAATTACGAGAGAGCACATTCCGGGAAGAGATGGGCAACATATTACTACCGCCCACATATATCTCGCGCAATGATCACAACGAAAAGATCCGAGAAATTAGAGCAAATACGGAGACTTACAAGCAGTCGTTCTTCCCACGCACAATTCGTGAATGGAACAGGGAAGGGGGGATCAGATAGTGGTACAATAAGTACCCTCCGCCACACACCGCAAGGTGGCTCGCGGAGTATAGATGTAGATGTAGATGTAGATCCGGCGAACGGTCCGGACACTTGGATGATGACGTCCAGGTTACCGAGCAGCATACATAGCACACGCCCGTTGGGCATTTTGATCTCAATAGCCATACATCAACACGATATCGACCTTTTCTGCAGTTGGTAAACGGTCCATTTCCACACGGGTAATGTATCACGAAGTAAATACCGTCCGCACTGACGGAATGTTACGCGATACCACGTACTTAAACGTTTGTGAATTTTACAGCACCATCTATCACAAAGCGAAAAAAGTGGCCCAACTAAAACATTCATATTTCTTTACGTACTACACGAATATGTAATAAAAATATATGTAATAAAGAAAACAGTTGATATGTGTTTGACCTATGGCAACGCCATCTAGCGGGCCAACCATAGCGCCATCTGGTTTCCCCCTTCAAGCTAGACGAGTTTCGTTCTTTGTAGTTTTTTCGTTTGATGCTAATTTCGTGAGATATTTGGCCCGGCCACTATCACTGGACGACCCTGTATATCCTAGCAGCATCTACGGGAAGGGTTAAGCTCGCTGGTAGGAGACAAGGCGAGCTGTGAATGACTGGGGGAAGTGAAGACCGTTAAAATAGTGCATCGAAAAAATAAAGCAGAAGCCTTGGTCCGAACATTAGGGAGGACCAAACTTCCCATCAGCCAGGGTCTCACCATTGCCTCATAGTGCATCGGAGAAATAGAGTTTCGCCACATAAACTTGCCCGATGATCGTTGTAACTTTCGGGGAATCATCATAGTGAAACAAAATAGGCTTTACTATACACAAAAGTTTCGAAGGTCCGAACGTAATGAAGTAACGGGAGACAGCGACGCTCGTGTTCAAGGATCACTCCATGATTCTTATCGATGACGGATATCCAGTTGTCTTCATGGGACAAAGATCAATTACTTCACCCAACGATCGATGGCGAGCGACCGCCACAGCCCGCGTCAGATCCCCGGTCGTTATCTTGTGCCCCCATAAGGCGACAAAATGCATCCGAACCGTTTCGAACACCGCTATGTGGTCATGAGTACGAAGTTGTACTACAACATCGGCATACGAGAGGATGATAAACATTTCTCACAATAATGACAATTTACCCAATCTAACAGCTATGGATTTGAATGAGGGTTCCAGAAATAGCCCAAATATCGACATAGATGGAGGACTCCCTCCAGGACACCTCGAGAAGCTTATATAAGCGGAGTAAGACGACCACTCACGTCAACCTGAATACCGGTAATGAGAGACGTGAACATCCGTCGTATAGCACCACTAAAATCAACAGCCGTCAACACCCGCGACAGAAAATCAAGGATCTCCGTCCGTAACTTATAACATAGGATGTTCAAACTCGTGTTCATTTTTGTAATGTTTTGGTGTCAGGAGCACATCCCTCCATTTATGGAACACCGATTTTTAGACACGCTTATAGTCCAGGCGTTCATGGCCGATATTTCCTTCTAACACAACTAGACATTCTGAATGTCTAATTTGAAAACATGACCACTAACTTGTATTATATAACATCACACAAATATTGTTTGTTGTTTTATGATAGTCATCATCATACATTAATTTCAGTGTTTCTTAAATGGATTTATAAGCATTTACGTATTGTGTAAGTTTACAGTGCCCTCAGGCATCTTAGTAGTTCAAAAATCTATGTCGTAAACGCTCATGTGACTTTATTGATGTCGATTGAGTTTTTTAATCCCAAAAAGATAGAAAATTTATTTTCTTCTTCACCTCACGAGTACTAAGGCTTATTTTCCGTATCTAAATCGGAATCAACATTTCTCATAGTGACCATGATTAAATTTCAGTCTCGATATAGGTGTGAAAACTTTGTTACGACATTCAGCTAACGAGTACTACTGCTACCGTGAGAGTCTGACGGTAAGTGTCTGTAGACCTGTGCTTTATCTGGAGGCTGTACTTACATTCTTCGGACCATTATGAATGTTTCTTTAAGTTGACATAACATCAGGAGTCGTGATTTTACTATTAAATTGTGGCCCTCGATTTGCTGTTCAATTGGCTAGACGTCTTACTAGATCGATCATTAGGGTGAAAGCTAGGATTGGAACTGGACCATCCCCGCGTTCGGCTTAAGCGACTGAAGGAAATCGTGTACAACCTAATTCTGGATCTGAGGAACCGAGCTACAACCGAGGTCCTTCTAATAACAAATCCAGTACAGGGACATCTCGTTCAGCATGTTTCTACGTTAATTTCTACGTATAATTAACAGCTTCTTTACTATAATCTAAATTCTCCTTATGGCATAACACAATTATGTGTGTCAAGGAGACACAGAAAGTTGACAGATGGAACGCGGAGATGAAAGAAGACATGAATTGATTAGAGGGAATGAAACTACAATCGAGGATTAAGGAAACGTGGACGGTTCCCACGAGATAACGGATAATCAACAAGAAAAATACTTGATATCCAAAGGTTAGAACCGCACAAAAATATGCTTAGAATGTAAGTCATTCATCGCAGGAAATAGTAGTATGATCCGTCGTATGCAAAACTACGCCTTTTACCACGAGAGACCTTTGAATAATCCGTTATTCAAGGTCTAAGAGCGGAACAAACAAAATATCTGTATAAGAAGACCTCTTGATGTGTACTTCTTGTGCTAATAAAAGCTCTACGCGAGAGAGATCGCTGATTTTGTAAGACTACAATGTGAAAAATCACAAGTAAAGTTACACAGTCGTCATTTGAGTAAAGTTACACAGTCATCATTTCATCATCTGACTTCACTCTGTGACTGATGACCATAGATGTTAAGTCCCATAGTGCTCAGAGCCATTTGAACTTCACTCTGTGCTCTGCAACCAAGTTCCGGCGCTAAGTAGAAACCTAAGTCACAGTTTCGTTGGCAAAATGTGGGCTATGACAATGACATACAATTGTCATCGTTTGAAAATGCAATTAGTATGGCGTTTGGTATTGGACTGACAGAATGCGGAAGTGCTGTTGAATGTGAAAAAGTAGCTTTAGTCAGATGTGTATGTTGTTCTGTCCCACTTTTTTTCACCACTTGATTGAAATTTCACACATGTATTTTTAACATTGAATGGCTGTGCGACACTATCACGTCAACAGAAAAAGTCTGTCGTTCAGGTAGCGTATTCATTATAAGCAGAGGGAAATACAGTAGTATGTCAAGACAAGGAATTATGAGCGTTTTTGGTCCAACTACTCGTATATCGAGATTTTGTCTCTCTACGTCAACAGACTTCCCCTCTCACTCCACTTCCCCTCTTACTTCTTGAAAAGGCGATCATTCGAATGACTCACGTGCTAATGACTCGTACCACTGTTTTTGGGATGAGCGATTTACTTTCTAAGCACATTTTCGTGTGGTTGTGAGTGTTCGAGGTCACACATTTCCCTTGTAAGACGAGAATGAGAATAACAGTGTGAAGAGCTCTGCAGATGTATACACTGTGCCACAGGAACAGAACAGATTATGGACTGCATTGATGTTACATAATTGCACAGCCTTCCCCGGCCAGAGTAATCGACACAAGAGTTAGCTGACGTTCGTATCGCGTCATAACGGTAAAAACTATACCGGCGAAACCAACGTTTTGGGCAGTGTTACTGTAGCCTTCTTCTGGGTCTATTGATCATCAGTAGACCAGAAGAAAGCCACAGTAACCGTGCCCACAACGTTTCCCCAGTATAGTTTTTAGATGACGCGGTATTCAGAAAACTTTGAAGTCGATAGTAATTTTATGCGAAAATAGTTACCGACGTGTAAACTCAACGTAAGAAAGACCAAAAGTGTGCAACCCAACAGCTTTAGGACATTAATTTCAAAGATAGTTTTCATATAGATCAAAAATGTGGATACGTAGAGAGTTTTCTCTGGTCTGAAAATCTTTGCATGCCGTAAGAAACTAATTATGTAGCCATCTTACATGCTGCATATTGTTGTTATTACCTGAACAGACAATTGCAGGTAGCATTGCGTGGGGAAAGCAGGGCGGGGGGGGGGGGGGGGGGGGGGAGGACTTGGAGAACGGGGAGACCTTGCAGGTTTGCTTTAGGTTTCAACGTCTCTTGCGCTGATACAATGGCGTGATACTTGGATATATAACAGTTGATGAGGAAATTTTTGTCCTAATGGTCAAGGTACAAAACTGATGCACCGGTACAGAATTAAATTTAAAATATGTTGCAAAAAAGTTGAATCAGTTTATGCGACCCATTGTATAACGCTTAATAGATATTACGCACCATTGGATTATTAAGTGTTGTAGTTTAGGACTATTTAGGTGTCCGCAGATAGATGGCGGAGTATGTGGTTACTAGAGCAGTTCAGCAGTGATTTCGTGGACATAACAACCGAAATCCCCTCTTACTAGGTCTTGTTAGAGGCAAGAAGTATAACAAGTCAAACTTTGCTCTGTATGTCCGTCAGACCAGACGCAAATTAACACCACGACAATGAGAAAATCCGAAAGCACTTCGGCAGAAATAACCGTCTTTAACGCGTATTAACACGAATTTATTACATTAAATAACATTACAACTTGCAATTACACGATGAAAATTTTATACTGGTCCAGGACCTAGGATTCCTAACCAGCAACTACTCCCCATGTTAAAGATCCACTTAAGATCTTAAATAAGATTTCACCCACAAATAAAGCGTTCACATCTTTAAATTTGGTTTAAACTTGATATAAAGTGGCATAAAGTTTTGTGCTGGACGGGGATTCGAACCCAGCACCTAATCAATCGTTAACTAAGCACAGTAACATGTTAGATACCGAAGTGAGATGAGTTAAACTGAAATAACGAGACGAAAAGGTCTTACCAAGCCGGGATTCGAAACCAGCACCTAACGTCGCCGTTCACTAGCTATGATCAAACGTCAAATATCGAAGTGTTTCACCAGTCGAGAGATGTGAGCATGTTTGAAATGGAAATAACGAAACGAATAGTTCTGGGATGACTGGGAGTCGAACCAGCATACTGCTGACAGAGATTTTACTAGTTGCGCTTCCGCCTCCGATGTTTTTGTTATAGCTGACCATTAGTTTTTTTATGAAAAGCGTTCGACAACGTCAGTTCGAGAAAGTATTCGAAATTCTGCGAACAATAGAGGTAACCTAAAGGGAAAGATGTGCAATATAAAACCCGCACAAGAACCGAGAGTGAACAGTAATGCTACAAGAACAAGCACGAAGTGTTTGGATGAAAATGAGTGTAAGACAGGCATGTAGTTTTTCGCCTCCCTACAGTTCAATCAATACACCGAAAAAGCAATGATGGAAATAAAAGAAATGTTAAAGAGTGGGATTAAAATTCACGATGAAAGGATATCAACGATAAGTTTCGCTGATGTTCTCCTCGGCTAGATTGAAGAAGAATTACATCATCTGCTGAATGGAATAAACGGTCTAAGGAGCACAGAATATGGACTACCAGTAAATCGAAAAAAGACGAAGACAATAAGTAGAGGGAGTGAGAACAGCGAGAAACTTCAGGACAGAATTGAGGATCACGAAGTAGGAGAAGTTAAGGAAATCTGCTACCTATGGAGCAAAATAACTCCAAAACGGCTTTCTTGGCCAAGATATGTCTGCTAGTATTAAACATGAACTTAATTTCAGGAACAAAGTTCTGAGAAAGTACGTTTCGACCACAACATTATCTGGTAGTGAAACGGGACTGTGGGAAAACCGGAACAGAAGAGAATCGAAGCTCTGAGACATGGTGCTACAGAAAGATATTGAAAATTAGGTAGGCTGCTAAGGTACGGAATGAGGAGGTCCTCCGCATAATCGGTGAGGAGAGGAATATTCCGCTCCCTAACCTCCCCTACCTCCCTTACTTCCCCTCACTGCTACTCCGGAATGAATTGTTTCCAGACCCTCACTGGTCCAGCCTGCCGACGTCCAACTGCAGCATCTTTGCGAGTTTCGTGGCCGAAAGAAAAAGCTGTATACTGAAAATGTCAATTCTCTGCCAACTCATGGCGACGAGTTTCGTCCTTAATTTTAAGGCGTAGAAATCCATGTAACAGGTCTGTCGGAGACAAAGCATTCCCTCAAATTCGGTAAATCAATACGACTACATCTGTCTGAGACACTATGGATGTAGCATACGAGGGGGTGGACTAAGGACGTCATTCGCTATGATTTATCACCTACTGTGCTACACACATCTAACAATAATGAAGGTAAACAAGGGGAATAAATGTTCACAGAGTTCAAATCCCTTAACAGAAAGAGCCTGATATGCGTCTATTACAGACATCCTAAAGTAGGGTTTTTCTGCTTCGAAACAGCTCTTTCAAGTTTTGAGTCGAGTGTGTAATTATAGCTGGTGACACTAATATAAACTTTGTATACAATAGACGATCGAATGCAAAATTTAAGCGGATGCTTCCTTCTTCAAATATGTCCCTACCTCAGATTGGCCCTACCCATGAAACAAACAACAGTCACACTCTTACAGAATTCCCCAAACAAAGTAACTCGTACTTCTCAAATATCCGCACCTGGCATGTTCGGCCACGACATAATTTTCATGACGTACTCAACTGAACGTCCCAAAAAGAAACCACAATTGATTACATACCGAGACTTCTGACACATTAATTTACCAGAATTTGCAACTGAGGCACAGAAAATACCTTGGGGGATGTCTTCTGTTGCTTTCTCGGACATAAAAGAAAAACTTCATTGGTTTACTAACAAACGTACTCAGTCATATGATAGATATTCCCCTTAAAAACCGGAAAAGTAAGAAGGAAACATGCGTCATGGTTAACTGAGGAACTAAACCAGCTCATGAATCTCAGAGACAGCCGGCTGCTGTGGCCGAGCTTTTCTAGGCCCTTCAGTCTCGAACCGTGCTGCTGCTACCGTCGCAGGTTCGAATCCTTCCTCGGACATGGATGTGTGTGATATCTTTAGGTTAGTTAGGTTTAAGTAGTTCTAAGTCTAGGGGACTGATGACCTCAGAAGTTAAGTCCCATAGTGCTCAGAGCCATTTGAACCATTTTTTTGTTAAGTCTCATAGTGCTTAGACCCATCTGAACCATTTTTTTCTCAGAGATACTACACACTGAACAGATAAACAGCCCCTCACTCCTGAAAACCATATAACTCACAACCAGAAGCGGAACCGAGTTACTCAACCTGTGAGAAATGTAAAACTCAGGCAGGCCCATCCATTAGCCGACAACAGAAAAACACCAGCTGTACTACGGAGAAACCTGCGTGGTCTTGGTATAGGCAGCATTTCCTACAATGCCAGCTGAACCACAAACTAAACAGACTCATTGATTAATTCATGGGTGTAAACGACTGTAGGCACAAAAAAATTCTCTCTGGAGCATGTTACCGCAATATGGTCAAAAAATATATCGTGCATACCAGATCGTCATCTACTGGACACGATGGCATGACAGTCCAAATGAAGATATTATTGACCCACTATTGCCAAATGTAACAGATATCTTCAACCACTCCTTAAACACAAGTGTTTTCCCTGAAGCTTGGAAAAAGGGACTAGTTAAGACATTACCTATAAGGGACGCTTCCACAGCACCCTCATTTTACCGACCTATTTGCGTTTTTCCAACACTGTCCAAGGCCTTAGAATATACACGACCAGCCAACAAACTATCGCCGGCCGGAGTGGCCGAGCGGCTCTAGGCGCTACAGTCTGGAACCGAGGGACCGCTACGGTCGCACGTTCGAATCCTGCCTCGGGCATGGATATGTGTGATGTCCCTAGGTTAGTTAGATTTAAGTAGTTCTAAGTTCTAGGTGACTGATAACCTCAGAAGTTAAGTCCCATAGTTATAAAAAAAAAAAAAACCTGCCCAACTACAAACAAGCCAGTAGACGAACACATATCAGGCTCAAGTAAACATTGCAGCACAACATCTGCCTTAATAAGGGTAATACACGACCTCAAGCTAGCCATGGATGCATAAGGGTCAACTATAATGTGCTACTTAGACTTCAGCAAAGGTTTTGACACCTTGCCGGCCGGTGTGGCCGTGCGGTTAAAGGCGCTTCAGTTTGGAACCGCGTGACCGCTACGGTCGCAGGTTCGAATCCTGCCTCGGGCATGGATGTGTGTGATGTCCTTAGGTTAGTTAGGTTTAATTAGTTCTAAGTTCTAGGCGACTGATGACCTCAGAAGTTGAGTCGCATAGTGCTCAGAGCCATTTGAACCATTTTGACACCTTCGACTATGACATTTCAGTTGCCAAACTTAGCAGCCTAGATTTCTCGCCAAGTGCAGTGCAGTGGTTTCACTCAAACCTGTCGCCTCTCCAACAGTGCATCAATTCCGGCTCCAATGATCACAACGGACGCAGGTAGTATCAGGCGTCCCCCACGGTTCGGTATTAGGTCTTATACTCTTTTCATTGTACGTAAATGATGCGCCAGTCTTGTCTTATTGCAAATATCACATGTACGCTGATGATATCCAGTTGTATCAAAGGTAAAAAACTATAAACCTGAAGAGAGCTATCGGGACTCTCAATATCGACCCGTGTGCACTATCAAAACGAACTCAGGATATAAGGTTAAAGCTGAACTGATCCAAAACCCAAGTGATAATGGTTTGTCTCTCTAGCCCCATTAGCCCGAAATATCTGTAATCTCTACCGTCTTTAGCCCTATATGAGACAAGAGCTGCAATGTACAAGGAGGCATCAGCATCTCTCCATGCCCTACAAAAATATAAACAGCTCTTCTCTCTTGACTTGGAAAAGAAACCTGTGCAGATAGTTGTACTTCAAATTATTGGTTACAGAGATATTATCGTGCAACGCGTTTCTCAGGAAAGCTCACGGCGCATGGAACTGCTTATGAAAGCCTGTGTTGGTCATATCTGTGATGCTCCAATATTTGATCACGTTTCACTATCATGTGCACAGTTATCTTCTCTGTGTACAGATAAGCGCAGAGATTTTTCATACTCTCTGTCTTCTATACTGTCTAATCAGTGAACACTGTCCCTCATATCTCTTTTCGACCTCTTTCTGAACAACAAAGCGGAAACACCCTTTCCCGTCAGACCAAAATCCTCTCTGTCACACTCCATCGTTCAGCCACCTTCTCGAAGCCCTTCTCGGCAGCAGGAATCCGCCTGTGGAACAACCTGCCGGCCGAAGTGGCCGTGCGGTTATAGACGCTGCAGTCTGGAACCGCGAGACCACTACGGTCGCAGGTTCGAATCCTGCCTCGGGCATGGATGTGTGTGATGTCCTTAGGTTAGTTAGGTTTAACTAGTTCTAAGTTCTAGTGGACTAATGACCTCAGAAGTTCAGTCCCATAGTGCTCAGAGCCATTTGAACCATTTGGAACAACCTCACGCATTATATGAGAGAACTATATAACATCTCCAGCTTTAAAAGACTGGACTTACCTAGTCAAGCAACTGTGACAGAACCATTGTCTCTTGTACATCCCTCTTTCCAACCTGTTCTCCTCATTCCCCAGAACTCTTAGCCGATGTAGTCTCCTTAAATTTCCTTTTCCGCAGGGCTCGCTACAACAGAAAGCATGTTTTTTGCAGACCAATAAATTCTTCTCTTATCTGCCATTGTAATTGTTGTTATTAATGTCACAGTTATTGTCGTCATTATTATTATTACTAGTAGACTATTGTAACTATTTTCATTGACAGTGGCTGCAGCTGCACTTGTGCAAGCAACGCCAGAATTAAATTTCCTTGTTCATAGGCACTGAGAGTTACTCCTATCATCACTGCAGACAGATCATTTTAATATTAGTTGTCATACTAGATTTTTTTATTTTCTTAGATAACTATGATTTAATGTATACTGCACGGGTGAAACCCTGGTCCGATGTAAGGGAAAATGTCAGACAAATAAACAAATAACATATATGGAAAACACTAGAAAGAATAAGTGACAGGATAGCAGGAGATTTGTTAAGGCGTCAATGATAACTTTCATGCTACTAGAGCAAGCTGAGAGGGTAAAAGCTGTAGAGGAAGATAGAGATTGGAACAGATCCAGCAGGTAACTGAGGATGTAGATTGCAACTGCTACTCTGAGCGCTGAGATGAAGAGTTTGACACAGAAGGGGAATTCGTGGCGGGCAGCATTAAACCAGTGGGAAGAATAGAAGACTAAGTAAACAAACATTTCTTATGGGTATTCAAGTACATGCAGACAGTTCTGTTATTATTGTCGCTGCTGATATAAATAAGAGTAGCAAATATTTTATGTTTTTTTCTGTAGTAACACGGAATACAAACGAGTAACAAAAATTCCGCTGTCTGCGATAATGTTTTTTTATTTCTCGGCTGGTCACACGTAGATGAGATGAATTTGTGCTTATGGTACACTTACAATACTAGAAATTCAACCTTGCATAAAGTTTTATTAAGATTCACATTTAGGGAACAGATACCGCACATGTAAGAACACAGATAAAATATACTTTAGCTTTCGCAGACGAGTTGAGGCGATGTGGCATTCGAACGCAACCACAAAAAAAAATGGTTCAAATGGCTCTGAGCACTACGGGACTTAACTTCTGAGGTCATAAGTCCCGTAGAACTTAGAACTACTTAAACCTAACTAAGCTAAGGACATCACACACATCCATGCCCGAGGCATGGTACATATTTGATTAATATTATGAAAAAAACTCCGTTCTAATAGGCCATGAAGGCCTAACGGTAGCACCGGCCACCGTGTCATACTCAGCCCACAGCCGTCACTGGATGCAGATATGTACGGGTACTGTGGTCAGCACACCGCTCTCCCGGCTGTATGTCAGTATACAAGACTGGAGCCGCTACTTCTCAATCGAGTATCTCTTCAGTTCGCCTCACAAGGGCTGAGTGCACCCCGCTTGCCAACAGCGCTCGGCAGACCGGATGGTCACCCATCCAAGTGCTAGCCCAGCCCGACGCGTCGGCCGAGAGGCGTGCAGTTGCAATAAACGTTGTGTCTGGGTGGCGCAGTGGTTAACGCAAATGCCTAGTAAGCAGGAGATCCCGGGTTTGAGTTCCGGTCAGACACACATTTTCACTCATTGCCGCTGATTCCACATGTTCACTCATGGATGTATTATATGTGACGTGGGATCTGCGTTTATTGCCAGGTGACAGTGAGTCAAGCAAGGTCCACATGTTCGTCCTGATGGCAACTCGTTCTGAGGTGCAACTAATGAGACTCTACTGGCCAGACTTCCTCTTAGATCTCAACATAGTGATACACTGTGTAATATCAAACTCAAAGTCAACCCTACATGTAGGAAATGAGCGTCGGGAGAAGTGAGAAATGAACGAACAGTGTAGCAGTAACTTCATCCATTATTAAATAACTTCTTTGTAAAACAATATTATAGGCTTAGGGAAAAAAACCGAATACGGTAGCACTTTTTTTAAACTGATCGATGTTGTATACGGTAGAATGGAGGCCCCAGTCTTCATCTAGTATTTTGATGTAGGTTTCCCGTGATTTCTCTAAATTACTTCAGACAAATATGGGGACGGTTCCTACTATAAGGCCAACGTCGCCTCCTGTCCCATACACGACAAATTAGACCTGTAAGTATGCAGGTGTCTGTATACAGGGTGTTCGGAAATTCCTCTTACAAACTTCGAGGACTTGCAACGGGAGTTAGCGCATAATACACTGCTGGCCACCGTAAATGCAACACCCTGAAGGAAGCATCCGAATCAAGTGAAATTTACACCAAGGGTTTGCAGCGATGAGATATGCAACTGATTAGAATTTCAGCGCAGACGCACATCACGCGCGCCTGTGGCGCCACCTCATAGCGCCATTTGAGGCTTGGCGATTTCGACGAGTGTACGTTCGGCACGTGTGTTTACCTTGTGGTTGTTTCACAAGACGATCAGTTATGCCTCGTAGACAACAGCGAACATCGTTTGATCAAGTATCCGAGTTCGACAGAGGAAGGATAGTGGTTTACCGAGAATGTGGATTATCATACAGACAAATCGCTAGTCGTGTTGGACGAAACCAAACAACTGTAATGCGGATATGTGACCGTTGGCTGCAGGAGGGTACGACGGACCGACGTGGTCGATCGCATTCACCTCGGTGCACCACTGCACGTGCTGATAGACAAATTGTGCGCATGGCAGTGACGGATCGCTCAGTGACATCCCGAACCACAGCGCAGCACATTGCGTCTGTAACGCACCATCCAGTGTCTGCGCGTACCATTCGACGCCGTTTACAGCAGAGTGGTCTGTCCGCAAGACGTCCATTGCTTCGTCTACCACTGACGCAGAACCACAGACGTCTCCGTCGCCAATGGTGTGATGACAGACGGATGTGGACGGCAGAATGGAATGAAGTTGTCTTTACTGACGAGGCACGCTTCTGTCTGCAGCACCACGATGGTCGGATTCGAGTGTGGAGACACCGTGGAGAGAGGATGCTGGACAGCTGCATTATGCACCGCCACACTGGTCTTGCACAGGGTATTATGGTATGGGGTGGTATTGGATATTACTCTCGCACGCCTCTAGTACGCATTGCCGGTACTTCAAATAGCCGGCGCTACATATCCGAGGTGCTGGAGCCAGTTGTCCTTCCTTACCTTCAGGGCTCGGCCACAGCCATATTTCAACAGGATCATGCGCGACCACACGTGGGCACGCATTGTCCAAAGGTTCTTCGTCAATAACCAGATTGAATTGCTTCCCTGGCCGGCTCGCTCTCCGGATCTTTCGCCGATAGAAAACATGTGGTCCATGGTTGCTCAACGAGTGACCCAGATTACATCCCCAGCTGCCACACCAGATGATCTTTGGCAACGTGTGGAAGCTGCTTGGGCTGCTGTACCCCAGGAACACATCCAACGTCTCTTTGGCTCAATGCCGAGACGTGTGGCAGCGGTGATCTCCAACAATGGCGGCTACTCTGGCTACTGATTCTGGCAGGAACCACATGTCACAGACGTCTGTAAACGTAATCATTTGATACTTGGTCAACATGT
The DNA here is from genome assembly GCF_021461385.2 of Schistocerca piceifrons. Classification (NCBI taxonomy): domain Eukaryota; kingdom Metazoa; phylum Arthropoda; class Insecta; order Orthoptera; family Acrididae; genus Schistocerca; species Schistocerca piceifrons. The sequence continues at coordinate 516,766,421 of NC_060143.1, forward strand.
TATCTACAAAATAAATTTTGTTGTGTTACCTCTTGTCTTTCTTGGTGTTGCATTTACGGTGGCCAGCAGTGTATTTTGAATAAGAACCCGCGTCTTGAAACGTACCGTTTCTGTTCTACGGCGGTTTCATTTCAGGTGTGTAACGTGTCCACGTCTGCTGAGGGAAAAAGAAAAGTCTCAGAGTTGCTTGTCCTGGGATGCAACATCATGGCCAGAATGACGTGAGGTAGTATGCAAAGTTTAAGAGGAAGATCTGTTGGCAAGATTTCTGGCCAGTGCACTAGACACTGAAGAGACACCAGGTGGGATGGAGAGTTGTGTTCTCGCCAGTACACTAAAATTAGAGAGACACAAGGTGGGGTGGAAAATGTGTACCAGAAAATGCTTCGTAGGCACAATGTAACATCGTTGGTGGTCGCCACAACGAGCCGCTGTTGTAATGCATCAGAATTGTTCTGTACGTATAGTATGCTGAGTTCTTTTTTGTTTTGGAATAAAGTAGTCGCGTAATGGTTAAGTGTTAATACAAACAAGTATGCTTAAGTGATGTCGATGTTCCAGTATATTCTATTCGAATTGTGACCTAATAATTTTACTGATTCACGCCTAATTCAGTTCCTCAAGCAGAAGTGGACGTGTTAAACGTCTGAGTTGAAACCGTTGTAGAACGGAAACATTGCGTTTCCGGAGATGGATCTCTATTCAAAGTATTATCTACTCATTTCTCTCCACAAGTTCTTGACGTTTGTAACGGGAATTTCCGAAAACCTTGCATATGAATTATTTTATTTTTCTTGTTCTTAAATTTTGTAAAAATGGTCAACGATGGATAAAATTTCTACTACTATCCTTACTACTACTATTCCGCATGTTGTCTTTTTCGCTCTTCTCTCCATGTTGTTTCCGATTTGTTTTATCTTCTGCCTCGGAAGATTTTTAAATTTAGTATTTCATTCTTAAGAATGTTTCTTGCTGGTATTTACGGTTCTTCGATGTTGTTTCTTGATTCTGTAATCCGTACTGTTGACGATGTCTTCTTACAGAAATACAAGACTATTTTCGTCAGGCCTTTTTCATTCATTCTCTAGAGGTGTCCAAAGAAGATTAATCTTCATTTTGCCATTATTTCGGATATTTCCTTTACTTTTTGGTTGGTCTAGTTGTTCTCATTTTCCAACCATTTGTAATTTGTATTGCACCGCCTTTTTTCCAATAATCTGTCTTCAGCGTACTGAATTCTGTCCAGCCTTTAGTTCAGCGTTAAACACTCACGTACATATAAACATTCTGATCTTAGCACTGTGGTACAGCGTTTTAGTTCTGTTCTTCTAGATATGAATTTTCTGCTGTAGATATTTTTTGTCAAACCACACGCTTTGTCCATTTCATTAATTCTTATACCTACTGCAAATTTTTCTAGTCCATTCGGTTGTATGGTTTCTCCAAGATATTTAAATTTCCTGACTCGCTCTATCTTACCTACTTTCCCTTATACACTCCTGGAAATTGAAATAAGAACACCGTGAATTCATTGTCCCAGGAAGGGGAAACTTTATTGACACATTCCTGGGGTCAGATACATCACATGATCACACTGACAGATCCACAGGCACATAGACACAGGCAACAGAGCATGCACAATGTCGGCACTAGTACAGTGTATATCCACCTTTCGCAGCAATGCAGGCTGCTATTCTCCCATGGAGACGATCGTAGAGGTGCTGGATGTAGTCCTGTGGAACGGCTTGCCATGCCATTTCCACCTCGCGCCTCAGTTGGACCAGCGTTCGTGCTGGACGTGCAGACCGCGTGAGACGACGCTTCATCCAGTCGCAAACATGCTCAATGGGGGACAGATCCGGAGATCTTGCTGGCCAGGGTAGTTGACTTACACCTTCTAGAGCACGTTGGGTGGCACGGGATACATGCGGACGTGCATTGTCCTGTTGGAACAGCAAGTTCCCTTGCCGGTCTAGGAATGGTAGAACGATGGGTTCGATGACGGTTTGGATGTACCGTGCACTATTCAGTGTCCCCTCGACGATCACCAGTGGTGTACGGCCAGTGTAGGAGATCACTCCCCACGCCATGATGCCGGGTGTTGGCCCTGTGTGCCTCGGTCGTATGCAGTCCTGATTGTGGCGCTCACCTGCACGGCGCCAAACACGCATACGACCATCATTGGCACCAAGGCAGAAGCGACTCTCATCGCTGAAGACGACACGTCTCCATTCGTCCCTCCATTCACGCCTGTCCCGACACCACTGGAGGCGGGCTGCACGATGTTGGGGCGTGAGCGGAAGACGGCCTAACGGTGTGCGGGACCGTAGCCCAGCTTCATGGAGACGGTTGCGAATGGTCCTCGCCGATACCCCAGGAGCAACAGTGTCCCTAATTTGCTGGGAAGTGGCGGTGCGGTCCCCTACGGCACTGCGTAGGATCCTACGGTCTTGGCGTGCATCCGTGCGTCGCTGCGGTCCGGTCCCAGGTCGACGGGCACGTGCACCTTCCGCCGACCACTGGCGACAACATCGATGTACTGTGGAGACCTCACGCCCCACGTGTTGAGCAATTCGGCGGTACGTCCACCCGGCCTCCCGCATGCCCACTATACGCCCTCGCTCAAAGTCCGTCAACTGCACATACGGTTCACGTCCACGCTGTCGCGGCGTGCTACCAGTGTTAAAGACTGCGATGGAGCTCCGTACGCCACGGCAAACTGGCTGACACTGACGGCGGCGGTGCACAAATGCTGCGCAGCTAGCGCCATTCGACGGCCAACACCGCGGTTCCTGGTGTGTCCGCTGTGCCGTGCGTGTGATCATTGCTTGTACAGCCCTCTCGCAGTGTCCGGAGCAAGTATGGTGGGTCTGACACACCGGTGTCAATGTGTTCTTTTTTCCATTTCCAGGAGTGTATATATTTTAGTGCATTTTATTTATCATTTATTTTTATTTATATTTTATTATCATTTGCTCATGTCAGATGCCAGGCAGTTAACTTTGATTCCATTTGGTATGCTTCCCAGATTTATTGGTTCATTTTTGCGACTTTCGTGACTTTCAGCTCCAAATTATTTGTCATTTTTCGTGGGACCATGCGAGCCAAAGATGCATGGTCATGAAATGAGTCAGTACATATTTTATAGGATGATGATTAGAAAATTAAAAAAAAAGAAGAATTAAAAAATTAATAAAACCCGAGACAAATTGTGAGAACATATACGAAATGAATAACACGTTAGATAGAGAACTCAACTACTGCGATGAACTCCTGTAGAAAATAGAAGGAATGTGTCGCAGCCATCTTGAATTTGAATACCTGGGGTTTATCACTCAGTTTCTTCAGTTCTGCAGGAAGCCTATTGAAGATTTAGGGTGCCGAATAATGGACACCATTCTGTACATTGCTTAAGGAAGAGCTGTGCAACTGAATATCATTTTCCTGCCGAGTGTTCACTGAATGTATGTTGCTGTTTCTTGGGAATGAGCCAATATCGTCGAAAAAATTCCTTAACTAAAAGTATTTGTAGGGATGGCACAGTCAGAATTGCAATACACCTGTGCAAAAGCCTACATGAAGTTCGCAAGCTGACATAGTAGATCAATCTGACCGCCCTTTTTTTGGGCTGAGAAAATTCTTTGTGAGCCCCTACACTGCCCAAAATGTTACAGAATACAAGAGAACAGAGTGGAAGTAAGAAAAATAAACAAGTCTCTGCGTTTCAGTGCCAAGAGAGAGTGGGAATACTCTTAAAGTGAAAATAGCAACATTCTGCTTCTCTACTAGATCTACAATGTGATATCTCCCAGAAAGTCTTTCGCCTACCCTCTCCTAAGAATTAAAATAATGACTTCACTGTTTCTGCAGCTTCAGACAGTAATTGTACAAATGTCTGGGAACTCCTAACCAAACTGCTTAGGGCATCGGTCCCTAGACTTCCTCACTACTTACATTAACTTAAACTACAACGCACACACCCATGCCCGAGGGAGGACTCGAACCTCCCCCTGGAGGAACCGCGCAGTCCATGACATGACGCCTCGAACCACTCGGCCACTCCACGCGGCTCAGACAGGTACATTTCGCCTTTGCAAAATTTCCTGGTAAGCAAGTGTATGCACGATATTTTGTTGCAGTTACGCGTTACTCTGTTTTCTCAGAGCCACATGCTGATATTACTGACCACCCACTTAGCTACATTGTTTATATTAAATTCTTCGTTTCTCGCAATACACTTATGTTTCGTGACGGATCGCTGATTTTTGTAAAGAGAAATAACGGACCCAGAACAGGTAATTTTGGCTTCCCCTACTTCAAGACCCAATCATAAACTCTGTTTGTTGACACAGGAAGAAAAACTTTCTGCTTCATATTATACAGATACGAAGTGAACCATTGTTGAACTTTTCTCATGATCCCCCAATATTCCATCTTACGCCAAGGTACTACATGGTTTACATAGTGAAAAGCTTTTGTTAAATCAAAGAAAATACCTGCTGTCCTCAAGCTGCCCTTTACCCCTGATAATGCGCCATACACATACGAAAAAACTGTTTTTCTGTGGATATTTCTTTCCCGATGTCAAACTGTGAGACCGCCAATGAAATATACAGGGTGTTTCAAAAATGACCGGTATATTTGAAACGGCAATAAAAACTAAACGAGCAGCGATAGAAATACACCGTTTGTTGCAATATGCTTGGGACAACAGTACATTTTCAGGCGGACAAACTTTCGAAACTACAGTAGTTACAATTTTCAACAACAGATGGCGCTGCAAGTGATGTGAAAGATATAGAAGACAACGCAGTCTGTGGGTGCGCCATTCTGTACGTTGTCTTTCTGCTGTAAGCGTGTGCTGTTCACAACGTGCAAGTGTGCTGTAGACAACATGGTTTATTCCTTAGAACAGAGGATTTTTGTTGCACCAAGACGAAGTTTTCAACGGACGTTTAATGTAACCAAAGGACCGAAAAGCGATACAATAAAGGATCTGTTTGAAAAATTTCAACGGACAGGGAACGTGACGGATGAACATGCTGGAAAGGTAGGGCGACCGCGTACGGCAACCACAGAGGGCAACGCGCAGCTAGTGCAGCAGGTGATCCAACAGCGGCCTCGGGTTTCCGTTCGCCGTGTTGCAGCTGCGGTCCAAATGACGCCATCGTCCACGTATCGTCTCATGCGCCAGAGTTTACACCTCTATCCATACAAAATTCAAACGCGGCAACCCCTCAGCGCCGCTACCATTGCTGCACGAGAGACATTCGCTAACGATATAGTGCACAGGATTGATGACGGCGATATGCATGTGGGCAGCATTTGGTTTACTGACGAAGCTTATTTTTACCTGGACGGCTTCGTCAATAAACAGAACTGGCGCATATGGGGAACCGAAAAGCCCCATGTTGCAGTCCCATCGTCCCTGCATCCTTAAAAAGTACTGGTCTGGGCCGCCATTTCTTCCAAAGGAATCATTGGCCCATTTTTCAGATCCGAAACGATTACTGCATCACGCTATCTGGACATTCTTCGTGAATTTGTGGCGGTACAAACTGCCTTAGACGACACTGCGAACACCTCGTGGTTTATGCAAGATGGTACCCGGCCACATCGCACGGCCGACGTCTTTAATTTTCTGAATGAATATTTCGATGATCGTGTGATTGCTTTGGGCTATCCGAAACATAAAGGAGGCGGCGTGGATTGGCCTCCCTATTCGCCAGACATGAACCCCTGTGACTTGTTTCTGTGGGAACTCTTGAAAGACCAGGTGAACCGCCAGAATCCAGAAACAATTGAACAGCTGAAGCAGTACATCTCATCTGCATGTGAAGCCATTCCGCCAGACATGTTGTCAAAGGTTTCGGGTAATTTCATTCAGAGACTACGCCATATTATTGCTACGCATGGTGGATATGTGGAAAATATCGTACTATAGAGTTTCCCAGACCGCAGCGCCATCTGTTGTTGAAAATTGTAACTACTGTAATTTCGAAAGTTTGTCTGCCTGAAAATGTACTGTTGTCCCAAGCATATTGCAACAAACGGTGTATTTCTATCGCTGCTCGTTTAGTTTTTATTGCCGTTTCAAATATGCCGGTCATTTTTGAAACACCCTGTATGTGCTGTTGCACCAAAATCTCTCCATCCACACACAACCTGTGGCAAGTTAAGCAAGCTAGCTGTTTATAGAATCATGCTGCCGAGGCTAGAATACTGTCGACGCAGCATGGTACAAGGGCCATGCTACTCCACTGGTGACCTGGATTACCCCATGCATGGACCTGGCACAGCACCACCTAGGCCTACTGCGTGACGAAAAGTGGCACCCTATCATAATAACCTGAGCCAAGCGACTATAAGTAATGGTATCTCGGGCCTAGAAGTTCAAAAAATGTGTGTGAAATCTTATGGGACTTAACTGCTAAGGTCATCAGTCCCTAAGCTTACACACTACTTAACCTAAATTATCCTAAGGACAAACACATACACCCATGCCCGAAGGAGGACTCGAACCTCCGCCGGGATCAGCCTCACAGTCATTGACTGCAGCGCCTCAAACCGCTCGGCTAATACCGCGCAGCGAGCCTAGAAGTACCTTGTCTCCAACAGCTGCCTACACCGAGACCTAGTCCACGCCATCCTACGCTCACACTCAGCTCTGTCTACATCTAATTGCATCATCCAACTACCTGCTGGTCTAGAGGATGCTGCTAGACACCTTCAGACACATTACATATTACACAAAAATTTCACTGTAAATATAAATTCTTGACTACTGATTTTTATAAAAGACTGTTTACATTAAAAAATTACAAATTAAAGTTTTTTCATCCCTGTTTTACACTTCACAGCAATGTACATGGAACATGCCCCTCTGTTTAGAATTTTGGTGGGACTGGGTATCGACCCCGTGCCAGGTACGTGATAGGCGAGCGTCCAGCCACCCAGCAACACGACCAATCCAGATAAATTAACCTTGCTTTAGCACATTTAAGACAGTCGATAACTTCAATATCAATTTTCTCGAGAAATTTTGGGAGTTGCATCGAACTGCTTTTGTAATTGATATTTGACTTCTGAACTTCACGTACCATGTACATAAAAAATACAAAACTCTGATGGCCATGTGGTTCCCTTGTGAGTAGGGAATATGCTGTTCCTTCGCAGTACAAGCACGGAAAGTGATCACGGTAACTGTTTTCGTGGCGAGACGTATTTTAAAATAATGAGTACAAAGGCGTGGCAGTTCTATTGAAGATGACGATGGAGTGCTCATGAAGAATGTTTTAATTTATTTTTCACACTACCGGTTTCGGCAATCGCCCACACTCAAGTGTGTCTCTACAATAGTGCGTTTCAAATTAGTTGGAACTTTTGATGTTTCGCTCACCGGAGATGACATGACGTCATTGCCCAGGTAACACCAATGGTGAGCCGGCTTTCCCTGCCACGCCGCCAGCTGTTCGATTGGTAAAGCAGCCCTTCTTGTAACACCATGGTTAAACACCACAACGTGGTGTAACGTATTAGAGGCACCTCAGTTCGTTAGCTCACTTTGTAATGTGATATTTCCTGGCATTGAAGTGTTCTACAGTCGTCAGGTATTCGTTTTGGCACTGTATTAATAATAACAGTGCAGCATGTCTGAACACGAGATTCGTAATGTAAGTGGGCGTCCAAGAACACGTTCGCCGTCTGTGAAGCTAATGTGCCGTTGCAAAATATTCCTCCCTATTCGACAATAGTAATGGACAATGCGCAATACCACTCGGCTGTGATGGATAAAACTCCAACAATGCAGCGGAGGAAAGCGGTTTCTTTCCCTGGGGACAAAAAAACGTTCCATTGGATAAAGTTGAACATAGCTTGTGTAAGGCGAAGTTAATGGAACGTGTAGTACTGTACAAGCTAAAAACTCCACGCTATCAGGTCGTCGAAATGGCTAACGCTGAAAAGCATAGTTTAACCAGGCTTCCTTCTCTTCACGCCCATTGAAATCCGACTCAGAATATACGGCATAAGTGAAAAGTCATGTAGCAAAAAACAACAAGAAATTTACGCTTATCCTAACAAAAGAAGTCATTGCGAATGTTACATTACAGAATTGGTCTTGTCAGTCATACCATGAATGTAGTTGAGGAGACATGGATTCATGAAGGAATGCGTCGAGTTTTGAGTAATACGTTACTTTTCTTGCTGCTGTGTTAACCTCTGTTTCCTTTGTCTAAACACAGCAGAGTTTACAGGTATATATCTCACTAACATTCTAATGCATGCCGGCCGGGGTGGCCGAGCGGTTCTAGGCGCTACAGTCTGGAACCGTGCGACCGCTACGGTCGCAGGTTCGAATCCTGCCTCGGGCATGGATGTGTGTCATGTCCTTAGGTTAGTTAGGTTTAAGTAGTTTTAAGTTCTAGGGGACTGATGACCTTAGAAGTTAAGTCCCATAGTGCTCAGAACCATTTTTTCTAATGCAGTTGATATTGTCGCAGAATCCCAAAACAGCATATTTTTAAACTAGAAATTGAGAGTGAGACTTACCAATAGTTATGAGAAGCCCATTCTCAGCATATAAAAAAAGAAATGTGCAGCTTCTTGACTTATATTGTTGCTAAACCCACAGCAATTCTCGTTTCACAGTCTGTCGATGGACCTTAAAAATAACATCATTTCATTTTAAAAAATATGCATTTGCTTGAATATCGCGGTAGATATGGAAGTTTCGCATATTAATCATATGGCAAACTACCCTTCTCTTAGCGTGCTATCATTTGCCTAAATCTTTTATCGAGATCTCAGATCGTTTATGAGATACGAGATATTCCTGAATATTTCATTCTGGCTTTTTCAATGGCGAGTGCGTTCGTGACGGAGCCCTTTACGTACATTCCATTTTCTCGACACTGGAGATAGATAGCGATATCCTTCGAAGGTTAAAGAGCAATTTAATACGTTATCTGAATTTCATATACAGCAACGTATGGCCTAATATACACCAAACGCAAATCCTATTTTTCACTGCAACTTTAAGAATTTCTCGCAGTAATTTAGCTAATGCCAAACTATCACGATAACTATAACCATTAAAGAAGTGATAGGTAAGTCGCAACTAATTTTAAACGCAGTATAACATGCAATGACCAAAACCGACAGTGTGAAAAATAAATAAAATAATTTTACACAAAATCTCGTGGAAAAATAACGTCGTTCTTTAAATTTATTAAGCCTGTTGGCCCCACGCAGAAGAAAATTAAGAATGTTATAGTTGACTGAATTGACAGTGCAGAAGGAAGGACACAATGCTGAGCAGAATGGGAGTCAAGTGTTAACACCAAAATTGGGCAACATGTGTCCAATATCTATTCCACTGGCGGTATGGGTAAATGCGTTACTCGACAGCAGTTTCTGCAGTGTCATAAACAATATAAGCTAAATAGCTACATCGTGAAAACTTCACATTTTTTGTTGGACTGAACCGAACTTCAAGATTAGCAAAGAAACGCCGAGAAAAACTGGCAAAACATATCAAAGTAAAAGAGTAATCATCTGCAAACGACAAGGCTTAATTGCTTCACTCTGCAGCGGAGCATATCGGGATATTGGAACTGTTTGCCGTTCCAGGACTAGCAACTGGGACCTTTGCATGTTGCTGGCAAGTGCTCTGCCAACCATTTTCTTTTTGAACTCTCCCTACTTTTTTCTGCTGGTGTTCCGCTTTAGCTTCCTGCAGTTCTTGTTCAGTATGTCCCTAAATGACTTACACACAGCCCATTCTTTACCTGAACGATTTGTATTTCCTTCATCTCTTACCCATGTGAGGTAATTCTTCTCTCAGCCAAGTTGCTTAGCTGTTACCTTACTTGTGACTATATTTGTCTGTCCATCTTCTGTAGCCGGCCGGGGTGGCCGAGCGGTTCTAGCCTGGAACCGCGCGACCGATACGGTCGCAGGTTCGAATCTTGCCTCGGGCATGGGTGTGTGTCCTTAGTTTAGTTAGGTTTATGTAGTTCTAAGTTCTAGGGGACTGATGAACTCAGAAGTTAAGTCCCACAGTGCTCAGAGCCATTTTGAACAATCTTCTGTAATTGCCAATTTTATCTATGTCTATTCCTCCTCAGCTGAACTCCCAGTTCTGGTATCACTTATTAGAGTATTTAGAACGTCAGAGAACGTCAAACGCGTATCATAATTCCTCAATGTTTCAGTATTCCACTTCTTTACACACTGATTTTTCCTGACGATTTTTTAAGCAACTCTTCATCAATACTAAATTATGCTCTCAGTCAAACTGCATATAGTTGTTTCAGTGGAGAAATGCACTAATTACTGCCACACGAATTTGATGATGAATACGTTGAAAGTAGAGGTGACGCGTCGACAGTATACCACTGATTAATTTTTGTACTACCGCTTTTCTATTGACTCGTTCATGTACTTCTTTAATTTGTCCTAGGCGAATGATGCCATTGCGTCCAGGTGCAACAGATGTAATTTGAACCTTAAATATGCAAACACACATTCACACACACACACACACACACACACACACACACACACACACTCTTTCTCACATATGCATGCACAACAGTCCGCCACCTACATCAATGTGCTCGTGTATTTCAAAGACTTTATAGAATAAAGTGACAGCTACTTCAAATAACGTCTCTCTGTTGTTGAATTATCTGCGCGCTTTGTTTTGGGTTTTCGGCGGGCCCCATTGCTGCCTGTCTGCAGTCGTGAAAATCCACTCCTCCGGCTCGTGCGCTTCCAGTGCCAGCAGCTAACCAACTATTACCACGTCCAACACGGCCGCCGCGAGTGAAACTGTTTGCGTTCGTTAATTGATTTCTGTTTATTTACACTGCGCCGCATCGGGAAACTGAATTACCACGCTTTGAGCTACGTCATCCAACTGTTCAGGTGACGTACAACCGTCAAACTCCATTAGGCAATTAATGCCACGTTGTATAACCTGCAGCAATTCATAGTTGACACACGGGCATGCACCACCTGCCTTTCACGATCACAATTTCTCCCGCTGCTAATTACAGACATACTAGAAATTCTATTAAACAGCGTTTCGTTTATAGGTGTTCATTTGTGGAACGTTTGATGCAGTGGCACAGCGACCGCATATAAAAAGACTTTTACAAATGTCGAGTGTCCCAGTTCGTCTTATACATATTAATTCCTGTATATAACTAAAACACGCTGCCTGTCAAAAAAATTAAACATCGAGAATGGGAGGAGGGAGCGGTATGAAACTTTATGGGTTGAACGGGTAGAAGACGTCATTTCAGTGACTAAGAACGTCGAGCCAAGTATACGAAGAACTTGTTAGCGTGAGCCTTCTTATCAGTATGATGTTGCAGTACCTTGATGCATGCACTGGTTAGTTTGGGAAGGGTGTCATAAAGCCATTGCACCCTCTCCCGTAGCAAACTGGACCACAACTGTTCTATATGGTCCTTGATAACCTGAACAATAGCAGTGGGACGCAATTGCTGTCCTGGTTGGTCACACACGTGATCTATGAGTGATAGATTCGCGGGTTTTTCTGGCAACAGAAATAACTCAGCGTCATTATCATCATCTTTAGGCTTCTTGGTCTGCTTCGTCTCCTTAAAAATTGGTCAGGCCACCTTTTACTTGGTTTTCGAAAAGATCTTTTGCCACTTATAGTGTTTTATTATTCTTGTGATCCGTGCATCTCGCTTAGAGTTTGTGTGCTCTTTCCATCTTAACTGATTTTTTTTTCAATGTGTCAATTATGTTTTGCGTATTCTGTTCGGCTCGAATGCCATCATTTCTATTTTTATTCACTGAAGTATATCCAGCCACGTAAATAAGGCAGTTTATGTTATACGTTTCTACCCTTTCTTCATCTCGATTTTTAAGGGTCCAGTTTCCACATCCCCAGAGCAGTGCAGGTATAGCCATAACTTTATAAGACTTTCTATCCCCACGTGCTGCATATTGTTCCACAGGAATAGTTGAGTAGCTCTAACTTCTTTTGTATTTCATTATTTCCCAAATATGTAAACCGCACTCTAAATATTACATTGGTGCATAAGAATTTGAGTTTTTCTATAATTTTAATAAACTAACAGACACACATAACAGAGACTGCAGTCATCAATAATATATGCTCCTTCACCATTTACGTCAGCTAACGCTGCAGTACTTTTTCTATTCCGCAGCCAGCACGGTGCTCCTGATTGCCAAAAGAACAGAAATAATAGTGGTTAAAATTCATAGGCGCTACAGTGTGGAGCCGAGCGACCGCTACGGTCGCAGGTTCGAATCCTGCCTCGGGCATGGGTGTGTGTGATGTCCTTAGATTAGTTAGGTTTAATTAGTTCTAAGTTCTAGGCGACTGATGACCTCAGAAGTTAAGTCGCATAGTGCTCAGAGCCATTTGATTAAAATTCATATACTAAATAATTCAAAAACTTCCATCCATAGACTGCCATCAGATACGTTCTACTCGTCCAGTGTTAGTAGAACAGTAGTGTGCTCGAGCGGACTGAACTGCTAAACGATTCTACTAACCATGTGGTGCGGGTGCCCACAGTAGTTACTTGCCAGCTTAACTTTTTCTGTCTGCTGTGTACCTACCCTGATGACCTAGCCACATCTCTTTGCCTTTCAGGAGACGCTACAGTTACTGGTAAAACTGCGCTAGTGGAAAACAGCTACATGCACGCGTTTCACTCGCGCTCAACAGGTGAAACTGTAGGACAATGATATGGGAATGACTCAGATGCACAATGACCAAAAATACACTCCTGGAAATTGAAATAAGAACACCGTGAATTCATTGTCCCAGGAAGGGGAAACTTTATTGACACATTCCTGGGGTCAGATACATCACATGATCACACTGACAGAACCACAGGCACATAGACACAGGCAACAGAGCATGCACAATGTCGGCACTAGTGCAGTGTATATCCACCTTTCGCAGCAATGCAGGCTGCTATTCTCCCATGGAGACGATCGTAGAGATGCTGGATGTAGTCCTGTGGAACGGCTTGCCATGCCATTTCCACCTGGCGCCTCAGTTGGACCAGCGTTCGTGCTGGACGTGCAGACCGCGTGAGACGACGCTTCATCCAGTCCCAAACATGCTCAATGGGGGACAGATCCGGAGATCTTGCTGGCCAGGGTAGTTGACTTACACCTTCTAGAGCACGTTGGGTGGCACGGGATACATGCGGACGTGCATTGTCCTGTTGGAACAGCAAGTTCCCTTGCCGGTCTAGGAATGGTAGAACGATGGGTTTGATGACGGTTTGGATGTACCGTGCACTATTCAGTGTCCCCTCGACGATCACCAGTGGTGTACGGCCAGTGTAGGAGATCGCTCCCCACACCATGATGCCGGGTGTTGGGCCTGTGTGCCTCGGTCGTATGCAGTCCTGATTGTGGCGCTCACCTGCACGGCGCCAAACACGCATACGACCATCATTGGCACCAAGGCAGAAGCGACTCTCATCGCTGAAGACGACACGTCTCCATTCGTCCCTCCATTCACGCCTGTCGCGACACCACTGGAGGCGGGCTGCACGATGTTGGTGCGTGAGCGGAAGACGGCCTAACGGTGTGCGGTACCGTAGCCCAGCTTCATGGAGACGGTTGCGAATGGTCCTCGCCGATACCCCAGGAGCAACAGTGTCCCTAATTTGCTGGGAAGGGGCGGTTTTACGGCACTGCGTAGGATCCTACGGTCTTGGCGTGCATCCGTGCGTCGCTGCGGTCCGGTCCCAGGTCGACGGGCACGTGCACCTTTCGCCGACCACTGGCGACAACATCGATGTACTGTGGAGACCTCACGCCCCACGTGTTGAGCAATTCGGCGGTACGTCCACCCGGCCTCCCGCATGCCCACTATACGCCCTCGCTCAAAGTCCGTCAACTGCACATACGGTTCACGTCCACGCTGTCAAGGCATGCTACCAGTGTTAAAGACTGCGATGGAGCTCCGTATGCCACGGCAAACTGGCTGACACTGACGGCGGCGGTGCACAAATGCTGCGCAACTAGCGCCATTCGACGGCCAACACCGCGGTTCCTGGTGTGTCCGCTGTGCCGTGCGTGTGATCATTGCTTGTACAGCCCTCTCGCAGTGTCCGGAGCAAGTATGGTGGGTCTGACACACCGGTGTCAATGTGTTCTTTTTTCCATTTCCAGGAGTGTATAAATATAAGAAGCGATGCACTTCCTTTTGAAAGGTTCGTGGCACAGAAGAACAAGAGAGACAAGAAAATTAGCGGAAGCGTATGTGAGATGGATCAGATGGATCCCTCTCATAAGAAGAAAAGTGACCACCACTGCTACCGTATCACTAATACCAGTACAGGCTGGAAGAAATGACAGTAACGTTTCTCTCTCAGAATGCAATATCGAAAAACTAACCCAACAAAAGCATACATAACAAATGCCCAAACTAATGCCAGTACTGCCAGTTAAAAAGATGACAGTCAACACGTAGTAAAAATGCTCTAAACCAAGCCATACAATGCTGCTCACAGGGCAATAGAGTACAGTAGACAACTCAGACCCGCACTCAAGATACAGAACGGAAAATCTCTTGAGCGCAATTGACAATAAAATACTGATCGTACAGAAACATGTTGCTTTGTTTCTACGCTAAGCCTTGCAGCAGTCTCGCTGTTATGTCAGTATAATAACATGCGAAACTTAAGATGAAACCCAGCCAGACGCATGCGTCTGCAAGACTGGAGTATTTCACCGAACAAAAGCGACGCATTACACAGGTCAAGCGCACACTGTATTTAACATCGTCCTTCCCTGTAGCCAGCATGGGAAGCGCTGTCCATTCGTCCAAAACAGGAACCTTTGCCCCGAGTTGGTAACGAGCCACGACATGCTTAAATCCAGACCGCACCAAGCTGCCTCCGCTGCTGGCCACTTCTGTCTTAGTCTGCTGTCCAGGAATCTGGAAGCAGACTGCCAAGAAAGGGTAACACACTAGGAGCTGGACCATGCAAAGTCATCAGTTTGAGCATGGGAGGGAAGCTAGATAATCCGGAAAGGGAAATGCAAAGGCTCAGAGTAGACGTAGTAAAATTAGTGTAATATCTACAATTCCTGTGTCATTTCTGCATTTTAACTCTTGAGTCACCGACTGCACAAATAATAAAAAATGGTGAATAATGAGGTCAGCCGTAGTCAACATGAGGTGTAGCTATAAAATAACGGCACTATTGCTGTAAAACATTTCATGTAAGAAACTTACGTACTTTGTTATTGTCCCCCTGAATATACTCCTCTCATCTATCCCTACAACGCACCATGCGAAACAGTACTGGATGCCTTCCTCTGTGAGCTCCTTAATGACGCGTGCTGCCTTTTCTTGCTCCTTGTAATGCAGATTGGACCTGGGAGAAAAGGCAAAAGTCACATGGTGCTAGGTAAGCGCTAGAAGTCTCTTAATATGACAATTTGGTGCGAGCCGGTGCGTTGTCTTGCTGCAGAATCCATGACTTGTTCTCCCTCAGTTCGAGTCACTTCTTTCCTGTTTTCTCAGGAAGTTGAGCAAGAACCTCAAGGTAGCAATGTTGATTAACAGTTTGCTCTTCAGGAACCCAGTGAAAATACACAGTTCCATGAATATCGGGAAAACAATTATCATCGCTTCGGATCTTAATTTATTGATTCAAGCTTTTTTCGCTCACGTTGGAGTTGGGCCCTTCCAGTGCATGGACTGGCAGTTAGTAACTCGATCCTAAGTGAAATACCAAGATCCGTCACTTGTTATCAGTCTTTCTAAGAAATTATGATCATTTTCAGTGGTATTCAAAATGTCAGCACAAACATTTTCAAGAGCTTCTTTTTGTTCGATCGTCAGAGTTTTTTGGCATCAGCTTCGCAAACACTTTTCTCATGTCAAATTGATTGTGTAAAATTTGCCTCGCACATTCATTCTCAATTCCAACAGCTTCGGCAATCGTTAGAATAGTCAACTGCCGTTCAGATCTAATCAGAATCCCTACTTTTTCGATATTTTGGTCGGCTCTTTATGTTGAAGGGAGTCCTGCGAATGAATAATCTTCGGCGTCTTCCCGGCAATCTTGGAAACGCTTGAACCACTCAGAAATTCGCGTACGTGATAAACGGTCTTCACTGTACACTTCCTTTAGTAGTATATATATTTCAGTAATATTGTCTGCAAGTTTCACGTGTAACTTCACGACAGTTCCTTGTTCTGTTATTACGCTTCACATTTTCTGGCAAAACAAAATAACAACTGGTACACAAACGAAGGCCACGGCAACACTGATTTGTCTGCAGATATAAGAGATGCTGCATTCCTCTGAGAAGGCTTCATGGTTCACAGCTATTGGTTGTTCATCTGTGGTGCATGCATACTTACTCTGTAACATAGTCCTGTTGTTTTATAGCCACACCTTGTATGATGCTCCCCCTCGCCTCCATCCCATATCCACTACAGCCAAAAGTCCTTCCACCTAATTTAATAAATGGGACATTCCTTTATTGTAATGAATCACCCAGAGGAAAGTACAGAGAAATAATATATTTCGTTTTTACTGTGAGATTAATGTACGTTTCGACTTAACAGTTAAGAAGTACTAGTGCAGATAATTCGAAATTGATCAAAACTGGCTTTTCCTACAGATCTGTATTAACTTACATTTTTCTACATTTGGAGTTAGCTGACGTTTATCACACCAAAGAGAGATTTTGTCCAAGTCACCTTCTATCCTCCTACATTCATCCAACGATGACACCTTCCCGTACACCACAGCATCATCAGCAAACAGCTTACACTGTCCGCTGGATATAGAAAATAACACTAGTCCTATCACGCTTCTCTGAGGCACTCTTGACAATATCCTTGTGTTGTGTACATAGTTCCGTGTAGTCAGCGCGTACACAACTTTCCACTAGAGCGCGCCCCGCTAAGCACAACAGCGCAAGCGCAGCGCTGGTCCGTCTCCGCACTATGAGATGGCGCTGCCATAGAGACGGACCAAATTCTGCTTCCGCCGATCCGCGTATTAATATGTAATGCAGCCAATGAGATTGCTGCTAACATAGAACCTATTCTCCTTGCAGATCACACTCGCGCAGTGATACGTGAATGCGCGAGGTTTTATAACGAGCGCACAGACCTCCGATTAGTCAGTCTGCATTTGTCTGCAACAGTCTGTACGAGTTCTACATTTGTCTGTACCAGCCTATAGTTAAGTTTCAGTCTGCGCCTAATAAGATTGCCATATTCCTGTACATAGCCATGAAGATAAATGTATAGACACTTTTGTCAAGTATCAGAGATATATGTGAGAATAAAATTAACGAACTAATAACAAAGGAACTTCAGATTGTCAATTGTAAATAGCATCCAGAACCAAGTTACGTAATTTTTATGCTTTTTATTATTTTAATAAATGTGTGTGAAAATCAATCAAGTTCTGTTTAAAGTTGGTCACTGTCAATCTGCTACTCTAAGCATGCAAGTGGCATTTCTATCGTCTGACCTAACGGCAGAAGATAAACACACCACGATAAGACCACGAGACATATTGCTGACACTCGCCTACTTCGTTAGAGCGACAAGTCAAATAATCTGATGGTGTGTGTACTGAAGGTCTTCCAGTACGCTTGAAACGTCCCCTTTGAACAATTCTACATGACTGTGCTTAAACTGACACACAATATTTTGTTAGCGCAACGCAATCTGACTTTCAAAATTCCCTACAAAAGAATGGCCCTGACTAACATTAAACTATACCTTTCACAAATCACTTACCTCACAAAAATCTTCGCTACTCAAGCTACTGCAATACAGCGAGCGCCACTACTGCCAGCTAAATAAAAGATTCAAACTACGGAAGGCACTAACTACTGATAGGGATAGTTAGCAAATGAAAGATATTAATAGAGAACAAACAATGTATTTACCTTGATATCATCATATATAAATATAGCAGTTCATGACAAATAACAAAACTCCGCAATCTCTCTCCCCACATCCACCACTGCTGGCGGCTCACCTCCAACTGCGCAACGCTACGCGCTGTTCACAGCCAGCTGCCTCTGCCCAACACTACAATGGCAGACAACAATGCAAACTAGCCACAGACTGCACACAGCACAGCCAGTGATTTTTATAGAGAGGTGGCGTTACCAATAAAAAAACCTAAACAGCCTACTCATGCTCCCCATAAAAAATTTTACAAATTGTATTGGGCAGTGGCCAATACAGATTTGAAAAAAATTTTTCATAATTACAATAACAAAGAAATCAAATGCACACACTTATTCATACAATGTTGGTCAAAAGCTAAAATTTTCTCACAGTCAATAAAGACAGTCCTCATCATTCGTCACAGTAAAATTGCAGTGTTTTTCTCAAAGTCTGAACAGTAAAGGAAAATGCACACAGAAGTAGTGGATTTCCATGCAGTCTTGAAGAAGTAGTGTTGTCCTTCCAACGGAACGACAGTGCTGACTCTTGACATGCATACAGGTAATGAGCCACAACAGAGCAAACCCACAGCAGAGTCAGTCGAAATTTTGAAGAGTATTGGTAGGTAGGTCATCACAGAGCAGACCCACTGTAGTCCTGGTAGAGATTACGGTATTGGTGGGCCACCAGAGGTGCAGACCCACTGCAGTCCTTGTAGAAATAATGGTATTGATGGATCATCAAAGATGTAGACCCACTGTAGTCCTTGTAGAGATAATGGTACTGGTGGGTCATCAAAGATGCAGACCCACTGTAGTCCTTGTAGAGATAGCCAGCAGCCATCTGTTGTGACTGTGCAGGTGCACAATCACCATTGAAGAGTCTTGCGGATAATATAGCAAGTCCATAAACCACCACTTGTGCACTCACAAAGTTTTTGAAATTGTCCTTAGAACTGGCAATGCTGTTATCCAGTCCCTTGCTGAGTTATTAACACACGTGCAAACAGTAACAGTCCCTACTTCTCACATATTGTCCATATACTATGACCAACAGAAACGTGTGCAGTGAAATGTAACTTACAAGTTAATAATATGATGAATGGTGACAATTACAATTTTATAACATGAGAATACAATTACAAAGGTACGAAAACATCATTAAAGAACATAATAGTACAGATAACATTTGTAGTAATATGGGCTTTACAAAAGAATCGAAATAACATATACATCAGTGTTACAGGAATTATGACATGAGTACATACATAAAAGATCAGAGTAACTTTCGAAACATCAACTTCACACATGAGCATTAAACAGAACAGAATTAATAATATCTAACATCTTTACAAAGTAAATAACATATTATTAATGCCAATTATATTCGAGGATAACAGTATTCCTCATCATAGTGAATGTAGCTTAATATTAAAAGAAGAAAAAAATTCTATGAAATTACACAGAGACAGGAAGAAAACAAATACACAAGGGTACACAATCACATAGTGGGATAACACCAATAGGAAAGGACAGGGTTCGTTTTCAGTGTAACATGTGGTACTGCAGTCCAACCCAAAACTTCATATATCTTTCCTCTTATTTCATCCTTTGTTTCCACCAAAAAAAATTCTATCTAAGCATGCTTTCTGTATTTATATGTTCACACATTTCTTACCCCAACATTTATTTCCAAGAAAGTCCTACCTAAACCTGTTTTCTGTACTTTTTTTCGTATAACTTCTCTATGCATTTCTTCCAATTCATCGCAACTCATTCTCTTAGAGGCTACCCCCCTCTTAAGCTAACTTAAATCTACTGAGCTCAGATGCTAAACTAAGGAACGAGGCAATGCAGCAGCACAAAATAAGTAACACAAACAACAGTGACCAAAAAAATGGAAAATTGCAAAGCAAGCTACAGTAAATCTAAATTACCAAGCAATGCAACATTACAACTAATATGAGCCAATGTGCAGCAACAAGAAAAATAAATGAGTAGTAAAATTGGCTTAGCAGAGTAACACAAAGTCAAATTCAGTAACACTACGCCTGGCAAACAGCAATAACTTATACCTAAACATGACATAGCTCAAGCAGAAAAAATATTACAGTAAAAACAACAATGCAGATAAGGGAAATGTATATTCACATCTTAATATCTATGTAATTAAAGTGGTGCACCACGACAACTGATTGTAAAAAGAAATATTACCATGTACTTGAAAAGAAAATTATGTGTTACTGTTACTAGTTCCTTCTTATTGTTCTTTCCTTTCCAAGTGCTCCTTTTTTAAAGAATGTGGATCATAAAATAATTATTTAATAGATCTGTTGACAGAAAGTGTTCACATTAGCAAATGCATTTCATTTTATAAAAGCAATGCTGCAACACAGCTGGAAACCAGATATCAAATGAAATAAGCAACTATGAAAAGCAAAGCATAAAAATATCATTCAGTAGTCATGTGACATTTCATAAGTTAGTAGAAATTCTCTCAACTCTCATAGAAAGACGCTTGTCATAATCAGGTGTGCAGATGTAAAAATATTTCTTGTCATTTTATTAGGCATTTCAGTAAATATCATAAATTACGAGCTCCACGGTATGCTTTCAACAAGGAAATGTCAGTAGCACGGACAATGGCCTCCCCTTTTTTTTTTTCTACCTGTGCCGCTGAAAGGCTAATGGCTTTTTTTTTTTTTTCGGGCGGCTGTCGCCCAGGTGGGTGCCCGCAACGCATTACGTGCAGGTGGTCACTTAACTTTCTTACGGAAATGTTTACAACAGCAGTTTCCGCTACAGTGACAGTCTCACATACAAATATTTCACAGGTCAAGAATTAGCGTTGCAAATCTGTAGAAACAAAATCCTATAAATATAAGTGTCCAAAAAAATTTTCGACGGCATTGTGATACATTCACGCATTTACACACATTTCATAACTCTTAAAGTACGATTCTTGGTTTCCAACATCCTGTTTCACAAGTCAAGAGTCCCTACCCACTATTCATTACTCCTTACCTTATTACACATATACGTATCCATCGACACTCGTCAATATTTCGTCATTATAAATATGAAGCATAATCAAATAACTCATATAGCCTCAGCCTATTAATCATAAACATACCTCAGCAGCATAATACACATCGTCGTCGTAAAAATAACATCATAACACCTCAGTCAAATCTCAAAATCGTCGTAGCTTCCTCCAATAATTAAAAAAATTCTCTGCTCATGTCAAAAGTGTCATCTGCCTCAAACGTACTTTAAAAATCATGAATCCATACCAAATACATCATTCAAAGCTCTCATAGTATCACAATGGTTCCGAAAAAATATGAAGAGTTCACACAGTACAGACAAAATACAATTTCGTAAGTGTGAAGTTATCCAACGGTGTAATTACGTAAACATGTGTCACTGACGTAGTAAAAAACATGTTTATCTCTCAGTTAAATGATCAGATAGCTGTGTAATTTGTGTGTTAGAGAAATATGGTACCGATGTGTAAAGTTGTATAAGCAAATACCATATTAGCTAGGGTTCCTTGTGGTTGCCACACACATGGTACACAAAGTAAGCATGTACCCCCCTGAGGATTAATGTAATTATACCCTCAGGTGTTACAGATTACAGCAATGGAATGAAATTTATCACGGAAAACCCTTGTATCATTGTACTTCGAATATCTAAAAAAAATGCATGTTTTAAGTGGGAAATTAATCACTCAAATACGTGTCCTGTAGCGCTAAATGTGTGTCTTGCTGTAAGATAATCTCTGTGGAAGTGTCGTAGTTATCGTCCTCCGAAAGCTAAGTTCTGCAGAAGCCAATGTACTTACCTCATGATACACCAAATTTCAAGTAAACCAAAATGTTGCATTAAAATCTCATTAGCAGTACTGGTAAATGTTCTAAGTATGTGAGCCTTATAGCCGTTACGTAATCATGCAAATAACAAGCAAGAATGCACAAATAACAACATTGCATCGTCTGTTCACTATAACAATGGATTCGTAATTTCTGTTTAAATAAGTTATCTTGGTTCTTGACTAGATATTTAACTTCAAACATTGTTGCATGGTAACAGATTCTAAAGCATACTAGTAACGTGAAGTGAAACGTTTTATGGCAAAGACAAAGTTAAAAAGCAGATTATCTTTCAATAAACGGTTTTACATGTGAAATGTGGTGTAAACCTTTACTCTTCCTAGTGCATAGAGTTTCAACTTCAAAGCAATTATCATGTTGTATACATCGGTAGAGAACGCTAAAATTTTTCTCCAGGCTAGCGTCTTATGTTATTTTTCTCGGAGCCAGCGGGCGCACGCGGCTGCCTGCTGTGCGAGTCATTGTCTGTCTCTTTGTTGGCGCGCGCCGTTATTGGGATTAGGAGACCTAACTTCTACAAATTCACTCTGACGAGAAGGCCCTGCCCTGTTTGAATCCCGCCAGTTCTGATGCGATTCAGGTCTGTCGTTACGATCACATCGTCTGTCGTCATGTCGGTAGTTCCTGTAATTTCTTTCTTGTCGGTTCACTGGAGGAGAACTTCTCCCTGAATCGTAACTGCGCGCTGGACTGTTGCGTCTAAAGTTATTCTGTCTCCCGTAATAATAATTATTTTGGTTCCCATATTGTCTGTTTCTCTGATTGTCTCTGTGATAGTCACTACCGCGGAGAGGTGATCTTTCCCTGTAATTATTACTACTCTGCCAACAGTTGTCGTACGGGTGGTGTCTATTTTGGTCACGATTTGCGTTGTAAGAATAGACCTGTCGTGTCCAGTTATTGTTTCTGTCGTCACGGAATTGTGACAGAAGTGACTTGTAGTGATTGTTTTCCTGTTTTCGCATCCCGCGACTGTCTTTGTCAATTTCCAGTTCTTGTAAAAGTCCCTGAAAAGCCTCAATGTCTTCTTTGCAACGTCCTGCTTAAATAATATGTCGTAAATGTTCAGGCAATTTGAGTAAGCAAATGCGGATGAGTTCTGAGGGGCTGTATGGGTTTGAAAGATACTGATTCTTATGCAACATGTCTTCAAAATATTTCACAAGACTGGAAAATTCAGATTGTTCGAAATGTTTCATCATTATGATGCCATGTTTTACTCGGTCTTGTGTGGCTTGAGACCAATATGCTGAGAGGAAGGCATTGTAAAATTCTCCTTCACTGTGGCAATCGTGAATGACCGATCGCATTCTTACAGCTGGTTCATTCTCTAAGTAGCCACACATAAATTCCAATCTGTGTTCTAACGACCAGTTGGGAGGAAAACAATGAGAGAATTGATGGAGCCATGCTTGTGGATGAATGTCGTTGCCAGAATTCTTAAATGTTTTGAATTTACGTGTAGTAATGAACAGCTTATAGTCAAAATCGTCATGTCAGCGAGTCGCATGTCGGTCATTGTTACTTCGTTTCGGCGGTTCCATCTCAAAATCCAATGCGCCTTGCCAATTTCTTTCATAATTTCCGAAGCGTCCTGTGTTATTATTTTGTGGTTGTTCCGTATTTCTATGCCCCTCTTCCCGTATTGGAGCGCGAGTGTCCTCTGAAATACGTAATTCTTGTATTACCTGCGTCAACTGATCTTGTACTTCCCGGATTTCTCTTTTGTACTGTGTATTGATTTGATTTTGATTTTGTTTGAATTTTCTTATTTGTTCATACTCTTCTGTGTCAGTGAAGGCTACGGGTCTTGTGTCATTCAGATCATCATCTACCTTTGTAGATAAGTTAGTGACCTGATCCGAAAGTTTGGCTACTTTCTCCGGTAGTGTACTTATTTCCTCCATGTGTCTTTCTGAACCAATTTTCAGGGTATCTACTGTGTCCTTTAAGTTTTCCTGAGTGCTTGAAAGTTGCGTAACTGAATCGGTAGATGCAACTGAGTCAATTTTAGCTTGCAAGGTCTCATGATTTTCATGAACAATAGTTCGCAGTTCTTTTATGACTGCTTCGTGATTCTGTAATACATTTTCATGACGCGAAAAAATAGGTTGGAAATGCTCACAAATTTGTGTTTTTACGTCATTACAGACCTTTTGACATTTCGATTCGATGTTATGTAACTCAGTGGTTAAATCTTCACGTGTTTGTTCAAGTGTAGTGTCTAACTTTTTGAGATTTTGTTCCACTGTGTCTAACTATTGCTGTGTTTGTCTCTGGTGTTGTTCCATTGTGTCTAACTTCTCAAGCTTTTGTCCCATTTGTTGCATTAATTGTAATAACAATGCACTGGTGTCTGAAACATGTTCCTCAGTGCTTTTCGGCAGTGAAGTTGCACCGGCAACATTCACATTTTGACAAGCGGAAAATGTGTCTTGACTCATTTGAGAAAATGGTGAGAACCCAAAACCTGAGTCTGCAGTATTTGCAATATTGTGTTCTGTCATTCCCGATTCCTGAGGCGAGCTGTTGCCGACCAATCGATCGATAACGCTTCCCTGTTCACTACCTGTTTCACTGTCTACACCATTGTTTGCCGCCCGCTCCATTTCCCTATGCGCAATTACCAAATTACTACTTTGAACATTAGTTAATTCATTACTCTGCGGCGCTAACACACTGCCTTCGTCTTCACTGTCATTTCTCAGTTTACTTTGGAGCCTAGTATTACGTTTTTCACACGCCATAATTGTCACAATATTTCACATGATAACACAGAAAAGCACAATTTGAAGAGCAAAATAAAATAACATAGCAATGGAAATAATGTCTACTTAATTGCCAGCGCAGCTGCGAAATACTTGGTGCAAATCTATATGCATGCCACAACTGTTTTACTGTACAACAATGAAAAACTACAACTACAAAGGAAATTCTCTCTATGATTACGCGCTATCAATAAACAATAGCTACACCAATTACACGAACTACAAGAAAAAAATCAGAAGATTCCAGTGAGGTATCCTGGCAGGGTCGCCATATGAAACGTCCCCTTTGAATAATTCTACATGACTGTGCTTAAACTGACACACAATATTTTGTTAGCGCAACGCAATCTGACTTTCAAAATTCCCTACAAAAGAATGGCCCTGACAAACATTAAACTATACCTTTCACAAATCACTTACCTCACAAAAATCTTCGCTACTCAA
The DNA here is from genome assembly GCF_021461385.2 of Schistocerca piceifrons. Taxonomy (NCBI): domain Eukaryota; kingdom Metazoa; phylum Arthropoda; class Insecta; order Orthoptera; family Acrididae; genus Schistocerca; species Schistocerca piceifrons. Next base: position 516,791,493 of record NC_060143.1, read on the forward strand.
GCTACTGCAATACAGTGAGCGCCACTACTGCCAGCTAAATAAAAGATTCAAACTACGGAATGCACTAACTACTGATAGGGATAGTTAGCAAATGAAAGATATTAATAGAGAACAAACAATGTATTTACCTTGATATCATCATATATAAATATAGTAGTTCATGACAAATTACAAAACTCCGCCATCTCTCTCCCCACATCCACCACTGCTGGCGGCTCACCTCCAACTGCGCAACGCTACGCGCTGTTCACAGCCAGCTGCCGCTGCCCAACACTACAATGGCAGACAACAATGCAAACTAGCCACAGACTGCACACAGCACAGCCAGTGATTTTTATAGAGAGGTGGCGTTACCAATAAAAAAACCTAAACAGCCTACTTACACGCTCACCATACCTTGTCTCTGATGAACACTCGCCACCGGGGACAACGTACAGGGTCTTGTTATTTAAGAACTATTCTCGGAAACAACTGCTATCGCTTATTTTATTTATTTGGCTCTGAGCACTATGGGACTTAACACCTGTGGTCATCAGTCCCCTAGAACTTGGAACTACTTAAACCTAACTAACCTAAGGACATCACACACATCCACGCCCGAGGCAGGATTCGAACCTGCGACCGTAGCAGTCGCGCGGTTCCGGACTGAGCGCCTAGAACCGCTAGACCACCGTGGCCGGCTTATTTATTTGTTTTATTTCTTCACAGATTTCTAAACAGTTCATTTTGGTCCTCTACCGAAATTCACAGCATTTGGTCTATCTATCAGATTCACATGCGTGTCTAATGGGAATATATTTTCTTTTGCGTCTTGCGAGGAAAATGAATGCAAGGCACACATTTCGTTCTTCGCTAATTACATCTAGGCAGCAATCAAGCATGACGATATTCTGCTGGCATTCTTGTACAATAAAACCAGTCTGACATTCAGTTTTGGATGCAGATAACTACTACCCACCAGAACCTCTACTGCCTGCTACAAGAAATATTTTCCGTCTGTTCTCCTGCGATGTGAAAAAAAAATGGGATCAGCCACGTCATCTCCCGTCTTTCGGAAGGCTCGAAAATGCATGCCTCAGAGCGCCTGCGTGTCTGTGCTCCGCCGCGTAGCTGGCTGCCGGTTTGACATCTCATCGGGAGGCGGGCGTTACGCCCCAGCGCGCAGCGCGGTGTTGTGGAGGGAAAGTTGGCTGCGAGGCGTCATCTGGAGGCAATGGCTGCCACCGCAGCGGGAGGCGGGCTGAACAGCCGCCAGCCGCAGACACACCTGCGCGCGCCCGCGGCGCTCGTCTGTCACCCAGAGACAACACGACGGCCGCCCCCGTCAGCCCGTGAGCTGCAGGTGCCCAACAGCTGAAACTTTCCGCTCGCTTTCTCTCTCACTGGAAGGACATCGCACCTGTGCGACATCGGAGTGCACAAAGTAACCAGACTTCTTTTTAAAAAAAGCTACGTATTTCGCATGAAACACACCACTTTTTCACCTTCACTGCTTTGTCCATTATACCGGATGCAACTACTCACGGGGGTATACTGTGGGCTATATTACATTATGGCAGTGAAATTTATTAAATTTGCTAATGCGTTAATGTGAAACTGATTTACGCTGTAAAAGTTAATTCCAATCTTGGCCACCAGGTGCAAATCCGGCGCTGTACACCATCTCGTCGATGTCTCCACTGCTCATTACGAACAAATTGTTTAAACGGCGGTTAATAATATAAAATTAACGTTATGCTTTTCTCAGTTGTTTGATCTTTTTTTCCCGCATCCCGTTCCTAACCCATCACATATAGAAACATTTCTATACATGCTCTTGCATTCACAGCGCCAGATTTGCGCCTGGTGGCCAAAATTGGAACTAATTTTTTTACAGCGTAATCCAATTTCGCATTAACGCATTACAGTATCTACCAACCTTGGCTCCCATACGGTAACTACATCCCACACTGGACCTCTGTGCACTTTAATCATGATCAAACGGTACATAATACACAATGTTTCAAATAACTTCATTCGATTTCACAAGAAATTTTTACATGAAAGCAAACAGAAAATCACAGTACAGTTCTTCTTCTTCTTCCCCTTCTTGTCCTGCTTTTAACAAATTGGCGCTATCGACCTGTTGTGGTCTCAGTTCCATCTTTCAGCTTGTCATCATACGTCATTCATTCCTTTCGGTTTGTATGAGGGTCACTCCAAAAGAAATGGACACTATTTTTGTAAAAATACAGTTTTCATTCTGCATGTGTGAAAGTTTTACAATGTTTAGATACATCTTTCCCGCTTGTTTTCAAACTTTGTTCAACCTGTTCCCGTGAGTGCCGCCGCCACAGCATGTCTTCAAGATGGCTGCTACACTTGCCGTTCGTCAGAAGCAACGTTCTGTCATAGAATTCCTGTGCTGTGAACACGAGACAGTGGGAAACATCCACAAGAGGTTGGATTGGTGTACGGGGATGCTGCTGTCGATCGCAGTACAGTTAGTCGGTGGGCAAGTAGCTTACGGCAGGCACGGTAATATGGAGGATTGTCCTCGCAGCGGCAGGCCTCGTACTGCGCACACTCCAGACAATGTGCAGAGAGTTAACGAATTGGTGACAGCTGACAGACGCATCGCAGTGAACGAATTGTCACGCTACGTTGGGATACGGGAAGGAAGTGTTTGCAGAATACTGAAAGTGTTGGCGTTAAAAAAGGTTTGTGCCAGGTGGGTTCCCAGGATGTTGACAGTGGCTCACAAAGAAACAATAAAAACGGTATGCAGCGAACTTTTGGAACAGTACGAGAGTGGTGGAGATGAGTTTCTTGGAAGAATTGTGACAGGTGATGAAACATGGTTCCATCATTTTTCACCAGAGACGAAGAGGCAACAATTGGAGTGGCATCATGGAAATTCACCCAAGAAAAAGATTCAAAACCACACCTTCTCCTGGAAAAGTTATGGCTACAGTATTTTTCGATTTCGAAGAGCTCTCGCTTGTGGACATCATGCTAAGTGGAACCACCACAAATTCTGATGCATATGTGATGACACTGAAGAAACTTCAAGCTCGACTGAGTCGAGTTCGATCACATCGGCAAAAGCAGGATGTTTTGCTGTTGCACGACAATGCACGACCACATGTCAGTCAAAAAACCATGGAAGCGATCACAAAACTCGGATGGAAAACACTGAAACACCCGCCTTACAGTCCTGACCTGGCTCCATGTGACTATCATCTCTTTGGGAAACTGAAAGACTCTCTTCGTGGAACGAGATTTGAAGATGATGACTCCCTTTTGCACGCTGCCAAAAAGTGGCTCCAACAGGTTGGTCCAGTATTTTACAGTGCGGGTATACAGGCGCTGGTTCCAGGGTGGCGTAAGGCAGTTGAGAGGGATGGAAATTATTTGGAGAAATGAAAATATTGTTCCTGAAGGACGTATCTACACACTGTAAAACTTTCAAATATGTAGAATATGAGATATATTTTTAAAAAAAATAGTGTGCTTTTCTTTTGGAGTGACCCTCATATTACAAAGCTATGTCTGAATTCCTTATATTTTCCGTTCTTTCATGATGTTCTTTTTAACAATTTACTACAAGAATATTCACTTTTCGTCCGATGCTTTCATTAAGAATCCTGTCCAACTTATTGCAACCATTGAGAGCTTGTAAACATTTCGTATCGCCTGAACATGGCTAGAAACGATTCTCTTCATAATTCAGGTCTCACTGCCGTGCGGAACAACAGACAAAACATAGAAATTTTTGTTCGTGGCTCTATGTATTTATTTAAAGTTCTTCTTATAGTACATTTTACTGTGTGCTCTAATGTATCTCATATTTAATATGTACATCTGTATATTCATTAAAAGTGATAGGCCCCTAGGTTACTGAAATGTTGAAATTGTTTCAAAAACTGATCTACAGGTACCATTTTGTTTCGTACGGGATACATCCCATGGAATGACACTATCTTAGTTTGGTTTACTTCTGTCTTAAAATTGCAATTCTTTCTCCCAAGTGTGAAAGACTGACTTTATGGTTAATCTTCAGAATTTGCCAGTAACACACTGATGTGGCAAACGTCTTGAGATACCTGCCAACAACGTGTCAGACCTCCTTGGCCCAGTATACTGCAGCAACTTGACGTGGCATGGATTCAACAAGCAGACGGAAGTTCTCTGCAGAAATACTGATCCAAGTTGGCTCTGTAGCCGTCCGTAACTGCGAAAGTATTGCTGGTATAGGATTTTGTGCACGAACTGACTCCTCGATTGTTTTACAACTTTCGTACCTGGATAAAGTGCTTTTGCAATTTGAGATATCTGTGAACGTTGCCACATAAGACGATTTAAGAAGAAACTAAAGTCCTTCAGCTACGACAATGTTTAAAGAAATCGTCTTAACGGCACTAAATCGTGTTATGTGAATCGTTTACTGGCTGTACTCTGCCGCATTTCGCTGGTTGGAAGGCAAAAAGCTTACTGACAAATTGCACACAATGTAAAGGGGGACGAAATGTCTCCCACAGGAAGGTCATGTTGTTCTATTTAAATGATTACAAAATCAGCTAAAACGAACAGTGAGGCTGTCAGTATAAGCACATTACTAATTTCAGAATGATGTTGCACTGCCCAGGGCCTGTAATGATAAAGGGCCCATTTAGGTCAGGCATATTGTATACAGAAGTGGAAGAGAGAGCACCACTAAATTCCACAATCCGCCTGCATTGCATACACACAGAAATTACTGTTACAGTGTACTATTGGAGCCCAATGAGTGAATTGCATATTTTCCGGTGAAAAAGAGCACTGGCAAACAGTCTTCGCTACATTAGGTTACTTAAACTGGTGTCACTCTGTGCTAGAATTTATGGTCAGCGACTAAGTATAAGGTCAATGAGTCGGATGCGGGTTTTGCAACTGTGAAATACTTTCCTACATTATAGAAGTGAATATTAAATCTGAACTAATAAGGCGAAAATTTTGAACTTGAATAGATTACAACGAAAATCTTTCTGTTTATTGCAAAGGAAAACAATTGATTTTCTAAAACATTCTCTGCCATACACAACTTGAAACAGGTCACGTCGACCAAATCTTGTGGAAGAACTGACAGCGACGTATAACCGAAGGCAGTAAGATCCCTTGGCTTTTGGTTCGGCAGTATTCGACAGCCATTTCTAGGCGCAAGTAAATTAAGAAAGGTAGCGCGTTTTTGTTACCAGGTAACGTCTTCATCAATTACTTTAGTTTTAATGTACTCTGCGAGTAATTGCTGATGTTTGATATTAACATGAAAAGGACTCCGTAGACAGGGAAAGAACCTCTTCTGGGGCAACTTCTTCTATAATGACCAAAAGGCATTAAATGATCTTCAAGCACATAAGTTCCAGCAACGGTACAAAGAAAATGATAGTAACAATGACGGTAATAATCGAATTATCCGGTAACTTCACACTTCACAGTGTATTTTCTCGAACTAAGAAATTTGCTGAATTAGTGAATATTTCAAAATGGCTTTACATCGAGGCTATGATGCCTAGAAGAGTCTTTACATCCTGCTGACATGAGAATAGCATAATCTCCACGTCAGAAGATTGCTTCTACTTAACCATTTAATATACTCGCATTTTTTCCACCGTGACTAATTTTGTACGCTAAACACATCATCCGTTACAGCACACTCCTGGGGCTGGGAAATGTGGCCACAATGGTCTGGTGGAACGAATTATCACAGGTACAATGCGTGGGTTCAGGCATTTACTTTTAAGAGGCACAAACAGATTTACTTTACCTCTGGTAACCTCAAGAGAAAGACGTTATAATCCAGAATCCGCATTAAACATCACGTTGCTTCATTACCAATTGGGCAGGGCCGGTCTACGTTGGGAAATGACATAGGCGGAAGTCATGGTAAACAGAAATACTGTCTCCAGTAAACTTACATTGGAAAATTTTATTTTATTTGATGAAACGATAGCCATTTAAAGGAACAGGGCTCTTATTTTTCTTGTACTTGATTGAACTAGAGGCGTTGAAAAATTTGGTGCTGGACTGTGATTCGAATTCGTATCCCATCTTTAGAGGATCTGATTCTTTCGGAACAGTATAGTTCAACCATTTCGTTCCTTTCCCCAAGACTGCAATCTTCTCTAGGTCTCCTCCAAAGGTAAGTATGTGGGTCCGAATCCTGATCCAGTACAAAAATATTTGTAATTTCATTTCAAGCCCTATCACGTGCGTACCAGTCTACTAGTGAAAATTAACGTGCATTTTTAATGTCTGTTCATGTGTCGCCAACAATCGCAATAGGTGTCGTTATTTCTGGTCAAACACGCACACATCTTACTGTTGGTGAGTAAGCAAGTGTTACTTAAGCTATGTTCGTGGATGATAAAGAAGGACGGTAGGTGTGCGGTTCGCTTGTCGCTCAGGCACAAAAATTTGTATTCTTATTTTAGATTCAAACATCTAACAGCTCGTAAGAAAAACCGATCCGTAACATGTGATTTTACTTAGTTCAAATCCGATTGCGTGCTAGGTTCGTATCTCCGTCACAGAACTTCACATCATGCGCTTCATCTTTAAATGCATGAACACTTTGTTCCTTCTGAATGGAGGTATATCACAGGTCTTTCGTGGTTAGTTAACAGGGACGAAAGAGTCTTTAAAGGAGTCCCGGTTTATTACAAAAACTGTCGTCTTTTTTTTTTTTAAAGTTTGGATTTGATTACTGATATTGGCGAAAATTTCTGTAATTCGTGCCTCTTCATGACTAGTCAGCAATATGATATGATTAGATTACATTAGATTAGTACTTGTTCTATAGATCATGAATACGACATTTCGTAATGATGTAGAACGTGTCATTTTAATGAAAGATTTCTTTACATACCATGATTCAGTTTCTTTGCAACAATTTTTTTCTCTCTGTCTCTCATTCGTTTTTATTCTTATATCTCTCCCTCACTCTCTCTCTCTTTTCTCTCTCTCTCTCTATCTCTCTCTCTCTCTCTCTCTCTCTCACACATACACACACACACACACACACACACATACACACACACACACACACACACACACACACACGCACACAGTCTTTTTTTTATTTTTATTTGTTTGTTGTGCTCGACTATCGGCGAGGCAAGAAAACGTTCGTCAATGATTTTCTTAGTTTTGAGTACACTTACGAAAGACATATATAAAAACAACTATGAGAGTTACTGATTTATGAAGCTTAGTTTGCAGTCAGTTCTGAGTATTATTAGTAACTACGCTCCAGTCCCTAAACCCAGTTACAGAAATGTGAATCAGACGGATTACGTATTCCAGGCCGTAGCAGCCGCGTCTTTGAGGCGTCAGCTATGGTCACTTCCCAGCCCACTGTAGGATCACATCGGTTCGTCTTCTTCTTGCTGGTAATGTAACTGAGATTTGGCAACAAGGCAAGGTATATTTGGCAACTCTGTGATCGACGAGTTACTTCCTGGTGTGCACGGAATTAAGCCTCAAAGTTCACTTGATTTATCCTGTCATTTCCATTGAATAATCTGAGTTGTTATTAACGATTGAGCTCTAACAAAAGATTATAAATTTATGGTTTTCCACCCAGGAAAGTAGTTGCACGTGAAAATCGCAACTAATTTCGTCCTTTAAATATCGGTTTACGAGTTCTAGCCACTACTGATCTCGTAAGAGGAGACCTAGACGCATGCCTCTTCCCTAGCTCTATGGAAACGTGCTAACCTCAGAAAATGCGTCTGTTATGGTTTGCGGTTCCAGTCTTGCCGACTGTAACGTTTTCAGCCCTTCTGTGAAAGAGCTACAAGCTGTCAGATCACACATCGATAAGGATATCGCAAGAAAATATTTTCGGCTCATAGTGCAATCGTGAAAAAGTTACAATGCTGCACAACGGGCAACGCCGCTTTCCGCTGCTGACAAACAAATTTTGGGTTTCTAGGAATACATAACTTTATTTATGAAATGCCACTTTTGCATACCACTTGAGTAAGACACAGCATACCAATCAAACACAGACCCAATCGAAATCTAAGTGATTAGTATTTTACTAATTCCTGCTTGTGTACAGATACTCAGTTTTATAGAAACAGACTTTCGTCGTAAGGTTATCGTGGGAAGTTTTATTTCATTTCTTATAATACAATGCACAATTTTCGTACGGTTTCTTTTAGTGTTGTTAAAACATTAGTTAACATAAGAGAGAAATTAATCATCATCGATATATGCGAATTCTCTGACGTTATCTATGACAGTCTAACAATGCACATGAAGTTTATTCATTACATGCATGTAGAAAACTTGTTCTGTGTTAAATCTGTCAAACAAGGTTTTATGAAGAATAAAATGCCACTGCCACACGACAGCTAATGTGGAAAACACTTTTCTGACGTATTTTGGCACGATGCGCTCTCCTCATACATAATACAAAAGTTTCGAGATGCATCTGCAGCCTGGCCATCTATTAAACCTGAACAGAACAAAATGTCGCAGAAGTTATCCCTTTTTCCACATGCGACTATTTTGGGTTGAGAAGTGAAGGGAATTATGTTCAAAGTACCATTAGATCGATAACTTCAGCAGACTGCAGTATGGCGTTTCAAAAACTGTAGCAGTGTATGTACCCAAACTCGCGACGTCTTATCAACAGTGCGTGACACTTACCGTTACGCTACTAGCTGACACAGAGCTAAAACACCTCCAGAACTCAACAACAAGTCCTCCAGAACTTGCGCATTGCACAGTGCTGTGAGATTATGCATATGGCCGGATCTAGACTTCTGAGAGACAGACAGCTACAGCTTTTCTTTTGCACTGCACGACGTTTTTAACAAACACGTAGCGCAATAGAGTAGCTCAAGTCGAAAGGAACACTTCCTGTTTAAATTTCTGCATCCTACACTGTTGGCAATTCTGTGAAGGTGTCAGTTACGTGATTTTATTTCGGTGATTACAAAATAGAGTCGAATGTAGGCACTGGGTAGCCGAGGCAGCTAGTTCATGGCGATTCGGTCAACCAAGTAAATGAATGTACTGAACATGCTGCAAACCACTACAGGGAGCCTGTGTGTCAGAATTCTCATCCAGTGTGGCGCAACAATGTTATGACAGAAAAAGGAGTGATAGAGAAGAGAATTTGGTGGTCTATTGGCTTGATGCTAGGTTCATATACTTATGGTCTGGGTTCGATTCCCACTTCTGCTGATGGTTTTTGATAAGGAGAGACAGATTCTTTTCTCTTCTGGCTACGCCAAGTGAAGAAGGTATAATGGCGTTGTGGTCTGACATTCATGTTAAACATGATATTCCTCCTCTACCAAGTAGACGTAAGTAGACGTTAGGTTGAACCACAATAAAGTCAGGAGTCGCGACAAGTGGAAACTCTATCAACAGTAACCTTTCTTATACCAGTTCTTTATTTCTAGTGACGAAACAAACGCTATGTAGGGTCAGAGGACACTTATTCCATCTTTTATTTGAGCTTCTGTATGTCGATAAAATTGGTTCTGATCTGGGAATGTAACTGAGACCGTCCTTACCGCGGAATTTGATCCCTTCGTGACAATACAGCTCGACTGCAATTTGTTGTTTGTTCAAAACTGCAGATTCCTCAACATCTCCACATATTGCACGTGAAAGGGTTCGAATCCTGCCCCGGCACTAAAGCTTTCATTATGTATTATCAAGCTCTAGCATGAGAACACCTATCTGCTGGTGGGTAATAATTTTGATTTTTAATGTATTTTCATTCGTTGTCAACACTAACGGTATCTGACGTTTTTGAGTCCTAGTGAGACACAGAACTGTTTGCGAAATCATTGTAAATTCAAGGGTGCTATGCCGAGCTGCTGGTGGAGAAAAATTCGGTAGCTGACGTCTCTTTGTGTGCAGTCAACAACGATATGTGTGGGGCTCGATTCCCAGTCAGCACTGAACTCTTCGTCATGATATTTCTAGTTCAAACATGTTCACATGTCGCTGCTGATGTAACAAACCCATTTTTAACGTTCGTTTTCTCCAGAATATAACAGCGATAGGTGCCAGGTTGGAGTCCTGGGAAAGAAAAAAATTAATGTTTCGTCTCGTCATTTCAGTTAAAACATCTAGCTACTGCCGAGAAAATCCGATATGTCACAGTTGATTGTGCTTCGACGACAATCCAATTAGGTTCTTGGTTCGAATCCCTGTTCAAAAAATGGTTCAAATGGCTCTGAGCACTATGCGACTTAACTTCCGAGGTCATCAGTCGCCTAGAACTTAGAACTAATTAAACCTAAATAACCTAAGGACATCACACACATCCATGCCCGAGGCAGGATTCGAACCTGCGACCGTTGCAGTCGCGCGGTTCCGGACTGAGCGCCTAGAACCGCTAGACCACCGCGGCCGGCCAATCCCTGTTCAACACAAACCTTTACCTCACGGCATTTCAAGTAAGTTACTTGTGTAGAAGCAATATTTAACATCTCTCGTAGTTCGTTAACAAGGACAATAGATGCTGGGTAGGAATTCGCGTCCGTTAACAATGTTTACGTTATGCAATTTAAAGCTAATAGTTGCTAACTGATACTGTCTAAAATCGAGGTATATCACTATCTGTATGCCTAGTCAGGAATGACTGTTAGTTTCCGTCAGTCACAGGCTCTGAGCACTATGGGACTCAACTACTGAGGTCATTAGTCCCCTAGAACTTAGAACTAGTTAAACCTAACTAACCTAAGGACATCACAAACATCCATGCCCGAGGCAGGATTCGAACCTGCGACCGTAGCGGTCTTGCGGTTCCAGACTGCAGCGCCTTTAACCGCACGCCCACTTCGGCCGGCCCCGTCAGTCACGAAGTCTTTGCTTAGTCTGCATGACCTGGGTTTGAATCCATATGCAGAACGAGACGGTTCGTCGTGTCATTTGAAGTTCATACATATTCTCAACTAGCTGCTCGTGAATAACTTAAATTTTTAATGTCATTTTGTGTTAAATAATAAGTACGGTGTGTTATTTTGAAGATGAAATCATGAATACGACGAACTTACTACGTGAATTACCTATCTGACATAATAATGAGAGCCGGCCGGTTCTAGGCGCTTCAGTCTGGAACCGCGCGACCGCTACGGTCGCAGGTTCGAATCCTGCCCCGGGCATGAATGTGTGTGATGTCCTTAGGTTAGTTAGGTTTAAGTAGTTGTAAGTCTAGGGGACTGATGACCTCAGATGTTAAGTCCCATAGTGCTCATAACCATTTGAACCATTTGAACCATAATAATGAGAGTGGTAACATTTCATGTATGTCATTTATTGCAATAAATGTGAGCTTACAAGCCTGAAGAACCGTGTTATCTGTGATAAGACGTTCCCTGATATTTGTAGTACCTTGGTATTACTTTACATCTTGAGTTATTGCGATACAGAGCAGTGTTTTCTAGTGGTGACTTGTTGGAACCATTTTCAATAGTCAAACGACTGTACCGAGGGGCGCTTAGAGGACCTGCTAGACAGCTGCGCTATGTCGGTTGCATTCGAATCAGGCGAAATGCGATTCAGGTCGTTCGGATACTTTTGAGCACGAATGTACAATTACATCATAAAATATTATATAAATAATTAATATTTATCATTGTTTTGTTTTATTTCACTGTTTTTCTATATGTCGGATAGATAATGTTTACAACTGTTAGAGACATAATTTCCTCTCGTCGCACTGTAGCTAAAATTAATCTCGTGGATGTTACATCACCTATAATAGTCGTCTCATTGCTATGATTTTAGAAATTAGGAGGGAATGCTACCGATCCCTTCTGCTTTATGCGATCACGAGTCTTCCAAAGTTCTGTAAATTTATGTCTCTAATTCTGGATTCCCTTTGTCTTCCTTATAGATACGCATTTCTTCTTCCATCACGTCATCAGAAAAGTCCTTCCCCTCACAGTGGCCTTAAATATACTTTTCCCACCTATCCACTTACCTCTCTGCTATCTTCCAGAAGATAATATCCTCAGTGCCTTGCCTGCAGAATTTTTCATTGCGTTATAATTCTGTGTATGTAGGCTAGAATCCGTTTTGGGTAATCCTCAGCCAAGGAAAGAAGATTAGGCCTTAACGTCTCGTCACCAACGAAATCGGACCACACGCAACGATGTATAAAAACAGCGCCCATTGAAATTTGCACCTACACAAAAATCTGCGGAATTTCCATCCATCATTCCTGGATACTACTTGCTCCCTACGACACGGCCTTCCTGAATCCCGAGAATCCTCGTCCACCGGAAACATTTTCTATGACACACGATCTACCTGCACTAAGAAATTCCTCGTCCACCACCTTGGATGACAGCTTGAAAAATCGCCGTTACTACGAATCTAGCTTTCGTATTGTGTAAGTTCCCCGCTATGTGTTTCTGTATGAAATTTATCCAAATTTACCTCCCACTCTATAAAAGTCTACGTATTATCTAAACTGTGTACCCACAAACTGTTATCCAACTTAAACTCAAATGCTAACCTTTGACTAAACAGGACCTAATCTGAATCGAACTGTAACTGATCTGAATGCAACTTGTCTTTATATTAAATGATCAACGCAAGTAAAGCAGTTATCTGGCTCTAAACAATATTTCCAATTTCCCTTACCTTGCGTCTTGACAACATTGCTGCACATTTCTCGAATGTTGCGGGGCGGTGACGCGTAGTGATAAATCTTCTTTAAACAGTGGTATAGGGAGAGTAATTATTCCTATGAAATTATATTCCAAGACAAAGATTTTAAAATGAAATATGTATTGAAAAAGACAGAGTAAAACTTCACGGGGTATTCACACATAACTTTGTTCTGAACAATACTATGCTTAACAAAATGAACAATGAATTAAAGATTAACAGAGAATTTCTGTAATAACCCAACAGCTTAATTAGTTGTATCTTAATGCATGACTCAGGCACGTAGAATGGTCTTTCTCTCAGCTCTGAGCAAGTTAACTAGCTGACAATAATTATTCTCAGAAACTAGCTGCGCAGTGCTGCAGTCTTACTCGACACTTCTTCACTTCAAAATAAATAACATTATTCAAAATTTATATTCTTTTCGCCTTTCAGAATATACATGATGATGTTCATACTCCCTGTCCTTAACAATCAATCCCTCTTCATCAAACAATACCTGCTGTCCATTACAATAAATCTTTCTTCATCTAACAGAGACAATCACAAGTCAACGCAGCAAAACTGTATACATCCATTACCTACCAAATGTCAACTAAGAATGTTTCAGACTGCGCAGAGGCAAAGCCTGTGCCAAAACACGACCAAAGATTGTGTAACAGTAACATAACTTGCTCTCTCTCTCTGACGTGCACATCGATATCTTACAAAAATCAAAATGAAGTGCCCACCTTACAGTTGTTCAGTTCCGATGCATTGTCTGAGAGTTTATAGGATAGAAACGGAAGTTTCAACAACCATCCGCGAAAAGCCATGTGAGGGATACTCCTATGTCATAAAGAGAACCAAAACAGATGGGACTGTCATTTGATGCTGTTCAAAACAGAACTCAACCTAATGGCAAGGAATGGTTAAGACCAAAGTTTGTATGGTGCTTTGTTGAAACGGATGACGCTAGATTTGGAATTACGTGAAGAAGTGTACACGAGGATTTATAATTTCAGATTGGAAAGTTTCGGCGTTACATTCCCTGTTCGAGTATATCTGTTCTTCTTCATCATCATTAGTCATTATAAAGTAAAATACAACGTAAGAGCTCTTGGCTATTTTACCTGTCGAGGAAGTTGCGGAGCTCAGACATTAGGATTAATGTATCTTCCTTCAAACTTCTCTGGGTGCAGATTTCACTAGACGGGAATTTTTCAGGTGATCGTTTACAAGAGATATACACGCTCGTATTAGGGAAGGGTCAGGAATGAAATATGCCCTTTCAGACATCGCGGTATGTTCTTCAGAGTCCTAACAGTCCGCTGCAGGATTACTGAGTTTTCCTTTTCGGATATTTCTTCTTTCACTCACAGTATGTCTTTAAGTCTTCTGTTCTGTATCTGTGTCTGTAGTGATGAGTGATTGACTTTCTTTTTAAGTGCATGTGTGAGTGTGTGTGTGGGGTGGGGAGGGGGGGGGGGAGGGGTGAGGAGAGAGAAAAGAAAGACTGCCGAGGGACGGTTTGTGTGCTAAAAAAGTGCTCCAAGGATACATGTGCATGTATGTAAAAGACACACCCTATTAAAATAGATTGGCTCTTGTAGAAATAATGCGGAGTTCGCACTAAGTGCTGTCTTTCTTTATGCAGAATGTATAGTCTTGTAAAATCGGAAGAACCTTTATCAACATGCTCTACGTTTGTCCAGACGGTGAATCAATTGTTCGAAACATTTTTATACTCACCTGCAGTGATGACTGGGTTTCTGTTTTCCTATTGCCCTTGTAGGGTGCCAAATACGGTTTAGTTAGACGGCGAAGTATCATTATTAAAGGATTTCTTGTTTCTATTAGCACTTTTTGCGTTTAATAATGGCCTTACTTCATTCTGAATTCACCCCAGTTGTTAATGTCTTCTATAAACTACTTTTGCACCCTGTAATGTGGAGAACGATTTCAGTACTGGTGAGATTTTTATTTTCTGTTTCTTCTGTAGATCCTCGCAGTAACTTATCCTAAGGTTTCTGAAGGTATGACCCCCTCATTATACCGATTTTCTATCAGAATAGAGCAGCTGTCAGAATAGAGCAGATGCTCTTGTCTGCTCTATGCTTCAGGATTTCTTTCATAGCAGTGATCTGCAGTGCGATCATACATCATGGCGTACCATGGTTTATAACAGTGTAAGGTTTACTATTCGTGTTGGTACTCTCTATTTGGTTGTTTGTGTCCAGTTCTGTTTTTTCTGAGTTTCGCATAATGTTACTCTTTGTTTGACCATTTGTGGGATGTGTGTTTCTTTGTGGAAGTTGTATATCGTATCTGCTCCAATTACTTGGTCTGGATTTTAGTTGTTTCTGTTCTGTAGGTGTTTTCAGCAGGTGCCTTTCTCATTTTGTTGTGATCTTCTGTGTAATTCTGTTGGCATAAACGACTGTTGTTTAGTTTACATATGTCCAAAATTAAAATATTTCTTAGATTTTAGTGTTGCATACCCAGCAGCTGTATCAGCTGATACATATTTCTGAAATGTATTGTTAAATACTAAACGCTACCCTATAATAGAAGGTCACCACGAATTATCTTTACAATTTAAGACTTTAATAACTTTAAGACTATACTAGACACTAACAAAATGGTTTTCAGCATGTGGTATCTCATAAAGTTTTTTCTCCCTTCCAGGTGACGCAATTTTGGCGCAAAAGTGAACTTCAAAACCTAACAAAACGTGTACGCTTCATGAGAAATCTCAGTGTGTGGCCTGGTTGATGTAGATAATGTCCGTCATTGAAGTGCAACGAAACTTCCGAGCGCGGTGTGGAAGGCAACCACCGTCCCGCCCAACTATTTAGGTTTGCCATACGTCATTTATGGAAACGGGTAGTGTTCTCAATAAAAAAGGGCCAGAGAGATGGAAATGAGGCAGTCAACTGCTCACGATGTCTCGCGTAATAGGTTACGACTATATATCCCTGCTTCAGACATTAAAGCATACGGACAAACCTCAGCGCGAACAGTTTGCAGTGGACACGCTAGCGAAGACTGACGCAAAGAATGACTTTTTGGAAAATATTTGTTTCTCTGATGAAGCAACGTTTCGTGTATCCGGCAAACTGAATCATCATAACGTTCATATATGGGGTTCACAGTATCCTCATGTTAAACGTGAAATGGAAAGAGACAGTCCCACTGTCAATGTTTGGTGCGGACTGTTGTACAATTGCGTCAATGGTCCATTCTTTTTAAACGAGTCTACCACCAATGGACGTGTTACAAGAGTTTGTTGTGCCACAATTGGAACACCTATAACCTGATTTCACATTCTAGCAGGTTGGGGCACCATTCCACTCATCCCTAAATGTCTGTCAATGTGCAGATGAAGAGTTTCCGGCTAAGTAGATTGGACGAGATGGACCATTTCGATAAACGCCACTAGCCCCTGACATCACACCACTAGACTTCTTCCAGTGGTCTATCGAACCAAGATTAGAGACCTACAAGACTCGATGGCACGCATTTGAACATGTCACCGTGGAGATTTTGAATCGTACATGGAGAGAAGTGGAATTCCGATTAGAAACTATCCGTCCCACTAAGGCTGCACACATTGATGTGGATGAATGAGGAAACAAAATTTTATGCGTTATCATATCACATGTTGAAAATCATTTTTAATATCTAGTATAGTCTTAAAGGTATTATCTAGTATAGTCTTAAAGGTATTAGCGTCTTAAGTTGTAAAGACAGTATATGAACGCCCTGTTTACTTTTGCTTTGTACACAGATTTCTATCTTGACCCATTTTCTAATTTACAGACATAAAAACTAACAGTAGCCGTTTCTGGTGTTGTTTTATAGATATTATGCTGTTAAAGGCAAATATTTCACTAACGTAGGAAAACACACAGCTCGCGTCCATAGGTTTCAGTTATTTCTGAATATACACAGACTGTTGAAATAAAGTGTCACATATTCCTACTGGAGGGAGTACTCGTCAAAACGAGAGGAAAATTTCCGATAATGATATGTCTGTAAACCAATTCCTATAGAGATATGGGACGATCTGTCCACATGTTCCCATCCGCCTGGCACTATGGGCAGTGCTGCACATATCCTTCGCCCTTTCTTCGTAGTGAATCGCACACTCTTTCAAACACACCAGGTCCCATTCGGATTGCATCACATGCATTGGACACACCTCCCTGTAACGTCTGCAAGTGTAAGGTTCTCCGGCAACACTGGTAATTGATTACGCATAAATCGATGATATACAGTGCCTATTAATCTGTTTTGTAAAATGTATGGTGGACTGAGTCTGTCACCAGAAGTGCAGTACATACACCGATACTGCAGCGGTCCCGATGTCTCACCTCCATGACTGCTCGAGTATTTGCATCTGTCCAGGCTTGCGTATTGTAATAATTTACTGCGCCATTTCTTGAGTGTCCAGCCTACACCACTGAATACTACACTTTACTTGTCACAGGTAAAACGGCCCATATGTCAAGGACTACC
Source organism: Schistocerca piceifrons (assembly GCF_021461385.2). Lineage (NCBI taxonomy): Eukaryota > Metazoa > Arthropoda > Insecta > Orthoptera > Acrididae > Schistocerca > Schistocerca piceifrons. The sequence continues at coordinate 516,808,659 of NC_060143.1, forward strand.
GGTAGTTGGATATATAATCATAGGCGCTTTTATTCTAGTTTTGACCAGTACTGTCACTCATGGTAATATTCACACTTTTCTGGAACCCGCTACTATCTCTGAGGACTAGAGTGTTGCAGTTAGAACGTAATATTCCAACAATAAGGTATTTCCGTGTTATTGGGTAGTTAGATGTTTCAGATGAGTGTGTCGGAGATTGGGAATTTTCCCTATAGTAAAAACAATTCTTTCGGAGAAACTGATATTTTTCCATTGCTCAATGATAAATTGGGCTAAACTGATGTCAGTTTGGTCTACGAAACATACATGTACTAGTACAAGATGCTCTATCGCTTGTGTGCTTCATTCTCACAAGGGAACCTCCCCATCGCACCCCCCTCAGATTTAGTTATAAGTTGGCACAGTGGATAGGCCTTGAAAAACTGAACTCAGATCAATCGAGAAAACAGGAAGAAGTTGAGTGGAACTATGAAAAAATAAGCAAAATATACAAACTGAGTAGACCATGCCAAGATAGGCAACATTAAGGATACTTTCAGCCCAGGAGCGCCGTGGTCTCGTGGTTAGCGTGAACATTTTCATTTCTTTATTTTGGCAAAGTTATGATCTGTCCATTCGTTCATTGACGTCTCTGTTCACTGTAATAAGTTTAGTGTCTGCGTTTTGCGACCGCACCGCAAAACCGTGCGATTAGTAGACGAAAGGACGTGCCTCTCCAATGGGAACCGAAAACATTTGATCGCAAGGTCATAGGTCAACCGATTCCCCCACAGGAAAACACGTCTGATATATTCTATACGACACTGGTGACGGCATGTGCGTCACATGACAGGAATATGTTGTCGACCCACCTAACTTGTACACTTGGCGAATGGGTAAAAAGATTCTTCTACGTTGCCCAATTTAGGTTTTCTTGTGGATGTGATAATTACTCCCAAAAAAGAGATGAAAACATAAGAGTTTGTCACATAAACTGCAACAAATGAATCCAACAGTTTCACAGTCGCACACTTTTCCCTGTGCTCTGTCAAAACATATGTTTCTAATGTTTTCAAATTTTTCCATGTGTAGACCGTCAAATCCTGCATATGTCCAAGCAAATCTGAACATGTCCTGGAATTTTGGAGAGCGAAATTGATTATGTGTGAGTGTCTGAACTTTGATAATTGACTGAAAATAAAATTTCGCTCGAATAAAGACTCGAACCATGGACCTCCCGTTCCGCAGCTGCTCGCGCTAACCACGGGACCACGGAGCTCCTGAGTTCAGTCTGCCCTTGATGTTGCCTATCTTGCGCATGGACTACTCAGTTTGCATATTTTGCTTATTTTTTCATAGTTCCACACAACTTCTTCCTGTTTTCTCGATTGATCTGTGTTCAGTTTTTTAAGGCCTATCCACTGTGCAACTTATAACTAAATCTGAGGGGGGTGCGATGGGGAGGTTCCCTTGTCAGCGTCACCGACCCAGTTTTACACTGTTGGTCGCTGTTGTAGCTATATTCCATTCGAGACGACGACGTCGTAAGAAACGGAGCACTCGACAGCATTAGGAGAGAGATGGGTAAGGAAATCGGCCATGTTCTTTTCAAAGTAACTATCGCGACATTTGCCGAAAGAGAGCTAGGAAGACCTACACTGGATGACGAGACGGATATCTGAACCGCTGTCCTCCAAATTGCGAGTACGGTATGCGAGCCACTGCATCACCTCGCTCGGTATTCAAGGTGAAATAGTTTCGTCTGGCGATGTGTCACAAGGCAGATGTCATTGTATTCTGAGCTCTCAAGAGTACCTTTGGCTGTTTAATTGTTACTCAAGTATGTTTTTGTTTCTCTTGATGAGATATATCGGACTTACATTTTGCACCATTTCTGTTCGTTTTTGTGAGATTCGCTGTTGCTTTATATAATGTTACTGTAAAGTATTTGGAGGAATGTTCGCATGCGTCGTAGTAGATGTCAATAGTGAATGTTCTACAAATTGACTACCTCTCTGATGGGGCTTGAGGCTGTACAGATTTTTAGTAAGATGTTTAACTTGACGGTTGCTGATTATTTATATTTTGTGAGAAAAAATAGGATTTATTTTTAAATTTCTTTCTCTTTATCTGCGAGTTCAGTTTACTCCCTTTCCAGTTTTAGACTGTGGCCTACTAAGTAGAAATGGAATGTTCTGAAGCTGTAAAAATGTCTGTACGTGATGAATAGTGTTTTCACTTCCTCAAAGTTTGTCATGACAACAGCATATTTTTTCGAGTTATCAAGTATGTAAGTCTGTTCATTGTTATTTTCGCACAAGTTGTATTTCCTTTTAGTTTGATAGATTTATTGGTTCCTCTCTTTGTTCATCTTACTTACTCTGAGATCGTGCCCTGTATGTATGTATGTATTGAACTGGGGACCTAGAAACGACGGAGAGGCTTCGTCCCCGGCGTAGCCCTCAGTGGTTCACAACCCCACAACATGCTACAGCAGTCTTCTCACCCCACCCCCGCCCCACACCGAACCTAGGGTTATTGTAAGGTTCGGACCCCTGTGGACCCCCCAGGAAACGTCTCACACCAGACGAGCCTAACCTCAAATGTTTCCGTGGTAGAGTAATTACGGTGTGCGCGTACGTGGAGACAGTGTTTGCGCAGCAATCGCCAACATAGTGTAACTGAGGCGGAATAAGGGGAACCAGTCCGCATTCGCCGAGGCAGATGGAAAACCGCATTAAAAACCAGCCACAGGCTGGCCGCCACATCGGACCCCGACACTAATCCGCCGGGCGGATTCGTGCCGGGGACCGTCACGCCTTCCCTCTCGGGAAGCAGTGCGTTAGAACGCACGCCTAGGCGGGCGGGCTATCATGCCCTTGTCGACTTTCTTTTCAAGTTATTCGCACTATTTCATACAAACTGTTTTACAATAAGCTTAGGTTAAGGTGTCTACACGGTGTTTTGTGCCAATTACAAAGCGGTCCTGTTTTCGTCTCTGTAAATTTCACGTTAGCGAAAGTACACTGCTGGCCATTAAAATTGCTGCACCACGAAGATGACGTGCTACAGATGCCAAATTTAACCGATAGGGACAAGATGCTGTGATATGCAAATGATGAGGTTTTCAGAGCATTCAAACAAGGTTGGCGCCGGTGGCGACACCTACAACGGGCTCACAAGAGCAAAGTTTCCAACCGATTTCTCATACACAAATAGCATGTGACCGGCGTTGCCTGGTGAAACGTTGTTGTGATGCCACGTGTAAGGAGGAGAAATGCGTACCATCACGTTTCCGACTTTGATAAAGGTCGTATTGTAGCCTATCGAGATCGGGACATTGCTGCTCGCGTTAGTCGAGATATAATGACTGTTAGCAGAATAGGGAATCGGTGGGTTCAGGAGGGTAGTACGGAACGCCGTGCTGGATCCCAACGGCCTCGTATCAGTAGCAGTCGAGATGACTGGCATCTTATCCGCATGGCTGTAACGCATCGTGCAGCCACGTCTCGATCCCTGGATCAACAGATGGGGACGTTTGCAACACAACAACCATCTGCACGAACAGTTCGACGACGTTTGCAGCAGCATGGACTATCAGTTCGGAGACCATGGCTGCGGTTACCCTTGACGCTGCATCACAGCCAGGAGCGCCTGCGATGGTGTACTCAACGACGAACCTGGGTGCACCAATGGAAAAACGTCATTTCGGATGAATCCAGGGTCTGTTTACAGCATCATGATGGTCGCATCCGTGTTTGGCGACATCACGGTGAACGCACATTGGAAGCGTGTATTCCGTCATCGCCATACTGGCGTGTTACCCGGCGTGATGGTATGGGGTGTCATTGGTTACGAGTCTCGGTCACCTCTTGTTCAAATTGACGACACTTTGAGCAGTGGACGTTACATTTCAGATGTGTTACGATCTGTGGCTCTAACCTTCATGCGATCCCTGCGAAACCCTACATTTCAGCAGCATAATGCACGATCGCATGTTGCAGGTCCTGTACGGGTCTTTCTGGATACAGAAAATGTTCGACTGCTGCCCCGGCCAGCACATTCTCCAGATATCTCACCAATTGAAAACGTCTACTCAATGGTGGCCGAGCAACTGGCTCGTCAAAATACGCCAGTCACTACTCTTGATGAGCTGTGGTATCGTGTCGAAGCTGCACCTGTTTGACTCAATGCCCACGCGTATCAAGGCCGTTATTGCGGCCAGAGGTGGTTGTTCTGGGTATTGATTTTTCAGGATCTATGCACCCAAATTGTGTAATCACATGTCATATAATATATTTGTCCAATGAATGCTCGTTTATCATCTGCATTACTACTTGGTGTAGGAATTTTAATGGTCAGTAGTGTATTATTCGAGCGTGTGTGCCTCTGATCGTTAATAGACGTTGTGAAGAACTTGAAGGAATTTCTATTTGTTTGTGTTTGTGTTCCTTCTTTTTTCTCGACGGCTTCCCCGTGTGCATTTGTACTCATTTCGTAATGTTGTCAAACACCGCGCAATTTGTTTTCCGTGTATATGCCGTGATCTACATGTGTCTCTTGTAGTGTGGCATCCGGTCCCTTCCGTTTCACACGGTGCTGCTAATAAGACGTTGCTAATCTGATGCTTATGGACGTATAAATACATACATTACATTATACTTTTCTTAAAGATGGAATTCGACAGAAGAACTTTGGAATCCAAAAGAGTACCCAGGATCCGAGCAATGTGGGAGGTGGTCTTCACTGATTTTGTGCAAGGAAAGGGATGGGTAGATGAAAAAAAATGTGAATGAAAATTGCTGAGAAATTATGTTTATTGATTATCCGGCATTTTAATTCTACGATTTTATACTAGGTGGGCCTACCTGTATAACTGAGAGAGTTTGGTTTGTATGAGATTTTTACATATTATCCCGTTTTTTATTCTCTCAGGCAGTTACATTCAGTTACACAGGAATACTTTCCACTTTCCAGTTCGCAGCCAACCCGAGGAGAAACGTTTCAAATTGAAGATACAGCGTTACTGAAGCTTGTAGACAACATAGTCATTTGGCATTTTGACCTGCAAGGAGAACAGCGGTGAACAGCAAAATAGTTTTGAGATTTCATGAAAAACGGGTCTGGATGCACTTGCTACTATTCAACATATGTCACGTGTACTGTCTTTCTTCAGACTTATACTGAACTGCTGCATCCGCATTTATAGTGGGGCAGTTCATTTTTCGAGGACTGTATCGCTGGATTGTCTTTGTTCTTAAACTGTAATAGCTATTTTGGATGGTTCGGCACTGAAGTGAAGATGATGCAATTGTAATTTCCGTAATTCTGTATTTACTTTGAATATTCGTGTGAGTATGTGTGAGTACGTATGTGAGTGTGTGTGTGTGTGTGTGTGTGTGTGTGTGTGTGTGTGTGTGTTTGTATTTGTACGTCTGTTTGTGTGCTCTTGTGAAGCGTAATTAGAACGTTTCCGTCTAGCGTAGCACACCGACGCATCCGTTCTCATGAATATTCAAGCTGATCGCTGTAGGACATGCGACGCGAGGTGTTTGTCAGCGTGCCACAGTGGATCCTCGTTGATTTGAATCTGTAGCATTCGTCTGTTAAACGACGTCAAATTTACCTGTGCTTTATCGCTATACAACGATTGTTATTTCGTTATCAAATTTTATCGGCTCCGATGTTATACCAGTGGAAGGAAAGCTGCATGTGCCGTCCCGTTGTTCTGTACCCAGTAAGTATAGCCTTGTTAATTAGTCCCACAGCAGTCCACGAGTCTCACATCTTAAGATAAACTGTCTCCGCAGTGTTCTCCCTTCCTCTTCTAACATTTGGCATTTAATAGTTTTTACACTTGAGAAAAAATATAATATTTTTATCTATAACACAGATTGTAGGTCATGTATTTTTACGATAATGACCTGTTCGGTCCCATTGGACCTTCTTCACGTCTGTAATACGAAGGATGCTAGCAAGGCATCAGGTGGCATATTTGGATAACCATATCTGCATCTACATTCACGTCCATACACTGCAAATCAGTGTACAATACAACACACGGGGTACTTCCTGTTGTACCGGTTATTAGGAGTGATTCCCGGTCCATTCACGTCTGTAGCGCAGGAAGATTTACTGTTAAACGCCCTGAAACTAGATCGACATTCACCGTGAGATCTCTACGGGACCGATGCTTGAGCGGATGAAGTACGTTCCTAGATTCATCTCTTAAAGCTGGTTCTTGATACTTACTAAGTGTGCTTTCCTGATATGGTTTGCCTCTATCTTCAGGCACCTTCGGGTCAGTTTCTTCAGCGATTCCGTGACACTGGCTCATGGGTCAGACAAATCTGTGAACACTCGCGCTGCCCATCTTTGCTATGCGTTAGTTGAAATTATGTGTAAAGTTTGTTGGAAGTCGCTAATGCTCTCGATCTCAGATACTGGACGAATAAAGTTTGGGTGATTTGCGCCTCTTGACATATACGCGGTTTCTAACTGCAATATTGCTGTGTTAAACCTTAATGTAATGTCACACATCTTAATAAGTAGATTACGACAGCATTTTAAATTTTTAAGTTCGATCGGTAATTATATGAAATATTGAAAATCAAACTCCCGTTGCATCTGTAACCCATTACACAACCTGCAACTAGGACGTTAATCACGAACCATGAACCATGACCCATGAACCGGATTAGTCAGTAACATACATGTGGCCTAACTCCGTCGAAACCGCACATACCAAAAAACAACGTGATCTGGACATTGCGTTTACCTTAAAATTATACAATCAGACCAATTTGTAAAACAATTTCTACTGCTTCAGTTACGTTTTACTAATGTTTATTAGGACGATATGTTTCGGCAACATGCTGCCATCTTCAGGTTCACTGCAATTACATGAACCTGTTGATAGTAGCATGGTCCCTAAACGCGTCGCACTAATAAATGTCTTAAAAAAGTGACTGAAGTAGCAAAATTTGCTTTCTAAATTTATAATACAGCTGCAGACCTCTACGAATACAACATGGATAACATTCAGTTTAAAAATACGATCACTCTTTTCTCATGGTGCAGCAGCTCCCCCTTCTTGTTGACTAAATGTAGATTTCAAAATGGAAAGTCAAATGCGTCTGAAGCGAGACGTTTCGAGTCAGTGTCTATTAGGAGATATTTTAACGACTGTGAGACATGGACTTCAAATATGGAAGTGATTCAGCAACGGAGAGATGCATGTTGAAAGACAGAGGAACAAGCTGTAGTAGAAAAAGCATTTAGTACTGCAATGAGGGTGCCACGCGAGTGGGCGTCACTTGTAGCTAGGCGAACGGCCGATAGCTGGAGCAAAGAATATGCTGTATTCCAAGAAATTTGAACAAAACTCACATCCACTGGCAGATGAGTACACGGCTTTAGAAAACCTACAGGATCGGCATGAACGCCTACGGTTGAAGATCGTAAAAGTGTAGATGCCGTTATCCATTCAGCAGATGTCAGTGGTTGTTCATGATACAACGGCATCGTGTTTCAGTTTATTATTTTCCTAGATCCCCTGAAATTCCCAATATTAGTAACGATAGTCAGATAAATAGCGTGGAAAACGTTGCTTCTGGGACAGTTTTGATCGGTAACACATTAGTCTGTAGAGTTGAAGGACGAAAGTGAGTTTCTCATGATGTGTCACTGCCAAGTAACACAGCTCGATGCAAAGACAATAATAACTTTGAAGTCATTACGATTCGTGATGTTGCTCTTGTCATTACAAATGACGGGGCATAATTCTTAACAAGGTGAACTATCATCATAGACAGCACTACGTGCACAGAAACGTGTTCCTATGCTGAGCATGAAGTTGCTATGAGGTTCTTACTGTAGGGCGTTCCGTTCCGCCAACAGAGCGACCGACACCTGCTGGATGGTGCATGTGGAGGTTTTGCAATATGTCTCCCCAAGGCATCCCAGACGTGGCCGATGGGTCCATTCATCGACTATCCTATGTCTCCAAGAGCTCCTCCAGCTGTACCTTTCGATGCGGTCGCGCATTGTCATCCATATAAATAAAAAGATTTGGAGGTCAGTACGCCCTTGCAGCCTTGTGCCTCCCCACGTCAAGACCACCAAAACTACCATCTTTGACAAAGTTGCTGAGTGCATTACATGTTTCCATCACTCGCCAAGTGGAAGGACGGCCAACACTGTCGAGTTACTTGGCAGTGCTACTTCGTGCAAAAGTTGGTCTCATCTTACGTTTAGCACACCTGGATACATACATATTCCATAGTCCACCATACAGCGTATGGCGAAGGCTATCTTGTACCATTACTAGTCATTCTTTTCCTGTTCCCCTCGCAAATGGAACGACTGAATAATAAATGCCTATAAGCTTCCGTATGAGCTCTAATTTCTCGTACCTGGTTAGTGATCCTTCCGCGAAATGTACATTGGTGGCAGCAGAATAGGTCTGCAGTTTTCCACAAATGCCAGTACTCTAAATCTTCCCAACTGTGTCTCGCAGAAAGAGAGCGCTGTTGTTGCCAGGGATTCCCATTTGAATTCACGGAGCATTTCTGTAATTATTGTTGATCTAACCTACCGGTAACGAATCTAGCAGTACACCTCTGGACTATTTCGATGTCGTCCCGAGTTGGTGGGGATCCCTAGCACTCAAGCACTACTGGAAAATGGATGCACAAGTGTTCAATAAACGGTCTCTTCTATATATGAGCTATAGGCTACTTATTTAGAATCCTCCCAGTAACCCAAGTCGACCATTCACCTTGCCCACTACGACCTTACGTTATCGTTCCATTTCATATCGCGTTGCACCCTTACGCCTGTATGTTTAATAGACGTACCTGTGTCTGACAGCGTAACACTAATACAGTATTCGAACATTAGATAATGGTTTTACCGATGCGTCTTCCTTAACTTACATTTTCCTCTCATTTAGAGCAAGCTGCCATTCATCACACCAAACAGAAATTCTACCCAAGTCATGCAGTACACCCCTCAAAGCCACTTACAGACGACAGTTTTGCGTACACTGCAGCGTCATCAAACAAAAGTCTCAGATTGCTGCTCATCCTGCACGTTATAATAGGCAAAAAAAAAAAAAAACACGTGCCAGCGGAAAAATGCTCCAATCGGATCACGAAAAGGGGACTATGCTCCTGTTTAGAAGACTCTGACTCAAAAGTGGGCACCAGCTGCCTCATTATACAGGGTGACAATAATTGAACTGTATGGGACAAACCGTGAAGTAGTTACAAAATACGGCGTCCACAGTCTTTATTCAACATGTAAACGTCAGTACAGATATTCGGATTTAGGTTACGACATGTTCGATATGCCTGCCATCGTTGTCGATGATGTGGTGCAGACGAATAGCGAAATTCTGCATGACCTGTTGAAGTGTCGGAATATCGATTCACTCGATAACCTCCTGAACGGGTGCTTTCGGGTCAGCAATGGTTTTGCTGTACACCTTGGCTTTAATATAGCCCCACAAAAAGGAGTCGTACGTGTTCAGATCGGGAGAAAATGGCAGCCAATCGCGGACCATGCAAGTGGCCTCTGGGTACACCAGATCCAGAATGCGCTCCCCAAACTGCTCCTCCAGGACATTAAACACCCTCCTGCTTCGATGGGGTCGAGCTCAGTCTGACATGAACGACACCTTGTCGTAATCAGAGTCACTTTAGACAGTGGGGATGAAATCATCTTCCAAAACCTTCACGTACCGTTCGGTAGTCACCTTGCCGTCGAGGAATATCGCACCAATTATTCTGTGACTGAACATTGAACACCACACAGTAACATATTGAAGGCGAAAAGACTTCTCGATCGCGAAACGCAGATTCTCAGTGCCCCAAACGCTCCAATTTTGCTTATTGACGAATCTATCGGAACGAATGTGGGCGTCGTCACTAAACCAAACCATACTAATTCCCATCAAGTCCCTTGGTCAATTTTGCAGTTTGAACGCCCTAACGCAAGCCGTTAAGAAATTATGACGATTTTATTTCATACAGTTGAATAATTGTCATCCGGTACCTTCCTCAGCATCTTTAAAACTTTTCCAGAAAATTTGGCATGTGAACATACTCGTTCACTTTTTAACATGCCGCTCACCTTTCATTCTCACGAACTTCCGTCACGGTAACTCACTCACAGTCACTTGTCCCTCGCTGTGAGTCTCTCATACCTGTCCCGTCTCACTCGTCCATTCTCTCTCATTCAGCCAACTCATTGACATTGTGTTTTGGGGTCTCTCTGTCACTGTCTCCTATCTCACAGGCACAGTCCCCTTCGTTCTGTTCTACTACTGCTGTCTCCTCTGTCACTGTCTCCCTCTTGCTCCCTCTTGTTGCTACTATCTCATGCATTCCTTCCAACTGTTGCTGTCTCTTCTCGCTTTACTATCTCTCTCTTATTCGTTTTCACTGTCACGGAGTACGTCTCTCATTATCACTGGCTGTTACTCAGTTCCACTTCCTCCTTCTATTTAGTCCTATCCCACTGCCACTATGTCCTTCAGTTTTATGCTAGCACTCTTCCGTCACGGTTAATTCTCTTATACTGCCAATGTGTCCCGCTCTTTGTCTCGCACTGCCATTTCCTACTTCGCTCTTTCTATAGGACAACGACTGCCTACTATCTTCCAGTATTTACTATCAGTAGGAAATAAGTCTAGCGTGGAATGGCAGCAGACGCCTTTTTGAGGCGTCTTCAGAAGTTCTACACGGGAAATATATATAAATCATAGTCGAAGTATGCTCCTGTCTAGCATAGAAGGTGGTAAAACCTTTAAAAAAAACACTGCTAAAACGTTTGATATGCACCTAGAATGCCGAAACAAAAGATTTTTGTTAAATGTTGCCCTACATTAGCAATCAGAAGCCAAATTCGTGGTGGAACTGTAAAAAGACGAAGATTCATATCTCTGGCGAAGGCATGCAATTATAATAAAATAGGGCCACATTTCGAATCTTGTCACATACGAGTAAATATTGGTAGTATACAAATAATTAAAAACTGAATTTACACCTCAGACTGGTTTTTACGTGTACAAAAATACTCCATATGCCTCAGAACTACAACATCGAGTTCCCAGAACCATTATGATGTTAAAGGAGACACTTTACAGCGTATTCTCCGTGTTAGATCACTTTATAAACCAGGTTTTCGTCTCACAGTGAATTTTATGTGCGTATTTTACGTGAACAAATATGGCATTTTGAACCTCTGCATCTCAGAAACGATTAAAGATATCAAGAAAATTTTCAGTGCTATTGGAGATAGAGATCTTAGGAAGATATCGTAAAAATTTCAACCATTTACTGCGCATAGCCGTCTTCGAATACGCGGCTCAATTTTGGTAACCAATAACAAAGTCTTTGGGGTGTTCCTTGATAACGGATAAAGGTTTTTGAAAAGGGGAAGATGGTACTACTACATAATTGTCTAGAAAATATACTGCTAAAATTTGAGCGATTTTCAGCGGTTGGATACTTAAACATCCGCTACTGTCCGCGAAAAAATGGTGAAAAACCGCGTTTTTCTGGTTCTCACAGGAATCACCCACGAAATAAATGGTGCCCTTAAGGCGCACAGTAGACTACACGTGAGGGAAGAAGTACCAACCGATTTTCTCCACTTGCCTAAGCTGTAGGAAGTGTGTGGTATTCAAATTTTGACCCTCTGCTGAAGATCGTTACATTAAGACATAAATTGTCCCTAGCCGAAGGGGTATCCAAAACACTTGAACCTATGTTTTTCTCACCAACAAAATCTGAGGCTGAGCTACGGAAAAACACCGTTTTTTTTGCGAGGCGTTTAGGAATGTATTGTTAGTGCGAGCTGTAGCATACGTTCCGGTTTCGAAGTTCTACAGCAGATTGACATCAGCAGTATAGATCTATCTTTGTATGCGTCTATGCGATGACGATAACCGAAAATGGGAACGACCTGCACATTTTTCAAATCACTTGGAAACTTCATTTACCCAGCAAACTACGACAGACTGCTGCTAGAAGAGGAACAAACTCTTTCTATATTCTAAGTGAAATCGTACAGATATTGCTGTTTCAAAGCATTATAAATAACAGCCAACCGGTTGCAAAATGCAGGTTTATTAAACCTTGAGAATGGCTTCAACGGTTTTAAAACCGTTCAGAAAAAATGGTTCAAATGGCTCTGAGCACTATGGAACTTAACATCTGTGGTCATCACCACAACTTAGAACTACTTAAACCTAACTAACCTAAGGACATCACACACATCCACGCCCGAGGCAGGATTCGAACCTGCGACAGAAGCGGTCACGTGGTTCCAAACTGAAGCGCCTAGAACCGCACGGCCACAACGGCTGGCAAACCGTTCAGATGTAAGGCGTAAAATCACATTACCTGTAGTCAAATTAGGAGTCGTAGTACGTGTCATCCTCTTCATCACCATGCAAATCCATTTTAAAAACGTAATAGCCGTCTTCTGAAGGGCTTTGTCTTAAAACCTTAATTTTTTTTTAGAAAAGGCACATCTTTGACGCAGGATACAACAGCATATAGTATGCCACTTTGAAACACGTATGTATTCAGTGTATTCATTGACAGCGATGGCGAGGCATGACAGAATCTCTGACCAGAGAGTTATTTATCGTTGCTAGTCTGCGCTTGACCGCGCGAGTGTTCAGTTGCGAGTAGGCAGTTCCGTGTAGGGAGTCGCGAGGAACAGTTGCAGTTGTGAGTTGGACTCAGTGGGAAGTTGTGTGTGAGGAGTCGGTGGGCGTCGACATGGGTCTCTGGTCAAGGTTCTGGACGAGGTATATTGTTATCAAAGGTAATGAAGCAGCATTGCGCTCAGCCAATAACATATGTTAATTGTAATTAATTTGATCAAGAATTGCCCCAATAATAATTTTTCTACAAAGTAACCGTTTTAAAGAAAAAGATTCATTTCAAGTTAAATAATATTTCCTATGTATTCCCTCCAAGAATCAAAATTAAACATGGGCCAGCATTGCACGGAGCTGTGCCGAAAAATAAGAGCAGATGTAGATGCAGTTTACTTTAGGTAAGAATTTTGGTTTTGTGTTCAGGTTTAATTATTGCACAGGGCCGAAGGTCAGCGCAGCTGGCCCTATAAAATTTATCAGGTTCATCTTAGCGTTGATTTTGTGGGGACTTAACATTTTTGCACATTTTATTATCATTGAGTTTTATTACTGTGGGAAGTTTACATTTGGGCCATTATTATTCTTCAATTTTGCAAGCAGGTTACGCATGGTACATTTTTAATTATTCAGTATTGTGGGAAGACAACATTTGGCTCAATTTTATTATCATTGTCATCATATTTTATGCGGGGAGGTTACACTTGGCGACATCCGGACCAGGATCGTATTTCTTTGAGAATTTCTGAAAAGTAGTCAGATATCTGCTCTTATTTACTAAAATATAATTAGCATTTGGCGCAACGCTTTTACTAATTTTGTGACTTTCTTTCCTCAGATCATCGGCAATTCGTTGCTCTTTGTTGCATTTGTATTTGTTGCATTTTGTATTGTCTTGTTTCATTGTTGAATAATTCTGATTTGTGTAAAAATGCCGCGAAGAACTGTTAATAGTACATCGCGAGGTATAATGAGTGAAATAACCGACTTAAACAACTTGACCGATAGTACTTGCGACACGCAGTGTAATGATGACAATCCTCCATTTACGGACAATCAGTGTGTACCGACCACTAATAATGATTTTGATCTTTGTGCTGAACAGACGGATTCAATTGTGTCCTCTGTTAATTTGACGACAATTGATGACGCGGGGCGTTCTGTTGCAATGAGAGCTGCCCAGCTTAACACAACCGGTTTGCAAAATTCACGTGACGAACAGAAATTTTTTTTTAATGAAAACGAACAGTGTAATCAGAATGCGTCGGATTTATTTAATTCCGAGATGGTGACTAACAGTGCACATCCGATTAGTAAACCTTTTCAAGAATCACGGAATATCCAAATGGATACACAAAACGTGACAATTACAGATACGTCATCAAACAGCACAGTGAATAGAGCCGTTTATGTTACTGCGGATGAAGCTATCGCATTTTTACTAGAATTCATGGAACGACTAAATGAGAATTTCAAACAAATACTTAATGAAAGTTTCGAACTGACGAACGAAAAACAAGACAACCTTAACGAACAGAACAAACAAGTTAGTGAACAGACGAAAGTACAATTACGTGAGGATACTAAGGCCTGTGCTAGTAACAGTAATGTAGAAGTTGGAACTGTTGCACAAGAATTAGATAATAGACATGTAACCACAACAGAATCACATAAAGATGAAATTAATGCAGTCACTGAACAATGTTCAGCAAATGCAACACAGATACATGACATTAATGCAGTCACTGAACAATGTTCAGCAAACGCAACACAGATACGCGACGAGTTTAATTTAAAGTCACTAGAAATTTCACACACTCTGAATACAGAAGTCGATAATAAATGTGAACAACAAAACAACCAGATTGACGAACGCATTAAAGTAACAGAAATGAAAATATTTCAGTCACCAATACGTCACTGAATCCGCCACGTTGCGAGCATTTGTCACACTCACACAGCCAGTGCAACTTAAACAATTTACAGAGACTACGCGACTTAAAATCCGAAAAGGTACGCGACTTAAAATCTGAAAACCTACGCAACTTAAAATCTGAAATGACACAGACAAACAGATTCTCACACAATCGTGAACATGCTCACACATTCAGTGATAAGAACGTTGATTATAAGCAATTTGTATGTGTAAAAAAATCTAAGGAACTTAAAACTGACAGAGCACAGGTATACGCTTTGAACTGGATACGTCGATTTATTTTTGTACTTTCACCACCTTGGTCTGTAACGCAGAAACTAGCTTTGAACTGGATACGACAATTTGCTTTTGTATTTTCAACAGCATTTCGTGTAATGCAGAAACTACAATTAGCATGGATACAGCAAATTATTTCTGAATTTTTACCGCCATTGCCTGTAACACGAAAGCTGAAATTTATTTGCAGCGCGTAATAGACCTCAGGGGATTCATTACGCTTTAATGAATATGTGCCGTAGCGTGCATAGGGCCCCGAGCTGTAGTAGTGCTGTTTCATCTTTAGTTTTCTGCACTGCTGCCTTCTCTTCTACTATCCTTTATATCTATCAAAACAGCTCTTTAACTATTGCTCTATCTAGAATTAAGAAAAATGACCAAAGAAAACCCGATAAGACAAGTTATACCGAAAGTGACACTTTTTCATTATACGCTCCAGAAATGACAACCACGAGAACTTTAATATCAGAGAAAATTGTAATCATCAGTATGTATAGCATTTTCAGCAATCGTCAAAATTTTCAGCAGTCGCAAACACATTTTGGTAACAATGCAGGTTTTTCACCGCAACAGCATCAAAGCCAGCCGGTTAGCATACCTAACCAACAATGCAGTCTACAAGGTCAACCAAGCATTAATGTTTCGCCGCGTGCACGTATAGTTTCAGCTCCAACAAATAGTAACGCAAGCCAGCAAGGAAATAACTACGTAGAGAAGACACACTACTTCAATTCCTATCGCAATGCACCGTATAGAAATGACTATCATGACAGACGTAAAATTAATGAGCACAATTTTCAGCGTACATCTAGTAACAGTCGGTCTTACCAGCAGCAAAATTATCCACAAGAACATATTCTCATGAATGAACCCGACAGTAGATATCATCCAGAACGTAATACGTCTGGAAGAAATAACAGAACAGTTCAAATAGTCGAAATGCCACAGAATCCTCCAGAAAATAATAACACGTCAGATAGAATCTGACTAGATACTGTACAGGTCGCATCTTCCAGTAATACAAGCACTACTTTAGACACGCAGAATGTTGTTCACGAAAACGTTATTACTTTTGACGACATCAGAGACACTCTTTTGCAGGAAAGACCAGTTGTTCAAAAAACTATTTCACACCCTGTCATCGAAATTAAAATTGTTTCATCGAAATTTTCCGCAGTAATCGATTCCGGATCACCTATGTCAGTAATAAATGAAGAAACTTTCAACGAATGTAACAAAGAGAATACCTATCCTACATTACCATTAGGCAAAATGAAAGTGAAAGGAGCAGTATCGAGTAAAGGAGTAGATGTTAAATTACAAACACATTTATCATTTTGCATTGCAGGTCACACATTTCACTCAAATTTTTGGATTGTTCCTTTATTGACAACAGACGTTATTTTAGGTACTAATTATCTGGTACAACACGACGCAGTTATTGACTTTCAAAATTCCTATTTAATGTTGAAGGATGAAAATGTACAATTGGCTTTAGAATTTCAGCACTCTTTATCTGCGGAAGAACAAACAATTAATTGTACAGAGGTCATTTCCGTATCACGTGGCATAGACTGTAATTCCACATTGTTCACGGATACATACGTACATGACTACAACACTCCAGACGAAGCTGACTACGACGTAATGCAGATGATTTCTGATAAAGTTAAACAAAGCAGTGGAAATACAGACGACGAACGCATGCAACTACACAAAATTCTTTTACAGCAAGCTCCAGTTTTCGACAACATTCCTGGTACTATGTCCGGTTTTATGTATGAATTTCAAGTTATACAGCACAACATATTTCAAGCCAAGCATTATCCCATTCCGTCTGTTATACTGAAAAACGTTGAAACACCTAATAAAATTAATGAATTAGTAACATTCCCTACATCTCGTCGACTACGACACCTTGAAATAATTAACATTGCGCTGAACAACATCAAACGTGCCGCAGAGCGCCGGAGAAGACAGCAAAAACGAGTTTGTATACGCCGTGACTTTCTCATTGGACAGAAGATATTAGTACGTACACACCATTTATCTAACAAAGGAAAAGGTAGGTGCAGTAAATTTGAACTTCTATACGCAGGTCCATATCGGATTCGCAGCATTCCTCACCCCAATGTTGTACACGTCGAAACTTTGAGAACCAGAAAATCGAAAGGAAACCACCACTGGTCAAACATCAAACCTTTTATTGAATGAAGATACTTTATGATTTAACATGCTATAATGCCATTTGCTAATTTTATGATCACTTATGCAATTATATTCACATGATTACTTACTGATGATTATCGCATTTTTCTTGGCAAGTGCACGGCAAGGTAAGGTTAGCAGGTCGTTTTTCTTGTCGTTACACATCAGACCGTGCATATTTTTCCAGATAAAATTTACACATTTTATGACCATTTATGCGATTACATTTATGTGATTACTTACTGATGACTGTCGTATTTTTCCTTGGTAAGTGCCCGGCAAGGTAAGGTTAGCAGGTCGCTCTTCTTGTCGTTACATATCAGACTGTGCACATTTTTCCAGATAAACTTACGTATCTTATGAATAATTATGCAATTTTATCTAGTGACATATTAATTTTATTAAATTCTCTCTCGATTAAAGTCTTTAATTCTCGCCTCTATTAACTACACAACATACAAACTGAACTCAAAGAAGGTCACATTTCTTGTCATCATTTTTTTTATGTATGTACGATTGTTTTCATATTTTGTTTGTATGCACTGTGAAATAGTTAAGATATAACACACACCAGTTGACTTGGACATTTTTGCCATATGATATCTCAACATCGTGACTGTTTTACATTTTTTTGCTGCTGCATTGTGATATTCTGTGTACATTTTTTATTTGAACACTGTCTATTTTTTTTCTCATATTACGTTTTCTGTCATGGTGTGCTGTATGCTTAATTATATCACTATAAACCAGTTTTTATCTAATGGGTATACGAATTAAATGCAAGACATTAATCTTTGTTCATCATTTTCAGAAAGAAATAACATGTAAAGGAAATAAATTAAACAGAAATGGGAATTTCACCTACGGAATAAACGAAAGAAGATGCAAAAACCTTATGAGGAAGAGTAAATGGATCAGAATTAATAAGCATTAACAAGAATATACTATACACATCGTAGAATAGCAGTCTTAACTAATTTTTTCTTTCAGAATACGAAGCGATTGATGCAGGCTGTCAGACAGAACTTCACATCTTAGTTTTAGTGAGGAAATATGCTAGAAATAAGGAATAGTTGTGTAATGAATAATGAAGTGATTTTTTTTGCAGATGATAATGAATGGTGATAAATAATGATGAAGAATATGCTAATATGAGTAATGAAGTTTTTCTTTACAGGTGATTATAATAATGGAGTTATGATAATGAATTGATGGATAATGAAGTTTTTTCTTTGCAGATGAGGATAATGTTGAAGTTATGTATTTATGCTATGTAGTTATTTAAGTATTTGTTGCAGTTCGTTTTGACAGTATGTGTTTTATTGCATAGTAGGATGAATGAAGGTTTTGGAAGGGACAGCTATGAAACACATTTTTATACACATTTCACTGCCTGTTAATTCGAGGTCACTACTTTTCAACATAAAATGCGTTTCTTCCTTCAGATTAATAATCCATTTTTTTGTATATTTTTTGCAGGAGAAATTATTTATGAAATTAATGTGCTATAAGCAGTTGTTCATTAAGTCTATGTCATTTATGAATGTGATCACATATACTCTACTTCTTTCATAACCTTGCTACAGCTGACTCATGACGAATGACGTTACACATCTTCATTTGCAGCAATAAGTCAAATGCAAATATTATTATCCCCCAGCAATTAGTTATCGATCTCAACGCAATGTGTTGCTAGCATATAAAAAAAATATATATATAATAATACTTTGTAATTAGGCTATGAATGCCAATGTTCTCTGTAAATGACTTCTGATGATTTGTAATTAGGCAATGAATGCGAATGTTCTGTGTAAATGTCTTCTGATGATTTGTAATTAGGCTATGAATGCCAATGTTCTCTGTAAATGACTTCTGATGATTTGTAATTAGGAAATGAGTGCCAGTGTTCTCTGTAAAACACCACATGAATATATTGACTTCTGATGATTTGTAATTAGGAAATAAGTACCAATGTTGTCTGTAAAGCACCACATGAATGTAATGACTTCTGATGATTTGTAATTAGGAAATGAGTGCCTATGTTCTTTGTAAAACACCATATGAATATTCTGACTTCTGATGACTTATAATTAGGAAATGAGTACTAATGTTCTCTGTAAAGCACCACATGAATATAATGACTTCTGATTATTTGTAATTAGGAAATGAGTACCAATGTTATCTGTAAAACACCACATGAATATAATGACTTCTGATGATTTATAATTAGGCAATGAGTGCCAATGTTCTGTGTAAAACGCCAATTTATGAACATTATTCTGTAATACTACATACATGGTACAGAAATGTTCAATAACTGGGCAATGAATGCCGCAAACTACTAATGTAATTCTCAGTGGAGACTACTATGTGACTTAATGTCTTTCACCTTCTGGCCTAACTACCCTGAATTACTGCAATATCCGTTTATCCTGTATATCCTCTTGATCATGGAGCACTATATTTGGTTTTTGCACCAATTCTACGTTGGTGTACCTTACAAGAACGTGGTGTTGACACGACATGCTGTCCACCACCTTGAGTGATGGAGATGTTATTATGGTCCCACTGTTTGGTGTACCTAATGTACTGCTAAAATGATAACATGGATTACCACGACATTTCAGTGTCTTGGCTACACTGATAAATACTTCTGGGAAAAGAACTGCAGATTGTTTCACTTGGTGTTGTGCTACAGTAGAAAGATATGGACTTTCAGTGCGGCTGCGTGCAACCTAAAGTGCTACAACCATGATGGAATCCTTCCCTTTCCTATCCTGATTCTTGTAACATAGTGAAAATCATTTTTTGCTAATATGATTTGTATTCATGACCAATACATTTTTTTTGATTTGCTGATATATTCTGAATTATAGTGCGTGTGCATTTTTGTCATTTTTCTAACATGATTTCTACTCATTTTATGTACATTTTTTTCATTTGCTGATATGTTCTGAACTACAGTACATGTGCACTTATATCATTTGTCAATGAGATTTGTACTCATTATGTCTATTTGTTGTGAAAACTTTGAAGAATTTTTCAGTGCATTTGCACTTATGTCATTTGTTAATATGTTTTGATCTCACATTTTGTTATTGCCTAATATGTTTTGTACTCGGTGCATGTGCACCATATTTACTTCATGTTCTACATCTGTATATTCTCTGTTTGTAAAGTTAATTAGTTAAGAAAAAATTTGTTGCTCATGGCAAGTCCAAATGACTCACCATCACTGCCAAATTTTTGCCCCCCAGTGGAGGGTTATGAAACACGTATGTATTCAGTGTATTCATTGACAGCGATGGCGAGGCATGACAGAATCTCTGACCAGAGAGTTATTTATCGTTGCTAGTCTGCGCTTGACCGCGCGAGTGTTCAGTTGCGAGTAGGCAGTTCCGTGTAGGGAGTCGCGAGGAACAGTTGCAGTTGTGAGTTGGACTCAGTGGGAAGTTGTGTGTGAGGAGTCGGTGGGCGTCGACATGGGTCTCTGGTCAAGGTTCTGGACGAGGTATATTGTTATCAAAGGTAATGAAGCAGCATTGCGCTCAGCCAATAACATATGTTAATTGTAATTAATTTGATCAAGAATTGCCCCAATAATAATTTTTCTACAAAGTAACCGTTTTAAAGAAAAAGATTCATTTCAAGTTAAATAATATTTCCTATGTATTCCCTCCAAGAATCAAAATTAAACATGGGCCAGCATTGCACGGAGCTGTGCCGAAAAATAAGAGCAGATGTAGATGCAGTTTACTTTAGGTAAGAATTTTGGTTTTGTGTTCAGGTTTAATTATTGCACATGGCCGAAGGTCAGCGCAGCTGGCCCTATAAAATTTATCAGGTTCATCTTAGCGTTGATTTTGTGGGGACTTAACATTTTTGCACAGTTTATTATCATTGAGTTTTATTACTGTGGGAAGTTTGCATTTGGGCCATTACTATTCTTTAATTTTGCAAGCAGGTTACGCATGGTACATTTTTAATTATTCAGTTTTGTGGGAAGACAACATTTGGCTCAATTTCATTATCATTGTCATCATATTTTATGCGGGGAAGTTACAACTTGAAAGATTTGTATAAAACTGATAAATTTTCTGTTCTCGGATTTCCTTTTCTCTGTGCTGCGAATCGTTACATTCAAGTCCGGTGATACGCCAATATTTTCAGTTACCTCGCAAATTTCTGAGTAAATTCTACACTAGTTATTTCTCAATTTCTTTAATTCTTCCACTATACTCTTAATATTGAGACTTTAAACGTTTATTGCAGCTTCTTTTGCTTGCAGCAAAGCTTTACGTATGTTTATTGTACCTAATACTTTCTCCCACAGTGAAGACACCAAGACACACTGAAATGATTTCAAATACTTCTGAGTGCCCTTTGCTTCAGTACATGCCACCGCACTCAAGTTAAAGCTAAAAGCAAGTTCAGCCGCCTTTTGTAATCCTGTCAAGTGCAAAGCAAATGACGCCAGCATCTATAGGCTAAGACCATCTAGTTTCCGAGAGCCTGTGAATGGACGAACCAATATTTTCTTTTAAAACCTTCCATTTTTGGCGAATAGAATGATAAAGAAATTGCATTTTCCCGAAACAATTTCAAAAAGCGTGAGTATATCCGCACAAGTCTAGGCAGCATGGATGGCAATTGAATTTTTGTTAATGCGGTGAAGCACTATAACATTCGGATCACTCGTTTCTAGTACAACAACACTCTCTAAAACTGTGTGATTCAACGATACATAAGCGGTCACTAAATAATGGAGAGCGTGCAGCAGCTTATTCAGTTCGACTGACTTCTGAACGCCACTTAATGTCTAATGACAAACCACAATACAAAACAAAATGTAACAAAATAAGCTTTTGCGTGTCTACACATGCACGATGGCCATGTTGAAATCTCGGCTTGTCAGAACTTATTTTCGACTATGTAATATCCAAGACACTATGTTCTAGCCACAAGATGTTAAAATGAAGTCACTGTACAAACTTCAATAAATATTCTCGATACTACGTATAAAAAAGACTGTTTCGTGTAAAAATAACGATAATTATTTTATTATTTCTGTAACAATTTAATTTCTGTGTGAATTAAAACTATTATCAGAGAACTACATTCATAGACAACGACAATTATAATCTTTTTTTTTTCGTTATCTGTGATAATTGTGGTTCAGTTGTTCTTCCTGTGCTAACCGATGAACTGTTCGGACGTGAGACGTGTGAGGTCTGCAAAGAGAAAACCTGTAACTACATTGTTAATTATTATTTGAAAAATAGACTCGCTATTATCTAGACGTGGATTTGTATTTATTTCAATTGTAATACAATCTAATTAATGTTTTTAAGTGTTAATTTTCAGCTCGGCAATTAGGAGCGCAGCCATTAGCGCTAGTAACTTACAGCGGAGTTTACTAGTAGCTGGTATAAAAAATATCGAACATGTTTCATTGAGAATAATTTTAAATGCTAAAGAATAGAGAACAAAAGGGTTAAAGACTTTTCTCTGAATATACACTCGTGGAAATGGAAAAAGGAACACATTGACAATGGTGTGTAAGACCCACCATACTTGCTCCGGACACTGCGAGAGGGCTGTACAAGCAATGATCACACGTACGGCACAGCGGACACACCAGGAACCGCGGTGTTGGCCGTCGAATGGCGTTAGCTGAGCAGCATTTGTGCACCGCCGCCGTCAGTGTCAGCCAGTTTGCCGTGGCATACGGAGCTCCATCGCAGTCTTTAACACTGGTAGCATGCCGCGACAGCGTGGACGTGAACCGTATGTGCAGTTGACGGACTTTGAGCGAGGGCGTATAGTGGGCATGCGGGAGACCGGGTGGACGTACCGCCGAATTGCTCAACACGTGGGGCGTGAGGTCTCCACAGTACATCGATGTTGTCGCCAGTGGTCGGCAGAAGGTGCACGTGCCCGTCGACCTGGGACCGGACCGCAGCGACGCACGGATGCACGCCAAGACCGTAGGATCCTACGCAGTGCCGTAGGGGACCGCACCGCCACTTCCCAGCAAATTAGGGACACTGTTGCTCCTGGGGTATCGGCGAGGACCATTCGCAACCGTCTCCATGAAGCTGGGCTACGGTCCCGCACACCGTTAGGCCGTCTTCCGCTCACGCCCCAACATCGTGCAGCCCGCCTCCAGTGGTGTCGCGACAGGCGTGAATGGAGGGACGAATGGAGACGTGTCGTCTTCAGCGATGAGATTCGCTTCTGCCTTGGTGCCAATGATGGTCGTATGCGTGTTTGGCGCCGTGCAGGTGAGCGCCACAATCAGGACTGCATACGACCGAGGCACACAGGGCCAACACCCGGCATCATGGTGTGGGGAGCGATCTCCTACACTGGCCGTACACCACTGGTGATCGTCGAGGGGACACTGAATAGTGCACGGTACATCCAAACCGTCATCGAACCCATCGATCTACCATTCCTAGACCGGCAAGGGAACTTGCTGTTCCAACAGGACAATGCACGTCCGCATGTATCCCGTGCCACCCAACGTGCTCTAGAAGGTGTAAGTCAACTACCCTGGCCAGCAAGATCTCCGGATCTGTCCCCCATTGAGCATGTTTGGGACTGGATGAAGCGTCGTCTCACGCGGTCTGCACGTCCAGCACGAACGTTGGTCCAACTGAGGCGCCAGGTGGAAATGGCATGGCAAGCCGTTCCACAGGACTACATCCAGCATCTCTACGATCGTCTCCATGGGAGAATAGCAGCCTGCATTGCTGCGAAAGGTGGATATACACTGTACTAGTGCCGACATTGTGCATGCTCTGTTGCCTGTGTCTATGTGCCTGTGGTTCTGTCAGTGTGATCATGTGATGTATCTGACCCCAGGAATGTGTCAATAAAGTTTCCCCTTCCTGGGACAATGAATTCACGGTGTTCTTATTTCAATTTCCAGGAGTGTATTAACTCGATATAAAAGGAATGCCGGCCAGGGTGGCCGAGCAGTTCTAGGCGCTACTCTCTGGAACCGCGCGACCGCTACGGTCGCAGGTTCGAAGCCTGCCTCGGGCATGGATGTGTGTGATGTCCTTAGGTTAGTTAGGTTTAAGTAGTTCTGAGTTCCAGGGGACTGATGACCTCAGAAGTTAAGTCCCATAGCGCTCAGAGCCATAAAAGGAATCGATAATAACAATAGACAAATTGACTATCGTCTTTCCGCCGCCATCTTAGCAAAAATATCTCCGCGGCAGTTTTGAATCGAGAATTTTAACAAACATAAATGTTTTTAGATATAAATAAATGGAAATAAATGTGCACCGGTGGTCCCGAATCTACTTTAAAAGACAGAATTCAACTCAAATTGAATCTTTAAAAATAGTGCTCACAGCACGTTACGTAATATCAATTTCTTATTTGCTGATGTATGAAGCGTAATTACTTCGTACGATTCACATGAAATATTTTAATAGGAGACATACATAAGTGTTGTGCGCGGGTAGTATTTTGTAACTAAATGTTCCTTTTGCTAGAGGAAAGTGCTTCCATCTTAAGTAACAGTTGTGTAAAATCTGATAAATGATATACAATTTAGTGCCACTCACACGACTTTACAGACAAGATTTCTACACAACGCCAAGTGGTGATTTCTTTAGCAGAGTGAAAATTACAAGCCGGGATAATCATTTTTGAGATCAAACGAATTGCTACGCTAACAATAGGTAACTGGTTTTATATCTTTTTTAATCTACCTGAAATATCATTTATAAGCAATTGAAGTCACTAAATACTATAACCCGGTTCCGCCACAACCACTGGACCTCTACGGTAGCTCACGGCAGAGACTGACTGACAGTAGCTCAGCCGGCCGGACACCTTCTCAAATAAACAAACGCAAACCTCAGACCGTTTTAAAATGACCGAAGATTAAACATTTTTGTATACAGTGGCGTCCTAATGCTCTAAATGGCGAAACTCATATTCTAATAACGAAAAGAAGAAAGTATAAAACATGAAAGTTGTAGATGTCAGTTAATTAAACTTTGTGGAGCGCATACCGTGCTGTGGGACTATCGGTGTGGTTAGAAATAAAGAACACATTTCGCACGCCGCGATCGCAGTGTACGATAATACACTTCTTTTATCCCAAGGTCGCCCGCTCCACCAGTCTTACCCTGCCATCGTCTGATGTTATGGAACTTGCTATAAAATTTCCATGTCTCACTGCATGCATTCAACACTTTTATCTTGAGGTTAAAGTAAAAGCTACCCAACAAAAGAATTCTTTTAAGACACTTAATTCTTTTACTAATAAATATGCTCAAAATACTTATATTATTATGATATGAAACTAGTTAAAAAGTCTGAAATTTGCCAGACCGAGCGCTGCAGCTTAGTGAATATGTGAAACCAGAACTTGACCAGGCATGTAAAGTTAAAAACTCGCACATGCACACTCGTACATATTATGTAATATACATGCTCCTTACGGCTAGAAATAAATTTATTTGATAGTTAAAACGCGGCTCTTTCTTTGATTAAAAATCTTGCTTATACTTCAATTAAAATGAAATATCAATTGATGAAAATTAAAGTATGTCCATCAATATTACAAAACTAGCACGTATAACATATTGAAATCTTTTGCGCAACAGTGTCTGATGAACTGGTGAAGCCTTAAAGGCAAAACATATGTGTTTGCATTAATTTACGTACATATTTTTTTAAAACAATCCCACAGATTCAGTGAGGGGCTCCGGCGCTCAGGCATTTCTTTTCAAAATCGTAGGTGTGGATTATAAAAGTTGCATTTGATTTCTATTTAGTTAGGCACCTGAACGTCTTTCAGGGTTTAGGCCTGGGGTCTTTTTGCCCTGTTGACCTGCTTAGTCCCCCCCCCCACCCCCACCCCCCGATCTTCCGCCCTTTCCCAACGCCAACACTTGTTGCACCCATTCTTTACAAGTGGCCGAGCGGCTCTAGGCGCTCCAGTCTGGAACCGCGCGACCGCTACGGTCGCAGGTTCGAATCCTGCCTCGGGCATGGATGTGAGTGGTGTCCTTAGGTTGGTTAGGTTTAAGTAGTACTAAGTTCTAGGGGACTGATGACCTCAGATGTTAATTCCCATAGTGCTCAGCGCCATTTGAACCATTTTGAATCAAATTCCTTAAAGAAAAAAGAAATTAAAAATCCAGGCGCTCTTACTGAATACAGAGTGTACGTTAAGAACTTCACATGATAATTCTTGCAGTTATTTCGTACTATGACAGGTAGGCTTTTTTCAACTGATTGTTAATATTTCTGACATGTATGACCAATAATTGTTACGTTTAGTGTTAAAAAACTGTTGTTGAAGGGTATGCATAGCTTAAGAAACAGTTTGCTACAGCGTTGTTGGGCAGTTTAAAACTAGAAAATAAAACAAATCACAACCAAATTCTCAATCGGACTCTGGAACTCCACTGTTCTAACGCTTAACTGCGTCTGCTGTTCTAAGTAAGCAGCGAACCCACATTTTACTGAATGAAGGTGCTTGTTTTACATGTGATTCCAGTGTCACGAAATTGACATTATCTGAAATCTATTTTCTACCACAAATGTGTGTGGGACGAATCAATTCTGCTATAACCTAATGTCATAGATTCAGTATATACTAGCTGAGAAACCTGGCATTGTCCAAGTATTTCTTTATAGCTGTCTGGAGTGGAATTTATTTTTGACATATGAAGCATCTTTGTATACAAGGTTTCAATCAGTATTAGTGGAGACGAATTCAGGCAAGATCCACGTGGAGTTGGCCATGCGAAAAGCAACTGACACTAAGGTCCACACCAGCAACGGGTAGCGTCTGGCCTTGCGTTTTGTTTACGGTCATGGCGCAATATAAGTCGAATAGGAATTGTATTCATTTAAAGCAAAATCGTAAACTGATAGGAAAAACCAGAATTCTCGGTATAAAAATTCGCTCGCCTGCCGCAGTGCCCATCAAACTTTCTGCTTCTGTGATCTATTGGAGACAAGTAACTAGAATCCTCTGTGAGTGAAGGATTCTGAGGAACGAGACAATGCACAGCCCTCTCGATCAGAGTTACGCCAGACGTCGCTTTCAGAAAGAGTTCCCAAAGAGCATGTTAAAGCCTGATATTCTCGAGCAGCAGCTAGTCCGCCTCATGATCAACGGCGGATTCTTGAGACCGCCTAGTCCTCAGTCTTTTAGTATTCTGGTGCATTCAGGAAGACTCGACTCTCTGCTGTGTACTTTTATTTGTAAACAAAACGAAAGCAAAATGTAATCAGTAGGCACCCAAATGACAAAGTAAACATAATAAATTCGTTTTTCCTAGCAAAGAATATCAGTGAAACCTATCGAAAGAAGCTAACAAATGTCTCTGAGTTTTAATACACAAAGCACGGTCAGTAAATCTGAAGATAATAGCCAAGATAGAGTAAACTCCCGAAATTATGTCTTCACTTAGTTAAAGAAAAATCTAACAGCGATATGTACCGGTTCTTTGTTATACGACGAAACTAACAGCGCCATCTGTTGCTTCTTTGGTGTACTATGCCATGATGATTAAACATCCAAATTATTAAGCTGAGTAGATGATTTTAGCTAAAACTTTAAATTACAATATCATGTTTCTCCGTGTCCCGATTTTGATGAAATAATGCCTATATCTTGCTCCAAATTACCCTCAAGTTACCAGTGAAAATAGCACGAAACTTCCTGTAGTAGTTTTCGAGAATAGCGTATTCAGACAAACATAAAGACACAGTGCTTTGAGATCAATCAGAATATCTTTTGTTTTCTGTTATCCGATTTTGACGAAATAAAGCCTATAATTTGCCCCAAGGTACGCTAAGTTATCGGTAATGACCCCATGAAAATTCGTTTGGCACTTTTGGAGATAGTTCCGGGGTAAGATCCAAGTGCCATCACGACGGTCAGGAAAGGTAGAGCAGAAAGGGCTGTGAAGAAGATGTCGGCCAATTGGACGCTGACCGACCCCTCTCTAGGACGAGACAGACACAGCAGCGGCCTCTAGGAGTAGAGGACATAAGCGCCACGCCGCCTGGCCGCGGTCCAGTTGAAGACTAGCTGTTCTACGAGCTCTACAGCAGCGACTTCGGGAACTGTATTGTTTCACTTGTATTTGGAGTTGTGTATAGTGAGCCGTGCTGCAGCTCGCATTGCTGCTGTTTGTAGGTTTCCACCCTCTCTTGGAGGCCAGATGGTTTCGTTTAGTTGCCATGGTTGCTGTTGTTTGTCTTCTTCTCGTGTTGACTGGCGCCACTCGGTTTCACGCGCTTTGCCTGTCCACTAGTAGCAGCAGCGGCGGTTTTCGATGTGTAGTAACTGTTGCCCTATAATTGGGGCGATGTCGTTGTTTTTCCGGGTCGTGTGAGTGTGGCAGTTTGGTTGGGGACTCAGGAGGAGCCTGGTCCGCGCAGTGCGTAAACACTCTGGGACCGCTGGCAGCACACATGGACTGCCCGATGGAAGGGCTGTGGTCACGAGGGTGCACGACCTCGTCGTAAACCGAATCCAGTAAGCTTTAAGATGAGTGCATTTCAATCCAAGTAGAGAAACCTCCACCATTGTGATATCTCGCGATTCTCCAGTGACTTGGGTTCATGTTGCTGCTCGTAGTGTCGCCGAGGTAAAGCGCAGGGAGTGAAGCGCTTGGGGAAAGAGAATCTGATTAGCTTTCCTAGACTGCTTATTACTATTTACTGCGTTCGACTTGTTACAATTTGTTAAGTTCAACCAGCGGTAATTTTTCTTGCCTGGTGGCCGCTAACGCCCCATTTACCTGTCCTGGGGGCCGGTTGGTGATTCTTCTACTGTGGTGGTAGTGTTCCCTTTCTCGTTTCTGGCGCTCTAAGCACAGTATTCTGGGGACGTAGTGCAGACCGCCTGTTTCGGCTTTGGCGTACTGTTCCATCGTTGCATTTGGTTTATCGGACGTCAGGTAGCTGCAGCAAGATTATCATTAGTCATTCGTTAGGCTGCCACTATCTGAATTACCATCTTGTAAAGTGAAGGCAACTCTAGGCTGCCTATCTCATCGCTCGAGAAAGTGTTTGTTGCCGGACCTCCACAGAGGTCGATTCCTGCAGCACCGTCTGTGGCCCCTTGGTTGTTGTAAGACAGGTGTGTTCTAAGAGGAGGTCTGATAGCCAGTAGTTCAGTGTAACGCTCCTTCAGTCGTGATTGTTGTCAATTGCCTTAAAATGCTAGTTTGGTATTTGTATTTTAGCAGTAAGCCTTAAAACCTTATTTACTGTCATTCCTGGCGTCTGATGCCTTCTGCTGTGTTTGTGGTGACGTACCTGTAAGTTGTAAATTGCAGCGAATTTTAAACAGTTCTCAATTTTTTGTCATTTCTGGTGTGTAAGGTCTTCTGCCCAGATCACAGTGGCTTGCTTTTAAAACATTACCTGCTGTATCTGTATTTAATGGCCATTTTCTAAATTGTAACTCACTGGAAACACTATTATTTACGCAGTTGTTTATTCCTTCATTAATAACGTGTGGTATTTTTTATTTATTGTTGAGTCTTGAATTACTGGTTTAAAATAAATTGTGTGTAACTGTAAAAGACAACCAATAGTAATTGATTACGGCCCCGTCCACAATCGTAACCGAGTCCTGCCTTCCCTACCAGGTTTCATATACGGAAGAGAGTTACTATTTTGGCTGTTGCCCATTTCTTGTTACACACCGTTGTAAATTCTCAAAGTTAAGTACTGTCAATTATCTTACTGTAATAAAAATTCATTAATACGATTTGCTTGAATTGTTGTCTAGCGATTCGAGACAGCAGGTTTCCTAGACGCCCCATATTCGATGAGTAGGTAGGACATAATAGAGATTAGCGTGTTTGACCAGACAGACACTTTGGTTTTTCAGTTTTATTATTAGTATAGACGTTTCAAACCGTCTCTATATAGGTAACGCCAAACTTCATCACCGGTGTTAGCATTGCCAGCTTGCTACTTGGCCCATTGCCTGTGACGCAGTACCGCTAACGAAAAGGGAGTACGTTCATATCTGGGATATGAGGAAACTCAGATTGTTTAAGAAACAAAACAATATCGTGACCTCATGCGTTCAACCTAATTCTTCAGGCATTAGTGGCTTTTGCTGAGGTCCTATCCTTAAGAGCACGTACAGCCGTGCCGTTATTGGTAACTAACAGTATAATGCTCGTGTCTCCCGAAACATCACGCGCTTGACAGAATATTAAAGGAGCCTTAATCAACTGAGGTGGAGTCATTATTTTGTGCAAGAGTGACGTTACATTTCAAATGATGGCCTTGTAACATATACCACACAAAAATGGTGGCACAAAATAAGTTCGTGTAGTTCATCTTCCAAAATTTCGGATCGAAATCTGAGTGAGGTGTTGCAATGGTTAAGACAATGGACTCACATTCGAAAAGACGGTGATTCTGATCATATACTGATGTCTTAATGTACGGTTTTATTACTTGTTAATGCAAAAGTAAAAACTGGAGCCCCTCCGATTTTTCGGGGCGACTGCTATGAATAACACCCACACGAGCATATTAACACTGAATCCTCACCTTAGTATGTCTAAAAACACATTATGCACATTTGCAGACGGTCTCTGTGGCCGAGCGGTTCTAGGCGCTTCAGTCTGGAACCACGCTGCTGCTACGGTCGCAGGTTCGAATCCTGCCTCGAGCATGGATATGTATGATGTCCTTAGGTTAGTTAGGTTTAAGTAGTTCTAAGTCTAGGGGATTGATGACCTCAGATGTTAAGTCCCATACTGCTTAGAGCCATTTGAATCATTTGAACTCACCCGACGGTCAGAGCGTATCATATTCCCTACTTCACTGTGCCGAGACGAGACTGCGTTGGCCAGACAAGATTCGAACCTGCGACCGTAGCAGCAGCGCGATTTTGGACTAAAGTGCCTAGAACCGCTAGTCCGCAGCGGCCAGCCGTCGGATGAGTATCCGATCGATTGCTGGAACTGTTGGAGTTGAGAAACAATGCACAAGGCAAATTTTATATAATCACTTCAACACGAGAAAGGTATGTGCGAAACTGGTGCCGTAAATTTTCACGATCGAACAAAAAGAAGCTCGTGAAATTTTTGTATCGATTCTTTGAATACCATTGAAAATGATCATAATTTCTTGGAAACAGTAATAACATTTGGAGAATGTCGGTGTTTCACTTATGATCCAGAGACTAAATGTCTACCATGCAGTGGAAGGGTTCCAAAACCGAAAAAAGTCTCAAATGAGCAAATTAAGATTCAAAGCGATGATCGTCGTTTCTTTTTCTTTGGATATTCATGGAGTTGTGTATCCGAAGGTTAATCAACATTACTGTCTTGAGGTCCTTGATTAAAACTCAGTCCGCTCAGGCCCTGAAAGACTCAACGGTACCAACGGACCGCCCTGTCATTCTCAGCCGATAGGGGCATGTGATCAGCGTACTGCTTTCCCGGCCGCTCTCAGTTTTGGTCAACGGAGCCTCTACTGACGAGTCACGTAGCTCCTCAATTGACCTCACAAGGGCTGAGTGCAACCTGCTTGCCAAAGCGCTCTGCCAACACGAACGGTCATCCATCCAAGTTGTAGCCAAGCAAGACAGTGCTTAATTTCAGTGATCTTACCGGAACTGCTGTTACCACTATGGCAAGGCCATTGGTTTCTTGCTTAAATCCGTGAGAAAACAATAAACAAAACAAACAAAGACACGAATTGTGGAAGAACAAGTCATAGGTTCCGCGTCAAGACAATTGTTCTTCTCATACCACATTGTTTGTAAGGAGGTTTATGGTGTAGTGGAGCATTCCAGAGTTAGACCACCCACGCTATACGCCTGGCCTAGGAAAATGTGACTTCACTATTCATTAAGGTCACTCTCCATTAAATGGTACAAGGTTTCAGTCTTTTGAAGCAGTGAAATGGCCCGAAAGACTATGATGTTCTGAAGTCCGTGAATGGTGTCACAGAAACCGAGTAACAATAGAAGTCCATTACACAACAAGACTAGAACAACCTTGAAGCAGCCAACCACGCAAGGATTCCCGACGATGGTCACTGTCGAAACACAAACCATCTTTTTATGTCCTTCCCTGACAAGTATCGCCGCGAGCAGCGGGGACAGCAGGCATGCGGCAGGCTAAATGTGACCTTAACATTTAATTCGGTTATTTCATCGCCGAGGGGCAGAGCACCAGAATATGGGCTACTGTAAAAAGGGCACCGCACCGACACTGAGGCAGGTCTTCATGGCTCATGAGGTAGTCGTAGGTCGCCGAAGCGTGGCCAATGCGGAGCTGACAGAGAACCACACACTCTCTGCGAGAGGCCCGCATGGAGGACTTCCACACAGTTTGTTGTGCGTACTGAGCCTGTGCCATTCCGTCTCCTAAAACCGAAAAACCTGGCGGAGTAAAAACGAACGCAGGTCAATTATTGGAATGCCGATCTCTATAAGCGGTTTTCGTGTGGCCTGTTTGGCTGGCCTGTAAGTAAGTTCATTGCCCGGGATTCCCACGTGATCTGGGGTCCAGACAAACACCACTGAACGACTGGACTGTTCCAGGGCATAGATGGACTTCTGGATGGTCGCTACCAAAGGATAACGAGGGTAGCACTGGTCGATGGCTTGAAGACTGCTCAAGGAGTCAGTACACATAAGAAACGACTCCTCAGGGCATGAACGGATGTGCTCAAGAGCACGAGATATAGCCACCAGCTCTACAGTGAAAACATGGCAGCCATAGGGCAGGGAATGCCGTCTGTGTGAACCACTTCATGGCCTTGATACACGTCAAGAATCAAGGGGAAATGGCAGCGGAAAGCCACAGGGTTAACTAAGTCCTTAGGGCCACATGAGAGTTCCAGGAGAAGCTTCATCCTAGGTGTACACCATGGAGGTGTATGTGAATGGACCTCAAGTACAGGTGGTAAAGGCAACGACTCCAGTTCGAATAGAAGGAATCGGACGCGAATAGCAATTGTAAGCCCTGACCCGGGCTGCCGATGAGGCAGATGAACCGCCGTGGGTGGAAAAAGGAGACGGTAATTCGGATGCGCAGGAGAACTACGAACGTAGGCGAGTAGTTGGACACGTCTAACCTTCAATGGAGGACTCCAGCCTCCACCAGGATGCTGGTCACCGGACTCGTTCTAAAAGCTCCCGTCGCTAGGCGAACGCCACTGGGTCGAGTAAACGCAATGCTGAGGTCGCCGCCGAACCGTAAACCAGACTCCCATAGTCAAGGCGGGATTGAACGAGGGCTCTGTAGAGGTGCAGCAGCGTAGAGCGATCGGCAACCCAGTTGGTGTTGCTGAGGCAGTGGAGGGCATTGAGGTGCTGCCGGCACTTCCCCTTAAGATGACGAAGATGAGGTAGCCAAGTCAATCGGTCGTCGAAAACCAGTCCTAAGGATCGATCTGTCTCCACTACAGTAAGTGGATCGTCATTAAGGTAAAGTTCTGGTTCTGAATGAACGGTGTGACGCCGACAGAAATGTGTGACACACGACTTCGTGGCTGAAAACTGGAAGCCGTGGGCTAGAGCCCATGACTGCGGCGTATGAATGGCTTCCTGTAGGCGCCACTCAGCAACAACAGTACTGGAGCAGCAGTACGAAATGCAGAAGTCATCCGCATACAGAGAAGGTGAGACGGAAGGCCCTAAAGCTGCTGATAGACCGTTAATAGCCACTAAAAATAGAGAGCCCTGTGGAACGCCATTCTCCTGAATATGGGGGGACTATGGGAGGCACCAACTTGGACGCGGAAAGTAGAAACCACAGGAAGGTTTGGATAAAAATAAGGAGCGGGCCCTGGAAACAACACTCATACAATGTTTCAAAGATATGATGTCGTAACGTTCTTGTTGTTGTGGTCTTCAGTCCTGAGACTGGTTTGATGCAGTCCTCCATGCTGCTCTATCCTGTGCAAGCTGCTTCATCGCCCAGTACGTACTGCAGCCTACATCCTTTTGAATCTGTTTAGTGTATTCATCTCTTGGTCTCCCTCTACGATTTTTGCCCTCCACGCTACCTTCCAATACTAAATTGGTGATCCCTTGATGCCTCAGAACGTGTCCTACCAACCGATCCCCTCTTCTAGTCAAGTTGTGCCACAAACTCCTCCCCAATTCTATTCAATATCTCCTCATTAGTTATGTGATCTACCCATGTAATCTTCAGCATTCTTCTGTAGCATCACATTTCGAAAGTTTCTATCCTCTTCTTGTCCACACTATTTATCGTCCATGTTTCACTTCCATACATGGCCACACTCCATACAAATACTTTCAGAAATGACTTCCTAACGCTTAAATCTATACTCGATGTTAACAAATTCCTCTCCTTCAGAAAGGCTTTCCTTGCCATTGCCAGTCTACATTTTATATCCTCTCTACTTCGACCATCATCACTTATTTTGCTCTCCAAATAGCAAAATTCCTTTACTACTTTAAGCGTCTCATTTCCTAATCTAATTCCCTCAGCATCACCCGAGTTAACTCGACAACACTCCATTATCCTCGTTTTGCTTTTGTTGATGTTCATCTTATAACCTCCTTTCAAGACACTGCCCAATCCGTTCAAATGCTCTTCCAAGTCCTTTGCTGTCTCTGACAGAATTACAATGTCATCGGCGAACCTCAAAGTTTTTGTTTCTTCTCCCTGGATTTTAATACCTACTCCGAATTTTTCTTTTGTTTCCTTTACTGCTTGCTCAATATACAGAGTGAATTACTTCGGGGAGAGGCTACACCCCTGTCTCACTCCCTTCCCAACCACTGCTTCCCTTTCATGTCCCTCGACTCTTATAACTGCCATCTGGTTTTTGTACAAGTTGTAAATAGCCTTTCGCTCCCTGTATTTTACCCCTGCCGCCTTCAGAATTTGAAAGAGAGTACTCCAGTCAACATTGTCAAAAGCTTTCTCTAAGTCTACAAATGCTAGAAACGTAGATTTGCCTTTTCTTAATCTAGTTTCTAAGATAAGCCGTAGGGTCAGTATTGCCTCACGTGTTCCAACATTTCTACGGAATCGAAACTGATCTTTCCCGAGGTCGGCTTCTTTCAGTTTTTCCATTCGTCGGTAAAGAATTCGCGTTAGTATTTTGCATTCGTGACTTATTAAACTGATAGTTCGGTAATTTTCACATCTGTCAACACCTACTTTCTGTGCGATTCGAATTATTATATTCTTCTTGGAGTCTGAGGGTATTTCACCTGTCTCATACATATTGCTCACCAGATCGTAGAGATTTGGCAGGACTGCTCTCCCAAAGCTGTCAGTAGTTCCAATGGAATGTTGTCTACTCCCGGGGCCTTGTTTCGACTCAGGTCTTTCAGTGTTCTGTCAAACTCTTCACGCAGTATCATAACTCCCATTTCATCTTCATCTACATCCTCTTCCATTTCCATAATACTGCCCTCAAGTACATCGCCCTTGTATAGACCCTCTATATACACCTTCCACCTTTCTGCTTTCCCTTCTTTGCTTAGATTGGGTTTCCATCTGAGCTCTTGATATTCATTCAAGTGGTTCTCTTTTCTCCAAAGGTCTCTTTAATTTTCCTGTAGGCAGTATCTATCTTACCCCTAGTGATATAAGCCTCTACATCCTTACTTTTGTCCTCTAGCCATCCCTGCTTAGTCATTTTGCACTTCCTGTCGATCTCATTTTTGAGACGTTTGTATTCCTTTTTGCCTGCTTCATTTACTGCATTTTTATATTTTCTCCTTTCATCACTTAAATTCAATATTTCTTCTGTTACCCAAGGATTTCTACTAGCCCTCGTCTTTTTACCTACTTGATCCTCTGCTGCCTTCACTGCTTCATCCCTAAAAGCTACCCATCTTCTTCTACTGTATTTCTTTCCTCCCCCCCCCCCAAATCTTGTCAATTGTTCCCTTATGTTCTCCCTGAAACTCTGTACATTCTCTGGTTTAGTCAGTTTATCCAGGTCCCATCTCCTTAAATTCCCACCTTTTTGCTTTACGTAAGTCAAAAAAGACAGCAATCAGGGGTTGGTGTCTGGAAAAGGCTGTTCGGATTACAGACTCCAGGGACACAAGGTTCTCAGTGGTAGAGCGATCGTGGCAGAAGCCGCCCTGACGTGGAACCAGTAGGCCACGTGACTCCAAGACCGATCCCAACCGCCGACACACCAAACGTTCCAGCAGCTTACAAAGAACGTTGGTGAGGCTGAAGGGCCGATATCTATCCACATCAAGCGGGATTTTACTGGTTTTGAGCACCGGTATGATGGTACTATCCCGCCATTGTGATGGAAAGACGCCATCGCACCAGATCTAGTTGAAGATGACGAGGAGATATCGCCTGTAGTCAGTCGAGAGATGTTTAATCACCTGACTACGGATCCAATCTGGCCCAGGAGCTGTGTCGGGGCAATCTGCAACGGCGATGAGGAGCTCCCACTCTGTAAATGGGGCGTTATAAGGTTCACTGTGGCGTGTAGTGAACGAGAGGACTTTTCTTCCATCTGCCTTTTGAGGGTGCGAAAGGCGGGGGGGGGGGGGGGGGTTGCTCTCTGACGCAGAGACTGGAGCATGTGCTCAGAAATCGGAAATTGCGTTTGCGTCTTAAGGTAACAAGCCATTGCTGTTAACGCCAGGGACACCTGTTAGGGTCTGGTACCCAAAAAGACGTCTGATCTTCGACCACACTTGGGAAGGTGACGTATGGCACCCCATGGTCGGCACATACCTCTCCCAACACTCCTGTTTCCGTCGTTTTATAAGCTGGCGAACGCGGGTACAGAGCCGCTTAAAGGCTATTAGGTGTATCCACAGGACATGTGGCCTGTAATTGAAGGAGTGTCATGATGATCTCTCCATTGGCAAAAGATTCCGGAATAGTCCCCCATTCGGATCTCCGGGAGGGGACTGACAAGGGGGAGGTTACCATGAGAAAAAGGTTGAATAATCAACGAAAGGATAACGTTCTACAAGTCGGGGCGTGGAATGTCAGAAGCTTGAACGTGGTAGGGAAACTAGAAAATCTGAAAAGGAAAATGCAAAGGCTCAATCTAGATATAGTAGGCGTCAGTGAAGTGAAGTGGAAGGAAGACAAGGATTTCTGGTCAGATGAGTATCGGGTAATATCAACAGCAGCAGAAAATGGTATAACAGGTGTAGGATTCATTATGAATAGGAAGGTAGGGCAGAGGGTGTGTTACTGTGAACAGTTCGAGACCAGGTGGTTCTAATCAGAATCGACAGCATACCAACACCGACACCTATAATTCCGGTATACATGTCGACATCGCAAGCTGAAGATGAACAGATAGAGAAAGTGTATGAGGATATTGGAAGGGTAATGCAGTATGTAAAGGGGGACGAAAATCTAATAGTCATGGGCGACTGGAATGCAGTTGTAGGGGAAGGAGTAGAAGAAAAGGTTACAGGAGAATATGGGCTTCGGACTAGGAATGAAAGAGGAGAAAGACTAATTAAGTTCTGTAACAAGTTTCAGCTAGTAATAGCGAATACCCTGTTCAAGAATCACAAGAGGAGGAGGTATACTCGGAAAAGGCCGGGAGAAACGGGAAGATTTCAATTAGATTACATCATGGTCAGACAGAGATTCAGAAATCAGATACTGGATTCTAAGGCGTACCCCGGAGCAGATATAGACTCAGATCACAATATAGTAGTGATGAAGAGCAGGCTGAAGTTCAAGACATTAGTCAGGAAGAATCAATACGCAAAGAAGTGGGATACGGAAGTACTAAGGAATGACGAGATACGTTTGAAGTTCTCTAACGATATAGATACAGCAATAAGGAATAGCGCAGTAGGCAGTACAGTTGAAGAGGAATGGACATCTCTAAAAAGCGCCATCACAGAAGTTGGGAATGAAAACATAGGTACAAAGAAGGTAGCTGCGAAGAAACCATGGGTAACAGAAGAAATATTTCAGTTGATTGATGATAGGAGGAAGTACAAACATGTTCCGGGAAAATCAGGAATACAAGTCGCTGAGGAATGAAATAAATAGGAAGTGCAGGGATGCTAAGACGAAATGGCTGCAGGAAAAATGTGAAGACATCGAAAAAGATATGATTGTCGGAAGGACAGACTCAGCATACAGGAAAGTCAAAACAACCTTTGGTGACATTAAAAGCAACGGTGGTAACATTAAGAGTGCAACGGGAATTCCACCGTTAAATGTAGAGGAGAGAGCGGATAGGTGGAAATAATACATTGTAAGCTCTATGAGGGTGAAGATTTGTTTGATGTGATAGAAGAAGAAACAGGAGTCGATTTAGAAGAGATAGGGGATCCAGTATTAGAATCGGAATTTAAAAGAGCTTTGGAGGACTTACGGTCAAATAAGGCAGAAGGGATAGATAACATTCCATCAGAATTTCGAAAATCATTGGGGGAAGTGGCAACAAAACGACTATTCAAGTTGGTGTGTAGAATATATGAGTCTGGCGATATACCATCTGACTTCCGGAAAAGAATCATCCACACAATTCCGAAGACGGCAACAGCTGACAAGTGCGAGAATTATCGCACAATCAGCTTAACAGCTCATGCATCGAAGCTGCTTACAAGAATAATATATAGAAGAATGGAAAAGAAAATTGAGAATGCGCTAGGTGACGATCAGTTTGGCTTTAGGAAAAGTAAAGGGACGAGAGAGGCAATTCTGACGTTACGGCTAATAATGGAAGCAAGGCTAAAGATAAATCAAGACACTTTCATAGGATTTGTTGACCTGGAAAAAGCGTTCGACAATATTAAATGGTGCAAGCTGTTAGAGATTCTGAAAAAAGTAGGGGTAAGCTATAGGGAGAGACGGGTCATATACAATAAGTACAACAACCAAGAGGGAATAATAAGAGTGGACGATCAAGAACGAAGCTCTCGTATTAAGAAGAGTGTAAGACAAGGCTGTAGCCTTTCGCCCCTACTCTTCAATCTGTACATCGAGGAAGCAATGAT
Organism: Schistocerca piceifrons; assembly: GCF_021461385.2. Classification (NCBI taxonomy): domain Eukaryota; kingdom Metazoa; phylum Arthropoda; class Insecta; order Orthoptera; family Acrididae; genus Schistocerca; species Schistocerca piceifrons. The sequence continues at coordinate 516,847,701 of NC_060143.1, forward strand.
GGAAATAAAAGCAAGGTTCAGGAGTGGAATTAAAATACAAGGTGAAAGGATATCAATGATACGATTCGCTGATGACATTGCTATCCTGAGTGAAAGTGAAGAAGAATTAAATGATCTGCTGAACGGAATGAACAGTCTAATGAGTACACAGTATGGTTTGAGAGTAAATCGGAGAAAGACGAAGGTAATGAGAAGTAGTAGAAATGAGAACAGCGAGAAACTTAACATCAGGATTGATGGTCACGAAGTCAATGAAGTTAAGGAATTCTGCTACCTAGGCAGTAAAATAACCAATGACGGACGGAGCGAGAAGGACACCAAAAGCAGACTCGCTATGGCAAAAAAGGCATTTCTGGCCAAGAGAAGTCTACTAATATCAAATACCGACCTTAATTTGAGGAAGAAATTTCTGAGGATGTACGTCTGGGGCACAGCATTGTATGGTAGTGAAACATGGACTGTGGGAAAACCGGAACAGAAGAGAATCGAAGCATTTGAGATGTGGTGCTACAGACGAATGTTGAAAATTAGGTGGACTGATAAGGTAAGGAATGAGGAGGTTCTACTCAGAATCGGAGAGGAAAGGAATATGTGGAAAACACCGATAAGGAGAAGGGACAGGATGATAAGACATCTGCTAAGACATGAGGGAATGACTTCCATGGTACTAGAGGGAGCTGTAGAGGGCAAAAACTGTAGAGGAAGACAGAGAGGGGAATACGTCAAGCAACAAGCAAATAATTGAGGACGTAGGTTGCAAGTGCTACTCTGAGATGAAGAGGATAGCACAGGAAAGGAATTCGTGGCGGGCCGCATCAATCCAGTCAGTAGACTGATGACCAAAAAAAAAAAAAGGTGCGCTCTATGGTAGGGTGCCGCTTACGTCGCTGTAGAGTTCGCCGACGCTTTTTAATTGCCTTCCGGCGACAACCAAGTGACTGTCCTTCGCCGCGGGCACCCTAAAGAACGAGGGATCACGTTTTCTGCAGCAGAAACGATCGTTGTAGTGGCTTGCTCAACCATAACGTCCATGGCACCATGTGGGGAGATTCAATGGTGACAGCAGAGGTGAAGGCTTCCCAGCCTGCCTTATTGAAAGCCCATCTGGGTAGACGTCCATGGGAATGACACTGGGGTAGTGACAGGAAGATAGTGAAGTGGTCACTACAACACAGGTCGTCATGTGCTCTCCAGTGGATACATGGGAGAAGTCCTGGGCTGCAAAGCGATAAATCTATGGCCAAGTAACTACCATGAGCCACACTGAAATGTGTGGCGGCTCCAGTATTTAAGAGGCAGATGTCGAATTGGGACAATAATTTTTTGACATCTCTGCCTTGGCCAGTAATCATGGTGCTACCTCACAAGGGGTTATGGGCGCTAAAATCTCACAGAAGTAGGAAAGGGTAGTTGATCAATCAGTGAAGCCAATACGTTCAGTGGTACTGCACCATCTGGAGGAAGTTATAAACTGCAGACAGTTATTTCTTGCACTGTCCTTATCCTGACAGCCACAGCTTCAAGAGAAGTTTGAGGTGGCACGGGTTCACTACATATCGAGTTCAGGACATACACACAAACTCCACCTCACACTCTATTATATTCGCTACGGTTCTTGTAATATCCCCTATAGCTGCTGAGGGCAGGGGTTCACATTGCCGGGAACCAGGCTTCCTGGAGAGCAATGCAGAAAGCAGATGTAAAGCTTAACAATTGCTGTAGCTTAGCCAGGTGGTGGAAACAACTGCCGCAATTCCGCTGGAGGATGGCGTGTTCGTGAGACTCAGAAGGCATGAAACACTCAATGAGGCAGTCTACGCCTCAGGGTCACCTGCTGCCACCGGATGGGTACCTGTGCGATCAACAGTCATTGTGTCTGAGGGCCCAGCGAGATCTATATCCTCAACAGACGCCAGTATCTCCACTTCATCCTCAGGCGCAGAGCTTGTAGGTAGTGGTGATGTGGGTGCCACCATATTGCCTTGGTTCTTGAGGGTCTTTTTCTCTTTTGGTTTCTCTCGCTGCTCCTTAGATTTGTCCTGCTGGGAGGACTTCACTGAGTCAGTTTCATGGACTGAGGAGGACCGTGAAGCCCTAAGACCAGCTACCTGTGGTTCCTTCAGCTACTGGTGGGTGTCTGCTTTGCCACTGGTAGGGACCCCTTCCAAGCGAGACGAGCCAAAGAAGATGTACGCATCTGGGGACTTATATCCTCAATAGTTGGGGAGATGTTGCTCGTGAAGTAGGTGGTGCAGGAGCAACAGGGAGGGAAGTGCCCCCAACTATCAAGAGTCTGACGGCTCTGGGAGCCAGCTGTATGCAGCAGAACGGAAGGTGCAAGAACAGTTGTCGTGGCGGCGGCGTAATTGGATGTCATACGCAAAGGATTTAGCCTCTCATATTTTCTATTAGCCTCAGTGTAGGTCAGTCGGTCCAGAGTCTTGTATTCCATGATTTTCCTCTCTTTCTGTAAGATCCTGCAGTCTGGCGAGTAAGGTGTATAATGCTCTCCACAGTTGACACAGAAGGGAGTCGGAGCACATGGAGTATTGGTATGTGATGGAAGTCCACAATCTCTACATATGGTGGTGGAAGTACAGCAGAAAGACATATGGCCGAACTTCCAGCACTTAAAGCACCGCATTGGGGGAGGGATATATTACATCACAGTGGTAGACCTTCTCGGGTAATGTGTCACCCTCAAAGGCCTAGATGAAGGCACCAGTGGCAACCAGATTATCCCTCAGACCCCAATGGACCCGCTGTACGAAATGAACACCTCGCCGCTCTAAATTGGCAAGCACCTCGTCGTCAGACTACAAAAGAAGGTCCCTGTGGAAGATAGTACCCTGAACCATATTTAAGCTCTGATGGGGCGTGATGGTAACAGTTACGTCCACCAAATTGTCACAACTGAGTAATGCCCATGACTGGGCAGAGGATGCTACTTTTATCAAGACTCACCCTGACCGCAGTTTGGACAGGCCCTGCGCCTCCCCAAACTTGTCCTCTAAATGCTCCACAAAAAACTGAGGCTTCATTGACATGAAAGATTCCCCGTCGACTCTCGTGCATACGAGGTACTGGGGCGAATAAGCTTCGCTGCCATCCTTAGCCTGGCGTTCCTCCCATGGTGTGGCCAGGGAGGGGAACGATTTTGGGTCATACTTCTGTGCATTAAATTGAGCCCGCAAACGCTTAGAGACTGCTGGTGGTTGACCATCAGCAAGAGATGATGTACTACGCTTCATGACGTGTCATCTGCCCTGATGCCACTCACTCCAATCAGGGTTCCTCCCCACGGGCGCCACCTAGCCACAGCAAAGGCCACTTGACAGGATGGCCATTGCCAAGTGTCCCAATGCCCCAGGGTGACGAACATATACTCCTTGGCATAACGGCGCAGGCATCATCAGAGCGATCCCTGTGTGGTCCAGGGGCTACAACCAACAGGGTAAATGGCAGCCTCTCCACAACGGAGTGACTTTCGTGGCGGATATCAGGTGCAAAAAGTCAATGATTTTCGTCGGCGCAGAAAACAACGTTGTACAGGGGATGGAGGAAAATGCACCCAGGAAGATGTCCACGCCCAACAGATGGAGAAAGGAACTGCAAAGCACGACGAGAAAAAATGCTGCAGGTCTCAATGTACGACGGTCACGTAAAGCGCCCTTCCCGAATTGGCTCGCTCTTAGGTAAAATTTGGAAAAATGGATGTCAAACCCCACAGGGCACCATCACATAAAGGCCGAAGGGTGTGAGACTCCTTTTAGTCGCCTCTTACGACAGGCAGGAATACCTCAGGCTTATTCTAACTCCCAGACCCGCAGGGATGGGGGGGGGGGGGGGAGGGGGGAATCAGCAAGTAGTGATGTTCCTGTTGAGTTTAGACGTGCGATTACTTCTGAGTGTAAATCCAGATATGCTCTAATTCGAAAATTATGTCCTCGGATATACAACGTTTCGATCCGAGAATCTAACTTAGTAAAGCTGTTTAACTGGAAAGAAGATATAGAAAATTGCCCTGAAAGAGAATTATTTTATGAGCACAGTGGTTTATATGCACATGGAAAAAATTGGACTTAAGTGAACATTTGAATTCTTATCAGTTATCTCATCCAACATAAAACTGTTGACACAACTTGGGCTATAGCCAGTTGAAATGCAATGGATATGTAAGCACAATCAACATCGAACATGTAAACTTTTTGTTCAATAAAGCATAGCGCCTTTGCAACCTGCATGGGCGTCAAGACCTACCTTATCTGCTGGAAATCATGCAAAGAAGGGGAGTACTTGGGCTTTTTTCTTTTTTCCTTCAATCTCAATCTTGCGGAATGGAAGCCACAGTGAAAATCAGGAGAGTTTTATTTGCAACATTTAGCTATAGCTTACAGCTATTTCTTCCGAGTTAGACGTATGTCGTGGCGTAGTACCAACTTTCCGACACCCTCGTCGCGGAAGGCAGCCATCTACGATACCCGCCAGTTCATTGTCTGAGCCAAAATGTGGTGTCACCGCCAGCCACCACACTTGCTAGGTGGTAGCTTTAAATCGGCCGCGGTCCATTAGTACATGTCGGACCCGCGTGTCGCCACTGTCAGTGATCGCAGACCGAGCGCCACCACACGGCAGGTCTCGAGAGACGGACTAGCACTCCCCCCAGTTGTACGGACGACGTAGCTAGCGATGTACACTGACGAAGCCTCGCTCATTTGCAGAGCAGATAGTTAGAATAGCCTTCAGCTAAATCAATGGCTACGACCTAGCAAGGCGCCATTAGTAGTTTATTGCTTGAATCTACAGAGTCTCACTTGTATCGTCAATAGCGATGTACAACAAGGATGGATTAAAGTTAAGTATTCCAGCAGCTACGTACTTTTCTTTATAGCATTCATTACGTATCCTGTTTCAGACCTATCTCTAGCTTGCGTGAGTTAACGCGTGCCTTTCGGCTACTTCCGAGTGGCGTGGCTGTTAACCTACGCCACAACACAAAATGTTGTCCTCACAGCCAATGGTTCATGTGTGAGAATCAATGAGAGCCAAGTCAGGGCTGTGTGATCAAACACTTCCCACAGAAAACACTGCAGAAGCGTGTTGGTTGGCCACCCAGCGTGCGGCTTAGAATTAAGAGGAAAACGCATGACAGTTACGTTATGTGGGCTGCAATAAAACAAGCGAAACTCCTGACTAGGACTTTAACACTTGATGCGAGACTCTATTTTCTAAACAGCTTTAAGTGCTTGTTATGCGCTCAGAACTGAAAAGTGCGACATCATACGGTAGGCGGGCGTACTAGCCAGGCTGCGCAACACATCTGCGCAAAGCTTCACCATATTTTCACTTTAGTTTGAGTTTCGCAACCAATTGAAGGTTGAATAAAAATTATCCCTCGTGTAATATTCAAGGAGACTGATACTGGCTTTGATGTGCATTGCTGTAAAAAGTTAGTAAGAATGTTACCAACTGCTGAAGGCAAACAGTTTGTTTTGCAATGTGCAGTTTGATACTGACTGCAGAGTACAAGTCACATTAATTCGTTCAGACAGGAAAATGAGTACGAAGGGAAATTAAATACCAAAATTATTTGAACGTAAACTCATGTAATCAGAAAATCAAATGTGGCAATATATCTACAGTTAGTGCACAAAAATCAACTAGCACACAAAACTCCAATAAATGAATATCAACAAAACAAGTTCTATATAATTCGACAGGCATTTACAATGACTCACTTATAAAGAGAGATACTAAATTGACTACACTACGAGTAATATGAGTTAAAAGCAAGCATTTTATGCACCGATCCTCGAAATGACTTGCCGCACTCAGACATAAGGAACAGATGCCCACATGTGGGACGCATGTCCAGCACATGGAAGTTAAATGCGTCAGTAAAGCTGTTGTCTCGCATTATTGCTCAGCGTCTAACGCAGCATAAAACGTATCCTTATGATCTTACTTGACTGTACTGGACACAACTTGGCTTCCGCACCATGTGAAACGAAATGCAATGAGATTTCAGCAAACGCGGAATAATATATGTTGTAATGTTTACATCGGGTTCACTCTTATGATGAATACAGTATATAGTACAGAACATAATCTTAGCGGATAGGTGCATAACGGTGTCAGACGTGGAGTTGACACTGTTTATTGATCACACGTGGTCTTGATTCATAATCAAAACGTCTTCGGTCCCGGGTTCGATCCCCGCCACTGCCTAAATTTTGATAAATAATCAGCATTGGCGGCCGAAGACTTCCGGCATAAGAAGTCAGCCTCATTCTGCCAACGGCCTTGTCAAAGAGGGCGGAGGAGCGGATAGAGGTTCAGGGCACTCTCTTGTCCTAGGGGTGAGAAATTGCCCCTAAAGGCGGAAGAATCAGCAATGATCAACGACATGAGAATGCAGAAGGCAATGGAAACCACTGCATTAAAGAGACGTAACGTGTATCCACAGGACAGGATTTGTCGACCTGGAAAAAGCGTTCGACAATATAAAATGGTGCAAGCTGTTAGAGATTCTGAAAAAAGTAGGGGTCAGCTATAGGGAGAGACGGGTCATATACAATATGTACAACAACCAAGAGGGAATAATAAGAGTGGACGATCAAGAACGAAGCGCTCGTATTAAGAAGGGTGTAAGACAAAGCTGTAGCCTTTCGCCCCTACTCTTCAATCTGTACATCGAGGAAGCAATGATGCAAGTAAAAGAAAAGTTCAGGAGTGGAATTAAAATACAAGGTGAAAGGATATCAGTGATACGATTCGCTGATGATATTGCTATCCTGAGTGAAAGTGAAGAAGAATTAAATGATTTGCTGAACGGAATGAACAGTCTAACGAGTACACAGTATGGTTTGAGAGTAAATCGAAGAAAGACGAAGGTAATGAGAAGTAGTAGAAATGAGAACAGCGAGAAACTTAACATCAGGATTGATGGTCACGAAGTCAATGAAGTTAAGGAATTCTGCTACCTAGGCAGTAAAATAACCAATGACGGACGGAGCAAGAAGGACATCAAAAGCAGACTCGCTATGGCAAAAAAGGCATTTCTGGCCAAGAGAAGTCTACTAATATCAAATACTGGCCTTAATTTGAGGAAGAAATTTCTGAGGATGTACGTCTGGAGTACAGCATTGTATGGTTGTGAAACATGGACTGTGGGAAGACCGGAACAGAAGAGAATGTTGAAAATTAGGTGGACTGATAAGGTAAGGAATGAGGAGGTTCTACTCAGAATCGGAGAGGAAAGGAATATGTGGAAAACACTGATAAGGAGAAGGGACAGGATGATAGGACATCTGCTAAGACATGAGGGAATGACTTCCATGGTACTAGAGGGAGCTGTAGAGGGCAAAAACTGTGGAGGAAGACAGGGATTGGAATACGTCAAGCAAATAATTGAGGACGTGGGTTGCAAGTGCTACTCTGAGATGAAGAGGTTAGCACAGGAAAGGAATTCGTGGCGGGCCGCATCAAAACCAGTCAGTAGACTGATGACCAAAAAAAAAAAAAAAAAAGATCATGCTCAGGCTCACTGCATGCTGCATGATGTGTTGGGTTACCTAAAAGTGTCTGGAAGTCGGGTGCCAAAGTTTCTCACCCCGGACCTAAACATTTCAAGAACTAGAGATCAGCTTCAGTTACTTGCATTGCACGTGGGAGAGAAATGAGTTCCTGTGCAGATTCATCCCAGGTGATGTAACATAGGTGCGCTGCTTAACCCCCAGAATCCAAGGCCGCCTCAGTGATGTGGAGCAGGCGATGTGACATGGGTGCGTGAAGCAGGTAAACATTTCAAGAACTAGAGATCTGCTTCAGTTACTTGCATTGCACGTGGGAGAGAAATGAGTTCCTGTGCAGATTCATCCCAGGTGATGTAACATAGGTGCGCTGCTTAACCCCCAGAATCCAAGGCCGCCTCAGTGATGTTGAGCAGACGATGTGACATGGGTGCGTGAAGCAGACTGTGCGACAGTTCAGGGCATCGCGTTTTACCAGAGTTGTTTCTTCAAACTGAATGCGAGATGCGACAAATGTCTCGATGTCGGTGGCGACTACGTCGAAAAACAGTGCGAGCTGTACAGTTCACGATGTCATTGTGCATTTGTTTTGGCAATAAAGTTTCCGTCTGAAAAATAATGTCGAAACTTACTTTCAGAATGTCCCTTGTCCACTCAAATATTGAATTTACTGATTAAATCACATTTTCCTGGAGACACATAAAGTCCCACACTACCTTCGCTAAGAATAGAAGCTGAAGTAATGAATTAAAATTTGTACCTAGGTGGGGGCTTGAATCTGGGTCTTATGTTTACTAGGCGGATATGATGTCTACTATACCACCCTCTGATAGTGTCTAACATACCAGCACGAAATACCCTAGTCCAATGTCCTCCCTAATCCACTCCTCAGCTTATTTTGATTTTCCACTTCTTAAATGTCTCCAGGAAAATGTAAATACATCAGATCAGTAGATTACCTTGTAACACCATAGCTTAGACACTACATACCTTTTGTTGATTCATTTAGCTTTCTATTTTGTTCAACACCCCGTCGTTGGACTTCTGTAATTCTATACCGCAATGAAGTATAATCTCTGTAATGATATGTTCTGTCTTTCTTACATAATCTCTTTGGTTATCTTTGAGGATGAATAATTTTGTTTAAATAATTTTTTGTAAACGTGCGCGCGGGGTACACAATACTCATTAAAGCCTGTACTATGGTGAGTGGGGTTCACCTTACGAGACAGGATTTTTGTATAGATATTGACCGCGTGTACCTGGTGGCAAATCAGACTTACACCCACTCTGTAATAACAATGATACGTCAAGTAAGTCCGAAATGCAACTACACGTCAGGACGGACAAGAAACAACACAGAAGATGCTACCAATTTGTTAATAATACGGTCGCCAGCCTAATTAGGCATTAACTGAGTTTCTTTCCTGTACAAGTTGGTGTATATTCATGCAAACCAACACGTAGTAACACTGCATAATGTAGTAAATTTTAGAACCAGAAAATCTATTGAACTGATAGTTTCACGTTCTGTACTGATATGGAAAAACCATAAATACATAACACTACACTATAATGTATACTACAAAACTTCGTACTGTCTATTGATCTGATTAAAATCGGGCATAGGTTACCCTAGAAATAGTAATTTCGAGCCACAAACAAAATGTCAATTTTAATAAAGATAAAACACTGATAAATTTTGGCTTTTATATTGACTTTAACTTTTGCTGGTCAAATCAATTTAGAGCACTTCAGAATTCAAATGAATAAAAAAAAGGGGCGGGGGGACCCTGAAACTGTTATGATCAGTGTATTAAAAAAAATTAATTACTGACATCATTATGCGATCAAGATTTCCAATATATGAGTTACTACTCTCTTTATCTTGTTTCCTACTCATTTAAATACCTTTATATCTGTCTCGAAATAATTAAACTTCATTACTAAATCAATATTAAAGTTATCCTCCAACTTTATCAGACCTTTGTTATTCATTTACTGGTTCATTAACAAAACAGTTCTTTAAACACCATTCTAACATAGTTAGGTCTGCAAGTAATTATTATTAACACAGAATTTAATTTTTCATTTCGGGACACTCGGATTGCACAACATTTGGAAAGGACCCTATCTAGGTTAGTTGTGAGGATAATTAAATGATAGGAAAGTTCTGGTAAAATTTAAGTTGTTATTGAACAGTATGGAACAAAAGTAACACTGGTCCATACGAATACAGTACTAAAAGTTTCAACCTGTTTGTATCGATGCGGCGGTTGGCAGGCGGCGAGATGGCGAGGCACAGAGCACACATACAACCACATATGACGTATCGGCACTTTATTTCTTCATAGCATCGCAATACTTTTCCGTTTAGTGCCTATGGAATTTTGCCATGCTGTATGGGCGTTGGAACGGCATACCCGAGGCTCAATGAAACTACGTCTTCCAGGAGAGCCTCCTCGCTCCAGAACGTGTTGCTCAGCCCAATGCCAAACTCCAACAACAACTGCTGAGCCCGTTGTGCCGTGCAGTGCCCGTGCACATTTTCCCGCGATCGCCTGCCATCCACCTTTTACCGCTCCCTTACAGACAGGGTATTCACCCGAGGTTTTGCATTCTACATATCCTAACACATTGCCTACGTATGGACCAGACGCACAGTTACAATTTTAAACATCTTACAACAGTTTCAACGTTTCTTACATTTCAATTCTGTTACAATATTGTTTGACATTTGACATAAACATTAATATTCACATTGAAAATTGTTTACAGTTTTCTTAACACAATGGCATGAAACAAGAAAACAAATGAAATTAGAACATCAATTACTCAAGTTTAACGAAAAATCAGATGAAAAAAAATATTATTTATATGTACAATAGTACAACGTCGTTGTTGTTACAATATGTGCAAATGATATGTTTTGTTTAACATGATTGTTTGCTGTTATGTAAATTGCTGACCTTCACTTAGGATTCTTAGTTATTCTGCATGGAAAAGGTAGTGTGGTTCCCTTCGGGAACGGAACTTACTAGCGCGCGCAAGTTGTGGTTGTCTCAGGTAGGAAAGGTGAAACAAGAGTCAGTCGGGGACGAGCTACCAAACTGTGAACTGCCCATGTAAAAGTTGTATATTGTGCTGGTTCTGAGAGAGGCTTTTCCTGACGCTTTCCAATGCCTCGATGGATGGATAAAGAACCGGAGCTATTCTGAAATTGATGTCTACCATCGCCACCAAGAAATGACAGTCTGGCAATTCTACCTGCAAATCCACCTACCAACATGCAGTTGCCACCACATTGCGCAATCACTGTAACGGAACACTATAATAATGTACAGTGAAGGATCAGCTTATTGGATGTGTTAGTGTGCTCAAATATAAGATAATTTATAACTGAATTTATGTACCTACCGTGATTTTTTTCCTTATCATAACACCTCCCAGGTTCCTCTCCATTTGAACTAATGTTATTACCGAGTGTCCTTATTGAAAGAACATTAAAGCCTAGTGTTTTTGCCAACTTCAAAATTAAAAGTTTTGCTTGGTAAATGATCACATTACTGCTTGTTGTAAATCGCAAAAGGTGAGTCAGTATCTTACAAATATGTTAATTTTGTGTCTCACTGTAGTAAAAGTGGAAAACTGCAATAGTGGAAGTTTATATACTCATGCCTGCTAAGCACTTGTTTCTTTTGGGTATTGAAAGTGCATATTAATAGTGTAATAGGTTCCACTGGTTATCCTTTATGCTCATGATAAATAACAATTAATAGAAAGACCACTGTTTATGAAAACAATAATTTCTTTATTCAAAATTCAGTGAGAAATTTTTTGTTAGTGAAATACATTTAACTTTCATTCTAATTAGAAAAGTATTTAGCTGAGAGAGAGAGAGAGAGACTTAACTTATGACCAGTTCATATTTGCAGTGAACTACATTTACAATTTTTTATAAGATAGGAAAATGTTTGAAAAGTAATATTTAACCTATGCCTATTTTATGATTCTACAGTGAATATTGGCAGCAATAGTATTGAGACCATTCAGTTTGAACAAACCTTGAAGGCAAAAGTATATGTCGTTTTCTGTTGCCATTATGCAAATAGTCATGTTATAACTGTTAGCATTTTCTTTAACGTGAACATATGCAGGTGACAGAGTTCACTGCACTCGCGTATGGCAAAATCTAGGTTGTGTTTGTCCGTTAAAGTTACTCATACTTATTTTCTTGAACGAGAATGTTAATCATTCTCATGCCTAATTGGGCTGGTGACCGTTTTCTTTATCCTTTGAACAGTGTGGATAGGTTAAATATTGTTTATTACTGTTTAAATATTTACGTAATTCTGACTTTCACTTCCGATAAGCCACCTCCGTTAGGTACAACGCGGTCAATATAACAAAATTCCTCTCTGCTTCTTCATACTATAATTACTTGAATAAGAATAATTTCTTTATACGAACTGCCTTAAGCTTGGAGGTTATGATATAGCAGTAGCGGACGATAGAGTGTTATAACCTCCACCAGAGGTACAGACAGGGCTTCCCTATTATGTATAAAATTGGGCGCTATTCCAGTATGGGAGAGCCTTGGAAACACTAACGATTTAAGAAGGGGAAAGTCAAGATGGGCTGAGGTGTGAATTGAAATTTGTGTTAGTGAAGGCACTGAAGTAGATTATTCTGTACAGCTGTGTTAGTCCCAGTGCTAGGGGTGTAGAGGATACCACTTCTGCGTCAAGTCGCCAAATTTTAATTCATTATTTCAGCTTCTGTCCTTTTTTGGAAGTTGCAAAGTAACTGCCAGTTTTCAAAGTTAAGAGCTTTCCTGTCTACCCTAAGGTGAGGAGCAGCACGGTGTAGTTGACAAAGACAGACAGCATGAGATGGATGACCCACAGGTCCAGGGTGAGCAGCCCGCACGCGTTGAAGGTAGGCAACCTGCGGCGCGCCTGCTGAGAGAAGAGCAGCAGCCGCCTCCTGGTGGTGCAGCGTCGCCGCACGCACAGTAGCAGCTGGTCCACCAGGCCAGAGCACCGCCTCGCCTCTCCAGCAGTCAGGTGCGGCGGTACAGCGAGCAGGACCACCACCGCAAACAGGCGCGCCGCGTGGTTCGCCACATACGCCGCCGAGGACAACGTGGGCCCGGAAGAGCGGCCGCGCAGCAGCAAGAAACACAGTCGAACCGCGTGCACCAGCATCTGCACCAGGTAGGCCGAAATGAACACCTCGTGTAGGCCGAGGACATCTTCAAGCAGGTCGCACAGCACACTGTGCACTCTCCTCAACGAATGTAGGCGCCGTTCTAACTGTAGCCTACCGTAATCGTCAACCGAGTTGAGCTCACCACGTATCCTGAGCCACACACGAGGATGCACTACATCTACTTCCCCAACCACTTCTCTCAACCTTGAAAGGTGCCCGTTCAACAACGCAAAGCGTGATTTCATCAGGAGCAGGAGATTAGCGAATCTCAGAACTGCAGTCCACGCCACCAACATCTGTACCGCATACAGCACCAGCCGAATGCGATTTACGCTGTCACTGAAGAACTTTATGAAACGCTTCACTGTGTCGAACCACGTTATCAGGGGTAGTATCAGCTCGGCCGCCACTAAAAGTTTCTTCCACCTTTTACCAGAGCTGGGGTGCGGATCAATAATCCGGTCACAGAAAGAAATATGAAGCAGGACTCTATTGTAGACGTGCACGCTCGTGAGATCTTTGATTATAACGATCATGGTCGTGGCGAAACTTGCGGACATCTCTACTAGCATCATCACGCCAGTGACACCTGTCGTAATAATTGACGACCAGCTGCATGTTATGTTCATTATTAGTGATAAGGTGTGTATAGCAATCCACATAAAACCATAGAGGACATCGGCAAGAGCGGATTTAACTACACATCTTCTTCTGTCTATTGTAAACGTATTTAAGCCCAGAATCTTGCAGAAAAGGTGAAGAGGTCTCAAAATTTCCAGCAAGGCAGATGTGGAATTCATTGCAGGAAGTCCGTTGTTGTGAACTAGGAAACCTGAAACAAACAAAAACATATGTTCGCTGAGAATTAAGTAGCTGTGGCTGTTTGCGGGCTGAATTAAATTAGACAGAATTAAAATTAGACACATGGTAGAGAATCCTAATCTAATTACGAATAAGGTAATATGTCGGGCAACCACAGCTAAAAAAGAACTTGTAAATAACGTGAAGGACAATCAAACATTTTAAAATTGGGGATGGTAAAATAGTCTATATTAAACTGAGTGAAAGTCCAAATCCGCAATAGCTGTTTATTGCGCTTTCACTGTACGACGACCGGTTTCGCACCCAGGAGATATATCTTCAAATCACACAAAATTTATACTTCATGAGCCACGACTTCGAAGGTGTAAGTGAGCATGAAAGCATGTCGTCCTCGGTAAAACATTGGATGAAACGGGAGATAGTCATCCGATCGGAACCATGCACGATCAGTAATACATCTCCGAAACACTGTCAAAAGACGAGCTCGGACAGCACATAACAATCCGCGTATGATAGGATGAAACGAAACTAATACTTCATGTGGGACGACTTCCAGGTTACAACTGAGCACAAAAATATGCACTCCTCGGTAAAACCTCGAATGAAACGGCAGCTGGGCATCCGATCTGAACCATGCACGATTAGTAATACATCTCCAAAACACAAACGACGAGCCCAGACAGAATGAAAGAAAACTAATACTTCATGTGCCACGACTTCCAGGTTGCAACTGCGTATAAAAACATTTCACTCCTCGTTAAAACCTTGGGTGAAACGGCAGATGGGTATCCGATATGATTACTTTGAGAGAAAGGACCAACGGTCGGAACTGAATATTTCAGGTCGTACGACGCTTCAAATAAGCAAAGTGAGCTATACTTCTGAGATACTTGTTTTTGAATTTCATATGTTTCGTCACAAGAAATTTCTTGTGGCATCGGAACTGGTGACACGACGCAGAAAACCATGTCTGCGAGCAGCTTACCACTGTTTTCAGTTCATGACTGGCAGCCATAGGTGAAGTATTACTCCTTAAGAGAACTTCGAAATATATTAGGCGCAGCAGGATGTAGTTCCCGTAAAGCGCAGATTGGCCCTCTCCTTAAATTTCGAAAGAGAATTTTATTTGTCAGTCGGTAGCTGATAAAGCTTTTGTCTGGAAATAGTAGTTGCGTAACTACACTCAATCGTTATGTGACGGTATTCGTGCAGTGGTGAATCACAACACTGTGGCCACTGCCCGCCTCGAAATACAATACAAGCTAGTGACGTTACTGACTCGTGATAAGGAAAGAAAAATGTTCAAATGTGTGTGAAATCTTATGAGACTTAACTGATAAGGTCATCAGTCCCTACCTAAACTTACATACTATTTAACCTAAATTATCCTAAGGACAAACACACACACACACACACACGCCCGAGGGAGGACTCGAACCTCCGCCGCGACCATCCGCACAGTCCATGACTGCAGCGCCTTAGACCGCTTGGCTGATAAGAAAAGTGCAGTGGTGAATCACAACATTGTGAAGTTCCATGCGGCTGTCGGAACTTCCATGCGGCTTTTTGCGGATGATGCTGTACTATACAGAGAAGTTGCAGCATTAGAAAATTGCAGCGAAATTCAGGAAGATATGCAGCGGATAGGCACTTGGTGCAGGGAGTGGCAACTGACCCCTAACATAGACAAATGTAATGTATTGCGAATACATAGAAACAAGGATCCTTTACTGTATGATTATATGATAGCGGAACAAACACTGGTAGCACTTACTTCTGTAAAATATCTGGGAGTATGCGTGCGGAACGATTTGAAGTGGAATGATCATATAAAATTAATTGCTGGTAAGGCGTGTACGAGGTTGAGATTCATTGGGAGAGTCCTTAGAAAATGTAGTCCATCAACAAAGCAGGTGGCTTACAAAACACTCGTTCGACCTATATTTGAGTATTGCTCATCAGTGTGGGATCCGTACCAGGTCGGGTTGACAGATAGAGAAGATCCAAAGAAGAGCGGCGCGTTTCGTCACAGGGTTATTTGGTAAGCGTAATAGCGTTACGGAGATGTTTAGCAAACTCAAGTGGCAGACCCTGCAAGAGAGGCGCTCTGCATCGCGGTGTAGCTTGCTGCCCAGTTTTTGAGAGGGTGCGTTTCTGGATGAGGTATCGAATATATTGCTTGCCCCTACTTATACCTCCCGAGGAGATCACGAATGTAAAATTAGAGAGATTCGAGAGCGCTCGGAGGCTTTCCGGCAGTCATTCTTCCCGTTAACTATACGCGACTGGAACAGGAAAGGAAGGTAATGACAGTGGCACGTAAAGTGCCCTCCGCCACACACCGTTGGGTGGCTTGGGGAGAATAAATGTAGATGTAGATGAAAGGAAACCATATAAAAGGTGTGAGGAATCATGCTAGCCATGACTGAGGCCACAAGTGGGGAAATCCACTCGCATAACCGACAGTGACGAAGGTCCTGGGGATGAGCATATCCTAAAGGGCGAAGCTGGTCGGCCGTTAGCGTGCAGCTGTCGTGAGCCCCTATGGAAAGTGGCTGCAGGATAAGTACATGACAAGGTGCTGGACACTGACACCTTATCACAGAACGTGGATGTCGAAGACCCACCCGAAGTGCAAAACAGCATAAACGACGATCTGTGATAGATCGCCTGACAGAGTACAGTGTTGGTGCAGAAACAATCGTTTCGGAGAGACAGCTCAGGGCAAGTGTCGACCATGGGCCACGCTGCATGCATATAGGGAAATATGACCAACTGACATCATCGTTTACGATAGCACGAGTTCACTTGGAACAAATCTTGCACCATGGGATAGTCCTGATCAGGCAAAATAGTGATAAAACCATTGGCAGTAATGTGACCTTCTAAAGTGCCCTTTGAGCCCATGAAATACCAGGATATGCCTTCCAATATCATTACCGGAACTCGGCCATAGTTCACTGGAACGTAAACTCCGCCAGAAATTGGAAATAGTGTGCAGCACGAGTGTTGTACCCCCCATGAACCATGGACCTTGCCGTTGGTGGGGAGGCTTGCGTGCCTCAGCGATACAGATAGCCGTACCGTAGGTGCAACCACAACGGAGGGGTATCTGTTGAGAGGCCAGACAAACGTGTGGTTCCTGAAGAGGGGCAGCAGCCTTTTCAGTAGTTGCAAGGGCAACAGTCTGGATGATTGACTGAGCTGGCCTTGTAACACTAACCAAAACGGCCTTGCTGTGCTGGTACTGCGAACGGCTGAAAGCAAGGGGAAACTACAGCCGTAATTTTTCCCGAGGGCATGCAGCTTTACTGTATGATTACATGATGATGGCGTCCTCTTGGGTAAAATATTCCGGAGGTAAAATAGTCCCCCATTCGGATCTCCGGGCGGGGACTACTCAAGAGGATGTCGTTATCAGGAGAAAGAAAACTGGCGTTCTACGGATCGGAGCGTGGAATGTCAGATCCCTTAATCGGGCAGGTAGGTTAGAAAATTTAAAAAGGGAAATGGATAGGTTGAAGTTAGATATAGTGGGAATTAGTGAAGTTCGGTGGCAGGAGGAACAAGACTTCTGGTCAGGTGACTACAGGGTTATAAACACAAAATCAAATAGGGGTAATGCAGGAGTAGGTTTAATAATGAATAGGAAAATAGGAATGCGGGTAAGCTACTACAAACAGCATAGTGAACGCATTATTGTGGCCAAGATAGATACGAAGCCCACACCTACTACAGTAGTACAAGTTTATATGCCAACTAGCTCTGCAGATGACGAATAAATTGAAGAAATGTATGATGAAATAAAAGAAATTATTCAGATTGTGAAGGGAGACGAAAATTTAATAGTTATGGGAGACTGGAATTCGAGTGTAGGAAAAGGGAGAGAAGGAAACATAGTAGGTGAATATGGATTGGGGGACAGAAATGAAAGAGGAAGCCGTCTGGTAGAATTTTGCACAGAGCACAACATAATCATAACTAACACTTGGTTTAAGAATCATGAAAGAAGGTTGTATACATGGAAGAACCCTGGAGATACTAAAAGGTATCAGATAGATTATATAATGGTAAGACAGAGATTTAGGAACCAGGTTTTAAATTGTAAGACATTTCCAGGGCCAGATGTGCACTCTGACCACAATCTATAGGTTATGAACTGTAGATCAAAACTGAAGAAACTACAAAATGGTGGGAAGTAAGGAGATGGGACCTGGATAAACTAAAAGAACCAGAGGTTGTACAGAGATTCAGGGAGAGCATAAGGGAGCAATTGACAGGAATGGGGGAAATAAATACAGTAGAAGAAGAATGGGTAGCTTTGAGGGATGAAGTAGTGAAGGCAGCAGAGGATCAAGTAGGTAAAAAGACGAGGGCTAGTAGAAATCCTTGGGTAACAGAAGAAATATTGAATTTAATTGATGAAGGAGAAAATATAAAAATGCAGTAAGTGAAACAGGCAAAAAGGAATACAAACGTCTTAAAAATGAGATCGACAGGAAGTGCAAAATGGCTAAGCAGGGATGGCTAGAGGACAAATGTAAGGATGTAGAGGCTTATCTCACTAGGGGTAAGATAGATACCGCCTACAGGAAAATTAAAGAGACCTTTGGAGATAAGAGAACGACTTGTATGAATATCAAGAGCTCAGATGGAAACCCAGTTCTAAGCAAAGAAGGGAAAGCAGAAAGATCGAAGGAGTATATAGAGGGTCTATACAAGGGCAATGTACTGGAGGACAATATTATGGAAATTGAAGAGGATGTAGATGAAGATGAAATGGGAGATATGATACTGCGTGAAGAGTTTGACAGAGCACTGAAAGACCTGAGTCGAAACAAGGCCCCCGGAGTAGACAATATTCCATTGGAACTACTGACGGCCGTGGGAGAGCCAGTCCTGACAAAACTCTACCATCTGGTGAGCAAGATGTATGAAACAGGCGAAATACCCTCAGACTTCAAGAAGAATATAATAATTCCAATCCCAAAGAAAGCAGGTGTTGACAGATGTGAAAATTACCGAACTATCAGCTTAATAAGTCACAGCTGCAAAATACTAACACGAATTCTTTACAGACGAATGGAAAAACTGGTAGAAGCCGACCTCGGGGAAGATCAGTTTGGATTCCGTAGAAACACTGGAACACGTGAGGCAATACTGACCCTACGACTTATCTTAGAAGAAAGATTAAGGAAAGGCAAACCCACGTTTCTAGCATTTGTAGACTTAGAGAAAGCTTTTGACAATGTTGACTGGAATACTCTCTTTCAAATTGTAAAGGTGGCAGGGGTAAAACACAGGGAGCGAAAGGCTATTTACAATTTGTACAGAAACCAGATGGTAGTTATAAGAGTCGAGGGACATGAAAGGGAAGCAGTGGTTGGGAAGGGAGTAAGACAGGGTTGTAGCCTCTCCCCGATGTTGTTCAGTCTGTATATTGGGCAAGGAGTAAAGGAAACAAAAGAAAAATTCGGAGTAGGTATTAAAATTCATGGAGAAGAAATAAAAACTTTGAGGTTCGCCGATGACATTGTAATTCTGTCAGAGACAGCAAAGGACTTGGAAGAGCAGTTGAATGGAATGGACAGTGTCTTGAAAGGAGGATATAAGATGAACATCAACAAAAGCAAAACAAGGATAATGGAATGTAGTCTAATTAAGTCGGGTGATGCTGAGGGAATTAGATTAGGAAATGAGGCACTTAAAGTAGTAAAGGAGTTTTGCTATTTGGGGAGCAAAATAACTGATGATGGTCGAAGTAGAGAGGATATAAAATGTAGGCTGGCAATGGCAAGGAAAGCGTTTCTGAAGAAGAGAAATTTGTTAACATCCAGTATTGATTTAAGTGTCAGGAAGTCATTTCTGAAAGTATTCGTATGGAGTGTAGCCATGTATGGAAGTGAAACATGGACGATAAATAGTTTGGACAAGAAGAGAATAGAAGCTTTCGAAATGTGGTGCTACAGAAGAATGCTGAAGATTAGATGGGTAGATCACATAACTAATGAGGAAGTATTGAATAGGATTGGGGAGAAGAGAAGTTTGTGGCACAACTTGACCAGAATAAGGGATCGGTTGGTAGGACATGTTCTGAGGCATCAAGGGATCACCAATTTAGTATTGGAGGGCAGCGTGGAGGGTAAAAATCGTAGAGGGAGACCAAGAGATGAATACACTAAGCTGATTCAGAAGGATGTAGGTTGAAAAAGCTTGCACAGGATAGAGTAGCATGGAGAGCTGCATCAAACCAGTCTCAGGACTGAAGACCACAACAACAACAACGAGTGTTGTAAGAAGAAATGTAAACCATCCGACCAGGCGGTCACTGGAGAGTGACAACAAATAAGAGAAAGAGAGCTGCAGAAGTCACTACTGACTTGAAGTCGCATTCGGGAATTCTGTTAGCACAAAACAACACGGAGGGAGTTCCATAACCAGGGAAATGAAAGGCGAGCTGTAATTCCAGAAACAGTAATGCAAATGCTCAAAACAGGAAAACTTGGTGATGAAGCCATAAGAAGTGTACTGTCGAGCCATGGAAGAAAGTCACAGCGTCGGTTGAGTCGCGTTGTACACTATTTCCAATTTCTGGTGAATTTTATATCCCAAGAGAAACACGACGGGCTTTCGGTGATGACATGGGCAATCATATCGTGGTATTCCACGGGCGCAAAGGGTTCGTTGCAAGGCCATATTGCTTTCAAGGATTTTTGTCTCATCAGGTCCATCCCATATACAGTATTTGTTCCCCAATTGTGATGGTGTGTTCCAAAATTACAGGGTCTCTCTTCCCATAGCCGCGTCGGCCGATTTTGAGAGGATCAATTTTCGCATGACCCATGGTCACAGTAGTCACCAGATCTCAGTATTATTGAGCATTTGTGCTCTACTTTGGTGAGTAGGTCGCGTGATCGTTATCCACCTACATCGTCGTTACACGAAATTGCCGTTATTTTGCAGGAAGAACGGTATACGATTCCCCTGAAAATCATTCAGGGCCTGTATTTATAAATTTTGAGACGGTTGGCAACTGTTTGAACGTCAACGGTTTTATTACATCGTATCAGTCACGACAAAAAGTTATGTTTTTGGTGTTTCCATGTTTTTCTCTGCTCTCTGTAACAGTCCTTGTCACAACGCCAGAATCAAACTACAGTGGTTGCGGAGCACGACAGTGAAGTTATGTAATGTTTTGGCCACCAATTTCGCCTGATCTGTACTTGCTGGAACGCGTCTGAGACATTACAGCACCCATCAACCACTCGCTCGTAATTCACGGGAATAGTGTGACTTCTTAAAATTGCAAATTTGTGGTGAGTTCGTATGGGACTAAATTACTGAGGTCATCGGTCCCTAGGTTTACAAAGTACTTAATCTAACTTAAACTAACTTAGCCCGCATCTCGTGGTCGGGCGGTAGCGTTCTCGCTTCCCACGCCCGGGTTCCCGGGTTCGATTCCCGGCGGGGTCAGGGATTTTCTCTGCCTCGTGATGGCTGGGTGTTGCGTGATGTCCTTAGGTTAGTTAGGTTTAAGTAGTTCTAAGTTCTAGGGGACTGATGACCATAGATGTTAAGTCCCATAGTGCTCAGAGCCATTTGAACCATTTGAACCAAACTAACTTACGCTAAGGACGACAATCACACCCATGCCCGAGGGAGGACTCGAACCTCCGACGGGGGAAGCCGCACGAACCGTGGCGATGCGCTCTTAGACCACGCGGCTACCCCGTGCGGCTGTGTGACTTCTGAGAAGGCATCTAGTTCCACATACCTCCGGAAACGTACGAAATTTACAAGCACACAAAATCGGTGCCGCATTGCTTTCCAAAAATAAACCAACACATTATTGAGCAAGTAGTCACCATGTTTGGTACAGTGTATTTCGTTCACTGAGGCTAATTTCGCAGTCGCAACCCCATTCGCAAGCTACTAAGAGGGCGAGCTGAAAAATAATGCCTTCGAATTTCTTATGTGAAATCTCTTAATGGTATTTCAATAAAAAACCTTATGAACATTCTAGATCTTTATTCTTCATGTCTACACATTTGCAGACTTCTGCCGCTAGAGGAGTCAGAATTGTAGCGTGTAACATGGCGGTTTGTATTGTAACTATGTCGGTGCATTAGAAACATCGTACTGTAATCGAATTTCTAAATCGAATAGTTCGTCCACACATCATGCACCATCTCCTTCAACATGACCACTGCGTCTTCTGCACCATTCCCACACATTCGATTCACTCTCATCGATCATTTTCCATATAGTCTCGGCTTGACACCATCCAATTTTCATCTGTTTAGAAAGCTTGAAGAACGCCTTCGAGGACTTCACTTTGATAGTGATGAAGCGGTGCTAGGAGAGGTTAGGTTGTAACCCCATCATGGCAAACATTCGACAGTGGCAGTATCAACAAACTGGTCTCTCGTTGGACGAAATGTGTTGGTCGGTAGGGTGACTATGTTAAATGTTTGTTTTATGTTAACGGCTTAACGAGTTTTCACATAAATTCGGAGACACTACTTTTCAGTACACCCTTGTATTTCAATAACAGCCAGAACGATTTCTCAACAGCAGTTTCCTTATTGGAAGATATTTCTGACCTAACGTAGAACCGTACGAGGAAGTGGGTCATACAAACGACAGAGTATTGATGACGCTCACGACAAACAATTGTTCGCACAGTAGAATTTGAGGAGATAGTGTTGCTTTGTCAGTTCATCAGTAAGCATCTGTTAACATTCCCACGAAATGCACAGTGATAATGATATAGTGGTAGTAATACACTGTGGAGATAACGCGTGAAAAGCAATTACAACTAGTCTCAAAAACAGCATGTAAGTTACAAATAATGAACCAAAATAATTCTCAACACCGATTTCAGTTCATTCAATATATTACTATTCAAATCACGCTTTGGTACTGACAGTCGCTGTGGTTTGTAATACCCCGCGCTGGTCCTATGAAGACCAAGTATTTTACATCAGTTAAATAATAATTCACTTCCTTCTGTTAGTTCCTTATTGCAAGAGAGAACTTTATGAATGGAATACCAAGAAACAAGTGTTCGGATTAAGAAGGATGCAAAATAGGGATGTAATCTGCGAGGACGCACGGTGTTGACATTCCGGCAACTGGGTCTGGCGGCGAGCGGAACTGGAGTGCGAAAGCAGTCACCGGTCAACACAGGCTCTGTTTAACAGTCGTGTCTATCTCGAATCCTGAGGAGAGCGCGCAAGTTTACCCTAACGTGCATGTTAACAGCGCGCTCCTGGACTAACTTTAAACGGTGAGCCATTTGGTGGCGGAACTTCTGGATGTGATTGCTCCGTGTAGCCAATTTGATTTTCGCTAGTCATTCCTTAAACCACTTGGACGTGGGTCCGGGATACTTGGTATTGCAAGTCCATGTAACCGCGCTGTGCCCTGGTCCCGTTGCATTTATCTTGAATTACAAGTGTGACCGATATTGGGCGCTTCCTTTTTTATTATTATTGTGAATATGTTAAGTCGTCAGCTTTATTAATTAAAGTTTATTCTCTGTATAAAACTTCAGCCGCCAATTTAAATTAGAACTGCAAACTTCTTCCGTATTGGCAACTGTAATAGTAAGAATTTGCGATCGCTAACGGTGCTTTGGTATTTAAGGTTGTGTGCGGATTACATGGTCATTATCACCTTGAGCTAGTTGTGGTTTATAAATTTATCCAGTGAAATTTCACGTCACTGGAGACTGTTTAATGAACTATTGCTTTAATAGTATTATCACACTATAACGTTTAACATCTCTTGCTGCATTTGCCGCTGCCCAGTTCTTGGATGCTGGTTTTAGTATTTTAGTGAACTGTTTATTAATACTGGGTTTGTGTGTTCTAGAAGCCGTTATTGGTGTGCGCAGGCCCTCCTGACTGTTGTTGTCACTTGAATTCTCGAGCACGGAATTCACACGCGCGGCCGATGTGAACGCCAAACGTCGAGAATGTGCTGATTACTGTGTAGATCTTTCAGGCTATCATAATATCATATTGCCGAATGTTTTCCATAGTAGTTAGTTCACGTATTTATGAGACCTTGCTATCTGAGTATTTTTGAAATCTAATAGCTTTTACAAATTGTTGTTTTTCGTATTCACAAGGCTTGATAACTGACTTAGTTTCACAACTAGTGAGCTCAGATCTGCAGTTATGTTAAAGTTATGCTTGGGAAAAGTAATTTTTTCTTAATTTAAAGTAGGGGCCACGAGGCTGTTTTTCCTTTAAAATTTTTTTGAATTATTCTCGTTGCTTTTATACACTTGAATAATCGGCGTAGATCATCGCAATTTGCAAATGTTGCCGGCCGCGGTGGTCTCGCGGTTCTAGGCGCGTAGTCCGGAACCGTGCGACTGCTACGGTCGCAGGTTCGAATCCTGCCTCGGGCATGGATGTGTGTGATGTCCTTAGGTTAGTTAGGTTTAAGTAGTTCTAAGTTCTAGGGGACTGATGACCACAGCTGTTAAGTCCCATAGTGCTCATAGCCATTTGAACCATTTTTTGCAAATGTTGATCACTGTGTTGTCTCCAGTGCTCTGTTTTAATTAATGTGGTAAAAATAAATTTTTGTATCCTGAATGGAGTCAGCATTCCACTCCAGCAGCCCTTGTGTCCTGCTTACCAATCCTACACCTTACCATAGTTTTTTTCCCACTAATGCTCAATCCTTACATCGAAGAACCAATAAAGGAACTAAAAGAGAGTTTATAGAGTGGGACTAAAGTTCAGCTTGAAAGAATATCACTAATAAGACGGGTTGATGACATTGCTGTGTTAAGTAGGAGTGAAGACAATTACAGCACCTTTTGAATGGAATGGACAGCCTGCCGAGTACAGAATATAAATTGAGGGAAAAGCGACGAAAGACGAAAGTAATGAAAACAAGCAGGAACTAGATTAGCTTAACTTCAAACTAGCAGTCCACGAAGTAAAGATAAGGGAATTCTGCTACCTCGGCAGCAAAAAACGCATGACGGGCGAAGCGAAGACCACACAAAAAGCTGATTAGCACATGCATAGAGTCCTTTCTAGCCAAGAGATGTCTGCTGGTATCAAACATTAGCCTTAATTTGAGGAATTTCTGGGAATGTCGTCTGGATCACAGCATTGTGTAGTAGTGGATCGTGGACTGTGGGGAAAGCAGGAAACGAAGAGACTCGAAACGTTTGAGGTGTGGTGCTAAAGTAGAATGCTGAAAATTATCTCGTTTGGTATGGTATGGAATGAACAGGTTCCCTGAAGAACAGATGAGGAAAGGAAAGTGCGGAAAAAAGTGACAAGATGGAGGAATAGGACAACAGGACGTGTGTTTAGACGTCAAGGAATAACTGTTATGGAACTTTAGGGAGCTGTAGAGGATGGAGGAAAACAGAGACGAATAATTGAGGACGGGCGATGCAAGTGCTACTCTGAGATGAAGAGGTTGGCACAGATGAGTAATTCGCTTCGAAGCTGTCACAAGGCTGACTACTCCCCCCCCCCTCCCCCCCCCCCAAATAGTTCCTTACCTGAAAATACAAATTTGAGGACCCTCTATCATCTGTAAAATTTTGGCCTCGTGGGCTTGAGACACCACGTATATGTGTACTAATTTTTAAAAAGAATCAAGTGTGCAAGATTTTTTAAGAATAATACACCCTTCAGATCTCCCCCAACGACTGACGCTATGTAATATATACACACACTTTGTGATCAAAAGTAACCGGACACCCCCAAAAACATACGTTTTTCGTATTAGGTGCACTGTGCTGCCACCTACGGCCAGGTACTCGATATCAGCGGCTACAGTAGTCATTATACATCTTGAGAGACCAGACTGGTGCGCTCCGCAGAACTCACAGACTTCGAAAGTGGTCAGGTGATTGCGACTCACTTGTTTCATACGTCTGTAAGCTAGATTTTCACACTCCTCAACATCCCTGGTCCACTATTCTCCATATGATAAGTGGAAACGTGAAGGGACACGTACAACACAAAAGCCTACATGCCGACCTCATGTGGTGACTGACAGAGAACGCCGACAGTTGAAGAGGGTCGTAATGTGAAATAGGCAGACATCTATCCAGACTATCAAACAGGAATTCCAAACTGCATCAGGACCCAGTGCAAGTACCATGACAGTTAGGCAGGAAGTGAGAAAACTTGGATTTCGTGGTCGAACGGCTGCTCATAAGCCACACATCACGCCGGTAAATGCCAAACGACGCCTCACTTGGTGTAAGGAGCGTAAACATTCGACGATTTAACAGTGGAAAAACGTTGTGTGGAGTGACGAATCACGGCACAAAATGTGGCGATCCGATGGCAGGGAGTGGATATGGCGAATGCCCGGTGAACGTCGTCTGCCAGCGTGTGTAGTGTCAACGGTAAAATTCGGACGCGGTGGTGTTATGGTGTAGCCGGCCGCTGTGGTCGAGCGAATCTAGGCGATTCAGTCCGGAACCGCGCGACTGCTACGGTCGCAGCTTCGAATCCTGCCTCTGGTATGCATGTATGTGATGTCCTTAGGTTAGATAGATTTAAGTAGTCCTAAGGTCTTGGGGACTGATGACCTCATATGTTAAGTCCCATAGTGCTCAGAGCCATTTGTACCATTTTTGTTATGGTGTGGTCGTGTTTTTCATGGATCGGACTTGCACCCCTTGTTGTTTTGCGTGGCACTATCACAGCACAGGCCTTCACAGATGTTTTAAGCACCTTCCTGCTCCCCACCGTTGAAGAGCAATTCGGGGATGGCGATTGCGTCTTTCAACTCGATCGAGCAACCTTTCATAACGCACGGCCTGTGGCGGAGTGGTTACACGACAATAACATTCCTGTAATGGACTGGCCTGCACAGAGTCCTGAACTGTATCCTATAGAACACCTTTGGGATGTTTTGGAACGCAGGCTTCGTGTCAGGCCTCACCCACCGACATCGATACCTCTCCTCAGTGCAACACTCCGTGAAGAATGGGCTGCCATTCCCCATGAAACCTTCCAGCACCTGATTGAACGCATTCCTGCGAGAGTGGAAGCTGCCGTCAGGGCTAAGGGTGGGCCAACACCATTTTGAATTCGAGCATTACCGACGGAAGGCGCCACGAACTTGTAAGCCATTTTCAGCCAGGTGTCCGAATACTTTTGAGCACATAGTGTAAGTGTACAGTATTTCTTCATTAGACTTTGAATACAGGCATAAGAATGTGACATACCACCCTAGACTCCGACACACACACACACACACACACACACACACACACACACACACACTCAGAGCGAGAGAGAGAGAGGGAGAGAGAGAGAGATAGAGAGAGATTGTTTGTGATGCAAAATGTCATGCCTGCGTTATAATATGTTTCGACCACAACGCAACTAAAATATTGCCATTGGAATGAATGTAAGTACAAATTGGGAACAGCTATCACTTAGGCAACTAAACTATATGAAATATCACATTAATTAACCGTATTTCAATAACATATTTATCGATGTGACTGTGATATGATATGATCAAACTATCAAAGTTTCGGCGTCTATTACTGGCAGCATCCATCGGAGTCGCTATATGGAAGACTGCTTGCTATGACGCACGAGAAATCGAGAAATATGATCTAAGCTGAAAGCACGCAACAGCGTAAAGGCAACTGTACATAACGAAGCGCCTAAACGATTCTATATGGATAATACGATTCTGTATCGTTATTATGAGATAAAGTGCTCACCTTCTGGCAGCAGTTCATTGTAGATCACAAAGCATTCCTGACGACTGAAAAAAAAGGTGTAAGTCATTTCGATTACCAAGAAGGCTCGGCGGACAATATTAGAGCCATACATCATTGACGTCAGTCCTTTCTATGCTCACTTCGTGTAGCTATTTTGTAGAACGACAAAATTTCGTCATAGGGGTCAATCTACTTTCCATAAGCAGAGCTCTTGTGAAACTCAGCTCACTCTGTCCACGTAGATCAGATAGCATTAGGTAACGCCGCCGTGGGTGATATCACATTCCTTTAATTCCTCAAAGAACAGGATCAAGTTTAGTACTGTCGCCTAGTAGATAAAATGCGAGTTTACTCAGTATTGCACCACCATATTGATTGGATTTAGCTTTTCGTACCAGCCATGCCTCAAAAGATCGTTCCTTCTTAACGAGATGAAATGGTCATACGAGAAAGGAACATTGGTTGTACCCTAATACAATGTTATAGGCTTACATCTACGAAAGCTAGACATGATCCGGTGCGTAACGCCGGAAACTCAGTGCGGCTATTCGCTTACGAAGCTGCTATATATTGTAGAGTCACAAAGGAAGAAAATTTTAGCAAAATGCAGAATTAATGAGAACAGTTTGTTGAGGATAAATAAACAGCTGCTCGATTTTACTTGTGACGAATCATTGGAAACAGTGAAATACGCCTCCACAGTCACGTATATTGAAAAATTAGTTGGAGCAAAAGCACGTGCCAAAAAAGATTTGTTGGAAAATGTTAAAGAATAGAGTTCACCTACAAATGAGGTAGCTTATAAAATCTTCACACTTCAGAAAACATGTAATAATTCCAGTTCCAAAGTAGGCATTTCCTGACGGATGTGAATTTTACTGATTGTTTATCATTTTAATAAGTCATGATTGCAAAATATTGACAAGCATTACAGAGGAATGAAAATATTGGTACAGGCCGGCCTGAGGGAAAGTCAGTTTGCGTTCCGAAAAAAATGTGGGAACACGCGAGGCAATATTGACCGTACGAAGCATCTTAAAAGATAGGTTGAAGAAAGGCAGATTTTTATAATATTGGTCGAGTTAGACATACCTGTTGACAATGTGGACAGGACTACACTTTTTGAAATATTACAGGTAGCAGGGAGAAATTAAAGGGACCCAAACACCATTTACAACAAGAACAGAAACCAGACTGGAGTTATGACAGCCAAAGAAGATGAAAGGAAGAGATAGTTGAGAAGGGGTTGGGCAGGGTTGTAGACTTGATCCTATGCTGTTCAGCCTGTACAGTAAAAAAGGTATGAAGGAAACCAAAGGAAAAATTTGGAAACAGAATTAAAGCTGTGGCAGAAGAAACAAAAGCTTCGTAATTTGACAATGACACTGTCATTGTGTCAGAGACAGCTAAGGACTCGGAAGGGGAGTTGAATAGAACGGATAGTGTCTTGAAAAGAGTTTATAAGATGAACATCAACAAATGCAAAACAAGGGTAATGGAATGTAGTAGAATTAAATCGATCAATGCTGGAGGAATTAGTTTAGGAAATGAGACATTAAAATTAAGAGACGAGTTTTGCTGCTTGGAAGCAAAATAATTGTTGTTGTTGTTGTTGTTGTGGTCTTCAGCCCTGAGACTGGTTTGATACAGCTCTCCATGCTACTCAATCCTGTGCAAGCTCCTTCTTCGCCCAGTACTTACTGCAACCTACATCCTTCTATATCTGTTTAGTGTATTCATCTCTTGGTCTCCCTCTACGATTTTTACCCTCCACGCTGCCCTCCAATGCTAAATTTGTGATCCCTTGATGCCTCAGAACATGTTCTACTAACTGGTCCCTTCTTCTTGTCAAGTTGTGCCACAGACTCCTCTTCTCTCCAATTCTATTCAATACCTACTCATTAGTTATGTGATCTACCCATCTAATCTTCAGCATTCTTCTGTAGCACGACATTTCGGAAGCTTCTATTCTCTTCTTGGCCAAACTATTTATCGTCCATGTTTCACTTCCATACATGGCTACACTCCATACAAATACCTCCAGAAGCGACTTCCTGACACTTAAATCTATACTCGATGTTAACAAATGTCTCTTCTTCAGAAACGCTTTCCTTGCCATTGCCAGTCTACATTTTATATCCTCTCTACTTCGACCATCATCAATTATTTTGCTCCCCAAATAGCAAAACTCCTTTACTACTTTAAGTGTCTCATTTCCTAATCTAATTCCCTCAGCATCATCCGACTTTATTCGACTACATTCCATTATCCTCGTTTTGCTTTTGTTGATGTTCATCTTATATCCTCCTTTCAAGACACTGTCCATTCCGTTCAACTGCTCTTCCAAGTCCTTTGCTGCCTCTGACAGAATTACAATGTCATCGGCGAACCTCAAAGTTTTTATTTCTTCTCCATGGATTTTAATACCTACTCCGAACTTTTCTTTTGTTTCCTTCACTGCTTGCTCAAAATACAGATTGAATAACATCGGGGATAGGCTCAACCCTGTCTCACTCCCTTCCCAACCACTGCTTCCCTTTCATGTCCCGCGACTCTTATAACTGCCACCTGCTTTCTGTACAAATTGTAAATAGCCGTTCGCTTCCGGTATTTTACCGCTGCCGCCTTCAGAATTTGAAAGAGAGTATTCCAGTCAACATTGTCAAAAGATTTCTCTAAGTCTACAAATGCTAGAAACGTAGGTTTGCCTTTCCTTAATCTAGCTTCTAAGATAAGTCTTAGGGTCAGTATTGCCTCACGTGTTCCAATATTTCTACGGAATCCAAACTGATCTTCCCCCAGGTCGGCTTCTACCAGTTTTTCCATTCGTCTGTAAAGAATTCGCGTTAGTATTTTGCATCCGTGACTTATTAAACTGATTGTTCGGTAATTTTCACATCTGTCTGCACCTGCTTTCTTTGGGATTGGAATTATTATATTCTTCTTGAAGTCTGAGGGTATTTCGCCTGTCTCATACATCTTGCTCACCAGATGGTAGAGATTTGTTAGGCCTGGCTCTCCCAAGGCTGTCAGTAGTTCTAATGGAATGTTGTCTACTGCCGGGGCCTTGTTTCGACTTAGGTCTTTCAGTGTTCTGTCAATCTCTTCACGTAGTATTGTATCTCCCATTTCATCTTCATCTACATCCTCTTCCATTTCCATAATATTGTCCTCAAGTACATTGCCCTTGTATAGACCCTCTATATACTCCTTCCACCTTTCTGCTTTCCCTTCTTTGCTTAGAACTGGGTTTCCATTTGAGCTCTTGATATTCATGCAAATGGTTCTCTTTTCTCCAAAGGTCTCTTTAATTTTCCTGTAGGCAGTATCTATCTTACCCCTAGTGAGATAAGTCTCTACATCCTTACATTTGTCCTCTAGCCATCCCTGCTTAGCCATTTTGCACTTCCTGTCGACCTCATTTTTGAGACGTATATATTCCCTTTTGCCTGCTTCATTTACTGCGTTTTTATATTTCCTCCTTTCATCAATTAAATTCAATATTTCTTCCGTTACCCAAGGATTTCTACTAGCCCTCGTCTTTTTATCTACTTGATCCTCTGCTGCCTTCACTATTTCATCCCTCGAAGCTACCCACTCTTCTTCTACTGTATTTCTTTCCCCCATTCCTGTCAATTGTTTCCTTATGCTTTCCCTGAAACTCTGTACAACCTCTGGTTCTTTCAGTTTATCCAGGTCCCATCTCCTTAAATTCCCACCTTTTTGTAATTTCTTCAGTTTTGATCTACAGTTCATAACCAATAGATTGTGGTCAGAGTGCACATCTGCCCTGGAAATGTCTTACAATTTAAAACCTGGCTTCTAAATCTCTGTCTTACCATTATATAATCTATCTGAAACCTGTCAGTATCTCCAGGCTTCTTCCGTGTATACAACCTTCTTTTATGATTCTTGAACCAATTGTTAGCTATGATTAAGTTGTGCTGTGTGCAAAATTCTACCAGGCGGCTTCCTCTTTCATTTCTTAGCCCCAATCCATATTCACCTACTACGTTTCCTTCTCTCCCTTTTCCTACTACGGAATTCCAGTCACCCATGACTATTAAATTGTCATCTCCTTTCACTATCTGAATAATTTCTTTTATTTCATAATACATTTCTTCAATTTGTTGATCATCTGCAGAGCTAGTTGGCATATAAACTTGTACTACTGTAGTAGGCGTTGGCTTCGTGTCAATCTTGGCCACAATAAGGCGTTCACTATGCTGTTTGTAGTAGCTTACCCCCACTCCTATTTTTTTATTCGTTATTAAACCGACTCCTGCATTACCCTATTTGATTTTGTATTTATAACCCTGTATTCACCTGACCAAAAGTGTTGTTCCTCCAGCCACTGAACTTCACTAATTCCTACTATATCTAACTTTAACCTATCCATTTCCCTTTTTAAATTTTCTAACCTACCTGCTCGATTAAGGGATCTGACATTCCACGCTCCGATCCGTAGAACCCCAGTTTTCTTTCTCCTGATAACGACGTTCTCCTGAGTAGTCCCCGCCCGGAGATCCGAATGGGGGACTATTTTACCTCCGAAATATTTTACCCAAGAGGACGTAATCATCATTTAACCATACAGAAAGCTGCATGCCCTCGAGAAAAATTACGGCTGTAGTTTCCCCTTGCTTTCAGCCATTCGCAGTACCAGCACAGCAAGGCCGTTTTGGTTAGTGTTACAAGGCCAGATCAGTCAATCATCCAGACTGTTGCCCCTGAAACTACTGAAAAGGCTGCTGCCCCTCTTCAGGAACCACACGTTTGTCTGGCCTCTCAACAGATATCTCTCCGTTGTGGTTGCACCTACAGTAAGGCTATCTGTATCGCTGAGGCACGCAAGCCCACCCACCAATGGCTAGGTCCATGGTTCTTGGACTGATGATGCCCAAAGTAGGAAAGATATAAAATGTAGTCTGTCAACAGAAAGAAAAACATTTGTGAAAAAGCGGAATTTGATAACATAGAATATAAAAGAAAGTGTTAGGAGTCTCTTCTGAAAATATTTGTCTGCAGTATAGCGTTGTACGGAAGTGTAACGTGGACGATAACCAGTTTAGGCAGAAAGAGAAAAGAAGCATTTGAAACGTGTTAGATAATATGGAGTATTGATCTAGATACAATCTGATCGAACATTAGAAACAGTTCCCGAGAACCTGTCTCACCACAACGTGTACGTGGATGCTAATAATTTCTAAAGAGAGATATGTCTACGTTGGCAGTAATATTAGTCGTGTTTATCATATTATTTATACATCAACAGTACTTGATGACTTTTTCGAAAAGACAGTGTTATCGTAATGGAGAGGTCAGTGGCTTTTGAAATAATATTTTTAAGTGGTTTGTTGTGCGGCATTATCACTTATAATTTCAACAACAAATTACGAGTTTCGGCATCGACGAGCCATCTTCAGATCTACGGAACAGACAACAGTTAAAATAAGTTTAAAAGTTAATGGTGAAGCTGTACGTATCACGCTAAAATTAAAACATTCAAAATACATGACGTCAGACCGTAAGCAGGATACAGGATACAGTAATTCACTCTAAAGGACTTTCAGAAAGCCACGTCGTCGATGGATGTGCCTATTGATCATCATGCGTAGAAAGGGTAGTTCCGTGGTGCGCAGTCAACTAGCTACTCTTTCACTATACCACCAAAATTAAGATTGTATGTACCATTATTTTTAGTCATTACAAACGCGGAATAGTATTAAGCAGCAGACAAGTTCTCAGTAACTAGAGTTCATAAAATTACGTATCAGGACAACTAAAAGTAATACATAGGACAAACTATAAGCTCTTCGACATTCAAGGAACAGACGTAATAGAGCAACAAATTGATATTTCGTCTTAAATAAGAAGAACATAGTATTATTAATATAAACGAAAATTTAAAAATCCTGCACAGGATTAGAGAATACACTTGGACATCTTCAACGAGCTACAGACTTACGTTGCTGAATGAAATGTTCCTTATAAACTGTTAAATGACAAGAATGAGTTTGCACGAACCATATTTTAATATTTTGATGACGTTTTACAAACACACTACGTAGCAAACCCAGCATTACCAGGCTGCTCATTTTGCCAGTTTTCAATTAGAAACGAAAAGACGATATGAGCTGTTTTTGTAGCGTAATACCGAAAAAATTCGTTTACACGTACTCGTGAAATGTTGCCCAATAGACAGATATTGTTTTCGCCTATGACCGTTTGGCCCTCGCATTTGAAAGCTGTCAAAAGCTCTGCCAGGTGTCAGAGATTTCCTTAAGTTGACTCGACGATAGGCGTGTCTTAGTAGTATGGAATAAAAGTATTAATACTTCTCTCACGATGTGGCATTTTTCAGGCATCTCAGTGTTTACAATGTTATTTGAATTACGTGTTGCACAATAATATATTTCTGTAGTTGTAGTCCTTGGCGTATGCGGATACTGTCTGCGAAATAAGTAGTGAATAGAGTCAGTAGCAAAGAAGATATAAATTTAAACGTATTCCATGATGCAGCAGTTTTCACGCACATCAGTGTGTATGGGGCCATATCTTCAGATCTATGTGCCACACAGTGACATAATTTTGTAGGTACATGCAGAGGCGTATGTGGATACTGTCTGTGAAATTGAATATATAGCAAGTTTGGATCGTTGGTTGGTTTGTGGGGTTGAAGGGACCAGACTGTAAAGGTAATCGGTCCCCAGATTTGGTTGAAATAGGTTTTATGGAGGTTTGGAACATACACGTATATACATTTTTATAATGTGTATGAATTTCATTCCAGCTGTCATCTGGAGCTGCATGTAAACACCACATGTACACTTTATACCTAGGGCGTGTCTGCTGCCTGCTGCTTTCGTCGGAAGGAAAGCTCTGTAGGCTGCGAAAGGCGTTTCTCACGCCTAGCGACAAAGCGCACACGGTTTAATAAGTAAAACGACAGACGTAGAGGCCCTTTGTGGGTCAGAAACTAAATCTGCGTCATAGAGATCCTAAATGTTCAATAAAAATGGTTCAAATGGCTCTAAGCACTATGGGACTCGACATCTGAGGTCATCAGTCCCCTAGAACTTAGAACTACTTAAAGCTAACTAACCTAAAGACATCACACACATCCATGTCCGAGGCAGGATTCGAACCTGCAACGGTAGCGGTCGCGCGGTTCCAAACTGAAGCGCCTAGAACCGTTCGGCCACGCTGGCCAGCTAAATGTTCAATGTTTTTTTTTAGTATTATGGTACGTATACATAAAATAATAACATATTTCATACACTATATTCCACTCTTATATACTCGTCTATACTTCCGAAGATCTCTCTCTAGTCATACTAGAACGAGCAGTGCTGTATGCAATGTGGCGTAGCGGTTAGCGTCGTTGGCTAGAGCAAACCGGGTCGTCTGTTCAAACCGAAGCACCTGAAATTGTCAGTTACGGTTAATCATTTCTGGAAGGTTCTCGAAATTACTTATAGTTGTATATTCTGGAGTTTTATATTTGTGCATAAACAGCAGCGTGGTCCGTCCAGGAGTCAGTTCTGTCTGTACGTTGGTGTACGTAATTAATGTGCTTTCAGTGCTGTAAGAGACGACCCTGCTTTGGGATATGAAGTTAACTGTGTTTATGATGGGACAATACTGATCATGTACAAAACTAATTTTTATTCAGTATAAAATTTTAAATAGTTTTTATAATTAATTTTTCTGAACTTCTTGGTGTATATTATACATGATATAGGGTGACAGTTATTGAGCTATATGAAAACAAATGTAAATTAGTTACAAAATACGGCCGTGTACACACTTTATTCAGCTTGTAAACGTCACTATAGACATTCGGATTTAGATTATGACAAGTTCGATATGCCTGCCGTCATTGGCAATGATGTGGCGCAGACGAATAGCGAAATTCTGCATGACCCACTGTCGATGATCTTCTGAACGGCTGTTTTCAGCTCAGCAATGGTTTTGGGGTTATTGCTGTACACCTTGTCTCTAATGTTGCCCCACAAAAAGGAGTCGCATTTATTTAGATCCGGAGAACATGGCGGTAAAAGGAAATGTCGTGTGACTAGGGCCTCCCTCGCGTAGACCGTTCGCCGGGTGCAAGTCTTTCGATTGGACGCCACTTCGGATACTTGCGGATCGATGGGGATGAAATGATGATCTATATCTACATCGATACTCTGCAAATCACATTTTAAGTGCCTGGCAGAGAGTTCATCGAACCACCTTCACAATTCTCTATTATTCCGTACAGCGCGCGCAAATCACGAACACCTATATCATTCCATACGAGCTCTGATTTCCCTTATTTCATTATTGGTGGTGATACCTCCCTAGGTAGATCGGTGTCAACAAAATATTATCGCAATCGGAACAGAAAGCTGGTGATTGGAATTTCTTGAGAAGATTCCATCGCAACGAGAAACGCATTTCTTTTAATGATGTCCAGCCCAAATCCTGTATCATTTCTGTGACACTCTCTCTCATATTTCCAGATAATACCAAACGTGCTGCCTTTCTTTGAACTTTTTCGATGTACTCCGTCAGTCCTATCTGGTAAGGATCCGACACCGCGCAGCAGTATTCTAAAAGAGGACGGACAAGCGTAGTGTAGGCAGTCTCCTTAGTAGGTGTGTTACATTTTCTAAGTGTCCTGCCAATAAAACGCAGTCTTTGGTTAGCGTTCCCCTGTTCTTTCCAATTGAATTTGTTCGTAATTGGCCGGCCGAAGTGGCCGTGCGGTTAAAGGCGCTGCAGTCTGGAACCGCAAGACCGCTACGGTCGCAGGTTCGAATCCTGCCTCGGGCATGGATGTTTGTGATGTCCTTAGGTTAGCTAGGTTTAACTAGTTCTAAGTTCTAGGGGACTAATGACCTCAGCAGTTGAGTCCCATAGTGCTCAGAGCCATTTTTGTTCGTAATTGTAATTCCTAGGTATTTAGTCGAATTTACGGCTTTTAGATTAGACGGATTTATTGTGTAACCGACGTTTAACGAGTTCCTTTTAACACTCATGTTGGTGACCTCACACTTTTCGTTATTTAGGGTCAACTGCCACTTTTCGCATCATTCAGATATCTTTTCTAAATCGTTTTGCAGTTTGTTTTGATTTTCTGATGACTTTATTAGTCGATAAACGACAGCGTCATCCGCAAACAACCAAAGACGGCTGCAGAGATTGCCTCCCAAATCGTTTATATAGATAAGGAACATCAAAGAGCCTATAACACTACCTTGGGGAACGCCAGAAATCACTTCTGTTTTACTCGATGACTTTCTGTCAGTTACTGTGAACTGTGACATCTCTGACAGGAAATCACAACTCCAGTCACTTAACTGAGACGATATTCCATAAGCACCCAATTTCACTACGTGCCGCTTGTGTGGTACCGTGTTAAAAGCCTTCCGGAAATCCAGAAACACGGAATCGATCTGAAATCCCTTGTCAATAGCACTCAACACTTCATGTGAATAAAGAGTTAGTTGTGATTAGGACAACACAACATCCAGTCCCTGAGCGGAGAAAATCTCCGACCCAGCCGGGAATCGAACCCGGGCCCTTAGAATAGACATAATATGGCGGTCAATCGGGGCCCATGCCAGTGGCCTTTAGGTACCGCAGAGCCAGAATGCAGTCCCAAAAATGCTAAATAGTCCTCCAGGACATTCTCCTACTTCGATGGGGTCGAGCTCCGTACTGCATGAATCACATCTTGTCGAAACCAGGGTCACTTTGGGTAATGGGGATGAAATCATCTTCCAAAACGTTCAAGTACCGTTCGGTAGTCACCGTGCCATCAAGAAATATCGCACCGATTATTTCGTGACTGCACATTGCACACCACACAGTGACCCGTTAAGGGTGAAGAGACATCTCAGGCGCGAAATGCAGAGTCTCAGTCCCACAAATATGCCGATTTGCTTATTGACAAACCCATCCAAATGAAAGTGGACTTGGTCGCTAAATCAAACCATTCAGCACATGCTAATGCCCATCACGCCCAGCGGCTAACAGTGTAGTTTCAACGTCCTAACGCAAACTGATCAGAAGTTACGACGATTTTATTTCATATAGTTAATTATTGTCACTCTGTAGATTTTCTCGCCACAGATGCACAGCACCTGTGATATAAACTACACAAATTTTATACGTTATCTTGAATACAAATACTCATGTACGCTCTCTGCAATTTTGTTTGAATGTATTAATGCGTGTGGAATAGCATCTGAATAGTTAGTTGCATACCAACTAGTGAATTCGACTTTCCAAGCATCTCTTCCCTCTCATACCTACTGACAATGTGGTTATCTCAAAAGGCTGGAGACTGATGCTCTGTTTCCTTCGTGGTGTGGCTTCAGTGTGTTTTACACTGACGTAATGTATGTAGCTTCACTTTCAAAGCCAGCCGGGCTGGCCGAGTGGTTCTAGGCGCTTCAGTCTGGAACCGCGCGACCGCTCCGGTCGCACGTTCGAATCCTGTCTCGGGCATGGATGTGTGTGATGTCCTTAGGTTAGTTAGGTTTAAGTAGTTCCAAGTTCTAGGGGACTGATGACCTCAGCTGTAAAGTCCCATAGTGCTCAGAGCCATTTGAACCATTGTTTTTCACTTTTAACTTTTGAAATTATTTTAATTATTGTCTGTCTCGTAAAACTGAAGCTGGTCGATAACGAACGAAAGCGGTAATTTTTCTCAAAACATTTCTAAAGGATACTTCCTTCTTCCTTTGTTACTACATTAAACAGAACCGCGCAGTTTCACGGACAAAAAACGTAGTGGTCAGTACAACACTCACCGAAAGACATGGTACAATGTTTAAATTCTCATTCAGGCGGAAGGCGGTTCATATCAATGATGCGAACACATACATTTTTTCCGCGATTCTTTTTCATCATTCATGTTAGTACATTCTCAGTACATCTGCACCACAGCTACCAGCAATTTCCATGCTCTCCATTTACCAAGCAAAGGCCAAAAACCTAACCAGTTGGAAAACCAGAAATCAACAAACACCTGGCTCTCAATCCAGACTTCACATTACACAGCTCAATACTTCCCATTTTGAAAAATTCACGTTCCTTGCAGACTTCGAGTGCCTTCTGCACGCCCAGTTCAGTTCTAGTCCTCCATGTTTTGTTATCAGTTCCACCTTTTACTCTATTACTGTGCCACTCCCCAGAACTCTTGCCGAATGTTAATTTTACTTTATTGGGATTGTTGCATAGACACCGTTTTTTCCAGTTTAGTGTTAATGTTGTTTCTCGTTTGCGCGTTTTATATTTATTTACTGTTTGACTTTTAACATTTTAACTGCACTTCGTCTGCACTGTCAAAGATGACATTTACTCCGTGCTCGCACCAGATTCTTGATGAGTAACATATTTTACAATGTTGTTCACGAAAATTGTACTTTCTTTGACGACTATAGTTAAATTCTGGTGATGGCCTTTTAAGCCTAAGACCTGTTAACAAAATATATAAACTCCGTAGAAAATATAGAATATTGAGCTCTTCATTTCTGAAGATGGAACAGAAGAAAGAGTGACAGAAGATGTGCGCTTCGTAGTAGGAAATAGAGGGGATAAAGCCTAAACGAGTTCTGCAATATATTTCTGTTAGTAATAGCGAATATACCGTTAAAAATAGCAAGCGGGGGCGGTACACATGGAGAAGGAGTGAAATAGGGGAATATTCCAACTGGATGATGTCATCGTCAGACAGATATTATGAAATCAGATACTGGAGTGTAAGGCGTACACAAGAGAAGTTACAGACTCAGATTACAATTTTATTATCACCAAAAGTTGGCTGAAGTTTAAAGAGACTTGTCGGGAAGAATCAATGAGCAAAAATGTGGAATACCGAACTACAGACACACGATGGCACGCGTTCGAAATTCTCAAAGGCTATAAATACTGCGATGATGAATACTACAATACGCAATTCAGCTGAAGAGAAATGGACGTCTCTGAAATTGGCAATCGCAGAACTTAGACATAGCTATAAAGAAGGTAGCTGCAGAGAAACCCTGAGTATCAGAAGAAATACTTCAGCGGATCCATGAAAGAAGGAGTTAGAAAAATATTCAGAGAAATATATAAGTCACTTAGGAATTAAATATATAGGAAGTGCAAAGAGGCTAAGGGGAAATGGTTGCAGGTAAAATGTGAAGAAATAGAAAAAGGACTGGATTTCGGAAGGACTGATTCAGCATACAGAAAAGTCAGACTAACATTCTATCAAATTAAAAGCAAGGGCGTCAAAATTAAGAGTGCGATGGGAATACTGTTGTTGGGCGTAGAGGAGAGAGCGGATAGGTGGAAACAGTTCTTTCAAAGCCTACATAAGGAGGAGAAGACCTGTCTGATGACGTCAGTGAAGAATAAATGGAAGACAATGTGGAAGACATAGAGAATTCAGTATTAGCAGCAGAGTTTAATAAATTACTGGAAGATTTCGATCAAAGAAGGGATAAAGAAAATTACTTCGCAGTTTCTAAACCCACTGGGGAAGTGGCAACCAAACGACTATTCAGATTCTATGAGTCTGGATACACATTATCTGACTTTCGGAAAAATGCTATCCACAAAAGCCGGAAAACAGCAAGGGCAGATAAGTGCAAGAACTGTCGCATAATTAGCTTAACACCTCAAGACTGGAAGATGAAGTTCGAAGTGCTGGGATTAAAAAGAGTGTAAGAGAGGGATGTAGTCTGTCGCTCCTATTCTTCAATATATACATCGAAGAAGCAATGATGGAAATAAAAGAAAGGTTCAGGAGTGGGATTAAAATCGAGGGTGAAAGGATATCAGTGATAAGATTCGCTAATGACATCGCAATCTTCACTGTAAGTGAAGAACATTACTAATATGTTCCATGGAGTGGACAGTCGAATCAGTACAGAATATGAAACTTCCTGGCAGATTAAAACTGTGTGCCCGACCGCGACTCGAACTCGGGACCTTTGCCCTTCGCGGGCAAGTGCTCTACCAACTGAGCTACCGAAGCACGACTCACGCCCGGTCCTCACAGCTTTACTTCTGCCAGTATCTCGTCTCCTACCTTCCAAACTTTACAGAAGCTCTCCTGCGAACCTTGCAGAGCTAGCACTCCTGAAAGAAATTATAATGCGGAGACATGGCTTAGCCACAGCCTGGGCAATGTTTCCAGAATGAGATTTTCACTCTGAGCACCTGCCCGCGAAAGGAAAAGGTTCAAATGGTTCAAATGACTCTGAGCACTATGGGACTTAACTTCTGAGGTCATCAGTCGCCTAGAACTTAGAACTAATTAAACCTAACTAACCTAAGGACATCACACACATTCACGCCCGAGGCAGGATTCGAACTTGCGACCGTAGCGGTCGATCGGCTCCAGACTGTAGCGCCCAGAACCGCACAGCCTCTCCGGCCGGCAAAGGAAAAGGTCCCGAGTTCGATTCTCGGTCGGGCACACAGTTTTAATCTGCCAGGAAGTTTCATATCAGCGCACACTCTGCTGCAGAGTGAAAATCTCATTCTGAGTACAGAATATGGTTTGAAAGTAATGAGAAATACAGAAATGAAATTAACGATAAATTTAACATCAGAATTGGGAAGGAAGGAAGATTAGTGTTTAACTTCTCGTCGACATCGACGTCATTAGAGACTGAGCACAAGCTTGGATTGCTTCGAAGATGAGGAAGGAAACCGGCCACGCCCTTTTAAAGGAACCATCCTGGACTTGGCATGAAACGCTGTAGGGAAATCACGGGATACGTAACACTTGATGGCCGGGCGCGAATTTCAACCGACTTCCTCCAGAATACGAGTTCAGTGTGCTAACCACTGCGCCAACTCGTTCGATTGGGAACTATGAAGAAGAAAATGTTAGGGAATTCTGCTACCTTAGAAGCGAAGCACAACAGGACCGACGAAACAAGGAGGACATAAAAAGCCGATTTGCAGAGGCAAAGAGTGGATTCCTAGCGAAGAGAAGTTTGCTGGTGTCGAACGGTGTGCGGACATTTTCCACGCCGGACATTGGCACGACGCACATTTGCCACGATTTTACCTGCGCCGAAGGGTTGGGTCCCTCGTCACCCCCTTCTCCTCCTCCTCCTCCTCCTCACCCGCCGCGCACTAAAGGTACTTACTGAGCCTTTCCGCTGGTTTACTTAACATAGGACCAGAATCTCTTTCGATTTTCCGCCATATTTCTAAAGAGAGTTTCGTTGTGGAAACTATTAAATGCATCTCGCATTTAAATCCGCACTAAATTTCGAGCCTCAGTAAAACTTCGCGCCAACCTTGGAGATTTTGCGTTCGTCTAAATTATACGTGCCTTTTTGGTGCTCCTGCAGCAGCTTTCTGCCGTCTTTTGTGTACCATGGATGATCAGTTCAGTCTCTTATTAATTTATTTGGTATGAATCTCAAAATCAAATGGTTCAAATGGCTCTGAGCAATATGGGACCTAACATCTGAGGTCGTCAGTCCCCTAGAACTTAGAATTACTTGAACCTAACCTAAGGACATCACACACATCCATGCCCGAGGCAGGATTCGAACCTGCGACCGTAGCAGTTGCGTGGTTCCGGACTGAAGCGCCTAGAACCGCTCTGCCACCGTGGCCGGCTGGTATGAATCTCTCGAGTGCTGTTGATGCTATTTCTTTGAACTTAAGCCGCATATGGTCTTCACTTACATAGTTTGGAAGGATTGGAGACTGTCTCTTAGAAAGAAGTCAACCGAATTTTTAGCTGCTTTTATTAATAGATATTTTTCGCGTTTAGTTTTGGTGAATTTCTTTGTTACGGAATTGAGCCTCGCTGCGACTGTGTGTTCACTAATCATTGTATCCGTCGTGATGCTCAGGATTATTTGTGGCTAAGAGGTCAAGTGTGTTTTCGTAACCATTTACAATTTGAATGGCCTCGTGAACTAATTGTTCAAAATAATTTTAAAAAAGCATTTAGAACAATTACGGAAGTTGTTTCCTATCTACAATAGGGTCTGAAAATGTACTTTTTGTCAACATACGGAAGGTAGATTGAAGTCACTGCCAACTATAATTGGATGAGTAGGATACCTGTTCGTGATGAGACTCAAGTTTTCTCTGAACTGTTCAAAAACTGTTTCATCTGAGCCAGTCATTAATTTATTCCTGTTGTCGAATATAACCTCTGCCCATGCTAAATCACAGGAAGTATCTGCTTCAATGTCGCTTGTGAGCTGGAACACACATTACATTATTTTTCCCTAAGTTGTGCTTCTTGTGTCTGTTGTAGTGCAGATC
The DNA here is from genome assembly GCF_021461385.2 of Schistocerca piceifrons. Taxonomy (NCBI): domain Eukaryota; kingdom Metazoa; phylum Arthropoda; class Insecta; order Orthoptera; family Acrididae; genus Schistocerca; species Schistocerca piceifrons. Next base: position 516,890,286 of record NC_060143.1, read on the forward strand.
ATTACAATTACGGCTTTTCCCTCCAAAACTAGGATGCTTTCTCTGTGACCCTGTAAATACCAGAGCTAAACAATGTAGAACAACAACGTACGTTACAAGCCTAGCATTCTGTGTTACTTCATTTCCTTATTTCCAACATTTTAAAACTGTAAGTCGACTTTAGATGACGTGTCAGTCATATATGTTCTTATCTCTATTTAGTGAACGTATTTTCAGTCATGTTTTGAACATTGTCCCGTTACACTTTACTAACTAATGTTTCGCCGCAAGGGATATCGGATTTTTAGAGAGTAAACTAATATGGAGTATGTCGTTCTTCTATTCAAACATTCACATATCCATTTCTTCTTTCCTTATTGTCTTTTGGGCATGCAGGTGTAGTAATTAAGGTAGGCACAAATGCAGTGATCAAAAAGAAATTATTAGCGTACATTCGCATTCTCTTTACATCGTTCCTTTCTTGTTGCTCCCATGGCGATGGACTGTTTCTATCGCCTTCAGTAAGCGTGAAAGGAAGCTACCGTACAGACAGAGGGATCTATATTTATACTTGCCAGAACTAATTACATACTGACATAATCGTCGATATTGCTTTCGTTTCCCAAAAGTTATAAATATTTAGATTTCAGAAAAGAATCTCTGTATTTCGCCAGGATGTCGAAGAAGAAGGTCAATCACGTACTGGTTGTATCAAGTAAGATGTGGAGACGGCGGTTAGAAAGCGGACAGAAGAAGTACGAGGAAGGGCGTCCCTTACCTGAGGGATCGCTGCTCGAGCTACCTGGCGAAGGGGAAAGTGTGGCAAATGTCCGGCGTGGCAAATGTCCGGCATTCGTGTCGAACATCGGCATTAATCTAAGACGTAAATTTCGGTAAATGTACGGTTTAAGCACAGCACTGTATGGTAGTGAATCGTGGAGTGTGGGACCAGAAGAGAATCGAAACGTTGGAGATGTGGTGCTGAAGAAGGATGCTAACAATTAGGCTAGTTTATAATGTAATGAATGAAGAGATTATTTCCGAATCGGCGAAGAAAAGAACACTTGGTAAACACTGAGAAGAAGAAGAAGTAACCGGGTGATGGGACATGTTTAGAGACATTAATAACTTTGATGATACTAAAGGGAGTAGTTGAGGGATATGAAATATTTATTTTATCTCGTAACACCGTCTCAGATATATGTCCTAACAATTTTGTATAATTCAGCATATTCTTTGAAGCCTCTTTATCGTTTCCTTGAAACTTTCGGCCATTCGTCGATAGTTGCTTTATTCGACTTGAGAAATTCTTTTTCTTTGCTTCCTTCGTACCCACTATAACATTTGTTGATCGCCTAAGAATCGTTGTTAAATAACCGCCTCTACCATTGTCTTCTGTATTGGTTGCTTCATTTTATCTGGTACAACACACTATTCTCACATTAATTTTCAGAATCTACTTTTTGATTTCCTGAGCAATGTGTATTTCTTCATGATTTATGTGTCTTTTATCTGGATCGTACAAATTTATGACCTTTTAGAATTCTAAAGTAGTTTAGGATAGTCACAGTCCGTACAATTTCTTTATAGTCCATGAAATATAGTCCATTTCATTTTTTATATGTAACATAATGGTCTGTTCACAAGTAAAATGGAGAACATACCAGTAGTAATCAAAACTGTTACGAATATTGATTACGTTGTTTGCTAAGGAGTTGTTTCCTGTTTGTTGTACACAGCAGTAACATCTTAAAAGAGAAATTCCTTACTTCCCCTTAAATATCTGTTAGATTAGATAAAATGGTTCAAATGGCTCTAAGCACTATGGGACTTAACATCTGAGGTCATCAGTCCCCTAGAATTAGAACTACTTAAACCTAACTAACCTAAGGAAATCACACATCCATGCCCGAGGCAGGATTCGAACCTGCGACCGCAGCAGCAGCGCGATTCCGAACTGAATCGCCTAGAGCCGCTCGGCCACAGCGGCCGGCTGTTAGATCAGATACATGACGAATTGCTAACCCAGAAGCAGGCTATCTGCAAATGAGAGAATGTGATGATTCGCGCAACTCGTACAACTCTCTATCAGAATAACTTGTGACTTACCTGTTTAATTCCTATTCCCTTTCAAAAATTCCTCCCATGTGTATAGGCCTGTTCAACCACACAATTCTGGTAGAGTTGAGAGTAGAATAATGTTCTCTGCATTTGAGGATAAAATTTATGATTATTACCTTGCGTTTCCAGACGAGCGTAGTAGAGTTTCTTGCGTATAAACTGTTCGACAAGACAGAGAAGAATTCAAGAGAGAATAAAATTTATTCCTAATACGCTAATTGGAAACTTTTCTATTGCAGAAAAGTCCAAAGATGTAAACACGGAAAGTCCTTACCTTATCGTTGCGACTAATTTAAATAGCATGTGCTAGCAAAGGAATACGACAGCTCTTATTGCTGTCGACTAAGGACTGTCAGGTTTTGTTTACCAGTGAAAGACTCATATGTTTAAGGAAGCACATGAAATGTGTCTTACGATGCCTGTAGATCTTGAAGATTTCATAGACATATGAAAATATTTGTTCACTGCTTATCGGTCGGATCTGTCTGCGGTTGTCTCTCTAAATGGCTGCTGATGTCACTAAATACGAAGGTATTCTACTGGTTTATTTATCAGGAAGCCATTGTGCGTCACACTGGGATGAAAAACGAGTTTCAGCAACAGGACATCGCCGCACGTAATTTCCACAGAGCACTGTGAAAAATCCGAATGTTCAGTATGATGTAGCAGTTTTGTTTCACGTAGAGTGATTGATTACTCTGAAACTTAGCGAAACATGCCCTAAGGGCTTTAACTGTTTGCAACTCAGTGTGTTACCCAAACAGATCGTTACGCCATATATAAAATACACTAGTGCTCCGAAGTCTAATGGATGATCTGAGAAACAAACTTCACTACTGTTAACGGCGTTGCAAGTACCCACAATCGTACAAGGAAGTGTATAACAAAAACCGGTGTACAGCTGTACCTGTGTTGCTCCTTATATTATTGTGTAGTTAGAGATATTAACATACATCAATTATATGTGTGAACTACGCGGATGTTTGTAACATTAGACGATGGCGGAATGGATAGTGTTACACTACGAGCACTTAAACCGAACGCTACAAAACTGATACTCAGATATACACATCAACAAAAATTATACATTAGTCCGATATGTCTTACACATGTGTTGCTATTGCTACTGTTCCTACAGAAATCGTAAGGCAACTTTTGACGTTGTAAACACAGATACAACTACCATGGGCACTGCCTATTGGTAGAACGGCGCTCTCGAATCGATTGCAGCATTTTAGTTGAAGGTAAAGCACCTGTGGGGTAGGGTAACCAGATTATTTATGTAAACAACAGAACACCTCTGAAAAATAGAAATGAAAAAACGGAAAAACAGGACACTAGTTACAAAGAAAATATACTGCATCTACGCGTCTGTCAGTATTGCTTTAATGATATAAATGAAAACTAACATTTATATGTGAAAACAGTTAATTCTTTAACAAAGTACTTAAAAACATTCATATCATGACACTGAATCATATTGTAATACATCAAGTTTTTCGAAGAATTCTGGCACAGTTTAAAATATATAAAAAACAGTAAACAGTATCGTAGACATGAAACTTAGAACTTCAATACTAGCTTTGTAGTTATCAGAAGACCTAATATCTTGCAAGAGTTTTTTCCAGAGTTCCGTCCAGCTCACGGATGTATTCAAATTGAGTCTTAACAATTGCTTTAAGAGTTTGGGTAGAAACGATTTTTATCATCAGTCCAAAGGTAGTTAAGTATTGTAATAACGGAATTGAGTGCTGTTACTGTGAATGCCATCCATCCCAATGATCACCTCATGGCGAGAGCTAGAGCGCTATATTTAAAGGAAGCTAGGATGAGACTATGACCCAAGTATCGGTTCTTAGTGACCAAATGTATCCTTTCTGCTATATTCACTTAACAGGCTATTAACTATTATGTCGGTCCCTCGCTTTGTGCTCTTATGGAAGAGATAGTCTCCTGCAACATGTCTCACGAACTAACGAATACGCTTGTCTCCCTTCCTTTTGCTTTCTGTCGTAGTCCACTGTCTGCTGAATGCGTATCCTTACTCAGCAGACAGTGTCTTCGACCTGACTCAGTTTCACATGCTGGCTCGCTTCCTGTTTTCGCTGCTCTCTCTGGCGTGACTTGAATTTTCTTGTGGCAATGTGAGTGGGTTTTAATAAAATTTTTCTGATTTCTACCTCTTACTATTCTGTGCCGTAACAATCCCTCCTCTTTAAAAAAAATCGTCTCGAATTTTCCCTTTCTCTCAGTTATTACTAATTAGCCCATACTTGCCTCGTATTTAAAAAAAGAAGTTCATCTGCAACTCTTTTCTGGGTTGCTTCCCTACCTAACTCGTGACTCTTACTCAGATTAATTATTCTACTCTGTCATTCTGTCCTGTCTGCATACGCTACTTACACTTTCGACTCACATTAGTTGTTACCAGTTCGTATCCACTCCACAGGTATCTGATGGATGGTGGCCTCATTTGAATGAGATATGTTACGTTTTATACAAATTAAGTTGCACAAATGAAAACTAGAACCAAGATTGAGCTTGTCATCGATACACTGAAAATAACTGTACAGAGCTATTACAAATGATTGAAGCGATTTCATAAATTCACTGTAGCTCCATTCATTAACATATGGTCACGACACACTACAGATACGTAGAAAAACTCATAAAGTTTTGTTCGGCTGAAGCCGCACTTCAGGTTTCTGCCGCCAGAGCGCTCGAGAGCGCAGTGAGACAAAATGGTGACAGGAGCCGAGAAAGCGTATGTCGTGCTTGAAATGCACTCACATCAGTCAGTCAAAACAGTGCAACGACACTTCAGGACGAAGATCAACAAAGATCCACCAACTGCTAACTCCATTCGGCGATGGTATGCGCAGTTTGAAGCTTCTGGATGCCTCTGCAAGGGGAAATCAACGGGTCGGCATGCAGTGAGCGAAGAAACGGTTGAATGCGTGCGGGCAAGTTTCACGCGACGAATGAAGCAAGCAGGGAGCTAAACGTACCACAGCCGACGGTTTGGAAAATCTTACGGAAAAGACTAAAGCAGAAGCCTTACCGTTTACAATTGCTACAAGCCCTGGCACCTGATGACAAAGTCAAACGCTTTGAATTTTCGGCGCGGTTGCAACAGCTCATGGAAGAGGATGCGTTCATTGCGAAACTTGTTTTCAGTGATGAAGCAACATTTTTTCTTAATGGTGAAGTGAACAGACACAATGTGTGAATCTGGGCGGTAGAGAATCCTCACGCATTCGTGCAGCAAATTCGCAATTCACCAAAAGTTAATGTGTTTTGTGCAATCTCACGGTTTAAAGTTTACGGCCCCTTTTTCTTCTGGGAAAAAACGTTACAGGACACGTGTATCTGGACATGCTGGAAAATTGGCTCATGCCACAACTGGAGACCGACAGCGCCGCCGACTTCATCTTTCAACAGGATGGTGCTCCACCGCACTTCCATCACGATGTTCGGCATTTCTTAAACAGGAGACTGGAAAACCGATGGATCGGTCGTGGTGGAGTTCACGATCAGCAATTCGTGTCACGGCCTCCACGCTCTCTCGACTTAACCCCTTGCGATTTCTTTCTGTGGGGTTATGTGAAAGATTCAGTGTTTAAACCTCCTCTACCAAGAAACGTGCCAGAACTGCGAGCTCGCATCAACGATGCTTTCGAACTCATTGATGGGGACATGCTGCGCCGAGTGTGGGAGAAACTTGATTATCGGCTTGATGTCTGCTGAAGCACTAAAGGGGCACATATCGAACATTTGTGAATGCCTAAAAAAACTTTTTGAGTTTTTGTATGTGTGTGCAAAGCATTGTGAAAATATCTCAAATAATAAAGTTATTGTAGAGCTGTGAAATCGCTTCAATCATTTGTAATAACCCTGTATTTTGTTACGTTCTCGTGACATTGTATCACTCGCATTTTTGATTGACTGAAGTTTTTCCTTTTCCTGAAGCTAATAATTCGACTAAGGATTGTAGCAAAGTGGAAACTAAGGTATCATTATTTCAAAAGGTTTTGTTTACGTAATGTGTGTAGTGGTTCTTGAAAAAGGTTTCGTTTACGTAATAAGTGTAATGGTTCCTCCGGCCAATATAACAGTGGTCGAAACGCGCTAAACGTTGTTGTGCCCAAGATGGTAGCTGAAGGTGAAATTGTCTTCCTGCTATTCAACGTCTGATTCCATTAAATAATAATTCATTCTCCTGTAATTCTAGTTTAAGTTATCCTGTTTGATTTGTCTTCTTTATAGCGAGTGATAATTTCTGTTTCAGGAGTAAATATGGAGTAAATGCAGTGATCTCCAGTTTTCTGGAATTTTGGCTGAGGAGGCAAGACTTTTTTCTCGCACTTTACTGCTGTTGTCACTTTGTACAATCCATGTTGGACAAATAATATTTCATCTAATACATTATTTTAAATCTGCTACAAGCATAATGACACGAGCATCTTTCCTATTAGAAACTAATAATACTTTGTGAAACTAATAATACTTCGACCTCCGAGAATAGTCTCGCCTACAAGCGACTATGCAACCGAGTTAGTTGGTGAGAAACGAAAAACTCGATTATGCCCACTTGTTAACTAAAGAATTTCACAGTCCACCGTCTTCTGGAAAAATCTACTAGGGATAGGAATAGACAATCCTCAATCTACAGCTGAACCTCTCGTTCTTATTGAGAATGTAAATGAATTATTTGCCACGCCTATATCTCTACTTGAAAAAAGCACAACGACGCAAACTATCCATTCCCTTGAAGTATCTGCGGCCGATACAAACGAAAAAAATTTTTCTGCGGCCAGTATGCCTTAAAACAATCAGGAAGTCGACTGCGAGAATTCGTTCCGTAGCTGTAGGACACGAAGATGCTATAATACACATGATCAGCGTCCTTGTCGATCCATTACTGCCAATAATAACGTGTATTTTAACCACTCACTGACCTCGAGCATCTTCCCAACATCCTGGGAAAAGTGATTCATAAAACCTCTAACCGCAAAGGAATCTGTTGGAGAACCTTATGACTACAGGGCCATTTGCATTCTACCAGCATTATTTAAGGATTTAGAGTACGTAGTTCATGGTCAGCTTAGCAGCCACGTAACTTGAAATAATCTTCTGCATGAATACCAATCTCGTTTCCGAAAAAATCGCAGCACGACGACCTCTCGTGTAAAAGTGACTGAAATCTGAAACAAGCTATAGATAAACAAGAGGTGACTATTTTGGCTTTCTGGATTTCAGCAAAGCTTTACACACTGTCGATTTTAATATTGTACGTGATAAATCCAGAAGTCAAAACTTCCCTTCAAGTGCTTTACAGTGGTTCCACTCATACTTTATATTCCACCAACAGGGTGTAATGATCGGAAAAAAGAGGCTACACGGATGAGAATATGGTCCATTAGTATTCTCTTTATATGCTAATGATGTGTCGAACATTATCTCCCACTACAAATATCATCAACGTGATGATGACCTTCAGTTATACCTACGAGCAAGTCCAACAAATCTGTGTAGAGCCATCCAGAAGGTAAATGTTGTCTTATTTGCTTTATCAGAAAGGGCACAGAACGCAGGTTTGAAACTTAATTCGTCTACAACGAAAGCAATCTTCCCAAAAAGGACTTATTACTCCTCAGTTCAGAGAGTCTCTTCCACACCTAATGCTAAACAGCACCGAAATCACCTTTTCTTCTTCTGCAAGGAATTTGGCGACAATTCTGAACCACCATCTAGACTGGACTGAAGACACAATTGCAGTCTGTAATAAGGTGTCAGCATCACTACAGTCATTAAAGAAATATAAAAAAAGAATTTCGTCTCATCCCTGATTATGGTGACCCTATTCTCCAAGGACTTTCTTAAGAGAGCTTATGTCGGCTGTAGATGGCGATGAATGATTCAGTGCAACACGGCACAAATGCTCGTTTTCAACAAAGTCAAATCCTCTGTACCACTCCGTGTTCTCCAAATCATTCTCGGTATCAGGAACCCAAGTTTTGAACAATCTTCCTCAACATATTAGCGAATAAAAATCCTTTCAAACATTAAAAGAAAGGTAATTTTTTTCTTGTTTTTTTTATTTTACACGTCTAGTTCCGTAATACCAAATTGAGAAGCAAGTCTCCACGGTCATGGAAGGTATTAGTACATGAAATTACAACATAAAAGTAATAACAGATAACATAAAGTGTTTATGAACCCAAGAAAAGAGAAGCCATAAGCTATGTGAACGCGATCAACAGTATAACACAGGAATCAACTTAATTTTTCAAGGAACTCCTCTACAGAATAGAAGGCCTGTCCTTCAGTTTCGATTTCAAAGCACTTGATTTCTGCTAAGATTTTTGAAAATAGATGCAGCAATATACTGCACACCTTTGTGCACAAGAGTTAAGGAAGTCTGATCCAAATGCAGGTTTGATTTCTGCCGAGTATTAACCAAGTGAAAGCTGCTTATTCTTGGGAATAACCTAATATTGTTAACAAGAAACGACATTAAAGAATATATATATATATATATATATATATATATATATATATATATATATATATATATATGTGTGTGTGTGTGTGTGTGTGTGTGTGTGTGTGTGTGTGTGTATATTGAGAGGCCAACGTCAGAATACCCAGACGAATGAACAGGGGTCAACAAGAGATTCGTGAACTTACACCACTTATTGCCCGAACTGCCTATTTCTGAGCCAAAAATATCCTTGAGAATCGGAAGAGTTACCCAAAAATATAGGACAATACGTCATTATCGAATGGAAATACGCAAAGTAGACTAATTTTCGTGTCAAATTACGAGGGCTGTCCAGAAAGTAAGTTACGATTGATTGCGAAATGAAAATCACAGTGAAAATCAGAAATGTTTTATTTGTAATAGATAGCTACACCTTTCAGCTACTTCTCTACGTAGTCGCCGTTCTGACTCAGACATTCGTCGTAGCGTTGTACCAACTTTCCAATACCCTCATCATAGAAGGTAGCCGCCAGTGCTTTCCGCCAATTCTCTACGCTGGCCTAAAGCTCGTTGTCTGTGCCAAAATGAATCGATGCAGGAACATCTTCATTGCCCCTGCAGAATGAGGCTGAGAATTATCTTGAAGAAGAAACCGCACGACAGTTATGTAATGTTGGTTGCATAGCTTCAGGGGAAAATTCTCACCAGGCCCCCGTACTTGGCGGGAGACACTATTTTCTATAACATCTTTACGCGCTCACTAAGAGCTCAGGAATCAAAAGAGCGACGTAATTCTACCTAGAGTCATACTAGAGACACTGCCCAACACATCTTTGCAAAGCTTTATCGGATTTTAATAGTCGTTTCCATTTCGCGACCGATCGTAACTTACTTTCTGGACAGCCCTCGTATCACTTACTTCAGTTACCGTTCGAATCGTAAAAATGGCAGCAGTAAATCTTTGAACACGATCCTGTACGTGAGCTTTCCACGACAGTATATTATATTGAGTACCTAGAAATTTGAACTGTTTAGTTTTAATAAGCATATGCCCATTCTGTGGCATTAAAACTTCGAGTTTTGTTGAATTGTGTGTAAGAAACTGAAAAAACTGTGTCTTACTGTGATTTAGCGTTCGTTTATTTTCTACAAGCCATGAACTTATGTCATGAACTGCACTATTTGAAACCGAGCCAATGTTGTGCGTAACATCCTTTACTACCATGCGAGTGTCATTACCAAACAGAAATATTTTAGAGTTACCTGTAATACTAGAGGGCATGTCATTTAAGTAAATAAAGAACAGGAGTGGCCCCAACACTGATCCCTGGGGCACCCCCCACTTGACTGTACCCCACTCAGACCCCACACCACAGCCATTCTCAATACTGTGGATAATGACCTTTTGCTGTCTGTCTTTAAAGTAAGAGGTGAACCAATTGTCAGCTACCGCCATATTCCATAATGGTCCAATTTCTGGAGCAGTATTTTGTGATCAACACAATCAAACGCCTTAGGTAAATCAAAAAATATGCCAAGCGTTCGAAACCTTTTGTTTAATCCATCCAGTAACTAACAGACAAAAGAGAATATAGCATTTTCAATTGTTAAACCTCTTGTAAAACCAAACTGTACACTTGATAGTAAATTATGTGAAATAAAATGACAATTAGCCTTATATATACAGCCTTTTCAATCAATTTAGCAAACACTGATGGCATAGAAATAGTCTAAAACTGTCTACATTATCCCTTTCTCCCTTTTTGTAAAGTGACTTTACCACTGAGTATATTAATCGTTCAGGTAATTCACCATTCCTAAAGAAAAGATTACAAATATGGTTAAGTACAGAGCTAACATGTGCAGCACATTACTTTAATATTCTGTTAGGTACTCCATTATATCCATGAGAGTTCTTCGTCTTCAGTGATTTATTTACTGACTCATCCTTCCTCTTCTCAATACCAAAGAAGAATATTTCAGACATCAATGTCAGAAAGGCATTTTCCAAGAGTGCTGTATGATTCCCTGTAGAAAATAAGATTTTATTTAATTCAACAGCAATCCTCAGAAAGTGATTGTTAAATTCGGTACATAAATCTGACTTATCAGTTACAGAAACATTTTTACTGCAAACTGACTTCATATCGTCGACCTTGTGCTGCTGAACAGGCACTTCCTTCACAACTGACCATACGGTTTTAATTTTATCCTGTGAATTACCTGTTCTATTTGTGTACCGTATACTCTTCGCCTTCGTAGTAGCCGGTCGGAGTGGCCGAGCGGTTCTAGGCGCTACAGTCTGGAACCGCGCGACCGCTACGGTCGCAGGTTCGAATCCTACCTCGGGCATGATGTGTGTGCTGTCCTTAGGTTAGTTAGGTTTAAGTAGTTCTAAGTTCTAGGGGACTGATGGCCACAGAAGTTAAGTCTCATAGTTCTCAGAGCCATTTGAACCATTTGCACCTTCGTAGTAATACTTTTAAGCACCTTACAATACTGTTTGTAATGGGCTACTGTAACTTGACTCTGAGTAATTCTAACATTTTGATACAATTCCCCCTTTTGTTCTAACCAGTACCCTTATCCCACTTGTCAGTCACACAGGCTGCCTTTTACTGCCAGTACCACGTTTAGAACGTTCTAATGGAAATCAACTTTCAGTGCAGTGTCATGATACGTCTATGGACTCATAATGGAATTTTTTTATGTACATGGCCACTCCGCCACCCCACAAGGAACTCCTTGAAAAACAGCAAGCTAATCTGTATCCTGGTTAAGGAAGCCTCTGAATTGTCAAATTATTCAAGTGGTGCTACGATATACCAAAAATTTCAGAGTCAACAGCTATATGCAGTTCACTAAATTTGTCCCTAATACCTCTTATATTTTGATGAAATATGCTAATTCCTTGTCTACTTGGAAACATGTCGTCCTCAGAAGGTGATTCTTTAGTTAGAGGGACTTCTTTTAAGAAGGTATTCCTATCAGCTGACTTCAATCTAATAACGGTGCAGCTCTAACACCAACTACTACAGGAATTTTTCCATGGGTGATCCCACCACCCCCAACTACACTGTCACCTATAAGCTTTGCCAGACTCCCCTTCCCATACGTATTGACGTGCTGGCCACGCCTAGCAGCCATTTTTATTAGCTATCCTTACCAGGTCACCACCTACATCATACTCCCTGTCCCTATCGAGACTATTCCAAGCTCCACCCACAATCACTACCAGATCCACTTTCGTAAAGTTGCTAAATAACTCCGCTATATTAACAATCACCTGAGCCAACCCTGCACTAGGCTTCACAATGCTGGTGTCCTAGTACTCACTCCCCAACACTTCCTGCAACTGCTGGCACACGCCTCTGCCATGCGAACCACCTAGTAGCGGAACCTTCTTGTTCCTGTTAGAATTTTCAACATACTTAGGATCCCTAACTGCTGAATGCTGCTGCGTGTTTCCTATTTCTACAGCTACAAGTGGCTCTTCTCCACTCAACTCTGACAGTTGGTCAAATCTATCGGTTACACATAAAGTGTAATTCTGAATATCCCCTTCTCTTAGCTGTCTTCTTACCAACTGCCAGTTCCCATTCCCCGGCGCCCTTCACCGTCCTCAACCTGTCTAGTTCCTCCTATGCGTCTAGTAACTGCACCTGAGGGGCACAAATCTTAAGCGCCTGCTCCTCTATCAACTTATTTCTGCTACAAATTCTACATTTCAAGGAGAGGATCAGGCTGTAATGCCAACTGGCTTCCCCACTGCAATCCCCCCAATGAAAATACTTTGAACAAAACTCACACCGTAACCCACTACTCACAAACCTACGTCAAGGCCCACACTTCTCACTCATTGTAAAATTTTAATACTTACTGAAAAAACTAAACGTCTACGTTACCTAAGTTCAACTGCAACAGTAGAACTTTCTAAGAAGCTAACAGTAGTTTCGTTCTATTACTTTTATTAATGTTACTAAACCACAACGAATAAAAATACCACAAAAACTTCACACAAATTCTTATCTAAAACCAAAAATTCAAGCGACCACTGGAACACTCAACAAAATTAGACACAGTGAACGAAAGTTTCGCTGAAATATTTCACTACAAACAACAAGAAACGTCAGCTCAAAACTGCCGTGCTAAATTTAAACGTCTAAAACGCCAAACAAGTCTAACAAACAAAGTGGGCAAAATTTTCCGAAAGTTTATTAAACCATTATTTCGCCAGAAACAGCAGGAGACACGGTTGAAAACTCCTAAATTTAGTAACAGAATAACAGTGCACAAACAGCTTTGTCAGAACTTAATTTAAGAACCGCTGCAGCTACAACTTCATGCCGAGAAATGTAAACACATTGCTAATATCTGGATAAACGACTGAAAAATACTAGATTTAATATTCGAATACAGTGCACAAACAAATGCACAAACAACTTTGTCAGTAATTAGCTTTAGAAACGTTATAGCTGCAACCGCACGCTGCGAAATGTAAACACACTGCTGAGACTTCGACGAACGACGTAAGCATATTCACAAATAACGGACCACTCGAATCAATAACACAAAAAGAAAGATTGAGATGAATGAAAATCCACTAATAAGTTACTTTTACAGAAAATATTATCACCAATAATCTTTAAAATAAGTATCTGAAGTCTAAACTTTATAAAATATTGGCGAGCTATTTGAACAGCAGTCCAGCACGTGACGTCACACCAAAGATCAACCTAACGGCCCATCTACCATGACAATAGCTATCCCTTCTTGCAGCTCATTGTCTTCAACCCTCCCTCCTCCACCACATTTACCTCACCTTATCTACAGAGTTCTCTACTGAAATTCTCTTTTTCCTAGCAGCCAGTGTCACTTTCATTTAAATCATCTCCTCCTTCATTATCCCTTACACTTCTTCTAATACTAAATAAGGCTTCGAAAGTGTTAAATCAATCAATATCGTTCTTAATTCCTCCGTTATTTTATTACTCTCATTAGTGTTACTATTATTGTTATTACTGCAAATTGTTACTTTTTATTAATAATGTAAATTATTGTACTATCATAATTAGGGTTACTTTTATTGTTATTATTATTGCTAATTATTATTTTTATTAATATTTCGAGTTATTATTGTGACCGTTATGTGATATTTTTTGTATGTGTCGTTCCTGGTCAGATGTAAGAGAGAGCCTTAAGGCCCTAATCTGGTCAGGCTAAATGAGCAATAAATAAATACATAAATAACAGCACAAAACCAACACTACACTGTGCAAGCACTCGTCACGGTCATCCTTACGACACAGATACTAACATGACACCTCACAACAGGTCGGAGGACAGCAGCGGCACGTCGCCGAGACAGGGAATGCAGGGTTTCTGCATCTGCTCCCCTGCGATCATTTCCTTAGTATGCGACCACTCTGAGTTTTAATATAGATGATTTACTGCGTCAATGTAAAACCAAGTTTCAAGCAGGTATTAGTACAAATGAAGACAATTCTGTGAACTGCACTTTATTTTCACACGATGTCACAGTTTTGACAGAAAAAGGTAATGACCTGCTAAAAGGAATTAACCTACCAACCAAAGCAGCCAAAGGCTAAAATATGACTATATCGACAAAGAAAACAATGACAAGAACTGTGACTTTTATAGGATGGAGCCCCATGAAAACAAAAGTAGTGGTGAAAAATACGGTAGTAGAACAAGTCAGCCATTTTAATAATCTGGAATGTGATATCACATACGAATATTATCACATACCAATATGATACGTTGACAGGAAAGTAGCAAAATTTGGAGACAACAAAAAATAAAAATAATACTAACAAAATTTTATGAAGTAATAGCCATCTCAGCACTGCTCCAAGGAAGTGAGTCTCTAGTAATTCACAAGCGGTAAGAAACTAAGATCCAAACAGCTGAAATGAGATTTATTAGAACTGTGAAAGACTGTACCACAGTAAAGAGAGTAAAAAACAGTGACATCAGGAAGGAATGAAACGTAATTAACTTAAGAAAGAAAACTGAAGAAGACAGGAAGAAGGAATGAAAGTTTCTACAAGACGAGCAGTGGTAGACTGCCTCAGACAGTCACAAATTGCAGTTCCATGGGCCAAAAACGTCTGGCGAGGCCTAGGAAGAGATGAACACTGCAGCAGCTAAGGGCCACGTACTTAAAGTGTAGAAGCAGAAGATTTTATCGTAAGTGGTACGTCCTTCCTCCAGCCTTGACATGATTAACCTACTGATTAATATGGACTCCGAAAAACATTTCTGCACGGAATTTTTCGATTTAACAACTCATTGCTAGACGTGAAATAACAAGTAACAGAAAAAAATGCTGCCACTGCGGTGTGGGTATTTTTGTATTTTCTCTTTGAAGCAACGATCCACACTCGGTTTTTACGATGGTTACGAAATGAGAGATAAGAAAAATGTCTCTTCGAAATCATCTCAAAAATTTCCGAAGTTGGATACGCAATACTCTTATCCACTCCTATAAAAATGTTTGAACGCAGTAGTGAGCTTCAATTTTATGAATGAGAAGTTTGTACTGGCGCTCTACGTATTGTTCTGGCTCAAAACAAAACTCAAATAGTAAATAAAAAAATGATGAGATTCACCAAAATTTTAAGTCAAGTTCTAAGTGAATACTACTTACGTTAGAAAATAGCTGAAATATATGAAATAGTCAGAAGACTACAAATTAAACAGCTGCAAATTGTGAAATCAATACCTCTGGAAAGTCAGAAAAGTGGTAGAATGTAGACTCTGCTAAATCGAAAACAATATATCTCTGTATTTTTGTCACGAAATTATTCGACACTGTAAGGCATATTAACACATAACAGCATATTCTAAACACATTCCAGGCCAAAATTACCAAAGGGAAACAGAAAGTACCATTATTTCTCGAAGCCATGCTGAAACTTCCTTAAATAATATTTCTTGAAGCGTATTCTGCCACCTACTGCGAACTTGCAAGAGCGAAAAACAAGCGATTCACGAAAACCTCACGGAGTAAAGCATATACCAAAAACTTTAGTTAAGTTTATTCCCAGAGTTATAAAAAATGAAAACTAGATATAGCATATGTCCTACGTGCCGACTTAGGAGGAAACGAAAAAAATGTGCGTCCCAGTGATGACAGGAATTTCTTAATGAAATAGTGTTTTCTTAATCCGTAGTACGTCCACGTTTGGTCTTACGAACCGTAATTGAAATATACTTTGGTACCATGAAATACAGACCACATTCCGAGGATGGTGTAGATAGGTCGAAACACGTACACGGCACAAACATACATATACACTGAAAAGCCAAAGAAAGCGGTACACCCACCTAATATCGAGTATGGCCCCTCGAGCACGAACAAGTGCCGCAACACGACGTGGCATGCACTTGAGTAATTTCTGAAGTAGTGCTGAAGGAAATGACACCATGAATCCTGCAAGTTTGCACGTAAATCAGTAAAACTACAAACGGATAGAAATCTCCGTTCGCTCGACGAAAGATCCGTACCCAAAGACTGGAAAATTACACAGGTCACACCAATATTCAAGAAAGGTAGTACGAGTAATCCACTAAATTACAGGCCCATATCGTTAACTTCGATATGCAGCAGGATTTTAGAACATATATTGTGTGCAAACATTATGAAATACCTCGAAGACAACGGTCTATTCACACACAATCATCACGGGTTTAGAAAACATCGTTCCTGTGAAACACAACTAGATTATTTATTCACATGAAGTGTTGAGTAATATTGACAAGGGATTTCAGATCGATTCCGTTTTTCTGGATTTCCGGAAAGCTTTTGACACTGTACCAGACAAGTGGCTCGTAGTGAAATTGCGTGCTATGGAATATCTTCCCAGTTATGTGACTGGATTTGTGATTTCCTGTCAGAGGGGTCACAGTTCGTAGTAATTGACGGAAAGTCATCGAGTAAAACACAAGTGATTTCTGGCGTTCCCCAAGGTAGTGTTATAGACCCTCTGCTGTTCCTTATCTATATAAACGATTTTGGAGACAATCTGAGCACCCGTCTTAGGTTGTTTGCAGATCACGCTGTCGTTTATCGACTAATAAAGTTACCAAAATATAAAAACAAACTGCAAAACGATTTAGAAAAGATATCTGAATGGTGCGAAAAGTGGCAGTTGACCCTAAATAACGAAAAGTTTGAGGTTATCCACATGAGTGCTAAAAGGAACTCGTTAAACTTCGGTTACACGATAAATCAGTCTAATCTAAATGCCGTAAATTCAACTAAATACCTAGGTATTACAATTACGAACAACTTAAATTGAAAAGAACACATAGAAAATGTTGTGGGGAAGGCTAACCAAAGGCTGCGTTTTATTGGCAGGACACTCAGAAAATGTAACAGACCTACTAAGGACACTGCCTACATTACGCTTGTCCGTCCTCTTTTAGAATACTGTAGCGCTGTGTGGGATCCTTACCATATAGGACTGACCGAGTACATCGAAAAAGTTCAAAGAAAGGCAGCACGTTTTGTATTATCGCGAAATATGGGAGAGAGTGTCATAGAAATGATACATGATTTGGGTTGGAAATCATTAAAAGAAACGTTTTTCGTTGCGACGGAATCTTCTCACGAAATTTCAATAGCCAACTTTGTCCTCCGATTGCGAAAATATTTTGTTGACACCGACCTACATAGGGAGGAACGATCACCACGATAACATAAGGGAAATCAAAGCTGGTACGGAAAGATATAGGTGTTCATTCTTTCCGCGAGCTATACGAGATTGGAATAAAAGAGAATTGTGAAGGTGGTTCGATGAACCCTCTGCCAGGCACTTGAATGTGATTTTCAGAGTATCCATGTAGATGTAGATGTAGAAATCTCTTCTGAACAGGACCTGGCAATGCATCCAGATATGTTCAGTAATGTTCATGTCTGGGGAATATTGTGGCCATCGAAAGTGATTAAACTGAGAAGAGTGTTACTGTAGCTACTCTGTAGCTGTTCTGGATGTGTGAGGTGTTGCATTGTCCAGCTGGAATTTCCCAAGTCCGTTGGAACGCACAATGGACATTAATGGTTGGAGATGAGCAGACAGTATGCTTACGTATGTGTCACCTGTCAGAGTCGTATCTAGACGTATCAAGGGTCCCATATCATTCCAACTGCACAAGCCCCACACCATTAAAGAGCCTCCACCAGCTTGAACAATCACCTGCTGACATGGAGAGTCCATGGATTCATGAGGTTGTCTCCATACCCGTACCCGTCCATCCGCTCGATAAAATTTGAAACGATACTCGTCCGACCAGGCAACATGTTTCCAGACATGAACAGTCCGAAGTGTGGTGACGGGCCCAGGCGAGGCGTAAACCTTCGCGTCGTGCAGTCATGTAGGGTACATGAGTGGGCCCTCAGCTCCGAAAGCCCATATCGATGGTGTTCCGTTGAATGGTTCGCACGCTGACACTTGCTGATGGGGCAGCAATGAAATCTGCAGGAATCTGCAGAAGGGTGGCACTTCAGTCACGTTGAACGATTCTCTTCAGTCGTCGTTTCTCTGTCTTGCAGGAGCTTTTTCGGGCAACAGTGATGTCGGAGATTTGATGTTTTACCGGATTCCTGATTTTCACGGTAGACTCGTTAAATGGTCGTGAAAATCCCAACCATCGCTATCTCGGAGGTGCTGTGTCCCATCGCCTGTGCGCTGACTATAACACCACATTCAAACTCACTTAAATCTTGATAACCTGCCACTTTAGCAGCAATAACCAATCTAACAACTGAGCCAGACACTTGTTGTCTTATATAGGCATTGCCGACCGCAACGCCGTATTCTGATTGTTCACATATCTCTGTATTTGAATACGCTTATAAAATATTTAAAATACTATAGGAAGTGACGTTTTGACTGTGTCGCAGAGACTTTCCCCAGAGCAAAGAGCATCTATCTGGGAAGTGGAAAATTTGAAGCTGGCCAGAAAAGCAGAGGTTTTCATATGAGCGACCTGTGTGAACAGGAAGTTTATGAACACATAAGAAAGGTGGAAATACTGACGCTAATACCTCTCCAGATAGTCTTTGCCCTGAGGAATGTCACTACAACACGGCCAAAACGTTCGCTATTTAATTTTTTAAGTATTTCACGACGCGGCAGTACACCCCGAAGAGTGTTAATGAGAAAGTATGAACTGTTTTTCACAGACAGGGTTGAAATAATCTCTTATTACGTTATAAATTTGTCACGTCATTCCTGAGGTACACTATCTAATCAAAAGTATTCGAAAGCCACTACTTAATGCGAAACTGATCACCAAATGTTACAAGACGTGTATCCACCTGTATGAAAGGAGGCGGGGGGGGGGGGGGGGACTGTGTTGTCAGTAGCAAAACAAGAGCAACAGAATGGGTCGGTCCGGAGAGCTCACAAGGGAAACTCCCCATCGCATCCCCTTGTTTTACTGATAGCCTGTCAAAAACTGAATACAGATCAAGGATGAAAACAGGAAGACGATGTACTGATCTGTGAAAACAGAAGCAAAATAGAAACAGTGAATAGTCCAAGCTCGAGATGTGCAACATCGAGCGAATTTCAATGGTCACGACGTCGTAGTTTTGTGGCCACTGTATTCAAATCTTCCTTGTGCCCAGCTTTTTTTCTTTCCCGCAAGCTGGTGAACTGTTCGTCATAGAATATGAGCCATGTGGCAAAAATATGTTACCGCCGCAGGTAAATGTGATGAATAGTGAGAGCAGGCGAGATGACGCATAGGCCTCTCACAGAATTGAAAACAACAAATAAACACCAGAGGTTTAAAATACCGCCACAGTTGTAAAGTTCTTTTATTATCACACGACCTGTTTCGGGCTCTTAAACGCCCATCTTCAGGTGTCGTAACTTGGCGTTGTGAGCCCCGAGCGCCGCGGTGGACGTGTAAAAGGCGCGGTGTGCTACATACGAGCGCACTCCGTACTCTACGCTCGTAGGTAGCACACCGCGCCTTGTTCATTCCCACGGCGGCGCTCGGGTCACAGCGGCAAGTTACTACACCTGAAGATGAGCGTATAAAAGCCCGAAACCGGTCGTGTGATAGTAAAAGAACTTTACAACTGTGGCGGTATTTTCAACCTCTGGTACAGTGCTCAGTTGCCGATGTTCCTCCAACAGGATTGTTTGTAACAGATAAACAGGTGTGAACTATGATACAACATAAGAATTCAAGAGCCAAAACTTCCAAACAGGGACGCAAGAGTTGTAACATGTGGTACTTGTGTAGAACAAATAGGAGGAACGTACGTCTGGAGGTCCCATGTTTACATCTCACAGTAGTAAAACAGATATTAGACCAAGACATAAATACAGATTTGATACAGCGAAGAGACACCTGACGGGCAGTTTACAATTTTGTGTAAATAAAAATTGTCACGAGGGAGATTTGAACACAGATCTCTCTCTTGGCAGTTCAACGCCGTGACCACACAACTATGACGCCGACGCTATCGAAATTCGCAATGGGAAATGGATCCACCCTTCTTCAATGCGGATGTACAAGCACGTCCGATCTCCTGTGGGAATCTCACAGTAGCGAGCGTGGAGGAAATGGACAGGGAATGCGGGTAGGTAGAATGTGGGTCGGCCGTAAGTCGTGCCGAAATAGTCCGCGCATTTGCGATAACAAGTGTCCCGGATGGAGAAGTGGTTAACGCACCTGTCTAGTAAGCAAGAGATCCCAGATTCGAATCCCAATCCGGTACACGTTTTCACTCGTCGCTGCTGATTCCGCGTAATGTCCCAATGCAGTTGACGTCAGTAATCTCCTCCCTTTCCTTTCCTTTCCTTTCTCCCCCACCACCTTCAATTCACATATAAACTAAGACCATGCAGACCTCGTGTAAGACGGATAGGGACCATCGAGCACTGCACATGGTGGTTGTAAAAAATCGCATGAAATCAGCGAAAAAAATCACTACGTAGTTCCCAACTGTTGCTAGCCGTGCAGCTACACTCATGCTCATAAATTAACTGCAGAATGTGGTGCCACACAACGTGGCACTACACCAAACTGGAGCAAATAGCACAGGCACATAGGGAACACACATGACACAAATCTGTAAGTCCATGGTATTGGCGATAAGTTGAGAAAACCGTCCCGAAACAAAGGTGCTAAAAAACGCCACTGTTTTATGCGCATGTTCCCCGACATCAATATGGGATATGATCACCATGCACACGTACACAGGCCACACAACGGGTTGGCATACTCTGGATCAGGTGATCGAGCAGCTGCTGGGGTATAGCCTCCCATTCTTGCACCAGTGCCTGTCGGAGCTCCTGACGTGTCCTAGGGGTTTGAAGACGTGCAGCGATACGTCGACCGAGAGCATCCCAGACGTGCTCGATTGGGTATGGGTCTGGAGAACAGGCAGGCCACTTCATTCGCCTGATATCTTCTGTTTCAAGGTACTCCTCCACGATGGCAGCTCGGTGGGGCCTCCATCAGGAGGAAGGTGGAACCCACTGCACCCTGAAAAGGCGGACATACTGGTGCAAAATAACGTCCCGATACACCTGACCTGAAACAGTTCCTCTGTCAAAGACATGCAGGGGTGTACGTGCACCAATCATAATTCCACACCACACCATCAAACCACGACCTCCATACAGGTCCCCTTCAAGGACATTAAGGGGTTGGTATCTGGTTCCTAGTTCACGCCAGATTAAAACCCGTCGAGAATCACTGTTCAGACTATACCTGGACTTGTCCGTGAACATAACCTAGGACCACTGTTCCAATGACCGTGTTCTGTGTTCTTGACATCAGGGGTCAGTGGAATGCACCTTGCAGGTGCCCGGACGAATAAACCATCTCTGCTCAGTCGCCCGTAGACTGCATAACTGGAGACAACTGTTCCAGTGGCTGCGGTAAGGTCCCGAGAAAGGCTACCTGCAGTACTCCGTGGCCGTCTGCGGACACTGATGGTGAGATATCGGTCTTCTTGTGGTGTTGTACACTGTGGACGTCCCGTACTGTA
The DNA here is from genome assembly GCF_021461385.2 of Schistocerca piceifrons. Lineage (NCBI taxonomy): Eukaryota > Metazoa > Arthropoda > Insecta > Orthoptera > Acrididae > Schistocerca > Schistocerca piceifrons. Next base: position 516,911,909 of record NC_060143.1, read on the forward strand.
GCGCCTGGACACGTTTCTTGTCTGCTGGAATCGTTACCATAATCTTCAGATCACACTTTGTGGCACACATAGGGCCCGTGCTACGACCTGCTGTGTTTGACCAATCTCCAGTCGCCCTAGTATTCCACCCCTCATAACGTCATCAGTATGTGTTTTTCAGCCATTTTCAACTCCTAGTCACCATTAGCACGTCTGAAAACCTCTGCACACTTACTCACTGCACCGTACTCTGACATGCACCAACACACCTCTGCGTATGTGGACTGCTACTAGCGCCACCGTGCGACGACCGCAGGTCAAATGCACCGCATCGTCATACCCCGAGGTGATTTAAACCCACAAACGCCCACCAGAGCGTTGTTTCACCGTGTACCAGCATCATCCTTAATTTATGAGCATGAGTGTAGTACAACGATCGTGTATAGGGAGTGAAACAGAACTAGGTACAGTGACAGCTCCTCACGAGCAACACATATCTGCAATCAATGCTAAGCGACGCTTGAGGCGATGTAAAGAGCGCCGCCACTGGAAAGTGGATGAGTGGAAACGATTGAGTTGGACTGGCGGAGACTCGCGCTATATCCTGTGGCAATCCGGCGGAAGAGCTTGGATTCGGCGAATGCTGGAGAAAGTAACTTGCCACCCTGTTTAGGGTCGGCAGTGAAGCACAGAGGAAGTGTTTTTACGATATGGGAATGCTTTCCGTGGTTGGGGGTGTGGTCCCATCTTACACTTGAGAAAACGCTAATTGCTGAAGCATATTAACACATTTTACAGTATTGTGTAAAGGAACAGTTCTAAACTAAACTAAACTCAGTCCGAACAGGCCTTGGTAGGCCCAATGGTACCGACCGGCCGTCGTGTCATCCTCGGCCCACAGGCGTCACTGGATGCGGATATGGAGGGGCATGTGGTCAGCACACCGCTCTCTCGGCCGTATGTCAGTTTACGAGATCGGAGGCGCTACGTCCCAATCAAGTAGCTCCTCATCTTACCTAACAAGGGCTGAGTGCACCCAGCTTGCCTACAGTGCTCGACGGACTGGACGGCTGCTAGCCCAGCCCGGCAGCGCTTAACTTCAGTAATCTGAGGGGAACCGGTGTTACCACTGCGGCAAGGCCGTTGGCAGTAAAGGAACAGTTCAGAGGAGATAACTGTTTGTAACAGCATGATAATGCAGTCATAAGCAGCATCTGTGAGACAATGGTTTGTGGACAGTAAACTCCCGAAGTGGACTGGCCTGCCCAGAGTCATGACGTGAACCCAATGGAGCACCTCTGGGATGAGTTAGAACGTCCACATCGCTTTAGACCCCCGCGTCCAACATCACCACTTTCAGCTCTTTAGGAAGAATGGGCTGCCATTCAGGAGCATCATTGAAAGTACCCTCAGCAGTGTTCAAGCAGTTATGAAGGCAAAGTGTGGACACGTACCATAAGAATGTCCACTAATAAGTGTTTAGATACTTGATCAGATAATGTACCTTCATTTAGTAGTGACTTTCCTCAGCCTGTAAAACAACATAACTGCAACGGCTCTTTCCTTACTCACAAATTTAAGTGGTCGGAAGACTTGCTAAGAAGTTAGTACACCATTTCAAGAGTAGCGACACATGGCGCAGGAAAATGTCACACCAGAAGGAGAGAAACCTCTCATCATTTACAACGTTGAATAGTTATATCTGAAATTACATATAACAGTTTATTGGTGTAACTGGCTATGTTTGTGAGCTGACCACGACACCTATTAGCGTAAATCAAACGCTACAACCAAACGTTAGGTGCACTAGCAAAAATGTTTACCTAAAGTACTTGTCGCTGCAGTTGCAGAAATTTGTCCGTCAACCACAATAAAGCTTTATTCTCACTTAAAGTGTACTACTGGTAATATTTCAGAACTCTCACGAAGTAAATGTCTCTGATGCTCCGTTATACCAATAAAAGTACTAAATTCTATCCTCCGATATTTCCAGCGGAACACTGCTACGTCTTGCGCACGTAAGATATATGAGTCCATCCATTATCGTTATCGGAAGCCTTCGAGAAACACACAAATGATACAATGTTTCTGGTGTGGTAGCGGTTTTCTCTCTTCCCTGCTGTATGTTGACAGCCGCGTAAAAAAAAAAAAAAAAAAAAAAAAATCGGTCGCTCGCAAGCAGTCTGATATAGGACGAAATATTTTCCTCACTTTATGAGTTTCCTGTCTACATTCGAGTTCGTGTCATCTGCTTACACTTCAACAACTGTACTGCATTGGCTCTGACTCGTAACATAAATAGTTAACAAATACGTACCCTACTCGGCCTACAGTGAATTTCGTGCTATTTCTCAGATATGCGAAGCAATAGAACGAGGACCAGTAGCTCTACCAGTTTACTGATAGGTCAGGTTTGTCGTGAACAAAGTCATCTTGCAAAATCAGTTTTATACTGTGTATACGTAACACCCTGATTTCTTCTTTTAAATAACATGGAAATGGTCACGACTGTTGATCGATTTCTGTCTATTACGAAGCATTCACCGAAACCAAATTACGAGTACAAGGAAAATAGTTATAACAAAAATATCTAAAAAAGTCTAGATACATTTAAACATTAGCACAATAAAATACTTTTCTAATGGCTGTGATCTTTACCATTAACACCGAGATACACCATTTCAATAACGATAATCCGGAACGAGACACTGTAGTGTCACACAGCTACGAAACTTCCTGGCATATTAAAACTGTGTGCCGTACCGACCTTTGCCTTTCGCGGGCAAGTGCTCTACCAACTGAGCTACCCAAGCACGACTCACGCCCCGTCCTCACAGCTTTACTTCTGCCAGGACCTCGCCTCCTACCTTCCAAACTTTACAGAAGCTCTCCTGCGAACCTTGATAACTAGCACTCCTGAAAGAAAGGATATTGCAGTGACATGGCTTAGCTACAGCCTGGGGGATGTTTCCAGAATGAGATTTTCACTCTGCAGCGGAGTGTGTGCTGATACGAAACTTCCTGGCAGATTAAAACTGTGTGCCGGACCGAGACTCGAACTCGGGACCTTTGCCTTTCGCGGGCAAGTGCTCTACCAACTGAGCTACCCAAGCACGACTCACGCCCCGTCCTCACAGCTTTACTTCTGTCAGTACCTCGTCTCCTACCTTCACTTGGCCGCGAAAGGCAAATGTCCCGAGTTCGAGTCTCGGTTCGGCACACAGTGGCACCAGAAAGACCAAGTAAGCTATTTGTTGCGCACAGGACCAATAAAAAAATAAAGTTTTGGAGATCTCTGTAATAGTAAAGTACAAGCACGAGATTTTCAGTAGAAAACACGAGATAAGAAGATAGAGCTCGCAACTTTCAAAGTACGACACAACATGTGATTCATGCACGATGGAGCTCCTGCACATTTCAGTCGAAGTGTTCGTACGCTTCTCAACAACAGATTCGGTGACCGATGGATTGGTAGAGGCGGACCAATTCCATGGCCTCCACGCTCTCCTGACCTCAACCCTCTTGACTTTCATTTATGGGGGTATTTGAAAGCTCTTGTCTACGAAACCCCGGTACCATATGTAGAGACTCTTCGTGCTCGTATTGTGGACGGCTGTGATACAATACGCCATTCCCCAGGGCTGCATCAGCGCATCAGGGATTCCATGCGACGGAGGGTGGATGCATGTATCCTCGCTAACGGAGGACATTTTGAACATTTCCTGTAACAAAGTGTTTGAAGTCACGCCGGTACGTTCTGTTGCTGTGTGTTTCCATTCCATGATTAATGTGATTTGAAGAGGAGTAATAAAATGAGCTCTAACATGGAAAGTAAGCATTTCGGGACACATGTCCACATAACATATTTTCTTTCTTTGTGTGTGAGGAATGTTTCCTGAAAGTATGGCAGTACCTTTTTGTAACACCCTGAGTACACTTATACCGTGATAAGTGGATAATCCGGAACGAGACACTGTAGTGTCACAAAGTTGTTAACACTGGTGATCTGACACCTACCACGTCCGAATTCACAGGTAATGTCGGACTATAATACTTTTTGTAATTCAGTATGTTACGAACTGAATATACACTGACGGAAAGAAATAGCAACACCAAGAAAGAGTTGTGCGACATAAACTAAAGTTGGTAGATGTGTTTCTACAACTGAAAGATGTCTACTGAAATTTCGCACCAGCACTAGTAGTGCCGCTATGAAGATGCAAGTCAGGTTTCCTTTAAATACTCGCTGAAATGGTCTTGAGTGTTAGCTGCCTTTGACATTGGACGTGGTGAGCTGATATTAGTCAAGAATGCCTTTAAGGGGATAGAGATACCATTGTCAAGGCTTACTGAGTTTAACGACGTGAGTGCAGTGCGATACTGCAGAAAGACTTGGCAGGAATGTAGTAGACACTGTACATGACTGCTGGCAGTGGTGGTCACGAGGATGTACAGTCCAAAGGAGACTGGGCTCAAGACGGTCACATGGGGCCACCGAGAGGGAAGATTATCATGTTTGGCGCATGGCTCTGCCGCATCGTACTGCATCTGCAGCAACAATTAGGGCACAAGTTGGCACCACAGTTATACAACAACCTGTTACAAATCGCTAACTTCAAGGACGGCTCCAAGCCACACGCCCAGCTGCGTCCAATTCACTAACCGCCAAACCACTACGATTTGCGACTTCTGTGGTATAAAGCGAGAGCTCAATGGAGGGCAGGGTGGAAATCTGTTGTGGTTCCTGATGCAAATGGTTCTACCTCGCTGCCAGTGATGGCCGCATGTTGGTCAGGAGGGGGCCAGCTGAGGGCCTGCAGCCAATCTGTCTGCGTGCTAGACATGCTGGACCTGCACCACGAGGCATGGCCTGGGGTGCGACTTCGAAAAACCGCAGGAGCACTCTCATCGTTGTCCCATGCCTCACGACTGCAACACTGTAACGTCACAATAGATTTCGTTACATAGTTAAAATCAGTGTTATGTTGCTATCAGCTGATAGACATTATCAGCGTAAATTCAATTACTTTACATAATTAATGAACAGTGAAATAATCTCAGCCCCAAATTACATGCATGTAGAAACAATTATGATCCAAGTCTTTTATTCTCATTACGATACGCATGTCCCGTGTCCCTGTTTACATTTCCCCACCTCTCCTTAAAGTACGTGGTCAGGTGTGAATGTTTTGAGTGTGGTAGCAGACAAACCAGAGATGTAGTGGGTCCCAGAATCTTCTACCAACTTTAACACAGTCAGTGGAAGGCAAAGAACGGGAACAGTATGGTTCGACCAAAGGTGCGAAAGTGTAAAAAAAACGTTTTCTTACCAGAGGTTGGTCATGGGCCTCCCCCACCACCTCGCGCTGCTCGAGAGAAAGAGCCGCACAACGGTTACGGGAAGTTTTTTGGAAGACAGGTAAGCGACCAGACGTTCCTTCAGAACGTTGCGTCGAAATCAGGACAAAGGTATTTGAATGTTAAATATGTTTAATGTTAACAATTTATTTATCAGAGACTTTTTCGCGATTGATTAATTAAGAACCATTTACTGATTTTTGTTCAATTTATCCGATATAAGAATAATCTTCTCCGTTCGAGATTTCCGTTACTACCCTCCACGTGAGTAGGGGGACAACCTTCTCGCCAGGACACGCTGCATTGTTGCCAAATTTATTCAAGATGGCGGCGATGACGTCATCCAAGATGGAGGCATGTAGACTTGGCAACATCGCATGACGTCATCCAAGATGGCGGATTTTGGAGGGAAAATAGGTCAATTGTGCTACATCCACTAGCCTAAACGTCCAGAAGAAAAAAAATGGAGGGAAGTTTGAATTCCAACAGGATAATGCATGCAAAAAACCATACTTTTCTTTATTATTATTGATTATCATTCATTAACATTCATTATCATTCATTATCATTTATTATAATTTATTATTATTTATTATCTTTTATTATTATTTATTATTATTGACCTGCCTCCACTAGAAATTCCCTCCAAATTCAAATTCCAACACGATTATGGCTGCAAAACCTAACTTTTGTTTATTATTATTCATTATCATTTATTAACATTCATTATCATTCATTGTCATTCATTATCATTTATTATCATTCATTATCATTTATTATTATACTCCTACCTCGTCTAGAAAATTGCACCAAATTCAAATTCCAATACGATATTCTCTCAAAAACTGTACTTCTATCTATTATTATCATTTATTATTTATTCAAGATGTCCGATTTTCTCGGTGAGAAAGCCATTTTCCTTACATCCATAACAAAAATCTATCACAAGTTCAAATCCCCAACACCATAATTGATCACACGTACGAGCTTCCTCCGTCACTTATCTTTTTTTTCACTGGTAGCCTATCATAATCGCATCAAATAATAAACTGCTCTTATAGTAACGTAATTCACGTCCTTTGATTTTGCAGGGGGGAAGGGACTGAAGATTTTATTTCAAGCAGTACAGTCATCACTTGTTCTCCAATACAGTCAGCACACACATCTTTGATATCGCAGCGCAGTCACCGCGACGTCCGTGCTCCAACTGAATTAGTTCAAATCCTCGCCACCCCCTGGCCAGCGCGTGGAGACACTGCCTACGCCTGTCACGTGAGGCGGCCAGCGCGCTTGGTAGACGCTGAGCAGCGCCACAAACGGTCCGGCTAAGTAAACATCCTCACCCGCCCTCAAGCACTTAACTCGGACACGATGGAACTTGTCGAGTTTGACGCCAAGTGACCAAAGGTGCCCGCACACCTCCCTCATGGCCAGCGCACCAGGTAGGCGGTGAGCGGCGCCACAAACGGTCCCTCTACTTAGACATCCTCACCCGCCCGCGAGCAACTAACGCCGGACACGATGGAACCTGTCGACCGCGTGCCGGACAAAGGACACGTTGCACCCCAATTTCTTTTTTTTTTTTTTTTTCTGAACAGGTTCCAACCTTCTGATACCTACCTCACACAGCCGCCCGAGATGTTTGGAAAGTTCTATCACATGACACACTAAAAGCTATATCGGTCCTAAAGTTCACAAATTCCCAGCACCGACAGACAGGAACAGACACGCTTGCTTTGTCCAAACCACCCTCACGCCACATGCCCGCGACTCCACGGCGCCACCAGCACGTGTGATGATGGAGCACAAACTACGCTCTCGCCCCATAAACTCTGCAATTCTCTCACCTATAGACAGGAACCGACACCCTTGAACTGGAATGTTTGCTACCTAGTTGGAAACTTCCTTGACGTCACAACGGGCGATCGACCACGTGGCTCTGTGGGACATAGAACGCTCTCACTAAGTTAACTGATCACCCGATTCTCATTATTCACCCCACATACCCTGATTATCTAATCCAGGATCTTCAGGAAAACACACACATACGCGTGAATCGTTGCTCCCGTCAAGATACGTACCTCCGCAAGTCAATTTAACACGAAGCTCTCAACTCAAATAAAAGAAATTAACAAGTCAATATCACGCGCACATGCGGGAGCCATCGCACGCTCCTAGCAAACTTCTCAACTCACATACCTATCAACTCACTCAAATTTTATATGTTCCCAAAATACTTAACCTCCCCTTTATTCATTCAAAATATATTCGCTCCCTACCATAAACTCCTCGCCAATAAAAAAATAGCTAACAATATTCATCTCCAAAAACATTACATTCAACGCCATTCTTAATACCATCAACCTCCAATTACGTCTATATAACATACTTTTAAATAATAATAATAATAATAATAATAATAATAATAATAATCATTCATCCTAACACATACATAATGATCTCACTATCATCCTCTCTCTAATCTAAATAAGCTCTTCACTGATACTATGAATTATTTGTGTATAATTTTATAAATTATAAAATGCTCAGCCCTCCACAATGTCCAGGAACCATCTGACTAGTTCAGCTTTCAGCTACTAGGGGCGCTAGTGAACTCATTCACCACCCCCACAGAATTCTCAACAGCCATTCGTTCATCCTAAGATCATGTGATACTACGTCATCACACTTATATAAGGAGTCAACCCCTAGTCTTCTTTCTCACTCTTCAGTTCTCCACCGCATCGTGCGTTTCTTCTCGTATGTGTGTATGTGTGTGTGTGTGTGTGTGTGTGTGTGTGTGTGTGTGTGTGTGTGTGCTGTATCTGTTTTATTAAGATGAAGCGAATTAAGAACACCCAGGAGTCTACTGCGAAGAGACTTAGACTCCACGATTCGCCATTATCGAGTAAGTAAATAATTTTTATTTTTAATTATCATTTTTCCTTTACATCTTATATAGTCTCCTTATTAATTATATATCTCATTATTATAGCTGAACTCGCGGACTTTATCATCGAGTCTGAGGAGCGAGCAGGTGGCGTCAATCAGCCTTGTCCTGAACAAGTTCCATTACGTGGTAAGTACATTTTTTCAATGTTTTGATATCTCTACCCTTTAATTCCGTGTACGAGCGCTACATCTGTTTTGGATAGCTCTATATAAAGATCCGCTTTTCACTTGGTGTGTGTGTGTGTGTGTGTGTGTGTGTGTGTGTGTGTGTGTTGTTATACTCGCTCTCTATAAAGATTTCATTTTTTTACATATATCTGCCTTCGTCCTCTCATTTCTATATCACCAAACTTCTTCTACAAACATTTTTTACTTTATATTATTCTCATTATACTCCATCTGTCTAGATTACATCGTCCCAGCACTAGAAGAGGTTGATCGCCAACTCGAAATGGAGAGAGCTCGTCGTGAATGTAAGTACATCTCTAATAATAATAAAAATCATACTCGCAAAAAAATTAAATAATTTTTTCTTCTTGTTCTTTTAATATATACCCTTCTTCCTAGTGTATTGATCTAGCCTTAACATATATTTTGTTTCTAGATCACCCCAATTCCACGCAGAGCGAGGGAGCCGAACACAGTAACAACTTTTTAGATGAGGACGAACTGGACATGCCTGACTCGCTTGAGGGGCTTGTCGAATGTGGCAATGAACTGCTGAAGCCGTGGAATGAGTGCGAAGAAGGTGAATAGTTTTCATCATTAGTCCAAAATAATTACCGTTATTTACTGTTATAATAATTATTATTATTTATCCCTCTCTTAAATCGAGATCATTAAACTTATGTATATGTTACAGGTATGTCACACGGCATTGCCCGTGTTCCGCGAGCGGCGGTTGCAGGCACGGGGTTCGAGGGTGGGCGAGGACACGCCCCACCTTGCATCGCACCGATCACTGCAGCTCGACAGGCCACGGCAGCGGCGGCGGCCCAAACTATCTGGCGTCCATGGGCGTCCCAATAAGCGGGTAGCAGCCCTGCCAGGGGTCCCTCGCAGCGATCAGCACGTGTGCGCGAAGCTGCAACTGGCAAGATCGCCGAAACTCTGCCCGGCTGCCAGCACTGGCCGCCTACGGCCGCCACAAGCGGAGCGGTCGCCACCGCCGCTACCAAGGTCGCGCAGCCTGGCTGCCCCACTGACCTCTCGTCGCCGCATCCTCCACCTCCCGAAGCTGACTGCCCACAACACCGCCAGCGCAAGGTTCGTGTACCAAGATGCATACCCATCCTGTGGTGTCACCGCCAGACACCACACTTGCTAGGTGGTAGCTTAAATCGGCCGCGGTCCATTTAGTACATGTCGGACCCGCGTGTCGCCACTGTGTGATCGCAGACCTAGCGCCACCACAAGGCAGCTCTCGAGATACGGACGAGCACTCGCCCAGTTGTACGACGACATTGCTAGCGACAATACGGACAAAGCCTTCCTCTCATTTGCCGAGAGTCAGTTAGAATAGCCTTCCGCTAAGTCCATGGCTACGACCTAGCAAGGCGCCATTAGCCTTACATAGTTTGAGAGTTATCGTATAAATGTCTCAAGAAGAACGATGTATACTACAATGATTAAAAGTTAAGTATAAAGCAGCTACGTACTTTTCTTGCTACCATTCAATAGTTATCCTGTTCCAGACTTGACGCCAGTCGGCGTGTGTGTACGCGTGCCCTTCTTTCGGCCCCCTTCCCCGCGTGGCGTAGCAAGCTTGTTACGCCACAACACATCCCATTAAATGATGATGATGACGCACCATCGCCAACACCGTCATCCACCGGCTGGACCCCCAGTATCATTAGCACTAATAGTATTAGCGATCATCCTGTGGCTAGTGGCAGTTCTCTAACCCGCCTTTTAGTGAAGTAGATCAGGTCGGTGACACCATACCTCAGTTGCAGTACTCGGCGATTGCCGACGCCTTCGAGGAGCGAATCTCGGTCACTCGCATCGAAAACCCGGCAGGGGGGTACCGCGATCCTGTTGGATTTTTAAACGAATGCCTCCCTGGCATGGAAACCGAGCTCCTCAGGGTAGTCGATAATCCGCGTTATCCCGCCGTTAAGTGCAGTACAGTGCTCTGCACTTAGTTATCGCACCCCCCCCCCCCCCCAAAGTTCAGTCTGGTCAGGAAGAGACAAGCATTCATTATCTTTGGGGGGATAATGGCGTGATAACGCGGAGCACATGAATCGCCGAGTGGTTTCGTAAATCCACCTTGAGTGTCATATTGGACCGCTTTTCCGAGATGGAAGTCAACGGCTCAGCTAAGGCACTCAACAGAATTCTACACCTGGACATCCATATACATGTCCACGATCCATTAAATGGAGGGTCTAGCTATATCAAGCTCCCTAAAGATATAGCTAATAAACAAGCATGCATTAATGTCCAAAATACAAAAGATCAGGCTCGTTTTGCATGGTCAATCCTGGCTTGCGAAAGAAAGTATAATTATAGAGATCGCGCCGGCCGGAGTGACAGAGCGGTTCTAGGCGCTACAGTCTGGAACCGCGCGACCGCTACGGTCGCAGGTTCGAATCCTGCCTCGGCCTTAGGTTAGTTAGGTTTAAGTAGTTCTAAGTTCTAGGGGACTGATGACCTCAGAAGCTAAGTCCCATAGTGCTCAGAGCCATTTTATAGAGATCGCCCTTCTCGTCCATGTACATACAAAGTCAGTGATATTAACACATATTATAACTTTGATGGTATTGAGTTCCCCGTCAAGATCCAGGACATACCTAAATTCGAGGCACAAAATACCGGAATATCGGTACACGTTTATGGCCTGGAGAAGAAGAAAAGCAAGTCAGACGAGCAAGACAAGCATGTCGTAGTCGGCCCTCTCCATTCTCAAATTTTGCCGGTGAGCGTGAGCTGCATGTAAATATGCTTCTCTTTTCTGAAGGTGACAATTATCACTATGTCTGGATCAAGGACATGTCCCGACTCCTTTCTGCCCAAGTATCAGCTGATCATAATGTTGTTGTTGTTGTGGTCTTCAGTCCTCAAACTGGTTTGATGCAGCTCTCCATGCTACTCTATCCTGAGCAAGCTTCTTCATCTCCCAGTACCTACTGCAACCTACATCCTTCTGAATCTGCTTAGTGTATTCATCTCTTGGTCTCCCTCTACGATTTTTACCCTGCACGCTGCCCTCCAATACTAAATTGGTGATCCCTTGATGCCTCAGAACATGTCCTACCAACCGACCCCTTCTTCTAGTCAAGTTGTGCCACAAACTTCTCTTCTCCCCAATCCTATTCAATACTTCCTCATTAGTTATGTGATCTACCCATTCTTCTGTAGCACCACATTTCGAAAGCTTCTATTCTCTTCTTGTCCAAACTATTTATCGTCCATGTTTCACTTCCATACATGGCTACACTCCATACGAATACTTTCAGAAATGACTTCCTGACACTTAAATCAATACTGGATGTTAACAAATTTCTCTTCTTCAGAAACGCTTTCCTTGCCATTGCCAGCCTACATTTTATATCCTCTCTACTTCGACCATCATCAGTTATTTTGCTCCCCAAATAGCGAAACTCCTTTACTACTTTAAGTGCCTCATTTCCTAATCTAATTCCCTCAGCATCAGCCGACTTAATTAAACTACATTCCATTACCCTTGTTTTGCTTTTGTTGATGTTCATCTTATATCCTCCTTTCAAGACACTGTCCATTCCATTCAACTGCTCTTCCAAGTCCTTTGCTGTCTCTGACAGAATTACAATGTCATCGGCGAACCTCAAAGTTTTTATTTCTTCTCCATGAATTTTAATACCTACTCCGAATTTTTCTTTTGTTTCCTTTACTGCTTGCTCAATATACAGATTGAACAACATCGGGGAGAGGCTACAACCCTGTCTTACTCCCTTCCCAACCACTGCTTCCCTTTCATGTCCCTCGACTCTTATAACTGCCATCTGGTTTCTGTACAAATTGTAAATAGCCTTTCGCTCCCTGTATTTTACCCCTGTTCCTTTAGAATTGGAAAGAGAGTATTCCAGTCAACATTGTCAAAAGCTTTCTCTAAGTCTACAAATGCTAGAAACGTAGGTTTGCCTTTCCTTAATCTTTCTTCTAAGATAAGTCGTAAGGTCAGTATTGCCTCACGTGTTCCAGTATTTCTACTAAATTCAAACTGATCTTCCCCGAGGTTGGCTTCTACTAGTTTTTCCATTCGTCTGTAAAGAATTCGCGTTAGTATGTTGCAGCTGTGACTTATTAAACTGATAGTTCGGTAATTTTCACATCTGTCAACACCTGCTTTCTTTGGGATTGGAATTATTATATTCTCCTTGAAGTCTGAGGGTATTTCGCCTGTTTCATACATCTTGCTCACCAGATGGTAGACTTTTGTGAGGACTGGCTCTCCCAAGGCCGTCAGTAGTTCCAATGGAATGTTGTCTACTCCGGGGGCCTTGTTTCGACTCAGGTCTTTCAGTGCTCTGTCAAACTCTTCACGCAGTATCATATCTCCCATTTCATCTTCATCTATATCCTCTTCCATTTCCATAATATTGTCCTCAAGTACATCGCCCTTGTATAGACCCTCTATATACTCCTTCCACCTTTCTGCTTTCCCTTCTTTGCTTAGAACTGGGTTTCCATTTGAGCTCTTGATATTCATACAGGTCGTTCTCTTATCTCCAAAGGTCTCTTTAATTTTCCTGTAGGCAGTACCTATCTTACCCCTAGTGAGATAGGCCTCTACATCCTTACATTTGTCCTCTAGCCATCCCTGCTTAGCCATTTTGCACTTCCTGTCGATCTCATTTTTGAGACGTTTGTATTCCTTTTTGCCTGTTTCATTTACTGCATTTTTATATTTTCTCCTTTCATCAATTAAATTCAATATTTCTTCTGTAACCCAAGGATTTCTACTAGCCCTCGTCTTTTTACCTACTTGATCCTCTGCTGCCTTCGCTACTTCATCCCTCAAAGCTACCCATTCTTCTTCTACTGTATTTCTTTCCCCCATTCCTGTCAATTGTTCCCTTATGCTCTCCCTGAAACTCTGTACAACCTCTGGTTCTTTCAGTTTATCCAGGTCCCATCTCCTTAAATTCCCACCTTTTTGCAGTTTCTTCAGTTTTAATCTACAGGTCATAACCAATAGAGTGTGGTCAGAGTCCACATCTGCCCCTGGAAATGTCTTACAATTTAAAACCTGGTTCCTAAATCTCTGTCTTACCATTATATAATCTATCTGATACCTTTTAGTATCTGCAGGGTTCTTCCATGTATACAAGCTTCTTTCATGATTCTTAAACCAAGTGTTAGTTATGATTATGTTGTGCTCTGTGCAAAATTCTACCAGGCGGCTTCCTCTTTCATTTCTTAGCCCCAATCCATATTCACCTACTATGTTTCCTTCTCTCCCTTTTCCTACACTCGAATTCCAGTCACCCATGACTATTAAATTTTCGTCTCCCTTCTCAATCTGAATAATTTCTTTTATTTCATCATACATTTCTTTAATTTCTTCGTCATCTGCAGAGCTAGTTGGCATATAAACTTGTACTATTGTAGTAGGTGTGGGCTTCGTATCTATCTTGGCCACAATAACGCGTTCACTATGCTGTTTGTAGTAGCTTACCCGCATTCCTATTTTTCTATTCATTATTAAACCTACTCCTGCATTACCCCTATTTGACTTTGTGTTTATAACCCTGTAGTCACCTGACCAGAAGTCGTGTTCCTCCTGCCACCGAACTTCACTAATTCCCACTATATCTAACTTCAACCTATCCATTTCCCTTTTTAAATTTTCTAACCTACCTGCCCGATTAAGGGATCTGACATTCCACGCTCCGATCCGTAGAACGCGAGTTTTCTTTCTCCTGATAACGACGTCCTCTTGAGTAGTCCCCGCCCGGAGATCCGAATGGGGGACTATTTTACCTCCGGAATATTTTACCCAAGAGGACGCCATCATCATTTAATCATACAGTAAAGCTGCATGCCCTCGGGAAAAATTACGGCTGTAGTTTCCCCTTGCTTTCAGCCGTTCGCAGTACCAGCACAGCAAGGCCGTTTTGGTTATTGTTACAAGGCCAGATCAGTCAATCATCCAGACTGTTGCCCTTGCAACTACTGAAAAGGCTGCTGCCCCTCTTCAGGAACCACACGTTTGTCTGGCCTCTCAACAGATACCCCTCCGTTGTGGTTGCACCTACGGTACGGCTATCTGTATCGCTGAGGCACGCAAGCCTCCCCGCCAACGGCAAGGTCCATGGTTCATGTGGGGGCTGATCATAATGTAAAACATATTTGTTTAAGGTCTCAATTATTTCTCCTCTGAACAGTTATTAGATACGCATCTAGTAGAGCATCTAGTAGACTGTACTTCCAAGGATGCGGTACGTGTTACTATGCCTACGGAGGAAAACAAATTCATAAAGTTTAGTAATGCTCACCACCAGAAGCGGTGTCTGGTTGTTGTGTACGCCGACTTTGAGTGCCTCCTCGCTCCTGTGACCCGCTGTGAAGGCGATCCTACGACCTCATACACCACCTTTACGGAAAAACACGTACCTTATGCCGGAGCGTACCAAATTGTATCGTCATATGACACCAACCTTAACCGATACAAATCTTACGTCGGCGATAATCCATCGCTTTGGTTGCTCTCTGAGCTTGAAAAATTTTCACTGGAAGTTGATAAGCTGTCCAGCGGCAACGTTCCAATGACCAAATCGAAGGTGAATGAAGATTTGTATAATAAAGCCACCGAGTGTCATATTTGTGGGCTGCCGTTGGACAGAAAAGTGGAAACCCCTCGTAGGGACCACTGTCATCTTACAGGGAAATTCCGTGGCGCTGCTCACAATGCGTGCAATTTGAAGTACCAATTACCTAGGCACATTCCAGGGTTCTTTCATAATTTAAGTGGCTATGATGCTCATTTTCTGGTTGAGCACTTGGCTGATTTCGGTTTGGAGAAACATCAGGTGAGTGTCCTACCTGAGAGCGTCGAGAAGTATATATCATTCTCCAAACGAATGACGTCAAGAATTACGCTGCGCTTCCTCGATACACTACGTTTTATGCAGGCACCACTACAGAAACTTGTTGAAACTCTACCTCCAGCGGATATGCATATCACTCGAGCTGCATTTCCCGACGGGGAAAAATTTCAACTTGTGACTAGGAAAGGGGTTTTTCCATACGAGTATGTGAATAGTATGGTCAAACTCGACGAAACCAGGCTACCCGACATAACTGCATTCTCCAGCAACCTCACAAGCGACGCGATAACGAATGCAGAGTATGAGCATGCCGTGAATGTCTGGCGGGAATTCAACATTTCTAATTTAGGAGAGTACGGAGGTCTTTACATGGACACAGACGTGCACTTGCTTGCGGACGTTTTCGAGAAGTTCCGGAGTCTATGTACGACCACATATTCTCTGGACCCTCCCTTTCATTACACGGCACCGGGGTTGTCTTGGGACGCGATGCTCAAGAAAACGAAGTGCAGTATCGAATTATTGACCGATCCTGACATGCTTCTTTTGTATTCATAGACACGCGAAAGCAAATAACCCACGGATGGGTGACAGGTTTAACGCATCTCTTGATTCAAGTTATATATTGTATCTCGATGTGAATAACTTATACGGACATGCTATGAAGGAATGTCTGCCTATTCGCGAGTTTACGTGGCTGTTCGAAGATGAATGCAAGGGATTAGGTGGAAAAATCGGGGGGGGGGGGGGGGGGTATGGCCGCCGATTCTGATGTAGGGTATGTTGTGGATGCAGAACTCACATATCCTATTAGTTTGCATGACGCGCATGCTGATTTGCCGCTGTGTCCAGAGCAACTAGTTCTGCGAGGAGGTTCCACACCGAAACTGATGACAACGCTGGGGGGCAAGCAGAGGTACATCATTCACTATCTTAACCCCCAGCAATGCCTCAGCTTGGGTATGGAGCTGGTTAAAATCACCCGGGCCATCTCCTTCAAGCAGTCCCCCTGGTTGAAGGAGTATATTTATCTGAATACGAGACAGAGAACTTCCGCGTCGTGTGACTTTGAGAAAGATTTTTTATAAATTAATGAATAATTCAATTTTCGGAAAAACTATGGAGAATTTGACAGAACGACGTGAAATTTTTATTCGAAAGCAATGGGATGGGCGTTATAGCGTACGAAAATGCATTGCCAGACTAAATTTTAAACGGGTCACTATTTTCAACAAGAATTTTGTTGCTGTGGAGATGGCTACAACTGCAGTAGAGTTTACTAAACCTATCTATGTGGGGATGTGCATACTAGACCTATCCAAACTCCACATGTACCGCTTTCGTTAAGAGTTTGCGAAAACTCATTTCGCAGATCCTAAATTACTTTGTATAGATACAGATAGTTTCATCTATTGGGTGAAGAACTGCGATCCATATGAAGTAATTAGGTACCACGCCAATGAATTCGACACGTCTTCTTATGCGGCCGATAATCCTTATGGTATTGTTCCGCAAAACGAGGAGGTTATCGGTCTCATGAAAGGCGAGACGAATGGATTGCCGATTGTGGAGTTTGTAGGTCTTCAGTGCAAGATGTATGCATATCGCACATTGGAAGATCCCACTCAGAGACGGGCTAAGGGGGTAGGACGGATGATATCGCGACCTCTGTCTATCGAAGACTATTTGCAGTGCCTACGTGGTGGTGTTCGCGGTGCTGAGCTGCAGGCGCCGCATACTGTCCGGCAAACTAGTATTCGATCGATAGCGCACGAGGTGTACACTGTGCTGCAGTTTAAAATCGGTCTGTCGCCTCATGACGATAAAAGGGTCATCTGTGATGGCGGCATTGAAACTCGCCCATACTCACACTACTCACATGTAGCGAGAGAAGGGGTGGGGGACTCTGATTGAGAGAGAGAGAGAGAGAGAGAGAGAGAGAGAGAGAGAGAGAGACGGCGAGGGTGTCTGTAGAGTAGTAGTATGACCCTTTTATCATAGTGTAAATATTGAATGAGAGTGTTTTGTAGTGTGTATCAGCTTGCGTACTTCCGTGTATGTCTGAGTGTGTGTGAATGTGTGTGAGCCTGTGTTAAGTGTGCATGTGTGTAAATATTATTTATTCTATAAAAAAAAACATAAAAAACAAAAAAAACTAAAATAATCCCATTTAAAAAAAAGTCTTTATATATATTTGTATATTTTTTTCGCCGCTATTATTAGTCAATGGCTATATGACTGAAAACAAATAAAAATTTTACACCTCTTATAATCAAATAGAAGAAGAAAATACAATTTTCGCAGTTCGTATCTGCTTTGATCTTAGTAGTAGTTGTAAGTTTCACCTGCCGCTAGCCATCCAGTCAGAATTAGATTTTTAAGAATGTGAGTTCCACCAATTAAATTCTTTATATATACTTCACTGTGGAAAAAAATCTTTATACCCAGAAATATGTGTTCACCTGCTTGTTGTAGTGGAAAATGTCTAGAGCTACTTACTTCAATGAAATATAATTTAAATTGTTAGTGGAAAATGCTTTAGAGCCACTATCTTGAACTAAAAATACGTTTCCCTTCAGTGAAAAAAGTGCTTCTGGTGGAACGTCACTAGAGATATTATTTACCTTGTAACATAATGTAATTACGTTCTAGTACCTCTGCTTTAGTTTTATATATATACAGTGTTTATATATTTATAAATAATGTAAAAACACGTATCTGCAAAGATCAGAACTTTCATATTTTTACTTGAAGACAAATAATGTATCTGTAAACTCATATAATGTGAAAAAAAGTGAATCATTTTACTGTAAACTGATATGTCGCACACAAAATCTGATTTCAATAATAAATTCCATTATTTTATTGCTAAAAAAAATACCCGAGTTTGTTATTATTTGACCCTCAATCATGATCCGTATACGTTGCACTGGCACAGGGAGAGACCTATAAGATTTTTACTGATTTAAAGACAGAGATGAAATCTGAATGACGCGTGCTGGACTTCGTCCGCCGGCCACAAACAGACCCCGCCACTCTCTTTGTGGTCCTGTCACTTTAAACGGCGGGCATCTGGTGAAGCCGACCATAGCAGGTCCTGTCACGTTCAACGGTTGACTCATCGCCGCGCCGGCGAGGTGGAAGCAGGCTCAGACAGCTTCAGTGGAATGCGTTTCACGAACAGTATCACCAATAAACTTACTTCTATGGAAGTAGGTGTCATAGAAAGAAAACAACATGATTTCTTATTGAGAAAACAATTATTTATTTATTTGTGAGCCATTTTAAAAGTAATTTTACATTTTCAGATGCTGACACAAAACTGTTTTTTTCTTCTTCACACTTCCGCTGTCTAAGTTGATGGATAGGTGGACAATCGTAGTATTCCAGGTTCTGGATAGCCGTATATTTGAAGATTCGGCGCAGCCAGCTACTCTTCTCATCGCCTTTAACGTAGATTACTGTCTCCTTGTGATCAAATACTCTCAGCAATTGCAGCAAATGTTTATAAGAGATGCCAGGGGCGTCCCACTTAATCCCATGATAGAATCTTGTTAGCCACATCGCGCTTCTGACTGTTTTATTTCACTTGACGCCTTTAAATGGTTTCGGCGATTCAACCCTTGATACAAATGTTCCTATTACTCCCTCACTTTGCGTGAATGCTATTAATGCACAGTCTTTAATTATGAAACGCCTGCACTCATCATAGTAAAATCCTTGAACGTCACCTACGATCCTCACACCTTCAGGTAACATCGTGATCTACGCTACAGCTAGCAGAGTGCGTATTAATTTATACAACTCGTTGCACTACGCCAGTGAGTGGACAGTTGTTAACGAGACGATCAAGCAAAACGAGAGCATATGCCGAAGTCTGATCAGGGAAGTTTACTGAAGATCCAAATTCAATCCGTACACCTATAGGTCCTGATTTAATTATCTCATTCTGTTTTGAACAGTCAATCACGATTATTGGTGCTAGCTTCTTGAAACTCTGTGGCCTGAGTAGGCATCCTTCATTTTCAACACCTTCGTAGTAAGATGCTCGGAATCTCGCATACATGTCAAATGCCAGACTGTATACATTGCTATCCCACTGTAGATGTAGATTCCCATATGGGTAGTATTCTGAATTCGAGTAGGCTCTGGCGTTAGTTAACTTGCAGTGGTCAAATTTAGTTGAGTCCTTTGATACATTAGCACGCCTTTGAGTTTGAAATGCTAGTATGATGAATCGAGGTGCTTCCAACTTCACTGATGTTTTAATAGCCCAAGTATGTGTGGACGCTGTAGGTAGGACTGGGTATTCAAAAAGCTCCCATGATCGGAAAGTTAGTGGTAGGTAGGTGCCAGCATTCAGAACTTTTAAGAGCTTCAAGCGCTCCTCGTCGGCAACGGTGATGTGAGGCATTTTCCATGATATGTTATTAATCTTGATTTGAACATTCTCTGCAGCTGTTTGAGAGAATGAATTCGTGTCACTTGCACTTCTCACCAAAATAAGTTCCTGTTTAGAGTTGATAATTATTCGCTGCATATCCTCAAAATAACCCATAAGCATTTTTAGTGGCACGACGCAGTAAATCGGCTTTGTCCACCCTCCCCATCCGCTGCATCTATGAACCACCCAGCATTTTCCACACTGTTTGAATCGGAGGGTGAGGCTGAAACATATGTCTTAAGGGCTGACGTAATGCCAACATTTCTAGTTCAGTCTATTTCAATTCCGTTGAGTTCATAGCGTATCTCTTGAAACAGGAATGCTACGGCATTTCGAGTGAGCTTCGAGAGCGCTACGGCAGCCCCGTCAGCTTTCTTAAATGTGTAGTCCAGATAGAGGAAGCTCTTGCTAGGCAGTGTTACCGCGTCCTTATGTTGGATAACAATCCTAATTTCATCATTTTTGTTGAATGTGCTTGAAGCGTAGGGTTTGTGTGAGTGGTATTCATGGCGAATAATTCGGTCATCATACACTACTGACTGAGTTACGTTGAGCGACGTCATTCTGCGGCTTTAACCCTGCTGAAATGAGGAATCCGTAATTAAGACGTGTTATCACCTTGCCCTTCCGCGTTGCACTAACGGGATGTAAGCTTGGTGTGCTAGCCTTATACCTTATTCACATCTCGCCTTAGATGCAGGCGTACAATGATCTCTTCTCCTCTAAAGTAAACAAGCTGACTATTCTGATCCACAATACGCAGTTCAAGGTAGTCCAATGTCTGAACAGTCACCGGGAGATATATAGCGTTTGTGGAGGCTTGAACTATTTTATACCCTGTGCCGACTCTAGGAAAGAATCCGTAAATTGAATGAATCAATTTATCGTTCAGGTATGAGTTTGTGGAGTATATCCACAGTATGATCTGATGCGTAAAATTTAGTTCCATCCTTCACCAAAACACGATCCTTCGCAAAACCTAGCAGTGGACCAATTGAATGTCTCTGTGTAAAGTCGATCGTAGCACTCTCTGTCCGTATTTCAGATTTAAGGGTATTAATGTTTTCCCGTAGTTCAATACCTTTTTCTGACTGTTTTAAGAGTTCGTTTAAATCATCAATATCGTAGGCACCAGGTTGTATTTGTAGAACTTCCGGCCGTCAATTTCAAGATGTAGTTTATTGTTGCTCTGTGTAATATTTGGAATGCTGTTATACGTCTCTAGACCAATCAGTCCAGTCCCCTGCACTTAAATCAATCGGCGAAAAGTAATTTGCACGTAATACTGATCCTCGCTCTTTTAAAGTCAGAGTGTACGACATTGCATCTAAACATCAAATGATGGTCATGTGTTCAATGACAGCTCTTTTATATATCGCGCACATGATCCGACGATGACGCATTCTAGAGGTGGTTCGCCGTCGCTGTGATGAGAAACATAGAGCAGAGATGACCACAGAGATATGTGTTAAAGTCCTGATATCGCCGGACATTGTAGAAGACACGTCTTTTGCTGGTGAAATAGCGTTGTAATTCTTCAGGCGGCTGTAAATCGCCGAATGAATAGAAATACTGAACTATATTTGGACTTTTCTTAACATACGCAACCCAATGGGTCCCTGGACCCCCAGCAACATCTAAATTTGCAATTCCGCACTCATTAGTCCGTCACATGGTCTTCGGTAATGTATTCCACATAAAGACGCCGCGGAATCCGCGAATGTGAAGTTTTTGTTTAATAATTTTAACTAGATCTTTATTCGTGAGCGCTCGGTCGGGTAGGATAACTAACGGACTTTTTTTTATTTATGAAGAAACCTAGACCTTTCCTGTATGGTTTGAAGTAGAGACCTTTTCCGATAGCTGCTGCCTCCATAGCGCGATTATGTCTTCTGGCTTCCTCTAGTTGGGCTTGTGCACCGAGCGAGGTGGCGCAGTGGTTAGCATACTGGACTCGCATTCGGGAGGACGACGGTTCAATCCCGTCTCCGGCCATCCTGATTTAGGTTTTCCGTGATTTTCCTAAATCGTTTCAGGCAAATGCCGGGATGGTTCCTTTAAAAAAAGGGCACGGCCGATTTCCTTCCCAATCCTTCCCTAACCCGAGCTTGCGCTCCGTCTCTAATGACCTCGTTGTCGACGGGACGTTAAACACTAACCTCCACCACCACCACCTTGTGCATTCTGTGCGTTTTTGACGGTTTTGGCTACAGCTGCGGCACCGCCTGTGAGTGAATCTATAGCGGTCAGTGCTGCAAGGGCTGGAACGAGGAACGGGATAATTCCGCCCGAAGTCTTTGGTAGCGGTAGGACCCTATGTGGTTTAATTGAAGTCGTGTTTTTTTCTTGTTCCCACCATTGAACACACGTTTAGCTGCAGACATCGAGGTGAGAATACAGTTTTTCAAACAACCGGGTTTGTTGTTCTTCTTCCTGTTCTTCTTCGCTCGCAAAGCTGTTCGCGCTGCTTTCATAATTCGTTTGAAATTCATCACATCCAAGCCCAACTTAATTTTCCCACGCATGGTTTTATCAACCACGAATGCAGCATCGCGTTGACCTATTCCGAGATCTTTTCTTCGCCTTATTTGCTTGGCTTTATCTGCTAATATCCGGTCGGCGACGTGGCGTGCTGGGAGATCCTTATTTGCTGCGTATGCGAGGTCGTGCTCGAGGCAGGCTTCGTCTAGTAGCTTAATACCCTTATCGCCTCGTGGCAGGCGCTTCTGAAGCTTTGTTCCAGGTATGAAACGTCCCCTTTGAACAATATATACAGGACTGTGCTTAAACTGACACACAATATTTTGTTAGCGCAACGCAATCTGACTTTCAATAATCCCTACAAAAGAATGGGCCCTGACTAACATTAAACTATACCTTTCACAAATCACTTACCTCACAAAAATCTTCGCTACTCAAGCTACTGCAATACAGCGAGTGCCACTACTGCCAGCTAAATAAAAGATTCAAACTACTGAAGGCACTAACTACTGACAGGGATAGTTAGCAAATGAAAGATATTAATAGAGAACAAACAATGTATTTACCTTGATATCATCATATATAAATATAGCAGTTCATGACAGATTTCAAAACTCCGCCATCTCTCTCCCCACATCCACCACTGCTGGCGGCTCACCTCCAACTGTTCACATCCAGCTGCCGCTGCCCAACACTACAATGGCAGACAACAATGCAAACTAGACACAGACTGCACACAGCACAGCCAGTGATTTTCACACAGAGGTGGCGTTACCAATAAAAAAACTTAAACAGCCTACTTACACAGGTTCACAGAAGTTATATCCGGGAATGTGCAATTCAACAGGCAACTTGTCGAGAACACCACCTCCACCTCGTTTTATGACGTGCCTCCTATCGTGCATGGTACGCTACAGAGGGGACAGAGGTCTACTCTCCCCGTTATATACTAACATGTCAGCTTCGATCCAATTGTTTTCTGATGATGGAAATCCTAGCCATTTAACCAGTGCTCTATTCCCACGACGTCTTATCACGCGCTCGATGAGAAATACATCTGGTCCAGAACTCTTCTGCAATTCCTCCGTGTAACAGCATCCTGCAATTTCTTCGCCCTTACCGTCCTTTAAGATATATGTCCTAGGGTTGGTTCGCTGCACTTTGGACACTGTGAATATCTCAGACGACCCATTTGGTAAGTACGATTTCTCGAACGCTGTTTTGTGTTTTGAAATACGTACTAAGTCACCTATATTGAACCTCTGTTTGCGAGGGTCGAGCATTTTAATCCGGAAATATACTGTGTCCATGAGTGAATTGTCACGTATATCGATCGGTCTCATTTTTATTGTACTATGTTTGGTTCGATTATACTTTGCAATTATCTGTGAGAGGATATCTACCCACTTGTACGAACCGCGAAGATTAAACTGCATCCACATTTGAGCTTTGATTGTTCTGTTCAACCGCTCGACGATACTAGCTTTAAGGTGGGTAAACGTGGAGTAGTGGTGTATGCCATACCGCGCCATCACAGTCTTGAAATGGTCATTGTAAAACTCCCCACCGTGATCGGTTTGAAGATTGGCCGGGCATCGAACCGTTCCTGTCTGCAGCAGACGCTCAAACACCACAGCAATATCTCTACCGGTTTTCGTTTTCACAGGTAATGCCAATGCGAATTTAGAGCATGTATCAATAACCATTAAAATATATTTGAATCCATTATTATGAGGTGAATATCGATTCATATCTACAAGATCAGCTTGCCAGAGGTCATCCAGCCCTTTAATCATGACATGTCTATGAGGGAATGTTTTGCGTGCTGGCTTGTGTAGTTCTCGAACCATGGTCTCCATACTTATTCGATGATACCTCTCTCTAGAAGCTCTGAGATTATGAATACATCCTCATTTGAATGAGCTGTATTGCTCGCAGCAGCCGAAGCCATCAACAGTCGAAGTTTGTCTATTAGTTCATCTGGGTCATCGAATATATATACTGCGGGACTTGATTGCTCACTCCTTTATGCTGAAAGTCTACACCCTCACCGACACTTTTAGTTTGCTCATTGAGTAAAGGTTGTATAATGGTAGTGTATTTAGAGTTTTCAGGCTTTTTCAGTGTTCCGTCGGGATTTTTGTACAGATCTGACAAGTTAATTATTTCCCGATAGACTTTGCGATCATCGGTTGAGTCTTTTAAGTTTCTTGATGGCCTTAGGAAGATTAGGTTCATTAAGCCAGGTTTTCTTTAAACTCTGTATCCCCGAGGCGTATTGTGCTATCGGATAAAGTTATACTTTGAGAGCCCAGCATATACGGTCCCGCCCTGCTGTACCAAATGTTCTATCTATCTTAACGGTCGGATACTGGTTGGTGAATTCTGGGATTGGGTCATTATTATGAAAAGCTATCTTGGTGATAGATTCCGTAACAGGTTTAAAAGTTACATTTAGTGTTTGCTCGCGATCTATATGCCCCAACTTCAACAAACGTAATTTCTCTCGAACTGCTTTGCGCGCCTGAATGACTTTATGCTTTGTCGACATCTCGAAGGATGCTAATCAGAGCTCTGAATATCACGTGGTTTTATAAATGCTTTGTTGTACTTCTTCTTCTCCTTTTTTCCTACGCCAGCTTCTTCAATAACAACGGCCTCGGCTTCTATCACGCCCTCAATTGCACTAATTCTGTTCTCTATCCGGTTTTGGTTAATGGCAAGAAGTTTCTGAGTGTCCTTTAATTCCCTTGCAACTTTAACTAGTCTGGACTCAAGATTTTTAAATTTGATATCGGTGTACATTCGGGCACTCTGTCTTTGCACACTTATCTCTCAGACTGAGCGTCCGCCATGCGCGCGAATTTGTCCATGGTGAAGTGTTAACTGATGGGATAAGGTATTTTCGTACGTTTATATATGGAGAAAGTGTTGGAATTCCTGCTATACCTACCGTCATTTAGTTTACGGGTTTTATCAATAACGAGAAAGCCGTATTGTGAGTGGTTCCAGCAATCAGCACATATCTTTACAAATTCATTGTACGACATGTCGGTCCCTACGTGAGCATGGTAAATGTGCTTTAAATTGAGGTTGTCTTGTTTCAATGCTATAATGAGATTTGCATTGTCCCTCACCAGCTGTTTTAGGATCCTGGACTACGTTTGACTCAGATAAAATACATCAACACCCATATGACGGCCAAAGCAGAAATATTTACGGA
Organism: Schistocerca piceifrons; assembly: GCF_021461385.2. Classification (NCBI taxonomy): domain Eukaryota; kingdom Metazoa; phylum Arthropoda; class Insecta; order Orthoptera; family Acrididae; genus Schistocerca; species Schistocerca piceifrons. The sequence continues at coordinate 516,937,380 of NC_060143.1, forward strand.
TTTGATCTTGCTTTTCAACAGCGGCATCGTCAAATATGAAGGCAGTGTTAGGCTTTACCTCTTTAGGTGGGGGGACGTCGTCGCTTTTACTGAAGGCTCTGTACGTTACACTGTCTACTCCGTCTAATATTTTCTTCAGTAACTGATACTGGGGGTGAAAGAGTGTTTTGGAGAAGAAAAGAAAGGTGCTCGAAGCAGACTCCGTCTATGTGCGTTAACAGTGCCATGAGGACATTTGTCTTACCACAGCTGGATGGACCTACAATTATAGCTCGTATGCTGTCGGGAAGTAGTAGTCTATTCTTGTTGGTCTTCTGGTCTTGGTCATCATCACAGGACCAGTCACCTACAACAAAGCGCTTGAGACGAGGGTGTTTCACCCAGCCCGCCATGATACCTACTGTGGTAGGTCAAGGTGTGGAATACGCTTTTATGTGATTAAAAATATGTGTTTGTGTGTAGTCACTATAGCGCAGTCACATTACCAACTGAGCTACAGCGGCTACACAATAGAATGAACTCTAGGTGGTATATTTAAAGGGAAGGCATTCATATAGATTAACGTAGGCGACATTTTGTGTTGACAAATAAAAAACACGCAATGACAAATTTAATATTATAAAATAATGTATTTATTAATTAAAATATTTACAAATATGATCAGCATAAGAAAAAATCACTACATTCTTTTTTAAGCGGTGCAGCAGAAGTACAGTATTTGGAAAATAGCTGCTTCTTGTATGCTTGAAATTCAGCACGTATATCTCGTAATGTTATGGGTGAATTACAATAGTCCGGTATTCCATCAGTAAATTTGAGTTCGACATTTTCAGCACTTAGCACTTATTCGAGGAATAGCACAAGACTTGGGCACTGGTGTTATACACATACTAAAACAATGTTCTGTATCATCTATGTGAATGCTACATGTGTGAAGCCAGTTAATGATGTCCGTGTATACTGCCTGAACGTATGGGCACCACCTGTTTAGTCTCTCTATCGTGCTAGTTAGAGCCACGTCTAAATTGAACAAGTTATCAACAGTGGGGTGATGCATGAAAATACTATAACCATCAGCACTTTTAATTTTTAGTATAGCATCATCATACATTGATAGAATACTCACAGTTAGACTGCCACAGTACATGTCCTGGTAGGAGTGGGATGGATAATACTCGGTAGTCATATGATTCTTGATTTGTGTTTTTAAACGACACATTTCATATTTTTGAGCACATTTTCCAGCACTAACATAGTTGAGAGGCTACCGTATTGTGAAACTTCAAGTCCTACATAGATACGTTTTGAACCACTAACTGTTAACACATACTCTGAGGCGAATAGTAAAGGATGAGGTGAAGCGGCGGTCGGTATCTTCTCATCCACGACATCCACACCAGCGCTGTTAGCCTGCTGTTCTTGCACTGATGGTGGGATGTCCCTTGTGAGATTATGATCAGTGGATGTTGCGTATGAAGGAGTCCAGTACTGTGAAGCCCCGTCAAGCGCAGCCTCTGGCACCGACATTAACACCTGGCTATCCTGCTCCAGCATGCTGAGAAGCTGAGCTACAGGATCCTGCGTGGACGAGTCCGATACCTTCACGTGCGTGGACCGGGACATGCTGGGACCTGCTGATGCTGGCGTCACGGGCGGAGTTGCTGGAGGACCAAGACGAATATCCATAAGAAATGATGTGATGTTGGTAGAGAAATAATAATAATAGCAATAATAATAATAATTTGAGGACTTACTTTTCTGGTGCTGCTTGCTCCTCCTCCTATTCTGCTGTGGTGGTGACTAACGCTTCATCTCGACCGACTGGAACAGAGATGGAGGAACTGCTGAGTCCTCCTTATATAGAAGCCAACTACGTCATCATGACGCTGTGCTTCTATTGGTTGAATAAGGTGAACACGCGACCTATCGAAGTGCCCTCTAGTGGAGAACTCGTGAACTAGATCGGTTCGTCACTCTGCTAGATCGGAGGCAGTCGTCTCTTGTGGGCTGGGAGCTTATATGTGGGCTTTAGAAAAGGCAGACAGTTCAAACAGTAGCAGATGTTTCCATGAGATGGGTAATGCATTTTTAAAGCATTCCGTTGGAGGGAATTTATTTGGAGGACAATGTTCTTATTCATATGTTCCAGGATTAATGCATGTTTCCATTCAGCATGTAGGAGGTTATGGGGGTAGTCCTCGGCTGTATGCTTGCAAACTACACTGCTGTTAACCTCATCACGGTCGAACACCAATAACTCATCGATTGAACACATTCTGCAGGATGGGCTTCAATGGTATATACATTCTATACGAAGATGCTTACGCCGAAGCGAATTGGCGTCAACTGAACGTCTCTTGCGTTTTGGAAGAGTGAATGTTTGATGGTAAATAAGCCTGCAGTTTGCGCATGCACATGAGCATATGCTGGTTACGTGATGCATCCTAGCTCCATCCTCCTATATTGCCGAAATCTGCTGAACAGAATTCTTGTACTTATTGCTCCGACACTCCTCCATTATTTCACGCTTCCACACCTCATGTAGTGAACTGTGGCTGCAGTCCTCCCTCGAATGTCTACATGAAATGCAGTTATTGAAGGCTGCTCTATCACCCACATCCATCTCTATGATCGAACACATGGCAACGACAGCTCAGCAAAGACTGAATGTGCAGGAGAATGGTAATGGTAGTTCAGTGGAGGTAGCGCAATTGGCTTTCTTCCCACCAAAATCATCCATCTTTAATGATGTCACAGTGGCGCTCTCTGGTGGCAAGGGCATGAGCTAACACAGTTGGATTGCACACACACATGCATGATATAAATAATAATAAATAATAATGAATGATAATGAATGTTAATGAATGATAATCAATAATACTAAAGACAAGTACGGTTTTTTGCATGCATTATCCTGTTGGAATTCCAACTTCCCGCCATTTTTTTTCTTCTGGACGCTTAGGTTAGTGGACATAGCACAACTGGGCTATTTTCCCGCCAAAATTCAAACTTCCCGCCATTTTTTTCTGAAGATTAGGTTAGTGGACATAGCACATTTGACCTATTTTCCCGCCAAAATCCGCCATCTTGGATGAAGTCATGCGATGTTGCCAAGTCTACATGCCGCCATCTTGGATGACGTCATCACCGCCATCTTCAATGAATTTGGCAACAATGCAGCGTGTCTTGGCGAGAAGGTTGTCCCCCTACTCACGTGGTGCATAGTTTCAAACTGCAACAGCCGAGAAAGCTAATAGAGGGAGTTGTTGCCTGTTTTTGCGATTGCTGAACATTTATGCTAGCGTGTGTCGATGTTTAATAACTTATTGAAAATTTAGTGACGTGGGTAGCTTTTCTAAGATGAATCGTTTCGTATTCAAGCACTTCGCGCTGGAGATACCAGCCACGATTCCTGCTCGATGCCAGCCACTGTACATGGAAAATCTGCATAGAGGAATAGTTACGATATTTGCATTTCAGTGATAACTTAGTGCATGTGCATGTATCAGCATAGTAGTAGTGACCACGTGCTCTCCAAGATTTTCCTTCCCCCCACAGGAAGACGCAAATCAAAAGCAACACGGTTTGTAATTCAAAGGAGAAATAATCTATGTCCATAGTTAAATAATCTTTGTCCATAGTTAATGTGTATTCAAAAGATTGCTAAGAAGTAACTTCGTAAATTTGTGTAATGTTGGTTAAAATAAAATTAACTTTGTTTTTCTAAGTAATTTCCGTTCTCAGCTTGCGCATTTAAACCATACCTAAGAAAAGAGAATCATATCAATCACGCTGCCCCTTTACTAAAATTGTTGGCACAAGACTAGATTCGTGCAGGATGTAGTTTAAGATCCTTCTCCACAGCAGGCTTACATAAAAATGAATAAAAGTAATCCCTGCTGATAAAATTAAGCAAACTCCCTTCTCAGCCTGCCACAGACAGGGAGAATTAACGACATTTACGATCTAAATACCAGTCGTTGGGAGCTTGCAACATTATACTTCAGTTGGGTCATTCGACCTATTGTGCTGCCACTCATGAATAGCACACCAAGGGATGTTGTCCAACAGAATAACGTTCGACAGCATACACTATGTGATCAAAGTATCCGGACACCTGGCTGAAAAGTTTGTGGCGCCTCCATCGGTAATGCTCGAATTCACTATGGTATTGGCTCACCCTTAGCCTTGATGGCAGATTCCACTGTCACAATCATACGTTCAATCAGGTACTAAGAGTTTTCTTGGGGATTGGCAGCCCATTCTTCACAGAGTGTTGCACTGAGCAGAGGTATCGATGTCAGTCGGTGAGTCCTGGCACGACGTCGCCGTTCCAAAACATCCCAAAGGTGTTCTGTAGGATTCAGGTCAGGACTCTGTGCAGGGTAGTCCATTACAGGGATGTTACTGTCGTGTAACCACTCTGCCAGAGGCCATGCATTATGAACAGGTGCTCGATTGCGTTGAAAGATGCAATCGCCATCCCCGAATTGCTCTTCAACAATGGGGAGCAGGAAGTTGCTTAAAACATCAATTTAGATCTGGACTTTGAGAGTACGACGCTTAACAACAAGGGGTGCAAGCCCCCTCCATCAAAAACGCGACCACACCATAACACCACCTCCTCCGAATTTTACTGTTGGCACTACACACACTAGCAGATGTTCACCGGGAATTCGCCATTCCCACACCCTGCCATCGGATCGCCACATTGCGTACCGCGATTCTCACAGGTATTGTGCCTCGTCCATTATAAAGAATATCACACACAGGCCAATTATAACTTGCAATGGCTGTTTACGAAACATGCTACAAAGATATTACGACACTATGCTTTCACAAAGCGTTTGTACATAATCAGAGGTGTTATATATATAGTCGTAAATTATCAAATGTACTTCTACCACTATTGACTATTTAATCACCGATTACAATTTCTTTTCTCCCTAATAGGAAAAGATCTTAAGATACTCCACCACTGCCAAAAGCCTCATACAATGGAATAAAAGGAGGAGCTTTAAATTCTCGTACATCACAAAAAGCAAGGATTTCTGTCTCAGTGACAAGGTAGTTAGTGGATTAGTCATGTTATTTCTCATAAACATATAGTTTCCTCATTTGGGAAAAAGTTGTAATCTACAGTTCAGTAATTAATAGGGTCTGAAAATACATATTTTATAATTGACACTTTTATAGATATAATCTAGAGAGGAGAGGACTATCTATGTAACACCGATAGTGCGCTCAAAATAACCACCGTCCAATAAAAAAATTTGTTGAGGAAAGGACATGATGAAATAGCGTTGTTATATCTGCTTCTAAGTTACTGCTGATGAGTGCAAAGATTGCATGAGAGGGACCCCAGAGAAAGGTGAGACTGCATCGAAGCTAACTAATAACTTAAACCCGATGTCTTCTGTTGATATGTAGATGCTACGATTGTAATGTGGTCCAGCGGTGAAGAAGAACTGTTATGCTTTCTGCACCACCTGAATTCAATCCACAAGAATATCAAATTTACCGTGGAAGTGGAGAAGGGCGGTGTCTTGGTCAGTCGAAAAGCGGATCGATCATTGTGGCATTGCGTTTACTGTAAACCAACACATACACAGGATGGTCCATTGATCGTGACAGAGCCAAATATCTCACGAAATAAGCGTCAAACGAAAAAACTACAAATAACGAAACTTGTCTAGCTTGAAGGGAGAAACCAGATGGCGCTATGGTTGGCCCGCTAGATGGCGTTGCCACAGGTCAAAAGAATACCAACTGATTTTTTAAAAATAGGAACCCCCATTTTTTATTACATATTCGCGTAGTACGTAAAGAAATATGAATGTTTTAGTTAGACCACTTTTTTGCTTTGTGATAGATGGCGCTGTAATATACACAAACATACGGCTCACAATTTTAGACGAACAGTTGGTAACAGGCAGGTTTTTTTAAATTAATATACAGAACATAGGTACGTTTGAACATTTTATTTCGGTTGTTCCAATGTGATACATGTACCTTTGTGAACTTATCATTTCTGGGAACGCATGCTGTTACAGCGTGATTACCTGTAAATACCACATTAATGCAATAAATGTTCAAAATGATGTCCGTCAAACTCAATGCATTTGGCAATACGTGTAACGACATTCCTCTCAACAGCGAGTAGTTCGCCTTCCGTAATATCCTTCAACTTTCCCCACAGAAAGAAATCCGGGGACGTCAGATCCGATGAACGTGTGGGCCATGGTACGGTGCTTCGACGACCAATCCACCTGCCATGTAATATGCTATTTAATACGGCTTCAACCGCACGCGAGCTATGTGCCGGACATCCATCATGTTGGAAGTACATCGCCACTTTGTCATGCAGTGAAACATCTTGTGGTAACATCGGTAGAACGTTACGTAGGAAATCAGCATACATTGCACCATTCAGATTGCCATCGATAAAATGGGGGCCAATTATCCATCCTCCTATAATGCCGCACCATACGTTAACCCGCCAAGGTCGCTGATGTTCCACTTGTCGCAGCCATCGTGGATTTTCCGTTGCCCAATGGTACATATTATGCCGGTTTACGTTACCGCTGTTGGTGAATGAGGCTTCGTCGTTAAATAGAACGCGTGCAAAAAATCTGTCATCGTCCCTTAATTTCTCTTGTGTCCAGTGGCAGAACTGTACAGGACGTTCAAAGTCGTCGCCATGCAATTCCTGGTGCATAGAAATATGGCATGGGTCCAATCGATGTTGAAGTAGCATTCTCAACACCGACATCTTTGAGATTCACGACTCTCGCGCAGTTTGTCTGCTACTGATGTGCGGATTAGTCGCGACAGCAGCTAAATCACCTACTTGGGCATCATCATTTGTTGCAGGTCGTGGTTGACGTTTCACATCTGGCTGAACCCATCCTGTTTCCTTAAATAACGTAACTATCTGGCGAACGGTCCGGACACTTGGATGATGTCGTCCAGGATACCGAGCAGCATACATATCACACGCCCGTTGGGCATTTTGATCACAATAGCCTCACATCAACACGATATCGACCTTTACCGCAACTGGTAAACGGTCCATTTTAACACGGGTAATGTATCACGAAGCAAATACCGTCCGCACTGGCGGAATGTTGCGTGATACCACGTACTTATACATTTGCGACCATTACAGCGCCATATGTCACAAAGCGAAAAAAGTGGTCCAACTAAAACATTCATATTTCTTTACGTACCACAAAAATATGTATTAAAAATGGGGGCTCCTATTTTTAAAAAAACGCAGTTGATATCCGTTTGACCCGTGACACCGCCATCTAGCTGGCCAACCATAGCGCCATCTGGTTTCACCCTTCAAGCTACACGAGTTTCACTCTTCGTAGTTCTTTCGTTTGATGCTTATTTCGTGAGATATTTGGCCTAGTCACTATCAATGGACCACCCTGTATGTAGTTGTAATTTATAAAATGTACTTCTACCACTATTGACTACTTAATCACCGATTACAATTTATTTTCTCCCTAATAGAAAAAGATCTTAAGATACTCCACCACTGCCAAGAGTCTCATACAATGGATTACAAGCAGGAACTTTAAATTTTCGTACACCACAAAAAGCAAGTATTTCTGTCTGAGTGACAAGGTAGGTGGTGGATTAGTCATGTTATTTTTCCTCATTTGGGAAGAAGTTGTAATCTACAGTTCAGTAATTAATAGGGGCAGAAAACATATATTTTGTAACTGACAACTTTGTAGATATATTCTAGAGAGGAGAGACGACTACCTATGTAATACCGACAGTTCGCTCAAAATAACCACCGTTCAATAAAAATTGTGTTAAAGAAAGGACATGATGAAATAGCGTTGTTATATCGGCTTCTAAGTTACTGCTGATGAATGACAAAGATTGCATGAGAGGGATCCTAGAGAAAAGTGAGACTACATCGAAGCTATCTAATAACTTAAACCCAATGTCTTCTCTTGATATGTAGATGATACGATTGTAATGTGACCCAACGGCGAAGAAGAATTGTTATGCTTTCTGCACCACCTGAACTCAATCCACAAGAATATCGAATTTATTATGGAAGTCGAGAAGGGTGGTCGTCTGCCGTTTTTGTGTGTCTTGGTCAGTCGGAAAGTGGATAGATCATTGTCGCATTCCGTTTATTGTGCACCAACACATATAGACCTGTATTTGCGGGTATCTAGCGATCACCACGCATCACAAACATTCTAACGTTGGCGCACTGGGCACATCTTGAATCTAATGGAGACAACCTTCCAAAGGAGCTGGAACACCTGCAGTCTGTGTTCAAAGCTAAAGGATATTCTCCACATCAGATCCGCACAGCTTTAAGGAGAAAGAAACGTGCCCACCCACATGATCAAAAGGAGAAGAGGCGGTTCAATTCCGGGTCAAAATTTCGTCGAGATTAGGCAGAGTCTTAAGTGATCTTCTGCCGACCTGCAAAGATTCCTCTCAGTTCGACAAAGGACTATCTGGGATTGCGGAGAACTGGAATCTACAAAATACCGTACCAGTGTGGTAAAGCCTACATCGGTCAGACATCGCGGGCAGTGCGTGAAATGTGCCTTTTGCAGCCTAGTAAGTCAGCCACAGCCGAGCATCGTATCTCCACGGGATATTCTATGGATTATTCTTCCACAGAAATCTTGGCCTCGACGAGATTCTTCTGAGATTCAGTTATGAAGGAATGAGTGGAAATACGTTTGGCAGAAGATCTTATCACTCGTGATGGCGGATTTCAGCTGGATAAGGCGTGAGACCCAGTGATTTCCTTAATATTTAGAAGAAGAAAACGTTTTATGGCTAATGAAACAACCAGAGACAGTTAATTTTATTGATTTTATATCTGCATTTTCGTCCCCTATGAACCATGAACCTTGCGGTTGGTGGGGAGGCTTGTGCAGGGGCAACGGTCTGGATAATGACTGATCTCGCCTGTAACATCAACCTAAAGCTGTCGGCACACGGACCGTGCATCCGAACGTTGAGCGTTGAGCGTGCCGAGCTTCTGACGTCATAGAGTGGAATAGCACGCTCGGGAGTCTTTCCGAACGTGCAGAGCAATATCTGACATGTCAGATATTCTGAGCGTGCGTCTGAGCGTTGACCAATGAGATGGCACAGCGCCACCTACGTCAGAAGCACGCCGTCTCCCTTCAGTACAGAGTTGTGAGGTTGGTTGGTTGGTTTGGGGAAGGAGACCAGACAGCGTGGTCATCGGTCTCATCGGAATAGGGAAGGATGGGGAAGGAAGTCAGCCGTGCCCTTTCAGAGGAACCATCCCGGCATTTGCCTGGAGTGATTTAGGGAAATCACGGAAAACCTAAATCAGGATGGCCGGAAGCGGGATTGAACCGTCGTCCTTCCGAATGCGAGAGTTGTGAGGCGCCATATTGGCATTCATTTCAAGTGTATACGTATATATGGCGTCTCTGAGCACCAGGAAATTGAGAATCACTGGAAAACCCTTTGATAATTGTGTGATTCGTTCCAATAAAATAATGAGAAACATTATATTCGTGGCAAAATATTTATTGTAACTTGCGTATTATGACAGTAGGCTATTTGAAGGCAGCGACACACTGAAGAGCAACACAAAACGCATTGTTCTTGGTACAATTTGTTATAATTAAATTTCAGTTAGTATCAAATCTACGATTAAAGTTTTCAGCAAGTGGTAAGGCATTTTAATTAGGCCTTAAAAGCCAGATGTTGATTTAGCGTAATGAGTAGCGTCACTGTCCTTAAATGTGTCATTTTGTTGGGGCGGTGGTTCGCATCTTGACACAGCAAAATTTTTTTCCTAACATTCGCGTTTTTATTAGGTTCTGATACTTTATTATTAGTTTAATGTAAGTATATACTATAATATTTGATGTTATGTAAATACAAGTTCACCTTTTTTGAGGGGTGACTTTGTTCGATTGAATTAATCTAATGGACAGCTTGCGCTAGTTGTATTACGATAGTTTGTTCCTTTTACGCTTCGTAATTCACATGTTGCAAAGATTCTGCTACTGGGTAGGAACAGTGATCAAGTAAGACTGACCTTGGGATTTTACTAAAATGTGTGAATGATGAAATAACGTTTATCTTATGCGGAGAAGTATTCCAGATTCGTAACGCAGTGTTTGTAACGGAACTTTTATAAGCCTGTGTCTCTACTGATTGGACATGGTACTTGCCTTTTCGTGGACGATGGAGGAAAAGTGCGTTTTAATAGAGCTAACGTGGGAATTTCACGCGCTCCCGTTGTCTAGAGAGTGTGATTTACGAACTACAAACATCCCTCAACTGCCGCTGGAGTGCGATGCGATCGCGTATACCACGTTGGGGCGCACGTACCGTATGCACAAGTCGCATCGTTCCTGAGCGTTCAGCAGCACGTTGAACTTGGCACGCTCAACGCTAACGTTCGACAGCACGGTCCGTGTGCCGACGGCTTAAATGGCCTTTCCATGCTGGTACTGCGAACGGCTGAAAGCAAGGGAAAACTACAGCCGTAAATTTTTCCGAGGGCATGCAGCTCTATTATATAGTTAAGTGATGATGGTATCCTCTTGGATAAAATATTCCGGAGGGTAAAGAGTCCCACATTCGGATCAAGGTGGAGACTACCCAGGAGAAATAAAACTGGCGTTCTAGGAATGGAGCGTGGAATGTCAGATCCCGTAATCGGGCAGGTTAACTTAGAAAATTTAAAAAGGGAAATGAACAGGTTAATGTTAGATATAGTAGAAGTTAGTGAAGTTCGATGACAGGAGGAACAGGACTTCTGGCCAGGAGAATACAGGGCTATGATTACAAAATCAAATAGGGATAACGCAGGAGTAGGTTTAATAATAAATAAGGAAGCAGGAACACGGATAAACTACTGTGAACAGCATAATGAATGTATTATAGTCACCAAGTTAAGGGAGAAGAAAATTTAATAGTCATGGTGGACTGGAATTCATAGAGGTAAAGGATCTGAAGAAAAAATAGTAGGTCAATATGTACAGGGCAAGAGGAATGAAAGAGGCAACCGCCTGACAGAAGTTTGCACAGAGCATAATTTAACCATCGCTAACAACCGGTTTCAGAATCATGAAAGAAGGTTGTATACGTGGAAGAGACCTGGAGACACTGGAAGGTTTTAGACTGATTACATAATAGTAAGACAGGGTTTTTCGGAACGAGACTTTAAATTGTAAGACAGGCAGCTGTGGACTGCGAGCACAATTTTTTGTTATAAACTCTAGGTTAAAACTGAAGAAATTCCAAAACGTTAGCATTTTAGTAGATGGGACCTGAAAAATCTAAAAGAACTAGACGTTGTAGAGAGTTTCAGAGGGAGTGTTAGGGACCGATTAACAAGAACAGGGGAAAGGAATACAGTAAAAGAAGAATACGTATCTTTCAAGGAGGAAATAATAAAGGCAGCAAAGGATCTAGCAGGTACAAAGACAAGGGCTAGTAGATATCCGTGGATAACGGAAAAGATTTAATTGATGGAGAAGATATAACAATGTAGTAAATAAAGCAGGCGAAAGGGACACAGAAATCTAAAAAATGAGACTGACAGAAAGTGCAAAATTGCTAAGCAGGTACGGCTAGAGGACAAATTTAAGGGTTTAGATATCACTAGTGGAAAGATAGATACAGCCTATAGAAAATTAAGGAGAATTTGGGAGAAAAGAACCTGTATGAATATCAAGAGCTCAGATGGAAGATCAGTGCTAAACAAAGAACGGGAAGCTCAAAGGTGGGAGTATGTGTATACAGGAGAGATGTACCTGAGGGCAGTGTTATGGAAATGGAAGAGGACAAAGATAAAGATCAGATGGAACATAAAATATTGCGTGAAGAGTTTCACAGATTACTGAGAGACCTAAGTCAAAAGGAGGCGGTGGGAGTAGACAACATTCCATTACAAGTACTGATAGCCTTGGGAGAGCCAGCCATGACAAAACTCTTTCTTCCGGTGAGCAAGATGTATGAAACAGGCGAAACACCTCAGAATTCAAGAAGAATGTTATAATTCCAATTCGACGGAAAGCTGGTGCTAACAGGTGTGAATATTACCGAATATTAGTTTAATAAGACGTGGTTGCAAAATACTAACACGAATACTTTACGGAAGAATGGAAAAACGTTTAGAAGCCGACCTCGGGGAAGATCAGTGTGGATTCCAGAGAAATGTAGGAATACGCGAGGCAATACTGATTCTACGACTTCTCATGAAAGCTAGGTTAAGGAAAGGCAAACCTACTTTTATAGCATTTGTAGACTTACAGGAAGCTTTTGACAGTGTTGACAGAAATACTCTCTTGTAAATTCTGAAGGTAGCAGGGACAAACTATAGGGAGCTATAGGCTGTTTACAACTTGTAGCGAAACCAGACGGCAGTTCAAATGTTCAAATGTATGTGAAATCTTATGGGACTTAACTGCTAAGGTCATCAGTCCCTAAGCTTACACACTACGTAACCTAAATTATCCTAAGGCCAAACACACACACCCATGCCCGAGGGAGGACTCGAACCTCCGCCGGGATCAGCCGCACAGTCCGTGACTGCAGCGCCTAGACCGCTCGGCTAATCCTGCGCGGCAGACGGCAGTTATAAGAGTTGATGGACATGAAAGGGAAGCAGTGGTTGAGAAGGGAGCGGGATAGGGCTGTAGCCTATCCCCAATGTTATTCAATATGTACACTGAACAAGCAGTAAAGGTAACCACAAAAAGAGCTTAATAGTAATTAAAGTTCAATGAGAAGAAATAAAAACTTTGAGGTCTGCCGGTGAAATTGTAATTCTGTCAGAGACAGCAAAGGGCTTGGAAGAGCAGTTCAACGGAATGGGCATTGTCTTGAAAGGAGGGTATAAGATGAACATCAACAAAATCGAAACGAGAACAGTGAAATGTAGTCGAATTAAATCAGGCAGTGCAGAGGAAATTAGATTAGGAAACGAGACACTTAAAGTAGTAGATGAGTTCTGCTACTTGGGCAGGAAAATAATTGATGAGGGCAGAGAGGGTAGAGAAGACATAAAATGTAGACTGGCAATGGCAAGAAAAGTGTTTCTGAAGAAATTTGTTAACGTCGAGTATAGATTTAAGTGTCAGGAAATCTTTTCTGGAAGTATTTATCTGAAGTGTATCCATGTGTGGAAGTGAAACATGGACGATAAACACCATAGGCAAAAAGCGAATAGAAGCTTTCGAAACGTGGTACTACAAAAGAATGCTGAAGATTTGATGGGTAGATCATGCAACGAAGAAGGAAGTACCAAACAGAATTGCGGAGAAAAAAATTTGTGCCATAGCCTGACAAGACGAAGGGCTTGGATGGTAGGACAGATTCTGAGACATCAACGGATCACCAATTTAGTAGTGGAGAGAAGCTTGTGGCGTAAAATTCATAGAGGCTGACCACGAAATGAACACAGCCAGCAGTTTCAGGAGAATGTAGGTTGCAATAGTTACCCGAAGATGAAGAGGCTAGCACAGGATAGAGTAGCATTGATAGTTGCATCAAACCAGTCTTTGGACTGACAACCACAACAGAGTATTTGCTGTGGGAGCCCACTTTCCGACAGAGAGCGTGCATGCAGTATCACCATTAGGTGCGCACAGGAAGAAAGCGGGCGGCCTGTGCAGGGGGGTTCCAGGGCGAGGCGGCTTGACCCAGCGTGGAAAATGTCCCCCTGTTATCTAAAGAGGCAGCACATAACGACAGCGCAAGCGCCGCCCAGCCGCTGTCGGCGAGCCGGAATGTAGGAGACATTCTTTGCCCGCCTTTGGAGCGTCGGAAACGTCGCGCTGCGCTGGCAGAATCGAGGGGCCATCCACGCAGTCATTCTCAAATGATTTTACAAAATCTAAACGAAAAAATGGCTGACATCGAAATAAGTGTCCAAGGAATAGAAAAGCAACTGGAATCACTCAACAAAGTCCACTGCACCTGACGGGATACCAATTCGATTCTACACAGAGTACGCGAAAGAACTTTCCCCCCTTCTAACAGCCGTGTACCGCAAGTCTCTAGAGGAACGGAAGGTTCCAAATGATTGGAAACGAGCACAGGTAGTCCCAGTCTTCAAGAAGGGTCGTCGAGCAGATGCGCAAAACTATAGACCTATATCTCTGACGTCGAGCTGTTGTAGAATTTTAGAACATGGTTTTTGCTCGCGTATCATGTCGTTTCTGGAAACCCAGAATCTACTCTGTAGGAATCAGCATGAATTCCGGAAACAGCGATCGTGTGAGACCCAACTCGCTTTATTTGTTCATGAGACCCAGAAAATATTAGATACAGGCTCCCAGGTAGATGATATTTTCCTTGACTTCAGGAAGGAGTTCGATACAGTTACGCACTGTCGCCTGATAAACAAAGTGAGAGCCTACGGAATATCAGACCAGCTGTGTGGCTGGATTGAAGAGTTTTTAGCAAACAGAACACAGCATGTTGTTCTCAATGGAGAGACGTCTACAGACGTTCAAGTAACCTCTGGCGTGCCACAGGGGAGTGTTATGGTGAAACGTCCCCTTTTGAACAATTACAAATGACTGTGCTTAACCTAACACACAATATTTTTTGCGCAACGCAATCTGACTTTCAAAAAATCCCTACGAAAGAATGGGCCCTGACTAACAGTAAACTATACCTTTCACAAATCACTTACCTCACAAAAATCTTCGCTACTCAAGCTACTGCAATACAGCGAGCGCCACTACTGCCAGCTAAATAAAAGATTCAAACTACTGAAGGCACTAACTACTGATAGGGATAGTTAGCAAATGAAAGATATTAATAGAGAACAAACAATGTATTTACCTTGATATCATCATATATAAATATAGCAGTTCATGACAAATTTCAAAACTCCGCCATCTCTCTCCCCACATCCACCACTGCTGGCGGCTCACCTCCAACTGCGCAACGCTACGCGCTGTTAACAGCCCAGCTGCCCAACACTACAATGGCGAGTATTACAACAATGCAAAGCAGCCACAGACTGCACACAGCACAGCCAGTGATTTTCATACAGAGGTGGCGTTACCAATAGAAAAACCTAAACAGCCTACTTACAATGGGACCATTGCTTTTCACAATATAAATAAATGACCTAGTAGACAGTGTCGGAAGTTCCATGCGGCTTTTCGCGGATGATGCTTTAGTATACAGAGAAGTTGCAGCAATAGAAAATTGTAGCGAAATGTAGGAAGATCTGCAGCGGATCCTTTATTGTATCATTGTATGATAGCGGAACAAACACTGGTAGCAGTTACTTCTGTAAAATATCTGTGAGTATGCGTGCGGAACGATTTGAAGTGGAATAATCATATAAAATTAATTGTTGGTAAGGCGGGTACCAGGTTGAGATTCATTGGGAGAGTCCTTAGAAAATGTAGTCCATCAACAAAGGAGGTGGCTTACAAAACACTCATTCGACCTATACTTGAGTATTGCTCATCAGTGTGGGATCCGTACCAGATCGGATTGACGGAGGAGATAGAGAAGATCCAAAGAAGAGCGGCGCGTGTCGTCACAGGGTTATTTGGTAGGCGCGATAGCGTTACGGAGATGTTTAGCAAACTCAAGTGTCAGACTCTGCAAGAGAGGCGCTCTGCATCGCGTTGTAGCTTGCTGTCCAGCTTTCGAGAGGGTGTGTTTCTGGATGAGGTTTCGAATGTATTGCTTCCTCCTACTTATACCTCCCGAAGAGATCACAAATGTAAAATTAGAGAGATTCGAGCGCGCACGGAGGCTTTCCGGCAGTCGTTCTTCCCGCGAACCATACGCGACTGGAGCAGAAAAGCGAGGTAATGACAGTGGCACGTAAAGTGCCCTCCGCCACACACCGTTGGGTGGCCTGCAGAATATAAATGTAGATGTAGATGTAATCGGTAAACAAATGATTTTATTGTTACGTATAGCTTCATATGTCATCAACAATGTGAAGTGCCCAAAATGTTGATAATGATCATACTCACTGTGACGTTCTCATTTAAGTAAGACTGCGCGAAATTTGAAGAACTTATGCAATGAAACATGGATCGCTATGATTTTGCGTTTGGTGCATATTACATCATACCTGTGGATGAAATTTAGCTAAGACACTGAATTTTTCTTTTGACATGTAAGGAGGCTTCTATGTCTCCACTCTCGAGAAAATCGAATTTATGTAGCATTTACACTTCCGATCGCATGCGAGTGAGAGTGAAATAGTCACAAAACGCCTCAAATCCGCTAAACTGTTCGAGATATCATACAAGATTTTGGCAAGTGGTAGCACGGAAAGAGGAAAGTGTTTTGCTATATGGTTAACAGCGATATCGTAGAAACTATGGTTTTTATTTTATTTTTTTCAAGCCAGTACTATAATGTTTTTAAGAGTTTTCGACAGCTATCGAAAAGAAAATTTGCTAGTATGAAAATAAACGTGAAATTTCTTATCTTATATTACAGGTAACCGACAACTTCAGGTTTCCCATAGGGTATTGACCACCCTAGTCGCCTACTGATTGTTTAATTAGACGCTCTGTTTCAAGATTCTGCCGCAGTATCTATTGCAAGGCAAGGCGAGTTTGGCAAAAAAAGCAAAATTAAACTTGTCAACAAGAGAGATGTAGCTGTAACTCATAACTAAAATGGTTCAAATGGCTCTGAGCACCATGGGACTTAATATCTGAGGTCATCTGTCCCCTAGAACTTAGAACTACTTAAACCCAGCTAACCTAACGACGTCACACACATCCATGCCCAGGGCAGGATTCGAACCTGCGACCGTAGCAGTCGCACAGTTCCGGACTGAAGCGCCTAGAACCGCTCGGCCACCGCGGCCGGCAAGTCATAACTGATGACGCTTTTTCGAAAGAGTAAAGGTTAACAATTCCAACAAAAATAAATCACAAAGTATGTTGCGACTTTGGCAGAATCCTGTATTCTACCGTCTTTTTAACAAATACTGGATAGGAAACTTATCAAAGGATTTTGTCCCTGTGTTTCATGTGAGAAATGTGAAAATAATTCGCAGCAAATAGTGTACCATGTTTCTATTCCTACCCCCATTCAGCATGAAGTGGTGAACTTCTCCACCATAATTATCTCTTAATGTGTTATAGACAGATTGTATATATTTATGATCTATTTTGAGCTCATTAAATATTCTCATTGTGATTCATAAAGTAATGACTACTATGTGTTTGTAACATTCTTATCCATACATACACAGGCACCAAATTTGCTATGTCTAATAAAACGACACTGTAGTTTTGCTGCAGAATGGGACTGCCCTAATAAATCTCTTTTGTAACTCTGAAGCTGTGAACGCACTGACGACCTGCATAAATTTGCTAATTATTCATCAAAGTCAGTATCACTGATTAATTGAAAAATATTTGTAGTAAGATGATTCACTCCTTCACTCTGTACAGGGATAGGACTGTACACTATTTGCTGTACGTTTTCATATGTCAAATATAAATGAAGTGTAGAAAGAGAATCCTTTGGTAAGTTTCAGTCTCAGCCGTTCATTATTAAAGATACACTATGTTACAGGATTCCCCAGAAATTACAATAGAATTGACGATTTATTTTCATCTGAAATGTTGAACTTCTTAGCCAAAAATCGCCAATGATGACGCATTTCGGCAAGAGAGAAGGTTAACACGTCAGCCCAAAATAAATCTTTCCTTTTGTTGCAGATTTAGGTAGTCTTGTACCCCAGTGTCTTTTTAGTATGGAACAGGTGGTACTGAAACTAAGCAAATGATGTTCCTTCTGCACATTAAAGCCCAGGAAACAGTGGTTTTTTAAGAGAGAAACTCAGGACAAATCAGGTCGATAGCTTATCAACAAGTACATCCTCGATATGAAAATAAGCCTGTAATTTCCTTAATTATGTTGCTGCAAGAATCCACAACAAATCTCGTTTCACCACCTAACAATGGCCGATAAAAATTAGATTGTTTCATTACTGTATCAATGGCTTGAGACTACTCATTAAGGTTGAAATATAAAAGATAATTGTGGTGGAGAAGTTCACTTCACACTGAATGGAGTAGGAACAGAACTATGGTACACTATTCGTTGAGATTTATTTTCATATTTGTCAGATCAAAATCAGGGAGAAAATCCTTTGATAAGTTTTCTTTCCAGTCGTTCACTATTAAAATAGGGTGGGTTACAGGATTCCGCCAAAACTGCAACGGAATTGGCGATTTATTGTGTCACAATTGTTAACCTTTACTCTCTTGAAGAAGCATCATCAGTTATGAGTAATGGCTACATTTTTCTGTAGTCGGGCTCCATTTTTCTCTTGTTTTTCCAAAACACAGTAGAATTTGCACCAACTCATGTTGCAGTAGCTATTGCGACAGAATCTTGAAACAGTGTGTCTCGTTAAACAAGCAATTGGCGGCCAGAGATGTCGGTATATTGGAAACCTCATTGTGTTGGTCTGCAGTAACAACGTAAGAGAAGAACTTCCATGTTTATTTTCATACTAGCAAATTCTCTTATCGCTATGTATCGATGACTTTTTTTAAAAAAAATGCAGTACTGGAATGAAAAAAGCTGTATCGGCGTCAATAAGAAGGTTCCCTATGTTAACCATATGCCAAAATACACATCTCTTTGTGTGCTATCATTTGGCAAAATCTCGTTTCGTTATCTCCAAGCGTTTAAGAGATATGAGGTATGGTATGAATATTTCATTCGAGAGCACATGCTGTCGAAATTGAACGTGTTACATAATTTTCATTTTCTCAAGATTGGAGACAGATGAAAATTTCCTCCCAAATGTAAATAAAAATTCGAAATCTTAGCCAAATTTCATTTGCAGCAATATCGTAGTGGCCCATATTTTTAATTGCAAACTTTTTCGAACTTCGCGCAGAATCTTATTTAAATGAGAATATCAACAAAATGAGCATTAGTGAGACGGTGAGCACTTCACTGTGAAGCTGACATGTAAAGCTATACGAAACGTAGAAATGCGGTTTTTTTTACCGATTAGTTTCTGTAAAATCGTGTGAGAAAAACTACAGAGCTAAGGGAGCGCGCGTGACATCCTACCCTGCAGTGACACCTCTGCACCTTGCCTAGCAGGTTAACCAGCATTCTCTGCATGCACCCACAGGTGCATATAGTTGCGCTAGACAGCGCGGCGAGTTGGCACTCAGACTAACGGGTTTTTTGTGTTCTTACTTACACACATGCATGCACCTGTGTGCCATAGATAACGTATTATTCGAAGAGGGCACAAAAGTCGACAGAGGTCACTCACGTAGCTGTTACCTTTGCACATGCAACTCTGTGCAAATTTTTGGTATCCAGTTAACGATGTTAGCTGGTACCCTCCAGTGCTACATACTCACTTGAAGATGGCTGAACGGCTGTCAGCCAAAATACTGTGACAAGAAGTTGACACTATTTGGCTGCAATCCTGAAATTACATGGAACACACTATATCCCAGGAAACTTTCTAGAATCAAATGATTACAGTTCCAGAAAAATTGGGTGATGTATTTAAGAGAAACAGCTTCATATATTGAGCAAGTCAATAACGCATTCGTCTACTTGTAGCCCTTATGTAAGTAGTTATTCGGCTTGGCATTGTTTGATAGAGTTGTTAGGTGTTCTCCTGAGCGGTATTGAGCCAAATTCTGTCCAATTGGTGTGCTGGAAACCCTGTCCACAATGCTCCAAACATTCTCTATTGGGAAGAGGCCTCGTGACATTGCTGGCCAAGTCCTACCCTGGCTTGGCAAGCATGAATGCAAGCAGTAGGCGTTTTATTGCTGAAATGTAACCCCAGTTTAGTTTTCTGATCATTAGGGACTGGAGTCTCACTGACTGGAGTAGAATTGTCTTCATTGGTAAGTCTTGCTTCGAAATGAACCCTGATGACCAGTAAAGACATGTCAGGATACGCCCTGGACTGTGGTGGAGTGCCAGCCTCACTGTCACCCGCCATACAGGCCCAAAACCAGGAGTGATGGACTGCGATGCCATCTAACTTCAGGGCAGGACCCCTTTGGTTGTCATCCCTGACACCCTTACAGCACAGCCGTATGTCGACGATATTCTACTTCCCATTTTGTTGCCCTTCATGGCAAACCATCCTGGGCTTACGTTTCAGCAAAATCGTCCCGTCCGCACGTGGCAATAGTTTCTGCTGCTTGTGTTTGTGCTTGCCAGAACCTACCTTGTCCAGCAAGGTCGCCGGATTTCACCCGTACTGAAAACATTTGGAGCGTTACGAGCAGGGCCCCGCAACAAGTTAGAAATTTTGACGATCTGACACGCTAGTTGGACAGAATCTGTCACGACATCCCTAAGAAGGGCATCCAAAGACTTTACCAATCAATGTCTAGCTGATTAACAGCTTGCGTACGGGTCAGAGGTGGATCAGCACGTAATTGAGTTGTTCAACTTGTGAAGCTGTTTTTCTTGGTTAAATCATCCAATTTTTTAATGACATTTTAATATTTTATTTCTCTGTACATATACATCTACAGAATTCAGTCCAGTTCTGATAACTGGTTGTGGTGAATCAGTTTTTTTTCTTTTTTTCATTTAGAGCTGGCGTTACAACCTCTTACCTTTCCAGGGCCATATTTCAAGAAGACAAGTATCTTTGGGCTTCATATAATATGCTTTACCCTAACAACAATCAACGAGAAGAAAATGTGGAGAGTTTATAGTTAACAAAATTAGGTAATCTTTATTCTAAAAGCTCAAAATGGAATTAATTTGACATCCTATGTACGATATTTCATTAATAATTTCATATATAAGCAAATAATAATCATAGAAACAATGTGACGTTCGTCTTTAAACTTGGGAAACTTGGGTGTGAATGTCAGATTCGAAAGAACTGATTGCACTTCTCACATTGTTGTCAAGGTTTTTTTTCTAAGATTTTGCTTTTATTTTTTACTATTTGTGTGCTTTACTCTTAAAAATAACTGTTCACAAACGTTCATAGTTTCCAAAGATAGGATAAATATATAATGCGTAATTGTGCAGCAAGGGATATTTGTCTTTGACAGATATGATTTGGAAAAGTCCATCAAAGACACTGTTTGTTCGTGTTGGTTAACAGTAGTTCCAAGACGACGACTTCCAGGCATCTGCCGATAAGCAGCGACCAGAGATAGGAGCGAAGTTGTTACGGCTATGAAGTACAGTACAACCACATTATAAAGAACTTTCTCTGCTGTTTGTGAGAAGAACGAGCATGATGACTGCTGCAGGGTAACGAAGGGCAAGGGAAGAAGTATCTGTCATCACGTGGAGTAGTGATATATTTCGTTTTTTACTGATGATATGCTGTGGTAGGAGTTGCACAGGAAATTAAAAAGGTTTCATGCAAGCCCGTTATAGAGACGATGATATTCAAATGTGGTTCTTATTTGCAGCAAACGATGTGGTATCAAATTAAACGTGCTATAACAGAATTACGGTACTGTCAGACAGCAAATATTGGTAATAACTGCAGTCCACATAAAGTTTTCTAGCTTCTACCGACTTGTAGTAATCAGAGCTACGGCGAAAGAGCTTGTTTATCACAACTGAACAGAAGTAACACAGAATTTCCTTGTATTTCCATATGTCATTACACGTCTCTAAATCTCTAGTTTCGCATTTTGAACTGAAGCTGCTGTAAGGTAACAGACCAGAACATCTGACGGAATGACCAGTTGTAAGAAAGAACTCTGGGGGTTCAAGTACACTACTGGCCATTAAAATTGCTACACCATGAAGAAATGCAAATGATAAACGGGTATTTGTTGGACAAATATTTTATACTAGAACTGACATGTGATTACATTTTCACGCATTTTGGTTGCATAGATCCTGAGAAATCAGTACCCAGAACAGCCACCTCTGGCCGTAATAACAGCCTTGATACGCCTGGGCATTGAGTCAGAGGTTGGATGGCGTGTACAGGTACAGCTGCCCATGCAGTTTCAACACGATACCGCAGTTCATCAAGAATAGTTACTGGCGTATTGTGACGAGCCAGTTGCTCGGCCACCATAGACCAGACGTTTTCAATTGTTGAGGGATCTGGAGAATGTGTTAGCCAGGACAGCAGTCGAACATTTTCTGTATCCAGAAAGGCCCGTACAGGACCTGCAACATGCGGTCGTGCATTATCCTGCTGAAATGTAGAGTTTCACAGGGATCGAATGAAGGGTAGAGCCACGGGTCGTAACACATGTGAAATGCAATGTCCACTGTTCAAAGTGCCATCAATGCGAACAAGAGGTGACCGAGACGTGTAATCAATGGCACCCCATACCATCACGCCGGGTGATACGCCACTACAGCAATGACGAATACACGCTTCCAGTGTGCGTTCACCGCGATGTCGCCAAACACGGATGCGACCATCATGATGCTGTAAACAAAACCTGGATTCATCCGAAAAAATGACGTTTTGCCATTCGTGCACCCAGGTTCGTCGTTGAGTACACCATCGCAGGCGCTCCTGTCTGTGATGCAGCGTCAAGGGTAACCGCAGCCATGGCCTCCGAGCTGATAGTCCATACCGCTTCAAACGTCGTCGAACTGTTCGTGCAGATGGTTGTTGTCTTGCAAACGTCCCCATCTGTTGACTCAGGGATCGAGACGTGGCTGCACGATCCGTTACAGCCATGAGGATAAGATGCCTGTCATGTCGACTGCTAGTGATACGAGGCCGTTGGGATCCAGCATGGCGTTCCGTATTACCCTCCTGAACCCACAGATTCCATATTCTGCTAAGTCATTGGATCTCGACCAATGCGAGCAGCAATGTCGCGATACGATAAACCGCAATCGCCATAGACTACAATCTGACCTTTACCAAAGTCGGAAACGTGATGGTACGCATTTCTCCTCCTTACATGAGGCATCACAACAACGTTTCACCAGGCAACGCCGGTCAGCTGCTGTTTGTGTATGAGAAATCGGTTGAAAACTTTCCTCATGTCAGCACGTTGTAGGTGTCGCCACCGGCGCCAACCTTGTGTGAATGCTCTGCAAAGCTAGTCATTTGCATATCACAGCATCTTCTTCCTGTCGGTTTAATTTCGCGTCTGTAGCACGTCATCTTCGTAGTGTAGCAATTTTAAGGGCCAGTAGTGTATATCACGGGTGGCAGTGATAGGAATGAGGTCGACCAATGAGAGATCAGCATCGTGTGGCAATTTCAAACTGAAAATATTCATTATATGATAAATTTGCGTAAACGGAATTTTATGGATTTTTTCTTCCGACCGTATGATAGATGCTCACTTCTTGGTCCATACAGATACTTGCTTTCAGTCGCATGCGGCCAGCGAGCCGCGGGTTGGACACCCCAGCCTTATAATGTACCTATACCACTTAACTTTATAGTTGTTAGATAATTAAACTGAGGGAATACTCGTTGACTTCCCGTTGTAAAGAACATTTGAAAATGTTCAGCATTTCTGCTATCAATTTGTTATCCTCAGTTTCAGTTTTGGTCTCGTCCATGATAGTCTGAACACTAACTTTGGTACCGCTGACTGACTTATCACATAACCGGAATTTCACCGTCTTTTGTGAAAAATCTATCTACAATATTCTGCTACAGTAGTCAGGAACGCTTCAGACGTCGCCCTCTTGACAGTAAAATGTGAGTAGTTCAAGATCTATCATTCGAGATATGCTTCCTTTAGCACTATCCAATTGCGATCCAGTGGGCATCCGCGTTCACTTACTATAGTCAAGAACAATCAGGTTCAGAGCGCTGGCGAGCTCAAAACATACCTGAGCGGTAAGGATGACAGCGAAACTCCGGAACGGCTAATCTACATCTACGTCTATATACATGTTCCGCAATCCATCGTATGGTATGTAGTGGAGGGTACCTTGTACCACTACCAGTCATTTCCTTTGCTGTTCCACTCGCAAATATTGTGAAGGAAGACCGACTATCTACATGACTCTGTACTAGCCGTAATTTCTCTTACCTTTGTGGTCATTGCGCGAAATGTACGTTGGCGGCTGTAGAATCATTCTGTAATCCGTTTGGAATGCCTGTTCTCTGAGTGTTCTCAATAGTGATCCTCTAAAAGAACGTCACCTTCCCTCCAGGGATTCCCATTTGAGTTTCTGATACTTGCGTGTTGTTTGTTTTTAACGGTAACAAACCTAGCAGTCCGCTTCTGAACTGCTTCGACGTCTTACTTTAATCTGACGTGTCAGGGATCCCAAACACTCTAGCAGTACTCAAGAATGGTCACATTATTGTTCTGCACACGGTCTCTTTTACAGATGAACCAAACTTTTCTAAAATTGTCCAATTGAACTGAAGTCTACAATTCACCTTCCCTACTACAATCCTTACATGCTAGTCCCATTTCACACCGCTTTGCAACGATACTCCTAGATGTTTAATCAACGTGTCAAGCAGCGCAATGCTAATGCTGTACTCGAACATTACGGGATGGTTTTTTCCTACTCATCTAAACTAATATTTTCATACACATGGAACTAGTTGGCATTCACCACCCCAACCAGAAATTTTGCCTGAGTCAACTTGCATCCTCCTACAGTCAGTCACTACAACACCTTTTCGTACACAATACCATCATAATCACACGGCCGCAGATTGCACCTCACCCTTTCCGTCAGGTAAATTATGTATACAGAGGACAACAGCGGTCCTATCACACTTCCCTGGGACGTCCCTGACGCCACTCTTATCTCTGATGAACACTCGCCGTCGAGGACAATATACTGGAATCTATCATGTTAATAGTCTTCAACTCACTCACACGTCAGGAAACCTATTCCGTATGCTCTTGCGTTCGTTAACAGCTTGCAGTGGACAACGTGTCAAAAACTTCATGGATTATGGAATATGAAATCTGCCTGTTCCCCTTCATTCATACTTCGCAGCGTATGATGCGATAAAAAGGCAAGCTGAGTTTTGCACGAGCAATGCTTTCTAAAACCGTGCTGATTTGTGGACAGAAGCTTTCCGTCTCAAGGAAATTTATTACATTCGACCTAAGAATATGTTCAAGAATTCTGCAGCAAGCAAATACTAGGATATTGGTCTCTAATTCTGCGGATCCGTTCTTTTCCCTTCTTATATACCGGAATCACCTGCACCTTCTTTTCCACTCACCTCGCGCTGGGAGAGAATTTCGCGATTAATGCAGGCTAAGTAAGGGGCCAGTTTTGTAGAGCAATCTTTGCGAAGGAGAACTGGGGTTCCATCCGGACCTAGAAACGTATTTGTTTTCAAAGCTTTCAGTTGTTTCTCCAGGCCATGGATGTCTATTACATACGGAAGTCTGTGTCGTGGCCAAATGACGGTATGTTTGTACAATTCTCCTGCGTGAAATGTCTCTTAAATGTGAAATTTTAAACTTCCGTTTTCCTTTTGCTATCCTCTGCTGCCACACCAGACTGGTCAACGAGGGACTGGCTTCACAATTTTACGTAGGACGAGAATTTTCTCGGGCTCTCGGCAAGGTTGGATTGGATTGGGTTGTTTTGGGGAAGAGACCAAACAGCGAGGTCATCGGTCTCATCGGATGAGGGAAGGACGGGGAAGGAAGTCGGCCGTGCCCTTTCAAGGGAACCATCCCCGCATTTGCCTGGAGCGATTTAGGGAAAACCTAAATCAGGATGGCCGGACGCGGGATTGAACCGTCATCCTCTCGGCAAGGTCTTTTAATAAGGTATGACGGTGATAGCATTTTTACGCTTCGCACATCGATCTTCTTACAGACGCACGTGCTTCCTCAGCATATTCCGAATGTATGGTGATACATCAGTTGTTGTAAATCTCAACGATGCTGCTGCTGCTCTCCCCGCAGTGCATACTGATAAAATGATATGACAGTGTAGCAGCTTCCCTGGAGCTCTTGGAAGAATAATCGCTACAGTGTCTTCACTATCAGTTACACAATTTTTCCAACAAGCATTCCAACACAAGGACTTCTGTGCCCCATCGAAACACCTTCTTTAAAACCAGAAGGAGCATCTACATATAGCCCATGTTGAGTGATCAGTAGCCACTATTTTAAATAATTTTTTCTCCGCAAATACTTGAGACCTAAATAAAATTCATGCATGCACATTATCACACCTACAGTTGAACAACTCTTAGTAGCGCGCTTGAAAAACTTTAAAATGCTGCGCGCCATTTTCCTCTTTCCCTTCTCGGGTAAACGAACAGTCCCAGTGCTGCTGTGAACGCGTGTCCTCACATGGAAACTGTGCTGTTGAAGATTCGGCGGAAATAATCTGGCAGCAGTATTATACAGGCAGCAGTATTATTGATAGTGACGGGGCCAAATATCTCACGATATAAGCATCAAACGAAAAAACTGCAACGAACGAAACTCGTCTAGCTTGAAGGGGGAAACCAGATGGCGCTATGGTTGGCCCGCTAGATGGCGCTGCCATAGGTCAAACGGATATCAACTGCGTTTTTTAAAAATAGGAATCCCCATTTTTATCACATATTCGTGTAGTACGCAAAGAAATATGAATGATTTAGTTGGACCACTTTTTTCGCTTTGTGATAGATGGCGCTGTAATAGTCACAAACGTATAAGTACGTGGTATCACGTAACATTCCGCTAGCGTGGACGGTTTTGCGTCGTGATACATTACCCGTGTTAAAATGGACGGTTTACCAAATGCGGAAAAGGTCAATACGTGTTTATGTATGGCTCTTGTGATCAAAATACCCAACGGGCGTGCGCTATGTATGCTGCTCGGTATCCTGGACGACATCATCCAAGTGTCCGAACCGTTCGCAGGAAAGTTACATTATTTAAGGAAACAGGAAGTGTTCAGCCACATGTGAAACGTCAACCACGACCTACAACACATGATGATGCCCAAGTAGGTGTTTTAGCTGCTGTCGCGGCTAATCCGCACATCAGTAGCAGACAAATTGCGCGAGAATTGGGAAACTCAAAAACGTCGGTGTTGAGAATGCTACATCAACATCGATTGCACCCGTACCATATTTCTATGCACCAGGAATTGCACGGCGACGAATTTGAACGTCGTGTACAGTTCTGCCACTGGACACAAGAGAAATTACGGGAAGATGACAGATTTTTTGCACGCGTTCTATTTAGCGACGAAGCGTTATTCACCAACAGCGGTAACGTAAACCAGCAAAATATGCACTACTGGGCAACGGAAAACCAAGATGGCTGCGACAAGTGGAACAATAGTGACTTGGCGGGTTAATGTATGGTGTGGCATTATGGGAGGATGAGTAATTGGCCCCCATTTTATCGATGACAATCTAAATGGTGCAATGTATGCTGATTTCCTACGTAATGTTCTAACGATGTTACTACAAGATGTTTCATTGCATGGCAGAATGGCGATGTACTTCCAACATGATGGATGTCCGGCACATAGCTCGCGTGCGGTTCAAGCGGTACTGAATAGCATATTTCGTGACAGGTGGATTGGTCGTCGAAGCACCATACCATGGTCCGCACGTTCACCGGATCTGACGTCTCCGGATTTCTTTCTGTGGGGGAAGTTGAAGTATATTTGCTATCGTGATCCACCGACAACGCCTGACAACATGCGTCAGCGCATTGTCAGTGCATGTGTGAACATTACGGAAGACGAACTACTCGCTGTTGAGAGGAATGTCGTTACACGTATTACCAAATGCTTTGAGTTTGACGGACATCATTTTGAGCATTTATTGCATTAATGTGGTATTTACAGGTAATCACGCTGTAACAGCATGCGTTCTCTTAAATGATAAGTTCATAAAGGTATATGTATCACATTGGAACAACTGAAATAAAATGTTCAAACGTACCTACGTCCTGTATTTTAATTTAAAAAACCTACCTGTTACCAACTGTTCATCTAAAATTGTGAGCCATATGTTTGTGACTATTACAGCGCCGTCTATCACAAAGCGAAAAAAGGGGTCCAACTAAAACATTCATATTTGGCAGTCTCTGAGCACTATGGGACTTAACATCTATGGTTTTCAGTCCCCTAGAACTTAGAACTACTTAAACCTAACTAACCTAACGACATCACACAACACCCAGTCATCACGAGGCAGCGAAAATCCCTGACCCCGCCGGGAATCGAAACCGGGAACCCGGGCGAGGGAAGCGAGAACGCTACCGCACGACCACGAGCTGCCGACAACATTCAAATTTCTTTGCGTACTACACGAATATGTAATAAAATATGTGGGTTCCTACCTAAAAAAACGCCGTTGATATCCGATTGACCTAAGGGCAGCGCCATCTAGCGGGCCAACCATAGCACCATCTGGTCTCCCCCTTCAAGCTAGACAAGTTTCGTTCTTTGTAGTTTTTTCGTTTGACGCTTATTGCGTGAGATATTTGGCTCGGTCATGATCAATGGACCACCCTGTAGTAGTTTACAGACAATCCGAATTATAACCTCTGCCTACTTGTTGATTATGTGGGAGACGTCACCTTACGCAGCTGTACAGGGGGACGAGATTAATCGGATATATTGCTTCTCGATGATTTACGTCAAACACACTCTTTTTCCGGCGAAAAATTCGAGCTCAGTTTGCTTACAGACAGTTACTCAACCAAAAATTTTTTCTTAGGTCATCTTCCTCTGCCTCAATTAAACTGACGGAAAAACAATAGCAACACCAAGAAGGATTTGTGCGACAGAAACGAAAGTTAGCTGTCGTGTTTCTACTGCTGACAGATGACGTCTGTTCAAATTTCGCGCCAATCGCGTAAGAGTGGTGCTAGTAGCGCATCGATGACGATGCAAATGTGGTTTACTCACAAGGGGAGGCCGCCAATTGTGAAATTCAGATTCGATTCATACTGCGCATAATAAAAGCTCATGGCCAGAGGTGTAATGTGGCAAAGCACCAAGATGAACTTCTCAGCCGTTGTCGAGAAAATCGACAGTTACAAGAAACCGTTGCGGTGAAATACCCTCTACGATTTTCTACTTTCTACAGCGTCGTGGCGCAGCGGTAAGCGCTCGGGTTCGTAATCCGAAGGTCGCCGGATCGAATCTCGCGCCATGCAACCTTTTTTTTTTAGTATTTGTTTTTTGTATATATATATAACGTGGGGTCTCTACTCTAATTCGAACGTTTGACTGACACTATACGTATTCGTTTCGGAATATGGTTTCTACGTCTTCCGTTAACTACACGTGTAAACATTATTAAGACAATTAATAACATTTGTGAAATACAACTTTGTTTGCGGAAAACATAATGATGTTCGAAGTCGCCAGTTTTTCCACGACAAACGACTTTCAACAACTTATTGTATGCATAATTGTTGCAACTGATTGCCGGGAATGTTATATATTTTTATCGCTGCGCCACGACGCTGTAGGGAGTAGTAAATCGTAGAGGGTATTTCACCGCAACGGTTTGTTTTAACTGTCGATTTTCTCGACAACGGTTGAGAAGTGCATCTTGGTGCTTTGCCACATTACACCTCTGGCCATGAGCTTTTATTATGCGCAGTATGAATCGAATCCGAATTTCACAATTGGCGGCCTCCCCTTGTCAAATGCACGCTGTAACGGTCACGAGCGTTAGTTACCTTTCAGAATGGACGTGGTGGGTTGGTATTAGTCAAGAATGCCATTAAGGCGACAAAGACGCCATTGTTAACACCTCACTGAGTTCCAACCAGATCGTTGAATACGGGTACAAGAAGATGGGTGTTCCTTCCACGTTCTTGAGAGAAAACTTGGCAGGAATGTGGCGACTGTGCATGCCCTTGGCAGCGGTGGTCACGAGAATGTACGATCGGATGAAGACTGGGCTCCCGACGGCCACGTGGCACTACCGAGAGGGCAGATTATCGTGTTTGGTTTATGGCTCCGCCGCATCATACTGCATCTGCAGCAGCAGTTTGGGCACAAGTTGATACCACAGTGATAAAACGAACAGTTACAAATCGGTTACTTCAAGGACAGCTCCGAGCCAAATGCCCTGTAGCGTGCATTCCACCGACCAAAACCACCGCCATTTGCGAGTTCAGTGGTGTCAAGCGAGAACTCAGTGGAGTGCAGGATGGAGCTTTGATGCGTTTTCTGATGAAAGCTGGTTCTTCCTCGATGCCATTGATGGCCTTGTGTCGGTTAGGAGCAGGCTGTCGAGGATCTGCAACCAACCTGTCTTATGTACTAGACACACTGGGTCTGTACCTGGAGGTTCGGTCTGGGGTGCGACTTCGTAATGTACAAGATGGCAGCCAGTCAAGGAATATTATAGGGAACTGGTTTAAGAAATTTATTTCAAAGGCCCAGTGGAATCTTTACAGTTTTTCTCGCAGAGTAATTCATCAGGTGTCTACGTGACACAAGTCGCCTGTCTTTCAAAACCGAGGCAGTTCTGTCCAGTTAAACCTGCTGACAGGAGACGCCCTGAGCTCTCTGCTAAAACTGCCAGCGAATTCACGCCATTGATTTTAGCCAATAACGTGCGCGGGATACCGATCACGTGTGTGGACGCCAGAGCGCCCTGTGGCGCAGAACACATTTGCTTCTCTCTCTCGCAAACCAGGAGCACAGACATCTTTTCGAAAGGCAGGGTCTCTGGCTCTGGTCTTTGCGACTGGCCACCAACGTAAGTTAACATGAACCGCTTCTCCTACCGTTGCCCATTTCACTTACTTGTTCGACCTCCTAGAATGGCCTCAACCCGCTAGGGACCGATGACCGTAGCAGTGTGGTCCCTTTAATCTCCCAAACCAACCAACCTAAACCTGCTAACTTCCGACCCTAGGCGCGCCTTTTGTACTCCGTATATTGAAATATACCCTCTCTATTGTACTTAATTTCCTGTTTTGTCATTCAACGGCAGCCCTGGATGCCCACTCTCTAATCCTGACCGCTCGACCTCCTGCGCCCTGTCGTCATGAGGTATATGTAACAACCGCCTCCCCTCTTCCCCAAACCCCGTATACATTTACAATTGGTGACCAGAAGTGGGATCATAAACATTAACATCGGTGTCAGGGATCCTAAACATTTACAGTTGGTGTCAGAAGTGCCCGTATACTTTACAGTAAGCCAGCAGGAGCACTTATGGTTATCCCATGCTTCCCAACGGCAATATTACACGTTGGTCTGGTGATTCGACCTTTTGTGCTGCCATTCGTGAGCAGCACTCCAAGGGACGTTTTCCATAAGTATAACGTTGGCTCACATACCGCTGTTGTGACACAACGTGCTTTACAGAGAGTCGACATGTTGCCTTTGCCTACTTGATCAACAGATCTGTCTGCAATAAATCTTATATAGGACGTCATCGGACGAAAACTCTAGCATCATCCACAAACAGCATTAACCGTCACTGTGTAGATCGACCAAGTGCATGGAAGTGGATGGAAGTCCATCCCATAAACTGACATGCGTCACCTGTACAACACAATGCATGCACCTTTGCTTGATTGTAATCTACCTTCTGGCGGTTACTAATGTACCAGCATTTCACATTTGCAATGAATTATATGACGCTTATATTAACCTATGATCTTGAAATGTCAATCACATAAATCACCTAGACAAGTGTATTCCAGAAATTTCACTACTCTAAATTAATAATTTTTTGTTTTTGTGATATTTTCTTCAGTGTAGTGTTTATAATCATGTTTGTCACACAATAATTATCATTAAGGTGGAATTAGGTGGAATGGAGCGAGGGATAGCGCAAGGACTCAAACCCAGTGCCACGCTGCAAGCATAGCGCCCTCTTAGTCACTATCACCATTCTGTTCCTAGTAGCCGATACTTCCCATACAATTAATTTCTGAATTGATTTCAAGGGACTGACTGCAACTCAGTCCTCTCAACAAGTAGAAATCCCTGTAGAGTGCTGTGG
This sequence comes from Schistocerca piceifrons, assembly GCF_021461385.2. Lineage (NCBI taxonomy): Eukaryota > Metazoa > Arthropoda > Insecta > Orthoptera > Acrididae > Schistocerca > Schistocerca piceifrons. Next base: position 516,969,265 of record NC_060143.1, read on the forward strand.
AGGCACACAAAAAACTACAATATTTAGTTAAGTCATATATGCAAGGGTATTCTCACTGAATTTGATAACAGCAAGCAATTTTCAAAAAATTAATGAAGGACTAATACTGCAACACATTGAATTGGCAGTTATATGTATGCAATTTTAACGCTGTGTGGTTATGCAGCTGACACTAAAGAACGCATTTAGGACGATGGATCAGGAAGTTCATGGACACAACAATAACAACTATGGCCGAGCGAAGTTTATATTCTCAAACATTTCAGCGTTAAGGAATGAAGTGAGGAATGTGGAAGATACCTTGATTACTGGATGCACAGCCCACGATCAAGATTTCCCTCTCCAAAATCCATCTTTGGTGATAAAGATCAGAACACTACACCAATTTAACACGGAGATTTAGCAGGTAAGGTCACCGCGTGTTCAGTGGAAACTGTATGATCAGTTTCAGAAAATTCGTTTCAGTCGTGAACTGCGACACAATGTAAAATTTTTCTTTGCATGTCTGGATGAACAGACATTAATGACGGCTGACAGTCGTCCGTAATTAATTCCAAATAAATTCTACGAACACGAACATTTTGGAATCAGTTGAGTTAATTATAGATGTATGTCACACAAAAATTTGCGGCGAAACGTTACTCGAACCTGGTTTCCCCATTTACCGCGATCGGTCACCCTAACCATTGTGGCTACCCGTGCGCGCCTCCAGATATAGAGTGTAGACAGTGTGATATACGGAACTTGGGGCGGTCGTTTGTTCTCGCTCCACTGCGATGCTAGTCACGGGCTTTGAAACGTCCCCTTAGAAAAATTTATACAAGACTGTGCTTAAACTGACACACAATATTTTGTTAGCGCAACGCAATCTGACTTTCAAAATTCCCTACAAAAGAATGGCCCTGACTAACATTAAACTATACCTTTCACAAATCACTTACCTCACAAAAATCTTCGCTGCTCAAGCTACTGCAATACAGCGAGCGCCACTACTGCCAGCTAAATAAAAGATTCAAACTATGGAAGGCACTAACTACTGATAGGGATAGTTAGCAAATGAAAGATATTAATAGAGAACAAACAATGTATTTACCTTGATATCATCATATATAAATATAGCAGTTCATGACAAATTACAAAACTCCGCCATCTCTCTCCCCACATCCACCACTGCTGGCGGCTCACCTCCAACTGCGCAACGCTACGCGCTGTTCACATCCAGCTGCCGCTGCCCAACACTACAATGGCAGACAACAATGCAAACTAGCCACAGACTGCACACAGCACAGCCAGTGATTTTCATATTGAGCGCTACGTAACGTTGCCAATAAGAAAACATAAACAGCCTACTTACATAGAGAAAACATAAACAGCCTACTCACATAGCCCCCGTGCTCCCCACAAAAAATTTTACAAATTGGATTGGGCAGTGGCCAATACAGATTTGAAAAAATTTTTCATAATTACAATAACAAAGAAATCAAATGCACACACTTATTGATACAATGTTGGTCAAAAGCTAAAATTTTCTCACAGTCCATAAAGATAGTCCTGATCATTCATCATGGTAAAATAGTAGTGTTTTTCTCAAAGTCTGAGCAGTAGAAGAAAATGCACACGGAAGTAGCGGATTTCCATGCAGTCTTGAAGAAGTACTGTCGTCCTTCCAACTGAAAGACAGTGCTGACTCTTGACATGCTGACAGGTAATGGGCCACAACAGAGCAAACCCACAGCAGAGTCATTCGACGGTTTGAAGAAGATTGGTAGGTAGGTCATCACAGAGCAGACCCACTGTAGTCCTGGTAGAGAGTATGGTATTGGTGGGCCACCAGAGGTGCAGACCCACTGCAGTCCTTGTAGAAAGTGTGGACAGGCCCACTGTAGTCCTGGTAGAGATGACCAGCAGCCATCTGTTGTGATTGTGCAGATGCACAATCACCAGTGAAGAGTCTTGCAGTTAATATAGCAAGTCCATAACCACCACTTGTGCACTCACAAAGTTTTTTGGAATTGTCCTTAGAACCAGCAATGCTGTTATCCAGACCCTTGCTGAATTATTAACACACGTGCAAACACTAACAGTCCCTACTTCTCACATATTGTCCATATACTATGACCAACAGAAATGTGTGCAGTGAAATGGAACTTACATGTTAATAATATCATGAACTGGTGACAATTACAATTTTATAACATAAGAATACAATAACAAAGGTACAAAATACATCATTAAAAACATAACAATACAGATAACATTTTTAGTACAGGCTTTACAAAAGAATCGAACTAACATATACATCAGTGGAATTATGACATGAGTACATACATAAAAGATCACAATAACTTTTGAAACATCAACTTCACACATGAGCATTAAACAGAACAGAATAAATAATGTATAAGCATATTTATAAGGTAAATAACATATTATTAATGCCAATTATATTTGAGGATAACAGTATTCCTCATCATAGTGAATGTAGCTTAATATTAAAAGAAGAAAAAAATTCTATGAAACTACACAGAGACAGGAAGAAAGCAAATACACAAGGGTACACAAACACATAGTGGGATAACACCAATAGGAAAGGACAGGGTTCGTTTTCAGTGTAACATTTGGTACTGCAGTCCAATCCAAAACTTCATATATCTTTCCTCTTATTTCATCCTTTGTTTCCACCAAAAAAATTCTATCTAAGCATGCTTTCGGTATTTATATGTTCACACATTTCTTACCTCAACATTTATTTCCAAGAAAATCCTACCTAAACCTGTTTTCTGTACTTTTTTTCGTATAACTTCTCAATGCATTTCTTCCAATTCATCGCAACTCATTCTCTTAGAGGCTACCCCCTCTTAAGCTAACTTAAATCTACTGAGCTCAGATGCTAAACCAAGGGACGAGGCAATGCAGCAGCACAAAATAAGTAACACAAACAGCAATGACCAAAAAAATGGAAAATTGCAAAGCAAGCTACAGTAAATCTAAATTACCAAGCAATGCAACATTACAACTAATATGAGCCAATGTGCAGCAACAAGAAAAATAAATGAGTAGTAAAACTGGCTTAGCAGAGTAACACAAAGTCAAATTCTGTAGCACTATGCCCGGCAAACAGCAGCAGCAAATATAAAACAATATAAAACTTATATCTATACATGACAAAGCTCAAGCAGAAAAGATATTACAGTAAAAACAACACTGCAGATAAGGGAAGTGTATATTCACATCTTAATGTCTATGTAAATTAAAGTGGTGCACCACAACAACTTATTGTAAAAAAAAATATTACCATGTATTTGAAAAGAAAATTATGTGTCCAGTTACTGTTACTAGTCCCTTCTTATTGTTCTTTCCTTTCCAAGTGCTCATTTTTTTTTAAAGAATGTGGATCACAAAATTATTATTTAATAGATCTGTTGACAGAAAGTGTTCACGTAAGCAATTGCATTTTATTTTATAAAAGCAATGCTGCAACACAACTGGAAACCAGATATCAAGTGAAATAAGCAACTACGAAAAGCAAAGCACAAAAATATCATTCAATAGTCATGTGACATTTCATAAATTAGTAGAAATTCTCTCAACTCTCGTAGAAAGACGCTTGTCGTAATCAGGTGTGCAGATGTAAAAATATTTCTCGTCATTTCATTAGGCATTTCAGTAAATATCATAAATTACGAGCTCCACAGTATGCTTTCGACAAGGAAATGTCAATAGCGAGGATAATAGCCTCCCCTTTTTTTTTCTACCTGTGCTTCCGGAAAGGCACACCCTAATGGCTTGTTCTCCAGGTGTCTGACACAGCTGTGTGCCGACGACGCACGTGCAGGTGGTCACTTAACTTCTTTCCAGAATAAAACAGAAAAACTGTGCAGATATAAAACAGAAACACCGCAAAAGCCACATTGTATATTGTCACTCATTAGTAGCGTCGTGATAAAATCGTGTAGCTGTCACATAAACTAACCACTGTGTCATCTGGTATCTCACAGAAAGTACTTTAAACCCAGAATGTCTTTTCAAGTAAACCAAAATGTTGCATTAAAATCTCATTAGCAGTACTGGTAAATGTTCTAAGTATGTAAGCCTGATAGTCGTTACGTAATCGTGCAACTAACAAGCAAGAACGTACAAATACAACACTGTGTCGTCTGTTCACTATAACAATGCATTCGTAATTTCTTGTTTAAAAATGTTCCCTCGGTTCTAGACTGGATATTTAACTATAAACATTGTTGTATGTTAACAGTTTCTTAAGTCTGACACAGCATACTAGTAATGTAAAGTGAAAAGTTATATGGCAAAGACAAAGTTAAAAAGCAGATTATCTTTCAATAAACGGTTTTACATGTGAAATGTGGTGTAAACCTTTACTCTTCCTAGTACGCAGAGTTTCAACTTCAACGCAATTATCATGTGGTATACGTTGGATTCTGTAAGGTCCATTGTAAACTAGAAAGAATTTGTGACTCAAGTGTTTCTTCTTATGTGACAATGAATGAGCTTTAATGAGAACTTTCTGACCAATATACAATTTCTTTGCATTTGCTTTACCGTGTAGTTTTCTCCTTTTGTCTGCTGCAGATTTTATATTTTTAAGAGCCAAATCAATTATGTCTTTGTGTCGAAGTTTATGTGTATTCAGGAAAGGTACAAGCTCTCTGATTCTGTTCGGTGGTTCTTCATTCTTTAGTACAAGAGTAGGTGGTTCAGCAGTGGAATCATGAGGCATTTCATTCAGCACATTTTGAAATAAGTGTAAATATCTGTCCCAATGCTGATGCTTTCTGTGACAATAAAGTCTGCAAAGCTTATTGATTTCTTTCATAATTCGTTCAGATGGGTTACAATGTGGTGAGTACAATGAAATAAAAACAGGTTTGATTTTATGGTTGCGAAGCATGCGTGACCAAACAGCAGATCTGAATTGCGGTCCGTTATCTGAAATGACTTTACTAACGTGTCCAACTTCACGTAAGAAATTTTTAACAAAGGCGTTGGATACAGACCGTCCAGTGGCTTTACGTAACGGTGTGAAAGAAACAAATTTTGAAGTAAGTTCAACAGCGACTAGAACGTACGAAAATCCATTAGATGTTCTGACAAGCGGTCCCAAGAGATCAACAGCAGCAAATTCTTTTAATTTAGAAGGAATGATAGGAAACAACGGAGCACGATGGGAGACAGTAGATGGTTTCGCCTTTTGACAAAGTTTACAAATAGACAAGACTCTTCGAATTCTCTTTTCCATATTGTTAAAATAACAAGTCGTTCGAAGAATATGATAACATTTTCGTGGACCAAAATGTGCGTAGCTGAAATGAATGTACCAAATGAGCTTATTAACAAAATCGTCTGGAATACAAAGTACCCATAGCTTGTCATCAACAGTGCAGCGTTTGAAGAGTATGTTGTTTCTAACCAGGTAATAATGCCGAATCTGTGTGTGTGTCTTTTCATGCCATTTGCTCTTGATGTCTTTCCAAATCGGATCTTTATCTTGTTCATGAGCAATGTCCTTTAAAGATGTGCTGATGAAGTTTTCAAAGGCGACTTTCTGAATGTAAAGAATACTGAAATTTTTTTCGAGGTTGCCTTCTGTGTAACTTTTCTCAAGCCCAGTCGGTGCGCGTGACAGTGCGTCTGCAACAATGTTCTCCTTGCCAGGAATGTAGACTATTGTGAAGCGGAATTCTTGCAGAAACAATGCCCAACGTTTTAACCTGTCATGATTTAATTTTGAAGACATAAGAAATTGTAATGCACGATGATCACTGTATACTTTTACGTGCTTACCAGAAAGAAAGAAACGGAATTTGTGAAATGCCCAAACGATAGCTAAAGCTTCTAATTCAGTAACGGAATAATTTTTTTCAGATTTGGTTAGCACTCTGCTAGCAAAAGCAATGATTTTCTGAACAGTAGTGCCATTTTCTGTGGCTTCTTGAAATAAATGGGCACCAAGGCCGACTTTAGAAGAATCCGTGCTAAGGCAGAAATCTTGTGACAGATTTGGATGAGCTAGTATTGGCGCGTTAAGTAGTGATTCTTTCAAAGAATTGAATTCCAACTGTGCTTGTTCGTCCCAGTTCCAAATAGTATTTTTTCCAGTGAGAGAACAAAGTTTTGGTGTAACAAGAATTTGCATATTCAGAAAACGACGGTAAAAATTTATGAGACCTAGAAAACTGCGGACTTGTCTTTTTGAAGATGGAACTGGAATGGCTCTGATTGCTTCTAACTTTTCAAGATCCGGCTGAATGCCTTCAGAAGAAATAATATGTCCCAAAAACTTCACTTGTGTCCTACCGAATTCAGACTTTTCCAAGTTAACTGTAATTCCAGATTCTGCAAAAATATGTAACACGCTGTTGAGGATGCGATTGTGTTGTTCCCATGAGGCTTCTGCTATCAGAATATCGTCTACATATAAGGTGATGTGACGTTTTAAGAATTCAGGTAATATGGAATTTAGCCCGCGAATGAATGCTGCTGAAGAAATGTTCAAACCAAAGGGAAGTTTCCGAAACTGATAACAAACGCCGAAACAAAGGAAAGCTGTGTATTTTCTACATTCTGGATGAAGTTCGATCTGATAAAAGCTGGATCTGAGATCAGTGGAAGACAACACTTTTACACCATTAAAATTTTGAAGAAGTTCTTCCAACGTTTGCGGCCTGTCTGTTTCAGGAATAATGATCGTATTGATTTGTCTCGAATCTAAGACAAGCCTGATCGATCCATTTTTCTTCTCAACAACATGTAATGGATTGTTGTATGAGCTTACTGCAGGCTCAATAATGCCCTCGTCAAGCATAGATTGTATTTCTGTTCTAACACGGTCCCTATAATGTGCTGGAATTACATATGGTCTAACACAAAATTTAGTATGCTCACGAACACGAAATTGGTATTGAAATCCCTTGATTGTTCCTGTTTTGTGAGTAAAAACTGTGGAATGTGCTTGTAAAATCTCAAGAAGGTCCTGCCTATCAGTGTCATTACAATTCTCAATTGTTTGAATTTTATTCTGAATTAACTTATTAGTGTCAAATGCGCCGTCGATATCATCCCTGTCAGTATTTGCAGAATGATTGTTAGCGTCAAGTTCCGTCGAAAATTCCGAACTGTTGTCTAACAGGAGGTAAAGCCGATTAATTTCTTCGTCATGGTTTGAGAGCCAATCTTCAAATTTCAAAGCTACTGACTTACCTTCTTTTTCTAAAGTTATTTCAGCATCGTGAAAGTTTAAGATTGCTTTGTATTCATTCAAAAAGTCTACTCCCAGTATAATTTCCGTCGACAATAATGGAACAATAAGAAAGTTCATAGAGAAGCTGTGGCTTTGACAAAAGAATTCTAAGTTGGTTTGTTGGCGTACATCTACACTTTTTCCAAAGACTGCACCTTGTAATTTAATCTTACGTAACGGAAGTGTGGGGCAATCGTTCGATTTGTTGCATTTGCTAAAGGCTGTTTCACTGATTACTGAAATGGGACTGCCAGAGTCAAGTACTGCCGTAAATTTTACGTCATTTACTGTAATGTGAATCACAGGATATGCAATGTTGTTATGTTTTACGTCGTGTTCTTGGAGTAAGATGTCCCTAATGTCTTCCATTTTTACGTAATTAATAGCTACGGCAGCTGCGTCGTCAGTTTCATAAGTACGTTTTGTGGCAGCCAGCGGTGTGAGTCATTGCCTATGGTCTCTTTGTTGGCGCGCGTCGTTATTGGGATTTGGAGACCTAACTTCTACAAATTCACCGTGACGAGAAGGCCCTGCTCTGTTTGAATCCCGCCAGTTCTGATGCAACTCAGGTCTGTCGTTACGATCACATCGTCTGTCGTCATGTCGGTAGTTCCTGTAGTTTCTTTCTTGTCGGTTAAGTGGTGGAGAATTTCTCCCTGAATCGTAACTGCGCGCTGGACCGTTGCGTCTAAAGTTATTCTGTCTCCCTTGATAATAATTATTTTGGTTCCCAAATTGTCTGTTTCTCTGATTGTCTCTGTGATAGTCACTACCGCGGAGAGGTGATCTTTCCCTGTAATTATTACTACTCTGCCAACGGTTGTAATACGGGTGTCTGTTTCGGTCACGATTTGTGTTGTGAGAATAGCCTTGTCGCGTCCAGTTATAATTTCTTTCATCGCGGAATTGCGACTGATGTGATCTGTAATTGTTGTGCTCCTGCGTTCCGCGATTGTCAGTGTCACTTTCCAGTTCTTGTAACAGTCCCTGAAAAGCTTCAATGTCGTCTTTGCAACGTCCTGCCAAAATAATATGTCGTAAATGCTCAGGTAATTTGATTAAGCAAATGCGGATGAGTTCTGAGGGGCTGTATGGGTTTGACAGGTACTGATTCTTGTGCAACATGTCTCCAAAATATTTCACAACACTGGAGAATTCAGATTGTTCGAAATGTTTCATCATTATGATGCCATGTTTTACTCGGTCTTGTGTAGCTTGAGACCAATATGCTGAGAGGAAGGCATGGTAAAACTCTCCTTCACTGTGACAATCGTGAATGACCGATCGCATTCTTACAGCTGGTTCATTCTCTAAATAGCCACACATAAATTCTAACCTGTGCTCCAATGACCAGTTGGGAGGAAAACAATGAGAGAATTGATGGAGCCACGATTGTGGATGAATGTCATTGCCGGAATTCTTAAATGTTTTGAATTTACATGTAGTAATGAACAGCTTATAGTCAAAATCATCATGTCGGCGAGTCGCATGTCGGTCATTGTTACGTCGTGTCGGCTGTTCAATCTCAAAATTCGGTGCACACTGCCAATTTCTTTCATAATTTCCGAAATGCGCTGTGTTATTATTTTGTGGTTGTTCCGTATTTCTATGTCCCTCTTCCCGTATTGGGGCGCGAGTGTCCTCTGAAATACGTAATTCTTGTACTACTTGTGCCAACTGATCTTGCACTTCCCGGATTTCTCTTTGTACTGTGTATTGATTTGATTTTGATTTTGTTTGAATTTTCTAATTTGTTCATACTCTTCTGTGTCAGTGAAGGCTACGGGTCTTGTGTCATTCAGATCATCATCTACCTTTGTAGATAAGTTGGTGACCTGATCCGAAAGTTCGGCTACTTTCTCCGATAGTGTACTTATTTCCTCCATGTGTCTTTCTGAACCAATTTTCAGGGTATCTACTGTTTCCTTTAAGTTTTCCTGAGGTCTTGCAAGTTGCGTAACCGAATCGGTAGATGCAACTGAGTCAATTATAGCTTGCAAGGTCTCATGATTTTCATGAACAATAGTTTGCAGTTCTTTTATGGCTGCTTCATGATTCTGTAATACATTTTCATGACGCGAAAAAATAGGTTGGAAATGCTCACAAATTTGTGTTTTTACGTCATTACAGATCTTTTGACATTTCGATTCGATGTTATGTAACTCAGTGGTTAAATCTTCAAGTGTTTGTTCAAGTGTAGTGTCTAACTTTTGAAGATTTTGTTCCATTGTGTCTAACTTTTTGAGATTTTGTTCCACTGTGTCTAACTTTTTTAGATTTTGTTCCACTGTGTCTAACTTTTTGAGATTTTGTTCCATTGTGTCTAACTGTTGCTGTGTTTGTCTCTGGTGTTGTTCCATTGTGTCTAACTTTTCAAGCTTTTGTCCCATTTGTTGCATTAATTGTAATAACAATGCACTGGTGTCTGAAACATGTTCCTCAGTGCTTTTCGGCAGTGAAGTTGCACCGGCAACATTCACATTTTGACAAGCAGAAAATGTTTCTTGACTCATTTGAGAAAACGGTGAGAACCCAAAACCTGAATCTACAGTATTTGCAAAATTGTGTTCTGTCATTTCGGATTCCTGAGGCGAGCTGTTGCCGACCGATCGATCGATAATGCTTCCCTCTTCACTAATTGTTTCACTGTCCACGCCATTGTTTGCCGCCCGCTCCATTTCCCTATGCACAATTACCAAATTACTACTTTGAACATCAGTTAATTCATTACTCTGTGGCGCTAACACACTGCTTTCATTTTCACTGTCATTTGTCAGTTTACTTTGGAGCCTAGTATTACGTTTTTCACACGCCATCATTGTCACAATATTTCACACGACAACACAGAAAAACACAATTTGAAGATCAAGAATAAGAGAACACATTAACATAGCACTGAAAACAATATCTAGTTAATTCCAGCTGCGAAATACTTGGTGCAAATCTACATGCATGCCACAACTGTTTTACTGTACAACAATGAAAGTCTGCAACTACAAAGGAGATTTTCTCTACAATTACGCGCTAGCAATAAACAAAATCTACACTAATTACACAAACTACAACAAAAAATCAGAAGATTCCAGTGAGGTATCCTGGCAGGGTCGCCATATGAAACGTCCCCTTAGAAAAATTTATACAAGACTGTGCTTAAACTGACACACAATATTTTGTTAGCGCAACGCAATCTGACTTTCAAAATTCCCTACAAAAGAATGGCCCTGACTAACATTAAACTATACCTTTCACAATCACTTACCTCACAAAAATCTTCGCTGCTCAAGCTACTGCAATACAGCGAGCGCCACTACTGCCAGCTAAATAAAAGATTCAAACTATGGAAGGCACTAACTACTGATAGGGATAGTTAGCAAATGAAAGATATTAATAGAGAACAAACAATGTATTTACCTTGATATCATCATATATAAATATAGCAGTTCATGAAAAATTTCAAAACTCCGCCATCTCTCTCCTCACATCCACCACTGCTGGCGGCTCACCTCCAACTGCGCAACGCTACGCGCTGTTCACATCCAGCTGCCGCTGCCCAACACTACAATGGCAGACAACAATGCAAACTAGCCACAGACTGCACACAGCACAGCCAGTGATTTTCATATTGAGCGCTACGTAACGTTGCCAATAAGAAAACATAAACAGCCTACTTACATAGAGAAAACATAAACAGCCTACTCACAGCTTAAACAATCTGGTCTGGGACAGTAATGTGAAATCCTAATGTCTGGTTGTGTAAGTATAGAGTGGGTATCAGCTCCAGAATTTGGGAAGTCATAACCATTCCATTTCTAATGGTAACCACATTTTGGCTAGCCCAAGATTAAATGCCCAAACAAAATTACGTTTCAAATCCAACAGGGGAACTCTCTTCCTTGAGTGGTTTCGGGAATGTCTGTACCTAGCCCATCCCTCCCTCCCCCCCTCTCCCCCCCATACAAAAGTGCGGGAGAATCTTAACACATACTATTCCAACAAGATGGTAATCCTCAGTCGCCACTTTCAGTCAAGAGCATATACTCTCGTAAGTTCCTTAAAAGTGGAGTCAGTTCAAATGTTATAGGAACAAAGATTAACCAGATTAACCTATACTCAATTTCAACCCACTGCAAAACCATTATAAACATTATACATAATGTTATTACTTACAAAAGCTTAACTTAATGCACAGTCGAGCAGAAACTAGCAGTCACTGGTCATGATTCAGGTGCTACTTCACCTTCTTTCATAATTACTTGTCCTACAAAAGCATCTTACTCTGATGTGTCATCACAGTGAAGTAACTTTGGAACAATCAGCAGTTTAGGTCTATTTTGCTAAATACTGTAGAATCTCAAAGTTACAGTATCGTGTTTTGCACGAGTTACGTGTTACAAGAACTCACTACTGACTAACAATCCCACTTTCTTAACTACTATCATAAAAGGCTTAAAACACTTCCCTGTAATTTAAAACTAATATAAGTGCACCTCACAGAAACGTAAAAATAGGTTTTATCATTAGGATCTACGGCTGGAAGCGTTTAGTCACACATGTTGCAACTTGTGTTTCTCCAGTACAGTTTTGTAACACGAAGAAACAGCCAGTCTTAGTTACACACTGCAACCAAGATTGACTGTTTCTTCATCGTATGTCGCTGGTTGTTATACCATGCTTGCGACGTGATGGAGCAACGGCTGCCTTGGTGTCCAAAGACTCTTCCGTATCTTCAATGTCAATAATGCCAGCATCCCAGTTCTTCTACTCCCTTTATATTTGTACTCCCTACAAAGCTTGTCTGTTTTTGTTTCTTTATCGTACAGTAGCAACTACTTTTGCTTGGTGTTGGTTTCAGATGAGATTACGTCTCTATTTGTGAATCCTGACCTTTCTTTCTTCACTTTCCTTCTTCATGAGCCTTATTAATGGGGTTGCTTTCCCGGAACGGTCGACAAATAGGTATTTTTCCTGATTTTTTTCAAGTAAAATAAAACTTAATGCTAAATCTGATGATACATTTTTCTCCTTACAATTTTGTCTTTAAGAAATGATTTTTTGTTGCGCATCGGACGCTCCCTGTAACCGCTGAACCCCTTGTAGGCGGAACACTGGGCGTCGGCAAAAATTCCCGAAGCCCTCCTACTGATCATGTAACAAAATAGGTTTGTATATTCTCACTTTCAATATATTTCGTATAATCATATGTAAGACAATTGAAAAAAATAAGTTCTAACAAAATGGTGAAGTTTCGAAACAAATGTCATTTTCCTCGGCCGAAAAACCAAGACAAAAGCGCACACCGAAAACAGACTTTTGAAGATGTCGTGAAACGGCAGAATACGCTGACAGAGAATTCACTTTAGAATAGCTCCATCAAATTTCGATCAAACTCGTGCGTATCGTACGCACGTTATGTTTCCCGCCAATTTGCAAACCACGGTTTCGAGAAAAAATCGTTTGAAATTTTGAGTTACCTTTTTTTTTTTTTTGTAGTTAAGTTAAATATACCTCCAGTCAGCGATTCCTTAACCCTTACAGAACCCTTCCATATCCAAAAAGAGGTCCCCCTCATCTGCTTTGTGGCCAAGATGATCCTGCGGGCTTCTTTGGCAGCTTCTGTCACATGCTGCTCTGCTCAATCGATACTCTATTCGTCCGCTTTGGCGCAGAAGATGTTAACAGGCTGATCCGATCTTAAATTCGAGCATGTTTATAATATTCACAACGCCTGTCAGTTCATCGCTGAAACTATATGTCGCCTGATTTTTTCGCGCTATGACTGGTTTTCCGAGAGAGTTTTTCACGAATTCCGTTGTAACTTGATAAGGGAGTTTCTGCTGAACTTGGGATGGACCTTAGAATTAAGTAGACATCCAAGAGAATACTTCAACCAAAAAATAAATGGATTTTTTGAAATGTTCAGGGAGGACTAACTCCTAAAAAATACTCAGTTGTTCTAAATAACTCAAAACTGAACTGACTATTGCTCACTCCTTCCCAAACATTTTCTCTCGCATATAAGTGGGTGCATTACTGATTAAAGCTCTTGTTAAGCGGCTTTCACGTACTGTATGATATAAGGGCTTTACCCTTGTGAGACGCCATTCGAAGTGCTTTCGAAGCGAGTCCCATTTAAAGCAGCAGTTCTAGGCTCAGTTTCTGCTGTCCTTCCTTAGTCCAATATATCCTTCTAAATTACTTCTCAAAAGCTTTTCAAAAGCTTCCCGATTCTGGAATTCCTTCTCATTAAGGACTCCCCATTTTCCTCAGAGGTGTAAAAGCGCCTTCAAATGTTCGCAAAAAGACTATAGGATATACACGTATGTCTACAACAGGCTTAAAACATGGAAACCTATTGGACAGGTGACTTCTACTTTGCAGGCGAAATTCCTCCCACCATCGGCCACATTGCCAATAGTCATTCTGGATGAGGACAGATCACTTCCTCTTAATTTTCCTCTCTTTTAATATTTCTCAAATTTCCTCTTCAAATCGAAAGTGTGAGTCCTATAAGCTTTCTCTCCAGTATCTTTACTAATAGTCCTATCTGTACAATCAGTATCTCTGTGGATGCCAATCTCTTCCAGCTGTCCAGTAATTTTCTATAACCTACTCTCACTATGTTCTATTCTGTGTACAAAATCTACTGTTGCTGAATGTACTATACCCACTGCCCTAGCCACATGTTGATGAAATCTTTTTTTTTCAGTTCAGTAATGAACTCCATTAGACTTTCAGTAATCAGTTCCTTTAGAGTTTCAAAGTTCTGTCAGTTTTTCCTTAAATCGCTCGCCACAAGTAAGAAATCCTTCCGCATTTTTCAGAGGACACTTACATCAGACGATACTTCGTGCACGAGCTCCATGACTTCAGTTTACAGTATTTTTGCACTGTTGTTAAAGCCCTCTGATCAAAACATGTTATCTGAGAAGCAGCAAGCAAAAAGAATAATTATTGTAGAATATTATACCAGTGCTGTGTGTTGTTTCATTCATAATCTGTTATTTTTAATCAGTTCTGCTTCTAATATTCGTTTTAAATTGTTCAATTTAACATTACATATGTTAATATCTGATTTTAACTGCGTCTTTTCTACTCTTGACCCTGCGATATGATCTCCAGTAGTTTGTCGTATTTACTCATATTAACATTTCATTCCGAAAATCTCTTTGTATTATGGAGGTTACAAGCTTCAAAGGCGTCTGGAAAGTAACTTTTTTCTTTTTTTCTCTTTTTCTTTTTTTTTACTTTGAGGATTTAGTTCTTTATTTACATTGTGAATTCTTTATTTTGTCCACTCTTTACTTTGATTTGATATCTGCAGGCGTAATTATTTCTTTAAATCTGTAGGAATAATTCCTTGATTTAATACAGTATCAGTTTTATCAAATCATCTCTCTGTACTGGCCATGTTCATTGTAACTATAGATATTAACTTTTAAGAAAGAAAGATTTAGGTCTGATGTAGTTCAAAGTCCAAGATATACAGGGTGATTCAAAAGAATACCACAACTTTAGGAATTTAAAACTCTGCAACGACAAAAGGCAGAGCTAAGCACTATCTGTCGGCGAATTAAGGGAGCTATAAAGTTTCATTTAGTTGTACATTTGTTCGCTTGAGGCGCTGTTGACTAGGCGTCAGCGTCAGTTGATGCTAAGATGGCGACCGCTCAAGAGAAAGCTTTTTGTGTTATTGAGTACGGCAGAAGTGAATCGAAGACAGTTGTTCAGCGTGCATTTCGAACGAAGTATGGTTTTAAACCTCCTGATAGGTGGTGTATTAAACGTTGGTATAAACAGTTTACAGAGAATGGGTGTTTGTGCAAAGGGAAAAGGCAGCCCGTGACAGAGCACTTCATCACTGGCCTCCAAGAAGCCCTGATCTTACCCCCTGCGATTTTTTCTTATGGGGGTATGTTAAGGATATGGTGTTTCGGCCACCTCTCCCAGCCACCATTGATGATTTGAAACGAGAAATAACAGCAGCTATCCAAACTGTTACGCCTGATATGCTACAGAGAGTGTGGAACGAGTTGGAGTATCGGGTTGATATTGCTCGAGTGTCTGGAGGGGGCCATATTGAACATCTCTGAACTTGGTTTTGAGTGAAAAAAACCTTTTTAAATACTCTTTGTAATGATGTATAACAGAAGGTTATATTATGTTTCTTTCATTAAATACACATTTTTAAAGTTGTGGTATTTTTTTTGAATCACCCTGTATAATGGTTACAATACGTTTGCTCATAAGTAAATGCAATTTAAAATTTTGTTCTATTTTTGCGTGTTTACTTGGGTTTCATTTACATGAGTACTTTTCGAGTAGGCTGCTGGTCAGGAAGCTGACGTGAACGTTGCTGCCACTGGCCTCTAGTTACATGTTTGGTGTAGAACTGTGTATGTTAAATGTCGCTCTCTATAACATACAATTACTTTAACCATATATGAGGCACTGATTATGTACCTGTCTTCTATTTCACGTAGATCACCTCAAGTTCCACTGCATACGACTCGTGGCATTGCCAGTGTTTTTGTTGTAATAGTGTATACATTTCAAACATACAGATAGCTTTCACTCGTCAACAGTTTACGTCTGATGTAAAATTACAATTAGTTGCGTTTTAATTATGAGCATGGTATGTGGTCCCCTCACTGGTTAGTTAATAATGTGGCTTGACTTTGACACGTTTTGAATGACTGGAAAATTTCTAATCGCTGGCATGTAACGGCTTTTGGTTCTAATGTCATCGAAAGACCTAAGTGCGTATTAGTTACAATGTATTTATTCATAACTATATATTTCATATTTCAATTATTTCCTCGTGATCACTTATGTTTAATACGCAAGAGTACTTTTTGAGATGTGGGCTACTCAGTAAGCTTTTCTGGTTTTTTCATGTGTATACACACACACCCACACACACCCTCACACACACTCATACATATATATATATATATATATATATATATATATATATATATATATATATATATATATATATACTCATGATGTAAACATTCATATGCGAATGGCATCAATCATATATCGTGGACTGCCATGAAACAATCATACACAGGGACACTAAGTAGCCCACAAGGATGCGGTGCCTCATGAAGGATAACAACTCTATCTCTCTCTATATATATAGTTGTCATCCTTCATGAGACACTACATTCTTTCGGGCTACTTTCTCTTCCTGTGTGTGATTGTTTCATGGTAGTACACGATATATGACATTATGCATTCGCATATGAATGTTTGCATCATGAATAGTTTCCGTGTGGCCGTCTTTCATACATTCTACAGGTTGGTCCATTGTTCTTGTGCGGCCCAAATGTCTCACGAAATAAGAGTCAAACCAAAAAAACTACAAAGAACGGAACTTGTCAAGCTTGAAGGGAGAAACCAGATGGCGCTATGGTTGGCCCGCTAGATGGCGGTGTCATAGGTCAAACGGATGTCAACCGCGTTTTTTTAAAAAGGAACCCCCATTTTTTATTACATATTCGTGAAGTACCTAAAGAAATATGAATGTTTTGGTTAGACCCCTTTTTTCGCTTTGTGATAGATGGCAATGTAATAGTCACAAACATATAGCTCACAATTTTAGATGAACAGTTGGTAACATGCAGGTTTCTTAAATTAAATACGGAACGTAGGTACGTTTGAACATTTTATTTCGGTTGTTCCAATGTGATACATGTACCTTTGTGAACTTATCACATCTGAGAACGCACGCTGTTACAGCGTGATTACCTGTAAATACCACATTAATGCAATAAATTCTCAAAATGATGTCCATCAACCTCAATGCATTTGGCAATACGTGTAACGACATTCCTCTCAACAGCGAGTACTTCGCCTTCCGTAATGTTCGCACATGCACTGACAATGCGCTGACGCATGTTGTCAGGCGTTGTCGGTGGATCACGATAGCAAATATCCTTCAACTTTCCCCACAGAAAGAAATCCGGAGACGTCAGATCCGGTGCACGTGCGGACCATGGTATGGTGCTTCGACGACCAATCCAGCTGTCATGAAATATGTGATTCAATACAGCTTCAACCGCACGCGAGCTATGTGCCGGACATCCATCATGTTGGAAGTACATCGCCATTCTGTCATGCAGTGAAACATCTTGTAGTAACATCGGTAGAACATTACGTAGGAAACCAGCATACATTGCACCATTTGGTTTGCCATCGATAAAATGGGGCCAATTATCCTTCCTCCCATAATGTCGCACCATACACTAACCCACCAAAGTCGCTGATGTTCTACTTGTCGCAGCCATCGTGGATTTTCCGTTGCCCAATAGTGCATATTATGCTGGTTTACGTTACCGCTGTTTGTGAATGACGCTTCGTCGCTAAATAGAACGCGTGCAAAAAATCTGTCATCTTCCCGTAATTTCTCTTGTTTCCAGTGGCAGAACTGTACACGACGTTCAAATTCGTCGCCATGCAATCAACCCGCCAATTCCTGGTGCATAGAAATATGGTACGGGTGCAATCGATGTTGATGTAGCATTCTCAACACCGACGTTTTTGAGATTCCCGATTCTCTCGCAATTTGTTTGCTACTGACGTGCGGATTAGCCACGACAGCAGTTAAAACACCTACTTTTCATCATGTGTTGCAGGTCGTGGTTGACGTTCCACATGTGGCTGAACACTTCCTGTTTTCTTAAATAACGTAACTATCCGGCGAACGGTCCGGACATTTGGATGATGTCGTCCAGGATACCGAGCAGCATACATAGCAC
This sequence comes from Schistocerca piceifrons, assembly GCF_021461385.2. Classification (NCBI taxonomy): domain Eukaryota; kingdom Metazoa; phylum Arthropoda; class Insecta; order Orthoptera; family Acrididae; genus Schistocerca; species Schistocerca piceifrons. The sequence continues at coordinate 516,987,286 of NC_060143.1, forward strand.
ACGCCCGTTGAGCACTTTGATCACAATAGCCGTACATCAACACGATATTGACCTTTCCTGTAATTGGTAAACGGTCCATTTTAACACAGGTAACGCATCACGAAGCAAATACCGTCCGCACTGGTGAAATGTTACGTGATACCACGTACTTACACATTTGTGACTATTACAAGGCCATCTACCACAAAGCGAAAAAAGTGGTCCAACTAAAACATTCACATTTCTTTACGTATTACGCGAATATGTAATAAAAAATGGGGGTTCCTATTTTTAAAAAGCACAGTTGATATCTATTTGACCTATGGCAGCGCCATCTTGCGGGCCAACCATAGCGCCATCTGGTTTCCCCCTTCAAGCTAGACGAGTTTCGTTCTTTGTAGTTTTTTCGTTTGATGCTTATATTATGAGATATTTGGCCCCGTCACTATCAATGGAACACCTTGTATATATGTGGGTCCTACATTCGGTTTATACCACGTCTTGGACGTTCATTTTATAAATATGACATAGTGTATGCATCTCATCTGTGTACAAATAAGCATTTTATACTTTTACACGACACATAGGTCATGTTCCTTCTTTTTACTTCTTTGTGAGGTATTGTTTCCTTCCATTCATCACCTTTTACAGTTATTTCGTCTTACAGAAAGTTATTTCAGGATTGTGCAGATAATGCATGTCCGACTGTCAAATAAATCGTGAATAGTATTTAAAGAAGTTTTAATACATAGTATACTAGCACAATATATTAAGTGGAAATTCGTGATGGTACATTTTAGGTATGTGACAGTAAATGTATCTGTTCTGTCTGTCAAATGATCGGTGTAAATTCATTTGTAGAGTCTTGCCTTTCTTCTCATTCTGTTTAATCTGTTTCTACGTAACTTGACTGATAAGTTGATAATGCTATCTTTAATGTTTTGTGCATACAGGCCTGAAGATGACGCAATGAATAGTTGAAACTGGTAGCGACAAAATAAAATAAAATCATAAGGACGGCTGTAGGTGTTTTTACTCACTTGTCTCCATAGAATATGTCCACCAGTTACACCACGTTGATGTAATCGCAACCACACATTAACTTGTGGTGTGTCCCTTCCGTGCTCAATCGCTTCTTCTGGAGTCTCTCTTCCCCACATTCTACAGTTATGCCGGTTAACTTCGCCACTGATGTGGAATATAGACTAACCACTGAACAGCACTGCACTGACGTACACACAGTTTTCGTCTATACAATGCAACACTTCAACAGCAAAGTAGCATTGTCTGTGGTGATCGTCAGACTTAATGTGATGCAAAAGTTGGTTAGTCTGTAAGCACATAAACGGAGACGTTTGTGCACAATGTTGTCCAACTAGGAAGTTCTGGTCTTACGTTAAATCAGTAAGTGGCTCGAAACAGCATATCCAGACACTCCGGGATGATGATGGCATTGAAACAGAGGATGACACGCGTAAAGCTGAAATACTAAACACCTTTTTCCAAAGCTGTTTCACAGAGGAAGACCGCACTGCAGTTCCTTCTCTAAATCCTCGCACAAACTAAAAAATGGCTGACATCGAAATAAGTGTCCAAGGAATAGAAAAGCAACTGGAATCACTCAACAAAGTCCACTGGACCTGACGGGATGCCAATTCGATTCTACACAGAGTACGCGAAAGAACTTGCCCCCCTTCTAACAGCCGTGTACCGCAAGTCTCTAGAGGAACGGAGGGTTCCAAATGATTGGAAAAGAGCACAGATAGTCCCAGTCTTCAAGAAGGGTAGTCGAGCAGATGCGCAAAACTATAGACCTATATCTCTGACGTCGATCTGTTGTAGAATATTAGAACATGTTTTTCGCTCGAGTATCATGTCGTTTTTGGAAACCCAGAATCTACTATGTAGGAATCAACATGGATTCCGGAAACAGCGATCGTGTGAGACCCAACTCGCTTTATTTGTTCATGAGACCCAGAAAATATTAGATACAGGCTCCCAGGTAGATGCTATTTTTCTTGACTTCCGGAAGGCGTTCGATACAGTTCCGCACTGTCGCCTGATAAACAAAGTAAGAGCCTACGGAATATTAGACCAGCTGTGTGGCTGGATTGAAGAGTTTTTAGCAAACAGAACACAGCATGTTGTTATCAATGGCGAGACGTCTACAGACGTTAAAGTAACCTCTGGCGTGCCACAGGGGAGTGTTATGGGACCATTGCTTTTCACAATATATATAAATGATCTAGTAGATAGTGTCGGAAGTTCCATGCGGCTTTTCGCGGATGATGCTGTAGTATACAGAGAAGTTGCAGCATTAGAAAATTGTAGCGAAATGCAGGAAGATCTGCAGCTGATAGGCACTTGGTGCAGGGAGTGGCAACTGTCCCTTAACATAGACAAATGTAATGTATTGCGAATACATAGAAACAAGGATCCTTTATTGTATGATTATATGATAGCGGAACAAACACTGGTAGCAGTTACTTCTGTAAAATATCTGGGAGTATGCGTGCGGAACGATTTGAAGTGGAATGATCATATAAAATTAATTGTTGGTAAGGCGGGTACCAGGTTGAGATTCATTGGGAGAGTGCTTAGAAAATGTAGTCCATCAACAAAGGAGGTGGCTTACAAAACACTCGTTCGACCTATACTTGAGTATTGCTCATCAGTGTGGTATCCGTACCAGATCGGTTTGACGGAGGAGATAGAGAAGATCCAAAGAAGAGCGGCGCGTTTCGTCACAGGGTTATTTGGTAACCGTGATAGCGTTACGGAGATGTTTAATAAACTCAAGTGGCAGACTCTGCTAGAGAGGCGCTCTGCATCGCGGTGTAGCTTGCTCGCCAGGTTTCGAGAGGGTGCGTTTCTGGATGAGGTATCGAATATATTGCTTCCCCCTACTTATACCTCCCGAGGAGATCACGAATGTAAAATTAGAGAGATTAGAGCACGCACGGAGGCTTTCAGACAGTCGTTCTTCCCGCGAACCATACGCGACTGGAATAGGAAAGGGAGGTTATAACAGTGGCACGTAAAGTGCTCTCCGCCACACACCGTTGGGTGGCTTGCGGAGTATAAATGTAGATGTAGATGAACTTCGAACCGGGGACGGATAGTCACCTGCCAGCTTGTCTAATGGATTCATGTGGGCTTTTAGCGAATGCTTCGCATATACGTTCCACGAGCTCTTCATTCACATGCGTTTTAGGATGTTTTCCAGCATTTGAAATCAAACTTTCCGTTTCTCAAGGGTTCAGCTCACTGGAGATTTACGTATGGGAGCATCCGAGTTCCATTCTCTTCCTGCATGCTTCTGAGCACGTGTTACGGATTTCAGCTCTACTAACCAAAGCACACTCTGCACCACACATTGTGGCGTCTACTGTTGATTGTTAGAGTACGTCGGTCTGTTGTACAGTAAACGTAAAGGCGCACGCGCGACCCAGTGCTGTTCATGAAATAGTGAGGATCATATCTAGTGGAGGGTCTCTATCGATTGTGTATCTACCCAACAACACAAAATGTCGAGTTCTCTTGTTCCAAGCATTTGTTTGTCTGTACCTGCAATCAGGCATGCCCGGTTCTCTTTGGTATAAAGCAATCTGTTCCTGAGAGTTCTCGGAAAGCACGAACTGGGAACATTGTCTTGAGCTGTGTGAGTGTGTTGTCATGCGGCGCTTCTGTCATTGGTGACACAACTTCTTGCTAATTCTCCCCCTTATATGACAGATCTCGTGCTTACGGAAAGAACAGGAAGCATTACTGATGTGTGCAAAGGCTCTTAGTCTGTGCGTGGCTTTTAAACGTTTTTGTAATTGATTACCCCTGAATCTGAGTAGTGTTGTAATTACTTCACTGGCTCCTTTTGCAATGAGTGACTTATGAACCTAGTCTATTCTTTTCGATATTGTAGCCCGTAACGCCAGTTTCGTGTACAAGGCCTAAAGCTATTTTGAGAAACTATTTTGAAAACTCTCATCCTGTTATATTTCTGAAATGTACCGAAATTCCTTGTGCCTTCTTATACAGGGTTATTACAAATGATTGAAGCGATTTCATAAATTCACTGTAGCTTCATTCACTGACATATGGTCACGACACACTACAGATACGTAGAAAAACTCACAAAGTTTTGTTCGGCTGAAGCCGCACTTCAGGTTTCTGCCGCCAGAGCGCTCGAGAGCGCAGTGAGACAAAATGGCGACAGGAGCCGAGAAAGCGTATGTCGTGCTTGAAATGCACTCACGTCAGTCATAACAGTGCAACGACACTTCAGGACGAAGTTCAACAAAGATCCACCAACTGCTAACTCCATTCGGCGATGGTATCCGCAGTTTAAAGCTTCTGGATGCCTCTGTAAGGGGAAATCAACGGGTCGGCCTGCAGTGAGCGAAGAAACGGTTGAACGCGTGCGGGCAAGTTTCACGCGTAGCCCGCGGAAGTCGACGAATAAAGCAAGCAGGGACTTAACCCCATGCGATTTCTTTCTGTGGGGTTATGTGAAAGATTCAGTGTTTAAACCTCCTCTACCAAGAAACGTGCCAGAACTACGAGCTCGCATCAACGATGCCTTCGAACTCATTGATGGGGACATGCTGCGCTGAGTGTGGGAGGAACTTGATTATCGGCTTGATGTCTGCCGCATCACTAAAAGGGCACATATCGAACATTTGTGAATGCCTAAAAAAACTTTTTGAGTTTTTGTATGTGTGTGCAAAGCATTGTGAAAATATCTCAAATAATAAAGTTATTGTAGAGCTGTGAAATCGCTTCAATCATTTGTAATAACCCTGTATTTTCGATCTCTTGTCACTGTGTTATTTCTTAGAGAGCGTTCGCACGATAATAAAGAGCAAAAATACTTTCTCACTGTTATATTAGGTTATTGCGTTCGTTCTTGTTTTTCATTTTGTTATTCTTGTTGCTATGGGTTTATTTATCGATTGTCATTTATTGTTTTTAGTCCACTGTTGTCGGCTGAGTTAACATAGTCATTTTTTTTTCCATTTGGAGATAGTGACTGGAGCTGTAGACACTAGAAAATGGAGTGCCAAATTAAGAGATCGAAATGTTTCCGACGTATTGTTCTGTTGGAGTTCAGCGGATGGGTGACAGCAGTGGAGGAAGCCAGAAACATTTGCGCCATGTGTGGGGATAAAGCTGTTGGACACAGTATGGCAAGAAAATGGTTTTTTCGTTTTGAGTAGGATCGTTTTGACATTAGTGACTCTCCACGTTCAGGGAGAACTTCGGAGCTTGATGAGAATCGTTTAAACACATTAATCCCTTTAACCCGCGTCAGTGTACTCCAGAACTGGCAAATGTGATCATTCTACCATCGCGTGACATTTGCACGCAGTGGGGAAGGTTCCAAAGTCGGACATATGGGTATCACGTGCACTAAGCCTAAATCACGGAAATCATATGTGTAACTCTGCTAGCTCGTCATCAATTAGCTCGTGAACAACACCGACCATTCCTACACTCCTGGAAATGGAAAAAAGAACACATTGACACCGGTGTGTCAGACCCACCATACTTGCTCCGGGCACTGCGAGAGGGCTGTACAAGCAATGATCACACGCACGGCACAGCGGACACACCAGGAACCGCGGTGTTAGCCGTCGAATGGCGCTAGCTGCGCAGCATTTGTGCACCGCCGCCGTCAGTGTCAGCCAGTTTGCGGTGGCATACGGAGCTCCATCGCAGTCTTTAACACTGGTAGCATGCCGCGACAGCGTGGACGTGAACCGTATGCGCAGTTGATGGACTTTGAGCGAGGGCGTATAGTGGGCATGCGGGAGGCCGGGTGGACGTACCGCCGAATTGCTCAACACGTGGGGCGTGAGGTCTCCACAGTACATCGATGTTGTCGCCAGTGGTCGGCGGAAGGTGCACGTGCCCGTCGACCTGGGACCGGACCGCAGCGACGCACGGATGCACGCCAAGACCGTAGGATCCTACGCAGTGCCGTAGGGGACCGCACCGCCACTTCCCAGCTAATTAGGGACACTGTTGCTCCTGGGGTATCGGCGAGGACCATTCGCAACCGTCTCCATGAAGCTGGGCTACGGTCCCGCACACCGTTAGGCCGTCTTCCGCTCACGCCCCAACATCGTGCAGCCCGCCTCCAGTGGTGTCGCGACAGGCGTGAATGGAGGGACGAATGGAGACGTGTCGTCTTCAGCGATGAGAGTCGCTTCTGCCTTGGTGCCAATGATGGTCGTATGCGTGTTTGGCGCCGTGCAGGTGAGCGCCACAATCAGGACTGCATACGACCGAGGCACACAGGGCCAACACCCGGCATCATGGTGTGGGGAGCGATCTCCTACACTGGCCGTACACCACTGGTAATCGTCGAGGGGACGCTGAATAGTGCACGGTACATCCAAACCGTCATCGAACCCATTGTTCTACCATTCCTAGACCGGCAAGGGAACTAGCTGTTCCAACAGGACAATGCACGTCCGCATGTATTCCGTGCCACCCAACGTGCTCTAGAAGGTGTAAGTCAACTACCCTGGCTAGCAAGATCTCCGGATCTGGCCCCCATTGAGCATGTTTGGGACTGGATGAAGCGTCGTCTCACGCGGTCTGCACGTCCAGCACGAACGCTGGTCCAACTGAGGCGCCAGGTGGAAATGGCATGGCAAGCCGTTCCACAGGACTACATCCAGCATCTCTACGATCGTCTCCATGGGAGAATAGCAGCCTGCATTGCTGCGAAAGGTGGATATACACTGTACTAGTGCCGACATTGTGCATGCTCTGTTGCCTGTATCTATGTGCCTGTGGTTCTGTCAGTGTGATCATGTGATGTATCTGACCCCAGGAATGTGTCAATAAAGTTTCCCCTTCCTGGGACAATGAATTCACGGTGTTCTTATTTCAATTTCCAGGAGTGTATGTTGTATTGCTACTGGTGACGAGAAGTGGGGGCTTTATGCTACCACAGGGAAAAGAAAGGAACTGATTGAGCCCAAATACAGCAGCAACTCCCCCCACAGAGACATGCGTGCATCCACAAAAGATGTTATGCATCTGGTGGAATAGCGACGCTGTGGTATACTATGAACTGCTTTCCTGGGGCGTACCAGTCGATGTTGACATTTATTGTCGCCATCTGAGACGTCTTGCAGATCCAGTTCAAGAACAACGACCAGGAAGACTGCGTGAACTGATGCTACTGCCCAATAACGCCCCCCACATTCTGCTAGACACAAGAAACGATATACAGGGGTTGGGTTGGTAAGTCATTCCGCACCCACCATATTTATCTGACCTTGCGCCCTCAGATTTTCACCTTTTCTGCTCTATATCCAACAACTTTCAACTAACTTCGTTTCCGAATGAAAATGTTCTCAGAAAATAGCTCGTCAAGTTCTTCACATCAAAACCACGTGATTTCTCTAGTCGAGAAATAGAGAAGTTACTCCATTGTTGGCAAACTATTGCAAGTAGTGAAGAGGAAAATATTACTGGTGACAACAATCTCTACTGGTGTGTTTAAACTTACGGAAAACGCTACCAATTTATGCGCCAATCCAGCAGTAGGATTGCATTTGGTTCTCAGGCGTGTGTGCGATCAATTCATTTTTGTATCTTTTGTGTGTTTTTCAATCGTTCTTATTCTATGGGTTGCCACAGTGTAATTTTATTATGTTACTTGCTTTTTATATCCTTCTTGTGGCCTATTACTTGGCTTAGGATTTTGATTAATTGTAATGGTTCTTCTAGTTGCCTTGACTGAGAGGATATTAGTGTCTTACACAATATCTTTTGTTATTTAGGCACTTGTTCTTGAATTTCAAAGAATTACACTTATACGCTATTTTAAAGACTGAATATAAAATGGAACCTCTGTTATCTCGTTAAATAAAGGATTTAAAATTAGAGCCACTTACCGCTCAACCCAGCTCAACCATTTCCTGTTCAGTCACAGTATCGCTGTAGACAGAAGGGTTAACTGTGATCTTCCTGGTCGGCCGAAGTGGCCGAGCGGTTAAAGGCGCTACAGCCTGGAACCGCACGACCGCTACGTCGCAGGTTCGAATCCTGCCTCGGGCATGGATGTGTGTGATGTCCTTAGGTTAGTTAGGTTTACGTAGTTCTAAGTTCTAGGGGACTTATGACCACAGCAGTTGAGTCCCATAGTGCTCAGAGCCATTTGAACCATTTTTTTGTGATCTTCCTCTTTTTCCGTTCTGGGTGCTACGTTACTGTTGCGACGTTTCATTTAGTTTTTGTGAGCTCTCATGTGTTGAAAGAGTAAGTTTTGTGGCGCTGCTTCTTGTTTTCGCCCTGTTTTACATTACTAATATCGAATTATGCTGTGGTCGTACATGAAAACGATAATCACAAGAACGTACGTAGTAGCATTACCTGTCATAGTTTTCCAAAAGATTAAGAAATATGTTTCTGGTGGATTAACACCGTAGAAGAAGTAATAGCATTAACGTTCAACATGATACTATCAGCAGGATACATTTTAAAACGAACGATTCGTTAGGAGAGCTCCAGCCCGTATTACTGGAGTTTACACAAGAGAGGATCTTAATGCTGATTGCAGTGCGTACATGGCTACTCCACAGTTCACGCTGAAGAGCCTACAAAGGGTTCTTGGAACCAACTTCTGACTATTTCTCCGCAGTTCCCTTCTGTAACAGCTTGTCGGGAAAAATGAGCACTTACATCTTTCTGTATGGGCTATGACTTATCTTACTTCATTGCTATGATTACTTCCACCTATGCAGATCGGTGACAGTAAACTATTTTCACATTCAGAGCAGAACCGAGCTAAATGGCGCAATGGTTACCACACTGGACTCGGATTCAGGAGGACAACCGTTCAAACCCGCCTCCGACCATCCTGATTTAGGTTTTCCGTGATTTCCCCAAATCGCTTCAGACAAACGTCGGGATGATGCCTTTGAAAGGGCACGGATGACTTCCTTCCCCGTCCTTCCCCAAACCGATGGGACCGATGACCTCGCTGTTTGGTCCCCTCACCCCAAACCAACCAACGAAACACAAACAATCGATTTTTTTTGATTTTTTTTTTTTTTTTTTTTTTGTACGACACAGGGTTTGGAGCAATTTTCTCTTAATATAACATGTATAACTTTCGAATATTAAGTTCGTCTGGTAAATCATGAATACTACAATGTAATATGAGGCCTCTCAGTAACTGTACACGTTGATGCACTTTAGATATGGTTTCTCCTTTAATTTTGTTTCGTCTACTGTTTTCCTGTGGTGTCCATATGCTTTCCCCTGCAACAGCCAATGCATTTTTAAGAGTAATATGACTGTTGGTGATGCCACGCAATCCCCAGAATACAACTGACGTTCCGTATTTGCCCACCTCCATTAATAAGTACCTTACAGATATATCAAAAACCGTGACTTGCAGCTTCATCTGAACTTTTTATCTTCTTCGTATCCCAGGATTTACACTGAGGAGGCCAGTAAGGAGAATTTTGTGTATCATAGGAACCATGGACCTTGCCGTTGGTGGGGAGGCTTGCGTGCCTAAGCGATACAGATGGCCGCACCGTAGGTGCAACCGCAACGGAGGGGTATCTGTTGAGAGGCCAGACAAACGTGTGGTTCCTGAAGAGGGGCAGCAGCTTATTCAGTAGTCGCAGGGGCAACAGTCTGGGTGATTGACTGATCTGGCCTTGCAACACTAACCAAAACGGCCTTGCTGAGCTGGTACTGCGAACGGCTGAAAGCAAGCGGAAACTACAGCCGTAATTTTTCCCGACGGCATGCAGCTTTACTGTATTGTTAAATGATGATGGCGTCCTCTTGGGTAAAATATTTCGGAGGTAAAATAGTCCCCCATTCGGATCTCCGGGCGGGGACTACTCAAGAGGACGTCGTTATCATGAGTAAGAAAACTGGCGTTCTACGGATCGGAGCGAGGAATGTCAGATCCCTTAATCGGGCAGGTAGGTTAGAAAATTTAAAAAGGGAAATGGATAGGTTGATGTTAGATATAGTGGGAATTAGTGAAGTTCGGTGGCAGGAGGAACAAGACTTTTGGTCAGGTGAATACAGGGTTATAAATACAAAATCAAATAGGGGTAATGCAGGAGTAGGTTTAATAATGAATAAAAAATAGGAGTGCGGGTAAGCTACTACCATCAGCATAGTGAACGCATTATTGTGGCCAAGATAGACACGAAGCCAATGCCTACTACAGTAGAACAAGTTTATATGCCAACTACCTCTGCAGATGATGAAGAAATTGATTAAATGTATGATGAGATAAAAGAAATTATTCAGGCAGTGAAGGGAGACGAAAATTTAATAGTCATGGGTCACTGGAATTCGAGACTAGGAAAAGGGAGTGGGTGAATATGGATTGGGGGAGAGAAATGAAAGAGGAAGCCGTCTGGTAGAATTTTGCACAGAGCATAACTTAATCATAGCTAACACTTGGTTCAAGAATCATAAAAGAAGGTTGTATACATGGAAAAATCCTGGAGATACTAGAAGGTATCACATAGATTATATGATGGTAAGACAGAGATTTAGGAACCAGGTTTTAAATTGTAAGACATTTCCAGGGGCAGATGTGGACTCTGACCACAATCTATTTGTTATGAACTGTAGATTAAAACTGAAGAAACCGCAAAAAGGTGGAAATTTAAGGAGATGGGACCTGGATAAACTGACTAAACCAGAGGTTGTACAGAGTTTCAGGGAGAGCATAAGGGAACAATTGACAGGAATGGGGAAAAGAAATACAGTAGAAGCAGAGTGGGTAGCTTCGAGGGATGAAATAGTGAAGGCAGCAGAGGATCAAGTAGGTAAAAAGACGAGGGCTAGTAGAAATCCTTGGGTAACGGAAGAAATATTGAATTTAATTGATGAAAGGAGGAAATATAAAAACGCAGTAAATGAAGCAGGCAAAAGGGAATACAAACGTCTCAAAAATGAGATCGGCAGGAAATGCAAAATGGCTAAGCAGGGATGGCTAGAGGACAAATGTAAGTATGTAGAGACTTATCTCACTAGGGGTAAGATAGATATTGCCTACAGGAAAATTAAAGAGACTTTTGGAGAAAAGAGAGCCACTTGTACGAATATCAAGAGCTCAGATGGAAACCCAGTTCTTAGCAAAGAAGGGAAAGCAGAAAGGTGGAAGGAGTATATAGAGGGTCTATACAAGGGCGATGTACTTGAGGACAATATCATTGAAATGGAAGAGGATGTAGATGAAGATGAAATGGGAGATTCGATACTGCGTGAAGAGTTTGACAAAGCACTGAAAGACCAGAGTCGAAACAAGGCCCCGGGAGTAGACAACATTCCATTGGAACTACTGACATCCTTGGGAGACCCAGTCCTGACAAAACTCTACCATCTGGTGAGCAAGATGTATGAGACAGGCGAAATACCCTCAGACTTCAAGAAGAATATAATAATTCCAATCCCAAAGAAAGCAGGTGTTGACAGATGTGAAAATTACTGAACTATCAGTTTAATAAGTCACAGCTGTAAAATATTAACGTGAATTCTTTACAGACGAATGGAAAAACTGGTAGAAGTCGAACTCGGCGAAGATCAGTTTGGATTCCGCAGAAATGTTGGAACACGTGAGGCAGTACTGACCCTACGACTTATCTTAGAAAATAGAATAAGGAAAGGCAAACCTACATTTCTAGCATTTGTAGACTGAGAGAAAGCTTTTGACAATGTTGACTGGAATACTCTCTTTCAAATTCTAAAGGTGGCAGGGGTAAAATGCAGGGAGCGAAAGGCTATTTACAATTTGTACAGAAACCAGATGGCAGTTATAAGAGTCGAGGGGCATGAAAGGGAAGCAGCGGTTGGGAAGGTAGTGAGACAGGGTTGTAGCCTGTCCCCAATGTTATTCAATCTGTATATTGAGCAAGCAGTAAAGGAAACAAAAGAAAAATTCGGAGTAGGTATTAAAGTCCATGGAGAAGAAATAAAAACGTTGAGGTTCGCCGATGGCATTGTAATTCTGTCAGAGACAGCAAAGGAGTTGGATGAGCAGTTGAACGGAATGGACAGTGTCTTGAAAGGAGGATATAAGATGAACATCAACAAAAGCAAAACGAGGATATTGGAATGTAGCCGAATGAAGTCGGGTGATGCTGAGGGAATTAGATTAGGAAATGAGACACTTAAAGTAGTAAAGGAGTTTTGCTATTTGGGGAGTAAAATAACTGATGATGGTCGAAGTAGAGAGAATATAAAATGTAGACTGGCAATGGCAAGGAAAGCGTTTCTGAAGAAGAGAAATTTGTTAACATCGAGTATATATTGAAGTGTCAGGAAGTCGTTTCTGAAAGCATTTGTATGGAGTGTAGCCATGTATGGATGTGAAATATGGACGATAAATAGTTTGGGCAAGAAGAGAATAGAAGCTTTTGAAATGTGGTGCTACAGAAGAATGCTGAAGATTAGATGGATAGATCACATAACTAATGAGGAGGTACTGAATAGGATTGGGGAGAAGAGGAGTTTGTGGCACAACTTGACAAGAAGAAGGGGCCGGTTGGTAGAACATGTTCTGAGGCATCAAGGGATCACATATTTAGCATTGGAGAGCAGCGTGGGGGGGGGTAAAAATCGTAGAGGGAGACCAAGAGATGAATACACTAAGCAGATTCAGAAGGATGTAGGTTGCAGTAAGTACTGGGAGATGAAGAAGCTTGCACAGGACAGAGTAACATGGAGAGCTGCATCAAACCAGTCTCAGGACTGAAGACAACAACAACAACAGGAAGCCATATGACTGAATTACTTTATTAATTTATCCCTTTCTATAAATGGAACATTCTGGAAACACCTCAATCGTGAACACTTACAATCGTCACCTGTAACGTGGCTCATGGCCATTAATCTTAAGAATTACAAACACGTCCCCAAACGGTTCTTTTCGTTGTACTTATATTCTGGACAGAACTGGAATGTTCATCTTCATTCTCGGACATTTCTTATGGCTTCATTTCATTTTATGTAGGTCTTTGTTTTATTAACAATCAATGCAAAGTCCGAATTTCGTTTACAGTTAGTGACCGTCAAGTACCATGAAAACTGCCTACTGCTGACTTTTATTGAAGTGCTAATTGACGGAACACGATTTCAAAAATGACTGTATCTTTTTTTGCTCTCAGTCGTCACACACTGACAGACATTTCAGAGGTAAGATTCAAAGCGAGAAAATGTGTAAACTACAATGGAATCGACGTACTGACAGTCTAATAAAACAAGAACGCAGTTCTGCATGGAGATACACCTCCAAGCAGTTCTGTTCCTTCGACATTTCGAGAATTTTTCGCTTTGTCGACATCAATAAATCGTGGTAGCATACCTTCCTTAAAGAATGACATTTTCACTCTGCAGCGGAGTGTGCGCTGTTATGAATCTTCCCGGCAGAATAAAACTGTGTCCCGGACCGAGACTCGAACTCGGGACCTTTTCCTTTCACGTGCAAGTGCTTCACCAACTGAGCTATGCAAGCACGACTCACGCCCGGTACTCACAGCTTTACTTCTGCCAGTACCTCCTACCTTCCAAACTTTACAGAAGCTCTCCTGCGAAACTTGCAGAACTAGCACTCCTCCGCCATATCCCTTCTTCCAGATGGCGGAGACATGACTTTGCCACAGCCTAGGGGATCTTTACAGAATGAAATTTTCACTCTGCAACGGAGAGTGCACTGATATGAAACTTCCTAGTATATTGAAACTGTGTACCGGACCGAGACTCGAACTGAGGACCTTTGCCTTTCGCGGTCAAGTTCTCTACCAACGGAGATCTCGCTTCATTTAGTTATCGAAACAAATACGGTAAAATCTGTACGCCGGTGGTGTATGTAACATATACCGTGTATATACGAGGGCTATCCACAAAGTACATTACGTTTTGGAATTAAAAATAAATAAAGTATTGGAATTTTTTTTTAATTATATACAGATGAAAGCCACACTTACATACTACTTTTCTACATAGTTGCCATTTAAATTAAGGCACTTATCGTAGCGATGGACGAGCTTGGAAATTCCTTCGTCGTAAAATTCGGCCGCCTGCGCCTTCAACCATGTGGTTACCTCTTCTTGAAGCTGTGCGTCGTCATCAAAACGCTGCATAGCCAAGCACTTCTTCATTGCTGGGAATAAGTGGAAGTCGCTTGGTGCCAGGTCGGGACTGTACGGCGGATGAGGAAACAACTCCCACTTAAGAGATTCGAGAACTTCACGAGTGGCATTTGCCGTGTGGTCCCGGGCGTTGTCGTGAATCAGCAAGATCTTTGAGCCCTACTTTCCCCTGAGCTTGTTTTGTATTGCCCTTCTGAGGTTGCGCAGAGTTTGGCAATACCTTTGAGAGTTTATTGTAGTGCCTCTGTCCAGGAAATCCACAAAAATCACACCTTTTCTGTCCCAAAAGAGGTAACCACGTGGTTGAAGGCGCAGGTGGCCGAATTTTACGACGAAGGAATTTCCAAGCTCGTCCATCGCTACGACAAGTGCCTTAAATTAAATGGTAACTATGTAGAAAAGTAGTATTTAAGTGTGGCTTTCATCTGTATATAATAAAAAATTTTCCCAATACTTTATTTATTTTTAATTCCGAAACGTAATGTACTTTGTGGATAGCCCTCGTATTTGGTCACCTAATTTGGTCTCCGCAATGGAATTCTCACACCTGCAAATGATTAATGACCCTGCTATTGACAGACTGCTCCTAAGGATTTCCATAAAACGAAGTATGGTGTTGTGGTTTTTCTTCTCTTCAATTTTGCTGTGTCGGCCGAACAAGACACAACCAGGGCAAAAGCACCACAGGCGCAAACATGCGATCTGGTGCCGTAGAGACTCGCCAGTTGCGCGAGTTCCAACACTGCCACGGGCAGGGCTGAGGATGAAGATATCAACTTCGCCTCTTCAAAATGCCGGCCGAGTGCTATCCGCCAATGACCGGACGGCAACGAAGAGAAGCCTTCTCGGAACATGGAAGAGCAGCTCTCGCCCACTTGGTTATAGATCATCGTCGAGGGCTGATTTAGATATTGAACGTCGTTTAGTGAAGTCTTAGAACTGAACAGACAGATGTTATAAATTGCATTTGTTATACTGTGAAGTTTACCTACGTTTATTAGCACTTAGCCATTGTGGGCCTTTTTGTGCTATATTACATGCAGTGTTGCAGATTTCATTATTCCACAAGTCAAAAAGAATTGTAACCTTTTTAACTCATTTGTGTGAATTTGTTACTAATTTGTTGGAGTGTTGCAGAGCCTTCGTTCTCCTATCCTGTTACCTGACCCCGGGGCATAGCTGTGCTATAGTGGCAGTGAGAAATTGTCTTAACGGTGTACTGCAGCAGAAGCCGTTTCACGAACTCACAAACTCTGCCTACTGTAACAACAGTGGCAACTAGACCTCCACAGCAGTAGCGACGAGGCCTTTACTAAACTGGCGACGAGGCTTAATAAAAAGAAATTTAGCACGTCAAACTAATCATCCCTATTGGGATGTTACTCGAATGAATCGACTTCATATCATAAATCATTTGTTCTAAAAAAGACATTTAGAGTTCGAAAAATTGTATTAACATGAAGTACACCCTGCCGGTTACTGCTCTGCATGTAATTTCGAGATTGAAAGAACATGTGTTTGACTTTCTTTAGATTGTGCCCTTCGTTACTAAACGGACATGAAGTTGGCTGATTAGCGGTGAGGAA
The DNA here is from genome assembly GCF_021461385.2 of Schistocerca piceifrons. Taxonomy (NCBI): domain Eukaryota; kingdom Metazoa; phylum Arthropoda; class Insecta; order Orthoptera; family Acrididae; genus Schistocerca; species Schistocerca piceifrons. The sequence continues at coordinate 517,002,998 of NC_060143.1, forward strand.
CTGGAGAGTTGCACCCAGACTGTCACTTTAAATATCAGGAGGAACTCAGCACATTTACAATGAGACTTTCCTTATACGCCAAACTGGAGTCCGTTTTCACCTATTGAAGTACGAAAAGCAGCTGGTCTGCACCGATGATCTGATAGTGGGAGCGATAGCCGCTATGCAGATGATGTCTGTGGCGCTACTGCACAGTGGTCGCAATATGCCGTTCGCAAACTCCTAGAGCTGAAATTACCTAATTACAAGATAGAATATGGGCCAAGATTTCTGCTTACTCACTAGCCAGGAAAAGAAATTCGACTCACGTATTCTTCCTAACCAAGAATTTCACTGTGCCTTAGACTTCACAGAAAGATAAAGGATCGTCACTCTAATAAACAGAATAACAATTCTGTTCACAGAGGAACGACTTCATGCGCACTTTTTCTTGCAAGCAACACTTCTTATAATCTAACCGTTAGGTCCTCCACTGTGGCTTTCTTTCTTTCTTTCTTGCGCTGCATTGTGCGCAGGGTTAAATACGGATTTGGCATGGTTATTTTTTTAAGGGGTGGCCGGATGCCCTTCCTGCTGCCACCCCATACCCTCCGGGACGGAATTAGTGTACCCCAGCTGTTTGCATCTAGTGTAAATCGTGAAACAGTGGGAAAGTGTTTCAAATGTCTGCGAATCGTGTAACTGAGGTGGGACGTGCGGACCAGCCCGGTATTCACCTAGTACAGGGCTTCACAACATACGTGCTCGCGGAGCAAGCTGTGAGCAGCAAGGCGCGAGCACGGAGCAGCGCGAGCACGCTACCCCCACTACCGGACCAGAGCGGAGAGTGGGGAGAGTCACGTGGGGCTCACAACAGCTGCCGCCAGTCAATGTAAATCCGCGGCCACCTGCAGGGATATCACTCACGAATTATTACTGCGACAAATGAGACAAATAAAGGAGAATGTACACATGCCACATAATTTTATTAGCTTAGTGTATGCCTCTACATTCGCATTAATTTGTGAACTGTTACACAATAAAAGGTGTCACTGAAGTGTGGGATTCTCGGTTACCTTGTACTTTTTGCCCTTTACAATTGCGTCTATGTTCGGAGTAATTGTTCTTGTGCATTTTAGGCGCAGAGTGCAGTTTAAATTTCGATCAGACAATGCGTTTCTCAGGCGCGTCTTGTTACATTTCATTGCAGAGAACAGTTGTTCACAAACATACGTGGAACCGAACATTGATATTATTGTAGCCGCCAGTTTGTGCAAACGAGGAAATCTATCGTGAGGGAAGTGTCTGTAGAATTCCAAAATGTTTTTCTTGTTCTGAAATTTGTCTCTGTATTCTCTGTCACGCTGCAGGTCAATAATTTCTTGCTGCAGCTCAGGACGAATCTCTTAAATATTCGCTGAATATGGAGAGAACAGATCAAAATCACTGTCCAATGCTGTCAGATCTTGAAAGCGCTGATCAACTAAACTATGTGAATAACGTTCACAGTCTTTGTGAACATCTTGCATGGATGATAATTTAGGAAAATGAGCTGGGTTTCCTGTTTCCAGCTGACTCACCCAAAGTGTCAATTTCATTTTAAAAGCTCGTATTCGATATATGAAACGAGTAATTAGCAGATCCTTACCTTGTAGTAAAATGTTCAAAGCATTCGGATGGCTAGTTAAATCTGCTAAGAACGCGAGATCACATTCAAACGTGCGCGCGCATTTCCCCTCCCTCCCCTCCCTCCCCTCCCTCCCTACTCCGCGACCTTGCACTTGCTCGCGAGCACGTGCCTGAGCAGACGCGAGTACTCACGCTCAAAACCGGCCAGTTGTTAAGCCCTGACCTAGTAGGATGTGGAAAACCGCCTAGTAACCACATCCAGGCTGGCCGGCACACCGGCCGTCGTCGTTAATCCGCCGGGTGGATTCGATCCGGGGCTGGCGCGCCTACCCGAGTCCAGGAAGCAGCGCGTTAGCGCTCTAGGCTATCCTGGCGGATTAGGTCCTCCACTGTAGCTCCCGTCAGCGAATTCTCTGGGTCAGTCCCCAGAGGCAAGTGTTTTCAGTCGATCCCTACAGCGCAATACTTATTCACGCCGTACCCCGCTCCCTCTTGGACACGTGCCATCTATAATGCGCTCGGGCGACAAATCCCACCAGTCGTTACAAAAACGTTACCTCCCACTACATGGATCATGCATCTGCCAACCAATCACCTGATGCTCATACTCCCTTCAGAAGATTTTCTGGAAGTTTCCATTGCCCCTCCTACATCATCAGCATTCCACCAATCAAACACCCATCTCTGCTTTTTGGTGGGATGCACGCCCAAGGCCTTCCCATGAGAAGATTCTTTGGACGTCAGCTCGGGACCATAGTTTGTGACCAACACTTTCCTTTGCACTAAAAGGACATCTTTTCAACTTATTCTATGCCCAATGCCTTTTCTCTGCGTATGCTATTCTGATATTTTTCCGTTCCACTATAGTGCTACCTCTGCACCCACTGTCTGCACTACAGGGGTTCCAAGGCCTCCAGGGTTGTAAACTGTCACCTCCTCACTCTCTTCTCTCTCAGGGCTGTAAATGTCTACCCCTGCAGAACACAACAACTGGTTTCTGAGGAATATGTGGTTTGTGCCACCTTCCTGTCAGTGCTCAGCTATAATTAATTCCCATACACATGGTGCTAGCCAGTATAATCCGATTTCACATCGTAAACAGTGATCTAATATAAATAAAATCGGAAAGAATGTTGTGGATTGGTAAGAGACCCAATCCACTATGAGAGGAAGCCGAAAGGCACGCGTTTTAGCTCACGCAGGCTGGCGTGAGGTCTGGAACAGGTCAAGGAAATTAGACTAGCAAAAAAGGACGTAGCTGTGGAATACTTAACTTTAATCCATAAATGGTGAACATCGCTCTTGGCGGTACATGTTTTACAGCATCAATAGTAACTGGTAATGGCGCCTTGCTAGGTCGTAGCAAATGACGTAGCTGAAGGCTATGCTAACTATCGTCTCGGCAAATGAGAGCGTATTTTGTCAGTGAACCATCGCTTGCAAAGTCGGCTGTACAACTGGGGCGAGTGCTAGGAAGTCTCTCTAGACCTGCCGTGTGGCGGCGCTCGGTCTGCAATCACTGATAGTGGCGACACGCGGGTCCGACGTATACTAACGGACCGCGGCCGATTTAAAGGCTACCACCTAGCAAGTGTGGTGTCTGGCGGTGACACCACAAAGAATATACAGAATATTAAATGTATGGTGGAAAAATATTGCAGTCTTACACTAGCGACGCCTTATCAACTAATTTTCTGTTATGATCATACAACATTTGTGATGTTACTTGATCTAGCAGAAAATTGTCTTCACAGAACATATCGTACGTGCACTTGAGAGCAGGCCAAGTTCATGTTGTGCCAGTCTCTGTAATACCTTTTGATTGGTAAATGCTTTCTTTACTCATTAACCACTGGACGTTTGTTACGCTCAAGCTGGCACAACTAGCAGTTGAACCTAGTTAGTTAGTTGGTTGCGTGTTCCATTGATCAATCGCACAGTACGGTAGCCGTTATGATGTGGAACGTGTTTAGTGCAAAAGAAATGAGCATATATATATATATATATATATATATATTACAATACAGCGTTAAAGATTAATATTTCTATTATTTATCCCATTCCCTTAAATGGCACAAAGTGTATATAGTATATTTTTAGATTTATTTATTCCTATTCAAGAATTCATCTATGGTGTAGAAGGAGTTGTCAAGGAGATATGATTTCAATTTATTTTTGAAGCTATTACTGCTGTCTGTCAGACACCTTATTTCATCTAGTAATTTGTGAAAAATTTTTATAGCAGCATATTTTACTCCTTTCTGTGCCAAAGATAGGTTGAGAAAACGATAGTGTAAGTCTTTCTTTTTACTGGTATTATAATCATGAACATCACTGTTGTTTTTAAACTGGTTCGTGTTGTTGAGAACAAATTTCATTAGTGAGCAGATCTATTGTGAGGCTGTTGTAAGAATTCCCAATCTTTTAAAAAGATGCCTACAAGATGTGCGACTATGAACCCCACACATTATTCTAACCACTTTCTTTTAGTCTAAATGTTGAGTTACCCCAAAATATTATTCCGTATGTCATCAGAGAGTGAAAGTATACAAAGTATGTTACTTTATTATTTCTGTATCCTCAAAATTGTCGATTATTCTGATCGCAAAAGTTGCTGAACCTAGTCGCTTTAGGAGATTCAAAATATGAATTTTCCAATTAACATTCTCCTCTATATGTACACCCAAAAACTTAGTATGCTCTACCCTGTCTACTGACTTCTGTTGGTGTGTTATATTTATTGAAGGAACTGTACTACGGTTCTGTGTCGCAGAAAAATGCAACTCAATAGCAAAATGACCAGTGAAAAAAAAAATTACCAACAGGTTGGTATCAACTTTAACATACTCTATACTGTCTGTTGTCGCAGTGGCAGCCTTCGTATCTATGTGTGCGCTGATGCAACTCGCCCTCAGGACCTAACACATTCATTCGTCACCAAATGTTCGTATGGCATCACTTCTAAATACTGAACTACGACAAATGGTCGATTATCGCCGTCCAACAAGATATTAATAAGAAGTCAAGCATGACCATTGTGCGACAATGTCAATTTAAACAACTTAAACTATGATTGAGTTCAGGTAATATTTACTCTGATAGAAGATACTGGTGATCTGCATTTATCTTTAAGTTACACCTTGAAAATTGTTCAGTAGGACTGTAATTAGAGCCAAATATCCTATTTTATAGATCGGGATGTGCACTTATCAGCTAAAATAGAACATATCGATACAATAGGGCAAATACTTACGAGGGTTAAAAGACAAATCATTCTGACAAAGTAAAACACAGAAGAAACCATGGAACCACATACAAAACATGGTTAGTGAGCCATGGCAGCTCGCTGAGAATCGGTCCTGCACCGAAAGGAGACACTTTCGTAGCTGTATGGTTTCGGTATTTTTGAAGAAGTCTATAAATATTGTTATGTCTAAAATAATTAGTGTCGATATAATAAAGCCTCATATTGTTAGGGTGATAATTATACTTTCGTCGCTGCCGTACAAGGAAGGTATGTGGCTCACGAGAGGCGGGTTAGGCTGTGTCGGTGGACTAGAGCTAGGGCCTGACGAGAGAGTTGTGAAGGCCTGTCTGCGGTGGCCGGCTCAGCGGCTGCCGTCTGCGCTTTTCTGGTCCTGGCACTACATTGCTGTCGTCAACATCCTTCAACTGGACCCGTCTTACGTCTAACATCTTATGTACTTCGGCATTTCCTCTTGGTGTCTCGGGTCGAACTTGAAAGGAATAAACGTTTTTATTTTTGAAGCTGAGGTATTAAAATTAAAGCAATAACAACCCACTGTCGCAAAAATGAAGTCTTCTGACACAGGCTTCGGCAACTACTAAGAGTGCCTTCATCAGAAGTAAAGCATTCAAACTGGCATGTCACATATAAACTAAATATCAAGAGATAAAGCCTTAGTCACAAAATTTTAAAACAGAAAACATAGAAGGGTAGCCACTATGGATTGCTCACACATGTCGACCTGCGGTAGCTGAAAACCGAAGGCTGAGCAGCTTTAATTTAATCCTTACAGCGATTTGCCTGCATAAGGAATTGATGTGTATTTTAGTATGTTTTCGTGTTGTCCACGAAGCCCGCTATGTCTAATATGTACCCTACGTCACCGTGCGATTGTGCCGGTTGATGTCCAGCGTATGTTACTTACCTGTCTGCTTGCTGGCGGTAGAGATGCAAACTGTATGTTAGTAGAGCTTTTCACTTCTCTTGATTTCTAAATTTTACCGAATGCTTATCAGTGAAGGACGCTCCTCAGGGCCGGGAGTTGTTTCTAGTATTCCATTTAATATTGTTATTGTAACAGAATATTTTTATTGCAATAGAATATTTTTACCCGTGTGGAGTTTGCTGGTCTCCCATCGGGCGCCTCCCCAGGTGGCGGATAGGGGAATGCTCACCAGATGTGGTGGGTACCGGGGAAGTAAAATACCCGGGGTGGACCAAAACTAGCAACTGCTGCCTTGTAGTATGATATTGGCTTATCAAAGGCTAAAGGAAGAAAACCTTGAGTAAAAATTACCTGGTCCTCCAGGTTGGGGGTTGTGCAGTGGGCCAGCTCCTCACTCACATAAAAACATAAAAATGCTAAAAAACCTAATAATATGCCTCGGAAAAATTGGAACTTTGGACGACGAACTGGCAATGAGAAACGGAAAATTATGTTTGGATGCTGGAATGTGCAAGGTATTTCCACTAAAATACATTTACTCCCCGCAGAACTTGACATGTTCAACATGGATGTTGTCGTACTCTCTGAAACAAAGAAGAAAGGCCAAGGAGAAGAAGAACTGGATAATTATGTACATATCTGGAGTGGGGTATCAAAAGCAGTAAGAGCCAAAGCAGGAGTCTCCATTATGATAAAAAAATCATGGAAAGAAAGAATCACAAATTGGACATTCATCAATCAACGTATAATAGCTGTTGAAATGACATTATTTGCTAGGGAAGTTGTGATTATTGGCGTATATGCACCCACGAACGACACAAAAGATAAGGAGAAAGATACATTTTGGGACACCCTCAGGGAGACTATTGAAAAAATCCCAAGAAGGAAGGAACTGATTATCATGGGAGATCTGAATGGAAGGGTAGGAATTAGAGAATCTTGTAGAATAGTAGGAAAACATGGAGAGGACGAATATAATGACAATGGAGAACGATTGATTGCAATTTGTGAACAATTTGATCTAAAAATTACCAACACATTTTTCAAACATAAGGACATTCATAAATATACTTGGCAACAGAACACCAAAGAACTTCGTTCTATAATAAATTATATTATCATTAGGCAAACAAGTAGTTTCAAGGCAGTAGACGTCAGATCTTATAGAGGAGCCCAGTGTGGATCAGACCACTATCTAGTTAAAATGAAGTCTTTCTGGCCATGGAAGAATGCAAGGAGTGATACAAGTAACATAAATAAAACGAACCAGACTGAGAAAGATGAAAATTTACCTTTTAATATTGACAGCCTACAAGACGAAAGTATCAGAACACTCTTTGCGGCCAGGATGGAAAGGAAACTGGTTGAATCATTTGAAGGAAGTACAGAGGAAATATATGACTATATAAAAGCTAATGTGAAAATCATAGCAACAGAGGTGTTGGGTAAAAAAGATAGCAACCACAACCGTGCAGCAGAGTGGTGGTCAGAGGAACTAGAGGTCCTCATTAGAGAAAAACGAAATGCGTTCCTTCAGTGGTTGAATGATAAATCAGAAGAAACAAGGTCAATATACAAGGAAAAGAAGAATGAAGTGATGAAAAAAATAAGGATGGCAAAAAATGAAGCATGGGAAAGAACATGTGCCAAGGTGAATAGCAAATTAGGATTTGGGAGAGCAAAAGAAGCATGGTCAGTATTGAAAGGGCTTCGCCAGGATACAAAAAGCAAAACTAATCTCCAACTGATAACACAAAAGGAATGGGAAGAGTATTTCCAAAAATTATTAAATGAAGACAGAGAAGAATATCTAGAAGAAGGAACAGGGGAAGATAAAGGACATGAAGATGATGAGATCCATATTTTAGAAAGTGAAGTACTTCAGGCGTTGAGAACAGGAAAGAATGGTAAATCACCGGGACCAGGCAATATCAATCTGGAGTGTCTGAAATATGGTGGTGACAAAATTGTGAAACTGATAACACACCTCTTCAACAAAATGATACATGGAGATTCAATACCCAACGAAATGAAGCTAGGTTACATTAATACAATATTTAAGACAGGAGATCGCAAAATTTGTTCAAACTATCGAGGAATTTGTGTTACAAACACATTAATGAGAATTTTTGCGAAAGTAATTAAAAACAAACTGGAAAAAATTTTAGAACCCAAGAAGAACAATGTGGATTCACGGCTGGGAGATCATGTGTAGACCATATTTTCACATTACGACAGATTTTGGAGAAACATAGGGAAAAATCAAAAAGTATAGGATTAATTTTCATAGACCTAGAAAAGGCGTATGATACTGTTCCAAGAAAATTACTTTGGAGAGCGCTACATATGGCAAACATAAGCCCTTCCTTGATTAAAATAATACAACAGATGTATAAAGATAACATTTGCCAAGTGAAAGTTGGTAATAAACTTTCACAAAAATTTAGAACAAGCAAAGGCCTTTTACAGGGCTGTCCCATGTCACCATCATTATTTAAAATCTATATAGTTATTAGCCTTAGAACATGGTCTCGTAAATGTAATAGTATGGGATTAGAAATAAGAGATGGAGTTTACCTACATCATTTATTATTTGCTGATGATCAAGTAGTCGTAGCACAAGATGGGGAGGATGCTAACTATATGTGCAATCAACTAGCAGTAGCATACAAAACTTGGGGTTTGAAGATTAATTACCAAAAAACAGAATACTTGACTAATGATTCAGATGAGCTATACATTGAAGGAAAGAAAATCAAAAAGATAAACACTTTCTGTTATTTGGGATCCATTTTAGAAATCGAGGGAAAATCAGAGTCAGAAATCAATAAAAAAAATTAGTAGCGGACGGAGGGTCATTGGGATGCTTAACTCAGTCTTCTGGAGCAGGAATGTAATGAGCAGAACTAAAAAATTAATATACAAACCCATATTAGAGAGTGTGGTTCTGTATGGAACGGAGACCTGGACAATTAACATGAAGCACATTAAAAAATTACAAGCTCTAGAGATGGACTTTTGGAGAAGATCGGCAAGAATCTCCAGGAAAGAAAAGATAAGGAACACCGAAGTAATAAGGAGAATGGAAATAAAAGAAAGAATATATGACGTAATGGATAGGAAGAAATTACAGTGGTACTGGCATGTACGACGAATGGAGAAAGCCAGAATACCAAAATTGATACTGGAGTGGGAACCGGAGGGGAGAAGAAGAAGAGGACGACCTGTGACCACCTGGTTCCAAAATGTACAGCACACAATGAGGAGAATGGGCGCAGAGGAAGAGGACACGCAAAATCGAAACACCTGGAGAAATATTTTGAGAGTATAGTTTAAGAACGTTTATTGCTTGTATTGTAATTTCCAAGTAAATTATTATGTTGGAGATAAGCCTCTGTAATGAGGAAAAGCTCAAAATAAAAATAATAATAGAATATTTTTATTGTAATACAATACCCTTTATATTTATTAACACTGGTTAGAAGTGCCTGTTGCCTTATAACTGTTAGTCGGCACTTCCTACCAAGGTGACTAAACTGGAGGCGCCTTGTAGTTCGGCAGGTAATTTACGACACTGTCAGTATTAATTGTAAATATTAAACATAAAGATTTGCTTAACATTATCATAGTTAGGCTGTAGTTTAGTACCTCGTATTTCCGCTCTGTGCACGTTATGCGACGTTCTGGTATTCGTATCTTAACCAACAAGATCCTCTGTATCTCAGGTGCGCCTGTCTTATGAATAAAGAACCCTGTTAATACATGTGTGCAGTTGTGTTATAGAAAGAGGATACCAGCCACCAAACAACATCCTCTCCTCGATTCCCATGGTACAAGACTCTACAGTGACAATGACGACACAAAACCACGGGAACGTAATTCAGGAAGCTGGCAATTCAACGTTATTGCCGATTTCTTCTTAATTGAAGCAGGTCTTCCTGAAATATATTTTTGTGCCATCCGTTTAGAAAAGTTTCTGTTTCATTAATGTAATCTATGTCGCATGTTATCACTGCCGAATTTGTACCAATGACATCGCTGTTTGATCCTTCCACCAAAACAACCAATGAACCAACGACTGCTAAATTACCTTTATCTACCTTTTTTTTTACTATTTCCGTAGTTTATTTAAATTTATTTATTTAAAAATCTTGTCTCCTAGCCTACTTTGCTCATACTTGCCTTGGGATCCCCAGAAATGCTCGACTAATTTTAACTTTCGTCTCTGTTACCTCAAGTTCTCTGCATTTGGTTAATTTACAAGCAATCTTAGCATCTACAGCTACATTTGTACCCCTTAGGTGAGATTTCCTGCCCTCAGGCAATAAAGCAGACGTAATGCACCACTCAGCTGAATGGCAGTCAAAGTCTCTGGCAGGTGTATTTTTCATGTACTCAACAAAGTTGTGTGGGTGACATCAAGAGCGTCACCGAACTTCGAGGTCATAGAGGGACCATTCGCTGTTTTATTCAGGCACATGTCGATGTTGCATTCACGTCTTCAGCCGTGCTGCGGCTCACGTTGGTGCTGTGTGTAGTTTCCACCGTCTGTTGGAGGCCAGACCGTATCCTTTAGTTGGCATGGTTGTGTTTGTTAGCCTTCTTCTCGTATTCACTGGCGCCACTCGTTTCGCGAGCGGCGCCTGTCCGTTAGTGGCAGCAGCGGCGGTTATCGATATATAATAACTGTTGTCCTATCTTTGGGGAAACATCGTCGTTTTTCCGTGTCATGTGACAGTGGCTGTTCGGTTGGGGACTCAGGAGCAGCCAGCTCCGCGCAGTGAAAGAACACGCCGGGACCGCTGACGGTGCGCGTGAACTGCCAGATGGAAGGGCTGTGGTCACGAGGGTGCGCGACCTCGTGTCATAAAACCAGATCCTGCAGGCTTTAAGATTAGTGCATTTCAATTCAAATAGAGAAACCTTCACCATTGTGATCTCGCGATTCTCCAGTGACTTTGGTTCGTGTTGCTGCTCGTAGTGTTGCTGAGGCGAAGAGCATTGGATGTAGTACTTTGGAAAAGCGGATGTGATTAGCTTTCCTCGACTTCTTATTACTATTTATTGCGTTCAGCTTGTTACAATTTGTTAAGCTCAACCAGCGGTATTTTTCCTGCCTAGTGGCCACTAACGTCCCAGTTACCCGCCCTGGGGTTTAATGTATGTAACGGCAGTGTACGTTTCCTCTCCTTGCCGCTGCTGTGGGGTAATAAGTGTAGTTCTGACAGTTTTCTTGATTGTAGGCCGTTTGTGATTCTTCTAGTCTGCTGGTAGTGATTCCTTTCTCATTCCAGATGCTCTAAGCATAGTATTCCGGGGGGAGGGGAGTATTGCAGTCCGCTGGTTCCGGTTTTAGAGTGTTGTTCCATTCTTGCATTTGGTTTATTGGATATCAGGTAGCTTCAGCAAGATTATCATTAGCCATTCGTTAGACTTCCATTAGTGTGAGTTACCATTTTTTGAAGTGAATGCAACTCTTGGCTGCCTATCTGATCCCTCACGAATGTGTTTGTTGCCTCACCTTCTCAGAGGTCGATTCCTATAGCACTTTCTGTGACTGGTCCTTATTTTTTTATTATTGTATTATTTATTACCATACCTTGTAATGCCTACATTAAAGGATATGTGTGCCTTCTGGAATAAATCCAGCAGTGAAAGGGTTGTGTTACAAGGTTATTCTCATCTTATTTCACCCGTTTGGTGGTCAGTTGCTTGTTTCGTTAATTAACCTTTGCTTGTATTTGCTGTTTTACAGCAGGTTTCTAAGTTTTTTATATAATTGCCGCTCCTGGCGTGTAAGGCATACAGCCGATATTGTGGTCATTTGCTTTGTATTGTAGCAGTAATCCTTAAAACCTTATTTACTGCCGTTCCTGGCGTCTGATACCTTCTCCTGTGTTGGCCACTTTTAATATTTCAATACCTGTAAGTTGTAATTGCAGCATGTTATTAAATATTCTTAATTTATTGCCTTTATAGGCGTGTAAGGCCTGCCTTCATGATCACAGTGGCTTTTTTTAACATTATCTGTACCTGTATTTTATGGTTATTTGCTAAATTGTAACGCACTGAAAACGCTATTATTTACACAGTTGCTTATTCCTTCATTAATAACGTGTATTTTTTATTTATTGTTGATTCTGGAATTACTGTTTTAAAAATAAATCTGTGTAACTATAAAAGGCAACCAATAGTAACTGATTATGGCCTCGTCCACAATCGTAACCGAACCCTGCCTTCCCTCGACCACTAGGTTTCACCCCTCTTCCTGATCATGGCACAAGCTGTCGAAAAACAGGAGGGCTGAAAAAAAAACGTAAGCTTCCATTTGCTGCTTCGGAATTTTGATGAAAGGTTTTGAACTGTTCCTATTGGTTCCACCCTGTACACCAGAGCGGAAAATATGATGTCGAACTACACTTGAAAGGGGTGTGATCACATTAAAATGGGTTGCTAGCACGCGATGTCCTCAGACTAGGATTCAGTACCCCGTTGTCAATAGTGTTACGTTTGTACAAAGTCGTCCTGCCGCGATCTATTGTTTTCGACCGCGATGTGTGTGGGAATCAACGCGCCAGGCGAAAGAGTTGTTTCATTTATGAACCCCTTTATCTCGAGTCTGACAAGGACAGGACGCCTGCTCGTCATCGCTGAATTCGCCCAAATTTATGGTACATGTAGGGTGTGGTGAAACAATAAAGTGCCCCTAGTTGAACCTCCAGATGGCCAAGCGTTTAGGAAATAAAAGGAATTTTGATATGGATAAATGATCAAGTGCACCTTATCAATTGTCCCTGTCACAGTGTGTTCAGGAAGCGGTGTTTGGCTAAGCGGTAAGAGATCAGATTTCGCAGTGAAATGGGTCGCAGGTTCGACTCCGCCCAGTGGCAAATATTTTTTTGCTCCTTGGCTATGTGTACACTACTGACAACACAAATAACCGCATCATGATACATGTTATTTTATTGTAAGCACAAAAAGCATAGGCCTAGGATGAAATGCAGGTTTGCAAACATTTAAAAGAGGACTGTGGTTAACGACTACACGGGAACGTCGATTTACATACACGATAGATCCGGGTAAGAGGGGACTGTGACGACCTTCCAGTCGCGTGACATGTCCACTACGGCCTTGGGCAGAACTCTGGTGACAATGTGACATCACTAACCAACCTCACGTGAACTGAGCTATGGCGTTTTTTTTTTTGTTTTTTTTTTTTTTGCATTTGTCGACACCTTGCTGTTTGAAGTGCCGCCTTGCCACATTTTTGCACCGTTGCAGAGAAATGCTGTAGGCGCATTTGACGTAAATTTCAAACCTTTGGGTCGCAGTGGTTGACAAAAGCGATACTTTTTTGCACTGTGTAAATGATACAGTCACATTAAACAACAAAACTAACTTTGTCACATTTAGTTGTATATAATTGTGACCTGGCTTACGTGCACTCGACTGTTAGGCGATTTCATTTAAAAAATCATTCTTCCGTTTTATTGGTGAGCTGCAGATGTGTTGTTTAAGCATTCTGATACCTTCTGTATTGTTACTACATAATATCTGTAAAGAAAGTATACTAATTCTAGTAAAGCCTTATTTTTACGATTTGTTTTAACTGTAGCTCACGAATTAATGGTGTGTGGTAATAGCGTTGATTACCTCCGGTGACATTTTGCTGGTTTCTTTGCGTGTGGCTGACAGACTGCTTCGTTGGCGGATGGATTTACGTGGATGCTTAGAGAAAGGTTTTTCTGGTCTCTTACATTAGGGAGCTGCATATTTTGTTTTAATGGTCGATTGCGTTGTTCATGATGCTATGTAATTTTGTAATCCTTATTTTCAATAATGCCTCTTTCCTCGGTACATTCATTACGTAATACGAGTATAGAAGCACAGTCGTCTGTGTTTTGAGACCCATTTGACTAATTCTTTGAGGAAAATGTTTACGGTTGATGAGGGCGAATATTTCTTTGGCGTTACGTGGACTGACCTGAAACAGCGACATCTGGCATGCAGAAGGCAGGCAAGTCACTCGCCACTGCATGGCAATACACATTCTGTAATCGGTTCCTTACTTCGTTTCCTGGAAGTGTCAGTTTGTAGGGCGTGTTGACGTCCATGGTGCTCATGATTTTTTGTTTTGTGTCGAAGCTTGTATGGTTGATTAATGCGACTGTACCCTTTATAAGTGTAATGACGCGAATTTTATTGCATACCGGATCTACTCAAGTATGGAGATGATGCGTTTGCTGATACCGTTTTTTATGCAGTTCGGAAATACTGTACATCGAGCTACCTCTGTCTCAGCGTTATTGATCATTCCTGCTTTGGACCCGTTCAATCAGAAATAAAAAAATTCTTGGCCATGTGCGTTTTAGCCTTTGTTTCCAAGGCATCTGCGATGGTCTGGAATATGCACATATTTTTGTTTATACTATTTCGTTCGCATTTAGGGTGCTGTATAAAGAAGTTATGAACCGTTCTAGCCCTTTTTGCTGTTCTACGATGTAAGTTAAAATTCTACATGCAGATTTAGTGGATGCTGATCTATGTGAGTCCTTGTTGCTTTGTTACGACTGTTGTTCGTCTGCCTACTGCTATTTGAAATTTCGTTTTTACAGCACTAAGAATTTAATAACAGTTGCGATATGTTTCGGATGGCGCTGCCAACGCTCGAATATTATTGGCAACCATAGCGTGTTAAGGACTGAATCTAAGATGAGATTGAAGATGAGTGGTGGCAGTCCATCTCTCTAGCGAACACCTGCTTTCATTTCGAAAGATTCTGGTATTTCGAACACAAATTTTACTTCGAACGTTGTGCCCGTTGAGTGTTTGGTTACGAGGCTTTCTGTCTTAGACTAGTCCCTGCCCTTCTAGGATACAAGGTAGAAACTGTCCGTCAATCGAGTCATGCCGAAACTGCTAATGACTCGCCTGTTTTGGGTTGCCTTAGATTTCAGTAATGTAGGTTGAAGATCTATTCTGCGTATCAGCACTCTAGTGGAAAGCTAGTTTGGTTCCGCCGATCGTATGTTCAAGCAATGCTCGTGTTCTTCGAGCGAAGTCTTTTGAGTATATCTTCTATGTAAATTGAACCAGAGAGATCCCTCAATTGTTTACACTTCTTCTGTCATCTTTCTTGCGGAGTGGTTGGACGAGTGGGTACTTCCCATTTTCTGGCAGTTTTCTGGGTGCTTCAATAATTCTGAAATGATGCAATGTCGCTTAGATCTACGGTTAGTTGTGAGTCTAATGATGCGTGTAGATGCCATCTTTGGTGGGTGGTTGATATTCCGCTTGTATGTGAACAGGAGTCTGCCTGTAAAATCTTTAAGGTGGTTCTGGACAAAATTACATAATTTAACTTTGTGCCCCCCCCCCCCCCCCCCCTCCCTCGGGTCACCGCTGCCTCTGTCTGTATGCTTAATGCCACCTACTCTCTGAACCGAAAACGTGAAGGTTCTCTCGTATTTTCAAAGCATCTTCACATGCCTAGCACCACCAATGTTTTTTAATTTATCTGCTGGTAAGCTTTTTGCCTTTTTGTATGAGCTTGGTTTGGAAATGTTCCGAGGTTATTGGCTTTTCTTTCTCCCCTTCCTCTTTCGTATTAGTTTCTAGAATCTTCTGTGTGCCAGTTTTTTGGAGTTGTGTACTCTTGCAGTGTGCTTTTTGCTAAAAATTTAACTTTGATACGGACAATATAGTGATCTGAGTCGACGTTAGCACTTCTACGAATTTGTACATCGTGATCTTGTTTTTATGTGCTTCACAGTAATGTGAAGGATTTCATACTCACCAAGTAACTTTATGGGTTACCTCCATATCTGTTGCTTTCTGTAAGAAGGTCGACATAATTTTCAAGTTCTTTTTACTGACAACGCAATGAATCTGGGCGCATTCCTACTGAATATTTTGTGCTGGGAAAGTGACAATTATGTTTGGTTTACCTCTTCTCCGCCAAATTGTTCGATGAAATCGCCTAATAGGATTCTTATATCAGCTGTTTACTACGTTCTAAACCCAGGTGGAGTAGCTCTTTAAACAATAAATCGCCTGACCATTGGTGGCCTTGTTACTGCTGCGAAAATTTTGAACCCAACCATTTTTGGCCCCACTGAACACAACTTTGCTGGCTGCACATGACTGGCTTACATGCAGTAGGTTGTACTGTTTCCATCCGAAGACTCCGTTGATCGCTGTCACTGCAATTCGTACTTTGATGGCAGATTATGCTTGGGACGTGAAGATGACGCTTTTTGGCGTCGAAGCTGGTAGCAAGTTTTGAATGAACAACGTTCGATACAATACACCTGTTGGTTTTAATTATCATTATTCAAGTATGAACACTGCAATCTCGTTTACGTCAATTTTGTAGGAAGTTTATACTACACATGATCTCTTTACTACTACAACAATTTGTTGTGCGCAATATTTTATACGAATGTAGTTAAACAATTTTTATTCTATTATGAAAATATCTAAACCCATGTAGGAAAATGGCAGACATGTTTTACGGGATGGTAGGAGCGGGCGCAAATTTGGTAGTTCTGGGAAGAATATGAAGTTATGATACTGAAAGGAAGAGCTAACTACTCTTAATATTTTTTTCTTTCAATATTATAGGAGCCAGAATTGAGAAAAGCCACAGTACACGAACTGAAAGAAAGATAGGCGAAGGAGATTACCGGTAGAATGATTTTACACTTTTTTGTGTCTCATGGCTACTTTCTAAAAATGAACGACAACAAAGGAATTCATAGTTTACCCGTAACTACTTTATAAGCGACGAAATGTTTACGATTGCAAACAAAGCTTTTTTTAATTGCGTTATGCAGTCGTGATCAAATATTATTCAATTACAATACAGGCACCCGTGCAGAAATCGCAGTTATCACCCCGAGCCGAATGCAGAAACTGTAAAAAGATTACAGTGCGAACTTCATTCAACACTGCTTTAATAGGAGAACTGTTGTATTTCTTTGATCCTTGAAGAGGCTGTCACTTGGCTATATATGAGACAACAATACTGTAACTTATGAGTGCCATCCTGTTGAAATATGAGTGTAAATGGGAGTGTGTTTTAAGAGTAACTCACCCTGCTAGAAAATACGAGATACGTAGCTTTGTTTGTATTTTAATGAACCTGCTGTTTGACAAGCAGAAGCTTTACAAACCAACTGATCACTTAAGCCGTTGTGTTGCCGAGGACACAGACTCATGTCTTGTGTTGATTCGGCCTTGTTCGCCCAAGAGTAATATTACACCACCTTAGAGAGCTGTTTTGCGTCCACCCAGGGTGGATACTGGTGTCTTATCCACGGGCAACAGCAATACTGCTATTGTCTTGGACAAGCTGGATTATGTTCAAAAGATGCAGTGTTTATTAACTGATCTAGTATAACTCTGACTTAGTGCTAATCAAAGAAAATGGGTTGACAAGAATGCTAGTAACTCCTGAAGGAAAAGTGTCTTGTTGTAAGCGACTGTCGTGGGTCTTAATTCTTCTTCTGCTCCCCTCCTTAGATTATATGGCCTTCCGAAGATCCACAAGGAAGAGGTGGAGGCGCGTCCTCTTAGCTCTTTGTGTCAGTAAAACTGGTGCTCCGACATACTAACTTGGAGAAATCATTGCTACTCTTTTGAGCCCACTAGTAGCTCAATCTGTATATCACGTTAAGAACTATGCAGATTTATTAATTCGATTAGAAGGACTGCCTTTTAATGACTATTATTTTAGTAAGTTTTGATGTAGATACAACAGTCATCCGCATTTCTCTGATTTTTTACAGTTGATTGAGGCTAGGTCTAGCACTGAATTAATGAAAATTTTCTCTGTGTGTTGACTTCTGCTTAGTTATTACTCAACGATCAGTGCTATGGACAGACAGATGGAGATGCAATCGGGATGTCTTTTTCACAGCTTACTGTCATTCTGCTTACGGACGATTTCGTGGAACATTCCTTGGAGTTGGTACCATTGAGGAATTTACACACCTTTTTAGGACGTCAGAATTCAATCCTCTTCAATATCCACTTCACAACTGCGGTATAAATGAATGGCTGGCTTTTGTTCCTTGATGTCATGGTCAGGAGGAAGACTGATGATATGTTGGAATATGCTGTTTATCGGACGCCAACAAACTGACATATTTTCAGGCTGTATATTATCACCGTCTTGGTCAGAGTGAAGGGCCGTATCGCTCCTCGTTTCTCAGAGCCCTCATCATATCAGACCATCAAAGTTTGTCAGCTGAATTAGTCTACGTTGAAGTCACCTATTGCCAAATGATGATTTTGAAAGACAAATCAGACACACCTTGCGCTAGCGATCAACTTATAATCGTGTGAAGGTTGAAAATAACGTGCTGCCTTTACTGTGTTTTTCGCCTAACCCAGGATTTATCGTATTCTGCGGATACGCAGTGTGAAATCTAAGATAGGGCTTTTTTAGGTCTGTAAAGAATGCTCTTATTCCGCCTTAGGCCGAAGTCTACAGTACCCCTTGTTGCTGTGGTATGTCATTCATTGGTCAGACCATTGGAACACGTGTACTGAGCGTGTCAGCCGAGCAAAAGAACTAATGCGCAACACTGCCTTGACGCTGGTGATCTTAGGGAAACTTAACAATACGGATGTGCACTTCCAGCTATCGGGGTAGTGTTGTAAGGAAGTTGTTGGGCCTACATTAGCAGGTGACTTTTAAGAGATAGTGGTTTTCACTTTAATTCTGCTTGAACTTCTCCTCTATTCCGGTAAAAAACAGAGAGAGACAGAGAGAGACAGAGAGAGAGAGAGAGAGAGAGAGAGAGAGAGAGAACTGTGGCAGGCCTTCTCAAACCCGGATTAACAATAACGATACGAAAATTTGAAGAGTGAATGATCTACCTCCTAGCCAAATAACTGCTGTGAGCAGGCAAATAAGGTCTATTCAGAATACATCCAGACAACTGCTGTGCCTGCCTAAATGTTTCTTCTATTAGTCTACAAGCTATTACAGCTTCACAAAACAAAAATAATACTTAGTATGCTTGTTAGATATCAGAAGAGAATAGTCACAACGAGAATTAAAACTGGGTTATTCGTACATGTAATAGTCGTTCCTCAAAACATGCAACCAACAAAAACCAAGTACAGTATTTCGAATGTAGTCTTTAAACTGTAAAATTCTAGTATATAGTGTTCCCGTGAATGATGGACGATCACTGATATAGGTTCAAAAAGGAACACATTTTTAAATAAGGTCTTACCTTGCCACAATTAGCGTTAATATAAGAACTAACAGACTGCTATTTACGAAATTTAATCACTATTTCAATACCCAAAATACGCACTTAAAACGGCTGTTAGGTTAGTATTTCGTATGAAAGCGGCTTTTTTTCTCGAAATAAAGGAAGTTTACGTCTAACTTACTATGTACCTTGTAGTAAGCTACAAACTACATTTAAAGCAAGGATGCCGAATATGGAAACTCGTGAGAAGTATGATCACTGCTCGTCAGGGCATATCCCAGAAATTAATGTGACGTAGTAGTTATTCCCAGTCATGATAAGAACACAGAAGACCAAATATTTGACGTTGTGAGTGCCAAACTGCAGCTGTGTTGTGTTTGTGGAACTTACCACCATTTGTAAGTACTGCTCTGACTTGCAGGACTCCGGGAGGATTACATATTATTAAAATGGTGATAAATGGGTGCATAATTTACATTGTGTCATTCAGTTCAGTCGATTAAATTAAACAGAATTTTCTGAAGCAGTTTATTTCACTAATTGCCATTTCACATAATTTCACAATCCAATACAAAAGAATTAATTTTCACTTTTACACATAATTCTGGCAAATATAATCTAAGGTGTGGTCAGTTAGTGTCACAATATGAAGTGTAAGATTTTACACAAAATGTGGGACACTATTTTTTCCAACATAACTTGCTCTTATCTTAACTACATAGTAAATATATCTTTTCACAGTCTCCGTGGTTTTCTTCAAGAACCTTTGCTACACCAATTTCCATGGCAGTTCATCATACGTAGATTTACCATTATTGCAAGACGTCTATAAAAACTGCCCAGTTATTTTTGTTTGTTTTATCTTCTTACCTTTATGACGCCATCTCGTGCTTCATTTTCTCACAGTTTTCTTCCAAATTCCACTACTCCAATCTTCTTTCCTCTTACTTCCAGTTACTATCGTCTATGTTATCGAACTTGACTGCCTTATCAACTTTGTTCCTATCTTCTAGTGAAGCGTGCCCAAGACATGAATTTTCTTGCCTCATTAAGGAATCCAGTTCTTTGATATATTCAAGGAGTGGTACCTGTGATGCGTTTTGCTCATTATAATCTTTAGGCGTCGGAAGAGGGGCTGAATTAAAATGCTTCTTTTCTTCTTTAGTATTCTTCATCCTTTTATCATGAGGATATTGTCCCAGCAATCTTTGTGTACCGTTCCTGTGAAATGATAAATAAAATAAGAAAATACTTATCCCACACAGTAATTAATGGGTACTGAAAAAGAATGAGGCTTTTGTTTCTGCTACTGATTCATATGAATCATTCAGTAAGAAGTGGTGTAGCGCTGGAAAGATAGCAGGAAAAGGAAAGCTTCTGCTTGTTTTATCTTTTGAGTGTTTCGTTTGAAAAGCGGCAGTTTGCAGTACTGTTAGCGCAGATGTGTAGTGTATAATAAACCAACTTATCAGTTCTCATAAATTCGCAAAATATATCAGGACGACAGCATTTATTTTCCTGACAATAAAATCGAGTGTTTTCCAATTTTTTTCAGAAATGTGGGGAAGGGAAACATCGACTTGAAAAAATTTTTCTAGCTCACTCACGGCTTCATCAATCAGACCATGAAACATCCGTAACATTGTCTGACAACAGAGCAAAAAGCATTTGTGACGGCAATGTTCTTGTGACACTAAATGCCTTTAAGTTTGCCAACTGAGGCATTTTTGCACTAAAAGGTAGATTTCGTGCGGTATCATTCTCAATTTTCAGCTGTATAATACAGTTTCAGAGATGCATAATGACCATTTTTTGTGTATGCGACGTTGCTCTCCTAACAGTCGTCCGACTTTTTTGCGTTTTGGTGTAAATTTGATATTTCGTATATGTGAAGGAAATTAACACGATGTTGTTGAAAGGAATGAGACAGTAGATGAAGATGAGATGTTACAAATGATACGGCGAGAATAATATGACAGCACTGAAAGACCTCAGTGGAACCAAGGCTGTAGATGTCATTCCCCCAGAACTACTGATAACTTTGGGAAAACCAGCCATGTTCAAACTACTGCATTTGGTCTGCAAGACATATGGCACAGCGAAATACCCTTAGACTGCAAAAAGAATGTGGGATGGAGAAAATAAATCCAGGCTATTCTAAAGAGAGCAGGTGCAACAGCGGTAAATATTACTCAACTATCAGTTTAGTATGTGGTGGGTCCAAAATACTGGCACGAATTATTTACAGAAGAATGGAAAAACTGGTACAAGCCGACCTCGGGGAATATCAGTTCCGTTTGTAATGGTACTTGAATTTCGCAACCATTACGGCACCTCACCTGAACCTCTCGATACCAGCTATATTCTACTGTGTTTCTGCAAAGTAGTTATATTTCTGAGACAACATTCAGAGTTGATTTCATTTGTGATACATCGATATGTTTATATTGCAATGATATTATTCTTATGTGTATTCTTTCTTTTGTCACTATGATCTTTGACGTACTTGTAACGCTGTAGTTTGGGCGCGTAAGCGATAGTTAGCTCTTGAGTTGTTAGAGAGTCGGACCTTGAAAATGGCAAGTTTTGGACGTCATGTTGGAAAGATGCATATTGTAGTTGCCTTATAAAATGTGAGGAAGATGTTTTCAAGTATGTTTTGTGTATATATATATATATATAAAATCACCATTTTCCTGCAAAAGTCTAATCTTCAAGAATGATTTGTGAAGCGCATCTACAAAACTTTTGAATATAGCAGAATAAAACCTAGGCCTCTTTGCATCCGAGCTTGAAATCAATCACCTAGATTTTCAATGACTGAGCCATGATTTTACGACGAGACCAGCGTGGGAAACACAAAAAGATGAGTGACTAGTTTCTTGATTATTACATGAAATAACTTTATTAACTGTGCTCTAACGACACCTGCCACATAATATGACTGTTGTTGCCAGAAAATGCAGTATTTAGCAGCGTGAGCAACACCACAATAGTTATTAAAATTTTGACCTTTGTTGTGGTAGGGTTATTAGACGTTCCAAAAGAACCCTGCGGAACACGCGAAGCAATACTGGCCCTACGACTCTTAGATGGCAGGTTCAAGAAAGCAAACCCACGTTTACAGCATTTCTAGATTTGGATAAAACGTTGGACAGTTTGGACTGGAACACACTGTTCAAATTTTTAATATAGCAGGGGTAAAACAGCGGAGCGAAGGACTATTTACAAGTTGTACAGAAAGCAAACAGCAGTTACCTAAGTCAAAAGGAGGGAGGCGGGGAGGGGGGTGAACGGGAACGAGTGATTGCGAAGGAAGTGAGGCAGGGTTGTAGCTATCATCAAAGTCATTCCATCTCTACAATGAGCAAGCAGTAAGGGAACCTAAGAGACATTTAGAGACAGAATTCGAGTTCGGGGAGAAGAAATAAAGACGTTAAGTAAGCATAGGTGACAGTGGACATGCACGTTATGAAAGGCTCAACGAGCATGAACGAAATGTGCAACTGAAGTAACCCAACACGTCATCTGTACTGAACAAAGTGGAACATGCATCTGAATGCAGACTTTGATAATGTAAGAAAAGTTTAGCAAAAGCATCACATAACTGTAAACGGATAGTCCAGGATGCTAAACAATGGAACGATTTCAATCGTGACAATGGCTTCAGGCTGCCGACGACTTGGCAACCTATCCTCAGCGCTTTAATGACGAGAAAAATCAGCACATTGGGATGGTGCGCGGGGGGTGGGTGGGAGGGGGATGAGGGGGGGAGGCAGTAGAGAAACCTCAAATCACACTCTGCCGTCCAGGTACTAGTGTTAACGGTACACCTGAAATTGGCTATTTTACATAGGAGGGTGTAGGCATCGGGAGTTAGTTTCAACCATCCAACTACTCGTATGGCTGCTGGCTGCATAAGATAGGATGGAGGTCATGCGCGGAATACCACTTCATTACACGGTCTGCCTCAGTTAACAGTTGCATAGTAGCTGTTGTCGAATGCTTAGTTGACTCCACTTTGCTTTTTTCTGAGAGCGAGAGAGCGAGAGAGCGAGAGAGCGAGAGAGCGAGAGAGCGAGAGAGCGAGAGAGCGAGAGAGCGAGAGAGCGAGAGAGCGAGAGAGCGAGAGAGCGAGAGAGCGAGAGAGCGAGAGAGCGAGAGCGAGAGCGAGAGCGAGAGCGAGAGCGAGAGCGAGAGCGAGAGCGAGAGCGAGAGAGAGACATGCAGGAATTGAGTCAGTGAGTGTTTGGAAGCTACCATCATGGATGTGGAGCGATGCCGACTCTAGTGCCATAGCCAGCTACGCCAGATCTCTCGATTGAGGAGGATCCATGGCACGAACAGTCCGATCGTGGTAGTCCCACAGCTTCATGATTGGATTTAAATTGTGAAAGTTGGGTGCCTGGGGAAGTACGGTAAACTGATTCACGTGCTCTTCGTACTACCCATGTCCACCGTGATCTGTGTGACATGTTACATTGTCCTGTTGGTAGATGCCGTTGTGCCGAGGAAAAAACATACAGCATCTTTGGGTACTATGTATGTGGTATTACTAAAACAAATTTATGTCTATGATTAGCAAAGGACTGTGAAAGATGGTACATTACCTTTTACAGGAACAGATGACAGTGGTTAATCCCACTGTAGACACAGCACCACTTGATTTTTTTTTTCAAGGTAAGACACCACCCATGTCGATGTGGCAGGCAACTATTTATTATGAAACATAGACTGTACATAAACATGAGCCTCATTCACTTTGCTCATTCGAGACCTCGGACGACCTGCAATATTCAACCATTCGTTAACAGTCTACTGAACATTAATGAGCACCCATCATTGCAACACAGATTCCTAAAGGAAATTTGTGGTGTTATGTCTTTGTTTCAGTCTTGTTTCCATTGCAACAAATGCGTTTTATGGTGTCACAAAATTAAGTGAAAGCTGATTTCATAATATATTAATGCTAGAAGCACAGGGTGACACAGGCTAATATTACTTTCATTCAACCCGACAATACTTTGCCACAAACTAACCAAACACAAAGTTAAATGATCATGCTTCCAACTAGTGCGTACTGAACAGCACTGTATCAGTAAGATACAAGCACTTTAAGAAGGTGTCGTAACATTTGTTTTACAAGAGCCACTTTCAACATTATTTTGCTGTGCAAGTTCGTAGCATTTTGTTTTACATGTTGGTAAGCCAGTTACTATAGGTTTACTTATCGACTATCGTTTTTGTGTGTATTCACTGTTGCTTTTTTAATTTATGTACTGTCATTTTCTTATATGGAGATAGTGGCTGGAGAAGTGGACGCCAGAAAATGGAGTGCCAAGTAGAAAAATCGGAACATTTCCGACAAATTTCTCTATCTGAGTTCAACAGAAGGGTGACAGCAGCGTAGGCAGCCAGAAAGAAGCGGATGTACTGAAGTGCACGAGGTATGGCCACCAGCTCTGCAGTGAATACACTGCAGCCATCGGGGAAGTAATGCTGTCCAGTACCACCTCTGTGTACAAAGGCGAAGCCAACATTACCGTCAGCCATCGGTGTAAACCACTTCACATCCGCAGTACACTTCAAGAGTCGAGATGAAGTGACAGCAGAGAGCTGCAGGGTTAACGGAGTCCTTAGGGGCACACAAAAGATCCAGGCGAAGCTTTGGCCTACAGCTACACCATGGAGGCGTACATGAATGGACCTCGAGGAGAGGTGGTAAAGGGAAGGACTCCAGACAGAAGCAATCTCAAGTGAACCGCAATCGTTAGACCTGACATGGGCCGCCTATGTGGGAGATGAACCACTTGGTTGGGAAAATAAGACGGTGATTAGGATCTTCTGGAGAGCTGCAACGTAACTGGCGAGCAGTTGTGCACATCTGATCTTCAACGGAGGGACTCCAGTCTCCACCAGTACGCTCGTCACCGGACTCGTCCTAAAAGCTCCTTTCGCTAGTTGAACTCCTCAATGGTGCAATGAGTCGAGCAAACACAATGGTGAAGGCGCCGCCGAACAATAAATCACACCAAGAATCGATGTCTCCACTACAGTGAGTGGATCGTGTTGAAGGTAAAGTGTTGGTTCCGGATGAACGGTACGACCGACATAAATGTATGACACGCGTCTTCATGGCAGGAAAGTGGAAGACATGGACTAGAGCCCATGACTGCGCCTTTTGGATGGATCCCTGTAAGCAACGCTCAGCAACAACAGTACTGGAGGAGCAGTACGAAATGCAGAAGTCATCTGCATACAGAGAGGGTGAGATGGACAGCCTTACAGCTGCTGTTAGACCATTAATGGCCACTAAGACTAGAGACACACTCAATACAGAGCCTTGCAGGACCCCATCCTCTTAGATATGGATGGAACTATGGGAGGCACCAACTTGGAAAGTACAGAGGACAGGACGTTTTGGATAAAAATCGTGAGCGGGCCCTGGAGACCCCACTCATACCATGTGGCAAGGCTATGTTGTCGCCAGGTCGTGTCATATGCTTTACCCAAATAAAAAAAGACGGCAACCAGGTGTTGGCATCTTAAAAAGCTGTTTGGATGGTAGACTCTAGGGATGCAAGATTATCAGTGGTAGAGCGACAGTGGCAGATGCCACCCTGGCATGGATCCAGTAGGCCACTTGACTCCAGGGCCCAACCCAACTGCTGACACATCCTACATTCCAGCAGCTTACAAAGAATATTGGTGAGGCTGATGGGCTGATAGCTATCCACATCAAGCAGGTTTTTACCAGGTTTGAGCAACAGAATTATGGTACTCTCCTGCCATTGCGATGGAACGATGCCATCACACAGGATCCAGTTGATTGCGCTTGTAGTGAGATGGGGGATGTTTAATCATCTGGCTGTTGATCAATTTGGCCCACGAGCTGCATCGAGGCAATGTGCAAGGACGCTGAGGAGTCCCGCTATGGGAATGTGGCGTTACGGGATTCGCTGTAGTGTGTAGTGGATGAGGACATTCCCTTCCAGCCGCCATTTGGAAGTGAGATAGGCTGGGGGGTAATTCTCTGACGCAGAGGCTCGAGCAAAGTGCTAACCAAAGTGCCCAGAAAAGTACTCAGCAATCACGTTTGCGTCGGTAGGTAACATGCCATTTATGGTAACACCAGTAACATCTGTTGGGGTCTGGAACCCGAAAACACGTTAGATCCTTGCCCAGGCTTGGGAAGGTGACTTACGGCACCCAATGGATGAGACTTCTCTCTCCCAACATTCCTGCTTCCGTCTTTTGATAAGCTGGTGGACGTGGGCACTGAGCCTTTTAAAGGCCATGAGGTACTCCAGGGAAGTGTACTGTTTATGCCACTGTATTGCTGGCTGAGGCTCCTTAATTGCTTCAGCGACTTCTGGCGACCACCAAGGGACTGCCTTTCGCCAGGGGCGCCCTAAAGAGCGAGAGATCGTGTTCTCTGCCACAGAAACGATTTCTGTAGTCAACTGCTCAACCATTACATTGATGTCCTGGGAGGAGGAGATTCAACGGTGACAGCAGAGGTGAAAGTTCCCAGTCAGCCTTGTTCAAAGCCCACCTGGCCAGGCGTCCGTGGGCCTGACGCCAGGGCAGTGACAGGAAGATGGGGAAGTGGTCACTACCACACAGGTCGTCATGTGCGTTCCAGTGGATAGATTATTGTGGATTGATAAATCAAGGGCCGAGTAACTACTATGCACCACGTGTGCGACTGCCCCAGAGGCAGAGGTCGAACTGAGACTGTAAGGTTCCAACATCTCTGCACTGGCCAGTAAGCATTGCGCCAACCCGCAAGGGGTTATGGTCGTTAAAATCTCCCGAAAGTACGAAAGGTTTAGGGAGTTGATCAATCAGTGCAGCTAATACAATCAGTGTTACTGTACCATCTGGAGGAAGATACACATTGCAGACAGTTATTTGCTGCATCGTCCTTATTCTTACAGCCACAGGTTCGAGAGGGGTCACTACAAACGAAGTTTACGACATAAACGCAAACTCCACGTAACACACCATTATAGTCGCTACAGTTCCTGTAATATCCCTTATAGCCACAGATGGCAGAGGTCCACATTGCAATGTAGATAGCAGGCATAAACCTTAACAGTTGCTATAGCTCAGCCAGGCAGTGGAAAAAACCGCCGCAATTCCACTGGAGGATTACGTGATCGTGAGACTGGGAAGGCATGGAACATTCAATGAGGCAGAATGAGATTTTCACTCTGCAGCGGAGTGTGCGCTGATATGAAACTTCCTGGCAGATTAAAACTGTGTGCCCGACCGAGACTCGAACTCGGGACCTTTGCCTTTCGCGGGCAAGTGCTCTACCAACTGAGCTACCGAAGCACGACTCACGCCCGGTACCCACAGCTTTACTTCTGCCAGTATCTCGTCTCCTACCTTCCAAACTTTACAGAAGTTCTCCTGCGAACCTTGCAGAACTAGCACTCCTGGAAGAAAGGATATAGCGGAGACATGGCTTAGCCACAGCCTGGGGGATGTTTCCAGAATGAGATTTTCACTCTGCAGCGGAGTGTGCGCTGATATGAAACTTCCTGGCAGATTAAATCTTTTAATCTGCCAGGAAGTTTCATATCAGCGCACACTCCGCTGCAGAGTGAAAATCTCATTCTGGAAACATCCCTCAGGCTGTGGCTAAGCCATGTCTCCGCTATATCCTTTCTTTCAGGAGTGCTAGTTCTGCAAGGTTCGCAGGAGAACTTCTGTAAAGTTTGGAAAGTAGGAGACGAGATACTGGCAGAAGTAAAGCTGTGGGTACCGGGCGTGAGTCGTGCTTCGGTAGCTCAGTTGGTAGAGCACTTGCCCGCGAAAGGCAAAGGTCCCGAGTTCGAGTCTCGGTCGGGCACACAGTTTTAATCTGCCAGGAAGATTCAATGAGGCAGTTTACGCCTCAGGGTCACATGCTGCCACCGGCTTATTGCCTGAGCAGTCTCTATCCATTGTGTCTGAGTGTCTGGTGAGAGCTAGGTCCTCAGTGAACACCAGAATCTCCACTGCATCCTCAGACACAGAGCTTGTAGGTAGCGATGGTGTCGGTGCCATCGCAATTTCCTTGGTATTAGGGGTCTTCTTTTTGGATTTCTCTCGCTGCTCCTTGGGTTTCCATGGGTAGGAGGGCTTCACTGACCCAGTCTCTGCGACTGAGGATGAGCATTAAGCCCTACAACCAGCTGCTTTTGAACTCTTCAGCCACTGGCTGGTGGCTTCTTTTCCACTAGCAGAAACCTGGGAAGCGAATGACCCAAAGAACCGCTTCCTAGCGAGAGAAGTTGAAGACGACTTGCGCTTCTCCAGCTTAGGAGTGGAGACAGACGTCCCCAATGGTTTGGGGGGGGGGGGGGGGTTGCTCCGGAAGTATGTGGTATGGGAACATCAGGGAATGGAATGCCCCCCATCAAGGGGGCAGGTGGAGTCTTCCAGCTCTGAGAGATTACTGGGGTTGGCGGAGCTGATGGGCCCAGAACTGTTGTAGTGGTGGTGTAAGATGACATATGTACAGGATGGAAATTTTTTCTTAGCCTCAGTGTAGGTCATATGGTCCAGGGTCTTGTACTCCATAATTTTCCTTCCTTTCTGGAGAATCCTGTATTCTGGCAAGAAAGGCAAATGGTGCTCTCCGCAGCTGACACAGATGGGAGGCGGGGCACGTGGAGTATTGGGATGTGATGGTCGTCCACAAATCTCAACATGTGATGCTGGAAGTGCAACGGAAAGACATATGGCCGTACTTCCAGCACTTAAAGCACCGCACTGGGGGAGGTATATGGGGCTTTACATCACAGTGGTAGACAATCACCTTGACCTTCTCGGGCCTGTATCACCCCCAAAGGCCAAAATGAAGCCACCAGTGGCAACCTGATTATCCCTCAGACACCATGGACGCGCCAGATGAAATGTACACCTCGCTGCTCTAAATTGGTGCGCAGCTCATCGTCAGACTGCAAAAGAAGGTCGCTGTGAAACATTATTCCCTGGACCATATATAAGCTGTTACGGGATGTGATGGTACAGAAACATCCCCAGCTATTCTCAAGCGAGTAACGGCCGTGACTGGCTAGAGGATGCTGTTTTGATCAAGACTGACCCTGATCTCATTTTGGACAATCCCTTCACCTCCCCAAACTTGTATTCTAAATGCTCAACAAAAAACTGAGGCTTCATCGTCGTGAAGGATTCCCCATCAGCTCTCTAACATTTGAAGGTACTGAAGCGAGTAGGAGTCACTGCCATCCTTAGCCTGACATTCCTCCCATGATGTGGCCAGAGAAGGGAACGATTTGGGGTCATACTTCTGTACATTGAATTGAGCTCGTGAATGCTTAAAGACTGCTGGTGATTCACCACCAGCAAGAGATGATGGGCTACACTTCGTGTGTCATCCACCCTGACGCCACCCACTCTGATCAGTGGCCCTCCCCACAGGCACCATCCAGCCACAGTGAAGACCACCTGACAGGATGGCCATTGCCCGGAGTCCGAATGCCCCAGAGGGATGGGCATCTACCCCTTAGCATATGTGGGGAGTTAAGTGCACAGGTATCAGCAGAGCGATTCCTGTGTGGTCAGGAGGCTACAACCAACAGGGTATATGGTGGCCCCCACAACAACGGACTAGCTACCATGCTGGA
The DNA here is from genome assembly GCF_021461385.2 of Schistocerca piceifrons. Taxonomy (NCBI): domain Eukaryota; kingdom Metazoa; phylum Arthropoda; class Insecta; order Orthoptera; family Acrididae; genus Schistocerca; species Schistocerca piceifrons. Next base: position 517,032,671 of record NC_060143.1, read on the forward strand.
TATGAGGTGCAAGGAAGTCCACAGTCATCGTCGACACAGAAAGCGGCAGTGCATAGTGCATGGTGGAAGATGCACCCAGGAAGGGTGCCAGAGATGGAGAATGAACGGGACTGAAATGCGACAACGAGAAAGTGGGCGGAATGCACGATGGACAAAATGCACCATATAAGGTGCCCTTCCCCAGCTGGCTCGCTCTTTGGGAAAATTTTGAAAAATGGAGTTCAAACCCTACAGGGGACCATCACAAAGGATGAAACATGAGAGACTCCTTATAGTCGCCTCTTAAGACAGGCAGGAATACCTCGGGCCTATTCTAACCCCCAGACCCGCAGGGGGTGCCCTGATGACAACAGAAACTTTCCAAGGCAAATGTATGTAACTTGTATATGTACTCATTTTCCGAAATGGCAAAGAAATGGCTTATCAACAGCCTAGGGGAATTTCTACAGAATTAAAACAAGCTCTGAAGGCAGGTCACGAGTCGTGCCTGTATAGTTCCGTGGGTAGGCGAAAGTTTCCGATTCTAGTCTCTGTGTGGCGCACAGTTTTAAACTGTCAGGAAGTTTCACACCAATATTAATGTTAAGCACATCGTTTTCGATGTTGCTAAGCTAATGGTGATATTCTTGGTTATGCTACACTCTTTGTAACGTTGGGTAGATGTGGGGAGAGAGGCTTGTGATAATGTAGAGGATATGAAGTTAACTGCAAACGTCGTAAAAAATGTGGGTAAGTAACAGGGCAATATAAAAAAATTCATAGCTAACATACTGAAATTACCATCCTTATCACCACGACCACTGCTGCTACTACTACTACTACTACTACTACTACTACTACTACTACTACTACTACTACTACTACTAAATTATTATTACTATTATGACTGTTGAGTATTCACAATATACGACACGGTGCCTTACCCTGGAAGTTCCTGAAGATTGTGGTTGCAGGAGTGTCCCAGGAAGAGCTTCTCACCAACCGACCTGCAGCAGGAGCCATCGTTCAGCCACTCCGATAGAAACTGTCCTGGTTTTATCCACCAAGGGACGTCCACTGCATTTCCAGAATGCTTAGAAACTGCCTCCGCTGGTTCCGCAAGAGAAGATTCGCGGCATTTTATCTCCTCGTCCATTTCCTCGAACTCATCTTCCCAGAATTCTTCCAGAGTCGAACGCATCCTCAATGGTGCCAAAGATTGAGTTTGCTGCTGTAGCTGGCCCTCCGCCTCGAGGTCTTCCAACATCCTCTTACGCTGCTCTTTCCCTGGGTACGCAGGTATCATTTGTGACACTGCAGACTCGACACAACTCTTCAGATTAGGAAGGAGTTCTCGTTCCACTTCATTTGCCAGGTTCGCCTGCTGCTTTTTATAGTTATTCGCCTGCTGCTCTCGAGAAGAATTCCAATGCTCGTCTTCTGGTGATGTATGTGGAGTGTTTGCCGTGTTACTCACTTGATTACGATGGGGCGATGTACCTGTCTGCTGCTGAGAAAACGTCTGCTGTGACACACCTACCTGCTGAGCCTTCTGCTCTGGTTCTCCACATCGCTGTAACAATGGCGCCAGTGGCTCGTCTTTCTGGACTACTGCTACTCGCTTGCCTCCGCCGTGACTTTCCAGCTGCTGCTGACGCTTGCCTGTTGGCTGGAGTAGTGAAGTCCGCAATAAGCTGACATTTTGCTGATGCGACACTGTTTCCTGAGGACTGACACTTTTGATGTGTGAGACTTTAAACGGCTGATTCACTTGTCGCTGCTGCAATACGGGACTAGTGGCACGATTTGGGTCCTGTACCACTTGGGCTACAATCTTTTGTTGCCCAGTACTATTCTTTGCTAGCAACAGCCGTACTTCGCGACCTTGGGTATTCTGAAGCACGTTCAGTGGTGGACTGACTTGGGAAGGCTTAGTTTGTTGAGCCTGTCCAGTGTGGTTCTGAACCAGAGTCTGGTATGGTGTTGCAGACTGGAGCTGCAGGCGCACTACTCGTGTTCCCACTGCATTTTGGTTTAACACTATCTGTCGCGATGGCCCAGATTGACTACCTGCCAGCGCTGGCCACTGTTGGCCTGATACCAACCTCACTACCAACGGCTCTCCATTGCGTTGAATACCCACTTGCAGAGGCTGTGAGTTCTGTGCAGTTCCATGAGGTCGTTGAAGTGGCACCTGTAATACAGTTTGCCGCTGCTGACATTGATGTTGCTGCTGCCGCTGCTGCAGCAGCAATTGCTGCTGATGTTGTTGTTGCTGCTGTTGCTGCTGCTGCTGCTGATGTTGTTGTTGCTGTTGCTGCTGCAGCAGCAATTGCTGCTGATGTTGTTGTTGTTGCTGCTGCTGCTGCTGCTGCTGCAGCAATTGCTGCTGATGCTGTTGTTGTTGTTGTTGTTGCTGCTGCTGCTGCTGCTGCTGCTGCTGCAGCAGCAGCAATTGCTGCTGATGTTGTTGTTGTTGTTGTTGTTGTTGTTGCTGTTGCTGCTGCTGCTGCTGCTGCTGCAGTCGTTGCTGTAACTGTTGCAACTGTTGCTGTTGTAGCAGTTGCTGCTGCTGCATACGCTGCTGCTGCTGCGGCTGTTGCTGTTGTTCCACCTGCTGCTGCTGGTGACGCAGTTGTTGCACCTGTTGCTGGTATTGCTGTTGCTGTGATGTCGTAGTTGTGCGATTCATAGCTTGTGTGCTGGGCTGTCTATAAGCTGTCCTCACTACACCTTGCTGCGACTGTCCTCTAGCAATGAAATTTCGTCCTGTACCAACAGGCATGTTTCGAATATTAACTTTTGATTTGCCCAGTATGGCGTCCTGCGTCGATCTTCTGCTGATATTAACACGAGAAGCTCTGTTTCTGAATCCTGAAGTTTCTTCCTAAGGGGTCTTCGTATGATATGCAGAAGAAAGATGATGAGCAGTATTTTTCAGCAGCCTGAAAGTCAAAGAAAGCATGATTAGCTGCTTGGTCAGAACAAACACACCTTCCAAAATAAGCAATTTACTTACCTTACTTTAATATCAACACATACCTGTATTTAACTCAATTTAAGCTGTACACTGACCAGCTTCACAGAAAACACAGAAAGGTCTTTAAATTTTGATGTGTTCCTATGAGGAGAATAAATCACCGCACTTACTGACATGAATCTGATATGTGCTTTCTTATTATCCTCCTGATTTCCTCTCCTGAAGTATAGCGTGCGCACACTAAATTATCTGCTCAATATATGCTGCATACCTGCCCATCACATGTTAGGGAAAACTTTTTTTCTTCTATTTCTTCATTCCCTACTCCTGATTCCTCGACCCATTATAGCAGATTTTGTTCTGTCCAGGCAAATATTCCACTAAGCTGGGAGAGGGAACACAGGGAATCACAACTGAGAATATATGGGGCAATATATGCAATTCTGGTATTGGCTTCGGCAAGAAGAATCCCCCTAAATCCTTGACTGTAACTGTTTACAAATATTTCTGGGACAACGCTACCCATTCTCACAGACTAAGCATTAACTTGTCTACGACACACACACGCACACTGAAGCCCCAAAGAAACTGGTATAGGCATGCGTATTCAAATGCAGAGACATGTAGACAGACCGAATACGGCGCTGCAGTCGACAACGCCTATGTAAGACAAGAAGTGTCCGGCGCAGTTGCTAGATCGGTTACTGCTGCTACAGTTTCAGGTTTTCAAGATTTAAGTGAGTTAAAACTTGGTGTTATAGTCGGCGCACGAGCGATGGTACACAGCATCTCGAAGGTAGCAATGAAGTGGGGATTTTACCGTACGACCACTTCACAAGTGTACTGTGAGTATCAGGAATCCGGTAAAACATCAAGTCTCCGACATCGCTGCGGCCGGAAAAAGATCATCCAAGAATGAATCAACGAGGACTGGAGAAAATCTTTCAGCGTGACAGAACTGAAACCCTTCCACAAATTGCTGCATAATTCAGTGCTGGGTCATCAGCAAGTCAGCACAGGAACCATTGAACGAAACCTGGTCGATATCGGCTTTCGGAGCCGAAAGCCCACTTGTGTACTCTTGATGACTGCACTACATAAAGTTTAAGCTTCGCCTGGGACCGTCAACACCGACATTGGACTGTTTATGACAGGAAACATGTTGCCTGGTCGGACGAGTGTCGGTTCAAACTGTGTCGAGCGGATGGACGTGTACGGGTATGGAGACAGTCATGAATCCATGGACCCCGCATGTCAGCAGAGGACTGTTCAATCTGGTGGAGGCTCTTTAATGATATGGGACCCCTAATACGTCTAGGTATGACTGACGGGTGACACGTACGTAAACATCCTGTCTGCACAATCGACATGAATTGATGCAAGTGACCATTCTGACGGCCTTCGGTATTTCCAGCAAGACAATGCGACACCCTACACATCCAGAACTGCTACAGATTGGCTCCATAAACGCTCTTCCGAGTTATACACTTCCGTTGGCCACCAAACTCCCCAGACATAAACATTATTGAGCTTATCTGGGATGCTTTGCAACGTGCTGTTAAGATGAGATCCCCATCCCCTCTTTTGGTTTTATGGACAATCCTGCAGGATTCATTATGTCAATTCCCTCCAGCATTACTTCAGAAATCAGTCGAGTGCATGCCACGCCGTAATGCGGCACTTCTGTGTGCTAACTGGTGCCCTACACGGTATTAGGCAGGTGTACCAGTTTATTTGGCTCTTCAGTGTGTGTGTGTGTGTGTGTGTGTGTGTGTGTGTGTGTGTGTGTGTGTTATATACACTCCTGGAAATTGAAATAAGAACACCGTGAATTCATTGTCCCAGGAAGGGGAAACTTTATTGACACATTCCTGGGGTCAGATACATCACATGATCACACTGACAGAACCACAGACACATAGACACAGGCAACAGAGCATGCACAATGTCGGCACTAGTACAGTGTATATCCACCTTTCGCAGCAATGCAGGCTGCTATCATCCCATGGAGACGATCATAGAGATGCTGGATGTAGTCCTGTGGAACGGCTTGCCATGCCATTTCCACCTGGCGCCTCAGTTGGACCAGCGTTCGTGCTGGACGTGCAGACCGCGTGAGACGACGCTTCATCCAGTCCCAAACATGCTCAATGGGGGACAGATCCGGAGATCTTGCTGGCCAAGGTAGTTGACGTACACCTTCTAGAGCACGTTGGGTGGCACGGGATACATGCGGACGTGCATTGTCCTGTTGGAACAGCAAGTTCCCTTGCCGGTCTAGGAATGGTAGAACGATGGGTTCGATGACGGTTTGGATGTACCGTGCACTATTCAGTGTCCCCTCGACGATCACCAGTGGTGTACGGCCAGTGTAGGAGATCGCTCCCCACACCATGATGCCGGGTGTTGGCCCTGTGTGCCTCGGCCGTATGCAGTCCTGATTGTGGCGCTCACCTGCACGGCGCCAAACACGCATACGACCATCATTGGCACCAAGGCAGAAGCGACTCTCATCGCTGAAGACGACACGTCTCCATTCGTCCCTCCATTCACGTCTGTCGCGACACCACTGGAGGCGGGCTGCAAGATGTTGGGGCGTGAGCGGAAGACGGCCTAACGGTGTGCGCGACCGTAGCCCAGCTTCATGGAGACGGTTGCGAATGGTCCTCGGCGATACCCCAGGAGCAACAGTGTCCCTAATTTGCTGGGAAGTGGCGGTGCGGTCCCCTACGGCACTGCGTAGGATCCTACGGTCTTGGCGTGCATCCGTGCGTCGCTGCGGTCCGGTCCCAGGTCGACGGGCACGTGCACCTTCCGCCGACCACTGGCGACAACATCGATGTACTGTGGAGACCTCACGCCCCACGTGTTGAGCAATTCGGCGGTACGTCCACCCGGCCTCCCGCATGCCCACTATACCCCCTCGCTCAAAGTCCGTCAACTGCACATACGGTTCACGTCCACGCTGCCGCGGCATGCTACCAGTGTTAAAGACTGCGATGGAGCTCCGTATGCCACGGCAAACTGGCTGACACTGACGGCGGCGGTGCACAAATGCTGCGCAGCTAGCGCCATTCGACGGCCAACACCGCGGTTCCTGGTGTGTCCGCTGTGCCGTGCGTGTGATCATTGCTTGTACAGCCCTCTCGCAGTGTCCGGAGCAAGTATGGTGGGTCTGACACACCGGTGTCAATGTGTTCTTTTTTCCATTTCCAGGAGTGTAATTTGACTTTTTGCTGTGTTATGCGATATGTCTCCAGAGAGGATGTGAGCAACTGTGGTATTTAGCCATGTGCTTGATATTAAGCCCCTAGATCATGTTGAGTACAAAAACATTGGCTTGCTACAGTAATCATTCTCGCGACCTTGTTGATATACTGATCAGCACAAGTAACAGACAAATTGCACTTCAGACTTTTAGAAGTATTGTAAGTTAGGTAAATGTATTGTTGTGGTCTTGAGTCCAAACACTGGTTGTATCAGCTCTACCTGTTACTCAATTCTGTGCACGTCTTTTCCTCTCCGAGCTAGTACTGCAACCTACATCCACTTAAACCTGCGTACTGTATGCGACTCCATGTCTCCCTCTACAATTTTTACCACTCAAACTTCCAATATTAAACTGCTGGTTCCTTGATGTCTTCAGATTCCTGCTTTCAGTCAAACGCCTCTGGCTAGTTGTGTTCAGTACCTAATTGGTTATTCGATCTACTTATCTACAGCATTCTTTCGTAGCGCCAAACTTCAAAGGTTTCTACTGTCTTCCTGCCTGCTTTTCGACTACGTTTCACTTTCCTACAAGGCACACTCCCGACAAATACCTTCAGAAAAGACTTGTGAACACTTCACTCTATATTCGATCTTTAAAAATTTCATTTCTTTTTCTTGCCGTTACCTGTCAACATTTTTTCCCCTACTAACTTCGACCATAATCAGTTATTTTACTGCCCAAATACAAAACCCTGTCTGATTTCCTGATCTAAATCCTTCCTGATTTAATCCGACTACATTCCATTACCACATGTTTTTTCTTTTGTTTATGTTCATCTTATATCCACTTTTCAAGACATTTTCCATTCCACTCAAATTGTCTTCCAAGTCCTCTGCTGTCTGCGATATAATTAAAATATCATTGTCAAACCTCAAAGTTTTTGTATCTTCTCCCCGAACTTTAATTCTTGCACCACAATTTTCTTTCGTTTCCTTTATTGCTTGTACAGGTTGAGTAACACTGGGGTTGGTGTACAATGCTTCCTCACTTCCCCCTCAGTCACTGCATGCCTTTCACGCTCTTCTACTTCCAATTCCAGCCTGCTTTCTGTCCAAGTTGTTGAACTTCAGCTTGTCTGTTTTCACACATGCTCCCTCTACAATTTCAGGGTATTCAAACTAACATTGTCTAAGTCTTCAGAAGCTATAAACATAGGTTCCTTTTTCCTTAACAATTCTCGTAGTAAAATCATAGACCTGGTTGTCTCCCGTATCACATTTCCCCAGAATACAAACTGATCTGCCCCGAGGTTGCCATCTACACAGTTTTTTTTTTATTATACTACAAATTTGTGTATGTATGTTACAACCGTTACTTAAGTACCTGATAGTTGGGTAATATTCACACTTGTCAGCACCTGGCTTCTTTGAAATTGGAATTATTACATTCTTTTTGCAGTATGACGTTGTTACCTGTCCCCTATCGTGTACACCAAGTGGAATAGTTTAGTCATGGCTTGATCTCCGAAGGGTACCAGCATTTCTGAGAAAATGTCGTCTGTTGCAGAGACCGTCTTTCGACTTTTTCGGTCCTACGTAAAATTCTTCTCGCACCAATATATTTCGTACCTCACTTTCCTCTACTTCCTTTCCCTTTCGATAATTTTTTTTTAAAGTTACTTTCCACTGTATAGTCCCTCTACACACATACTGGTTCCACCTTTTCGCTTTTCCTTCTTTGCTTAGTGCTGGTTTTCCACCTCAGCTCTTGATATTCCTACAGCTCCTTTTCTCCAAGGGCCCCTGATTTTTCTACAGGGGATATCCATCTTTGCCCTTGTTATACATGCTTGCATGGCCTTGTATTTATCTTCTAGCAACTCCTGCTTAGCCACCGGACTTTCTTTCAATCTAATTTTTGAGACTTTGGATCCCTTTTCGCCCTCCATTTACTGTTTTTCTGTATTTTCTCCTTCCATCCGTTAAATGTAATATCTTTTATGATATCCAAGGTTTCTACTATACCTTGTCTAGTTATCTGTTTGTTCCTCTGCTGCCTTCACTATTTCACCTGTCGTGGTTACCCACTCCTCCTTTTCCGTTTTCAATCGTTGCCTAAAGCTCGCTTTGAAATTCTCAACAACCCTGGTTCTTCAACTTATCCAGGACCCAACTCCTAATTTCCTATCTTTTTGCAATTTCCTCAGTTGTTATCTACAGTTCATAATCAATAAATTGTGGTCTGGGTCCACATCTACCGCTGGAAACGACTTCTTATTTGAAATCAGGGGTCCTAAATTTGTGTTATCACTATGGGAGTCTATCTGGAAAATTCCATTTTCTGCAGGTGTCTCCCACGTGTACAACTTTCTCGATTCTTAGACCTAGTGTTAGTGCAGAGTAAGTTAAGCTCTATGCGGAATTCTACCAGTCTGCTTCCTCTTTCATTATTTTCCCCCAGTCCACATTCTCCCATTTTTTATTCTTCTCTTCCTCTTCCTGCTATCGGATTCCAGTCGCAATCACAATGAAATATTGCTTTCCCTTAATTATCTGAATAATTTCTTTTACCTCTTTATACAATCTTTCAATCTCTTCATCTATTGCACTAGTTGGATTACAAAATGGTAGTACTATAGTGGGTGTTTTCGTATCTTCTCTATGCTGTTCATAGTAGTTTACCCACAGTCCTATTTTCTTATTCATTTTTAGACCTACTTCTGCATTACCCCCGTCTGACGGTAAATGTACTCACTGCACCAGAAGCGCTGTTTACCCTGCCACAAAACTTCACTAACCCCCATTATATAAGCTGTACCAGGACTACAAGGCTATGCTGCCTGATTTTACGTGGCTAGATCAGTGAACCGTACAGGCTGTTGCTACCCCTCTTCAGGAACCACATGTTTGTATGACCTCTCCACCAATACCTTTCCATTGTGGTTGCACCTCTAGTGTCCTGTGAAGTGCACCCACTGAAATACGCACTCAGTGAAATTTGCTCCTAGAAAAGGACGAGGAAGGGTCCATTAATTCCCCCCCCCCTCCCCCCCGGTACGAACTCCGCTATTTTCACTTACGTGACAAAAGTCATGAAGTAGAGATATGCACATATACAGATAGCGGTAGTACCGTGTACACAACGCACAAAAGAGCAATGCAATGGCGGTGCTGTCATTTGCACTTAGGTGACATGTTAAACGCTTTCCAGTGTGATTATGGTAGCACGGTGGGATTTAACAGACTTTTAACGCTGAATGGTAGTTTGACACAAGGGACATTCCATTTTGGAAATAGTTAGGGAATTCAGTATTCCGAGATCCACAGTGTCAAGTGTGTTCCGAGAAAACCAAATTTCGACCATTACCTCTCACGACGGGCAACGCAGTTGTCGATGGCCTTCATTGAACGACCGAGAGCAGCGTCGTCTGCTTTGAGTTGCCAGTTGAAACAGCAACACTGCGCGAAATAACCGCAGAAATCAATGTGGGACGTACGGCAAACGTATCCGTTAGGACAATACGGCAAAATTTGGTATTAATGGACTATGGCAGCAGAGAATCTATCCGAGTGCCTTTGCTGACAGTGTGATATCACCTGCAGCGCCGCTGGTGGACTCTCGACCCCATCGGTTGGACCCTGCCCGACTAGAAAACCATGGCCTGGTCAGTTGAGTCCAGATTGCAGTTGGTAACAGCTGATGGTAGAGCTCGAGTATGGCGCAGACTCCGCGAAGCCAACGACCCAAGTTGTCAACAAGGACTGTAAGCTGCTCCAGTATGATGTGGGCTGTGTTTACATGGATGAAGTGGATCCTCTGGTCCAACAGAACCGATCATTGACTGGAAATGGTAAGGTTCGGCTACTTTGAGACCATTTACAGCGATTCATGGACTTCATGCTCCAAAACAACTATAATTTTTTGTAGATGACTACGCCCATGTCACTGGGCCACAACTGTTCGTGATTGGTTTGAAGCATATTCTGGACGATTCGAGCGAATGATTTGACCACACAGATCTTCCGACATCAATTCCCTCGGACATTTATGGGACATAGTCGAGAGGTCAGTTCGTTCAGAAAATCTTGCACCGACAATACTTCTGCAATTATGGACGGCGATATTTCTACAGCGGACTTCGAAGCAACTTGTTGAGTCCACGCCACGTCAAGCCGCTGCAATATTCTGAGGAAAGGACTTCTCTTTCCATTAGTCTTAAGCCGGCCGCTGGTGGCGCTACAGTCTGGAACCGCGCGACCGCTACGGTCGCAGGTTCGAATCCTGCCTCGAGCATGGATGTATGTGTTGTCCTTAGGTTAGTTAGGTTTAAGTAGTTTTAAGTTCTAGGGGACTTATGACCTTAGCAGTTGAGTCCCATAGTGCTCAGAGCCATTTGAACCATTTTTTTAAGCACAAGGAACTGAAATATTAGCCTGATTTAAAATGTGTTTCGATAGTTTTCATTTCAGGATGTTTTCCCCCATTAAGTTTGGTAGGTCCGTTTGTAGAGCTGTGCGTTCTTATTTCAGTAGTGCTCAGCAAGAGTATTGTTTCCTTAGAATGTATGTTTTCTTGTAATGATTCGTACTTCACCACGTGTTAGTAATCTTACGCGCAGAGCAGGATTCAACCTCTTTTCGCCCTTTTAACTCCCTACCTGCCGGACAATTGATTAATAAAGCCTACTTCCTAATTTCCCTTTTAGTGAATTCCAGTCTCGAAGAAGCTTCTCTGTAATTATTTGGCATCTCCATTCGGCTGGTTTCACCTGCAAGTAGGCTATTCTGTCCGTATTCTGCTGTATCACAGAAGTTCTTGCCCTCTTTTACGTGTTGGGCAGCATGCACAGTGATGTCTGCGAGACACACATTTCTGTGGAAAATGGTCTCTAATCTGGCCGTTCACGTTCGCGTATACTGCGAGCATATATTCGTTGCTCACCGAATATCGAGTTTATATTGGTTTAACGCCTTTCGTAACGCTATTCCCCAAATAAACAATATCTATGGGTACATCTTTGTCAATTTGATTGAATTATCCAGGATCTTAAGTTTGCTTTTATGCAATTTGTGTTTTAATTCTTCCTAATGTGAAATGATTTACGAGGCTGCGGGCCCTCAGTAGTAACAGAGCCTTTCTCCTGAATTTCTACGTTAATGAATATCCGTCTCCATTTTAAAAGTAAGAAGTTTTTTCTGCAGTTGGACTGCAGATGGCACTGTGTATCAGCGTGTATGAATCTCCTCGGGATATGACTGAACATGAGCATGTGGTCATTCTCCCCATACTTTAGGTTACTTCTATTGTACGAATTATGATCTGTGAACGTAGATCACGGGTATATGTGATAACATTTGGCGTCATGGTTTGTAAGTGTGTATCTGGTCCACGAGACTACCACCTTGGTCCAAACACTCAACGTATGTCTCAGGCGTAATCATTCGCTGTATTTCCTGTTCATTTACGTTATCAGTAAATGCTAGTGGTGTAATAAGTTTGCATTGTAGATAATTTAGTTAACTATCATTGTCGACAATTACACCTGGGGATATTGATTTAATTACCTAGGCTTCATTAGTAATGTTGGGCCGCTGCTAGTCTTCCCTCGATTTATTGCTATCTGCCCCTTCAGCACGAGGGTTTTATTTTGCGGCATTTTTCTCCGAAATTCCGGCACCGATTCAGTTTTACCGCTGCCCTATAGAAGGCAGCAGGTCTCTTCTCATTTTAATAATTTTTAATGAATGTATAAACAGCAGCTCCCTTTGTCTGTTATAAACAGTGTATCGATGAAACCCTTCCCGTTGAACCTTGGACCCTGTTGTTGGTGGGGAGTCCCGCGCGCCTCAGCGATACAGATAGTTGTACCATATATCAGCCACAACGGAGGGTATCTACGAACATGCAGCATGCTGCAGGTCAAAGGTATCTGTTGAGCAGCAAGACAAACGTGTGCTTTGCGAACAGTGGCAGCAGCCTCTTCAGTAGTTGCAGGGGCAACATGCTGGATGACTCACTGATCTGGCCTTGTAACATCAACCGAAACAGCCTTGCTCCGAAAGCTGGAAACAAGGGGGAACTACACCGTAATTTTTCCACGAGGGCATGCAGCTCTACTGTATGGTTAAATGATGACATCCCCTTGGGTAAAATACTCCGGAGGTAAAATAGTCCACCTTTCCGATCTCCAGCAGGTAACTACTCAGTAGGATGTCATCAGGAGAAACAAAGCTGACCTACGGACCGTTGCGTGGAATGTCAGGTCCCTTAATCGGGCAGGTAGATTAGAAAATTTAAAAAGGAAAATAGATAGGTTGAAGTTAGATTTAGTGGGAGTTAGTGAAGTTCAGTGGCACGGGGAACAGGACTTCTGATCAGGTGAGTACAGACTTATAAACACAAAATCAAATAGGGGTAATGCGGGAGTAGATTTAATAATGAAAAAAATACGATCTTCGGTAAACTACTATGAACAGCGTAATGGACACATTATTGCAGCCAAGATAGACACGAAGCCCACACCCACCACAGTAGTACAAGTTTATATGCCAACTAGCCTCGCAGCTGAAGATAGTGAAGAAATACATGATGAGCTACCAGAAATTATTCAGACAGCTAAGGGAGACGAAACGTAAGTCATGAGGGACTGGAATTCGAGAGTCGGAAAAGGAAGAGAAGATAGCATGTGAATATGGACTGGAGATACGGAATGAAAGAGGAAGCCGCCTGGTAAAACTTTATACAGAGCATAATTTAATCATAGCTAACACTTGGTTTAGGAATCATGAAAGAAGGCTGTATACATGGAAGAGACCTGGAGACACCAAAAGGTTTCAGATTGATTATATAATGGTAAGACAGTTTTCGGAAACAGATTTTAAAATTTAAGACGTTCCCAAGGGCAGATTCGGACTCTGATCACAATTTATTGGTTACGAACTGCAGATTTCAACTGAAGAAACTGCAAAAAGGTAAACAACGAGATCTGACCTGGATAAGCTGGAAGAAACCGAAGATGTAGATGGCTTCGGAGGAAGCATTAGGGAAATACTGATAATTACAGTAAAAAGGAATACAGTAGAAGAAGAATGAGTAGCTTTAAGTGATGAAATAGTGAAGGCAGCAGAGGATCAAGTAGGTAAAATGACATGCGCTAGTAGAAATCCTTGAGTAACGCACGAGATACTGCATTTAATTGATGAAAAGAGAAAATATAAAAATACAGTACATGAAGCAGGCGAAAGGCAGTAGAAATGTCTAAAAATGAGATTGACAGGCAGTGCAAAAAGGGTAAGCAGGAATGGCTAGGGGACAAATATGAGGATGTAGAAGCATACAACATTAGGGGAAAGATGGATGCCGCCTACAGGAAAATTAAAGAGACCTTTGGAGAAGTGAGAACCACCTGTGTGAATATCAAAAGCTCATATGGAATAACGGACCTAAGCAAAGAATGGAAAGCAGAAAGTTGGAAGGAGTATATAGAGGGCCTGTACAAGGAAGATGTACTTGAGGCCAATATTATGGAAATGGAAGAGGACATAAATGAAGATGAGATGGGAAATAGAGCACTGAAAGACTTAAGTCGAAAAAAGACACCTGGAGTAGGCAACGTTCCGTTAGAACTACTGATAGCCTTGGGAGAGCCAGCCATGACAAAACTCTTCCATATGGTGATGTTTGGTTTTGTTGAGAGTTCAACTGCGAAGTAATCAGCACTCATCTTCCATATAGCGAGCAAGATGTATGAGACACGTTTAATACCATCAGACCTCAAGAAGAATATAATAATTCCAATTCAAAAAAAGCAGTAGTTGGCAGGTGTGAAAATTATTGAACTATCAGTTTAATAAGTCACGGCTGCAAAATACTAACTCGATTTCTTTACAGAAGAATCGAAAAACTGGTCGAAGCCAGATCAGTGTGGACTCCATAGAAACGCAGGAACGCGCGAGGCATTACTGGTTCTACGTCGTCTCATAGAAGATAGTTTAAGGAAAGGCCATCCCACGTTTATCGCATTTGTAGACTTAGAGAAAGCTTTTGACAATGTTGACTGTCAAAGCTGTGTTTTATAGGTAGCATTGGCAAAATACAGAGAGCGAAAGGCTATTTTCAGCCTATACTGAAAGCAGATGGCAGTTATGTAAGTCGAGGGGCTTGAAAGGGAAGTAGTGATTGAGAAGGAAATGAGAGGGTTATAGCCTATCCTGATGTCATTCAATCTCTGTATCGATCAAGTAGTATAGTGAACAAATTAAAAATTTGCAGTGGGAAAAAGAAATAGAAGCTTTGAGGTTCTCCGATGACGCAATTCTGTCAGTCAGTAATGGACTTTGAAAAGCAATTGAACGGAGTGGGCCGTGCCTTGAAAGGAGGATATTACATGGACATACACAAAACCAAGAAGAGGATAATGGAATTTAGCCGGATTATATCAGGTGATGCTGAGGGAATCAGATTAGGAAGTGAGACAAAGTAGAAGATGAGTTATGCTATAGGAGCAGCAAAATTAGTGGAGATAACCGAAGAAGATACGATATAAAATATTGACTGGCAATGGTAACGAAAGCCTTTCTGAAAAAGACAAAAAGTTGTTAACATCGAGTATAGATTTAAGTGCCAGGGAATCTCTTTCTGAAAAGTATTTGTGTGGAGTGTAGCCAAATGTGGAAGAAAAACATGGACGATATACAATTTAGACAAGAAGGAATAGAAGCTTTTGAAATGTGGCGCTGCAGAAGAATGCTCAAATTAGATGGGTCGCTCACTAATTAGTGAGGTAGTACTGAATAGAACCGGGGACACAAGAAACTTGTGACAACCTGACTAGAGGAAGGCATCGGTTAGTAGGACACACACTGAGTCATCAAGCGACCACCTATTTAGTGCTGGAGGGACGCGTGGAGGGGTTAGAAATAGTAGAGGGCTACCGAGAGATGAATACAGTAAGCAGATTCAGAATGGTGTAAGTTGTAGCAGTTACTCGGAGATGAAGAGACTTACACAGAATAGAGTAGCATGGAGAGCTGCATCAAACCAATCTTTGGACTGAAGACCGCAACAGCAAGATCGGTAATGGAAATTACATTACAGCCACGTTACAAGATTCTTCGCAAAAAGTACTGCTCAGATAGGGCACGACGAATGAGTGAACTTTGTTTCTGGCATGTGAAATACGAGCATCGGAAACAACGACAAGGAAAAGCAAAAAAATTGATCGAATGGCCAACCGAGCCCAAGGATCGTAACACTAGCTGGACTCTCCGAACAGTTATTTGATAGGCGCCAGACTACGACACACAAAACTGAGGAACACGGACGGCACCTGTTAATGTCCAGTCCGTATGATTCCGAAATGAATCACTTTAATAACTTCGATATTGATTAGCACCTAGTTATTTAGGGAGAACGGTGGTTTTCAACATCACAAATTCCTTAGCTACCACTACAATCCTGGCGATAACCAATTTCGTTGAAAATGAAGGAAGTTTTAATATAAAAGTGTAGCTGGACTCTTTATAGCCCAGGGCGTTGCTGATGAAGGTGATGAAAATGCAGAAAATACGTGACTGATCTGCTCCATGTTTGTTCGGCGGAAAAAGGTTTCATTGCCCTTATGGTCACAAATCGCTTCCATCCATTCTAAAAACCATCCCCCGACTCCCCCTTCAACGATACTAGTGAGTTGACGATATGGTGGGATATCGCCTGTTGACTGGTTGGTTGATTCGGGGAAGCTGGCCGAACAGGGAGGTCATCGGTCCAATCAGATGAGGGATGAAAGGGGAAGTAAGTCGGCCGTGTCCTTTCAAAGTAACCATCCCGGCATTTGCCTTAAGCGACGTAGGGAAATCACGGAAAACCTCCATCAGGACGGCCAGACTTGGGTTTGAACCGTCGTCCTTCCGAATGCGAGTCCAATGTGCTAACCACTGCGCCACTCCGCTCTGTGGAGTCTCGCCTATGAGACAAATTACCGAACACTTTCCGACTGTCAACCGAGTGGCGACATTCTATGCAAAATTTTGTAAGCCATCATCAATGCTCTTACAAACTGCGAGCACCCATGACGGCCTCCTTCAAGAACACGTCTTTTGTTTTAGTTTTTTGTGTCCATCCTTCTGGTTCGTGGTTTGAGGGACTTCGGTGGTTCACTTACGTAGTAAAGTCGAAGACCTGCAATCGTCCCTACGATGTTATTTATTATACGGATACCAGTTTTGGTGCTTCATTGCGCTATCTACAGGCCTAAACTGACGCTGAGGGGATTAACTACTATCGAATACCGGCCCATCAATGGCCAACTGGTTTTTCGCAGACTATATGTAACAACCATGTTCTGTCTTGAAACATGAACTACCAACTTCTTTTTTATTTAGAATTCCGGACTTAACCGGTGGCTGCGGAATTTTTGTAAGATCGCTTTGTCATCGGTCTATAGGTCCATCTTAACGACCCTATTTGCTTAAGAAAGAACAGAGGTATCAAACTGAAATTTACGTTAGATAGAAAGTCTACGACCCCTTGGCGGCATGAAAAATGTAGACTAAGTACGTGCAATCAGGCCGTTTATGTCATACTTTGAAACTCGCATGCTCACGTATGTTGATGAACTATCCAACATGTAAAAAAAATGTTTGTAAGAAGCCCTCACACCGCGAATCCCACTCTCACCTGTTCGGTTTTATTTATTACATAATTTTATTGCATTTTGGTTTAGTGACTGTACAGTCAATAATGACTGTCCCTTTTACTGCTATCTATGAACAACATTTAACGCCATCTATAGCAAATGAGGTATATTGTTTATAAAAAACATACGTATTCACTACGCTTATTATTGCATAAAATTAAATTCAGCTAAAACGAAATTATTTTCAGCTATAAAAACTTGTACAGTCTGTATGTACGAATCGTCTCGTATTGGGTAACTGGGCTCTGTCCTCCAGGCAAGCACTTGTTTGTGCACTTTCCCCACGAAGTGGTCTCGCATTGTCGGTTTCCTCTGGCAAAACAAAAGTAAATAGAAAATAAAAAATAAAAACATGAAAATGAAAAAATATGAAAAATAAAAATGAAAAATATGAAAAATAAAAATGAAAAAATATGAAAAATAAAAATGAAAAAATATGAAAAATAAAAATGAAAAAATATGAAAAATAAAAATGAAAAAATATGAAAAATAAAAATGAAAAAATATGAAAAATAAAAATGAAAAAATATGAAAAATAAAAAACTAAAAGTATGAAAAATAAAAATATGAAAAAAATGAAAAATATGAAAAATAAAAATTGGAAAAATAAAAATAAAAATATGAAAAATAAAAATGAAAAAATAAATTCGAAAATGAAAATAGAAAAAAAATATCTGTTGCCGTACTAGCAGCATCTAGATTTTGGCGTGGCCGGTTATGGACACAATGACCACCTCGAGAGCACCGTGTGTGGGTTTATACAGCCTTTCGTTTATTGCTTCAGAAAGAAGTGATTAACACAGTGGGAACCTTTGTGCTTCATAACGCTTAGTTGACTGATCAGTCCCGTCTGCCCTTCGGGGCATCCTAAATTTATACAAGGCGGAGAAAAATTGTGTCACGAAATTTTAACCCTAAATAGCTGATGCCAGTAGGAACCAAAAGTACTGATGAGGTGTAGGTCGACAACATACAGTTTCTAAACTACGGAAACTTGGCGCCACGCGCTCCGACTGGCCGTGGGATTGCCCTGTAGGCTGGCGCGCTGCCACCGAGGGTAGCTAATCGCGATCTCAGACAGGCAAAGCATTCGCGGCCATGCGTCGTCCAGAGCATCCGGCAACAGGGCAGTCCCGCGGCCAATGGGGTGCCAAGTTTCCTTAGTTTGAAAATGGTGCTTGTCCACCTACACAACATTAGTAATTTTGGTTCCTACTGGCATCTGCTATCCAGGGCGACACACTTTCTCCGCTCTGTGCAGGGTGCCCCAAAAAGAACGACCAGATTTTAAATTTTAACAATATTGAGACAAATGTCACTAGGTAACTGAAACAGCGCTAGATGTAATCGTCATGGTCTAGAGGTTTCAGAAAAAATCCGCTAGATGTCGCTATGAGGTCTGACCTGGAGCGTGCAGCCAGTCTCGCGCAATATGGCGTCCGCGCAACAGAAGGCGTATTGTGTTATTGAATTTAGTCGTACTCAATCAGTGATCGCAGTTCAGAGGACGTTTCATATTTATTTCGTGCTAAACCGCCATCATCAAAGAACATTCGACGGTGGTGTGAACAGCTTGAAGAAACAGGGGACCTCTGTAAACGCAGAAGTCCTGACTGGCCACACGTTCCTGAACAAACAGTGGAACAAATCCGATGAACATTTGAGCGGAACCCCCGCAAGTCTACGCGTCGTGACTCTGACAATTTCATCTACCAGCGAGATGGAGCACCACCGCACTGGCACAACAACGTACACAGTTTACAGTGTTTCCTCAATGCCAACATGCTTCAACGTTGGATAAGGCGTACAGGACAGCTAGACCAGGCTTTACACTCTTTGCCTCCTAGGTCCCCTGACTTAACACCATGTGATTTCTTTCTGTGGGGTATGTTAATGTGTTTATGTTCCTCCCTTACCTCGTGACATTGATGAACTAAAAACCAGAGTATCAGCTGCTGCACCTTCAGTGAAAGAAGACACCTTACGATCAGTTTGGTATGAATTCGGTTTTCGGCTAGATGTCGTCCATGCAGCCAATGGAGGACATATTGACATTTTTGATGGATTTTTATAAACTTCTGTCTTTTCTGAGGAATTTAGTATGAAATTTGTTGGTGTTAAGCCCTTCTTCCTAATAAATAATTCTATTTAAAATCGGGTCATTCTTTTTTGGGACACCCTGTATACTTCATGTCGTCTCCCGCTGTTGTTGCTTAAGAAGTTCTAAAAAGGTTGTTGATCAGTTCCAGGCGATGTGGTTTTTAAAAAGGCTATGACAATTTCATTCGTGCAATGGCTGTAGAAACTACTCCTTGATACCGTTTGCTCCTTACATCAGTGTATTGTCCGGATCACAGGTTACATAGCTGTATCATGTTTCACTTTGGACTATCACGATCGTTTATGGCGAATTCCGGTGTAGTTCTTTAAGAATGGGTGAGGACGAATTAGTGTGTTAGTATTGCTTGTCGAACCCAGCATTCCGTCTCTAATGATTTCGACGTCGATGACTTAATAATTTTTCCTTGTTCTCTCTCTCTCTCTCTCTCTCTCTCTCTCTCTCTCTCTCTCTCTCTCTCGAGAGAGAGAGAGAGAGAGAGAGAGAGAGAGAGAGAGAGAGAGAGAGAGATTACATCAAGAGCAACGGTCTTATTTCTACGGCAGTACCTCGGGGGATACCCGATGCTACTTGAGCGTCTCTACATGTCTCCACCGATAAAACGAGACGTGTCCTACCTATCGGCAATTTTTTTAATTTCGATGAAAAACTGTATTAAAGAGATTTTCCTTTGTTTTAGAAAACATAGATGTAGCGCAGAATCGATATGTTTGTAAAGCCTAGAAACGTGTTTTCCTCTATCCTATGCACTGATTGTATCACGCTGTAAATGGCACCGGTTGAGTTCCGCGTGATACATGCTCCTGATTTTCACAGGAAATTTTATTTCCTTCCAGGTAGACCATAACGTTGGAATATGTTGTTCTATCCTGCTACAGCTGGATGGTTTATAGAGCGGTAAACACTCTGCATCAGTTCTACTTCCTGCTTTGTGGATGACTGATTGATTATGCTGTTTTCACATCATGGAGTACCTATCTCTGGCCATGGAATCTTCAGCAAATTACAGTCAAGAGTGGAACTAATTCACGGGGCCTTCTTGGTGGTCCGTTAGTCGGGGGCTAAGGATCTGAACAGTGAGGTCATCATCCTCGGTCAAGAGTTAAGTCACCTGCCAAAACAATATGATTTAATTATGAAAGTATGGGAGTCCCCTGACCCAGCATGCGACAGGAAACGCCTCTGGGGCCTTCATTAAGTTTAGCGTTTCAACACTACTAGCACTGGATACTGTATGTCTGACTCGTCTTCGAAGATACGGTTGCGTCTAGGGAAGACACATCCCGTTCGCTCTCTAATCAATTTCCGGCGTGCGAAACTAATGAGAGACACTGCACCACCGAACAGCAAGGGAAGGATTGATTTATTAATACCACTGTGGACCTTATAAAATACTTTTAACAATGTCGCCATCCCCGCTCTGACCCGCGAGACAAGATTAAGAGTGCCAAGACTACAAAACCAAACACAAATGCTCCGTAGTCCGCCAACTGTATTCAGAAAGATTCCGAGAAATTACTGTTGGACCGAAAAATGTTCACCGCCAGCATTCAGTACTCAGTCTCCAACTTGTCCTTGCAACTTGTGCTACAATCTCCGTAATGTCAAAGACAAGGTAACAATTCACAGCTACGTTGACCGAAAACGAAACAAAGTTTGCACGGAAACAAATGCATTGTATTGGAATTAGTCTCGTCAAAACCGCCCCTCTTTACCGTCACCTCTAGCTAGCTCTCCAGTTCTCTTACAAATCCTTCGCTTACCGATCACATGCACGCTCCCACACCTTCAGCGCTTAAATCAACCAGAAAATTACTACTAATTTCACGGCCGCGGACGTGAACACATACGAGGGCTCATTTCGAACTGGCAGAATAACTTTACTGAACACTGTGGTTCGCTTACTCCCGAATTCATAAATGCGAAACACTAACTTCTTCGGTCAAAGGGTCCATGACTAGCCTGCTACACATAGGTTGCTGTCGGCAGACTTATTTACAGATCCAACAACTCAACAAAAGTGTGTTAACATTACGTGCTTCAGCATATTTGTTCCAGGAGCAGAATGCGTGCAATCTCCCTGAGCATACCCCATTGTCCACTAACTGACATCCCTCGAAAATGCCGGGGCCCACTCGCGCGGTCGTTAACAGTACTGGGAGACTACCTGGAGTGAATGGCAAGTGATGAGAATGTGTCTAACCCCCTTAATGAGCCTGCTACGCTCTGAGCACAACATCCAGCATTATAGTTTACCACCCGCGCGGCACACTTCAGGCGGACTGGGGAAAACCACCGCTTTAGCAACAGGCCTGGAGACAAGCAACTCCAAACTGACCTGCTCCAGTGAGCTTCGCAGTAGAGGGGTCTTGCTTTAGTGACAAACGTTACAACTCGACTCAGCAGCGGTATAACTATGAACTTTTGAAGACAGCATTCAACCTTTCGATTTTAGTTCTGACTTTTTTTTACTTCGGTTCCTATCTGGTCTCGAAGTATCAGAACATTGTTTTCTGTACCATCGCCAGTCTTATTACAAGACCAGAATTGGATGTTATTGAAATATTCGCTGGCCCTATCGGTAGCAAGGAAACTATTGCGCGTTTCAATTAAGATCTGCCTACCCCCATATTACTTTTTGTGTGCGACATGCGCTGTTTCTTAAGATGCTTTCCGATACCGGCCGTATACGAAAGAGTATGCCTGCTATAATTATGCCAGGTACATATATTTTCTCTGAGTTTGGTCAACTACTCGTTCGAATAATCCGTAAGAGTAACAGAATTACGTACACAACCCTCCATAAGTTTGCAAACACCAAGTGACTATAGATGATGAAAAAGAGATACATTACAAAACTTCATTTTATTGTTTTCTAAATGTTTGTGAAGCTCAAACAACAAATAGGTAAACGCGATTGTTATATTTTAACTCCTCAAAATAGCCATGCTTTGCTTTAATCACTGCCTTGCATACTCTCGACGTTCGATGGGTCAATTTTTCCGCGGTTTCAATTCTTGCTGCAGGACATCCCCCAACTGTGTCCCACTCATGATTCCCGGGTTATGGACCTTCCTGTCCACATCATCCCGCAGTAGCTCGACTGGGTTAAAACCAGGGGACTGGGCAGGCCATTCCATGTATTTCAAAATTATCTGAACCTCTAGAGACTTCACATAGTTCTGACACAAGCGGAATGTACATCTGGGGCGGTCGTCCTGCTGCAAGACAAACCCTCTTCCAATCGGGGGCAAACCAGGTACCTTGACATGTCGCCGGTGAATAGCATCATAATACTTTTCGTTCATATTTCCACCTACTTTCACCAAATCTTCGACTTTATTCCCTCCAAAAGATCCAAATACTACCACGGAACTCACTCCATGCTTCGCTGTTGGAATTACGCACGAGGATTCTAGCGTTCGTGTGGTAACCGGCGTAAGAATTGACGTCGATTACTTCCAAGTATTTCGAACTTTGATTCATCAGTGAATAAGCCTCATTGCCCAATACTCTGCTGTCCATTGCTGGTGTGTCGTAGTTAAGTTTTTTATTCTTGCTAACAAAACAACCGTTGTTTTTTTGCTGCTACATAACCGTGGAGGCTATTTTCTGCCAGGCACCATTTCACTATTACCTCACTCACTTGTTTATCTAGTTGTGTTTGTTCAGTAGCCATCTCACCGCCAGTTTTGAATCTGTTGCGTTTACTGGTCACTAAAAAATGCTTTTCCTGTCGTTCTGATATTTTCCAGGGTGCTCCCGTGCGAGGACGATCATCGTGAGAACCTGTATCTCGATGCCGGTGTGTGTGGTCTTGATAACTACGCTGATTGAAAGCTTTGATTTCTGATATTTGTCGGACACAGTTGCCTTCTTCGTGCAAAGCGATTATGTTCAACAGTGAATCAGAAGGAGTCTGTCGTTTTGAGGTCACTTTCAGTTACTTTCTCTTTGTGTTCTGCCTTCTTTAGCGGCATGTCCTACGATCATACATACGGAACTACAACTCAGATTTAAACACTGGCCTCTAGAAAGGCCGAACCGTCTACTGGCGCCACTTTGCATGTTTAGTAGAACTGCCTGGGTAGGTAATGTCAGTTTATACATAACTGAGCAATACCATTAAGCATGTATATGTACAATATCTGTACAATACCGTATCATTATTAATCCTTATTTAAGCATACTATTCTGTACTCTAACCAATAACTCACAAAGAGCACTCCCATCCGATTCCGTTGTAATACGCAGCATGTTGCTTCCACACTTACGGAGGTCACTGAACCTTGTAAGAAAATATTAAATTCTAGGGAAAAAATATCATTTCTAGGTCAGAATAATATACACTGTGGAAGAAGTTGTGCTGAAATTTATTGAAACAATTTTCTTGGCAACACAGGCATCAACCTCTACGATCATTTTGACACCACACTCTTTTGACTGAGTAAATGCTGCTGGCTTCATACGACGATCTATAAATAACATCGCCGGCCGAAATGGCCGAGCGGTTCTAGGTGCTACATTCTGGAACCGCGCGACCGCTACGGTCGCAGGTTCGAATCCTGCCTCTGGCATGGATGTGTGTGATGTCCTTAGGTTAGTCAGGTTTAAGTAGTTTTAAGTTCCAGGGCACTGATGACCTCAGAAATTAAGTGCCATAGTTCTCAGAGCCGTTTGATGAACCATTTATAAATAACATCAGGAAGCCTCGTATGAACTCATAGCTGCACGTCGAATCCGGAAAGTTGAGTGGCTTCATACCTATTATATACCATTTTCGGTTCAGTCGTAGGTGAAAATGACTAACATGTCTACGGAAAACAACGCGCTTGTACCAATCGGGTGTAGAGCATCTAGCCCTCAGATTTTTAATTAGTCGCATAACCATCTTATCTGTTGATTGTCCTAGACAACTTATTGAAGGTACGAAAAGCTTATACGCGGACCAGAAACTATACTAGAAGTTGGTAATAACATAACTGAAGAAATCACTGTCGATTAGGAACTTAAACAAGGCTGTTGCCGCGGCGAAGCTTATTTAACGCACGATAAATTATTTGATTAAGAACTGGACACAGGACGTAAATCCGGGAATACATATTAAAAGACATGACTGTGGATATGAACTTGAGGACAATGTACAAGTCAGCCACATGGCCTCCGTTCATATGAAGGCAGGTTTCAGCAAGTCTCGCCATCCATACCCGTAGACGTTCAAAAATCCCAGGCGGTTTCTGAATGCCATGGCAACCATCCACAATGCGCTCCCAGAGGTCGACACTATGAACAGGGTTTGAATACACTAAAGCCTTTAAATATCCCCGTGCATAAAGATCCACTGGGTTCAAGTCGGTGTGCCTCAGGGCCGTCGTATTTGCGGACCACGACCGATACACCTCTTCTTTAAACACCTTCTACCAGTAATTACGTATACGAAACAATGATGGATTCGAACGAGGGCAGTTTAATCACCTCGTAATTTACGCCTCCTAATTTAAAGTGTTCGGAAATAAACATGGCCTTAGGCACGAAGTGGTGTAACATTGGAGTGACTGCACATTCACGTAAGTCGTATCGGAGAAGTCATTGATTTGCGGACGTATGTTTATTAGGATTATTTGCTTGCTTCATTGTGCCCTTCTCGCCCTCTTCAGTTTGTGCCTATAATGGGCAAACTGTCTATATATTAATCGACATAACTGAAGGAGTGTAACAATCACAAATACCAGTTCCTTACCCGACAAATAATTGCAGGAAGCGGAAGAAACTTCCAGAAAGGCTTCGCATACAGCGGTAATGTTTCGCTCCCAGAGGCTCACGCCAGATTTCGCCGAAGTTGTACACGCAGGTTAAGATCTTCTTCTTCTTCTTCTGAACTTCACGTTTAGTACCATCTTTTCACTGCCAGGGGTCTTTCTACGTCCCTTCCTCTTCACGGCAGATATACTATGGTCTGACGTCGATTTCTCTTTGCACTCATTCTTTGCTGGCGATTTTTGCATAATGACTCATTTTTTCAGTCTTTTCATTAATATTACAAATATATAAACCATTAGTAATATCTTAATTTCTTGTGTGGGCTTTCCTGGTGACAGCCCTCACTTTCCTAAGAATTCTCATTTCTGCTGTATGTCTTTCACTTTTGTCACGTGTTTTAGGAACACAAGATTCACAACCATATAGAAATACAGAAGTAGCCACTGTCTTAAAAAAATTTGTTTCGTCCCACATTTTGTCCCGGAGTGTTTAGTTTATCGTTGATTCCCCTGTCCATATCATAACCTACGTCATATCCTAAAAAATTAAAGTAGGAAACCCGCTGAGATTGCTATATTACCTATTACTATTCCCAAGCGTGTAGAGTGTTCCCCATGATAGGCGATTATTTTAGTTTTCGTTGTCAATGTTCAAGGGATATATTTTTTCGCTAAATGATGTAGTTTGTAGACTGCTTTTGTAGCTCATCTTCACTTTTCTCCAAAATTACATTATCTGCGTACATAACTTTCGTCTACAGGTAACAAGATTCGACGAAAGCAAGTTGTCTTCAGAACTAATGGAGACATTTAAACGTGATCATTCATGTTTCATATAATATCGACAGAAACTGTAACTATGAATATTTTTTTTTCTTGCAGTGCTGCATTACGACTATCTGAAATGGAATGATTAATTGTACGTTACACAAATTTGTTTCACAATATTGTATCAAAAATATGTCGGAAATGCGCACGCTTAAATGTAGCCCAGTGAGAAAACTTAACACGAAAAAATATTGAACTAAATCGTTTGGCCAGCGAATGCACTTCTCCCTCACTTTTTTGTATCAATATCTGTAGTTCCATTTTCTCGAAAGCATTCAAACTGATGGTTAATTACCTGTCAACCGTGCACGTGGTCCAAGAAAACGAACGCGGGCTGTAACGTCGGTCTTAACCAGAACGTTCCAAAAGGAATATGAGAGTTTGACGTCCCACTGACCACGTCATTACTGACGCAACATAAGCTCGGACTGGGGAAGGATCGAGAAGGAAATCGGCTGTTCATTCTGAACGAACCATCCTGGTATTCGCAATGAGCTATTTAGGGAACTCACGGAAAACCCGGCTCTGGATGGCTGTAAGGGGATCTAAACGGCTGTATTTCCGAAAACGAACCCAATTTGTTACCGCTGCGGCACTTCGAACTGTAGTACATTCATGTTCACAATAAACGGAATCCCTTCAACTACTGGAGGTAGGACGTTCATACTCACAGGACATGAACATTATTATGTTCTGTAGAAATGATTAGCATTTGAACAATGTCGGCCCGCGCGTTCAAGGTCAACATCGATACCACGTACCGGCAAAATATGCCTGGGGCTCTCATTATCGCTATAAACCGAAGGTAATAGGTCAGTATATATGACGGTAGTATCTGTTCCGGAATGAACACCATGCAGCTTTGCTAGAATGAAGTGATAATTAAATGGACATCCTCGCTGCAAACAGGCGTTTATATACTTCATTGGGGACGTGTTGAAAATACGTGCCCCAACCAGGACTCGAACCCGGGATCTCCTGCTATGATGGGCAAACATCTATTAGGCGCACTACGAATGTAGTGGTGTGGACATGGTGGGAACGTGGATCTCACGGGGAGCGTGCAAGGGATAAGTCCCTGCAGCCGCACTATTCTCTGTGAAATCGGTGGCTCAGATAGAGAGAGCGTCTGCCATGTAAGCAGGAGATCCCGGGTTCGAGTCCCAGTCGGGGCACACATTTTCAACATGTCCCCAATGGAGTATAAAAGCGCGTGTTTGCAGCGAGGGGGGCCATTTAATTACAATAGGTCAGTGTGACTGGAGCAGACTTGAAGGATGCCTCACAGACGTAACAGACGTATGCACGAACTGTGCCGCAAATCAGCGAGCTTTAAAGAGGGCGCATTATTGGCATGTGAGAGTGTGATGCATCCATCCGGCAAACTGCTGCTCGCGTGGAACGAAGTGTTTCAGCAGTGGACTGGTGTGTGGAAAATGGTTCCCGCAAGGCCGTAGAACACGACGAGATGGGTCAGGTCGCACCACCCAGACTATCCCCCTCCCCTCCACCCCCACCCCCCCCAAAAAAAAGATCAACACCACTACCGCAACAGTGGAACAGTTTAACACATCGTACACTATCAGGGGTAACAGTGAGTCGCCATTTATTATGGCATGAGTTACGTGTATGTCGTTCACTGCCGGCCGTTGTGGCCGAGCGGTTCTAGGCGCTACAGTCTGGAACCGCGAGACCGCTGCGGTCGCAGGTTCGAATCTTGCCTCGGGCATGGATGTGTGTCATGTCCTTAGGTTAGTTAGGTTTAAGTAGCTCTAAGTTCTAGTTGACTGATGACCTCAGAAGTTAAGTCCCATAGTGCTCAGAGCCATTTGAACCATTTTGTCGTTCATTATTTCGCCTACCATTGACGAATGTGCATCAATATGCTGAACGGTAATGATGTATGGGGACAGGAATGCCTAAGTATTTTCAGACGAATGCGATGGCCGCATTTCGGCTCGCCGCAGACAGGGGGAGCGGCCTCGCAGTGACTGCATTCGCACACGACACACAGCGCCAACTCGAGGTGCGGTGTGGCATTGGGTACAACCGCAAAACACAGTTGGTGCGTGTCCATGGCATTGTGACCAGCACGACCCTCGAGAATGATATACTGCTGGGCAGCAAGATACGCAGACTTTTAGGCTATCGAAAATGTGTGGGATATGGAGATACCCAACACCAACAACACCACAGATGAACTTCGAAACAGGTGAATGCATTGCTGTACCACAGGGCGCCAGCGCGCCTTATACCCATCGATGACATCACGCATGGAACAAGTTATCGGGACTCTGTGTCGACTAGGCAGCAGGACACATGCTGAACAGAGGTGACTGAAATATTCATCAATTCTGCAGAACGTACTAATGTTCACGTCCTGTGAATATGAACGTCCGATCTCTAGACGTTGATGGTGTTCTATTTTTCTGACTAAGTGTAATAATCCACTGTACCTATTATTCGAAATATGTCCCCACACTGTCGTTACGAACGAAAATTAGTGCTTTGCTTATTGTTGATTTTAGTCCTCTGGCTCTTTACTTCCTTATCGACAGGGGACCACAAATTTACTTCGTATTTCTCGATTTCTAGAATACTTTTGATACAGTTCCTCACAAGAGGCTTCTAATCAAACTGCGGGCCTGCAGATTATCATCGCAGATACGCTACTCGGTTCGTTATTTCCCGTCAGAAATGTCGTACTACGTGAGGGACAGTCATCGAACGAAACAGAAATGATATCTAGTTTCGCAGAATGAAGTTTTATAGGTCTCCTGCTGATCCTACTATATACAGAGTTGTCTACATCTGCACACACACTCCGCAATCCACCATACGGCGCGTGGCGGAGGGTATCTCGTACCACAACTAGCATCTTCTCTCCCTGTTCCACTCCCAAACACAACGAGGGAAAAATGACTACTAATATGCCCCTGTACGAGCCCTAATCTCTCTTATCTTTGTGGTTTTTCCGCGAAATGTAAGTTGGGGGCAGTAAAATTGTACTGCAGTCAGCCTCAAATGCTGTTTCTCTAAATTTTCTCAGTAGCGATTCACAAAAAGAACGCCTCCTTTCCTCTAGAGACTCCCACCCGAGTTCCTGAAGCATTTTCGTAACACTCGCGTGATGATCAAACCTACCAGTAACAAATCTAGCAGCCCGCCTCTGAATTGCTTCTATGTCTTCCCTCAATCCGACCTGATAGGGATCCCAAACGCTCCAGCAGTACTCAAGAATAGGTCGTATTAATGTTTTATAACCGGTCTCCTTTACAGATGAACCACATCTTCCCAAAATTCTACCAATGAACCGAAGACGACTATCCGCCTTCCCCACAAATGCCATTACATGCTTGTCCCACTTCATATCGCTCTGCAATGTTACGCCCAAATATTTAATCGACGTGACTGTGTCAAGCGATACACTACTGATGGGGTATTCAAACATTACAGGATTCTTTTTCCTATTCATCTGCATTAATTTACATTTATCTATATTTAGAGTTAGCTGCCATTCTTTACACCAATCACAAATCCTGTCCAAGTCATCTTGTATCCTCCTACAGTCACTCAACGACGACACCTTCCCGTACACCACAGCATCATCAGCAAACAGCCGCACATTGCTATCCACCCTATCCAAAAGATCATCTACGTAGATAGAAAACAACAGCGGACCTACCGCACTTCCCTGGGGCACTCCAGATAATACGTTCACCTCCGTTGAACACTCACCATCGAGGACAACGTACTGGTTCTATTACTTAACAAGTCTTCGAGCCACTCACATACTTGGGAACCAATCCCATACGCTCGTACCTTAGTTAGAAGTCTGCAGTGGGGCACCGAGTCAAACGCTTTCCGGAAGTCAAGGAATATGGCATCCGTCTGATACCCTTCATCCATGGTTCGCAAAATATCATGTGAAAAAAGGGCGAGTTGCGTTTCGCAGGAGCGATGCTTTCTAAAGCCGCGCTGATGCATGGACAGCAACTTCTCTGTCTCAAGGAAATTCATTATATTCGAACTGACAATATGTTCGAGAATTCTGCAACAAACCGATGTTAAGGATATTGGTCTGTAATTTTGAGGATCCGTCCTTCCACCCTTCTCATATACAGGCATCACCTGCACTTTTTTCCAGTCGCTCGGGACTTCACGTTGGGCAAGAGATTCGCGATAAATGCAAGTTAAGTAAGGAGCCAATGCAGTAGACTACACTCTGTAAACCCGAATTGGAATCCCATAAGGAGCTGTCGATTTATTTATTTTCAACCCATTCAGTTGCTTCACAACCCCAGGGATGTCTATCACTATGTCCTCCATACGGGAATCTGTACGAGACTCAAACGGCGGTATGTTTGTACGATACTCCTGCGTGAAAGATTTCTCAAATGCTAAGTTTAAAATTTTAGCTTTCGTTTTGCTGTCTTCCTTTACCAGGCCAGACTGATCAGTTAGTGACTGGATGGAAACCTTCGACCCGCTTACCGATTTTAGGTAACACCAGAATTTCCTTGGGTTTTCAGCAAGATCTTTCGCTAAGGTAGTGGTTGAATGCTTCGCGCATCGCTCTATTTACAGTAGCATGAATCTCTACTACCTTTTGCCTGTCCTCATTCTCCCGACCTTTCTTGTACCGCAAGTGCAACTGCCTTTGCTTTCTGAGCATTCTCAGAATTGCGCTGTTAAACCACGGTGGGTCTTTTCCGTCCGTAGCCCACTTTTTTGGCACATACTTGTCCAATGCGTGATTTACAATGTGTTTAAAATTTCCCCATAATTCTTCCACGTCCATTGTACCGGAAGTAAATGAAGTCGATTCATTTACTAAGTGGGATGCTAACAACTGCTTATCTGCTCTTTCTAGTAAGAATAGTCTCCTAGCCTTCTTGATCGACTATTTAACTTTCGTAACCACAGTCGTAATGACAACATCATGATCACTAAGCCCTGTCTCAACACTGACACCGTCGATGAGGTCTGGTCTGTTCGTGCCTACCAGATCTAAAATATTTCCATTACGCGTTGGCTGTCGATTTAGCTGCTCAAGACAGTTTTCGGATAATGTGTTCAAAACTAATTCAGACGACGGCTTGTCTGTACCATTGATAGTGACCGGGCCAAACCTCTCACGAAATAAGCGTCAAACGAAAAAACTACAAACTCGTCTAGCTTGAAGGGGGAAACCAGATGGCGCTATGTATGATTGGCCCGATAGATGACGCTGCCATTGGTCCAACGGATATCAACTGTTTTTTTTTTGTAATGGGAACCCCCATTTTTATTACATATTCGTGTAGTACGTAAAGAAATATGAATGTTTTAGTTGGACCACTTTTTTCGCTTTGTGATAGAGGGCGCTGTAATAGTCACAAACGTGTAAATACGTTTAAGTA
Source organism: Schistocerca piceifrons (assembly GCF_021461385.2). NCBI lineage: Eukaryota > Metazoa > Arthropoda > Insecta > Orthoptera > Acrididae > Schistocerca > Schistocerca piceifrons. The sequence continues at coordinate 517,063,645 of NC_060143.1, forward strand.
CGTGGTATCACGTAACATTCCACCAGTGCAGACGGTATTTGCTTCGTGATACATTACCCGTGTTAAAATGGACCGTTTACCAAATGCGGAAATGGTTGATATCGTGTTGATGGCTATTGTGATCAAAATACCCAACAGGCGTGTGCTATGTATGCTGCTCGGTATCCTGGACGACATCATCCAAGTGTCCGGACCGTTCGCCGGATTGTTACGTTATTTAAGGAAACAGGAACTGCTCAGCCACATGCAAAACGTCAACTACGACCTGCAACAAATGATGATGCCCAAGTAGGTGTTTTAGCGGCTGTCGCGGCTAATCCACACATCAGTAGGAGACAAATCGCACGAGAATCTGGAATCTCAAAAACGTCGGTGTTGAGAATGCTACATCAACATCGATTGCACCTGTACCATATTTTTATGCACCAGGAATTGGCGTGTTAATGTATGGTGCGGCATTATGGGAGGAAGGATAATTGGCCCCCATTTTATCGATGGCAATCTAAATGGTGCAATGTATGCCTATTTCCTACGTTATGTTCTACCGATGTTACTACAAGATGTTTCACTGCATGACAGAATGGCGATGTACTTCGAACATGATGGATGTCCGGCACATAGGTCGCGTGTGGTTGAAGCGGTATTGAATAGCTTATTTCATGACAGGTGGATTGGTCGTCAAAGCACCATACCATGGCCCGCACGTTCACCGGATCTGACGTCCCCGGATTTCTTTCTGTGGAGTAAGTTGAAGGATATTTGCTATCGTGATCCACCGACAACGCCTGACAACATGCGTCAGCGCATTGTCAATGCATGTGCGAACATAACGGTTGGTTGGGTGTTTGGGGGAAGAGACCAAACAGCGAGGTTATCGGTCTCATAGGATTAGGGAATGATGGGCAGGGAAGTTGGCCGTGCCCTTTCCTTTCAAAGGAACCATCCCGGCATTTGCCTGGAGTGATTTTAGGGAAATCACGGAAAAGCTATATCAGGATGGCCGGACGCGGGATTGAACCGTCGTCCTTCCGAATGCGAGTCCAGTGTGCGAACATAACGGAAGGCGAACTACTCGCTGTTGAGAGGAATGTTATTACACGTATTGCCAAATGCATTGAGGTTGACGGTCACCATTTTGATCATTTATTGCATTAAACTGGTATTTACAGGTAATCACACTGGAACAGCATGCGTTCTCAGAAATAAGTTGACAAAGGTTGATGTATGACATTGTAACAACCGAAATAAAATGTTCAAACGTACCTACGTTCTGTATTTGAATTTAAAAACCTACCTGTTACCAACTGTTCATATAAGATTGTGAGCCATATGTTTGTGACTATTACAGCGCCATCTATCACAAAGCGAAGGAAGTGGTCCAACTAAAACATTCATATTTCTTTACGTACTACACGAATATGTAATAAAAAATGGTGTTCCTATTTTTAAAAAAAACGCAGTTTATATCCGTTTGACCTATGGCAGTGCCATCTAGCGGGCCAACCACACCGCCATCTGGTTTCCCCCTTCAAGCTAGACAAGTTTCGTTCTTTGTAGTTTTTTCGTTTGACGCTTATTTCGTGAGACATTTGGCCTGGTCATGATCAATGGGCCACCCTGTATATGATTTAGGAGATTATCTGTGTAGCCCTCTTAGATTGTTTAGAGATGTTTACCGGCTAGTAAAGTCATAAGAAGGTCTGTATCAATTGCAAAATGATTTATACAATATATCTGGTGCAAGAAAAGTGTCAGTTCACTCTGAACAACTAAAAGTTTGATGGTGACATGAGCACTAAAAGGAACCAGTTAAATTACAGTTACGCCATGTTTTTGTTGTGGTCTTCTGTCCAAAGACACGTGTGATGCAACTCTCCAAGCTGCTCCTTCCTGTATGATCCTTTTCATCTCCGAGTAACTACTGCAACCTACATCCTTCTGAATCTGCTTACTGTACTATCTCCTGGTCTTCTTCTACGATTTTTATCTCCCACACTTCCCTCCAACACTAAATTGTGGACCCTTGATCTTTCAAAATTTGCTTTATCAACCGAGTCCTTTTGTCAAGTTGTGCCACAAATCTTTATCAGTATGTTTCTCAGCACCGCCTCATTAGTTACGTGATCTACCTATCCACTCTTCAACATTCTTCTGTAGCACCACATTTGAAAAACTACTCTTTTGTCTAAGCTGTTTATCGTCCTTGTTTCACTTCCACACGTGGCTACACTCCAGACAAATACCTTCGGGAAAGACTTCCTAACAAATATTCGATGTTAAATTTCTCTTATTCAGAAATTTGTTTCTTGCCATTGCCAGTCTACATTTTGTATCTTCTCCACTTTGGCCATAACCAGTTATTTTTCTGCCGAAATAGAAAAACTCATCTATTACTTTGCCTGTCTGATTTCCTAATCTAATTCCTTCCTGGTTTAATTCGACTACATTCCATTTTCCTTGTTTTGCTTTTACTGATGTTCCTTTCAAAACACTGTCTATTCCGTTAAACTGCTCTTCCACGTCCTTTGCTGTCTCTGACAGAATTACTATGTCATCGGCAAATCTCAGTTTTTGGTTCTTCTCCATGAACTTTTAATTTCTCCTTCTAATTTTTCTTTGGTTTCCTCTACTGGTTGCCCCACATATATACTCAATAACATTTGGGATAGGGCAACCCTGTCTCACTCCCCTCTGAACCACTACTTTCCTTTCATACCCCGCGACTGTTACAACTACTGTCTGGTTTCTGTATGAGTTGTAAATAGTATTTCTCTCCCTGTCTTGTACCTCTGCTACCTTTATTCCTAATAGCACTGTCAAACGCTTTCTCTAAATCTTCACAATAAAGGATGGCAACAATTTAATTCTGAATTTCTGTAAATCTACAAATGCCGTAAACGTAGGTTTACCTCTCCTTAACCTATCTTCTAAGATAAGTCGTAGGGTCAGTATAGCCTCGCATGTTCCTCCATTTCTCCGGAGCCCAAGCTTATCTTCCCCGAGGTCGGCTTCTAACAGTTTTTCCATTCTTCTGTATAGAATTCGTGTTAGTATCTTACAACCATGACTTGTTGACAATTCAGTAATTTTCGCGCCTGTCACCAATAGCTTCCATTGGAATTATTTTTGTTACAAGATAAATTACGGAATTTGAAGGGAGTACACTTAACAATTTAAACCAGAACCATCACACAATGCTGTTGGGAAGAGGAACCGAAAACTCATTTTTACTGGTAGAACCCTTACAGGATGCAACGGATCAACTGAAGAGACTTCCTACACTACGCTTCTCTTCTGGAGTACTGCTGGACGGTATGGAGTCCTTGACAGACAGACTTGACGGAGACAATACAGAAAGTTCAAAGAAGAGCAGCTCGTTTTGTATTATCGCTGAATAAGGAAGAGTGTGCCACGGGTATAGCAAATGAGTTGGGGTGACCACTATGAAAACAAAATTCGCGAAACTCCTGGGAAGCAATTCTGAACTGCATAGTAGTTACGTAGATGTACACAGACTAGCAGGACTGTACACTTGCTCTTCAAAAGACGGTGACGTTCTTACAAGGAAAGATCTCAGTGGTGCGATCGACTTTTTTGAAACTACCTATACACTGATGTAGGTTAAGATCCATGTGTCACACGCTGAAGCCATTCACCGTGGTGGGCTCTCATTTGCGGGTAACTGACGCAAAATATTCTGAATTTTGTGTGACCCTCAATGCTGTTAAAAAGGTAATATTAAATAGTCTGTGTGATGTAACGGATAGGATAAATCCTCATATGCTGGAGGTTGTGGGTTTTAATCTTATCAAGCAGCTTTTTTTATTTTTCCATCTTTATCGAACTGACCATTTTTATTAAATTAATTGATTTGAATGAAATTTGTAACTCCATTCCTTTTTCACGTAATTTTAATCATAATATTAACTTCATTTGCTGTCATTTCTCTTCCTGTCATTCCTTCTCCACTTCAAATCTTGTTCATGTGCTTTAATTAATTTTATGTATTAATTTACATTTAATTTGTTTGGCTTTACGAGGTGCATTCAAGTTCTAAGGCCTCCGATTTTTGTCTCCGGACTGGAAAGAGATAGAAACATGCGCATTGTTTTAAAATGAGGCCGCATTCATTGTCAATACGTCCCAGAGATGGCAGCACCATACGGCAGATGGAATTTTACCGCCAGCGGCGAGAATGAGAACTGTTTTAAATACTTAAAATGGCGACGTATTCCTTACTTGAACAGCGTCCAATCATTCGTTTTCTGAATTTGCGTGTTGTGAAACCAACTGAAATTCATCGACAGTTGAAGGAGACATGTGGTGATGGAGTTATGGATGTGTCTAAGGTGCGTTCATGGGTGCAACAATTTAATGAAGGCAGAACATCGTGTGACAACAAACAGAAACAACCTCGGGCTCGCACAAGCCGGTCTGACGACATGATCGAGAAAGTGGAGAGAATTGTTTTGAGGGATCACCGAATGACTGTTGAACAGATCGTCTCCAGAGTTGGCATTTCTGTGGGTTCTGTGGACACAATCCTGCATGACGACCTGAAAATGCGAAAAGTGTCATCCATGTGGGTGCCACAAATGCTGACGGACGACCACACGGCTGCCTGTGTGGCATGTTGCCAAGCAATGTTGATGCGCTACGACAGCATGAATGGGACTTTCTTTTCGTTGGTTGTGACAATGGATGAGACGTTGATGCCATTTTTCAATCCAGAAACAAAGCGCCAGTCAGCTCAATGTAAGCACACAGATTCACCACCAACAAAAAAATTTCGGGTAACCGCCCGTGCTGAAAAAATGATGGTATCCATGTTCTGGGACAGCGAGGGCATAATCCTTACCCGTTGCGTTCCAAAGGGCACTACGGTAACAGGTGCATCCAACGAAAATGTTTTGAAGAACAAACTCCTTCCTGCACTACAACAAAAATGTCCGGGAAGGGCTGCGCGTGTGCTGTTTCACCAAGACAACGCACCCGCACATCGAGCTAACGTTACACAACAGTTTCTTCGTGATAACTTTGAAGTGATTCCTCATGCTCGCTACTCACCTGACCTGGCTCCTAGTGACTTTTGGCTTTTTCCAACAATGAAAGACACTCTCTGTGGCCGCACATTCACCAGCCGTGCTGCTACTGCCTCAGCGATTTTCCAGTGGTCAAAACAGACTCCTAAAGAAGCCTTCGCCGCTGCCATGGAATCATGGCGTCAGCGTTGTGAAAAATGTGTACGTCTGCAGGGCGATTACGTCGAGAAGTAACGCCAGTTTCATCGATTTCGGGTGAGTAGTTAATTAGAAAAAAAAGTCGGAGGCCTTAGAACTTTAATGCACCTCGTATTTCACTGTTTTTTCGTCCATATTATTGCGTTCATTCTATCTCATTTTGCTTGAATATCGTTTTACTTATAAACGAGCCTTTCATTTAAATTTTGTCGATGGCCCAATAGGTGTTTAGGTTATATTTTAAATGTTTGTATGACGTTTTCCATGCAAAAAAAATTGCACGTCTGGTAACCAAATTTCATTTTTGACACCACTGCACAAATTATACTATTTCGTCTTTCGTTTTTTAACTGACTTATCGTATTTTCAAGTAATTCAATATTATAACAGAAAAATTAAATTAATATTCACAACAAATTCTGACTGGGAAAGTATGAAAGGAAGAAAAAATGAAATTAAATAGTTCATGAAGTGATTAAGATTATGTGCCAAAGGAATAGAAATAAAAATTATATTTAAAGCAATTAATTGCATAGAAATAATGATCGAAATAATTTCGATAAAGGTTTAAAAATAAATTATTCGCCTGCCAAGATTCAAACCCACGAGCTCTTGCATGTGAAGGCTTTATATCTTTTTTTTAAGGTGTCAAGTTGGTTTGTCACCACAGAGAACAGTACAATGCCACGTATTACAAAACTTTCAGTACGGTATAACATACGTATACACTGTAAGGCGGCCAGAGTATAGCTGATTGCAGTATTAATATTAAATCATTCACATATTATTTTGTCTCTGCGAGTAATCACTATCGTGTCACAGCACGTCAAGGCTCCGGACTTGTTACTTGCGACGATGACCATCGCCCAGCTGAAGAGTCAATCCGGTGAAGGAGAATTTCCGTGCCGCGCGGAGAGTAACCTTCAACTTGTGTGTCAATTGTCCTTCCGAGTTACAGCTACGAAAATGTTCCTCCGGGCCGGATAGTTCCACGCAACTTCTTCCTGTTTTCTCGATTGATCTGTGTTCAGTTTTTCAAGGCCTATCCACTGTGCCAACTTATAACTAAATCTGAGGGGGGTGCGATGGGGAGGTTCCCTTGTATGTAATATGTAACTGACCACCATATGTTTGGAGAGGCGGACCTGCCAGTATATAAGGAGGTGAGGGGAGTATGACGTTGTCAGTAAACTATCAGTGAAAGCAGAATGGGCCAGTAGAGAGCGCTCCGTGGCTTCGAACGCGGACTAGTCAATGCATGCAGTATTTCCTGAGTAACAGATCCATGAGCGGCATTTCAATCCTCCTAAGGACTGAAGTGGAGGCGCGAAAGTCCAACCGCAACTAAACCAAGACCAGACACGACGTCTTTTACTGACGGACCGTCCAGCATTGCAGAGGGTGGTTGTAAAACATCACATTAATCAGAATCGAAGTGCTACTAGCAGTCCAGCTAACACGATGATTGTGCGTAGAGAGTAAAAAAGAACGGGGTACAATGGTCGGGCATGTCTTCATAAGCCACGCATTTCTCTGGTCGGCGCTAAGCCACGTTTGAGGGGGGTGTGAAGTCCGACGCCAATGCACAGTGTATAAATGGAAACTAGGGATTTGAAATGATGAATCACGCTATACCCTTTGGCAGTCCCGATGGAAGAGTTTGGGTTTGCTTAATGCTTGGGTAACGTTACCTGCCATCATGCGTAGTGCCAACAGCAAAGTACCCAGGCGATGGTGCTACGGTGCATAGGAGTCTTTCGTGGTTAGGTTGTGGACCTATTAATGTGCTTAAGAAGGCACTAAATGAGGACGAATACGAACTCATTTTACAGTGTTGTGTAATGCATAGAAGAACAGCTCGAAGAGCACGATTGTAACAGCGTGACAATGGACCCTGTCGTTAAGTGGGATCCGTGAGGCAGTAGTTTACATCTACATCTACATCTACACTCCGCGAGCCACCTTACGGTGTGTGGCGGAGGGTACTTATTGTACCACTATCTGATCCCCCCTTCCCTGTTCCATTCACGAATTGTGCGTGGGAAGAACGACTGCTTGTAAGTCTCCGTATTTGCTCTAATTTCTCGGATGTTTTCGTTGTGATCATTACGCGAGATATATGTGGGCGGTAGTAATATGTTGCCCATCTCTTCCCGGAATGTGCTCTCTCGTAATTTCGATAATAAACCTCTCCGTATTGCGTAACGCCTTTCTTGAAGTGTCCGCCACTGGAGCTTGTTCAGCATCTCCGTAACGCTCTCGCGCTGACTAAATGTCCCCATGACGAATCGCGCTGCTTTTCGCTGGATCATGTCTATCTCTTCTATTAATCCAACCTGGTAAGGGTCCCATACTGATGAGCAGTACTCAAGAATCGGACGAACAAGCGTTTTGTAAGCTACTTCTTTCGTCGATGAGTCACATTTTCTTAGAATTCTTCCTATGAATCTCAACCTGGCGCCTGCTTTTCCCACTATTTGTTTTATGTGATCATTCCACTTCAGATCGCTCCGGATAGTAACTCCTAAGTATTTTACGGTCGTTACCGCTTCCAATGATTTACCACCTATGGCATAATCGTACTGGAATGGATTTCTGCCCCTATGTATGCGCATTATATTACATTTATCTACGTTTAGGGAAAGCTGCCAGCTGTCGCACCATGCATTAATCCTCTGCAGGTCCTCCTGGAGTACGTACGAGTCTTCTGATGTTGCTACTTTCTTGTAGACAACCGTGTCATCTGCAAATAGCCTCACGGAGCTACCGATGTTGTCAACTGAGTCATTTATGTATATTGTAAACAATAAAGGTCCTATCACGCTTCCCTGCGGTACTCCCGAAATTACCTCTACATCTGCAGATTTTGAACCGTTAAGAATGACATGTTTATGGACAATAACTTTCCTGGACGGCCCTTCGCTGCCCCGTTCACAGTCCCGATGTGATTCCAGTGGAACACCTCTGTCGTGCGTCGTAACGTCGATATTGCTCCAACCCCCGGCGTCAAACATCCCTACCTTTCCAGGTTCCAGTTGCTGAGGAAGAATTCCTCCACAGACATTGAAACGATGTTGAAAGTGCCCTCAGCAGAGCTTCAGAAGTCATGAAGGCCATGCATAGTCACGCCGCATATTAATATCCACTAATATGCGTCCGGATACTTTCGACCAAATTGTCTATCTTGTTTCTTTTACATGACAGAGGTTAAAAATACTACTTGATTTGTAAGGCTCTTTTTTTCAGTAGTTAAAACGCTAGCGGTTTCGGGATCTTACATGCCGTCATCAGGCGTTGCACTGGGAAAAAACAAAAAGATGATGATTTAGTTGAGGGGCACTGGACATCATGGTCATCAGCGCCCTGACGAAAAATCAACATGAAATCTCTTGGGAGGGGCCGAAGTCTGTCCCCACAGGCGGTGCTGTTTATAACGTACTAAAGTCTGCCGCCCTTCCCTACAAGTTTAGGAATGAGGTCTGACAGTTCACATAATTTCACCACTCTTAACACTGGCATTGGTATCTGTGAGGATCGTAGGGCTAATATCAGTCCACGGGACACACGCAGCCACAATATGCAGAACAAAGAACACACGCCACAAACTTCACAGAATGGTGGATCCTCCCGCCGGAGGAGGAAGAAAAAACGAGACACCAGAGCTAGTAACAGTTTTTACACGCAGTAGTACATGCAAACAAGCTGAACTGTTCCACATAAAATTTTAGTAAACAGCGGGCGGACTAGGTGCGGTAAAATCTAAGTCAAGGGCAAGGTGACACCAGACAATACTATGGACGACTGTCTGAGCAAACAAAAATGCAGTAAACACCAGGGCACTTATACTTTGTGCTATGACCCCGAGCGCCGCGGTGAAGGGGGACAGGACGCGGTGTAGATAGTGTCGGAAGTTCCATGCGGCTTTTCGCGGATGATGCTGTAATATACAGAGAAGTTGCAGCATTAGAAAATTGTAGAGAAATGCAGGAAGATCTGCAGCGGATAGGCACTTGGTGCAGGGAGTGGCAACTGACCCTTAACATAGACAAATGTAATGTATTGCGAATACATAGAAAGAAGGATCCTTTATTGTATGATTATATGATAGCGGAACAAACACTCGTAGCAGTTACTTCTGTAAAATATCTGGGAGTATGCGTGCGGAACGATTTGAAGTGCAATGATCATATAAAATTAATTGTTGGTAAGGCGGGTACCAGGTTGAGATTCATTGGGAGACTCCTTAGAAAATGTAGTCCATCAACAAAGGAGGTGGCTTACAAAACACTCGTTCGACCTATACTTGAGTATTGCGCATCAGTGTGGGAGCCGTACCAGATCGGGTTGACGGAGGAGATAGAGAAGATCCAAAGAAGAGCGGCGCGTTTCGTCACAGGGTTATTTGGTAAGCGTGATTGCGTTACGGAGATGTTTAACAAACTCAAGTGGCAGACTCTGCAAGAGAGGCGCTCTGCATCGCAGATGTAGCTTGCTCGCCAGGTTTCGAGAGGGTGCGTTTCTGGATGAGGTATCGAATATATTGCTTCCCCCTACTTATACCTCCCGAGGATATCACGAATGTAAAATTAGAGAGATTAGAGCGCGCACGGAGGCTTTCAGACAGTCGTTCTTCCATACGCGACTGGAACAGGAAAGGGAGGTAATGACAGTGGCACGTCAAGTGCCATCCGCCACACACCGTTGGGTGGCTTGCGGAGTATAAATGTAGATGTAGGTGTATCATGAGCGAGCGCAGTGCGCGGAGTAGCGTTAAGTTCCGATGAATCCTTTTGTCAGTATTTCACTGCAGGGTCTAGAAGCCTTCATTTCCAATATGGTGACTTTGCTGTACGAATCTAAGACATCACAAATTTTCAGTGCGTGTGAATCAGGGAACTTCAGAGTGTTCAGCTGTTCCGTGGTTTTGCATGAGAACCACGTTATAGTATTTGTGGCGGTATGCGTAGTACTGTTGCCTTCTTGCAAGATTTCATTCATTTCACTTACATCTTAAGATTTATTTGAAAACGTCACGTATTCCTATAGGAGGGAGTTTTGGTCAAAATTAGAAGAGAGCCCCTATAATTACACGCCCCGAATCCAATACCTGTTGAGATAGAGGCCGTTAAATTCGTGACGAGTAATATGCAATATTCGGAGGTGTAGGTAGCATTAACAAAAGCTGACATAATTTCTTTGTAGCTATCATGGAGATGAGATATTAGGATCGCTTCAGTATCGGGACACGGGCAGAAATTATGTGACAGACACTATACCAGACAAACAGATGCTGTGCATCATCGATTTTTGCGTAGTGAGTTACCAGCACTATTGGAGAACGTTACCCTGGCAGAAAAGACGACTTGTTTTTTGTTCGACAGGAGACAGCCCCATTTTCTACCGAAAGTGGGACAGTACACCACGGCAACGTTTCTTGGGCAATGAATTGGGCGAGGAGGTCCATTAGCGTGACCACCTCGTTCACCGGAACTGAATGTGTTGAATTTCTGGCTTATGTGATATTTAAATGCTTTTATGTATGCTCAACCCATCCACAATGTGCAGACGTTGAAGTAGCATGTGACGCAATCGCAGATGATCCAGATGTGTTTTAAAGAGTACGTAATTCACTGCGAAGAAGGGCAGAAGGATGTGTTAGGATGTACAGGGCGATTCAAAAAGAATACCACAACTTTAGGAATTTAAAACTCTGCAACGACAAAAGGCAGAGCTAAGCACTATCTGTCGGCGAATTAAGGGAACTATAAACTTTCGTTTAGTTGTACATTTGTTCGCTTGAGGCGCTGTTGACTAGGCGTCAGCGTCAGTTGATGCTAAGATGGCGACCGCTCAAGAGAAAGCTTTTTCTGTTATTGAGTACGGCGGAAGTGAATCGACGACAGTTGTTCAGCGTGCATTTCGAACGAAGTATGGCGTTAAACCTCCTGATAGGTGGTGTATTAAACGTTGGTACAAACAGTTTACAGAGAATGGGTGTTTGTGCAAAGGGAAAAGTTCTGGACGGCCGAGAACGAGTGATGAAAATGTAGCACACATCCAGCAAGCATTTGTTCGCAGCCCAGGAAAATCGACTCGCAGAGCTAGCAGAGCTGCAAATTCCACAATCAACTGTATGGAGAGTCCTACGAAAAAGGTTTGTTATGAAACCTTATCCCGAGGCGATGGATCGGCCCCCAGGCAGCCCGTGACAGAGCACTTCATCACTGGCCTCCAAGAAGCCCTGATCTTACCCCCTGCGATTTTTTCTTATGGGGGTATGTTAAGGATATGGTGTTTCGGCCACCTCTCCCAGCCACCATTGATGATTTGAAACGAGAAATAACAGCAGCTATCCAAACTGTTACGCCTGATATGCTACAGAGAGTGTGGAACAAGTTGGAGTATCGGGTTGATATTCCTCTAGTGTCTGGAGGGGGCCATATTGAACATCTCTGAACTTGTTTTTGAGTGAAAAAAAAAACTTTTTAAATACTCTTTGTAATGATGTACAACAGAAGGTTATATTATGTTTCTTTCATTAAATACATATTTTTAAAGTTGTGGTATTCTTTTTGAATCACCCTGTATTTTAACTACTTGCAGTGAAGGGACAGATTGGCCCATATCTCAAATGGTACTTGTTTCCAAACCTATCGTTACAGGAACTTTTCTTAAACTTTGACCAATATTACCTCCTTAAGAACATGTTAAGATTTTCTTCAAACACCTCGTGTAGTCCTGCTATGTAAACGAACAATATGAAGCGTAGCGTACGGTACTTAGTATACCAGTTTCAATCCCAAACCTAAAACGTTACTACAACTACCTTTTTCTTAACACAACAACCGCGATTTGTCTGTTTTGAAAAGCGGCACGCTTCACAACTACCCACACTACAGTGATTTGCATACACTGTGAACGGAAGACAGCACAGTTTGACATTTCTTTAAAATCTTTTCGAGATTCTCGTGATTTTTATTATTTTCCTCGAGAAATTCCGAAGAGTCGAATTCTCTGCCCTACCTACATCGAGACAAATTCCCAGTCCCACGTCCAATAAATGTGGGTAAGTGCTACACAACATGTTGGATGCTGGCAAAGTTTCGTTATCACATTGTATACGAATACACATTCTGTGAAAGTGTGTGAGCTGTGGTAAGGACTGGCCATCACAATGGAAGCAGGCTCATGAATGCTAACACCAAAAGCTGTCCATCCTGTCGCAAGCCAGCACCTATCATTATGTCTGAAATAGCTACGCAACTTCCACTGAAGATGAGCCTGAGAAGTTTCCAAAACCGGCTCATGGAATTATAAATAGCTATTTCAAAAAATAACGTTAAGTCACACCTGTTGTTGCTCAGCCTGTCAGCCATTCTTTAAACAGTCGCCAACATTGTTCAGTCGTTACCAGCGAATTGTGAGGATATATAGGGATAACACCGTTTTGTATGCATATCAGCCCACGTATCTGCTGTACAAGGACAGATACATGCGCCTACAGCCTGGATAATTCTAAGCATCATTATGGTTAATATTTTATACGTGTTATGTTGCGCGACACTGAAATGGATACTTTTATTAACATAAGCCAACTGATCCATACACACCACCATTTGTTTTCTCCAATTTTATTGTACAGAATATCGCGCGTTTCCTAATTTGTCTCTTGTGGCAAAATGAACAATTGTATGGTTTTCGACACATGTAAGTAGTGTTTATGAGGTAATTACGTTATCTGAAAATATTATTCTATATTTAAGGGAATACGACAGCCCAGTTTGGAATACATTTTCATTCTATGTAAGATGTTGTCAAGATGGCGGAGATTTCGTTGTTCAAACAAGAGAACATCGATTTCCTTGTCTGGCGAAGGGTGCTGGTGCGTTGGAGACGCAGTAAGGTCCCGCAGAGATCCTTTTGACCGTTAGCAATAGAAAACATTGTCCCGAATAGAGTCTAAAGTAAACGATCTTTCTTTAAATCGTACGATTAGCTGATTTCGACGACTTATTTTTAAGCACATGTGTGATTCTACGTGTTACATGTCGTAATCATTTTTCACCACACACAAAAAGTAGACGACATATTCCAGCCTTACTCTAGGGATGGATCCGCATCCAAGTGACAACCTTGAATGCCATATTGGTAACTTTGCTCTAATGCTTGGCTGGCAGAAGACTACGTGGAGGATGTCGAGTAGCGATTTTGTACGCTACGTTATTACGCAGATTGAAATTACTGCTGTATGAAACCCAATGATTATTACAAGTGTATACTTGTGAATTTGATCTGCATGGAAGTTGAAAGAATGCTAAGTACATATTTCTGATAAGAACTTATCTAGATGCTCAGATGTATCCAACTTAGAACGGGTGTTTGCTGTTTGCGTTTACCGTGTTTCGCCATAACTGGATATCAAATTTCCATCCTAGCTTCCCTCCGCGACTGTGGAGACTTTCGTCACACCAGACTGTTGAACGACAGACTACCACCGCAAAACCCCATCACGCTGAATGCTAATCTGCTGTTTATGAATATCAAAGACTGGATTTACGCCACTACCAAGATCGTTCATTTTGTCTAGGCGAAGCGGCTGTCGCGTATTTCATTGTGGCATCAGCGAAGCTACGTCATCAGAAGCTATATCCACCTATGGCATCTCTCTCATCTTTGACTAAACTCGGTAGTGACAAGGAAAGACTATGAAGCTATTGAGGACTTTGTCTGCCAAATGTTTATGAAAATTAACTATACAGTTACTGAAGTACAGAATTAAAACTAATAAAAGGGTAACATGTTACGACTTTGGAGAAAAACTTCCTCTGTAACTAAGCAAAATGGCTCTGAGCACTATGGGACTTAACTGCTGTGGTCATAACTAAGCAAAAAGTGCAAAAGATTACGTAACGCGTTTGCTGTGATCCGAGTTTCCTTTTATGTGGTCTGGAGGTCGGTAATAAAGTGCAGCCTCCAAACCAGATGAGAGGAAACGCAGATCACAGAAAACCGAACGTAATTACTTATTTACATAAAAAAATCGCGACGTGAACTATTTGATAATCTAAAAGTAACAAAACTGTATCGTTATATATCCTTTGATGATACCTTAGAGCAACGAAAGGCTAAACGCGTCTGGGTAAAATAAATTAAGTTGCAGCAAGAATAGGCGGCTTTATTTACTAACAAGTATCGTCTGAATTGGTTACTCGTGTCACTGCGCGCTCGGTTAAATACTTCTCTGATGTACGTGACAGGGCGGAGTCAGATTAAATAATTAATAATAGAGTTCCTGGAGAAATTTAAAGACTGCAGATGTTTGTGGGACATGTGCGAGGAATATATCAACACAGACGCAGGCAATAAGCACTTTTTACATTTATTAACGAATCCATAATGGTTTCCTGTGGCTCACAGAATGAAAGTCCGTCGAGCTTCTGTATTTCCGTTGTTGTCTTTTACTTCCGATACTTACTGTAAATCAAATTTAAAACCGGAATATCAGCGTTCAATGGACGTTAATCGATAAATGTACTTGTTTCATTGCTGTAAGAGTTAAAAATGTCCAGCCTATATCCAAACCCTTTTCTTTGAAGACCAAAGTGTGGGGTCTTTTTTCACAGTTCTAACAGTTACTAAATGCTTCGTTTCTTTCGTATCTGCCGTATTTATTAGATGACGTGTGCCACTGCCATACGCAGTCTTCTTTTATTCCAATCTGAAATGAGTTCCTTAAACTTACAGGTCATCTTTTATAAATAATTTAATAATCTTTACAGGAACGTATTTTGTTTGATTTATTTTGCTTTATCATGATTTAATTCTTCAGTCAACTACAAATCGCGTTCCTGGTTTCAGGAATAATTTTAGTAAATAATATTGAGGATGTAACAGCACTGAATTTGAGGTCTCCCTGGCTAGTTAGCTAGTTTCATGTTCCATAGATCATATTACACGATAAATCGCAATGACGTAGAACGTGGCATTTTGCATTCACATTACAGAGGCTAGAAATCGTAATGGATCCAACAACTTATCTTCGTAGCTTACAGCCTCTCTCATGATTTTTAATCTTTTTGGGTAAGAATTGATTGATGATCAGAAGCTCCGAAATGCTTGATACATCCTTTTTTAAGTACAACTAAGTAACAGAACGTGGGTGAGTCTCTTTCCTTACATTATAAACTTTTCCCACGGCTTTCTCTCTACTTTTTTTTTAAGTCTGCAGGCTTTCGTGGCCGTTATCACTCAAGTTAAAATCTTCTCTGTTGTTAGGCCGCGTCATATTTCCTTCTAAAATAATCGATGTTTCGTCTCCTCTGCTGGGATCTTCTTCGTGGTGTTTCGGTGTCCATTACTGCTAAAACACTGTCAGAGACCCGTGTAGCGTTCTCTTACACCACCGTCAGAGGACTGGAGAACCTCTGCAGATGAGGAGGTAAATTATTAAGCGATCTGGACTTTCCCTCCCGGTGTCGTAATAATATTATTCCCAAATTCGGCACAATTAACCACCATGCACATACAGTGAAAGCCAAGGGATCTACCAAAGGACGAGCCGAGTACTTCTTCGTGAAATAATCCAGCAAATACCCACAGACTGTGTGTCAGCTCCGTTTTAATTGGTCAGCATTTTTCCTGGCTGCAACTATCTCACCCCAGAACGGGGATAAAGCGGACAGAATGACGTTTCATCACTCAGGAATGATTTCAGTGCCATGAAACAAAAAGAGAATTTCGAGAAGCTAACGGTTAGAGTGCACAAGGAAGACATGTGTGGGTCCGACACGAGTAGTGGTAAACCTCTCGTCAGAAGTACTCGATGAAACAGCTGTTCCAGTTCTGGCCAAATGTCAATTTCGCAACTACACCGAAAAGAGTACCTGTTGAAGAAATTCTAAGTGCCGTCGAAGCGGCGTCCTTTGGTCTTCCGACAGTGCAGGCCAAGGAAGTAAGACAAGATGTGTAGGAGTTTTACGGAAATCGAAACCTCCCAAAGGCAACATATCGGCGGAGGAGAGGAAATCTCGTAATGAACTCAAGAGAAACGAAAGCATTGTTTTAACGAAATCGGGCAAGGAGAATGCTTCCGTAGTTTTGGACGCTGTGAATTATCACAGGAAGATGTAACAACTACTAGCTGATCCTGCGTATCCCAAGTTAAAAAGCGATCTGACTAACAGAATCGCTCGGAAAGTAAAAACCTGATACCAGACTCAAGAGAGGACAGCCCTATTACAAAGGACGTAAAACCCAGAATGTATGGACTACACAAGATACGTTAAGAATCGGTTCCTTTGAGGCCTATCGTCAGTGGGATTAACTCGCCAAATTAGTTTTTAGCACCATATTTATCTGGTAAACAGATCTAGTTGATAAATACTTTTGTTAAATATTCGAAACTCTTTTTTAAATTATACGCACAGTGAAGATACCTGCAAGTGACATTCTTGTTAGCTTCGATGTGACATCGTTATTTACTAACGTCCCATTATCAGATACAATGGAGACCATAAGGGAAATAGTTGCCAAAGATGTTTGTGACTTAATTGAATTATGTCTTCATTCGAGCTATTTTAAATACAATGGTGAATTCTATGAACAGGCTGACGGCCTTACTATGGGCTCACCCGTATCGCCAGTTGCAGCTGACATTTTAATGGAACATCTTCAGCAACAGACATTAAGTAGCGCTCCTTTGAAGGCACCTTGTTGGCTCCACTACGTGGACGATACGTTTGTTATATGGACACACAGCAAAGAAGAACTTCATGCGTTGCACAATTTCTTAAGTGGAATTACCCTAAAATCAAATTTAGCTTAGAGGTTGAGAGTGAGGTCGGTCTCCCGTTCCTAGTTGTGTTTTTATACGGAATATCTGATAACACTCTAGGTCACACAGAGTATGGAAAGCCGACCAGCACAAACAGGTATTTAGATGCCACTTCGCACTACCACTCAGCCCAGAAGCAAGCGATGCTTAACACACTGTCTTTACGTGCCTTTCGTATCAGCGGAGTTGGAGTTCTTAAAGAGGACAATGAAGGCAAATGGCTATGATAGTTGTTGAATCGACAGGTCTTTCAGACGGAATATTAATCACGCTAATAGGAACAGCCTTCTCACTCCGTTAGGTTACCGTTCGTTTTTGGGGTCACTGATCGTATAAGCAGAATTCGAAAGGCAAATGGTATTCGGACAACTTTCTTTAGTGAAAACAAAATATTTTTTCCGAAGAAAAACGAATGCACCTGACTGCCTCCAGAATGCAGGCGTCTATCAAGTGACATGTGGCTGCGGCGAAGTGTATTTAGGCGAAACGGGAAGAAATGTTACAGAACGCGTTATAGAACACAAGCGTCACACGCGGCTAAAACAAGGCGTAAAATCGGCAGTAGCGGAATATCGTAAGAACTGTGGCTCTGATATCGATTTTAATAACGAACGTGTGTTGGCTAAGGAAACCAACATTAATAAAAGGAAAGTCCGAGAAGCGGTTGAAATTTCCAAGAATGCATTGTAAGGGGTTCACCACCCTGCTGGAGCAAATATAATCTCGATGTATTGCTCACTTGCTAGAACGACAATTTACAGGCGCTGCCTAAGACACAAAATATCTTTGCCCCTGTCAAAAGAGAGCTGCAGTAGAGTCGCAGATCAGAGCAGTCTCTGCGGCAGTTGCAGTCACTCGCTGCTTCAGTGTAGTTGTACTCTGTCGCTGGTACAGCGCAGTGAAAAAAAATTTTTAATTTTATTACATGGAACTGAATAATAGTGTGATCAGCCGCAGAGCTAAATGATACCATGGAATGAGATGAACAAATTGTTAATATAATGAAAAGTCAACAGTGTAAGTCGACCATCTATTCTAAGGTAAATTTTATTATTTTTATTGGCATGCGCGTAGTTAAGTCACTTGCCTGAGAGGTTAATATGAATTTGTTTCCCTCTTGTGATTCGTCAGCACCAGTTGACCCTGATTAGTAACAAATTCAATTTTCCCGTATAATGGATTGTGGATCTTTATCAATAACGTAAAAAATTTTCAGAATATAATTGTTTTTACCAGTCAACTATAAAAGTATAATTTCCCCATAAGTCACTGCCAGTCCCGATCCAGTCACTTATCCAAATTAAAATATTCCAGAATTTTTGTCATATCATAGTCATGTGCTGTTTAGCAATCAGACGACCAGCTGTGTCACTAAGTAAAGCCAGTTTTTCTAGTAATTCAGATCTCAGACAAATGTTATCCAGTATCATTAGATAGGCCGGCATTGTACTAAGCTGTGCCATTTACGAGCAGATATATAGGCAGCGTTATCCGGCGACACCATCACGAGGTAAGAATTTTTCAGTTTATTTCTCGCGGGCAGATTCAGATTGATTTCACAGGGCCATGGCGTAGCGCTGCTTACGTCAAAATTTATCAGTTTTCATGAGTTAAGATTTATCAGTTTTCATACGTCAGAGTTTAACTATCCAAATTTAATAATTTTTATTTTCTGTTCGGGAAGGTAACACATTTTATATTTTTTTATTTATACGGGAAGGTTACAGCATGTAAGTTCAATACAGAGGACGGCTATAGGCTGCCGGCATCGCGTTTCTCCGCCATCAAGGAAGTGAATATACGGCCACTATGTGGAAGTGGTACAAACAACGCGCTGCAAGTCACCTCGGCGAGCGCTAATATTTTGGGTAAACATTCCCCCCACTCTTGTTCTGTCCGTTTCGCATCTAGCCAGTGATGATGACCAACCAATAGTAGTAGGAGAGATTTCAACCAATAACCCTTCTCCAGCGAAATTGGTGGAAAGTGCTTTTCTATCGAGTGACGATGGGCTAAAAATAGTATAAATAAGAGTTGGCGAGTAACATCCCTTCTTCTGCATCAGAGCAGGAATATTAGCCTATGACAACGGCCCACCAATGGTAGCCACACGAATTTTAACCTCTACTCCCACATCTCCAACACAAACGATGGAAATATCCCCTTTAAAAGAGAGCGCGACACTGGTCTTTGACAGTGTTCTAGCAATAATGGACAGCGAAACATCCCGATGAAGATCCCAGCAGAGGAGTCGAAACGTATATTATTTTAGGAGGAAAAGCCTAACGACACAGAATATTTTAGCTTTAGTAACTCCGTTTCTGTTTGTGTGAAACCAAGCGGGATTTCGTAGATCAAGACAAACAAATCACAACAGGGCGGCGCTGTAATCGCCGAGTGCTGTCACGTACAACACTGGCCGACCGATAAATTTGTGTGTATGAGCCTTAAGCGACTATATTGACATCTGCCGGACTTTAGCCGAACTACTTGCACCGAGCAATGTTCGACCGAGCAAACCTACAGCAGACATCCCAATCAGCTATATGCACCGTTAATTCTCTGCTTGTGCGGCCCCGCCATACGCGAGATATCACGTGTAAAGACCTCATTAGAAGTTAGTTCGTGTTAATGACAATATACAAGAATTATTCGAAAAACTAGCGCACTTTTTCAACAGTGGGAATATGTCCCGTACTCAGTTTCCTCGCATTAGTGCTCCGTGACCTTTTACTATCGCTTTGAGATAAAAGTTTTTTGGTGGGGCATGACTATTTGTCACCAGTAACACTTCCAATATGTTACTGATTGAAGATGACGAAATACATGTAACTCATCTTACACAGTTTTAATAATATTTTAATCATGCAACTTCAAATGATATATCAATATTGCCATTCAACACGTTCAATCTACTGAGCACTACTCTTTTCAAAAAATCTTTATAAAATGGTACTTATTTATTCACTCCCACCCCACTCGCGTTAACGGACGCAATCACACTATCTCACAGACCTTATTGCAACTGGGAAGGGTGAAAGCTGCTATTCCTGGGCTTAAAATAGAAGTAAAACCACAGAAAAGCTTACAAGAAACATGGGTGTGCCAGTCACCTTGTGAACGGTCGAAGCGATCTGCAGGCAAATCTGCCTCTGTCCTCTGGTCCGCAAATAAAACTTAGTCAACTAAAATGTGTCACACAGATGTCTGTAAACATCAAACACCACAGACTGGAGGATACTCTCGCTGGAGCAACAGGCCATGCGTCATAGGACTGTGGCCTACGCAAAGACGAATAAGTACGATCTCATCCCACCCTCGTGGCCGAAATGGGGTACCCCACGTTCACATATTGGGCTTCACTAGACGCAGCTTATTATCAGTCACTTCCAGACACTTCTTTCCATCGATGCATATATCTACCTCAACAGCGAGATAATAGCAGGGGGTTGACAGACTGAAATAATTGAGGATCGCTACATGTCTCCTTGGCTGATACATCCGCCCTTATGTTCCCCGCAGGATCCAAGTGTCCTGGTGACCATCAGGAAGTCCTCAGACGTTGTAGTTGAAGGACGGCATCCTGGATATTCTGGACTATTTTATCCTCTGGGTACAAGCGTTGTAGAGAGAGAATCGGAACATACAAGGCATCTAGCACTAAGCATGCCTCATCTGCTTCAATGTGCTCAAGAGAGCATATAGTTCCACGACCAAGACACTGAAGTCTTGAGGCAGTCGTCGGACCTTGAAGACACGATCAGAGGAAACAACAGAGCAACTGCCAATGTCCCCCCGTTTCTACTCATCCGCAAAAACAGCAGTAGAGTTAATACCATATTTGCTTATGAAGAGAAGATATTCTATTGTAATTGTATTTTCACTTCCCTTCCATCAGTTCTAAAAGTGAACACTGATTGGAACCAGTCAGTTATGAACAGACAAAATCTTGCTTCTTCCAATAAAATTGTTAAAATACCGTATTATGTAAGTAGCCTACATACTTTTTATAACCCCGTCAATTTTCCGAAAAATACTTTCAATTCTCACGGAACATAAATCGACTCGGCAACTATTAACAACACTTTAGGAAACAACTACTTTAGCGCAAGTGATGGCTATGGATCAGCACTTACGCAAGTATATGCAGACGTGTTACGCATATTAATTTTAACATAAGACGAAGTATTAGGACATTTAAACACGTTTACTTCCAATCTTCTTGATGAGTGAATCCGCTTATCGCTATGTACACAAACAGGAGCTTGGAGCTTGCTGTGAGATGACTCATTGTGCCAAGGAGTGCACAAACAGACTTTCAAATGGGCAAAGCTTTTCTCGTGTGATGTACCGAAAGTTAAAAGTAATGACCAAATGAATGCCTGAAATATACAGGGTGTTTGAGAATGAATAAATGTGTTGTAAGGGTTTGTAGGATTTCCTAAAAAATGGTTCAAATGGCTCTGAGCACTATGGGACTTAACTTCTTAGGTCATCAATCCCCTAGAACTTAGAACTACTTAAACCTAACCAACCTAAGGACATCACACACATCCATGCCCGAGGCAGGATTCGAACCTGCGAGCGTAGCGATCGCGCGGTTCCAGACTGTAGCGCCTAGAACCGCTCGGCCACCTCGGCCGGCAGCATTTCCTATAGTCAACTTAGAATTCTAAGTAACCCGTCCCATGAAAGAACAATTGTAACAGTTTGTACACCTGTGCGCACAGGAAATAGTCTGAAGATTGTGTTGAACGAGTGTCAGTCCCTCACACGTATCCCCAAGACATCGTTTGCAGTTGGTACAAGTTCTAAAGCCTTCAGACTGCAGTTTACGTGCCACCTTCGCACAAGAAATGTTGCTGCATAACGAAGGTCTTCTGGGTCGTATCGGTGACGAATACACATTTCACCTTAGTGGAAATATGAATGCACGTCATTTGCGCATCTGGGAGTCAGCAAATCCCCAAAATTTTATGTTTCTTATACCATATCCCGGATGAAAGTTTATGGGCCTTTCTTTTTCGCTGAAGCAACAAACTGGTGTTTCTTATTTTGATGCGATAGAGCTATGCCTCCTTCCTGAACTGGAAGAAGCTGAACCACAGAAATTTATTTGGTGGCAAGATGGTTCGTCTCCTATCTGGTGTAATTCAGTACGCGACTGGTTAAACGACGCTGGATTGGCCGCAAGGATTCTGATAGAGCTGCTTCTGAATGACCACATTCACGCACGATCTTTACGCCATGCGATTTTTGCATTTCAGGGTTCGTAAAACATCACGTGTACGTGCCTCCACTATCAGCTGATTTACCCGACTTTGGAAACAGTTTTGTTACAGCAATTACCAAAGACGTACTGATCAAGATCTGGGGAAAACTCGCCTATTTACTATGAGTGATGAATTTTACTAACATTGAGCATTGGAGTTGCTCAATCATCTGATAAGTTATTTATACTCTAAGATGAATGTAATGAATGTTACAAAGCTTTAAAACCTGTATATTCATTTTGGAACAGCCTGCATATAGCAACAAACTTATCGGTATCATATGCCTTTCCTTTATTGGAAATTATTACTGGGACTGTTACTGACACCAGACACGCCCTAATGAAGCTTCACGGGACAGCTGTCAAAATGCCTCGAGAATCTCTGAACAGTACGTTGCTCCGAGCATGCGTACTTGGAATTCTGCGTTGGGGGATACGGCAACATCACACGGATTAAGCACTGCATGTAATTTGGTTGGAATTGTAAGTACCACAAAAAGCCACAGTGCATAAAGCGTACAGACATCTGGAACGTCTCCAGAATGAGATTTTCACTCTGCAGCGGAGTGTGCACTGATATGAAACTTCCTGGCAGATTAAAACTGTGTACCGGACCGAGACTCGAACTCGGGACCTTTGCTTTTCGCGGGCAAGTGCTCTACCACCTGAGCCACACAAGCAGGACTCCCGCCCTGTCCTCATAGCTTTGGAAGGTAGGAGACGAGGTACTGGCAGAAGTAAAGCTGTGAGGACGGGGCGGAAGTCGTGCTTGGGTATCTCAGTTGGTAGAGCACTTGCCCGCGAAAGGCAAGGGTCTCGAGCTCGAGTCCCGGTCCGGCACACAGTTTTAACCTGCCAGGAAGTTTCATCTGGAACGTCTGTAACTTGTCCCTTTGACGAGTGCCAAGCTTTGCCTCTTCCGTTCTCCCAGCACTCTACACAGTTAGTTAGTTAGTTGCTTGCGTGTTCCAATGATCAGTCGCACGGTACGGTAGTGGAACGTGTCTAGTGCACAAGAAGTGCACATACGAAACAAAATTTTTACAATATAAAGTTAAAGATCAATATTTCTATTATTTCCCCCATTCCCTTAAATGGCACAAAATGCATATACTATATTTATAGATTTATTTATTCCTATTCAAGAATTCATCTATGGTATAGAAGGAGTTGTCAAGGAGATACGATTTCAATTTATTTTTGAAGCTATTACTGCTGTCTGTCGGACACCGTATTTGATCTGGTAATTTGTCGAAAATATTTTGCCCCTTTCTGTGCCAAAGATAGGTTGAGCAAAGGACAGTGTTAGTCTTTCTTTTTTCTGGTATTATAGTCATGAATGTCACTTGTTTTTAAACTGGTTCATGTTGTTGAGAAAAAATTTCGTTTGTTAGTAGATGTATTGAGAGGCTGTTGTAAGAATTCCCAATCTTTTAAAAAGATGCCTACAAGATGTGCGACTATGAACCCCACACATTATTCTAATCACTGTTGAGAGGTTATGACTAACCATCATTAACAATACCATTGCGGCGCTAGTGGAAAGTGTAATGAGGAAAATATTCGACCCAACGTCCACGCCAGAATCTTGATGCGCGGAAGCTCAGAACTACATTCCCTGATCTTGAGATATGGTTGTCACAGGGAAAAGATGTCTGAAATTTTATGGACATGTAGCACTAATGAATGGTTCACAGTTAACCAAGAAAATACTAAACATCGCAAATGGGTCGGGAAATACCAATGTATGATCGGCAGCCGACACACAAGTTGCTCGTAAGGAAGTTGTCGCTGATCCACTTGGCGACTACATATAGATAAATAACCGACGAGTAAATTCGTTTCCAAACAGACAAAGGAGTCAAAAATGTATTAAACTATAACGGCTACATACCTGTAATTAGAAAAAAGTTTTTAGAGGATAAGCATAAGACGGCTAAAGGTAGCAAATCGTTCTACGTGGTCTTCAAACCGTCCAACGAAGGATTAATAAAGTAAAATCTTAAGTAGACCTATGTAATAACAAGTACAGGGCTATTCAAAAAGAAGGAACAAATTTTCAGATATTAATTGCTTCCTAACTACGAAAGATAAACAGTTCGAACGTTCCTGGAAAGAGAACGTTTCAATTTTTTTTTGCGTTCAATGTGAGCACCAAGTGTTACACAACTATCAAAATTGTGGTTCATTTCCTGACTCACGAAGCAGCTGGTCTCTCGTTATCGAATTCACAGCTTCAAAATGCGATGTCGCAGACTTTCAAGAGTTCAAGCATAGGGAGATAAAAAAAGGGGTCCTTTACGTAACACACACATAAAAATCAGAAGGTGTGAGGTCTGGAGACCTGGGAGGCCATTGGCGATGTTCATCCTCTTACAATCCAGCGTCCTGGAATGGTGTCATTCAGGTATTCGGACGTCCTTATAGAACTTACGAAAAAGACGGCGTTTTTCATCCCACCTATGCCTGACATTCTTGAAAGTCTTCGACAATACGTTGTTGAAGCTGTGATTTCGACAACGAGAGAACAGCTGCTACGTGTGTGGCAGGCAATGAGCCACCATTTTCATACCTGTCGTGTAACGCATGGTGCCCACATGGAATGCATAGAAATTTGAACTTTTCTCTGTTCAGGAATGTCGGAATTGTGTTTCTATCTTTTGCAGGAATAAATAGTTGAAACCTGTCCCTTATTTTTGAGTAGTCTGTATTTGGACAAAACAAATTCACTTTTATATTTCAGTTCATTAATTATGAAGTTTTCTAGGAATTAATAACTGAAAATAAAAAATAAACCCACCATGCCATTGACAGCGAACGTCCTCCTCTACAGAATAATAAAAACTATAGGTTACTTCAGAAAGTGGTAGTTTAGTTGTGAGCTTGCGACCGCAGTTACTCTTAATACATAAACGGTTGTAAGTAAAAATTTTTGTTTCTTGTTGAAGAATTATCTAACGTTGTTCGACGCCAATTGGTTTGGAAGATGGTACGCTTCTTTCATATGCCGCGCGGAAATGCTAAGCTTTTTCTGTCACCAAAAATACTGGCCAGTACTACGTTGAGTTACAGGAACATTAGTTGCACGCAAGCAGAGCCTCCCGCGGACAATCTCAAATTCAGAAAAGCATTTCCAGTCGTTGGCCGCTTCCTTATGTTTTAAAGACGAATGCTTTTGTGTCTGTTGCATGTGGCAATCATCAGAGGTGTATACTTACTGCTGGACCACTGACCCGTTCACATCGGGAGATCAGTTGCAGCAGTGACCGAAGCGTAGGTCTTCAAAACATTATGTCGCTTTGGAATAGTTTGGATGAATTGATAGCAATTTGCTATCGCGATCGGTTGTACCTACATCATCGCCTACCGAGAATGAGTTATTGCTCTCTAATCGCACTATCAGATGCCTCTCGATGTAGCCGTTGGCAATGCGACTCGTTAGAGGCGGTGAGTGGGCACTGGACTGTTAAGGGTCTCGGTAAAATAGAAGAAACCTGTGTCTATTCAGACTGTTTGGTCACACCAATGACATGAATAACACAGATGGTACTAGAGTGCGCTGTTTTCAGACAGTGTAATGCAGAGACCAAAGAAATTGCTGTAAGTTGTACGATCTCAGAGTGGCACCTTCACATACAATATTCTCAAAGATATGAAGTCACTGCAAATAGCTAGAAATTGTTTTGGCAGATAAACTTAGGCCTGTATATATCGTGCGCAAGATTTTAAAAGGGATCAGATTTGTTGTATTACCACTGCTTCTGAATTGTCAAATATAAACAATATCTTGGTTGAAAACTTCGCCAGGGGCAGAAAAGGTGCCCAAAAGTAACAACTCCAGAATACAGATCAAAAGTTAGTGCACACTTCCGAAATATTGAAAAGGATGTGCCTTGACGCTTTAATGGATAATATTACAATAGTAGATGATCTTTATGATAGTTACGAAATCTGACCCTAACGGTGTCAGTCACCAGACATAGTTCTTACCGTGAAAGATAAATATATAAAAACTGTAGAGGCTTAGGATTTAAGGTAGTAAAGTATAATACAATGCAGACCGTCAGTTTCACCTTTACCAGTGAAGTGAATGTCATACAACACATAATTAACACTGTAATTATGTAACTGTGTGACAGCCGTGACGGGGAGGGGTGTAGTTTCGGCAGCCACGCTTGACATTTCAACACAGCCTGCGAGTGGTGCCTAAGAAGTACGGTTACATGATGGCTGACCAGTACCGTTCGACTAACTGAGTTACTCTAATCGAAGTATAAAAATGAAGTATCGGCTCTCCTGAAGGAATATGGTGGGTTACGATGGGTATGTTCATGAGATTAACGTCTTAAAACGCTGATAAAAATGACAAAATTTCGAGGGGAAGGGGGGGGGGTGGGGGGGGGGGAGCCTATAAACGGTCACCTCCGGCAAAATTTCAGAGGTTGTTCAAGAAGGAAGGACGGGCTGGCGGACGATCGACATCTAAGTAAATAGAGACTGAGCACAAGCACGTATTTTTTTCGAGGCTTGCCATTGAATCGACCGTGTCCTCAGAGAGGAACCATCCCGGCATTTCGTTTCCTTACGTCGTCCATGCTGGACTGCTGTAAGAAATTGTGACTGCATGACAGAAGTTCACATACAACTATCTGCGTCAGTCACTCTTTATTTCATCCCACGACGCGTTTCGAGAGTTCACACTCACGTCTTTAGACAGATGATCATATGCTACTGCTTGCTGGATACAGCCGGTTGTTAAAAATGAACGCACGAAAAACAACTAGCTGCGACCAGCTAGCAAAAGTATAACAACCGGAGCAGTACTGAATGCGAGCGTGAGGCGAAGGAGTAAAGTGGGTATGACAATTATCAAATGCAAGCATCGTGACTGCTGGAACATTTCTTTTCGAACATGACAGACAGCGCATATTGTTGACATTTTCACTGCTGTACGTATATTTTCAATGCACTACAGATCCAAAAGTAAACGGGAGCAAGAAATAGGGCAAACAATTACTGCTTAACGAGCCACCGGAGACCACAGATCCCTTACAGCAAAAATAGAACAAATCTTTAAACAACCCACCGAATGTGGGCATATTAGTCACCAACAGCCATCCAACGAGTAGTACCAACATTGACGTCGATGGTCGATGCAGAATGACAGTAATGCAATATTCAGAAACACCACCTTCCCCTCACCACGCTGTAATCCACCGGTCACGTCACGCTACAACCTTGACCACATTAGACATCACACACTTCGTGAAAAGCCTGTGAAAGTACACGTTCACTTACATCTCTAACAAACATGCAGTCGGAATGAATGATTTGTTAAAGTCCTCAAGATAAAAATATTTGTTATGGACGCATAACGCGCTTATAACATTCATTTTATTGTGTCCAGGGAGAACGCGATGTTAGATGACAGCGTATCACTGACAAATAATGGGATGCAGATGTATACAAACAGAATTCTCGAACTCTGAACGACCAAGGGTGTGAAAGTATGAAGACTGACGTTCCGTGAAAAGCAGAGGGATTTTAAGTTAAAGAGAACCACTTCAACACTGTTACTCTCCTCAGGATTGGAATTCCTTTCCTCCCTATGCTGTAATACCACGGAACAGTAAAGCTTCCTATTAATACTAGGGATAAAAATCAGTGACTTGTTAAACGGATATCAAATGACTAATGAAAATTGCTTCTGTTTATATTTACTAAATATAAACCAGTACTCGGTAAGTAACGTGAATTTAAGTATATGGGTAATCCCCTACATCTCTAACATGTGCTGCGACAACAGTGTCCAATTTTCGTCCCAAATGGTGGGCGAGCACATTCGTCTGTTCGGAAGAGCAGGCCGACATTATTTGCTACCTTTCGGCAGGTCGGTCTTTCAAGAGATTTTAGAGAAAGTATTCGCTAAGGGAATTTACAACTTTAGATGTCAAGCTCATGATGATGTGCTTGCCATTTCGTTAATGGTCATATTTATTGTGATATTTACATGGAAGTGAGACACTGCGAGATATTCGAAAAAGTTTATAATGAAAAATTGAGGTCGTTATGATTTTGTGTTTGTGCATTATACGTATGTTGCTGCGTACGAAACTTTTGCTCACAAATTGAATTTTTCTTTAAACTTAAGTAGATGTGTGTATTGGAATCTGATCTGATGCAGCACACTTGCAATCGCGCCGCGCCAGCGATAACGCCACACTGAAGTATCCGCAACATTCCTCGTATTTCATAATCGGTTTGAGATACCGAAATGAGATTTTGGCAAATGATCGCGCACAAAGAGTAGTGTGTTTTTCCATACGGTTATTATGCCAAACATTCTCCACCGTGTTATTCTGCGAATGACAAACTTTTCCGACGTAAGAATGTAATTTTTGAAGGCCATCGATACCTGGTGGAACGAGAAATGCTATGCATTTTGGAGAAACGTAAGTGAAGACATCGTACGTTCATTCTGTACCGAGGATGTGCTTCACACAAGCTACTGACTTGTTCAGTTCAATAGACTATCACTGTTTCAGAACTCTTTCGGAATTATATGCATAGGGTACATGATAGTGAGGTGACACTGAGTAAACTACGCGTGCTTTGGCGAAAGAAGCAAATTTTAACATGACAACAAGATAAACGTAGGTTTCACTCAAAATTCGCCACTGATGACGCTTCTTTGTAAGTCACAAATGGGTAAAAATCTAGGAGAAAATAGATCGCTACATCTTCACCGGAATTCTCTTTGGATACTACCCAAAGCAGAAGTAAAATAACACGTTTGTTTGTATGGCCATCTTCCGCAGCAAGCATATAAATACTTGTTTTGCAAATCAAACTGCCTTTTCCTGCTGCTATTTATTTTATTTAATCAATACGCGTTTCGCCTTCTACTGTTTTAAGGCATCAGTGGGCAGTGATAAACTATAACAAAACTGTACCATTATAGATCTCACTGATGCCTTAAAACAGTAGAAGGCGAAACGCGTATGAATTAAATAAAATAAATAGCAACAGGAAAAGGCAGTTTGATTTGCAGAAGTCAAATCTTTCTGAATGGTCATCATGCAAGTGTGGGCGTGAATGGGTTCCACTTAAAATGTGAGCGTTTACAAAAAATGTGAGCAGTCTACATCGGCACTTCCCCTGCAGCGCTGAACATTTTCCCTGCAGCGCCTGCCCGCAACCCCCACCTCTTCCGCTCCCCCTACGCGTGCGCTGCCAACCGCTCATCTACCGGCTACTTTATTCAGCGCGGACTCTACCCTCTGCCATTCACTTCACAATGGTTTGTGGTGATATTTACAGATGTAAAGATAAAAGATTCGAGTCAATATTTGATGCTGCACGCGGTTGTTACGAAGTACAATGTATTTCGTCACTACACATAGGTAGTAGGAAACGGATTTGAAAACACAGAATCTCATACTAATTGCGTGTCATGAACGTCTTTAGAGGACTATCTTAAGCAAATAAGCATTTTTTTCTTTTATTATGCCACTTGTTGCATTTTTGTGGACAGTAGTCTCATTTTGTTTATTCCAGACTCTATAGCGCCACGATGCTGTTTCAAGAGGAAACTACAGTCCACTTGTGCCTTTGTAATAGAACTACGACATCAAATAAGATGAAACCATCTCTGTAAACTAGTATATTCTTGTACGTCAGTAGGCGGCACATCATTGCACTAAAAACAGTTTAAGCCAAATCACTGTAGAAGCCGTACGAGACATATATATATACTCTTAGTTCCGGCCAGTAACGTCGAATCAGCAAACTATGTATTCATAATTTTCATGGATCAACTTATAACGGCAATATCATGCGACAGATTCAAGCTACTTTGTAAAGTAGATGCTTGTGCTCTCGCATCCTGGTCTGCCGTACATTGCCACTGTTAGCGCTGAAGCTCGGCTGCGCACGCGTTTCTTACCTGCGGCGATGACTAACGGCGAGCGAGCGATAAGCGGCTGAATGGGGCGATCTGGCTACCACGCTGGCCGGAGGTTCATTAGCGACTAACCCCTACGAGTGGTTTGGCAAAGAGGCATCACTTTCCTGTTGCTAGTCTTTGGCAGAAGCACGCGCGATAGACGTCACAAAGCGTTAGTTGGCGAGTCTATAGGTTACGGCCGTAGTCTCTAACGTGAGTGCCGGGAGGGGGAATGGGGGGCTGCACTTTCGCCACCCCTCCCCCGCCACTCCTGCTGTCTTCGAGGTATACCCAGAAAAAAGATGAAAAAATAAAATTTTTATAGTTGTCCCATTTAAAGAAATAATTATTTCAATGTAAGCTTTGGCGACAATCATAGTGCGAACAGAAACTGGAGGCGACTGCACTGTTGCGCAAAGCTGTTTAACACCTTGTCAACGAATTCCCATGTCCTCCACCATTTTCCCTTGAACGCTGGACATGTGCAGACGTCTGGACCTCGTGTCTTACATTGTAGACCAATTCCACGTTTTGCCACGTCGTAACGTACTGAATGTACGTACTGTGTGTTGATGAACGATCTTTGTAAATCACGTCCCCAGAGTCAGCTAAAGAATGTACTGAACCGTCGTCGACTTTCGTGCAGTAATGTCAATATTGATTGCCACGCACACAAATGAGTAAAACGGGGTGGCTACAGCAATCAAATCCGCGAACTCCAAGGATTTATTCGAGGTCACATCACTTGCATCATTTGCTTCGAACATTTCGTAACAAGTGGTGGCCTCAGAAACACAATTCTGTAAAAAAATCTCCATAAATTTTCTATATGTCTTCTGCAAGGGATAAAAATAAATATTTGTCTGTTTTTCTTATATTTTCAGGGTGGAGCTTTTTTGCGTATAGAAGAAAACCGATCTGTCAAAGAGGAAATTACACTCTCTAAGTGTGAGATACGAGATGAAGACTGGCATTCTGAAGAATTCTTCTGTATTTTAAGATGGTTGTTTTGATCTGTAGATCTGCCTTGCCACCACACAGTACGTTTAAATTCAACATCCACTTCTCTGCAATTATTTTTTAGCTTTCTCGAAGATGATTCTGAACTCCGTCAAGGCATTATTGTGGTGTCATTGAAGCACATCGGTTAATTTATTTATGTAATCATGAACTGTCTTTATATATAGTTGTAGTTGGTTGCACATGGGTTCGAGTTTGACAGAATAGACAGTTTGATGGGTTGCGTGGAAGCTTTTCTAAAACTTGTATAATACTGATGAGGTCTTCGTAAAGTTTTATGTTACTCTTGTGTTTTTCTGTCCAACAGGTTTCACAGAAGAGAGGGATATTTGGAATTTATGCCGTCGCAACGTACTCCCTCTAAAAAATATGTGTGATATCCTTTGTTGTCCCAGTGGCATTTTTCACTTCAATGACGTCGTTCAGGTCATTTATGACAACATTTAATGATTGGCTTGCACAGTGGCAGAATAGAGCTATAGGACTGTTGTCTTCAATAACGTTTTGGACACCACCTATACAACTAACCATTTCAGCACAGCCATAGTATCCTTGATCTACAAGTTTGTCTAAATCTAAATTAAAATCTTGTAGAAACTGAATTTATTTATTTACTCGTATGGCTAGGGCCCCCAGTCGGGCAGACCGTTCGCCGGGTGCCGGTCTTTCAATGTGACGCCACTTCGGCGACCTGCAGTCGATGAGGATGATAGGATGATGATGACAGCACAACACCCAACACCCTGGCGGAGAAAATTCCTCTACCGAGCCGGGAATCGAACCCGGACCCTGGGGATTGACAATCCGTCACGCTGACCATTCACCTACCGGGGCAGACGCAAAAACTGAATGACAGTCCTTGAAATGGCTTTCGAATTCAACTGGTGTGGCTACACATATCCCAAAAATTCTTCACAAGTTATTGTCTTCTTTTTGTCATCTTGATCACAAAACAGACAGCGAACTCCAGTCGCTAATTGATGTGTACCACTAACGTCAGAAGTCTCATCACCCAGAACTGAAAAAGTAGAAGCCCGATTCACCGCTTCAATTATTTTGCTTCTTAGAATATTGCAACAAGTTTCAGTCCGTTCATTTTGAATTTGATAAGATATGTACGAGGAGGTTTTACCTTTCGACTCTTTCTAAATCTCGTCCCCAGTGTAGCACATCTGTGAAGACATAACCGTCGACTACTTTTCCTGCGTAGTGTAAGATCATGCTGTGCGCCAAATAATATTGTTGATACAATTGACGGAAGTTTGAGACGGTTTTCTTCAACTTCCTAATGATATT
Source organism: Schistocerca piceifrons (assembly GCF_021461385.2). Taxonomy (NCBI): domain Eukaryota; kingdom Metazoa; phylum Arthropoda; class Insecta; order Orthoptera; family Acrididae; genus Schistocerca; species Schistocerca piceifrons. Next base: position 517,096,251 of record NC_060143.1, read on the forward strand.
CTGTAAGTAAAAGCGTTCATGAACCCTCAGTCCCTCTTTGTCCACGACCTCTTCAAAAGTTTTTGAAGAAGCCGACGAATCACGGTGCCACTTACTTTCGCATGAGATTGTGAAGCTTCATCAAACTTTTGAAATTTGAGGCAAGGAGAAATGATGAACCATTGTTGTAGACTACGCTGTAGTGACGATCTAAACAAAACGCATATTCGACACAGAGGCCCTTTACCTAAGGCCGAGTAGGCCAACACGGGTATATTGTGAGCCACACAGATCGATGGGTTCGTTTACCATCAATGATTACGTCATTTTTAAAATGATACATTTTACTAGGCGCCCAAGGATTTCTTAATGACTTCAAACGTAAATCTTCATTGACTTGATAATTTATAGTATACACTCAACCTAGTACCTAACAATGAATTAGTTTTGCTACTGCTAGCGAAATCGAGCGTTACATCTTGTAGAATAACTTCACTGGTACCTACAAGCGAAAGAAGAGATTTTTGTTGACTAAAGTAAGTATACTTCCACTCTAAAATTGAACTAGTGAGAGTTCGCGAGAAATTAGTGAATATTCTCTATTTGTTTTTGAGAAATACGTAAAGCGAACCGTATTTCGATGTTTCACGGAATGCAGTCCACGTAACTCGCCATATCCCGACAATATTTTTTACATTAAAACCAGAAAAACTTCCAAACTTAAGTGAATGTCGTGGACACGTAGGTAACTTGCCATACCCCGACAACTATTTTTAAATTAAAACCAATATACTGGTACACCAAACATTACAGCGGCTAACAATCGATACGCTCGAGGTATTACGCGTTCACAACATCCGTTAAATTACCAATAAGTTCACTAATTCACTTTCGGAGAGTAACGAGATTGAGATGTGTAGAGAACAAAAGATACAGAAATTAATGAGGGTAGTCTATGAATACAAACATAACATACTAAGACTGGATGGCTTAATTTGAGAATCATCATCTACGCTGATCTGGCGCCTTTTGCACAGAAAATGTCTTACGCGCTGATACTAGGAAACGCAGGTACTCTTTAGTTTTTGCGCACCCTTGCCCCCCCCCCCTTCCTAAAATCACACGTAACACATCCACACAACGCGACGCGCGAGGCACTAGCGCAGACGCGTTTCAGAGCTGCACATTCAAATACAGGCGTGAGGGTGAGATGCACATTCAGACTCACATTTGGGGCCGTGTGTTTTAAACTTATCATAAATGCCTATAACTGTAAGACAACATTGGTATAAATCAGATCGCGGTAGTGTAATGTATCGATCGAGATGAATCCCCCATGCCCAATATCCTGGCGGTGTCATTGGTTTCTAATGATAACAAATGGTTCAAATGGCTCTGGGCACTATGGGACTCAACATCTGAGGTCATCAGTCCCCTAGAACTTAGAAACACTTAAACCTAACTAACCCAAGAACATCACACACATCCATGCCCGAGGCAGGATTCGAACCTGCGACCGTAGCGGTCGCGCGGTTCCAGACTGTAGCGCCTAGAACCGCTCGGCCACATCGGTCGGCTTCTAATGATAATATAGAAACTGTGCATTTAGTGAGTTATTACACGACTTGCGACATTTTTTTTTAATTTTCTTTTTAAGCCACTGTATAGTGGGTCCAGTATTAGCGATTTCGTCCGCTCTGCGCCTTGAGCGAGGGAAAATTACTGTCAGAGAGGTGAACCCGAAATCCATCGACAAAACTTCGGAGCTTTTACAGGAATATTTTATGAGTATTTTGGTGCAAGAGACCCGCGGTCTGTGGTGGCTCATTACGAATTGAAAATGTACCATACAACTTTTCTCGGCTTGTCACTCCAATTGCTTATGTTTTTGTTTCTAATTAACAATCAGCAAAACATGCAACACGAAGTACAACAAGAACGCCCACAACTGTGGGCAAGGGGTCACCGTCCCCCTTCTTCCCCCCCCCCCCCCGCCCCACCTCTTACCCCGCCTAGCTCTCATGGGAAGGAAAAATATAGTGTATTCAGGTGTTTTTCTTTCAAGAAAACGATTTAAAAGTCAGTATTACACATATTTTTAACATGGTCGTATTTGAAAACTCTTTATGGCTACTTGCAAATCGCCTATGCCATACCCCCAGGTCTAGCCCCTCCCCTCCCCCCCCCCCCTCGCACTATAAGCTATCGTAATACAACAACCATCAGTCGACACACTACACCTTTTTCACGTCGTTTTCAGTCTGTCCACATAGTGTGCATAATAAATGGATAACTGTTCCCTTACAAATGTTGTTCATTAGTTAATCTGTCCACACAGATGTCATTCATTGCTAACACACAAGGGTTGGAACTTTATTACTGGCAACTATGATGTACAACTTATACAAAATAGATGCACGTTTCAAAGCGTTACTTTTCTTCACAGTAGTTATCAGCGTTGTGTAGTAACCTTTGACAGTGATGTGAAAGTTGTAGGATAACCTTAGCAGCCCCAGTTGTGTTGATATTTCAAGAGCAGCGGCCTGTTGCCTGACAAATGTCTTTAACAGTCCTAAAGAGAAAGGCAGGGAGTGCTTCCTTCGTGTTAGGAATTGACTTTAAGTCACAAGGGCTTAAGTCTGGGAAGTGGTACACCACTTCCAACCTCATAGATCGAACAAATCAGTCACAACTTCAGCCATAAGCGCGCCGAGCATTGTCCTGCAAAATGATAGGTGAATCCTGCTTCTTTCTTTAATGTGTTCCAAAAAATGAACAGCTTGGAGAAAGTAGGGGAGACTCTTCCTGTAGGCGCCGCCGATCTTTTTAGCAGGGCAATACGTGGGCGCAGATGGCACAAGTTGTGACTGATTTGTTTGATAGATGGGGCTGGGAAATGCTGTACTACACTTACCGACTTAATCGCTTGCGACTCCTAATCGATTCCTAAGATGAAGCAAGCGCTTCATGACTTTCGCTTTAGAACTCTTATATAGATTCGTGGGGCAGTAGACCGGTCCACTAGAACTGTCAACATAACAGGTGCTGCTAAGGGTATCATAGGACTTCCACATTGCAGACAACGGGTTACATACAGTGCTGGTGACTGATGGACAGTAAAACTTTCAAACATGTCTCTATTCCGAATAAGTTGTAAATATATTTTGTCATTATTAAAGTTTCAACCCTCGTACAACCAACACCGCTGGAAAAACAAACTCGGGACACAACATAGGAGTACTGAATACAAGGTTGAGGATGAAGAGTAATGTGGCTATTACCGTTGTCATGGGTAAGTACTTTCAGTGAACGGAGTAAGTTTCATAAATTAGAATAATAAGTCAAACAAAATGCGGTTACATTGAAAAGACCCATATGCCACTAACGCCGATAGTGAAAACATCCGAAATATTGTCGGTAAGAGCTCCTTATACTTTTCTGCATACACCGTGCTCTTATGGTGCGGCCACACGATGCCCTTTTTTGTGCTTAACTTTGCTCATGAGCATAAATTTCCAAGAGCATAAGTTCGCAAGCACATTTGTGGAAATGGAGGACGTATGTTAATCGCGTTGATTCCCGCCTTCCTTGAGAATCTTCACGCTTTTTAGCAGACGACAGGCGTTTGGGGCCCGTGTGTGCTTCATTGTGTTGCGTGTTCAGGTTATGCCGTGAAGCGATTTATGCGCAATAATGTCTGTTGACTTCAAAGGAAGCACGCTTAAATCTCTAGATGGTTACAGACCAAGGAAAATCGTATGGAATACCGCTTCTAAAAATTATTTGAATAAAAATTTGAGATTAGATGCCCTGAGTATCAAGTATTAGATAAAAAGCCAGCGATCATATTACTATAAAGAATAAGATGCCGTAAGTTTCGATGTAGGAAAACAGAAGAATAAGCCAGAAATTTATGAAATGTACGTATGAGAACTGTGGACGAATATTTATGCTATAGCGACTTATTAGCACGACAACGGCGGAACCTGAACAAAAGGAGTGATGGGGTATGTGTAGAACCTCAACAAGCATTGATGGTGGAAAAAAAACATAATTGGAAAACACAACATTCAAGCTAGTTGATTTTGGCGTCAATGAAAATCCCAGAATTCTAGAATCCGATGATGTTAACTACATATAATCTTTCATGACTAAAGTTGTGTAAAAATATGACGCACTGAAAGTTAATTAACCTTCACATATCGACTAAGAACTTCCTTTAAATGTTTCTCAGTTTCACAAACAATCACTGAAATGCTTTGTTTTGAAATAAAAAATAAATAGTTTACGCTTATACATAAGTCGCCTGTTATCAGCTGTCAAAATATTGTTGCCAGCCTCGCTGCAGTTTCCCACGCATAAAATCTAAAATCTCGCTGTGACCTCGTTCTAGAATTTGCAAACAAAACATTGTCGCCATTTCTCGTACCTCTGTTATTTAGACACTTGTGTCGCTTTTGCCTTTCGTTTTTCCGTAGCCTTTTCGTCACATACAAGCAGCGCGCATGCCCTTCCATTGCGGTGTGTGTGTGTGTGTGTGTGTGTGTGTGTGTGTGTATTTGATTGTGCACGAGGAAAGGGCCATCGTGTTGACATCTTAATCTTATGGTCTCTGAGAAAGACATATGATTGTGACAGCGTAATTGTCACGTAGCATTCCTCGAAATCGGTTCTCCAGATTTTCCCCTTCCCCCCCCCCCCCCCCGCCACCCCTTTTTTCCCGGCCTCCTGGGGTTTCAAGAAAATTTCGTCACCTCTCCTCTTACAACGGTTTCAACTGGAATGAATGTTTCATTCGTCGACTATAGCTTGTTTAGCTCAGTGCCTTCCTGCCACGTCTTTCGTTTTGTGTTCTCTTTGACAGTCACTACAAGTATACATTGGTTCTTTTCTGTGTGCTATTTACGTAGCGCTGCGTAACAGCAAAGCAGTAGCAACATTCGTTGTTCAAATGTGTCGGTAAACTCAGAATTATACAATAGCGATATTCATGTTGCCGCAACACCCATATAAAGAAATAGGGAACAAAAATGGGGCAAATGTTACCTGTTTCTTAAAGCAGGGCTGCTATACTAGCGTAGAAATATTTACATCTCAAAACTAAAAAAGCAAAGGTTCATTCAAAAGTGTATATGAATCCAGTCTCTCCAAGTCATCAGTTATTATCACGCAGGAATTATTACTGGACCTGATTGCATACCTATATGACTGTATTATTATTAATAACTGGTTTCATGCGGACCGCCACGAATCGCTGTCCTGTGACATTCCTCACTCATCTGTTGTGTGTATTCCATTAACTGTCTTCCCCTACAATTTTTGCCTTTTCTGGCCCCATTTAGTGTAATAGATGCTATTCGTCCCTCACAGACCCACCAGACCCATCTCTTAACACTTGCTATCATCCGTCCCTTCTTACTCTTAGTGCTCCCTGCACATTGCTATCATCGCCGTAGTTGCAGAGGACGTCCTTGTTTCTTAATCTGTCAGTACACTTAGTCGTAATTTTCAGCATCTATCTATAACACCACATCTCAAATACTCCACTCCTCTTCTTTTCCGTTTTTCCTACAGCCTATAATTCGCTGCCATATATTGCTGTGCTCCAGACGACCATCCCCAGAAATACCTCAAACTGACCTCTAACTTAGATACTAGTAGAGATACTTTAGCGATGAATGCCTGTACTACACTGCTTTAAGTGTCTTTCTTGCTTCGAATGTCAGGAACCTTCTGCTTCCAAGAGTGCAAAATTACTTCACTTCACCTATTCCACAAGCCATTATCTTGATTTTAAATTTGATGTTAATCTCATTCCCACTGTCTCTTAATACTTTCGTCTTTCCTCGGCTTACTCTCAGTCCATGTTCTGTGCAGTAGTATTCATTCCATTCAATAGTTCTGCAATTCTGTCTCATTTTCAAGTAGGGCAGTATATACATCAGATAATCTTATGTCGATACCCTTTCAACTTTGGTTCTCTTCTTGTGTATCAACTTTTCATTTACTTCCTTACTCACTTCTTTAACATATAGGTTGAACAGTAGAGAAGAAAGATACCATCCCCATCTTTCGCCCTTTTAAATCCTAACATTTCCCTCTTGAACTCCCATTCTTATTTTTCCCACTTGCCGGCCGCGGTGACCGAGCGGTTCTAGGCGCTTCAATCCGGAACCGCGCGACTGCTACGGTCGCAGGTTCGAATCCTGCCTCAGGCATTGATGTGTGTGATGTCCTTAGGTTAGTTAGGTTTAAATAGTTCTAGGGGACTAATGACCTCAGATGTTAAGTGCCATAGTGGTCAGAGCCATTTGAAACTTTTTATTTTTTTTTCCCTTTTGGTTTCTAACTATACTGTATGTTACCCTTCTCTGTAGATTCCAAACACCTACTTTTCGGCGAAATCAGTTTCTTGCGCCACCTTACATTACCGAACTTTTTTTCTAGATTAATAAGAGTTTTCGTAAGACTTGCTTCCATTATCGAGTGCAACGTCAGAGCCGCCCCTCTGGTGCCTTTACGTTTGCTGATTGTCATCGACATATCATTAGTTCTGTTTCACTTTCTGTTGTGTATTGTTCAAGTTAGTAATTAGTGACTAGCTCTAAAGCTCTAGTAGCAGCTCTCGTACAAAATAATCAGGGCAGTATAAAGTGACACAAGAGTTATGTGTTTCTCCTAAAGGAACTGGTCCGGTAACGTACCGGCAGTTACATCTCAGTATTAAAAAATCAAGATAACTGCGAGTAGGACTCGGGCACAAAGAGTTCTGCACAAACTTAATTATTTGTAGGGGTAGTTCATCCATCCTGGGAATCAAGAGTGACGATTTTCGCTGTTATCGATACCGATACTGGCAAATTATCGGTCCCGGGAACGCCAAGACTTTAGAGAATGACAAAAAAAGATATTTTTTTGAAGTGTTTTACTGTCAAACCTTGCTTCTTGCCAAATTTCATGGTTCTAGGTCAACCGGAGGTGATCTGTAGATTCTGACGAGTGAGTTTTCGAGTATCAAAATACGTGACATAAACGGCCGTATATCTTCCTACACCGTTAAGGGACCGTACGCCTTAGTGTGTGACATGAATTTCAACTCGATGCATCGACCTGTTCCGGAGAAAGTGGGTTTTCAATAGTCGGACAGACAGACGGGCAGACAATAGACAGCAGACAACAAAGTCATCCTATAGTGTTTTCGCTTTTACCGATTGACGCACGGAACCCTAAAAACGAAGTTTTGCAGCAAAACCATGTGTTGTTTCTTGAATTCTATCTCTTCTAGTCATGGATTATTGTTTTGTGGCACACACAATTCGACTTGGTGGTATACCTGTACGATTCTGTTTAGATTATGCAAAAGAACCTGCTCTCTTTCTGGAGCTGCTTGAGAAGCACACGAGCTCAACTATAGCCCTTACCGCTGAGATCAGTCCATTCCATGCTCGCATATTGTGATGACTTTTCGGGGACCAAAATATACCCCCTCCCTGGAGATATCGATTTAAAAAAAGGCGGCAAATTCGTCAAAATGTGTGTCTCCTTGTGCTTGGTATCAACAAGGCAGCAGACAGTGGCATTATGATTGATTTTATCCTGACTGTCTTCGGCTAAATGTTTCATACAGTTCCCCCACTGTCGCCTAACGAAGAAATTGCGAACTTGCGGAATATCGGACTAATTTTGTGGGGTGTCTTCTGCATTTTCGACGAGGGAAGGGATGTATAGTAAACACTGAATATAGAGAGGGCCAGGGTGAGAGGACATGTGTTATCATGGAACCCCTTGCACGATAGTACAGGGTGATTCAAAAAGAATACCACAACTTTAAAAATGTGTATTTAATGAAAGAAACATAATATAACCTTCTGTTATACATCATTACAAAGAGTATTTAAAAAGGTTTTTTTTCACTCAAAAACAGGTTCAGAGATGTTCAATATGGCCCCCTCCAGACACACGAGCAATATCAACCCGATACTCCAACTCGTTCCACACTCTCTGTAGCATATCAGGCGTAACAGTTTGGATAGCTGCTGTTATTTCTCGTTTCAAATCATCAATGGTGGCTGGGAGAGGTGGCCGAAACACCATATCCTTAACATACCCCCATAAGAAAAAATCACAGGGGGTAAGATCAGGGCTTCTTGGAGGCCAGTGATGATGTGCTCTGTCACGGGCTGCCTGGCGGCCGATCCATCGCCTCGGGTAGTTGACGTTCAGGAAGTTACGGACAGATAAGTGCCAATGTGGTGGCGCTCCATCCTGCTGAAATATGAATTGTTGTGCTTCTTGTTCGAGCTGAGGGAACAGCCAATTCTCTAACATCTCCAGATACTGTAGTCCAGTTACAGTAGCACCTTCGAAGAAAAAGGGACCAAAAACTTTATTGGCTGAAATGGCGAACAAATGTACAACTAAATGAAACTTTATAGCTCCCTTAATTCGCCGACAGATAGTGCTTAGCTCTGCCTTTTGTCGTTGCAGAGTTTTAAATTCCTAAAGTTGTGGTATTCTTTTTGAATCACCCTGTAGAGGGAGCCGTAAGGGGCAGAAGTTATCGGGTAAGACAGAAATTCAAATATGTGCAGCAAATAACTAACAATGCCTGACGCAGTGATTTTAACAGGGCTAAAATGTGTGTGTGTGTGTGTGTGTGTGTGTGTGTGTGTGTGTGTGTGTGTGTGTGCGTGTGTGTTTGTGTGTGTGCGCGAGCGCGCTATACTGCACAAGCGGAGTACTGAAGCTTGCTGCAATATTTTGGCGTTTCGCTGCAGTGGCTGCGCTACGGGAGGAGGGCCGGGGGGGCGGGGGGGAGGGGGTGTACTATACTAGCTGCACTGTTCCGAAGAAAGTACTGTTGCGGATATAGAGTGAGCAAAATAATTTGGTCATATACGGAACCTTTCAGTCCGGAAGCTCTGCACAGCTGAAGCAATTATTTTTGCGCTGAATCTTATGCGTCATTGCACTCGACAGGCTCAGATCTTCGATTTCGGCTCCCTGTAGGCACAGCAGTGACTGGTTTCCCAATGGGTGGCGGGGAGACGTTTGCAACCTGACGCATGCGTCACTGCTTATCGCTGGTTCCGTACACAGCTTCCCAGTTGCTGCTCTTTCGCTGTCTCTGCTGCACTGCTCTCAATGAGTGCCTGCCATTAGCATCGAAGGTGTCCTAAGAGAGTCTAACGGTGAAGGAAACGGTAACTGTTTCGGATGTCAAAACTTTCATTGCGAAACTTAGAGGCCGCGCTACCGGATGCAGAAGTGCAGAGATGGGCGAGTGTTAACAAGTTGCCCGTGCTGTCCACGAATAAGCACGGTTTCAGAAAGCATCGCTCGCGCGGAACTCAGCTTGCCCTTTTCTCACATGATAGAACTATGGTTGAAGGGCAACAGGCATACTCCATATTTCTAGGTTTCTGAAAAGAATTTGACAAGGTGCCCCATTGCAGATTATTAACGAACGTACGAGCGTATGGAATAAGTTCACTGGTGTGTGAGTGCCTAGAAAACTTCTTAAATAATAGAATCCAGATAAATTTGTTGTACCTGGGATTCACAGTCATAAAATTTTTTTTTGATGGACGTCATCTTTCCGCCAGGGACTGTTGTAAGTTTTTATGACATTGCACTTTCGGCCATAATATCAGCACTCGATAATGCCGTAAGGCCGAAACTGCAATAGTGTAATAAAAAACTTATAACAGTCACTGGCGGAAAGATGATGTCCTTCAGAGAATCCAGTATGTTGTCCTCGACGGCCAGTGTCCATCAGAGGCAAGCGTATCGTCAGGAGGGCGCCAGGAAAGTGCGATAGGACCACTGTTGTTCCCTATATACATAAAAGATTTAGCGGGTTGGATGGGCAGTAATCTGCGGTTGTTTGCTGATGATTCCGTGATGTACGATAAGTTTTCGAAGTTGATTGATTGTAGGAAGATACAAGACGATCTTGACAAAATTTTCACTTTGTGTGATCAATGGCAGCTGGCCGTTCTGACCTTTCGGTTCTAGGCGCTTCAGTCCGGAACCGCGCGCCTGCTACCGTTGCAGGTTCGAATCCTGCCTCGGGCATGGATGTGTGTGTTGTCCTTAGGTTACATAGGTTTAAGTAGTTCTAAGTCTAGGCGACTGATGACCTCAGGTGTTAAGTCCCATAGTGCTTGGAGCCATTTTTTGATGAATGGCAACTAGCCCTAAATGTCGAAAAATGTAAAAAAAATGCGGATGAGTAGGAAGACCAAACCCGTAATGGTAGGATACAGCATTACTGGTGTCCTGCTTGACACAATCAAGTCGTTTAAATATCTGGACGTAACATTGCAAAACGATATGAAGTGGGAAGAGCACGTGGGAACTGTGTCAGGAAAGGAGAAAGGTCGACTTCGGTTTATTGAGAGATTGAGAGAATTTTAGGAGATAGTGGTTCACCTGTAAAGGAGACCGCATGTAGGACACTGGTGCCATCTATTCTTGAGTACTGCTCGAGTGTTTGAGATCCTTTCTACCAGGTGGGACTGAAGAAAAGATATCGAAACAATTCAGAGGCGGGCTGCTAGACTTGCTACCGGTAGGTTCGAACGACAAACAAGTGTTACGGAGATGCCACGGGAACTCAGATGGGAATCTCTGGAGGGAAGGCGACATTCTTTTCGAGAAATACTATTGATAAAATTTAGAGAACCGGCATTTGCAGCTGACTGCCGAACGATTCTACTACCGCTAACATACATCGCGCATAAGGACCATGAATACAAGATCTGAGAAATTAGGCCTCATACAGAGCCATATAGACAGTCATTTTCCATTTGCGAGTGTAACAGGAAAGGAAATGACAAGTAGTGGTACGGAGTACCCTCAGCCACGCACCATACGGTGGCTTGCGGACTACCTATGTAGATGTAAAAGCAGAGCATTCGCTTTTGAGCCCCTTCCCCGTCTCTCCACTGAGTTCTGAAATGTTTGAGAAATCACCTGTTTTTAGTGCGCAATAAAAGTATATTACACTGCTGGCCACCGTAAATGCAACACCAACAGAGACAAGAGGTAGCACAACAATTTTTTTTTTTTTTTGTAGATAACATGATTACGTTTACAGACGTCTGTGACATGTGGTTCGCCGGTCTGTGGTCTAGCGGTTCTGGCGCTGCAGTCCGGGACCGCGGGACTGCTACGGTCGCAGGTTCGAATCCTGCCTCGGGCATGGGTGTGTGTGATGTCCTTAGGTTAGTTAGGTTTAAGTAGTTCTAAGTTCTAGGGGACTTATGACCTAAGATGTTGAGTCCCATAGTGCTCAGAGCCATTTGAACCATTTTTGAACATGTGGTTCCTGCCAGAATCAGTAGCCATAGTAGCCGCCACTGTTGGAGATCACCGCTGCCACACGTCTCGGCATTGAGTCAAAGAGACATTGGATGTGTTCCTGGGGTACAGCAGCCCAAGCAGCTTCCACACGTTGCCAAAGATCATCTGGTGTGGCAGCTGGGGATGTAATCTGGGTCACTCGTTGAGCAACCATGGACCACATGTTTTCTATCGGCGAAAGATCCGGAGAGCGAGCCGGCCAGGGAAGCAATTCAATCTGGTTACTGACGAAGAACCTTTGGACAATGCGTGCCACGTGTGGTCGCGCATTATCCTGTTGAAATATGGCTGTGGCCGAGCCCTGAAGGAAAGGAAGGACAACTGGCTCCAGCACCTCGGATATGTAGCGCCGGCTATTTTAAGTACCGGCAATGCGTACTAGAGGCGTGCGAGAGTAATATCCAATACCGCCCCATGCCATAATACCCGGTGCAAGACCAGTGTGGCGGTGCATAATGCAGCTGTCCAGCAACCTCTCTCCACGGTGTCTCCACACTCGAATCCGACCATCGTGGTGGTGCAGACAGAAGCGTGCCTCGTCAGTAAAGACAACGTCATTCCATTCTGCCGTCCACATCCGTCTGTCATCACACCATTGGCGACGGAGACGTCTGTGGTTCTGCGTCAATGGTAGACGATGTAGTGGACGTCTTGCGGACAGACCACTCTGCTGTAAACGGCTTCGAATGGTACGCGCAGACACTGGATGATGCGTTACAGACGCAATGTGCTGTGCTATGGTTCGGGATGTCACTGAGCGATCCGTCACTGCCATGCGCACAATTTGCCTATCAGCACGTGCAGTGGTGCACCGAGGTGAATGCGATCGACCACGTCGGTCCGTCGTACCCTCCTGCATCCAACGGTCACATATCCGCATTACAGTTGTTTGGTTTTGTCCAACACGACTAGCGATTTCTCTGTATGATAATCCACAATCTCGGCAAGCCACTATCCTTCCTCTGTCGAACTCGGATACTTGATCAAAAGATGTTCGCTGTTGTCCACGAGGCATAACTGATCGTCTTGTGAAACAACCACAAGGTAAACACACGTGCCGAACGTACACTCGTCGAAATCGCCAAGCCTTAAATGGCGCTATGAGGTGGCGTCACAGGCGCGCGTGATGTGCGTCTGCGCTGAAATTCTAATCAGTTGCATATGTCATCGCTGCAAACCCATGGTGTAAATTTCACTTGATTCGGATGCTTCCTTCAGGGTGTTGCATTTACGGTGGCCAGCAGTGTATTTATGTATCATTTCGGTTTATTTTGAATCTTGGCTCTGGCAGCAGTCATCCAAGAAATTTATCGCTCTTTCAGCAGTTTTTTTTTTTTTTTTTTTGTAAATGTATTTTGCTACGATTTGTTTACTCTCTAGCGGGTCTTTGTTAAACTCTTCTTCAAGTACACAACACAGCGTCAATTGCAGATACATGATGCTCAACAAAGTTATTTCTTTAAAAAATGGTTCAAATGGCTCTGAGCTCTATGGGACTTAACTTCTGAGGTCATCAGTCCCCTAGAACTTAGAACTACTTAAACCTAAATAACCTAAGGACATCACACACATCCATGCCCGAGGCAGGATTCGAACCTGCGACCGTAGCGGTCGCGCGGTTCCAGACTGTAGCGCCCAGAACCGCTCGGCCACTCCGGCCGGCAGTTATTTCTCATTTGGTCAAAACTGTCCTGTAACTGTTGGGCTCTGTTTAGAATATCCGTTGGCAGGCGGTTGCTTATGGTTTTGTACACAGTATAATGAGCTTTTTGCAAAATCAAATTCTGTACATTGCAGATAAGAACAAAACTGTTGTAGAAGTTCACTTTGTTTTACAGAGTACTGCCTCTAGTTAGCATGAAAGAACAGAAAACGATTTTGTCCCTTTAAAAGGAAAAGGAAGTTATTAACAAATGTAACGAAGGAAATTTACTTAAAGTCTTTAAAAGTGAAAAGTACACTTTTTTCTTTGTTAGTTACAGTTGTGTTTATAAGTGGATTACCCATACAGTGGTATGTACGTCTATATTTTATATTTCAGCAGTCAACTGCGGAAAAAAAGCAAGAGTGGAAATCAATGAAGATAACTGATATTTTTGAGAGGCTTTAATACTGTTGTTAATGACCCTGTACACTTTGATGACATGAATGCTTTGAGAAATGCTACCAATACACGAGTGGTAGTGATGAATGCACTGAATCAGTAGGATTTCTACACGGTGGTCTTAACGCTCTTTTAACCCGTGCGAACGAATAACCTTTCTTCAGCAACGCGTTGGCGAGATGGTGTAATTCTGCGTCGAGCAACTCTGGTTCGCAGATTTTCCTTGCTCTATTCGCCAACTACCCAAAACACTAAAGCGAATTCTTTACAGACGAATGGAAAAACTGGTTGAAGTCGACCTAGGGGAAGATCAGTTTGGATTCCGTAGAAATGTTGGAACACATGAGGCAATACTGACCCCACGACTTACCTCAATATAGATTAAGCAAAGGCAAACCTACGTTTCTAGCATTTGTAGACTTAGAGAAAGCTTTAGACAGTGTTAACTGGAATACTCTTTCAAATTCTGAAGGTGGCAGGGGTCAAATATAGGGAGCGAAAGACTATTTACAATTTGTACAGAAACCAGATGGCAGTTATAAGAGTCGAGGGGCGTCAAAGGAAAGCAGTGGTTGGGAAGGGAGTGAGACAGGATTGTAGCCTATCTATTTGTAGTTGGTATCAAAATCCATGGTGAAGAAATAAAAACTTTGAGGTTTGCCGATGACATCGTAATTCTGTCAGAGACAGCAAACGACCTGGAAGAGCAGTTGAACGGAACGGACAATGTCTTGAAATGAGGGCATAAGATGAACGTCAACAAAAGCAAAACGAGGATAATGGAATGTAGTCGAATTAAATCAGGTGATGATGAGGGAATTAGATTAGCAAATGAGACGCTTAACGTAGTAGATGAATTTTGCTATTTGGGGAGCAAAATAACTGATGATGCTCGAAGCAGAGAGGATATAAAATGTAGACCGGCAATGTCAAGGTAAGCGTTTCCGAAGAAGAGAAATTTGTTCACATCGAGTATAGATTTAAATGTCTGCAAGTCTTTTCTGAAAGTATTTGTGTGTAGCCATGTATGGAAGTGGAACAAGGACGATAAATACTTTAAACAAGAAGAGAATAGAAGGTTCAAATGGCTCTGAGCATTATGGGACTTAACATCTGAGGTCATCAGTCCCCTAGAACTTAGAAGTACTTAAACCTAACTAACCTAAGGATATCACACACATCCATGCCCGAGGCAGGATTCGAACCTGCGACCGTAGCGGTCTCGCAGTTCCAGACTGAAGCGCCTAGAACCGGACGGCCACACTGGCCGGCAGAGAATAGAACCTTTTGAAATGTGGTGCTACAGAAGAATGCTGAAGATGGGCAGATCATATAACTAATGAGGAAGTATTGAATAAAATTGGAGAGAAGAGAAATCTGTGGCACAACTTGACTAGAAGGAGGGATCGGTTGGTAGGACATGTTCTGAGGCATCAAGGGATCACCAATTTAGTACTGGAGGGCAGCGTGGAGGATAAAAATCGTAGAGGGAGACCAAGAGATGAATACACTAAGCAGATTCAGAAGGGTGTAGGTTGCAGTGGGTACTGGGAGATGAAGAAGCTTGCACAGGATAGAGTAGCATGGACAGTGCATCAAACCAGTCTATGGACTGAAGACCATATCAACAACCGCCAACTGTATCATGATGCCTCGGTCTTGTTCCGGGTGGTGGTTCGAACATTGATGTGGGAGACTGTCTATGTGGGTGGGTTTTCGGTATACTGTGAGGCCCAAGTTACCATCTTCTTTCTTGAAAACTAGGACATCTAGAAAATTTAATCCTCTGCCTGCCTCCCTCTTTGTGGTAAACTGAATCTTCGGATTGATCCCATTGAGATGTTTGTGAAAACGATCCAGTCCCTTCCTGCCAAACCACCAAAAAATAAACATATCATCCACGTATCGGAACGAAACATTCGGACTCTTGTTCGCAGTTTCCAGTGCCTGATCCTGGAATTTTTCCATAAAGAAGTCCGGTATAACAGAGCGTAAGGGGCTCCCCAAAGCGACACCATCCGAAGATTCAGTTTATCACAGAAAGGGAGCAGGCGAAGATAAAATTTCTTAATGTGCCATTTGTCGAGAAGGAAGATGGTAGCTTGGGCGTCACGATTTACCGAAAACCTACGCACACAGACCGTTACCTATACAGGGAGTCGAACCGCCACCCATAACTAAAGCGAGGCAACATGAAAACGTTGCAGGATAGTGCAAGGAGAATCTTCTAACCAGAGCTGCTTGACGCAGAATTAAAATGTTTCACCAATATACCGCGTAGATATCATTGTGATATTCAAGCGCGGGTGAAATCAGAAATTTTCCGGTCTTCCATTATGGACGTTACTGACCGCATAGAAAATATCCTTAAAAAGCGGAACGTTGTGGTAATCTACAAACCCACCCAGAAGATACGAGATCATCTGAAATCGGCCAATGAATAAGGGTGCTCGCTGACCGCTCGAAAAAGCAGAAATTTACAGGATGCCGTGTAATTGTTGGAAGGTGTACGTGGGTACTACTAAAAGAACTGTCATAAGACGAGGACAATTGCAGAAAAGGGGAGATTGACGTATCAGCTGATCCGGAACATACTTTACTTCAGTGGTAAAGTGAAGGGCGTGAAATTGAATGACCTCTGAATTGCGGTGCTGAAGAAGATATGTAGCCGTCATCCACTACGGGGTGATAGCAACAGTGGACGACAGCAGTTGACAACGGCCAATTGCGTTCGTGTATTCAAAACGAGACCGACGAGGAAGACAGGCCGTGGCACGTACGTCACAAAGGTAAGCCTGAGCTCGCTTGCTCGCTTAACACAGCGGGCAAAATGCTTTTGTAAACATGATAACTCGCAACTGAGTATGTACTTACTAGCGAGAATTGCATCTACTGGAATCTGATACTATGAAATCTTACTGATTACTAGTCGTAGAACAAAATTTAAAATCAATTCTCAGCATAAAGCGTATAACGGCTTGTTTGTAGCATTTAGTCTCTTCTGCGTAGCAGTGCTCATTTCATAGAAGATGTGATGGCTTATGCAACTTGTGGTGTCACCGCCAGACACCACACTTGCTAGGTGGTAGCCTTTAAATCGGCCGCGGTCCGCTAGTATACGTCGGATCAGCGTGTCGCCACTGTCAGTGATTGCAGACCGAGCGCCGCCACACGGCAGGTCTAGAGAGACTTCCTAGCAATCGCCCCAGTTGTACAGCCGACTTTGCTAGTGAAGCTACACTGACAAATACGCTCTCATTTGCCGAGACGATAGTTAGCATAGCCTTCAGCTACGTCGTTTGCTACGACCTAGCAAGGCGCCATTACCAGTTAAT
Source organism: Schistocerca piceifrons (assembly GCF_021461385.2). Taxonomy (NCBI): domain Eukaryota; kingdom Metazoa; phylum Arthropoda; class Insecta; order Orthoptera; family Acrididae; genus Schistocerca; species Schistocerca piceifrons. Next base: position 517,113,036 of record NC_060143.1, read on the forward strand.
ATTGAGATTGTGAAGCATGTACAGTCAAGAGAGGTGTACACCAATTATGGATTAAAGTTAAGTATTCCAGCAGCAACGTACCTTATTGGCTATATTAATTACATTGTCATTTTCGAGACCTCACGCCAGCCTGCGTGAGCTTAAAGGCGTGCATTTCGGCCTCCTCTAGCAACACGGTGTTGGCTCTTCTGCCAACACAATACAGCTGATAATCATTTTGGTACGATTTTAATTGTATTGTACCCAGTAGTGCCGTAACTAATTATTAATACTCCTATGGACTTATTATAATTGTTGGACTAATAGCAGTAAGATTCCATAATAGTGGATTCCAGTAGAAGATGCAATTCTGGTTTGTACGAACACACCTAGTTACGAGTTAACAGATGCAGAAACGCAGTTTGTCTGCTGAGTTGCCACCTGGTGTGGCCGAGCGGTTCTAGGCGCTTCAGCCTGGAACCGCGCTACCGCTACGATCGCAGGTTCGAATCCTGCCTCGGGCATGGATGTATGTAATGTCCTTAGCTTAGTTAGGTTTAAGTAGTTCTAAGTTCTAGGGGCTGATGACCTCAGATCTTAAGCCCCTTAGTGCTCAGAGCCATTTGAACCATTTCTGCTGAGTTGAGAGAGCTTGGCCTGCGTACGTGCCGCGGCCTGTCTTTCTCGTATGCCTCGATTCAAAACACGTGACGTCACGCCACTGCGCGGAAGCACGGCGAAGAGGAATTTTGGTGTAGTCAGTAGCGAGCCAGGCTGAGAATCGGACACTCAAAAAAGCTAATATTCCCCCTTGAACACGACCTCCGCAGATTGGGACAAAACTTTTGGTTTTAAGGTGAAATCTATTAGACCACGGCCTAATAGCCCGGAACATTTTATTAATTGTGATATTTCCGGCCGCGTAAGCTTACATTTCACCATTAAATTCAGTTCTTTCTTTATGAATCACCCTGTATTTTATACTGTCTGAAGAAATATAGTCCTGAGGATGTGCATATTTTGTAGTTTTAGGTGGAATGAATTTTAAAGCTACATCATTTTTCTTCACATGCTTCCAGTAATCCTTGTTCATCCTTATGTCCAGACCCGGAGGCACAATGTACATTGCCGTCAAATCTGGATTCAGAACTAACAGAAAAGACGTCTTCTTCAACTTCCCGCTCGCGCTTGTATCTACGACGACATTTTGAGGGCATCGTTTTTCTATTTCCCTTGACACATGGCGTCGAAACTTCCTATTTTGTTCATGGGAGCCTATACAGAGTTTGTCTGCCAATCGTCCGTCCATTGTTACAGCAACATCCCTCCTGTACCTGAGCGTCACACTGTTAACTAATTGCAACGCCGGGACAGTGTTTCTCTCCTCTTTCATGGACAGCGTTCTTTCGGTAGAAAGCACTGTTGAACTGACTCTGATCACAGTATCCACTTCTATGTCTTCTGTCGTTATATGCGCACTGACTTCACCATCAAGTGTTTGAGCTCTTTAAAATCATCCCTCCTTGGTCGTCCTTATTTTTTCGCGCTTGAGGCATAGTTATATGGCGTAACGTTATCCTAAACCCCTCTTCAACATTAGCAATAAATCCTAGTGACGCCGTGAAGTTTGTACACCCTACATCTCTGGTTACAGCCAATGCCCAATGTTGTTAGTGCCAACAATAAACGGAAGAATCGCATCCTCGCGATTCATCAAACTTCGTCACTACACGCTGCTTTATGATATTGAATTGCAACGTACGACTTCCTTTGAAAACTGTACTGCCTCCTTTTCTGTTTGCCATGTAGTCCAGTACTCTTTTAATATTGCCTTTAGACTTGAAACCTCTGACGTGATAATCGTCGTATATGCTCTCCAGTGTATTGTCATTAAGCACCGTGATGAGATGGTTCATATGGTTCTGAGCACTATGGGACTTAACATCCGAGGTCATCAGTCCCCTAGAACTTAGATCTACTTAAATCTAACTAACCTAAGGACATCACATCCATCCATGCCCGAGGCAGGATTGGAACCTGCGACCGTAGTGGTCGCGCTGTTCCAGACTGAAGCGTCTAGAACCGCAAGGTCACACCGGCCGACACCGTGATGAGACTTTCGACTTTAAACCCATTATCAGGAGAAGGTTGGAATTTACTTTCAATGCTTCCATCACCTCTTCTCGAACTTGCCCTGACACTACCGCTTGCAGTGAGTTGTTCGTCAATTTCAATACCAGCATCACAAATATGTTTTGGTGTTACAACAGTATCCATTTCTGTCTGATGATAATTTTTTTTAATTATAATAGATACCAGAAAACACGTGAATGAGTCATAGTATCCGTTTCTGTCTGATGATATTTTTTTTATTATAATAGATACCAGAAAACATGTGAATGAGTCATCTTCTACAGCATTACCATCTTCACGAAGAAGAGTTCGCCGTCACTTCAACTCAGCCAATGCAGTACATTAGCAGGGTTGAATACCAGCCGCTGACCCAGCTGACAGTACACATAATTTCACAAAATTCAATTTCACAAAAAAACACTGTTCTGCTCTACTTGTCTCGACTGGCTTAGCGGTAGACAAAGGACGAATTCGGAGTGGCATATTCACCAGCCACTAAAGCACGACTGCAGAGTTTTGCAAACAAACGAGTATCACGGTACAATAAGAGACCATTAAATGATCCCTCATGGCGTTTGGCCGTGTAAATTTGTTTGTTCAAGCCGAAATACTTTTCTTCTGAATAATAATTTACCCCATATAATACGTCCAAAAGTTTGGGATCGTTAAAGTAGGACGTAAGCCTCATAATGTGTCTCCATCTTGGTTGGCTGGCCTAACCGTGAGATTCCAGCTTTGTGAGCCATTCGTATGTGACAGTGGCTCGATGTTGGATTGCATGTGAACATGAGGGCGGGCTGCCTCGCTCGTCGTCAGGGTTACAGTCCACCGCATGCGACCACCGCGAGGTTGCGCACCAAGCACACCGTAACCCCTTCAAGTCAGCGCCTGCCAGCCGAGAACAAGTAATGGACTCACTGGACTAATCCGTATCACTTTTCAAGCGATAATGCTTGTCCACACATATGGAACACACCTCTACGAATTAAATGTGAAATGTTAAGGTATTCCAGTGGCCAGCAAGATCCTCATAGCTGTCCCCCATAGAACATCTGTGGAACTAGCTCAGACGTCAATTTAATCATAGCACCAGTGTCCAGAATATCAAGGACTCCCTGGACTACTCCATATCATCCTGCACTATTGGTAGAAGACAATAACAGTAGTACCTGGGAATTACCACCCCATGCATAGTTAGCCGTTAACGTTTCAACTCAAACGGCTGCATCTGGAGCCGTGGAGGTTTCGGTAAACATGGACTGCTGATAAATGGTGTCGTTTTGTGTTCAGCGATGAGTCACCGATCTGCACTACCCCGGACGTCCATCACCGGGAAGTCTGGTGGCGACAGGGGAGAGACACATTTGTGTAACTCCTGGCGTTATGTCGTGGAGAGCCAATGCGTATAACTTCGGATAATGGCTGGAGAGATTGAGGGAACTCTGACGGCACAGTGGTACGTCAGCGACATCATACGTCCTCATGTGTTAACTCTCTTGAGACAGTATCGCGGTGCCATTTTTCAGGGAAAATGCTTGTCCACACCGATGGAACGCGCCTCTACGAATTATCTGTGAAATGTTAAGGTAGTCCAGTGGCCAGCAAGATCCTCATAACTGTCCCCTACTCGTACCTCAATTTAAACAAAGAGCGTGTCCAGAATATCAAGGGCCAGCTACACCAGCTGTGGGCCACCTTGCCTCAGGAGGCTTCATAACACTCTTCCCAAGCAAATCAGTGCATGCATCCCAGCCAGATGTAGTAAGTGTCATACGGATGTTGAAGTAGAAGATGTCAAAATGAAAACTGGAGTTTTAAATTTCGCTTTTAAGAAATCGTCCACGCAGGGCAGTCGTACAAATAATACGTCACTTGACCATCGCAAAGGCTGCCGTATGGAGGACATAGTATAAGGCATTCCTGGCGTAGAGAAACAACTGAAAGAGTTGAAAATTAGTCACCAAGTCCGGATGGGATCACAACTCAGTTTTACAAAGCGTGGTCCCTTGCTTGGCTTGCATCTATCGCGGATCTCTCGTCCAGCGCAAAGTCCACAGCGACTGGACAAATGTGCATATGAAAGAAGGGTAAAAGAACGGGCCCGCAAAATTACAGACCAATAACCTTAACACCGGTACGCGGCAGAATTCTTGAATATATTCTCAGTGGGAATATAATAAAATTGCTTGAGACGGAAAAGCTTCTGTCTATGAATAAGCATCACTCGTGCGAAACTCAGATTGCAGTTTTCTCACATGATATCCCGCGAGCTACAGATGCAGGGCTACAGCAAGATTCCATACTTCTAGATTTCCGAAAAGCATTTGATACGGTGCGCTACTGCAGACTGTAAATGTACGATATAGCACACAGAATAGGTTCCCGGATATGTGAATGGTTCGAAGACTTCTTAAGTAACAGTCTTCCGGTCCACATGGAGTAACAATCAGCTTCCTTTCAGAGTATGCAGACACAATAGCGCCATTCTTAGCAACCATATACAACCGTTCACTTGACGAAAGGTCTGTTCCTAAAGACTGGAAAGTGGCACAGGTCACACCAATGTTCAAGAAAGGAAACAGGAGTAACCCATTGAACTACAGACCCATATCACTGACCTCAATTTGCAGTATGATTTTGGAGCATATACTGTACTCGAACATGGTACAATCACTTTGAAGAAAATGATTTATTGATACATAACCAATACGGATTCAGAAACTATCGTTCTTGTGCAACACAGGTAGCTCTTTATTCCCATGAAGTAATGAGTGCTGTCTACAAGGAAGCTCAGATCGATTCCATATTCCTAATTTCCAGAACTCTTTTGATACCGTTCCTCACAGGCGAGTATTAATCAAATTGCGTGCATATGGAGTATCGTCTCAGTTGTGTGACTGGATTCGTGATTTCCTCTAACAGATGTCACAGTTCGTAGTGATAGACGGTAAATCATCGAGTAGAGAAGAAGTGATATCTGGCGTTCCGCAAGGTAGTGTCATAGGCGCTCTCCTGTTCCTGATTTACGTAAATGATCTAGGGGATAATCTGAGCAGCCCCCTTATATTGTTTGCAGATGACACTGTAATTTACCGTCTAGTTAAATCATCAGACGATCAATTCCAATTACAAAATGATCTAGAGAGAATTTCTGTATGGTGCGAAAACTGGCAATTGGCACTAAACAAAGAAAAGTGCGAGGTCATCCACATGGGTACTTAAAGAAATCCGATAAATTTACGGTATACGATAAATCGCACAAATCTAAGAGCTGTCAATTCGACTAAGTTCCTAGGAATTTCAGTTACGAGCAACGTAAACTGGGAAGACCACGTAGACAATATTGTGGGGAAGGCGAAACAAAGACTGCGCTTTGTTGGCAGAACACTTAGAAGATGCGACAAACCCACTAAAGAGACAGTCTGCATTAAACTTGTCCGTCCTCTGATGGAATATTGCTGCGCGGTGTGGGATTCTTACCGGGTAGGATTGACGGAGGACATCGAAAAAGTGCAAAGAAGGGCAGCTCTTTCAGTGTTATCGCGCAGTAGGGGTGATAGTGTCACTGATATGATACGCGAGTTTGGGTGGCAGTCACTGAAACAAAGACGGTTTTCTTTGCGACGAGATCTATTTACGAAATTTCAGTCACCAACTTTCTCTTACGAATGCGAAAATATTTTGTTGACACCCACCTACGCAGGGAGAAATGATCATCATTGTAAAATCAATCAGAGCTCGAACGGAAAGATTTAGGTGTTACTTTTTCCCACGCGCCATTCGAGAGTGCAATGGTAGAGAAGTAGTACGGAAACGGTTCGATGAACCCTCTGCCAGGTACTTAAGTGTGAATTGCAGAGTAACCATGTAGACGTAGATGTAAATGTAGAACAGCACTCAGTACATTGTCCACGACAGCGAGTGTTCATCAGAGACAAGTGCCCCAGGGAAACATGATAGGACGCTGTTATTTTCTGTATACAAAAATGACCTGGAGGGCATGGTGAGCAGCGATCTGTGGCTCTTTGTTGCTGATGCTACGGTGTATGGGAAGATGTCATTGTTGAGTTACTGTAGGAGGATACAAAATGACTTTGACACAATTTGTAGTTGGTGTGATGAATGGCAGCTCGTTCTAAATGTACATAAATGAAAGCCATTGCGGGTGAATGGGAAGAACAATGCCGTAAAGTCCGAATGCAGCACTAGTAGTGTGCCGCTTTACACAGTCCAGTCGATTAAGTACCTAGGTGTAACACTGGTAAGCGCCATGAAGTGGAGTGAGCATGTAATGATTGTAGTAGGGAAGGCGAATGGTCCACTTTGGTTCATTGAGAGAATTATAGAGGAGTTCATGTGTCAATGACACCGCGTATTGGACACTAGTGCCACTAATTCTTCAGTACTGCTCCAGTGTTTGGGATCCGCACCAAGTTGGATTAAAAGAAACCATCGACCCAATTCTGAGGCGAGTTGCTAGATTTGTTACCAGTAGGTTCGATCAACGTTCAAGTATTACAGAGATGCTTCGGCGACACAATTGGAAATTCCTGGAGGGAAGGTGACATTCATTTACAGAAACGCTATTCACAGAACTTAGAGAATCGGCATCTGAAGCTGACTGCAGAACGATTCTACTGCCGCCAACGTACATTTCGCGTGAGGACCACGGAGATACGAGAAATTAAGACTCATACGGAGGCATATAGACAGTCGTATTTCCCTTCCTTATTTGTAAGTGGAATAAGAGAGGTTCAAATGGTTCAAATGGCTCTGAGGACTATGGGACTTAACTTCTGAGGTCATCAGTCCCCTAGGACATAGAACTACTTAAACCTAACTAACCTAAGGACATCACACACATCCATGCCCGAGGCAGGATTCGAACCTGCGACCGTAGCGGCCGCGCGGCTCCAGACTGTAGCGCCTAGAACCGCTCGGACACTCCGGCCGGCAATAAGAGAGGAAATGACAGAGTACCCTTCACCACCCACCATACGGTGGCTTGCAGAGTAGATGTACTGAAAAGTGTGCCGGCCACGGTGGCCGAGCGGTTCTAGGCGCTTCAGTCCGGAACTGCGCGACTGCTACGGTTGCAGTTGATGACCTCAGATGTTAAGTCCCATAGTGCTCAGAGCTATTTGAACCATTTTTGAAAAGTGGGCTCATACTGCCGAGTGCGTTCTAAATTTCACTCGATTTTGTAGTCAGTGCAACAACTTAACATACTCTCTCAACCTGTGAAGTTCCATTTCGTTTTCTCCTCCTCCTTTGGGTGCTTCACTTTTTGGTCTGGCGGTTCACTGGTATTGGATATAAATACAAAAACATCGCGAGAAATGCATGCTTGAACATAAATGCTGTTCCTAGCGAAGCCTGCTGGTTGAGCTGTCGTGTTCCACCAAGAATGGCACCGTGTGCGATGTCCCCAGCACGTTCGAAGAGTCAGTCATGGTCAGAACTGAGTTCTGTGCTGTTGTAGCTGCATTATCTCGGAGGTAAGTGAATTCGAAAGCGGGCGGTGCTTCCGTAACGAAGGGAAGTGAAATGCTTGGTGTTTCAAGAGGCTCCGTGTCGTAGATTTATACAGCATGCAGCGAAAATGAAAGAAGATCATCCACTAAGTCACAACGCGGACAGTAGTGTGTATTGAGTGATCGTGAAAGACGATCTTTGAATAGGCTTGTGACGAAAAATAAGGACTGACAACTGAAAAAGTCACTGTAGAACCGTGTGCAGCACTCGCGAACCCTATCAGCTCTATAAGCAGGGGTTTACAGGGCGAGCTGGAAACTCACGCATCAGTGATGCAAATGTCGGTAACAGGAAAACGTGGCGCCGAAGCCATAAAACCTTGACTATGGAGCAATCAGCCTGGATGAGTTTTGTTTCACACCATTTCCTACTTCCGACCGAGTTTACGTCCCAAGAGTGAAACATGTCAGGGATTCGGTGACGATTCGGGCTGCCGTATCGTGGTATTTGATGGGGTACATAGTTACTCTGAAAAGTCACGCAACTGCCAAAGATTATGTAATTAATTTGGCTAATCGGATCCATCTCATGGTACAATTTTTGTGTCTCCAGCGTTAATAATTTACGATAGGGGCGCTGTTCACACGATTCACATTGTGCAGGATTGATTCGTTGAGGACGATGACGCATTGTCGATCTTTTCTGGCCACCGTAATCATTAGGTCTCAACACTGTTGAGCCTTTGTCATCTACTTTGGAGGAAAGGATGCGTAATCGCTATTCACTTGCGTCAGCGTTACCTGAATTTGCAGATATTTAGCAGGAAGAATGTTTTAAAATTCGCGTGAAAACCCTACAGGATCTGTATTTATCCATTTCGAGGAGACTAGAAGCTGTTTTGAGTGTCAACGAATGTCCTACGCCGTATTAGGAATGGTAATGTGTTGTGTTTTCGTGTTTCCATATTTTTGTCCAGCTCCTGTCTATAGTGAAGGGTCACTCTGCAATTTCCTTCTACAAGACTGTTTTGGGTCCAAATTTGCAATGCAACTACGCATATGCTAGTGCTTATTTTTTAGCATATTTTTCTGATGTGTGTCTCCTATGTCAGGTGTAATCAACGATGACAACCAAGAATGTGCGATAACCTATTTCTTTGAGAACTGTATTACCGGTACTTATTTCAATGTAGATATCGTGAGTCTTTGTAGTTTTATTTGTTTGTAGAGTAGAGCGTCGATTATCCGAACGTCGGTCAAGTGAACGACCGCTTAGCCGAACTGAATACTCGCTCGCACCTGTTACTCTCCCACCCTACCGTCCATCATCCCCCTCACTCCCCTCTGTAAAAGCTCATCAGCTAAAGAATGGGAAGAGGGAGAAAGCACTACTTCTCCTTGACAATGCAACAACACATCCGTCATGTGATATTTTAAACGAAAAAGACGAGTTCATAAAGGTAATATTTCTTCCACCTAACGTAACCTCCTTATTACAGCCCATGGATCAAGGCGTTATTGAGACTTTCAAACGATATTACAGGAAAGAATTGTTGCGTAAGTTATTGTTAGAATGAGAAGAGGATGGAGAAGAAAGTCGCTTAAGAAATCATAAGAATATTGACTTGAAAGACGGGTCCTACATGATCAGCGCAGCATGGAATAGTGTAACGGAAGAGAATTTGAAGAAAGCCTGGAATAAAATTTTGGACACAGAAGATAATTCACAAGGTATGATTGAAAATGACGAACAGAATGAAATGTCCGAAATTCTCGGTATGCTAAAAGAAATAGATTGCCACGAATGTGATGAAGAAGACGTTCATGAATGGATGAATATCGATGATGCAGATCCAGGACACCAAATCATGCAGGACAGCGAGATTGTAAACGTCGTCACTGATAAAGATGACGCCGCCATATTCAAAAATCCTCTACATTATAGACTCATATCATTAACGTCGATATGCAGAAGGATTTTGAAGTATACATTGTGTTCGAACATTATAAATTACCTCGAAGAGAATGGTTTATGGGCACATAGTCAACAAGGATTCAGAAAATGTCGTTCTTGTGAAATACAATTAGTGTTAAGTGCTATCGACAAAGGATTTCATATTCGTTCCGTTGAAGTGTTGAGTGCAATCGACGAAGGATTTCAAATTTATTCCGTATTTCTGTATTTTCAGAAGGCTTTTGACATCATACCCCACAAGCAGCTTGTAATCAACTTGCGTACTTGTGGAATGTCGTCTCAGTAATGCGACTGAATTCGTGATTACCTGTCAGAGAGGTCACAGTTCGTAGTAAAACATAAGTGATTTCTGGCGTTCTCCAAGGTTTAAAGCTTTCCCGGCGTACTGATTGTTCCATAAAAACACAGGAGAACTGCCGGATATCAGTAACGTTCTGCCACGATATTTCGGCGCAGAGTAGTGCTACGACAGTGGCATCCACCTGAAGATGGCCAGAAGACTCTGCGCCGAAATATCGTGGCAGAGCGTTACTGATATCCGGCAGTTCTCCCGTGTTTTTATGGAACGATTTAGGAGACAATCTGAGCAGCAGTCTTTGGTTGTTAATAGATAATATTGTCGTTTATCGTCTAGTAAATTCATCATAAGATCAAAACCAATAGTCTAGCTAAGTCATCAGAAGATCAAAACCAATTGAAAAACGATTTAGATATTTGTATGGTGAGAAAGTTGGCAATGGATCCTAAATAATGAAAAGTGTGACGTCATCCGTATAAATGTCAAAAAGAATCCGTTAAACTTCCGTTACACAAAAAATCTGTCGATTACAAAGACCTGAAATTCAACTAAATACCTAGAAATTGCAATTACAAACAACTTAAATTGGAAAGAACACAAAGAAAATGTTGTGGGGAAGGCGAACGAAAAACCTGCGATTTATTTCAGAACATTTAGAAGATGCAATAGATCTATTAGAGAGACTGCCTACACTACGCTTGTCCGTCCTCTTTCGGAGTACTGCCTTGCGGCCTGGGATCGTTACCAGATAGGATTAACGGAGTATTTCGAGAACGTATACAGAAGGCAGCTTGTTTTACATTATCGAGAAATAGGGAAGAGAGTGACACTGACGTGATACAGGATTTGGGGATGGACATCATTAAAACAAATACGTTTCTCCTTGCGACGAGATCTTCCCACGAAATTTCAAACTTTCGTCTCCGAATGCCAAAATGTTTTGTTGACGCCGACCTACATAGGTAGAAACGATCATCGTAATAAAATAAGGGAAATTAGAGCTCGCACGGAAAGATATAAGTATTCGTTTTTTTATGGAATCTCTTCGCGAGTGGAGTAATAGAGAATAATTATGATGGTGGCTTGATGAACCCTCTGCCAGGCACTTAAGTGGAATTTGCAGAGTAGCCATGTAGATGTTGATGAATTGGCAACTGGAGTGTTTGGTATTAGTAGTCAACAGTTCCGAAGAACCTGAGCAAGTTCGTAGTAACACGGTTCCACCGCCTCTACAATTGTTCTTCAAATGACATCATTAAGATGTTTTGTAGGGACAGTGGACGCGCATTACAAGCAGTTCATAGACACGCCGCCCACAAAGCAATGGGTATGTTGCTAACATACCAACTCGCTCAAGAAAATATAATGAAACGGGAGGAAGGTATTCGTTTCAGTAGACATTATCTGAAGGACGGTGTAACTCCAAAATAAGTTCGTTTCCCGATGTTGTGGAACATATTAAATTATGTTGTGGGCGCACTGGATTAAGTGTGATGTACGTGATAACTTTAAATTTAAGCTGAACAGAAAACTATATGTTATTTGGCAGGGAAAGAAACAGGTTTGACTCAATTCTATTCAGTTTATGAACTGGTTCACTACTATAAGCTCAGGACCTGTAACGAAGTGGCAAGACGTGCTCGTAAGCTCGACAATGTAATGAACAAATAGGAAAGTAGATTAGTTTTAGATCTGATCAAACTGACTGTAAAACGTTTGGGCAACCTAACTACTAATAATAACGAAAGTAGTTAATGTGTCATACATCACATTTGTGGAGTCGGGTTCAAGTCCTCGTAATCTCGAAATTGACATACACTTTTTTTTCTTATGTAAGCTAAATTTCTCCATCAAATACTGAGCAGTTCAATATTATAAATATGTGTAACGTGTTTTATGAGAGGTCTTGGTCGGTGACTAAGTGCCTGAATGACGAATTACAAGTCCAGAGGTTCAAGGTGCGATGCTCTCTCAGAACATGATTCCTGACATTTTGACTTCTTTCACGCCGGGAAATATGTAAAATTCGAAGTCAGTGTGAAGTTCAAATTTATGATCTCCTATAAACGTCAGTTGAAAATGTCGGAGGAAAGCAGGAGTATACCACCGCCAGCAGGACCATGCCTGATGAAGCACTGCTGTGTTCAGATCACCTTCATAGTTGACGCTCGCCTTACGCTTATGTAGATACGCTTGGGTATAGATACGGTCTTGCAATTTTGCAAAGATGGAGCAGTCACTGGATTTGTGCCACCTTAGGCAAAGGACAGCTCGGTTAGCAATCAGTACCTTTTTACGGTCTGTTATTCTTTGCTACACAGACACGTGAGGCATGGATTGCTGCTGTGGAGACACCTTGCAGCATGCACGAATTTGCTTCTACTTCAGAAGAATCTAGTGAGGATTTTTACTTCTACAAAAAAAGTATATTTTAGACATTCCTTTGCTAATTTTAATATCAGCAAGAAAAGGTGACAGTGTTCACCTCATGATGCGGCTTAAAGCCGCGAAACCGGTCGTGTTTTAATGAACAACAATTTTACCAGCTGTGAGTGGAGTTCTTCCTAACATCATGCCTTTCAACCGCTGCGGTTGCCCGGTATGTAAAATAGGTTTCAATACAGAGTGAACCCCATAAGCAATGAACTGCACGGCCAGCTGCAATTCGAAAATCACTGGTCGGTGATGCAAACACCTGTAACAGCGAAACGTGAGGCCGAAGTTGTAAAACCTGGACTGTGGGGCAATGTACGAAAGTCATTCGGTCGGATGAATCTTTTTGCATACTCCTTCAAACATCTGGTCGAGTTTACGTCTCAAGGGCGAAACTTGGCGGGGGTTCGGTGATGATTTGGTATTCAATTATTAAGGCTTCCGTAGCAACTTGTTGACAAATTTCCTTTTGTCTTCCTCGGGTTCTTCGGCAGGCGATTGTTTCATAAATTTTCTGACGTTTCGCCAGCAGGAGTGGTTGAAAAAAGTCCATGCTTCACGCTCTGTTGCTGGTGGTGGACTGCAATCGAGTTTACAGCAGCATATTATATGTAACTGGCTCGCCAACGTCCAATGGCTTCTTCGTGGTCATTACCGCTGCGATTCTCCACTTGCTACCTGAGACGGCCGTTCTCTGCAGCACGGTAATCCAGGACCCGCTCACCTTGAGGATTTCTTATTTCTTGTCGAAGCTATTGTCATCTTTGTGTAGTTCTATAGCTTCCTCCAACAAGCAGCTTTAATAGCTCTTCTCTGCAGCCAGAACTTTCCTGTCGGCGAATTTCTCTATGTGGCCGATCTCGCACAGCGCGCGCTCCGCCATGGACAATTTCTCTACCTGCCCCAATCTGCAAACCGTTTATGTTCATTTATCCTCGTGCAGATGGATCGTTCAGTCTTACCAACATAGAATTTTCATATGTACATGATATTCGGTATATTCCTGACATTGTAATTGGGTCCCTTTTCTCCTTTGCCGATCGAATTAAGCCTTGTTTGCGCAATATAGTGCCAATTCCGTCCGTCACTCTGGGAATGTGTGGCAGAAAGGGTGTATTCAACATTTATTTTTCCGATCTGTCACTCCATCGAGTGTTTTGTTCTGACACTTCTTATGTAACTGGTGAAGTACCCTCTGGTCTTCAGAACGATATCCAGGTGTTTCATCTCCCGTCTGAGGTGCAGTGGCTCACATATTCGTCTTGTTCGCGTCTTGCTGGTTGATTAGCCTCTTTTCTGGATCGCATAGTGATTTTATACACTCCTGGAAATGGAAAAAGGAACACATTGACACCGGTGTGTCAGACCCACCATACTTGCTCCGGACACTGCGAGAGGGCTGTACAAGCAATGATCACACGCACGGCACAGCGGACACACCAGGAACCGCGGTGTTGGCCGTCGAATGGCGCTAGCTGCGCAGCATTTGTGCACCGCCGCCGTCAGTGTCAGCCAGTTTGCCGTGGCATACGGAGCTCCATCGCAGTCTTTAACACTGGTAGCATGCCGCGACAGAGTGGACGTGAACCGTATGTGCAGTTGACGGACTTTGAGCGAGGGCGTATAGTGGGCATGCGGGAGGCCGGGTGGACGTACCGCCGAATTGCTCAACACGTGGGGCATGAGGTCTCCACAGTACATCGATGTTGTCGCCAGTGGTCGCCGGAAGGTGCACGTGCCCGTCGACCTGGGACCGGACCGCAGCGACGCACGAATGCACGCCAAGACCGTAGGATCCTACGCAGTGCCGTAGGGGACCGCACCGCCACTTCCCAGCAAATTAGGGACACTGTTGCTCCTGGGGTATCGCCGAGGACCATTCGCAACCGTCTCCATGAAGCTGGGCTACGGTCCCGCACACCGTTAGGCCGTCTTCCGCTCACGCCCCAACATCGTGCAGCCCGCCTCCAGTGGTGTCGCGACAGGCGTGAATGGAGGGACGAATGGAGACGTGTCGTCTTCAGCGATGAGAGTCGCTTCTGCCTTGGTGCCAATGATGGTCGTATGCGTGTTTGGCGCCGTGCAGGTGAGCGCCACAATCAGGACTGCATACGACCGAGGCACACAGGGCCAACACCCGGCATCATGGTGTGGGGAGCGATCTCCTACACTGGCCGTACACCACTGGTGATCGTCGAGGGGACACTGAATAGTGCGCGGTACATCCAAACCGTCATCGAACCCATCGTTCTACCATTCCTACACCGGCAAGGGAACTTGCTGTTCCAACAGGACAATGCACGTCCGCATGTATCCCGTGCCACCCAACGTGCTCTAGAAGGTGTAAGTCAACTACCCTGGCCAGCAAGATCTCCGGATCTGTCCCCCATTGAGCATGTTTGGGACTGGATGAAGCGTCGTCTCACGCGGTCTGCACGTCCAGCACGAACGCTGGTCCAACTGAGGCGCCAGGTGGAAATGGCATGGCAAGCCGTTCCACAGGACTACATCCAGCATCTCTACGATCGTCTCCATGGGAGAATAGCAGCCTGCATTGCTGCGAAAGGTGGATATACACTGTACTAGTGCCGACATTGTGCATGCTCTGTTGCCTGTGTCTATGTGCCTGTGGTTCTGTCAGTGTGATCATGTAATGTATCTGACCCCAGGAATGTGTCAGTAAAGTTTCCCCTTCCTGGAACAATGAATTCACGGTGTTCTTATTTCAATTTCCAGGAGTGTAGTTTGTGCAGGTATCTATCCATGCGTGTCAGTTTCCGATAAGCGGTGTTATTCCAGGTTTTCACCATCCTTCGTGAGAAGCACATCTAGAAAGCGTAGCCGTTGGTCCTTTTGTACCCACATGGTAAATTTTATGCTGGCGTAGAGACTGTTCAGGCATCTTAAAAAACCACTGAGCTGCTCCTCATCATGGCTGTATACAACGGAAGTATCGTCGACGTATCTGTACCACACCTTACGTTTACAAGGTGCCAACTCCCACACCTGTGCTTCTAAATGTTCCGTGAAGAAGTTGGCCACCACTGGACTACGTGGACTACCCATGGCGACTCCTTCCAGCTTCTCGTAGAAGATGTCATTTCACACGAAACAGCTCGTGGTGAGACACGCATTAGAGTGCTTGGTGATGTCTTGCGGGAAAATGGAACAGATAGACTCCAGAGAAACACTGAGTGGCACTTTGGCAATCAAAGAAACAATATCAAAGCTGACCAGGATGTCGTTTGGTCCAAGTTTTAGTTTTTTCACTTCCTCAATGAAATGTCCTGAATTCTTCATGTATGAGTCGGTCTTTCCTACGTCCACCTGGAGCAGAGAGGCCACATGTTTTTTCCAGTTTTTCGGTGAGCCAAGAGCGCTGACAGTCAGTCTTAATGGAAAATTATTCTTGTGGGTCTTTGGTAACCCACGCAGCCGAGCTGTTAAGGGTTCTGTGTTGCGCAGGTTCCTCGGTGTGTTCACCGAGAGAGAAGACGCCTTGATTAACCGATTCGTATTCGTTGTGATCCGCTGCGTCGGATCTGCGCTTAGTGTTCGGAACTAATAGGTCCTGTATCTTCCACTCATTATCTTCCGTCTTCACTACGAAGGTTGCATTTCCATTATGGACAGCGAGTACCAGTATACTCCAGTTGGCGTTAAGACTCTTGAAAGCTTATAACTCTTCTTTTTTATGTTGCAAACTCATGATTGTTTGCGGCGCAGTATCCTGTCGGTTTCAATGCGTATTTCCTCAGCTCTTTCACGAAGAAGGGTCCAAATAGACACTTCGGTATTAGTAATGATATCCTGCATTGGCATAGTTCTCATATGATGGCGAAATTCCCTCCTTTTTGAATGACAGACTGTTCCTCTTTGGTCACTTGTCGTTCGGTGAGATTGATCACTGCACGTGACAGGTCGGATATCGCCTTATCACTTATCATTCGGCTTCCCGCATCTTACAAACTTTTTCTTCGTCCGCTCAGTGCAGCGGTTGAGTTTGTTCTGGATACTCATTTGAATGATGCTGTCGGTCTTGTCCTCGAGGCATGCTGCTACATACTAGACAGAAAATGTCCAGAAGTTTCTCATACATTCTTGCCAAGCATCTCCGTGTGCGTGAATTCGCTTACGATGAACATTTCGTTCTATTCTGTCATATAGGCGAAGTGCTTGGGCGGTGGTGATTAGGCACTTACATTTCAAGAACTTTGGCGTGGTCCCTTCATTCCGTCACCGCTACAAGAAGGCGAGGGATGTTATCAATCGCGCCCTCTTATTCCATCGTTGGACAAGGTGTCGGTGTCCATGTGGCCTATTCTACACCTTATTTTAGATCTGTGTGACGATGCTGTGCTGAGTATATTTATATGTTTTGACGATGCCATTACGGCCTTATCACATCAGGACGTGGTGCAAAAACCTTATAAAAATGTGCAAACGAACAGTTGCAGCGCTGTAACTGTTCTTTTCCACATTTTTACAAGGTTTTTGCATTTCCGGAAATTAAAAAAAAAATGGTTCAAATGGCTCTGAGCACTATGAGACTTAACTTCTGAGGTCATCAGTCCCCTAGAACTTAGAACTACTTAAACCTAGCTAACCTAAGGACGTCACATACATCCATGCCCGAGGTAGGATTCGAACCTGCGACAGTAGCGGTCGCGCGGTTCCAGACTGTAGCGCCTAGAACCGCTCGGCCACGGCGGCCGGCTCCGGAAATTTCATTTTTGACTATATTACGATGGTTTGAAAATGAGTCACGGCCCGAAACTAGTCATCGAATGAATAATAAATGCAAAATTTCCAACTCTGACTGGTTTTTCGTTGTACTGAAAAATGTTGAGGCTTTCATGGATATTTTTTTACATATTTCCTGTTGGTTTCTGTCTTCGGCTGACATTTGTTTGATAATTGTTCTGATACTTCGCCAGCACGAGTGGCTGGCATTGTCAAAGCTTTACCCAGTCCATCACCAGCAATAGTGTGTAAGAAAGAGCTAAACAGTCTCCATACCAATATGAAATTTACCATGGAAGACGAAAAGGACCAACAGCTAACCTTTGCAGATGTGCTGCTCATAGGGGTGGTAAAAACCTGGAACATAACGTTTATCGAAAGCTGACACACATGGACATATACTTGCACGAACTATCAAATTACCACCTGAGCCCGAAAAGAGGCATTGCGCGTAAAGCGAGTAAGACTATTATGTGAACCGCAGCACCTCAGACGCGAGATTCAACATCTGGAAAGCGTTCTGAGGAGCAATTGGTATTCCACCAGTTACGTAAGAAGTGTCAAAGAATCAAACGGTAGGCGGAGTGACACCTGGGAAAAAAGGAAAAAAGAAATGTCGGGTACAATCTTTCTGCCATACATTTCCAGAGTAAAGAACAGAATCGCCAGTACATTGCGCAAACACGGCGTAACGAATGTTTATAAGCTGACAAAGAAGATCAAAGAGCGTCTAATAACAGCGAAGAAAAAAAGGGACCCACTTGCAATGTAGGGAAAATGCCGAATATCATGTACATGTGGAAGAGTCTATGTTTGAATGACTGCATGATCAATCAACACAAGGACACGAAGATAAGCGGCATTGCAGGATCGGACAGGTAGAGAAACCGGCTGCTGCGGAGTACGCGCTGTGTGAGGCCGACCACATACTGGAACACGCCGACACGGAAGATCTTGCAACAGATAATTACACCCGCTTGTTCAGGGAAGCTATGGAAATACAGAAACACGACAACAGCTCCAACAAGGATGAAGAAAGTCTCAAGATGAAAGGATCATTAAAGAGTGACCGCCGCAGGTAGCAAGCGGAGAACCGTAGCGATAATGACCACAGAAAAGCCCTTTTACGTTGGCACGCCAGGTAAATATAACCCGAGGCTGCGAGCGCGACTCTAGTCCACCACCAACAATGGAGCGTGAAGCTTTGACAATGCCTGCCACTGTCAAAACGCCAGAAAACTTATGAAATAATCGGACACCGGAAAACCAGAGACAGAAGCCAACAGGCAATGCGTTGATTTGTTATTCCTTGGCTCCATGATTACTCTGCAAGGTCGCATTGCTGCAAAGGATTATGTGACTATTTTGGCTAATGAGGCCCACCCCATGGTACAATGTTTGCTCCCCAGTGATGATTATTTCTTCCAAGACGATAGGGACCCTGTTCACATAGTTCCCATCGTGCAGAAGTGGTTATGTGAGCACGAGGATGAATTGCTACATGTCGCCTGCCTGTCAAATTCACAAGATCTTAGTACTGTTGAGCCTTTGTTGCCTACTAGGGAGAGAAGTGTACTTATCACTACCCATCTCAATCATCGTTACCTGAAAAATGGTTGAAATGGCTCTGAGCACTATGGGACTTAACTTCTGAGGTCATCAGTCCCCTGGAACTTAGAACTACTTAAACCTAACTAACTTAAGGACATCACACACATCCAAGCCCGAGGCAGGATACGAACCTGCGACCGTAGTGGTCGCGCGGTTCCAGACTGTAGTGCCTAGAACCGCTCGGCCACACCGGCTGGCCGTTACCTGAACTTTGCAGCAAGAATGGTCTTCACGTTTATTACTCGTTCCATTCATTTATCAGCTACAGTGTAATCTAATAGTAATGGATTTGCCCCTATTTCTGCGGGAACGCGTTACAAACACACGGATCTGGACGAAAATGTGGAAACATCAAAAACTCATGACTTTATCAGGCCTAATGCGTTGTAGGAAAATTGTTCGCATTCAAAACAGCTTCCGAAACGATCGGAAGCTGTTTTGAATGACAAAAGCGGTCCTTGATAAATCAGTGGAAGCAATAATAACCGTGAAATATCTGGGAGTAACAGTCCGAAGCTACATAAAGGGAAACGGGTAGTTATCAACCACCAAAAACTAAAGCTGGATTCAGGCGGACACTCATTGGAAGAGCCTTAAGGAACTCAAACTCACCCACAAACTAAGTTGCTTACAGAACACAAGTTCGACCGATTCTTGAATACTGCATGTCTGTGTGTGACCCTTGGCAGGCAGAAGTGTAAGAGGAGAGTGGTGACTATTTGACTATTGTCGTGAGATCATACAGTAGTCACGTGAGCGTTACGGAATTACCCAACAAACTCCAGTGACAGTCCCGACAACTGAGGCACTGTGCATTACTCATGGGCTGCTGTTGAAATTCCAAGAACGGGCGTTGCACTAAGAATCAACCAGCGTATTACTTTACCTGCATTCACCTTCTTAAATGATAGGGACAGGAAAAAAGAGAAATTAGAACCCATACTGAGGTTTATCGATAGTCTTCTTGCCCTGCACTACTTACGAACGCTGATAAACGTCCCGTCTAGCGCCTGTAAATCACACACAATATTTGCGAAATGAACAGGAAAGAAGGTAAAAGATACTGGTAGCATAACGTGGTTTGTGGACTATAGGTATAGAGGACTTCATTCGTCCCTCAGGATCAAACAATAAAGTTCACTTTTTTTTTTTGCGGGAATGACAGTGAACTACCAAAACGACCGAAAAATTAAGATTCATCACCGTTAGTCACCTTTTGGTCTGTGGAGGAGGAGAGTACTTGCTTAGTAATACAATTTCTCTCATTTCCTTTTCTACTCGAGAATAGGGTGTGGAAAGGACAACCTTCGGTACGCCTCTTGTATTAGCTGTAATTGCGTTGATTTTCTCGTCGTTGTCATTCTACAAGACGATGTAGAGAGGAGTAATATGTTCTCCGGTCCTTTTTTTTAATGTACAAGCTCTGAATTTTAACAGAAAATCTATTCATCAAACACAACATCTCTTTTACACCGTCTGCCACTAGCGTTTCTTGAGCATCTCCGTAAGGAAAACATTACGCAACGCTCCGCAGTTCGTAGGATTTACTCGGTCACCTGTTTTAATCCACCTCGTGAATGTCCCAGAACTGGCCGAAAGAGTGTCTTTCATTTCATTTATTGATGCACTACATTTTCTGTAGACTCTTACAACGGATCTGAGAATAACGTCTAAGTGATCATTACATTTTGATTTATTGTCGTTCCCAACGATTCATCACTCGTAGCTGGACTTATACATCCGGGATTAGTCCGGACAGTCATGGTTTTTTAGTGTTGTCCGAAGTTGCATAAATATCTAGGACTTGAGAATTTTATAACTCTGCAGGACTTTTCTCTTATTTTTGTTCGACAGTGCGTTCTCTTACAGAAGTATCTTTCTTAGCCAACGTTGTAACTAGTTCTGATGTCGTTGGGGAGGCATGGCTACCAGTGCCGCCACAACTTTTCACTTAGTCATTTGTGAACACAGTAGATGCAATGTGTTGACGTTGTTTTCGTGTTTGATATGACTCGTCTATACGTTTTTCATAATTTTATGTCTATTCTCTTATTTTTTTCTTATTTTTTTGCTCTCATCGTTTGACAGTGGTAAAAGATAGTGTATGTTTAATGTTAACCAGCAACAGGAATACAAAAAGATGTTTAATGACAGTACCAATGAATGTGCTTATTGAGCACTATGTACTTGTGAATTTTCTCCTGCATACAAAGGAAAGGGTGATACTGAAGACAACGTGAAAGCAGTTAAACGTAGGACTGATCTTAATGCTACTGCTTCACCGAATGTAAGAGATTATTTTTAAGACAAGGTGGGAACACGAGGGATCTGGAGTGTGCTGCTAAAGAGGCTACACGTCCATAGCACTCTGTTAGATATGAACGGCGTTTCTGAAAAACAGTCATGTCTAGTGAAAAGCACAAGTGAATAAATAAAGTTAATGTATCAGTAAGCTGTTTTAACTAATTTAAAAAAAAAATATTTCGTTTGTTGGATCCTAAAGAATGTGATAGTAATGTACAGAGTTGGACCCAAAAAATTATAGTAAGCCTACCCATAGCGTAACCGAACACAAACAGATACGTTCTCCTGTGTACATCTGCCCGTACATGAATACTCTGCAATTCTCAATTAAGTGCCTGGCAGAGGTTTCATAGAACCACCATCAAGCTACTTTTATAACGTTCCACTCTCGAACAGCGTGCGGGAAAGACGAATACTTAAATCTTTCCGTGCTATCTCTGATTTCTCTTATTTTATTATGATGATCATTTCTGCGTGTGTAGGTTGACGCCAACAAGATATTTGAACTTTCTGAAGGGAAAGTTAGTTGCTGAAATTTCATGAGAAATTTCTGCGGCAAGCGAAAAACGTCTTTATTTTAATTATTGCCAAATAGCTCTGAGCACTATGGGACTTAACATCTGTGGTCATCAGTCCCCTAGAACTTAGAACTACCTAAACCTAACTAACCTAGTGACATCACACACATCAATGCCCGAGGCAGGATTCGAACCTGCGACTGTAGCAGTCCCGCGGTTCCGGACTGAGCACCTAGAACCGCTAGACCACCGCGGCCTGCTAATGATTGCCACTCCAGTTCGTATATCATACCCGTGGTACTCCCTCCCCTATTTCGCGATAATACAAAAGGAGCTGCTCTTCTTTGAAATTTTTCGATGTCCTCCGTCAGTCTTATCTGATATGGATACCACACCGCGCAGTAGAAGCCTAGAAGAGGGTGGACAAGCTTAGTGTAAGCAGTCTCTTTAGCAGACCTGTTACATTTTCTAAGCGTTTTCCCAATAAATCGCAATGATTGATTTGTTTCTCCCGCAACATTATCTACGCGATCATTCCAGTTTAAGTTATTCGCAATCGTTACCCCTAAGTATTTAGTTGTGTTTACAGCCTTAAGATTTGTGTGATTTATCGTGTAAGCGAAATTTAGTGGATTGCTTTTTGTTCCCATGGGGATTACCTCACGTTACTTAAAACGTTACATTTATTTACGTTCACTTTTAACAATCGGTTACTGTATCAATCGTGAATGCTCTGCAGATCTTCCTGCATTTCTTAAAAGTTAATATGAATATTCACAACTGCAAGAAACTTCTTTTTTATGCGGCTTAGGTCTGTTTTAGGCCATCTTCAAACCTCACATCATGATGGTCGATGGCGGCTGTGAACAGAGCAGGCGCTACGACTTCACGAACGCTAACTGCTTCTAGCGCCTGCTCTGTTCACACCTACCATCATCGTGTGAGGTCTGAAGATGGTCTAAAACAGACCGAAACCGGTAACATCATAAAAGCAAAAGTTTCTTGCGGTTGTGGCTCCTCTTGTTCATTTTTAAATAACAAAAAAAGAAAAAAAACAAAAACAAAACATTGTGCTCCAACCGAAGTATTCTGAAAAATCACTGATTCCTGCATTTCACTATAGCCTTCTAGCGGCCCAGCCCTCTTACAGAAAACAGCATTGTTCGCGAAGATCTTCAGAGAATTTTCAAAATTATCCATTAGATAGCTTATCACTATAAATAGTAAAGGCACTATAACACATCCTTGAGATAATTCCTTAATTACTTTCACTTCTGCTGATTTCGTCCCGTTAAAGTGACTTGCTGAGTTTCATCTGTTAGGACTACCTGAATCCAGTCACATATCTTGTCCGATAGTAGGTAAGCTCGTATTTTGTTCACCAAGCGCCAGTTCAGAACTTTATGGAATGTATTCCGGCGTCAACCTGAGTGTCTTTGCGGCGTTCTGGATCTGGTGGACGAACACTGCGAGTTGAATTTCACAACACTGCGAGCTGAATTTCACAATATGTTTGTTTTAGAAGGCCATGTTGACTTTTTAGACGAGATTTTCGTTCTCCAAAAAGGTCATAATGTCTATGCATAAAATGGGTTCCATAATTCTACAGCAGATTGACCTCAGCGATAATGGTTTACAATTACGCGCATCTGAAACTGGAATGACCTGCTCTTCTTTGCAGTTGCTTGGAACCTTCGCTGCCTCACTGATTTGCGAAAACTGCTATTAGAAAAGGGAGGAATGCCCTTCACATTATCTACACAGAATCTTACACGTATTTTAATGGTCTGTTTGCCTTTCCTCTGTAGAGCGATTTTAGTTGATTTTCTATGCTTACTGGGCTGTTATTAGTTGAGTCAGGCCACGCGGGGTAGCTTCGCGGTCCAGGCGTTATGTCACGGTCCGCGCGGCTCCCTCCGTCGGAGGTTTGAGTTCTTCCTCGGGCATGGGTGTGTGTGTTATCCTTATCGGTAAGTTAGTTCTAGTTAGATTAAGTAGCGTGTAAGCTTAGGGACCGATGACCTCAGCAGTTTGGTGCCATAAGGTCTTACCACAAATTTCCAGCTGAGTCAGGGACCTGACAGTCTCTCGCGGGTTAAAGCGGGCGAAACGTTACGTGCAGAGAGATGGTCCTAGTCCTCCGTTAACAGTACCCTGGCGACCATCGTATAGCTCTTCGTCACGTGATCAGTGGCACGGTCGATCGTCTGTCGCAACTTGCACATCTACACCCCTACCTACACCGCAAGTGTGTACCGGAGGGTGAATCAATGAAAACTGCGCCCAGTGAAATTTGCGCCCAACCAGAAATCTGTGAAATCTGCGCCCGATACCTGGTCCCTCACCCGCACTCGGACCGTTGTAATTACCCTAAACTACCTGCTCCCCAGACACTGCGCGCCCATAGACCTTCTCTACCACAGAAGCCGACCGTCTGCACAGACAGCCTTCATACCACTCTAGCTGTCGTAGAGTTGACATCGTGCGACTTGAATATTTCTTTGTCAGTAGTTCGGTAACAGAAGTTTCAACGACCATTCGCGGTAAGCCATGTTGCAACTATGAAGGCTATTCTTACAAACGAAGACAACGGAAGAAGATGAGACGGGACGTGGTGCTGTTCAAGATGAAAAGCAGCATACCACGAGGATTGCTTAAAACCAGGGATTCGGCGGTGCTTTTTTCACTCGAGCATCAATGTGGAGCTCCAGGTGAAGCTTGTTCCGAAGTAAAGAAGACTGAACGAGGCGAAGAAAAGAGCACGAGAGGAAGAGACTTCTATTTCCAAAATATGTTCAGAGGAGCTGGGTTGCCTGCATAGTCGAGGGTACGATCTTATCACTGAAAGGCCTGGGCAGCGATCAACGAAGAGAACTTTATGCTACCAGTGGGCAAAATGAGAGAGATCCGCAGACAAGAGAAGAAATCGACCTCAAAGCAAAGTTAGTAGTATGAACGATGGCAGCAGTTTCCTGTTAAGAGAAATTAGGAGAAAGAATAATACGAGGGCAGTTCAATAAGTAATGCAACACATTTTTTTTCTGAAACAGGGGTTGTTTTATTCAGCATTGAAATACACCAGGTTATTCCCCAATCTTTTAGCTACACAACACTATTTTTCAACGTAATCTCCATTCAATGCTACGGCCTTACGCCACCTTGAAATGAGGGCCTGTATGCCTGCACGGTACCATTCCACTGGTCGATGTCGGAGCCAACGTCGTACTGCATCAATAACTTCTTCATCATCCGCGTAGTGCCTCCCACGGATTGCGTCCTTCATTGGGCCAAACATATGGAAATCCGACGGTGCGAGATCGGGGCTGTAGGGTGCATGAGGAAGAACAGTCCACTGAAGTTTTGTGAGCTCCTCTCGGGTGCGAAGACTTGTGTGAGGTCTTGCGTTGTCATGAAGAAGGAGAAGTTCGTTCAGATTTTTGTGCCTACGAACATGCTGAAGTCGTTTCTTCAATTTCTGAAGAGTAGCACAATACACTTCAGAGTTGATCGTTTGACCATGGGGAAGGACATCGAACAGAATAACCCCTTCAGCGTCCCAGAAGACTGTAACCATGACTTTACCAGCTGAGGGTATGGCTTTAAACTTTTTCTTGGTAGGGGAGTGGGTGTGGCGCCACTCCATTGATTGCCGTTTTGTTTCAGGTTCGAAGTGATGAACCCATGTTTCATCGCCTGTAACAATCTTTGACAAGAAATTGTCACCCTCAGCCACATGACGAGCAAGCAATTCCGCACAGATGGTTCTCCTTTGCTCTTTATGGTGTTTGGTTAGACAACGAGGGACCCAGCGGGAACAAACCTTTGAATATCCCAACTGGTGAACAATTGTGACAGCACTACCAACAGAGATGTCAAGTTGAGCACTGAGTTGTTTGATGGTGATCCGTCGATCATCTCGAACGAGTGTGTTCGCACGCTCTGCCATTGCAGGAGTCACAGCTGTGCACGGCCGGCCCGCACGCGGGAGATCAGACAGTCTTGCTTGACCTTGCGGCGATGATGACACACGCTTTGCCCAACGACTCACCGTGCTTTTGTCCACTGCCAGATCACTGTAGACATTCTGCAAGCGCCTATGAATATCTGAGATGCCCTGGTTTTCCGCCAAAAGAAACTCGATCACTGCCCGTTGCTTGCAACGCACATCCGTTACAGACGCCATTTTAACAGCTCCGTACAGCGCTGCCACCTGTCGAAAGTCAATGAAACTATACGAGACGAAGCGGGAATGTTTGAAAATATTCCACAAGAAATTTCCGGTTTTTTCAACCAAAATTGGCCGAGAAAAAAAATGTGTTGCATTACTTATTGAACTGCCCTCGTAGTTTTTAGCAGAAGAGCAGGTAGAGAGGCTCTAAGAAGTAAACAAGACATTTTTATGGATGATACGTTCGAGTGCTATAGCAAACAGTTTTCGCAAATGTATACCATTCACGCCGACTTTGGGAGGACAAATAATGAGACAGACATCTACCCAGTCACCTTTGCATTTTTGCCGAACAAAAGAAAAGAGAGACTTACGTCCGTCTTTTACGAAATTTGGTGGATAATATTCCAGAATGGAAACAAGCAAACGTGACCGCAGATCTCGAATCAGCAGAGATTTCTGCCATTGAAGTTGTACTATCGACTGTCAAAGTACACAGGTGTTATTTCCACATTAAAAAGTTTCTGTCGAGAAAAGTGCAAGATCTAGTGAGACCACTAATTCTCATGTACGCTGCGATGGCGTTTCTATGGCATAAGGATGCATGTGATAGCTGGCTTTAGATACATTCACAGGCACCAGATATCTCCAGGCTTTCTGAGTTTTCTTACTACTTTGTAGAGAGATGGTTGAAAACGAGTTTCTACAAACGGCGCCATATAGTGACCAACGCAGTAGAGGGTTAGCACCACAAAACTAATAACATGCTTGCTAAATCAAATCCTAAAATCAGTGACTTAATTCGATGTATGAAAAGAGAAGCATAAAATACAGCGTGCGCGTTAATGAGGGCAGAACTGGGTGTGGAAAGTAAACGAAAAAAAAAACAGGTAGTGTCCCTCAGCTCGTCTACCTGCCAGGCAAAGGGATTAGTGGACCCTTCCTCGACCCTTTTTTCGTCAAAAAACTCACTGGGCGCAAATTTCAGTGGACACTTTTTCCAGTACACCATCAGAGGGTACTTTGTGTACCATTCTCACCCCCCCTCCCCGTTCCTGTTCCATCGCGACTTGTATACAGTGACTTATGGAAAAAAAGCCTGTCAGTATCCCTCACTATGTGTCCGAATTTTCTCTAATTTTAGCGCCGACCTGTGTGGCTGAGCGGTTCTAGGCGCTTCGGTCTGGAACCGAGCGACCGCTATGGTCGCAGGTTCAAATCCTGCCTCGGGCATGGATGTGTGTGACGTCCATAGGTTAGTTAGGTTTAAATAGTTCTGAGTCTAGGGGACTGATGACCTCAGATGTTAAGTCCCATAGTGCTCGGAGCCATTTCTAATTTTAGCGTCATAGTCACTACGCGAAATACGTATGGACGAAGAACAACATTTGTTTCACTTTTTCTGGAACGTGGGCTTTCACACTTTTGTGAGGTTGTCAGTGAAGATAATCTTTTTTAATTTTAAACGAAAAGCTCAATAATGTGTGTGTTTTACAGTGTTAATTTAGTTTTGCTGCCCGGTTTTCGACTTACAAGGCCATCATCAAACTAACTGAATACTGTTGTCAACGAAGGTGCAGTATTCATGAACAACGTTGAAAAGGTTGCTACACATGAAGAGTGAGGTACGAAACCAAATTAAGTGCCATCTCTGAGAGTGCATTAGCAATGTAGCTAAGAATCTTAAACAGTGAATAAATATAAAGAGAACAAACCAGAAAGACGTGTTACTCGAATAAACAGTGCCTATACGATTAAATTAACAGTCCCAATAAAATGAAGTTAGTACGTGATAAGAGCAGTGAAGAAAAGTTTGGAAAGATGCTATATACTCAAGGTGATACAGAAGCAGAGTAAAAGATAAAACTGATAATTGTAACAACAGAATGTACAGAGTACATAGAAAATCACTATAAAACGAATAAATACACAGAGAGTAGAGGATTAAAATGGAACAGATAGAGTGGGAAGCACTGGAAAACTCTGAGGGCTAAAAGAAGTTTAGGAAAGGTTAAGTATTGAGCTGTGTTTGGTCTATTAATATTAAATCAAGACTGTGCGCTAGATGTTTATTGATTTCCAGGGCTCCCAACAGATTAAGTTTTTGGCCTTCGTTTGCTAAATGGAGGATATCGGAGTCTGGCTGACAGCTGTGATTCTCACTATGATTGTTGATATTTTTAAAAATGTCGGGAATCTGATGTATCAGTATTTTAAAAAATCGCCATCGACTCACAGCATAACGAGTAAACGGGCGATATATCTACGAAAAAAATCGACATACCCGCCTAAATAAATATCGAGTGCGCGTTGTAAATACACCGGTTTTAGAGCTGTATATTTTAGTATTGTATTCTTATTGGATATTCTGCACATCAACAAGCTAGCAGCCTGCCTGGGTCAATTCTAGTGTCCGATACCTCCCGTTGGTTTTGACTAATGACGTAATGTGTGACGTTATTTTGTTTTTGCCGCAGATTGCTGTCGATGAACGTTAAATGATTTCTCTGGATTTCCTCGTTAGGCGCGTATATTAAAAATTCGATGTAGATTGTTTTGTTTTGGTCTCGTAATTTGTTTTCGGCATCTTTTGTTAAGGAAAGTAGTCGTGATTTATAAGTAGTCGTGATTTATAAGGCCTTGATTTCTCACGCTGTTCATTATGGATGAGTCAGTTGTTTTTACTGCGAAAATTCTGCTTCAGAAAATGATTGACCGTAAATCAACTATAAAAATTTTGCAATCATTGGGCGTCATTGGTGAACTTTGCAAGTGCAGTTTCCGTGGAAATTATATCGGTTTCGCCCGCATCTCGTGGTCGTGCGGTAGCGTTCTCGCTTCCCACGCCCGGGTTCCCGGGTTCGATTCCCGGCGGGGTCAGGGATTTTCTCTGCCTCGTGATGGCTGGGTGTTGTGTGATGTCCTTAGGTTAGTTAGGTTTAAGTAGTTCTAAGTTCTAGGGGACTGATGACCATAGAAGTTAAATCCCATAGTGCTCAGAGCCATTTGCACCATTTTTTTTATATCGGTTTGACGAAGGTTGCGCCATCACGAACTTCCGACGAATATGTGTGGAGGCGCGGAAAAAATAACATGGTGATCCATACGCAGGGGGACGTGGTTCGAAAGATCGAGGCTGAATTTAGAAGTAATTGTCATGCTAACCTGTTAGTTTTGCTATGAATATTCTTACAAATCTGTCGTGCACGAAGCAGGGTTTTCGTGTGGCTCTGTAGTCGACTGGTTCTCATTTTGTAGAGAGGTCTGCGGGGAAGTTATGAAGTATAGAGGGTCATTTGGCGGGGGGGGGGGGGGGGGGAGCAGGGGTTGGTTATAGCTGCAGTAGATGAGTCACATTTTGGAAAGAGAAAGTACGAAAGGGGGCACGAGGTTGTTGGGCTTTGGGTTTTTGGAGTAGTAGTTTCTGCGGGAGATAGTGCTGATGTTGTATTTAGGGTTGTACCAAATCGGACAAAGGAAGCCTTGACATCTTTAATAGAAGAACCTGTGGAAGAAGGTTCTGTACTCATATCGGATGGGTTTGCTTCGTACAAGGGGTTGGGTGAAAGGGGTTATGATCATTTGGACGTGAATCACAATATTCAGTTTAAAGATTATAAGACGGGGGCACGTACTAATACTATTGGGGAGCTGTGAAATCTGTTGTCGAGCGGGGAAAGAGAAGGATTTCTGTGTTGCAAGGCCATTTACAAGAATACTGTTGGAAGAAGAGTATTCCTAAAGCTTATTGTTTATTTCTTGCATTTATGAAAGTTATCAGCAAAATGTACAGGCCTCGTTTTGTTAGTTAAGTGTTGGTGGGTCTGATACTTTTTTCTTGTTTTGCGTTGCGTTCTTTTATGTTACTGTATTGTGCGAGTGCTACTTTTTTAAGTTTCTCTGGAGGGAGGTTTCTCTGTCGTTTTAATATGTTCTGATTACAATGGTGGGCCGAGGGGTATTGCTGTTTCTTTGCCGGAGGGTTTATATAATTGACTCGTGGTTTCATTTTCTTTTATTATTTTAAAGTTTTGCGTCTGATTGAAGGCGGGTGATAGGGTAGAACTGATTTGGGTGGTACCTCATTCGTGCCTGACAGTTTGTGTTTCTTATTATTTTTTCATTTCTTATTCTGGTGGTGGTGGTGGTTAGCGTTTAACGTCCCGTCGATTTCTTATTCTGGATTTTGCTTCTTTCGTTACAGCTTCACCTTCTAACATTATTATTTCTTGTTATGTCCTTATTTCGTTCTTGTCAGCTTCGATCTTTGACTCCTTTGGAAGTTCAAAGTTTCTTTTTATGTAGCCACTTTTATGTTTTCCTTACCGATGTTTCTGCTACACTTCTCTTATTTTGACTGTCACTCCTGGTGTATCGATTATTGAGTATTAATTGTAGCTACTGTAGCTGGTGTGACTTTGATTTAGTACCGGTACAGTTATCGGTTGCAAAGTTTGCGTTTTATTTCTTTGCGTGTGCAGTAATGTGTGTAAAGATTTTCATTTTTTGAATGTCTAGTCGTATTCTGTAGTTCCCTAACGAGATCATTTTTCCAGCACGTTTCTGATTTGTCATAAGATTTTTGCGCAACAAACAGTAATATTGGTATCGGTAACTAGAAATAACCTCGTACATAGGTTGCTTCTAGTTACCGATTCCAGCTGTTCAACGGTTCACTATTTAGATCGTTTTCGCAGTACGTGTGCAAAATATAATATAATATATGCACTCGTAATTGCTCTCGTGTTCTTACTTATTTCAGTCATCTTCAACTCGTTTAACTGGAATTCGCGCGTAAATAATAGTCGCGTTAAGTGTATTATTTTATGACTTGCTACATTCGTTTGTTTACGAGTATGATCCGTTCCATTCATAGATAGTCCATTGCAGCATCTTTGCCTTACGTATGACGTCATTGGTCAAAGCTGACGGGTGGTATCGGACACTAGAATTTATCCCTGCCCCCCTTAGAGCAAAAATTGAAAGGAAAACGATACACATTCACTCTTGGCGATAACTACTTTACTAAAAATGGTAACTGCATATAATCGCACAATAAAAGGTGTCCGACGGGTCCATCATTCGTTTTCGTCACGTATGAGATTTGTCCTGAACTCTTAGACTTCCCTGTTTTCATCTTTTCTGGCAACGCCAGCCACCTAGCTGTTGTGGTGTCAAAACTGCGTGGTGTAGCTTAACATTGCAGTTTCTGTTGGTAGCACCGAGCACCGCTAACGTCAGCATTTCCTCTCACATGTCTCTGCCCACCATAAGGACTAATCTTCTCATTTAGATTTTTTAACGCATCTGGTGTGCTATTTCTCCACATCGGAAATCTTGTTATTCCATTCACGTTGCCACCCCCGAGCGAAATCGGATTACTTTTGTGCCACATATACTTGCTTCCTACAGTCAAAGAGAAAGTTTGGGAGTGATGAAAGCTCAAAAAGTAGTAAAATTCATTCAGACAGTGAAAGTAAAATTATGTTCTACCACAGTTTCAAAAGAACAACTTCAAATATTTACTGAATATTGTGAAAAAATATAATATATAATTAAAATATCGACACACGACATTGCCATTTTGATGTTGATACATCGACATGTCGGGGGAAACATTATGGCCTACACAACTATATTTTTGGAAGAAATATCGATGTACCGGTATTTTATCAACAGGCCTAGTTCTGACGCAGCACACGTTCAGCAAATGCGGAACCATAACTCTGCAACCTCCAACCGCGTTCATGTTCAGGCAACCTAGTTCCTATGTTTCGGTCTGATTGACCAGTATAAATCTGAATAGTTCTTTTATACGTCCCTTAATACTGTTTATGGCCACAAAATGGCTGATATCTCGATATGCAGTGAACATTATTTGCGAATGATTGGATTACTGCTAGCAATAAAATTTATTGTCTCTAGCTCTGCTGCGAAATCTTCTTAGGACTTGTTAACAGATAAGAGGTGGCACACCACTCGAAAGATGTTTGTGTGTTATTGGTTATATGTGTACTTCTTTTTTCGTAACTTCTCGGACTGCTGTTTGTCAAGCATATCTATGACACTCGCAGACTAAACAAACCCGTGGCGAAACGCGCAGAGCTTCTCTGATTGCTTTTGCTATTTCTGCCATTAATCGGATCTGGTAAGTATTCCAGACTGATGAACAATGCTCATGTTTTGGTCTGAGGGCGGAGGGGGTTAACGGGCAGGAAGGCGAAGAAAAGTGACCTCTTTTGCACGTTAGTTACACTTCCTTAGGGTTCTCCCAATAAATTTCAGACGACTACCGGTTGGTTTGTGAAGCATTTCCACGTTCCGGGTAGAAACGCGTAGGTACTCGAGCGTCGTCATTCTGTTCAGGGAGTGATCAGCAATCGCGGAGTAAGACGATATCGGATCTTTTCGTCCATTTTCTTTGTGGTTACGGTCAGTTGCCGACCTTCTGTTAATATATTTCCAGCTGATAATGGTGAGCTTCTGGGTGTCCTGCCGGGTTGTTGTTTCCATTTTATTCACAATATTTCGACGACCGAGGCGACCGTCTTCTTCAGGTGCTGAGAATTTTGCTGTTACGTCCACTGACTGACTGGATTCCAACCAGGACTTTGGACTGTTGTCGCTATCGCTGTCGCTTCATTGGCGAGCTTTCCTAGGTCGGCATGTTGGGCAGTGTAAGCATAAAAGAAACGAACCTTACCTATACGAATTGTCCTTGGGAGGTGTGATGGTGATATCCTCTGTCTGCTGCGAGACAATTATTCTTGCAGCAGGTCAGGCCAAAGTGTTGCTAGCGTGTGGTGTGGTTGGTCGACTAGACCAAGGACGAGCCGGTTGCTGAATTGTCCCGCCTTCTCATAGAAGGATCTCGCGATGATCCTCGATCTGTCCTGCAGGAGTGGAAAGCCTGTGTTCTCATGCAGCAGGCAAGTGGAGTATTCCCCCGGAAGACGTAGAGCGCTCTTCAGAGCTCGATTCTGGATCCTTTGCAGCGTTGCGATGAGCGAATCTGCGGCCTTTCCCCACACCACAGCTGCGTATTCTAACGCTGGTCGGTCCAGTGTTAGGTACAACGTGGTGTCGTGTTGCAGCGGCAGCGTCGACTGCGGGTTCGGTAGCAGGTAGAGAGCGCGAAAGGGCCCTATGGCTTTGTTTCTGACGTCTCGCATTTGAGGCGCTCAGGAGAGTCTTCGGTCTAGGGCGACAACTGTTGGTCTCACGCCGCAATTTGTAGCAGAGTTCGATTATCAAAGCCCGCTACGACCTGCGATACTATTTTGTTTCTCAGAACTCGGTTGCTTCTCCCTGTACCCAAACCCGAGGTCCGAGGACGCACCATGCGACTACAGACTTCATCCGACAGCTCATTTATGTGCAGGGTGAACAAAAAATCGCTCGCTGACGCCACAGCGCGATTCCTTGCGTACGAAGACTGCAAAAATAAGTCTGTAACCAAATTTCGTCCCGTGTATATTTTCAGTAGAGAATAGATGTCAAAGCAACCAAATTCGCAACACTGTAATCACAGGTTAGACAAGTATCTTCATCCTGTACAGTATACTTATACTGCCCATTTAGCGCAGTCTGTCTTCAAACCTCGTCGTGAGCGGACGTGATGCCGCTGAATTCGCTTCTAGCTAAATAGCAAGCAGAGAAATTACAAGAAACGTAAGTAGTTGCTTCTCCATAAAAACGTAATTCAGTCGCTGACAGAATAAACAGTTGCTTCGCCAGATAAATAAATGCCATAATTAAAATACACTGCTGGCCACCGTAAATGCAACACCCTGAAGGAAGCATCCGAATCAAGTGAAATTTACACCATGGGTTTGCAGCGATGAGATATGCAACTGATTAGAATTTCAGCGCAGACGCACATCACGCGCGCCTGTGGCGCCACCTCATAGCGCCATTTAAGGCTTGGCGATTTCGACGATTGTACGTTCGGCACGTGTGTTTACCTTGTGGTTGTTTCACAAGACGATCAGTTATGCCTCGTAGACAACAGCGAACATCTTTTGATCAAGTATCCGAGTTCGACAGAGGAAGGATAGTGGCTTACCGAGATTGTAGATTATCATACAGAGAAATCGCCAGTCGTGTTGGACGAAACCAATCTACTGTAATGCGGATATGTGACCGTTGGATGCAGGAGGGTACGACGGACCGACGTGGTCGATCGCATTCACTTCGGTGCACCACTGCACGTGCTGATAGGCAAATTGTGCGCATGGCAGTGACGGATCGCTTAGTGACATCCCGAACCATAGCACAGCACATTGAGTCTGTGACGCATCATCCAGTGGCTGCGCGTACCATTCGACGCCGTTTACAGCAGAGTGGTCTGTCCGCAAGAAGTCCATTGCTTCGTCTACCATTGACGCAGAACCACAGACGTCTCCGTCGCCAATGGTGTGATGACAGACGGATGTGGACGGCAGAATGGAATGAAGTTGTCTTTACTGACGAGGCACGCTTCTGTCTGCAGCACCACGACGGTCGGATTCGAGTGTGGAGACACCGTGGAGAGAGGTTGCTTGACAGCTGCATTATGCACCGCCACACTGGTCTTGCACCGGGTATTATGGTATGGGGCGGTATTGGATATTAGTCTCGCACGCCTCTAGTACGCATTGCCGATACTTTAAATAGCCGGCGCTACATGTCCGAGGTGCTGGAGCCAGTTGTCCTTCCTTACCTTCAGGGCTCGGCCACAGCCATATTTCAACGGGATAATGCGCGACCACACGTGGCACGCATTGTCCAAAGGTTCTTCGTCAGTAACCAGATTGAATTGCTTCCCTGGCCGGCTCGCTCTCCGGATCTTTCGCCGATAGAAAACATGTGGTCCATGGTTGCTCAACGAGTGACCCAGATTACATCCCCAGCTGCCACACCAGATGATCTTTGGCAACGTGTGGAAGCTGCTTGGGCTGCTGTACCCCAGGAACACATCCAACGTCTCTTTGACTCAATGCCGAGACGTGTGGCAGCGGTGATCTCCAACAATGGCGGCTACTCTGGCTACTGATTCTGGCAGGAACCACATGTCACAGACGTCTGTAAACGTAATCATTTTATACTTGGTCAACATGTTACCTACAAAATAAATCTTGTTGTGCTACCTCTCGTCTTTCTTGGTGTTGCATTTACGGTGGCCAGCAGTGTAAATTGTCCTTCTTCAAACAACTGGATCTTCATGAAAAATTGGCCAAGTGTGAGTAGGACTGGCGTACTGACCAGTGTTCCGTGCAAGCTTATATGGGTAATCCCAAAAGTAAGGTCTGCTATTTTTTTATAAGTAAAGAACTCTGTTTGCGTGGCAGTTGGTCGCGCTGTTATGAAGAGTGCTTCACGCGCTGTGTGTAAACATGCGCACGCCGCGCTCAGGCGCTCAGTCTTGGCTTGGCAGCCGTTGAGAATGGAGTTCCCGTTGGATGTTACCGACAGGTGGGAATAGCGCGCAGTTATTCGGTTTTTGAACGCAAAGGGCACTGCGCCGATTGAAATCCATCGCCAATTGACGGATGTGTATGGTGAGTCGTGCATGGATGTCAAAAATGTTCGTAAGTGGTGTAGAGAGTTTGCAGCTGGTCGGACCGAAATTCATGAAGAACAAAGGAGCTGGAGACCGTCAATTTCTGAGGAGACAGTGTTGAAGATCGGCGGATCACCCTGGACGATCTCTGCACGTTGGTTCCTGAGGTTTCACGAAGCACCGCTCACAGAATTTTAGGGGAAACATTGAACTACCGGAAGGCGTGCGCAAGATGGGTGCCACTCATGCTAACTGAGGACCACATGCGGCAACGAGTTGATGCTTCCCGTGCATTTCTTCACCGCCTTGCAACCGAACAGGACAACTTTCTGGACTCCGTTGTCACAGATGTCGAAACCTGAGCATACCACTTTACACCTGAGACCAAGTAACAATCACGCCAGTTCATAACTTTCTGAACAGCATGATGACGAGTTGGTATGACATGGGCACACAAAAACTGCCACAGCGACTACAAAAACCGAGCGAGGTGGCGCAGTGGTTAGCATACTGGACTCACATTCGGGAGGACGACGGTTCAATCCCGCGTCCGGCCATCCTGATTTAGATTTTCCGTGAGTTCCCTAAATCGGTCCAGGCAAATACCGGGATGGTTCCTTTGAAAGGACACGGCCGACTTTCTTCCCTAATCCAATGAGACCGATGACCTAGCTGTTTGGTCTCTTCCCCCAAACAACCCAACCCAACCCAACCGACTGCAAAAATGTACAGACTGTAATATTATTGGTATTTCCGTCCTACGAAAGCTTTGAGTACCCTTTGAAAGACATTTGTTTTGTATAATTTACATTACTGTAAAGATGCGCATCTAGCGCGGACGCTAATACCTCGATTGCGCAGTCAAAGAGACATTTTAACAGAAGCTGAACTGACGTTTCGCTTCGATCTAAAATAAAAGATGACGGTAACAAAACTTTTGTAGATCTTCAGATTTTAATGTTCTACTTCTGCTTGTTATGTGAAAACGTAAAAGGTGGTCGACTTTAAGCTAGAAAAGTGAGCGGTCTTGCCAGCGTGCAGACAACACTATTAATTAATAAAATTCAAGTAATTTGTGTTCGAAATCGGCAAGTTATTGTTATCGGAGGTGTTGAACAGTGCAAGAATTGTCTTCAACGAAAGGAGAAAAGTAGTGACTATAATTTGTGAAAAAAAAAAAACGTGAACCACGGAGACAGCACAGGACAGGCTGAAATCTGATCGCATCATACTGTTAGAAAAGTAATTATGTAAGTTGTATTGTTTATAAATAAGCCCTAATTTGCTAGTGAGAATTGTTTGAATATATTTGGTGTTTACCAGACTTCTTATTCTGTTCTTTTCCTTTATACTTTTTTTTATCCTCCGTGCCATATTATTTTTATAAATGTCAAACAGCCCTTACTACAGCAGAGAATACTGCGGCATCCTGGTCGTAGACAGAAGGCCACTCCTTGTCTTCTATACAATTCATAGCTGCTCCATTTATTAATTATTTCATTTGCAAATGCATTTTTTTTTACTGTTCATTGTGAAAGGTCCCTTAGGTAATTATAAAATTCGTACTAATTACGTAAAGAAATCCGGGTTGTTCTTTTCCAAATAATAGAAGCCTTTGCGTAATCAAAACCTAGCCTCCTTCTGACAACGATCAGGAGCCGACCAGAAGACGGACGTCTTCGACCGCTTTCGTGTCTCCTGTGGCAAAGCTGTGCCAGACTGGAAACACGACATTCTAGTATGAAATACCGATTTAAATTGATAGAATTGAGATATATTTAATAATAATAATAATTTTTTTTATCATACTAGATCTGGCGCCCGAACAGGGACCTGATAAAAAATTTTAATCTGTTCTGTTATTGTTTCATGACATCATCCGGTGGGCATCGGGAAGCCGTAAAGGAAGTACTGAACGAAACCGAGGAAGTATTAAATAAAAAAATAAAAAAATTCGAAAAATAACAGCAGTGCGCAAAACGACTGATGTTTGCATTACGCATAAAATCTCGCGTCTTGTATAATAAAAAAAAAAAACTGATTTCCGGAATTTCTTTCCTTACTGCTTCATTTTATCCTATCGCTGTTATTTCCTTGCATAGTTGCTTATTTACGTAGTTAGAATTCGTTTCTGATCATCTCTTCATGCAAAGTTTATTTGTTAGCATTATTAGCATCTTCATTGTTGCTACGGTTAAGAACACAAGATGGATGCCATAATAGCTGGATTAAGTGTCTAGTAGGTGTTTGTCACTTATTTTCAAAGTTAGGTGCCATCTTGTCTTCTACCCGATATAGCTCTGCAATTGTCACCTATCGCGGTGTGACGTTTGACTATCAGCGCGCGCATCTGAGAGTTGACGATCGGTGTGCCGCGAAATATTTCTTTGAGCAGTTACGTCACAAACTTGAAGATAAACATGGCAGATGACAAAGGAAAGCCGACAAACAGTGTGGATGACGGTGATGACACAGTTGTCAAGTCATATCCACTACGTTCGCGAACGGGAACAGGCAGACCCGATTCGCGAATGGAGAGAACGGCAGACGATGATGGTGTGCGTGACGTATCGTCACAGCAATCATCGTCACAGCAAGCGGGAGAAAATTCGATGGTTGAAATGATGAGAATTTTTTTTCAAGAAAGAGAACAGGAGAAACTGGAAAGGGAAGCTTATAAATTACAAAAACAACGTGATAGAGAACAGGAGAAACGGGAAAGGGAAGCTTATAAATTACAAAAACAACGAGATAGACAAGAAAGGGAACAAAAAGAAAGGGAAAAGGAACGGGAGACAGAGCGAAAATGGTTTGACCTGAATACCATGATTGGTACAATGAAAAATAGGTTAGATAATATTGATGCCAACTTAGAGGCAAGAATAAGGACAGTCACGGTGGAATATATCTCGGAATTACGTAGTAAAGTTAATGAAAGGATAGAAGGTATTATGCAGAAGGTAGATGCATGTGAGAGCACAGTAAGTAACGTGCACAAAGACATTAAGGTACAAATCGAAAGTTGCCAGGCAGTTACAACGGAAGTTTCAAAAAAGTCCGTTGAGGTCGGAACTAAAGTAAACAAGCTTGCAGACAATGTCGTCACTCTGCAAGGCCAGGTCAATGACCTGACACAGGCGCTATCCGAAATAAACATTGAAAAGAGGGTGAATGATGCTGCAGCCAACGTACGTCCCACGATAGGAAAAGAATTTGTAGAATGGGTCGAGACTAAGGAACAGTACATAGAAAACAAGGTTCAACACGACTTAAAAGAAGCCGTTAAGTCAGCCACAGTTGAAGTTTTAGCTGCTCCAGGTACATCAGGAGATACGATTCTCACTGAATTAGGAGAGATTCGTAGAGTTTTTCACCGAGATCTTCCCGAGTGGAAACGACACCTCACTGAGGAAATCGAGCAGTTGAAACGACAAGTCAATGATTTTCCTAATGACAATAGAAGTGAGCATTCACACTTGCTTTCTTCAGAACATGAATACAATAATAATCCCGTGTCTCGTGTAGAATTCTCTCCACTTTTACATGGACACAGTAGTAAGAATCCTTTAGTACGCAACCAGAATGATCAAGTAACTCTTGTCGAGCTCATGAAAGAAGAAAGCGTTCTCAAGCACCGCGTATTCCAGCCTTTTCTGCCAGAGAAACGCAACATCCACCCAATGGTTTTTCTGAAGTCATTTAATGATGTTTTTCCTGAGAGCTGGGATGACAAGCAACGTATGCGCTTTATAGTAGGTTACATTCAAGGAGAGGGATCTGTCTGGGGAACAGAAGTAATTGACAGATGTAATAATTCCGCTGACTTCGAAAAGCAATTTCTGAACAAATTCTGGAGTTCAGGCATACAACAACGCCTTAGAAAGGAGGTATATAATGCTGAACCATTTAATACGAGAAGTGGTGGTCTCCGTAGGTACTTCGAGAAATACCTGCGAAAAATACAATATTGGCTCTGAGCACTATGGGACTCAACTGCTGAGGTCATTAGTCCCCTAGAACTTAGAACTAGTTAAACCTAACTAACCTAAGGACATCACAAACATCCATGCCCGAGGCAGGATTCGAACCTGCGACCGTAGCGGTCTTGCGGTTCCAGACTGTAGCGCCTTTAACCGCAAGGCCACTTCGGCCGGCTACAATATTGGGACACGCCCATTTCCACGAAGGACGTAATTATGAGGGAGTGTCTCCCGACAGTACGCACTTGGCTGTTCTGACGTTTGGCTGCCGGAAGTCTCGTAACTTGGCTGCGAGGACGGTTTTCATGCAGTTGCAACCGTGAAGACTGAAGGAATTAGTTAAGCTTGAAGTAATTTCTGTCTTCTGTTTTAGTCCTTCATATTCAATAAACAGAATAGTATAAAAGTTCCGCAGTAGGCCCATATTGAAATTTACGTAATTGATATATGTGCGTACAGATACGCCGAAATATTCAGTCGATTAGTGTCGGTTTTTTTCCTGTGGATCTTAGTTGTTATAACGAAATGTGCGTTAAATATGGAAAATAAATGTGGTTAAAAAGTTAACACAAGGCTATACTGCTCGTAAGTTTGCTACCTCGGTTTATTTCGCATTCACATGTAGGGGGACCAATCTGGGGAATATGAAGTATTTTTAATATTTTGGACGACGAAAAGCGGCTTTTAAGTAGACATAGTATACTTCCAGCCCTGTTGAGAACCTGCATAAGGAATGCTGTATGGTGAAAAAAGATCATGGCTACACATGAACAGTCATTAGCTTCCAGCAAAACAAAAAAAACTTCCCTAAACATTACAACTTGACAGCTGAAAAGCTTGAAAGTGTTTACTCTGAGCTTAAATATAACGTAATGGATAATGCTACATGGCCCAAAAATACTGTGATCTATCGTTTTTTTATTTCAGTGAAATAATCTTTTCTGTGACAAACAGAAAGAAGAACTAAGTGTAAACGGATCACATACTGCCCAGAAAGTTACTCCCATAATCGCAAGCAGTGCCTGTGTCTTAGAACTAAGTGGTTATCACTCTTTATAGAAGTGAAGCCAATTTTACTGTGTCTGTGTAAACATTGGTTATCAGCACAATAAACATCAACATGAATAGCGTCTTCGAACAGGATGCCTCGTCACGTGAGACCAACTTCCGGTCAGTAAACGTCAAAACAGCCAAGTGTGTACTGTCGGGAGACACTCCCGTAATTATGATCCTTAAGTCAAAGCTACCGGTATCAATCAGGGAGAAGTTAGTAAATGTCAGTGACGACGACACGGAGGCTTTTCTGTCAGTACTTGACAACCTTGACATGATTCAAGAAGACGTGCGTGCTAGTGCGCGGAGTAATTGTAATCTTGGCCCGCACACTACACAGCCGCACGGTGTAGGCGCAGACTCAGGTATGTCATACCAACCCAACAACAGTAAAGGACACGACGTTCCGTGCGATAATAACAACTACTATCGCCGTAACGGGAAGCAGAAACATAAATTCCAGGATCAAAACAGGTACCACCCCATATACCAGACAACACCACAGCAATACGGTAATTCAACAGTTAATTACAATGATCGCTATCACTACAATAACGATCGCCAAAATAATAATAATTTCAATGGAAAGGGACGTTGGATTAACACCAACAGTAAACAGCAGTATGGTAACCAGCCTAGATTCCAGCACTGTTCTCAAGGGAGAAATGCTCCAGATCCTTCCAAGCAATACAAACAAAAGTATGCTCCAAACTTTAGGAGTAGTCCTCCACCTTTTACTAACTATCAAAGTCAAAATCATGAACCTCAAAATTCTCGCATCTATTATGCCCGAGCAAACCCGCCAACACACACCATCTCGACTGAAATTCCGGCAAATAGCTCGCAACTTAGGTGGAATACGGAAGCAAACTTCGTACCGAGCGTACCGCCCGGTACTTCAAAAGTAATTGTGAGCTAAATTCAATCTAATGAATATACGGAAAACTAAAAGCACACTTTGACCGATTTCACACCTTCAGAACTAATCTCCAGCCAAAAGGAAAGCAATGAATGGACTGATCCTCTCCCCAAGATAGAAGGTCCAGAAGTCAACCTAGATAATAAGTTAAGACAAGCCCTGATCTCTCTCACAACTCATGCCAATTTGAAAAAAAAAGGCATTTGACAAGCATGTCAATAAAGTTCTGTCGTATCGTTTGAACGAGCGTGTTCTTCTGAGGACACACTTCAAACCATCTCTCATCTTACGTAAAAATCGTAAGTGGCAACACCTATACGAAGGACCGTTTGTTATAGTCAGGAAGCCACATATTGGTTGTTACGTGTTGGCAGATCCAGCTAGTGGACGAATAAAAGGACTTTACCGCCATGTAGACCTAAAGAAGTACCATGAAAAACATTTAAAAAATATATCGTTTATTATGTTAAGCTGCAACTTGAAACAAGAGTGTGATCTGTTTAGAAAGTATGTGAATCAACAGCATGTACATGTATTCTGCAGGTGACGTAATCATTTGAGTGAGGTGGACATGAAGTAATGATGGAGCTTGAAAGATATGAAGTGATTGAAGAAGGTACTCTACGGATTTGGAAAATAAGATTTGCTTTAGTTTTAAGGTAGTTTTAAGTTTCTTGAGCACGAGAAGACTGCAGTCGTTGGATTGAGTAAGGGATGTGCCAAAGTGCCACCTGCTGCTTTAGTTTTAAGTTATGGCAAATCTCCTTTTTACCAAGTAGTAAAGGTTTTCTTTAAATCCCTCATTCAGACCAGAATGTCCGTATATGTGAAGTATTAACCTAAGTTAAGCCTTCAAAGGATTGATATTTTAAGTCGCTAGAACCATGTACGATGCAAAACTGATACATTGTAATCTGTAGATTACACCGAGTATAAGCAGCAACATATAGTTAATGTACAAAGAAATGAATAATGGTACCCGCAACTGGAGAGCAACTTTAATTTATTTATTACTATGAGTCAACCAGTTAAGAAATTTGCATTTATAATAAGAATTAGGTCCTGTATTGGAGAAACTTAGAGAGACTATTCCTATGTCACGAGTATTATACAGAAACCTTCGATATTAAGACACCTAGTTGAGGACTGAGATAATCTGCTTATATTCTTCTGCTATGTCCGCATGCCGTGATTTTGAGATATATTTGAAGATGCTTTGGAAGCGGATTTGTGCGACATTTTAATACTGAAGTCAAGTTATGCCACGTGGATGACACTAAAAACGATGGAGCCGAAGAATGAATTTGCTCAACTGATTATTTCACCTATTATCTATCTTCGTATCTTTCATTTCCTTGCACTATCCTATTGTAGTTTTCGTCTTTAGCATTCTTACCTTTCTACCCTACCCGGTAGGGGAAGAAATTTGGAAATTGGTTCAAAAGACTTGACGTGTGTATGTTGTGTGTATTGACGATCGTGGCTCGTTGGTTAATGCGTATCTGCAGTTACATATCGAAACGTGATGTAAATCTGATTTGCTGTGAGCAAAAGCATCCTAGGAAATAGGAATAATTTTCCCGATTTCTGTTAGATGAAGTTTTGAACGTGAACTGTTCGGCACGCCAAAGTGGGTATATTTTACTGATTATTGATGTAACCGGGAAAAAAAAGAGCTGTTATAGAACAATAAGAAAAGGAAAAGGATCAGATTTAAAATATATATAAAATCTAACGTGCTTCAGAAGCACCATTCAGAATAGCAAACACGTTTTTCGTTAGGTCTTGGACAGTAATTAAAAAAAAACTATGTATATTTTGTAAATGATCCTTTCATGATAAGTAATTTTAGCATTACCTGTGCTACTCTGTGGTATAGAGACACCTCTATGGACACTTATGGATTGCTGCGTGTGACTCAGTGACAAAATAATGGACACGTGTGTAAAATCGTAATTTGACACATGTATGGACACGAAAAACTAGTTATCTCTTGTGTGAATCAAAACTGTAATAAACTTATGGACACGAGTGATGTTCCGCGTGTGAAGTAGCATTACAAGTATTCTCACGTTGTAACGACGATACAGTGACTATCAGTCAAAGGATAGACAAGCTATTGTACTCACTGCAGTAGGTGACAGTAGTCATTTTCATCGATGACTGTTCTTCGACGCTGGTGCAGTCAATTTACTGTCCAGGTTGACCATGTCACCTTGACGAGCTGCTCCAGTACCCATGATTCAACAAAATGCACAAGTTATAAAACGATTGGTAGCCACTGAACTATCTGCCTCGTGCAGGACGCGGACTGCCAACGCTGTTAAACCGCCAGTTCGTTACCACGTGACTGTGAAGCACTCTGGCAACATTCAATGACTGCTCGCCGGCTCACACTCAATAATAAGCATTCCTCTCCATAACGGGCGCAAGCGTGCTGAAGATTTGAGATGAAAATGGACATAAAAATAATAAAACGTTGATGAACTACGCACGATTTTACTATATTTACATTAAAAGGACCCTAATGATGACTTTTCCTTAACTATGAAAAATTGCTACGGCAATATTGCTAAATACATGGCTTAAGAAAGACCTGTACAAGACGAAACGTGTTTTGCTAATATTTGCTAACGAAAGAACGTAAAACCTAGACACAAAATATGAATAATATACAATGTATATGTACATAGTCTATGTAGTAATTTTTATTGTCTTAAATTCTTACTCTATATTCCCTTAGATTAAGATGCTAGTTAATGAGCAAGTCCTAATACAGATTTTTTTTCTGTATTTTCATGTGCTGAAACATGAATTGGAATGAGCTTAAGACAGCCACCAAACTGACTCATTCGTCATTGAACCAGTCATCAACTTTCCTGATTCCCGACATGACCAGATGGATCGTCGAGTCAAGAAATATCACTTCCCCCTTCACATAGTGAAATTCCCGGTGTTTTCCACCAGAGTGTGAAAAGGTGATCCCCAGTTTTAGTGCAGTGAAAAGTGAAAGGTGCTGAAAGAATTCCCCTGTGAAAATCATCCGAGTCATAGGAAATACTCCCAACTACAAAGTGAAGAGTGGCGTCGCTGCGAGAAAGACTGATAAAAGTTTTATGTTCTGCTCACAATTGGCGGAAATGCACCAATACTGTAATAGGATTTTTTTTCTTCTTGTCAATATTTATGTATACATGTATCTGTACGTGTATTTAATTTGTACTGGTATCTATGTTAGTATTTCAAAGTTTCAATTGACTGAATGAGAGTAATTCTTGAGAACACGCTGAAAAGGAACCTATGTTAATTCCTTGAACACTTATGATGACATCATGCCACAACCAAGTTTGTTAATGATCAAGCAACTGTGAGTAGCTTTGACGACTTAGTATGAAGCGTATATAATTCTGTGAGCCTTATGTTATGTCTGTTTTGCTCCCTACAAGGAGAGATACTTAAATACTTCATTCACGAAGTACGTGAATCCAATAATATTACGACTGCGCGTGAGTCGTAACGATCTTTCAGACTCATTACTCCTCACGCGGGAAGCGATGTAATATTATTGGTATTTC
Source organism: Schistocerca piceifrons (assembly GCF_021461385.2). NCBI lineage: Eukaryota > Metazoa > Arthropoda > Insecta > Orthoptera > Acrididae > Schistocerca > Schistocerca piceifrons. The sequence goes on from NC_060143.1 coordinate 517,157,740, forward strand.
CGTCCTACGAAAGCTTTGAGTACCCTTTGAAAGACATTTGTTTTGTATAATTTACATTACTGTAAAGATGCGCATCTAGCGCGGACGCTAATACCTCGATTGCGCAGTCAAAGAGACATTTTAACAGAAGCTGAACTGACGTTCCGCTTCGATCTAAAATAAAAGATGACGGTAACAAAACTTTTGTAGATCTTCAGATTTTAATGTTCTACTTCTGCTTGTTATGTGAAAACGTAAAAGGTGGTCGACTTTAAGCTAGAAAAGTGAGCGGTCTTGCCAGCGTGCAGACAACACTATTAATTAATAAAATTCAAGTAATTTATGTTCGAAATCGGCAAGTTATTGTTATCGGAGGTGTTGAACAGTGCAAGAATTGTCTTCAACGAAAGGAGAAAAGTAGTGACTATAATTTGTGAAAAAAAAACGTGAACCAAGGAGACAGCACAGGACAGGCTGAAATCTGATCGCATCATACTGTTAGAAAAGTAATTATGTAAGTTGTATTGTTTATAAATAAGCCCTAATTTGCTAGTGAGAATTGTTTGAATATATTTGGTGTTTACCAGACTTCTTATTCTGTTCTTTTCCTTTATACTTTTTTTTATCCTCCGTGCCATATTATTTTTATAAATGTCAAACAGCCCTTACTACAGCAGAGAATACTGCGGCATCCTGGTCGTAGACAGAAGGCCGCTCCTTGTCTTCTATACAATTCATAGCTGCCCCATTTATTAATTATTTCATTTGCAAATGCATTTTTTTTTACTGTTCATTGTGAAAGGTCCCTTAGGTAATTATAAAATTCGTACTAATTACGTAAAGAAATCCGGGTTGCTCTTTTCCAAATAATAGAAGTCTTTGGGTAATCAAAAAACTAGCCTCCTTCTGACAACGATCAGGAGCCGACCAGAAGACGGACGTCTTCGACCGCTTTCGTGTCTCCTGTGGCAAAGCTGTGCCAGACTGGAAACACGACATTCTAGTATGAAATACCGATTTAAATTGATAGAATTGAGATATATTTAATAGTAATAATAATTTTTTTTATCATACTAGAAGACAGAAATGGTGATTATGTCGAAAAATAGCTAAATTTTCAGGCTGTAAACTGATGTAAACCATTGTAGAAATAAACAGGTCTATGTACTTATAAAAAAAAAATATAGGAGGAGAGCTTCTGTAAGGTTTGGAAGGTAGGAGACGAAGTACTGGCATAAGTAAAGCTCTGAGGAGGGGGCGTGAGTCGTGCTTGGGTGGTTCAGATGGTAGAGCACTTGCCAGCGAAAGTCAAAGGTCCCGAGTTCGGGTCTTGGTCCAGCGCACAGTTTTAATCTGCCAGGAAGTTTTATAGGAGAACTTACTTTTGGGCTTACCCTCATTTATTCGTTGTTTTAGTTATTTCCTGTTTCCAGTAATAGATATATGCAAGAAATTGGACCTGGGAATTCCAAGAACTCAGACTAGCCCGGAGGTACAAAAATAATAGAATCGTGATATTTGGCACGAAGCAAGATCTGACAGTGAAATTAAAGGAAAAAATCCGACAATTGTTAATTTTTAACTATATCACATAAGAAATATTTTTTGAAGTTTGCTTTCCATCTGTCTGTCCGTCTGTTAAGATAGCTTTTTCTCAGGAATGGGTAGTAAGTTGAACTTTATGTCAAATACTAAGTTGTACGACCCCTTGGCACTGTAAATAATGGAAGCTTCGAAGTCACATCAGTCAAAAGATAAGGCCATTTATGTCTCGTATTTTGCTCTCTGTAAACTCACTCTCTCTAAAGATGATATATGTACATAAACCACTGGCCATTAAAAATGCTACACCACGAAGATGACGTGCTACAGACGCGAAATTTAACCGACAGGAAGATGCTGTGATATGCAAATGATTAGCTTTTCAGAGCATTCACACAAGGTTGGCACCGGTGGCGACACGTACAACGTGCTGACATGAGGAAAGTTTCCAGCCGATTTCTCATACACAAACAGCAGTTGACCGGCGTTGCCTTGTGAAACGTTGTTGTGATGCCTCGTGTAAGGAGGAAAAATGCGTACCATCACGTTTCCGACTTTGATAAAGGTCGGACTGTAGCCTATCGCGATTGCGGCTTATCGTATTGCGACATTGCTGCTCGCGTTAGTCGAGATCCAATGACTGTTAGCAGAATATGGAATCGGTGGGTTCAGGGTGTAATAGGGAACGCCGTGCTGGATCCCAACGGCCTCGTATCACTAGCAGTCGAGATGACAGGCATCTTATCCGCATGGCTGTAACGGATCGTGCAGCCACGTCTCGATCCCTGAGTCAAGAGATGGGGACGTTTGCAAGACAACAACCATCTGCACGAACAGTTCGACGACGTTTGCAGCAGCATGGACTATCAGCTCCGAGACCATGGCTGCGGTTACCCTAGATGCTGCATCACATACAGGAGCGCCTACGATGGTGTACTCAACGACGAACCTGGGTGCACGAATGGCAAAACGTCATTTTTTCGGATGAACCCAGGTTCTGTTTACAGCATTATGATGGTCGCATCCGTGTTTGGCGCTATGGCGGTGAACGCACATTGGAACCATGTATTCGTCATCGCCATACTGGCGTATCAAATGGCTCTGAGCACTATGGGACTTAACATCTGAGGTCATCAGTCCCCTAGAACTTAGAACTACTTAAACCTAACTAACCTAAGGACATGACACACACCCATGCGCGAGGCAGTATTCGAACCTGAGACCGTAGCGATCGCGCGGTTCCAGACTGCCCCTAGAACCGCTCGGTCACTCCGGCCGGCTACTGGCGTATCACCCGGCGTGATGGTATGGGGTCACCTCTTGGTCGCATTGACCGCACTTTGAACTGTGGACGTTACATTTCACATGTGTTACGACCCGTGGCTCTACCCTTCATTGGATCCCTGCGAAACCCTACATTTCAGCAGGATAATACACCACCGCTTGTTGCAGGTCCTGTACGGGCCTTTCTGGATACAGAAAATGTTCGACTGCAGCCCTGGCCAGAACATTCTCCAGATCTCTTACCAACTGAAAACGTCTGGTCAATGGTGGCCGAGCAACTGGCTCGTCACAATACGCCAGTCACTAATCTTGATGAACTGTGGTGTTGAAGGTGCATGGGCAGCTGTACCTGTACACGCCATCCAAGCACTGTTTGACTCAATGCCCAGGCGTATCTAGGCCGTTATTACTGCCAGAGGTGGTTGTTCTGGGTACTGATTTCTCAGGATTTATGCACCCAAATTGCGTGAAAATGTGATCACATGTCAGTTCTAGTATAATATATTTGACTAATGAATACCCGTTTACCATCTGCATTTATTCTTGGTGTAGCAATTTTAATGGCCAGAAGTGTACATGTCGAGCCTGGTGCTAAAGCGGTAATGTGCGCGCATGGAAACCGAGATGTCACGGTACCCTGTCTCGGTCCGACCAAGGATTTCATTTAAACCTAGCCTTCATCTGTCATCGACAAGAGCAGTCGCCAGAAACAATATGTAGTTAGGACTCCTCGTTAAACAGTCGGTCCTTGTTCCCTGGTTTAATAACTGGGGTACGTTGGAACATGCAAGTCGACGAAGTCATCTCGAGGAGAAGGAGTTGCACCAGGCCACTGAGCCACACAAAATCATTACATTTATTATCTGCGTACCTAATTAAGTTATACGTGACACTCAGAGCGCGAGTCCTACTGGCACTTGTTCTTTGTTTTCTCCTTTTTTGTTATATGTCGTGAATTTGGTACCTCAGCTTGATTTGACGCGATTTGTGTCTCCTTTTGGGAGCTTCAGTTTCAGATATTGGACGAGCTGTTCTTCTTTTGTAGTTCTTAAGGGGTGTTGCACCACGATGTAGTGCTACCCGTTTGCACGGCGTTCACGTCGTCCGGCGGGGATTCCGGTAGGAGAACTTCACAGTTTTCGTTGTGCTCTGGAGGACCTACTTTCTGTTGATTGGAATCGGAGAATCAGTATGTTCATATGTCACAAGCATTTCTTAGTTTCAGTCTGTGAGACATTCTCGCTCTTCGTTTCCGGGATACTGTTTGGCGTAATAGGTGGGAGACACGCTGCCTCGCCGGTCGCAACACCATACCATACGTTAGCATTCGATTACGGGCCTTGGTTCCATTGTCAGTATCAGACAGCCCCCCCCCCCCCCCCATTTCACAGTCGCGTGCTACATTATAATAGCATTATAACAGCGCGGTTACTTTTTACCCATACACTCTTACAATTTAATTTAACCCGAAAATATAAGATGCAATTATGGTAACTGTTTTATTCGTTCAGACTAAACTTTATTCACAAAATTATTTTACTTTAAAATTACTCCAGCAAGTATACTCAATTAACACACGCGGATTAAAATAAAAGTAGTTACAAAAACTAAAATTAGGATCTAGTCAGTCAAAGACACTAGCTACGAAATACGACTTCTTAATTGTAGTTTTCCGACCTTTCTTTTGTCTGAAATGATCCGTTACGTTGGAAAAGTTAAGTGACTTGGTCAATTCATTCTCAGTTGCTAAAATTCCTAAATGATTAAGGTGACTTTGGCCTGTTGTGCTTCCTTGCCAAGTTCTTAAAGAGTTCGCCAGTTTACTAAAAGACCTTTCAGTACTAGACACTGGAAACGTACGAACAGGGTTAATTGCAATAGACAAGTTCAGAAAAAAAACTGCTTGAAGGTTTTTCTCGTACCCTGAGTTGAGAAGCATCATCGGGACCTTTTCTTATTGGAAGATTGTGCTATAGACGCTCTTCACGTGTGCAATTTCTTCGCCTAAGCTGTCTGAATCTGCTAAATCTGAAGGGTACTTTGACACAAGATTGGTGGTTTTTACTTTCAGTTCATCATTTTGTAGGTCCATGAAAGCCAAAACCGGTGAAACAGATAACAAATGTGTTCACAGCTCATGACAAAATAAAAGAGAAGGATTTGATGCGTCCAGCTGAAGTTGTTCAGGCGTCTTTTCATCTTTACTCGGTTTCCTCCCTATGTAACTACTTTTGCTTATTTCAAAACTGTTTGCCACGTATCTTGTGGGGCCTGCATACCAATTAGTAAGTCTTTAATTAGGTGCGACCCTACCTTGAGGGAAATTCCTTTGTCCTGTGTAACGACGCTTTTGTGATCAATAAAGGCCAATATCTTTGGCCAAAATGATTACATCAAGAGGCCTATGAAGATTCAAAGTAACGTTAACTGAATCGTTCGTCGGTACTTTGTAGAACAATATTATAGTAAACGAAAAAAGACTGGTGCTTTTCATTTATTATTCAAACCAAAGCTTGAGTCTCGAAACAGCACTTTTTCCTGATGGAGTTAATGTGCGTATCTTATCCACCAGGAACAGGGCTAGAACTTTGAAGAACGAAGGATAGGGCTTCGAAATCGGACGCACAGCTTGTAGTCTTTCACTCCAACGAGTTTCAGATTGGCGTTACACAGACAAAGAGACATGCTGTTTCAATAATTCCCAACTGCCAGTGTTGCTAGAGTACAACTAATAAATATATTCAACGTTTCCAAAAAAGTGTCACAAAGTCATAGTTCAATTTAGTAGCATTGATACCAAATCTGTTCATAGAGTGTGCTCTACAGGGAGAAAACATGGCAGACCTTCTTTTTCAAGTATTCTTGACTAAACACCACTAATTTGACCAGCATGTTAGAGTCATTGTCATAGCTTCCTGCACGGCAGTCCACAAGTGGTACTCCGAGTGTTTCTAATACGGGCAGCATTTCATCAGTTATGGTTCGCCCTTCTTCTCGCTGATATTCATAAATTCAACGAATCTTTCACAAACTTCGAATGACTTTTTCTACATCTTGAAATACGTACTGCAGAATGAGTACATTCTGCTCCTGCTGGGAAATGTCAGGAGTTGCATCAATAATAATTCCACAGTAGATTTTTGTTGATGTAAAACGGTTTTCAATAGTTTTTGGCTACGTAGAGAAATAAATTCATTCTGCTACAACCGTGATAGATAGTGAGGTTCACTTGTTATATTTTTGTTCACCAGTTCGTTTTCCTTTACTTTGGTTAGACATCCACGAGTCACTTTGTCATATTAGCCAATCAGTTTGTAACAACACCAACGCTATACTATTGTACATATAATAATTTTTTTCTTCTGATTTTCGATAAATTAGTGTAATCGATATTCTGATTTCATTTCTTTTCTTTTCATGTCATTGTGTTGAGGAAATTATAAACAACTTTCGATGTGAATATTAATATTTATGTCAAATTGCAAGCAATATTATAACAAAATGGAAATGTAAGAAATGTTGAAACTGTTGTAAGATGTTAAAGTTGTAATTGTGCGCCTGGTCCATACGTAGGCAATGTATTAGGATATGTGGAGTGCAAAACCTTTGGTGAATACCCTGTCTGTAGGGGAGCGGTAAAAGGTGGATGGCAGGCGAGCGCGGGAGAATGCACACGGGCGCGGCACGTCATAACGGGCTCAGCAGTAGTAGTCGGAGTTGGGCATCGGTCTGAGAAACACGCTCTGGATCGAGGAGGCTCTCTTGGAAGACGTAATTTCATTGAGCCTCGGATGTGCCGTTTCCGACGACTATACAGCATGGCAAAATTCCGTAGGCACTAAATGGAAAAATATTGCGACGCTATGAAGAAGTAAAGTGCAGATACATCAAGAGCCATAGCTATGATTGTATGTGTGTTCTGCGCCTCGCCATCTCGCCGCCCGCCAACCGCCGCATCGATACGAACAGGTTGAAACTTTTAGTACTGTATTCGTGTGGACCAGTGTTACTTTTGTTCCTTACTGTTCAATAACAACTTAACTTTTACCAGAACTGTCCTATCATTTAATTATCCTCATCACTAACCTAGACAGGGTCCTTTCCACATGTTGTGCAATCCGAGTGTCCCGAGATGAAGATTTAAAGTTTATGTTAATAATAATTACCTGCAGACCTATCTATGTTAGAATGATGTCTAAAGAACTTTGTTGTTAATGAATATATTGGTAAATAATATAGGTCTGACAAAGTTGGAAGATAATGTTGAAATTGGTTTAGTAATGAAGGCTAATTAATTTGAGACAAAAATAATGGTAGTTAAATGAGCAAGAAATAAGACAAAAAGAGTAGTAACTCATATATTGGAAATCTTGAGTGCTTAACGATTTCGATAATCAAAAATTTCAGTACAGTGATCATAAAAGTTTCAGGCCCCCCCCCCCTTTTCTTTTCTATTCATTTAAATTCTGAAGTGTACTGAACTGATTTGACCAGCAAAGTTAAAGTCAATATAAAACCAAAATTTATTAGTGTTTTACCTTCTTCAAAATTGACATTGTATGTGTATTTCGCAAGTGCTATTTCTAGGATAACCTATGCCCGATTTTAGTCAGATCCATAGACAGTACGAAGTTTGTAGTAAACATTATAGTGTATTGTTGTGTATGTATGGCTTGTCCGTATTAGTACAGAAAGTGAAATTATTAGTTCAGTAGATTTTCTGTTTCTAAAATTTACCATATTATGCAGTGTTATTACGTGTTGTTTTGTATGAACGTGCATCAACTTGTACTGGGAAGAAACTCAGTTAATGCCTAATTAGGCTGGCGACCGTATTATTAACAATTTGGTAGCATCTGCTGTGTTGTTTCTTGTCTGTCCTAACGTGTAGTTGCACTTCAGACTTGCTTGACGTATCATTGTTGTTAATGAGTGGGTGAAAGTCTGTTTTTGCCTCCATTCAGGTACACGCGGTCAACATATATACTAAAATCCTTTCTTATAAGGTGAAGCCCGTCAACTTACCATAGTACAGGCTTTAAAGAGTATCGTGCGCAGTAGCGTAGGTTTATAAGTTCTAATATTCCCATAATAATTTCATTGAGAATATCATGCCTGAGCATTTTCCACTTGGAAAACTAAACCTCTACTACTTAAGACTAAAGTTGTGTCCAGAATTCTTTGTAATATAGCTCTCCATCTTCTTGTTGTACAGTTGATCACCTGTTAAAGATTATTGTTCATACAATGTCCTTCCAATGATGTTTCAAGAGTTTTCCATTCTAAGTAGTGTTTTCGATGCTGAGATTTTTTTTCATTCATCGGCAACAACCTGTTGTCTTTTGTATGGTACTTTTTTGTGGAGGAAACCCTATTTGATTTAAAAATGCTGCAAGGTAAACAATGAATTGTTGGCTCTTTTCATGTTCAGCAATGTCTCGTGAAAACGTTTCCATGAAATGAAAGTTGGAAAAGACTTTGACCTGGTGTGAAGAGAAACCAGCGTAAGACGATACTGTTTCCTGTGTGGGTTTACCACTCATCACTGGTTTACCAGAATCGACCAAAATACAACTGTTGCTCTCATCAGTATCCATACTAAGATAGAGATTAGCATATTTTTCAGTTCTTTCATGATATACAATAAGAGAATCTCTGTCACTTTTGTTTCGTCTGCTTCAGTTAGCTATTCAAAAGTCAAAGAATCTTCTTCTTGTATGATTCGTTTTGCACCGTTTTGGTCTGAAACCGACTGAACAACAGAGGACGAAGATTGGCTATCGGGGAACTGTTGTAGGTTCTGACATACTATGAGGCCGAACTTCCTGTGATTCTTCTGTTTCAAGACCAAAAGTTTTTTCGTAGTCTGACGACATTTAGCAACTTTTTTTAATTCACAGTTTTGCAGCTTTCTTTTTAAGGCTCCAGATTTATGTTTGTAACTCGACACCTTAACTTGTTGTTGTGCTATGCAATCTGAAAGGAAACAGTACGTTTGTCATTGGCGCCTTGCTCTGCTGAATAACGTAATCTTCAAATAAGATACAGTAAAGAAAGCAACTGTGGAATAGCCAAATACTTAACAAGCAATAGAGTAAGCTTGTCATGATCCTTGTAGGGTAAATCATGGTGATATGGTGAACAAAAAATTTGAGCCTCGTAGAAGACAATGAATTGTTTATTTACACAAAATAAAAACATTCTCCTATCACAAAATACATAAGTAACACATTAACAGTACCACATCCTGTTTAAGGCACTACAAAAGTTAAAAATAAGACAATACTTATTTTTATCAATTTCACCATTTCACCCATGTATATGGGTGAAATGGCGAATGCCCTTTGGGTGAAATAGTGAACTTATTTCCCCTGCTTTTTGACACATACGTCACACATAGATTCATATTTTGAACAGTCTTCATGCAGTCAACGTTGGCAGCTTATACATTTGATCCAATCCACATCCTTTTTAGTGCCACTGTACAGTTCACCGCACCCTACACAACAACACTCTTCATCATCCGCGTCGTCATCATCGTCTTGCTGTTGGATATCCAGCGACGAGTCGGATTCGGTGTCAGTGGTAGACGCTTTTCGTTTCTTAGGCTGCTTCTTTTTTATAATTCCGTTGGTAGTCTGTTTGGTTACGGTTCTTCCTTTGGTTACGGTTTTTCCTTTAGTTACGGTTTCTCCTTTGATCCTCTTTTTAGCATTTGCTCTACTCTTCACTGACTCATTTTGTCGTTTTCTGTTTCGCAAGTTGTCGATGTTTTCTGGAGAAGTCAAAACCCCAGCTAAAGCTCTGGACTTCTTCCTTGCAGATGCAACTTTATCTAGGATAGGTATCAGTGAAATACAGTCCAAGAATTTGCCAAGGGTTATTTGAGATTCTTCTGTTGTCACTGTCGAGGTCATATCTATTGCTTCTGATGAAGACTGCATGTTTTCCTGTGGATTTTCCGCCCGTTGCGAACAGCCCAGTTGTGTTGAAGCTTGTATGTGTTCAAGTCCCTGATCGTTATCTACGTCTGCAGTCGCTTCTTCCGAGGGATTAGGTATCACCTGCCAGTGCGAACAACTTGGTCGAGGTGAAGTAGGTCTGTTTTCATGTCGTTCGTTGTTTTCCTGATGTTGATCTGAAGCTGATGTTAAAAACGCGTATTCAGGGATGACATCAGGTTTAAACGGGATCATTCCTGTGCTTCTGAACCCCGATATTGCATTCTCTGTCGTAGCTGCTTGTACCCATGCCTTTGCAAGCAGTCCTCCGAACACTAGTCTGGAAATTTTTCTATTTGGCTTCATTTTAATGTACGAATTGCAAGCATTGTAATAATAGGATTTCAGAGCTTTAAAAAAATACTCTGCGTAGCGGCTGCAGATAGTGTGTGGTGTGGCCGGGTAGACAGAGCAAAATTATGTTTTTTTCTCCTGTAAACTCTAATGTATCCACGCTGCTGCAATGAGAGCTTTGTCCTTCCAAAATAAGCTCGACTGTTCTCTCAGGCTTCCTAGGTGCAAAATGGTTCCTTAGCCACAGAAGAAAAATATCAGTTGTTACGTACGCCGACTTTTGTGACATGAAAATCGTGGAACACGGCGGCATACCGTCCTTGTACTCGACCTTTTCATTTTTTCCCTTCAAAACACAAGCTGGGGGTAAAAACATGCCCTCTCCATTGCAGCAAGCGATTACAGATATGGTTTCACCCTTTTCACAGGATGTTATCGCTGGAACGCTCTTACACCCCTTTGCTGCCAACAAGTAACCTGGTCTATTATTCAGCTGAAGTCCGGACTCATCTACGTTGAATATATTTCCTGGCTTATCAAGGAGGTTATGCTCTACCAAGATGTTCTGCAGCAATGAAAAATAGTCTAAAACGTTTTTCGTACTTAAGCCCCTTGACCGTGCTTGTGAAACTCCTTCCGATTTGCGGATTGAGAGTTCCGGATTTCTTTTTAAGAATAAATGTAGCCAGTCCATTCCAGCAATTTCCTTTTCTCGGTTAAATTTGTGATGTTGGTTATATTTCTCAGCTAGTTTATATGCCATGGCACGTACTTCCGTCCTTGTCGGTGGAAATCCAAAGTTTTGTAATTTTATGATATGTTTTACCAACTTTTTCTCACACTCTTGTGTTAGTACAGGCGGCCTACCCAAGGATTTTTTCGTAAAAGACCCGTTTGCTAATCGTCTCTTCAGCGTTGACCATGCAACTTGAAACTCCTTTGAGCCTTTATTCAGGCTCATTCCATTTTGCACCGCTTTTACGGCATCGTTAAGTTGCTCCTCTGTACAATCAGCACGGCTGGATCCTTTTTGTCTTTTGTGAAATATAGGCATCTTTGCCTGGAACAATGGCGGTAGTTAGAACATTTACTTTTTTAGTCACTGACAAACCAAACTGTACTCGCAAAAAAATATATATATATAAACTAATTTTTAAATTAACGATTGTATTGAAACGTCGGATAAAACAGAATATAACCCTCGCATGGGATAGGAAACGCTACCATTTTATGACTTGTCAAAAACCCTGGTTGTGATGTACCTAAATAAAAGCTTTACACTTTACACATAAAAAAAGTCCTTCACCGTATCACCCGTGCCCGAGTTCACCATTTCTCCAATTTGTTATGAGTGAAACGGTGAATAGCGCGGCAAGAAGTTCAAAATACTAGACCCAACGATTTCTAGGTTATGTAATGCATAAGCAGCATAAGAAGGCAGAATATATCAAAAAATACCCCGCGGATTACGATACCTGAAGTAACATCTACAAATGCATGCAGCGTATAAAAATTATTTAGCATCGAAAAGAGTTTTGTACAAAGTACTTACGGTTTTTAATACGGAGCTGGTTTTTAACACGTGCACTCTGCACAAATGATCAGAGACTGTTGGCATGCAGACACACAGAGACATCTGTTTAACCAGTAAGGAATTAAAGCAATTCACCATTTCATCCGATTCACCGTATCACCCTGACTTACACAGCACAGTGGCAACATGTCCGCCCGCGGGGAGGCTTCAAGCCACTCTCCACCCAAAAAACTCTAACCATTCTACTAACTTCCTTTTCCTTATCTTTCTGTCTGCTTCTTCGTTGTTTCCTCTGCATTTCTGTGCGGAGATCGGACGATATTTCTCAAATTCCTTTGATCACTGATCAGTTGTTTGTGTTACAGAGGATCGTCAGTCCACTGACCGAAGAAGCTGAGCTACCGTATCGTCAAACTGGCCAACGTGATGGTATTCATTGAATGAAGATTCTTTTCCCACATGTCATGACAGTGTAGCCCGATTGTCCTTCCGTTTTCTGCTAAGCATATGAATGGGACAAAATTTTGTAAGAGACTTTTTTTACTGTTAGTTTCCAAAGGATCGCGCCGTGACGTCCGAGTGCGAGAACAGCTGGCCACACACGAGCGAATTTTAACGACGAGCCGCGGATATTTCCGACGGATTCTGTAACACCTGCAGGCTTACCAGTGGGTTAGTGGAGACACCATCTTCAGTCTTCAGTTCTCAGAACCTGTGATTCTGCTTTCTCAGGTGGACAAATTAGTGCGGATTTCTGCGACATACCACATTCACGAAGTAAGAGATTTTTCATGTGGTTTTCATGTGACTGTAAGTTCTAGTTGTTTCCATAATTGCGGAGGAGTATACCAATTACCACATAGTAAAACTAATGCGATTGTACCACGAGAGACTTTTGTGAAAAACTACACATCAACATCACCCGAACAAGAATGTAAAGAATATTGCGTATGGAGAGATGGTTGAAATACGCACATCACCCCAGAACTCCTGAAGATAGACGTTGACTATGGATATTGTATCACACACACACTCCCTTTGACTGTTCAGAGATGTCACTAAACCCGCCCAAAGATGTAAACAACCATGCGTGAGCAGCACCTATTAGACGAAGAGGTCCGACAGCCGATCAGTTCCAGTCATTCCACCAGAAAGGAGGTACACGGCTCGTGTTGTCTGTAGTTCAAACATGTCTAGACGGTTCGATCGGGTCCGCATTGTTACTTTGTGCCAGGAAGGGCTCTCAACAAGGGAAGCGTCCAGGCATCTCGGAGTGAACCAAAGCGATGTTGTTTTGACATGGAGGAGATACAGAGAGACAGGAACTGTCGATGACACGCCTCGATCCGGCAGCCCAAGGGCTGCTACTGCAGCGGATGGCCGCTACCTACGGATTATGGCTCGGATGAGCTCTAACAGTAAAGCCACCATATTGAATAATGCTTTTCGTGCAGCCACATGACGTCGTGTTACGACTCAAACTCTGCGCAATAGGCTGCATGATGGGCAACTTCACTCCCGAAGTCCATGGCGAGGAGCATCTTTGCAACCACGACACCATGCAGCGCGGCACAGATTGGCCCAACAACTTGAAGAATGGACCGCTCAGGGTTGGCATCACGCTCTCTTCACCGATGAGTGTCGCATATGCCGTCAACCAGACAATCGTCGGAGACGTGTTTGTAGGCAAACCGGTCAGGCTGAAAGTCTTAGACACACTGTCCAGCGAGTGCAGCATGGTGGTTTCGTGCTGTTTTGGGACGCCGCTGGTGGTCATGGAAGGCACCGTAACGGCTGTACGATACGTGAATGCCATCCTCCGACCGACATTGCAACCATATCGGCAGTATATTGGCGAGGCCTTCATCTTCATCGACGACAATTCGCGCACAATAATGTACATCTTGTGAGTGAATTCCTTCAGGATAACGACATCGCTCGACTAGAGGGGCCAGCATGTTCTCCAGACATGAACCCTATCGAAAATGCCTGTGATAAATTGAAAAGGGCTGTTTATGGACGATGTAAGCACCAACCACTCTGAGGGATCTACGCTGAATCGCCGTTGAGGAGTGGGACAATCTGGACCAACGGTGTCTTGATGAACTTGTGGACCGTATGCCACGACAAATACAGACATGCATCAATGCAAGAGGACGTGCTACTGGGTATTACAGGTAGTAATCTGGACCACCACCTCTGAAGGTCTCGTTGTATTGTGGTACAACATGCAATGTGTGGTTTTCATAAGCAATAAAAATGACGAAAATGATGTTTATGTTGATCTCTATTCCAATTTTCTGTACACGTTCCGGAACTCTCGGAACCAAGGTGATGAAAAACTTTTTTTGTGTGTATTTCTAGACGATATGCCAACTGTGGATCAAAGTTTCATAAAAACTAAGCTACAAAATTTGAGATCTGGTTCCAGAGAATCTCAGAAAGGTGATGGTCTCTACGTGTGGCGAATTAGTCGCTGTAACGAAATTTTGATGATCTGAAGATGTTTGCTTCAACAGTCGAAAATGGTCATCATTCCAAAAACGTGCGAGTAGGACAAACTTGAAAATTTAAAATCGCGTACTCCACAAATTTGACTATGGCGGTTTCATATGACACTAAAGGGTTGACTGTACTATATTCATGCTTGTATTACGCATTACTATGTTATATCTATTATTTTATAAGTATTACGAAATACTTTTCTTTACAAAGCATTAAGAACGCCCTCTTCCTGGTAGGCCTATATCAGAGGTTCACAACACTCAGAGGAGCACAGATGATTCAAATAGCCCATCTTTGTCGTCTGCGCATTACTGTGTATTCTTTCTGTTGCATGATGCCAATCATTTCTAACAACAAGAACATAACATAAAAATATAATTTTCTGCACGACATGCTCTACAGCAACGACAGATTGCAAATGCACTCACCTAAAAGTGTTTGAAAATTACACCGACTCATTCTTAAGGAGTTGCTGTAGTTGTCAAGTTCACTATCTCGGAGACTGAATCAAATCCGTATGTTTTGAATTTAGCCTTTCCCCGATCCAATTTATCACTCACTTTGTGCGATTTTTCTTTCGAGAAATATATCAGTCTCCCATCTACGTATATCTTCCGCAATCCTCACTATCGTGCTTCGTGCACTACTAGTCACTTCCTTTCTTGTTTCTCTCGTAAGCACATCGAGAGAAAAACGACTGTCTATATGCCTCCTTATGAGCCCTAATTTCTTTTCTCATATCTTCGTCATTCATCTACATCTACATCCATACTCCGCAAGCCATCTGGTGGTGTGTGGCGGAGGGTACTTTGAGTACCTCTATCGGTTCTCCCTTCTATTCCAGTCTCGTATTCTTCGTGGAAAGATAAATTGTCGGTATGCCTCTGTGTGGGCTCTAATCTCTCTGATTTTATCCTCATGGTCTCTTCGTGAGATATACGTAGGAGGGAGCAATATACTGCTTGACTCCTCGGTGAAGGTATGTTCTCGAAACGTCAACAAAAGCCCGTACCGAGCTACTGAGCGTCTCTCTTGCAAGGTCTACCACTGGAGTTTATCTGTCATCTCCGTAACGCTTTCGCGATTACTAAATGATACTGTAACCAAGCGCGCTGTTCTCCATTGGATCTTCTTTATCTCTTCTATAAACCCTATCTGGTACGGATCCCACACCGGTGAGCAGTATTCAAGCAGTGGGCGAACAAGTGTACTGTAACCTACTTCCTTTGTTTTCGGACTGCATTTCCTTAGGATTCTTCCAATGAATCTCAGTCTGGAAAATGATTTACCGACGATTAATTTTATATGTTCATTCCATTCTAGACCACTCCTAATGCCTACTCCCAAATAATTTATGGAATTAACTGCTTCCAGTTGCTGACCTGCATTATTGTAGCTAAATGAGAAAGTATCTTTCTTTCTATGTATTCGTAGCACGTTACACTTGTCTACATTTAGATTCAATTGCCATTCCCTGCACCATGCGTCAATTCATTGCAGATCCTCCTGCATTTCAGTACAATTTTCCGTTGTTACAACCTCTCGATATACTACAGCATCATCCGCAAAAAGCCTCAGTGAACTTCTGATGTTATCCACAAGGTCATTTATACATATTGTGAATAGCAACGGTCCTACGACACTCCCCTGCGGCACACCTGAAATCCCTCTTACTTCGGAAGACTTCTCTCCATTGAGAATGACGTGCTGCGTTCTGTTATCTAGGAACTCTTCAATCCCATCACACAATTGGTCTGATAGTCGATATGCTCTTATTTTGTTCATTAAACGACTGTCGGGACTTGTATCAAACGCCTTGTGGAAGTCAAGAAACACGGCATCTACCTGGGAACCCGTGTCTATCTCCGAGTCTCGTGGACGAATAGCGCGAGCTGGGTTCCACACGATCGTCGTTTTCGAAACCCATGCTGATTCCTACAGAGTAGATTCCCAGTCTCCTGAAAATTCATTATACTCGAACATAATACGTGTTCCAAAATTCTGCAACTGATCGACGTTAGAGATAAGGGCTATAGTTCTGCACATCTGTTCGACGTCCCTTCTTGTAACCGGGGATGACCTGTGCCCTTTTCCAATCTTTTGGAATATTACGCTCTTCTAGAGACCTACGGTACACCTCTGCAAGAAGGGGGGGGGGGGGGGGGGGGGGGAGCGAAATGTACTCTGGCAGCAGCACAAACTTTCTGCAGCCAACCTCAAATGCCCGTTCTCTAAATTTTGTCAGAAGTGTTTCGTGGAAAGAACGACGCCTTCCCTCCAGGAATTCCCACTTGAGTTCGCGAAGTATCACCGTAGTACTAGCGTGATGATCTAACCTACCGGTAACAAATCTAGCAACCTGCTTCTGAACTACTTCGATATCTTCCTTTGATTCGACCTTCATCCGTAATTCTCTATCAGTACTCAAGAAAGGGGCGGCCTAGTGTTCTATATGCGGTCTCCTTTACAGATGAACCACACTTCCCTAAAATTCTTCCAATAAACGGAAGTCGACCATTCAGCTTCCCTACTACAATCCATACATCGTCGTTCGATTTCATATCGCTTTAGAAAGTTAAGCCTGGATATTTACGCGACGTTACTATGTGAAACTGGTCGCTACTAATGCTATAATCAAACATTACGGGGTCAGCTGCCATTCATCAGATCTACTATAAATTTTATCATCTTGTATCCTCCCACAGTCACTCAACAACGACACCTTCCCGAAGACCACAGCATCATCAGCAAACAGCCGCAGATCGCAACTTTAATTCCTACTCCAAATTTTTCTTTGCTTTTCCTTACTGCTTCCACAGTATACAGAATGAGTAACATCGGCGAAGACTACATTTCTGTCTCACTCCCTTCTGAAGCACTTCTTAGTTTTTATGCCCCTCGACTCTTATAACTCCCGTTTGGTTACTATAAAAGTTGTTAATAGCCTTTCACTCCCTCTATTTTACCCCTGCTACCGTCAGACTTTTAGAGACGGTATTCCAGTCAACACTGTCAAAAGCTTTATACGACGTCTACAAATACTATAGATAAGACGCAGCTCTTGGTTCAAATACTGGGTCCAACATTTCAGTTGGGGAGGGTGGAGGGGGGGGGGGGGAGGGTACGGCGCAGTCACACTCTAGCCAAATGTTTACACTCAGTATCTTCTTTCCATTTCATAATCAGCTGCTAAATAACATCAAAAGCTATCTCCAAGATAAAATCTATCGGCAGCTTATTCACCCCCCAACGTCCTATTTACCACAACGAAACGTATTGAAGAGGTCTGTAATGCGGTTTATGGGAGCTTCGCTGCATGCTGAATGTTTTTCGTGTTTTAAATTCAAAATTTCAGACGTTTAATGGGCGTGCTCAAACCGTGACGTTTATGACGAAACAGTGATGTATCTGTGACGTCACGGGTCTTGTGCTGTGATTAGCTAACATGAGCAGCCACGCTGCTAGTTCACGTACCGTATTTGTCGTATTTATACTTGTGTATTACGAAAATGTGAATTCCAAGTGATGTAGCGTATTACTGAAAGGTCTCTCAAAACCGCGTCACTTTTAGTATGGTTTCTTCTGATGTAATGCCGGAAAATGTGACACATTAACAAAAGAAACTATACTACAAATAACTCGTTTTGGAAAATGTGACGTCGGTGGATAAACACGTCACTGCCCTTTTTTATGAACTTATTTTCGTAAGCTAAATAACTAGATGCTGTAAAGACATTGCTTCTTATCACCTATTACTGGACTTTTTCTTATCCTCATTCGTTTATTTATAGATGAAATTAGCTCGTCTCCCCTTCTAAGCTACAAAATGATCTATGACAATTTCACTGAAATTTGACTGATTCAGTAGTTCTTTTTTCAGAGGCCACATAGCGAGCGCACGAAGTCTGTTCATATTCATAGTATTTTCAATTGCTTTAACGTAGCCTCTCCCATCGTCGTTGAAGAGAACACTATTATCTGCAGAGGTGTAACACTTCCAGGAAAAGCTTTTTGCCAAACTGTTTTCATAAAGGAAGTTCAACATAGTCAAAGCACCAGACGCTTTCGTCTGCAGAACAACACATTCAGTTCAAGATGAATTTCTGAAGACCGTAATTTAAACAAACCGTAATTTAAACAAAGCTGCTTTCGGCGCTTTTTCAGGGGAAAAAATTGTATTTCGAAAACAACAACGGTTAAAACAGTTGCGCAGTTGACAAGTGATCATTAAAACTGAATCGATCACTGCTCTGAGTCTATTGCAGGCACCATTCTTGATTCCATGAACCTCCCCCGTCTAGTAGTAGGTTCTTCCTGTGCCCAGTAATAGTCAGTATCAAGTGAGACTCCAACATGCTGGACAGAGGCTGCAAAGTAAGATACACATTCAACAGTATTCATAGCATCAATATTCTTTTGCTGTAGGTAATTGAACAGAATGTCACAATGAAACATGGCTTTATTTAAAAAAATGTAACCAGAAGAGGAAATCTTCGTCTTACAGGAAACCCTTCAGTCCCATGGCCTTGTTTATTGCCCTGTAATCCTCAGTATCATCATCAATAATTTCTTCCACGCGCTCCACAATATCCTGTTCTTATTTGCACACAGGATGGTCCATTGATCGTGACCGGGCCAAATATCTCACGAAATAAGCGTCAAACGAAGAAACTACAAAGTACGAAACTTGTCTAGCTTGAAGGGCGAAACCAGATATCGCTATGGTTGGCCCGCTAGATGGCGCTGCCATATGTCAAACGGATATCAACCGCGTTTTTTAAATAGGAACCCCCACTTTTTATTACATATTCGTGTAGTACGTAAAGAAAGATGAATGTTTTAGTTGGACCACTTTTTCCGCTTTGTGACAGATGGCGCTGTAATAGTCACAAACATATGACTCACAATTTTAGACGAACAGTTGGTAACAGGTAGGTTTCTTAAATTAAAATACAGAACGTAGGTACATTTGAACATTTTATTTTGGTTGTTCCAATGTGATACATGTACCTTTGTAAACTTATGATTTCTGAGAACGCATGCTGTTACAGCGTGATTACCTGTAAATACCACATTAATGCAATAAATGCTCAAAATGATGTCCGTCAACCTCAATGCATTTGGTAATACGTGTAACGACATTCCTCTCAACAGCGAGTAGTTCGTCTTCCGTAATGTTCGCACATGCGTTGACAATGCGCTGACGCATGTTGTCAGGCGTTGTCGGTGGATCACGATAGCAAATCCTTCAACTTTCCCCGCAGAAAGAAATCCGGGGACGTCAGATCCGGTGAACGTGCGGGCCATGGTATGATGATTCGACGACCAATCCACCTGTCACGAAATATGTGCCGGACATCCATCATGTTGGAAGTACATCGCCATTCTGTCATGCAGTGAAACATATTGTAGTAAAATCGGTAGCACATTACGTAGGAAATCAGCATACATTGCAGCATTTTGATTGCCATCAATGAAATGGGGGCAAATTATCCTTCCTCTCATAATGCTGCACCATACGTTAACCCGCCAAGGTCGCTGATGTTCCACCTGTCGCAGCCATCGTGGATTTTACGTTGCCCAATAGTGCGTATTATGCCGGCTTACGTTACCGCTGTTGGTGAATGACGCTTCATCGCTAAATAGAACACGTGCAAAAAATCTGTCATCGTCCCGTAATTTCTCTTGTGCCCAGTGGCAGAACTTTACACGACGTTTAAAGTCGTCGCCATGCAATTCCTGGTGCATAGAAATATGGTACGGGTGCAATCAATGTTGATGTAGCATTCTCAACAACGACGTTTTTGGTATTCCCAATTCTCTCGCAATTTGTCTGCTACTGATGTGCGGATTAGCCGCGACAGCAGCTAAAACATCTACTTGGGCATCATCATTTGTTGCAGGTCGTGGTTGACGTTTCACATGTGGCTGAACACTTCCTGTTTCCTTAAATAACGTTACTATCCGGCGAACGGTCCGGACACTCGGATGATGTCGTCCAGGATACCGAGCAGCATACATAGCACACGCCCGTTGGGCATTTTGATCACAATAGCCATACATCAACACGATATCGACCTTTGCCGCAATTGGTAAACGCTCCATTTTAACACGGGTAATGTATCACGAAGCAAATACCGTCCGCACTGGCGGAATGTTACGTAATGCCACGTACTTATACGTTTGTGACTATTACAGCGCCATCTATCACAAAGCGAAAAAAGTGGTCCAACTAAAACATTCATATTTGTTTACGTACTACACGAATATGTAGTAAAAAATGGGGGCTCCTATTTTTAAAAAACGCAGTTGATATCCGTTTGACCTATGGCAGCGCCATCTAGCGGGCCAACCATAGCGCCATCTGGTTTCCCCCTTCAAGCTAGACGAGTTTCGTTCTTTGTAGTTTTTTCGTTTGAAGATTATTTCGCGGGATATTTGGCCGGGCAATATCAGTGGACAACCCTGTATAGTTCCAACGCTCAGCGATTATAAATTCCATTTGATGGCGTGAGGACAAGTAAAAATAAATTTCTTCAGTATCTCGTCAAGAACGGCTGTGCGTTTAGCAGACTAATAAAAAGTAGAATTTCTTCCAGATTGCTGACGAAGATCCGCACTTGCTAATTGCATGTCACAAAACGTTCAACAATTAAATTTAGCTGACGTATATAACAGTGAATGAATTGAGCATTTTCTGTAATTTTTATTTGAACTCCACTTTTGCGGCCGCTCATAACAGGAACACCAACGTAACACTAAGGTATCAGTTTTTCAGTTGTTTCATTTACGTTCATTCTCTCTCTCTCTCTCTCTCTCTCTCCCTCCCTCCCTCCCTCGTACTCTCCCTACCCTCGCCTAGATTTACATTGTTTTTCTCCTTGGTTGCTGTTTAGATCGGGTGTACGAGCACCAAGTTCCTTCACTCACATCCTAAACTCATAATCCAAACTTTTACCTGATAAATTGCACGCTGAATTCATACTGTGCTGTTTTCAAGCTCGTGGTATGCTGCGGTTGTCACAAGAGGCTTTCGTGAAACTGCAGCTAGGTAATGATACTTACGTTACCGTATGCTACTGCATTCTGGCGAAACATTTGCAAATGTATTCCAATAGTGGATGCTATAGCCAAAGGCAGAAAAAAACTATCCAAAGACGAAAGTTGCATGGAGGTTGGTAGAACACCCTTAGGCTGAATGACCAGAGCCTTCGTGATGCTCATGAGACCTACACTCCTGGAAATGGAAAAAAGAACACATTGACACCGGTGTGTCAGACCCACCATACTTGCTCCGGAGACTGCGAGAGGGCTGTACAAGCAATGATCACACGCACGGCACAGCGGACACACCAGGAACCGCGGTGTTGGCCGTCGAATGGCGCTAGCTGCGCAGAATTTGTGCACCGCCGCCGTCAGTGTCAGCCAGTTTGCCGTGGCATACGGAGCTCCATCGCAGTCTTTAACACTGGTAGCATGCCGCGACAGCGTGGACGTGAACCGTATGTGCAGTTGACGGACTTTGAGTGAGGGCGTATAGTGGGCATGCGGGAGGCCGGGTGGACGTACCGCCGAATTGCTCAACACGTGGGGCGTGAGGTCTCCACAGTACATTGATGTTGTCGCCAGTGGTCGGCGGAAGGTGCACGTGCCCACGACCTGGGACCGGACCGCAGCGACGCACGGATGCACGCCAAGACCGTAGGATCCTACGCAGTGCCGTAGGGGACCGCACCGCCACTTCCCAGCAAATTAGGGACACTGTTGCTCCTGGGGTATCGGCGAGGACCATTCGCAACCGTCTCCATGAAGCTGGGCTACGGTCCCGCACACCGTTAGGCCGTCTTCCGCTCACGCCCCAACATCGTGCAGCCCGCCTCCAGTGGTGTCGCGACAGGCGTGAATGGAGGGACGAATGGAGACGTGTCGTCTTCAGCGATGAGAGTCGCTTCTGCCTTGGTGCCAATGATGGTCGTATGCGTGTTTGGCGCCGTGCAGGTGAGCGCCACAATCAGGACTGCATACGACCGAGGCACACAGGACCAACACCCGGCATCATGGTGTGGGGAGCAATCTCCTACACTGGCCGTACACCACTGGTGATCGTCGAGGGGACACTGAATAGTGCACGGTACATCCAAACCGTCATCGAACCCATCGTTCTACCATTCCTAGACCGGCAAGGGAATATGCTGTTCCAACAGGACAATGCACGTCCGCATGTATCCCGTGCCACCCAACGTGCTCTAGAAGGTGTAAGTCAACTACCCTGGCCAGCAAGATCTCCGGATCTGTCCCCCATTGAGCATGTTTGGGACTGGATGAAGCATCGTCTCACGCGGTCCGCACGTCCAGCACGAACGCTGGTCCAACTGAGGCGCCAGGTGGAAATGGCATGGCAAGCCGTTCCACAGGACTACATCCAGCATCTCTACGATCGTCTCCATGGGAGAATAGCAGCCTGCATTGCTGCGAAAGGTGGATACACACTGTACTAGTGCCGACATTGTGCATGCTCTGTTGCCTGTGTCTATGTGCCTGTGGTTCTGTCAGTGTGATCATGTGATGTATCTGACCCCAGGAATGTGTCAATAAAGTTTCCCCTTCCTGGGACAATGAATTCACGGTGTTCTTATTTCAATTTCCAGGAGTGTATATTCTGAAGAAGACACACTCCCAAACCTCTACTGCATAGATCTAAGCGAAATTTCAATGCACAGCCTTAACACTAGCTACTAGCTGTTCGAAAAACATCGCTTGATGTCGCCTAGTCCCAGAAACAATGACGTGCATTATTTAAATTCGTATGGTAAATATGCGAAATGCGTCCTGATAATTTAAGTTCTGTAATAGGTAGTTGAGAAATTTATTCTAATATGTATTTTGGGGCGCCTCAGCCTCAGAGCCTTTAATTACGAGTCGCACTTGCTATAAACGTAGATTTGTTCTTCATTAACTTACTCACTAAGATAAGTCTTAGGGTCAATAATGCCTCGCGTGTTCGTGCATTTCTCCGGAATCCAAACTGATCTTCGCCGAGATGTATTGTATTGTATTAAACCGGGGACCTAGAAACAAAGGAGAGGCTTCGTCCCTCCGTAGCCCTCAGTGGTTCACAACCCCGCAAAGGCCACCCACCCCTCCGCCGCCCAATGCTGAAGCCGGGGTTATTGTGCGGTTCGGCCCCCCAGTGGACCGACGCATCCCCCTATTTTGTTTTTGTTTGCTGGTAATCATGGGGTTGAAGTTTATAGAGGGCACGAATTTAGGAAAGTCACATGTACGGAACCAGAGTAACCTGTGGATCTGTTGCAAAGAAATGGTTCCAATGGCTCTGAGCACTATGCGACTTAACTTCTGAGGTCACCAGTCCCCTAGAACTTAGAACTACTTAAACCTAACTAACCTAAGGACATTACACACATCCATGCCCGAGGCAGGATGTGTAGCGTTCGCGCGGTTCCAGACTGTAGCGCCTAGAACCGCTCGGCCATCCCGGCCGGCGATCTGTTGCAGTTTCGGAGTAAAAGAAAAGATGAATGGTTAGTATCCACACGTTGCACTCGGTGTAATTTACTCGGGAGTTCCGCGCCTTATGCTTAGTCAGTAGCGGAACTGCTTTGCTTGTAACCTTTGGGCACAAGGCTAGGCAATGTGGAGAGTCCAAGCGGCTCATGGTTAGAGCGAAGAAGTAACTTGGTAGAACACTTCATGACTAACTGTTCTGGCGTATTGTTTCACTATAGTGTAATTAATTATCGTAGAGAATGAACGCAAAGGAGAAACCAGAGACAATAGATGTCAGCAGTGAAGGAAGGGGTGCAGTCATTACTGGATCAGGTAGCTCAGTCGAGAGACATAATGTTGTTATGTTTCATGAACTGACAAGAAAGAACTACGAAACACAAGGGTAGAAGTTCCAAACTCTAGGATTAGATCCGACTGTGGCGAATTTTATTTTTCCTTTCTCTGGCAGAGCGTCTGAGGATGTGTTGGCATTTATAGAGATCTTGAGTTATCAGCTGACATAGGAGCTTGGTCAGATAAACACTTGTTGCAGATCCCAAGGTTATGTTTGTAAGGAGCAGTGAAATTATTCGTATGGCGCACAGGAGCAATGGGAAACGCAGAAACTTTTGATCAGTTGAGATAGGAGTTGGAACAACGATACAGTAAGCATAATAGTGCACGATTTTTTCGCAAACAATTAGGGATGGTATCCAGGAGACATAATGAGGCAACAGAAGACTTTGCGGATAGAATTATGAAAATGAACGTTAATGCGTGGGAGCTTTCACTAAATGAGGAGGTAAATGAATTAGTGCTGTAAGGGGCCGAACAACGAGCGCTCGATGCTTTTTTAACGGGTTTGACACGGGAAATCTAGGAGAGTGTGCACGGGCGTGTCTAAGGATCTGCATGAAGGGCTTACGTTAGCTTTGGAATATGATTAAATCTATATGTAGACAGGGGTAAGAGAGCGGAAACAGGTATTTATATCGAATGTTAAGTGCTTTAAATGCGGTCAAACGGTACATTTACAAAGACAATGTTATCAATTACGGAACCCACAGCGTAACTGGAGTACAAGAGGTCGCCAACATTTTGGTGGAAATGTAATTTTTGGTCGATGGCAAGTTTATAAGGATAATGGCAGAGGTAGTCCTGGGAGTGGGAACGGTACGTTAAACTTAGAAGGGAGCACCATCGCCGCCGACAGGAGTTCCTGGCAGGAATAAGTTCATAGCCAAATGGTTCAAATGGCTCTGAGCACTAATGGACTTAACATCTGAGGTCATCAGTCCCCTAGAACTCAGAACTACTTAAACCTAACTTACCTAAGGACATCACACACATCCATGCCCGAGGCAGGATTCGAACCTGCGACCGCAGCGGTCGCGCGGTTCTGAACTGAAGCGCCTAGAACCGCTCGGCCACCGCGGCCGGCTAAGTTCATAGCCGCTCGTAAACCTTTCGGTATGTGAGGTCGTGGGACAAGAAACTCTTCTTTCTGGAAGTTTCGTCCAGGACTCCGCTGGACGAAACTTCGGAAAAGAAGAGTTTCTTGGACCACGACCTCACATCCCGAAAGGTTTACCAGCAGCTATGTCATGGGGTCGTGAAAGCCTTCATTGTCTGGAACCGCGCGACCGCTACGGTCGCAGGTTCGAATCCTGCCTCGGGCATGGATGTGTGTGATGTCCTTAGGTTAGTTAGGTTTAAGTAGCTCTAAGTTGTAGTGGACTGATGACCTCAGATGTTGAGTCCCACAGTGCTCAAAGTCATTTGAACCAAAGCCTTCACTCTATGTTAAGGAATAAGTTCAGTCAGAACGGATGCAGAGGCGGAATGTGCCGCAGTGGTTTTTGTGGATGGAGGAGAGTATAAAGTATTGTTGGTCACAGGAGAATATGTGTCAGTAGCCTTGAGAGAACTAGTGGGTAGGAGGCACTGGAACTAACCACGATAATTTACATGAGGCGGGGGATAATAATATTCGACCATTGGGGTCAGTAGTGGTAAATTTTTCAGTTGGGACAACAGAGTTTAGGTAGTGTGTGGAAGTGGTATCTCATGTAAGCGTAAGGTACAGCACGATCCTAGGGTTAGATTTTCTGTAGCAACGTCATGCCATTCGTGACGTTCGACGACATGTAGTGGAACTGAATGGGAAGACATTCCGACTAGCAGAAACTGGTGAGAGTGTTCATCTGCCGTGAGGAGTGTCTAGTATAAAAGACGGTCCAGTTAAACCGCGATCAATAGCATTAAGGCTTGATTCGCACTGTTGTATGTCGAAAGGCACCGGACAATCGTTATGGGTGAATGTGGAACCGAAGTTACGAGTAGGTGTGAATGTGTAATAAAAGCACTGGAGGGTGGTGAAGCATTAAACACAGTATTGTACATTTACAGGAAAGAGACGGAGGAAAAGTGGTACTGTCATTGTGGATCATTTTAGTGCCAAATACGTAAAGATGTTGAAGGGAACGTTATTACCTACATTAGAAATTCCACATGAGGAAGAAGTGAGAAGTAGAAGCATTCAAAAGCACCGCTATACCGAAGGCCATACAGAATATCACAGTCGTTGCAAACAATTCTAGAACAGTTCGTGGATCAACATTTAGCTGACGGAATAGTAGAAGAAAGTAATAGCGTAAGGGGGACATGAATTGTAATCGTACCTAAGAAGTCTATAGACGGTTCGCAGAAGTATGAGTTTTGTCACGATTATCGCTGTTTGAATAGCAAGGCTACGACAGATGCATTCCAAATATCACGGAGACAGTAGATATCCTAGACAAAAGCAAGTATTTCTCGACGTTGGACTTAAAAGACCGGGTACCATCAGTTACAAGTGGCTACTAAAGGTAGACCAAACAGAGGACTCTACCGACACAGGAGGATGCCTTTTGGGTTGAAAAAAATGCGCTGCCGACATTCCAACGGGTGCTGGACGGAGTACTGAGAGGATTGAAACCATAACAGTGGTTATTAAATCTTGATGATATAATCGTTCATTCAAGGGATATGCAGAAACATAGACAACGCCTAAAAGAAGTATTCAACAGATTACATGCAGAACGTCTAACACTCAACGCTGATAAATGTCAATTTGCGCTGGAGGAAGTTAACTACTTGGGCCACGTCATAAGTAAGGATGATATAAGCAGTGCAAGATCTTCCAGTACCACAAACTACTAGCGAGTTACAATTTTCCTCGGTCTCGCAGATTACTGTAGGAGGTTCGTGAAGGATTTGCAGATATTTTGTAAATTGGTGGTAAGTTCCTATGGGACCGCCGGCCGCTGTGGTCGAGCGGCTCTAGGCGCTTCAGTCCGGAACCACGCGGTTGCTACGGTCGCAGGTTCGACTACTGCCTCGGGCATGGATGTGTGTGATGTCCTTAGGTTAGTTAGGTTTACGTAGTTCTAAGTCTAGGGGAATGATGACCTCAGATGTTAAGTCCCATTGTGCTTAGAGCCATTTGAACCATTTTCCTTTGGGACCAAACTGCTTAGGTCTCCGGTCCCTAAGCTTACACACTACTTAAACTAATTTGAATTAACTTACGCTAAGAACAACACACACACCCATGCCTGAGGGAGGACTCGTACTTCCGTCGAGGGAGAGCCACGTGAACCGTGGCTAGACGCCCCAGAACGCGCGGCTACCTCGCGCGGCTTTCAGATGTTGGAAGACCGCTTATACAATTATGCAAGAAAGGGGTTAAGTTCATGTGGTTGGAGAAATGTCAGGCTGCATTTGACGAGATAAAGAAGTTGCTGACACTCAGCCAAGTTTTTGTGTTCCCAATTTTCAGAAATAGTTTATACTGTCATGTGACACATCAAGCTATTCCTTTTGCTGCGGTTTGAGCCAGGAGGTCGCTGGTCAAGAACATCCTGCTGCCTTTGTATTGAGACAATTGAACGTTGCACAAAGAGATTACTGTACAACAGAGAGAGAGAGAGAGATTCTTAGTATGGTATACGGAATAATGTACTTTCTGTGTTATTTGTACAAGAGGTAGTTTAAGGTGATAACGGAACATGCAGTTTTAAAGTAGTTTCTAGGCTAGATTAAGGAGAACGGCAATGACACTCATGAATTTGAGTATGAAGTAATCCACATGCTGGGAGGAAATGCATAAATGCGTATGGGCTAAGCGGAAAGATAGCTGTAATACAAGCACTGCCTCACAATCTTGCAGAATGGCGAGCAACACAGAACACTGACGAGGAATGTAGGAAGTATAAGAAAAAACAGCAATTTGGTTAGCATTATGGATTATTGTGCAGAGAGACAAAATTAGACCATGAGTGGTGGTGGTGGCTAAGTTAAAATTATAAGCATTACATGAGATCTGTGATCACATTTTGTCAGGCCATGGTGGACGCAGAGCGATGAATAGAAAAGTGGCAGAGAAGGAAGGAAGGAATGATGATGTGGATCAGTATATCAAGATTTTTGGACAACATGGTTGTGGAGAGAAGCAGCGATTAGTATGATTAATCAATAATTCAAGAACAGTCTTAATCGCATTTATTATTGTTATAATACCGCCAACCGGTTTCAACCCGATGTAGGGGTCATCTTCTGGGCGTTTACACCATTGGTCGACTGCTGGTGGTGTCACTCCTGTCTACATAATGGTAGGAAACTATGACCCCTATGACCCCCTAGAAGATGAGCCCTACGTCAGGTTGAAACCGGTTGGCGATATTATAACAATAATAAATGCGATTAAGACTGTTCTTGAATTATTGAGTACATCAAGAATTTTTTGGATTGTGCACAAAGTGCCAATTTGAGTCAGAAGCAACAGAACCTTTTAGTTTCATTGAAGTGGACTTGTTAGGACCATTCAATCAAACACCAGAGGTTAATTGTTTTGTGCTGACCATAATAGATCATTTTTCTCGTTATGTCGAGATGATGCCAATTTCGGATCAACAGGAAATCACAGTCGCACAGGCTTAAGTTAATGGGTGGATATTGAAGTTCGGAGAGCCACGGACGATGATACTGGATCAAGGGACGAACTTCATATCATACCTAATGAAGGAATTGCGTCGGTTGCTGAGAGTGAAGAAGATGAGGACTAGCCCACTAAATCCACAGGCTGATGGAAAGACAGAGAACTGACAGAACACTTCGGAAAATGCTTAATTACGACAAGGATTAAAATCATTCTAAGCGGGATACATATATAGCTTTTGTCGTAAACGTATATAACTGAAGTGAAGCACATACTAGCACTGGGTTGTCACCATTCGAGGTAGTTTACGGCAAAGAGATGCCGTCACCTTTCGACACTACTGAACAGAGGAGTACCAGAAAGGGAGAAGCAGTTCGCGATTTTGCAAGAACAGGAAATGTGGAACAGGGTACAAAGAGAAAATACGAAGGCTTTGGAGAAACAGGAAGAGGTAGTGAGGCGTGTGGCGACGTTGCCGCAGTATAAGGTCGGCCAATGGGTGATGTTGTCGAGTCCATATACGCCGAAGAGAACGACAAAGAAATTTTTAACACCCGGAGCCCGTACCAAACAGTCAAAACTACGCCACCGGTGAATGTAAAGTGGCAGTTGCCAACAAGGACGATGAGTGTGCATGTGGGACATAAGTGACCATTCAGAGGTGCGCCAGAGGTGATTCCACGAGAAGTGCTTGTAAAGGCCATAAAGGATATTAAGAGCAAAAAGCGAAGCGATGAGCAGCGGGAGAGAGAAGTCCAGGTACTTCAGATTCGTTATACATTAAGGTCAAGAAAGTACTTAGGTGTATGGATATTGTGTAGTTCATTTTTATTTATAGTGTAGTACGTAATGTTGATAGTAGTAAGGGTAAACCTATTTATTTATTTGTGGTCGTCTTCAGTAGAGCAATAACATGATCGCTGTTCAGAGACAGCAGTCTTCTTAGGGGAGGGGAAGTGAGATGGACCCCTGTCCACAGGTTACCAGGCGAAGGAAAAGAAGAACGCTATTTTAGTTTTGACAGTACTGCTCCTCTTTACAGGAGGCGGACGTGATCAAATTGAGGGATATGGCAGAAGCCGCAGAGGTTTAGCAGAAGCGAGGAAAGTGACTGCAGAATGATATTCCACGCAAATTATGAACGTAGAGAGCGGTTTCCTGAACAACACTCCCATGCCCTGCCAGCTTACTAAGAATGTCATGGATTATGCCAGACTCTCGGCAAGTACCCTGAACAGGGATTTGGAGGCAGTGCAGTTTACCCTTGACAACGTTATTGCAGTCGCCAGGTGTTAGAATCCGGGACGCAAGTGTCGAGCTAACAAATTTGTAGGAGGCAGTCAATCAGGCGCTGCGTGGCCAGTTAATTTTCCATAGTTTTCATCTACTTAGAGACAATACACCCCAGGTCATTTACAGATACTGTGAACAGTATTGACAATGCCACAATACCATGAGGTAACCTCTCTTTCTCCCCTCAAATTTCCCCACCCTGTTTCTTCCCGTCAATTTTGCTCGATAGAAAGTCTTTAATTAAGTCACTTCCTTTTCAGATATTTCACATACAAGTACCGGGCGATAAAAAAGTCAGTATAAATTTGAAAACTTAATAAACCGCGGAATAACGTAGATAGAGAGGTAAAAATTGACACACACTTTGTCGCATCTTGAAACTAAGTGAGAAGTAGGTGTCGAAATTAGTAGTGCCGGGATAGGTAAGTATGCTACTGTTGATATGGGTAGCGTCGTCGAACTAAGTAAAAATACGAGCAATTCAGGGGGACACAACTATTCAGAAACGGGCGATGGCAGCAGTGTTGACTTAACCAAACAATGACCATTTCAGTTTGGTTGCTTTCGTTAAATGGGCAAAGAATTTCGAACATAAATGCTATACATGTATGATACACAGATGTCGTTTCATACAGAAACTAGGATTTCTGCCTTAGGGAAACTCGGTAACTATATTTCGCTTTTTTATGTACATATCTGCTCAAGTCGCTAGAGTGGTATCATATCCGATTTTAACTTATTACTATATCCTCATGAGATGATCTAGTTAACCCTTTCAGACCCTCTGGCTACAATTGTGTACATTAACGTTTACAGTCTGCTAGATGCAACAAAATTATTTCTTCCCTAAGCGAACCTGAGCTACACACTTGTAAATGTTCAACCTTTTCATCAGGCGCAAATGCTGCCAACCGTTGGGCATCACTATAAAAGTATCAGCAAGTCAATGTAGCAGTGCGCAGCAACTCGTGACCACCAGAATACATGGTTCGCTATATTCCAGTGTATAATTGAATATTGTTGTTGTTATTTTACATGGAAATTATTGAATGATCATTTTACTACTTATTACAATAGAGAATATTTCATAATTAGTTGTTTTAGTCCTTAAAGTGAAGCCAAGTGAACCAAGTACGTTTTGGAAACGGGTACATATTT
The DNA here is from genome assembly GCF_021461385.2 of Schistocerca piceifrons. NCBI lineage: Eukaryota > Metazoa > Arthropoda > Insecta > Orthoptera > Acrididae > Schistocerca > Schistocerca piceifrons. The sequence goes on from NC_060143.1 coordinate 517,188,815, forward strand.
TTGTATAAATCTTGCTCCTAAAATCATTAAAAAATCACCTAAGACCACTACCACATAAAGAAAAATGTTTCTTCCTCCAGAAAAATTTCGGGTCTGAAAGGGTTAAAAAGGAAAAAACATGGATAGTAAATACTTGCGAACTAAATTACAAATGGAACTAACTTCTTTACACACAAATACTCGTACATGTTACACATCAACCCCCACTTCCTCGCCCCCCCGCCCCCCCCCCCCCCAGGCATTGTATACTAAGCTATACAGCAGACTTTCTTTTTCTGTTCAAACTGTGTTTGCTTTATTGACTTATACGCTGCTTGACAAATTTGTACTGCCATCTGTTAGCTGTTTGTGTAACTGGTTGAAATACCTAAGTTTAAGTTTTTTGTAAGTTATAATACATGTGGAATCATTTGTCGTGAGAGTACAGTACGTAATGAAAGCTTACATATTGGAGAATCTTCGTAAACAACATCTATTTTACGAGTGTTCAGCAGGGTATTGTAGCAATTTTGAAATAACTGTTTGCTTCATGACGGACACACAGCAGCGTGGATAGTTGTGATTATGAACAGATGTGGTGAATGGGCAATGTCAGTAAGATTTTTTTGAGTGGGGAAGAGGCCGTAGCATCACTCGAACATATGCAATGCCATTAAGCAGACGTATATTCGTTCAGTGACAAAGCTGGAAGGGCTCGCAACGTTGTTCTTCCTGTCAACAGCTACTGTAGAGTGCTAAAGAACTGTTATACCTCAGTTAAGACCTCCTCAATTTTGTACACTGACCATTCAGAAACTTCATACGGATTACAATAAACAATGTAGTGCTGTAAATGAAGTTCAGCTGTTTTTTTTTTTTTTTTTTTTTTTTTGGAATGTTTATCCGAAACTAAAATCTGTTTCCCTGTCCAGAATTAAATGAGTATCATGAGCATTATTTTTTCAGATCCTATTAAATCACTTGGAGAATTAGTCAAAAAACATTTCTCACAGCTACCAGCTGAAAATTACGCACGAAATAGTTACTTTACATTGCATATGACAAGGTGTAGATCAGAAGTACGATATATTTTTGTCTTAGATTGTTCTAATAATTTTTGATCAATCTAGTACGGTTGCGAGCGCACTAATAATTAAACATGTGCTGCCCGGAATGGAACAGTGAACGAATTTTTTTTTTTCTTTTTGTCTTACTGCTATGTTACATTTGCTGTGGTATTATGAGTACTTCGTTTTGGGTAAATCGGCGTTGCAGTGCCTTTTGCTCGCTTAAATTACATTTTTTTAAAATGAAAAATGTTTCACAAAATTTGTGTGCTTTGTTTTTACATGTTTTGTGTACATTATTTTGGAAGGGAGAAATTAATACGATTTTTGTTTCAATGAAATTCGTACAGTACCTTGCAGTTTGAGAGTTGTTCCACTAGAGCTTCTTCAATTAACGTGTTAATTAGTAACGCATTTACGAACGCATGGTTGTGTAGAGAAGTTAATATAATTTGTAATTAATTTTCCTGTTATTTCCCTACTCTCTTTTTTCCTATTAAAGAACGACTAGGTAATGAGTCGAAACCGATAATTATACCGCTTCTGTGACCGGGACTGAGATGTGTAATATTAACAAAGAAAAATAGTCGTTTACACTTGCGGTTGTCAAAATTATTTTACTTTTTATTTACAGCGATCCCAAATTTCGGGTATTAGTCATCTTCTGGCGGAAGTCTCAAATGCTAATGTGCACGAAGACGTAAAGAAAAACAGGCAGAATTCTCAGATACAGATATCACAAACGCATAGATATAGGCAGAAATCTCAAGTGTAAATTTGCATGTAGGCTGCAATCGCACTAAACAATAATATAACTTTTGCCGGCCGGAGTGGTCATACGGTTCTAGGTGCTACAGTCTGGAATCGCGAGGCCGCTACGGTCGCAGGTTCGAATCCTGCCTCGGGCATGGATGTGTGTGTTGTCCTTAGGTTAGTTAGGTTTAAGTAGTTCTAAGTTCTAGGGGACTGATGACCTCAGAAGTTGAGTCCCATAGTGCTCAGAGCCATTTGAACCAATATAACTTTTGACAGCCGTAACCGAAAACTGCCATGTTTAATAATTACACGAAGGCTGCGGATCCGCCCACATCAAACTACTGAATAAGATATAACTTGATTTTTTCTTTTTTTAAAGTGTGAATTATACAAAACACAAATCATTTTTTGTTATTTACCCAGATATGTTTCATACCTGTGCGTTATCTTCTGCGGGTCAAATTTATTTCTGAAAATTACACTGGTAGTGAAAATGGATTTTTACAGGTCTATTTTCACTGGCAGTGTAATTTTCAGAAATAAATTTGACCCACAATAGATGACACATACGTGCGAAAGATGTGTGGGTAAATAAAAATGAAATACATTGTGTTTTGCATTACGCTGACTTAAAAAACAAAACAAAAAATTGTTTTGCGAACTTGGAGAAAAATCATCAGGAGCTTTCAATCCGGACAAGAAGTTTTGAGTTAATGTTGTAGAATAACGTATTTTGGACTGACTGGGATACTGGAGATATGGTGGACCGGTATCCGCGAGGACGACGGTTTGAAGCTGCATTTGGAATTTCCGTGGCTTCCCTAAATCGCTCCAGGTAAACGCTGACATAGTTCCTCTGAAAGGGACACGGCCGACTCCCTTCCTCCGTGCGAGCTCGTACTCTGCTCTAATGACCTCGTCTTACAAAGGACGTTAAATCCCAATCCGCTGGCCGTTCGCTGCCCCGCCGGTCCGCAGCAGACTGGCTATCCCGTGCCGATGACGCTCAGTCCGGCAATATTGTACCGCCTGCGTGCAGTACTGACAATATCATTGTCAATCTACCCAGCGCTACAGTCTCTGGATTTATTTGTGTTCGATGTTCGTTGTTGTTGTGTTGAAAATCAGTCCAAAAGAAGGCGAAAGAGCGGTTCAGCTTGCCCTTTTCTCACATGGTATACTGAGAACTATCGATGAAGGGCAATATGCAGATTCCCTATCTACAGGGTTATTACAAATGATTGAAGTGATTTCACAGCTCTGCAGTAACTTTATTATTTGAGATATTTTCACAATGCTTTGCACACACGTACAAAAACTCAAAAAGTTTTTTTAGGCATTCACAAATGTTCGATATGTGCCCCTTTAGTGATTCGGCAGACATCAAGCCGATAATCAAGTTCCTCCCACACTCGGCGCAGCATGTCCCCATCAATGCGTGAGGATTCTCTACCGCCGAGATTTGCACATTGTGTCTGTTCACTTCACCATTAAGAAAAAATGTTGCTTCATCACTGAAAACAAGTTTCGCACTGAACGCACCCTCTTCCATGAGCTGTTGCAACCGCGCCGAAAATTCAAAGCGTTTGACTTTGTCATCGGGTGTCAGGGCTTGTAGCAATTGTAAACGGTAAGGCTTCTGCTTTAGCCTTTTTCGTAAGATTTTCCAAACCGTCGGCTGTGGTACGTTTAGCTCCCTGCTTGCTTTATTCGTCGACTTCCGCGGGCTACGCGTGAAACTTGCCTGCACGCGTTCAACCGTTTCTTCGCTCACTGCAGGCCGACCCGTTGATTTCCCCTTCCAGAGGCTTACCATCGCCGAATGGAGTTAGCAGTTGGTGGGTCTTTGTTGAACTTCGTCCTGAAGTGTCGTTGCAGAGTTATGCCTGACTGATGTGAGTGCATTTCAAGCACGACATACGCTTTCTCGGCTCCTGTCGCCATTTTGTCTCACTGCGCTCTCGAGCGCTCTGGCGGCAGAAACCTGAAGTGCGGCTTCAGCCGAACAAAACTTTATGAGTTTTTCTACGTATCTGTAGTGTGTCGTGGCCATATGTCAATGAATGGAGCTACAGTGAATTTATGAAATCGCTTCAATCATTTGTAATAGCCCTGTAGATTTCCGGAAAGAATTTGAGGCGGTGCCGCATTGCACGCTGTTATTGGAGGTACGAGCATATGGAATAACTTCACGGGTATGTGAGTGGCTCGAATACTTCTTCAGTAATAGAACCCAGTATGTTGTCCTCGGCGGCGAATGTTCATGAGGCGCGGGATTAGCCGAGCGGTCTTAGGCGCTGCAGTCATGACAGTGCGGCTGATCCCGGCGGAGGTTCGAGTCCTCCCTCGGGCATGGGTGTGTGTGTTTGCCCTTAGGATAATTTAGGTTAAGTAGTGTGGACGCTTAGGGACTGATGACTTAGCAGTTAAGTCCCATAAGATTTCACACACATTTGAATTTTTTTTTTTTTCGAATGTTCATCAGAGACAACGGTATCGTCAGGAATGCAGCAAGGAAATGTGAAACGTCCCCTTAGAAAAATTTATGAATTACTGTGCTGGTAAACCCCTTACGTTATTTGATTTTCAAACAGCTGAGCAAAACTGAACGTACTCAGACATTTCTCTCTTTACTTATTCTGATTATCACTAAACTGACACACAATATTTTTAGCGCAACGCAATATGACTTTCAGTAACCCCTGCAAAAAAAGGGCCCTGACTAACAATAACCTATACCTTTCATGAATCACTTATATATATATATATATATATATATATATATATATATATAGGGTGTCCCAGCTATCTTGTCCACCCAAAATATCTCTGGAACAATAACAGCTATTGGAAAACGACTTTCACCGGTATCAATGTAGGGCTGGGGCCCATGAATGTACATATTTGGAAACATTCTAAAACGAAAGAATATGTGTTTTTTAACACAAACTTATGTTTTTTTTAAATGGACCTCCTATATTTTTTCTTCAGCAATCCATAGCATGACAAAGCACACACACAATGGCGTTGATTGCATCGCAATATTCCCATTACATCCCGAGATATTGAGATGCGAAACTGACTTTGAAACACCCGACATGCGCTGCTAGCGTACGTCCTGAGGCTGAGGCGTGAACACCATGCTGCCCGTAATCGCGAAGTGATTGACAAGTAAGTGTCCCTCTGGATAAGTATGGAGGTGTGATTATACATGTCAATCACATCACGATTACGGGCAGCATTGGGTTCACGCCTGAGCCTCAGGACGTGCGCTAGCAGCGCATGTCGGGTGTTACAAGCGTCGACTTCGCGTCTCAATATCTCGGGATGTAATGGGAATATTGCGATGCAATCAACGCCATTGTGTGTGTGCTTTGTCATGCTATGGATTGCTGAAGAAAAAATATAGGAGGTCCATTTAAAAAAAAACATAAGTTTGTGTTAAAAAACACATATTCTTTCGTTTTAGAATGTTTCCAAATATGCACATTCATGGGCCCCAGCCCTTCATTGATACCGGTGAAAGTCGTTTTCCAGTAGCTGTTATTGTTCCAGAGATATTTTGGGTGGACAAGATAGCTGGGACACCCTATATATATATATATATATATATATATATATATATATATATATATATATATCAGTTCATGACATCCAGTCTTACAAATTTACTCTCTCTGATGGACACACGTCCAGATCATCCGCTCTCAAAACTCCGCCATCTCTCTTCCGACATCCACCACTGCTGGCGGCTCACCTCCAACTGCGCAACGCTACGCGCTGTTCACATCCAACTGCCCAACACTACAATAGGGAATATTACATCAATGCCAACCAGCCACAGACTGCACACAGCACAGCCAGTGATTTTCATACACAGCGCTACGTGGCGTAACCAATATAAAAACCTAAACAGCCTACTTACAAAACCTAAACAGCATACATACAAAACCTAAACAGCCTGCTTACAAGTGTGACAGAACCGCTGTTGCTCTCTACGGACGTAAATGATTTGGCGGACAGGTTGACCAGCACTCTGCGGTTGTTTGCTGATGATGCCGTGGAGTACGGTGAGATGTCGTAGTTGAGTGACTGTAGGAAGATAAAAGACGACTTGGTCAAAATTTCTAGTCGATTTGATGAATGGCAGCTAGCTCTCAATGTGGAAAAATGTAAGTTAATGCGGATGAGTAGGAAGAAAAACCCTGTAATGTTCGGATACAGTACTACTATGGTCCTGCTTGACACAGTCAAGTCGTTTAAATATCTGGGCGTAGCCCTGCAAAGCAGTTTGAGATGGTACGAGCATGTGACAACTGTGGTACGAAAGGCGAATGGTCGACTTCGGTTATTTGGGAGTATTTTAGGAAAGAATGGTTCAGCTGTAAAGGAGACCCTATGTAGGGCGCTGGTGCGATCTGTTCTTGAGTACCGCACGAGTGTTTGGGATTCTTATCAGGTCGGATTGAAGAAAGACATCGAAACAATTCAAAGGCGGGCCGCTAGTTTTTTTTGTAGGTTCGAACAACACGTAAGTGTTACGAAGATGCTTCGGGAACTCCAATGGCAATCCATGGAGGGAAGGCGACGTTCTTTCCGAGAAATACTACTGAGAAAATTTAGTGAACCGGCATCTGAAGCTGGCTGCGGAACGATTCTAATGCCGCCAACATACATTGCGCGTAACGACCATGAAGATATGATTCGAGAAATTAGGGTTCAGAGGGAGGCATATTGACAGCCGTTTTTCCCTCGCTCTGTCTGCGAGTGGCTTGCGGAGTTTCTACGTAGATGTACCGTATTTGCTCGAATCTAAGCCGCACTCGAATCTAAGCCGCACCTGAAAAATGAGACTCGAAATAAAGGAAAAAAAAATTCCCGAATCTAAGCCGCACCTGAAATTTGCGACTCGAAATTCAAGGGGAGAGAAAAGTCTTAGGCCGCACCTCCAAATCGAAACAAAGTTGGTCCATTGTAATATGAGACACAATTTATGTCGAATGAATGACGATACAGCGACAGTAGTTTGGTTCGAGTCGTAAGCTTAGCAGTTAAGATTTACCAGGTAGCCATTGCTATGCGTCAGGCGCTCCGTCCGTATTTATGCGAGTACCATTCCTTTTTCACGTGCTCTGTCTGGTTTGAATCGATTGCTTATTTTGCTTTGATCTGATAAGTGCCGTTTTCTTTGTTATAGGTGTTCACGTCATCCTAAGCTTTTTTATTTCGAGTCAAAAACATTACAACAATATTTACAATATATACAATATAACAAATCAGGTCAAATCATAAAAGAACAAACTAAACGGTATTAGCCCAAAATTGTGCAACGGCAGCAGCATTGTCTGAAACATCAACAAGCTCTTGTGTGGAACATGATACAGGACATCTAGGACAGTTAATTAAATGTTTGGTTGTCTGTTCTTCTCCGCAGTCACACAAGGTGGAAGATTCCTTCATGAAGCCCCATTTAAACAGATTGTCCTTAGTTCGTCCGACGCCACTCCTGAGCCGATTTAGAGACTTCCACACTGTCCAGACTTGATTTCCACCAGGAGGAAGGGTCTCAGAAGGAGTCATCCAATCGTTACTGTCAGATTTTGCTGTCCACTGGGATAGTCTGGCTGCTCCAGTCCGACCGGTGAGGGGTGTAGTAGTTCTCATGAAGCTCCTCCTAGATTTGAGTCTACTAATTGGTAGCTGGTATCCATGTAGCAGGTGATCGGTGTTATGATCTGCTTTATGTCTCTCAAGTTTGGCTGCGACTTCACGCCTTATGTCTGGAGGAGCAATACCTGCTAGTTTATGGAGTTTATCAATAGGTGTAGCTTTGAGGCATCCCGTTACTGTCCTGCAGGTTTCGTTCAGGGCCACATCAACCTGCTTTGCATGAGATGACTTGTACCATACAGGACATGCGTATTCAGCTGCGGAATAACACAAGGCCAAGGCTGATGTTCTTAGTAGTTTGGGATCTGCACCCCAAACGCTGCCAGTGAGCTTCCGCAGGATGTTGTTACGAGCAGCAACTTTCTGCTTGGTGTTAGTGCAGTGTTTTCTGTAGGTCAACGTTCGATCTAAGGTGACACCCAGATATTTGGGGTAGAAACAATGTTCAAGCTCTTGATCTTCCCAAAACACTGTAAGTTTTCTATAGGCCTCTCGATTGCGTAGGTGGAAAGCACAAACTTGAGTTTTAGCAGGGTTCGGTCTTAAGTTATTGACTCTGTAGTACTCAGATAGGTCCTTGAGAGCAACAGTAAGCTGGTTTTCTACTGTGTCAAAATCTCTGGCTTGTGTGACTAAGGCAAGATCATCTGCATAGATGAAACTCTTTGTAAGAGAAGGTTGAGGCTGGTCATTTGTAAATATGTTGAACAATATGGGGGAAAGGACACTACCCTGAGGCAAGCCATTCCTTTGACTTCTCCATCTACTCTTTCTTCCTTGGAACTCCACATAGAATCGCCGGTTTTCCAAAAGTGTCTGCACAGTTCTGGTGAAATTAATGTCTCTAGTGATGTAGTAGACTTTGTGCAATAATTGTCGATGTTGAATGGTGTCATATGCTGCTGTGAGATCCACGAAGACAGCCCCGGAAATGTATCCTTTTTCATATCCCTCTTCAATATGTTCAGTCAGATTAAGGACTTGTGCTGTACAATTCTTTCCAGGTCGGAAACCTGCTTGTTGAGGTATGAGTTGTTTTTCAACAATGGGAGTGAGTCTATTTAGCAACATTCTTTCATAGATTTTATACAAATGGCAAAGGAGCGAAATCGGTCGGTAGTTCTTGGGATCAGCTGCACCCTTTCCAGGTTTTAGTAAGGGAATAACTTTAGTTTTCCTCCAGATGGCAGGGATCTGTTTCCGCTTCAGACAACCATTATAGAATTGCAGAAGCCATCTTTCCGTGATGGGACCAAAATGTTTAATTTGCTCAATCATTAGGTCGTCTAGACCAGGCGCTTTACCATTTTTGCATTTCTGAATTGCGGTTCTGAGTTCTTGTAAGATGAAGTCATTTGATATATGGTTGTTTTCACGTTCAGGTTCTCTTTTGAGTTTTGTTCTATCTTTAGAACAATTGACCCTTCCATTCTGAAAATGCGTTACTGTACTGTCATGCATTGTTTGTCGCATTCTGACAGGGCGTGTTTACGGCCTGTCGCCGCACGCGGCACGGCTTGCTTTTGTGCGCGCTACCGCCGCTTACAATTAAAAAAAAAAGAGAGAGGGGAATCGTCTCATTAGCGAAACAATGGCAAGAGACTGATATTTGTTGTTACTTACATTGCTGCTTTCTTTGATAATGATCAACAAGAACCAAATAATAGACTGCGTATTTCAGAACATGTTCTGAACGAGAGTTCGGCGAAAATTTTTCTCCGTTTGAAAATCTTTGCGGCCGCTTCTGTAGTACATCAAATTCTGAACAGAAATTTGAGTCATCTTAGATTTAAAAATCTAGTCAGTTGCCATACTTCATTTCTGACTGTATCACATTACGCATAAGAATAATACGAATATAAACATGACACGATACGTATATTCTTCCGCGTTTGCTGTTTTGTCTCACTCTAGTTTCGTAGTTTATTAGGCAGGATTTAAATGAGATAGCAGCAAACGCGAAAGAATACATGGCAAAATGTTTATATTCGATTATTCAAAAAAAAATGGTTCAAATGGCTCTGAGCACTATGGGACTCAACTGCTGAGGTCATTAGTCCCCTAGAACTTAGAACTAGTTAAACCTAACTAACCTAAGGACATCACAAACATCCATGCCCGAGGCAGGATTCGAACCTGCGACCGTAGCGGTCTTGCGGTTCCAGACTGCAGCGCCTTTAACCGCACGGCCACTTCGGCCGGCTATTCGATTATTCTTATGGTGAAGAGAATACTGCATGTGATTCACATTTCATCAGGTTCCTATTAGCAACCAACTCTTCTCACTGGTAGGAAAAAATTCAGAACGTAGAGTTGGCCATATTGACAAACATCCTAAACAGTCTTGCCAGTCGGATTTTCGTAGTACATTGAAATTCTGCTACATTCGAAGAATTTGTATTTACTTCGTTGGATAATGTATGAAAATGCAGTGGTCGAAACTCGGGGCGGAGAAAAAAAAAGCTCGTCTTCCACCCCCCCCCCTTTTTTTTTTTTTTTTTTTTTTTTTTTTTTTTTTTTTTTTTTTTTTTTTTTTTACTGATGCAGAGGGTTTGGCGAAAGTATTTAATCTTTGTGCCTACAAAGCATACCTGTGTAGCGCTACATATATTCGACAGCAGAAGTTATAGTTGTAGCGGCACCTACCAACATTTTTCAGAACTTCCGCTTGCTTTGCACTCAATTCTAAGCCGCAGGCGGTTTTTTGGATTACAAAAAATCGGAAAAAAAGTGCGGCTTAGATTCGAGTAAATACGGTAGATTATTTTAACACATCGAAAAGTATAGATGGCTTTCGGCGTTGTGGCATGTTAGAGCAGAACAGCACAAAAACAGAAATATTAAGAATGAATCATCTGATTTGTTGCCACGAACAAAGACGTTTTAAAAAAATGTAACTAATGCAAAATTATTAATGAGAGTTCATACAGGCTAGATATTTATGTCTGTGAATTCACTACTTAACCGAATATAATTTCTTAGTGTACAAAGTATTCCATGACACGTTTCCGTAACTATGTCTCAAATACTTCAAGGCAAAACTGCAATCGTATATTTTAAGTTTTCGACAGATTTGCGAGGTATCGTGGCGTATTATACAGGGCGGTCGAAATTCCCGTTACAGACTTCTAGGACTTGTAGAGGGGAGTGAGTACATCGTATTTTGAATAGGAACCCATGTCCGGAAACGTCATCCAACGAGACTACAGAGTGTCAAAGTTACAGGCGCGGGCGTCTGTAAATGTACGAATACACGAGGTGATTCGGTGATGATGTTACAGACTTTCTAGGATGATGGAGAACGATACATGTATTAATTTGAAGTAAGGATCCCTGTACCGGAAACGAATGAGTCGAAAGTTATAAACGAAAACCGTCCTGATAGCTCTGACAGTTGAATAAATGTACAGGTTCTTGTGTTGCGAAGAGTGTAGGGCTGGTAAATTTTAGTGGTAGTTGTGTGGACAAAAACGAGAAAAAATGTCCAATAAACGTGAGCTCTAAATTGCATACCTGAGGAACTATGACCATTCGTTCATCTTCGCTAATGTAAAACACATGTCCTCTACTGAGCAAGTGTTCATAGCTGTTAAGGTACGCACTCGTGTATACGTACATTTACAGACACCCGCGCCTATAACTTTGACGCAATGTAGTCTCTTGGATGACGTTTCCGGACATGGGTTCCTATTCAAAATACGATGTACTCACTCCCCTCTAAAAGTCCTAGAAGTCTGTAACGGGAATTTTCGACCACCCTGTATAAGCACTGAGTTGGTGGAAGTGCGTCTCTTATTGTAGAACTAATGGTTAGGCGCTTAATATTTCTTACAGGCAGAGTACTATGATACTTTAAAAGCCAACAGACACCCAGCCGTACAGTAATTGCTAAACCCGTAGTACTGTATCACTCCGATCAGCCACGCAGTGCTACATTTGGCTTAAAGAGAGGTTTAGCTGAATCGTGGAAAATTCACTTCTAAAACTTAATGAGAATTTTGTAATGAACAAAAGCTGCATACTGCGTAATAGCGGGCGGATTGTGGAGGGGAGGTGGGGGAGGGGGGGGGGGAGTGGAGGCCTCCAAGTGCCTATGTACGGTGTACGGTAAGAACCATTTCCAGTTCAACGTGAAATTTTGGACGACCAACACTTTTTTTTTTTTTTTCGTTCAACCTCACTTCCTTGAATAAGTTCGCGAAAATTATCTTTGACGCCCCTTCAACTAATTTCTGAGCCACCTTTTTTCCAGAAGTAGAGCGGTGGTTACCATTGCAGCAGCGTCTTTATCGTCCTACGCTCCAAACAACAATATTATTGCACAACTGTGGAGCAGTCTAGGGAGAATTTCAATAAGATGTCACAACTATGTAGGATAAATTAAGACTCCAAGAGCAGTCTTGCTATAGCGTAAGCAGTCGCATGTACTTTCGTAACGCGTTATTTGACTGTTTTCTGGAAATCGTCTTAAATGGTTAATTATGTCATTTTATGTCCATAACACGCTTTTCTCTCTGTTGAATTTCAGTATTCTCTTATTAAATCGGAAATGAAATCCAAATAATTTGAAAGCCCGCTAATACGCTCCATGTGATGCCTTGACGCCACTGGCTAGCTCGCCGCTCCCACTGTCTTAAAGCCAATTCAGACTGATGTCTAGTTTTGGAATTTATGTTTCGGAAAATGGATTACAAATAGTGTGTAATAGCACACTGTGCAAAAACATCCATAAAAAGCTCTTGAAAAATTGTTTTTGTGTGTTCGAAAGAATGAGACGGTGCGTAAAAAGCGGTTACACTCTACTGGGAAAATGCCACCACGTCAATCCCCAAGTTCCTTTACTTAATTAAAAATGTCTTGCATTCCGAAGTTAACATTAATTTACTTCCGATACACGCTTTTCCACTGTTACGATGAAGGATAGCGTCATTCAATAAGCAAAGATTGTCGTTATATACACTTCAGTGTATACCATTTGGCAGCTCGGTTGTAGAGAGGGAGAGGGGAGGGGGGGGGGGGGAATTTTGACTGTAATAAAGTGACATCCGTAGATCATTGGTTCGAATCCATCCTGCCACAGTATTTCCACTTACTCGTAAAACTAATCGACAGCTCTTTCATATGAAAACCAAATGACAAGTAGAAAATTCACCGCACCGATTAGAAACAGTGTATTTTTGTGTTTTCCCTGGCGCATACGTGCGCTTACATGTGCATTAGCTGCTCACGTACGTCACGTTCAGAAGTATATTTTCTAATTAATGTGGCTACACGCTTTTTACTTTGTTGGAAAAAATTTTTTTTTTTATGTTCGTACTGTCCAGCTATGATCCTTATTTAAACTTCTGAAGTTTCATCATCTTACATAAGATGAACTTAAGTGTTCTTCAGACACTGACTTTAGTTTACGCTTACAAACCTCACACTCCGTCCTTACGTTTGTGTTACCTGTATGTTCTGCGTGCTTTATATCTCTCCGCATACGAAACAACCTCGACCTGCACTTGGTTGTACTGTGAAAGTATGGTGATTTCTTCACTACTGTCAATCCTTAAAAAAGTGAGTTGTTTGTACGCAAAGTATATGCATTTATTCTCATTTTTCCACTTCTCAGACTAAGATTAATGAGAAGCTTTATATAATACAGCCCGCCATCGGAACAACTGTTACAATAATTTCTTGCTAACGTCTATTTTCGTATTTCGTGTAGAACTTTTTAAAAATTTATGACCGTTTCAGGAATCTTTAAGAAAATGTAAAATTTATTTAAATGTAATGATACGCAAAGAGACACAGTATGTCATGAATTCAATTACATTTCGTTTTTCGTTTTCCTTGTATATCGGTATTTTCCTTTTAATGACATTTTTGTGAATTGAGTTCGTTTGTTTCAGTTGAAAAGTACTTTTCTCTTTTCATTTAGTTTCAATAGAATTTCAGTCTTTTTTATGTTACTGTCATGATGATTGACTTGACCATTATTAAGATTACATGAGTTTGTCTGCAATGATGAATGTGAACCAAATTTGTTATTAAATTAGAAAACTTAGAATTAATTATGGAGATATAACTGACTTTTTACATTAAAATGGTAGTATTTTTGGTGGTTTGTTTGCACATGGTGAATGAGCTTCAATTTTTGGAGGAATAGGGGAAATTTTTGCTTTTTCATTCCCCTTGCTCTTTACTGTTCTGCTGATGTGGGCACTGATAAACCCTGAACACAAGACACTGCACTCATCACAGAAAAGAGACGTTCACTGAAGCACTTGACGGTTGTGCTGGGACGGCTGGTGGGCGTGGCCGCGGGCCGCCGCCGCCTGTGGGGGCCGGGCAGGCGGTGACGTCAGGCAGGCCGCGTGGCTTTTTTGAAGGCTGCTTCTAGGGAGACTTTGAGTAAGTTCGAGAAATCTGTTTCGTATTTATTGCTTGGCTTTCTTGTTTTCAAAAATGTGTTTGTAAATTCCTAAGGGACCAAAATGCTCTGGTTCATCGGTCCCTAGACTTACACACTACTTAACACAGGGCTTAACAACTGGCCGGTTTTGAGCGCGAGTACTCGCGTCTGCTCAGGCACGTGCTCGGGAGTAGGAGTGCAAGGTCGCGGAGTAGGGAGGGAGGGGAGGGAGGGGAAATGCGCGCGCACGTTTGAATGTGATCTCGCGTTCTTAGCAGATTTAACTAGCCATCTGAATGCTTTGAACATTTTACTACAAGGTAAAGATCTGCTAATTACTCATTTCATAGATCGAATACGAGATTTTAAAATGAAATTGACACTCTGGGTGAGTCAGCTGGAAACAGGAAACCTAGCTCATTTTCCTAAATTATCATCCATGCAAGATGTTCACAAAGACTTTGAACGTTATTCACATAGTTTAGTTGATCAGCGCTTTCAAGATCTGACAGCACTAGACAGTGATTTTGATCTGTTCTCTCCATATTCAGCGAATATTTAAGAGATTCGTCCTGAACTGCAGCAATAAATTATTGACCTGCAGTGTGACAGAGAATACAGAGACAAATTTCAGAACAAGAAAAACATTTTGGAATTCTACAGGCACTACCCTCAGGATAGATTTCTTCGTTTGCACAAACTGGCGGCTACAATAATATCAATGTTCAGTTCCACGTATGTTTGTGAACAACTGTTCTCTGCAATGAAATGTAACAAAACGCGCCTGAGAAACGCATTGTCTGATCGAAATTTAAACTGCACGTTGCGCCTAAAATGCACAAGAACAATTACTCCGAACATAGACGCAATTGTAAAGGGCAAAAAGTACAAGATAACCGAGAATCCCACACTTTAGTGACACATTTTATTGTGTAACAGTTCACAAATTAATGCGAATGTAGAGGCATACACTAAGCTAATAAAATTATGTGGCATGTGTACATTCTCCTTTATTTGTTTCATTTGTCGCAGTAATAATGCGTGAGTGATATCCCTGCAGGTGGCCGCGGATTTACATTGACTGGCGGCAGCAGTTGTGTGCCCCACGTGACTCTCCCCACTCTCCGCTCTGGTCCGGTAGTGGGGGGTAGCGTGCTAGCGCTCAAGGTCCGCGAGCACGTATGTTGTGAAGCCCTGACTTAATCACTTTCACTGCGGCATCGGTGCGGGTGCGCAACTCTCCAGTGCGGCACGACAACGTGCGAGTGCGAGCCGGTATCACTCTGAAATAGAGATGGGTCGAACTCGTTCATTCCCGTGAACTACTTCATTCATTTCACTCTTTACCGTGAAGCGTTCAAATGAAGTAGTTCGTTCATGAGGTACGGAAGCCTGGCGAAGTTGCCCAGTTCGCCGCTCAGCCGCGGCTACGCTCGCTTCGCCTCGCTCGTACAATAAAGCTTCGTAATACTTCATAATTTTACCAACAGATGGCCGAACTATGCAGTAACGTGCACGCAACGTTTTGCGTCTACAGCGTCTGACGTGAGTTAACTTAAATAGAGCGTGGTCGAAGGGGACAAAGGAAAGATAAACAGAGAAGCATGTCACATATAAAAAAGGTATTACGTTTAATCTTGCTCGACATTTTCTCATGAAGCGCCAAAAAAAGTCTTTATCTGCCAAGTGAAACCTTATTTGTTTTATTCATGTACTGAAAACTAGAGCTACCAACGAAATGCAGTCTAATTTTATGTTCCTTTTAAAATTTAATCCAAAATGGAATGAGTATGTTTACCACTGTCACAAAGTCTATATACCTACGTTTCGTAATTATTCAGAAGTTTTCCTGTATATTTTATTTTTGTTGAGAATAATAACCCTCTAAATTCAAAACGTAAACTGTCACCTGCAGTCATTGGTACGATTTCAGGTAAAATTCCTCATTATTTTATTCGGAAAGCAGTTTTTGTTTCTGTTCACGCTTATGCAATGGCTAGCAACTCACTATCGCCTAAAAGTAGTGAAATTTGGGGTTTCTTCGCCGGTTTAGGTGATGGGAAAGCAAAGTGCAACTGTCGCTCTAAGTGTATTTCACCGCGCGATTCGTCGACAGGCAGTAGGGGGAGGACTGAAGTGAAGGGAGAATGAGTGACGTAGCGCCGATGTAGTGGAAAAGGGAAAGTGGAAGAGAGTGAGTGAACTAGACAAAAGTGTGGAGTGTGCTATCTGTGAAGAGTTTGAAGTGCCAGTTCATTGAAATTGAGTGGTTAGCTTACACTTCTCTGGAGTGAAGCGTTCATTTGAACGACTCATTCACGAGCTCCCCATCACTACTCTGAAACGGCAGGTACCGATCGCAGCTGACGCTCCTAAGCACACCTGAGCTACAGGTTGACGTCAAGACCTTGTAAGATCTGTAGGATCATGTTCTATACTGACTTAACGATGACACCTTAGATGCATTACCTGAAATAATCATCGATTGTATTGTGGTCATGATTTATAGTCTATTTGCTGTCTGACACCAGTAAGGGTCACAGGCGTCATTCACATGCTCGTCATTTGTTGATAATGTAACAAAAAATACAATTGAAACAAGCAACAAATTCACTGCATTCAGGAAAAATTTGGATTCCAAAACGCAAATTCTTAAGAAGGAAAAAAAAAGGAAACTGGATTCACTAGAAATTATATTTACTTCATATACGCATTTTAAGATTGACTCTGATAGAGGTCGTCAATTTACATCTACATCATTACTCTGTGATTCACATTTAAGTGCTTGGCAGAGGGTTCATCGAACCACAATCATACTATCTCTCTACCATTCCACTCCCTAACAGCGCGAGGGAAAAACGAACACCTAAACCTTTCTGTTCGAACTCTGATTTCTCTTATTTTATTTTGATGATCAGTCCTACCTATGTAGGTTGGGCTCAACAAAATATTTTCGCATTCGGAAGAGAAAGTTGGTGACTGAAATTTCGTAAATAGATCTCGCCACGACGAAAAAGTCTTTGCTTTAATGTCTTCCAACCCAACTCGCGTATCATATCTGCCACACTCTCTCCCCTATTACGTGATAATGCAAAACGAGCTGCCCTTTTTTGCACCCGTTCGATGTCCTCCGTCAATCCCACCTGGTAAGGATCCACACCGCACAGCAATATTCGAACAGAGGACGAACGAGTGTAGTGTAAGCTGTCTCTTTAGTGGACTTGTTGCATCTTCTAAGTGTCCTGCCAATGAAACGCAACCTTTGGCTCGCATTCCCCGCAATATTATCTATATGGTCTTTCCAACTGAAGTTGGTCGTAATTTTAACACCCAGGTACTTAGTTGAATTGACAGCCTTGAGAATTGTACTATTTATCGAGTAATCGAATTCCAACGGATTTCTTTTGGTTCAAATGGTTGTGAGCACTATGGGACTTAACATCTGAGGTCATCAGTCCCCTAGAACTTAGAACTACTTAAACCTAACTAACTTAAGGACATCACACACATCCATGCCCGAGGCAGGATTCGAACCTGCGACCGTAGCGGTCACGCGGTTCCAGACTGAAGCGCCTTTAACCGCGTGGCCACACTGGGCGGCATTTCTTTTGGAACTCATGTGGATCACCTCACACTTTTTGTTATTTAGCGTCAACTGCCACCTGCCACACCGTACAGCATTTTTTTCTAAATCGCTTTGCAACTGATACTGGTCTTCGGATGACCTTACTAGACGCTAAATTACAGTATCATCTGCGAACGACCTAAGAGAACTGCTCAGATTGTCACCCAGGTCATTTATATAGATCAGGAACAGCAGAGGTCCCAGGACGCTTCCCTGGGGAACACCTGATATCACTTCAGTTTTACTTGATGATTTGCCGTCTATTACTACGAACTGCGACCTTCCTGACAGGAAATCACGAATCCAGTCGCACAACTGAGACGATACCCCATAGGCCCGCAGCTTGATTAGAAGTCGCTTGTGAGGAACGGTGTCAAAAGCTTTCCGGAAATCTAGAAATACGGAATCAACTTGAGATCCCCTGTCGATAGCGGCCATCTAAGAAACTCATAATGGCAGCTGTTCGTGTTTTAAATTCTGGAATATTCCATTCGTCTTCCCTGGTGAAGGAATTTCGGAAAACTGCGTTCAATAACTCCGCTTTGGCGGCACAGTCGTCGGTAACAGTACCATCGGCACTGCGCAGCGAAGGTATTGACTGCGTCTTGCCGCTTGTGTACTTTACATACAACCAGAATTTCTTCGGATTTGCTACCAAATTTCAAGACAGGAGGCTTCTCTCATGTCCCCCGTCACTTCAGTTACGGTGCTATTAAAGCAAATTTAGCACGACAAATTCTTTCTCAAAAAAGAGAAATGAACGCTTTACAACGCAATAAGAAATAAGTCGACTTAACACAAAAGAAAACCTCATTTTCTGAGTACTCGTAAAAAAAGTTCTAACCTTTCACGTCATAAAAAGAAAGCATGCAATGTCAAATGAAATAAAAGAAGTTGTCTTTGATAATCGGAATTTCCCCGATATTACCGCGTCTTTGCTACTTACGGGAAATTATACAGCAGTTCAAGCAGTATCCAGGTTTGTGTGGGCAGGTTGTACACTCGTATGGTGTATCAGTGCGCTTGCCTTGTTCCGCGCACTTCTTACACCGCTTCCTCATAACTTGCTTCTTCCCTGCAGTAGCTTCCCGCTTTTGCACAATGTGTGTGTGTTTGTGATGTTTCTTGCTCACATTTCGTGGAACGTCCATTGATGGAAGGAAGCCCTTTATAATGCACATTTTGTAATCGTACAACGTCATTTTATTTCTTGAGTATTTGTTGTACAGAAATAGAGAATTGAAAATTACCAAGTCAATAACATGAAAGAATACTTTTTTCGGCCAGTCTTTCGCATAGTCTTCCGTACACATAAATAATACCATAACATCTCATCTTGTTTATTAGTCCCAGACATACATGCGTTGTACCTAATAATAGGCAAAGGTTTCGTGACTGTTTGCTGGCACGCACTAGTCACTTGCTCCATAACATTTAGATGTTCTGTGGAAATTTAGGAAACCTCTCGTCGATCCTTCCATTTTCCAATCATAACTCCATTAGAATACCGCGCAATTGTCTCTCCTCTCCCAAGTTTTGCCGATACAGGGTCTTCGGGGGTATATTTCCTATTTAATTTCAAAGTACCTGTAGAAAGTGTTTTTAGGTTCAACAGAGTTGTAGCTTAATGAAAACTGTTATAATAATTGTCCAAGTAAATGTGATGACCAACATTCAGCTTTTCTGCCATCAAATGCAAAACGACCTTTTCAGAGTGACCTTTTCCTCCCATATTTCCACTACTTCTCATGTACACAGCGCACTTATTCATGAAACCGTCTGGATTGTTGAGCATGTACATCCTAATGCCATATTTATTACGTTTACTTTTTATGTATTGTCTAAAAGACCATATTCCCCTCCAAAGAATCATTGATTCATCTATTGATAAATATCTTCCCGGGTAATACACTTGAGACGTTCTCGTGTTAAAATAATCCAATATATGTCGTATCTTATATAAACGATCGTCTGGTTTCGGGTTTCCTGGAAGTGGATTTTTTGCAAAATGTAGAGAGCTTAATATGATCAAATACCGGTCTCTGCTTATACTCATCGCTATTCCTCTATTCTCAAACAGCGGTTCTTGCTTCCAGTAGTCTTGTAATCCCGGATATTTAACGTTACTTAAATGTTTGGATTCCGTAGAAATACTGGAACACGTGAGGCAATACTGACCTTACGACTTATCTTAGAAGAAAGATTAAGGAAAGGCAAACCTATGTTTCTAGCATTTGTAGACTTAGAGAAAGCTATTGACAATGTTGACTAGAATACTCTCTTTCAAATTCTAAAGGTGGCAGGGGTAAAATACAGGGAGCGAAAGGCTATTTACAATTTGTACAGAAACCAGATGACAGTTATAAGAGTCGAGGGACATGAAAGGGAAGCAGTGGTTGGGAAGGGAGTAAGACAGGTTTGTAGCCTCTCCCCGATGTTATTCAATCTGTATATTGAGCAAGCAGTAAAGGAAACAAAAGAAAAATACGGAGTAGGTATTAAAATCCATGGAGAACGAATAAAAACTTTTAGGTTCGCCGATGACATTGTTAATCTGTCAGAGACAGCAAAGGACTTGGAAGAGCAGGTGAATGGAATGGATGGTGTCTTGAAGGGAGGATATAAGATGAACATCAACAAAAGCAAAACGAGGATAATGGAATGTAGTCGAATTAAGTTGGGTGATGTTGAGGGTATTAGATTAGGAAATGAGACACTTAAAGTAGTAAAGGAGTTTTGCTATTTGGGGAGCAAAATAACTGATGATGGTCGAAGTAGAGAGGATATAAAATGTAGACTGGCAATGGCAAGGAAAGCGTTTCTGAAGAAGAGAAATTTGTTAACATCGAGTATAGATTTAAGTGTCAGGAAGTCATTTCTGAAAGTATTTGTATGGAGTGTAGCCTTGTATGGAAGTGAAACATGGACGGTAAATAGTTTGGACAAGAAGAGAATAGAAGCTTTCGAAATGTGGTGCTACAGAAGAATGCTGAAGATTAGATGGGTAGATCACATAACTAATGAGGAAGTATTGAATAGGATTGGGGAGAAGAGAAGTTTGTGGCACAACTTGACCAGAAGAAGGGATCGGTTGGTAGGACATGTCCTGAGGCATCAAGGGATCACCAATTTAGTATTGGAGGGCAGCGTGGAGGGTAAAAATCGTAGGGGGAGACCAAGAGATGAATTCACTAAGTAGATTCAGAAGGATGTAGGTTGCAGTAGGTACTGGGAGATGAAGAAGCTTGCACAGGATAGAGTAGCATGGAGAGCTGCATCAAACTAGTCTCAGGACTGAAGACAACAACAACAACAACTTAAATGTAACGAAACTCCCAGGAAAACTAGTAATTCGCCTATACTTGGAGGTTTCCATTTACAGATCCTATATCCCTCTTTTGTATTTTCGCTCAGCAATATGTTGACTGCGTTATCGTTCGTTTCGTCAACTACAAGTTGCAACAATTCGACTGTTACCAATAATCTGAAGAAATCCATGGGAGAATTGCCAGCAGGATGAATTTGCAAAACTTCTTCCTTCGTAAATGGGTGATACTGCATATTATGTGGTTCTTTATGCCAGAACTCACCTCGTTTATCTCCGTGTGACACGTCGGGCCTTTTTTGTCGTCAATTTCCACACAATCGTTGTGACCCATATCTTCAGATTCGGAACTGTCACGAAACAGATTCGAAAGCTGCGCTTCCACGCTATCATCACTCTGCAGTTCTTCTGCAGCCCCTAAATGACAATCTCCGTGGTATGCCTCGTCCTCACTACACAGAAAATCACAGTTGTCTAGTACACAAAGTAACTGTTATTCTGTTAATTTAGCCGGCCGCGGTGGTCTCGCGGTTCTAGGCGCGCAGTCCGGAACCGTGCGACTGCTACGGTCGCAGGTTCGAATCCTGCCTCGGGCATGGATGTGTGTGATGTCCTTAGGTTAGTTAGGTTTAAGTAGTTCTAAGTTCTAGGGGACTGATGACCACAGCTGTTAAGTCCCATAGCGCTCAGAGCCATTTGAACCATTTTATTCTGTTAATTTAACACTTTCCCTGTCCTTTTCACATTAGAAGGTCCAGGTGTCAGTTCATTAACCGTCCTTACGAACAATATACGTTCGATAACTGACCACACAGAACAAAAGTTTACACGCTTTGATGCCAGCTTAGACGCTGCAACTAGACTGAGTAATCGGACAGTGAGCGCGGACGCTTATAAGCGTCAGCCGCACTGGCTCGTGGCTTGTTTTGACGCTCATAAGCGTCAGACACAGCGAAAGTGTTAAACTAACTCATGTTAAGAACAACACACACACCCATTCCCGAGGGAGGACCCGAATTCGGCGGGAGGGGCCGCACAACCCGTGACATGGAGCCTCTAACCGTGCGGCTTTCTTGTTTTCCTCCCATAGGTATGAGAGGTATTCGAAAACTTCCTGGTAGCTCACATCTATTACTGCATGCATGGTTTAACTTAAAATCCATGTGGTGGTTTGTCTCTTTGATCTGGGGAACGGTTTTATACCCGAGACGGTTGATAGTTCTATGTTCATCCGTTCTGGTGTGCTTCTGCTTATGAACGCCAGAGTAGTTTTGCATGTCTTCCAGATTTGTTTTGTTTCCGCACATTGGAAACGATGCTCCAAGGCGTCGTTTGCATTGCAAGTCTATCATTTTTCTGATGGTCTTAGGTGGCCTGCTGCTAAACCTTTCATTTGTGGGTATCATGTTGTTGATTACTTTGTAACACTTCACTTTCGTGTTGGATACGCCTTCGTACAAGTTGAGCCACACTTTCTTCCAGGTGTTATCTGGTTTCTTTGACAGTTTTGTTCCGTTGTGCTTCTCTTCTTAATTCCTCGAAGAGCTTCCTGACCATCCTTGTCCTTGGATCTTGTGCTCTGTCTAATGCGTAGCCTTTTGTACGAAGTATTTGTGACGTCTCCTGGTAAGACATTTACAAAATCGTTAGAATATATAAAAAATAATAAAAATAAACGTTTATCTGTATTATTATTATTATTTCATTACTGTTTGAGTGGTTGTAGATTATGTGTAAAAGGAAATAACAAATTTTCATTTTTATGTTTGTGCAATATTTATGTATTTATATTTCACAAATAACGTCTGTGGTCGGCGAATGTATGTATCGAAGCAGACAATGATAATTAGAAATAACTACAAATGTACATATTAAATTGCCAATAAGTAGTGGAGGTTAAAACATTACTCTCTCTGTCTTCTTGTAGCCGTTAAAGTTGTAAGAGCCTGTGACGCTCGTTTGAATGCGTAGGTAGCCATCGTTTACCCTTTGATCGAAAAAGACGCCATTGGAAAGTAATATTTGTAAAAGGTGACTACTTTCAATTTATGTTGATTTTTTTAAATATAGAAATTGTTAAAATTATTATCTGCAATAATTTATTGTTAGTTTGCCCAAGATTTCGTTCTACATTCTTAGCAGTTTTCAGCATATTAGAAATATTTCATGACGTAGAGCCGTGCAGCGATCGCGGGAGCCGCTGCAGCGGCAAATTCAAATTAAATCGAATGAAAGCAGTTTTCCCGCAATATAGCGGGCAGGTAACAGTACATTAAGATTATCTCTTTCAGCTTCCTGGAGACTTCAGAGGGAAATTGTGGATTTTATTACGTCATTTTCAGGTGGCTATTATGTTATCAGTTGCGTAAATAATTCATGACTGATAAAATTTTACTTGTGTGTGATCAAGGACTGCTGTGCAAAACCTGTTCTTGCTAATAACATAAAAATCAGATTTCATCTTTTTTTTTAATTTCGTGCTCTCATGGTAGTCGTGGCAGTTAATAGTGTTCATATATTTAAAAAATCCACTGCAGCTCTTACGTATAGTGAACGTAACTGTAACTTCCGTGTAGGTAATAAGAGTAATTTTCAGTGCATTCAAGAGATGAAAGTAGCGAAAGGCATTTTTTAATTCCATAATTAGTTACAGTAATGATACCATGTCCCATATCTAACAAGCCAGATCAGTGTTATATAAAAATAGCTTGCAAATTAAAGATTGTACGTGCACGGCAGGAAATCTTTCAGTGTAGTGCGTATCCCCACATAATAGGTCAAAGTGCATAAAGTTAAAATATTTTCAACTGCAGAAGCTAATAGTGAGAGTCGTATTTTATCTGTCGTGCTCGCAACAATAAGCAATATAAAATTAATTAAAATTTTATGCCATATAAACTGCATATAAAGTAAAATGGGTGTGCGGTGGGGATTACGTGACATATTCTCTCAGGTATTTTAGTTTGTAGAGAATATTGGTTATGTTTACTGCTGCTTCTTCTGATGCTGGCCGGTATTGGGCGACTGTCAAGCTGTTTGGATTGTTCTCTGCTATAGTGTTCAGGCGGTGTATTAGCACTGCACCGCATTTCCTCTGGAATACATAATATGTGTGGAAATGTTGACCCGAAGGGAGAGATGCATCCTGGTTTCCGTGTATTTTCAATTTAGTGATGAGATCGACGAGTAGCTGCTAAAACTAATGGATATTAGTCACATAGTACTCAACTGATGCAAATACGAAGTCAGTATTGTGGCATAGCCGACTGACTGATGACGGTGGAAGACAACTAGAAGAAGCCATTATGGAACTCAACCTACAGGTATTGAACGCGCCTCACAATCCGCCAACCTACGAAGGGAAGGTCGGAGCAACGTCAAATACTGATGCCACCTTAGCAAATCCGGCAGCGGCGCGCCGTGTGAAAGGCTGCACGGTTGTGAGTGGAATGAAATCGAGTGAGCACAATATCATAGACTATACCACCACTGGAACAGAAATCCAAGACGCCACAGAAAACATGCGCATAAGGTCCAAATACAGGATCAAGGACGGTAACTAGGAACAACTAAGAAAAGCGTTTCAGTGCCCAGGAAGTCCATCGCTGGGTGATAATGTAGATGCTAAAGCTCAAGAACTAACAGTGGGTGTACGTAGAGCAATGGAGGCATCGATACCTGTCAGCAGAGGTCACTCTAAGGGAGTACCTCGCCTCTGGACCGAGACGCTCCAGAAAGTAAGATGCGAAACAAGAAGAGCTAGCAAGCTATACCGGAGCACCATGACCCAAGAAGAAAGAGTCCGAAGGCTGCCTAGATGCAGGTATGTTTAACAACGTTTTAAGGGAGAGTTATGGGAAACAAAAATGAACGATGGAAGCAATTCATGGAGGCTAATTTAGAAACCGATCCCTGGGGTGTACCATATAAAATAGTCTGCGAGAAAATATTGTCACCAACAGTCTTATTCGTGCTCAGAAGGAATGAGGGGACGATAACAGAATGCTGGGAACAGTCGGCTGCACTGCTAATGGAAACACTACTTCCTGACGATGGAGAAGAAGGCGAGATAGATAATCAGCGTAGGTTACGGGACATGTTATGGGAAGAATATAAAAACAATAAACTTGTGTACCCCTTCGCACAAGAAGAAATTAGACAAATAATATTACCGAGCGAGGTGGCGCAGTGGTTAGACACTGGACTCGCATTCGGGAGGACGACGGTTCAATCCCGCGTCCGGCCTTCCTGATTTAGGTTTTCCGTGATTTCCCTAAATCACTCCAGGCAAATGCTGGGATGGCTCCTCTGAAAGGGCACGACCGACTTCCTTCCCCATCCATCCCTAATCCGATGAGACCGATGACCACGCTGTCTGGTCTCCTTCCCCAAAAACAACCAACCAACAAATAATATTAAGATTGAAAAAGAAAAACCCTCCAGGATAGTACAGGGTCCCTGGCAAAGTAATGCAAGCCTTATGTTACCAGTTAGTTACAGTACAATGAGTGTCTCTTACTAGGAAGGGTCCCTGCACCGTGGAAGAACGCTGAGGTGGTAATAATTAGTCAAGGGACATGATAAGGCCTCAATGATACCCAAATCATACAGACCAGTGTGTCTTTTGAACGTTGTGGCCAAGATATTTGAGAAACTACAAGGGCTATCCACAAAGTACATTACGTTTTGGAATTAAAAATAAAGAAAGTATTGGAATTTTTTTTATTATATACAGATGAAAGCCACCCTTAAATTCTACTTTTCTACATAGTTGCCATTTAAATTAAGGCACTTATCGTAGCGATGGACGAGCTTGGAAATTCCTTCGTCGTAAAATTCGGCCGACTGCGCCTTCAACCACGTGGTTACCTCTTCTTGAAGCTGTGGGTCGTCATCAAAACGCTGCATAGCCAACCACTTCTTCATTGCTGGGAATAAGTGGAAGTCGCTCGGTGCCAGGTCGGGACTGTACGGCGGATGAGGAAACAACTCCCACTTAAAAGATTCGATAACTTCACGAGTGGCATTTGCCGTGTGGGCCCGGGCGTTGTCGTGAATCAGCAAGATCTTTGAGCCCAACTTTCCCCTGCGCTTGTTTTGTATTGCTCTTCTGGGGTTGTGCAGAGTTTGGCAATAGTTTTGAGAGTTTATTGTAGTGCCTCTTTCCAAGAAATCCACAAAAATCACACCTTTTCTGTCCCAAAAGAGGTAACTACGTGGTTGAAGGCGCAGGCGGCCGAATTTTACGACGAAGGAATTTCCAAGCTCGTCCATCGCTACGATAAGTGCCTTAATTTAAATGGCAACTATGTAGAAAAGTAGTATTTAAGTGTGGCTTTCATCTGTATATAATTAAAAAAATTTCCAATACTTCATTTATTTTTAATTCCAAAACGTAATGTACTTTGTGGATAGCCCTCGTATTATGCAAAAGATTACAAAATCACAGGCTGCTACACCGGATGAGCCCTCATCAGTACGAGTTTAGAAGAGGGAAGTCAATTGAAGATGCAATAAATAAGGCGATCTCGTTAGCGACAGATACTCTTTCTATGTATTCTCTAGCAATGATGACTGATATAGCTGGTGCTCTCGATGACCTTTGGTGGCCGTCTTTCTTTGGTCGTCTTAGGTATTTGGAGTGTCCAGAAGCGCTGTGTAAATGCCTGAGAGATTATTGCTACGGCGACATGGTTCTTTAACATGTCCAGGAAAGGAAATAAATAATAACAAAAGACTCTCCGCAGGGGTCAGCGTCTAGTTCGGAATTTTGGGATGTAGCACTGGAGCCCATATTACGGAAATTCCATGACAGCGGTAGCATAAGCGGACATTAAAAGGTTTAGCTGGATCTTTCGACTCATCAGAATGTCAGTACTCACTGATACAGTCAGATAACGGATTTGGCCATTAAAGTAGCTCTGCATTGAATGTCCAAAGATAAAATTCTGAACGGATGTAAAGAAGCAATTATCGATCTTTAATTCTTTTGACTCCTGAGGACTCATACCACTCACTCATTTTTCACTTACTTTATTAAGATCAGTCGTGTTTTACGTTGATCGCAGGTGGCTGCTGTGGATCACTGATATTCTTTAGTACGACACTCAGAGAAATAAATTCTGTGCCGTGCAAATAATTATGGGCTTACCTGGATACAACGGTGAATTGTCAGATACCAATTCGGAGTCGTGGAGCGGAGTGAATGCGATTTGCAACTTAAATCTTCCAATGATGACAAGAGGAGTATTACGACTGTGTGGAAACTGCAGTGTCTTCATACAACCGAATTATATGCAGTCCAATAAATTCCCTAAAGATTTCCGAAACAGGATGTCCCATGCGTCCAGCTCCACCTACCATTCCACGGTCGAAGTCTTAATTCTCGTCATGCGGCAATAATCACGTCGGAAACCCTTTCACATAGATCACCTGAGTACAAATGACAGCTTCGCCAAAGCACTGCCCTTTTATATCTTACGTTCGCGATACTATTGTCATCTGTATACGTGCGTATCACTATTCGTCACCTCAGTGTAAATGATAATAATTTTGCTTTGTTCGTTTGTTACCTTATTATAATTTTACGAACTTGAATGTAGAAGGTTACTGTCATAAAACTCGGGAAGCCTGTTGGAATTCAAGGACAAAGAGTCTCAAGGGAAACTTATTTAAGTTCAGAAGTGCACCATTATACCCTTAGCACCTTGTTTCTACGCTATTACGCTTATTCTCAAGTACTACCATGCCTTTGGGATGCTGTGATAGAAAATAATCCTTTTGTGAGCTTGTTTTCTCTACATGAAAAAGATACTCCTTCAGATGAAGAGTCCGCAGCTCGTGGTCGCGCGGTAGCGTTCTCGCTTCCCGCGACCGGGTTCCCGGGTTCGATTCCCGGCGGGGTCAGAGATTTTTCTCTGCCTCGTGATGACTGGGTGTTGTGTGATGTCCTTAGGTTAGTTAGGTTTAAGTAGTTCTACGTTCTAGGGGACTCATGACCGTAGATGTTAAGTCCCACAGTGCTCAGAGCCATTTGAACCATCAGATGAAGAATGATGGAACTTCTTAGGTGGAGATCGCAATACAGCTTGCCCTCAGTACAGCTTATAGCCATCCTCCGAGCTTGGGGAAAGGTCGAATCATTGGCATGAGGCACACAAGAGCATCGTACAGGCATATCACACAGATACTTGACTGTAGTCCAAATGGACTAGACCATGAGAAGATCAGTGGGATAGTTCCTTTCTTTGGTGAATAAGGAAACAGGAATTACAATTAAAAATGGAAAGATGTTCGAGAGATTACTTTTTTTGCTCTCTATTACATAGTTGAGCACCTACGTGGCTCTCAAGTAAATATTATCGTACCACACCATGTTTAGTTAAGCCACAAGAAAACAATTCAATCCTGCCACTGACTCCGGTCAGAATGTTTCATGTGCAGGTAAACGGCAGTTTCCAACGCGGCTTCTGCTTCACAGACTGCAAAAAGCTCCTCCATCACGAGCTTCCTATGATCATCGCTCTGATCCATTTGCCTGGTGGCGCTTTCGGATACAGAAATTACAGGTCTGCTGTAAATGATTCACTCGTTTTCAAAGTTCTACATTTTTCCAAGGTATTAGATGTACAAACATGATTCATGCATGAATACAACCGTAAATTCACCGAGTTTGCATCGTGCCCACCATCCGGCGCGAATACTGCAGTGCCTTCACAAAGCGGCGACAGGACAAAAAAAGTCTTTTTGTGTTAGAGTATGCAAGATGCTTATCTGTATAACAGTGCAGCGTGTATTCAGAAATAAATATGGAAAAGAACCGACATGTAGCCGGAGCATCGTGCATTGGTGTCAACAATTTCGGGGCACAGGTTGCCTCTGTGGGCAGAAAATTACCGGTCGACCAAATGTGCCAGATGCAAACGCGGTGAAAGTGAGGGAAAGTTTCCTACATGTATCTTCTTCCCCCCCCCCCCCCCCCCAAAAAAAAAGAAAAAGTCTGCGCAAGCCGCGAACTTGGAATACCGCAACAAATTATGTGTGAGCTTTTGCGACGCTGGCTACATTTCAGCCCACATCGTCTGCAGTTAGTGTAAGAATTATAACCTTCAGTTTCGCATCACTATGCTGGAAACACTTCTGGATGAACATTTCGCCTTCAAGCTGATATTCAGCGAATAAGCAACCTTCCATTCATCTGGAAATGTTGATCACCACAATGTGAGAAAATGGGGCGAAAATCCTCATGAAATTGTGGCGCATGAACGAGATTCATCTAAGGTTAATGTTTTCTATGCAATGTCTCAGTGCAAGCTGTATGAGCCGTTTTTCTTCTGTAAGTCTGTGACGGGTACTTCTTATCTTGATATGTTGCAGTTGTGTTTTTTCCACAAATCGTTGATGATTCCGAGAACTTCATCTTCCAACAAGACATGGCACACCCTCATTGGAGCATACCACCACTGCCAAGAACACTGCAACAGCTCAGACAATGCATCAGTGTTATGCAATGACAGTTGACCCGATGTTGCTACATAAGATATGGAGCAAACTCGACTATGATCAGAGGCACACTCATAGAACATTTGTAGAGTGCAAAACTTGGTGAGTTTACGGTTTTCTTCAAAATTCAGTTATATGTGAATATGTAATACTTCTGGAAACACAGAGTCTTGTAAACGAATGTATCATTTACAGTGGCACTCTGTATCAAGAATCCAACACATTTACACCACAGAATATAGCACGAGGTGCTAGTGCGTTGAAGCTCTTTGGCAAACCTGTCATTGTCCTTAGTATTTATAACACAACAATATTTCCTTCGTAGTAGCTGTTATCACAGCACTACAAATAGCTTTGTCGAAAATTTCGAATATATGCCTTCCTGCTATCAAAATATATTTGTTTGAAGAAGGAACTTGCTAATCATGGTCAGTGAAAGCGCTAGTATGCAGATCTGTTGCCGTACCTGCATTTTTTTTTCCATTTCAGTGACGTTCTATTCGATAGTTTACTGTATTATAATACACTGAAGTGTAAATACCAATGACAAACACTAATTGTCTCAGTTTACACAAGCATTTCAGCAGTAAGGTCGGTCGTTTACTCACGGTAATGTTGTTTACAAATCGTCCCTGGATGAACATGTAGAGCGCTTAGACAGAAGTTCCTTTTGGTATACCCAGCGACACCCCCCTTTTACTGAATGCATACAAATGAAAAGATTGTTCGATTAGTAGCGGATTGCAGCTTTTGAAGTAATATCTGGTATGGTCAAATCGTTTACACACGTCGGTCCACACTATGAAGAGATATGGAGGCTCGACAACATGTAATGAATAGCAGTCAAGACGATGAGGAACTCAGATCTTTTGGAATCATTCTGGGAAAGTGTTGAGCAAATGTTAAGGAAACTGCACACAAGACTCTGGTAGGACTAATTCTAGAGTACTGCCGCAGTGTTTGAGGTTGTCAGCAAGTAGGCGTGATGGGAGGCTTCGAAAGAATCCAAACGCACGTTACTGGAATCGTAACCTTTGGATGAATTACGACAAGGCGGCCCATACCCGTTGGCAAAGGACGTGCCGCCCACCTCTACCCCCCCCCCCCCTCCCCGCCTCCCCACCCCTCGCCACCACCTAACTCTTAAGGAAAGAACAAAATATAGTGTAGCCATTTTTTTTAAGATAATTACTTAAAAGCCGTTATTACGTACGTTTCTAAGAAGGGTGGGACTGGAACTTCTTAAGGTTACTTTCAAGTCACCATTCATCTTCCAAAATATTAAAAATACTCCATACCCCCAAGTCTTGCTCCTCCCCCACAAACTACCGTATGAGCGCACTTAATGGTGACGTTGAGTTCGTAAGACTCTGCTCGATAAATGTAGTCAATCAATATTCCAGCGAGGATGTACAGCTATTCTCCCTCTCACTAAACTCAAAAGATCTGTGATATTTAATTATTTCTATCTCCATCAGTCTAGAGTATTTTAGATATAAAAACCACATCCAGTAGTAACCAAAAGTTCCTCTCAAGCAGCTGCACGTTGCTGATGAAAATTAATTTACAGTGTCGTTAGTTTCGGAATATTACAGTTCAATCCCCAAATACCACTTGCTGCGAAAGTTCACACCTATATCGATGTCAAACATTTCACCATTGCTTCTATGAAATCAGAGACACCGCTATGCACCCAGAAACCACAGATGAAAAATATATCAACAGAATTACGGTACAGTTGGTGGAAAACATGTAACTTCTACAACAAAGGTATACGCCAACTTCTCTAACACATACTTAACCGAATGACTCACTCTAATAAACCAAATACACACGGGAGTTCGTCAAGTTATTGATTCAGTATCTGTTCATGAAAAATAAGTACTACCGAACTACTCCTAAAACATCTGCTTTTACCTCACTAGCGTTTGACTTTCGACATTGTTTATAATGCGACCTCAACAGTACTGTTCAGTGCCGTGTATTCTTGCTTCAGAACACTCTTCTGTTCATTTTAATCTAAGGAAGCAGTACTCTCTTTACTGTTATAGGAATGCAACTAGTTCCTCTACGTCCATGTTGTTGGGCCCAGCAATAGTCCGATGCCATCAGATGATATGGATCAGGATGCGTCATTTCACTTTTCGCTACACACTATTTTCTTCTCTTGTGTCCTGATGTGGTTGCTTCCCCTCAGAATAGCTTTACTAAACAAATCCAACGAAGAGTTATTCAGCCTCTTGCTCGTTGCCTATGCTCTTGGAAATCATTGGTTATAGTAATAAAGTCCTCCTTTTCGCTAGTTGTATTTGGGCTTTTCCGTCTCTTAAAAACAAACCCCGTAATTTTACTCCAGTGGATAGTACCACATAACAGTTCCGTTCAAATAGGCTTTTATGGCGTACGACACATGTCCAGAAAGTTAGTGCTTCATAATTTATAACCTGAAGCCACTCAGTTACTTGATGAGCAAACCTAGCTACACTGAAGACCCAAAGAAACAGATGCACCTGCCTGATATCGTGTAGGGCCCCCGCGAGCAAGCAGAAGTGCCGCAACACGACGTGGCATGGACTCGACTAATGTCTGAAGTAGTGCTGGAGGGAAATGACACCAGGAATCCTACAGAGCTGTCCATAAATCCGTAAGAGTACGGAGGGGTGGAGATCTCTTCTAAACAGCACGTTGCAAGGCATCCCAGATATGCTCAATAATGTTCATGTCTGGGGAGTGTAATAGGCTGCGGAAGTGCTTAAACTTCGAACAGTGTACCTGGAGCCAGTCTGTAGTAATTCGGTCGTGTGGGGTGTCGCATTGTCCTGTTGGAATAGCCAAAGTCCGTCGGAATACGCAGTGGACATGAATGGATGCTGGTGATCAAAGAGGATGCTTGCGTACGTGTCATCTGTCCGAGTCGTATCTAGACGTATCAGGATCCCATATCACACCAACTGCACACGCCCCACGTCATTACAGAGCCTCCACCAGATTCAATAGTCCCTTGCTGACATGCAAGGTCCATGGATTCATCAGGTTGGCTCCACACCGGTACACGTCCATCCGCTCGATACAATTTGAAACAAGACTCGTCCGACCAGGCAACATGTTTCCAGTCATCAACAGTCCAATGTCGGTGTTGACGGGCCCAGGGTGAGGCGAAAGGTCTTGTGTCGTGCTGTCATCAAGGATACATGAGTGGGCCTTCGGCTCCAAAAGCCCATATCTATTATGTTTCGCACGCCGACACTTGTTGGTGGTCCAGCATTGAAATCTGAAGCAATAGCTTCAATTCTGCCAGTACCTCACTCTAAATCTACGTAACCTATCCTGCAAGACCACTGGCCACTAGAGGCAATACTCTTGCTTCGTATCTGGGTGCGGCAGACAGTGCACGTTGTTGTCAACTGTGTTGTCTGAAACGACAGTACGAAGGGTAATATGCGCGATGGTAATAATGTGGACAAAAACTGATGCAGTAAAAGGCCATTCTCTCTTCTTCTATACATCTTATTAATTGATTCATTAAACTTACCTGGACCGGCGAGGATGTTTTCTGTCAATGGGAATTGCGTTAGATTTCATGTCTGTATTAATATTAAAGAATTCCCTTAGTGAACTTAATTTGAGCAACACTTCAAATACAGCGTGTCCGGGTTAGAGATATACAAAAACAATTCTTTATATTTCAGTACCTTTTAACATTTATTACTTTATTTGTCCAGTATTATAGACAGGAGCTCAAACATTTTTGTGCATGTTGGTACAGTTTAGTGTGGGCACCGTTTGTTTCTCGACAGATATCGAAACATACACCACTTCTCATCAGCATGACACGTGTTATGACAGCTGCTGCGGCGTATACCCGTTGTTTCAAATCTGCCAAAATTCGAACCCTAGTTCAGTAAACAATATCCTCAATAAACGTCCAGGCGGAGACATTCAGGGAAGTCAGATCGTGAGACCGAGGGAGCCAGGCAGTGGGGCCCTCCTTCCGATCCAACACTCAGGACATGTTGCATTGACAAAATGTTGCGACGTCCCCATGTTAGTGGCGTGGCGCACCATCTTGCTAAAGATGTAAATGTCCTGTGACTAGGGCCACCCGTCGGGTAGACCATTAGTCGGGTGCAAGTCTTTCAATTAGACGCCACGTCGGCAACTTGCTTGTCGAAGGGGATGAAATGATGATGATTAGGACAACATAACACCCAGTCCTTGAGCGGAGAAAATCTCTGACCCAGCCGGGAATCGAACCATTAGGATTGACATTCTGTCTGACTGACCACTCAGCTACCGGGGGCGCACACCATGTTGCTGAAAAATGACGTCGGGAAGCATCTGTGGAACTGCACAGTTCACCAACATGTCGAGATACTTACAGATGTGACCTTTCCCTGGCGCGCATGCGTCATGTTACCTAGCTAAAGCTAAAACTGAACTCCGCCCGAACAGGCCATGAAGGCCCAACGGTACCGATCAGCCGCCAAGTCATCCTCAGCCCACAGGCATCACTTTGCCTCACAAGGGCTGAGTGCACCCCGCTTTCCAACAGTTCAGCAGACCAGATGGTCACCCATACAAGTGTTAGTCCAGCCCGACAGCGCTGGTCGGTGATCTGACGGTGTTACCCACATGGTACCTAGGCATGGGCCCATGTTACCTAGCGCTCTCCTTAAAATGGTGAGGATCACATCTTTACACAACGACATAAAATGTTGAGTTCTTTCGTTATCAGGATTTGTTTGTGTACCTCCAGCATGGACACACTTTATATATTAAATCTTCTGATGGTGTACACCTTGTGATACACGCTTCTGGCTTTACCGTTTTTTTGACTGCCAAAGTGCACCGTCTTCCCTCGTTGACGGTGGGGGTGAGACAGCGGAAATGTGAGCGTCAGACTGAAAGTCTTAATGTTCACAGTTTAATTTCCAGTTAGTCCCAGACTATGTCTTGCTTTCTGGCACTTCTTTGTTTCTCGCACCTCAGACAATGACTTGTGTACTTGCAAAATGAGAAACTGCACTGTGGTTCACCTTAAATCGTAGTTCCCCTCCCTCAAATAATGGGTTAGGTAAGCCAGTTCAAACGTCAGAGGAAGGCAAGAACACACCGTCTTCTAGCGCACCGTTTGTTAAGCATGTAGAGGACTCTGCCTGGATGTCAACTCCAAGCATCTCTCAGCAAGCAGTTTCAGGGAAATTTAAATTTTCAGCACATAGCGATCCCCTTTATTATCCAGTCACGGATTTGTGTTTCGTGCGTTTCCCTCGTCTGCTATCCTGTCTGTGGGCAGAAATACCACCTTAATGTGGCCATCCATAATCTGATTGTTAAATTTGTCTAGTCAATACTGCCTTTGTGCATAGCATATTCCATTCTCCTGCACCGAACTTCTTCTCACATTTTCAGTGGTCACAATTGTGATCCAGTTCTCCACAGTGCCAGCAATTGGTGTTAGGAAGGAGACATATAGTTAGCACCAAATAATACCGAACAAATAATGATATATACAGTTTTCTTTCCAATACTATCAGTCAGTTTCTCATATAAAACTACGGTTCTGCCACAGTAGCTTTTCACTGATGTCGTTTCTAAAGTTTAAGATTAAATGCCTCAACAAAATTATCTAGATTTGCTTCTCTGTCGAGCTTTTGTTCTCTTATGTTTTCTCTGAGCTCCTTTATCCCGTTACTGGGAACACCATACAGGATAAAGCACCAGTGCCCCCTCTTCGGTGGCTCAAGCAAACCTCTTTACTTAGTTTTTTTTTATGTTTGGCCATCTTCTACAGTGGTCACATTTATTATGGTGGCGCTCTAAGTTGATCAAAAGCTATTGGTGTTTCTCTTTCTTTGCCTCTAAAGTGTTGGATAATGTCCCCCCCCCTCCCCCCCCCCCCCATTCCTTTTTCCGGTAAGACTACTTGTCAGTGCTGTATTTATGTGCAGACTACCTGCGATGTAGGCCAGTGGCCGGTACCATAAAAACTTAAAATAATTTTTTTTATTGCTGTTGTGTGGGTACTCTTGTAATCCTGAAACATATAGACATAATTATTTTGTTCTAGCTGTTACCTGCTGCTGCATGAATGAAGTCAGGGTTCACCTCTCAAAGCCCATGCTCTCCATGTCACTTTCCCAGTGGTGCCTGGCTTCTTCAGTTGGAGAGGTCAATAAGACTTTTAAAAGAATAGTTAATCGAATTTTATCAGTTTCCAGTAAGTTCAGCTTAGAAGAAAGCCGATTCCATCTTCAGATATTTTAACTTTCTGTCGCCAGATGGCCGCGCAGGATTAGCCGAGCGGTCTTAGGCGCTGCAGTCATGGACTGTGCAGCTGATCCCGGCGGGGGTTCGAGTCCTCCCTCCTTAGTATAATTTAGGTTAAGTAGTGTGTAAGCTTAGGGACTGATGACCTTAGCAGTTAAGTCTCTTAAGATTTCACACACATTTGAACATTTTTTGCACACAGTAAGTATCACTGCATGACGAACCATACAGTGTTTCTAGCTATAACAGTTGTCTTACTGTGTTACACCTTTTGTCGCCAGATGTAGATTCTTGAGCTCTTGAAGCTGGAGAAAACCATTTTCAAATAACTTCATTCGTTATAGAGATAGTTCTGGAAAGTACTGCATTTCAGTGAAAAATACATTACCGGGCAAAATAAATAAATAACCAGAAAAAAAATAAGCGCCCAGTAGACGAAGAGGCTCAAAATGGTTCAAATGGCTCTGAGCACTATAGGACTTAACATCTGAGGTCATCAGCCCCCTAGACTTAGAACTACGTAAACCTAAGGACATCACACACATCCATGCCCAAGGCAGGATTCGAACCTGCGACCGTAGCAGCTGCGCGGTTCCGGACTGAACCGTTCGGTCACAGCGGTCGGCGAGGAGGAAATAGAATGAAACTTCATCAGTTGTGATTATGAAGTCGAGGCAAATTTACAAAGACCTTGTGATTATGGAATCGAGTTAAATCCGCAAATAACTTGGCATTAAACCCTTTCTGGCCTGGATGATGATTCTATTGGGTTGGATGTCATAAAGCCCCTTTACACTTTCGTGAAGCAAGGTGGCAAGCAACTCTTGTTACTGATACTGATAGTGATACTGACATTGAGATGGGCTTTACATTCAAGTTGGTTCCACACATTTTCTATTGGGAAGAGATCCGCGAATCTTGCTGACCACAGAAGAACCTCAACATCATACAGTTAGTTCAAAGACACATGTGCCACGTGTGGACAAGCATTGTCCTGCTGAAAACTGGAACTACGATACTGTCGCATGAGATGGAACAGGTAAGTATGCAGGAAGTCGGTGTTGCCCCATTGTGCCATCAAAGCTCTCTGTCACTAGCAGCTGTGGCCTGAAGTCATGCCCAGTTGCACCCCACAACATGATGCCAGGAGTAATACTGCTGTGCTCTCAGCGACATCGGAAGAATGAGACTTCTTTCTAGGCTGCCGCCACAGTCTACAAAGATAGTCATCTGGGGTAGTGCAGAATTGTGATTCATCACAAAATACAACGTGATGTCATTCATCAGCAGTCCATACCACTCCAGACGCAGCCATCTGTCTTGTGGTGTTAACATTAGCAGACATATGGGACGCAGGACCATAATCCGGAAGTTATTATAGTAGAGTGCACTTCAGAAGGCCGCTACATCGTATGAAGGGCTTATTTCTATAGTGGTACAAGTCAATTTTTGTTCATTTTGAGATACAGAATCCTAAAGTTAAATGAGCGCTGAAAAATCTGCAGTTGAGATACCAGAAATATTCAAGCATATGGCTTCTTGCTAGAGATGAACCTTTCTTTCTGTTTGTTTGGATCATTAATTTCAGAAGTATTATAGATAGAAAAGAGGAGATAATGGAATTGTA
Organism: Schistocerca piceifrons; assembly: GCF_021461385.2. Taxonomy (NCBI): domain Eukaryota; kingdom Metazoa; phylum Arthropoda; class Insecta; order Orthoptera; family Acrididae; genus Schistocerca; species Schistocerca piceifrons. Next base: position 517,226,033 of record NC_060143.1, read on the forward strand.
CCACTATTGAAATAAGCCCTTCATATTTACTGTGCAAAGAGATACAGAGAACACAGGTTGTATCAAAAAGAATCATCCGATTTGGAACGCCTATATTTCTGAAACTAATAAACAAATGCAATGAATTTCGTTTTCTGATGAACGGGAAACTCAAAACGTTTTTTTTTTCATATCTTTTCATAGGTGTTTAATATGCCACCTTGAGATACTCGGCATATGTCAGTGCGGTATTCAAATTGTTCCCGCACTGCAGCAAGCACATCTTGAGTTACAGCTTCCAAAGCTGTTGTTATGCGATGTCTTCCTTCATTCAATGTTGTTGATAACGGAGGCACATAAACAGAGTCTTTTATAAACGCCCACAAGAAATAATCACATACAGTCAGGTCCGGTGACCTTGGAGGCCAGTAATGTAGAGCTGAATCATTTGGTTCAGTGCGACCGACCCATCGCTCAGTAATCCTTTGATTATAAAATTCCAGATGCCGGTGTGGCAGTGCCCCATCCTGTTGGTAAATGAAGCCGTTCGAAACAGTCTCCAACTGTGGGAAAAGAAAGTTCTCAAGCATATCGATATATGTGCTTCTTGTAATAGTGGTGGATGCGTTCGAGGTCTGTGTCCGACACTCGGGGACGGCCCGGCGATTTGCCTTTACGAAAGCAACCTGTAGCCCGGAATTGTGCATGGCATCGTCTAATGGTCTGTGCTGTAGTACGAAAGTCACACTGAACAGTTGTTTTTGACCCGCAAAGCGCAAAACGTAGGAACAAAACGCTTTCTGTTGTCCCGACACCATTTTTACTAGAACTGAAGTGGGTCCACACTGCTGCCACCTAGGGGAACCACGTAAAACTCGAGAGTTTGATCTCTCCAACAGTATGTTGTTCACACACACATCTCAAATAACATAATGCTTATGTTTTTTAAATCGAATGATTCTTTTTGAGACGCCCAGTCTGTAGCTGTGTTTACCTTTCTCTGCTCCACACATCACGCTCCAACCATTGCCTACTCTGGTAAATAGCAACACTGGGGTGAGAGCTGCAGCAGCTAGCTCTGTCCCTTCTTAAGGAACTGATTGTTGTGGTTGCTTTGTGCAATCCATGCAGTCTCAGCGCCAGGGTGCGCCAGGCTACTCAATGTTTCCTTGTCTCACCATCTGGCCCATGCAAACAAAATGGAAAGATTTCAGAATCAAAACCCAAAGTCAAAGTTTATACTATAAAATTAAAATATATTGTTATAGAATTAAGGAAAAATACTCTCTCACTTTCTTAAACAATTTTTATTGTCATATATTAAAGCTATAAAATAAAAAAAAATACATTCGAAGTGATTTTATGATGACGAAGTTAACATCGACCTAGCCGTTGCGTACCTGTTGAACAACGAGTTAGCGAACTAGTTCAATCGATCCATCGAACGATCGCTTCTTCTCCTCTGTATGTTTGCGTGTGTGTGCTATAGTTTGCATTAACGGTAAACAATAAAAGCGTATTCGATTTCATTGTGGCCTCTGTTTTGTTTCTGGTAGTGAATTGTGCATGTTATGAAAAATGAACGTAGTAACACGGCAAGACGGCCTAGCATAGCACATTACTTCAGTCGGCAACAAAAGTTAATTATACCAAATGAGGTCATTACAACGTCTCTATCTGTAACTGCAGAGGCTGCTTTCCGTGATCCAAAAATTGAAGTAGAAAAAATTGTGTTTCATTATAATGAAGAAATGGAAGTAGGGAAAGTTTTAAAACAGTTGGAAAATGAAAAAGTCAGTGAAAACAAAGGTAAAGATTAGGCACCGATAGCAGCAGCATCATCAGCACTAACCCATATTCTTCGACTTTAGTATATCTACGAAATCCACAGACGAATCAAAAGAGCGTCTATTAAGATATTTTCCTTTTCGAATGTTGGAAGACAGAAAAAGAAATTTCCAGCCAGGTTGGTACAAAATTTTTCTATGGCTGGAATACATTATCGTACATAATGCAGCATATTATTTTGTCTGCCAATTTTTTTTCGTCCCTAAACTCGAGGCACAAAAAGCGAATTGCCTAGTTTTATAAGTGAGAGCTTCAGTAAGAGCAATAGAATTTAATTCTGGCTTTAAACTACTGGCGAATAGCTTCACACACAAAAACTCTGAAGTTGCTACAAGGACTCTCTCAAAAATTTAAAAAGTAAGATTGGATAGAATGTATTAGTTGCTGCTCTGATAGATGAGTTTATGGAACTTATTGCGAAAGAAAGGTCTGAATGTTAGGAAACAACTTGAATCAAAAAAGGAAAAGTACATACCTTATGATATACAAAACAAAATTCTTAGCAAAATCGTGCTAGAACGTATCTCATCTGAATTAGGAAAAAAAAAACAGTATTTTGCTCTAATGGTTGATGGGTCAAAAGACTGTTCAAAAACTGACCAACTGTCAACTGTCATCTGGTACTATTTGAAGCGGTCCGTTCCAAAACTGGTCTTATCCAATTTTTTTTTTTTACGAAATGAGTGAAGCCTACTCCGATTTTCTTCAGTACCTGGCGCATTGACTGATTAGTCTATATTCACTCAAAAGTTGTTCTTTACCGTAGAAATCATTAGCTAAAAATTGGTCATCGTTCCAAAACTTGTCTTATTTCCTCCAAGTGTCGTTCCAATAGTCGCCTTATCCTACTAGCCAATGAAATTCTTCATATTCCAGTCAAAGGAAACGCGCAATCCCGCGTTTTGTAGCTGTCGTCAGTAAAGTCTGAAGACATGTGCAGTTTTGTGACAAAATAGGATTACGATGGAAGAAAGAATTACTCCAGCTCCAAAAGGCAAAGCAAGATGCTGTAAAAGTGATCTTGCTTTATGGAAGAATACCAAGGAAAAATATAAAAGGTAAGAAAGACGTCAAATTTGTGCAGCGTGTTTACACAACTGGTTTAGGCTCTGGTGTTCAATGATCAGTGAACGTATAAAGGTTAACAAAACGGCGGTGGTGGCTGCTGAAAATAAATTTTATGTGTTCACAAATTTTTAGTAATACAATAGATTGTTCGCGCAGATATCTTTTTTTAATTTATGGTGGCAAGCAGTTTCAAAACTCTCAGGGCTATCATCTGTAGTAGATCGCCCCAACATTTACTCCATACAAATTTTTTAATTCAGATAAACCTCAAAGTGTGAAATAGCATTTTCTGTAACAGTTATGATGACGGTCTGAACAAATTTATACAGCTACAACCACTAAGAATAAGAATAGTAGTAATAATGGTAGTAAAAATAATTATTGGCATATTTGAGGAGTGTGCTACCATCTAGTGGAATTTATGTTGTGGCGCCGATGAGGTCGACACCAGCATCGATATACGTTTTTCTCTAGACTCTGAGCATCGTCTTTGGACGCTAAGCCACGATTATCTTTGCTCTCTTCCGCCAAGCCAGTTCTTTGTAAGCCTTGCTTGTGTAAAGAGGTGAATAAATGAACTCCTGATAATAAGGTGTTGTTTGGTGAAACTGACCCGAACTTCCACCTCACTGGTGACCCCGAGTTGTAACGTCTTCCGTTTTCGCTGTTTTACTGTGTCCACGGCCTCCGCGTCGCTTATTTTCGTGTGTATTACATCAACACAACATTCGAACAATGGCTTCGGCCCAACGCCTAACGCCGGATTTTGTGATCGACATGCTTCATGTTGTGGGCGATATACACCTGCCAGGACTGAAACACGATGCCTCTCACTCAACGATTACACCGATTTCGCCGGACGCTTTCGAGCCTGCAACAATAAGTGAGGTTAGGATTGTGCATGACTCTGGCTATCAGACGCCTTTCTTCCCACCACATGTGCCCTCCCTCACTGACGGTGCAGTTACCTCTTACAGATCTCCGTGCAGGGCGGGACCAATGCCGGTTTCTGCAAATGCTTCATTGGACAACCTATCACTACCAGGACAACGATTGCCATGCCGCAATCCATGCAATACCACGCGGATTCCTACCACATCGCCAGAACTGCTTTGTTCGCAGGTCAACCTCCTCAGCATCCGACCACTCTCGTGCCTGCCTCGGTTCAGCATCAGCACATGCCTTCCTGCTTCGATACCTCGGCTTGCAACGGGAACAATAGCTTGTTATTTGTGCCTGACCTCCATCTCTGTCCTACTGCTACGTCCCAGTGTTTTGTGCTAGGACATTCACCTTATCTGCACACCCTTTTGAGTGGAGTGACTATGAACAGTGAACACATTCCGTCCGACGTTCAACATCATTTTCCACACTGTGCTTCTGGACAGCCCACACCTCCGCAGCCTCCCTGCTACGCCAGTGGCTCCAGCTCTGATTGTACGTCGAGCTTTCCGCAGACTAGCACATGTTTTCAAACTTTGAACTTTTTCTCACCTGTCGCCCCCATGCCGGCTCCAGTTGAGCTTCCGCTACCGTTCTCGGCACTTATCGGTGCCTCATCCGCGTCAGTCTTCCGCGACACATCAATCCGAACACACCCGCAATGTGTTGAACTTCCGCAACCGCAATGGACACATTACGGTGTCTCACCCGTGTCGGCCGTCCGCGTCGTGATGGATTGCGCTCATCCACAACACGTCACCTTCACACTGCCACCCAACCAGCCGTCGTCACCACATACCCTGGAGACACACTCTCCTGGAATACTGCAGCAACAACAGCTCGTTTCAGGCTGTGCCCCAACGAATTCAACTCAACCTTACTAATATTCTACCGACGCTGCCGCCGTTTAATCCCGACAGGGCAACAACCTGGTTCAAAATTGTGGACGAAGTGTTCGACCATTACAAACTCGACGAGTCAACCAGATTTCTGTGCCTTATCACCCACCTGCACGACCAGGAAGACTTGATCTCTGACCTGGTCGACGCCCAGGACTCAGCTACCCAGTACACTCTAGCCAAAAAGACAGTTCTACATTGGCTTGCACGATCAACTGAGACAGCAATACGGCAAGTGCTCCATGTCGAGCAACTAGGCAACGACAAACCTTCCCAACTCTGGAGACAGTTACGGGCCCTGGTCAGTGATGATCTACTCTCTGACACAGCTCTCCTCGCCATCTGGTCAGATAAACTACCTTCTCACAACTGCTCTTTGCTCTGGCTCAGAGGTCTCCCGAACCTGTCGAGCAACGAATGACATTTGCTGACAAACTACATGATGCATCACTGCTCTATTTCGCCAGCCACTGACTACCTGGCTAGTATCAGGTTCAGGCTCTTCGTCCCGTGGCCGGACACGGCTGCGGCCGTACTGTACCTACTGTTTTGCTCGCTCCGGGAAGCAGTAAACACGCAGCTTGGACATCACCGGATCCACCCATGGTCACGCCCCCTCCTGCAACTGAATCTGCTGCAGCCACCGAACCTCAGCCACCGCCTCTGGCAACAAACTTTCCGCAGGAAATGCAACCCATACTGTTACTTCCAAACGCCAATCGCAGATAGGTCTTGGTGCCACCTCCTGCACACAACATGACAGGCCCCCCCCCCCCTCCCACTGCTCCATTCTGTCCAGAACAATCGGATAATTACGGACGACTTTATATTAAAGACATTTCATCGGGATACTTTTTCCTAGTGGACACAGGTGCCGATGTTTTGCTGCTGCCTACGTGCTTAGTGTCTTTGAGCATCCGCCCTCATCATACTTCACTTCAAGCCGTGAATTCAACTAAACTACAGTGCTCATGTTCAACCTCCCAAATCGTCTCACTCTCCGCAAACTGCAAACTCGATTGAAATTTTTTAGTGTGCGATATTGAGGAACCTATACTAAACATTGTCTTTTTGCGACACCACAAACTTACAGTGGACCTAGTGTGAAACACCGCGTTTCATCACCCTATCAAGTCTACCATAACGTGCACTGACAGTTCCCAGGACCACACCCTCCTAACACAGCAGCATTTGACACTCGGCTGGACACGAGTACGCATGTGTGACGAGCATCACATGTTCCCGAACTGACAGGTTCTACCCCTTCCCTCGTGGACAGCACCTCAAACTGTCCAACTTCGGCTCTTGCGCGCCGCCATGCGACCGCCACTGACAACACAAACCGTGCACTCATGCCTAGCGCTTCGTCCGCGAGGCCGCACCCTTGAACAATGGTCTCACTAACGTTTCACGAGCTCTACCAGTCTCACGTGACTACAGTGCCACTGCTTAGGGCCGGTGGCCATCTTGTTACGTTGACTCCTGGAACACATCGCTGCCTCGGCTCCCGTCAGATCCGCCGAGTGGCTCTGAACACCAAGACCACGCCTAGCCTGCCCCGCCTGCCACACATTGTAAACAAAGCGCCTCTCGTGCCGCCAGCAACATTTCTGTCGTCACCAACAGCATGGTTCACAAGCTTTGCCTCACGCCAGGCCCCCCGATCACCAGTAAACCATGTCGACTTTGTCCTGAGCACCTCTCTGACCTTAAAAAGCAGATTTCTGTACTTCTAAGCTCTGGCATCATTTAACCCTCTGCCAGTAGCTGGTCCACGCTCATTCATATGACACCCAAGAAAGACGGATCCTGGTGCATGTGCGGAGATTACCGTCGACTAAACACACAGGCGATTATGGACACCTACCCTATACCCAACATTGCCGACTTTACCAGTTCCCTCGAAGGTGCGCCCACTTTCTCTGTCATTGATTGCAAACAGGCCTACCACCAGATCCCCATGGCACCTGAAGACATCGAGAAGACAGCAATCACCACTCCAATTGGTTAGTTCAGTTTCGATTCATGCCCTTTGGTCTCGGAAAACACAACCCAGACCTGGCAACACTTCATCAATGAAGTGCTATTCGACCTAAAATTCTGCTTTGCATACCTTGATGACATTCTTGTGTTCAGCTCCTCCATCAAGGACAACATTCGACATGTGCAAACTGTTATGAACACTCTCGTGGCAGCAGGCATCGAGACCAACCAGGACAAATTGCAGCTATATCAACCCGCTGTCACTTTTCTTGGTTTTCAGGTCTCTGCCGAGAGCATTTCACCGCCCCCTGAGAAGGTACAAACAATACTAAACCTACACAGACCTGCGCCATTCAAAGAGCTCCGGCACTTTCTGAGGATGGTTAATTATTATCGTCGACATCTACCTCAGGCTGCAGAGATTCAGGCTCCACTGATGGATGCCTTGGCAGGCACCCACACTTCTGGATCTCGGACCATTCCATGGACCCCTGCTATGACTGACTCTATCACCACCCTCAAAAGTCGTCTTGCCAAGGCCTGCACCATCGCACATCCTCATCTCAATGTGCAGCTTTTCATCACCACAGACGCAAGCAATACTGCCATCAGCGCTGTCCTTAGCCAGACAATCGACGGCCAGACTTCGCGTCTGCAGTTCTTCTTGCGCAAGCTCACCAATGCTCAACGGAAATATTCCGCATTTGACAGGGATTTGCTTGCGGTCTACGAAGCGATCAAGCATTTTAAGACTGACATTGAGGGACGCCCTTTCTATGTTTTAATGGGCCACAAAACCCCTGGCTGCGGCCATTACAACCCGCCAGTGGACCTGCCTTCTCGCCGCTTCAGATACATGGATTTCATATATCAGTTCACCACTGATGTGAGACACAGAAAGGGTGTTGACAATATAGTTGCCGATTTCCTTTCACGAGTCAACGCCATCCATTCGCTGTTAGACTTCTCTAAACTGCCTAACCTCCAACCCGCCAACGAGGACACACAAAACGTGATCTCAGACTCTACCTCTTCACTACACTTCATCTGCATCACCTTCTCTGGCATTTCTGGTGAGATCTGGTGCGACAACAGTACGGGCACGTTACGCCCCCTCATCCCGATCACGCTCCATCGAGCTGTCTTCAACGCACTGCATAATTTAGCCCACCCTAGTGTTCATACGTCCGCCCGCCTCGTAGCGGAGCATTTTGTGTGGAGAAATGTCAACAAGGATTGCCAGCAATGGGCACACTCCTGCATTACATGCCAACAATGCAAAGTACACAAGCACACTTCACCCACCCTCGGCACCTTTTCAATCCCTCCTGGGCGTTTCCAGCATATTCATATTGTCAGCCCTCTATCCCCCTCTAACAGCTCTCGTTGTGTTCTTTCGACTATCGACCGAACAACTCGCTGGGTTGAGGCTGTCCCCCTCCCCAATATTACAGCAGAAACTGTTGCTCGATCTTTCGTCGAGTCATGGGTATCGCGTTTCGGATGTCCAGCTATCATCACGACTGACCAGGTCAGACAATTTGAGTCGGCCCTGTTCAACGAGATTTGTAACATTTGCGGCATCTGGTGCATACATACAACAGCATATCACTGACAAAGTAACAGGCTAGTTGAGTGCTGGCACAACACTTTCAAGGCGGCTCTTTGATGCCGCGACTCTCTTTGGATGGAGGCCCATCCCCTTGTGCTACTCGGCATTCGTGTGATCTATAAGGAAAGACCTCAAAGGCATAATAGCTGAGTTTGTATACGGCCAGAACATTGCTCTCCCCGGCGAACTCGTGAACCCTTCTGCTTCTCAGTCTGACTTACCTACCTTCGTGGACCGCATCAGATGCCGCTTCATCAACCTCCACATCACTCCGCCTGCCAGCCATTCCCGACCTAAGGTTCACGTCCCGAAATCTCTGTACAGTTGTGAGTACGTCATGCTCCGAGATGACACTGTCCGTGCTCCCCTCCAGTCTCCTTATACCGACCCGTACCGAGTTCTCCGTCGCTCAGCCAACAGCTATGAAATCCAGATGAAAGATTCAGCTCTCACAGTCTCCATCAACAGACTTAAGCCTGCTCATGTCCAGCCTTCTTCTACGCCCCTTCAGGCCACGACCACGCCACTCACTGTCGTGGCTCACAACACTCCAACCACTCCCTCCAGGTCGGACTTACACACTCAATCGAGTGACCTCCAGCTTCATTTGTCGAGCTCTCCTCCGACCTCACTCCCTACTCTGGTCTCACCAACTCCGACGAGTGACCCCAGGCTCCCTACGTCGAGCTTTCCTACGATCACGCCCTCGCCGCCGGGCCCTTTGCTGGTACTTTCAACCTCTCCCCCATCGCCTGCCTTGCCCTGTCGAGGTTTCTCACTCCCCCCTATCTTGAACGTGCCCTTGCTCAAGGTGTTTGTGCCTGTTCCCCCGGACATTATCCATGACATCTCTATAATACTACACAATGATGCACTGTTCGTCGTGTGTTTCCCTTCATCCAGTGCTCATGACACAACCTCCGCCATTCCCTGCCACCTGGTGAGATCTGTTTCCCTCTCGCTCGATGTCGACCTGGACATGCTTCGTGTGTTCGCCATGCCCACCGGAGACATCGTCGTCATCGCTCCGTTCCACTCCACTCGCAAACCGTCAGCCCACCTGTTGCTGCATGACCACATGACCAGTATGACACCTGGCACACTTCAACGGCTTCCAGGTTCGGTGGCCGAACCTTCCTTCACGTCACCTACCAACGCAGCTCCCCGATGATACGGTCGAGCTGACCATGGTCCGACTCTCGCGGACCACCCCTGCCGACGCCTTGGTCACCCCCCCCCCCCTCCGGCCTCTCAAGAGTACTCCATACTACGGGCGAGGGGGGGGGCGAGGTCAACACCAGCATCGATATACTTCTCTAGACTCCGAGCATTATCTTTGGATGCTAAGCTAAGATTATTTTTGCTCTCTTCCACCAAACCAGTTCTTTGTAAGCCTTGCTTGTGTAAATAGGTAAATAAATGAACTCCTGATAATAAGGTGTTGTTTGGTGAAACTGACCCGAACTTCCAACTTAATGTCAGTCAAATGGGGACATATGTCTTGCAAACGTCTGTCATAATGTGCTGCCACCTAGTGCCATTGATGTAAACTCTGTGTTATGTTTAACAGTATTCAAAGAATTTAATAACTACCACATCCACAAGGTGTCAGAACTTTGGGTGTTCACATGCTCTTGTGCTCTTACACAGCAGCTGCCACTGCAAAACGGGAATGTAACAATATTATATTCCTCTGATGTAATCATGCACCACATTGGGCTTTTATTATTAGTGTCCTCTTCATGTACCATTTACATAAGGAGCTATTTTCAGGCCATTATTTTTATCGTTACAGGCATGGGCCAATGGAACCACCACAATATCCTCAATGCAGTCATAATGGACCAACGTACAAATGCACCGAAATTAAGGATGTTAGACATTCAACAGTTCCATAAGAACTTCTACAGCTCTCCCAATAAAATTGAGCAAGACACTTATATGCTGAAATATCTGAGAGCAGAAAAGCCTAAAGGAGACAGATGCGCAAAAGAAGGTAGCAGTAGGAAGAGTGTTGCTATTGAGTATTTTGTTAAACTTGCTAATACCAATAAATTTCAAGTAAAAGTGTGCCGAAAAACATGTCAGTAAAGATAGAATTCAGAGAATTGCCAGAAATCACTGCCAAACCAGTGAAATGCCTAAGGAGAAAAGAGGTGGTGCTAGAGACAGGCCACAGTACGATGCAAAGAGACAATCTGTAAAGTCTTTTATTGAATGTTTTAAGTGCTGTGAAAGCCACTATTGTCGAGGAAAATCATTGTAAAGAAAATATCTTCCCAGAAACTTAAGCATTGCAAAGTAACACAGGATGTATAATGAACAGGTTTGTCATGATATGAGAGTGAAGCGATGGTTCTTTCGCAACATTTTCACAACAGGTTACAACATCATTTTTGGTTCACCTGTAAAAGATGCATGTTCTACGGGCATTGAACTTAAGGGAAAAATTGAGCACGCGAAAGATACATCAGAAAACAATTAAATGATTATTCAGTTTAGGATTCATAAGTTAAATGCTAAAGCTTTCTACGCAAAGCTGCAAGAAAAAAGGGATGATATGCTCACAATGTCATTTGACTATCAGAAAAATCTGGTTAATCCTAAAATACCAGATAAATTGCCTACTACAGTCGTCAGATATACACCTATAATTTTACAGATGTGATGGGCCATTCACACACTGAACTGACAGTACAAAATGTTTTCACATATACATGGATGGAACATGAATACAAAAAGGGATCAAATGAGATATCCTCTGCAATATTTGACAGACTTTCTAAATGTGATTTATCAAACTACTCAAGTTTGTGACTTTGTGCTGATGGCTGCAGAGGAGAGAATAGAAACTTTACAGTGATAATGATGTACTGCTATTTTCTGTCAAAGGTGAGTCCCACAAATGTGAAGCATATTGAACTGATATTTCCCATTCCCGGACACTCCTTTCTGCCATTGGACAGAGTATTTGGACAAACAGAGAAGGACATTAAGACCAACCCAAAAGAGTATGAAGATATTTTCACATTGCATGCTCAGGTTTCTAAATTGGGTGTGGATTGCACAGTGAGAGACTGGAAGAAGGCTGCTGACAATATGATGAAAAAAACAAGTAGCTGGCATTTCAAATTTTCTTCAGCAAAGCGGTTCATCTTGTGTAAAATGTCTGAAGGAAACATGACAGTACAAGGAGAACCAAATTACAATGTAGACTGTGGTTCAGGAAGGTCTGTGATGAAGAAAGTAAACATTTGATGAATATGGATGTTCCACAAGTTGTGTCCTCAGGAGTGCCCTTGAACCCAGCCAAGATTAAGGACGTAGAGCATTTGCTACAAAAACATTTTGGATTGGAGTGGAAGGTGAATGAACAACTGGCTTTCTACAAGAATTTGTTAGCGTCCAATACTGGAGAAACAAATTACTCCCCTGAAGAGACAATCAATGAATATTGTGAAACTCGTGAGGATCTGACAGACTTAGTTATTTGAATTCTGCTCTATGAATAATTATGTAAAATCATTATTGTTTACTATGAACTGGGTTTTTTAAGTTCTAATAAATGAGTATAAACTGAATGCATCAGCACTATAACAAATGCCCAAAAAAGTATATTCCTGAGTACATGAACTACGCACTTGCAGTCTGCTGCAACAAAATGTGTCTGATCCTGGATATAAAGCAACATAACCAATTTCTCGATGGGAATAATTATATTCCCAATTAATCATGACTTTATTTATTAAAATTATGCATTTATACCAGGAAAAGAGTTGTTTCTGTCGGCATTAAGAAGTTTTTAGTTTTTTGTATCTCCTGTAAAATTTCTTATCATGGATAAGGCAAGTTTTGGAAAAGACCACTTTAAGTTACTTCACTAAAAAGTCACTAAGATATACACCATCAAAATGAGTTCCACCTTTATCAAGAGATATGAATGCATTTAGCATATATTTGGGAGCTTTATCATCAGCCATCCAATAATTCTGCTGAAATTTGTCAGGTTTCAAAGCTATGAAATAAATGAACCGATCTCTACACTTGGAAGGGAACTTTTGCTCATTGACACAAACATAAGGATAATGAATTTACATGCTTTGACAGTTGGCTTGACTTCCTCCCATATGTCTGCCATGAGAGAAAATTAGTCATATTTTAGTTGTTGCAACCATGTCAACCACAAGTTAGACTTGGGAACCTCATGATTTTCCTGAAGCAATTATGTGACATCACAGACTTGTAAAATTGTATTTCTCTTTTCTCTGACCAAAAAAGGTCAACTTTTGTTATTTTAGATGAAGTGGTACACCTAACATACAGAATAGCAAGAAATACACCAACTGATGTATTTCTTCTAACACAAATGACTGTTCCTTCCAACCCTTCATCAATATTATTTATCTTTGATAAATAATAACTTCTGCTCATCTGAGGCCCCAATGACAAGTCATGCTACATTACCTCATGGTGCCTTTTTACTTCATTTATATGTAGATTTTTTGTTAAAGACTCCAGACTTGCAGTTTCATACCTGCATTGCAGCAGCACACATAATACAGGATACCAACAATGTGTAGTTATCAACTGTGCTCAGTTTATTCAGTGGGATAAAAATGCCACTTCGTAAGTTTTAGGTAGGTGCTCAGTTTATTCAGCGGGACAAAAATGTCACATTGTTAATTCTAGGTATTTATTATTTATTCTCAAAAACTAATCAACTGACAGCTTTGAGTTTTATTTCACAATAAACTAGGCTAAGGAATTTTCAGTTCATGAATCGCTATCCCCCTCCTAAGACAATTATAAACCAAAGAGGGCCTAAAATTTTGCTATGGGATACAAATGTTCTGTGGGTGGTTCCAGTGCTAAAAGATACCATCTGCACTCATCTTTGTTTCGATACAATCAACATGTTTTCTCCCATACTTAAGATTCATATGTTACCAATGAGCTGTGTTGTCTCTTTCTTTATGGTGATTGGTTGTTAATGGTGATGTGTTCACTTCTTTCTTCTTATACTAAATAAACCATGTCATCAGCAAACAAAAATTTTCTATGTGAATCATTACTCAGGTTGATCTAAAAAACAGAAAAAAATAATAATCTTTTACGGGGTCCCTATAGATGACCTAGCCTACTTGTAACTAATATTCTGGAACTATCTGTGGTTTGTCCTTTACATATGCTACACTCACTTTACCTTTTCTAGTGATAATAAAAACGGATGCAATATGCCTTCTGTAGGGTGCACAAAAATATGGAAAAACCACAAACACAAACCATACAATCCAAAAAAACTGTTGGCTTTGAAAACAACTTCCAGGGGTCTCAGGATGGATAAATACAGTTTCTGTGTGATTCTCAAGGGAATCTTGTACCATTCTTCCTGCAAAATCATGGCAGATTCAGGTAACAATGATGGAGGTAGATACCAATGATGCAAACATCTCTCCAAAGTAGAACACAAAGGCTCAATAATATTGAGATCTGGTGACTGTGATGGCCAGGACAGGTGCAACAGTTCATCCATGTGCTCACAAAATCAATCCTGCACAGTGCAAGCTGTCTGAAAAGGAGCACCCTTGGGGGATGTACAATGTACTGGTACCATGAGATGGGTCTTATCATGAAAATGGTACATATTCCTTGACTGTAGTGCCCATGGAGTACCAAGATGTGGTTGTTGGCACTGTTTGTTCTTCATTTTTAATGACTAGAAGTTGACATTGGCACACAGTGGATAAAAGAGTCACTATTAATGTCATTTGGTTGCATCAAACATCACTTATTAACTCTTTCAGTCATTAAAGCAAAGTTGTGTGGTGTTGCTGTCCAAGAGACATGATCAGTCAGCAAACCACTTTAAAGCACACAGCAGAGGATTCTTATGATGTTACCAAATGTTACAGTTTCCTCCCTTTTATGCCACATACAGAATTTGGGAAGAATCACTGCTTAAATGCCTGTGTGCATCCTATAATTACTCTAATTTTCATTGGGGTCATTGACACTCTTCCTTAGATGTGTGGGTATTGTGACTTCACTGTGACTGACTATTGAAGATGACTGTGAGATAAGCATTTAGTGTGTTTATTGTTTTACTTCCAAAGAAGATAGAAGAAGTAGAGGGTGCCAGCAAACAACTAGAGTTGTCCAGGTAGGGCCGTGTCCACATACTTCTGTTGCAGTCTATAAGAGCCTGCCAGTGGTGTTCCAAATTTTACTATGTGCAGTTTTACTGAATGATTTGAAACATTTTGACTCTTATAACTGCATACGTCCTGGGAAGTATTAGTACTGAAGGCGAAGAGCCTGTAATGTAGCACACTAAGTGCTACTACCAATGAAAAATGAGAGATCAACAAGTTTTAAAACTTGCATTACTGTGAGATAGGGATATGCACTTGATCTGAATCAGTCAGCAAGTAATGCTGAAAGGAAATGGGAGGAGGTTTAGTGCATTGAGTTTCATAGAAATGATGATATCATTGACAGAACGACAAAATATGCAATTATCATAAAAATTCTGGGAAATGAAGCAAGCGAATTATGATGAATTTTTGGTACTAAGAAGTAGCATTATTTTGAAGATAATTTTCTGAACTCTCTCCCTCTCCCTCCCTCCCTTCCTCTCTCTCTCTCTCTCTCTCTCTGTCTCTCTCTCTCTCTCTCTCTCTCTCTCTCTCTCTCTCTCTCTCTCTGTGCGTGTGTGTGTGTTTGTTAGCGTGGGCGCGCTTGTGTGTGTGTGTGTGTGTGTGTGTGTGTGTGTGTGTGTGTGTGTGCGTGCGTGCGTGTGTGTGCGGGCATGTGCGCATGCACACTGGGGGGCAGCTTGTCTCTTGCTTGATAAATGTCTTTATCTGAAAGCTGATATTATCCAACATTCTACAGGTACCTTCAAATATATCTGACTGCCGCTCAGCACCACCTCTGGATGATGAGTAACCATCTATCCAGCTCATATTGTTATCTTAGTGTTTATATTGTTATTTCATACTGGATTTTCTTGATCTTTATTTTCTTGTTCTTATGTGTGATTTGTTACAAAAATTATCAGCCCTTGTGCTTGGACTAGCCATCAGAGGATGAAGATGACTGTAAGCAGCTTAACCTCAAAATGCATAACATTCAGTTGCCTACTTAACATATTCAAGTTGAGCTATTAGGCTGGAGCAATGAAAAATTCCAGAATGAGGAGACGAGATACTGACAGAAGTAAAGCTGTGAGGATGGGGCGTGAGTCGTGCTTGGGTAGCTGAGATGGTAGAGCACTTGCCCGTGAAAGGCATAGGTTCCGAGTTCATGTCTCGGTCTGGCACACAGTTTTAATCTGCCAGGAAGTTTCAATGAAAAATTGTCTAGTCATATACTGGTACTGTATTCTGAACCTTGCTTGCTACAAACTAAGTCCATTATTTTCAAACTGTAGCTGGGAAAAATAACCTTCTGTCCCTTTGTATTGCTCTGCATTGTTACCACCTATGGCTTTATTTTTATAGGTGTGAAAAGTAGCATACCAAAAAACTTGTCGGACTGAAGTTATTTAGAAGTACATGTCTTGTGCTTTAGCAGTTTCTTCTTATATGTTTAGAAACCTGGTGTATGCTATAACGAGGGACACAATGGGTGCTGGAACTGTTGATAGTCATGCTGACTCCTGTACTGATGAAGTCTCCAACAGAAGGATGGAAATATACACCAGAAAAATATCGAAGGGACAAAAGCAACTGATTACTTGGTGGAACTGCCATTTTTGAAAGAGAAATTACATGATCCAACTTATGCGATAGCTGAGGTTTCTTGTTTACAATAAAGTTTTATGTTCTGGGGGAAAAAGACTGTCAGGTTGCATGTAACCATCAGACACATTCATATGAATAGATCCCTAACTTCTCCTGAAGTTCTGAAAATTATATATATACATTCTCTCAAAAATAAAAGTTAATCTGTATTTGGTGGTGTTCCCAGTAAGGAATTAATGATTGTTTCCTGTATAATAAGCCCTGTCTTATCTGAAATACATAATACATCACTAACTGAAAAAATGTCATTCTTAAACCCCTCTTTAAGAAAGGGCTTAGAAGATATGTCAGTAACTAATGACATAATTATCCAAATTTTTTTTGGAAGGTGATTTATTGTAGAATAGTATCTCACCTGATCTACAAGGTGAGGCAAAAGTCAGGATACACACCTATAAAAGTCGAATGGTGTGAGGAATCATAATGGCATCTGGTATGGGGTGTTTGTAGGTGGGTGCACAACTTATAGGAGCTATGCTGACAGTGCCGGTCATCTTGAAATCTGCCATATTGGATTTGGGCTACACGTTTTGAATGGGAAGGGGCTCGTGGCACACCATTTTGAAAGCTTAGGACAATTGTCAGAGTTGCCATTACAGCATATGCTCAATAAGACCTCCATTGTGCTTGATACACAAACACAGTCTTTTTTGCCAGTCCCACAGCACACATCACAAGATCTGTTGTGGGACAACAAAGGCACATACCCCCCTCAATATACCAGCAAAGATGGACTACATTGTTGATTTTTACCTCATACACAATTGATTTCAAATGCCTCCACAAATAAAAGTCAAGAGGTGTGAGATCAGGGATCCATGGTGTTCATTTGATAGGACCCCTCTTACCCATCCAGTGACTTCCAAACTGTTCACTTGGAAACTGCCTGACTTCAGTAGCATAGTGGGGAGGTGCACCATCTCGTTGGAAGGAGGTTCGGAAATCAGCCTACAGATTCAAATCAGCCTACAGATTTAACAGTGTTGGAAGCACATAATCACAGAGCATGTTAAGATCCTTCTCCCATTCAAGATTCCCTCAAAAAACACTGGACCCACATTCTAGTGTCACAAATTCCACAGTAAACCATCATTTTCACTACCAACACCTTTGCAGGGACCCACCCATAAGAGGTTTGCATCTGACAAGTAATGTTGAGTCTGTATGTTTTCCTCTCCTTGCATATGAAAACTAGCTTTGTCACTGAACAAAACCTTTGTATGAAGTATGGATTTCTGTTACACTTATCCAGAACCCATGCCACAAACTGCACCCACCAATCAGGGTCTTCCTCCAACAGATGGTGTTGCAACTGTAACTTGTATGGGTGCCATTGGTGTGTGTGTGTGTGTGTAACACATGCAAGATTGAATACTGACTGACACTGGATATTGCTGATAAATGAAAATACTGCAATGTGGAATTTTCACAAAAGATACCACAATTGCTGCTGCAGTCTTCCCATCAGAGGCTGTTCTTGGATGTCCACAGCTTGGCATGTCCACCACAGAACTTGCTGCACAAGATTCGCCCAATAGCTTATCATATGTGTAATCTCATTTTTCTTTGGACGCTAGGAATTGAAGTCAGATGCAATCACTCTGATACTTCATCCATAATTATTAGCACAATTTAAATGTGTTCCTGCTATGGAAGTGATATTGTGGATCACCTGCAATAATAAACAGAACTGGACACCTGCTTGCGATTTCAAACTTCAACAGGTCATAACCCATACACAAATAAATATCTCAAAACAGATTTCACATATGTATTCCTGAGAAAGAGGCAGTTCAAAATGATGTTCTCACATGACCTCCTTCCCATTTGAAACACATGAGCAGGTTGGTGTCTGTGTGAGTGTGGAGGAAAAGATTCATCTGAAATTGAGAAAAGGTTTCAGTCTCATTCATTTCTAGTTGATAGCATGAATGGCAGCTTGCTCTAAATTAGAATAATGTAAGTTAATGTGGATGAGTAGGAAAAACAATTCTGAAACTTCAAATACATCATTAGTACTGGGCTGCTTGATGCAGTCATGTTAATGAGATATCTACGCATAACTTTCAAAGCAGTATGAAATAGAACAAGCACATCAGGTTGGTAGTAGGGAAGACAAATGGTTGACTTTGCTTTATTGAGAGAATTTTGAGAAAGTGTAGTTCATCTATAAGGGAGGGAGCACATAGAATACTAGTGCAACTCATTATTGAATACTGCCTGAGTGTTTGGGATCCCCACCAGGTTGGATGAAAGGAAGTCATAGGACAAATTCAGATTTGTTATTGGTAGGTTTGATCAGCACACAAGTATTACGGAGATGCTTCATGGACTCAAATGGAATCCTTAAGGGGAAGATGATATCCTTTTAAAAAGAGGCACTATTGAGGAAATTTAGAGAACCAGCATTTGAGGCCAACTGTAGACTAATTATACTTCTGCTAATGTACATTTCATGTCAGGACCATGAAGACAAGATGAGAAAAATTACACTTCATATGGAGGCTCATAGACAGTCATTTTTTTTCTTGCTCTATTTTTTAGAGGAACAGGAAACGATATGACTAGTAGCGTACGTATTATCCTTTGCTGTGCACTGTATGGTGGCTTGTGGAGCACGTACATATGTGTATATGTAGATATGCGCTTGCTGATGACTCAGCACTGCTACTACTCAGTGACTTGGTACCTTTACAAATAAAACAATTTTATGCGGCAGCCACTTATTTATTTTGTCACTACATGTTTCAGTGGTTTGTACTATCACCTTCAGGTGGAGAATTGTTGTGTAACATAGCTGGTGTTAGCAAGGAGCACAGGTACCTTTCCACAGCAACAGATCAAGGGCAAT
Source organism: Schistocerca piceifrons (assembly GCF_021461385.2). Lineage (NCBI taxonomy): Eukaryota > Metazoa > Arthropoda > Insecta > Orthoptera > Acrididae > Schistocerca > Schistocerca piceifrons. The sequence continues at coordinate 517,245,020 of NC_060143.1, forward strand.
GTAGATTATGTTGCATCTTTTGCTGATGATAAGAATTTTTATTTATGAAAGGCACTTTTAAACTTAAAAAAAAAAAAACACAAATTTGTGACGGTAAATTGTACTTACAGGTGAGGCATAGCACTTCATATCACACCAGTGTTAAGTAAGAGTTGATAGTGGGCAGATAGTTTCAGACAATGAGTAACAGTTATCGCATGACAGATGCACTTTCATCCAGTAACTAGCTGCAAGTAGTTATCACTGTGGTCAGAAGGTGTCAGCAACTTAGAAACTATGAAATTGTCAAGTAGTTAAAATATATTTTGGAAACAAAACTGTAGTTATTGTGCTGATTATGACTGTCATTAATTATTGCTAATTTGTTTATTGGTGTGAATGGAAAATAAGATAATAAATTAATGTGGTTACATATATTAATTGAGTATATGTTAGTATGAGAACTGGGTACAGAGAGAATTAATCTCTCTCAGAGGAATTTTGTAGTGTGTGACTAGCCAGTTTATGGGCCTGGCAAAACAAGAAACATTTCACAATAATTCTTTTATTTAAAGAGGGAGTTAATTTGATATTTGTGGATTTCAAAAATTTCTTCAGTTAATAAATTGTTCATAAAAGCTGTTAGCTGTGATTGGTTAGATGTAAAAGAGGCAGGATTGCTTGGTTTAATACTAATATCAGATTGGCTATGATGGGCACCAGCCAATCAAAGGACAGTGTGTTCAGTTGTATTTAGTGGGCCTAAAGAATTCTTTTGTGAAGTCTAAAGTTCAGTTCAGAGCTTAGCCATCTTCATGTTTGGATATGGATGTATGGAACCCTGAATAGGTGTAATAATTTGGAGAATACTGATTACAAGTTGTCCATGTAATGCCACATAGTGGATGTGAACAGATGAGAAAAACGAACAGGTGAAACTCTGATTTTAATACATGAACTGTGACCTTTGAATAATCAGAATCTGTGTGGCTTGTTATACAAGTTGTGACCACAAACTGGACGTTAGTATTGGTCAAATTGTGTAATATTTGAGTGAGCATTCTGTCACAGATAATCCATTTTGTAATTCTTCTGGGATTAGGTTTGGTTCAATACCATAAACTGGCTGTTACAAGTGACAATCATTGCATGTGAGAATTGAAACTAGAACTTAAGATTAGAATGGGTTTGGCAGTATTTTGTATCAAACATGAGCCAGTATATCAATGTTTTCACTCACAAACTACATTTCAATTAATCAATCAGTTAAACTGATGCTGAAAAACATTTGTTGCACCCATTGGATTTGTGTAATGCTGCTAGTTCTACTACAGCTTTTTCAGTAAAAGAACATTTGTTTCTAATGGAGAAGTCATGTGGACTGAACTGCAGAAGAAGAAATTCACGTCAAGGTGAGTGGACACTTCCTGTAGGATGAGCAAAATTAACTGCATTGTTATACAGGGAAACTGCCTTTACCGTAAAACAATTTTTTCATCAGTAAAAGATGCAACAGAATGTACATTTCCCCTGGGTTTGTTGCTGTGGAAAGGCATCTGTGCTCTTCACTAATGCCAGATATGTAACTAAACAATTCTCCACCTGACTGTTAGATAGTTAATAATTTAATTAGTTGGTTAGTTACATGTTCCATAGGTCACACTCACAGTAACCGTTATGATGTGGTTAAAACACATGGTGGCAAAATATGTAAGAGACTGTCATAGAATACTGGTTGATTTGTATTAAAACTGTAGAGCAGCCATAAGTCATGTGCATCTTTTTCTTTATTTTACATGTTTCGACTGTCCAATATGTGTACCTTCAGAACTTTGGAAATGCAATGTGTTACACCACCATACAGGAAGATGAATTCAACTTACAATGTGATAAATTACATTATGTGGCTGAGGACCATGCATTACCAATATCATATGATATTGCATGTTTTGGCAATTGCAAATACATTTTGTGTACTTCATAATGGCTGTAGTCACCATTGTGCCTGTTCCTTTGTCCAGGCATGCATGTCCAAAGGAACATTGCACCATAATTTGGGATAATACTGGCACTGCAATATTGTACTTACCTGCCAACGTTGGGCAAGTGATTTTAAAGTAAAATGGCTCCCCTGTACAGGGATATATATAATGAATGTATGAGTACAGGTTGTAGACACATGGCTGATGACATATGGATGTTTGGATTTGCCCACGAATCATGCTTGGATAGCCTAATGGTAAGGTGACCACTCACGATAAGCAGGAAATCTGGGTTTGAGTCGAAGTCTGGCACAAATTTCCATTGTCATCATTCCTTTATACAGCTGATGGTTGTTAATATTCACAACTGTGAATACATTTCAAGTATTACTAATATCAGTCTCTATATAGTGCCACTGTCATCCATAAAATGGTGTAAGTTGGATGTGTACAGTCAACATAAACCCTCTGTTCAGGTACATTCTAGGATTAAATAGCAAGAAAGGTCATTTCTTGTTGAGCGAATCTAAACCTTATCAACATGTGCTTTGGTTGAAACTACTCCATGAAGCCTAATGTAAAAAAAAAAGTAATACAAAAACTATTCCAACCCCAGTACACTGTAACTTATTGCTTGGTTGGTTTGGGGTATAAATTGACCAAACTACAGGGTCATTACATGACAAAGCAAGCTGGGATATTTTTCCTTCCCCTCTTGTTTTGCCAACTGCCTCCTTAAAATTCATTTTTCATTTTTGACTAATTATTATTAACACGTTTGAGTGTAATCTGCATTTTCATAAAAGAGAAAGGTTGGCCCTCAGTTTTAAAGAATATAATGCCAGATCTAATTTTGTGCTTATTTTTGGGTATGTAATTGATTTTCTAATTTATTTCGACTATTCCTAGTTGACACTTTCATTGTAGGGTGAAATCAGTAATTGTTTAGTATCTTAAATTCTATTGTTGATGTATCAACAAATATAAATTCTGTACTAATTATAAACATTTGAAGGAACAACTAACTAACTATATTCTTAAAGGATCTATTGAGCTCTATTAGAAAACACGACAGCAAAGACAGCGCACAATAAACTAGGACTCGCAAACTTTGAGTAGTAAACTCAAAAACAAACGAATGAAGTACAACAGCCAATCAGAGCTTACGTTTCATGGCCACCATAGGACAGTAGCCAGTCAGCAAGTGAGTTCTATGGAAGCAGCCACTGAGTGCAGGAGCAGTCGATCAGCACGCAGGTAAACAATACACCTCACCGAAAGACTTAAAACTTGCCGCAGCCATGCAGATGACTAATCAGGTGACAACTGCAGCAGCAGCAGAAGAAGAAGTGTGTTTAAAGATAAGGTAATTCATAGTGAAAGCCTTTTAACATTAAGTGATACATAATGAGTGACCCTAAACAATAATGGGAGAGTATGGACAATGGGGGACTGGTTCTGTAGACGATAGTGATTATAAATCGAATATAAATGTAACTTTGAATGACGGGGATGATTGTCCTATTGTAGATGGAGTGATAAAAGTGTCATATACATTGTATGGTGATGTGAGCAAAATGAATGAAAACAGTACTGAAGTGAATGAAATTGTTAAGGTTAACGAGGAGGAACCTAGTAGCGAAAATCAGCAAGGGAAAAGTCTATAGCAGGCAGAAAAGTGGAACTGATGTTAATACAAATTATGAGTAGTTTGAGTAAAAAAGGAGGAGGAGGAGATTAGTGTTTAACGTCCCGTCGACAACGAGGTCATTAGAGACGGAGCGCAAGCTCGGATGAGGGAAGGATGGGGAAGGAAATCGGCCGTGCCCTTTCAAAGGAACCATCCCGGCATTTGCCTGAAGCGATTTAGGGAAATCACGGAAAACCTAAATCAGGATGGCCGGAGACGGGATTGAACCGTCGTCCTCCCGAATGCGAGTCCAGTGTGCTAACCACTGCGCCACCTCGCTCGGTGTAGTTTGAGTAGCGTGTGTATGAAAGAATACATTAGTAATATTAAAACTAACATGACTAGCTTAAAAGATGAATTGAAGAAATTAAAACGGAAATTCAGGTAGTTAGGTCTAGTCTTTCAGAATTAAATAAGAAGGTTGAGGCAGTAGGGAAAGATTGTGATGAAAAGATAAAGTAGTACAGAATACTTATGAGAAATTAACATTGATGAGTAGTAAATGTGTAGAAGAGAGAAAGAAGCTTTGTGATGACTATGCTGATTCCTACAGAGTAGATTTCTATTCTCCAGAAAAGTCATTATACTCGAACACAATACGTGTTCCAAAATTCTACAACTGATCGACGTTAGAGATAGAGATCTATAGTTCTGCACATCTGTTCGTTGTCCCTTCTTGAAAACGGGGATGACCTGTGCCCTTTTCCAATCCTATGGAACACTATGCTCTTCTAGAGACCTACGGTACACCTCTGCAAGAAGGGGGGCAAGTTTCTTCGCATACTCTGTGTAAAATCGAACTGGTATCCCATCAGGTCCAGTGGCCTTTCCTCTTTTGAGCAATTTTAATTGTTTCTCTATCCCTCTGTCATCTATTTCGATATCTACCATTTTGTCATCTGTACGACAATCTAGAGAAGGAACTACAGTGCAGTCTTCCTCTGTGAAACAGCTTTGGAAAAAGACATTTAGTATTTCGGCCTTTATTCTGTCATCCTCTGTTTCAGTACCATTTTGGTCACAGAGCTCAATGACCAGTTCTGGCTGATGTGGCTTCATTACAACTCTGAGATTTGTCTTCTGCTCCAAGTTGTGCTATATTTATGTACCTCTTTACACACTGGAAAGAATGCACAGTATCTTGCCACTGTGGTAGAATTCAGTCTTATGTTATCGTGAAGCAAAGTCATACCTTGTGTCAGTTTTCCTGAGCACTTCTTTTTAATGCTTCTTCAAATGTTCAATGAATCAGTTGTGCTCATTGTCAACATCACATGCATTCATGGGACTTTTCTTGATTTGGATTGTTGTGGCATAACAAGCTTGCTACGCCACACTGGGAAGGGAGCCGAAAGAAAGGCACGCGTACACACACGCCGACTGGCGTCAAGTCTGGAACAAGATACGTTATGACTGCTATCAAGAAAATACGTAGCTTTGGAATATACTTAACTTTATTCACTCCTTGTGATACATCTCTCTTGACTATACAAATGAGACTCGTAAGATACATGCACTGTTACAATTGGCGCCTTGCTAGGTCGTAGCCATGGACTTAGCAGAAGGCTATTCTAACTGTCTCTCGGCAAATGAGAGGAAGGCTTCGTCCGTATTGTCGCTAGCAATGTCGTCCGTACAACTGGGGCGAGTGCTCGTCCGTATCTCGAGACCTGCCTTGTGGTGGCGCTAGGTCTGCGATCACAGTGGCGACACGCGGGTCCGACATGTACTAAATGGACCGTGGCCGATTTAAGCTACCACCTAGCAAGTGTGGTGTCTGGCGGTGACACCACATGGATGGTGACATATAGTCATTACTGACTTCTTTTTTCTCACTGGTTGGAAATGACAACACTATGTTTCAACCAAAGCATCAGTTTCTTCTCTAAGAATGTTCTCATGTCTTCCTAGTATCACATCAGATGGCCCAAGTACAGACTCATGCACAATTTTTTTCTGCTTGTAGCAAAGGCGACAGGCAACTAAGCAACACAAACTCTCCAAATACCCCGCGTTCAGTGCACAGCCCCATGTATATGCATCCAACATTTACGTTCACACCATTTGACATTGCACTTGCATTAATGGGATAATTATTTTCTGCCATCTTGTCCACACAAGAAATTGTTGTGCCATTGATTGTGCACTCCTGTCCAGGGAAAATCATACTTGACTTGGTACACACCATGAACACAGTGTATCCTCCACACATCTCGTCTGTTTAAAATAGACATTACTGCATGTGTACCAACATAAAGATCATTGTTAAATGTTGAAAGTGTATCCCAAGCTGAATATCTTCTTCTTCTTCTTCTTCTTCTTCTTCTTCTTGTGCCCTCCTGGGATGGGACTGTGGGAGAGGGGACTGGGGTACCAGCTTAGTATTCATCTATTTGGAGTTGGGAAACAATCTAAAAATAACATTGTAGCTGTGCACCATATGAATCCTCATCACTAATACACCAGGCTGATTTGATCTGGGGCCAGAACATCTCCCCATCCTAGAAGCAGTGCTCAACATGCAGCTATCTAGGCAGGTCATCCCAAGCTGAACATGAAAGGTGAAATTGGTAGAATGGCCCTGATACTTGTGTGCCATGCCTTATGCTATCTTCTGCTTCTTTGCACCACTTTCCTTTTATTATAAGCTCATTGCTTGGCAAATTAGAAGCACACAGTATGTATGCTCATACCTCAGCCAGTATCTACACCATTTTTAACTGTATTTTACCTGCAGTCTGCTCTTTAAAGGCTTTTACACCATTCCGGTGTCAGCAATACATCAAAGCCTTAACTGATCAGGAATAGTGACGAATCAGATTATTTAACAGATCAGATAGATAAGTTGAAGTCCTAATTTATAGATCAGCTCGGTGATACATGTAAGAATAAATCTAGCTGAACTTAATGACGTAAATGGGAAAGGATTTGTCTCAAACATAGTGATCATTCTTTTTTGTGTACCTGTCTATAGCTGAATGCTTCTACTATTTGGTGGATTGTTACCTTTATTCTTAAGTGAACTTTTATGCTTATCATGAGTTAAAAGCAAACTTACAAAAATTATGCACTGTGTAGAAAAAAAAAAAAAAAACTTCAACAGAATTTCGTTTTTTAATTTAACTTAAATCTTTTGGTGTTTTTGATTTTTCTCTGTGATTTGATAAGTTCCACCATATATTTTTATTGCAACCTGCAGAAGACGTTTTTGGAACTAACAAGTTGTTCTGAACTACATTACATTCATGCTGCGTATAAACATTCTGCCATCATATATCCAAGAAGCAAAGTAGTTCTTTTTACTGACAGTTCAAGTATTATAGTGAAGCCAAATGGAGATACTCTGACACTTGAAGATTTTATAAAATTTTCTTGAAAATTAATTGTTGGTTCTCTGCAAATTGACTTTACTGAATTTAAATAAAACACAATATGTACAACTCTGTCTTGCACAAGGCTTGGCCGCACCACTAGAAATGTTGCATGGGAGTAAATCAGTAAGTGAAACAGAATGATATGAAGTGTTGGGTGCATATATTGACAAGAACCTGAATTGGAAGTTACATATTACAGACCTTCCTAAATGTCTAAACTCTTCAACTTTTATATAGTGAGTAGTATCAGATTGTGGAGCCAAAAATTTCAGAAATTCACTGCTGTCTTTTGGCTTCATACTCAGGGGTAACTCATTTTTGAGGGCAAAAGTACTTATTGCACATGAATATGTAATAAGGATATTATGTGGTTTTACTCTAGAGCCTCGTGGAGACAGCTCTTTAAACAAATGGGCATATTGGTAGCAGACTCACCAGTTCATTTACTCTCCTATGCAGTTCATTGCCAACAGTCAGTCATATAGTATTAGTAGGAAAAATAAGTTGCACTATCCATTAGTCAGCCTTAGTGGGGGACAGAAAGAAGTAAGACATTCAGAAATAAAAATTCAAATGCAGTAAGAAATTTAATGGATGATAAAATTTACTTCAAACACAAAATGAGGGCTCATCTACTTGGCACCTTCTTCTGCTCCACTGAAGAATTTCTGAGAACATATGTTCTACATGCTGCCTGATTTTATAACTATGAAGGTGACCATTTAATATTAATGAGCTGTCTGTTGGTCACTCTTAAGGAAGGATTTTACGCTGGTGGTAGAGCAATAATGCAAAGTCTTCTGTGCTACCTACAATACTCATTTTGTCTTTGGTCACATATTATTGATACTATTAGGGTAATGGATAGCCCTGATAGAATGTAAATGGCTTAAAGAGTAAAGGTAACAACTCAATATTTTGTCCATGAAGGACAGCATCACAAGGGCTGTGATAGTAGATATATAGAAGTAAAACAATTTTAGTGTGTGCAGGCATTTCTCTGCAAGGAAACAGTATTCATCCAATGCAAGTACTATCAGAATTGTGGAAATAAATGTGTTAAACCACCATACAATAAGATAAATTCACAGATTCACCTTACAATAAGATAATTTACATTACATATCCAAGGGCTACACATTACAAATATTATCCTGCGTATAGCACTGCAATCATAAACTGAAGTAAATTTGATTTCTGCAGTTAACATAAAATTTCTTGTCAGGTACATTCTAAGATTAAACAATAAGCCTTATGATTTCTTGGTGAGTGAATCAAAGCCAAGTTGATATATACTTTGGTTGAAACTACCTCATGCAGCCTGATGTAAAACAACATAGTACAAAAACTCTAATATCACTAAACTACGGCAGTTTTATGTTAATTTATGAGGTATTTTTTACCAGTTACAAATTACAGAAATGTTTTCCTGCCCACAAAAGCAGTGATTGTTAATGATATCTTTATGTCAGCAGAGCCAACATGAATGCTCTTCCTTAATTCCCATCTTTTAAAATACAGAAGTATTTGTTATCTTCATGGGTATATGAAGATACATATATATGCATCAAATATGTACAGTGTAAATAAATATATACATTGTAATTACCTTCCTCTTCATGTACTACACTCTAATAGTTGTAAGCAGAAGAGGAATTGTACCATCATGTCTGAAATGTATGTTAAATGTATATTAATACAGGTCAGTTTTAATGATATTAATAACCTGTTACATACATGACATGTGTATTAATCCCCATAAAAGTGGCAATTATGATTTTAATTTGTAATTTTACTTTGTATTTTTAAAATTATTTTAAAAACCAGGCATGCTTCTTAAACATGTAGCTGTGAATGGCCAAAGACGTGGCAGATATTTTCAGTAGGTTAGTGATAGTGTTTTTGCTGTAATTAACAATTTTTTGTGTGCACCACTTCATAGTTAGTGCATGAAGCTTGTGCTTGATTCAGCCACTAGAGATCACCTGGCCTGCTAATACAACAGCAGTTGCATGCACAGCTTGCTGACTGTGCCCCCTGTTGGAACTATACAGGCTGGAGTGCAAGGCTCTGCCAGCCACTTGTGTATTGTTAATTGTATTGTGTCTTGTCTTCCATGTGTGTGTACTCATCTAGCAATAAGGGGACTGATTGTGACATTCATCTGCTTTATTTCCTCGTTGATTGTCCTCAGTGTTGACATACTTCATTGCTATACTGGCTACAAAATGGAGATGGAAGTTCAACACTGACTACTTTAAATGAAGTAGCTGACCAGTGCACATTTGTGTTTCACAGTTCTTTACTTTCACTGTTCACAACCCCAAATAATGCACAGTTATATAGCCAGTTAACTACTGTTTAACTTTTGGAAGCCTCATTAATAGGTTGCAGGCAACTATACACATACTGCTACAATAGTTTACTGTTGAACATCTACAAGCAGTAAAAGCCTAACCACTCAGGTTACAGTTCTTGAAGAATAAAAAGGTGCATATGGAACAGACAATGTCATTGTTTTAACATATGACCTTATTTCACAGTTATGTCAATGCATTGTTGATGTTCTAACCAACACAGGCTCCTTGTCTGAAACTTGGCTGTGGACTAACTGTCTTGTGGCCCAAAATCAGTCCCTTGCATATCATCACAGCAGTATGTGCCGAAACTACACATTTTTCAATGTTTAATTTACAGAAATTACAATTAAAATTTACTACATTCAATTAACTGAATACATAGAAAAATTCCACCTTAAACAGTTCTGTCTATTACAACGGTTAAGCCAAATTATTTGTTTAAATGATGAAATTAACATATATAGTTATACAAACAATACTTTTGACAAAACGGTTAATTACTTAGGAATTAAAAGGGCTGGCTTTGCTAACATGTTTTCGAATAGAGCCAAATAGATCCTTTAATAATACTATTAGTTGTTCCTCCAGATGTTTATAATTAGTACAGAATTTATATTTTTTTATACATCAACAATAGAATTTAAGGTACAAAACAATTACTGATGTCACCCTGTAATGAAGGTGTCAACTAGAACTAGTTGAAATAAATCAGAAAATCAATTACATACCTAAAGCTAAGACAAAATTAGATCTGGTGTTATATTCTTCAAAACTGAAGGCTAACCTTTCTCTTTTATAAAAATGCAGATTATACTCACGTATGTTAATAATAATTAGTCAAAATGAAAAATGAATTTTAAGGAGGCAGTTGGCAAAACAAGAGGGGAAGGAAAAATATCCCAGCTTGCTTCATCACATCACCCCCCTCATTGGATTGGCCAGATAGATATTGCCAATAGCTAACTGGCCAATTCAATGACCACTAGTGATCCAAGACAGTGGGTTAAAATCTAAACACAAAAGAAATATTACATATAAAATCTTATCAAAACTACAGTAAATATGTTTTTTTTAAATTTATACTCATTTGAACTGGCCATATGAAAATCTCCATACAAAATATTTACATACAGGATATTGTGCAATGGCACACAATAGCCACAAGTTATACTTTTAATAAAAATTAGGCATCTTCATCATAAGTGATGTTCTTTTTGGGTAAACAAGGATTATATTCAAAGATACATATCCCTTTATACAAGTCCTGTCTTGCTTAAAAAAAATAAATAATTGCCGCTTGGGGAGCCGCGCTGTCTAGGGCACCTTGTCACGGTGTGTGCAGCTCCCCACATCGGAGGTTTGAGTCCTCCTTTGGGCATGGGTGTATGTGTTGTCCACAGCATAAGTTAATTTAAGTTACATTAAGAAGTTTGTAGGCTTAGGGACCGATGACCTCAGCAAGTTTGGTCCCATAAGACCTTACCACAAATTTCCTAATTTCCAAAAAACTATTGATTCTTATGGGCAGCAAAAAGTTATATTACAGTGCACATTGAGTTCACTTTTTACACAGGAAATTTTACTTGCTCGATGTTTAGTAGTTTTTACAAGGAATTTTACTTTTTTTATGCATTTTCTCACCAAGTTTTCCATGCCTTCAACAGGTCCAAGTGGCAGTTAGTAAGGAAATGCACTGCTATCAGTTCCTTTGGAGGTGGTTCTCCTCTGCCACAGCACATGAAAATATTAGACAAAAAAATATAATGGGGTTCGAAAAAGACGGTCGTGTGAAACCCAGCTTGCGCTAATCGTTCGCGAGACTCAGAGGGCCATAGATACGGGTTCACAAGTAGATTCCATGTTTCTTGACTTCCGCAAGGCATTCAAGACAGTTCCCCACAGTCGTTTAATGAACAAAGTAAAAGCATATGGACTATCAGACCGATTGTGTGATTGGATCGAAGAGTTCCTAGATAACAGAACACAGCATGTCATTCTCAATGGAGAGAAGTCTTCCGAAGTAAGAGTGATTTCAGGTGTGCCACAGGGGAGTGTCATAGGACCGTTGCTATTCACAATATACATAAATGACCTTCTAGATCACATCGAACTTTCACTGAGGCTTTTTGCAGATGATGCTGTGGTGTATCGAGAGGTTGTAACAATGGAAAATTGTACTGAAATGCAGGAGGATCTGCAGCAAATTGACGCATGGTGCAGGGAATGGCAATTGAATCTCAATGTAGACAAGTGTAATGTGCTGCAAATACAAAGAAAGATAGATCCCTTATCATTTAGCTACAAAATAGCAGGTCAGCAATTGGAAGCAGTTAATTCCATAAATTATCTGGGAGTACGCATAAGGAGTGATTTAAAATGGAATGATCGTATAAAGTTGATCGTTGGTAAAGCAGATGGCAGACTGAGATTCATTGGAAGAATCCTAAGGAAATGCAATCCGATAACAAAGGAAGAAGGTTACAGTACACTTGTTCGCCCACTGCTTGAATACTGCTCAGCAGTGTGGGATCCGTACCAGATAGGGTTGATAGAAGAGATAGAGAAGATCCAATGGAGAGCAGCTCGCTTCGTTACAGGATCATTTAGTAATTGCGAAAGCATTACGGAGATGATAGATAAACTCCAGTGGAAGAGTCTGCAGGAGAGACGCTCAGTAGCTCGGTACGGGCTTTTGTTAAAGTTTCGAGAACATACCTTTAGCGAAGAGTCAAGCTGTATATTGCTCCCTCCTACGTATATCTCGCAAAGAGACCATGAGGATAAAATCAGAGAGATTAGAGCCCACACAGAAGCATACCGACAATCCTTCTTTCCACGAACAATACAAGACTGGAATAGAAGGGAGAACCAATAGAGGTACTCAAGGTACCCTCCGCCACACACCGTCAGGTGGCTTGCAGAGAATGAATGTAGATGTAGATGTAGAGCTGCATGATCAGTGAAGGCAACCACCTCTCTCTCCAAGCTGACACCTGGACGAGTCTTCAGGAAGTTTCTACAGCTTGACCTGCTGCTGATTAAGACAGGTGCACCCATCACATTCAGGTGGTCTGGTATTACACATAAACACAGCTACTACTGTGAAGTAGCAAACAGCAGAAAAATTGAAACACAATTGAACTAGCTGATCATCACTGAATAGCTAGGGCAGCTACGTGATGTCTAGTCTGTGAAGGTCAGGACTGATAATGCAGCCATATCTACCCCACCAGGTGATGAATCCCTGCCCGTTACCTAAGCACATGGGTGGTCCGGCAGCTCAGGACTTCGCTACTGTCTTGGGAGTATGATGCAAGGGCCCAGCCATTCCTGCCTCCCTGAAGGTGTCAACTGAGGACTTCCTCAGTCTGAGGCACTGGAGCACGATAGTCAGACAGATATACACACAGCCGCCACCACCAGGTCACTCTCAATTTGACTGTAGAATACAAGCATCTAGTAACGCAGCAGCAACAGCCGCAGGGCATATGGTCAGCATCCAGAAGCCAATGTACCGAGCAGTGCTGTGACAGAGTATTCACCTCACCTGCTATCATCACCTACAGTTAGGAAGTCTACTGATTGTAAACAGTAGTAAGGAAGTCTTGCTACCTCAACTAGTCCTCCTCCTTCTGCACACCACATCCTTCTTCAGCAGAGAAGGAGAGAATAGAGTGCAGAGAAGATCTACAACCAGCCATCCTAGGAATACCATTGTAACTGATGGTTCAGAAGCTAGCCAGCCACTCCACCATTATAAATGGGAGGTGCTGAATAATGTGACTTATGATTAAATCTCTTACCTAGAGATTACTGCCTGTTTTATCCTTACAGAAGGTCCTCATTAGTGATGAATTGGTACCAGATGTTGTGGAAAGGATGTTCCACCATTGGCTTTTGTCATTCACAGAAGTCTCAAAGAAATGTGCGTCACATTGCGACATTTTTCATGAAAATATGGGAGATTACCAGTAGGCCCACTTGAAGCCTCTTTATCAAATCTGTTATTTGCTATGGTGTTTTTTATCAATAGATTGACTATATTGTATCAAATATCAGTTAATCTTTCATTCAAATGAAACACACTCAGGAAGTGTCCCCAGTGGGGAACATTCCCTCAGCACCAAAGAAATAGAATAGTGTGTGGTGATCAACACAAGACAATGGCAAAGCTGTATAGTGTTCTTCAACTCTCTCATTGAGTCTTCATGTTCCATAGACCCAACCAAGAATCAGAATCTTCAGGGATATGGAACAAGTCAAGGTATACATCAAAAATGAGAAGGAAATCATAGAAAATTAATTTGTGAACTGTTGTAATAGCAAACTATAACTATACTCATAAATGCTATTTATTGTTATGACAGCCAAATTTAATTGAGTAAATTAGAAAGAAGCTGATATGTTGAAAAAATCTGCTACTTCCATAGTTTTATAATACCTAATTATGATGTTTATCTGCTACTAATAGCTTAATATATACATGATTGAAATGTTACATTTCAAAGAAAATGTTTTCTTGTGTCTGTAAATACTGAGTAGTATTTACAGTGCATTGTTACTTGTTATACAGCCTTGTAGTGAACACTGCCATTTGCCGTGTAGGTAGCAGAACTTTTCAATTCTTGAACGTAGACATTCAGATAATTTGTAGAAAGTGTGGCTAATGACATACATTTTTCAATTTTTTATAACTGGCAGGGGTTATCAATATCTTGTTTTATGTTAGGTGACCACTTGTTGAATATTTGTCCACCAGAGTACTTAACTAGTCTGAACCCTAGACAAGAAGGCAAAGTCTACACAAAAATTACATTTGTGTCTTGTATAGTGGCTATGTTAATCACAGTTCAGTTGAAATTGATTCTCATTACCAGCAACAAAAACCCATATTGGGAAATGTGTGTGACAATTCAAAGATCCTTAAAAATGTTTCTACAGGTTGTATGGTTATCTGCTGTTTACTTCTGCAGAATTAACATGTTATTTGTGGTAGGTACACTGCCCCAAAAGTTGTTACGTAAGACAACAGGAAGGGAAACTATGTAAAATAAACCATCACTTTTGTCTTTAGTTGACACAATGAGGGATGTTTCTAAGGGTGTAACACTTAACTGAATTCCTTGATCAGTTTATGTACAGAGTTATTACAAATGATTGAAGCGATTTCACAGCTCTACGAAAACTTTATTATTTGAGATATTTTCACAATTCTTTGCACACACATACAAAAACTCAAAAAGTTTTTTTAGGCATTCACAAATGTTCGATATGTGCCCCTTTAGTGATTCGGCAGACATCAAGCCGATAATCAAGTTCCTCCCACACTCAGCGCAGCATGTCCCCATCAATGAGTTCGAAAGCATCGTTGATGCGAGCTCGCAGTTCTGGCACGTTTCTTGGTAGAGGACGTTTAAACACTGAATCTTTCACATAACCCCATAGAAAGAAATTGCATGGGGTTAAGTTGGGAGAGCGTGGAGGCCATGACATGAATTGCAGATCATGATCTCCATCACAACTGATCCATCAGTTTTCCAATCTCCTGTTTAGGAAATGGCGAACATCATTATGGATGTGCGGTGGAGCACCATCCTGTTGAAAGATGAAGTCAGCGCTGTCAGTCTCCAGTTGTGGAATGAGTCAATTTTCCAGCATGTCCAGATACACGTGTCCTGTAACGTTTTTTTCGCAGAAGAAAAAGGGGCTGTAAACTTTGAACCGTGAGATTGCACAAAACACGTTAACTTTTGGTGAATTGCGAATTTGCTGCACGAATGCGTGAGGATTCTCTACCGCCCAGATTCGCACATTGTGTCTGTTCACTTCACCATTAAGAAAAAATGTTGCTTCATCACTGAAAACAAGTTTCGCACTGAATGCATCCTCTTCCATGAGCTGTTGCAACCGCGCCGAAAATTCAAAGCATTTGACTTTGTCATTGGGTGTGAGGGCTTGTAGGAATTGTAAACGGTAAGGCTTCTGCTTTAGCCTTTTCCGTAAGATTTTCCAAACCATCGGCTGTGGTACATTTAGCTCCCTGCTTGCTTTATTCGTCGACTTCCGCGGGCTACGCGTGAAACTTGCCCGCATGCATTCAACCGTTTCTTCGCTCACTGCAGGCCGACCCGTTGATTTCCCCTTACAGAGGCATCCAGAAGCTTTAAACTGTGCATACCATCGCCAAATGGAGTTAGCAGTTGGTGGATCTTTGTTGAACTTCGTCCTGAAGTGTCATTGCACTGTTATGACTGACTGATGTGAGTGCATTTCAAGCACAACATACGCTTTCTCGGCTCCTTTCGCCATCTTGTCTCACTGCGCTCTCGAGCGCTCTGGCGGCAGAAACCTGAAGTGCGGCTTCAGCCGAACAAAACTTTATGAGTTTTTCTACATATCTGTAGTGTGTCGTGACCATATGTCAATGAATGGAGCTACAGTGAATTTATGAAATCGCTTTAATCATTTGTAATAGCCCTGTATGTGTTCAACTTGTTATCCAGTTTGACCACAAGTAGTTTTCCACAACTTGTTAAACTGAGCATATGACTATTAATGCTTACTTCCGGTCCTAGTAGGTCATTAATACTAGTTTGAAATTGTATAAATATGAGTTTTTGTGAGTTTAAGGCTTGAACTATTAATTATGATCCACTTGTAGGTATATTGATGTATCATCTGAACTGTGTCTGGTAAGACACAGTTCAGGCCCTTGATTACTAGACTTGTGTCATCAGCTAATATTACACTTTCTGTATGCTATTTAAAGTCAATAGAAGATCATTTATGTAGGTTAAGAACAAGAATGGATCCAATACTTA
Source organism: Schistocerca piceifrons (assembly GCF_021461385.2). Classification (NCBI taxonomy): domain Eukaryota; kingdom Metazoa; phylum Arthropoda; class Insecta; order Orthoptera; family Acrididae; genus Schistocerca; species Schistocerca piceifrons. The sequence goes on from NC_060143.1 coordinate 517,261,226, forward strand.
TCTTATAGCCACTCCAAATGTTATTTTCCCATTTTCTGGGGTTAATGTAACACCTGTGACACAATCCGTCAAGGTGACCTGCTTTCTATTTGCTGGTAAGATTCCTTGTAACAGGGACACTATTAATCCTTTCATGCTGGTGAACTACTGTAGGAACTGAGAGGGACTTTGCTGCTGAATCAGTGAACTGCTGCAGAAGTCAAGAGTGATCTGTGCTGCTTATCCAGTGTACTACTGTAGCATTTCCACCCCCTCCTGCTATTTATCAGCTTGACTTTTCTGGAAGTCTGATGTATGGAGCACTAGTGGCTGTTGTGGAAGACTTTAGTTAGCAGCAGAGTCACCAGATGGCAGTTGAATTCAGTTTAAAATTGTGGTTTCAGTTCTGTTGCACTACTGGTTCCCCAGCTTCTATTGGTTCTGTCCTGACATGCTGAGCTCCTCTCTTAGTTGTGTTGTAAGGAATGCAATACAACACTGTGTGGCTTTCCCTGCTTCAAAATTTATCAGCCACAGAAGAATTTTGGAAATGTAACACTGTGCATTGAAACTGATGTAATGTAATGTAATGAAACCAAATGTAAATAAACATTATTGCACATGTGAAAACATGTGCTATGTCCAAAACCACAGATCTGATAGAAGGTACAAAAATATTATGTGAAATTTGAAAAAGATAAAAAACAGTCTTTTTACTCAAAATAAAGATAAAAATATCGGATATATGTATAAATATTTTTCCAAATAAGTGTATAATACAAAATCTTATCATTGTGATTGAACCACATATGTGAAAGCAGGGACAGAGGAGTACCAGTGGAGTGGGAAAAGTTCAACATACAGCGTGCACACCCAGGCAGGACTGGCTCACTTCCACAGCACATGACTTGACTATCACTATGCTGGTGTGAAAGCATTAATGCCCTAACACTTCAGTTTGAAAAGTAGAATTTCTCTGCACAGACTGCATCACACCCATGTATCCTTGTGTGGTGCTGTACTAAGCTTCATGGGACAAACATATTATACCTACCATTCCCCTCCTGTGACTGCATCCCCTCACCATAAAACTTTTCAGCATATGCCAACAGTTCCAGCTGCTGCCACTAGTAACGATAAGTTAGAAGAATTCCATTGGTGTCAACCTAATTTGACCAAACTGAGAAATGAAAAAGTTCAATTTTTTTTCATTTATTTTTTCTGCACCATATGAAAACTACAATTACACAAAGTACAATACACTGCACAGTAGTTTTACTGCCTGAGCCAAAGCACACATTTTTGCTGGCATCACTGACCATATAAAGAAAGATTGGATAAGAAGTACTCCAACAGCTATTTGGCACACAGCCACCAGGATGCTGTAGCATGGCACATCTGGTAACCTGAAACAGAAAACATTTCAAGAAAAGTTTAAGAGAGTAAGTAAAAAGAAAGAAGAACATCAGCATGTAAAGATGCAATTTCAGAATATACAGCATTTCTTCATTTTATTGAATGTAAATTGGTACAAGATATACACTGTGGAAAAGACAGGTAACATATAATGTCTACAAAAACATGTGGGAACTATAAGAATCAAACACATAGAGAGAAGTGTTCACATTAAAAATGACATAAGGCATAACTAGTCTCATCACTAATGCTGAGCCTAAACATCAAAAAGGCAATGAAGTAAATAAAATACACTTTCAGAAGCAAGAGTACATTTCAGAGTAAAATGATAGGAACCATCAGAGCTACTGATGGAATTTATGCCTTTGTGAAAATGAGGTAGAGCTACGGGGCCTGATAACAGAGTAAGCTATCTACTGTGCAACATGATTTAAGAGTAACTTGAAAAATGGGAATGTATTCAATAATGGCAGAAATTAAATTATATGAATGTGTGGTGTCAGCTGTTTCAAACACCACACATTCATGTATTTGCCTCGATGGGCAATGAATCCACCTACTTCAGTGCAGATGAACAATTACGTCTGTCCCCCTGAAGGAGGACATGAATAGGGACTGCATTTGAGTGGTGATAGGTGGGAATGTGGGTTGGCCAAGATGCATGTCGAGATAGTCTGTGCAATGGCGATAAACAGTGTGTCCTGTTGGAGCAGTGGTTAACACAACCACCCAGTAAGGAGATTTTGGGCTCGAATCCTAGTGTAGCACACATTTTCACTTGTCACCACTGATTCTGCATCAACTCGCAATGCAGCTGACATCAGTAGAAATTCTCTTTCCTTTCCTTTCTCACCCCTCCATCTTCAGATCACACAGAAATGAAATTAGTGGGAAAACTAACATGTAAATTGGGGGGAAACGTAGAACTACCCTGGAGACAAAATGAGACATAAGTGAAAAAGTGAAGACATATGAGCCAGAATAACACAGGCAAAGAGAAAATTGTTGTATTAATATTAAATACACATCATGTATGAGAAAGCAACGTATGAGAATATATGCCTGGGGAATAGTTCTGGGTGGGAGTGAATCATGCAGCATGGAAAACTGGAAAAGAAGAAAAAAATTGTAACATTGCAGAAGAATACTGGAAAGTATGTGCTCTGGTGTGAAATAAGGACAGTCTCCTCATACTTGGTGAGAAAATAATTACAATAAAAATAATAATTACTGACTAGAAGAAGAGACAAGGTGATAGAACAAGTGTTAAGATATCAGAGAATAGGCCTACACAACAAATAACAGATATTTGCTTGCGAGTCCTACTCTGAGATGAAGGGTTAGCAATGGAGACAAAATGATGGTGGATCCCATCAAACTGGTTAAAGACCGACAATCCATAAAAGAAAAGTGGAATGTCAAATTACACAATTTAAAACAGCATTTAATAAAAGGAAGACACTACTAATGTTGAAAACTATTAGTTTAAACACCAGGAGCCTGAATGAGATATGCCCTCTATGCTTCAGAACAAAGAAAGCTTCAGGCCTTTGTTCCATAATGTTGGAGAAGAACTCCTAAGGATGTCTAACATACAAAATGGCAAACAAGGATGTCTTCAATAATATAAAAAACATTAAGTCATCATGGAAAAGTGTCAGACAATAAGGGAATGAAAGAAGTGTGTAATTTACATATAAGCTACCATAGCTAGCAGACACTTGCATCAACAGATAAGAAAACTCAAAAAGACAGCATCGCCTTCTGTTTTACTATATTACAAATACTTCTCTCAACACTATGTCGAAATATCATGAAAATATATCATGTGAGGTCTTTATACAGGATTCAGTGGATTACTTTAATTTATAAGAAACATTCTTGTGGTATTGTCATATCATAATTACAAAATATTTGGAGTGAGGAATCAACATTTGCTTCAGCCATGTTCAGCAGCATATCTCAGGATGTAGGCTTTATGTGCTGGAGGTGGGTTTTTCTTTATGCAATAATTTATTTATTTATGAATTTATTTGACCTGGCCAGGTTAAGGTCTTTGGACTCTCCCTTAAATCTAATCAAAAATTCTTCAAAAGTTAATGCTGCAGTATGCACTATACATGACCTACACTTGATAAAATAGTTACAGCAAAATTGTACTGTGTCAAATTAATGTCAGTCTAATTAACTATGCATGAATTTATAGTAAAATGTTGTTCCTATACAATGGGAGCAATTGCTTAATAACAGATGGTTATAATCTTAAAAATGCAGAGTGTTTTGACAGTTTCATTTGTAGATGACCAGTTAATTATTACAAACATTGAGAATAATCTGCGAAGTGCACCATATCAGTTACAAAGAACCAGTGGTTCATACAACTTGTAGATATCTTATAACACAAGAAAGGTGAAGACATTTAATGGAAAAGACAAAATTAGCTTCAAAATTGTAATAAATGGGGACATAGCAGAGTAAGTAACAAATTTAAACAATGGAAAATCCAGGATGAAAAGAAAAATACTATGAAAAGTATAGTTGCTACTCACTATACACCGGAGATCCTGAGTTACAGACAGGCACAATAAAAAGACTGACGTAAAGTAAGGTTTTGACCAATGAGGCCTTTGTTGAAAATAGACAACACACACACACACACACACACACACACACACACACACACACACACACACACTCAAACAAATGCAGTTCACACACATGACTAGAATCTCTGGCAGCTGAAGCCAGTCTGCGAGCAGCGCGTGATGGGGGAGGCAACTAGGTGGTGGGATATGATGAGTAGCAACTATCCTTTTCATAAGTAACGAATTTTAAATACGTAGGTTGAAATAACAAACAGGAGACAAAATTGATTTTCATCATATGATAGAGAAATTTAAATAAACCACTGGTACTGATAGATCAGGATGGCCAAGGTTTTGGCTCGCAGGCCACTCCTGAGCATGGGTACCAAAGCACTCAGCCTTGCTTCACATTTCTCCCACTGTCACATTGTGCTGTCTGAGCATGAGGAGGAGGAATGCTAACACACCCCCATTTAAATGGCAGTACCTTCATTCTGCATATGACGAGGTTTTATATTTCATATTTCTGAACAATGTGGATAACAAAGCAAGTTTTCAATATTAATTAATTATTTTTGGCATGCTAAAGACATTATACAATTTTTGCCTGGTACAAATGTTGGCATATAGACAGACACAGACAATTTTGCAGAGTTTTGCACGCAACTTGCCATATAATAATGACTTATTTAGTTTCATAATAAAAAAAGGTCTTTCACGGAAGTATGGTGATGTAAATATTATAGCACTTTTGCAACGTCATTAAGGAGACTTGGAAACTCTACCTGAGAAAAGCAATGTAGATGCCCTGCACAATTTTAATGGAAAAAGATTTGAAATTAAAACAGGTCAGTCAGTTACATCTCTAAATGTGTAGGGGTGCTTCAAATGAAACAGCAAATGGTCTTGAAACAGCTGAAAAACAGATGTAAGATTGACACTGTTCTCAAAACCTTTATAAAACTATCATTGTAATTTTTGCAAGACCACAATAAATTCTTCGAATCTCATGCTTTCTTTAATGCCAGTGAGCTTAGGGAACTGTATTATCTTTGTCAGACTGTCTCCCTTCTGTAGTGTGATTTTCTTTTTAAATGCATCCCCATGAAATCAGAAAGAATTGGCCTTGCAGTGTCTTGCCGTGGGCAGTGTACAGTCAAATCCACTTCAAATGCAATGTCAGCACTCCAATTTTCATTGCTGCACTCCCGTTTCCTTCACAAACCCAACAATACTGAGATTTACATCAAAGAATCATTCCAGACATGTCCCTCGACTTCACCAATGCACTTTGCAGTAATATTCTCAAGGGAACTATTATCAGCTAGCAGATGGCCTGACATGGGCTCACCTTTATCACCCATACAAGCAGAAATGTTCATGGACCAGTGAGAGATTGATTTCCTTAAGAGAGAACCACTGGTAAAATGAATGAAATGTAATGAAATAGCAGTGAACCATAATAACACACTGCACAAACAACATAGTGCACCTCAAGACTAACAACTCGAGAGACAGATTTAACAATACTGGCATCCATTAGTTAACTCCTAGTTTGTGCCACTCTATTTACATAGGCCAAACAAATGGCAGTTTTAGAACTAGATATTCTTAGCACCTCAGAGCCTTAAAAAGTGATAGCTGGCTAGGCACTCCACTTTTGCAGTTCACCTCAGAGAGGAAAATCACAGAAAAAATAAACTGTTGAAAAAAATGAAATGTACTGAATGCCCTCAGAGAAATGAAACAGATGTTGGACAAAATATATTGTAGTTTACAGTGAGTAGATTTTCGTTTACCTACAATACATTGCAGCAAATTAATGTAAAGTTAGCTTCACTGAATAGTTTGTGTGTTACACTTAAATATAATGGGTAAGTCTTCTGTTATAGGTATTCTTTTACAGAATAAAACCAGTGCCATAGCAAATAAGACTTCAAGGCTTTTCTAAATTGAGTTTTCCATTGATTTTAGATCGGGGGGGGGGGGGGGGGGGGGGGGGTGCTTACTCAACAGCTAGAGCTATGGGCATGTGTTCATTTTCAGTACTGTGAAATTCATCTCCTCTATTGAACAAGTACTCATAGCTCTTAAGGCATGCATTTCAGAGCCCATAGTTGCTGGATTTTTTTTTGTCCATACTGCCACCTCTGAATGCTGCCTAACCTACAAGCATAACAACGACATTACTAGTACATGTATTCCACTAACAGATGTGTCAGAATGATTTTCTCTTATAACTTTAAATTCACTCATTTCTGGACCAGGGTCCCTTATCTCAAATTGATAGTTTTATCCTTCTCCATCGTTCCTCAAAGTTTGTAACATAATCACAAAATCACCTTGTAAATACATACATGAACAGGTGCCACTGTCTGTAACCTCAAAACTCTGTAGTGTTGTTAGATGATGTTTCTCACATGGGTTCCCATAATCATTTTTTTCCTCCAGACACCTTCTACAACCATTTAAAGTTTGGCAGTGTAAATTTAAAATTTCCTGTGTATATAAGAGGTGATACAAAAGTATCTGTTTAAGGGCATTGCTGCAGCTTATATTCAACATTATGTGACTCTGATGCTGGTATATGAACCCTGGTAGGTAGGCAAGGGGTTACTGTGGCACTTGGGTCTTTCCAGTATGTGTGCGGTCAATGCGGAAACATGAACTATGGTGATATTATTAACAAATGCACCCAAACAGGACCAATGTGCTGTTGTCCTTTTCTTGGCTGGCAAAGGACATCCATTGGAGACTAAAGAATGTGTATGGGGCAGTATGTCCATCAACAGTACACCACTGTAGAATGGTGTACCAAAGTGTCTGATCTTTTCATGATAATGCACATCCACATATTGCAAATGCAGAAGTTATGCCAATTAAAGTGGGAGAAACACTAGTGCACACCCTACAGTCCTCATCTCTCCCCTTGGGAAGATGACAGTTCAAACCCACATCTGGCCATCCAGATTTAGGTTTTCCATGATTTCCCTAAATTGCTTCAGGCAAATGCCTGGATGGTTCCTTTGAAAGGGCACGACTGACTTCCTTCCCCATCCTTCCATAATCTGATGAGACCAACGACCTCGCAGTTTGGTCTCCTCACCCAAATTAACCCCTACACTTGCTAATGACCTGAATGTCGATGGGATATTTACCCAATCTTCCATCCTTCTTTCCTTCCTTCGATATCCCCCAATGTGATAATTGCGCCTTTGAACCCTTAAAAAGGGCTCGAGTGATCAATGATTCCTGTCAGACGAGGATGTGCAGGACCTAGTTACAGACTTCTTCACACAACAGGAGGCAGTGTTTTACCATACCGGTATCTTCAACCTAGTGTGCTGAGTGCCTTAATCCTCACAGCAATTTTGCCTGATTGGCTCAATCATCCTGGACTGCACGACCTTAAAACGGAAACTTTTTAATTGCTTCTTATAGCTTTGGAAACTTTTCTGTCTCCATAAACCAACACCGTCCTCAGGCAAGTTAGTGGTTCACAGTTTGAACTAGTGGGCATTTTTATGAGTTCACTGATTTCTGTTATCAGTGAGAAATTGAACAGAGAGGTAGGACAAGATATCTACCTGGGTCTTCAGTGCTGCATAAACAATTAGGCATATTCTTCAAGCATATTTGGAACAAATGTTTTCTACACTCTAGCTTCGTTGACTAAATTTCAAAGAGTTGTAGAGTTTTTAAATAATTTATTAGTCGGACACCATTTCTGTTGAAGGATCTCTGATTGCTGGAACCCTGAATGACGTAAAAAATGAAATTTTGATAATCAGTCTGAAGAAAACGCTTAAAACGTTTATGTATTATGTGAAGTTTGTGATAATGCTGGAATCAAACTGGAAAATGACAAAGGAAGGCTGAAAGAGTCAATTCTGTCTTCTCAAATTATATGCTGTACAGTATTGTTGATTAGTATGTTTCCTTTTTTCAGTCGCCATACGAACGCTGAAATGACATATACTGAGGCAAGTGTTTGCGAAACAGAAAATGAACTATAATTGCATAATGGAGAAAATACATAGGCCATGTCAACCCGATGAGATACAATTTTGTACAAATTATGCAACTGAAGGTTGCTGTAAAAACAGAGGTCACAAAGACTGGATGTAGGCGCAGATTTTCAATGAAGGGTCGTAAGAGAGATGTTCATAATTATAGACCCACATTGCTGATATTATTCTGTTGTCGAATTACCGATATGCGACATGTGTTACGCCCTTCTATTTTAGAGAAAGGAAGGCTCATGGATTCCATTAACAAAGTTCTCCTGTTATCCTCTGTTCGTTCGTGAGATCTAGAGGTCTGTAGATAATTGTGCTCAAGTTCATAAAGCATTCCTTGAGCTCTGGAAGCATTCGATACAATTCTGCATTTTCGCGTGCTCAACAACGTGCTATCTTCCGAAATACCAGACCAGCTTTGTGACTGGATTCAAGACTTATAGCAAGCAGAACTGGACATATTGTTCTTAAAAAACAGGGAGAAATCATCACGCCTGGGAGTGTGCAGGAATATGAAAAGGAATGGTTACATAATCTCAGACGTAGGCAAAGCTCCTGGCACGTACACCTACACTCAGACAGTCACGTGTCGGTGTGTAGCGTAAGGTACTTCTAGTATCACCGTCCGATCCCCCCTTCCCTGTTCAAATCGCGAATGTCGTGTGGGATTAATGCCTGTCGGTACACCTCCGTATTAGCCACAATATCTCCGATTTTTTCGCTGTAATAAGTTCCCCGACTCTTCCTGTGATGTATTCTCTCAGAATTTCAGTAGTAAACCGCTCCGTGATGCACAACACGTCTCTTGCAGCGTCTGCCCTGGAGTTCATCGAGCATCTCCGTAACGCTCTTGTGCCTACCAAACGATTTCTAGATGAAATGAACCGCTCTTGGTTGGACCTTCTCTATCTATTTTACTGATCGTATTTGGTAACGGTCCCAGACTGATGAGTGACACTCAAGAATCGGCCGAACAAGTGTTTTGTAAGGTACTTCTTCCGCCGATGACTTACATTTCCTTAAGACTCTTCCAACGAATCTCAACCTGGCGTCGGCTTTTTCTGCTATATACAGGGTGGTTCATTGATCGTGACCGGGCCAAATATATCACGAAATAAGCGTCAAACGAAAAAACTACAAAGAACGAAACTCTTCTAGCTTGAAGGGGGGAAACCAGATGGCGCTATGGTTGGCGCGCTAGATGGCGCTGCCATAGGTCAAACGGATATCAACTGCGTTTTTTTAAGTAGGAACCCCCATTTTTATTACATATTCGTGTAGTGCCTAAAGAAATATGAAAGTTTTAGTTGGACCACTTTTTTCTCTTTGTGACAGTTGGCGCTGTAATAGTCACAAACATATGGTTCACAATTTTAGACGAACAGTTGGTAGCAGGTAGGTTTTTTAAATTAAAATACAGAACGTAGGTACGTTTGAACATTTTATTTCGCTTGTTCCAATGTGATACATCTGCCTTTGCGAGCTTATCATTTCTGAGAACGCATGCTGTTACAGCGTGATTACCTGTAAATACCACATTAATACAATAAATGCTAAAAATGATGACCGTCAACCTCAATGCATTTGGCAATACGTGTAACGACATTCCACTCAACAGCGATTAGTTCGCCTTTCGCACATCCATTGACAATTCGCCGACGCATGTTGTCAGACGTTGTCGGTGGATCACGATAGCAACTATCCTTCAACTTACCCCACAGAAAGAAATCCGGGGACGTCAGATCCGGTGAACGTGCGGGCCATGGTATGGTACTTCGACGACCAATCCACCTGTCATGGCCGGCCGGAACGTCCGTGCGGTTCTAGGCGCTACAGTCTGGAAACGCGAGACCGCTGCGGACACAGGTTCGAATCCTGCTTCGGGCATGGATGTGTGTGATGTCCTTAGGTTAGTTAGGTTTACGTAGTTCTAAATTCTAGGGGACTAATGACCTCAGAAGTTGAGTCCAATAGTGCTCAGAGCCATTTGAACCATTTGAACCACCTGTCATGAAATATGCTGTTCAATACCGCGTCAATCGCACGCGAGCTATGTGTCGCACATCCATCATGTTGGTAGTACATCGTCATTTGTCACGCAGTGAAACATCTTGTAGTAACATCGGTAGAACATTACGTAGGAAATCAGCAAACATTGCACCATTTAGATTGCCATCGATAAAATGGGGGCCAATTATCCTTCCTCCCATAATGCCGCACCATACATTAACCCGCCACGGTCGCTGATGTTCCACTTGCCGCAGCGACGTGGATTTTCCGTTGCCCAATAGTGCATATAATGCCGGTTTACGTTACCGCTGTTGGTGAATGACGCTTCGTCGCTAAATAGAATGCGTGCAAAAAATCTGTCATCGTCCCGTAATTTCTCTTGTGCCCAGTGGCACAACTGTACACGACGTTCAAAGTCGTCGCGATGCAATTCCTGGCGCATAGAAATATGGTACGGGTGCAATCGATGTTGATGTACCATTCTCAACACCGACGTTTTTGAGATTCCCGATTCTCGCGCAATTTGTCTGCTACTGATGTGCGGATTAGCCACGACAACAGCTAAAACACCTACTTGGGCATCATCCTTTGTTGCAGGTCGTGGTTGACGTTTCACATGTGGCTGAACACTTCCTGTTTCCTTAAATAACGTAACTATCCGGCGAAGGGTCCGGACACTTGGATGATGTCGTCCAGTATACCGAGCAGCACACATAGCACACGCCCGTTGGGCATTTTGATCACAATAGCCATACATCAACACGATATCGACCTTTCCCGCAATTGGTAAACGGTCCATTTAAACACGGGTAATGTATCACAAAGCAAATACCGTTCGCACTGGCGGAATGTTACGTGAAACCACGTACTTATGCGTTTGTGACTATTACAGCGCCATCTATCACAAAGCGAAAAAAGTGGTCCAACTAAAACGTTCATATTTCTTTACGTACTACACGAATATGTAATAAAAATGGGGCAGTTGATATCCGTTTGACCTATGGCAGCGCCATCTAGCGGTCCAACCATAGCGCCATCTGGTTTCCCCCTTCAAACTAGAATAATTTCGTTCTTTGTAGTATTTTGGTTTGACGCTCATTTCGTGAGATATTTGGCCTGGTCACGATCAATGGACCACCCTGTATATAATGCGTTCATTCTACTTTAGGTCGCTCCGGATGGCCACTCGTTGTGGTAGTTGGTGATTTCTCGCTGGTAGTGCAATCGTACAGTAGTGGATACTTTCTCCCATTTATGCGGGATACACTAAATTTATTCCAGGGTCACTTGCCAGTCACTTTCACTGATCCTATGTAGGCCCTCCTGTAAATCGCTACAGTGTTCCGGCGTTGTTCAGGGCAGGTTCAAGAAAATTTTTCACATAACCGATACATCATTTGACGTCACCCCGCCCTACCTCAGATATTATTTTGCGTTTCTTGGGCTCTTGGTAAAACAATTAAAATAAATCCCGAACTAGTGTTCGTGGAAATGGGTTGTTTCTCCGTTTAAAATAAATTCTACACAGTCACTGAACCAGCTGAAAAGAAATAGAAAGAATTTGCAGTGCTAAAGCAGTATCTTGAGAACCATGCTACATACACTGTGTCAATGAGAAGTAAAGTTGAAAATTTTTTTACGTTTTATCCATTACAGCAGAATCTGAAATTGGCTGCCTATAAGTAGTAAATTATATTATTATTAAAATTTTTTATTGCTTATGTTTTTGCAAAATAATAATATATATGCTTAAATAGTAAGTTACACCGTAGCTGAAATTGTAAATATGTTCCGACGTAGCCGATATCCGTCTAAACAGCGATGAAAGTACGAATAAGTATAAAAATAAATAAAACAATTCCTACATAATAGAAATCAGTCTTCGAATCTTATTCCAGTGCTAAATATCAAAAGAAGAAACAATTCATATGCATTTAAAGTTACTCCTGAGATCTTTGAGAGCTTTTAGTGAAAAGAAACGGAACTAGACCTAGTGATTCGTCTGCCTTCCATAATAATGTGCTACCTATAAAACTGATCGGAAAGAATGTAAGTAGAAAATTTCCATTTTTTGTGTAATAATGGAACTTTTTCAATTCTATAATATACAAATTATTTCAGTTTCCATGGGAAGACGTTGAAAGGAAATATAGATAATATAATGCAATTTTATACTGACATGTCAAACGGAAGACGGTGGTTAACTGAATAAATGGGGTGTTACACAAGAAGAAGACTCGCCCGTAATTTGAGGAAATTTTCCACACAAAGAGCTGAAAACTGACAAGCGTGGGTAAAAATTTATTTTTATTCTAACTGAAAAGGATAACACAAATTTGTGCGTGATACGAAAGAGAAGTGGACTTGGATTCGACTACTGGCAACAGGACCAATTTAAACTGACGCGTCACAGAAATGACGTGAAATGAGCCATACGAAATTCGTTATTTATTCAATCTGTAAACGTCATAATGAAATTTATGTTGGTATATATACAAGGTGGATCACAATTAATAGGGGGAACTCATATGTGTGAAAGGATACGTGAAAAGAAGCAAAAACGTTCCAGTAAACCTCAGTCATCGAAAGATCCGGTTGTAAGATAATTTCAAATGTATGGTTCATCTACATCTACATTCACACATATACTCCGCAAGCCACATCACGGTGCATCGCGGAGGGCTCCCTGTACCACTACTGGTCGTTTTATTTCCTGTTCCACTTCTCAGACAGAGCGAGGGAAAAATGACTGTCTACACGCCTCCGTATGAAGCCTAACTTCTCATCTCCGTGGTACTTCCGCGAAATGTGTGTTGGCGGCAGTAGGATCGTTCTGCAGTCAGCTTCAAATGCCGGTTCTCCAAATTTTCTCAAAAGCGTTCCGCGAAAAGAATGTCGCCTTTCATCCAAGAATGCCCATTCGAGTTCCCGAGGCATGTAGGTAACACTTGCGTGTTGTTGGGACCAACCGGTAACAAACCTAGAAGCCCGCCTCTGAAATGCCTCGATATCTTCCTGTAACCCGACCTGGTATGAATCCTAAACAATCGAACGGTACTCAAGAGCAGACAGCACTAGCATCCTGTATGCGGTCTCGTTTACGGATGTACCATACTCTCTTAAAATTCTCCCAATAAACCGAAGTTATCATTCACCTTCCCTACCACGATCCTCATATGCTCGTTAAATTTGCAACATTATGCTCAGATATTTAAACGATGAGATTGTGTCAAGCAGAACACCACTAATGCTGTATCGGAACATTACGGGTTTCTTTTTCCTACTCATCCATATCAACTTACATTTTCTTACGTTTAGAGCTACCTGCCATTCATCACGGCAACTAGAAATTTTGTCTAAGTCATCTTGTATCATCTTACAGTCACTCGTCTTCGACATCTTTCCTTACACCACATCATCATCAGAAAAGAGTTAAAGATTGCTTCTCACCCTGCCCGCGAGGTCATTTACGTATATAGAAAATAATAGCGGTCCTATTTCACACCCTTGAGACACTCATGGCGGTACCCTTGTGTGTGATGAGCACTCGGACTGTGATGAGGACAACGTACTGGGTTCTGTGGTGTATTTCCTTTTTAAAAAAGATATTTATATTTTGATCGGTTTATTATTTTTCTTGTGAAGATTCAGAAATCTGTTGTGAGTTTTGCACCACTTCTTGGTGGGAAGAGCAAAGACTTTTCAAGAAACTTAAGTACTGTAAGTGATAGTTCATATTTCACCTGAAATCTTTTGCAGAAGGCGTAGCGTTCTCAAGATTAAGAACAGAGTTCGCATTGCCACTTAATTTATTTTTGTCGTGATCACGTTAGATCACGACCGGATATGAGACAGCAACTACGAACAGAGAAACCTAAGGGACCAGACAGAGATGGAAATTTTCTTTGGTATACTACACCACACATTAAAAGAAGTTGGATTTAAATCACAAACAAGGTAAATAGCAATGCACCTTCTGCCTTAACTACGACGTTTGCCGACATGCAGTCGGTCCCTGGTAGCTGTATAAAAACTATAAAAACACCGTTATTTCTGTTGCTATTAATAGAAGATGGATAGCATAGAAATACTTTAAGTAATAAGCAGGCACTGCAGCATTTGAGACCACAATAACCAATTTAATTACCTTAGTCAGTATTGCTAATAATAGCCCCCGTACATTTCAATTTTATATCTTGCTGGCTGTTTCTTTAAATAAAGTCCTTTAACATTTTCGACATTTCATCTTAGCTGCACACATAAATTCTTACATAGCACTGAACAATAGTAATATTTTATAATAACTAATTAGTGATAGCGGACCACGCCATATACGCGTCCGCCGTCTTTAAAAAATATATCAGGACTGTGGTAACAGAAGAGTATTACAATTCTTCAGCTGTCAAAAAATAAGAAACACCAAATATCTCTATCGATACAATTCATGAACAATTCGTATTCTGCGCCGTGGCGCGTACGATATTCTTTGAAATATCAGGTGGTCGTTGCTCAGCGACGATCTAAGAAATTTTTACACAAATTGTATGGCTTTTATGAGCCTGCATGGTTAGATTATCGAATGTAAGTTTATTTAAGCTAACGAAACAGATACTAATATTATTCGGACCACTCACATATCTGGGAACTTGTTCCGAATGCTCGTGCATTTGTCAACAGTCTGCAGTGGGGTGCAGTGTCAAAAGGTGTTTGGAAGTTTAGGAATATGGAATCTGCCTGTGGTTACGAACTACCGCTGACGTCAGTATGAACTATCGACCTAATTAGAACAAATGTATTTTAAATGGATATAATTGTATTAAGTCTCCATATAACTGGGCTCAAATTACAGATAGGACGATGTTTGATACTGAAGTCCACGGCCGACTGTGAAGTCCACGGCCGATTGTAACTATACATTCGAAATTATCTCCCAAACGGCTCGTTTGCGGACTTACGTCTACAGGAATGTTTTTGTTTCTGCTGCCGCATAATTTCATCCGTGTCAGTGTTCTTCCTTACTACGGTGCATCTGGTATACAAATTGTCCATTTGGGTGCCTCCAGCGGTCAACTTGGCTCCCGAAGCAGCTGCTTGTGCCTTAAACCGGCTCTGGCGTCACTACCTTCTTACAGACGAGAACGTTATCTGTGAACGCCTTATGGAGTTACCGATGTTATTGACTAAGTAATTTACCATATCGTAAACAGCAACGGTCCTGCCACTCTTCCTTGGGGTACTTCTGAAATTATCTCCACAGCCTTCGACTGCGTTCCGTGAAGAGCGAAGTGCAGAGTTCTACTCGCAACAAAGTCACGAGTCAAGTCAGAAATCTGGTCCTATACTCGGCAGGCTCGTGTTTTGTCGACTGTGTGCGGAACTGTGTGAAAGCCTTCTTGACGTCGAGGAACACGGCAACAACCTGAGAGCCGTAGTGTACAGCACTGTGGGTGTCGTCGAGGAACAGACAGAGCCTTATTTCACCCGATCGCTGTTTGAGCGATCCGTTTTGGCTTACACAGGAGAGATTTTCTTTCTCCGAACACGCTGTAATGCATGACTATAGAACATATTCTACAATTCTGTAACAGATTAACATTAGCGACATAAGCCTATAATTACCTACAATTATCCTACGATTTCTCATAAAAACGCGATGATCTGCGCGTTTTTCCAGTTGCTAGGTTCCCTTCGTTGCGCCAGCGACCTACGGTAATATGCTGCTGGGAGGGGAGCAAATTATCTTGGACAATCGCTACAAAACCTGACAAGTGTCTCATCCAGTTCAAATGCCTTTCCACTGTTAAGCAATTGTTTCTGCTTTTCTGTTTCTCGATAACTTACCTCAACACCTGACAATTCGGTACTAGAAGGGAGAATACCATGGCGACCTTCCACGATGGAAGAGTTTCGGATGATGGAATTAAGTACTTCGGCCTTATATCTCTCATCTTCCGTTTCGACGCCAGTTTGATCACTGAGCGACTGAACGGATGATTTCGATCAGCTTATTGACTTAAATAAAATCGACAATCTGCAAGATCGAATTCAAGAGCGGAAACGCGGAAAAGAAGGTGCTATGAACATGTGTCCGGAAACGCATCGTTGACACGGTAGATGGCGCTGACGAATGAAAATTCCCCTGATTACGTGCCGTTTGTTCCTTGTGTGTTTGCCGGCCGTTGTCACCGAGCGGTTCTAGGTGCTTCAGACTGGAACCGCGCGACCACTACGGTCGCAGGTTCGAATCCTTCCTCGGGCATGGACGTGTGTGATGTCCTTAGGTTAGTTAGGTTTAAGTACTTCTAAGTTCTAGGGTACTGATGACCTCAGATGTTAAGTCCCATAGTGCTCAGAGCCATTTGAACCTTGTGTGTTTCCGACTGTGTGGCTGACGAAGCGTACTGTAAGTAGCAGAATGGGCCGGCATTCATATCGGGAATAAGCCGAGATGGTGTTTGTGTAGGCTACTTAGCTGGAAACGGTCGAGAGGAAGCACGGCTGTACCAAATAAGTACCCTCGCTATCACCAACCACGCCGCATAACATTTCAAGTATTTTTTGGGCATTTAGACCATAAGTCCTTTCAGACAGACGAATGTGCAGGGAGACGACGGACTGTGTGTACACCAGATTTGGAAGACCAGGTTCTGCAGGATATTGAGACGAACCCTAGTAGAAAATCCAGGCAAGTGGCCCACCAACCTGGTATAGGCTAAGTCAAAATTCGAAAGAGTGCGGCCGTCCAGGATGTGACGTGTGAACGCTTGCATTGCATCCCATGGAGGCACTTTGAACATTTATTGTGACTTCGATGCACACAGCTCTGTTCTGTGTTCTGACACGATTTGTTCTCGTTGCACGCACACCGTCCATTCCCGGTCATATGTTCATAGGGCCTTTTTTCCTCCATTCCAGTCTGGAATCCGTCCCTGCAGTTTGTCAGTTTTATTAATGTTCACTCAGTATGTTCTGTTAGGCTTGTCTCTGGTTAAGTGTTATACGAGTACGATGTATTTCGAAAGATGATGATGATTTTCCAGTGTCATACTATTTTGGTTTCTATTAGCAAAGCTTTATGGTTCACAGGGAATAATTATACGTGTCGATGTACTATACGGCCTTTGTTTCTATACGCCGTATGTGGGGCTACTGCTGTTTACTACTCGTTTGCTTTAAACGTCCCCTTGTTTACGAAAAAAAATTACCAGCTTAATCGTCGTAGTTCACTTGTACTATTATTGTATTAACTGTTTTATCCATAATGACTGGAAATTGTAATAACGACGTTTCCTGCCCTCTTACAGGGCGCCCCCTACATGAAGTTTCCCTCTGCCAACGATGGAAGTAGACTTTCAGCTACAGGGTTGTTCTGGGACTGTTCATGGTTAAACTTGAATTTGTTTATACGCTATATCGGAGAACACTGTGTGTCTGGTACGTATAACCTGATGCGACATCTTCTGTATCTTCTGACATGCCCCCACGCATTCAATAATTTTGTAACTGTTTACTGGATAAATTGTAGTTTTAACTTTCCGTTTCACAGGATGTTTTGGGCCGCGAGGGGTAGCCGCGTGGTCTAGGACATCTTGTCACGGTCCGGGCGGCTCCTCCCGTCGTAGGTTCGAGTCCTCCCGCAGGCATGTGTGTGTGTGTGTGTGTGTGTGTGTGTGTTTGTGTGTGTGTGTGTGTGTGTGTGTGTTTGTGTGTGTGTGTGTGTGTGTGTGTGTTGTCCTTAGTGTAAGTTAGATCAAGTAGTGCGTGGGCTTAGGGACCGATGACCTCAGCAGTTTGGTCCCATAAGACGTTACCACAAATTTCCAAAATTTTTGTAAACTGGCCCAGGTAACGTAAAATTAGTCGTCATTTAGATAAATAAGTGAATCTTGCAACTTTGGCTGTTTCTGTATCAAACTCGTAGTTTTGGTTCTAATGGGCTGTCCGGGGCTGTGTCAAATGGCTTCCTGAGGTCGATGAACACGGCGCCCACCTGGGTGACAATATATGCGGCAATATGGGTCGCTGTATGAGCAATCCATGCCATTTTATGTAGGAGAGATTTTCGTTCTCCGAACACATCATAATAAGTGAGCTTAGAACATGTTCGAGATAGACGTCAGCGATACAGACCTATAATTATGTGCATCTGTCCTACGACCTTCTTTAAGACCGTATGACCTGCGTTTCTTCCCTGTTGCGATGTTCCCTTCGTTGCTTCAGCAACCTACGAAAAATCACTGCTAAAAGGGCAGAAAATTCTTTATCAGAACAGGCACAGAATCTGATGGGCACCTTCATTTGGTCCAGATGCCTTTTCACTATTAAGCGATTGTAGTTGCTTTTCTGTTGTGCGGTCATATATCTCAATATCTGCCATTTCGGCGTTCATGCGCTTATTGGAAGGGGAAATACAGTACTACAGTCTTCCACGGTTGAACAATTTCGAATGACCGAATTCAGTATTTCGGCCTTCTTTCTTTTATCTTTTGTTTCGGTGCCTGTTTTAGCTACAGAACAGATGATTTCGAACCGCTTACTGACCTTACAGAAGACCAAAACTGCTGAAAGGATCAGGAGTTGCATGGATGAGTAAAGAGACCTTAAGCATATCAGAGATCGAGGAGGCTTTTTTTCAACAGTGGAGTCAATGATTCGTCACTGACGTCATAAGTTTGACTCATGTATACAAATGGTTCAAATGGCTCTAAGCACTATGGGGCTTAACATCTGAGGTCATCAGTCCCCTAGAGGCCTAGACTAAGAACTACTTAAACCTAACTAACCTAAGGACATTACACACATCCATGCCCGAGGCCGGATTCGAACCAACGACCGTAGCAGCAGCGCGGTTCCGGACTGAAGCGCCTAGAAACGCTCCGCCACAGCGGCCGGCGACTCATGTAAAAAGCGTATTGGTAAACTGTAATAAATTTAAAACCATAAGAAATGAATTTATTCTCCAGTAAGACGATGAAAATACTTATGCCCAGTTATTTGCTAATAAAAAGATATTCCCTCAATTGTCAAAATATCCTAATCTGCCATTCTTATGTGATATCGTGAGTGCCATAGTCAGAAGTAGACAAGTACATTCAGTGTTCCTATAAGCTACTTTGAAAACCTTTTGATTCCTTACAATACTGGGTCTTACTAAAGAAAATCTTTTCCTACGGGCTGTTTGGCAGTCTAGCACTGGATTGACAATTTCTTCACAGGAATGAGGCAGCACGTCATCCTGTAGTCATCTACAGCCACTGAATATCTGGTGTTCCCATGGGCAGTATAATAGGACCATTGATTATCGTTTTATACACTAATGACTATGAACATGATTCGCGTGGGAACAGAACTGATAGTGTGTGGGGTCGCCGAAATCTGTTTTGAAGTACTGACTATTGCTTAAAGTTGGCTTTCACTGTCATTTGAAATCGTGTTAATGATAATTTGATTCAAAAGAGATTGTGTAGTCTTGACGTACTATTTAGATTACGCCTTAAGAACAAAGTCTCAAGCTATCATTATAGAAGACGAGATAAGTATGAGAACTATTGCAGAGTCACCTTAACAGCATCCAAGTCCAATGATGAGAGACAGAAGAATGAAAAGGAAAACTGAGGATCTGTTTGTTGTAAGTTTGATTTTCAGAAGGGCAAAGGCATCAAAGAGGTAATCTGACGTTGCGATCGATAATGGAAGCAAGACAAGAAAAATCAAGGCACATTCATAGTTGTGTCGACACAGAAAAAGTGTTCGACGATATAAAATGGTGCTAGATGTTCGAAATTCTGAGAAAAAAATAGGAGTAAGCTATAGAGAAAGGCGGAT
Source organism: Schistocerca piceifrons (assembly GCF_021461385.2). Taxonomy (NCBI): domain Eukaryota; kingdom Metazoa; phylum Arthropoda; class Insecta; order Orthoptera; family Acrididae; genus Schistocerca; species Schistocerca piceifrons. The sequence goes on from NC_060143.1 coordinate 517,281,060, forward strand.
AATACACTGTATGTACAAGAGCCAAGAGAGAAAACTAAGAATTGAAGACTAAGAACGAAGGCATGGACAGGATAGGGTGTAAGAAAGGGATGCAGTCTTTTGCTCCTACTGTTCAATTTACACACCGAAGAAGCAATAACGGAACCGAGCGAGATGGCTCAGTGGCTAACACACTGGACTCGCATTCGGGAGGACGACGGTTCAATCCCGCGTCCGGCCATCTTGATTTAGGTTTTCCGTGATTTCCCTAAATCGCTCCAGGCAAATGCTGGAATGGTTCCTTTGAAAGGGCACAGCCGGCTTCCTTCCCCGTCCTTCCCTAATCCGATGAGACCGATGACCTCGCTATCTAGTCTCCTTCCCCAAACTACCCAACCCCAAGCAATAACGGAAATAATCAGTTATTCGATCCACTCATGTCATTTTCAATGTTCTTCAGAAGCATCACTCCTCAATAATTTCTGTTCTTTTTAAAGCTATACGGACTGTTAATTGACCATGACTGTTTCAAAAATGTGGAAAGGTTTTTCAGAGACCGCTACCACTCAAAAAATTTGGTGACTACTTCAATTAGTTGTTGCAGTTACATCGTTCGAGGTGTAAACATCATCTTCATGCTACAATGGCAGTACAAAAATTTTTAACAGAAGTTGCTGTGATAATCTTTTTTCACGTGAAACGGCAGTCTTCTTGTTGTGTGTTCATTTACCTCCATTGTTACTGGTTCTTCTAGCTTGTTCCCCACTGAGGTTTATACCCCGAAACACGCCGATTCATTAAATAATCTAAATAGTCATCAAGTTTTGTGATTGGTAGCTGTCTCTGATAATCCTTTTGATGCTCCTATTATCTTCTTCTCTAAACTGTTTAACCTTGTGCGGAAGTGAAACTGACAAATGTAAGGGGCAGTTAAATGGAAACGAGACTGATGTTAAAAAAGTATGCAAATTGCTTATTACTTCAAAAGTAATCGCCGTAATAGTTAACACAGGGTGACACAGAAAAAGGGGAATATTTCCATAATCCTTGCCATTTACGAAAAATTGAGTGCATTTATCATTTTTTTAAAATTACTTCCTTTAGATGGCGTCCTCCTGTACGAATACATTCGTGAAATCTGCTGTTGAGATTCCTCATTGACCGCTGCAACGTCTCAAATGGGATAATGTGAATTGCATCCCGAGATCTCTGTTTTAACTCATACAGGGTTTTTGGTCGAATCTTTTAGACTTTGCTCCTGAGGTAGCTCCACAAGAAAAAGTCACAAACGGATAAATCTGGCGATCTAGGGGGCCAGGGAATGTTACCGAATGGTGTAATCACACGGTGGCCAAACAATTCTCGCATATACGGCATTGATTGCCGTGTTGTGTGTGATGTCGCTCCGTCCTGTGGAAAGCAGGCTCTTTGAACGTTTGGAAAGTTGTTCATTGCAGATGTAACGGAAGTTCGTAACATCTCCACGTAAGCACTGACAGTTATTGTGTTTCCCTGTTCATCTGTGAAAAATACGGTCCGATAATCCCATGTGATGAAACGCTACACCATACTGTCACTTCACTAGCGTGTAAAGGGCGCTCAGGAACGTCATTAGGATTTGTGTTCGCCCAGTAACGGTAGTTCTGTTTATTCACATAACCTGTGAGATGAAAATGTGCCTCATCCAATATCCACAATCTGTTTAAAAGTTCATCGTCATTGTTTATTTTTGTTATCATTTGTTGACAGAATCCTAATCGTAACCGGTAATCGTTGTCCTCCAGTTGTTGCACCATTTGTGGTTTGTATGATGAAATTGTAGATTAAAACTGAAGAAACTGCAAAAAGGTGGGAATTTAAGGAGATGGGACCTGGATAAACTGAAAGAACCAGAGGTTGTACAGAGTTTCAAGCAGAGCATAAGGGAACAATTGACAGGAATGGGGGAAGGAAATACAGTAGAAGAAGAATGGGTAGCTTTGAGGAATGAAATAGTAAAGGCAGCAGAGGATGAAGTAGGTAAAAAGACGAGGGCTAGTAGAAATCCTTGGGTGACAGAAGAAATACTGAATTTAATTGATGAAAGGAGAAAATACAAAAATGCAGTAAGTGAAGCAGGCAAAAAGGGATACAAACGTCTCAAAAATGAGATCGACAGGAAGTGCAAAATGGCTAAGCAGGGATGGCTAGAGGACAAATGTAAGGATGCAGAGGCTTATCTCACTAGGGGTAAGATAGATACTGCCTACAGGAAAATTAAAGAGACCTTTGGAGAAAAGAGAGCCACTTGTATGAATATCAAGAGCTCAGCAAAGAAGGGAAAGTAGAAAGGTGGAAGGAGTATATAGAGGATCTATACAGGGGCGATGTTCTTGAGGACAATATTATGGAAATGGAAGAGCATGTAGACGAAGATGAAAAGGGAAATATGATACTGTGTGAAGAGTCTGACAGAGCACTGAAAGACCTAAGTCGAAACAAGGCCCCGGGAGTAGACAACATTCCATTAGAACTACTGACAGCCTTGGGTGAGCCTGGCCTAACAAAACTCTACCATCTGGTGAGCAAGATGTATGAGACAGGCGAAATTCCCTCAGACTTCAAGAAGAATATAATAATTCCAATCCCAAAGAAGCAGGTGTTGACAGATGTGAAAATTACCGAACTATCAGTTTAATAAGTCACAGCTGCAAAATACTAACGCGAATTCTTTACAGACGAATGAAAAAACTGGTAGAAGCCAACCTCGGGGAAGATCAGTTTGGATTCCGTAGAAATGTTGGAACACGTGAGGCAATACTGATCCTACGACTTATCTTGGAAGAAAGATTAAGGAAAGGCAAACCTACGTTTCTAGCATTTGTAGACTTAGAGAAAGCTTTTGACAGTGTTGACTGGAATACTCTCTTTCAAATTCTGAACGTGGCAGGGGTAAAATACAGGGAGCGAAAGGCAATTTACAATTTGTACAGAAACCAGATGGCATTTATAAGAGTCGAGGGGCATGAAAGGGAAGCAGTGGTTGGGAAGGGAGTGAGACAGGGTTGTAGCCTCTCCCCGATGTTATTCAATCTGTATATTGAGCAAACAGTAAAGGAAACAAAAGAAAAATTCGGAGTAGGTATTAAAATCTATGGAGAAGAAATAAAAACTTTGAGGTTCGCCGATGACATTGTAATTCTGTCAGAGACAGCAAAGGATTTGAAAGAGCAGCTGAACGGAATGGATAGTCTTGAAAGGAGGGTATAAGATGAACATCAACAAAAGCAAAACGAGATCATGGAATGCAGTCGAATTAAAGCGGGTGGTGCTGAGGGAATTAGATTAGGAAATGAGACGCTTAAAGTAGTAAAGGAGTTTTGCTATTTGGGGAGCAAAATAACTGATGATTGTCGAAGTAGAGAGGATATATAATGTAGACTGGCAATGGCAAGGAAAGCGTTTCTGAAGAAGAGAAAATTATTAACATCGCGAGTATTGATTTAAGTGTCAGGAAGTAGTTTCTGAAAGTATTTGTATGGAGTGTAGCCATGTATGGAAGTGAAACATGGACGACAAATAGTTTGGACAAGTAGAGAATAGAAGCTTTCGAAATGTGTTGCTACAGAACAATGATGAAGATTAAAGGGGTATATCACATAACTAATGAGGAGGTACTGAATAGAATTGGGGAGAAGAGGAGTTTGTGGCACAACTTGACTAGAAGAAGGGATCGGTTTGTAGGGCATGTTCTGAGGTACCAAGGGATCACCAATTTATTCCAGAATGAGATTTTCACTCTGCAGCGGAGTGTGCGCTGATATGAAACTTCCTGGCAGATTAAAACTGTGTGCCCGACCGAGACTCGAACTCGGGACCTTTGCCTTTCGCGGGCAAGTGCTCTACCAACTGAGCTACCGAAGCACGACTCACGTCCGGTACTCACAGCTTTACTTCTGCCAGTACCTCGTCTCCTACCTTCCAAACTTTACAGAAGCTCTCCTCGGTCGGGCACACAGTTTTAATCTGCCAGGAAGTTTCACCAATTTATTATTTGAGGGCAGCGTGGAGGGTAAAAATCGTAGAGGGAGACCAAGAGATGAATACACTAAGCAGATTCAGTAGGATGTAGGCTCCAGTAGGTACTAGGAGATGAAGAAGCTTGCGCAGGATAGAGTAGCATGGAGAGCTGCATCAAACCAGTCTCAGGACTAATGACCACAACAACAACAACATGATGAAATTTTAAATCAAGATGAAGAATTCTGTGAACACTCTCCCGGGACATTCCCACCACTGCTGCTTCCTAACGAACTGAACGCCGTGGGCTCAGTAAGACAGACTCACGTACAACATCAATGTTCGCTGGGGAACGCACACTTCTCGGTCGTCCTGTTGGTTTCTTCTTGAGGGCAGATCCAGTCGCTTCAGAATTATTAATCCAACATTTTATCGCGTGTTTCCACGGAACGGCATCATGACGTGATGAATTACAAAATCGTCGAAGCTCCTTCTGCGCCGCTACCAAACTATCATTGTTTTTATGAAACATTTTTATGACTAACGCACGCTGTTGTCCGTTCCACTGATCCATGATTACTGAAATGGCAGACTGTTTACTCGCTGTCACGAACCCGCAGTGCTTGCACCTGCCCATGGGAGCCACTACTCATTTCAAACATCCCCGTTATCCCCGTTATTCTGTGTCACCCTGCATATCTCATTAACACAACGGTCAATGCCTTCATGAAAAGATGTTTGCAGTTGGTTACAGAAGCATGATTGCACCTAGGCACGCATCTCTTCGTCCGAAGTAAATCGACAGCTCCAAATGTATTTTTCTAGGGCTCCAAAAATATGTAAATTGTATGGTCCCCATTTTGCCAAGATTGTTTCGGGTACGTAGCAGAAATTTCGCTGGGAAGCCCTCCATACAGTTCCCACCCCTCCCCGTGCGATTTTCATATTTTTGGAGCCCTGAAAGAAGACATTCCTGGCCGTCGATTTGCTTCGAAGAGATGCATGCCTGACTACAATCATGCTTTCGTAGGTAACCGTAAACGTTTTCCTGTGAAGGCATTCACTGTCACGTCTCACCATTTGGTAAATGTATTAACAGTTAAGGCGACTGCTTTTGAAGTAAGCTGGCCGCTGTGCCCGAGCGGTTCTAGGCACTTCAGTCCGTAACCGCGCTGCTGCTACTGTCGCTGGTTCGAATCCAGCCTTGGACATGGATGTTTGTGATGTCCTTAGGTTAGTTAGGTTTAAGTAGTTTCTAAGTCTAGGGGACTGATGAGCTCACATATTAAGTCCCATAGTGCTTAGAGCCATTTGACCCATTTTTTAAGTTATAAGCAGTTTACTTACTTTTTTCCCACCTGCCTCGTTTTCATTTGACTGCCTCTTGTACCTTCAAAAAGACTTCCTGACATTTCAATTCATATTCGATGTTAAAAATTGTCTGTTTTTTAATTTTTTTAGAAATGATTTTCTTGCTATTTCCTGTCTGTATTTTACGAGGCATATTAAGTAAGCAACGTTTTGAAGTAAAAGTAAAACAAGTAGCCTTTTCTTGGTAATTTTTACATGCAAGCATGTAATAATTAATACCAATGTTAAGGCACTTATCGTATCGTACAAATAGTTTTTGAATGCTCTCTTCCTAGAAATCTACCGCCTGATTAGTCAACAACTGCATCAAACTCAATTCTTGGAACCTGGGGAAACTAATCGTATAATGATGAAATCGTAAAGCGTCTGTTCTCTCGCACTGTCTCAACAACTTTCTGCATCACATCGTCAGTAATGACTGACACTTCGTTCTTCATCATGCACATTCGAACGACCCTCTTTAAAAACTCTCTCCCGTTTTCGTAACACCCCGTTGCTCACAATGTTTTCTCCACACACTTAACTGATCTGACTACGCATTTCAGCTACTTTCACGCCTTTACCTCTAAGGAAACGAATCACAGCGCATATTTCACTGTCGGTGGGATTCTCAATCGCAGGAGGCATTAAAATATTCACAGACATACTCACAAATATGTCCAAAAGTAGATTAAAGTACAGACTTTCATGTCAAAATCTACTTGTTTTATTTTTGTTTCAAAACAGTAAAAAAATTTTTAAAAATAAGAAAAGACCTCTATTCGCTCTATATCTGCCGCATCAATTATTTAGCTGCCCCAGTAGCAGAACTCATCACTGTATCACTGTCTAATTTAACTTCACTTCATCGATACAACAGTGTACGGAAGGGAATTATAAATCGTAGGGAAAATTTAAAAGAGGAGAATCAAAGCATTAGAGAACGATGGTGAAATCAAATGGAAGGATAAGATATGATGTCCGTCGTAGCAGAGGAACATTATTTATACCCTTACTGGGAAAAGGGGCAAGATGATAGGACATCATCAAATAGCTACTGTAGTACTAGAAGAAGTTGTACGAAGCAAAAACTGTAGGGGGAGGTAGAGACTGAAATGTATCAGGCAAATAGTCGAGGACGTTGGCTGTACAAGTGAACAGATAAGACTGACAAATTTCCATGAACGAATGGAACATTTTGTTGAGCCTTCATGGTTGGTAAGCTTAATTATTCCACGGGTAGTATAAAGAATTACAACCGTGTACGCATACAGTTCATTGTTGACAGCCGTCTGAATTGGTCAGTACAACTGAAAATGGCGAACACTGGGTTTGGTGCCTTTTTTAAAATTTTCATGTGAAGGGTCGAACAGTTGCACAAATCAAAACAGAATTGGATGAACTTCATGCGGACCCTGCATCATCAGTGAAGGCCATTTACTGTTGGATTAATGAATTTATACGTGGTCGAACAAGCACCGAAGACGTGCCGCGCTCCGGCCGTCCAATTGAGGTCACCACAAAGGAAACCATTGACAAAATCCATGGTACGGTGACGCAAGAGCACCGAATAAAAACTCGTGAGACTGCTGAGACTGTAGACATCTCAAGTGAGATAGTAAATAATCTTCACAGAGAATAGAACTACCTAAGAAGAAGGTTTCGAGGAAGGTGAGTGCTCTGACTGCTCACAGTCGAGCAATAGCGCATCCGGCTCAACATTTCAGCACAATGTCTAGCGATGTTTAATCGCAATCAGTAAGACTTTTTTCGCCAATTCGTGAGTATTGATGAAACCAGGCTCTGTCACTTCAGGATACGGAACAGGAGGAAGTCACTTGTAGCCAAGTCTGGTGAGTAGGGTGGATGAGGAACGAATTCAAAGCCTAATTCACGAAATTCTGCATTGTTATCGGTGAAATGTGGGATGATGTATTATCCTTCTGCAAGAGCACTTTTTTGCGTGCCACCCTCGATCTCTTTTCGACTGTCAGGAGTCAAAATGGTAGGAACAGGCAGAAGCTGATGAAAGTGCACCGATGATATCTATCAAAGCCTGTAAGCAGCTAAAGGTCTAGAATTCATTATAATTTCATTATTAGAGAGCTGCAAGATCACCAGTTGTATCTATACAGAGACCAGCTTCATATGAATATTTAGGAAAAGACCATTTTGTCAGTTGGTAAGGTGTTTCTCTTGGATTCCCAAGGAATAATCCTCATACGTTATTTGGAGAAAGGCTTCATTGCTGGAGGCTTCATTGCTGGAGGCTTCATTGCTTCATTGCTGGACCGTCCGAAACTTGCGTTGGTTGAGAAGAGACCAGGGTGGCACGCAAGTCCTCTTGCACCAGGGTAATACACCATCCCACACATCAGCGAAAACATTGGCGATCTTTCGTGAATTGGGCTTTGCATTGGTTCGTCATCCACCATACTCGCCAGGTTTAGCCCAAGTGACTTTCTCCTGTCCCATATCCTGAGACTTCGACTTGATGGCAAGAAAATTTTCATCAAATGAGAAAGTGATAGTTGCTAAAATAAACTAAACTCCTTCTGAACAGGTCTCGGAAGGCCCAAATGTATTGGCCGACAGCCTTGTCATCCTTAGCCTATACGTGTCACTGGATGCGGACGTGAAGGAGCACCTGGTCAGCACACCACTCTCTCGGCCGTTGTCACTTTTCGTGACTGGAGCCGCTACATCTCAGTCAAGTAGCTCCTCAATTTGCCCCACAAGGACTGAACGCACTCCGCTTACCAACAGCGCTCGGCAGACCGGATGGTCACCCTTCGAAATGCTAGTCAAGCCGGACAGAGCTTGACCTCGGTGATCAACATCTACATTTACACTCCCCAAGCCACCCAACGGTGTGTGGTGGAGGGCACTTTACGTGCCACTGTCATTACCTCCCTTTCCTCTTCCAGTCGCGTATGGTTCGCGGGAAGAACGACTGCCGGAAAGTCTCCGTGCGCGCTCGAATCTCTCTAATTTTACATTCGTGATCTCCTCTGGAGGTATAAGCAGGGCGAAGCAATATATTCGATACCTCATCCAGAAACGCACCCTCTCGAAACCTGGACAGCAAGCTACACCGCGATGCAGAGCGCCTCTCTTGCAGAGTCTGCCACTTGAGTTTGCTAAACATCTCCGTAACGCTGTCACGCTTACCAAATAACCCTATGACGAAACGCGCCGCTCTTCTTTGGATCTTCTCTATCTCCCCTGTCAACCCGACCTGGTACGGATCTCACACTGATGAGCAATACTCAAGTATAGGTCGAGCGAGTGTTTTGTAAGCCACCTCCTTTGTTGATGGACTACATTTTCTAAGGACTCTCCCAATGAATCTCAACCTGGCACCCGCCTTACCAACAATTAATTTTATATGATCATTCCACTTCAAATCGTTCCGTACGCATAGTCCAAGATATTTTACAAAAGTAACTGCTACGAATGTTTGTTCCGCTATCATACAATCATACAATAAAGGATCCTTCTTTCTATGTATTCGCAATACATTACATTTGTGCATGTTAAGGGTCAGTTGCCACTGCCTGCACCAAGTGCCTATCCGCTGCAGATCTTCCTGCTGCAATTTTCTAATGCTGCAACTTCTCTGTATACTACAGCAACATCCGCGAAAAGCCGCATGGAACTTCCGACACTATCTACTAGGTCATTTATATATATTGTGAAACTCAGTGGTCCCGTAACACTCTCCTGTGGCACGCCAGAGGTTAGTTTAACGTCTGTAGACGTCTCTTCATTGAGAACAACATGCTGTGTTCTGTTTGCTAAAAACTCTTCAATCCAGCCACACAGCTAGCTGATATTCCGTAGGCTCTTACTCTGACGGGGCCCGATGGCCGCCGCGGGAAGGTCGTTGGCAAGTGATAACTGCTGTCAACGAGTATTTTGCAGAGTTTGATAGACCCTATTTTTCTGATAGCGTGAAAAAGCTGGAGGATCGGTGGACCACTTGTGTATCCCTCAAAGGAGACAATGTCGAGAAGTGAGATGAGTTGTTTACGAAACAACCATTTTTTATTGCTTCTGTATCAGACTTATCGAAGCACCCTCGTAAGTGCTGCCTTGAGATGGAGAGACTGGCATAAGAAAGGAATTCATGGCGAGGCGCATCAGACCAGCCTGATCGATGAAAGAGGAGGCTGGGTGCGTTGCGAGTTGCTGTGACTGGCTGCATCTTCACGCGCACACTTGTAGCGGTCAGTACGCAGGTAGTCGGCTCCCACGCACCCGAGCGACATCCGCGTGCTGAGAAGGCAGTGGGTGGGGTGCCGCGATAACGGCGCGCGCGAGTCTCACGTTCTGCTGGTGTCGGCTCGGCAGGCATCTCAGCCGCTGAGACTACTGGGAACGCTAGGCACCCGCTCCACGCAGCGCCGAGAAGACTGTGAAAGAAACCGGGAAGGAATTTGGGAAAGGAATTAAATTCTGTCAAAGCTGGTAAAGGACTTGGGGGATTAGGTGACCGTGGTCGTCAGACTTCGGCCAGCGGGTGGCATGCGGCCCAAAGCAAGTGTTCTTGCGGCTCGCCGTTCTCAGCCGTGCTGTATAGTAATATTCATCTAGCCTAGTGGTTCCCAACCTGTGGGTAAGTACCCCATGAGGGGTAAAATGAAAGTTTCTCAGGGGTAAGAACTGAACGATTCGATTCTGTTTCAGTCATGAAACTAAATTATTTTCAAAAGTTCGTTTCTGTTATGGACATTTTGTAAGACTCTATAATACTGATTGTACACTGAAGAGCCATAGAAACTGGTACACCTGCCCAGTATTGTGTGGGCAACCCGCGAGCACGCGTAAGTGCCGCAACACGACGTGGCATTGACTAGACTAAAGTGTGCTGGAGGGCATTACACCTTGAATCCTGCAGGGCTGTTTAAACTCAGAAGAGTGTTCCTGGAGCCACGATGAAGCAATTCTGGACGTGTTGAGAGTCGCATTGTCCTGCTGGAATTGCTCAAGTCCGTCAGAACGCACAATGGACACGAATGGATGCAGGTGACAAGACAGCATGCTTACGTACGTGTCACCTGTCACGGTCGTATCTAGACATATCAGCGGTCCCATATCACTCCATCTGCGCAAGCGCCACACCATTACAGAGTCTCCACCAGCTTGAACAGTCCCCTGCTGACATGCAAGGTCCATAGATTCATGAGATTATCTCCATACCCGTACACGTACATCCGCTCGATACAATTTGAAACGAGACCCGTCCGACCTGGAAACATGTTTCGAGTTATCGGTGTCGGTGTTGATGGGCCCAGGCAAGGCGTAAAGCTTTGTGTCGTGCAGTCATCAAGGATATACAAATGGGCCTTCGGTTCCGAGAGCCGATATCGATGATCTTCCGTTGCAGAGTTCGCACGCTGACACATGTTGATGGTTCAGATGGTTGAAATGGCTCTGAGCACTATGGGACTTAACGTCTGAGGTCATCAGTCCCCTAGAATTTAGAACTACTTAAACCTAACTAACATAAGGATGTCACACACATCCATGCCCGAGGCAGGATTCGAACCAGCGACCGTATCGGTCGCGCGGATCCAGACTGTAGCGCCTAGAACCTCTCTGTTGATGGCTCAGCCTGAAATCTGCAGCAATTAGCGGAAGCGTTGCACTTCTGTCACGTTGTACGATTACCTTCAGTCGTCGTTGGTCCCGTTCTTGCAGGATCTTTTTCGGGCCGCTTCGATTTCGGAGAAATGACGTTTTACCGAATTCCTTATATTCACGGTACGCTCGTGAAATGGTCGTACGAGAAAATCCCCACTTCATCGCTACCTCGGAGATGCTGTGTCCCATCGCTCGTGCGCCAGCTGTAACACGACGTTCGAACTCACGTAAATTTTGCCATTGTAGCAGCAGTCACCGATGTAACAACTGCGTCATACGCTTGTCATATTAAGGGGGTGCCGACCGCAGCAGCGTATTCTGCCTGTTTACGTATCTTTGTATTTGAATACGCATCCTTATACCACTTTCTTTGGCGCTTCAGTGTGGCACTCAGGAGTAATGATAAAAGGAGTTGGGAACCACTGATTTAGCCCCTAACAGCCTGCTCTAAAGACGTAAACTAACGTCAAGGGCTTCTGAAGGATGTGGTTTTCCTGCTCGACAACAAACAAAAATACTTAAAGAAAAAGTAATATTTTAACACGTGCTTAATTTTAACTGACGTTGCAGAGTTCGGGACGGAGCCAAGTAACAATGGCCCTTTCCTCAGGCACAAATGGGAAAATAGCGCGGTCACAGCGTGAATGGTTGGTGATAGAGAGGAAATGATTTCTTGTTGTCTTCCAGCGTTGACAACTCAATGGCGCATGTGCCTCGTACCTATTAGCTCTTATGGATTCATGAATGCGCATTATAGTGACGATCATATTGTATCAAGGAATATAAAATTAAATTAAGGCTGTTGTAATAGAAAGTAATTAATAGAAGAAAAATGACATTCCAAACATTTAATAAACGTTTGTGACCGTGTGTCATATGGAGTAATGCATTTAAATATAAGTAAAATTACTGTCGTTACACTTTGACTCCCAAACCCGGTAGACTGCCGATCCAGACATGTGAGAGGGTACTTTTTTCCCGCTTTTAAATGCGAAACGACGTTTATTGTCGCGGTCGACCTGTCTTAACTGTGTTGCCAAGGACGTGTAATTTCCAAAACAGCCGCTTGTTGTGTGAATTAAAGTTGCTGGCGGGTGGTAGTTGTCGATTCAGTATGTAAAGAAACGAAAGATAAGAGCATTGCGTTGTCTTACGGATGACAAAATTTTGCGTGCATTCGAGCAAGATTTTGTTGACAGTGACAGTTCAAAACGGTTCAAATGGCACTGAGCACTACGGGACTTAACTGCTGTGGTCATCAGTCCCCTAGAACTGATTAAACCTAACTAACCTAAGGACATCACACACATCCATGCCCGAGGCAGGATTCGAACCTGCGACCGTAGCTGTCACTCGGCTCCAGACTGTAGCGCCTAGAACCGCACGGCCACTCCGGCCGGCACAGTGACAGTCAGAATGACGCTATCGACGAAGAATGGTGTCAAACTTTAAGTGAATATTCTCGTGTTATTTCGTAAAACATTCGTCTAAACGGTGCATAATTTTCTAGTGTTTCTTCAGTTTCTGAGCCATGAAAGATCTATTTAATTTGTTATAGGGAAACAAGAAAAGCTGTATGAGAAACACTATACACTAGTGCAGTGAGTGCGAAACAGCCATGTGGAAGGAAGCATCCCACAATAAATTACACTACGTGAAAAAAAAGTTTAACAGTTTGTATATGTCATCCGGAAGACGAAATTTCAGGCTTTCATAAAAGGTTAATAACACAATTAAATACTGGCTACTCTTCTTAATATTAAAAAAAATATTGAAAAACTATAGCAATGGCTCGCATTTTAAAAAACGGCAGGATCTTCGTGGCCGGCCGTCAAAGTGTTAATCAATTAACAATCCACTAACACAGACCACACAACAGCACTTCGTCAGGCGATTGCAGCGTTACAACTTCGTGTTCGCTGTTCGTGGCAGAAATCTGAAACATAGCTATCGACAAGGAGTGTTCCGGACAGTGCCAACTTAACGATCAGCAGTCGGGGACCGATGGCTTGTTTAATATTAGCTTGTTTATTACGGGTTCGTAACATACTATGTTACATAGGTTACCAATTAATAATAAGACTGGTAAATATATGGCGCGAACCACCGCCCCAGAATGTCAGCATTGGATCTTGCACAACAACGTTTGGCGTCCACTAGACTGGACCATATCTTGAAAAGATATTACAAGATGAACATCAACAAAAGTAAAACAACGTTTGTGGCCTGTAGGCGAATTAGGTCATCCTGAGGCAAGGACGGACTCCTAAACATCGCGTGACGGAGACTTTGCTGTTGCCCATCTCCCTTCTCTTTCTTCGTGAGACTCTTTCGTTAGATACTGTAGAAATTTTTCGTCACAAGATCTGCCTCAGAACCCCATAAAATACTGATAAAGCGTTTAGTCTTTCTTTTAAGAGAGGCCCTCAAAAATTTTGGATAATACGTTAAGATTCCATGGGAAAACTATTCCACTAAATCTGAAAGGTACGTGATGTAACATCCACGTGATAAATTTTTGGCTACAGTGCGTCGAGAGAAAATTATGCCTCTAACAGTTGTCAACATTATGTATTCGACGTACGAAAAAACTTATAAATATTGATTATTTATATAATATTCTATGAAGTAATTGGACATATCGATGTGTATTATACAAAGACAATGATAATTGTAAATTCCTTTTCAAATGGCTCTGAGCACTATGGGACTTAACATCTGTGGTCATCAGTCCCCTAGAACTTAGAACTACTTAAACCTAACTAACCTAAGGACATCACACAACACCCAGTCATCACGAGGCAGAGAAAATCCCTGACCCCGCCGGGAATCGAACCCGGGCACCCGGCCGCGGGAAGCGAGAACGCTACCGCACGACCACGAGCTGCGGACAGTAAATTCCTTTTATGACCTGCGATTGTCTTCCTTTGTTTTTACCTTTTGTTGGATCGCTTTTGCAGGTTCAGCACGCAAGACGCAAATCAAACTGAGGTCTGTTAAGAAATTGTAATTATTTGTTAGTTATTACTTGAAAATAGAGTTCATTATTATTATAAACATGAGTGAATAATTATTTGTAACTGTAATTCCTCTCTCAGTAAGAATGATCTGTGTTAATTGTTTCTTTCCGCTGCAAGCGATTTTTATCGCGTTTTTGTCTGTGTTTTCCTTAGAAACAAAACAAATGTTTGCTTGATGAGGTCTAAATACTTCACAAGATGAAAGTATAGTCTATAGCGTTTAATAAACATTTTAAATATTTACTTATTTGCTCTAACAATAGAAAGTCTCTATCAATTGTCTGCCGCCATCTTAACAATTATCACAGCGGTAAATTCAAATTACGCAACTCTGCAGACATAAATGCTGAACGTAATACAAATGTGTAAAAATAATTGTGCACCGGTGGTTCCGAACTCATTTTAATGAAAATGATTCGAATCAGATTGGTTCTTAAAAAACAGTGCTTGTAGCACGAACGTTATAATAAACTTTTCTAGCTGATGTATGGAGCCGAAATTAATTACGCACGAGTTGCGAAGAATATTGTTTCAGGTAACATACGTCAGTGTTGTGCGCGGCTGATATTCGGTGGTTTTAATGATCATTTTGCTGAAGATAACTGTTTCCATCATAATCCAAAGTTGTATAGAATCTGTTGTATGAACTGTAATTTAGTGACACACAACTTACAGACAACACTTTAACACGGCGTTAACTTGGAGTTTTTTAGCAATTTGACCAATTCTTTAGCCGGGAGAAAATTTATTTAGTAATTACTCAATGTAATAAAATAAGATTATCATTTTCATTTACAAATTAGTTAAATACCAAACCACTGAATAACCCAGCGAACGCCACAGTGAGGCGCACGAAATACCCTCAGGCTTAAAGAAGAACGTAATATTTTTATTCCAAAGAAGGCAAGTGCAGCTATGAATATTATTGACTCATCAGTTTTAATAAGTATCGATTGCAAAATATTGACACAAATTAATTACACAAGAAAAAAAATTGGTAGAAGCCGGCCTCGTAAAAGATCAGGCAGTACTGACGCTACGACTACTCTTAGGAGATTGATTATAGAAAGGCAAACATTCATTTACAGGTTTGTAGATTTGGAAAAACCTTTTGAAAATATTGACTGGAATGTATATTTTGGAATCCTGGAGGTAGCGGGAGTAAATACTGGGATCGGAAGATAATTGACAGCTTGTATAGAAACCAGGCTGCAGTTATAAGTGAATCGACATGAAAGGGAAGTAGTAACTGAGAAGAGAGTGAGACTGGGCTGTAGCCTGTTACTGAGCGAGTTGACGCAGTGGTTATCACACTGGGCTCTCATTCGGGTGGACTACAGTTCAAATCCCTGTCCGGCCACGAAGATTTACGTTTTCCTTGATTTCCCTAAATCACTCACGGCAAATGCCGGTATCTTTGCCATGAAAAAAGGGCACTGCTGATTTGCTTCCACATCCTTTTTGTAATTCGAGCTTGTGCTCCGTCGCATTGTCGACAGGGCGTTAAAATCTACATTTCCTTCTTTTTTGTAGTGTATCCACAATGTTATTCAGTCTGTTCTTTGAACAACCTGTGAAGCAAGCGAAGAAGAAATTTCGAAACGGAATTAAATTCTGTAAGAGATGGAAAAAGACTTAGACTTCCAGTTAAACGAAATAGACAATGCATTGAAAAGGGCGTATAAGATGAACAACAACATAAGTAAAACGAGAGTTATCGGATGTAGGTGAATCAAATCAAGCGATGATGAGGGAATTAGATTCGGAAATGAGATACAAAAAGAAGTTTATGAGATTTGCTATTTGACCAGCAAAATAACTGATGATGGTTGAAGGAGAGAGGACATAAAATGCAGATTTGGAGTATCAAATTAAGCACTTTTCAAAAAATTAAATTTCTTAACATCGAAAATATAGGTAGGAAGTCTTTTTCGGAGGTATTTGTCTAGAGGAAACAGTGTACAGAATTGAAATCTGGACGATAAACAATTCTGATAAGGAAAGAATGGTTATCTACATGCGCTGTAATCGTTCGTTGAATACTTCTGACATGGTTTTCACATCTTCAGAAATACCACTCTTGACTATGTTATACAATGATTTAAAAATGGGTCTCGGCCAATAATTGGTCATCGAGTGAATAAAAAAAGTAAAATTTTCAACTTTCGACTGGTTTTTTGTTGTACTGCTTAACAGAAGTTACTGACCACAGCTACTCCAACATGCTGGAAATTCGTAAAAGAATAGACGCTTTTGAAATGTTGTGCCACAAAACAAGATTAGATGGGTAGTTCCGGTAACTAATGAGAAGGTACTGAATAGAAGGGGGAAGACACGAAATCTGGGGCACAACTTGACTAGAATGGATCGATTGATAGGTCACATCCTCAGACGTCAATGAATCATCAACTTGGTAATGAATGGCTGTGGGGGAAAATGATGTACATGACTGCAATACAAGAAGGGAGAATGACATTTATTACTCCACCCTAAGCTTGTATTTGACACAAAAAGGGGCGTACAGTGTTACAACAAAAAATTTTGACTCGTTACCCAGCAACATAAAATGTCTGACAGACAGCAAAGCACAGTTTGGAAAACAAATCGAAACAGTTCCTCCTTGACAACAGCTTCTGTTACGCAGGAGAATCTATATTAATGTAATGTGTAAAAGGTGGTGGGTAGTATGATAAAACTGGTTACGGTGAGAGAAATGTACTAACCGATCTTGTATCGTATGAAATGACCTATTCCCTAGTTGAAGACTCAAAACCCAGAAATCTACAAACATACATCTATGAGAAAATGTATAAACGTCAACATATGTAAACACTCTATGTAATTACGATGAAGATTACGGACATCTTAAAAATATAAGTAGTGATAAACAATTATTTGTAGTTTGTTTTTAAAATATATGTTTCAAAGATGATTTTCCACAAATAGATCAATATATGATAGTATTTTCTTTGCTATGTGTTGTTAGAAGTAAATCTTTATCTTCGGACAGCTCGTATCACGAGTTTGAAGTGCGAGGATGGAGTACAAATTAGTGTTTATTTGTGTTAGAAGGGTGGTTGATGTTAATTTTTACTGTGAAGTGAAATGACTGATAATAAATTTATTCAGCAACTGGAAGTCCACCAGTGTTCGTATTATTAACCTGAAAAAAAAAGCCGAACATCCTCTAGACCAAGATACAGTCGCATTTCCGGCATGACTACAAGCCTACAACTTAACACCACAGAAGAAGAACAAAAGATGAGTACCATGAAAACTGCTTATACAAGTTCTACCGTTGCTACCTCTCCCTGCAGCGTGTCATTAACTCACCGTGCCAAGTGTAGTGAAAATGTGACCAGCTGCCCAAAGTATTAACTTACTTCAAAGTTAATAAATCGACTCTGGGCTACAAGAGGGTGGTGACGACCAGAGTAGAAATTACTAACTCACAACTGCATATTAAAAAATTTTAAAAAATGTTCAGGATTTAGCCATATTTATAAATGAACTTGCGATGTGAGTCCGCAGCTCGTGGTCGTGCAGTAGCGTTCTCGCTTCCCACGCCCGGGTTCCCGGGTTCGATTCCCGGCGGGGTCAGGGATTTTCTCTGCCTCGTGATGACTGGGTGTTGTGTGATGTCCTTAGGTTAGTTAGGTTTAAGTAGTTCTAAGTTCTAGGGGACTGATGACGATAGATGTTAAGTCCCATAGTGCTCAGAGCCATTTGAACCATTTTGCGATGTGAATGTAAAATGACTCGTCCACATCATTAAGATTTATCGTGCAAAATGATCCATGGAACATGAAACTAAGTATCTAAGAAGGGAGGTGAAGGAGGGGAAAAATAGTAGAGGGAGACCAAGGCTTCAATACATAAGCAGGTTAAAATAAATGTAGGTTGCAGTAGTTCTCCAGAGATGAAGAGACATGTACTCCATACACTACTGTGGAAAGCAGCATCTAACGTCTCCAGACTGAATATCAGAACATGTGAAGGATCTGAGTGGCAGAAAGAACTTGTAGACTAAACAGGAACCTAAATAGGAAAAAAAATCAAAACAAAAATCAGAGGTACTGAATTATTTCTTCAAACGACGCTTCACACCACAAAGGAAAGTTGAAAAGTATTGCCATAACTGACCAGCTATACAGTTGTGAGATTGAGTGGCATAGCAACAGTAGTGTGATTTAGATTACTTCGTATATGACACTGACAGTCCAGAATTGAGACACTGTAGCACCGAGTATTATTTTCACGCAGTGACCATAGTCCTTCGTTTTCCGCGGCTATAGGAAGTCGTTCAAAAGTCTCTCTCCTACAAGAAAAACGTAAAAAAAATCTGAAATTCAAGTACAGTAGAGTTCTCGGTCACTCGGCGCCAGCCTACACGGTCAAAGGTCACGCGTTCAATCCTTGGTCTGTCCTAGGATTTTAATCTGTCACTTACCATCTCTTTCACCTCTGGCAATGTTTGCAGGTGCGAAAAATGCTGAGTTGCTCTGTGGTGCGCAGCTCACGTTAACTGTAGGCCCCCTTTTCCTGGCTGGGTACGTCTGTTCGACGGTCGCAGAATGACAACACCCATACCAAATCCAGCAGGACCATGCCTAGTAAAGCACTCCGGGGTTCAAAACAATCTTCGGGTTCATATTGTTATTTTTATTGTATTTTATGATTTTATAGACAAGATTAGCATATTTTCTTGGTTTTCAAATGGGGTATTGAAATGTCCATTGAAACTAAAGGCCGGCCAGGGTGTCCGAGCGGTTCTAGGTGCTACAATCTGGAACCGCGCGACCGCTACGGTCGCAGGTTCGAATCCTGCCTAGGGCATGGATGTGTGTGATGTCCTTAGGTTGGTTAGGTTTAAATAGTAGTTAAGTAGATGACCTCAGAAGTTAAGTCCTATAGTGCTCAGAGCCATTTGAACCATTTTTGAAACTAAAGTCATTCCTTGTCGTGTGGTAATATGTTGGTAAAGAGCCGTGGAAGATTACTTATTGCGTGCTCATGAGTCCGTTGAAAGTCGCCGTGTTTATTTGCTGGTTCGTCTGCCAGTCTCACCAATTCCATGTCGAGTAGTGTAGCTCAAACTTTCTACAGTAATTAGAATGACTAGAAAGAGTAATATTTACGTCCGAGTCTCAACTAATTATTTATCAGAGATGAACACTCGTTTATTTCACCCTTGAATACAACTTTACTCTTTATTTCTTCCTTAAATACCACTTTTTCTCATACTATCGCGTTATAATACGTAGTATTCACAATTACAAGTTCCCTCGTCTTTATGAGAGCAAGAACGAAATCGGAGTCATTAACATTACATTCAAGAACAGAGATAATAAAAATCAGAGATAGTGCAATGATAATGTTCGCTTTTCTTATGCAAGGAGTAACGTCTTTGGTTCCTACTCATATCACAGTATCACCCCGTTTACATGGGGCTCATAAAGCTGGATTTCGTAAACCGATTTCCCAATACCGCTTCTGCGTGCTCATGTCAACGCTGGATATCTGCTTATGGTTGCCGGTTTTCCAATTCCGCAATCGATTTCCGCTCCCATGTCAACGCAACCAGTTTTGAAACGTGCTTGGGCTGTCAAGTTTTGTTTATTTTTAAAAATTTTCGGTTAATATGGACGAAGTGACCTTTTGTACAGAGAAGGATAAGCAGAAATATTAGACAGAAGCTATTTACACCTCGCTTTACTGAAGAGAAATAACGATTGTGCTGGCTAAATCATAAACTGTATCAGATTTTTTCCAGGCGCCATATTTAACCGGGCTAGCAACTCCGCTTCAGACCTTAACCTGTAAACACGACAGCGAAAAACGGTTATCGAAATTGGGTTTTCGTCTTCCGCAAGATGTGTCGCATGTAAATGTAGTGTATCTGACACAGCTATTTCCTCAATAAAATGTGATATCACAGGTTGACGACAGCTTTACCTTATAGAACTGTATAATTTATCTAGAAATTTGTTTTTAATTTCAGTTTAGCTTCACACTTTACCTAATCAACCAAATGCGAGAGTAAGGCAGTTCGTGATTGGACTGCAGTTCCTAGCAAGCAATTCTCAGACGAGAGAAATCTTGAGACATAAAAATTACTGCAGACATGCAGTGAGTGAGTGGTAGGACCATTACTGTTCACAATATGTTATAGCATATAAATGACCTAGTGGATAAAGTCGAAAGCTCCGTGAGAGTTTCGCGGCTGATGCTGATTATTAGGGAAGTAGCAACGCTAGTAGCTATCGCAACGAAATACAGGAGGACGTGCAGGGGATGGAAATATCGTGCAGAGACTGGCAGCTGACCCTCAACATGAACGAATGTAGCACATTTCGCATTAATGGGTGGGAGTATCTTTGTACATGATACGGTAGTAACTGTAGGCACTATGACAGCTGTGGACAACGTGGACATTATTGCGGACCACAGAAATCCCTTTATACTTGAAGTTTCTCCGGACGGCGCTGGCTTCTTCCAACAGGAAACCTGTCCGTCTTACAAGGACAGAATCGTGCCACAGTGGATTGAGGGGCATGATAATAAACTCAAGTTAACGTTTTGGCCACCAAATTCGTCTGATCTGAACGGCTATCGAACTACCTGCACTGCGTCCTAAGCCACCGACCCGTAGTTAATGGGAATTTCGCGACCTGTCCGTAGACATGTAGTTTCACACACCTCCAGGAAACTATCAAGGGCTTGTCTAATCCACGGCAATCAGAATCGCTGCTGTACTGGATTACAAAGGTGGACCAATATGTTATTAAGCAGGTTTTCATAATAATCCAATGAAGGCCGACGCTCTTCGTCAAGGGTTCACTAAGGAAATTACACATACTACAAGAGAAGGGTTGTGTGTGTTGAAATTCCGATAGAGTACGTTCCGAGAGGAGTCGGGAAACATATGAAGGGCTTATTTCAATAGTGGTACAAGTCCATTACCTCCACTTTTCTGCCTATAATGCTTCTGAAATTAATGACCCAAACAAACAGAAAGAAAGGTTCATCTCTAGCAAGAAGCCATATGCTTGAATATTTCTGGTATCTCAACTGCAGATTTTTCAGCGCTCATTTAAGTTTAGGACTATCTCAAAATGAACAAAAATGGACTTGAACCACTACTGAAATAAGCCCTTCATATTACTTCCTGCTCGCAAAGGTCTTACGAAATGACCACAGACAAGGTGAGTAGCAGTCTGCTGTTGTTTGCTGATGATTTGTGGTGTATGGGAAGGTGTTGGCTTGTGACAATAAAAAGATACAAAATGACAGACAAAGTTTCTAGCTGGTGTGATGAACAACAGCTTGCTGTAAATGCAGCAACATTTAGGTTAATGCAGATGTGTAGGAAAAACAATCCCATAATGCTCAAATGCAGCATTGGCACTGTGTTTCTTCACACAGACATGTAGATTAAATATCTGTGCGTAATGTTGCAAAGCGACATGAAATGTACGATCGTGGAAGGACAGTAGTAGGGTAGGCGAACAGTCGACTTAGTGTTGGGAGAATTTTAGTAAAGTGTGGTTCGTCTTTAGAGAAGGCCAAGTATAGGACACTTGCGCGACCGATTCTTGAGTATTGCTGGTATCCCCTCCACGTTGAATTAAAGGAAGACATCGAAGGAATTCAGAGGCGGGCTGCCAGATTTGTTATAGGTAGATTCGACCAACACACTAGCATTACGAAGACTCTTAGTGAACTAATATGGAAATCCCTGGAGTGAAGATGTTCTTTTTGCAGAACCCTGTCGAGAAAATTTGGAAAACTCGCATTTGAAGATGACTGCAGAACGGTTCTAGTGACGCCAACGTACATTCAGCGTGAGAACCACGAAGATAAGAGAAATTAGGGCTCTTGCGGAGGCATAAAGATAGTCCTTTTTCCCTCGCCCCATTTGGGAGTGGTCTCATCTAATGAGTGTTTATTTTAGTTCCCAGGAAACTAAATTGAGATGCGCTCTGCAGCTAAGTGAACTCGACGTTCCAGCGGGTACATTCTGGAAGCATGACTCTCCTACCACTCCTTGATTCACTTACACTCTCCATGATCTCTACAATCTTCTCGATATTTCTCCAAAATTTTATTACCCATGGAGCGACGTACACTTGGTTTCACAGTTTCCAGGTTCTTTTTTTGGAAACGTTTCTGAAAGCTTGTTAAGTAATACATTTACGTGTAGTTTTTTTCTCGTAAGGATTTGCGAGTTCAGTCGTAATTAACTTGTATCTATTTTCGTAAGATATGCATTTATCTTCACAGCACATGAAAGAAATTTTAACTGAAACTGAAATGTTTTATTTTACAACCAAGGTAGGTATTAAAGGAGTGCAACTTAATTACTGTTTTTGTTTCTTCTTTTTCATGTCGCTAAAGAAGATTGATGTTCTCCACTAGTTAGAGAGCGAGAGAGACGATCCAAGAGAATGACGTGAGAGCCATTTGACCGCGAACGGCCCAAAACTTTTAAGTGCAAGGAAGAGATTCACCTACAGTTTAATTTTGTGATATCGACGATCTCATAAAATGTATAGCAACTGTCGCCGAAACACGGAAGAACCGACATCGCAGTGCGCAGTATATATATCCTAGCGTATTAATAGTGTGGTTTAGATTCGACGGTTTCTCCCGAGACGAATGCTAAAGAAAAGTCGCTGAGAGTTTACTCACAGTTGGCCGGAAGCCATCAGGAGCACTGCATTCGCATCACACCACCGATCCAGTTTTGATGTTAATTACACATAACATCTGATTAGTACCACTAAAATATGCTTCCATCATAGCTGTCCTCAGAGTTGTTGGATGGAGTTGGAACATTATCCGTTGCATACACTACTCCCGCCGCAGTCTCGGGGAAAAAAAAACAACAAAAAAAAACATCTAGCGACAAAAGTCAAGACAACGATCACCATGAACACAACGCTTACCAACTCCTCACACAAATGCGCCGAGCCGGCCGCGATGGTCTCGCGGTTAAGGCGCTCATTACGGAACCGCGCGACTGCTACGGTCGCAGGTTCGAATCCTGCCTCGGGCATGGATGTGTGTGATGTCCTTAGGTTAGTTAGGTTTAAGTAGTTCTAAGTCCCATAGTGCTCAGAGCCATTTGAACCATTTTTGAAATGCGCCGAAGAGGTCGAAACGAAGTGAAATGCTTCGCAGTAATGGCGTACTAGACGCAGATATAGCAGGTACTGCAAATACAGACTACACTGTAAAAGGTTTAGACACAAACAGTAACTTGCATGCTACTCCAGTGGATAGAAAATGTAATAGGCAGCCTACTTCCAAAAAATCTTATAGTCGTAACGTCTTTGAGGATTCAGTGACCACAGCTGTAATTCTGCAGGAAGTTACATACATGTTTCCTAACAATAAGATTCATGCTAGTAAGGTTTACACAAATCAATTAATAGATATGAATCCATACATCGTCGTAGTAGGAAGGAAATGGTAATGTAGGAGAATTTCATCCAATGGCTCCTATGAGGAATAGTGTTCACAGAAAGTAACAACTTGCAACATTAAATTGCTAAGACTTCACTTGTCGACAAAAACAGACGTAAAACTGAAACAAAGCAAAGAGACTAAAAGTTCTTGATGTCTTTTGGCAGAAGGCTTACATTCCCAGTTCTCTAGGTGAAAGGTGGCGATCTAACAACGATGTTGATACAAGGTTATTGAAGGAAGGCATTCATGCAGAAATAAAGTCTGAATATTTAGTAAACGAGATAAGAAGCTTCACAATTAAAGTAGCTGAAATGGAGAAGTGAATGTCCATTCAACGTCTAAATGTGTCGCAACGTATAAATTTCAGAAACTTCCCCTGTTGTTTATTCGTGCGATATGCGCTTTTGGTTACTCCGTACGCCTGTCACTTCTGCAGTGTCATAATTGACTCAAATATTTCCATTTAACCCCTTACCGCATAATGTGCCAGATATGGCACATACCATTTTTCTCTTTGTCAATCTCATATCTGAGAATATATTTCCAAACTGCATGTTGGGACAGATATGGCACACAGTGAAGAGCAGCTGTGCAAGTAGTGTATGCCATCTGTTGGGAGAGTAAGGAATTACGTATTATGAATCTTTGCTTTGTGTTGCTAGCTGCTTACATCCAAGTTTGGTCACACAATCAGTTGTCATCAGGTACAGTAAACGATTGATTTTAGTGTTTATATTATTTGCAGAGGAAAAAGGACGTCTGTGGACAGTTATAAAGAGGTAAGTTTATATATTTGTTCATTAGAATACATATAATACTGAAAAATAGGTCTGTGACGGATATGGCACAACATGCAGCCTCGTCCAATCGAGTACGTGGATGCATTTTACCTAAGGAGGCAGCAATGAAGATCAATGGTCGAGGCAGCATGAAGGAAAAGATAGCAACAGTAGACGGTGTGCAACTGTCAGTAGTCTCCTAGTTTGATAATAAGTAGTCAACACTTTGTCAACTTACGTTGGATGCAAACCAGAAGGCGAGATCAAGAGGCTTTTCAGGGAGGAAAAAGAATACAAAATGGTACCTTGTCCACACTCTGTGATGATCTACAATGACTACAGGGGGGGGGGGGGGGTGTCGATCTATTAGATTCTATGCTAGGATATTATAGAATACAAATCAGATCAAAGAAATGGTACTTGAAGATATTCTTTCATCTAGTTGACTTGGCTTGTGTGAACAGCTGGCTGTTATGGAGAAGAAGAAATACGGACTACATGCCCCTCGTTGATTTCAAGGTCGCAGTTGCAGAGGCCCTCTGTAAAATTGGGAAATCCTTATCCAAGAAACGTGGTAGGCCAAGCAGTGAAATACAAAAACAGCTTGACTGCAAGAAGAAAAGAGGCCCTACAGCAGATCTTCCACAGCGTCAGGAGCGACTGGATGCGATACATCACATGCCTATCTGGCTGGAAAACCGTGGTCGTTGCAAGTATCCAGAATGCAAGGGAAAATCCTATATAGCGTGTATGAAGTGCAGTACAACATTGTGCTTGAATAAGGAGAGAAATTGCGTCATCAAGTTTCATAATGAATAGAGAAAAATGGAAACATAATGTGTGTTATTTTCTCAAAATATGTGTATTGTAATGAATAGAAAGTGTAATTGTGTTACATAAATACAGTTCTGCTAGTTCATGTACGTATCTTATTGTGTGTTTTCCACATTGTGCATCATCAATCCCAAAACTGGTATCACATGGTATTAGTCGTTACCGCACGCTGTCCCATATATGGCACAAACCCTTAATTCTAAAATAACCGACCCTACATAAGATGTAGAATTTTTAAGCATTTTTTATGAAATCAGAGCATCGAACATAAAATGTAACATTTTTTTCAGAAAAATAAAAAAAATCATGCAGTAAGGGGTTAAGCATAGAATGTCGTAGTTGCATTCATCGCGCGGAATGCCAAAGAGAACATGAGACTTCACAATGTTCGCAAAGCGGGAAACCCAGGTGTTTGCATAGCTACGGAAACCACGCCACCACCGATCGCAGTTGTCCTATTTAGAGCAGCATGTGGCTGCCAAGCACAGCGAAGCCTTCGGAAATTCTCATGCGTATGATATCCCATCCCTGCGCCAGTCATTTGAGCATGTTCTACCGATGTTCCTACGACACGAGTGTGAGGACCACTGAGATTTTAAAGTTTCTGATGAATCTGCAATTTAGTTATGGTTGAACATTGTACCTCAAGAGAACAGGTTGTTAATGCATCAAGTGGTGCTT
The DNA here is from genome assembly GCF_021461385.2 of Schistocerca piceifrons. Classification (NCBI taxonomy): domain Eukaryota; kingdom Metazoa; phylum Arthropoda; class Insecta; order Orthoptera; family Acrididae; genus Schistocerca; species Schistocerca piceifrons. Next base: position 517,306,819 of record NC_060143.1, read on the forward strand.
TGCTAGCCAATGACAGTTGTAAATTGTTCTTTATGAACTATTGCAAGCAGCCCTATTTTCTAGTGATCTTTTGTACTATTACCAGTTTCCGGTGTGAGCCCATCGTCAGTTGGTGGCGTTGACTTCTTTGCAAGTTTTACATTTGAGTCCTAAAATACAATAAAGTTTTGTGATGCGTAGTTTACGAACGGTTTTACATTTGCGTCCTAAAATATAAGAAAATCTTTGTTATTTCATAGTTTTACACTTATACATGCGCTGTACTTTGTACCTACTTACTGAAAAGCCCTCCTTTACATAGTATAAGACAGAGGTTTAATTTTCTTTTCCAATATATACCGATCAATTAACTGAACTAAGTACAAGATGGCAGATACATTATTTACATCGACTGTTGACTGCTGATTTGATGTGCCAAAGAACGTGATATCTGCACAGATGTCACACACTTCTGGAGATACTTGAAAGATAATTCTTCATAGTACGGATAATTTTATTCATTTAGACATTTAATTATTTAAGTTTGAAACATGCTGGTAATGGCCAATGAAGAATTTCCTCTCTGTCAGTTAATTATTATTTCTATCATTTCTGATTATAGGAGCTGTATGAAATTTAGGAGGTTGATTTGGGTTTTAAATTCTAGTTGATTATTCAGTAGGAAGTCAGGTTTAATGTGAATGTCATTGTATGTTTCTAATTCCTCTAACAAATTCATCTGTACACCTTTTTCGACAAAATTTAATATCGCTAAACTTCCTTCTATGCATGTCTCTAGGTTTTCGTGCTGGGCCAAGTGAGAAGCGAAAGTTGACTTATTTAGGTTGTTGAACCTGAAAGCATCCATGGGTTCACAGTATCGTACATAAATCATTTGGCCATTGTAAAATTTGGGACACACAGAACAATTTACTTTATAAATGTCAGACCTATGGTGTACTTCAGTTTTCAGATTTAAGCGTGAACAACTTTGTCTTTCATTTTATTGTTTGTGGAAAAACTGTACTGTTCTGTGTGCCTCAAATTTTACATAGTTGAAAAAGGAGTACAGATGAATTTGTTAGATGAATTAGAAATACACAACCACGTACACTATAAATCTGACTACATACAGAATGATCAACTACAATTAAGAAACCAAGTGTACCTCTAAAATTCGTACAACTCCTACAATATGAAATGACAGAGAGAAAGTTCTTCATTGGCCATTACCAGCATCTTCCGAACCTAAATAATTAAAGGCCTAACTGTATAAAACTATCTGTACTATGAAGAAGTATCTTTGAAAAAACTTCAGAGGTGTACCACACTTGTACACATATCACATTCTTTGGCACGTGAGATCAGCAGACGATCTAGACAAATGTATCTGTCATCTTGTGTTTAATTCAGTTCATTGATCGGTATGGATTAGAAAAGAAAATCGAACCTCTGTTTTATAACACGTAAAGCAGAGATTTTCATGAAGTAAGTATGCATACAGCATATATAAATGCAAAACTATGTAATCACAAAAGTTTTGTTATATTTTAGGACACAATTGTGAAACTTGCAAAGAAGTCATCTGATGATGGGGTCACGCCCGAAACAAGCAATGGTGCAATAGAAACCACTCTTAAAAAATGTGGCTGGTTGCAGTATTTCCTACAGTGTAATTTACGAAAACAGCTGCGGTGTTCTCTAACCCAACTGGGTAAAATAACAGTTGTCAGTTATCCAGTGCTCCCGTGACAAAGAAGTGTGGCAAAGTTAACTAAATCTTCCATTCGTTAATGTAATAAAGTGAACTAATATTTCATGTGCTCTAGTTCGATGAGCCTTTTTCCGGAGCTGTCAAAGGATCCACAGTTATGGCTGGACGAGTGTACTTTCGTCTGGCCACAACAGAAACGATACAGACTCTTATGCGGAACGCTGTTGAAGGCTTCTACAAATCTGACAGTGGTCTTTAAAATCCTCCAGCAATTAGCAATCTCTAACAAAGAAAGACTTTAGAGGGAAGGTAGTAGCAACCACATTCAGTATCTTGTAACAAACAAGGAATAAGGAAATCATCGTTTTGAAGGAACAGTTCCATGTCTGGTGGATACTAGAGTAATCTACAGCTATAGCACCGCGAAGATCTGCGCACAGTAACTTCTGGAAACAAGGAAAAAACGTAGGAAATTTTATTGCATACAAGCAAATAGCTACGAGATTTCGAAGAAAATTAAAATAACTAAAAAATAACAGCTTGAAAAATTTTTTGTGAATCCTTAAATAATAAAGGTAGTATAACTGTAGTATGAAGAAAATTAAAGTTTTCCAAAACCAAGAACTCAACTAATAATCAGCCATTAAATGATACGTGGCTGGAAGAATGTGTGAATTTAATATCAACAGTTTACGCTGCCAAGCAGCCATTTCGACTTTCACAACAATAGTATTACGGTCCCATTTCTTCGTATCATTTTCATACGAAGAACTGATGAAATGCATTAAAGAAGCAATAAATTCCTCTCCCGCCAACGACGGAATACACCACCAACTGAAAAAAATCTCCCTGATAGCATTTTTTTTCCTTTTTTGGAGGCATCATTCTTCTGACTGATTGGGCGTGGCCCGCCGTGAATTCCTCTCCTGTGCCAACCTCTTGATCTCCAAGACGCACTTGCAACCTACGTCCTCAGTTATTTTCTGGATGTATTCGAATTTCTGTCTTCCTTTATAATTTTTGCCCTCCACGGCTCCCTCTAGTACAATGGAGGTTATCCCGTGAAATATTTACAAATATCCTACCATCCTGTCCCTCCTTCTTCCCAGTGTATTGCATGTATTCCTATCCTCGCCGGTTCTCGGGAGAACTTCTTATACGTTACCTTATGAGTCCAACTAGTTTTCAGCGTACTTCTGTAGCTCCACATCTCAAAAGCTACGATTCTCTCCTGTTCCGGTTTTCCCGCGGTCCATGTTTCACTACCGTACAACACTGTGCTCCAAACGTACAGTTCTCAGAAATTTCTTCCTTAAATAAAGACCTGTGTTTGATGCTAGTTGACTTCTCTGGCCAGGAATGCCCTTTTTGCGAGTCCTAGATTACTTGTTATGTCCTCCATGCTCCTTCAATCATGGATTATTCTACTGCCTAGGTAGCAGAATTCCTTAACTTCCTCTACTTCGTGATCCCCAATTCAGACGTTAAGTTCCTCGCTTTCCGATTTCTGCTATTTCTCATTACTTTTGTCTTTCTTCGATTTACTCTCAATCTATATTCTGTACTCATTAGACATTCAGCAGATCTTTTAATTCTTCTTCACTGTTATTGAAGATAGCAATGCAAGCAGAGAATCTTATCATAGACACCTTTCACCCTGAATTTTAATTCCACTCTTGAACTTCCTTTTATTTCCGTCATTGCTTATTCGTTGTATAGACAGACCAATAGGAGCGGAAGATTACATCCCGATCTATTCTATATCGATTCCTGTTTCTTCTTCGATCACGTCATCAGACAAGTTCCCCCCCCCCCCCCCCCCCCTCATAGAGGCCTACAACGTACTCTTTCGACCTATTCGTTCTGTCCACTTAACATTCGAATTCCCACTGCACTCTTAAAGTTACTTCCCTTGCTTTTAATTTCACCTAAGGTAGTTTTAACTTTTCTATACGTTGGGTCATGCCATCAGACAATCATTCCTTTTCCGATTTCTTCACATTTTTTATGCAGCTATTTCGCCGTGGCTTCCCAGCACTTACTATTTATTTCATTCCTAAGTAATCTGTATTTCTGTATTCCTGAATTTCCCTGTACATTTTTATACTTCCTTTCTTTCATCGATTAACTGAAGTATTTCTTCTTCCCAGTTACCTTATTTACATCTATGTTTTCCTTTCAAACTTCTGTGATTGCCCATTTTAGAGATGTCCATTCCTCTTTAACTGAACTGCTTACTGAACTATTCCTTATTGCGGTATCTATTGCCTCACATAACTTCAGGCGTATCTCTCCATTCGCTGGTACTTCGGTACAGATATTTAGTCAAATACGGACAACTACGAAGTAACACAAGACTGCAGAACTCAAATAGTGATACTGACACTGAAACCACGTAAAGATAACGAGGAATCAGCGTCATATCGTCCTCTTTCTTCCACTATCTCCAAACCTTTAGAGCATTTCGTTAAAAATAGTTTGGAGTGATGGCTAGTACCCTTTAAAAGCCTGCCATCGAATCAGTTTGGATTTAGAAAAGGCAGGGAACAACTGGTGATTTAATTATCTTCACTTCCAACTTCTACATCTACAAGAAAACAGAATGTAACAGGTGTTATCTTTGACACCGTTGGAGCTTACTGTAATGTCCATATAGTTGTGTTGCCAAAGAGATTGGAAAATGTTGGAATACGACCACATCTGATTTACGGAATTAGCAGATTTCCCTCGAAAACAAGCGTAATGGTTCACTTCTGGCGTAAATTAATTGGACCACTTGATTCAAATGTCTCATAATTAGAGGCAAGAAGGAGCGATCAGTAATTGCTTAGGAGAAATGAAATGAAATGTCCTGCGACTAGGGCCTCCCGCCGGGGAGACCGTTCGCCTGGTGCAAGTCTTTCGATTTGACGCCACTTCAGCGACTTGCGCGTCGATGGGGATGAAATGATAATGATTAGGACAGCACAACACCCAGTCCCTGAGCGGAGAAAATCTCCGACCCAGCCGGGAATCGAACCCGGGCCCTTAGGATTGACAGTCTGTCACGCTGGCCACTCAGCTACTGGGGGCGGACTACTTTGGAGAAAATTTAATAGCCAAGATCGTATACAGTACTATTTATTCCTGATCACTAGTTTCAACAGATGACTGACTTCTTTTTATACACTCATAATGGAACATGACGTGTGCCAACAAGCTTTTTTATGGATCAGAAGATGACTGTCTTAACTGTTGCAACCGGTAATCAGTAATAAATAGTACATTAAACGATCATGACTATTAAATTTTCCCCAAAGTAATTGAGCAACATATTCTTACAACAGGTCTCCAACAAGGAGCTATCCTCAGCCCAATACACTTTTCAGTCTATACTAACGGGCTTGAGAGAATTATTCCTTCCCCTGTTAAAATCCTTCAGTATGCAGATCTGTATTTATGTGCCAACCAACGGTCTGAATCCGGCAGTATGGAAGGTTCAAAGACAATGGGAGCAATGGACAAGATATTACACTGCTGCGGGTGAAAGACTTCTCCAAAAGTTCGGCGACAGTTTCCTTCATCAAAGGACTCATATCAGGCCGTTTGAGCAGTGTAAGACTCTCCACTAACAAAATAAAAATAAAATACCAGCTAGCATTTTTGGCGTTATATTTCGCTTCAAGACTGTGTTGGGGACCTCATATAAAACGAGTCATCAGTACATGAGAAAAAGCATTGAATCTATACAGTTCAGGAACAAGAGTATGGCGAGGAGCTCGCCTCAACATTCTGCTTACTTTATACCGTGCGTTGATACCTTCCTGTATAGATAATGCGTGTATGGTATACCACAGCGCTGATAAAAAGTACCTAGCACTGCTGGACAGCTTGCACTGCAACCGCCTACGTACCTACCTCGGAGCTAAGCTTTCTTCCTCCACTAACGCCTTTCTCCTGGAAGGAATAGAAATGTCTCTACTTATTCGTAGAACAGTGTTGTGTGATCATCATATTTTACAAAAAATGGCAGATACTGACCATCTACCGACAAAGGAGCGTGAAACGAGCTGTCTCAAATCGAGAATTACAGAAATACGAGGAAAAAGCAGACGGTGCGAATATTGGAAATATCAGCAAAATAAAATGCACGTAACTGAAGCCATTTCAACGTTCCTTTGTGAATGTCACAACTATCAAAATATTCCCGTGACGTATGTCGATTTTGCAGCGAAGGTGGGCAGGATACACTGAAACATATATAAACAGATCAAAAATTGACACGGAAAACCACACTGGGAACGCTTCCTTCTGTCGACAAACTACGGAAGAAAGGAAGTTTCATTTACCAGGCAATATTTAAAGCTGGAACATTGGCTGTCGTGCAAGCAATAAAATTTCCTAGAGCAACAATAATCGGTTACTCGCAAAGCGTTCTGAAATCAATGAGCTACAGAAAATGGAACAAAAAATTTGTAAAGACATTCAAGCCTTTGTAGATCACTATCATCAAGTAAATATGATTAGTCGTATCATAGAACTCATTCTGACATTAAATGCAATGACAAAAGAGATTGAGTAGCGAGAAATGCAATTAGCAGCGGGAAACATGTGGACGTAAGACTCTGGCCCTACACAGATTAACTAAAAAAAAACGAGAGGTAAAAGCTGTACAAGGATACAACCGTTTATACCAAGGCAGTCGCAGTTCGCAAACTACAGAAAATCAAGGAAAATTACAGCATCAATTTTGAGAACACGTCTGAGTCGGAGAGACTAGACGATTAACCGTTTTGTAGGATGCGTTCGGTCGCTGAAAGATCCACAACCATACCCATCCTTCACTTCCTCGTTTCAGACGTCCACGAATGTCTGTCTTCAAGACGCCAACGATGTGACAATTACGCGGTGAACGATCCAGGCTGCACGGAGGACGTTCCACTGTTCGCCAACCAAATAGCTGAAGAGTAGTCTTCGTTCGACTGCCAGTGTAAAGGGCGGGTGTTATCGTGTAACAAGATGATTCTGTCCGGTAGCATTCCGATAGCCCAAGGGCAAACGGCAAACCAACAGTAGAAATATCCTACATCTTGCGCACCAAAGTGATCCATCGCTGTCGACACAAGTTCCGGTAAGGCCATAATGACCTCCTCCTACTGCAGGGTCCCTCTGTGTGTCGAGTTCCTCTGGCATGGAAGCACATTCAATGCGCAGCGCTATGAACACACTATGCAGAAACTGCGACGTGCCATAAGCCACAACGCTCAGGAATGCTCTCGTACGGAATCATCCTGTAGCACGATAACGCCCATCGGACGGAGGTTACGCTACAGTGATTTGGGTCGGTAACACTGTAAAATCCTCTGCACAGTGCGAATCTTTCATCGTGTGGTTTTCACATCTTTGCTATCTGAAGAACGGCAGGGGGGACGTCGATTTCAGTCGGACTAGGAAGTGCAAGAGTGAGTGCCGTTGTGAATCCGCCAGCGGCTGACCGCGTTCTACGTCTCCCAGTGAGATAAACGTCTTAACGCGTGTGATGATTACTTTTAAATGGATCCATTCCCTTTGCGGTAGATGGTCAGTTTTCATTTGACTGCCCCTTATACGAGGGTGAAATGAAAACCTTAAATTTTTTTGAAATATTATTTATTGCGCAGAAGAGGTACAAAGCTGTATCACTTTTCAAAATAATCTCCCTCACGCTCCATGCAAGTCCTCCAGCGCCTACTGCACAAATTCCTTTAGAAAAAAAATTCTTTTGGTAGTCCGCGCAACCACTCATGCTCCGCGTGGCGTACCTCTTCATCAGAACGGAATTTCTTTCCTCCCATTACGTCTTTGAGTGGTTCAAACATATGGAAAGCACTTGGGGCAAGGTGTGGTGAGTATGGTGGATGAGGCAGACACTCAAAAAGCAGGTCTGTGATTGTTGCAACTGTGTACGGGCAGTGTGGGGCCTTGCATTGTCATGTTGCAAAAGGACGCCTGTTGACAGCAGTCCACATCGTTTTGATTTGATTGCAGGCCGCAGGTGATTTTTTAGGAGATCTGTGTATGATGCACTGGTGAGAGAGGTCCCTCTAGGTATGTAATGCTCCAAAATGACGCCTTCTTCGTCCCAAAAGAGAGTCAGCATAACCTTCCCTGCTGATGGTTCTGTTCTAAACTTCTTTGGTTTTGGTGATGAGGAATGGCGCCATTCCTTGCTCGCTCTCTTCGTTTCCGATTGGTGGCGTTTCCGATTGGTGGAAGTGAACCCAGGTTTCGTCCCCAAAAACGATTCTTGCAAGGAAGCCATCACCTTCTCGTTCAAAGCGCCAAAGAAGTTCTTCACAAGCATCAACACGTCGTTCTCTCATTCCAGGAGTCAGCTGCCGTGGCACCCATCTTGCATACACTTTGTGAAACTGGAGCACATCATGCACAATGTGGTGTGCTGACCCATGACTAATCTGAAAATATGCTGCAATGTCATTCGGTGTCACTCAGCAGTTTTCCTTCACTATGGCTTCAACTGCTGCAATGTCCTGTGGAGTCACAACTCGTTGCGCCTGACCTGGACGAGGAGCATCTTCCATTGAAGTCACACCATTTGCGAACTTCCTACCCCATTCGTAGACTTGCTGCTGTGACAAACATGCATCACCGTACTGAACCTTCATTCATCGGTGAATTTCAATAGGTTACACACCTTCACTACGCAAACACTGAATAACAGAACGCTGTATACAGGGTGTTACAAAAAGGTAAGGCCAAACTTTCAGGAAACATTCCTCACACACAAATAAAGAAAAGATGTTATGTGGACATGTGTCCCGAAACGCTTAATTTCCATGTTAGAGCTCATTTTAGTTTCGTCAGTATGTACTGTACTTCCCAGTTGGCCCAACTGAAGGAAGGTAATGCTGACTTCGGTGCTTGCGTTGACATGCGACTCACTGCTCTACAGTACTAGCATGAAGCACATCAGTACGTAGCATCAACAGGTTAGTGTTTATTACGAACGTGGTTTTGCAGTCAGTGCAATGTTTACAAATACGGAGTTGCCAGATGCCCATTTGATGTATGGATTAGCACGGGGCAATAGCCGTGGCGCGGTACGTTTGTATCGAGACAGATTTCCAGAACGAAGGTGTCCCGACAGGAAGACGTTCGAAGCAATTGATCAGCATCTTAGGGAGCACGGAACATTCCAGCCTATGACTCGCGACTGGGGAAGACCTAGAACGACGATGACACCTGCAATGGACGAGGCAATTCTTCGTGCAGTTGACGATAACCCTAATGTCAGCGTCAGAGAAGTTGCTGCTGTATAACGTAACGTTGACCACGTCACCGTATGGAGAGTGCTACGGGAGAACCAGTTGTTTCCGTACCATGTACAGCCTGTGCAGGCACTATCAGCAGCTGTTTGGCCTCCACGGGAACACTTCTGCGAAAGGTTCATCCAACAATGTGTCAGTCCTCATTTCAGTGCAAATGTTCTCTTTACGGATGAGGCTTCATTCCAACGTGATCAGATTGTAAATTTTCACAATCAACATGTGTGGGATGACGAGAATCCGCACGCAATTGTGCAATCACGTCATCAACACAGATTTTCTGTGAACGTTTGGGCAGGCATTGTTGGTGATGTCTTGACTGGGCACCATATTCTTCCACCTATGCTCAATGGAGCACGTTATAATGATTTCATACGGGATACTCTACCTGTGTTGCTAGAACATGTGCCTTTACAAGTACGACACAACATGTGGTTCATGCACGATGGAGCTCCTGCACATTTCAGTCGAAGTGTTCAAATGGCTCTGAGCACTATGGGACTTAACTTCTGAGGTCATCAGTCCCCTAGAACTTAGAACTACTTAAACTTAACTAACCTAAGGACATCACACACATCCATGCCCCAGGCAGGATTCGAACCTGCGTCCGTAGCGGTCGCGCGGTTCCAGACTGACGCGCCTAGAACCGCTCGGCCACTCCGGCCGGCAGTCGAAGTGTTCGTACGCTTCTCAACAACAGTTTCGGTGACCGATGGATTGGTAGAGACAGACGAATTCCATGGCCTCCACGCTCCCTGACCTCAACCTCTTGACTTTCATTTATGGGGACTTTTGAAAGCTCTTGTCTGCGCAACCCCGGTACCAAATGTAGAGACTCTTCGTGCTTGTTTTGTGGACGGTTGTGATACAATACACCATTCTCCAGGGCTGCATCAGCGCATCAGGGATTCCATGCGACGGAGGGTGGATGCATGTATCCTCGCTAACGGAGGACATTTTGAACATTTCCTGTAACAAAGTGTTTGAAGTCACGCTGGTACGTTCTGTTGTTGTGTGCTTCCATACCATATTAATGTGATTTGAAGAGAAGTAATAAAATGAGCTCTAACATGGAAAGTAAGCGTTTCTGGACACATGTCCACATAACATATTTTCTTTCTTTGTGTGTGAGGAATGTTTCCAGAAAGTTGGCCGTACCTTTTTGTTACACCCTGTATATACGGTGGCCCATTGTTCGTGACCGAGCCAAATATCTCACGAAATAGGCTTCAAACGAAAAAACTACAAAGAACCTACGTTAGCTAGAAGGGGGAAAGGGGGAAACCAGATGGCGCTATGATTGGACCGCTAGATGGCGCTGCCATAGGTCAAACGGATATCAACTGCGTTTTTTTAAAATAGGAACCCCCATTTTTATTACATATTCGTGTAGTACGTAAAGAAATATGAATGTTTTAGTTGGACCACTTTTTCGCTTTGTGATAGATGGCGCTGTAATAGTCACAAACGTGTAAGTACGTGGTATCACGTAACATTCCGCCAGTGCAGACGGTATTTGCTTCGTGATACATTACCCGTGTTAAAATGGACCGTCTACCAGTTGCGGAAAAGGACAACATCGTGTTGATGTAAGGCTATTGTGATCAAAATGTCCAACGGACGTGTGCTATGTATGCTGCTCGGTATCCTGGACGACATCATCCAAGTGTCCGAACCGTTCGCCGGATAGTTACGTTATTTAAGGAAACAGGAAGTGTTCAGCTACATGTGAAACGTCAACCACGACCTGCAACAAATGATGATGGCCAAGTATGTGGTTTAGCTGCTGTCGCGGCTAATCCGCACATCAGTAGCAGACAAACTGCGCGAGAATCGGCAATCTCAAAAACGTCGGTGTTGAGATGTGTGTGGATTTTTTGCACGCGGTCTATTTAGCGACGAATCGTCATTCACCAACAGCGGTAACGCAAAGCGGCATAAATGCACTATTGGGCAACGGAAAATCCGCGATGGCTGTGACAAGTGGAACATCAGCGACCTTGGAGGATTAATGTATGGTGAGACATTATGGGAGGAAGGATAATTGGCCCCCATTTTATCGATGGCAATGTAAATGGTGCAATGTATGCTGATTTCCTACGTAATGTTCTACCGTTTTTACTACAATATGTTTCACTGCATGACAGAATGGCGATGTACTTCCAACATGATGGATGTCCGGCACAAAGCTCGCGTGCGGTTGAAGCGGTATGAATAGCATATTTCGTGACAGGTGGATTGGCCGTCGAACCATCATTCCATGGCCCGCACGTTCAACGGATCTGACGTCCCCGGATTTCTTTCTGCGGGGTAAGTTGAAGGATATTTGCTGTCGTGATCCACCGACAACGTCTGATAACATGCGTCAGCGTATAGTCAATGCATGTGCGAACATTACGGAAGGCGAACTACTCGCTGTTGAGAGGAATGTTGTTACACGTATTTCCAAATGCGTTGAGGTTGACTGACATCATTTTGATCATTTATTGCATTAATGTGGTATTCACAGGTAATCACGCTGTAACAGCATGCGTTCTCAGAAATGATAAGTTCACAAAGGTACATGTATCACATTGGAACAACCGAAATAAAATGTTTAAACGTACCCGCGTTCTGTATTTTAATTTAAAAAACCTACCTGTTACCAACTGTTCGTCGAAAATTGTGAGCCATATGTTTGTGACTATTACAGCGCCATCTATCACAAAGCGAAAAAAGTGGTCCAACTAAAACATTCATATTTCTTACCGACTACACGAATATGTAATAAAAAATGGGGGTTCCTATTTTAAAAAACGCAGTTGATATCTGTGTGACGTATGGATGCGTCACTAGCGGGCCAACCATAGCGCCATCTGGTTTCCCCCTTCAAGATTGACAAGTTTCCGTCTTTGTAGTTTTTTTCGTTTGACGCTTATTTTTTTGAGATATTTGGCCCGGTCACTAACCATGGATCACCACACACACACACACACACATATATATATATATATATAGGGTGAGTCACCTAACATTACCGCTGGATATATTTCGTAAACCACATCAGTTACTGACGAATCGATCCCACAGACCGAACGTGAGGGGAGGGGCTAGTGTAATTGGTTAATACAAACCATTAAAAAATGCACGGAAGTGTGTTTTTTAACACAAACCTACGTTTTTTTTAATGCAACCCCGTTAGTTTTGTTAGCACATCTGAACATATAAACAAATACGTAATCAGTGCCGTTTGTTTCATTCTAAAATGTTAATTACATCCGGAGATATTGTAACCTAAAGTTGACGCTTGAGTAGCACTCCTCTGCTGTTCGATCGTGTGTATCGGAGAGCGCCGAATTACGTAGGGATCCAAAGGGAACGGTGATGGACCTTAGGTACAGAAGAGACTGGAACAGCACATTACGTCCACATGCTAACACCTTTCTATGGGTCTTTTTCACTGACGCACATATACATTACCATGAGGGGTGAGGTACAAGTACACACGTGGTTTCCGTTTTCAATTACAGAGTGGAATAGTGTGTCCCAACATGTCAGCCCAATAGATCTTCAATGTGGTGGCCATCATTTTCTGCACACAATTGCAATCTCTGGCGTAATGAATGTCGTACACGCCGCAGTACATCTGGTGTAATGTCGCCGCAGGCTGCCACAATACGTTGTTTCATATCTTCTGGGGTTGTAGGCACATCACGTACACATTTTCCTTTAACGTACCCCACAGAAAGAAGTCCAGAGGTGTAAGATCAGGAGAACGGGCTGGCCAATTTATGCGTCCTCCACGTCCTATGAAACGCCCGTCGAACATCCTGTCAAGGGTCAGCCTAGTGTTAATTGCGGAATGTGCAGGTGCACCATCATGCTGATACCACATACGTCGACGCGTTTCCAGTGGGACATTTTCGAGCAACGTTGGCAGATCATTCTGTAGAAACGCGATGTATGTTGCAGCTGTTTGGGCCCCTGCAATGAAGTGTTTGTTACAACACGCAAGTGAACGTCGGAGGTTTCAAGCGTCAACTTTAGGTTACAATATCTCCGGATGTAATTAACATTTTACAATGCAACAAACGGCACTGATTACGTATTTGTTTATATGTTCAGATGTGCTAACAAAACTAACGTGTTTCCATTTAAAAAAACGTAGGTTTGTGTTAAAAAACATACTTCCGTGCATTTTTTTATGGTTTGTATTAAACAGTTACACTAGCCCCTCTCCTCACGTTCGGTCTGTGGAATCGGTTCGTCAGTATTTGATGTGGCTTACGAAATATATCCAGCGGTAACGTTAGGTGACTCACCCTGTACATATATGAAGGCAATTTTAAGACTGTAAGACCTGATACCTTGATATACTTGTGAATCCTTTTAATTGGTGAAGGCTAAAAAGCAGCATGTATGCTAGAAGCAAAAGATAAATTATTAACAACAAAAATTTATCTTTTTAGCTACACTCAAAATGCGGTCTTTGATTAACAATGAATAGCGATAGCAAGCAGCAATAAATCCCTCGTTCTTGTCAGAAATGCTAGGGGAAAAGTCAAAACATAATTGTAATTTATGTGCTCTATAACGAAACATCGGTTAGTTAATTAATGTTTAAGAATGGTTGGTGGTAAATTAGTGACAGGTATAACTCTGTAATTAAAAATGTGGTAGTATATCAAGATCGTCACAGCACCCCGTTTGCCCTTCTTTTGACGTCTCTGCAGTGGAGGTCAGAACCGTGATACCCAGCATTCAAATCACGCGGTTCTCTTATGTGTGGCCGAGGAAAACATTTCAAACACACCGCTTTTCAGCGTCGATAAGAAAAGGCCTCAGGGGCGGCATAAAGGGCGCCAATTAAACCACCTCTTTCACTGGTGCGTTGTTTCCCACACATTTCGCGGTCGAAATCAGCAATTCGCAATGCGACGAGCAACAGCAAGATGTTCTTGGCACCTTTTGACACAGCTGACAGCCTGAACTGACGCCGATATTTCTGCAACAAAGGTTGATGGATGACGCCGAGTCTGTTGCCGAACAGTGGGTCTTACAGGAACCCTTCATCGTTTTATTCACTCACAGGTGATCACGTCACAGGAGGAGGGAAAACAGGAGGAATGAAAAGACGTAGGTACTCTTTCCTGTCTCGGAGTGTTCAGATTGCGTAGAAAGGTTGTGAACGGTCTCTAATGGTTCCAACTTGTACACGACACCAAAAACTGCGATCGCACTGCACTCCAAAGGGGAGCGATCACTTCATTCAATGGGGATGAAGCCCCACAATGTTCTCCGAGAAGTGTTGAAAAGTTCGAGGGTGTCAGCAGTGTCCAAGGTTGTCAAGAACATCTTCGCACTGCGAACTGCCTAACTCGACCGCGATGTGTGTGGGAATCAGCTCCCCAGGGAAAGGAACGGTTTCATTGATGCCATTGATGCCACCCCCTAAGGCTGTTTCGTGTCCGCTCTGAGACGCGGTGTGTACGAAATGTTTTACTCGGCCTCCCATAAGCAAACCGCGTGATTTCAGTGCTGGGTGTCGCGGTTCTGACCTCCACTGCAGAGAGTCAAAAGAAGGGACGAAATGTGGTGTGATGTACCTTTTGCATTTCTTGCTTTTATGTTTTCGTTTTCTTCAAAGGCAAAGAGAAAAGGTGAATCGGTAGCCCAGCGTAGAGCCTGCGCCTACCGTCATGTATTTTTGATTTTCAAGTATTAAAAAACATACGATGTTTTTCTTGTTCCTCGGTAAGAGGGACTCGCTCCCTGTTAACGAACGAAGGTAGACGCAAGCGTAATGGGCGGTAGCCGCTGGTTGAGAGAATGAGTAAAAGGTCTGTATTTTTTTATATAATATATAGCATTATTTTACTAGTGAAGTTGTATGAGTCATAATCCCAAGTAGTACTATAATATATAAAAATCCAAGAAGCCCACCTTGTACTTCGGAGTTATCACGAAAATCCGATTACAATATCGGATACGGCGGATACGGCGATCGGACGTAGTATTATTAATTGCTAAGCATAAATATACAACAAGACAAAGACTATTTCGTCCATGTAGAACTAATATGAAAAGGTTCCTTACCCATTTACAAGTATAGCCCAGCTTATTGTGCTTGTCCAACACGCCGAAAAATTAATGTCAATTTTTCCATATATCTGAGCCGTAGTTTTGTCCGGCTCTTCGAAAAGCGCGCCAGGCGGAGTGCTTTCGCGGGGTGTTTGCGGTGGCGCTTTCGGTTTGGCGCGCAGTTTGGATCGCTACCGCCCTCTGGCGGGAGGTCGAGCAAGTGTACGGTCGCGTGACGATCGAGGGGTACGTTCTGGGCGGTGACCGAGAGAGGTGGTGGCGCGAGCGGGGCCCTGTTGATGGGGGTAGCTGCTCGCCACGTGCTTTGGCCGCCCTCTTGGCTGTCAGGGGCTAACTGTAAGTCTGCCTTACCAGCATGAACGTGGCTTATGAAGCTTAGAAGCCGTGGTGCAGGAGATCAGCGCGTGGGACCGTGTGTCTTCTTATCGGCCGTTGAAACCACTGGCAGCGGTTGGCTCTGACAAGCGTAAGGAAGTGCAACGTGCTCCCGGCGCTGTGGTGGAGTGTGAGAAGTTGAGTACTGTTTTTATGTAACAGTGTTAGTTATATATAAAAGGGGTTTTTCAAGTTCTAGTGAAGTGTACAAGTTTCTTCACCAATGGTTTTGTTGGAGTCTTCCCACCACAGCTCTCGTTTGCCTGTCCGCAGGAATGTGGTAATTGCTTCTTGGTCGGGCCGTTTCATTCACACCTCGATTGGGTGATTTAGGGCCGGTGTCGCGTGTCTCTGTAGCTCGGAGTCTGTGCAGGCACCACCCTTGCTACATCTTCTGGTTTTGGGTAACTCAGGGAGATGGTGGCTTGTAATGCAAGTTTTGGGGCTGATCTGCTGTGGCCCTCTGGACCACCAATAACTATTCCGACTATTTAGATTTGGTCCCCTTTAGAGGTGTCACTCCCTCTCCGAGCTAAGGAAATTTTTTTTTGGGAACTGCCTTTAATGTGAAGGTTCGTGTGCTGGCTTTATCTTGCACATTTATCTTGTGACTATTGACAGGTGTAACATAAGTTATTTAATTGGCAAGAGACCACTATTTTAACTTCAGTACAAACCAGCTACTTAAAGTTTTTTTTAATGGAATTGTTCTCTTATATATATATACACACGATACGTTTAAAATCTTATTATTGGGAAGTTGTTAATGTCATATCTTGCAGTATCCTATACATGGAGAAAATTTGCTAGCTATTTAAGAGTATATATCAAGTTGTTAACGTCATACCTTGCAATCTCCTTTTCATAAAAAAAATTTGTCAGCTATTCGAAATTTGCTAGCTATTTAAGAGTATATATCAAGTTGTTAACGTCATACCTTGCAATCTCCTTTTCATAAAAAAAATTTGTCAGCTATTCGAAATTGTCTTTGAAATTTTTTTTTAAAATGTCAGACTTAAAAATTTATTATTGAGAAAGTCTTTTAAAATAAAAAGGTATCTCTAGCAGTGTGTATTTCACCAGCACCTCCTGGCCCCTACTTCCACGGTAACGTTTTGGAATAACATGTGTACTTGAGTTGTTGTTTTTGAACCGCCCTAATTGACGGTTCAATATCTAAACATTTATTACATATTTTTATTATATTACAAAGTGGCGACAAGTGAGAGGCACGATATGTAGTGGGCAAAACTTTGAGTACTAGTGTTGTTAAGATAATGAATATACATGTAACTTAATAATTTCTTTGTGTTCCATGTACTCTGATGACATGACGGAGGCGATGATGTAACACTGGAAAAATACTAACTGAAAGAAAAAGAAATAAATAAATTAGAAGGAAGAAGACAACTAAAAGTACAATAGAGGGAAGTACCAGTTGCAAGACAACAATATGGTAGGCCGGCGCAATGCATGTAGAAACTGCGTTCCTAGTAGACCTATAAGAAAATCCAAGCACCCAATTCCTAAAATCCAGACCCTAAAGCTTCAGAGGTTAAGGCAATTGTATCAGTTAGAGAGAATGACCTTTCTTTATCAGTACGAAAAGCATATTGAGTGAACAACAATTGAGATTACAATTATATATAGCTGTATATGTATTCTGTCGCGCGAGAAATAGTGCGTAAGTAAAATCCAAACACAGAAAATATCATTTTGCTAACTACAGAGGCGTAAAGATTTCTATAATGGATGGACAAAACAATAAGGAAATGTCATATCAAAATCAAAATGCCGAAGTAGAAGACTTGTATTTGCAAAACGTAACAATGAGTGGTTTTGAACCGTCATGCGGTGATTATTTGGATGCTGGACGCGACGTGCCAGTGTTGAATTAGACGCCCGTGAATACGGAACATTTCATTACAAGTAATTCACTGATTACAGTAGACGAAATTAATGACACCTCAAGGCAAAGGAATACTTTAAATGAAAGTAGTACGAATAGTACAGACGCTGAAGCTGACAGGCATACACCAGAAGTGACTAGGGAAGATTTGCAAGCCTTATTTCGAGCCGTAACACGAATACAAACAGATGAACGCAATGAAAAAAAGACACAAATTCAAAAATGTCGGCTTTGGAGACCAATTTGAACACAGTAGATTCAAAAATGTCGAGTTTATAAATAATACAAGCGGACATGACTAATATGAAAGCAGAAATGACCACAGTTAAGTCCGAGATCTGGAAGGTAAATACAAACATGACACAAATATCAGGCGAAGTAAAAACTTTGCGCACAGAACTTAAGAATGTGGATACGAAGTTCACACAGCAGATTTCGCAAATCTCCACGGAGGTGGATAGGAAAATTAACGAACAAGTACAAACTTGAAGCCCAGTGGAAGAAAAATTTGAAACGCTCACACTCCGGTACGGCCAGGAGCTATCCGTAATCAGAGAAACTCAGGGTAATTTACAGGCCATTTCAAAAGACTAGCAGGTTAACATAGATAATGTACAATCAAAAGTAGTGGGGCTGCATTCGTTCTGTGACGACTTACCAGAGAAGGTAGAGAAAATTAAAGTGGAGATAGGATTACTTAAGTTGGAACATAAAACAATCAACTGACACATTGTGCAACTTTACGAAACAGTAAAGGATAATACAAAAGATGAAAACACAACGTTCGCGGAAAAATGCGTACATGAACAGCTTACTTATGTGAAAGCTCTAAGGGAAGTGATGGGGACAAGGAAGAAGAAATTTTAAAATGCATAGAACATGACATCAAACAGGTAGAACAAAGATTAATGGACGAAGTAGTTAGCAAACATAGTACGATAATATCATCGGCGGGGGGCGGCGAGCTGAGCCATTAACAGCCGTCCGCCAGTGAGAGAAATCAGAGATGAGGACAATGCCCAACCTACGTCGCGCGAGCGCATGCCGACGTGCGATGCGAGCAACGGGCAAAAATTTTATGAGACAGATATGTCATCACCGCATGTAAATGCTGTTCCGTTCTGCAGGACAGCGTTGTTAATGGACGAGAGTTTAGTAAAACAACGACAGTTTCCTGTTTTTTCAAATGAAACAAAGCGAACACACCCGGTACTATTTGTCCAAGCCTTTAGGAATGTGCTGCCTAGGACTTGGACAGAAGCTCAAAAGTTCAAATATGTAGTAGGACACACAGAAGGCGACGCCCATTTGTGGGCTACGGAGATGTCAGAACTTTGCGAGAGATATGATCAATTTGAGAATGCATTTTTTGATAAATACTGGTCAACAGCTATCCAGGAGAGATTAAGACGAGAGGTATTTAACCCATTATCATAGGCGGTCTAAGAAATTATTTTGAAACATATCTAAACAAGACCCGCTATTGGAATAATCCGATATCTCATGTCGATGTATTGAAAATCTTAAAGAACAAGTTGCCTGCAAATGTTAAGGAAAAATTAGTAACCTTTCCCGAATACGATCTCGAGTATTTTCTCAGTGCTCGACTCAATAGATCTAACGCATGAGGATGGGCAAGCCATGCCTAGTTATCGTAACGGTAATGAACACATCCCGAATGGAAGGAACAACTACGGTAACGGCAATGGCTTTGGACACCATAATGGTTGTGTGTGTATAAATGAATGGCATCCTTATGCACCGCCGCGCCGCAACGGAAATCCGTCCAATCAGTTTGTCTATCAGCCACAGGCTGACCGAAGGAACGAAAATAAATATCAGCCCCATTGGTACGGCAATGGCAGAGATAGGAGGAATTCGAGAGAAAATTTTGATACTAGGCACGAAGAAATGCAAATTACCAGGATCGGAATATGCAACACAGGGATCCGAGAGAGAACCGGCAGCCCGTACAGTCAAATCGAAACAAGCGGACACGAATTGGCGAGCACGCGAACACACGGTGTACATAGTAGAAGTGGCGGCAGGAAATGAATCCATGCCTTTATCGCCCTCAGTATTAAAGATAATCGAGAATGACTAGAGGAAGAAGGTAATGAACTGTCAGTGTGCTACAGTAATAATATTAGCGACAGTAAACACTAACACGATCAGAAATAGAAAAAGAGGAAGTAGACAGTGAAACAAACTTACTCGTACAACATAACGTTAATCTATTTTTAAGGTATGATAAGGAAGCAGAAACGAAATAAGATTTGTTCGCTGAAGAGAAAGAAACAACTCACAAGGTAAGTGAAATTATTCAAGCAACAATAAAGGTAAAGGTGGGAAACATACCAGTTGTTTTGGATATTGCCGCGTCAACAAGCCTGATGTCAACCAACTTGTTTAAAGCGATAGCGTGGGAAGTAAATGTACCTACGCTTCCCGTAGACAACTGTAAGATCGTAATGGCGATGGGAAGTATATCTAAAGTTATAAAACTACAGGCCAGCATACCCATCAGCAAATGTGGTGGAATTTTGCGGTGCACTTTCTTGTTGGTAGACAAACGTATAGTGAAATGTTTACTTGGTATGGAGGTGTTCAGAAGATACGAGGTAAAAATAGACATCGGCAGTGCGGAATGTCAATTTCACGTAGGAGAACACACGATGACAGACTTAAGAAGAACTACAATGACAAATCAGACTAGGCACACACCTGACATTAATGTTAAACTTATCTACCCTCAAATCTTAATGGTAAATTAAATGGAACATGATTATGTTGGCGAGGAGATTCTCGATGAGCAAACAGTAGAGAGTAAAATAAGTAAATCAACTGGTGTTAACAATGAACAGGGAAAGTGAATTGAGAAAATTACTCTTTAAGTATCATAGCATTTTTCGTAAACAACCCAGTGTTATTAAGGGATGTGAATATAAAATGGAAGTGTACCCGCATGAAACCTATTGTAGAACGTCATATGGCATTCCTTGGGCAAAGAAAGAGGCAGCAAGACAAGAAATAGAGCGTATGATTAGATGGAAGATTATTGAAACACCACACTCACCTTATTACAGTCCGATTCTGACGGAACGGTGCGATTGGCGTTAGACGCGAGAGAAATAAACAAAATTATCGTTCCTGTAAGAACAAGGCCAGAGAATGTAGAAGAGCAGTTATTAAAGTTTCATGGTGTTAGGTACTTAACATCCCTCGATTTGAAGGCTTCATACTGGCGAATATTATCACACGAAGAGAGTAGAATGTATACAGCTTCCATAAATGCCGGAAGGAGCTACCAGTTTAGGGTGCTACCTTTCGGATTAAACGTGAGCGCTGGTGTATTTATTGAAGCATTCGACAGGGTACTTGGATCGGAACTGTTTAGCCACGCTACACTCTACGTTGATGACCTATTAATTGCGACCCAAACATGGAATGAACATGTAAGTATTTTGGGAAAGGTTTTTCAAAAATTTGATGAACACGATGTCACAGTTAACTTTAAAAAGTCTGAATACGGAAAACATAAAATAAAATTCCTAGGGCAATTCATTTCACCAGTAGGAATTCTGCCTGACCCCAGTAAACTAGATGCGATACGCGATTTCCCAACACCTTACACAAAGAAACAATTAAATGATTTTCTGGGACTGGCCTCTTTTAGGAAATTTCTGCCACAGCAATTGTTGAACAGTAGTCCACTATTAAACGTATTGCGTAAAAACCGCAGTTGGTTGTGGACTAACGAAAGCGAAAACGATTTTCAGCAGATTAAGCAGGCGCTGATTAAAGCACCTATCCTTAAACACCCAGGTATGGAGTAGGACTTCTGTTTAAGCACCGATGCTTGTTATCAGGGGCTCGGCAAGTGTCTGTTTCAAATAATTACAAATGATGATAAGAAGTCAATATAATCAGTTTTGCTAGTAGAACCCTCACGTAAGGTGAAATATCTTATTCTGTAACTGAATTATAAGCGTTAGCGGTCGT
This sequence comes from Schistocerca piceifrons, assembly GCF_021461385.2. NCBI lineage: Eukaryota > Metazoa > Arthropoda > Insecta > Orthoptera > Acrididae > Schistocerca > Schistocerca piceifrons. The sequence continues at coordinate 517,328,183 of NC_060143.1, forward strand.
TTGGGTGTTTCGCAAATTCTAATATTACCTTTGGGGAAAACATACTAAAGTTTACTGTGATCATCAGGCTTCGTCCTTTCTTCTTACGAATAAGTTGTTACAAAAGAGAATAGCTAGGTGGTGCATGTATGTTCAAGAGTTTGATTTTGAAATAGTGTAGATAAAAGGGGAACAGAATATTTTGGCAGATGCACTACCTCGGTTACCCCAAGAGTTGGAAGAACAAACATCAGATTTCAGGATACTTTTATTAAATGACGGAACTTTTAAAGCACATTATATAAAAATGTGCAAAAACATGCAACGCTTGCAGGAAGAAGACCCGAGATGGAGCAAGGTAATAAATTTGCATGCTAGAACACACGGACATTTAGAGCAGTATTACATTATACATAATGACGTACTTTTTCATAGAAGAGATTGACGAATGGCTAAGCGGTGTGTGGACAACTTAATTCAACACACGCGCCGCACATGGGGACACAATGGCGTGGTAAAGTGTGCTGCCAAAATTTCTACATATTGTTATTTCCCTAAATGATGCGACGTACAGAGCAAGTTATCAGACTGCGGTTTGCCGAAAGGTCAAGCATCATCAGAATTAGGACATGTCTTAACGTGGTCAAATACTTTGTAGCCCTGTATGACGTTTTTAGTATCTCCGGCTATACGCAATCAAAACAGTTAGGTCTGGACCAATTATAAAACGGATTCTGGAAGATTATATACCACGTACTGGGAAACCCCGCGCAGTACTAACTGACAACGCATCAGATTTTACAAGTGACCAATGGAACTCATTTTTGAAATCAAACATACGTCATATTTTACTATCCAAGTTCCACCTGGAAGCAAGTCCCGTCGAACGATGCTTTCGTGGATTTAATAGATTTATCCAGGCATATATACCACAAAATCAAAAGAAATGGATAGGACAACTGGGTCTGTGTCGGCATATAGCAAATCACTTATTGCACACATCAACAGGGTACACACCGGCCAAACTTGCGTTGGAAAAGTGGAACTAGATGAATGGGAAAAACCAGTACCTAAATTAGGGCACAAAGACGTAGCCGTAGATGAGAAAGTACGACGAGCGCTAATAACATTGGAAGAGCAAGCTCAAATGAGGAAAGGAATTTATGAAAGGAAATTGAAAAACGTAACAGAATTCCAGATTGAACAGGAGGTATTACTAAGAACTCATCGAATTTAAAAGCATTGAATAAAAAATGGCAATTGTTATTTGTTGGTCCATATATCATTGTTGAGAAGCCACATCCTGGGTGCTACTTGATAGGAAATATAAAAAATGGTAAAATAAAAGGCATGTATCCACATAACGATTTGCGGAAATTTATTAAATGAAAATTCAAGTCTTATTCTTTCCCTGTCTGTTGTATCAATAGAACACATGGAGGTAGAAGTTTGTCGCCCTTTGACGAATAAACCGAATGGCGCTCGGTTCCTCTCCAGCTAGGGGTTACAACATTTATATTTCCGGTACCCTCTCCCTCTCCTAATATCCTGTTTAGCCAATAAGAAATGTTCAATTTTCTTCTACTATCTAACACGCAAAGAATGACATGCAACCCAGTGAATAAACATTTTCCTTCTATTTTGATATTGTACTTTCTTAAGACTTAAATATCTATAGAAGAAAAGGAAACCTTGTGATATTCCATAAGGAAATACCGAATATACAAGAACTAAAACTACTATACGTAATTCTGAACGAGTGAAAACCATTAGACGACATAGTTACATACATCAGGAGCAAAAACTTGAATAAGAGTGACAGAAAAGGAAGGAATTCACAGCGCACGAGTTTTAAGCGTGAGTCACGAGTGGTGAAATGTATTAAGACGCGCAGCCACGCTTGAAGCTGAGAGTACATTAACAAACTATATGCGAAGCGGTTGAAAGCTGATCGTAGGGGCAGAGTAGGCAAAATGCAAAGTTACGTTCAGTGAACGACAGGCGCCTACAGCCGAGGTGCGCAGACACACCGTGCACGGCGATGGAAACCATTTTGGAATTTAAGCGAATCGGCATTCACGGCACGCAGCCAATTGGACAAAACAGAAACGATACCAAATGGAGTACCTGTCAGCTGATTACTATAATGTAAATCAGCTACATAAACAAAACGAATAGAAACATTTATTCCCAAGTAGGAGACTATACTGTAAAGAACACTAATTCTAAGAGTATATCATTAGGTGAAGCATACGTAGTTTTAAGAAAAGGAGCGCATCGACGCAAGTAAACTATAAGGAGCGTAGAATACGCTAAATTTGTAAACTTAACATAGGCTATTGATTGTAAATAGTTAAATATAAGATTAATTACATAGTACGTTACAGGAAAAGCATAAGCAGCAAAATAAAACTGTGGACATGAATCGTGTAACACGCGAGAGATAAGCTAAGTAAATACGAAAACAAACAAATACCCACACAACATAATTACATGAACTTTAACAAAATAATTGAGGTAAGTACTGTATGTTTAAAACGCCATATGGAAAAATAATTTAAATTTCACTGCTGGATAATACTTGGAAGTAGAGAGAGTGTGAAAGATGTTAGATTCATCTGGAGGTATTAATTAGTTAATTTGCGTTTGTGGTGACATACATGGAATGAAAAAAAAATGAAGTGAAATGAGCTTATGGCATTGTTGACCGGGAGGCCTCATGTTGGGGAGTTCGTTGACGCCACTTCGGCGACTTCAGGATCAATAATGATGAAGGACACATACACCCAGTCCCTGCCGGAAATCGAACCCGGGCCCCCTGCATGATAGGCGGAAACGCTACCGCTACGCTACGGAAGCGGACCATGGAGTGAAATTAGGAAGAGAATGAAAGTGTATTACAGTATTATGAGTTTATTTATATTTTTGGGAAGAAATAATTAGAGCGGTGGTGCCAGTGTGAGAACCCCACTGGTAATATATGGGTATAAATGAAGCTTTATTTGGAAGATTTTTAATGAAAAATTATATGGGTATACGGTGATGAATATGAAGATGGATATCACAGGGGTACCTAGGAAAGGGCCAGGAAACCGAGGTAAAAAATAAATAGATTATATAGTTTTAAGTCTTAGAATGAATGATAGGATGAGTGTGGAAAGCGAAGTATGATGATACATATACGGTAAGTAATTGTGAAAACGAATGTCTTAAAGAAGCAGTGAAGAGTTAAGAAGAGACAGTTAGGTCAATAGTAACAAAGGTACACGGTACATTTAATGTACGCCACAGCACAGTAATTTGCTACACACACACCCTCAGAATGAAAAACAACTTAGTAAGGAAACTACTTCCTTAGTTACTGTTGCAGCTTGAGCAACTATAAGGTGAATATAAATGAAAATATGATATACAATTCGTACGCCGGCCGGGATGGCCGAGCGGTTCTAGACGCTACAGTCTGGAAACACGCGACCGCTACGGTCGCAGGTTCGAATCCTGCCTCGGGCATGGATGTGTATGTGATGTCCTTAGGTCAGTTAGGTTTAAGTAGTTCTAAGTTCTAGGGGACTGATGAGCTTAGAAGTTAAGTCCCATAGTGCTCAGAGCCATTTGAACCATTTTAGTCATTTCGTACGAGGGATGAATACAAAATGCAGTGAAATAATATTTTCTACACTGAGTTCTTGACACACGCAGAAGCGAAAACAGGACTTTAACATAAGCACCTTCTTCTATAGCGGGAATGAATCATGAGTGGAATTACCCATGACAAAAATACAGGAAAATTACCGGACACACGTTACGAAGGTAAACATGTATATGTCATCGCATCAATAAGGCAGATATACAGCTTGAAATATGTGTACATGATCGAGAAATATTACGACGATAAACAAGCAGTGATGAAGTCACGATTGTCAAGGGCTAAAACATTCCCCATACTCGCTCACAAACGAGCACTTGTAAATATTGTACATAGTATGAAGATTTATCAAATACCAAGGATAGAATAAGTACACTAACGACACACTACAAATAGCACTCCTAGAAGTAGCTTGATCTGTGAAGCAGACCCTAGCAAATCTTTTTTTCCCACGTAGTGAGTAATGCTGGAACCTATTGTCTATGTGTAGTGGTGAAGTTAAAAAAGCGCAGGAGGTCGGTTCTGCAAGACGAGAAAAGAAAATTCAAACAATCAGAATAAATGAAAGATTCCTTCCAGTTTACATATTAGTGTGTAAGACGGTGCCTGTCATGAAGTCCATATATGAAATGTGAATGTGAATTGTACATTTATTTGTCAAGTTTATTATTATCAGTGTCTATGTCTATGTAAAATGTATGTGATATTTTCTATGTGTAGTTGTGAAGATAAAAATGCGCAGGAGGTCGGACCTGCAAGACGAGTAAACAAAACGCAAATATTCAGATTAAATGCAAGATTACTTCTAATTTATGTCATGGAGTTCATATATTAAACTTTAATGTAAACTGTACATTTACGAGTATTTGTCAACTTTCTCATTGTCAATATCTGTGTCAATGTAAAATCTATGTAATACTGTCAATTGCATGTGAAATTTTATTCTTGAAGGAGAACCATTTATCTACGTATGTGAAGTGCAACACGACGGACGAGTAATATACTGACATGTGTGAAGTGATACGAAAATACTAAGGCCTGCTAATAGTGAAAATAACGGCTGAGCCGTGATAAGAGTAAACGCTACAGTCTAGCGAAGTGAATACAGTGAGTGTGATGCGTGTGCGGCGGAGAAATCAGAGGAAATCCGTATAACCACTAACTGATGTGTGAGGCCCACCGAAATACAATGCACAACGGAAGGCAATGCCGAATCCTACAGTGCGGCCCTTACCTTCAATTACACTGGCAGGAAACTTCGTCCAGGCGCGAGATGAGGAGGTATTGGTGTTCTTCGGGTTGAGCGTTGGAGTTTAATCCGTTGTATTCAGTCTCCGGACTGGAGGGCATACACAACACCAACTTCATAAGCCTGGAGCGACATCACAACGAATTCGCGGGCAGTGCTACTGCTCACGTGGCACTTGGGTCATTGCGGCTGGCGAGCTAAACAATGAGCTGCTGCTGGCATTATGTACAGCGAACAATGAGATAGCGGGTGCTGATAGGACACATTTTCAGAATTGCCGGTGCCCCCAAAGCAAATGAGAAAAACAATTTTTAAAACATAGTGAAAGGACAGTTTAAGGAATTTAAATTTTTCTCGCTGTTCACACCACACAGCTTAAGGGGGGTAGGACGTCAAATGGGCCGACATGGAGCAGGAGAGGCACCACAGGACATTTTAATTTCCACTGTCTATATTTTTACAAATAAATTCATAAAACTTTGTCAGCATGACCAGGAAGGATTCAGAATTCACACTCATAGCAGTGGAAGTTCTAAAACAACGAAGTAATTTTTTTTACATGTGAAATTTCATCATTTTTATTACTTACTAATGGCAGCATTTGTTGCTATAGGTACACTTTTCTTCATAAGTAAGAGAGATTCTTCTATGAATTTTGCACAGCATACAAACCATACTTAAAGGTGTATGAAACTCTACAATTTTCCAAATCTATTAAAAACTGTGGTAAAAATTGAGATACTTAATTATAAAATATGTGTTTTTTCTAAACACGAACTTTAAAATATAGCAGCTCATTCGTTTTTTCATAAATTAAATAAATTCTAGAGTTAAATAAATTCTAGAGTTTCATACATCTGTAAGTATGGTATGTATGCTGCGCAAAATTCATCGAAGAATCTCTCTAACTTATGAAGAGAAGTGTACCCATAGCGACAAATGCAGCCATTAGTAAGTGAAAAAATGATAAAATTTCACATGTAAAAAAAAAAAAAAATATTGTCATGTTTTCGAAGTTCCACTGCAATGAGTGTGAATCCTGAATCCTTCGTGGTGATGCTGACAAAGTTTTACGAATTTATTTGTAAAAGTATAGACACTGGAAATTAAAATGTCCTATAGTGCCTCTCCTATTCCAAGTCGGTCCGTTTGACGTCCTACCCCCCTTAACAAATGTAAGGACAAATAACAAACTAAGACGGTAGCACAACATGGACGTGCAATTATGTAATATAAATGTACGTGAATATATTTATGTGCATGAATTTGCAATGGACAAAGAAAATAAGCTTTGTAAATATACTTGTAGTAGCATAAAGGTATTAAAAGTCCATTGACTTGCACCAAGTGACCAAACGATGAACCCCAATATGAAGAAGGCTACTGTATACTGTCTCCCTAAATAAAGAGACTTATTTCCGACAGTATACAGCAGGGGGCATTTGTGATGTACCCGTTGCATTTCTTGCTTTTTCTTCAAAGGCTAAGAGAAAAGTGAAGCGGTAGTCCGGCGTAGAGCCTGCGCCTATCGTCATGTATTTTTGATTTTCGAGTATTAAAAAAAATTCTCCTTGTTCCTCGGTAAGAGGAAGGACGCGCTCTCTGTTAATGAACGAAGGTAGACGCACGTTATTTTAGAGCGTAATCGGCGGTAGCCATTTTGGTTGACAGAATGAGTAAAAAGTCTGTATTTTTTATAGAATATAGCATTATTTTACTAGTAAAGTTGTATGAATCATAATCCCAAGTAGTACTGTAATATATAAAAATCCAAGAAGCCCATCTGTGTACTTTGGAGTTATCACGAACATCAGATTATAATATCATGGACACGGACAACATTTTGTAGGTGGATACGGCGATCGGACGTAGTATTATTAACTGGTAAGCATAAACCTACAACAAGAGGAAGACTACTTCGTCCATGCAGAACTAATATGAAAAGATACTGTACCCATTTACAGGCATAGCCCAGCTTATTGTGCTTGTCCGATACGCCGAAAAATTAATCTCATTATTTCCATAAATCTAAATATTTATTATATATTTTTATTATTTTATGATGGGTAAAAGTTACTGTGACACCTTCACATCGTGTGGCACGCCCACGGTGGCGATGTGCAGAGCTGTGATGAAATTTGGTGACAATGTAACATCATTAACCCACGTTACAGCTCATATGAACTTTTGATTGAGGTTTTTTTCCGTATGCGTCAACACCCTGCCGTATGAAGCGCCGTCGAACCCTAGACCGAGGGCGAGGGCGACGTCGCAGGGCGACATTGCAGAGGAAGGCTGTAGGCACCTTTCACCCTAATTTCAAACTTGTGCATCGTAATGGTAGGCAGTTACGGGGTTTAGAAACAGTGATGCTGTAATTCTATTGCGCATTGTAGTTACTACTGAGGCACAAAGATTACCAGCTACTTTGTAATTATATTTAATCTTTTGTCACCTCGTGGTATAAAATGAATTAAGCTATGGTCACTTTTATATTGAGCGGCTTCCGAGATTTCTATAGATATAAAGACAGATATATTCGTTGTTGTGTGAGGTAGAGTCTTTTTCTTTTTCACATAGTGCAAGTTTGGTGTCCGCTTTTCTTTCTTCCATTTTGCGTGGTTTTACGGTCTTCCATTTCTGTGTATTTATAAGAATAATAGCATGCCGTTGTGGCCGAGCGGTTCTAGGCGCTTCAGTCCGGAATCGCGCTGCCGCTACTGTCGCAGGTTCGAATCCTGTCTCTGGCATGGCTGTATGTGATGTCCTTAGGTTAGTTAGGTTAGTTACGATTAAGCAGTTCTAAGTCTAGGGGACTGATGACCTCAGATTTAAGTCCCATAGTGCTTAGAGCCATTTGAATCATTTTTAATGATAATAATAATAACAAAGGATAAAAAATTTATTTTCTTAACTTCACGTTAAGTATTGAGAGCTACAGTTGTCCGTCTGTTTTTGAGACAGATGTACCTGGAAATACAGTCTATAAAATTTCCTATAAAAGGCCGATAAAAAGACGATTTTCTCTCTCTCTCTCTCTCTCTCTCTCTCTCTCTCTCTCTCTGTGTGTGTGTGTGTGTGTGTGTGTGTGTGTGTGTGTGTGTGTGTGGGTGTTACTTCGTCATTGACCTTAGCGTTAGCACGTATACCTTCGTAACTCACTAACAACATATACTTGAATTGTGTTGTAAGAAATTAAGTGTTTGCTCAAGCAGCCGAGGGAAGGACTGGTCTTTTCTGGATAATTAGTTATTCTGTGGCTGTTTAATGAAGTGATGTGAAGATCTGGAATCGTTTTATATAATTTAGTGGCTGTATCTTTCTGAGTGGCTCTGAGCACTATGGGACTTAACATCTGTGGTCATCAGTCCCCTAGAACTTAGAACTAATTAAACCTAACTAACCTAAGGACATCACACACATCCATGCCCGAGGCAGGATTCGGACCTGCGACCGTAGCAGTCGCGCGGTTCCGGACTGCGCGCCTAGAACCGCTAGACCACCGCGGCCGGCTATCTTTCTGAGGTAAAAGTTTGATTCAGTGGTAGCTAATGCTATATACGTTTGCGTCTACTTGACTACTCTGCAGTTCAGGACTAAATGAATGGCAGAGGGTTCATCGAACCAACTTCAAGCTATTTCTCCACCCTTACACTCTCGAATAGCGCGCGGCGAAGATAAGCACTTCAGTCCCTCCGTGCGAGCTCTGATTTCTCTTATTTCGTTACAGTGATTATTGCTCTCTATGTAGGTGGGTACCAAAAAAATATTTTCGCATTCAGATGAGAAAGTTGGCTACTGAAATTTCATTTTACGTTGGTAAAGGCTAAGAATAATTTGTGTGTTTGTGAAAAGATTTGATTCCCTTTTCTTTTATTTTTCATTTAAGAAGGCTAAGAATCACTGTACACACGTGGCTAAGAGATATTTATTCAGATCGCAGCAGACAACCGCGGTTAATATCACCTGCTCAAGAGACTGAAAATAATAACGCTGACTGGGTGAACTCGCCAGTTTGCGGAGTGTTCGCATGATTTTTAGTGGCACTGAATGTGGTTGTTTTTGTGCACTGTAGCTTCCTAGAGAGTGTCGATCGAAATGCAACTAACTGAAAGCAAATTGATGCAGAAAAGAAAAATATATTCAGCCTGCCATAGAGGAAAAGACACTTGCCACGATTGTTTCGATATATTACATCTTGGAACTACCACAATTAATACCACCCCACTTCATTGTCCGATACACGAAGTGGAACGAAAATTCACAACTTTTTTTTTTTGTCAGTATTGTATTTGATGTCTGGTGTCCTGGCCACTGTCAGTTTGTTTAGCAGCCTTCATTGTTTTGGAGTTGCCCAATTTACACAGGTGAAGAAGTTCCGTTACCACAAATGGGGCCATACAATGGTAATCTCATTATCCGACTATGGCCCACATCGTTCGTCATTAGTAGATGGAGATGATAAATTTTGTACACGAAACTGAAGCTCCATTAGTATGTACTGTAACTTAGGACCATAGTGGTAAAGGAGTTTCATTCTCTTGTTCCATTAAGCCGATTGGCACTGGCAGCTATCATTATGAAGACGCGAATTTATCGTGCACGGCTTCGCTAATATGCTTTAGTTTCCTTACATGGATACTAGTGCTTAAGGAGACGTAAGATGTTAATTCTTCTACAAGAGAAGTTCATCGAAGAAATAAGTTATTCGTACAGCCCTCGTGGTCTTACCAAGGATTATCATTACTGTCATCGGACATTCTCCTACACTGATAATTTGCGTAGTTTCTGACATCATTCGGATGTTTCCCTGCCTGAAGTAAGGCTCCTGTAAACAGATTACGTCGAATCTCATCTCCTAAGGTAACTTCCTGATTTCGTTCATAACCAGTGTGCTGTATATGGCATGAAACGTACTACACGTATCCTACTTTATCGATTTAATATAATGTGTATGTATAACACTATGGCCATGTTTCCTATGGGGTGAAGGAAATGATAATTTTTATTTTATTTGTCGCCACAGTCTGTAATTTTACGGTACCTGAAGAAAATTAGATGATCAAACCGGTAATCAATAAAGCTCTCCCAATATCTACGAGCTGGTGGGCGGGGTGGGGAGGGGGGTGGGGGCAGGGGCACCATATGAACCAAATTTACTCCAATTACTCACTAATATGGCTTTTTTAATGCTACTGAATATTTCACAGTAGGTAAGTTAAACAATGGTACACTTTATGACTGATAATTTTTAATTTATACTTCTTAATGTATACATCAACGATGATTATAAATAATCCGCCTCGATTGCAAATTGAAACCGGATGTTGACCTAGGTTTCGGCGCAGGTAACCACGCCTTCTTCGGAACACACTAAAACTACAAACTGCCGAAAAAGGCATGGTCCAAACTTAATATAGAACACCCAAAAGGGCAAAAGACTCGCATTAAATGTAAAATAAACGGTACGTGTGTACCACGTCAATAGCTGTACTTAGCTCAAACGTCAGAAGCGTGCTTCCTCACCCCAGCCAACGTTCGGTGGGTCGCCGGCTCTCAGGTAAAGCTGACGAAAAATAATCAGTTATTACTACAGGTAATGAACTAAAGACCTCAAGTGGAATGAAAAGTGGTAAGAAAAGAGATAAATCTAACAAATGTATCATCTTTAAGACGTTCACCGGGGTGGACATATGTTTAGCTACGTCGTTTTCGGAAAGCGGACATAGTTCATTTTTTATTTACTTTTTTTTAAAAAATCAGTCTTTGATACGGTCGCCACAAATTCATCTCCTGTGCCAACCCTTCATTTCAGAGTAGCAGCTGCACCCTACGTCCCCAATTATCTGCTGAATGTTTTCCAAACTGTCTTCCCCTACAGTTTCTACATTCTACAGTTCAGTCCGGTACTGTTGAGATTATTGCCTGTTGTTTTAATGCATTTAATGCATCTCCTTTCGTCCTGTCCCTTCTTAGTATTTCTCGTACTTCCCTTTCCTCGCCGATTCTTGGGGTTGGGTTGTTTTGGGGAAGGAGACCAGACAGCGAGGTCATCGGTCTCATCGGATTAGGGAAGGACGGGGAAGGAAGTCGGCCGTGCCCTCTGTCTGAAAGGAACCATCCCGGCATTTGCCTGGAGCAATTTAGGGAAATCACGGAAAACCTAAATCAGGATGGCCGGACGCGGGATTGAACTGTCGTCGCCGATTCTTCGGGGAACTTCATTCCTTAGAGTCCACTGGATTTTCAACATTCTTCTGTAAAACCACATCTCAAAAGCTTCGATTTCCTTCTGCTCCGGCTTTTCCACCATAATTTACTGCCATATAATGCTGTGCTCAAAACGTACAGTAATATCCCTTCACTCTGAGTTTTAATCCCTCTCTTGTACCTTTCTTTTAATTCCGTCATTTCTTCTTCGATGTATAGACTGCGGGTGGGGGTGGGGGGGGGGGGACTGTATACATGTCTTCCACCCTTTTTAATCAAAGTACTTCGTTCCTGATGCTCCAGTCTTATTGTTCCCTCTCCTCTTGGTTCTTGTACATATTGTATATAACCTGACTCTCCCTATAGCTTACTCCTATTTTTCTTATAATTTCGACCATCTTGAACCATTTTACGTTGTTGAACACATTTGTTACGTCTACAAATCTTACGAGCTTGTCTTGATTTTACTTCAGTCTTGTTCCCGATATCGAGCACAATGCCAGAACTGAGTCTCTGGTGGTTTTTACATTTCCTAAAGCCAAAATGATCATCATACAAAAGATCATAAATTTTCTTTCCCATTCTTCTGCATATTATTCTTGTCGGCAACTTGGACGCGGTAGTGTGATAGTTCTCGCACGTATCTGCGCCTGTTATCTTCGAAATTATGCGGATATTTTTCCGACATCATCAGTCGCACAGATTACGTACACTAACTTGAATAATCGTTTGACTGCCACTCCCCCAATGATTTTACAAATTTCAATGGGATGTTATCTATCCTTACTGCCTTGTTTTGTTTCAAGTCCAACAGAGCTCTTATAAATTCTAATACTGGACCCACCACGCCTTTCTTTTCGACTCCAATTTGTTCTTCTGTCACGTCATCAGAGAAATCTTCCCATTCACACAGAACATCCATCAAAATGGCTTTAGTCCTCGAAGCAGTGCAGTAGCTGCTTCCGTAAGGTGCTAGGTCAGGAGAGGAGCTTTTGAGTATGTGTGTGTGTGCGTGTGTGTATGTGTGTGTGTGGTGGTGGTGGTGGTGGGGAGGTGGGGGTGTATGAATCCCGTTTAAAGGGGAGTTTTGATTTTCTTCCTCTTTTACTTTATTTTTCATCTTTTTTCACTTGTAGTAACAGCTGATAGCTGCCTTGGTTACGCTGATTACGAGACATGCCTTGGTTACGCTGATTACGAAACAGACGACAAAGAGATAAAATGCAATTGATTTCACATTTTACATCTCGTACGTGCATAAAAATGTATTTATTATGATACGATTTACAATTCTTAAGCTGATAGTCTTTACAGAAACGTTGGTGACAAAAGCTGTTTTTGCAGCATGAACACTGTGTGAGAAGTTTAATTTTCATAAATTTACGGAGACAGTTATTAACGTTCTACAATATTGGTTTGTCTTCTTTTTTTTTTTTAATTTTGCGCTTTTACACTTGTACACTAACATCTAATAAATGTTATGCAGTTTTCTTCCTTATTTTTGGTCGTAAGCACGAATGCATTTCGACGTCTCCAAAATAAAAATATTATTCAAGCTCGTGATAGTCTAACACCATTAACATTCGTCTGTCTCTTCAGTAATAATAATAATAATAATTTGACGTGATCGAACAGACTGGTGCAAGTCTTTCAATTGGACGTCACTTCGGCGCCTGGCGTGTCCCTAATCTATGCCAATAATCCTACTGGAGAAAGGAGACCCGCAGTTTTAACATGTTGAAGACTGGATTAAAGGCAGATCGAAAACTCTGTGGTCCAACGTTTAGAGTGAGATACGTGAACAGCACCATTAATTTCATTCCCTACGTGTATATCCCCAGCACTCGCCCTCCCATGTTAAGTTATAATCCGGGCCTGGTGACGAATCATTATGTGTTGTATCAGGTACTGCATATATGGGTACAAGGTGGCCCATTTAGCTTGAACACCCGAAATAACTTTTTGTCTAGAAGAAAAATAAAAACAGTTGTATGAAGATGGTATCTGTTCTTTCGGAGATGTCCGAAGCTGTCATAAGCTTGATAGTGTGACATTTAGCGAGTCCCAACAATGTTTAGACACAGTTTCAAAACCTCCCAAAACTAGTACATTATGACTAAAGTATCAATGACTCACAGCTGGAATCGGACAACTTACACAAGTAGCTGAGTACTTTGCAGGGACACGAAATGGAATGAGCACATAGACTCAGTCGTAGGTAAAGCAGGTGGTACACTTTAGCTGATAGGTAGAATGCTGGCGAAATGCAATCCGTCTATAAATGAGATTGTTTACAAATCTCTCGTGCTACCCATTCTAGAATATTGTCCTAGTGTGTGGGAGCAGCACCAAATAGGACTAACACGGGGCACTGAACGTATACAGACAAGGGCAGCACGAATGATGACAGGTTTTTTTGGCCCATGGAAGAGTGTCACACAGATGCTGAATGAATTTAACTAGCACACTTTCGGAGGTAGACGTAAACTATCCCGAGATAGCCTACTAATGAGGTTTCAAGAAATATATTTAAATGATGAAAAAATGGTTCAAATGGCTCTGAGCACTATGGGACTCAACTGCTGAGGTCATTAGTCCCCTAGAACTTAGAACTAGTGAAACCTAACTAACCTAAGGACATCACAAACACCCATGCCCGAGGCAGGATTCGAACCTGCGACCGTAGTGGTCTTGCGGTTCCAGACTGCAGCGCCTTTAACCGCACGGCCACTTCGGCCGGCTTTAAATGATGACTCTAGGAATATGCTACAACCCCCCACACTCATCGCTCACGTGGGGATCTTGAGGACAAGATTAGATTAATTACAGCACGCACAGAGCCATTTAAACGATCATTCTTCACGCACTTCACGCTTGAGTGGAACGGGAAGAGACCCCAATAGCCGATACAGCGGGACGTACCCTCTGCCACGCACTTTACAGCGCCGAACCTGCATACATCTATATGATTAGTCTACAATTCACAGTTAAGTGTCTGAAAGAGTGTTCATCTAATCACCTGAAAACTGTTCTCTACTGTTCCATTCTCTAACAGCGCGCTGGAAAAAAGAATACATTTTTTCCGTCCGAGCTCTGATTTCTCATATTTTATTACGATGATCACTCGTCCCTATGTACATGGGGGCCAACACATAGTTTCACTCTGAGGATAAAATAGGTGACTGGCATTTCATGAGATGTGGCAACGGAAAACGACTTTGTTTAGTTGACTGCTTCCACAATTCGTGTATCATAACCGGAACACTCTGTCCCCTATTTCGCGATAATACAAAACGAGCCAGCCTTCTTTGAACTTTGTCGAAGTCCTTCATTAATTCTATCCTATGCGGATCAGACACCGCAAAGGAATAGTCCAGAAGAGGGCAAACAGTGAAACCAGTCTAGTAGACATGTTGCACTTTCTAAGTTTTGTGACAACAAACGGTAGTCTTTGGTTTGCGTTCCTCACAACACTATGTAAGTGATCGTTCAATTTGAGTTATTCGTAATTATAATCCCTAAGTATCGGCGAGGAAAGAAATATATCGAAAACACTGATAAGAAGAAGCGACATACGGTCCGTAAAGATACCATGGAGTAGCTCCCGGGGCTTTAGAGGGAGCTATAAAGGGTAACAACTGCAGAGGAAGGTAGACACTGGAATATATTCAGCAAATAATTGAGGACGTAGGTTGAAACTGCATTACTGAAATGAAACTATTGGCACAGGAGAGGAATTGGTGGCGGTCAGTATCAAATAAGTCCGAAGAATAACGAAAAAAACATTTAACTGAATTTGCAACCTTTAGATATGTGTTATTTATCGTGTAACCGGAATATAGACGATTCCTTTTAGGCCTTATGCGGATGACTTAAGATTTATTTTTTGTTTAGAGTCTGTTGCCATTTTGCACACCATATAGGTATCTTGTCTAAATAATTTTGCAATTGGTTTCGATCAAATTCAAATGGCTCCAAGCACTATGCGACTTAACATCTGAGGTCATCAGTCCCCTAGACTTAGAACTACTTAAACCTGACTTATATAAGGATATCGCACACATCCATGTCCGAGGCAGGATTCTAACCTGCGACCATAGCAACAGCGCGGTTCCGGACTGAAGCGCCTAGATTCGCTCGGCCACAGCGTCCGGGTGGTTTCAATCATCTGTTGACTTAACAAAACGGTAAATGACAGCACTATTTGCTGACAACTTAAGAAGCTGCTCATATTGTCTCCTAAATCGTTTATATAGACTGGGAACAGCAGAGGGCCTATAACTCTTCCTTGAAGAACACTAGATATTGCCGCACGAGGTGGCTGCGCGGTTTGAGGCGCCATTTAACGAATTGCGCGGCTCCTCCCGCCGGAGGCTCGAGTCCTCCCTCGGGCATTCGTGTGTGTGTGTGTGTGTGTGTGTGTTGTTCTCAGCATAAGTTAGTTTAAGTAGTGTGTAAGTCTAGGGACCGATGACCTCAGCAGTTTGGTCCCTGAGGAATTCACACACACACACACACACACACACACACACACACACTAGATATTACTTCCGTTTTACTCGATGACTTTCCGCCGATACCGCGAAGTGTGATTTCTCTGACAGGAAATCACGAATTCAGTAGCACTACTAACACGATACTCCATAGGCACACAATTTGATGACAAGTTGCTTGTGAGGAACGGTGTCAGAAGCCTTCTGGAAATCTAAAAATGACTAGGGCTTCCCTGGCTGCAATGAAGTACACAGTAGTTTGCGGTATCCGACACCCGCATTTGGCAAATTAATATATTGTGTTTATGACCTCGACTTGCCGTTGCATCGTTCATCTCGTGCCTCAAATACGTGGCAATGTTTTAGAATGAGTACTTTAGCAGCTGGTACTGGAGACATGTAATGACTTCTTTATCGAGCTTTGAAGATGGTAATCCTGTTCGCCGAAACTGATAATTGGCAATAAAGATTTTTTACGTGTGATCTTGTTTAAGAAATTTACCAAGTAACTAAAAATGATACACGCTGTGCAAAGGAAAATGAAGAAAAAGAAGGAAGAAGAAGCGTTCGATTCTTTGAGGGCAGATTTAGAGCAAAACTGCGAAAAAATTGAATTTTGTAATTGCGTCATTTATTAGATTAATTCTTTAAGAATAACATCGCAAAGTTTCATAATCAAATTCTGGCTAGAAATATGTTTTAAAACTAACTGTTTGGGCCTCTGCGCCAGCCACGCCCACTCTTTTTATGCTTTGATCCACACCTTCTCTACGCTAGAAATTTTTTGTGCGTTAATGGAAGGAACTGCAGATGACTAGACGAGGGTTTGAGAAAGATTATCTTTGCTTGTTGCTTTGTACATGCTACAAATACACTCCTGGAAATTGAAATAAGAACACCGTGAATTCATTGTCCCAGGAAGGGGAAACTTTATTGACACATTCCTGGGGTCAGATACATCACATGATCACACTGACAGAACCACAGGCACATAGACACAGGCAACAGAGCATGCACAATGTCGGCACTAGTACAGTGTATATCCACCTTTCGCAGCAATGCAGGCTGCTATTCTCCCATGGAGACGATCGTAGAGATGCTGGATGTAGTCCTGTGGAACGGCTTGCCATGCCATTTCCACCTGGCGCCTCAGTTGGACCAGCGTTCGTGCTGGACGTGCAGACCGCGTGAGACGACGCTTCATCCAGTCCCAAACATGCTCAATGGGGGACAGATCCGGAGATCTTGCTGGTCAGGGTAGTTGACTTACACCTTCTAGAGCACGTTGGGTGGCACGGGATACATGCGGACGTGCATTGTCCTGTTGGAACAGCAAGTTCCCTTGCCGGTCTAGGAATGGTAGAACGATGGGTTCGATGACGGTTTGGATGTACCGTGCACTATTCAATGTCCCCTCGACGATCACCAGTGGTGTACGGCCAGTGTAGGAGATCGCTCCCCACACCATGATGCCGGGTGTTGGCCCTGTGTGCCTCGGTCGTATGCAGTCCTGATTGTGGCGCTCACCTGCACGGCGCCAAACACGCATACGACCATCATTGGCACCAAGGCAGAAGCGACTCTCATCGCTGAAGACGGCACGTCTCCATTCGTCCCTCCATTCACGCCTGTCGCGACACCACTGGAGGCGGGCTGCACGATGTTGGGGCGTGAGCGGAAGACGGCCTAACGGCGTGCGGGACCGTAGCCCAGCTTCATGGAGACGGTTGCGAATGGTCCTCGCCGATACCCCAGGAGCAACAGTGTCCCTAATTTGCTGGGAAGTGGCGGCGCGGTCCCCTACGGCACTGCGTAGGATCCTACGGTCTTGGCGTGCATCCGTGCGGCGCTGCGGTCCGGTCCCTGGCCGACGGGCACGTGCACCTTCCGCCGACCACTGGCGACAACATCGATGTACTGTGGAGACCTCACGCCCCACGTGTTGAGCAATTCGGCGGTGCGTCCACCCGGCCTCCATCATGCCCACTATACGCCCTCGCTCAAAGTCCGTCAACTGCACATACGGTTCACGTCCACGCTGTCGCGGCATGCTACCAGTGTTAAAGACTGCGATGGAGCTCCGTATGCCACGGCAAACTGGCTGACACTGACGGCGGCGGTGCACAAATGCTGCGCAGCTAGCGCCATTCGACGGCCAACACCGCGGTTCCTGGTGTGTCCGCTGTGCCGTGCGTGTGATCATTGCTTGTACAGCCCTCTCGCAGTGTCCGGAGCAAGTATGGTGGGTCCGACACACCGGTGTCAATGTGTTCTTTTTTCCATTTCCAGGAGTGTATATATATTAGTTTTTAGTTTTCATATATCAATGTGTTTTGCTCTAAATGGATTGTAACAGTGTACGCATAGTCAAAACAGCGAGGAAATAACACGTGACTAATATTCTTTCACAAGCTTTCCACAGATAATAATCCTCAACATTCCCTTTATGACGTAGCCTGCAGTGATGGTTCAAATGGCTCTGAGCACTATGGGACTCAACTGCTGAGGTCATTAGTCCCCTAGAACTTAGAACTAGTTAAACCTAACTAACCTAAGGACATCACAAACATCCATGCCCGAGGCAGGATTCGAACCTGCGACCGTAGCGGTCTTGCGGTTCCAGACTGCAGCGCCCTTAACCGCACGGCCACTTCGGCCGGCCGCCTACAGTGATGCAAATATCTTCAGGCAGAAGCCAGTGGAAAGCCATACGCCCACAAACAAATTTAGCCACATGTTGTTTTAGATGTCAAAACTAACCTTCAGGTTCTAGCCAATCCTGAACTGCTGAAAAACTGTGTACTTGAGAAAAAGCAAAACACAAAAGAGAGCTACAATCACCTTATATGGATGTGTGGCCCAAACACAGTACTTGTAGAGTTAGCTGTGTGTGATACCTGTCTAGTGTTCAATAGTGGAAATGTAAGTAAAATTAAGTGCCTGCAACGACTAGACTCAATCCAAGCACATTCACAGATACTTAGAAGCATGGATGAAGCGCGAGTGGAGAAAGCTCAGGTAGCAGAAGAAAAAACGCAAAAGTTGGCTAGTAAAAGGAGGCAGGGGAAGAGATTTCTCCAGGAAGACGAGGAAGAGAGCAATATTACCGATATGGACAGCATTAGGTACTAGAGGTATAGCAACAGTTGAAATAAAAACTTTAAATGCAAGTTGCCATAAACTGACTTTTAGAGCTATACTGCACGTTTACTTAAGAACTATAAAAGCTAATATCCTCAAATTTGGCACAGTTCTTAAGAATTACTTGCTAAATAATCATGTGCAGCAGTTTTCCGTAATCACTTCTCTGAGAAAAGTTCTGCTTTAAAATCTGAAAAAGATAGATAAGTTCCGGGTAACAGAAAACTGAAAAATTAATTTTAAAGCAATTATGACCTTAAACAAAAATCTGTTCAGCACGTTTTATCAGCCTCTTCTGCAGATGTAAACTGTGAAATTTCTGTTTTATTGCTTCATTAGTTTACGAGAAAAGGTATATTATGGAAGCGATGGTAATTAAAAATTCAAATTGTTATAAAATGTATGTCGATGCGCATTTTCAGACAATAATTGTATAAGATCTCGAGCATTGTGTTGTACATAATAGTCTCAAGTTCTACTATTTTAGCTGTAATATTTTTGGAGATACACTGATGCGCCAAAGAAACAGGTATAGGCATGCGTATTCAAATACAAAGATATGTAAACAGACAGAATACGGCTCTGCGGTCGGCAGCGCCTATATAACACAAGAAGTGTCAGGCGTAGTTGTTAGATCGGTTACGGCTGCTAAAATGGCAGATTGTCAAGACTGAAGTGAGTTTGAACGTGGTGTTATAGTCGGCGCACGGACGAAGGGACACACCATTTCCGAGGCAGCGATGAAGTAGGGATATTCCCGTGCGACCATTTCACGAGTGTACCGTGAGTGTTACCAATCCGGTAAAACGTCAGATCTGCGACATGGGGCCGGAAAGAGGTCCTGGATGAACGGGACAACGAAGACTGAACGGAATCGTTCAACGTGGCAGAGGTGCAACGCATCCGCTAATTCTTGCAGATCTCAATGCTGGGCCATCATCAAGTGTCAGCGTGCGAACCATTCAACGAAACACCATCGACTTTCGGAGCCGAAGGCCCACTCGTGTGACCTTTATGATAGCACAGCACAAAGCCTTACGTCTCGCCTGGGCCGTCAACACCGACACTGGACTGTTAATGATTGGAACAAGTCACCTGGTCGGACAAGTCTCGTTTCAAATTGAATTGAGTGAATGTACGTGCACTGGTACGGAGAGAACCTCGTGAATCCGTGGACTATGCAGGTCGGCGAGGGACTGTTTAAGCTGGTGGAGGCTCCGTAATGATGTGGCACGTGTGCAGCTGAAGTGACCCTGATACGTCTAGATCCGACTCTGACAGGTGATACGTACGTAAGCATCCTGTCTGATCATCTGCGTCCATTCGAGTCCATTGCGCATTCCGACGAACTTGGGTAATTCCAGCATGAAAATGCGAGACCCCACACGTCCAGAATTACTACACAGTGGATGCAGGAACACTCTTCAGAGTTTAAACACTTCCGCTGGCCGCTGAACTCCCCAGATGTGAACGTTATTGAGCATATGTGGGATTCCTTGCAACGTGCTGTTCAGTAGAGATCTCCTCCCCGCCGTACTCTTATGGATTTATTGACAACCCGGCCGCCGCCGTACTCTTATGGATTTATGGACAACCCTGCAGGATTCTTGGTATCAGTTCCCTCCAGCACTACTTCAGGCATTAGTTGAGTCCGTGCCACATCGTGTTGCGGCACTTCCGCGTGCTCCTGTGGGCCCTACGCGACGTTAGGCAGGTATACCAGTTTCTTTGGCTCTTCGGTGTATGTTCAAGAGCAAGAATGCTGTTTTCCCTACGTCTATCCTTAAGGGGGGTAGGACGTCAAACTGGCCGACTTGGAGCAGGAGAGGCACCACAGGACATTTTAATTTCTACTGTCTATACTTTTACAAATAAATTCGTAAAAGTTTGTCAGCATGACCAGGAAGGGTTGAGGATTCACGCTCATGGCAGTGGACGTTCAAAAACATTAAAAAAAATTTTTTTACATGTGAAATGTCAACATTTTTCACTTACTATTGGCTGCATTCGTTGCTATAGGTACACTTTTCTTCATAAGTAAGGGAGATACTTCGATGAATTTTGTACAGCATACAGACCATACTGACAGGTATATGAAACTCTAGAATTTTCCAAATCTATTGAAAACTGTGCTAAAAATTGAGATAATTAACCATAAAATTTGAGTTTTTCCTAAACATGAAGTTTAAAATGTAACGGCTCATTCATTTTTTCATTAATTAAATAAATTCTCGAGTTTCGTACACCTGTAAGTATGGTTTGTATGCTTTGCAAAATTCATCGAAGAATCTCTCTTACATGTGAAGAAAAGTGCACCTATAGAAAAAAAATGCAGCCAATAGTAAGTGAAAAAATGATGAAATTTCGCACGTAAAAAACATTAATTTTGTTATATTAGAACAAATAAGCCCTCGGTCGCAAATATTAAGTCAAAATTGACCAGGTTTCGACGCTACTATGAGCATCGTCTTCAGAATTAGACTAACTGTTCTAAAACATATTAGGTATATAATACATCATTAAAATTAAAGTTTGTATTGACTGGAAAAGATGCAGTACTTACAAGTCACATATTAAAAAAGATCTAAGCCGGAAAGGCGACGTCATGAATGGTTGTAAGTGAGATGGAGAGCCGCTAAGGGCTGCTCGTACTATGAACAAGGGTTGCAACAAGGGTGGCTCGCCATCTCACAACTATTCATGACGTCGCCTTTCCGGTTTAGATATTTTTTAATATGTGACTTGTAAGTACTGCATCTTTTCCAGTCAGTACAAACATTAATTTTATTAATGTACTATACAGGGTGTTACAAAAAGGTACGGCCAAACTTTAAGGAAACATTCCTCACACACAAAGAAAAAAATATGTTATGTGGACGTGTATGAATTGTTCTATAGTCAAGGTTTTCTTACTCTGCAGGCAATTTCCACATTCAGATTTACTAAATGCGTCCGGAAACGCTTACTTTCCATGTTAGAGCTCATTTTACTCCTTCTCTTCAAATCACATTAATCATGGAATGAAACACATAGCAACAGAACGTACCAGCGTGACTTCAAACACTTTGTTACAGGAAATGTTCAAAATGTCCTCCATTAGCGAGGATACACGCATCCACCCTCCGTCGCATGGAATCCCTGATGCGCTGATGCAGCTCTGGAGAATGGCGTATTGTATCACAGCCGTCCACAATACGGGCACGAAGAGTCTCTACATTTGGTATCGGGGTTGCGTAGACAAGAGCTTTCAAATGCCCCCATAAATGAAAGTCAAGAGGGTTGAGGTCAGGAGAGCGTGGAGGCCATGGAATTGGTCCGCCTCTCTACCAATCCATCGGTCACCGAATCTGTTGTTGAGAAGCGTACGAACACTACGACTGAAATGTGCAGGAGCTCCATCGTGCATGAACCACATGTTGTGTCGTACTTGTAAAGGCACATGTTCCAGCAGCACAGGTAGAGTATCCCGTATGAAATCATGGCGGTGAATGGAGGAAGTACAGTACAAACTGACGAAACTAAAATGAGCTCTAACATGGAAATAAAGCGTTTCCGGACACATGTCCACATAACATCTTTTCTTTATTTGTGTGTGAGGAATGTTTCCTGAAAGTTTGGCCGTACCTTTTTGTAATACCCTGTATACCTAATATGTTTTAGAATAGTTAGTCTAATTCTGAAGACGAAGCTCATAGTAGCGTCGAAACCTGGTCAATTACGACTTAATATTTGTGACCGAGAGCTTATTTATTCTAATATAATTCTGACACGGTCACTGAACCTTAGCAACTGTGTTCAAAGTTTTACTTTGTTATACTTTTGAACTTACATTGCTATGAGTATGAATCCTGAATCCTTCCTGGTCGTGTTGACAAAGTTTTATGAATTTAAAGGTACAGACAGTGGAAATTAAAATGTCGTGTGGTGCCTCTCCTGCTCCAAGGCCCGTTTGACGTCCTACCCCCCTTAAGGAACCATTGGGGTGGGGGGGGGGGTTAGTGATGGAGGATTGTGATGAGGTGAGTCAGCTGGTGGTGAGTGGTGAATTGGACGCTCACCTGGCTGGGCACGGTTGACGCACGCTAGGGAGGCGGCGGGAAGAGGCGGCCAACCTGCGAGAAGAAGCTGTGCAGGCGTTTCGGGGGCGGGAACGCCCTGACGAACAGGAACTCGGCCAGGTGGCCCACGTAGAGGCGGCGGCAGCGGCCGCGGTATCGGGGCACCGACCCGCCCAGCACCTGGCGCCACGCGCGCTCAGCCTCCGCGTCCCGCGGCACGAAGCTGACGCCGGGCAGATCGTGGAGCCGGCGGCGGACGCCCGCCGCCCACAGGCCGCTGGCGAGCGCCGATCCGGGCCGCACGAAGGCGCGCAGCGCGGCCGCCACGGCGCCGGCGACGTCGGCGCGGCGCGCCAGCGGCACGAGGAAGGCGCGCCCCGACGCCGGCTCGACGCCGGCCACGGCCCACGCGGCGCGCAGCTCGCAGAAGCGGCTGAGGCGCCGCCGCCGCACCGGCGCCGCCTCCACCTCGACGACGCGGCCCGGGCCGCCGACGCGGTGCGCGCCCAGCACGGCCCAGCCGACGAGCACCTCGCGGCAGTAGCGCAGCCAGCGCGCCACCGTCTCGCTGGAGAAGGCCGTCTCGGCCGTGAGGCGCGCCTTGCCGCCGCCCGCCAGCAGCCACGCGGCGCAGAAGCGGCAGATCTGCGGCACGCTCGCCGTCGAGTTGCCGCACCAGGTGCCGGCGCGCGCGCTGCGCACGTACTCGCACCGGCCGCTGGCCGCGCCGCCCCCGCCGCCGCCTCCGCCGGGCTGCCGCCGCACCAGCCGGCGGCAGCGGAAGCGCAGCCGGGCCGCCTCCAGCACGGCGTCGCGGCCGCAGCTCCCGCAGCGCGCCGTCTCCCTCACCACGCCGTGCCGCACCAACCACTGCCACGCCTCGCGCGGGTCCGTCGCCTGCGAAAGGAACGCCTCGAGCGTCGTCTCACACCCACCGCACTTCATGGCTGCCGCTCGACTGCCGTGCAGCGTCTAGCGGCAGTCTGGACTCCCGACGCCACCGGCAGGTGTCTCTGCGGTCACACTACCGTCACCTCAAAGAGATGGAATACCGTACGGAGGAAACACCATGACGAAAGAGGTGCGCATTCAACATAAAGCTGGCCTTGGTATATAGAATAAGTGCTTAGTGGGAAGATCCGTATTACTGATAAGTCGCATATACGTACAGTATTTAATAATCACTTTCTGAATATAGCAGGCGAACTAAATAGAAACCTAGTACTAACAGGGAATCATATAGCACTCGTACAAAAAAGTGTTCCGAGACTGTTACCTGAAATGCTCCTCCATGATTCTGACAAGAGGGAGATTAATAATTAAATCACTAAAGACCAAGAACTCTCATGGATATGACGGGGTATCTAGCAGAATTCTGAAGTATCGCTCTATGTATGTTAGCCCATATCTGTAACTTTTCCATTAGGAGTGGTCGATTTCCTGACCGATTAAAGTTCTCGGTAGTGAAGCCACTTTATAAATAGGGAGACAGGGATAATGTTGACAATTATAGACCTATTTCTATGCCATCGGTGTTTGCCAAAGTTATCGAGGGTGTTGTATATACAAGGTTACTGGGGCATTTAAATTCACATTATTTGCTGTCAAATGTACAGTTTGGTTTTGGAAATGGTTTAACAAATGAAAATCCCATATTCTCTTTTCTCTCTGAGGTTTTGGACGGATTAAATTAAACGGTTGCGAACGCTAGGTGTTTTTATTTTGATTTAACGAACGCTTTTGACTGTGTTGACTACAAAATATTACTGCAAAGGTTGGACCATTGTGGAGTAAGGGGAGTAGCTTACAATTGGTTCGCCTCTTACTTTAAGAACAGAAAGCAGAAGGTAATCCTCCGCAATATTGAGAGTGGTAGTGATGTTCAGTCCCAGTGGGGCACTGTTAAGTGGAGCGTTCCCCAAGGGGCGGTGCTGGGGCCACTGCTGTTTCTTAGTTATATAAATGATATGCCTTCTAGTATTACAGGTGATTCAAAAATATTTCTGTTTGCTGATACGGCCAAACTTTAAGGAAACATTCCTCACACACAAAGAAAGAAAATATGTTATGCGGACATGTGTCCGGAAACGCTTACTTTCCATGTTAGAGCTCATTTTATTACTTCTCTTCAAATCACATTAATCATGGAATGGAAACATTCAGCAACAGAACGTACCAGCGCAAATCTGCCACACTTGCAAAACTAAGAAATTCGTCTCACAAAAAGCAATAATTTCGTGAACAGCTTCAGAAGCAGTTTTAAATTTTCTCCTAGAAACCTGCTGAGTAAAAGCAGTAGGCTCAGACAGACAAAGGCACGGTAACTTACTTGGACGTTCTCGAACATTAACAAGGTGGCACACGCGCAACATTTTAAACTTTTCGACACTTTTTTAAATCAAATCGTGCCGGCCGCGGTGGTCTAGCGGTTCTAGGCGCTTCACTCCGGAACCGCGCGACTTCTACGGTCGCAGGTTCGAATCCTGCCTCGGCCATGGATGTGTATGATGTCCTTAGGTTAGTTAGGTTTAAGTAGTTCAAAGTTCTAGGGGACTGATGACCTCAGATGTTAAGTCCCATAGTGCTCAGAGCCATTTCACCAAACCAAAACAAATAGTGCTATGTGATTAAAAAAAACTTATTAGCATACTTAATGAGATTTATATCATTCAGGGTGCTTCAATAATGGAAACATTGTCTCACTGAAGAATCATTTAAAGCAATATTTTCACTCTGAATGTCGCGTTTAAAGTGAGCAAGGAAATAAAAATCCTGTTTGATTCAAAATGAAAAACATCTGTCTTGAATTCAGATATTATGCTGCTTTTAATATAGAGCATTGCGAGCTGACGGGAAATGAATACACGGAAATGATAATTCTAGTTCATCCTGAAAAACTTTATATGTTAAAATATATTGAAGTGGTTCTACGTCACGGAAAAGAAGTTCTGTAGCTAGCATTTCTACACTTCTAATTGACAGCAAGAACCCATAGCAGATGCTTTGCGAGGATGCCGTAAAATGGAGACACCTTAAACGGAGATACTTAAATGCTTGTAATACATTTAACTTCCTTGCGACCATCTTTTCTCCAGATATTTACGAAAGTCAAAGTCAGACGGGTTGGCATCGTCTTTTAACAATCTTATTAATGCTCCCGGTACCGCTTGGTAGCAATTTTCTGTGAAGTACGGTCCCTTATAGTACTGTACGCAGTAGGGAACAAGTTAACTTTTCGAATTGCTTGTACCCATAATTTTAGAATATCCGAAAAAAATGGAAATCTGCATAAACAAGAGACATGTAAAGAATTGAATACGAAAAGTGCCGCCCACAATACTGAAATTTAGTCATTAAATACAATGCCGTAGAAATACTAGTTTTGAATAAAAACTTAACTTACCTTTGAAATTCTACTCCACTTCCTTTCCTCTGGAGTTCTCCACAAACGTAAGCTCCACAATACTTCACTATTACACATTTATAAAAGTGATCAGTCGTTCACAAGTTATTTTCAAATGACGCAAAGCACAAAACAACAACACGACCTATACGTACGGAGTTGCTAACCTAACAGTAAATTACAGTCACGATTTTCAAGTATAAAAAGTTGTGTATCCGGTTTTTGTTTTAGATCAGTGGGCGCAGCCATCGTTTACGTTTGGCAGCTGCAACAGATGCTGGAAAATGCATTTTGGTTAATAATAAAATCGCCTTCAGCCACAAATCGTGATTTTATGCACAACGCAAAACAAAGTTTTGTAAGAACTTGTTTGTGCCACTTTCAAATTATACCTATGTAATCTTAACAGAACGAGTAATAACGTAAATTTGAAAAATAATTTAGACTGAGCTAAGTCTATAGATTTTCACACAAATGACAAAATGGTAGATATCGAAATAGACGACAGAGGGATAGAGAAACAAAATCGCTCAAAAGAGGAAAGGCCGCTGGACCTGATGGGATACCAGTTCGATATTACACAGAGTACGCGAAGGAACTTGCCCCCCTTCTTGCAGCGGTGTACCGTGGGTCTCTAGAAGAGCGTAGCGTTCCAAAGGATTGGAAAAGGGCACAGGTCATCCCCGCTTTCAAGAAGGGACGTCGAACAGGTGTGCAGAACTATAGACCTATATCTCTAATGTCGATCATTTGTAGAATTTTGGAACACGTACTATGTTCGAGTATAATGTCTTTTCTGGAGACTAGAAATCTAGTCTGTAGGAATCAGCATGGGTTTAGAAAAAGACGATTGTGTGAAACCCAGCTCGCGCTATTCGTCCACGACACTCAGAAGGCCATAGACACGGGGTCCCAGGTAGATTCCGTGTTTCTTGACTTCCGCAAGGCATTCGATACAGTTCCCCACAATCGTTTAATGAACAAAGTAAGAGCATATGGACTATCAGACCAATTGTGTGATTGGATTGAAGAGTTCCTAGATAACAGAACGCAGCATGTCATTCTCAATGGAGAGAAGTCTTCCGAAGTAAGAGTGATTTCAGGTGTGCCGCAGGGGAGTGTCGTACGACCGTTGCTATTCACAATATACACAAATGACCTTGTGGATAACATCGGAAGTTCACTGAGGCTTTTTGCGGAAGATGTTGTAGTATACCGAGAGGTTGTAGCAATGGAAAATTGTACTGAAATGCAGGAGGATCTGCAACGAATTGACGTATGGTGCAGGGAATGTCAATTGAATCTCAATGTAGACAAGTGTAATGTGCTGCGAATACACAGAAAGAAAGATCCCTTATCATTTAGCTACAATATAGCAGGTCAGCAACTGGAAGCAGTTAATTCCATAAATTATCTGGGAGTAGACATTAGGAGTGATTTAAAACGGAATGATCATACAAAGTTGCTCGTCGGTAAAGCAGATGCGAGACTGAAATTCATTGGAAGAATCCTAAGGAAATGCAATCCGATAACAAAGGAAGTAGGTTACAGTACGATTGTTCGCCATCTGCTTGAATACTGCTCAGCAATGTGGGATCCGTAACAGATAGGGTTGATAGAAGTGATAGAGAAGATCCAACGGAGAGCAGCGCGCTTCGTTACAGGATCATTTAGTAATCGTGAAAGCGTTACGGAGATGATAGATAAACTCCAGTGGAAGACTCTGCAGGAGAGACGCTCAGTAGCTCGGTACGGGCTTTTGTTGAAGTTTCGAGAACATACCTTCACCGAGGAGCAAGCAGTATATTGCTCCCTCCTACGTATATCTCGTGAAGAGACCATGAGGATAAAATAAGATAAATTAAAGCCCACACAGAGGCATACCGACAATCTTTCTTTCCATGAACAATACGAGACTGGAATAGAAGGGAGAACCGATAGAGGTACTCAAGGTACCCTCCACCACACACTGTCAAGTGGCTTGCGGAGTATGGATGTAGATGTAGATGCACTTGAAGATTAGCCCCCAGGCTCGAAATCCATCGTGCATTCGAGCGAAGTCACGATCTGTGACTGAAAGCGGTTTGTTTTTTATTTCACGAAGGTATTACAGTCACGGAAGCAACACTGACAGTAATGAATAAAATTAAATATACTTTGTTGATCATAGCTCATGCCCAGTTATGTTCTGTATACAACGGTATCACAGTACTGAAATAATTGGAAGTTCGTAATAAAGCTTTGAACCAGCATATTTTAACTTTTAATGTTTCTCGAACGTTACTGTCGTATTTGCCAAATTTCTACATCGCATACTCATGTTAGAAAAAAAACAGAACACCTTGAACGACCAGAGACAGGACGTTCATATTCGTAGGACACGTACATTAATATGTTCCGCAGAAATGATTAACATTTGAACCATGTCGGTCTACGGGTTCAGGATCAACATCGATATTGCGGCGCAACATCGCTTACGGGTAAAAAGTGCCAGCAGCTCTCGGTGCCGCTATACACCGAAGGTAATGGATGAGTGTGATTTGAGAAGCCGTGAAGGATGACTCGCAGACCGCATGAGCGAACTGTGCCGTCAAATCAGTGAGTTTGAAAGAGGTCGCATTGTTGCCATGAGAGAATGCTATGCTTCCGTCCGAGAAATTGCTGCTCGTGTAGGACGAAGTGTTTCGGCAGTACATCAGGTGTGTACAGAATGGTTAACGGAAGGCCGTAGAACACGACGAGATGGATCGAGACCAACACCCACGAAGATCGACACCTCATCCGAGTGGCATTGCAGGAGAGATCTGTGTCCTCCTCGGATCTGGCGCAACAGTGGAACAGTGTAACACATCGTACACCATCAAGGCTGACAGTCCGTCGCCGCTTATTAAGGCATGGGTTATGTGCGCGTCGTCCACTTCTCCGCCTACCTTTGACGAATGTGCAGAAACATGCTAGACGGCACTGATGTATGGAACGACGTCACTGCGGCAGGAATGGCATCAGATGGTGTTTCCGGATGAATCCAAGTTTGTTTGAAAAAGATGTCCGCATTCTGGTTCGCCACAGACAGTTGGAGCACCATCACAGTGATTGCATTCGCACAAGACATACAGTGACAACTCCAGGCCTTATGGTGTGGGGTGATATTGGGCTCGTCTTTTGAGAGTGTTTTGAAGATCTATTACTGATCATGCATGGTTCGGCTCCGATGCCCGTCGGCCATTTCATCCAATGTTTTACCGAGGAGTGACATGTTTTTACGAACACTTTCACCTTGGAAATAGTGGTACACGAAGAGGCGAGGTAAGCAAATATGTTTCAGTTTTATATGACTGAAAGATAAATCTCCAGTATGTGAAACCGGTTGTCACACACTGAAAACACAATAAACAGTTAACTGCGGATTCGGACATTTAATCAGTTCATTACAGACTACTTTACCATGTCTCATTTTAAACTGTTTGGTTGTCCTTCACATTATGAAATATTTCAGTGTCGAAAATTTCATCTCTTCCAGGCCTAGCTATTTTGTGTAAAAACACACTAGTGTCATATTTGGTTATTAAAGTGGCATCCTTCGGATCATGTACAGGCTATATAAGCAAATGATGTATCATGCTATCCGAATGAAGATTGTACACAAAAACATTGAAAAAATCGGTCTAATGTTTATTGAAATTATTCGTGTGAAATAGTTTAGAGAAAATCGTTTTCATTAAATAAGGCGCGTCGAATGTTTGTCTAATTTACTTTATTCTCGCTCGAACAGTCCATGGCTGTACTGCAGGTCCATAGTGTCGAGCTATGGACACTAGGACACTATGGACCGGCCGTACACCCGTGGACTGTTCGAGCAAGAAATACGCCGGGAGAAATTGAAGACTCATATTTTATTCTCATTTTCAGACAAATCGTTTTGCAAAATATTTGACAGATCTTTTTCCAATTTTTTTCTCAAAGTGAAGATAAAGAGTCAGCAAATTCGTACTAATCATATACAGGGTACCGCGCTTAAATCCGGACAAATTTCAATTTGAATTTCTCACTATATTGTAGGTCCGCCGGACGTCGCGATTGGCATTCTTGAAAGCTATAGGCATCTAGTAAACAGTCAGAACCTAAAAATGGCCAAGATGTTACGGACAAGTGCGCAGTACAACCGAAGAGCCGCTATTGGCTAAAGTCCTCGCAGTGGGCATTCGCCCAATGAAATAGTTCGATTCTTCAGGTACCCGAAATCAGCTGGTTACGATATTGTGGTCAACTATAATGCTTCGAAGAGGTCTGGGGCTCACATCCTAGGAGTTGTGGCCAATGAGGGTGATACCATCTTACCACGTTTCTTTGAAACACGGTGAACTTTCACAAAAAAAGTTTATCTGCAAGTTTTGACGAATGTCGTGAAACCGTGGATGGTAACTAGCACCTCGGGGAGACAACATGTCTCAACAGGACGGTGCACCGGCTCATACGGGCCATTTAGCCCAAAACTGGGTCTCGGATAACGTTGACGTGTTCTCGTCAAAGAAGTTCTGGCCCCCGAGTAGCCTGGATCAGAACCTCCTCGACCACTATGTTCGGAGCGAAGTCGAAAGAGTTACCAATCAGACGAGGCGCCCTAATGCCGCGTCTCTACGCACCGCTGTCGAAGCAGCATTCGCGAATATCAAATGGTTCAAATGGCTCTGAGCACTATGCGACTTAACGTCTGAGGTCATCAGTCGCCTAGAACTTAGAACTAATTAAACCTAACTAACCTAAGGACATCACACACATCCATGCCCGAGGCAGGATTCGAACCTGCGACCGTAGCGGTCGCTCGGCTCCAGACTGCAGCGCCTAGAACCGCACGGCCACTCCGGCCGGCTCGCGAATATCAACAGCGCTGTTTTAATGAGTGCGTGCGATCAATTCAGGACAAGATTGGAGACGGTTACATCGGGTAATGTTACTCTTGAAAGATATCACTACTTATATAATGTTACTCTTGAAAGATACCACTACTTATATGTAAAAGAATTTTCATTTTCATTGCCTAAAATCGGTTACCCCCCCCCCCCCCCCCGAGTACGCAGAAGTGCCGCAACACGACGTGGCATGGACTCAAATAATGACTGAAGTAGTGCTGGAGGGAAATGACACCATGAATCCTGCAAGGCTCTCCGTAAATCGATAAGAGTACGACGGGGTGGAGATGTTATCTGAACAGCACGTTGCAAGGCATCCCAGCTGTGTTTGGTGGCCAGCGGAAGTGTTTAAACCCGGAAGTGCCACCCTGTATCAATTCTGGACGTGCGGGATGTCGCATTGTCCTGCTGAAATTGCCCAAGTCCGTCGGAATGCACAATGGGCATGAATGGATGCAGATGATCAGCCAGGATGCTTAGGTACATGCCGCATGTCAGAGTCGTATCTAGACGTATCAGGGGTCCCACATCACTCCAACTATACATGCTCCACACCATTACAGAGCCTCCACCTGCTTGAACAGTCCACTGCTAACATGCATTGCCCATGGAGTCATGAGGTCGTCTCCATACCTGTACACGTCTATCCGCTCATTACAATTTGAAACGAGGCTCGTCCGACCAGGCAACATGTTTGCAGTCATCGACAGTCCGACGTCGGCGTTGTCGGACCCAGACGACGGGTAAATATGTTGTGCAATCATCAAGTGTATACGAGTGGGCCTTCGATGATGTTTCGTTGAATGGTTCGCACGCTGACACATGTTGATGGCCCATCATTGAAATCTGTACCAATTTGCGGAATGACTGCACTTGTGTCACGTTGAACGATTCTCTTCAGTCGTAGTTGGTCCCGTTCTTGCAAGATCTTCTTCTAGCCGCAGCGATGTCGGAGATCTGATGTTTTACCGGATTCCTGATATTCATGAAATGGTCGTAAGGGGAAAATCCCCTCTTCATGTCTTTTGTGGACATGCTGTGTCCCATCGTTCGTGCGCCGACTAGAACCCCACATTCAAACTCACTGAAATCTTCATAACCTGCCATTATAGCAGTAGTAAGCGATATAACAACTCCACTAAACACACGTTGTCTTACATAGGCTGACTCGTACGTGGCTGATGTTCCAGCCATCATATATTTTACACACTGTTTTAACGTACTTCCACCTCACTACGTTAATTTAAATTACTGGTGTCACTGAGTTGCTGCTTTGCCTGACCGTGAGCAGTGCTAGCAGCGCGTATCAATATATCCCCTCTCGTAGTATCTTTGCTCGACTGCTATGACATCCCGCTCATTGTCTATCGTAAGCCAGTTTGGGTCGCGAGTTCGGGCGGCCAGTCAGTTGGAACGCGTCTGGAGCGCAGTCCAGACCTGCCAGTTGGGGAGTCGTAATGCGGCACTAGTGCAGTCGGGTTGGAGCAACAGTGAGGTCTGCGTCGACATGGCTCGCCCAACCATTGCTGCCACGCATCACTTGAGCCGGGCCGCGGTCTTGGTGGATCGTCGGTCGGTCGTCCTACTGCACGACGCGTTTTGGCTCGCCGATCGTTCATGATTCGGCTGTGTGTGTGTGTGTGTGTGTGTGTGTGTGTGTGCGCGCGCCGTGCATGGTTAGTTACTGTTGCGCATCGTTCAGGTCTTCGTGCAAGTGTTTGTCAGGTTGTGTGTGTAGTTGGCGTTATTTCCTCTGACGACTATTTTAGATATTGTCGGCATCCTGAGGGAAGTCGGCCGGTTGGTGCGGACCAGGGAGGATCTCCGTGCAGTGGAGTCGGCTGGCGATCCCTGCGCAGTGTTGAAGCGTGTGTGGAGCTGTCCGATCACTACGAGCTTTGTGGCTCACCGACCCAGGAAGTCAAAGTTGAGTGGTGTGTTAAGTACCCAAGCCACGTCCGTTCATGTTGTGTCGTTCGTTTCGGTGATTCGCTGTTGGGGAGCTTTTCCTGTGAGCAACACCGAGTGCTTGTAGTGGTGAAATCGAGCCGCCGTGCGGTGGAGTTAAGTATATTGGTTAACTACTATGCAAGTGCACCAGCGGAATTTTCTGCCTTGTGGCCGTTAGTGTTTCGGTTACGTGTCCTGGCCATTAACGTAATTTCAGGCACGTCCTTTCCTCACCTGTTGTCGCTGTCCAACATGGTGTGTAGCTTTGACAGCTTAATACATATTTCGTTGTGGATAATTACATCTGTAAGCGTTTGGTCTTTGAGTTTTTATGCACCGATTGGTGGCGAGCAAGTCGTTTGATCGGTCGGTCTGTGACTGTCTCTTGGTTGGGTTACCGACGGATCAAGTGTAGTTGGGCCCACCACCTGTCTCACCTAAGTGAACGTTAATGTTTCAAGGGTAGCCACCCCCCTAGAAGTGTCTGAGTGCCGTTGTCTGTGCTGTCCTTTTCATGGGTGTTTAATCGTCTGTTGGTAATCTATTATAGCCAATGTTTCAAAAGAAATTTTTTTATTGTGTTTTATGTAAATCAATTGTGAGCCTTCAGCCGCTTAAAACCTTATTCTTAAATTTAGTTATTGCCGTTGCATTCCTTTTTTGCATTTAGTGTGCGTTAGGCCATTGAAAATTTAAAGGTTAAGGTATTTTTGAATTTTTGGAAAATCAACTGTGGGCCTTCAGCCGCTTAAATCCTTAGTCTCAAAATTTCACCTTAAGCAAAAAAATTGCGGTCTTCTGACTTAAAAGATTATGGTAATATATTTTAAAATTTTGAAATTTAATTGTGGGCTTCAGCCGTTTGCATTGCACCTTGCATATGTTTGTTCTATCTACTTTTGTCTTGAGGCTTTCCACCAATATATTTTAACTGCATTTTTATCTTGTTGATTTTTGGAGGCCTTCAGCCATGAAAGTGTTGTATTTTGAAACTCGTAGTTGTAAAGGTTCGGCTATATGCCGTTTTGGTTTAAAGGTGTTATTAAATTACAATAAATTACAATTTTGAGTGAAACTGACCAACACCCTATTTGACCCTTTTCACAATCCTAATCACCTGTTCTGCCCAGCGGGTTTAGTGGGCGTATCATAGGTGTTGCCGACCGCTGCGCCGTGTTCTGTATGTTTACATATCTCTGTATCTGAATACGCATACTTATACCAGTTTCTTTGGCGCTTCAGTGAAGATACACACAAATTCTCTGTTTATGTCAGGACTGCATGTTATTCATAATATTACATATTTAACACGAAATCTGCAGTAAAAACACACGAGAAAATCCTTTAAGATTTAAGAAAAAAATCATGATTAACCAGTGTAATGCGTCAACCGTGAAATAACATTCAGCATTTACAGCGAAAAGCGATATTACTGCAGACTATAGCGGACGAATGATTAATATGATATATGATATCATATGATACGTACAGTCTTTCAGCAGTAAATGTTACACGTACATACAAATACTCTTGTCTCAGAAGATCGATTATGTGACATTCAGAATCAGAAGACACGATGTAGACGATCCATTGTAGGATCAATCTTCGTTTGGTTTAATGCACCTTCTACTTCCCATAATACGTATCCATTACAGAAACATGAGAGAATCGGTTGGAAATACGTGCAATCCACACGTAGAACAGAATTTAGAGAGAATAGTTCTAGAAGAAGTGTACTTTTGTAGAAGTTGTTTGTAGGCTGTGATCAAGCTTGTATCTGAATTTGAAGTACGTGAAATAAAGAGCATTACTTGAGCCAAATATGGAAACTTCGATCCAGTCAAACTAATATCGTAAGTTTATACAACTAATACTTAAGACACTACCTAGCTAAATCGTCGTTCTCTTAATCAGTTTATCCGAATTTTGCAAAATGACTCTCTCTCTCTATCCAAGCATTAATCCCGACTTTGGCGTCTGCTGTTATGGTTAACCGGATTTGGCGTGTTAATTTTAAGCGGTGGCCAGATGCCCTTCCTGTCACCACGCTGTACCCCCCCCCTCCCCCTCCCCCGAGAATGGAATATGTGTACCCCAACTGTCTGCGTCTAGTGTAATCCACACGGAATAGTTCGAACGTGTTTCAGATGTCCTCTAGTTGTATAACTGAGGCGGAACGTGGGGACCAGCCCGGTATTCACCTAGCAGGATGTGGAATACCGAGTAAAAACATCATACAGACTGGCCGGCACGCGGCCCTCGTTGTCAGTCCGCTGGGCGGATTCGATCCGGGGCCGGTGCACCTCCTCGCGTCCAGGAAGCAGCGTGTTCGCGCTCTCAGCTGCCCTGGCAGATCCATTTTATAAAATGCCTATCCTTGCATAAAACGATTCGCGTAATGTGTAACACAGTCAATTTTTACTTGACGTACAGACAGCTCCCATTATAATTTGAAGTTATAGTTCATAACTAGCAATTAGCTGCCCAAATTTAGAAGTAGAAACTGTCTTAACACGGGAAACTGCAGGCCTTTCAATCTGTAATCCTTATTTTCTAATGTGAAAATTGCTATAACATTTACTGGATTAATGACAACTGCAACTGTCAAAAACTGAACCAGCTAATTCATAACACCCATACAAAACAAGATGCAATTCACCATGCCTTCCATCCAACAACTAGTTTTAAGTCAATTTTATGGTCATGGCGTTTCGGGAATGTTACAAAATGTACTGAAATCTTTTGTCAAGGTTATTAATTATCATAAATTTTGGGAATGTCACATAGCTTAAGGTATACGACAAGGAGAACATAGATGGAACAAACTTCGTTAAAGACATAAAGAAATACGTCAATGTACAGACTACACAACACCGTTATAGGATCATATTTCAAAAAAATTTTAGAGCAAGCTTCATTTCTCCAGGTATGTGCGTGCATTTGTACCCCGAGCACACGACAGGCACGATACCGAAAGTGAATTCAGCGCCGTGTTGCTTACTAAGGCATAAATCAAATCTCTCGCTCTCTGGACAATAACCACATAAAATATAGCGGCTAATAGTACGACGTACCACACCCTCTCTATGTATTCTCGGTTTCTCCTGTGATCCTATACGAGGATAGTCACCCCTGCAGGCGAATTAATGCAGCCAGGAGCAGACCCGGTGGTCGGTTCTGGTGTGGAGTGGTCACAGTATGTTGATGTCTCTCCCCCAATCCCAAAAATCTAACTTGCCAGCACCATCACTTGTCACAGATGCCTATGATTACCATAATAATAACAATAAAATACATAAAGTATTTTAATATAATACCGCAATAACTTGTGTACAACAGTCGGTACGGATGTTGTTAACACTAATTTTAAATCACGCTCTGGAGGAGTATGTGCCGAATTAAAGATGAAAGTGGTGAGAAAGTATACTGTCGCACCCTGGGTTCAAAAAGAATGCAGAGATGTCGTGACACAAAAGTTGGTATAAATTCGTGCGTCTCTATAACGACCAATACGCGAAGAATATAACAGCTTCTCCCGTCGGACGTTAGCGGAACACCTTTCCGTAATCCTAGAAAATTGTGGTCCTACTAAAAATTGTAAAGCGGGTCTAAGTCTTCTAGTCAGTCACTCGAAGACCTGTCTGGTGCTGCAAAAGAAGACAGCAAAAGGAAAACGGAAGTTTTAAATTTCGCGTTTAAGAAGTCATTCACACAGGAGGACCGTACAGGAATACAATCGAAACTTCCTGGCAGATTAAAACTGTGTGCCGGACCGAGACTCGAACTCGGGACCTTTCTTCCAGGAGTGCTAGTTCTACAAGGTTCGCAGAACAGCTTCTGTAAAGTCTGGAAGGTAAGAGACGAGGTACTGGCAGAATTGAAGCTATGAGGAGAGGTCGTGAGTCGTGCTTGGGTGGCTCAGTTGGTAGAGCACTTTCCCGCGAAAGGCACACTCCGCTGCAGAGTTTACTGGTCGTAAAACGTTTTCGCCAGGCGTTTCTCTACGGAAGATGCTATCCGCATCTCTCTATAATGGCCCAACTTCCTGCGATGCCACCGCACACCATCAGTTTTCGGACAACCCCCGGCTGCCTTTCGAAAAACTTGTTCCTCTTGTGTGACTGTCTTTCGGCTTCAGCCAATGCGTATCGCTGAATCACTACTCATCGTATCACAGTGCTTTCAACATTTCCCGCTGCTACATCACATGCAAGTATGGATTAAAAGTACGAGAACAGCAAGGCCGTATCAGTTATCTACTGACAGTCACTAGCACTGTGATATATCAGTTTTATCGAGGTAAATTAATTACTACCTTAAATGAGAGTTTCATTACTGATTTGCATGTGGGTGACACTGTTTCTGAAAGTATGTCCCATCATACTAATCTCTTTGATCCTCTCCCTCGTACGAGGTTTGTATTCCATTTTTTTGTGTTGGTTATAGTCGAGCTGACCTTACAGTATGCTTCCTCAACTTCATTGGAAAAGTCCACCTCAAAATCTGTGAACAAGCTTTTCTGAAACACTTTTCGTAGGAAGTCGGACATGTGAACAATATTACCTCCGACAACAGACCACAGTTTCGGTCATGCCAACAGATCTCTGTTTAGGAACAAATTCTAATTAAACAAGTTTTTATTTCAGCCTATCATCCATCTTCAAATACCACTGAGAAATTGATAAAGGAGCTTGGGAAATTATTTTCTTCTGTTCTACAAAGCAACATACTTCATGGGGAATGTTCTTCACGAATTTACACGAAGCTATGAAACATTTGCTACGTAATTCGACTTCGTTTCCACCTGTTACAGTTATTAAGAAGACGCCACCTGCATACAGAATAAGAGAACTGGTCGATTTCCCTCCAAAATGTGCTTTGCGACATGCAGAAGTGTTGTTCTTAGTACTCGATAATATCGAATATGGGCAGAATGGAGACTGAAGCGAGTGGATGAGAAAGCAAGGGTTAAGGTGTTCTGGGTTGGTCAGATAGTCTTCATGAAGACTCACCGATTATCCAGCGAGCGAAGGCAGTCTGCCAGGGATCTTCTTTTTCTTTCTCTTCATCTCAGAGTAGCACTTGCAATCTATGCCCTCAATTATTTGCTGGATGTAGTCCAATCTCTGTCTTCCTCTACAGTTTTTACCCTCTACAGCTACCTCTAGTATCATGAAAGTTATCCCGTGATGTCGTGTCAGGTGTCCTATCATCCTGTCTCTTCTTCCTGTCAGTGTTTTCCATATATTTCTTTTTTCTCCGATTCTGCACAGAACCTCCTCGTTCCTTAGCTTGTCAGCCCATCTAATTTTCAACACTCGTCTGTAGCACTCCATCTCAAAGGCTTCCATTCCCTTTATTTCATGTCTTCCCACAGACTATGTTTCCCTGCTATACAATGCTGTTCCCCAAACGTACAGTCTCAGAAAATATCTTCCTCTAAGACCTATTTCTGATACTAGTAGTCGTCTCTTAGCTAGGGATGACCTTTTTGCCAGTGCTGGTGCGCCTATTATGACCTCCTTGCTTCATCTGTCCAGGGCTATTTTGTTGGCTAGGTAGCGGACTTGGTAACCACCATTCTTGATGTTAAGAATCTCGCTTTTCTCATATCTGCTACTTCTCATTATATTCGTCTTTCTTCGATTTACTCTCAGTCCATACTCGATACTCATTAGACTGTTCATTCCACTCAGCAGATCCTCTAATTCTTCTTCACTTTCACTCGGCATACCAATGTTATCAGCGACTCCTATCATTGATATCCTTTCGCCTTGAATTTTAATTCTACTCTTGAGCCTTTTTTTCCATCATTGCTTCTTCGATGTATAGATTCAAGAGTTGGGGCAACAGACTAGATTCCGGTCTTATACCCTTTTTAATTCGAGCACTTCGTTCTTGGTCCTCCACTCTTATTATTTCCTCCTGGCTCTTGTACATTTCGTATATTATCCGTCTCTCTCTACAGCTTACTCCTATTTTATTCATAATTGCGAATCATCTTGCGCCATTTGACGGTGACGAATGCTTTTCCCATGTAGACAAATCCTTTGAACGTGTCTTGATTTTTCTTCAGTCTTCCTTCCGTTAGCAACAGCAACGTCAGAACAGCCTCTCTTGTGCCTTTACCTTTCCTAAAGTCAAGCTGATCATCATCTAACACAACCTCAGTTTTCTTTTCCATTCTTCTGTATATTATTCTTGTCAGTAACTAGGATGCATGAGCTGTTAAGCTGATTGTGAAATAATTCTCGCACTTGTCAGCTCTCGCCTCGCACTTGTCAGCTCTCGCAGTCTTCGGAATTGTGTGGATGATATTTTTCCGAAAGTCGAATGGTATATCGCCAAATTCATAGATTCTACACACTAATGTGAACACCGTTTTTTTGGCACTTCCCTTAATTATTTTAGAAATTCTGATGGAATGGTGGCTATCCCTCCTAACTTATTTAATCCTATGTCTTCTAAAGCTTTTTCAAATTCTAATACTGGATCCCGTATTTCATCTATACCAACTCCAGTTTCTTCTTTTATCATATCAGACATAGAGACCTTGAATGTACCCTCTCCTCTCCATTTAATAGTGTGATTCCCACTGCGCTCTTAAATGTTACCATCCTTGCTTCTAATTTCACTGAAGCTTGTTTTGACTTATCTATGTGCTGAATCAGTCCTTCCTACAATTATTTATTTTTCGATTTCTTCACATTTTTCGTGTAGCTATTCCTTCTTAGCTTCCCGGCACGTCTTGTTTATTTCATTCTTTGTTTATTTCACTCCTGTATTCCTGAATTTGGCAGAACATTTTTGTACTTCCTTCTTTAATCGATCAACTGAAGTATATCTTTTGTTACCCATGGTTTTTCGTATTTACATTCCTTGTCCTACGTTTTTCTTTCCTACTTTCGTGTTTGCCCTTTTTAGAGATGTTCAGTCCTGTTCAACTGAACAGCCTACTGAGCTGTTCCTTTTCACAGTATCTGTAGCCTCAGAGAACTTCTAGTGTATCTCTTCCTGACTAGTCTCTTAAACTTCAAACTACTATCCCTACTATAATGTGATCTGAGTCTACTCAAGGGTACGTCTTAAAATCCAGTATCTGATTTCAGAATCTCTGCCTGACCATGACGTGATCTAACCGAAGTTTTACCATATCTCCCGGCCTTTTCGAAGTATATCTTTTCCTCTTATTATTCTTCAACAATGTATTGGCTTTTACTAGTTGAAATTTACTGCAAAACTCAATTAGTCTTTCTCCTCTCTCGTTGCTAACACCACTAACCGTTTCTTCTACTCCTTCTTCTACAACCGTATTCCAGTCCACCATGACTACTGAATTTTCATCTACCTTTACGCACAGAATTACCGTTTCAATATCCTCATATACTTTCGGCCGGTGTGGCCGAGCGGTTCTAGGCGCGTCAGTCTGGAACCGCGTGACCGCTACGGTCGCAGATTCGAATCCTGCCTCGGGCATGGATGTGTGTGATGTCCTTAGGTTAGTTAGGTTTAAGTAGTTCTAAGTTCTAGGGGACTAATGGCCTCAGATGTTAAGTCCCATAGTGCTCAGAGCCATTTGAACCATTTTTGAACTTCCTCTTTCTCTTTTCATCTTCAGATTGTGACGTTGGCATGTATGCTTGAAGTATAGTTGTCAGTCCTGGTTTGCTGTCGATCCTAATTAGAACAGCCCCATCAGTGACCCAACTACAGTAGTTCACTCTCTGATCTACCTTCCTATTCACAACGAAACCTACTCCCGTTACACCATTTTCTGCTGCTCTTGATACCACTAGAGAATGAATTATAGATGCGGTGGAGATAGAGATGACAAAGTAAGGAGTATCCTGTAGGAGATATCATGTATCAAGTGTCGAGTAGTTTGTGGAAAATGTTGCATTAGATGAACGATATACTACATTCCCCTATTACAGTTATATTTATGCATAAGAAAATTATTAGCTTGTGTCCATTGCAGTTTATTAAATAATGTGTATCACCTATTCTTTCCTGAGAGATTAACTTGAAAATGTTGTAGCGTGCCGGTCAGGGTGCACGGGTTGAAAGGGTGGAATCGATTGACCGGTTTCAGGTTAACATTTGAACACTTATTTATTAATAACTTGAGTCAGGATCAATACAAAGTGCTGTTTTAAATGTCCAATAAACCTATCCTAATAACTACAGCACAACATAATCATAGCTAACACTTGGTTTAAGAATCATGAAAGAAGGTTGTATACATGGAAGAACCCTGGAGATACTAAAAGGTATCAGATAGATTATATAATGGTAAGACAGAGATTTAGGAACCAGGTTTTAAATTGTAAGACATTTCCAGGGGCAGATGTGGACTCTGACCACAATCTATTGGTTATGACCTGTAGATTAAAACTGAAGAAACTGCAAAAAGGTGGGAATTTAAGGAGATGGGACCTGGATAAACTAAAAGAACCAGAGGTTGTACAGAGATGCAGGGAGAGCATAAGGGAGCAATTGACAGGAATGGGGGAAATAAATACAGTAGAAGAAGAATGGGTAGCTTTGAGGGATGAAGTAGTGAAGGCAGCAGAGGATCAAGTAGGTAAAAAGACGAGGGCTAGTAGAAATCCTTGGGTAACAGAAGAAATATTGAATTTAATTGATGCAAGGAGAAAATATAAAAATGCAGTAAGTGAAACAGGCAAAAAGGAATACAAACGTCTCAAAAATGAGATCGACAGGAAGCGCAAAATGGCTAAGCAGGGATGGCTAGAGGACAAATGTAAGGATGTAGAGGCCTATCTCACTAGGGGTAAGATAGATACCGCCTACAGGAAAATTAAAGAGACCTTTGGAGAAAGGAGAAACACTTGTATGAATATCAAGAGCTCAGATGGAAACCCAGTTCTAAGCAAAGAAGGGAAAGCAGAAAGGTGGAAGGAGTATATAGAGGGTCTATACAAGGGCGATGTACTTGAGGACAATATTATGGAAATGGAAGAGGATGTAGATGAAGATGAAATGGGAGATACGATACTGCGTGAAGAGTTTGACAGAGCACTGAAAGACCTGAGTCGAAACAAGGCCCCCGGAGTAGACAATATTCCATTGGAACTACTGACGGCCGTGGGAGAGCCAGTCCTGACAAAACTCTACCATCTGGTGAGCAAGATGTATGAAACAGGCGAAATACCCTCAGACTTCAAGAAGAATATAATA
Organism: Schistocerca piceifrons; assembly: GCF_021461385.2. Classification (NCBI taxonomy): domain Eukaryota; kingdom Metazoa; phylum Arthropoda; class Insecta; order Orthoptera; family Acrididae; genus Schistocerca; species Schistocerca piceifrons. The sequence continues at coordinate 517,370,423 of NC_060143.1, forward strand.
ATTCCAATCCCAAAGAAAGCAGGTGTTGACAGATGTGAAAATTACCGAACTATCAGCTTAATAAGTCACAGCTGCAAAATACTAACACGAATTCTTTACAGACGAATGGAAAAACTAGTAGAAGCCAACCTCGGGGAAGATCAGTTTGGATTCCGTAGAAACACTGGAACACGTGAGGCAATACTGACCTTACGACTTACCTTAGAAGAAAGATTAAGGAAAGGCAAACCTACGTTTCTAGCATTTGTAGACTTAGAGAAAGCTTTTGACAATGTTGACTGGAATACTCTCTTTCAAATTCTAAAGGTGGCAGGGGTAAAATACAGGGAGCGAAAGGCTATTTACAATTTGTACAGAAACCAGATGGCAGTTATAAGAGTCGAGGGACATGAAAGGGAAGCAGTTGTTGGGAAGGGAGTAAGACAGGGTTGTAGCCTCTCCCCGATGTTGTTCAATCTGTATATTGAGCAAGCAGTAAGGAAACAAAAGAAAAATTCGGAGTAGGTATTAAAATTCATGGAGAAGAAATAAAAACTTTGAGGTTCGCCGATGACATTGTAATTCTGTCAGAGACAGCAAAGGACTTGGAAGAGCAGTTGAATGGAATGGACAGTGTCTTGAAAGGAGGATATAAGATGAACATCAACAAAAGCAAAACAAGGATAATGGAATGTAGTCTAATTAAGTCGGGTGATGCTGAGGGAATTAGATTAGGAAATGAGGCACTTAAAGTAGTAAAGGAGTTTTGCTATTTGGGGAGCAAAATAACTGATGATGGTCGAAGTAGAGAGGATATAAAATGTAGGCTGGCAATGGCAAGGAAAGCATTTCTGAAGAAGAGAAATTTGTTAACATCCAGTATTGATTTAAGTGTCAGGAAGTCATTTCTGAAAGTATTCGTATGGATTGTAGCCATGTATGGAAGTGAAACATGGACGATAAATAGTTTGGACAAGAAGAGAATAGAAGCTTTCGAAATGTGGTGCTACAGAAGAATGCTGAAGATTAGATGGGTAGATCACATAACTAATGAGGAAGTATTGAATAGGATTGGGGAGAAGAGAAGTTTGTGGCACAACTTGACCAGAAGAAGGGATCGGTTGGTAGGATATGTTCTGAGGCATCAAGGGATCACCAATTTAGTATTGGAGGGCAGCGTGGAGGGTAAAAATCGTAGAGGGAGACCAAGAGATGAATACACTAAGCAGATTCAGAAGGATGTAGGTTGCAGTAGGTACTGGGAGATGAAAAAGCTTGCACAGGATAGAGTAGCATGGAGAGCTGCATCAAACCAGTCTCAGGACTGAAGACCACAACAACAACAACAATAACTATAAACCTATCCTAATAACTGAAATCAAAGTGATGACAGCAAAATGTTTTAAACACTAACTCAGAATACTGTACAGCATTTAGTATCACAAGAAATTAAGAATAAGCGAAACGACGAGTGGAACAAGTATAACACTATTTGTTTATGGTTCATCTAGAATTAATAATTTTTTTTGCTTTAAAATTTTCACATATTGGTACTATACGTTAAGGTACCCGTGGTGTAGGGGTAGCGTCTTTGATACATAATCAAAAGTCTTCGGTCCCGTGTTCGATCCCCGCCACTTCCTAAATTTTGATAAATAATCAGCATTGGCGGCCGCAGACTTCCGGTATAAGAAGTCAGCCTCATTCTGCCAACGGCCTTGTCAGAAGAGGGTGGAGGTGCGGATAGAGGTTCAGGACACTCTCTTGTCCTAGGGGTGGGAAATTGCCCCTAAAGGCGGAAGAATCAGCAATGATCAACGACATGAGGATGCGGAAGGCAATGGAAACCACTGCATTAAAGACACGTAACGTGTATCCACAGGACATGTGGCCTGTAATTGAAGACGTGTCATGATGATCTCTCCATTGGCAAAAGATTCCGGAATAGTCCCCCATTCGGATCTCCGGGAGGGGACTGCCAAGGGGGAGGTTACATGAGAAAAAGATTGAATAATCAACGGAAGGATAACGTTCTACGAGTCGGGGCGTGGAATGTTAGAAGCTTGAACGTGGTAGGGAAACTAGAAAATCTGAAAAGGGAAATGCAGAGGCTCAATCTAGATATAGTAGGGGTCAGTGAAGTGAAGTGGAAGGAAGACAAGGATTTCTGGTCAGATGAGTATCGGGTAATATCAACAGCAGCAGAAAATGGTATAACAGGTGTAGGATTCGTTCAGTGACCGGGTTGTTCTAATCAGAATCGACAGCAGACCAACACCGACAACGATAGTTCAGGTATACATGCCGACGTCACAAGCTGAAGATGAACAGATAGAGAAAGTGTATGAGGACATTGAAAGGGTAATGCAGTATGTAAAGGGGGACAAAAATCCAATAGTCACGGGCGACTGGAATGCAATTGTAGGGGAAGGAGTAGAAGAAAAGGTTACAGGAGAATGTGGGCTTGGGACAAGGAATGAAAGAGGTGAAAGACTGAGTTCTGTAACAAGTTTCAGCTAGTAATAGCGAATACCCTGTTCAAGAATCACAAGAGGAGGAGGTATACTTGGAAAAGGCCGGGAGATGCGGGAAGATTTCAATTAGATTACATCATGGTCAGACAGAGATTCCGAAATCAGATACTGGATTGTAAGGCGTACCCAGGAGCAGATGTAGACTCAGATCACAATATAGTAGTGATGAAGAGTAGGCTGAAGTTCAAGACATTAGTCAGGAAGAATCAATACGCAAAGAAGTGGGATACGGAAGTACTAAGGAATGACGAGATACGTTTGAAGTTCTCTAACGCTATAGATACAGCAATAACGAATAGCGCAGTAGGCAGTACAGTTGAAGAGGAATGGACATCTCTAAAAAGGGCCATCACAGAAGTTGGGAAGGAAAACATAGGTGCAAAGAAGGTAGCTGCGAAGAAACCATGGGTAACAGAAGAAATACTTCAGTTGATTGATGAAAGGAGGAAGTACAAACATGTTCCGGGAAAGTCAGGAATACAGAAATACAAGTCGCTGAGGAAGTGCAGGGAAGCTAAGACGAAATGGCTGCAGGAAGTGCAGGAAAGCTAAGACGAAATGGCTGCAGGAAAAATGTGAAGACATCGAGAAAGATATGATTGTCGGAAGGACAGACTCAGCATACAGGAAAGTCAAAACAACCTTTGGTGACATTAAAAGCAACGGTGGTAACATTAAGAGTGCAACGGGAATTCCACTGTTAAATGCAGAGGAGAGAGCAGATAGGTGGAAAGAATACACTGAAAACCTCTATGAGGGTGAAGATTTGTCTGATGTGATAGAAGAAGAAACGGGAGTCGATTTAGAAGAGATAGGGGATCCAGTATTAGAATCGGAATTTAAAAGAGCTTTGGAGGCCTTCACGTCAAATAAGGCAGAAGGGATAGATACTCCATCAGAATTTCTAAAATCATTGGGGGAAGTGGCAACAAAACGACTATTCAAGTTGGTGTGTAGAATATATGAGTCTGGCGATATACCATCTGACTTCCGGAAAAGAATCATCCACACAATTCCGAAGACGGCAAGAGCTGACAAGAGCGAGAATTATCGCACAATGAGCTTAACAGCTCATGCATCGAAGCTGCTTACAAGAATAATATACAGAAGAATGGAAAAGAAAATTGAGAATGCGCTAGGTGACGATCAGTTTGGCTTTAGGAAAAGTAAAGGGACGAGAGAGGCAATTCTGACGTTACGGCTAATAATGGAAGCAAGGCTAAAGAAAAATCAAGACACTTTCATAGGATTTGTCGACCTGGAAAAAGCGTTCGACAATATAAAATGGTGCAAGCTGTTCGAGATTGTGAAAAAAGTAGGGGTAAGCTATAGGGAGAGACGGGTTATATACAATATGTACAACAACCAAGAAGGAATAATAAGAGTGGACGATCAAGAACGAAGTGCTCGTATTAAGAAGGGTGTAAGACAAGGCTGTAGCCTTTCGCCCCTACTCTTCAGTCTGTACATCGAGAAAGCACTGATGGAAATAAAAGAAAGGTTCAGGAGTGGAATTAAAATACAAGGTGAAAGGATATCAATGATACGATTCGCTGATGACATTGCTATCCTGAGTGAAAGTGAAGAAGAATTAAATGATCTGCTGAACGGAATGAACAGTCTAATGAGTACACAGTATGGTTTGAGAGTAAATCGGAGAAAGACGAAGGTAATGAGAAGTAGCAGAAATGAGAACAGCGAGAAACTTAACATCAGGATTGATGGTCACGAAGTCAATGAAGTTAAGGAATTCTGCTACCTAGGCAGTAAAATAACCAATGACGGACGGAGCAAGGAGGACATCAATAGCAGACTCGCTATGGCAAAAAAGGCATTTCTGGCCAAGAGAAGTCTACTAATATCAAATACCGGCCTTAATTTGAGGAAGAAATTTCTGAGGATGTACGTCTGGAGTACAGCATTGTATGGTAGTGAAACATGGACTGTGGGAAAACCGGAACAGAAGAGAATCGAAGCATTTGAGATGTGGTGCTACAGACGAATGTTGAAAATTAGGTGGACTGATAAGGTAAGGATTGAGGAGGTCTACGTAGAATCGGAGAGGAAAGGAAAATGCGGAAAACACTGATAAGGAGAAGGGACAGGATGATAGGAGATCTGCTAAGACATGAGGGAATGACTTCCATGGTACTAGAGGGAGCTGTAGAGGGCAAAATCTGTAGAGGAAGACAGAGATTGGAATACGTCAAGCAAATAATTGAGGACGTAGGTTGCAAGTGCTACTCTGAGATGAAGAGGTTAGCACAGGAAAGGGGAAAGGAATTCGTGGCGGGCCGCATCAAACCAGTCAGTAGGCTGATGACCATAATTATGCGAAGTGGACACTGTTCTGCACATCTACATATAATAAACATTTTAACCTGTAAATATTGCGAAGATAGCCCTTCATAACTGTCAGATCTAAATCACATATTGGTCGGCTGTTCACGCTAGCCCAATCAGCAAGCAAAACTGTACGCAGTTCCCATATCCACTAATGTCACGAACCCTGTCCGGCAGCCAAAACTCTACGTCCAAATAGCGACGTATTTCAAGACGCGAACACTTATCTCTAAATTCCAAGATAGGAAGACGCTGAGCATTACTTAATTGACCCCACAGGTGCACACCAGCCAGCTGACGCTTGAAGAAGAAACCATCTGCACTCATTTTTGTAATTTTTTTGTTTGTGTACAGTGTTAATCCCCAGTCATATTAATTATTTGTCCCCTATTATGAACTCCATAAAACATGCCACGAGTGAAGTGCCATTGTCAGTTATTAATATCATTAGCATAAGACTGTTTTATAGCAAAATGAACAAAAAAATTACAAGACTAAGAAAGTTTATATGTTTTGTCATTTGGAGCGGTGTCATGTAATTAAGAAAGAGTGAGATCTATCGAAACTTTTAGTGTAAATGTAACGAATAAATATGGAATTTGTAAACATAGTAAATAGCGTAGTAGCTGGCTCAAAAATGCAATGTACAACATCTTTTTAATAATGTTTTTTGCTGGAGATTGTCGTGTGTTCCTATAACAATATTATTTTCAGGTTCGCAAAATTGAATTTCACTAGACGATTAATTTTCTGCCAAGATCAATTTCAAACAGTGATCTTCCTTCGAAGGATCAATTCCCTACATTTTTTTTCATTTATGTCAAATCAGCCACAAAAATGACGACTGTATTACTCACGTATCATCTGATTACACTTTTCTACCACAGTTTTCTGTCTTTTTCCAGTTCTAGTATTTTAACACCTTGGAAGAAGACTCGCTCTTCTCTACTTATGGTCGCCAGCTTATCAACGCTAACAGCAAGCTACGTCACCTACCAGAGAAGGCATTATCCGTAATCGCAATGTATCTCGTACTACGGCTTAACAATACTTAACAATTCGGTACCACCTTACCAGGTGGACGGACTTTGCTCCTACATCGACCGCGACGTACTTGGTTTTGTGGAATAAGAAATATGACCTACGGTAGCACTGTTTCTGGCTCTTGACACTTAAGACGATGACGGCTTTTGAACTTTACTATAGCTTCAAAACCACCCACCGCCAATCATTGGTTTTTGCGTCTGGTGTTACCCTTGGGTCTTCCTTTGTACACTCATAGTGATATGCTCTGTTGGCTTGTGTGGTCGTGCAGACATGAAAGAAGTGGTCGCCGTCACATCGTGGTCGTCACCGGGATCTCTCTCTCTCTTTCACATTCGAGGTTGTTCTACAGTGTTCTCGAGCTTAACCGAATATTGTCATATGTTAACTAACGTTTTCCAAAGTTCTATAATATTCCGGAATGTTGTAGATTATAGCTAAGAAACGAGACCTAACACATTGATATGCAGTAGTCTTAAATGATGAATTTTGCAACGTAGCAAAGGCAGAAAAACATCGATAAACTGCGTCCGCTTATAGAGAGAGAAACTACGTAAACAAAGAATGGTTGTGTGAGCGAACAATTTTAACACCTAAAGTGACATAGCTCACAACAAACAAATCAGCGAATACACAATATTATACCAGAAAAGAAAAAAATATTTAAATGCATTGATACAATGATAAATCAAGGTGAAACCGTAACCTTCCCAACATTATTCCTAAGTTCGCTCAGTGTTACGGATCCTCACAAAAGAGCTTCTAAACAACATCACAGAAGCGGAAACGTTATCGTAGTCGTATGCGATTCGACTCGTTTCAACTACCTTACCATTCAGCATTGCAAATGGCTCAATTCCCAGCAAGATTAACGTACGGTATGACCATCATTTAAGCACAGGGGCAACCGTTCCAGTGTTGCTGAGTGAATTTAAAAGAAACGTGATTCTCGCACAGTTAACTGTTCATACCGTGTCCGCATGATGGGAAACAGCAAAACTTATTCGTGTTTTCAAAAATCTATATGTACCTTACATAAATATGTTTAGAACAAGATAGATGTTTAGAAATGAGATGATTAGTCGCACATTTTTTTTCCAATTCAGAAAACACATTAAAAAAAAGATAAACGATCATCTTCATCAGGTAGAACAATAAAGTGCAAACTCGTTCAAAATTCTCTAAAACTAAAGGAAACGTCAGTGTCAACTAAATACCTTCACGCCATTACATAGCACTTCATAGCGAGCGCCTTTTTTTCCCTTGCATGTATTAGATGCGTATTGCTGAGGATAAGGATAATCTGGAACATTCTTTCATGCCTTCCGTCTCAACATACGCAAAAGGCCGGCCTGAGTGACCGTGCGGCTCTAGGCGCTACAGTCTGGAGCCGAACGACCGCTACGGTCGCAGGTTCTAATCCTGCCTCGGGCATGGATGTGTGTGATGTCCTTAGGTTAGTTAGGTTTAATTAGTTCTAAGTTCTACGCGACTGATGACCTCAGAAGTTAAGTCGCATAGTGCTAAGAGCCATTTGAACGCGCAAAAGTACAAAGAGTCCTGAATTCAAATTGCGATTAAAGGTACTAGGAATTAGCAAATCAAACGTTCTTCGCCCTGGTACATATCTACATGCTGATAACTACAAAATACATGCAAAAAATCGCACTCATAAGAGTACAGGAAATTCGAGGAAAAAATGTGAATACACCTGGGGCTTTGCGATTTTTCCATTGAAACACGTATGTAACGTAGCAGCGATGGTGAGGCATGATAAAATCTTTGACCAGAGAGCCTTTTATCGTGGTTAGTCTGCGCTTGACCGCGCGAGTGTTGCGAGCAGTACGCTAGTAGTCGTCGTGCAGTACAGTTGCGAGCAGTCTGTCAGTGGGCAGTCTGTGAGCAGTCCAGTCGGTCAGTAGTAGCAGCCCAGTGCAGTTGTGTGATGTAGTCTGTCGGCAGTAGTGGTCTAGTCCTGTCACGGTCACGAGCGGGACGCAGTCGGCGAGCGTCGACATGGCATTCTGGTCAAGATGCTGAATGAGGTATATTGTTAATGTAGGTAACCATCAGATAACGTAAAGTTTATTTATTGTAATTAATTCTGAACAAGTGCCCCAATAATAATTTTGATTTCAAAGCAATTTTTAACAAAAAAATCATTTAATTGAACCAACGATTTCCTTCCATTTCCCTTAAAGAAAAGTTTCAGTTAAATTTCAAAAAAAAAAAAAATATTATTTGCAATGCAGTTCCTCCAAGCCGTGGGCAACAATAAGAGCAGAAATTTGACATGCAGTTATACTGAGGTAAGAATTTAATTATGATTTTTGCACAGGGCCAAAGACCAGTATTTCGGTTTAATTGAGTTTACATTGTCACTGAAGTCTCATTAGCATTGAATTGTTTTTCATCATTTTCGTGACAGCTTATACTTTGAGTCAGATTGAGATTCAAACATTTAATTGTCATAGTCAGTACATTTCATGCAGGGAGGTTACACTTGGCTCCCATTTATTATTATATTGTTTATTTAAATATTTCTGTAGGGACGATATTGCTTCTTGGCTCCATTTCTATTAAATATTGTTTTTAAAATTTCGGTGGGGAGGTTACACTTGGCGACCCTGCCAGGATCGTATTTCGTTGAGAATCTTTTGAACAACAGTCAGATATCTGCTCTTATTTGCTTAGATATAATTAGGATTTGGCGCAACGCTTTTACTAATCTTGTGACTTTCTTTCTACAGGTCAACGGCAATTCGTTGCTCTGTTGTATTTGTGTGTTGCTTTTGCATTGTGCTTATTTCTGTTTTTGAACAATTGTGACTACTGTAAAAATGCCGCAAAAGACTGTGAATAGTGTATCGCGAGGTATTATGAATGAAATTACCGACTCAAACAACTTTACCGATAGGACATGTGACACGCAGTGTAATGATGACAATCCTGCGTTCACTAACAATCAGTGCATTACAACCACTAATGATGACTTTTATCGTAATGATGAACAAACGAACTCAATTGTCTCGTCTGTTAATTTGACGACAATTGATGACGCGGGACGCTCTATTGTAATGAGCGCTGCCGAGCTTAACACACCCGATTTGGAAAATTCAAGTAACGTACAGACAAATTTTTTTAATGAAAATGGACAAGGTACACAAAGTACGCCGGAGTTATTTAATTCCGAAATAGTGAATGAGAGTGTAGATTTGCCAGGGAAAGCTTTTTGTGAACCAAAGAATGACCAAATGGTCACACAAAACGTGACAATTGCATGTACTCCATCACAGAGTACTGAGAATGCAACAGCTACTTTAGGTTTGGATCAATTTATGACAATAATGCTACAGTTTAAGAACGAACTTGGTGTAGATATCAAACAACAGAGTGAGAAAACAGACAACAATTTCAGACAACAGAGTGAAGATTTCAGACAACTTAGGGAAGATAACAAACAAGATAACGAAAAACTCAAACAATACTTAAATGAAAAATTAGACGACAATTCCAGACAGTTAAATGAAAAATTAGACGGCAATTCCAGACAGCTTAGTGAACAAATTAGAGCCGTTGCCGCGCAGTGTCATGACACTAAGGAACAGTTACGCGAGGAAATTGAGGCTAGCTCAAAGAAAAGTAGCGAAGAAATTAGGTCTGTCGCGCAAGAATTAAGGGAAATGCAAACAGTCGCAACAGAAACACTTAGAGTGGAAATTAGTACAGTCGCTAAACAATGCTCTGAAAAAGCTACACAACTACGCGACGAGTTTAAAGCAATGACAGCAGAACTTTCGCGCACAATGGATGAAAAGATCGACGCGAAATTCGACCAACAGAACACTCAGATTGACGAACGCTTTAATCTCCACATACAAAACAGTGATACGCGTTTCCGCAAATTTATTCAAGATCAAAATAAAGTCAAACGTCAAGTCATGGAAACAATCACTGCACAAAGACAAGAAGACAAACGTAAAATGTTTGCGAAGGCAAAAAAGTATGTAGACAATAATATTGCTACAGTGTCAGACAAAATTAATACCATAGAACAGTTGAACGCGGAATTACGTGATGAAATTTCTGATCTTAAATCAAAAACAGATACACACACAGTAAATATTCAAACAGTGACAGACAGATTCGAACAATTAGAACTAACACAGGATTGCGATGTCATCAAAGCTGATGTTAAAAAACTGAGCGAAACTACACGTAAGTTGCAAAAACAGATTAATGCGTCCGATTCTAAAACCGATGATCAGGCAAAAATACTAACTGAAAAATATGATGAATTAGCCAGTCGTATTGATGCTATTGAAAGTAATAATGATAATAAATCAGACGATACTGCACCGGTTTCATTTAACCAAACACCTGAATTTCAAAATTTACAACAGACAATTAATGAGATCGATTCGTCTAATAACACGTTGCGTAGAAAGTTATCGAGTTTACAACAAGAAGTAACAGAGATGAAAAGTATTTCAGTTAATGACACATCACAGCAGACGCCACTTTGCGAACATCTGTCAGACTCGCGCAACGCGTATAATTTGGGTAATCTACAGAGAGTACGGGACTTAGATTCCGAACAACCACAGTTCAATAGATTCTCTTACGATCCTGAACCTGTTCCATCACACAGAGATGATAATTTCGATTACAAACATTTTCTGTCAGTGAGAAAGTTTAAAGTTTTTAAAAATGATAGAACGCAGATTCATCCACTGGATTGGATTCAACAATTTAGCTTTGCTCTTCCACCGACTTGGCCTGTAACGCATAAACTTGAATTTATTTGCAGTTTTTTGGAAGGCGAACCGGCAACGCGTATGAGACCGATCGCGAGGCAATGCTACTCAGTAGAGGAATTTCAGAATGCTTTTCTATCTGCGTATTGGTCGAAGACGACACAGCGCGGAATTAAAGATCAGTTAATTAGTTTGCCGAATTACGAGAACTCAAAATTTTCCCAGTGTGACGCAATTTTTTGAGCATATGGTCCAACAAAACCAGTACTTAAGTGAACCGTACAGCGAATCTGCACTTATTCAATTATGTATCTCTAAATTACCACGGTCATTAAGAGTGTCACTTTTAACAGGTCAGCAAAAAGAAAATATTTCAGCATTCAGAGATTTGTTACAGCTCTTGGAAGTACAACAATCTGATTATTCTTTTGTAAACAAAAACTTTTCGTACAATAACCAAGGTCAACAAACTTACAGTAATTATGATCAGGGACGTAATTTCAATAGGAAAAGTAACAGACGCTTTAGGAACGACAACTATCAGGACTTAAATCACAGACAGAATTCTGTTTATCAATGTCGTCAAAATCATCAGCAACAGGAACCACATTTTGGTAATAATAGAAGTTTTCCACCGCAACAGCATGAAAGTCAGCCGGTTGGAATACGTAACCAACAATGTAATGCACAAGGTCATTCAGGTCTTTAATGTTCCGCCGCGTGCACGTGTAGTCCAAGATCCAACAAATAGTAACGCACGGCAGCAAGGAAACAACTACGTACAGAGAAGACAGTATTTCAATTCCTATCGCAATGCACCGTATAGGAATGACTTTCACGACAGACGTAAAAACAATGAGCATAATTACCAACATACGTTTAATAACAGTCGGTCTTACCAGCATCAAAGTAATCAACAAGAACATATTCTCATGAATGAACCCGACAGTAGGTATCATCCAGAGCGTAATACGTCTGGAAGAAGTAATAGAACGGTTCAAATAGTAGAAATGCCACAGAATGCTCCTAATAATAATAACACGTCAGATAGAATCTGACTAGATACTGTACAGGACGCATCTTCCAATAACACAAGCACTACCTTTGACACGCAAAATGTTGTTCAGGAAAATGTAATTACTTTTGATGACATCAGAGACACTCTTTTGCAGGAAAGACCAGTTGTTCAGAAATCCATTTCACATCCTGTTATCGAAATTAAAATTGGTTCATCGAAATTTTCAGCAGTAATCGATTCCGGATCACCTATATCAGTAATAAATGAAGAAACTTTTAACGAGTGTAACAAAGAGAATACGTATCCGACATTACCATTAGGCAAAACAAAAGTGAAAGGAGCAGTACCGAGTAAAGGAGTAGACGTTAAATTACAGACGCATTTATTATTTTGTATTGCAGGTCATACTTTTCACTCTAATTTTTGGATTGTTCCTTTATTGACAACAGACGTTATTTTAGGTACGAATTTTCTGGTACAACACGACGCAGTCATTGATTTTCAGAATTCTTATTTAATGTTGAAGGATGAAAATATACAATTTGCTATAGAATTTCAGCACTCACTATCTGCGGAAGAACAAACAATTAACCGCACAGAGGTCATTTCCGCAACACGCGACATAGACTGTAATCCCACATTGTTCACGAATACGTACGTACACAACTATAATACTCCAGACGAAACTGACTACGACGTAATGCAGATGATTTCCGATAAAGTTAGACAAAGCAGTGTAAATACAGACGACGAACGCACGCAGCTACACGAAATTCTTTTACAGCAAGCTCCAGTTTTTGACAACATTCCTGGTACTATGTCCGGTTTTATGTATGAATTTCAAGTCAAACAGCACGACACATTTAAAGCCAAGCATTATCCCATTCCATATATCCACAGAGAACAGGTAAAAAAGGAGTTGCAGGATATGCTTGATCAAGGAATTATAGAACCAGCAGTTAGTCCGTACATAAACCCGCTACATATTGTTAAGAAAAAAGATGACTCACTTCGCCTCGTACTTGATTCACGTCACATTAATGACATTATTATTAATGAAACAGATCGACCACAGACTTTAGAAGAACTTTTACAGAAATTTCACGGTACAGCTATTTATTCCACATTAGATTTGAAATCGGGATTTTGGCAAATTCAACTTCATCCAAATTGCAGAAAATATACAGCTTTTCTCTGTTTCGGCGACTGTCATCAATTTTGCAAACTACCATTCGGCTTAACTATTTCTTCTGCAGCTTTTATTCGCGGTTTGAACACAATACTTCCGACAGAACTTAAGGACAGAATTACGACGTATGTAGACGACATTCTTATCGCAGAAGCTAACTGGTCTGAACACAATGTGATTCTTGAACAACTGTTACAAACTTTTCGTGCACAAGGACTTACAGTTAATCTTAGTAAATCGCACTTTGGCAAAACTTCTATAAAATTTCTTGGACATGTAATTTCAGCAGAAGGCATTGCACCTGATCCGGAAAAACTTCAAGCTCTACGTGACATTACTGTTCCTACGACGAAGAAGCAATTACGCAGTTTTTTGGGCTTAATTAACTTTTTTCGTAAATTTATTCATCACTCTGCTTTAGACACGCCTAGATTATGCCAATTAACAGGTAAAAACAGTATTTGGTGTTGGGATAAGCAAGCACATTCTGAATTTGTGAACCTGAAACATGCTTTGTTGAATGCTCCACTTTTATCGCACCCAGATCTTACCAGAAATTTTTCCATTGCCACTGACAGTTCCAATACCGCTTTAGGCGTACACATTTTCCAGGAAATTGAAGAAGATGGTTCTACAGTAATTAAAAACATCGCATTTGCAAGCCGCATTCTGTCACCTGCTGAACGAAATTATTCTGTTACAGAACTTGAAACATTATGTGTTGTATGGGCTTTTACGAGATTTCGGCACTTTCTTTATGGCAGACATACCACCGTTTACACAGACCACAGAGCGATACAATTTTTACTTTCGGCCAAATTCACGCACGATAGGTTAAGCAGATGGAAACTTTATTTACAGGAATTTAATTTTACAATAGTTCACATTCCCGGCACACAAAATGTTATAGCAGACGCACTATCGCGTTCTCTGAGCAACAATCAGCAAGACGTAGCAACCAACTTCTGCAAAACAAATTTCAGTGTCATGTACATTCAGCAAGTTGCATTTGAAAGCTTTATTTCATCGTCATTACAGGACATAGCACAAGATCAAAATAAAGACAATGTGTGGAAAGAAATTAAACACCTTTGGCTAGATAAGAATAATGTTACGATTAGAAACCATTACACTGTACGCAATGACATTCTGTTTCGCCGCTCTCATCCTGACAGCAACAACTGGTTATTATGCATTCCTGACGAACTGGTTAACAAATTAATCTGGTACACCCATTTAAGTTACGCACATTACGGAGCAAGAAAATGTTTTCTTATACTGAGACAGAACTGTTATTTTACCAACATGGAGAAACGTATACGACGAGTTTTAGCGTCTTGTAAAATTTGCCAGAAAGCTAAATCAGACACCGCTTCACATATTCCTCCTTTATATCCCATTGTACCTGTTAAATTAAGACACATGGCCGCTGTAGACATTTTTGGTCCGATTCCGAGAACTAACAGAGGTTTTTGCTACATCTTTGTCGCTGTTGAGCTCACTTCAAATATTGTTACTTTCACTCCATTACGCAAAGCTACTGCTAAAAATGTTTCGAAAGCATTTCTAAAACATTTTCTATTTCATGTAGGGCATGTGATGAGAGTAATTTCTGACAATGGATCTCCATTTCGTTCTAGCATATGGACACGTATGTCACGAGCTAGAAACATTTCTCCGATCTATATATCCAAGTACCATGCTTCTTCGAACCCCTGTGAAAGATTAATGAAAGAAATTGGTAAGCTGTGCCGAATATACTGCCACAAAAGACATATTGATTGGGATACACACATACTCTCATTCCAAGACGTAATTAATTCCATTCCAAATGAATCCACTATGCTATCTCCGTCTGTTATATTGAAAAACGTTGAACCACCAAACAAAATTAAGGAATTAGTAAACTTCCCTAAATGTCGTCGAGTAAGACACCACGAAATAATTGACATTGCGCTGAACAACATCAAACGTGCCGCAGAGCGCCGGAGAAGACAGCAAAAACAGGTTTGTAGACGCCGAGACTTTCACATTGGACAGAAAATATTAGTACGTACACACTATTTATCCAGCAAATTAAAAGGTAAGTGCAGTAAATTTGAACTTCTATACGCAGGTCCATTTTGGATTCGCAGCATCCCTCACCCCAATGTTGTACACGTCGAAACTTTGAGAACCAGAAAATCGAAAGGCAACCACCATTGGTCAAATATTAAACCCTTTATTGAATGAAGACACTTTATGATTCAACACACTATGATGCCATTTACTAATGCAATTATATTCACCTGACTAATTACTGATGATTATCGTATTTTTTCTTGGCAAGTGCCCGGCAAGGTAAGGTTAGCAGGTCGCTTTTCTTGTCGTTACACATCAGACCGTGCACATTTTCCACTTTTTTTGTGTGTATGATTGTATTCCAGTTTTGTTTGCATGTACTGTGAAATAGTTAAGATATAAAACACACCAGTTCACTTTGACATTTTTTGCCCTATGATATCTCAAGATCGTGACTGATTTACATTTTGCTGCTACATTGTGATATTCTGTGTACATTTTTGCATCTGAACACTGTCAATGTCTTTGACATATTACGTTTTCTGTCATGTTATGCTGTATGGTTAATTATGTTACCATAAACCAGTCATTATTTAGTGGGTATATGATTTAAATGCAAGACATTAATCTCTGTTCATCAATTTCAGAAAGAAATGATGCGTGTAAGAAATAAATTCAACAGAAATGGGAATTTCACCTACGGAATAAACGAAAGAAGATGCAATAACTTTATGAGGAAGAATAAATGGATCAGGATTAACAAGCATTAACAAGAATATACTATACTCATCGTAGAATAGCAGTCTTAACTAATTTTTTCTTTCAGAATACAAGGTGATTGATGCAGGCTGTCAGACAGAACTACACATCTTAGTTTTAGTGATGAAATATGCTAGAGATAAGGAATAGTTATGTAATGAGTAATGAAATGATTTTTTTACAGATGATAATGAATGCTGATGAATAATGATGAAGAATATGCTGTTATGAATAATGAAGTTTTTCTTTACAGGTGATGATAATAATGAAGTTATGATAATATGGATAATGAAGTGATTGATAATGAAGTTTTTTTCTTTACAGATGAGGATAATGTTGAAGTTATGTATTTATGCTACATAGTTATTTAAGTATTTGTTGCAGTTTGTTTTGACAGCAGGTGTTACATTGCATAGTAGGATGACGGAAAGTTTTGGAAAGGACAGCTATGGAACACATTTTTATACACATTTCACTACCTGTTAATTCGAAGTTCACTACTTTTCAGCATAGTGTGCGTTTCTTCTTTCAGCTCAATAATTCATTTTGTATTTTTTTTTCAGGAGAAGTTGTCATGATACTTACTAAACCTATTACTTATTATACCTGTTCTAGTACTTGCATTTTTATTTTTTACCCATTTGTGTTTATCATTTATAAATGTGATCACATATACTGCCTTGTTACATAACCTTGCTACAGCTGACTCATGACGAATGACGTTACCTATCCTCATTTGCAGCAATAGATCAAAAGCAAATAGTGTTATGCCTCAGCAATTAATTATCGATCCCGACGCAATGCATTGCTAAAAGAGGTATTACCAGTCCCACATAATGTCACTAGTTTATGATAATTCTGAGTAATGCTGATCAGCTCTGAATAGTATGTCACTTCAGTAATGACTTCTTAATGATACAAAAAAAAATATATATATAAAATAATGCTTTGTAACTGGCCAAGGACTGCCATTGTTTATTGTAATGAGACTACTTATAATGGCCATGATTATTAATGCTATGACTGTAATTAACTGATTTTTAATAATGACTTTGTAATTATCTGAATAATACTGAATGATGAACAATGTTTTATTCTATTCAATACTTGCTGGCCACTGAGTGCCAATAATTAATGTCACTCAATGAATTATGTTATTAATTATGCCATTAATTAGCTCTTGTTTTCAATGTTGATACTTTGTAACTGGAAAAGAATGTGATTGTTTAATAATGCTTTGTAATTAGGAAAAGGCTAATGATTCTTACTATATTGAAATGACAAATGATTAATTAACTATGCCATACTTTGTAACTGGAAAGGAATGTGATTGTTTAATAATGCTTTGTAATTAGGAAAAAGCTAATGATTCTTACCATATTGAAATGACAAATGATTAATTAACTATGCCATACTTTGTAACTGGAAAGGAATGTGATTGTTTAATAATGCTTTGTAATTAGGAGAAGGCTAATGATTAATACTGTATTGGAATGACAAATGATTAATTAACTATGCTATACTTTGTAACTGGAAAAGAATGCGATTATTTAATAATGCTTTGTTACTAGGAAAAGAAGGCTACTGATTCTATGTAAAACAATTAATGAACATTTTTCTGTAATACTACATACTTGGTACAGAAATGTTCGACAACTGGGCTATGAATGCCGCAAACTACTAATGAAGACTGGTATGTGACCTAATGTCCTTCACCTTATGAGCTAACTACCCTGAATTACTGCAATGTCGATTTGTCCTGTCCATCCTCATGATCATGGAGCACTATCTTTGGTTTTGCACTAATTCTACGTTGGTGTGCCTTGTAAGAGCGTGGTGTTGACACGACATGCTGTCCACCACCGTGAGCGATGAAGACGTTATTATGGTCCCACTGTTTGGTGTACCTAGTGTACTGCCAAAATGAGAACATGGAACATTACTACGACAGTTCAGTGTCTTGGCTACACTGATAAATTCTGATGGGAAAAGAACTTCAAATTGTGTCACTTGGTGTTGTACTTCTGTGGAAAGATATGGACTTTCAGAACAGCTGTGTGCAATCTAAAGTGCTACAACCATGATGCAATCCTTCCCTTTCCTATCCTAATAATGAAAATCATTTTTTGCTAACATCATTTATGTTCATGGGTATACATTTTTCGATTCGCTGAACTCCAGTGCGAGTACACTTATGTCACTTGTCGACATATTTTTTTGCCATTATGTTTATTTATTGCGAAAATGCTAAAGACATTTTTTCGATTTGTTCTGAAGTACAGTATATGTGCACTCTTGACTTTTATATTGTATATACATTATTTTTGATGATATGTTCTGAACTACAGTGCATGTGCACTTATGTTAGGTGTTAATATGTTTTCTACTGAACTTCAGTGCCTGTGCACTTTTCTCATTTTTCAATATGATTTGTACTCATTCTGTATATTCAAAACTTCAGTGTGTATGCACTTATGTCATTTGTTACTCATTGTATATACATTTCGTCATTTGCTGATATGTTCTCAACTCCAGTGCGAGTACACTCATGTCACTTATCAACATGATTTTCTGCCATTCTGTTTATTTGCTCTGAAAATGCTAAAGAATTTTTTTCAGTGCGTGTGGACTTTGTTATCTGTCAAATAATTTGTATATACATTTTTCTGATTTGCTACTATGTTTTGTACTCACATTTTGTCTTTGTCTGATATATTTTGTACTTGGTGCGTGTGCACCACATTTCATTTATGTACTACATTTGAATATTCTGTAAATTGTAAAAATTTCTTGCGATGGCAAGTCCAAATGACTCACCATCGCTATCAAATTTTTGCCCCCCCCCCAGTGGAGGGTTATGAAACACGTATGTAACGTAGCAGCGATGGTGAGGCATGATAAAATCTTTGACCAGAGAGCCTTTTATCGTGGTTAGTCTGCGCTTGACCGCGCGAGTGTTGCGAGCAGTACGCTAGTAGTCGTCGTGCAGTACAGTTGCGAGCAGTCTGTCAGTGGGCAGTCTGTGAGCAGTCCAGTCGGTCAGTAGTAGCAGCCCAGTGCAGTTGTGTGATGTAGTCTGTCGGCAGTAGTGGTCTAGTCCTGTCACGGTCACGAGCGGGACGCAGTCGGCGAGCGTCGACATGGCATTCTGGTCAAGATGCTGAATGAGGTATATTGTTAATGTAGGAAACCAACAGATAACGTAAAGTTTATTTATTGTAATTAATTTTGAACAAGTGCCCCAATAATAATTTTGATTTCAAAGCAATTTTTAACAAAAAAATCATTTAATTGAACCAACGATTTCCTTCCATTTCCCTTAAAGAAAAGTTTCAGTTAAATTAAAAAAAAAAAAAAATATTATTTGCAATGCAGTTCCTCCAAGCCGTGGGCAACAATATGAGCAGAAATTTGACATGCAGTTATACTGAGGTAAGAATTTAATTATGATTTTTGCACAGGGCCAAAGACCGGTATTTCGGTTTAATTGAGTTTACATTGTCACTGAAGTCTCATTAGCATTGAATTGTTTTTCATCATTTTCGTGACAGCTTATACTTTGAGTCAGATTGAGATTCAAACATTTAATTGTCATAGTCAGTACATTTCATGCAGGGAGGTTACACTTGGCTCCCATTTATTATTATATTGTTTATTTAAATATTTCTGTAGGGACGACATTGCTTCTTGGCTCCATTTCTATTAAATATTATTTTTAAAATTTCGGTGGGGAGGTTACACCATATTTGAGGATAAGCTTTATTTTCGAAAACCCCATTTGTTATACATAAAGCGAAACATCATTACATCCTCTGTCGTGTCATGGAACCGGTACCTCAATGTGAAAAATAGCACGCAGTCTACATCCGTCTGAACACGCAAAAGTACAAAGAGTCCTGAATTCAAATACCGATTAAAGGTACTAGGACTTAGCAAAACGACCGTTCTTCTCCCTGGTACATATCTACTAGGTGAGAACTACAAAATGTATGCAAGAAACCGCAGTTCTAAGAGTACAGGAAATCCGAAGAAATAATGGGCATACACACAGGGATTTGCGATTTTTCCATTTTTGAAGAAAAGTTTTATTTTCGAAAACCCCACTTGTTATGCATAAAGATAACGTCCTTACATCCTCTGTCGTTTCACGGAACCGGCGTCTCTATGCGACAAATAGTACGCAGTCTACCTCCGTCTGAACACGCAAAATTACAAAGAGTCCTGAGTTCTAATATCGATTAAAGGTACTAGGATTTAGCAAATCGAACGTTCTTCGCCCTGGTACATATCTACATGGTGAGAATTACAAAATGCATGTAAGAAAACGCAGTTCTATGAGTAAAGGAAATTCTAGGAAAAAATGTGAATACATCCAGGGTCTTGCGATTTTTCCATATTTGAGGAAAAGCTTTACTTTCGAAAATCCCTCTTGTTATACATAAAGTGAAACGTCATTACATTCTCTGTCGTTTCATGGAACCGGCACATAAGTGCGACAAATAGTACGCAGTCTACTTCCGTCTGAACACGCAAAAGTACAAAGAGTCCTGAATACAAATAGTGATTAAAGGTACTAGGATTTAGCAAATCGAACGTTCTTCGCCCTGGTACATATCTACATGATGAGAACTACAAAATGCATGCAATAAATTGCAGTTCTAAGAGTACAGGAAATTCGAGGAAAAAATGTGAATACACCCAGGGCTTTCCGATTTTTCCATATTTGAGAAAAACTTTATTTTCGAAAACCTCACTTGTTATGCATAAAGCGAATCGTCCTTACATCCTCTGTCATTTCATGGAACCGGTACCTCTATGCGACAAATAGTACGCAGTCTACTTCCGTCTGAACACGCAAAAGTACAAAGAGTCCTGAATACAAATAGTGATTAAAGGTACTAGGATTTAGCAAATCGAACGTTCTTCTCCCTGGTACATATCTACATGATGAGAACTACAAAATGCATGCAATAAATTGCAGTTCTAAGAGCACAGGAAATTCGAGGAAAAAATGTGAATACACCCAGGGCTTTCCGATTTTTCCATATTTGAGAAAAACTTTATTTTCGAAAACCTCACTTGTTATGCATAAAGCGAATCGTCCTTACATCATCTGTCATTTCATGGGACCGGTACCTCTATGCGACAAATAGTACGCAGTCTACTTCCGTCTGAACACGCAAAAGTACAAAGAGTCCTGAATACAAATAGTGATTAAAGGTACTAGGAATTAGCAAATCGAACGTTCTTCTCCCTGGTACATATCTACATGATGAGAACTACAAAATGCATGCAATAAATTGCAGTTCTAAGAGTACAGGAAATTCGAGGAAAAAATGGGAATACACCCAGGGCTTTCCAATTTTCCATATTTGAGAAAAACTTTATTTTCGAAAACCTCACTTGTTATGCATAAAGCGAATCGTCCTTTCATCCTCTGTCATTTCATGGAACCGGTACCTCTACGCGACAAATAGTATGCAGTCTATTTCCGTCTGAACACGCAAAAGTACAAAGAGTCCTGAATACAAATAGTGATTAAAGGTACTAGGATTTAGCAAATCGAACGTTCTTCTCCCTGCTACATATCTACATAATGAGAACTACAAAATGCATGCAATAAATTGCAGTTCTAAGAGTACAGGAAATTCGAGGAAAAAATGTGAATACACCCAGGGCTTTCCGATTTTTCCATATTTGAGAAAAACTTTATTTTCGAAAACCTCACTTGTTATGCATAAAGCGAATCGTCCTTACATCCTCTGTCATTTCATGGAACCGGTACCTCTATGCGACAAATAGTACACAGTATACTTCCGTCTGAACACACACAAAAGTACAAAGAGTCCTGAATTCAAACATCGATTAAAGGTTCTAGGATTTACCAAATCGAACGTTCTTCTCCCTGGTACATATCTACATGATGAGAACTACAAAATGCATGCAATGAATTGCAGTTCTAAGAGTACAGGAAATTCGAGGAAAAAATGTGAATACGCCCAGGGCTTTGCGATTTTTCCATATTTGAGAAAAACTCTATTTTCGAAAAGACCACTTGTTATGCATAAAGAGAATCGTCCTTACATACTTTGTCATTTCATGGAACCGGAACCTCTATGCAACAAATAGTACGCAGCCTACTTCCGTCTGAACACGCAAAAGTACAAAGAGTCCTGAATACAAATAGTGATTAAAGGTACTAGGATTTAGCAAATCGAACGTTCTTCTCCCTGGTACATATCTAAGTGATGAGAACTACAAAATGCATGCAATAAATTGCAGTTCTAAGAGTACAGGAAATTCGAGGAAAAAATGTGAATACACCCAGGGCTTTGCGATTTTTCCATACTTGAGAAAAACTTTATTTTCGAAAACCTCAATTGTTATGCATAAAGCGAATCGTCCTTACATCCTCTGTCATTTCATGGAACCGGTACCTTTATGCGACAAATAGTACGCAGTACACTTCCGTCTGAACACACACAAAAGCCGGCCGAAGTGGCCGTGCGGTTAAAGGCGCTGCAGTCTGTAACCGCAAGACCGCTACGGTCGCAGGTTCGATCCTGCCTCGGGCATGGATGTTTGTGGTGTCCTTAGGTTAGTTAGGTTAAACTAGTTCTAAGTTCTAGGGGACTAATGACCTCAGCAGTTGAGTCCCATAGTGCTCAGAGCCATTTGAACCATTTGAACACACAAAAGTACAAAGAGTCCTGAATTCAAATATCGATTAAAGGTTCTAGGATTTACCAAATCGAACGTTCTTCTCCCTGGTACATATCTACATGATGAGAACTACAAAATGCATGCAATAAATTGCAGTTCTAAGAGTACAGGAAAATCGAGGAAAAAATGTGAATACACCCAGGGCTTTCCGATTTTTCCATATTTGAGAAAAACTTTATTTTCGGATACCTCACTTGTTATGCATAAAGCGAATCGTCCTTACATCCTCTGTCATTTCATGGAACCGGTACCTCTATGCGACAAATAGTACGCAGTATACTTCCGTCTGAACACACACAAAAGTACAAAGAGTCCTGAATTCAAATATCGATTAAAGGTTCTAGGATTTACCAAATCGAACGTTCTTCGCCCTGGTACATATCTACATGATGACACCTACAAAATGCATGCAATAAATTGCAGTTCTAAGAGTACAGGAAATTCGAGAAGAAAATGAGAATACACCCAGGGCTTTCCGATTTTTCCATATTTGAGAAAAACTTTATTTTCGAAAAGACCACTTGTTATGCATAAAGAGAATCGTCCTTACATACTTTGTCATTTCATGGAACCGGAACCTCTATGCAACAAATAGTACGCAGTCTACTTCCGTCTGAACACGCAAAAGTACAAAGAGTCCTGAATACAAATAGTGATTAAAGGTACTAGGATTTAGCAAATCGAACGTTCTTCTCACTGGTACATATCTACATGATGAGAACTACAAAATGCATGCAATAAATTGCAGATCTAAGAGTACAGGAAATTCGAGGAAAAAATGTGAATACACCCAGGGCTTTCCGATTTTTTCATATTTGAGAAAAACTTTATTTTCGAAAACCTCACTTGTTATGCATAAAGCGAATCGTCCTTACATCCTCTGTCATTTCATGGAACCGGTACCTCTATGCGACAAATAGTACGCAGTCTACTTCCGTCTGAACACGCAAAAGTACAAAGAGTCCTGAATACAAATAGTGATTAAAGGTACTAGGATTTAGCAAATCGAACGTTCTTCTCCCTGGTACATATCTACATGATGTGAACTACAAAATGCATGCAATAAATTGCAGTTCTAAGAGTACAGGAAATTCGAGGAAAAAATGTGAATACAGCCAGGGCTTTGCGATTTTTCCATATTTGAGGAAAACTTTATTTTCGAAAACCTCACTTGTTATGCATAAAGCGAATCGTCCTTACATCCTCTGTCATTTCATGGAACCGGTACCTCGATGAGACAAATAGTACGCAGTATACTTCCGTCTGAACACTTACAAAAGTACAAAGAGTACTGAATTCAAATATCGATTAAAGGTTCTAGGATTTACCAAATCGAACGTTCTTCTCCCTGGTACATATCAACATGATGACACCTACAAAATGCATGCAATAAATTGCAGTTCTAAGAGTACAGGAAATTCGAGGAAAAAATGTGAATACACCCAGGGCTTTCCGATTTTTCCATATTTGAGAAAAACTTTATTTTCGAAAAGACCACTTGTTATGCATAAAGAGAATCGTCCTTACATACTTTGTCATTTCATGGAACCGGAACCTCTATGCAACAAATAGTACGCAGTCTACTTCCGTCTGAACACGCAAAAGTACAAAGAGTCCAGAATACAAATAGTGATTACAGGTACTAGGATTTACCAAATCGAACGTTCTTCTCCCTGGTACATATCTACATGATGAGAACTACAAAATGCATGCAATAAATTGCAGTTCTAAGAGTACAGGAAATTCGAGGAAAAAATGCGAATACACCCAGGGTTTTGCGAATTTTCCATATTTGAGAAAAACTTTATTTTCGGATACCTCACTTGTTATGCATAAAGCGAATCGTCCTTACATCCTCTGTCATTTCATGGAACCGGTACCTTTATGCGACAAATAGTACGCAGTATACTTCCGTCTGAACACACATAAAAGTACAAAGAGTCCTGAATTCAAATATCGATTAAAGGTTCTAGGATTTACCAAATCGAACGTTCTTCGCCCTGGTACATATCTACATGATGAGAACTACAAAATGCATGCAATAAATTGCAGTTCTAAGAGTACAGGAAATTCGAGGAAAAAATGAGAATACACCCAGGGCTTTCCGATTTTTCCATATGTGAGAAATACTTTATTTTCGAAAAGCCCACTTGTTATGCATAAAGAGAATCGTCCTTACATACTTTGTCATTTCATGGAACCGGAACCTCTATGCAACAAATAGTACGCAGTCTACTTCCGTCTGAACACGCAAAACTACAAAGAGTCCTGAATACAAATAGTGATTAAAGGTACTAGGATTTACCAAATCGAACGTTCTTCTTCCTGGTACATATCTACATGATGAGAACTACAAAATGCATGCAATAAATTGCAGTTCTAAGAGTACAGGAAATTCGAGGAAAAAATGTGAATACACCCAGGGCTTTGCGATTTTTCCATATTTGAGAAAAACTTTATTTTCGGATACCTCACTTGTTATGCATAAAGCGAATCGTCCTTACATCCTCTGTCATTTCATGGAACCGGTACCTCTATGCGACAAATAGTACGCAGTATACTTCCGTCTGAACACACACAAAAGTACAAAGAGTCCTGAATTCAAATATCGATTAAAGGTTCTAGGATTTACCAAATCGAACGTTCTTCTCCCTGGTACACATCTACATGATAAGAACTACAAAATGCATGCTTTAAATTGCAGTTCTAACAGTACAGGAAATTCGAGGAAAAAATGTGAATACACCCAGGGCTTTCCGATTTTTCCATATTTGAGAAAAACTTTATTTTCGAAAAGACCCCTTGTTATGCATAAAGAGAATCGTCCTTACATACTTTGTGATTTCATGGAACCGGAACCTCTATGCAACAAATAGTACACAGTCTACTTCCGTCTGAACACGCAAAAGTACAAAGAGTCCTGAATACAAATAGTGATTAAAGGTACTAGGATTTACCAAATCGAACGTTCTTCTCCCTGGTACATATCTACATGATGAGAACTACAAAATGCATGCAATAAATTGCAGTTCTAAGAGTACAGGAAATTCGAGGAAAAAATGTGAATACACCCAGGGCTTTGCGATTTTTCCATATTTGAGAAAAACTTTATTTTCGGATACCTCTCTTGTTATGCATAAAGTGAATCGTCCTTACATCCTCTGTCATTTCATGGAACCGGTACCTCTATGCGACAAATAGTACGCAGTATACTTCCGTCTGAACACACACAAAAGTACAAAGAGTCCTGAATTCAAATATCGATTAAAGGTTCTAGGATTTACCAAATCGAACGTTCTTCACCCTGGTACATATCTGTATGATGAGAACTACAAAATGCATGCAATAAATTGCAGTTCTAAGAGTACAGGAAATTCGAGGAAAAAATGAGAATACACCCAGGGCTTTCCGATTTTTCCATATTTGAGAAAAACTTTATTCTGGAAAAGACCACTTGTTATGCATAAAGAGAATCGTCCTTACATACTTTGTCATTTCATGGAACCGGAACCTCTATGCAACAAATAGTACGCTGTCTACTTCCGTCTGAACACGCAAAAGTACAAAGAGTCCTGAATACAAATAGTGATTAAAGGTACTAGGATTTACCAAATCGAACGTTCTTCTCCCTGGTACATATCTACATGATGAGAACTACAAAATGCATGCAATAAATTGCAGTTCTAAGAGTACAGGAAATTCGAGGAAAAAATGTGAATACACCCAGGGCTTTGCGATTTTTCCATATTTGAGAAAAACTTTATTTTCGGATACCTCACTTGTTATGCATAAAGCGAATCGTCCTTACATCCTCTGTCATTTCATGGAACCGGTACCTCTATGCGACAAATAGTACGCAGTATACTTCCGTCTGAACACACACAAAAGTACAAAGAGTCCTGAATTCAAATATCGATTAAAGGTTCTAGGATTTACCAAATCGAACGTTCTTCGCCCTGGTACATATCTACATGATGAGAACTACAAAATGCATGCAATAAATTGCAGTTCTAAGAGTACAGGAAATTCGGGGAAAAAATGAGAATACACCCAGGGCTTTCCGATTTTTCCATATTTGAGAAAAACTTTATTTTCGAAAAGACCACTTGTTATGCATAAAGAGAATCGTCCTTACATACTTTGTGATTTCATGGAACCGGAACCTCTATGCAACAAATAGTACGCAGTCTACTTCCGTCTGAACACGCAAAAGTACAAAGAGTCCTCAATACAAATAGTGATTAAAGGTACTAGGATTTACCAAATCGAACGTTCTTCGCCCTGGTACATATCTACATGATGAGAACTTCAAAATGCATGCAATAAATTGCAGTTCTAAGAGTAGAGGAAATTCGAGCAAAAATGGGAATACACCCAGGGCTTTCCGATTTTTCCATATTTAAGAAAAACTTTATTTTCGAAAAGACCACATGTTATGCATAAAGAGAATCGTCCTTACATACTCTGTCATTTCATGGAACCGGTACCTCTATGCGACAAATAGTACGCGGTATACTTCCGTATGAACACGCAAAAGTACAAAGAGTCCTGAATACAAATAGTGATTAAAGGTACTAGGATTTACCAAATCGAACGTTCTTCTCCCTGGTACATATCTACATGATGAGAACTACAAAATGCATGCAATAAATTGCAGTTCTAAGAGTACAGGAAATTCGAGGAAAAAATGAGAATACACCCTGGGCTTTGCGATTTTTCCATATTTGAGAAAAACTTTATTTTCGAAAAGACCACTTGTTATGCATAAAGAGAATCGTCCTTACATACTTTGTCATTTCATGGAACCGGAACCTCTATGCAACAAATAGTACGCAGTCTACTTCCGTCTGAACACGCAAAAGTACAAAGAGTCCTGAATACAAATAGTGATTAAAGGAACTAGGATTTTGCAAATCGAACGTTCTTCTCCCTGGTACATACCTACATGATGAGAACTACAAAATGCATGCAATAAATTGCAGTTCTAAGAGTACAGGAAATTCGAGGAAAAAATGTGAATACACCCAGGGCTTTCCGATTATTCCATATTTGAGAAAAACTTTATTTTCGAAAACCTCATTTGTTATGCATAAAGCGAAACATCCTTACATCCTCTGTCATTTCATGGAACCGGTACCTCTATGCGACAAATAGTACACAGTATACTTCCGTCTGAACACACACAAAAGTACAAAGAGTCCTGAATTCAAATATCGATTAAAGGTACTAGAATTTACCAAATCGAACATTCTTCTCCCTGGTACATATCTACATGATGAGAACTACAAAATGCATGCAATAAATTGCAGTTCTAAGAGTACAGGACATTCGAGGAAAAAATGTGAATACAGCCAGGGCTTTGCGATTTTTCCATATTTGAGGAAAACTTTATTTTCGAAAACCTCACTTGTTATGCATAAAGCGAATCGTCCTTACATCCTCTGTCATTTCATGGAACCGGTACCTCTATGCGACAAATAGTACGCAGTATACTTCCGTCTGAACACTTACAGAAGTACAAAGAGTCCTGAATTCAAATATCGATTAAAGGTTCTAGGATTTACCAAATCGAACGTTCTTCTCCCTGGTACATATCTACATGATGAGAACTACAAAATGCATGCAATAAATTGCAGTTCTAAGAGTACAGGAAATTCGAGGAAAAAATGTGAATACACCCAGGGCTTTCCGATTTTTCCATATTTGAGAAAAACTTTATTTTCGAAAAGACCACTTGTTATGCATAAAGAGAATCGTCCTTACATACTTTGTCATTTCATGGAACCGGAACATCTATGCAACAAATAGTACGCAGTCTACTTGCGTATGAACACGCAAAAGTACAAAGAGTCCTGAATTCAAATATCGATTAAAGGTTCTAGGATTTACCAAATCGAACGTTCTTCGCCCTGGTACATACCTACATGATGAGAACTACAAAATGCATGCAATAAATTGCAGTTCTAAGACTACAGGAAATCCGAGGAAAAAATGAGAATACACCCAAGGCTTTCCGATTTTTCCATATTTGAGAAAAAACTTTATTTTCGAAAAGACCACTTGTTATGCATAAAGAGAATCGTCCTTACATACATTGTCATTTAATGGAACCGGAACCTCTATGCAACAAATTGTACGCAGTCTACTTCCGTCTGAACACGCAAAACTACAAAGAGTCCTGAATACAAATAGTGATTAAAGGTACTAGGATTTAGCAAATGGAACGTTCTTCTCCCTGGTACATATCTACATGATGAGAACTACAAAATGCATGCAATAAATTGCAGTTCTAAGAGTACAGGAAATTCGAGGAAAAAATGAGAATACACCCAGGGCTTCGCGATTTTTCCATATTTGAGAAAAACTTTATTTTCGAAAAGACCACTTGTTATGCATAAAGAGAATCGTCCTTACATACTTTGTCATTTCATGGAACCGGAACCTCTATGCAACAAATAGTACGCAGTGTTCTTCCGTCTGAACACGCAAAAGTACAAAGAGTCCTGAATACAAATAGTGATTAAAGGTACTAGGATTTAGCAAATCGAACGCTCTTCTCCCTGGTACATATCTACATGATGAGAACTACAAAATGCATGCAATAAATTGCAGTTCTAAGAGTACAGGAAATTCGAGGAAAAAATGAGAATACACCCAGGGCTTTCCGATTTTTCCATATTTGAGAAAAACTTTATTTTCGAAAAGACTACTTGTTATGCACAAAGAGAGTCGTCATTACATACTTTGTCATTTCATGGAACCGGAACCTCTATGCAACAAATAGTACGCAGTCTACTTCCGTCTGAACACGCAAAAGTACAAAGAGTCCTGAATACAAATAGTGATTAAAGGTACTAGGATTTAGCAAATCGAACGTTCTTCTCCCTGGTACATATCTACATGATGAGAACTACAAAATGCATGCAATAAATTGCAGTTCTAAGAGTACAGGAAATTCGAGGAAAAAATGAGAATACACCCAGGGCTTTCCGATTTTTCCATATTTGAGAAAAACTTTATTTTCGAAAAGACCACTTGTTATGCATAAAGAGAATCGTCCTTACATACTTTGTCATTTCATGGAACCGGAACCTCTATGCAACAAATAGTACGCAGTCTACTTCCGTCTGAACACGCAAAAGTACAAAGAGTCCTGAATTCAAATATCGATTAAAGGTTCTAGGATTTACCAAATCGAACGTTCTTCGCCCTGGTACATATCTACATGATGAGAACTACAAAATGCATGCATTAAATTGCAGTTCTAAGAGTACAGGAAATTCGACGAAAAAATGAGACTACACCCAGGGCTTTCCGATTTTTCCATATTTGAGAAAAACTTTATTTTTGAAAAGACCACTTGTTATGCATAAAGCGAATCGTCCTTACATCCTCTGTCATTTCATGGAACCGGTACCTCTATGCGACAAATAGTACACAGTATACTTCCGTCTGAACACACACAAAAGTACAAAGAGTCCTGAATTCAAACATCGATTAAAGGTTCTAGGATTTACCAAATCGAACGTTCTTCTCCCTGGTACATATCTACATGATGAGAACTACAAAATGCATGCAATGAATTGCAGTTCTAAGAGTACAGGAAATTCGAGGAAAAAATGTGAATACGCCCAGGGCTTTGCGATTTTTCCATATTTGAGAAAAACTCTATTTTCGAAAAGACCACTTGTTATGCATAAAGAGAATCGTCCTTACATACTTTGTCATTTCATGGAACCGGAACCTCTATGCAACAAATAGTACGCAGCCTACTTCCGTCTGAACACGCAAAAGTACAAAGAGTCCTGAATACAAATAGTGATTAAAGGTACTAGGATTTAGCAAATCGAACGTTCTTCTCCCTGGTACATATCTAAGTGATGAGAACTACAAAATGCATGCAATAAATTGCAGTTCTAAGAGTACAGGAAATTCGAGGAAAAAATGTGAATACACCCAGGGCTTTGCGATTTTTCCATACTTGAGAAAAACTTTATTTTCGAAAACCTCAATTGTTATGCATAAAGCGAATCGTCCTTACATCCTCTGTCATTTCATGGAACCGGTACCTTTATGCGACAAATAGTACGCAGTACACTTCCGTCTGAACACACACAAAAGCCGGCCGAAGTGGCCGTGCGGTTAAAGGCGCTGCAGTCTGTAACCGCAAGACCGCTACGGTCGCAGGTTCGATCCTGCCTCGGGCATGGATGTTTGTGGTGTCCTTAGGTTAGTTAGGTTAAACTAGTTCTAAGTTCTAGGGGACTAATGACCTCAGCAGTTGAGTCCCATAGTGCTCAGAGCCATTTGAACCATTTGAACACACAAAAGTACAAAGAGTCCTGAATTCAAATATCGATTAAAGGTTCTAGGATTTACCAAATCGAACGTTCTTCTCCCTGGTACATATCTACATGATGAGAACTACAAAATGCATGCAATAAATTGCAGTTCTAAGAGTACAGGAAAATCGAGGAAAAAATGTGAATACACCCAGGGCTTTCCGATTTTTCCATATTTGAGAAAAACTTTATTTTCGGATACCTCACTTGTTATGCATAAAGCGAATCGTCCTTACATCATCTGTCATTTCATGGAACCGGTACCTCTATGCGACAAATAGTACGCAGTATACTTCCTTCTGAACACACACAAAAGTACAAAGAGTCCTGAATTCAAATATCGATTAAAGGTTCTAGGATTTACCAAATCGAACGTTCTTCGCCCTGGTACATATCTACATGATGACACCTACAAAATGCATGCAATAAATTGCAGTTCTAAGAGTACAGGAAATTCGAGAAGAAAATGAGAATACACCCAGGGCTTTCCGATTTTTCCATATTTGAGAAAAACTTTATTTTCGAAAAGACCACTTGTTATGCATAAAGAGAATCGTCCTTACATACTTTGTCATTTCATGGAACCGGAACCTCTATGCAACAAATAGTACGCAGTCTACTTCCGTCTGAACACGCAAAAGTACAAAGAGTCCTGAATACAAATAGTGATTAAAGGTACTAGGATTTAGCAAATCGAACGTTCTTCTCACTGGTACATATCTACATGATGAGAACTACAAAATGCATGCAATAAATTGCAGATCTAAGAGTACAGGAAATTCGAGGAAAAAATGTGAATACACCCAGGGCTTTCCGATTTTTTCATACTTGAGAAAAACTTTATTTTCGAAAACCTCACTTGTTATGCATAAAGCGAATCGTCCTTACATCCTCTGTCATTTCATGGAACCGGTACCTCTATGCGACAAATAGTACGCAGTCTACTTCCGTCTGAACACGCAAAAGTACAAAGAGTCCTGAATACAAATAGTGATTAAAGGTACTAGGATTTAGCAAATCGAACGTTCTTCTCCCTGGTACATATCTACATGATGTGAACTACAAAATGCATGCAATAAATTGCAGTTCTAAGAGTACAGGAAATTCGAGGAAAAAATGTGAATACAGCCAGGGCTTTGCGATTTTTCCATATTTGAGGAAAACTTTATTTTCGAAAACCTCACTTGTTATGCATAAAGCGAATCGTCCTTACATCCTCTGTCATTTCATGGAACCGGTACCTCGATGAGACAAATAGTACGCAGTATACTTCCGTCTGAACATTTACAAAAGTACAAAGAGTACTGAATTCAAATATCGATTAAAGGTTCTAGGATTTACCAAATCGAACGTTCTTCTCCCTGGTACATATCAACATGATGACACCTACAAAATGCATGCAATAAATTGCAGTTCTAAGAGTACAGGAAATTCGAGGAAAAAATGTGAATACACCCAGGGCTTTCCGATTTTTCCATATTTGAGAAAAACTTTATTTTCGGAAAGACCACTTGTTATGCATAAAGAGAATCGTCCTTACATACTTTGTCATTTCATGGAACCGGAACCTCTATGCAACAAATAGTACGCAGTCTACTTCCGTCTGAACACGCAAAAGTACAAAGAGTCCAGAATACAAATAGTGATTACAGGTACTAGGATTTACCAAATCGAACGTTCTTCTCCCTGGTACATATCTACATGATGAGAACTACAAAATGCATGCAATAAATTGCAGTTCTAAGAGTACAGGAAATTCGAGGAAAAAATGCGAATACACCCAGGGTTTTGCGAATTTTCCATATTTGAGAAAAACTTTATTTTCGGATACCTCACTTGTTATGCATAAAGCGAATCGTCCTTACATCCTCTGTCATTTCATGGAACCGGTACCTTTATGCGACAAATAGTACGCAGTATACTTCCGTCTGAACACACATAAAAGTACAAAGAGTCCTGAATTCAAATATCGATTAAAGGTTCTAGGATTTACCAAATCGAACGTTCTTCGCCCTGGTACATATCTACATGATGAGAACTACAAAATGCATGCAATAAATTGCAGTTCTAAGAGTACAGGAAATTCGAGGAAAAAATGAGAATACACCCAGGGCTTTCCGATTTTTCCATATGTGAAAAAAACTTTATTTTCGAAAAGCCCACTTGTTATGCATAAAGAGAATCGTCCTTACATACTTTGTCATTTCATGGAACCGGAACCTCTATGCAACAAATAGTACGCAGTCTACTTCCGTCTGAACACGCAAAACTACAAAGAGTCCTGAATACAAATAGTGATTAAAGGTACTAGGATTTACCAAATCGAACGTTCTTCTTCCTGGTACATATCTACATGATGAGAACTACAAAATGCATGCAAAAATTGCAGTTCTAAGAGTACAGGAAATTCGAGGAAAAAATGTGAATACACCCAGGGCTTTGCGATTTTTCCATATTTGAGAAAAACTTTATTTTCGGATACCTCACTTGTTATGCATAAAGCGAATCGTCCTTACATCCTCTGTCATTTCATGGAACCGGTACCTCTATGCGACAAATAGTACGCAGTATACTTCCGTCTGAACACACACAAAAGTACAAAGAGTCCTGAATTCAAATATCGATTAAAGGTTCTAGGATTTACCAAATCGAACGTTCTTCTCCCTGGTACACATCTACATGATAAGAACTACAAAATGCATGCTTTAAATTGCAGTTCTAACAGTACAGGAAATTCGAGGAAAAAATGTGAATACACCCAGGGCTTTCCGATTTTTCCATATTTGAGAAAAACTTTATTTTCGAAAAGACCCCTTGTTATGCATAAAGAGAATCGTCCTTACATACTTTGTGATTTCATGGAACCGGAACCTCTATGCAACAAATAGTACACAGTCTACTTCCGTCTGAACACGCAAAAGTACAAAGAGTCCTGAATACAAATAGTGATTAAAGGTACTAGGATTTACCAAATCGAACGTTCTTCTCCCTGGTACATATCTACATGATGAGAACTACAAAATGCATGCAATAAATTGCAGTTCTAAGAGTACAGGAAATTCGAGGAAAAAATGTGAATACACCCAGGGCTTTGCGATTTTTCCATATTTGAGAAAAACTTTATTTTCGGATACCTCTCTTGTTATGCATAAAGCGAATCGTCCTTACATCCTCTGTCATTTCATGGAACCGGTACCTCTATGCGACAAATAGTACACAGTATACTTCCGTCTGAACACACACAAAAGTACAAAGAGTCCTGAATTCAAACATCGATTAAAGGTTCTAGGATTTACCAAATCGAACGTTCTTCTCCCTGGTACATATCTACATGATGAGAACTACAAAATGCATGCAATAAATTGCAGTTCTAAGAGTACAGGAAATTCGAGGAAAAAATGTGAATACACCCAGGGCTTTCCGATTTTTCCATATTTGAGAAAAACTTTATTTTCGAAAACCTCACTTGTTATGCATAAAGCGAATCGTCCTTACATCCTCTGTCATTTCATGGAACCGGTACCTCTATGCGACAAATAGTACACAGTATACTTCCGTCTGAACACACACAAAAGTACAAAGAGTCCTGAATTCAAACATCGATTAAAGGTTCTAGGATTTACCAAATCGAACGTTCTTCTCCCTGGTACATATCTACATGATGAGAACTACAAAATGCATGCAATGAATTGCAGTTCTAAGAGTACAGGAAATTCGAGGAAAAAATGTGAATACGCCCAGGGCTTTGCGATTTTTCCATATTTGAGAAAAACTCTATTTTCGAAAAGACCACTTGTTATGCATAAAGAGAATCGTCCTTACATACTTTGTCATTTCATGGAACCGGAACCTCTATGCAACAAATAGTACGCAGCCTACTTCCGTCTGAACACGCAAAAGTACAAAGAGTCCTGAATACAAATAGTGATTAAAGGTACTAGGATTTAGCAAATCGAACGTTCTTCTCCCTGGTACATATCTAAGTGATGAGAACTACAAAATGCATGCAATAAATTGCAGTTCTAAGAGTACAGGAAATTCGAGGAAAAAATGTGAATACACCCAGGGCTTTGCGATTTTTCCATACTTGAGAAAAACTTTATTTTCGAAAACCTCAATTGTTATGCATAAAGCGAATCGTCCTTACATCCTCTGTCATTTCATGGAACCGGTACCTTTATGCGACAAATAGTACGCAGTACACTTCCGTCTGAACACACACAAAAGCCGGCCGAAGTGGCCGTGCGGTTAAAGGCGCTGCAGTCTGTAACCGCAAGACCGCTACGGTCGCAGGTTCGATCCTGCCTCGGGCATGGATGTTTGTGGTGTCCTTAGGTTAGTTAGGTTAAACTAGTTCTAAGTTCTAGGGGACTAATGACCTCAGCAGTTGAGTCCCATAGTGCTCAGAGCCATTTGAACCATTTGAACACACAAAAGTACAAAGAGTCCTGAATTCAAATATCGATTAAAGGTTCTAGGATTTACCAAATCGAACGTTCTTCTCCCTGGTACATATCTACATGATGAGAACTACAAAATGCATGCAATAAATTGCAGTTCTAAGAGTACAGGAAAATCGAGGAAAAAATGTGAATACACCCAGGGCTTTCCGATTTTTCCATATTTGAGAAAAACTTTATTTTCGGATACCTCACTTGTTATGCATAAAGCGAATCGTCCTTACATCCTCTGTCATTTCATGGAACCGGTACCTCTATGCGACAAATAGTACGCAGTATACTTCCGTCTGAACACACACAAAAGTACAAAGAGTCCTGAATTCAAATATCGATTAAAGGTTCTAGGATTTACCAAATCGAACGTTCTTCGCCCTGGTACATATCTACATGATGACACCTACAAAATGCATGCAATAAATTGCAGTTCTAAGAGTACAGGAAATTCGAGAAGAAAATGAGAATACACCCAGGGCTTTCCGATTTTTCCATATTTGAGAAAAACTTTATTTTCGAAAAGACCACTTGTTATGCATAAAGAGAATCGTCCTTACATACTTTGTCATTTCATGGAACCGGAACCTCTATGCAACAAATAGTACGCAGTCTACTTCCGTCTGAACACGCAAAAGTACAAAGAGTCCTGAATACAAATAGTGATTAAAGGTACTAGGATTTAGCAAATCGAACGTTCTTCTCACTGGAACATATCTACATGATGAGAACTACAAAATGCATGCAATAAATTGCAGATCTAAGAGTACAGGAAATTCGAGGAAAAAATGTGAATACACCCAGGGCTTTCCGATTTTTTCATATTTGAGAAAAACTTTATTTTCGAAAACCTCACTTGTTATGCATAAAGCGAATCGTCCTTACATCCTCTGTCATTTCATGGAACCGGTACCTCTATGCGACAAATAGTACGCAGTCTACTTCCGTCTGAACACGCAAAAGTACAAAGAGTCCTGAATACAAATAGTGATTAAAGGTACTAGGATTTAGCAAATCGAACGTTCTTCTCCCTGGTACATATCTACATGATGTGAACTACAAAATGCATGCAATAAATTGCAGTTCTAAGAGTACAGGAAATTCGAGGAAAAAATGTGAATACAGCCAGGGCTTTGCGATTTTTCCATATTTGAGGAAAACTTTATTTTCGAAAACCTCACTTGTTATGCATAAAGCGAATCGTCCTTACATCCTCTGTCATTTCATGGAACCGGTACCTCGATGAGACAAATAGTACGCAGTATACTTCCGTCTGAACACTTACAAAAGTACAAAGAGTACTGAATTCAAATATCGATTAAAGGTTCTAGGATTTACCAAATCGAACGTTCTTCTCCCTGGTACATATCAACATGATGACACCTACAAAATGCATGCAATAAATTGCAGTTCTAAGAGTACAGGAAATTCGAGGAAAAAATGTGAATACACCCAGGGCTTTCCGATTTTTCCATATTTGAGAAAAACTTTATTTTCGAAAAGACCACTTGTTATGCATAAAGAGAATCGTCCTTACATACTTTGTCATTTCATGGAACCGGAACCTCTATGCAACAAATAGTACGCAGTCTACTTCCGTCTGAACACGCAAAAGTACAAAGAGTCCAGAATACAAATAGTGATTACAGGTACTAGGATTTACCAAATCGAACGTTCTTCTCCCTGGTACATATCTACATGATGAGAACTACAAAATGCATGCAATAAATTGCAGTTCTAAGAGTACAGGAAATTCGAGGAAAAAATGCGAATACACCCAGGGTTTTGCGAATTTTCCATATTTGAGAAAAACTTTATTTTCGGATACCTCACTTGTTATGCATAAAGCGAATCGTCCTTACATCCTCTGTCATTTCATGGAACCGGTACCTTTATGCGACAAATAGTACGCAGTATACTTCCGTCTGAACACACATAAAAGTACAAAGAGTCCTGAATTCAAATATCGATTAAAGGTTCTAGGATTTACCAAATCGAACGTTCTTCGCCCTGGTACATATCTACATGATGAGAACTACAAAATGCATGCAATGAATTGCAGTTCTAAGAGTAGAGGAAATTCGAGGAAAAAATGAGAATACACCCAGGGCTTTCCGATTTTTCCATATGTGAGAAAAACTTTATTTTCGAAAAGCCCACTTGTTATGCATAAAGAAAATCGTCCTTACATACTTTGTCATTTCATGGAACCGGAACCTCTATGCAACAAATAGTACGCAGTCTACTTCCGTCTGAACACGCAAAACTACAAAGAGTCCTGAATACAAATAGTGATTAAAGGTACTAGGATTTACCAAATCGAACGTTCTTCTTCCTGGTACATATCTACATGATGAGAACTACAAATGCATGCAATAAATTGCAGTTCTAAGAGTACAGGAAATTCGAGGAAAAAATGTGAATACACCCAGGGCTTTGCGATTTTTCCATATTTGAGAAAAACTTTATTTTCGGATACCTCACTTGTTATGCATAAAGCGAATCGTCCTTACATCCTCTGTCATTTCATGGAACCGGTACCTCTATGCGACAAATAGTACGCAGTATACTTCCGTCTGAACACACACAAAAGTACAAAGAGTCCTGAATTCAAATATCGATTAAAGGTTCTAGGATTTACCAAATCGAACGTTCTTCTCCCTGGTACACATCTACATGATAAGAACTACAAAATGCATGCTTTAAATTGCAGTTCTAACAGTACAGGAAATTCGAGGAAACAATGTGAATACACCCAGGGCTTTCCGATTTTTCCATATTTGAGAAAAACTTTATTTTCGAAAAGACCCCTTGTTATGCATAAAGAGAATCGTCCTTACATACTTTGTGATTTCATGGAACCGGAACCTCTATGCAACAAATAGTACACAGTCTACTTCCGTCTGAACACGCAAAAGTACAAAGAGTCCTGAATACAAATAGTGATTAAAGGTACTAGGATTTACCAAATCGAACGTTCTTCTCCCTGGTACATATCTACATGATGAGAACTACAAAATGCATGCAATAAATTGCAGTTCTAAGAGTACAGGAAATTCGAGGAAAAAATGTGAATACACCCAGGGCTTTGCGATTTTTCCATATTTGAGAAAAACTTTATTTTCGGATACCTCTCTTGTTATGCATAAAGTGAATCGTCCTTACATCCTCTGTCATTTCATGGAACCGGTACCTCTATGCGACAAATAGTACGCAGTATACTTCCGTCTGAACACACACAAAAGTACAAAGAGTCCTGAATTCAAATATCGATTAAAGGTTCTAGGATTTACCAAATCGAACGTTCTTCACCCTGGTACATATCTGTATGATGAGAACTACAAAATGCATGCAATAAATTGCAGTTCTAAGAGTACAGGAAATTCGAGGAAAAAATGAGAATACACCCAGGGCTTTCCGATTTTTCCATATTTGAGAAAAACTTTATTCTGGAAAAGACCACTTGTTATGCATAAAGAGAATCGTCCTTACATACTTTGTCATTTCATGGAACCGGAACCTCTATGCAACAAATAGTACGCTGTCTACTTCCGTCTGAACACGCAAAAGTACAAAGAGTCCTGAATACAAATAGTGATTAAAGGTACTAGGATTTACCAAATCGAACGTTCTTCTCCCTGGTACATATCTACATGATGAGAACTACAAAATGCATGCAATAAATTGCAGTTCTAAGAGTACAGGAAATTCGAGGAAAAAATGTGAATACACCCAGGGCTTTGCGATTTTTCCATATTTGAGAAAAACTTTATTTTCGGATACCTCACTTGTTATGCATAAAGCGAATCGTCCTTACATCCTCTGTCATTTCATGGAACCGGTACCTCTATGCGACAAATAGTATGCAGTATACTTCCGTCTGAACACACACAAAAGTACAAAGAGTCCTGAATTCAAATATCGATTAAAGGTTCTAGGATTTACCAAATCGAACGTTCTTCGCCCTGGTACATATCTACATGATGAGAACTACAAAATGCATGCAATAAATTGCAGTTCTAAGAGTACAGGAAATTCGGGGAAAAAATGAGAATACACCCAGGGCTTTCCGATTTTTCCATATTTGAGAAAAACTTTATTTTCGAAAAGACCACTTGTTATGCATAAAGAGAATCGTCCTTACATACTTTGTGATTTCATGGAACCGGAACCTCTATGCAACAAATAGTACGCAGTCAAATTCCCTCTGAACACGCAAAAGTACAAAGAGTCCTCAATACAAATAGTGATTAAAGGTACTAGGATTTACCAAATCGAACGTTCTTCGCCCTGGTACATATCTACATGATGAGAACTTCAAAATGCATGCAATAAATTGCAGTTCTAAGAGTAGAGGAAATTCGAGGAAAAAATGTGAATACACCCAGGGCTTTCCGATTTTTCCATATTTAAGAAAAACTTTATTTTCGAAAAGACCACATGTTATGCATAAAGAGAATCGTCCTTACATACTCTGTCATTTCATGGAACCGGTACCTCTATGCGACAAATAGTACGCGGTATACTTCCGTATGAACACGCAAAAGTACAAAGAGTCCTGAATACAAATAGTGATTAAAGGTACTAGGATTTACCAAATCGAACGTTCTTCTCCCTGGTACATATCTACATGATGAGAACTACAAAATGCATGCAATAAATTGCAGTTCTAAGAGTACAGGAAATTCGAGGAAAAAATGAGAATACACCCTGGGCTTTGCGATTTTTCCATATTTGAGAAAAACTTTATTTTCGAAAAGACCACTTGTTATGCATAAAGAGAATCGTCCTTACATACTTTGTCATTTCATGGAACCGGAACCTCTATGCAACAAATAGTACGCAGTCTACTTCCGTCTGAACACGCAAAAGTACAAAGAGTCCTGAATACAAATAGTGATTAAAGGAACTAGGATTTTGCAAATCGAACGTTCTTCTCCCTGGTACATACCTACATGATGAGAACTACAAAATGCATGCAATAAATTGCAGTTCTAAGAGTACAGGAAATTCGAGGAAAAAATGTGAATACACCCAGGGCTTTCCGATTATTCCATATTTGAGAAAAACTTTATTTTCGAAAACC
The DNA here is from genome assembly GCF_021461385.2 of Schistocerca piceifrons. Classification (NCBI taxonomy): domain Eukaryota; kingdom Metazoa; phylum Arthropoda; class Insecta; order Orthoptera; family Acrididae; genus Schistocerca; species Schistocerca piceifrons. Next base: position 517,410,709 of record NC_060143.1, read on the forward strand.
TCATTTGTTATGCATAAAGCGAAACATCCTTACATCCTCTGTCATTTCATGGAACCGGTACCTCTATGCGACAAATAGTACACAGTATACTTCCGTCTGAACACACACAAAAGTACAAAGAGTCCTGAATTCAAATATCGATTAAAGGTACTAGAATTTACCAAATCGAACATTCTTCTCCCTGGTACATATCTACATGATGAGAACTACAAAATGCATGCAATAAATTGCAGTTCTAAGAGTACAGGACATTCGAGGAAAAAATGTGAATACAGCCAGGGCTTTGCGATTTTTCCATATTTGAGGAAAACTTTATTTTCGAAAACCTCACTTGTTATGCATAAAGCGAATCGTCCTTACATCCTCTGTCATTTCATGGAACCGGTACCTCTATGCGACAAATAGTACGCAGTATACTTCCGTCTGAACACTTACAAAAGTACAAAGAGTCCTGAATTCAAATATCGATTAAAGGTTCTAGGATTTACCAAATCGAACGTTCTTCTCCCTGGTACATATCTACATGATGAGAACTACAAAATGCATGCAATAAATTGCAGTTCTAAGAGTACAGGAAATTCGAGGAAAAAATGTGAATACACCCAGGGCTTTCCGATTTTTCCATATTTGAGAAAAACTTTATTTTCGAAAAGACCACTTGTTATGCATAAAGAGAATCGTCCTTACATACTTTGTCATTTCATGGAACCGGAACATTTATGCAACAAATAGTACGCAGTCTACTTGCGTCTGAACACGCAAAAGTACAAAGAGTCCTGAATTCAAATATCGATTAAAGGTTCTAGGATTTACCAAATCGAACGTTCTTCGCCCTGGTACATACCTACATGATGAGAACTACAAAATGCATGCAATAAATTGCAGTTCTAAGACTACAGGAAATCCGAGGAAAAAATGAGAATACACCCAAGGCTTTCCGATTTTTCCATATTTGAGAAAAAACTTTATTTTCGAAAAGACCACTTGTTATGCATAAAGAGAATCGTCCTTACATACATTGTCATTTAATGGAACCGGAACCTCTATGCAACAAATTGTACGCAGTCTACTTCCGTCTGAACACGCAAAACTACAAAGAGTCCTGAATACAAATAGTGATTAAAGGTACTAGGATTTAGCAAATGGAACGTTCTTCTCCCTGGTACATATCTACATGATGAGAACTACAAAATGCATGCAATAAATTGCAGTTCTAAGAGTACAGGAAATTCGAGGAAAAAATGAGAATACACCCAGGGCTTTGCGATTTTTCCATATTTGAGAAAAACTTTATTTTCGAAAAGACCACTTGTTATGCATAAAGAGAATCGTCCTTACATACTTTGTCATTTCATGGAACCGGAACCTCTATGCAACAAATAGTACGCAGTGTTCTTCCGTCTGAACACGCAAAAGTACAAAGAGTCCTGAATACAAATAGTGATTAAAGGTACTAGGATTTAGCAAATCGAACGCTCTTCTCCCTGGTACATATCTACATGATGAGAACTACAAAATGCATGCAATAAATTGCAGTTCTAAGAGTACAGGAAATTCGAGGAAAAAATGAGAATACACCCAGGGCTTTCCGATTTTTCCATATTTGAGAAAAACTTTATTTTCGAAAAGACTACTTGTTATGCACAAAGAGAGTCGTCATTACATACTTTGTCATTTCATGGAACCGGAACCTCTATGCAACAAATAGTACGCAGTCTACTTCCGTCTGAACACGCAAAAGTACAAAGAGTCCTGAATACAAATAGTGATTAAAGGTACTAGGATTTAGCAAATCGAACGTTCTTCTCCCTGGTACATATCTACATGATGAGAACTACAAAATGCATGCAATAAATTGCAGTTCTAAGAGTACAGGAAATTCGAGGAAAAAATGAGAATACACCCAGGGCTTTCCGATTTTTCCATATTTGAGAAAAACTTCATTTTCGAAAAGACTACTTGTTATGCATAAAGAGAATCGTCCTTACATACTTTGTCATTTCATGGAACCGGAACCTCTATGCAACAAATAGTACGCAGTCTACTTCCGTCTGAACACGCAAAAGTACAAAGAGTCCTGAATTCAAATATCGATTAAAGGTTCTAGGATTTACCAAATCGAACGTTCTTCGCCCTGGTACATATCTACATGATGAGAACTACAAAATGCATGCATTAAATTGCAGTTCTAAGAGTACAGGAAATTCGACGAAAAAATGAGACTACACCCAGGGCTTTCCGATTTTTCCATATTTGAGAAAAACTTTATTTTTGAAAAGACCACTTGTTATGCATAAAGAGAATCGTCCTTACATACTTTGTCATTTCACGGAACCGGAACCTCTATGCAACAAATAGTACGCAGTCTACTTCCGTCTGAACACGCTAAAGTACAAAGAGTCCTGAATACAAATAGTGATTAAAGGTACTAGGATTTACCAACTCGAACGTTCTTCGCCCTGGTACATATCTACATGATGAGAACTACAAAATGCATGCAATAAATTGCAGTTCTAAGAGTACAGGAAATTCGAATAGAAAATGAGAATACACCCAGGGCTTTCCGATTTTTCCATATTTGAGAAAAACTTTATTTTCGAAAAGACCACTTGTTATGCATAAAGAGAATCGTCCTTACATACTTTGTCATTTCATGGAACCGGAACCTCTATGCAACAAATAGTACGCAGTCTACTTCCGTCTGAACACGCAAAAGTACAAAGAGTCCTCAACACAAATAGTGATTAAAGGTACTAGGATTTAGCAAATCGAACGTTCTTCTCCCTGGTACTTATCTACGTGATGAGAACTACAAAATGCATGCAATAAATTGCAGTTCCAAGAGTACAGGAAATTCGAGGAGAAAATGAGAATACACCCAGGGCTTTCCGATTATTCCATATTTGAGAAAAACTTTATTTTCGAAAACCTCACTTGTTATGCATAAAGAGAATCGTCCTTACATACTTTGTCATTTCATGGAACCGGAACCTCTATGCAACAAATAGTACGCAGTCTACTTCCGTCTGAACACGCAAAAGTACAATGAGTCCTGAATTCAAATATCGATTAAAGGTTCTAGGATTTACCAAATCGAACGTTCTTCGCCCTGGTACATACCTACATGATGAGAACTACAAAATGCATGCAATAAATTGCAGTTCTAAGAGTACAGGAAATTCGAGGAAAAAATGAGAATACACCCAGGGCTTTGCGATTTTTCCATATTTGAGAAAAACTTTATTTTCGAAAAGACCACTTGTTATGCATAAAGAGAATCGTCCTTACATACTTTGTCATTTCATGGAACCGGAACCTCTATGCAACAAATAGTACGCAGTGTTCTTCCGTCTGAACACGCAAAAGTACAAAGAGTCCTGAATACAAATAGTGATTAAAGGTACTAGGATTGAGCAAATCGAACGCTCTTCTCCCTGGTACATATCTACATGATGAGAACTACAAAATGCATGCAATAAATTGCAGTTCTAAGAGTACAGGGTATTCGAGGACAAAATGAGAATACACCCAGGGCTTTCCGATTTTTCCATATTTGAGAAAAACTTTATTTTCGAAAAGACCACTTGTTATGCATAAAGAGAATCGTCCTTACATACTTTGTCATTTCATGGAACCGGAACCTCTATGCAACAAATAGTACGCAGTCTACTTCCGTCTGAACACGCAAAAGTACAAAGAGTCCTGAATTCAAATATCGATTAAAGGTTCTAGGATTTACCAAATCGAACGTTCTTCGTCCTGGTACATATCTACATGATGAGAACTACAAAATGCATGCATTAAATTGCAGTTCTAAGAGTACAGGAAATTCGAGGAAAAAATGAGACTACACCCAGGGCTTTCCGATTTTTCCATTTTTGAGAAAAACTTTATTTTTGAAAAGACCACTTGTTATGCATAAAGAGAATCGTCCTTACATACTTTGTCATTTCACGGAACCGGAACCTCTATGCAACAAATAGTACGCAGTCTACTTCCGTCTGAACACGCAAAAGTACAAAGAGTCCTGAATACAAATAGTGATTAAAGGTACTAGGATTTACCAAATCGAACGTTCTTCTCTCTGGTACATATCTACATGATGAGAACTACAAAATGCATGCAATAAATTGCAGTTCTAAGAGTACAGGAAATTCGAGGAAAAAATGAGAATACACCCAGGGCTTTCCGATTTTTCCATATTTGAGAAAAACTTTATTTTCGAAAAGACCACTTGTTATGCATAAAGAGAATCGTCCTTACATACTTTGTCATTTCATGGAACCGGAACCTCTATGCAACAAATAGTACGCAGTCTACTTCCGTCTGAACACACACAAAAGTACAAAGAGTCCTGAAATCAAATATCGATTAAAGGTTCTAGGATTTACCAAATCGAACGTTCTTCGCCCTGGTACATATCTACATGATGAGAACTACAAAATGCATGCAATAAATTGCAGTTCTAAGAGTACAGGAAATTCGAGGAGAAAATGAGAATACACCCAGGGCTTTCCGATTTTTCCATATTTAAGAAAAACTTTATTTTCGAAAAGACCACTTGTTATGCATAAAGAGAATCGTCCTTGCATACTTTGTCATTTCATGGAACCGGAACCTCTATGCAACAAATAGTACGCAGTCTACTTCCGTCTGAACACGCAAAAGTACAAAGAGTCCTGAATACAAATAGTGATTAAAGGTACTAGGATTTAGCAAATCGAACGTTCTTCTCCCTGGTACTTATCTACATGATGAGAACTACAAAATGCATGCAATAAATTGCAGTTCCAAGACTACAGGAAATTCGAGGAGACAATGAGAATACACCCAGGGCTTTCCGATTATTCCATATTTGAGAAAAACTTTATTTTCGAAAACCTCACTTGTTATGCATAAAGAGAATCGTCCTTACATACTTTGTCATTTCATGGAACCGGAACCTCTATGCAACAAATAGTACGCAGTCTACTTCCGTCTGAACACGCAAAAGTACAAAGAGTCCTGAATTCAAATATCGATTAAAGGTTCTAGGATTTACCAAATCGAACGTTCTTCGCCCTGGTACATACCTACATGATGAGAACTACAAAATGCATGCAATAAATTGCAGTTCTAAGAGTACAGGAAATTCGAGGAAAAAATGTGAATACACCCAGGGCTTTCCGATTTTTCCATATTTGAGAAAAAACTTTATTTTCGAAAAGACCACTTGTTATGCATAAAGAGAATCGTCCTTACTTACTTTGTCATTTCATGGAACCGGAACCTCTAAGCAACAAATTGTACGCAGTCTACTTCCGTCTGAACACGCAAAAGCACAAAGAGTCCTGAATACAAATAGTGATTAAAGGTACTAGGATTTACCAAATCGAACGTTCTTCTCCCTGGTACATATCTACATGATGAGAACTACAAAATGCATGCAATAAATTGCAGTTCTAAGAGTACAGGAAATTCGAGGAAAAAATGAGAATACACCCAGGGCTTTCCGATTTTTCCATATTTGAGAAAAACTTTATTTTCGAAAAGACCACTTGTTATGCATAAAGAGAATCGTCCTTACATACTTTGTCATTTCATGGAACCGGATCCTCTATGCAACAAATAGTACGCAGTCTACTTCCGTCTGAACACGCAAAAGTACAAAGAGTCCTGAATTCAAATATCGATTAAAGGTTCTAGGATTTACCAAATCGAACGTTCTTCGCCCTGGTACATATCTACATGATGAGAACTACAAAATGCATGCATTAAATTGCAGTTCTAAGAGTACAGGAAATTCGACGAAAAAATGAGACTACACCCAGGGCTTTCCGATTTTTCCAGATTTGAGAAAAACTTTATTTTCGAAAAGACCACTTGTTATGCATAAAGAGAATCGTCCTTACATACTTTGTCATTTCATGGAACCGGAACCTCTATGCAACAAATAGTACACAGTCTACTTCCGTCTGAACACGCAAAAGTACAAAGAGTCCTGAATACAAATAGTGATTAAAGGTACTAGGATTTACCAAATCGAACGTTCTTCTCCCTGGTACATATCTACATGATGAGAACTACAAAATGCATGCAATAAATTGCAGTTCTAAGAGTACAGGAAATTCGAGGAAGAAATGAGAATACACCCAGGGCTTTCCGATTTTTCCATATTTGAGAAAAAACTTTATTTTCGAAAAGACCACTTGTTATGCATAAAGAGAATCGTCCTTACATACTTTGTCATTTCATGGAACCGGAACCTCTAAGCAACAAATTGTACGCAGTCTACTTCCGTCTGAACACGCAAAAGCACAAAGAGTCCTGAATACAAATAGTGATTAAAGGTACTAGGATTTAGCAAATCGAACGTTCTTCTCCCTGGTACATATCTACATGATGAGAACTACAAAATGCATGCATTAAATTGCAGTTCTAAGAGTACAGGAAATTCGAGGAAAAAATGAGACTACACCCAGGGCTTTCCGATTTTTCCATACTTGAGAAAAACTTTATTTTCGAAAAGACCACTTGTTATGCATAAAGAGAATCGTCCTTACATACTTTGTCATTTCATGGAACCGGAACCTCTATGCAACAAATAGTACGCAGTCTACTTCCGTCTGAACACGCAAAAGTACAAAGAGTCCTGAATACAAATAGTGATTAAAGGTACTAGGATTTACCAAATCGAACGTTCTTCTCCCTGGTACATATCTACATGATGAGAACTACAAAATGCATGCAATAAATTGCAGTTCTAAGAGTACAGGAAATTCGAGGAAAAAATGAGACTACACCCAGGGCTTTCCGATTTTTCCATATTTGAGAAAAACTTTATTTTCGAAAAGACCACTTGTTATGCATAAAGAGAATCGTCCTTACATACTTTGTCATTTCATGGAACCGGAACCTCTATGCAACAAATAGTACGCAGTCTACTTCCGTCTGAACACGCTAAAGTACAAAGAGTCCTGAATTCAAATATCGATTAAAGGTTCTAGGATTTACCAAATCGAACGTTCTTCGCCCTGGTACATATCTACATGATGAGAACTACAAAACGCATGCATTAAATTGCAGTTCTAAGAGTACAGGAAATTCGAGGAAAAAATGAGACTACACCCAGGGCTTTCCCATTTTTCCATATTTGAGAAAAACTTTATTTTCGAAAAGACCACTTGTTATGCATAAAGAGAATCGTCCTTACATACTTTGTCATTTCATGGAACCGGAACCTCTATGCAACAAATAGTACGCAGTCTACTTCCGTCTGAACACGCAAAAGTACAAAGAGTCCTGAATACAAATAGTGATTAAAGGTACTAGGATTTAGCAAATCGAACGTTCTTCTCCCTGGTACATATCTACATGATGAGAACTACAAAATGCATGCAATAAATTGCAGTTCTAAGAGTACAGGAAATTCGAGGAAAAAATGAGAATACACCCAGGGCTTTCCGATTTTTCCATATTTGAGAAAAACTTTATTTTCGAAAAGACCACTTGTTATGCATAAAGAGAATCGTCCTTACATACTTTGTCATTTCATGGAACCGGAACCTCTATGCAACAAATAGTACGCAGTCTACTTCCGTCTGAACACGCAAAAGTACAAAGAGTCCTGAATTCAAATATCGATTAAAGGTTCTAGGATTTACCAAATCGAACGTTCTTCGCCCTGGTACATATCTACACGATGAGAACTACAAAATGCATGCATTAAATTGCAGTTCTAAGAGTACAGGAAATTCGAGGAAAAAATGAGAATACACCCAGGGCTTTCCGATTTTTCCATATTTGAGAAAAACTTTATTTTCGAAAAGACCACTTGTTATGCATAAAGAGAATCGTCCTTACATACTTTGTCATTTCATGGAACCGGAACCTCTATGCAACAAATAGTACGCAGTCTACTTCCGTTTGAACACGCAAAAGTACAAAGAGTCCTCAACACAAATAGTGATTAAAGGTACTAGGATTTAGCAAATCGAACGTTCTTCTCCCTGGTACTTATCTACGTGATGAGAACTACAAAATGCATGCAATAAATTGCAGTTCCAAGAGTACAGGAAATTCGAGGAGAAAATGAGAATACACCCAGGGCTTTCCGATTATTCCATATTTGAGAAAAACTTTATTTTCGAAAACCTCACTTGTTATGCATAAAGAGAATCGTCCTTACATACTTTGTCATTTCATGGAACCGGAACCTCTATGCAACAAATAGTACGCAGTCTACTTCCGTCTGAACACGCAAAAGTACAAAGAGTCCTGAATTCAAATATCGATTAAAGGTTCTAGGATTTACCAAATCGAACGTTCTTCGTCCTGGTACATATCTACATGATGAGAACTACAAAATGCATGCATTAAATTGCAGTTCTAAGAGTACAGGAAATTCGAGGAAAAAATGAGACTACACCCAGGGCTTTCCGATTTTTCCATATTTGAGAAAAACTTTATTTTTGAAAAGACCACTTGTTATGCATAAAGAGAATTGTCCTTACATACTTTGTCATTTCACGGAACCGGAACCTCTATGCAACAAATAGTACGCAGTCTACTTCCGTCTGAACACGCAAAAGTACAAAGAGTCCTGAATACAAATAGTGATTAAAGGTACTAGGATTTACCAAATCGAACGTTCTTCTCTCTGGTACATATCTACATGATGAGAACTACAAAATGCATGCAATAAATTGCAGTTCTAAGAGTACAGGAAATTCGAGGAAAAAATGAGAGTACACCCAGGGCTTTCCGATTTTTCCATATTTGAGAAAAACTTTATTTTCGAAAAGACCACTTGTTATGCATAAAGAGAATCGTCCTTACATACTTTGTCATTTCATGGAACCGGAACCTCTATGCAACAAATAGTACGCAGTCTACTTCCGTCTGAACACACACAAAAGTACAAAGAGTCCTGAAATCAAATATCGATTAAAGGTTCTAGGATTTACCAAATCGAACGTTCTTCGCCCTGGTACATATCTACATGATGAGAACTACAAAATGCATGCAATAAATTGCAGTTCTAAGAGTACAGGAAATTCGAGGAGAAAATGAGAATACACCCAGGGCTTTCCGATTTTTCCATATTTGAGAAAAACTTTATTTTCGAAAAGACCACTTGTTATGCATAAAGAGAATCGTCCTTGCATACTTTGTCATTTCATGGAACCGGAACCTCTATGCAACAAATAGTACGCAGTCTACTTCCGTCTGAACACGCAAAAGTACAAAGAGTCCTGAATACAAATAGTGATTAAAGGTACTAGGATTTAGCAAATCGAACGTTCTTCTCCCTGGTACTTATCTACATGATGAGAACTACAAAATGCATGCAATAAATTGCAGTTCCAAGACTACAGGAAATTCGAGGAGAAAATGAGAATACACCCAGGGCTTTCCGATTATTCCATATTTGAGAAAAACTTTATTTTCGAAAACCTCACTTGTTATGCATAAAGAGAATCGTCCTTACATACTTTGTCATTTCATGGAACCGGAACCTCTATGCAACAAATAGTACGCAGTCTACTTCCGTCTGAACACGCAAAAGTACAAAGAGTCCTGAATTCAAATATCGATTAAAGGTTCTAGGATTTACCAAATCGAACGTTCTTCGCCCTGGTACATACCTACATGATGAGAACTACAAAATGCATGCAATAAATTGCAGTTCTAAGAGTACAGGAAATTCGAGGAAAAAATGAGAATACACCCAGGGCTTTCCGATTTTTCCATATTTGAGAAAAACTTTATTTTCGAAAAGACCACTTGTTATGCATAAAGAGAATCGTCCTTACATACTTTGTCATTTCATGGAACCGGAACCTCTAAGCAACAAATTGTACGCAGTCTACTTCCGTCTGAACACGCAAAAGCACAAAGAGTCCTGAATACAAATAGTGATTAAAGGTACTAGGATTTACCAAATCGAACGTTCTTCTCCCTGGTACATATCTACATGATGAGAACTACAAAATGCATGCAATAAATTGCAGTTCTAAGAGTACAGGAAATTCGAGGAAAAAATGAGAATACACCCAGGGCTTTCCGATTTTTCCATATTTGACAAAAACTTTATTTTCGAAAAGACCACTTGTTATGCATAAAGAGAATCGTCCTTACATACTTTGTCATTTCATGGAACCGGATCCTCTATGCAACAAATAGTACGCAGTCTACTTCCGTCTGAACACGCAAAAGTACAAAGAGTCCTGAATTCAAATATCGATTAAAGGTTCTAGGATTTACCAAATCGAACGTTCTTCGCCCTGGTACATATCTACATGATGAGAACTACAAAATGCATGCATTAAATTGCAGTTCTAAGAGTACAGGAAATTCGACGAAAAAATGAGACTACACCCAGGGCTTTCCGATTTTTCCAGATTTGAGAAAAACTTTATTTTCGAAAAGACCACTTGTTATGCATAAAGAGAATCGTCCTTACATACTTTGTCATTTCATGGAACCGGAACCTCTATGCAACAAATAGTACACAGTCTACTTCCGTCTGAACACGCAAAAGTACAAAGAGTCCTGAATACAAATAGTGATTAAAGGTACTAGGATTTACCAAATCGAACGTTCTTCTCCCTGGTACATATCTACATGATGAGAACTACAAAATGCATGCAATAAATTGCAGTTCTAAGAGTACAGGAAATTCGAGGAAGAAATGAGAATACACCCAGGGCTTTCCGATTTTTCCATATTTGAGAAAAAACTTTATTTTCGAAAAGACCACTTGTTATGCATAAAGAGAATCGTCCTTACATACTTTGTCATTTCATGGAACCGGAACCTCTAAGCAACAAATTGTACGCAGTCTACTTCCGTCTGAACACGCAAAAGCACAAAGAGTCCTGAATACAAATAGTGATTAAAGGTACTAGGATTTAGCAAATCGAACGTTCTTCTCCCTGGTACATATCTACATGATGAGAACTACAAAATGCATGCATTAAATTGCAGTTCTAAGAGTACAGGAAATTCGAGGAAAAAATGAGACTACGCCCAGGGCTTTCCGATTTTTCCATACTTGAGAAAAACTTTATTTTCGAAAAGACCACTTGTTATGCATAAAGAGAATCGTCCTTACATACTTTGTCATTTCATGGAACCGGAACCTCTATGCAACAAATAGTACGCAGTCTACTTCCGTCTGAACACGCAAAAGTACAAAGAGTCCTGAATACAAATAGTGATTAAAGGTACTAGGATTTACCAAATCGAACGTTCTTCTCCCTGGTACATATCTACATGATGAGAACTACAAAATGCATGCAATAAATTGCAGTTCTAAGAGTACAGGAAATTCGAGGAAAAAATGAGACTACACCCAGGGCTTTCCGATTTTTCCATATTTGAGAAAAACTTTATTTTCGAAAAGACCACTTGTTATGCATAAAGAGAATCGTCATTACATACTTTGTCATTTCATGGAACCGGAACCTCTATGCAACAAATAGTACGCAGTCTACTTCCGTCTGAACACGCTAAAGTACAAAGAGTCCTGAATTCAAATATCGATTAAAGGTTCTAGGATTTACCAAATCGAACGTTCTTCGCCCTGGTACATATCTACATGATGAGAACTACAAAATGCATGCATTAAATTGCAGTTCTAAGAGTACAGGAAATTCGAGGAAAAAATGAGACTACACCCAGGGCTTTCCCATTTTTCCATATTTGAGAAAAACTTTATTTTCGAAAAGACCACTTGTTATGCATAAAGAGAATCGTCCTTACATACTTTGTCATTTCATGGAACCGGAACCTCTATGCAACAAATAGTACGCAGTCTACTTCCGTCTGAACACGCAAAAGTACAAAGAGTCCTGAATACAAATAGTGATTAAAGGTACTAGGATTTAGCAAATCGAACGTTCTTCTCCCTGGTACATATCTACATGATGAGAACTACAAAATGCATGCAATAAATTGCAGTTCTAAGAGTACAGGAAATTCGAGGAAAAAATGAGAATACACCCAGGGCTTTCCGATTTTTCCATATTTGAGAAAAACTTTATTTTCGAAAAGACCACTTGTTATGCATAAAGAGAATCGTCCTTACATACTTTGTCATTTCATGGAACCGGATCCTCTATGCAACAAATAGTACGCAGTCTACTTCCGTCTGAACACGCAAAAGTACAAAGAGTCCTGAATTCAAATATCGATTAAAGGTTCTAGGATTTACCAAATCGAACGTTCTTCGCCCTGGTACATATCTACACGATGAGAACTACAAAATGCATGCATTAAATTGCAGTTCTAAGAGTACAGGAAATTCGAGGAAAAAATGAGAATACACCCAGGGCTTTCCGATTTTTCCATATTTGAGAAAAACTTTATTTTCGAAAAGACCACTTGTTATGCATAAAGAGAATCGTCCTTACATACTTTGTCATTTCATGGAACCGGAACCTCTATGCAACAAATAGTACGCAGTCTACTTCCGTCTGAACACGCAAAAGTACAAAGAGTCCTCAACACAAATAGTGATTAAAGGTACTAGGATTTAGCAAATCGAACGTTCTTCTCCCTGGTACTTATCTACGTGATGAGAACTACAAAATGCATGCAATAAATTGCAGTTCCAAGAGTACAGGAAATTCGAGGAGAAAATGAAAATACACCCAGGGCTTTCCGATTATTCCATATTTGAGAAAAACTTTATTTTCGAAAACCTCACTTGTTATGCATAAAGAGAATCGTCCTTACATACTTTGTCATTTCATGGAACCGGAACCTCTTTGCAACAAATAGTACGCAGTCTACTTCCGTCTGAACACGCAAAAGTACAAAGAGTCCTGAATTCAAATATCGATTAAAGGTTCTAGGATTTACCAAATCGAACGTTCTTCGCCCTGGTACATACCTACATGATGAGAACTACAAAATGCATGCAATAAATTGCAGTTCTAAGAGTACAGGAAATTCGAGGAAAAAATGAGAATACACCCAGGGCTTTGCGATTTTTCCATATTTGAGAAAAACTTTATTTTCGAAAAGACCACTTGTTATGCATAAAGAGAATCGTCCTTACATACTTTGTCATTTCATGGAACCGGAACCTCTATGCAACAAATAGTACGCAGTGTTCTTCCGTCTGAACACGCAAAAGTACAAAGAGTCCTGAATACAAATAGTGATTAAAGGTACTAGGATTGAGCAAATCGAACGCTCTTCTCCCTGGTACATATCTACATGATGAGAACTACAAAATGCATGCAATAAATTGCAGTTCTAAGAGTACAGGAAATTCGAGGAAAAAATGTGAATACACCCAGGGCTTTCCGATTTTTCCATATTTGAGAAAAACTTTATTTTCGAAAAGACCACTTGTTATGCATAAAGAGACTCGTCCTTACATACTTCGTCATTTCATGGAACCGGAACCTCTATGCAACAAATAGTACGCAGTCTACTTCCGTCTGAACACGCAAAAGTACAAAGAGTCCTGAATACAAATAGTGATTAAAGGTACTAGGATTTAGCAAATCGAACGTTCTTCTCCCTGGTACATAACTACATGATGAGAACTACAAAATGCATGCAATAAATTGCAGTTCTAAGAGTACAGGGTATTCGAGGACAAAATGAGAATACACCCAGGGCTTTCCGATTTTTCCATATTTGAGAAAAACTTTATTTTCGAAAAGACCACTTGTTATGCATAAAGAGAATCGTCCTTACATACTTTGTCATTTCATGGAACCGGAACCTCTATGCAACAAATAGTACGCAGTCTACTTCCGTCTGAACACGCAAAAGTACAAAGAGTCCTGAATTCAAATATCGATTAAAGGTTCTAGGATTTACCAAATCGAACGTTCTTCGTCCTGGTACATATCTACATGATGAGAACTACAAAATGCATGCATTAAATTGCAGTTCTAAGAGTACAGGAAATTCGAGGAAAAAATGAGACTACACCCAGGGCTTTCCGATTTTTCCATATTTGAGAAAAACTTTATTTTTGAAAAGACCACTTGTTATGCATAAAGAGAATCGTCCTTACATACTTTGTCATTTCACGGAACCGGAACCTCTATGCAACAAATAGTACGCAGTCTACTTCCGTCTGAACACGCAAAAGTACAAAGAGTCCTGAATACAAATAGTGATTAAAGGTACTAGGATTTACCAAATCGAACGTTCTTCTCTCTGGTACATATCTACATGATGAGAACTACAAAATGCATGCAATAAATTGCAGTTCTAAGAGTACAGGAAATTCGAGGAAAAAATGAGAATACACCCAGGGCTTTCCGATTTTTCCATATTTGAGAAAAACTTTATTTTCGAAAAGACCACTTGTTATGCATAAAGAGAATCGTCCTTACATACTTTGTCATTTCATGGAACCGGAACCTCTATGCAACAAATAGTACGCAGTCTACTTCCGTCTGAACACACACAAAAGTACAAAGAGTCCTGAAATCAAATATCGATTAAAGGTTCTAGGATTTACCAAATCGAACGTTCTTCGCCCTGGTACATATCTACATGATGAGAACTACAAAATGCATGCAATAAATTGCAGTTCTAAGAGTACAGGAAATTCGAGGAGAAAATGAGAATACACCCAGGGCTTTCCGATTTTTCCATATTTGAGAAAAACTTTATTTTCGAAAAGACCACTTGTTATGCATAAAGAGAATCGTCCTTGCATACTTTGTCATTTCATGGAACCGGAACCTCTATGCAACAAATAGTACGCAGTCTACTTCCTTCTGAACACGCAAAAGTACAAAGAGTCCTAAATACAAATAGTGATTAAAGGTACTAGGATTTAGCAAATCGAACGTTCTTCTCCCTGGTACTTATCTACATGATGAGAACTACAAAATACATGCAATAAATTGCAGTTCCAAGACTACAGGAAATTCGAGGAGAAAATGAGAATACACCCAGGGCTTTCCGATTATTCCATATTTGAGAAAAACTTTATTTTCGAAAACCTCACTTGTTATGCATAAAGAGAATCGTCCTTACATACTTTGTCATTTCATGGAACCGGAACCTCTATGCAACAAATAGTACGCAGTCTACTTCCGTCTGAACACGCAAAAGTACAAAGAGTCCTGAATTCAAATATCGATTAAAGGTTCTAGGATTTACCAAATCGAACGTTCTTCGCCCTGGTACATACCTACATGATGAGAACTACAAAATGCATGCAATAAATTGCAGTTCTAAGAGTACAGGAAATTCGAGGAAAAAATGTGAATACACCCAGGGCTTTCCGATTTTTCCATATTTGAGAAAAAACTTTATTTTCGAAAAGACCACTTGTTATGCATAAAGAGAATCGTCCTTACTTACTTTGTCTATTCATGGAACCGGAACCTCTAAGCAACAAATTGTACGCAGTCTACTTCCGTCTGAACACGCAAAAGCACAAAGAGTCCTGAATACAAATAGTGATTAAAGGTACTAGGATTTACCAAATCGAACGTTCTTCTCCCTGGTACATATCTACATGATGAGAACTGCAAAATGCATGCAATAATTTGCAGTTCTAAGAGTACAGGAAATTCGAGGAAAAAATGAGAATACACCCAGGGCTTTCCGATTTTTCCATATTTGAGAAAAACTTTATTTTCGAAAAGACCACTTGTTATGCATAAAGAGAATCGTCCTTACATACTTTGTCATTTCATGGAACCGGATCCTCTATGCAACAAATAGTACGCAGTCTACTTCCGTCTGAACACGCAAAAGTACAAAGAGTCCTGAATTCAAATATCGATTAAAGGTTCTAGGATTTACCAAATCGAACGTTCTTCTCCCTGGTACATATCTACATGATGAGAACTACAAAATGCATGCAATAAATTGCAGTTCTAAGAGTACAGGAAATTCGAGGAAAAAATGAGACTACACCCAGGGCTTTCCGATTTTTCCATATTTGAGAAAAACTTTATTTTCGAAAAGACCACTTGTTATGCATAAAGAGAATCGTCCTTACATACTTTGTCATTTCATGGAACCGGAACCTCTATGCAACAAATAGTACGCAGTCTACTTCCGTCTGAACACGCTAAAGTACAAAGAGTCCTGAATTCAAATATCGATTAAAGGTTCTAGGATTTACCAAATCGAACGTTCTTCGCCCTGGTACATATCTACACAATGAGAACTACAAAATGCATGCATTAAATTGCAGTTCTAAGAGTACAGGAAATTCGAGGAAAAAATGAGAATACACCCAGGGCTTTCCGATTTTTCCATATTTGAGAAAAACTTTATTTTCGAAAAGACCACTTGTTATGCATAAAGAGAATCGTCCTTACATACTTTGTCATTTCATGGAACCGGAACCTCTATGCAACAAATAGTACGCAGTCTACTTCCGTCTGAACACGCAAACGTACAAAGAGTCCTGAATACAAATAGTGATTAAAGGTACTAGGATTTAACAAATCGAACGTTCTTCTCCCTGGTACATATCTACATGATGAGAACTACAAAATGCATGCAATAAATTGCAGTTCTAAGAGTACAGGAAATTCGAGGAAAAAATGAGACTACACCCAGGGCTTTCCGATTTTTCCATATTTGAGAAAAACTTTATTTTCGAAAAGACCACTTGTTATGCATAAAGAGAATCGTCCTTACATACTTTGTCATTTCATGGAACCGGAACCTCTATGCAACAAATAGTACGCAGTCTACTTCCGTCTGAACACGCAAAAGTACAAAGAGTCCTGAATACAAATAGTGATTAAAGGTACTAGGATTTACCAAATCGAACGTTCTTCTCCCTGGTACATATCTACATGATGAGAACTACAAAATGCATGCAATAAATTGCAGTTCTAAGAGTACAGGAAATTCGAGGAAAAAATGAGACTACACCCAGGGCTTTCCGATTTTTCCATATTTGAGAAAAACTTTATTTTCGAAAAGACCACTTGTTATGCATAAAGAGAATCGTCCTTACATACTTTGTCATTTCATGGAACCGGAACCTCTATGCAACAAATAGTACGCAGTCTACTTCCGTCTGAACACGCAAAAGTACAAAGAGTCCTGAATACAAATAGTGATTAAAGGTACTAGGATTTAGCAAATCGAACGTTCTTCTCCCTGGTACATATCTACATGATGAGAACTACAAAATGCATGCAATAAATTGCAGTTCTAAGAGTACAGGAAATTCGAGGAAAAAATGTGAATACACCCAGGGCTTTCCGATTTTTCCATATTTGAGAAAAACTTTATTTTCGAAAAGACCACTTGTTATGCATAAATAGAATCGTCCTTACATACTTTGTCATTTCATGGAACCGGATCCTCTATGCAACAAATAGTACGCAGTCTACTTCCGTCTGAACACGCAAAAGTACAAAGAGTCCTGAATTCAAATATCGATTAAGGGTTCTAGGATTTACCAAATCGAACGTTCTTCGCCCTGGTACATATCTACATGATGAGAACTACAAAATGCATGCAATAAATTGCAGTTCTAAGAGTACAGGAAATTCGAGAAAAAAAGAGAATACACCCAGGGCTTTCCGATTTTTCCATATTTGAGAAAAACTTTATTTTCGAAAAGACCACTTGTTATGCATAAAGAGAATCGTCCTTACATACTTTGTCATTTCATGGAACCGGAACCTCTATGCAACAAATTGTACGCAGTCTACTTCCGTCTGAACACGCAAAAGTACAAAGAGTCCTGAATACAAATAGTGATTAAAGGTTCTAGGATTTACCAAATCGAACGTTCTTCTCCCTGGTACATATCTACATGATGAGAACTACAAAATGCATGCAATAAATTGCAGTTCTAAGAGTACAGGAAATTCGAGGAAAAAATGAGAATACACCCAGGGCTTTCCGATTTTTCCATATTTGAGAAAAACTTTATTTTCGAAAAGACCACTTGTTATGCATAAAGAGAATCGTCCTTACATACTTTGTCATTTCATGGAACCGGAACCTCTATGCAACAAATAGTACGCAGTCTACTTCCGTCTGAACACGCAAATGTACAAAGAGTCCTGAATTCAAATATCGATTAAAGGTTCTAGGATTTACCAAATCGAACGTTCTTCGCCCTGGTACATTTCTACATGATGAGAACTACAAAATGCATGCATTAAATTGCAGTTCTAAGAGTACAGGAAATTCGACGAAAAAATGAGACTACACCCAGGGCTTTCCGATTTTTCCAGATTTGAGAAAAACTTTATTTTCGAAAAGACCACTTGTTATGCATAAAGAGAATCGTCCTTACATACTTTGTCATTTCATGGAACCGGAACCTCTATGCAACAAATAGTACACAGTCTACTTCCGTCTGAACACGCAAAAGTACAAAGAGTCCTGAATACAAATAGTGATTAAAGGTACTAGGATTTACCAAATCGAACGTTCTTCTCCCTGGTACATATCTACATGATGAGAACTACAAAATGCATGCAATAAATTGCAGTTCTAAGAGTACAGGAAATTCGAGGAAGAAATGAGAATACACCCAGGGCTTTCCGATTTTTCCATATTTGAGAAAAAACTTTATTTTCGAAAAGACCACTTGTTATGCATAAAGAGAATCGTCCTTACATACTTTGTCATTTCATGGAACCGGAACCTCTAAGCAACAAATTGTACGCAGTCTACTTCCGTCTGAACACGCAAAAGCACAAAGAGTCCTGAATACAAATAGTGATTAAAGGTACTAGGATTTAGCAAATCGAACGTTCTTCTCCCTGGTACATATCTACATGATGAGAACTACAAAATGCATGCAATAAATTGCAGTTCTAAGAGTACAGGAAATTCGAGGAAAAAATGAGACTACACCCAGGGCTTTCCGATTTTTCCATATTTGAGAAAAACTTTATTTTCGAAAAGACCACTTGTTATGCATAAAGAGAATCGTCCTTACATACTTTGTCATTTCATGGAACCGGAACCTCTATGCAACAAATAGTACGCAGTCTACTTCCGTCTGAACACGCTAAAGTACAAAGAGTCCTGAATTCAAATATCGATTAAAGGTTCTAGGATTTACCAAATCGAACGTTCTTCGCCCTGGTACATATCTACACGATGAGAACTACAAAATGCATGCATTAAATTGCAGTTCTAAGAGTACAGGAAATTCGAGGAAAAAATGAGAATACACCCAGGGCTTTCCGATTTTTCCATATTTGAGAAAAACTTTATTTTCGAAAAGACCACTTGTTATGCATAAAGAGAATCGTCCTTACATACTTTGTCATTTCATGGAACCGGAACCTCTATGCAACAAATAGTACGCAGTCTACTTCCGTCTGAACACGCAAAAGTACAAAGAGTCCTGAATACAAATAGTGATTAAAGGTACTAGGATTTAGCAAATCGAACGTTCTTCTCCCTGGTACATATCTACATGATGAGAACTACAAAATGCATGCAATAAATTGCAGTTCTAAGAGTACAGGAAATTCGAGGAAAAAATGTGAATACACCCAGGGCTTTCCGATTTTTCCATATTTGAGAAAAACTTTATTTTCGAAAAGACCACTTGTTATGCATAAATAGAATCGTCCTTACATACTTTGTCATTTCATGGAACCGGATCCTCTATGCAACAAATAGTACGCAGTCTACTTCCGTCTGAACACGCAAAAGTACAAAGAGTCCTGAATTCAAATATCGATTAAAGGTTCTAGGATTTACCAAATCGAACGTTCTTCGCCCTGGTACATATCTACATGATGAGAACTACAAAATGCATGCAATAAATTGCAGTTCTAAGAGTACAGGAAATTCGAGAAAAAAAGAGAATACACCCAGGGCTTTCCGATTTTTCCATATTTGAGAAAAACTTTATTTTCGAAAAGACCACTTGTTATGCATAAAGAGAATCGTCCTTACATACTTTGTCATTTCATGGAACCGGAACCTCTATGCAACAAATTGTACGCAGTCTACTTCCGTCTGAACACGCAAAAGTACAAAGAGTCCTGAATACAAATAGTGATTAAAGGTTCTAGGATTTACCAAATCGAACGTTCTTCTCCCTGGTACATATCTACATGATGAGAACTACAAAATGCATGCAATAAATTGCAGTTCTAAGAGTACAGGAAATTCGAGGAAAAAATGAGAATACACCCAGGGCTTTCCGATTTTTCCATATTTGAGAAAAACTTTATTTTCGAAAAGACCACTTGTTATGCATAAAGAGAATCGTCCTTACATACTTTGTCATTTCATGGAACCGGAACCTCTATGCAACAAATAGTACGCAGTCTACTTCCGTCTGAACACGCAAATGTACAAAGAGTCCTGAATTCAAATATCGATTAAAGGTTCTAGGATTTACCAAATCGAACGTTCTTCGCCCTGGTACATATCTACATGATGAGAACTACAAAATGCATGCATTAAATTGCAGTTCTAAGAGTACAGGAAATTCGAGGAAAAAATGAGACTACACCCAGGGCTTTCCGATTTTTCCATATTTGAGAAAAACTTTATTTTCGAAAAGACCACTTGTTATGCATAAAGAGAATCGTCCTTACATACTTTGTCATTTCATGGAACCGGAACCTCTATGCAACAAATAGTACGCAGTCTACTTCCGTCTGAACACGCAAAAGTACAAAGAGTCCTGAATACAAATAGTGATTAAAGGTACTAGGATTTAGCAAATCGAACGTTCTTCTCCCTGGTGCATATCTACATGATGAGAACTACAAAATGCATGCAATAAATTGCAGTTCTAAGAGTACAGAAAATTCGAGGAAAAAATGAGAATACACCCAGGGGTTTCCGATTTTTCCATATTTGAGAAAAACTTTATTTACGAAAACCTCACTTGTTATGCATAAAGCGAATCGTCCTTACATCCTCTGTCATTTCATGGAACCGGTACCTCTATGCGACAAATAGTACGCAGTATACTTCCGTCTGAACACACACAAAATTACAAAGAGTCCTGAATTCAAATATCGATTAAAGGTTCTAGGATTTAGCAAATCGAACGTTCTTCTCCCTGGTACATATCTACATGATGAGAACTACAAAATGCATGCAATAAATTGCAGTTCTAAGAGAACAGGAAATTCGAGGAAAAAATGAGAATACACCCAGGGCTTTAAGATTATTCCATATTTGAGAAAAACTTTATTTTCGAAAAGACCACTTGTTATGCATAAAGAGAATCGCCCTTACATCCTCTGTCATTTCATGGAATCGGTACCTCTATACGACAAATAGTACGCGGTATACTTCCGTCTGAACACACACAAAAGTACAAAGAGTCCTGAATTCAAATATCGATTAAAGGTTCTATGATTTACCAAATCGAACGTTCTTCTCCCTGGTACATATCTACATGATGAGAACTACAAAATGCATGCAATAAATTGCAGTTCTAAGAGTACAGGAAATTTGAGGAAAAAATGTGAATACACCCAGGGCTTTCCGATTTTTCCATATTTGAGAAAAACTTTATTTTCGAAAACCTCACTTGTTATGCTTAAAGCGAATCGTCCTTACATCCTCTGTCATTTCATGGAACCGGTACCTCTATGCGACAAATAGTACGCAGTATACTTCCGTCTGAACACACACAAAAGTACAAAGAGTCCTGAATTCAAATATCGATTAAAGGTTCTAGGATTTACCAAATCGAACGTTCTTCGCCCTGGTACATATCTACATGATGAGAACTACAAAATGCATGCAACAAATTGCAGTTCTAAGAGTACAGGAAATTCGAGGAAAAAATGTGAATACACCCAGGGCTTTCCGATTTTTCCATATTTGAGAAAAACTTTATTTTCGAAAAGACCACTTGTTATGCATAAAGAGAATCGTCCTTACATACTTTGTCATTTCATGGAACCGGTACCTCTATGCAACAAATAGTACGCAGTCTACTTCCGTCTGAACACGCAAAAGTACAAAGAGTCCTGAATACAAATAGTGATTAAAGGTACTAGGATTTACCAAATCGAACGTTCTTCTCCCTGGTACATATCTACATGATGAGAACTACAAAATGCATGCAATAAATTGCAGTTCTAAGAGTACAGGAAATTCGAGGAAAAAATGTGAATACACCCAGGGCTTTCCGATTTTTCCATATTTGAGAAAAACTTTATTTTCGAAAAGACCACTTGTTATGCATAAAGAGAATCGTCCTTACATACTTTGTCATTTCATGGAACCGGAACCTCTATGCAACAAATAGTACGCAGTGTACTTCCGTCTGAACACGCAAAAGTACAAAGAGTCCTGAATACAAATAGTGATTAAAGGTACTAGGATTTACCAAATCGAACGTTCTTCTCCCTGGTACATATCTACATGATGAGAACTACAAAATGCATGCAATAAATTGCAGTTGTAAGAGTACAGGAAATTCGAGGAAAAAATGTGAATACACCCAGGGCTTTCCGATTTTTCCATATTTGAGAAAAACTTTATTTTCGAAAAGACCACTTGTTATGCATAAAGAGAATCGTCCTTACATCCTCTGTCATTTCATTGAACCGTTACCTCTATGCGACAAATAGTACGCAGTATACTTCCGTCTGAACACACACAAAAGTACAAAGAGTCCTGAATTCAAATATCGATTAAAGGTTCTAGGATTTACCAAATCGAACGTTCTTCTCCCTGGTACATATCTACATGATGAGAACTACAAAATGCATGCAATAAATTGCAGTTCTAAGAGTACAGGAAATTCGAGGAAAAAATGAGAATACACCCAGGGCTTTCCGATTTTTCCATATTTGAGAAAAACTTTATTTTCGAAAAGACCACTTGTTATGCATAAAGAGAATCGTCCTTACATACTTTGTCATTTCATGGAACCGGAACCTCTATGCAACAAATAGTACGCAGTCTGCTTCCGTCTGAACACGCAAAAGTACAAAGAGTCCTGAATACAAATAGTGATTAAAGGTACTAGGATTTAGCAAATCGTACGTTCTTCGCCCTGGTACATATCTACATGGTGAGAACTTCAAAATGCATGCAAGAAAACGCAGTTCTAAGACTGCAGGAAATTCGAGTTAAGAATTCGATTTTCCATATTTGAGGAAAAGCTCCATTTCCGAAAACCGCACTTGTTATACATATCACAAAACGTCATTACATCCTATTACGTTTCCTGGAACTGGCACCTCTATGCGACAAATAGTAAGCAGTCTACTTTGTCTGAACACACGCAAAAGTACAAAGAGTCGTGAATACAATTAGCGATTAAAGGTTCTAGGATTTACCAAATAGAACGTTCTTCTCCCTGGTACATATCTACATGATGAGAACTACAAAATGCATGCAATAAATTGCAGTTCTAAGAATACAGGAAATTCGATGAAAAAATGTGAATACACCCAGGGCTTTGCGATTTTTCTATATTTGAGGAAGAGCTTAATTTTTGAAAACCTCACTTGTTATGCATAAAGCGAATCGTCCTTACATCCTCTGTCATTTCATGGAACCGGCACCTCTATGCAACAAATAGTACGCAGTCTACTTCCGTCTGAACACGCAAAAGTACAAAGAATCCTGAATACAAATAGTGATTAAAGGTACTAGGATTTAGCAAATCGTACGTTCTTCGCCCTGGTACATATCTACATGGTGAGAACTTCAAAATGCATGCAAGAAAACGCAGTTCTAAGAGTACAGGATATTCGAGGAAAAAATGTGAATACACCCAGGGCTTTGCGATTTTTCCATATTTGAGAAAAACTTTATTTTCGAAAACCTCAGTTGTTATGCATAAAGCGAATCGTCCTTACATCCTCTGTCATTTCATGGAACCGGTACCTCTATGCGACAAATAGTACGCAGTATACTTCCGTCTGAACACACACAAAAGTACAAAGAGTCCTGAATTCAAATATCGAATAAAGGTACTAGGATTTAGCTAATCGAACGTTCGTCGCTCTGGTACATATCTACATGGTGAGAACTACAAAATGCATACAAGAAAACGCAGTTGTAAGAGTACGGGAAATTCGAGGATAAAATGTGAATACACCAGGGACTCTCCGAATCTTCCATAATTGAGGAAAAGCTTTATTTTCGAAAACCCCACGTGTTATACGTAAAGCGAAACGTCATTACATCCTCTGTCGTTCATGGAACCGGAACCTCTATGCGAAAAATTGTACGCAGTCTACTTCTTTCTGAACACACGCAAAAGTACGAAGAGTCCTGAGTACAAATAGCGATTAAAGTTATTAGGATTTAGCAAATCGAACGTTCTTCGCCCGGGTACATATCTACATGATAAGAACTACAAAATGCATGCAAGAAAACGCAGTTCTAAGAGTATACATGAAATTCGACGAAGAAATGTGAATACAGCCGGAGGCTTTTCAGTCGCCTTTGTTGGCCATACAACATTTGCTAGTTCCTCGCAGTGTCGCAGAATTGTGGCCAGTCTTAGAGAAAATGAGCTATTATATTCGGTTCATACCGAATGCTGCACAAATCGCGACTCCATTGCATCGCTTGCATCGAAAACCATTCCCTTTGGTTGGACAGAAGAGTGCCAAGTAGCTTGTCAAAAACTTAAAGAAGCATTGCTAAGTGATCGATGCTTAGTTCACTTTGATCCTTACGCTTCTTCTTACGGAATCGATGCTGTGCTCTACTTTTGCAGTTACTTCACTAAGGACAAAGGTTCAAATGGGTCTGAGCACTATGGGACTTAACACCTCAGGTCATCAGTCTCCTAGAACTTAGAACTAATTAAACCTAACTTGTAAGTAGGCTGTTTATGTTTTCTCTATGTAAGTAGGCTGTTTATGTTTTCTCTATGTAAGTAGGCTGTTTATGTTTTCTCTATGTAAGTAGGCTGTTTACGTTTTCTTATTGGCAACGTTACGTAGCGCTCAATATGAAAATCACTGGCTGTGCTGTGTGCAGTCTGTGGCTAGTTTGCATTGTTGTCTGCCATTGTAGTGTTGGGCAGCGGCAGCTGGCTGTGAACAGCGCGTAGCGTTGCGCAGTTGGAGGTGAGCCGCCAGCAGTGGTGGATGTGGGGAGAGAGATGGCGGAGATTTGTAATTTGTCATGAGCTGATATATATATTATGACTTGTGATGATATCAAGGTAAATACATTGTTTGTTCTCTATTAATATCTTTCATTTGCTAACTATCCATCAGTAGTTAGTGCCTTCCATAGTTTGAATCTTTTATTTAGCTGGCAGTAGTGGCGCTCGCTGTATTGCAGTAGCTTGAGCAGCGAAGATTTTTGTGAGGTAAGTGATTTGTGAAAGGTATAGTTAAATGTTAGTCAGGGCCATTGTTTTGTAGGGAATTTTGAAAGTCAGATTGCGTTGCGCTAAAAATATTGTGTGTCAGGTTAAGCACACTCGTGTAAAATTGTTCAAAGGGGACGTTTCAAACTAACCTAAGGACATCACAAACATCCATGCCCGAGACGGGATTCGAACCTGTGACCGTAGCGGTCACGCGGTTCCAGACTGAAACGCCTAGAACCGCTCGGCCACTCCGGCTGGCCACCAGGGACAAGAGGGACTGTTCGTATGAAACAGCGCCTCGACACCGTGTTAGCTGGGGTATGGACGCCCATGCAGAACAGATGACATCACAGTGTCACGCATGTGCGGAAAATCCATCCGCTGCACCACAAAAATTCTCTGCTTGGTCTATGTAGCAATCACCATGGCAATGTGTGCACATAGAGTTTGCGGGACCTTTTTGGAACACTCGTCGGTTGATTGTGGTTGACTCATATAGCCAGTTTCCTTTTGCTGTGCCAGTAAACTCGTTAACATCACGTAGCACAGTTCAGGTGTTGTCATCGAATTTTTGCGTCGAAGGTTTACCTGAAGCAATAGTGTGGTGTCACCGCCAGACACCACACTTGCTAGGTGGTAGTTTAAATCGGCCGCGGTCCATGTAGTACATGTCGGACCCGCGTGTCGCCACTGTGATCGCATACCTAGCGCCACCACCAAGGCAGGTCTCGTGACACGAGAGTGGACTCGACCCCAGTTGTACGAGAACCAAGCTACCGCCCAGTTGTACGCAAACCTAGCTATCGCCCAGTTGTACGAAGCCTTTCTCTCTCATTAGCCGAGAGACAGAATAGCCATCAGAAGTTAATGGCTACGAACTAACAAGGAGCCATTTGTATCAGTGCCTATAGCTTACGAGTATTCAAGAGAGATGTATTCCAAGGAATCAATAAAAGATAAGTAAAAAGTATCTACATACTTTTCTTCTTATTCATTCATAAGTTCTCATGTTCCAGACTTCACGCCCGTCTGCTTATTGCCGTTCGTGCACCATCGGCCACAGCATTAGTCTAGCGTGCCTTTCTTTTGGCTACTACCGTGTGGCGTAACAGTCTTGTTACGTCACTACGGATTGGCGACGAGAAAAAGAGTTTGTATTAATTCATTTGCCACGTTGGCGCCGCTTTAAAGTGTTCTGATTGCTTACATTTAATTGTGTCATGGCTTCGCCACAATCTCCAGATGTACTGTCCGAATTTTATCGCTTGCAGAATCAGCAGACGCAGGCGTTACTGGATGCCCTTGGACAGCTCGTCCAGGGTCAACGTACCATTCAAACCGATGCGGCCGCCGCCGCTTCTTCGCTACCGCTGCCACTAAACGCTGTTGCACCTCCCTTTCGACCATACGTGGCAGCCGATGAGACGTGGCAAGAGTGGTCTCGCCAGTTCAACTTCCACCTTGCTGCCTACAGAATTCAAGGTAATGAGCGGCAGCCGTTTTTGCTTTCTTGTGTCGGTGTGTCCACATACCGTGTGATAGTGAAATTGTTTCCCCGACGCGACGTAGCAACTTTGTCCTACGAGGAAATTGTGTCTGCATTAGATGCCTATTTCAAAGAAACAGTTAATGTGGTTGCAAAACGGTATACGTTTTTTCGTACAAAACGTACGGCCGGTCAAACTAATAGGGAGTGGGTAGCAACATTGCAAGGACTTACTAGGGACTGTGCCTTTGAATGTGACTGTGGTCTTTCTTATTCAGATACAATGGTGCGTGATGCAATTGCACAGAACGTTTCTGATGTTCGCATACGGGAGCAAATTTTGAAACTAGTTAATCCCTCCCTTCAACAAGTGATAGACATATTGGATAGACAGGACACACTGGACTGTGCTCAGGAATCTTTTGAAACTTCGCCAGCCGTGTGTAACATTAACCGGCCCGCTGGACGCGCTCCGCGGCCCGGTAACCGGGCCTCGCGCACGGACACACAGCGACCGCCGCGTGCTACGCCAGGTGTGCCGCGCCAGCCCGCAAATGCAGTGAAATCATGCCCGCGGTGTGCTACTAGACATTCGCGTGAACATTGCCCGTCACGCCAAGCTATTTGCTTTTTCTGCAATAAGAAAGGACATGTTCAAAGTGTTTGCCAGAAAAAGCTCAGATCAGACAATCACAATCATTCCAGGCCCTTTGCTTCGCGCCGGAATCGACCCAAGGACACTCAGGCTCGTGGACCTTCGCCTATGGACATTCATGTCGTTAATTCCACTTCGTCCAGTGACACTTTCTCTAACAGTAACTGTGTTCGTCCCACAAAAACTGTGCGTAGACGTCGCCGGAAATCACGTCAATTAGCAAGTGATTCTGTACCAGTGTCTGTTCCAATTGCACAAAACAGTCGCTCTTGTCGTCAGCAGGACAATAAACTTTTTGTGGACTTAGACTTTGACGGCCAAGTGATACCATTCCAGCTCGATACCGGAGCTGCAGTTTCATTGCTCAATCACGACACGTACAAACAACTGGGCAAACCTCCGTTGCGTTCCGCAAATGTTAAGCTAACTACATATTCCGGACAGAAAATTCCTGTGTTAGGACAGTGCAGCCTTCTTGCAACATACAAGGGACAAACAAAACTTGTGTCATTTTACGTTCTTCGTTCTTCTTCTGCTGTGAACTTGTTTGGTCTAGATTTATTTAAGTTGTTTAACATGTCTATTGTAAATCAGGTTCTATCAGTGAATCAGACTGTGCCTACAGACAGTGTTTCTCGGCTGTGTGACGAATTTGCAGACATTTTTGCACCGGGCTTAGGTTGCGCTAAAAACTATGAAGCACATTTAGAACTGAAGGTAAACGCGCAACCGAAATTTTTCAGGGCGCGCAATGTTCCCCACGCATTGCGTGATGAGGTCGCAAGAACGTTACACGATCTCGAATCACAGGGTGTAATTGAACGTGTGCAAGCTTCTCTCTGGGCCTCACCCTTAGTAATTTTGCCAAAACCTTCCGGAAAATTGAGACTTTGCGTGGACTTCAAGGCCACAGTGAATCCACAGCTAGTGACTGCTACTTTTCCTTTGCCCCGCCCGGAAGATCTTTTTGCTAAACTGTGCCCGGGAAAATATTTTTCAAAGTTGGACCTAGCCGATGCGTACTTGCAAATACCGGTGGACGACGAATCCCAGCGCGTATTGGTGGTTAACACGCATCTTGGATTGTACCGCTTCAAAAGACTGCCATTCGGGTGTGCATCCGCCCCTGCCTTGTTTCAGCAATATTTACAAACTGTTTGTGCGTCGGTCCCTACTGCAGCAAACTATCTGGACGATATAGTGATCTCCGGACAGACAGACGAAGATCATCTTGCGAATTTACGAACATTATTTCAGGTCTTGCGGCAAAATGGTCTTCGCTTGAGGAAGGACAAATGTGTGTTTTTTGCTCGTGACTTACCATACCTGGGACATGTCATTAATGCCCAAGGCATACATCCGAGTCCAGAGCACCTCCGTGCCATACAAGACTTGCCGTCCCCTCAAAATCTGAAACAGCTACAGAGTGTGTTGGGTAAAATTAATTATTACCATAAATATGTGCGCAATGCCTCTTCCATTTCAGCTCCGCTTCATCGCTTACGCCGTAAAGGTGTTCCGTTCGTCTGGACGACGGAATGTGAACGCGCCTTTCGCCAGTTGAAATCGGCGTTGCTTTCTAATACTTGCCTTACGCCATTCGATCCCCAGAAACCCCTTTTGTTGATGGTAGATGCATCGGATTTCGGGATCGGTGCTGTGCTTGCGCACAAAGTTGGCTCCCATGATCGCCCTATTGCCTTTGCGTCCAAATTGCTCTCGTCTGCGCAAAGAAATTATTCACAGATAGAGAAAGAAGCTTTAGCTCTCGTGTTTGGTGTTACTAAGTTCCATGATTTCTTGTATGGTCGTCACTTTACCATCATCACAGACCACAAACCTTTGACATCGCTTTTTCATCCGACCAAGCCTGTACCTCCACGTACAGCGCAGAAATTCATTCGCTGGTCTATTTTCCTCTCGCAGTACCGCTACGATATCTTGTATCGGTCCACTGCTAAGCACGGAAACGCCGATGCGTTGTCCCGTTTGCCTGTTGCTGAGGATAAAGCATTCGATTCTTCCGAACTTGCTTGCATGTTCATTGATTCGGAAACCGATGAAGTGGTCGAATCGTTTCCGATTGATTTTCGTCGTGTCGCTACAGCCACAGCTGCTGACCCTGTACTTGCTACTGTTTTACGTTTTGTTGCTACGCACTGGCCTTTGTCAAAGTCTCGGATCGAGGATCCGTTGGTTCGCCGATTTTTTGCTCACAAGGAGAGACTTTTTGTTCGACGTGGTGTTTTGTTGTTGCGTTCTGATAATGATCAGTCCAGAGTCGTGGTCCCACGTTCGTTACAGTCCTCTGTTTTACGGCTTCTTCACCAAGGACATTGGGGTATAGTGCGAACGAAACAACTTGCTCGTCAGCACTGTACTTGGTTCGGAATCGATGCTGCGATTACGAATGTGTGTTCTTCGTGCCGGCGTGTGCCGAACAACAATCCGCACCGCCGCGGAAAGTCTTTGCGTGGCCAAAAGCCACTTCCCCTTGGCAACGCTTGCACATTGATTTTGCTGGTCCATTCTGGAATGCTCGATGGTTGGTTCTGGTCGACGCCTTCAGTAATTTTCCTTTTGTTGTTCGGATGTCTTCCACGACGTCCTCCGCCACCATCCAAGCGTTGTCTGCTATCTTTTGCATTGAAGGTCTTCCGCAGACTATTGTTTCCGACAATGGCCCACAATTCATGTCCGCAGAATTCCAGTCTTTCTGCCAGGCCAATGGTATTCAACATCTGACATCCGCGCCGTTTTCGCCTCAGTCCAACGGTGCCGCTGAACGATTGGTCCGGACTTTCAAGTCACAGATGTTGAAATTGAAAGAGTCGCATTCTCGGGAGGACGCATTGTTGCTCTTTTTGTCTTCGTATCGCTCTCAGCCCCGAGATGGTCGCTCGCCGGCTGAGTTGCTCCACGGTCGTCCTCATCGCACCTTGATGTCTTTGCTGCATCCGCCGCATCAGGTTCCTGTGCAGCGGCAGACTCCTGCTTTTGCTCCAGGCGACGTTGTATTTTATCGCAACTATCGAGGTTCACGGCGTTGGCTCGCAGGGCGCATTCTTCGCTGCCTCGGCCGCGCGATGTATTTGGTTTTGGGGGCCTCTGGTGAGGTGCGTCGGCATCTCAATCAGCTGCGCCTCTGTCGTCGCTCGGGTTCTGCCGCTCCCCGTCTGCTTTCAGCGACGGTGCCGTCCGGTCAGCGCCCTGGGGACCCATCTACTGGCACGCCTCATCCCCAGGTGTTACCGACGATGCCTTCCATTTTGCCGATGGCGACGCGCCGCCGCCGCCGCAGCAGCAGCAGCAGCAGCAGCAGCCGCCGCCGCCGCCGACCGCATTCGACGCTTCGTTGCAGCCGCCAAGCGCCTCCCAGGGTCACGCGCCGCCGATCGCTTCCCGTGACCAGCTGTCCTCCGCCATGGAACTCCCGACCGCTCCGGACCACATGACGTCATCGCGCGTCGGCTACCCCGACGCAATGGAGGTCGACACTTCGGCCCCTCATGTTTCTTTACGGGCGCATACACCACATGTTGACGTGCACCCTGGACTAGTTTTGCAGGCGTTTCCTAGCTCCCCTCGGACCGGATGGCCGGGTGCGGGTGGCACAGCCTCGCCTGTTGTTAGGCTCCCCACCTCATCGCATACGTCAACATGTGGTCCTCCCCATGGCGGGCGGAAGCCTTATTATACGACCGTTCGCCGATTTGCGGGGGAGGAATGTGGTGTCACCGCCAGACACCACACTTGCTAGGTGGTAGTTTAAATCGGCCGCGGTCCATGTAGTACATGTCGGACCCGCGTGTCGCCACTGTGATCGCATACCTAGCGCCACCACCAAGGCAGGTCTCGTGACACGAGAGTGGACTCGACCCCAGTTGTACGAGAACCAAGCTACCGCCCAGTTGTACGCAAACCTAGCTATCGCCCAGTTGTACGAAGCCTTTCTCTCTCATTAGCCGAGAGACAGAATAGCCATCAGAAGTTAATGGCTACGAACTAACAAGGAGCCATTTGTATCAGTGCCTATAGCTTACGAGTATTCAAGAGAGATGTATTCCAAGGAATCAATAAAAGATAAGTAAAAAGTATCTACATACTTTTCTTCTGATTCATTCATAAGTTCTCATGTTCCAGACTTCACGCCCGTCTGCTTATTGCCGTTCGTGCACCATCGGCCACAGCATTAGTCTAGCGTGCCTTTCTTTTGGCTACTACCGTGTGGCGTAACAGTCTTGTTACGTCACTACAAATAGTGTCACACAACGGCCCTCAGTTCACGTCAAATGAATTTGAAACATTCTATGAATGCAATGGTATACAGCATCTATCAAGTGCACCGTTCCATCCACAAGTCAACGGTGAAGAGGAACGTTTTGTCAGAACCTTCAAGCAGCAAATGACCAAACTTCGCTTCGTACACACTGCAACTGTTGCTCGCCTCCTATCGTTTGCACCCACGAAATGGACCATCGACTGCGGAATTGCTTCACGGCCGCCGCTATCGGATACTGTTCCACCTGCCCCAGCCTCCTCAGCATCCGGCGCCGAAGGATCGCACCGCATGATATTGTCTTTTATAAGGTTTTTAGCGGCAGTAGACGGTGGACGCGAGGCGTGATCCTCCGTCGACTTTGCCCTTGCATGTATCTTATTTCAGGTCCAGTTGGCTTGCAGCGCCAACATCAAAATCACCTTCGCCTCTGAAATGTGTACGATGATCTTTAAGTGTCTCTTTCCCCAGATTCACGAATCCAGAGGACAGCGTGGCCACAGCAGCCGCCAGAGGGTGCCTTCACGACACCGCGGTACGGAACTTTTGTCTCCTCCGCCTCCTCTCATCCTACCGACGGAGCTGGACCCTCCCACACTGCAGCAGTCTCCGCCTTCTTTATATGGTTCATGACAGCAGGAAGTGGAGGCATACCCTTCTGGTCGTTGTCCGAGGGTCGTTTCCGCCAGAGCGAAGGTCAGATGGCGGGGTACGGCCGGAATCTTGACGTCCTCTTGTAGTAGCCCTTTTTCTGTTTTCGCTTTTTCGTCTAATAGGTGAAAGTTTGATTTTGTTTTTTACACATTGACTGTCATTGAAGGGTTTCACTTTTATTTAATATTGTCCCGGCTAAGTATCAGTTTGATTACTTTTAAAACCCAATGTTAAACGTGGGTCACTGCAGGTATAGTCTTCCCAACTCTGAGAGAAAAAAAATCTTTAGTAGCTTTACTACCAATGTTTACAGGCGACGATACTTTAACCTTTCATTCAGTTGTTTTAGTTACGAATCGCTAGTTTGTTCTTGGCATATATCACATAACGTTAACGTTTGTTAATCTAAGTTAAATTAATGTTCAAGACTTGTATTATGTTTCAAATTAACAGCGTCAGTTTATTGACAAGAATTATTAATAAATAGGTTCACTCATACGATCTCATTCTAAGAAGTTCTTTAATTAGATGTCTAAGTAGGATTCCCGCTAGCATCAGAGATTTTAGATAATATCCTGTCACTTTCGGTAACTAAGTTATTTCTATTTAATATCCGCAAACTGTTATTAACTATGATCACTAGTCGCGTGAAGTTAAAGTTTCCCACTATCCAGAGCGGTTCTAGGCGTTACAGTCTGGAACCGCGCGACCGCTACGGTCGCAGGTTTGAATCCTGCCTCGGGCATGGATGTGTGTGATGTCTTTATGTTAGTTAGGTTTAAGTAGTTCTAAGTTCTAGGGGACTGATGACCTCAGAAGTTAAGTGCCATAGTGCTCAGAGCCATTTGAACCATTTTTTTTCCCACTATCACAATTCAAAGTCCGAATCCAGTTAAAATTCTCAATTCAGTAAAGCGTTTAAATATTCACACGAATTGACATTACACCCAAAGAGATTACTATTCACCTTCCCGTTTATCTATTCTGATAAATGTCCAAATTAAAGTCTTGAACTGACAATCCTCAAAAACAATCTCGTCACGATCTATTCTCGATCCCCGTTTAATAAAGTCCCAATTGTTGTTTTCTAAAGCCGTACGTCCTAAATAACTTCCGAACTAGAACAGACTAGAGACTGGAGTATCGTAATTACAACGTATGGCTATTTATACTTTAAAAAACGCTATCTTTGGTGTCCCAGACCTACGCTCTATGACTATAATATTGATTTTCTTACGTATTGGAATAACTAATATTTTAATATTTACTATTGTTTTTCCCCCTTCCCATGTTTCTAAAATTTATAATTAAATTTTCCTTTTCTTTTCTTTTGCTTTCTATACTACAGGGTGTTTCAAAAATGATCGGTGTATTTGAAACAGCAATAAAACCTAAACGAGCAGCGATAGAAATACACCGTTTGTTGCAATATGCTTGGGACAACAGTACATTTTCAGGCGGACAAACTTTCGAAATTACAGTAGTTACAATTTTCAACAACAGATGACGCTGCAAGTGACGTGAAAGATATAGAAGACAACGCAGTCTGTGGGTGCGCCTTTCTGTACGTCGTCTTTCTGCTGTAAGCGTTGTAACCTCCAGACAAAAATTTTAAAAGGAAAAAACACGACAATATTTAATTATGAATGCTAATGGACATTGCGCTAAGCGTAACCTGCCCACAATGAAATGTACTGACAATGGCAACAAAAATGTGAAATTCGCAATCTGACTCAAATATAAATTCCTCATGAAAAATTTAAGGTCCATTCAGTGATAAGAAAATCTCAGTGATAATAATGATTCAATTAAACCGAAATATCGGTCTTTGGCCCTGTGTAAAACAATCAGAATTAAAGTCTTACCTCAGAATAACTGGATGTCAAATTTCTGCTCTTGCTGTTGCGCACCGCTTGGAGGAACTGCATTGCAAATAATAATATTCTCTTTTTTTGTGATTTTAGTGAAATTTTTCTTCAAAAGAAGCGGAATGAAATGGGAAGTGCAACGAAATCTTTAGTTCAATAAAAAATTAAATTTTTGAGAAAATGCTTTTGAAATAAAAATTATTATTGGGGGACTTGTTGGAGAATAATTACAATAAATAAATTTTTACATTATCAAATGATTATATTAATTAATAGTATACCTTATTCACCATCTTGACCAGTGTTGCCGACCGCCTACATCACACAACCGCACTGGGCTGCTACTACTGACCGACCGCTCTGCATGACGACTAAACCGAGCTACCGACTGCCACGACTACAGACAGAGTACTGCTCTCAACTAGACAGAGCTACAGACTCGCAACGACTGACTGACTGACTGAGAACCGCTCGCAACACTCGCGCGGTCAAGCGCATACTCTCTGGTCACAGATGCTACAATGCCTCGCCATCGCTGCTATGTTACATACGTGTTTCATAACCCTCCACTGGGGGGGCAAAAATTTGGCA
Organism: Schistocerca piceifrons; assembly: GCF_021461385.2. Lineage (NCBI taxonomy): Eukaryota > Metazoa > Arthropoda > Insecta > Orthoptera > Acrididae > Schistocerca > Schistocerca piceifrons. Next base: position 517,445,479 of record NC_060143.1, read on the forward strand.
GCGATGGTGAGTCATTTGGACTTGCCAAGCGCGGCAAAATTTTTCTTTAATTAACAAAATTCTACAACTTACAGAATATTTAAATGTTGTGCACACGCACTAAGTACAAGATATATCAAACAAAGACAAAATGTGAGTACAAAACATAGTAGCAAATCAGAAAAATGTATATACAAATTTTTTGACAGATAACAAAGTGCACAGGCACCGAAAAAAAATCATACACACTGAAGTATTGAATATACAGAATGAGTACAAATCATCTTGAAAAATGAGAAAAGTGCACAGGCACTGAAGTTCAGTAGAAAACATATTGACACCTAACAGAAGTGCACATGCACTGTAGTTCAGAAAATAAAAAAATGTATATACAATATAAAAGACAAAAGTGCACATATACTGTACTTCAGAACAAATCAAAAATATGTCTTTAGCATTTTCGCAATGAATAACCTTAATGGCAAGAAAATCATGTCCAAAGTGCACATGCACTGAAAAATGTCTTTAGCATTTTCACAACAAATAAACATAATGGCAAACATCATGTCGACCAGTGCCATAAGTGTACTCGCACTGGAGTTCAGGAATCGAAAAAATGTATAACCTATGAACATAAATGATGTTACCAAAAAATTTTTTTCTTTATGTGACAAGAATCAGGATAGGAAAGGGAAGGATTGCATCATGGTTGTAGCACTTTAGATTGCACACAGCTGCTCTGAAAGTCCATATCTTTCCACAGAAGTACAACACCAAGTGACACAACTTGAAGTTCTTTTCCCATCAGAATTTATCAGTGTAGCCAAGACACTGAACTGTCGTAGTAATGTTCCATGTTTTCATTTTGGCAGTACATTAGGTACACCAAACAGTGGGACCATAATAACGTCTTCATTGCTCATGGTGGTGGACAGCATGTCGTGTCAACACCACGCTCTTACAAGGCACACCCACGTAGAATTAGTGCAAAACCAAAGATAGTGCTCCATGATCGCTAGGATAAACAGGACAAATGGACATTGCAGTAATTCAGGGTAGTCAGCTTATGAGGTGAAGGACATCAAGTCACATAATATTGACAATTACAGTCTTCATGAGTAGTTTGTGGCATTCATAGCCTAGTTATTGAACATTTCTGTACCAAGTATGTAGTATTACAGAACAATGTTCATTAATTGTTTTACATAGAATCAGTAGCCTTCTTTTCCTGGTTACAAAGCATTATGAAATAATCGCATTCTTTTCAGTTACAGAGTGTAACTAAGAATCATTAACCTTCTCCTAATTACAGTTAATTAATCATTTGTCATTAATTAATCATTTGTCGTTAATTAATCATTTGTCTAATTACAGTTAATTAATCATCTGTCGTTAACTAATCATTTGTCTAATTACAGTTAATTAATTAATCATTTGTCATTCCAATATAGTAAGAATTATTAGCCTTAATTAATTACAAAGCATTATTAAACAGTACCATAGTTAATTACAAAGCATTATTAAACAGTACCATAGTTAATTAATTATGTGTCATTACAATCTATTAAGAATCACTAGCTGGCATCATGGGTAATCGTATTACAATAAACAGTGGCGGTCCTTGGCCAGTTACAAAGTATATTTAGTAAGACAGAATAATGTTCATCAGAAGCCTTAATTGAAAAGGAGAGTCAATTATTGGCCTAGCATTAACATAATACATTGAGTGATACAAATTATTGGCACTCATTGGCCATTAACCAAAACATGAAAACTCAACATAGGAAAAAAAAGGGCTAATTAATGGCATAATTAATAACAATTCTTCAAGTGACATTAATTATTGGCACTCAGTGGCCAGCAAGTATTGAATAGAATCATCATTCAGTATTATTCAGATTATTACGAAGTCATTATTAAAAATCAGTTAATTACAGTCAAATCATTAATAATCACAGGCATTATAAGTAGTATCATTACAATAAACAGTGTTCCTCCTTCAGTAGTATTCAGATCATTACAAAGTCATTATTAAAATCAGTTAATTACAGTCAAATCATTAGTAATCACAGGCATTATAAGTAGTATCATTACAATAAACAGTGGCAGTTATTAGCTAGTGACAAAGCATTATTTTGAATATAGTCTCATTAAGAGGTCATTACTCAAGTGACATGCTATTCAGAGTTGATCAGTATTATTCAGAATTATCATAAACTAGTGACATTATGTGGGACTGGTAATACATTTTTTTGGTAGCAATGCATTGCGTTGGGATCGATAATTAATTGCTGAAACATAACACTATTTGCTTTTGACCTATTGCAGCAAATGAGGATAGGTAACGTCATTCGTCATGAGTCAGCTGTAGCAAGATTATGTAACAAGGCAGTACATGTGATCACATTTATAAACGATAGACACAAATGGGTAAAAATATAAAAATGCAAGTACTAGAACAGGTATAATAAGTAACAGGTTTAGTAAGTATCATGAAAAACTTCTCCTGGAAAAAATACAAAATGGATTATTGACCTGAAAGAAGAAACGCACACTATGCTGAAAAGTAGTGAACTTCGAATTAACAGGTAGTGAAATGTGTATAAAATGTGTTCCATAGCTGTCCTTTCCAAAACTTTCTGTCATCCTACTATGCAATATAACACCTGCTGTCAAAACGAACTGCAACAAATACTTAGATAACTACATAACATAAATACATAACTTCAACATTATCCTCATCTGTAAAGAAAACTTCATTATCCATATCATCATAACTTCACTATTATCATCACCTGTAAAGAAAAACTTCATTATTCATAATACCATTTCCTTCATCATTATTCATCAGTATTCATTATCATCTGCAAAAAAATAACTTCCTTACTCATTATACAACTATTCCTTATCTCTAGCATATGTCATCACTAAAACTAAGATGTGTAGTTCTCTCTGACAGCCTGCATCAATCACCTTGTATTCTGAAAGAAAAAATTAGTTAAGACTGCTATTCTACGATGAGTATAGTATATTCATGTTAATGCTTGTTAATCCTGATCCATTTACTCTTCCTCATAAAGTTATTGCATCTTCTTTCGTTTATTCCGTAGGTGAAATTCCCATTTATGTTAAATTTATTTCTTAGAATCATCATTCCTTTCTGAAATTGATGAACAAAAATTAATGTCCTGCATTTAAATCATATACCCATTAAATAATGACTGGTTTATGGTAACATAATTAACCGTACAGCATGACATGACAGAAAACGTAATATGTCAAAGGCATTGACAGTGTTCAGAGGCAAAATGTACAGATGTAAAAGAGTCACGATGTTGAGATGTCATAAGGCAAAAAAAAAATGTCAAAGTCGACTGGTGTGTGTTATATCTTAACTATTTCACAATACATACAAACAAAACTGGAGTACAATCATATACACAAAAAAGTGGAAAATGTGCACGGTCTGATGTGTAACGACAAGAAAAGCGACCTGCTAACCTTACCTTGCCGGGCACTTGCCAAGAAAAAAATACGATAATCATCAGTAATTAGTCAGGTGAATTAATTGCATTAGTAAATGACATCATAGTGTGTTGAATCATACAGTGGTTTCATTCAATAAACGGTTTAATGTTTGAGATATGGTGATTGCCTTTCGATTTTCTGGTTCTCAAAGTTTCGACATGTACAACATTGGGGTGAGGGATGCTGCGAATCCGATATGGACCTGCGTATAGAAGTTCAAATTTACTGCACTTACCTTTTAATTTGCTGGATAAATAGTGTGTACGTACTAGTATCTTCTGTCCAACGTGAAAGTCACGGCGTGTACAAACCTGTTTTTGCTGTCTTCTCCGGCGCTCTGCGGCACGTTTGATGTTGTTCAGCGCAATGTCAATTATTTCGTGGTGTCGTAATCGACGAGATGTAGGAAATGTTATTAATTCTTTAATTTTGTTAGGTGGTTCAGCATTTTTCAGTATAACAGACGGAGATAGCATAGTGGATTCATTTGGTATGGAATTAATTACATCTTGGAATGAGAATATGTGTGTGTCCCAATCAATATGTCTTTTGTGGCAGTATATTCGGCACAGTTTACCAATTTCTTTCATTAATCTTTCACAAGGGTTCGAAGAAGCGTGGTACTTGGATATATAGATCGGAGAAATGTTTCTGGCTCGTAACATGCGTGTCCATACGCTACTACGGAATTGAGATCCATTGTCAGAAATTACTTTCATTACATGCCCTACATGAGATAGAAAATGTTTTACAAATGCTTTCGAAACAGTTTTAGCAGTAGCTTTGCGTAATGGAGTGAAAGTAACAAATTTTGAAGTAAGCTCAACAGCGACAAATATGTAGCAAAAACCTCTGTTAGTTCTGGGAATCGGACCAAAAATATCTACTGCGGCCATGTGTCTTAATTTAACAGGTATAATGGGATATAACGGAGGAATATGTGAAGTGGTGTCTGATTTAGCTTTCTGGCAAATTTTACAAGACGCTAAAACTCGTCGTATACGTTTTTCCATGTTAGTAAAATAACAGTTCTGTCTCAGTATAAGAAAACATTTTCGTGCTCCGTAATGTGCGTAGCTTAAATGAGTGTACCATATTAATTTGTTAACCAGTTCGTCAGGAATGCATAATAACCAATTGTTGCTATCAGGATGAGAGCGGCGAAACAGAATGTCATTGCGCACAGTGTAATGGTTCCTAATCGTAACATTATTCTTATCTAGCCAAAGGTGTTTAATTTCTTTCCAGACATTGTCTTTGTTTTGTTCTTGTGCTATGTCCTGTAATGACGATGAAATAAAGTTTTCAAATGCAACTTGTTGAATGTACATGACACTGAAATTTGCTTTGCAGAAGTTGGTTGCTACGTCTTGCTGATTGTTGCTGAGAGAACGCGATAGTGCGTCTGCTATAACATTTTGTGTACCGGGAATGTGAACTATTGTAAAATTAAATTCTTGTAAATAAAGTTTCCATCTACTTAATCTGTCGTGAGTAAATTTAGCTGAAAGCAAAAATTGTATAGCTCTATGGTCTGTGTAAACGGTGGTATGTCTGCCATAAAGAAAGTGCCGAAATCTCGTAAAAGCCCATACAACGCATAATGTTTCAAGTTCTGTGACGGAATAATTTCGTTCAGCAGGTGACAAAATGCGACTTGCAAATGCGATGTTTTTAATTATAGTAGAACCATCTTCTTCAATTTCCTGGAAAATGTGTACGCCTAAAGCGGTGTTGGAACTGTCAGTGGCAATGGAAAAATTTCTGGTAAGATCTGGATGCGATAAAAGTGGAGCATTCAACAGAGCATGTTTCAAATAACATTCTCGTGAACAAAATTCTGCGTGTCAAAAGTAATGTTTGCGTTACTGTAATATGCAATCTGTGCTCTGTATCTGGTTAAAATCTATCGTACGTGTTATTATTTACGGGAGAATGTTGTGGCATATCCACTATATGAACTGTTCTGTTATTTCTTACTGACGTATTACGCTATGGATGACACCTATTGTCTGTTTCATTCATCATAATATGTTGTTGCTGCTCATAAGATCGACTGTTATTCAATGTACGCTGAAAATTGTGCTCGTTATTTTTACGTCTGTCATGATAGTAATTTCTATACGGCGCATTGCGATACAAGTTGAAATAGTGTGTTGTCTGTACGTAGTTGTTTCTTTGCTGCCATGCGTTACTATTTGTTGGAGCTGGGACTATACGTGCACGCGGCGAAACATTAAAGTTTGGTTGACCTTGTAGACTGCATTGTTGGTTACGTATGCTAAGCGGCTGACTTTCATGCTGTTGTGGTGAAAAACATCTATTGTTACCAAAAAATGCGTTTCTGTTACTTTTAATTCTACACATACTGATGATTACGATTTTATCTGTAATTAAAATTACGGCGGTAGTTGTCATTACGGGAGTGCCTACTGAATATTGTCACATTCGGTAAAAATTTGTCATATCCGGTTTTCATTACTCGTTTCTTAATACTAGGTAGAGCAATAGTTAAAGAGCAGTTTTGATAGATATAAAGGATAGTAGAAGAGAAGGCAGCAGTGCAGAAAAATAAAGATGAAACAGCACTACTACAGCTCGGGGCCCTATGCTCGCTACGGCACATATTCATTAAAGCGTAATGAATCCCCTGAGGTCAATTACGCACTGCAAATCAATTTTAGCTTTTGCGTTACAGGCAATAGCGGTAAAATTTCAAAGGCAAATTGTTGTATTCGTGCTAATTCAAATTTCTTCATTACAGGCAATGCTGTTGTAAATACAAAAATAAATTGTCGCATCTGGTTCAAAGCTAGTTTTTGCATTACAGGTAATAGCGGTGAATGTACAAAGATAAATTGTCGTATACAGTGCAAAGCGTGTACCTGTACGCTGTCATTATTAAATTCCTTACATTTTCTTACAAATGCAAATTGCTCGAAATCTACGTTCTCGTCACTCAGTTTGATAACACGTTCAGGTTTGTGTGTGAATCTGTTCGTCTGTGTCATTTCGGATTTCAAGTTGCATAGCTTTTCAGATTTTAAGTCGCGTGGCTTTTCGGATTTTAAGTCGCGTAGTTGCTGTAAATTGCTCACATGATACGCGCTGCGTGACTCTGACAAATGTTCGCTAAGTGGCGTCTGCTGTGATGTGTTATTAACTGAAATGTTTTTCATCTCTGTTACTTCTTGTTGTAAATTTGATAACTTCCTACGTAACGTGTTGTTAAATGAATCGACCTCATTAATTGTCTGCTGTAAATTTTGAAATTCAGGTGTTTGGATAAATGAAACCGGTGCAGTATCGTCTGATTTATTGTCATTAGCATTTTCGATAACATCAATACGACTGGCCAATTCATCACATCTTTCAGTCAGTATTTTAACCTGATCATCGGTTTTAGAATCGGACGCATTAATCTGTTTTTGCAACTTGCGCGTAGTTTCGCTCATTTTTTTAACATCAGCTTTGATGACATCGCAATCCTGTGTTAGATCTAATTGTTCGAATCTATCTGTCACTGTTTGAATATTTACTGTGTGTGTATCTGTTTTTGATTTAAGATCAGAAATTTCATCCCTTAATTCCGCGTTCAATTGTTCTATGGTATTAATTTTGTCGGACACTGTAGTAATATTATTGTCTACATACGTCTTCGCTTTCGCGAATATTTTACGTTTGTCCTCTTGTCTTTGTGCAGTGATTGTTTCCATGACTTGTCGTTTTACTTTGTTTTGATCCTGAATAAATCTGCGGAAACGCGTATCACTGTTCTGTATGTGCTGATTAAAGCGCTCGTTAATCTGACTGTTCTGCTGTTCGAATTTCGCGTCTATCTTTGCGTCCATAGTGCGCGAAAGTTCTACCGTCATTGCTCTAAACTCGTCCCGTAACTGTGCAGCTTTTTCAGAGCATTGTTTAGCGACTCCGCTAATTTCGTCTCTGAGTGTTTCTGTTGCGACTGTTTGCATTTCTCTTAATTCTTGCGCAACAGATTTAATTTCTTCGCTATTTTTTTGTGAACACGCCTCAATTTCCGCGCGCAACTGTTCCTTAGTGTCATGGCACTGCGCGGCAACCGCTCTAATTTGTTCACTAAGTTTGTCTTGTTTTTTGTCATTATTGTCAAGTTTTTCATTTAAGTGTTTGAAATTGTTGTCTGCTTTCTCACTTTGCTGTTGTAGTAAACTTCTCATAATTTGTACCAAGTCAAAACTAGCGTTTATATTCTCTGTGCTGTTTAGTGGTGGATCTGGAACTTTCTCGCTTACTGTAACCATTTGGTTATTCTGAGATTTAGAAAAAGGTTTGTCAGTCGGATGTACACTGTCAGACATTATTTCGGAATTAAATGGATCCGTCGTACTCTCACTACACTGACCATTTTCATTCGAAAAGTTTGTTTGTGTGTTACTTGAATTTTCCAAACCGGTTGTATTAAGCTGGGTAGCGCTCATTACAATAGAGCGTCCCTCGTCATCAATTGTCGTCAAATTAACAGAAGAGACAATTGAGTTCGTTTGTTCATCATTAAGATAGAAGTCATCATTAATGTTTGTAATGCACTGATTGTCAGTGAACGCAGGATTGTCATCATCACACTGCGTGTCACATGTCCTATCGGTAAAGTTGTTCAAATCGGTAGTTTCGTTCGTAATACCTCGCGATACACTATTCACAGTCTTTCGCGGCATTTTTACAGTAGTCACAATTATTCAAAAACAAATAAGCACAAATGCAAAGGCAACACACAAATACAATAGAGCAACAAATTGCCGTTGACCTGTAGAAAGAAAGTCACAAGTTAATAAAAGCGTTGCGCCAAATCCTAATTATATCTAAGCAAATAAGAGCAGATATCTGACTGTCGCTCAAAAGACTCTCAACGAAATTCGATCCTGGACTGGGTGTCGCCAAGTGTAACCTCCCCACAAAAATTTTAAAAGGAAAAAACACGACAATATTTAATTATGAATGCTAATGGACATTGCGCTAAGCGTAACCTGCCCACAATGAAATGTACTGACAATGGCAACAAAAATGTGAAATTCGCAATCTGACTCAAATATAAATTCCTCATGAAAAATTTAAGGTCCATTCAGTGATAAGAAAATCTCAGTGATAATAATGATTCAATTAAACCGAAATATCGGTCTTTGGCCCTGTGTAAAACAATCAGAATTAAAGTCTTACCTCAGAATAACTGGATGTCAAATTTCTGCTCTTGCTGTTGCGCACCGCTTGGAGGAACTGCATTGCAAATAATAATATTCTCTTTTTTTGTGATTTTAGTGAAATTTTTCTTCAAAAGAAGCGGAATGAAATGGGAAGTGCAACGAAATCTTTAGTTCAATAAAAAATTAAATTTTTGAGAAAATGCTTTTGAAATAAAAATTATTATTGGGGGACTTGTTGGAGAATAATTACAATAAATAAATTTTTACATTATCAAATGATTATATTAATTAATAGTATACCTTATTCACCATCTTGACCAGTGTTGCCGACCGCCTACATCACACAACCGCACTGGGCTGCTACTACTGACCGACCGCTCTGCATGACGACTAAACCGAGCTACCGACTGCCACGACTACAGACAGAGTACTGCTCTCAACTAGACAGAGCTACAGACTCGCAACGACTGACTGACTGACTGAGAACCGCTCGCAACACTCGCGCGGTCAAGCGCATACTCTCTGGTCACAGATGCTACAATGCCTCGCCATCGCTGCTATGTTACATACGTGTTTCAGCGTGTGCTGTTCACAATGTGCAAGTGTGCTGTAGACAACATGGTTTATTCCTTAGAACAGAGGATTTTCCTGGTGTTGGAATTCCACCGCCTAGAACACAGTGTTGTTGCAACAAGACGAAGTTTTCAACGGAGGTTTAATGTAACCAAAGGACCAAAAAGCGATACAATAAAGGATCTGTTTGAAAAATTTCAACGGACTGGGAACGTGACGGATGAACGTGCTGGAAAGGTAGGGCGACCGCGTACGGCAACCACAGAGGGCAACGCGCAGCTAGTGCAGCAGGTGATCCAACAGCGACCTTGGGTTTCCGTTCGCCGTGTTGCAGCTGCGGTCCAAATGACGCCAACGTCCACGTATCGTCTCATGCGCCGGAATTTACACCTCTATCCATACAAAATTCAAACGCGGCAACCCCTCAGCGCCGCTACCATTGCTGCACGAGAGACATTCGCTAACGATATAGTGCACAGGATTGATGACGGCGATATGCATGTGGGCAGCATTTGGTTTACTGACGAAGCTTATTTTTACCTGGACGCCTTCGTCAATAAACAGAACTGGCGGATATGGGGAACCGAAAAGCCCCATGTTGCAGTCCCATCGTCCCTGCATCCTCAAAAAGTACTGGTCTGGGCCGCCATTTCTTCCAAAGGAATCATTGGCCCATTTTTCAGATCCGAAACGATTACTGCATCACGCTATCTGTCCATTCTTCGTGAATTTGTGGCGGTACAAACTGCCTTAGACGACACTGCGAACACCTTGTGGTTTATGCAAGATGGTGCCCGGCCACATCGCACGGCCGACGTCTTTAATTTCCGGAATGAATATTTCGATGATCGTGTGATTGCTTTGGGCTATCCGAAACATACAGGAGGCGGCGTGGATTGGCCTCCCTATTCGCCAGACATGAACCCCTGTGACTTCTTTCTGTGGGGACACTTGAAAGACCAGGTGTACCGCCAGAATCCAGAAACAATTGAACAGCTGAAGCAGTACATCTCATCTGCATGTGAAGCCATTCCGCCAGACACGTTGTCAAAGGTTTCGGGTAATTTCATTCAGAGACTACGCCATATTATTGCTACGCATGGTGGATATGTGGAAAATATCGTACTATAGAGTTTCCCAGACTGCAGCGCCATCTGTTGTTGAAAATTTTAACTACTGTAATTTCGAAAGTTTGTCTGCCTGAAAATGTACTGTTGTCCCAAGCATATTGCAACAAACGGTGTATTTCTATCGCTGCTCGTTTAGTTTTTATTGCCGTTTCAAATATACCGGTCATTTTTGAAACACCCTGTAGATATATCCCTCTATTGGTTTTTTATTTATTTTTCGTAATTACTACTTGTGGAGGGACTTGGGTCATTTTGTGAATTGATATTTTAAGGACATGGGAGCTAATTTGGAGCTATTTTTGTTTTTTCTACACCGAGAGGCGCTGTAGGTGTTACACCCTGCAGCCACAGCTTCCAGTCCAGGGATGCGCACACACTCATGCGCCTCCTCGCCCCCCCCCCCCCCCCCCCATAGTGTTCGCACTCCCTACATGACGTCCATGACGTCGGTCCGTCGCTTTGGGGGGGGGGGGGGGGGAGGAACGTTCTGGTGTAACACGACAAACGTTGGCATAACGATGGAGAACTCAGTAGAGAAGGCTGTGAGACGACGTTAGCAAATAGCCCGCTGACTGCTAGGACTGCACCACGACAGGAGCGGCCTCCATACGAAGATAATATAAGCGCAGCTCCTGCCAGCTGCGGGCGGACAGTAGAAGACGGACACTAGCAGACCAGGACTAGGAACCGCATTGTATATAGCGAAAGACATGTATTATTTGCATGTCGCCCATCGCTCGCGACGCCATTGTAAACCAAAGTTAAGTATTGTCATTTTACTTTATTGTAATAAAAACCATTAATGTGATTTGCTTGAATTGTTGTTCAGCTATCCGAGAAAGCAGCATCCTTTAGGCAACCTATAAGAGACCAGTGGGCAGGACCTCACATTCATCTACATCTACACACATACTCCGCAATCCACCATACGGTGCGTGGCGGAGGGTACCTGGTACCACAACTAGCATCTTCTCTCCCTGTTCCATCCCCAAACAGAACGAGGGAAAAATGACTGTCTATATGCCTCTGTACGACCCCTAATCTTTCTTATCTTATCTTTGTGGTCTTTCCGCGAAATGTAAGTTGGCGGCAGTAAAATTGTACTGCAGTCAGCCTCAAATGCTGGTTCTCTAAATTTCCTCAGTAGCGATTCACGAAAAGAACGCCTCCTTTCCTCCAGAGACTCCCACCCGAGTTCCTGAAGCATTTCCGCAACACTCGCGTGATGATCAAACCTACCAGTAACAAATCTAGCGGCCCGCCTCTGAATTGCTTCTATGCTCTCCCTCAATCCTACCTGATATGGATCCCAAACGCTCGAGCAGTACTCAAGAACAGGTTGTATTAGTGTTTTATAAGCGGTCTCCTTTACAGATGAACCACATCTTCCCAAATTTCTACCAATGAACCGAAGACGACTATCCGCCTTCCCCACAACTGCCATTACATGCTTGTCCCAGTTCATATCGCTCTGAAATGTTACGCCCAAATATTTAATCGACGTGACTGTGTCAAGCGCTACACTACTAATGGAGTATTCAAACATTACAGGATTCTTTTTCCTATTCATCTGCATTAATTTACATTTATCGATATTTAGAGTTAGCTGCCATTCTTTACACCAATCACAAATCCTGTCCAAGTCATCTTGTATCCTCCTACATTCACTCAACGACGACACCTTCCCGTACACCACAGCATCATCAGAAAACAGCCGCACATTGCTATCCACCCTATCCAAAAGATCATTTATGTAGATAGAAAACAACAGCGGACCTACCACACTTCCCTGGGGCAGTCCAGATGATACCCTCGCCTCCGATGAACACTCACCATCGAGGAAAACGTACTGGGTTCTATTACTTAAGAAGTCTTCGAGCCACTCGCATATTTGGGAACCAATCACATATGCTCGTACCTTAGTTAGGAGTCTGCAGTGGGGCACCGAGTCAAACGCTTTCCGGAAGTCAAGGAATATGGCATCCGTCTGATACCGTTCATCCACGGTTCGCAAGATATCATGGGGAAAAAGGGCGAGTTGCTTTTCGCAGGAGCGATGCATTTTAAACCCGTGCTTATGCATGGACAGCAACTTCTCTGTCTCAAGGAAATTCATTGTATTCGAACTGAGAATATGTGGGGAAGAATTACTAACATACAACCGAGAGTATCCAGAATGTGTTAGAACTATTCATATGCAGGAAATAAAAGGAAAAATTACAATTCCTGAATGCTCTTGGCAAGGAGAAGTCTTGTAGGGTATGTATGCCAGTACGGCGTCTAGCATTATGTAAACTCCGGTAACAAGAATGCTGGCTCCAGTAGCCACACGCAGTGTACCTTGATCATCAGACACCATATCCGAGAATTAGGCAGGGTGACCACAAGTCACATGTGAGGCATTGTACAGATTACAGCACTGGGGAGGTAGGCTCCAATCACCATATACACTGGACCTTCACCATTGAATTCTGACAGGTGGTGTATCATTCTGAGCTGCACTAACACGAGTTTTTTACAAGCACTACGAGCAATCTAGATTTGGAAATAACATTGTGGCACTAGATTCGAGGGTATAGTGTGCCTTAAGCGAAGTGGATGTAAAGATTGAACCACAGTCGGGTTTTGGTGCAGAACAAATGTTTATGTATTTTTGATAATAACATAGGCTCTTCCGATGTAGAAATAACACTGAGGTACTTCGTTTGAGGAGCAAGTTGCACCGACTGGATATGGAGACTGGATAACAATCAAATTTGGGATCCAAGTGGGGTATAGAAAACAAGATCGCAACCTCTGGGATAAATACTGACTGACAGTTTTATTTTTAATCGTTCGTAATATACTGGTCTCTGATCAGGAAAGCAAATGTGTGTGTGTGTGTGTGTGTGTGTGTGTTTGTGTGTGTGTGTGTGTGTGTGTGGTCTCTTTCTGTCTGTATGCTCTTGAGGAAGATGTGTGGATGTGTGTGTGAGTTCTGTGAATGCTGAGGATGCATCCTGTTGCTCCTCTCATCACTGCAGCCCTGCCCTTGCTGCAATATACAACACTCAGAGCAACAGGTAAAGCTTATTCTTGGCCCAAATACTCGATTGTTCTCCTACTCAATTTCACAAAGAAAAGAAATATACTATTGTACTTTTCAAAGATCCCCAATGAAACAATCCTCATGGGTGTGAAATAAGTCAAAAAAGCTTAAACCAGTCTTCATTTAAAAGGTAATACACGTCTCACAATACATGTAGATGTACAAAACAGTGAGGCACCTAAGGTACTTCAGAGGCTGTAGTAACTATGCAATATCAAAAAGAAAATCAGTTTACAACACTTACCACATTGATCACATTACTGCTTTAGAGATGTACAAAAGTTAGATATTACTTGTTACATTATTTGATATTATAAACATTATTTGATATTATTAATGATATACAGCCAAATCTGGTAAGAAAGTCGTCAATGTTGTAGAAGTTGGCCGCCAACAAACCCCTTAGGGTTCACTTAAATTGATCTTCATTAATAGATAAATTTTTTATGAGTGCTGGCAAGTTATTGAGAATGAGTGATCGTGAATAACAGACACTTTTCTGGACCAAGGTAACTGACTCTAAATCTTTGTGAAGGTTATTCTTACATCTACTACTGATTCCATCAAATTGATATGTTTCTAGTTCTAAGTCTGGGGGACTGATGGCCTCAGATGTTAAGTCCCATAGTGCTTAGAGCCATTTGAATCATTTGAACTGACGCAGCGAAGCCAATCGCAACTCACACGATTAGCATTTAAGGAAAGGAAAGTGTAGGCTTGGTTCATTGATCACAGCTATGCAGGGACATACGGGACGTATGGAGCAGAATCGGGTAGACAGCTGAGAGGCAAGGTTCATTGCGGAGTCTACAGATGAATCAGACATCGAGGGACCAGAACTCCTGTCATTGTCACCTATTTTCTTAGATTTCTTACGTGCCACCACACGGCCAGGTTGTATATACTGTTTCTGCGGCTACGCGGCATGGCGGCCTCTGCAGGCAGAGGTGGTTGTGGGGTCATAGGCACAGCTTCCTGACCTTCGGAATAAGGGGCTTGTACTGCAGTTCCAGTCACTAAGGCGCAAGTATTCTGTGGAACTGCCAATGTAACAGGTGATACCTGGTCGCTGATTTTATTCTCCTTGGGAGTTGTTGCAGGTGGCAAACTGAGGAAATCGTCGTCGGCTGAAGACGAAGATGCAGGACTTTGCACCTTCTCAGACTGTGACAGTGGACACAAAGGTGAAGAGGGGGACTCAGCTCCCTCTCCATATGCAGCCAGCTCAGAAGGAGCCACTTCGCGAGCAGGAGGGATGCTGGAGATGACTTCTTCGCCACTCACCGTACCACAGACGGGAGGTATCATAGCATCGAGAGGAGCTGGGGGGACAATCGGTGCGGAGGAGGTTGGGGCAGAAGGCACAGCCAAATTTTCGCCGTCACCATCTGGAGTGCGACATCGCTTGTTTGTCACTGTTACATCTTCTGTTCTGGGGCACTAGGATTCTGAACCTGTCGCGGAGGTAGAGGTGGATATTCATTTAAACGATTATCAGAACTGACGTTTTGCTCATTATGATCCGAAGCAGAGGTAGGTCCGACGTCGGGAATGGAAGGAACAAGTTCAGCAACTGTCAATTTGCGACGCTGCACTAATGAGGCTTTAATACAATAATCCTCCTCGGGCAGTTAGATCGAACGTGTCCACTTTGATTACACAGGAAGCAGGTTCCCTCTTGACCAGAATACATGACACAAACGCGGTAACCACACACTTATAAATGTGACGGAATATTGCGTTTGATATGCATTTCCACGGAACGAATTCCGCTACAACAGTGTAATCTGTGTTGAGCAGACCAACGGTCACGATGGTCGTTTTCCACGTTACCGTATAGAGCCAAAACGTCCTTTAGAAAATTGTCATCAACTTCCGGCCGCAGGTTGAAGACTCGAGCATTGGTATAGTCACTTGGAGTATCTGCGATTGACATCGTTTTTTTTTTTTTGTTCATCAGTTTTCTGACTGGTTTGATGCTGCCCGCCACGAATTCCTCTCCTTTGTTAACATATTCATTTCAGAGTAACACGTGCAACCTACGTTCTCAATTATTTGCTAGATGTATTCCAATCTCTGTCTTCCTCTACAGTCTTTGCCCTCTACAGCTCCGTCTAGTACCATGGAAGTCATTCCTTCATGTCTTAATAGATGTCCTATCATCCTGTCCCTTCTTCTTATCAGTGTTTAGTGTTTTCCACATATTCCCTTTATTCCTTTCCTCTCCGATTCAGCGCAGAACCTACTCATTCCTTACCTTATCAGTCCACCTAATTTTCAACAATCGTCTGTAGCACCACATCTCAAATATTTCGATTCTCTTCTGTTCCGCTTTTCCCACAGTCCATGTTTCACTACCATACAATGCTGTGCCCCAAACGTATATTGTCAGAAAATTCGTTCTCAAATTAAAGCCGATATTTGATATTAGTAGGATTTTCTTGGCCAGGAATGCCGTTTTTGCCATTGCTAGTCTGCTTTTGATGTCCTCCTTGTTCCGTTCGTCATTGCTTATTTTACTTCCTGGATAGCAGAATTCCTTAACTTCATCTAATTCGTGACCATCAGTCCTGATGTTAAATTTCTCACTGTTTTCATTTCTACTACTTCTCATTAACTTCGTCTTTCTTCGATTTACTCTCAATCCATACTCTGTACTCATTAGACTTTTCATTCCGCTCAGCAGATCGTGTAATTCTTCACTTTCATTCCTGAACCTTTCTTGTACTTCCATCATTGCTTCTTCGATATACTGAATGAACAGTATGGGCGAAAGGCTACATTTTAATACGAGCACTTCGTTCTGGGCCGGCCGAAGTGGCCGTGCGGTTAAAGGCGCTGCAGCCTGGAACCGCGAGACCGCTACGGTCGCAGGTTCGAATCCTGCCTCGGGCATGGATGTTTGTGATGTCCTTAGGTTAGTTAGGTTTAACTAGTTCTAAGTTCTAGGGGACTAATGACCTCAGCAGTTGAGTCCCATAGTGCTTAGAGCAATTTTTGAACTTCGTTCTGGTTAGTCCACTCTTACTATTCCCTCTTGGCTGTTGTACAAACCGTATATAGGTTACCCATACTTTTCTTAGAATTTCGAAAATCTTGCACCATTTTACATTGTCGAACGCTTTTTCCAGGTCGTCAAATCCTATGAACGTGTCTTGATATTCTTTTGTCTTGCTTCCATTATTAAACGCAACGTCATAGTAGCCTCTCTCGTGCATTTACCTTCCCTAAAGCTAAACTGATCGTCATCAAGCGCATCCTAAATTTTCTTTTCCATTCTTCTATATATTAATCTTGTAAGCAACTTGGATGCATGAGCTGTTAAGCTGATTGTGCGGTAGTTCTCGCACTTGTCAGCTCTTGCCGTCTTCGGAATTGTGTGGATGATTCTTTTCCGGAAGTCAGATGGTATGTCGCCAGACTCATACGTTCCACAGACCAACGTGAATTGTTGTTTTGTTGCCACCCCTCCCTCCCCCTCCCAATGATTTTAGAAATTCTGATGGAATGTTATCTATCCCTTCTGCCTTATTTGCTCTGAAGTTCTCCAAAGCTCTTTTAAATTCTGATTCTGAATGACGCCATACTAACGGAATTATCGCGATGCTTGAACGAGACTCGAGAACCAGGTCGCGACAGTAATCGTTCAACATGAAGGGAATCCGTAAATTTCACGCTCAACACGTACTCGTCTGCATTCAAATAAGCGGTGTGGACCAGATCAGAGTTCACATGAATTGCATCGACAAGCCAATCGTAGATTTCTAGAAACCCGGGCTGCACGTGTCACGTTGTTTTATCGAAAGTAAAGCTCACGGTGCCTTTTCGTGAAATACACGTGGAAACCACGTTAGCAAGAGCGGAGCGGCCGTCGCCGCAGCAAGTAGACGAGCACAGACAGACAGTAAGACGGAACAGAGGCACTACGTCTTATCCGGCAGAAAGAGCAACACACTAACGAGGAAAACACCACACAAGCGTCGCTGCGACAAGTGAAATAAATAAGAACCTTCCCGCTCGGCGGCGGAGCCGAACGAAATTAGGACGTAATAGTCATAACTGCATGGACTTCCCAAATTCCCAGCTTACACCAATACCACTGATGTAGTGTACCTGATCATTTGCCTCGTTATTTATGTTATCTCGCCGATTCCGTAAGAGTTGCAGTTTGGTGTGATCTGCACGGAAGGGATCATTGGACGTCTTCACCTTATTCACGTTACGAAAAATTCTCGTCGCACTCATTGCTTACAAGTTTCGTTTATACACCTTGCGACAGCTACAGGACTCCACACTGTTGCGGACAATCAATAAATATCTACCATCTGATGATGAATCGCTAGGCGGTTCGAAACCGGTAATAGGATGCCGCGCGGGATTAGCCGAGCGACTGTGCGGCTGGTCTCGGCGGAGGTTCGAATCCTCCCTCGGTGTGTGTGTTTGTCCTTAGGATAATTTAGGTTACGTAGTGTGTAAGCTTAGAGACTGATGACCTTAGCAGTTAAGTCCCATAAGATTTCACACTCATTTGAACATTTTTTTTGGTAATAGGATAATAAAAACAGAGGAACAAAACAAATGGCGACTGATTCCAGCAATTTCAAGGAGCCTTTATTCATCACAGTGGCAGTGACCCTCATCAACAAGGGTTAAAAGCTGCAGACAAATGCAAGCCTAAATGAGCAGAATTTGAATTATTGTTTATTTATGATGTGGCTTTCAGCGCCGGGAGTTGCCAAAGAGATGATCGTCTCGCTTTCGATGCAACTTTTTTCATGTAAGCAGATGGGCTGAATCTTTAAGGGAACTGGAATCTTTCAGGGTACTTTGAAGGAACTGGCTGTGGCCTGCAGTAACGGACCAACCCTGGTATTTGCCTACACTAAAAATGGGAAACCGCAGATAACCATTTTCAAGGTTGCTGGCGCATGGATTAAAAACCAACACGCCTCGGGAATGCACGGATCGCTATTTCAGCGGCGCAAAACGCTGAGCCACTCGAAGTCGGAGGAGAATTTGGAAAAACTGGTTGTTGAACACTGTTTTAAAATAAAATAAAGTGCATCACAACAAAATATCGAACTCTGACCTTGCATGTTTTTCCTGTAATTGTGCGTGTTTACTCGTTTTATAGTGCATGAAAGCATGCATGTTTTAAGATTCAATTGTGCAGGGAACTGCTAGCTTCAGTTCCGTATTAGAACTGGTTCTGATAACTGATACCAACCAGGTGACCAGATTGGGCGATATTCTGCCATTTAAACTGCTAACGATAGAATATTGAGCAATTTTTTTCAAAGAAATGCAGCCATCGACGTTTGTGCGATATTTTTTTACTGGTCAACGTCGATTTCTGAGCGATACAGACCAATTCAAATGTTCTTTATGCACTGATTTTAATTTAATGTTACTGTAATGATATTTACAGCCCTCTGCCTTGTGAAGAACTGGTACATTGCAACCACAAAGGTCTACCATCCTCCAAATAGCGAATCCACTGCTGGCATTAAACTGCTATGGTAGGTAATTGGGCTATTATAGTAGTGCGTACATATTTTTAACTTACCGTAACGCTAGCGCATAAATCAGAATGGACTTTTCTCTTCTTTCGTCGGGAAGGCATATTGGTCTCCACCAAGAATCCGCCCGGCGAATTAGTATCGAGGTCCGATATGCCGACCAGCATGTGGATGGTTTTTAAGGCGGTTTTTCATTTGCCCTTATTCCGCCTCAGTTACACTATGTCGGCGATTGCTGCGCAAACAATGCCTCCACTGCGTAAACCGTAATTACTCTACCACGCAAACATTGGGGTTACACTCGTGTGGTGTGTGACGTTCTCCGGGGGGTCGGTCGAACGGGGGCCGAACTGCATAATTACCCTGGGTTCGGTGTGGGGCAGCGGTGGAGTGAGTGGACTACTGTAGCCTGTTGTAGGGTTGTCTACCACTGCGGGCTACAGCGGGAACGAAGCCTCTCCGTCGTTTCTAGGTTCCCAGTTCCATACAATAGAATACAATGGAAGTATAGACAATTTAAATCTATCGTTCAAAAAAATGGTTCAAATGGCTCTGAGCACTATGGGACTCAACTGCTGAGGTCATTAGTCCCCTAGAACTTAGAACTAGTTAAACCTAACTAACCTAAGGACATCACAAACATCCATGCCCGAGGCAGGATTCGAACCTGCGACCGTAGCGGTCTTGCGGTTCCAGACTGCAGCGCCTTTAACCGCACGGCCACTTCGGCCGGCAAATCTATCGTTGGCTTTGCTTACTATCGATAGCACGCATTCCTTTTTCGTCGTACGATTTAAAATCAAAATATCTTTCAACATCACTACACGGCAAGCAAGTAGTGTATAATTTCATTTAGGTGATAAGGGTATCTGAACCCCCTGGAACCCCTTTTGTCTACGGCCTTTTTTGTGCAATCACAACAGTGGAGCCGGTCGTAGTGGCCGAGCGATTCTAGGCGCTTCAGTCTGGAACTGCGCGACCGCTACGGACGCTTGTTCGAATCCTGCCTCGGGCATGGATGTGTGTGATGTCCTTAGGTTAGTTAGGTTTAAGTAGCTCTAAGTTCTAGAGGACTGATGACCTCAGATATTAAGTCCCATACTGCTCAGCCATTTTGGAACAGCAGTAGACCGCTAATGGATCGTTGCTCTAATAACGGTTTATTCCGTTTTTTCTCACTTTAACTACCAGAAAATTTACGGAAAGGGAACAATAAATTTCATTTACTTTGTTTTTCCAAAGTCACTGTCGTGATTCTTCACTGGTGGCTTGGAAAAGATGCTCGGAACATAAATTACATCGATGAGCTATGCAGTTAAAAAAAAAAAAAAAAAAAAGAACTTGGGAGCAGTCATATACAGTAGATGAATCTTCTGAACTGCAGCCGGAATTACTATTATTTTCCGATCCGAATCAAAATCTTTCCATCTAAAATCATCTGTTTTTGTGTCTTTTAGCAGATTTGTCGGGCATATGCTTAGGCTCTTCTTCGAAATCGTTGCAGGAAGCGATGATAGCATCAAAATCTGTATCTACATTAACTGGTTCAGCGTTTGCTGGTTCACTAATATTTTAAATATCTGTGGTGACGGCTTCACCTACAGGTCCATTGGCATTACTATCTGTTTACTCACAATCATCTGGATTGGGCATGATAAAGTCCTCGTCGTCACATTGATTTAGAAGACTCAGCAGCTTATTTTCTGTAAATGGGCGGTAACGCCATGTCATTTCATTCGATAACGCGGAGAAGGCAACCCACAAACTAGGTGTGTTAAGATGCCATTGACCTCTAAACAGAATTCAGCATTCAGTAAATCGTTGGGGTAGTACCCAGTATTCCAACAAAAAGGCCGCTTGCTTGTGGAACAATCAACTCCGACTCGCTGGCCAGCTAGTAGAAATTATACGTACCTATATGATTGTAGCAAGAAACAGCTGTAAATATTTTTCATAACAAGTCGTATTTAAACGTCAGGAGCATCGAAACGATTAGCTTAAGTATACGACTGGGGCAGTAAAAGTGTTAACTATGCAACTACAGCCTTTTTCTTTCTAAATGGGTACATGTTATATATTGCTGCATGACTTTGTCAATTCGTGCGGAGTATGTATAATAAGTCTTTCAGATTACTTAACTACAGAGACGAACGTTCTTTATTGATATTTACTATCGCAAATCAACACTCTTGTTGCGTGATCACGTCCTGTTTCTCTGGGTGGCATTATTACTCGACATAATAGAGACAGTTTGGTGGATTTGTTTCTGACTTCTGTTCCGGTGAAGTGTTGTCCTCTCCCCTCATCTTGTGAGTTTCTGCTGTTTCATCTGCCCACACCCTGGTAGACGTTGCTTTGAGTTGTTCCTTTGTTGTCGTTATTTTATCGCAAGAACTACTCTGTTTACAAAGGTTGGGGCCAAAGGTTTTCCTTAATTTTAATTCTCTACCGGTTGGACTTAAGTTGGTGAGACTTTCTTCGTGTTGAAACACGTTTCTTGAAGTCGTTTTCATGTTCTCATTATCAGATGTTTGCTCGATCTGTTTCTTCTTGAAATTTTTTTCTTTCTCGCGTAGCCGTTTGGTCAGTGCCTTGATGGGCTGTACTCTGCTAGTTTTTCTTTGGAGATTAACTTTCTGTTATATTAGTTTACCGATCTCTGTTATGCTTGCGTAGATTATGGTCTGCACATATTTCTTTTTTTTTCCTTTAGTCGAATTTTATGTTATTCACGATCTGAAACACCTTCTAAACTCTTCACGCTAGTTACAGGCACAGAAGCACAGTATTTTTCGAATGTGCTTTTGACCAAAAAGCGATTCTGTTAGTTGAAGTGCAAGGATTTTGTTAATCATGCCTTTTGCGTTCTTGTGCTGATATTCCCATAGAAACTTCCACTCCTAACACAAATTTCTTCAGATTTAACCGAGATCTAACCGAAAAGTGAACTAACAGTTTTCATAGAATTAGCTTTAACATATTTTACCGCAACGAAATATTTTCTTAAAAATTTTTCATCATCTATTTCACCCACTTAGGAACTGAATTGCCAGATTCACAAACACTGTTCTTTTTATTTCTAACAGAGAGGTCAAATACAAATTTTCATAGATTTAGCTTTAAAATTGCTTTCGTAATGAAATACTTTCATAAAGTATTTCACCCCATATTTCACCCCCCTTAAGGGTTGAGTTTCCAAAAACAGTGAAACAAATTTTCTTTGTTTCTAACCAAGAAGTCAAATACCAATTTTCATAGATGTAGCTTTACAAATTCTTTAGCAATTCGTAAATAATAATTTATTTGTTAAAAAAAACTTGCATCCGCTACTTCTCCCCCATAAGGGCTAAATTTCAAAAAACAGTGAAACACATTTTTCTTTATTTCTGGCCAAGAAACTCAATACCAATTTTCCTAGGTTTAACTTCGAAATTGGCTTTCAAAAAACCGTTTCATCTCGTATTTCATCCGCTTAGGCGCGGAATTTCGAAAAACACTTCCTTAAATGACATCTACAGTATAAAATCAATATCTTCTCCAAATTTCAAGTTTCTATCCTTAGGTGTTTGGGCTGGATGATAATGAGTGAGTCAGTCACGACACACACACACACACACACACACACACACATATATATATATATATATATATATATATATATATATATATATTCAGATTTCGTTGTGACAGTATTTTGTTCCTGGCTCCCATTGCGATTTTCATCGGAGACAGTCTCCGATCTCTAATTTCCATGAGTAGGTTCTTATCCAAAGATAACTCGTTTTCACATCTGCAGTCCCAGTGCTGCAGTAGTGACAATTTGTTGCTAACGCGTACGTTAAAAGCAGCTGGAATATGGACAACTTTCGTTAAACGCACTATGAGCAAACATGACCGGTTGAACCACATAGCCTGCAGTTTTGTGGCTAACCGTCGTACATGACGATTGCACAGTAACCACACATCCCCACCCACCCTCCCGCCCTCCCACTCACACACAGAACAATATACACAGGGTGTTACAAAAAGGTACGGCCAAACTTTAAGGAAACATTCCTCACACACAAAGAAAGAAAATATGTTATGTGGACATGTGTCCGGAAACGCTTACTTTCCATGTTAGAGCTCATTTTATTACTTCTCTTCAAATCACATTAATCATGGAATGGAAACACACAGCAACAGAACGTACCAGCGCGACTTCAAACACTTTGTTACAGGAAATGCTCAAAATGTCCTCCGTTAGCGAGGATACATGCATCCATCCTCCGTCGCATGGAATCCCTGATGCGCTGATGCAGCCCTGGAGAATGGCGTATTGTATCACAGCCGTCCACAATACGAGCACGAAGAGTCTCTACATTTGGTACCGGGGTTGCGTAGATATGAGCTTTCAAATGTCCCCATAAATGAAAGTCAAGAGGGTTGAGGTCAGTAGAGCGTGGAGGCCATAGAATTGATCCGCCTTACCAATCCATTGGTCACCGAATCTGATGTTGAGAAGCGTACGAACACTTCGACTGAAATGTGCAGGAGCTCCATCGTGCATGAACCACATGTTGTGTCGCACTTGTAAAGGCACATGTTCTAGCAGCACAGGTAGAGTATCCCGTATGAAATCTTGATAACGTGCTCCATTGAGCGTAGGTGGAAGAACATGGGGCCCAATCAAGACATCACCAACAATGCCTGCCCAAACGTTCACAGAAAATCTGTGTTGATGGCGTGATTGCACAATTGCTTGCGGATTCTCGTCAGCCCACACATGTTGATTGTGAAAATTTACAATTTGATCACGTTGGAATGAAGCCTCATCCGCAAAGAGAACATTTGCACTGAAATGAGGATTGACACATTGTTGGATGAACCATTCGCAGAAGTGTACTTGTGGACGCCAATCAGCTGCTGATAGTGCCTGCACACGCTGTACTTGGTACGGAAACAACTGGTTCTCCCGTAGCACTCTCCATACAGTGGCGGGGTCAACGTTACCTTGTACAGCAGCAACTTCTCTGACGCTGACATTAGGGTTATCGTCAACTGCACGAAGAATTGCCTCGTCCATTGCAGGTGTCCTGGTCGTTCTAGGTCTTCCCCAGTCGCGAGTCATAGGCTAGAATGTTCCGTGCTCCCTAAGGTGCCGATCAACTGCTTCGAACGTCTTCCTGTCGGGACACCTTCGTTCTGAAAATCTGTCTCGATGCAAACGTACCGCGCCACGGCTATTGCCCCGTGCTAATCCATACATCAAATGGGCATCTGCCAACTCCGCATTTGTAAACATTGCACTGACTGCAAAACCACGTTCGTGATGAACACTAACCTGTTGTTGCTACGTACTGATGTGCTTGATGCTAGTACTGTAGAGCAATGAGTCGCATGTCAACACAAGCACCGAAGTCAACATTACCTTCCTTCAATTGGGCCAACTGGCGGCGAATCGAGGAAGTACAGTACATACTGACGAAACTAAAATGAGCTCTAACATGGAAATTAAGCGTTTCCGGACACATCTCCACATAACATCTTTTCTTTATTTGTGTGTGAGGAATGTTTCCTGAAAGTTTGGCCGTACCTTTTTGTAACACCCTGTGTACCGGGTGATCAAAAATTCAGTATAAATTTGAAAACCTAATAAACTACGGAATAATGTAGACAGAGAGGTGAAAATTGACACACATGCTTGGAATGACATGGGGTTTTATTAGAAACACCCCATGTTGCTAGACGCGTAAAAGATCTCTTGCGCGCGTCGTTTGGTTATGATCGTGTGCTCAGCCACCACTTTCGTCATGCTTCGCCTCCCAGGTACCCAGACCTCAGTTCAAAATGGTTCAAATGGCTCTGAGCACTATGGGACTCAACCGCTGTGGTCATAAGTCCCCTAGAACTTGGAACTACTTAAACCTAACTAACCTAAGGACAGCACACAACACCCAGCCATCACGAGGCAGAGAAAATCCCTGACCCCGCCGGGAATCGAACCCGGGAACCCGGGCGTGGGAAGCGAGAACGCTACCGCACGACCACGAGATGCGGGCTGCCCAGACCTCAGTCCGTGCGATTATTGGCTTTGGGGTTACCTGAAGTCGCAAGTGTATCGTGATCGACAGACATCTCTAGGGATGCTGAAGACAACATCCGACGCCAATGCCTCACCATAACTCCGGACATGCTTTACAGTGCTGTTCACAACATTATTCCTCGACTACAGCTATTGTTGAGGAATGATGGTGGACCTACTGAGCATTTCCTGTAAAGAACATTATCTTTGCTTTGTCTTACTTTGTTGTGCTAATTATTGCTATTCAGATGAAGCGCCATCTATCGGACATTTTTTGAACTTTTATATTTTTTTGGTTCTAATA
Organism: Schistocerca piceifrons; assembly: GCF_021461385.2. NCBI lineage: Eukaryota > Metazoa > Arthropoda > Insecta > Orthoptera > Acrididae > Schistocerca > Schistocerca piceifrons. Next base: position 517,470,844 of record NC_060143.1, read on the forward strand.
AAACCCCATGTCATTCCAAGTAAGTGTGTCAATTTGTACCTCTCTATCTACATTATTCCGTGATTATTCAGTTTTCAAATTTATACTGACTTTTGATCACCCGGTATATATATATATATATATATATATTGTATTTGAACCACGGACCTAGAAACGACGGAGAGGATTCGTCTCACCATAGCCCTCAGTGGTTCACATTATCAGAAAAGACCATAGTCGTGCACCCTCACCACCGCCGCCCCACACCGAACTCAGGGTTATTGTGCGGTTCCCCCCTGGCAAATCTCATACCAGACGAGTGTAACCCCAAATGTTTGCGTGGTAGAGTGATTATGGTGTACGCATACGTGGAGACAGTGTTCGCACAGCAATCGCCGACATACTGTAACTGAGGCGGAATAAGGGGAACCAGCCGGCAAGGTAGATGGAAAACTGGCTAAAAAACCATCCACAGGCACACCAGAACTCGACAGTAATCCGCCAGGCGTATTCGTGTCGCAGACCAGCACGCCTTCCTGTATGGGAAGTAGCGCGTTAGACCGCGCGGCTAGCCGGGTGAGCTACATACACTATGTGATCAAAGTATCTGGACACCCCAAAAACCTACGTTTTTCATATTAGGTGTATTGTGTTGCCACCTAGTGTCGGGCACTCGTATCAGCGACCTCAGTAGTCATTAGAAATGGCTCTGAGCACTATGGGACTTAACTTCTGAGGTCATCATTCAGTAGTCATTAGACATCATGAGAGAGCAGAATGGGGTGCTCTGCAGCACTCAACGGACTTCGAATGCGGTCAGATGATTGGGTGTCACTTGTGTCATACGTCTGCACCCGAGATTTCCACTCCCCTAAACATCCCTGGGGCCACTGATTCCGTTGTGAGAGTGAAGTGGAAACGTGAAGGCACACGTACAGCACAAAAGCGTTCAGGTCGACCTCGTCTTTTGACTGACAGAGACCGCCGACAGTTGAAGAGGATCGTAATGTGTAATAGACATCTATCCCGACCATCACACAGGAATTACAAACTGCATCAGGATCCACTGCAAGTACTATGACAGTTTGGAGGGAGGTGAGAAAACTTGGATTTCATTGACGAGCGGCTGCTCATAAACTACAAAACACGCCAGTAAATGCCAAATGCCGCCTCGCTTAGTGGAAGGAGCGTAAACATTGGACGATTGAACAGTAGACAAACGTTGTGTGGAGAGACGAATCACGGTACACAATGTGGCTATCGGATGGCGTGGTGAACGTCATCTGCCAGCATGTGTAGTGCCAACACTACAATTCGGAGGCGGTGGTGTTATGGCGTTTTCCATGGAGGGGGCTTGCACCCCTTATCGTTTTTCGTGGCACTATCACAGCACAGGCCTACATTAATGTTTTAAGCACCTTCTTGCTTCCCATTGTTGAAGAGCAACTCGCGGATGGTGACTGCGTCTTTCAACACGGTCGAGCCCTTGGTGGAGTGGTTACCCGGCAGGAACATCCCTGTAATGGACTGGCCAGCACATAGTCCTGACCTGAATCGTATAGAACTCCTTTTGGATGTTTTGGAAGGCCGACTTCGTGCCAGGCCTCACCGACTGACATCGATACCTCTTCTAAGTGCAGCACTGTATGAAGAATGGGCTGCCATTCCCCAAGAAATCTTCCTGCACCTCATTGAACGCATGCCTCCGAGCGTGGAAGCTGTCATCAAGGCTAAGGAAAGGCGCTACGAACTTGCAACTCATTTTCAGACAGGTGTCCAGACACTTTTGGTCACACAGTATAATGGGATGTGGTTTAGCAATTCTACTTCGAGCTGTGTGTCCCCATTTGAAACTGAAAATTTGTGGGCGGACAACCACTCTTCAGCAAATTTATGTATCACTCTTCCATATGAAGAAATCACTGCATTTAATTGCTCAGCGGTTATTTAGAACGGAAGTTTGAAAATTCTGATAGACTTGTATGGGCCACAGTAACTTCACTCACGTTTCTATCGCTATGTTTGAATTTCATCACCCCGCAACAACTCTGAACTATTTTGTATCAAAGCTCAGTTCTGTTTAGCTCTACACACGAAATACATTTCACATGTGAAACATGGATGCCTCCTATGTCTCCAAAGGCGATTTTCATGGATTCCGCGATTCAACTCTAAGACGTTCAATCATGTAAATTTATGGTCGAAAATTAATTTCGGGTGTGTTCCTGTGCTGTCTGACAAGGGGGGCCACGACGTTTGGAACGAGGATTTACTGCAAACTTCGTGCAATCGTAGTACTCCATGAGGACAACAAAGTGTGTAAGCAGTAGCGCGTTCTTCTCAAGCGTTACTGACAAGGGGACCTCCCCATCGCACCCCCCTCAGATTTAGTTATAAGTTGGCACAGTGGATAGGCCTTGTAAAACTGAACACAGATCAATCGAGAAAACAGGAAGAAGTTGTGTGGAACCATGAAAAGATAAGCAAAATATACAAACTGAGTAGTCCATGTGCAAGATAAGCAATAACAAGGAAATAGCCACCTCAGAAGTGCCGTGGTCCTGTGGTTAGCCTGAGCAGCTGCGGAACGAGAGGTCCTTGGTTCAAGCCTTCCCTCGGGTAAAAAGTATAACTTTCAGTTTATGTGACAAACTCTTATGTTTTCATCACTTTTTTGGGAGTGATTATCACATCCACAAGAAAACATAAATCGGGCAAGGTAGAAGAATCTTTTTACCCATTCGCCAAGTGTACAAGTTAGGTGGGTTGACAAAATATTCCTGTCATGTGACGCACATGCCGTCACCAGTGTCGTATAGAATATATCAGATGTGTTTTCCTCTGGAGGAATCGGTTGACCTATGACCTTGCGATCAAATGTTTTCGGTTCCCATTGGAGAGGCACGTCCTTTCGTCTACTAATCGCACAGTTTTGCGGTGCGGTCGCAAAACACAGACACTAAACTTATTACAGTGAACAGAGACGTCAATGAACGAACGGACAGATCATAACTTTGCAAAAATAAAGGAAGTAAATTTTTCACCCGAGGGAAGTCTTGAACCAAGAACCTCTAATGTCGCAGCTGCTCACGCTAACCACAGGACCACGGTGCTCCTGCGCTGAAGTTCTCCTTGATGTTGCCTATCTTACACATGGACTACTCAGTTTGTATAGTTTGCTTATTTTTCCATAGTTCCACACAACTTCTTCCTGTTTTCTCGATTGATCTGTGTTCAGTTTTTCAAGGCCTATCCAATGTGCCAACTTATAACTACATCTGAGGGGGGTGCGATGGGGAGGTTCCCTTGCGAGAAAGCCGCAAGATAATTTCGGCCGTCGAATATATATATGTATATATATATATATATATATATATATATATATATATATATATATATATGTATATGCGTGGACATTTTAACCATGAAGCGGCTGCGGCTGCGGCCGAGTGGTGCCGGCACGGTAGCTCAGCGTGTTCGGTCAGTGCGTTAGCTTCACTTTCTAATAAAAAAGAAACTAAGCTAACGGATGAACGAACAAACTGAACGTGCGTCATCGGACGTCCGCCCTGAAGAAATTCAACGAACGATATAGAATGATTTTTTTTAAGTGTTTAGCGTTCAAGCCGCTGGATCGCTGGATCGAGTTCAGTTCGTCAGTTTTCATTTTTATTTTCAACACAGTCATTTTCTTTATTATTTATATTACAACTGATATAATGGGGAAAATACGTGTAATCGGATGAAATTTTATTAAAGTTACAACGTTATTTGGCAGTCTACTAATTTTTATCATCACAAATAATGTAATAATCATATCTACCGACTAGTAAACGACCAAAAGCATAAATTCATACCGAAAATGTATGCTTGTCCGTGATTTGAGAAATCCCTTATACCTGGAAGGAGCCCTAAATGACTTGTTACCTCCAAGTTTTGACCGGCATAGACGGCTTTCGAAAGATGTACAATTAATCGTCGCTTTCGACGTTACGTATACAAGTTGCAGGATGGTATTTTTCGTAGAAACATGGAAACCATAAAGTTAAACGGCAACGCATACGCAAGGTCTTTTGACGTTTTCTGTGGAAAAACAAACCTTGTTAACATTTTCAAAACCTCTCTTTCAGACGATAGTTTGGAAGCAAACCATGCATAACGCAGTATTTCCTTAAAAATCGGCACTGATAATTAGTTATGCAGTATCGAGTGTATTTTAATAGGGTCTTCCGAGAAGCAATTTCTCGTTCTCTTTCGATTAAATACGAACAGACACGGACAAGCATACATTTTCGGTATCACTTTATGCGTTTGGTCGTTTACTAGTCGATAGTTATGAATATTATATTATTTGTGATAATAAAAATTAGTAGAGTGCCAAATAACATTGTAAATTTAACAAAAGTTACAGGTATTTTTCCCATTATATCAACTGTAATATAAATAGTAAAGAAAATGACTGCGTTGAAAAAAAAAAAAAAACTGACGAACGGAACTCGATCCAGCGATCGAGCGGCTTGAACGCCAAACACTTAAAAAAAAAAAATTGTTTTATATTGTTCGCTAAATTTGTTCAGGGCGGAGTCCGATGACACCCGTTCAGTTTGTTCGTTCATCCGTTGGCTCAGTTTTTTTTATTAGAAAGTTAAGCTAACGCGCTGACCGAACACGCTTTTTTTTTTTAAAAATCCCAATTTGTTCGTTTTCGTTCGTTGTATCTGCTCGGGGCGGACGTCGCAAGACACCCGTTTCAGTTCGTCGTTGAGCCATTAACTCAGTTTTTTTATTACCGTGCCGGCAGACACGCTGGGCTACCGTGCCGTCACTACTCGGCTGCGGCCACTTCATGGTTAAAATGGACACGCACAGATATACATTCGACGACCCAAATTATCTTGCGATATTCTCAATAACGCTTGAGAAGTACGCGCTACTGCTTACACACGTTGTTGTCCTCGTGGAGTACTACGAGTGTACGAAGTTTACAGTAAATCCGCGTTCCAAACGTCGTGACATCCCCTTGTGAGACATTCCGGACGTAATAACTGCTTCATTGGTTCACGGGCGTCATGTCGGATAATGCTCTAAAAACTACACTGTTTTCAACGAGTCAGCTGCTCGTCATCTTCAGGTGCTCACAGACGTGTTGGTGCAGGGACTCGCCAATGTATACACTGGCTCGCTAGAAAATCGCAGGCGCCAAGGGCTGGGGCTATAAAGTCATCGGTGACATCCAGTGCCCCTGTCGGAGAAACGGGCCACGGTCTTCGCAGGAGCGACGTGGCAAACACGCGGCTGCAAATCGCGTTCCAGTGCGTACGCGGGCAGGGTACTGGCGCCCAGTGTAAGTGTGTGGACTCCGATTCCCCGGCTGTGTTGACTCGGATTCGTTCCTCTGCCGCCGTCGATCCCTTAGTGCCGCCAGTGCCGGTTCTCATGCCTTACCAAGTTGAAATCCCATGTCGCTATTGATCAGGCCTTTACTTAAACGTATTTCAACTCTTCTTTAATGACGGAGTCCCAGTACATGGAGGCAGACGAAAGGAGATTTGTCTCTCCATAGTTCATGTTATTTACCACGTCAAGATAGTGTTCAGCAACAGTAGATTTTTCCGGCTGACCCAATAAGGTGTGACGTCTGTGCTCAGCGCGTCAGTCTTTAACAGTGCGACACGTTTGGCCAATGTATGATTTCCCACAATGGTATGGGATTCTGTATATCCCTGGCCTCCTTTACCTAGGTTATCTTTAACAAAACCAAACACCGTTTGCACTCGCGCTGAAGGTCGGACGACATAATTTGTTTGACGTTTCTAGAACAGCCTGCTGATCTTGAAGGACACATCACCAACATAGAATAGAAAAACCATCCCACTGGAATTCTCCGCTTCTTGTGGGTGTTCTTTAGGCTTAGTGCGTGCAGGTTGAAATGCGTTACGAATCTGTTTATCAGAGTACCTTTTTGTGCAATCGTAGACCCAAGATAGCTAAGCTCTGCTGATAAGCTCCCTGCATCTGAGATAACTCTAGCTCTACGAACGAGAGTCCGTAATACCCCACTCCATTGAGATGGATGATACCAGCTTGTAGCTCATAGAAAGAGGTCAGTATGAGTTGGTTTACAGAACACACTGTGATCCAAGGAACCATGGAACCATCTTCATTTCTGAAGACCAAGACATGTAAGATGCCTTCCTCCAATGTTCAAATAACTGAAACGTCCCCTTTGAACAATTATACATGACTGTGCTTAAACTGACACACAATATTTTGTTAGCGCAACGCAATCTGACTTTCAAAATTCCCTACAAAAGAATGGCCCTGACTAACATTAAACTATACGTTTCACAAATCACTTACCTCACAAAAATCTTCGCTGCTCAAGCTACTGCAATACAGCGAGCGCCACTACTGCCAGCTAAATAAAAGATTCAAACTACTGAAGGCACTAACTACTGATAGGGATAGTTAGCAAATGAAAGATATTAATAGAGAACAAACAATGTATTTACCTTGATATCATCATATATAAATATAGCAGTTCATGACAAATTTCAAAACTCCGCCATCTCTCTCCCCACATCCACCACTGCTGGTGGCTCACCTCCAACTGCGCAACACTACGCGCTGTTCACAGCCAGCTGCCTAACACTACAATGGCGAGTATTACAACAATGCAAAGCAGCCACAGACTGCACACAGCACAGCCAGTGATTTTCATACAGAGGTGGTGTTACCAATAAAAAAACCTAAACAGCCTACTTACATAGCCCCCATGCTCCCCACAAAAAATTTTACAAATTTTTTTGGGCACTGGCCAATACATATTTGTTAAAATTTTTTTCACAATTACAATAACAAAGAAATCAAAGGCACACACTTATTGATACAATGTTGGTCAAAAGCTAAAATTTTCTCACAGTCCATAAAGACAGTCCCGATTCATCACAGTAAAATTACAGTGTTTTTCTTTTTTTTCAAAGTCTGAACAGTAAAAGAGAATGCACACAGAAGTAGTGGATTTCCATGCAGTCTTGAAGAAGTAGTGTCCTTCCATCAGAATGACAGTGCTGACTCTTGACATGCTGACAGGTAATGGGCCACAACATAGCAAACCAACAGCAGAGTCATTCGACGTTTTGAAGAGTATTGGTAGGTCATCACAGAGCAGACCCACTTTAGTCCTGGTAGCGATTACGGTATTGGTGGGCCACCAGAGGTGCAGACCCACTGCAGTCCTTGTAGAGATGATGGTATTGATGGTTGATGTAGACCCACTGTAGTCCTGGTAGAGATAGCCAACAGCCATCTGTTGTGACTGTGCAGGTGCACAATCACCATTGAAGAGTCTTGCGGATAATATAGCAAGTCCATAACCACCACTTGTGCACTCACAAAGTTTTTGGAATTGTCCTTAGAACCAGCAATGCTGTTATCCAGTCACTTGCTGAATTATTAACACACGTGCAAACACTATCAGTCCCTACTTCTCACATATTGTCCATATAGTATGACCAACTGAAATGTGTGCAGTGAAATGAATGCTTACAAGTTACTTAATTTGATGAACAGGTGTCAAGTACAATTTTATAACATGAGAATACAATTACAAAGATACAGAAAACATCATTGAAATATAATAATACAGATAACATTTGTAGTAATAGGGGCTTTACAAAAGAATAGAAATAAAAATATACATCAATGTTACAGGAATTATGACATGAGTACATACATAAAAGATCAGAATAACTTTCGAAACATCAACTTCACACATGAGCATTAACACAAAACAGAATAAATAATGTCTAACATCTTTACAAAGTAAATAACATATTATTAATGCCAATTATATTTGAGGATAACAGTATTCCTCATCATAGTGAATGTAGCTTAATATTAAAAGAAGAAAAAATTCTATGAAACTACACAGAGACAGGAAGAAAACAACTACACAAGGGTACACAAACATATAGCGGAATAATACAAGGAAAGGACAGGGTTTGTTTTACTGCAGTATTTTGCAAACAAAACTTTCTTTACTTCTCGGAGATCTCCCTTTACAAATAGACAAGACTCTTCGAATTCTTTTTTCCATATTGTTAAAATAACAAGTCGTTCGAAGAATATGATAACATTTTCGTGGACCAAAATGTGCGTAGCTGAAATGAATGTACCAAATGAGCTTATTAACAAAATCGTCGGGAATGCAAAGTACCCATAGCTTGTCATCAACAGTGCAGCGTTTGAACAGTATGTTGTTTCTAACCAGATAATAATGCCGAATCTGTGTGTGTGTCTTTTCATGCCATTTGCTCTTGATGTCTTTCCAAATCGGATCTTTATCTTGTTCATGAGCAATGTCCTTTAAAGATGTGGTGATGAAGTTTTCAAAGGCGACTTTCTGAATGTAAAGAATACTGAAATTTTTCTCGAGGTTGCCTTCTGTGGTACTTTTCTCAAGCCCAGCCGGTGCGCGTGACAGTGCGTCCGCAACAATGTTCTCCTTGCCGGGAATGTAGACTATTGTGAAGCGGAATTCTTGCAGAAACAATGCCCAACGTTTTAACCTGTCATGATTTAATTTTGAAGACATAAGAAATTGTAATGCACGATGATCACTGTATACTTTTACGTGCTTACCAGAAAGAAAGAAACGGAATTTGTTAAATGCCCAAACGATAGCTAAAGCTTCTAATTCAGTAACTGAATAATTTTTTTCAGATTTTGTTAGCACTCGGCTAGCAAAAGCAATGGTTTTCTGAATGGTAGTGTCATTTTCTATGGCTTCTTGAAATAAATGGGCACCAAGACCGACTTTAGAAGAATCCGTGCTAAGGCAGAAATCTTGTGACAGATCTGGATGAGCTAAGATTGGCGCGTGAAGTAACGCTTCTTTCAAAGAATTGAATTCCAATTGTGCTTGTTCGTCCCAGTTCCAAACAGTATTTTTTCCAGTGAGAGAACAAAGTTTTGGTGTAACAAGAATTTGCATATTCAGAAAACGACGGTAAAAATTTACGAGACCTAGAAAACTGCGGACTTGTCTTTTTGTGGATGGAACTGGAATGGCTCTGATTGCTTCTAACTTTTCAGGATCTGGCTAAATGCCTTCAGAAGAAATAATATGTCCCAAAAACTTCACCTTTGTCCTACCGAATTCAGACTTTTCCAAGTTAACCGTAATTCCAGATTCTGCAAAAATACGTAACAAACTGTTGAGGATGCGATTATGTAGTTCCCATGAAGCTTCTGCTATTAGAATATCGTCCACATATAAGGTGATGTGACGTTTTAAGAACTCAGGTAATATGGAATTTAGCCCGCGAATGAATGCTGCTGAAGAAATGTTCAAACCAAAGGGAAGTTTCCGAAACTGATAACAAACGCCGAAACAAAGGAAAGCTGTGTATTTTCTACATTCTGGATGAAGTTCGATCTGATAATAGCTGGATCTGAGATCAATGGAAGACAACACTTTTACACCATTAAAATATTGAAGAAGTTCTTCCAACGTTTGCGGCCTGTCTGTTTCAGGAATAATGATCGTATTGATTTGTCTCGAATCTAAGACAAGCCTGATCGATCCATTTTTCTTCTCAACAACATGTAATGGATTGTTGTATGAGCTTACTGCAGGCTCAATAATGCCCTCGTCAACATAGAATGTATTTCTGTTCTAACACGGTCCCTATAATGTGCTGGAATTACATATGGTCTAACACAAAATTTAGTATGCTCACGAACACGAAATTGGTACTGAAATCCCTTGATTGTTCCTGTTTTATGAGTAAAAACTGTGGAATGTTCTTGTAAAATCTCAAAAAGGTCCTGCCTATCAGTGTCATTACAATTCTCAATTGTTTGAATTTTATTCTGAATTAACTCATTAATTTCAAATATGCCGTCGATATCATCCCTTTCAGTACTTGCAGAGTGATTGTTAGTGTCTAGTTCCGTAGAAAATTCCGAACTGTTGTCCAACAGAAGGTAAAGCCGATTAATTTCTTCGTCATGGTTTGAGAGCCAATCTTCAAATTTCAAAGCTATTGACTTACCTTCCTTCTCTAAACTTATTTCAGCATCGTGAAAGTAAAGATTGCTTTGAATTCATTCAAAAAGTCTACTCCCAATATAATTTCCGTCGACAATAATGAAACAATAAGAAAGTTCGTAGAGAAGCTGTGGCTTTGACAAAAGAATTCTAAGTTGGTTTGTTGGCGTACATCTACACTTTTTACAAAGATTGCACCTTGTAATTTAATCTTACGTAACGGAAGTGTGGGGCAATCGTTCGATTTGTTGCATTTGCTAAAGGCTGTTTCACTAATTACTGAGATGGGACTGCCAGAGTAAAGTACTGCCGTAAATTTTACGTCATTTACAGTAATGTCAAACACAGGATATGCAATGTTGTTAAGTTTTACGTCGTGTTCCTGGAGTAAGATGTCCCTAATGTCTTCCATTTTTACGTAATTACTAGCTACGTCAGCTGCGTCATCAGTTTCATAAGTACGTTTTGTTGGTGCCAGCGGTGTGAGTCATTGCCTATTGTCTCTTTGTTGGCGCGCGTCGTTATTGGGATTTGGAGACCTAACTTCTACAAATTCACCGTGACGAGAGGGCCCTGCTATGTTTGAATCCCGCCAGTTCTGATGCAATTCAGGTCTGTCGTTACGATCATATCGTCTGTCGTCATGTCGGTAGATTCCATAGTTTCTTTCTTGTCGGTCACATGGTGGAGAATTTCTCCCTGAATCGTAACTGCGCGCTGGTCCGTTGCGTCTAAAGTTATTCTGTCTCCCTTGATAGTATTTATTTTGGTTCCCATATTGTCTGTTTCTCTTATTGTCTCTGTAATAGTCATTACCACGGAGAGGTGATCTTTCCCTGTAGTTATTACTACTCTGCCAACGGTTGTCATACGGGTGGTGTCTGTTTTGGTCACGATTTGTGTTGTGAGAATAGCCTTGTCGTGTCAAGTTATTACTTCTTTCATCACGGAATTGCGACGGATGTGACCTGTAATTGTTGTGTTCCTGGTTTCGCGTTCCGCGATTGTCAGTGTCAATTTCTAATTCTTGTAAAAGTCCCTGAAATGCTTCAATGTCGTCTTTGCAACGTCCTGCCAAAATAATATGTCGTAAATGTTCAGGCAGTTTGATTAAGCAAATGCGGATGAGTTCTGAGGGGCTGTATGGGTTTGAAAGATACTGATTCTTATGCAACATATCTTCAAAATATTTCATAAGACTGGAAAATTCAGATTGTTCGAAACGTTTCATCATTATGATGCTATGTTTTACTCGGTCTTGTGTGGCTTGAGACCAATATGCTGAGAGGAAGGCATGGTAAAACTCTCCTTCACTGTGGCAATCGTGAATGACTGATCGCATTCTTGCAGCTGGTTCATTCTCCAAGTAGCCACACATAAATTCTAATCTGTGTTCTAACGACCAGTTGGGAGGAAAACAATGCGAGAATTGATGGAGCCATGCTTGTGGATGAATGTCGTTGCCAGAATTCTTAAATGTTTTGAATTTACGTGTAGTAATGAACAGCTTATAATCAAAATCATCATGTCGGCGAGTCGCATATCGGTCATTGTTAGGTCGTGTCGGCCGTTCCATCTCAAAATTCGGTGCACATTGCCAATTTCTTTCATAACTTCCGAAATGCCCTGTGTTATTATTTTGTGGCTGTTCCGTATTTCTGTGTCCCTCTTCCCGTATTGGGGCGCGAGTATCCTCTGAAATACGTAATTCTTGTACTACTTGTGCCAACTGATCTTGCACTTCCCGGATTTCTCTTTTGTACTGTGTATTGATTTGATTTTGATTTTGTTTGAATTTTCTAATTTCTACATACTCTTCAGTGTCAGTGAAGGCTACAGGTGTTGTGTTATTCAGATCATCATCTACCTTTGTAGATAAGTTAGTGAACTGATCTGAAAGTTCGGCTACTTTATCCGATAGTGAAATTATTTCCTCTGTATGTTTTTCTGAACCAACTTTCAGAGTATCTACTCTGTCCTTTAAGTTTTCCTGAGTTTTTGCAAGTTGCGTAACCAAATCGGTAGATGCAACTGAGTCAATTTTAGCTTGCAGGGTGTCGTGATTTTCATGAACAATAGTTTGCAGTTCTTTTATGGCTGCTTCGTGATTCTGTAATGCATTTTCATGACGCGAAAAAATATGTTGGAAATGCTCACAAATTTGTGTTTTTACGTCATTACAGACTTTTTGACATTTCGATTCGATTTTATGTAACTCAGTAGTTAAATCTTCACGTGTTTGTTCAAGCGTGGTGTCTAACTTTTGAAGATTTTGTTCCATTGCGTCTAACTGTTGCTGTGTTTGTCTCTGGTATTGTTCCATTGTGTCTAACTTTTGAAAATTTTGTTCCATTGTGTCTAACTTTTGAAGCTTTTGTCCCATTTCTTGCATTAATTGTAATAACAATGCACTGGTGTCTGAAACATGTTCGTCAGTGCTTTTCGGCAGTGAATTTGCACCGGCAACATTCACATTTTGACAAGCGGAAAATGTGTCTTGACTCATTTGAGAAAACGGTGAGGACGCAAAACCTGAATCTACAGTATTTGCAAAATTGTGTCCTGTCATTTCGGATTCCTGAGGCGAGCTGTTGCCGACCGATCGATCGATAATGCTTCCCTCTTCACTAATTGTTTAACTGTCCACGCCATTGTTTGCCGCCCGCTCCATTTCCCTATGCACAATTACCAAATTACTACTTTGAACATCAGTTAATTCATTACTCGGTGGCGCTAACACTCTGCTTTCATTTTCACTGTCATTTCTCAGTTTACTTTGGAGCCTAGTATTACGTTTTTCACACGTCATTATTGTCACAGTATTTCACATGACAACACAGAAAAACACAATTTGAAGATCAAAAATAAGAGAACACATTAACATAGCACTGAAAATGATATCTAGTTAATTGCAGCTGCGAAATACTTGGTGCGAATCTACATGCATGCCACACCTGTTTTACTGTACAACAATGAAAGACTGCAACTACAAAGGAGATTTTCTCTACAATTACGCGCTAGCAACAAACAATAGCTACACTAATTACACAAACTACAAGAAAAAATCAGAAGATTCCAGTGAGGTATCGTCGGCTAAGGGTCGACATATGAAACGTCCCCTTTGAACAATTATACATGACTGTGCTTAAACTGACACACAATATTTTGTTAGCGCAACGCAATCTGACTTTCAAAATTCCCTACAAAAGAATGGCCCTGACTAACATTAAACTATACGTTTCACAAATCACTTACCTCACAAAAATCTTCGCTGCTCAAGCTACTGCAATACAGCGAGCGCCACTACTGCCAGCTAAATAAAAGATTCAAACTACTGAAGGCACTAACTACTGATAGGGATAGTTAGCAAATGAAAGATATTAATAGAGAACAAACAATGTATTTACCTTGATATCATCATATATAAATATAGCAGTTCATGACAAATTTCAAAACTCCGCCATCTCTCTCCCCACATCCACCACTGCTGGTGGCTCACCTCCAACTGCGCAACGCTACGCGCTGTTCACAGCCAGCTGCCTAACACTACAATGGCGAGTATTACAACAATGCAAAGCAGCCACAGACTGCACACAGCACAGCCAGTGATTTTCATACAGAGGTGGCGTTACCAATAAAGAAACCTAAACAGCCTACTTACATAACTTACGGGTTTGCTGCCGGGTGACGTCGTCGAACACCGCCGATATTTCGACAGGAGCACACCCTGCCATTCTCAAGGCACAAATGCAAGGAAGAAAAAATGTGCAAGCAAATTTAATACCTCGGTTCACAGAGGAGAAGCAAGGAAGTCACCACACACAGATCAAGTGTCAACACAACCAAAGATAAACAACATCAGAAATATCGATATTTCTGATGTTGTTTATCTTTGGTTGTGTTGACACTTGTTCTGTGTGTGGTGTCTTCCTTGTTTCTCCTCTGTGAACCGAGGTATTAAATTTGCTTGCACATTTTTTCTTCCTTGCATTTGTGCCCTGAGAATGGCAGGGTGTGCTCCTGTCGAAATATCGGCGGTGTTAGACGACGTCAGCCGGCAGCAAACCCGTAAGTTATTTCAACATTCGATTCGCCGGGAAAAGTTAAGGTCTCACATTGCCTTCCTCCAACTTAGCTCCTATAAGTTGTAGTGAATCTTCCAGACCTACTTGTGTGAACGAATAGACTGCATCGAAACTCGCTAATATGTCAGCTGCTTCGCAACGCAAAGTCTTCAGTTGCTGTATAAAATCTACTGAGTTTTGAATGTGATGTTCACATTCTCCTACCAAAGGACTCAGTAGACAAGCCAGATGTTTTGACTGGTAATATGTTGGGGCTCCTATGTTGTCCACAATTTGGTGAAGCAGAACCCCTTCCTTATGTATCTTAGGCAGCCTATAAGAGACGTGGTGGGACTGGCGCTTGTACCCTTAAGCTCTTGTTAACATACTCAGAAAACTGGCTGGATTTGCTGATCACGGACATCTTCCACTGTACTGCAGCACTTACTTCTGGAGAAGACGAGAGGCTGGGTCCTGCAGTAAATCCGTCGTCTTGCCGACGGAAGAAGATGCAGCAAAAGAACAGTAGCTTTTCTCTTGTCAGCACGTAAAATTACTGCTTCTGTGTCTTCTCTTAAGGAACGGAGCGCTTTTCTTTCCTCGATGTTGATGTTCTGCCTGGGGCGGGCATCCTAATTATAGCCCTGTAAGACTCTCGCCTTATTTCTTCAGCAGTCTCACTCGGAAGTTTCAAGACACCTTGTTCAAATGCACTGATAAAATTCTTGATGGGCAAGGTCTATGGAGAAGTCGCTATTTCATATATAGACAACAGAGGACTTAACTGACAAAACAAAGCGAAATACAAAGTTTCACAGTATACAGGATGTTTATTTTAAATGAAAATATTGAAATATATTGAAACCTACACATCGGATCAGAAGAAAGTTACAATTCCGAGTTGTTTGTCTCCGTGGGGGACATCAAATGATATCACACTCGATCCCCTGAAACGCGTATGTATTCATGTATTCAGTACCAGCGATGGCGAGGCATGACAGAATCTCTGACCAGGGAGTTATTTATCGTTGCTAGTCTGCGCTTGACCGCGTGCATGTACGGAGTCGGTAGTTGCAGTTGCGAGGCGGTTGTACGTAGCGAGTCGCGAGAGCATGTAGTTCGTTAGTGCTAGTAGTGCACGAGAGATAGTCGGAGTTGTGTGTGAGGAGTCGGCGGGCGTGGACATGGGACTCTGGTCAAGATTCAGGATGAGGTATATTTTTTAAATAAGGTAATGAAGCAGCATTGCGCTCATCTGATAATGTAATGCATCTTAAGTGTACTTAATTTGTTCAAGAATCGCCCTAATAATAATTTTGTTTTCAAACCAAGCATTTTAAAAAACAAACATTTTATTGAAAGAAAATTTCCCATGCATTTCCTTAAAAAAAATTTACTTAAATCCAAAGAATTTTTGCGATGCATTTCCTCCAAGCTATGGCGAAAAATAAGAGGAGGTGCAATTTTACTGAGGTAAGAACAGGGCCTAAGATCGACATTTCGGTCTATTTGCGTTTTCATTGTCACTGAGATTTCATTTTTATTGAATTGACTTTCATTTTTGTGGGGAGCTTACACATGGGTCAGATTGCTATTTTTCATTTAATTGTCATTGTCAATAAATTATTTTATTTGCTGGGAGGTTACACTAGGTTCTATTCTCGTTAACATTTAAATATTGTCTTTCAAATTTTTGTGGGGAGGTTACACTTGGCGACATCCGGTCCAGGATCGTATTTCTTTGAGAAACTTCTGAAAAGTAGTCAGATATCTGCTCTTATTTACTTAATATAATTAGCATTTGGCGCAACGCTTTTACTAATTTTATGACTTTCTTTCCTCAGATCATCGGCAATTCGTTGCTCTGTTGTATTTGTGTTTGTTGCTTTTTGCTTTGTGCTTATTTCATTTGTGAATAATTGTGACTACTGTAAAAATGCCGCGAAAGACTGTGAATAGTGTATCGCGAGGTATAATGAACGAAATTACCGACTTAAGCAACTTCACCGATAGTGCTTGTGACGCGCAGGGTAATGATGACAATCCACCGTTTACTTACAATCATCCTACTGATGAGCAAACGAACTCAATTGTCTCCTCTGTTAATTTGATGACGCGGGACGCCCTATTGTAATGAGCGCTGCCCAGCTTAACACAACCGGTTTACTAAATTCATGTGACGAACACACAAATTTGTCTAATGGAAATGAACAGCATACACAAAGTACGACGGATTTATTTAATTCCGAAATAATGTCTGACAGTGTACATCCGAGTGACAATCCTTTTTGTGAATCTCAGAATAACCAAATGGTTACGGAAAGCGAGACAATTCCAGGTACACCACTAAACAACACGGAGAATAGAAATGATAATTTTGTGTCGGATCCAATTATGGCATTTTTGAAATGAATGAAAAACTAGACAATAATAATGAAGATCTCAAACAACTTAGAGAACAGGTCAACCAACAGAACGAAAAACAAGATAACCTTAATGAAAAATTAGACAACAATTCCAGACAGTTAAATGAAAAGTTAGACAACAATTCCAGACAGCTTAGTGAACAGATTAGAGCCGTTGCCGCGCAATGTCATGATACTAAGGAACAGACGCGAGGAAATTGAGGCTTGTTCAAGAAAAAGTAGCGAAGAAATTAGATCGGTTGCTCAAGAATTAAGGGATACGCAAATAGCTGCAACAGAATCACTCAGAGAGGAAATTAGTACAGTCAGTAAACAATGCTCTGAAAAAGCTACACAATTACGCGACGAGTTTAAAGTAATGACAGCAGAACTTTCGCGCAAAATGGATGAAAAGATTGACGCGAAATTCGACCAACAGAACACTCAAATTGACGAACGTTTTAATCTTCACATACAAAACAGTGATACGCGTTTCCGCAAATTTATTCAGGATCAAAATAAAGTAAAACGTCAAGTCATGGAAACAATCACTGCTCAGAGACAAGAAGACAAACGTAAAATGTTTGCGAAAGCAAAAACATACATAGACAACAATATTGCTACAGTGTCCGACAAAATTAATACCATCGAACAGTTGAACGCGGAATTACGTGATGAGATTTCTGACCTTAAATCAAAAACAGATACACACACAACAGATTTTCAAACAGTGACCGACAGATTTGAACAATCAGAATTAACACAGGATTCCGATGTCGTCAAAGCTGACGTTAAAAAACTGAACGAAACTACACGTAAATTGCAAAAACAGATTAATGCCTCTGATACTAAAACCGATGATCAGGTAAAAATACTGAATGAAAAATGTGATGAATTGGCCAGTCGTATTGACGTTATTGAAAGTAATAATGATAGCAAATCAGACGATACCTCACCGGTTTCATTTAATCAAACACCTGAATTCCAAAATTTACAGCAGACAATTAATGAGATCGATTCATCTAACAACACCTTATGTAGAAAATTGTCAAGTTTACAGCAAGAAGTAACAGAGATGAAAAATATTTCAGTTAATAACACATCACAGCAGACGCCACTTTGCGAACATTTGTCAGAGTCACACAGCGCGTATAATGTGAGCAATTTACAGAGACTACGCGACTTAAAATCTGAAAAGCTACGCAACTTGAAATCCGAAATGACACAGACAAACAGATTGATACACAAACCTGAACGTGTTCACAAATTCAGAGACAAGAACGTAGATTACGAGCAATTTTTATCTGTAAAAAAATCTAAGGAACTTAATAATGACAGAGCGCAGATACACGATTTGCACTGTATAAGACAATTTATTTTCGTGCTTTCACCGCTATTACCTCTAATGCAGAAACTGGAGTTAGCATGGATACAGCAATTTATTTCTGAATTTTCATCGCTATTACCTGCAACGCAAAAGCTAAAATTTATTTGCAGCGCGTAATCGACCTCAGGGGATTCATTACGCTTTAATGAATATGTGCCGTAGCGTGCATAGGGCCCCGAGCTGTAGTAGTGCTGTTTCATCTTTAGTTTTCTGCACTGCTGCCTTCTCTTCTACTATCCTTTATATCTATCAAAACAGCTCTTTAACTATTGCTCTATGTAGGATTAAGAATATGTACTGAAAACCGGATATGACAAATTTTTACCGAAAGTGACAATTTTCATTAGGCACTCCAGAACTACCACGAGAATATTAATAACAGGTAAAAATCGTAATCATCAGTATGTGTAAAATTAACATCAAACGCATTTTTTGGTAACAATAGACGTTTTTCACCATAACAGCATGAAAGTCAGCCGCTTAGCATACCTAACCAACAATGCAGTCTACAAGGTCAACCAGGCTTTAATGTTTCGCCGCGTGCACGTATAGTCTCAGCTCCAACAAATAGTAACGCACGGCAGCAAAGAAATAACTACGTACAGACAACACACTATTTCAACTCATATCGCAATGCGCCGTATAGAAATTACTATCATGACAGACTTAAAAATGATTAGCACAATTTTCAGCGTACATTTAATAATAGTCGATCTTATGAGCAGCAACAACATCAGCAACAACATATTATCATGAATGAACCCGACAGTAGGTATCATCCAGAGCGTAATACGTCTGGAAGAAGTAATAGAACAGGTCAAATAATAGAAATGCCACAACATCCTCCTAATAATAATAACACGTCAGATAGAATCTGACTAGATACTGTACAGGTCGCATCTTCCAGTAACACAAGCACTACCTTTGACACGCAAAATGATGTTCACGAAAATGTTATTACTTTTGACAACATCAGAGACACTCTCGTGCAGGAAAGACCAGTTGTTCAGAAAACTATTTCACATCCTGTCATTGAAATTAAAATTGGTTCATCGAAATTTTCAGCAGTAATCGATTCTGGATCACCTATGTCAGTTATAAATGAAGAAACGTTCAACGAGTGTAATAAAGAGAATACCTATCCTACATTACCATTAGGCAAAACGAAAGTGAAAGGAGCAGTATCGAGTAAAGGAGTAGACATTAAATTACAGACACATTTATCATTTTGTATTGCAGGTCATACTTTTCACTCAAATTTTTGGATTGTTCCTTTATTGACAACAGACGTTATTTTAGGTACTAATTTTCTCGTACAACACGACGCAGTGGTCGATTTTCAGAATTCTTATTTAATGTTGAAGGATGAAAATATACAATTTGCTATAGAATTTCAGCACTCACTATCTGCGGAACAACAAACAATTAACCGCACAGAGGTCATTTCCGCAACACGTAACATAGACTGTAATTCCACATTGTTCACAGATACGTACGTACATAACTATAACACTCCAGACGAAGCTGACTACGACGTAATGCAGATGATTTCCGATAAAGTTAAACAAAGCAATGCAAATACAGACGACGAACGAACGCAACTACACAAAATTCTTTTACAGCAAGCTCCAATTTTTGACAACATTCCTGGTACTATGTCCGGCTTTATGTATGAATTTCAAGTCAAACAGCACGACACATTTAAAGCAAAGCATTATCCCATTCCGTATATTCATAGAGAACAGGTTAAAAAAGAGTTGCAGGATATGCTTGACCCAGGAATTATTGAACCAGCAGTTAGTCCGTACATAAATCCGCTACATATTGTTAAAAAAAAAGATGGCTCACTTCGCCTCGTACTTGATTCACGTCACATCAATGACATAATCATTAATGAAACAGATCGACCACAGACATTAGAGGAACTTCTACAGAAATTTCACGCTACTCCTATTTATTCTACATTAGATTTGAAATCGGGATTTTGGCAAATTCAACTTCATCCGAATTGCAGAAAGTATACAGCTTTTCTCTGTTTTGGTGACTGTTATCAATTTTGTAAATTACCATTCGATTTAACTATTTCTTCAGCAGCTTTTATTCGCGGTTTGAACACAATACTTCCGACAGAACTTAAGGACAGAATTATGACGTACGTAGATGACATTCTTATTGCAGGAGCTAACTGGACTCAACGCAATCTGATTCTTGAACAACTGTTGCAAACTTTTCATGCACGAGGACTCACAGTTAATCTCTATAAAATTTCTTGGACACGTAATTTCAGCAGAAGGCATTGCGCCTGATCCGGAAAAACTTCAACCTCTACGTGACATTACTGTTCCTACGACGAAGAAACAACTACGCTTTTTTTTGGGGTTAATTAACTTTTTTCGTAAATTTATTCATCACTCTGCTTTAGACACACCTAGATTATGCCATTTAACAGGTAAAAACAGTATTTGGTCCTGGGATAAGCAAGCACATTCTGAATTCATGAACCTGAAACATGCCTTGTTGAATGAACCACTTTTATCACACCCAGATCTTACCAGAAATTTTTCCATTGCCACCGACAGTTCTAACACCGCTTTAGGCGTACATATTTTTCGGGAAATTGAAGAAGATGGCTCAACAGTAATTAAAAACATCGCATTTGCAAGTCGCATTCTGTCGCCTGCTGAACGAAATTACTCCGTTACGGAATCGGAAACATTATGTGTTGTTTGGGCTTTCACGAGATTTAGACATTTTCTTTATGGCAAACATACCACCGTTTACACAGACCACAGAGCGATACAGTTCTTACTTTCGGCTAAATTCACTCACGACAGATTAAGCAGATGGAAACTTTACGTGCAGGAATTTAATTTTACAATTGTTCACATTCCCGGCACACAAAATGTTATAGCAGACGCACTATCTCGTTCTCTCAGCAACAATCAGGAAGACGTCGCAACCAACTTCTGCAAAGCAAATTTCAGCGTCATGTACATTCAGCAAGTTGCATTTGAAAATTTTATTTCATCGTCATTACAGGACATAGCACAAGAGCAAAGTAAAGACAATGTGTGGAAAGACATTAAACACCTTTGGCAAGATAAGAATAATGTTACGATTAGAAACCATTACACTGTACGCAATGACATTCTGTTTCACCGCTCTCATCCTGACAGCAACAATTGGTTATTATGCATTCCTGACGAACTGGTTAACAAATTAATCTGGTACACTCATTTAAGTTATGCACATTCCGGAGCCAGAAAATGTTTTCTTATACTGAGACAGAACTGTTATTTTACCAACATGGAAAAACGTATACGACGAGTTTTAGCGTCATGTAAAATTTGCCAGAAAGCTAAGTCAGACACCACTTCACATATTCCTCCATTATATCCCATTGTACCTGTTAAATTAAGACATATGGCCGCAGTAGACATTTTTGGTCCAATTCCGAGAACTAATAGAAGTTTTTGCTACATCTTTGTCGCTGTTGAACTCACTTCAAAATTTGTTACTTTCACTCCGTTACACAAAGCTACTGCTAAAACCGTTTCGAAAGCATTTGTAAAACATTTTCTATTTCATGTAGGGCATATGTTGAAAGTAATTTCTGACAATGGATCACAATTTCGTTCTGCTATATGGACACGCATGTTACGAGCTAGAAACATTTCTCCGATCTATATATCCAAGTACCATGCTTCTTCGAACCCTTGTTAACGATTAATGAAAAAAATTGGTAAACTGTGTAGAATATACTGCCGCAAAAGACATATTGACTGGGATACACACATATTCTCCTTCCAAGATGTAATTAATTCCATACCAAATGAATCCACTATGCTATCTCCGTCTGTTATACTGAAAAACGTTGAACCACCAAACAAAATTACAGAATTGGTAAATTTTCCTACATCTCGTCGATTACGACACCACGAAATAATTGACATTGCGCTGAACAACATCAAACGTGCCGCAGAGCGCCGGAGAAGACAGCAAAAACAGGTTTGTACACGCCGAGCCTTTCACATTGGACAGAAGATATTAGTACGTACACACTATTTATCCAGCAGAATAAAAGGTAAGTGCAGTAAATTTGAACTTCTATACGCAGGTCCATATCGGATTCGCAGCATTCCTCACCCCAATGTTGTACACGTCGAAACTTTGAGAACCAGAAAAAGTAAAGGCACCCATCATGTGTCCAATATTAAACCCTTTTTTGAATGAAACCACTTTATGATTTAACATGCTATGATGCCATTTACTAATTTTTATTCACATGACTAATTATATTCACATGACTAATTACTGATGATTATCGTATTTTTTTTTGGCAAGTGCCCAGCAAGGTAAGGTCAGCAGGTCGCTTTTCTTGTCGTTACACATCAGACCGTGCACATTTTTCCAGACGAACTTACACATTTTATGACTACTTATGCAATTATATTCACATGACTACCTATTGATGATTATCGCATTTTTTCTTGGCAAGTTGTCATCATTTGTTTATGTATGTACGATTGTTTTCATGTTTTGTTTGTATGCACTGTGAAATAGTTAAGGTATAACACACACCAGTTGACTTTGACATTTTTTGCCCTATGATATCTCAACATCGTGACTGTTTTACATTTTTCTTTTTTTTGCTGCTGCATTGTGATATTCTCTGTACATTTTCGCAT
This sequence comes from Schistocerca piceifrons, assembly GCF_021461385.2. Classification (NCBI taxonomy): domain Eukaryota; kingdom Metazoa; phylum Arthropoda; class Insecta; order Orthoptera; family Acrididae; genus Schistocerca; species Schistocerca piceifrons. Next base: position 517,493,421 of record NC_060143.1, read on the forward strand.
TTGAACACTGTCTATGCTTTTGACATATTACGTTTTCTGTCATGTTATGCTGTATGCTTAATTATGTCATCATAAACCAGTCATTATTTAGTGGGTATATGATTTAAATGCAAGACATTAACCTTTGTTCATCAATTTCAGAAACAAATGATGCGTAAAGGAAATAAATTAAACAGAAATGGGGATTTCAACTACGGAATGGACGAAAGAAGATACAAAAACCTTATGAGGAAGAGTAAATGGATCAGAATTGACAAGCATTGACAAGAATATACTATACACATCGTAGAATAGCAGTCTTAACTAATTTTTTCTTTCAGAATACAAGGCGATTGATGCAGGCTGTCAGACAGAACTACACATCTTAGTTTTAGTGATGAAATATGCTAGAGATAAGGAATAGTTGTGTAATGAGTAATGAAGTGATTTTTTTTTGCAGATGATAATGAATGCTGATGAAGAGTAATGATGAAGAATATGCTACTATGAATAATGAAGTTTTTCTTTACAGGTGATGATAATAATGAAGTTATGATAATATGGATAATGAAGTGATGGATAATGAAGTTTTTTCGTTACAGATGAGGATGATGTTGAAGTTTATGTATTTATGCTATGTAGTTATTTACGTATTTGTTGCAGTTTGTTTTGACAGTATGTTTTATATCGTATGGTATGATGACTGAAGGTTTTGGAAAGGACAGCTATGGAACACATTTTTTATACACATTTCACTACCTGTTAATTCGAAGTTCACTACTTTTCAGCATAAAATGCATTTCTTCTTTCAGCTTAATAATCCATTTTATATATTTTTTACAGGAGAAATCGTTTATGATATTAATGTGCTATAAGCAGTGGTTCATTAAATCTATGTCTTCTATGCATGTGATTACATATACTCTACTTGTTTCATAATCTTGCCACAGCTGACTTATGACGAATGACGTTACACATTTTCATTTACACCAACAACCCAGAAGCAAATTTTTCTCTCTTGCTTCCCTCTATAATTACCCAAAGCAATGCATTGCTAACAAAAAAAAATGTATCACTAGTTCCAAATAATGCTAACCCATTTAAGAGAGTTCTGAATAATACTGAATGATGAACAATGTTTTGTACTATTCAATACTTGCTGGCCACTGAGTGCCAATAATTAATTTAACTAAATGAATTATGTTAATACTATACCATTCATTAGCTCCTGTTTTCAATGATGACTTTTGATGTTTTGTAACTGGCCACTGAGTGCCAATAATTAGTGTAACTAAATGAATTATGTTAATACTATACCATTCATTAGCTCCTGTTTTCAATGATGACTTTTGATGTTTTGTGACTGGCCACTGAGTGCCAATAAGTAGTGTAACTAAATGAATTATGTTAATACTATACCATTCATTAGCTCCTGTTTTCAATGATGACTTTTGATGTTTTGTAACAGGCCAATGACTGCCAATAATTTAAAATGTTGTACTATTCAATACTTGCTGGCCAATGAGTGCCAATAATTAGTGTAACTAAATGAATTATGTTAATACTATGCCAATACTAAATATGCTTTGTAACTGGCCAAGGATTCCCACTGTTTATAGTAATACGATTACCCATGATGCCAATAATTGCTATATTCAGTTAATTTTATGAACATTATTTTGTAATACTAAATACATGGTACAGAAATGCTCAATAACTGGGCTATGAATGCCGCAAACTACTACTATAATTCTCAATGAAGACTACTATGTGACTTAATGTCCTTTACCTTCTGAGCTAACTACCCTGAATTACTGCAATATCCATTTGTCCTGTCCATCCTCATGATCATGGAGCACTAAATTTGGTTTTTGCACTAATTCTACGTTGGTGTGCCTTGTAAGAGCGTGGTGTTGACACGACATGCTGTCCACCACCGTGAGCGATGAAGACGTTATTATGGTCCCACTGTTTGGTGTACCTGATGTACTGCCAAAATGATAACAGGGAATATTACTACGACATTTCAGTGTCTTGGATACGCTGATAAATACTTCTGGGAAAAGAACTGCAAATTGTCTCACTTGGTGTTGTATTTCTGTGGAAAGATATGGACTTTCAGTGCAGCTGCATGCAACCTAAGTGCTACAACCATGACGCAATCCTTCCTATTCCTTCCCTAATTCTTGTAAAATGAAAAAGTCATATACAGTGCGTGTGCACTTCCTTTCATTTGTTAATAAGATCAGTTATCCTGAAATTACTAAAGACTTCTATAGTGCATGTGCACTTTATTACACTCCTTGATTTGTTTGTTTATTGTAGAAAAATACTAGAGAGTACTACAGTGCATGTGCACTTTTGTCTTTGTGAATATTATTTGTACTCATTAGGTTTATTTGTCGTAAAAATATTAGAGAGTTTTTCAGTGGGTGTGCAGTTTATGCCATTTGTACTCATTACGTATATATTTTGTGGTTTTCTGATATGTTCTGTACTACAGTGCGTGTGCACTTTTGCCATTTATTAATACATTTTGTGATTTGCGGATATGTTCTGAACTGCAGTGCATGTGCACTCATGTCACTTGTCAACATGATTTTTTTGCCATTCTGTTTATTTGTTCTGAAAATGCTAAAGAGTTTTTCAGTGCGTGTGCACTTTTGTTATCTATCAAATGATTTGTATATACATTTTTCTGATTTGCTAATATGTTTTGTACTGACATTTTCTCATTGTCTGATATGTTAGGTACTCGGTGCATGTGCACCATATTTGCTACATCAGTATATTCTTTGTAATTGTTCAGTTAATTAGTTAAAAAAAATTTGTTGCTCATGGCAAGTCCAAATGACTCACCATCGCTGCCAAATTTTTGCCCCCCCAGTGGAGGGTTATGAAACGCGTATGTATTCATGTATTCAGTACCAGCGATGGCGAGGCATGACAGAATCTCTGAACAGAGGGTTATTTATCGTTGCTAGTCTGCGCTTGACCGCGCGAGAGTTGAGTTGCATGTAGGGAGTCGGTAGTTGCAGTTGCGAGGCAGTTGTGGTACGTAGCGAGTCGCGAGAGCATGTAGTTCGTTAGTGCTAGTAGCGCACAAGAGATAGTCGGAGTTGTGTGTGAGGAGTCGGCGGGCGTGGACATAGGACTCTGGTCAAGATTCAGGACGAGGTATATTTTTTAAATAAGGTAATGAAGCAGCATTGCGCTCATCTGATAATGTAATTCATCTTAAGTGTAATTAATTTGTTCAAGAATCACCCTAATAATAATTTTGTTTTCAAACCAAGCATTTTAACAAAACAAACATTTTATTGAAAGAAAATTTCCCTTGCATTTCCTTAAAAAAAATTTTACTTAAATTCAAAGAATTTTTGCGATGCATTTCCTCCAAGCTATGGCGAAAAATAAGAGCAGGTGCAATTTTACTGAGGTAAGAACAGGGCCTAAGATCGACATTTCGGTCTATTTGCGTTTTCATTGTCACTGAGATTTCATTTTTATTGAATTTACTTTCATTTTTGTGGGGATCTTACACATGGGTCAGATTGCTATTTTTCATTTAATTGTCATTGTCAATAAATTATTTTATTTGCTGGGAGGTTACACTAGGTTCTATTCTCGTTAACATTTAAATATTGTCTTTCAAATTTTTGTGGGGAGGTTACACCCCTACCAGGCACCGTGCATTGGTGGCGGGGAGCATCCTTCAAATCTGCAGTGGGAACCCCCATTTTATGTTGCAGATCAAGATTCTATGGCAAAATCTTCACAAGTTGTGTCTGAAGCGTTTTCTTCATTTCGCTACAAATGGCGCTTTAATTCGAGGAAAAGGAATGGTTCGACGGCCGTTGAATATCGAATGGATATCCATTGGATATTCAACGGCCGTCGAGTAGCATGTCGTACTTATTGGAAACCCCATTTGCAACTTTTTGAGGACCGGCCGCTGTGGCAGAGTGGTTCTAGGCCCTTCAGTCGGGAAACGCGCTGCTGCTGCGGTCGCAGGTTCGAATCCTGCCTCGGGCATGGATGTGTGTGATGTCCTTAGGTTAGTTAGGTTTAAGTAGCTCCAAGTCTAGGGGACTGATGACCTTAGATGTGAAGTCCCGTAGTGCTCAGAGCCATTTGAAGCATTTTGAACCAACTTTTGAGGCAAATCGAACAGGGGACTACTCGACGCGCCGTGGCTCGAGACGGAAGTTACTCTACTTTACCAATTAGAGTAGTGTTCAAACATAGGACCGACAACTTCAATTCACATAGTAACCCACTTTGCAAATGCCCGTACATGGGACAGAAGCACATCTGCGGGAATATCAGCACAGGCGTTTCTTATGCGGTCGAGCAGCTCTTCACGGCCCGGTGGCACTTGCTGGCACACCTTCCCTTTGAAATATCCCCACACACAGAAAGCCAGCAAGTCAAATCCGGTGACCTAGAGGGACAGTTACGACTTCTTCCAATCCACCGAAAACTGTAAACCGGTCTAATACGAGGTGCATTCAAGTTCTAAGGCCTCCGATTTTTTTTCTAATTAACTATTCACCCGAAATCGATGAAACTGGCGTTACTTCTCGACGTAATCGCCCTGCAGACGTACACATTTTTCACAACGCTGACGCCATGATTCCATGGCAGCGGCGAAGGCTTCTTTAGGAGACTGTTTTGACCACTGGAAAATCGCTGAGGCAACAGCAGCACGGCTGGTGAATGTGCGGCCACGGAGAGTGTCTTTCATTGTTGGAAAAAGCCAAAAGTCACTAGGAGCCAGGTCAGGTGAGTAGGGAGCATGAGGAATCACTTCAAAGTTGTTATCACGAAGAAACTGTTGCGTAACGTTAGCTCCATGTGCGGGTGCGTTGTCTTGGTGAAACAGCACACGTGCAGCCCTTCCTGGACGTTTTTGTTGCAGTGCAGGAAGGAATTTGTTCTTCAAAACATTTTCATAGGATGCACCTGTTACCGTAGTGCCCTTTGGAACGCAATGGGTAAGGATTACGCCCTCGCTGTCCCAGAACATGGACACCATCATTTTTTCAGCACTGGCGGATACTCGAAATTTTTTTGGTGGTGGTGAATCTGTGTGCTTCCATTGAGCTTTGTTTCTGGATTGAAAAATGGCACCCACGTCTCATCCATTGTCACAACCGATGAAAAGAAAGTCCCATTCATGCTGTCGTTGCACGTCAACATTGCTTGGCAACATGCCACACGGGCAGCCATGTGGTCATCCGTCAGCATTCGTGGCACCCACCTGGATGACACTTCGCATTTTCAGGTCGTCATGCAGGATTGTGTGCACAGAACGCACAGAAATGCCAACTCTGGAGGCGATCTGTTCAACAGTCATTCGGCGATCCCCCAAAACAATTCTCTCTTCTCGATCATGTCGTCAGACTGGCTTGTGCGAGCCCGAGGTTGTTTCGGTTTGTTGTCACACGATGTTCTGCCTTCATTAAACTGTCACACCCATGAATGCACTTTCGACACATCCATAACTCCATCACCACATGTCTCCTTCAACTGTCGATGAATTTCAAATGCTTTCACACCACGCAAATTCAGAAAACGAATGATTGCACGCTGTTCAAGTAAGGAAAACGTCGCCATTTTAAGTATTTAAAGCAGTTCTCATTCTCGCCGCTGGTGGTAAAATTCCATCTGCCATATGGTGCTGCCATCTCTGGGACGTATTGACAATGAACGCGGCCTCATTTTAAAACAATGCGCATGTTTCTATCTCTTTCCAGTCCAGAGAAAAAAAATTGGAGGCCTTAGAACTCGAATGCACCTCATACATCCCGTGCTTCAGTTGTGTAACCGTCATGCTGAAACCACGTATGTTGTCAAACGGCCAGGGCAACATCCTGCAGTAGTATCGTAGTTCCTGTTCGAAAAACGGTTGATATTTGCGTCCATTCAACGTGCCGTCGATAAAGTACAGACTAATGAGTTTGTTCCCCGTGATGCCACACCATACGTTAACCGACCAAGGACGTTTATGTTCAGCTTGAAGTAGCCAGTGAAAACTGTCTACAGTCCAGTAATGAATGTTATGCCCGTTAGCGCTACCATGAATGTAGCCTCACTGGAATAGAGTACCTCGGCAAAGAACAGTGGGGGCCGTTTGCATTTGTTGATGTGCCCATTCACAAAACACTACCTGGTTATGGAAATCAGGGCCATGAAGTTCTTAATCCATTGACACATGGTGTGGACGATACCTATGACGATGCAGTACTGTGGCAATACTACCTATGGACAAACTGGAATCATGGTATAACTGCCGGCTGCTTATCCGTGGCTTGTGGTGCACTGCCGCTAGCACAGCTGTTTCATTAGGTTCTGCGGCAACGCATTTGCTTCTTTTACTTTTGCCTATCTGTAAGCTGCCATCAGGCATTAAGGCGTACGTCCACAGCCTTGTCAAACAACGAACGAGAGCGAGCTTTCTCTGGAAAACGCCATAGAGTAAATATCTCTGGAGTGAGCATTGCGTTCTGCACATGTTGTCAACATTAAACCAGGATTGTCAAGTGTTTTCGGGACTTCGCTGATAATGTGTGCTTTCTGCACAGTTTGAAGTTTATATTATCAAGAGTTTTTGTTGTGCTTTCATCGTTTATTGATAGTGTAATAGCAATGGTGATTATGTTGTTGCTACAGATGCAAAGAAAAATATGTGGAAAGTGTGATGTCACCGCCAGACACCACACTTGCTAGGTGGTAGCTTTTAAATCGGCCGCGGTCCGGTAGTATACGTCGGACCCGCGTGACGCCACTGTCAGTGATAGCAGACCGAGCGCCACCACACGGTAGGTTTAGAGAGACGCACTAGCACTCGCCCCAGTTGTACAGCCGACTTTGCTAGCCACGGTTAACTGACAAATACGCTCTCATTTGCCGAGACGATAGTTAGCATAGCCTTCAGTTACGTCATTTGCTACGACCTAGCAAGGCGCCATTACCGGTTTATATTAATATGGAAATGATGTACAGTCAAGAGAGATGTTCTCCAATTATGGATTAAAGTTAAGCATTATAAGATTTTCGTACTTTAATGCAATTCTCAAGACGTTGTCGTGTTCCAGACCTCACGCCGGTCTGCGTGAGCTTAAGCGTGTGCCTTTCGGCTTCCTCTCATAGTGACTTGGCTGTCTTGCCAAGTCACAACATTTTTGGCGATGAGGATACAAACGGTCTCCTTTATATTGCACTAATTTACTTGTGTCATGGCTTCGCCACAATCTCCAGATGTACTGTCCGACTTTTATCGCTTGCAGAATCAGCAGACGCAGGCCTTATTGGATGCCCTTGGACAGCTCGTCCAGGGTCAACGTGCAATGCAAAACGATGCTGCAGCCGCAGCTCCACCGCTACCGCAGCCACAACACGCAGTTGCACCACCTTTTCGTCCTTTTGATGCGGCACTGGAAAGCTGGACGGAGTGGTCATGCCAATTTGGATTCCATCTCGCCGCCTACAGAATTCAAGGTAACGAACGGCAGCCTTTTTTGTTGGCATGTGTAGGTGTGTCCACCTACCGTGTGATAGTGAAACTGTTTCCCCGACGCAAAGTAGCAACTCTGTCCTACGAAGATGTTTTGTCGGCATTAGATGCATATTTCAAGGAATCCGTCAATGAAGTTGCAAAAAGGTATACGTTCTTTCGTACAAAACGTACGGCTGGTCAGACTAATAGGGAGTGGGTTGCAACATTGCAAGGCCTTACTAGGGATTGTGCTTTTGAGTGTGAATGTGGACTCCCTTATTCAGATACTATGGTGCGTGATGCAATTGCACAGAACGTTTCTGATGTTCGTATCAGGGAACAGATTTTGAAACTAGTCAATCCCTCCCTTCAACAAGTGATGGACATATTGGAGAGGCAGGACACAATTGACTTTGCTTAGGAATCATTTGCAACTTCGCCAGCCGTGTGTCACGTTAACCGGCCCACCGGGTGAGCTGCACGGAACAGTAAACAGCCCTCACGGCCGTCCGCGCAGCTGTCGGCAAGCTCTTCGCTACGTGTGCCGCGCAAGCAAGCAAATGCAGTGCTAAAATCATGCTCGCAGTGTGCTACTAGACATTCGCGTGAGAATTGCCCGTCACGCCAAGCTATTTGCTTTTTCTGTAATAAAAAAGGACATGTTCAGAGTGTTTGCCAGAAAAAGCTCAGATCGGACACTAAAAACCATTCCAGGCCCTTTGCTTTGCGCCGGAATTGGAATCGAACCATGAATACTCAGGCTCGTGAACCTTCGCCCATGGAAATTCATGTAGTTAATTCCACTCCGCCCAGTGCCACTCTCTCTAACGGTGACTGTGTTCGTCCCACAAATAGTGTGCGTCGACATCGCCGGAAATCGCGTGAAGTCGCAAGTGCTTCTGTACCAGTGTCTATTCACATTGCACGAGACAGTCGCTCTTGTCAGCAGGACAATAAACTTTTTGTAGACTTGGGCATTAATGGCAACGTGATCCCATTCCAGCTCGATACCGGAGCTGCAGTTTCATTGATCAATAAAGACACGTACAAACAACTAGGCACACCTCCGTTGCGTGCCGCAAATGTTAACTAGCTATTCCGGACAGAATATCCCTGTGTTAGGACAGTGCAGCCTTCTTGCAACATACAAGGGACAAACAAAACTTGTGTCTCTTTACGTCCTTCGTTCTTCTTCTGCTGTGAACTTGTTTGCTTTAGATTTATTTCAGTTGTTTAACTTGTCTATAGTCAATCAGGTCCTATCAGTGAACCAGACTGTGCCTTCAGCCAGTGTTTCTCGTCTATGTGAAGAATTTGCAGACTTTTTGCACCGGGCCTGGGTTGCGCTAAAAACTATAAAGCACACTTGGAACTGAAAGTAAACGCGCAACCGAAATTTTTCAGAGCGCGCAATATTCCCCACGCATTGCATGATGAGGTCGCACGAACGTTACACGATTTGGAATCACACAGTGTGATTGAACGTGTGCAGGCTTCTCTCTGGGCATCACCCTTAGTAATTTTGCCAAAACCTTCCGGAAAACTGAGACTTTGTGTGGACTTCAAGGCAACAGTGAATCCACAACTAGTGATTGCAACTTTTCCTTTACCCCGCCCGGAAGATCTTTTTGACAAACTGTGCCTGGGTAAATATTTTTCGAAGTTGGACCTAGCAAATACCGGTGGACGAAGAATCCCAGCGCGTTTTGGTGGTTAACACGCATCTTGGTTTGTATCGATTCAAAAGACTACCATTCGGGTGTGCATCCGCCCCTGCATTGTTTCAGCAATATCTGCAAACTGTTTGTGCCTCGGTCCCTACTGTAGCAAACTATCTGGACGATATTGTGATGTCCGGAAAGACGGAAGAAGAACATTTATCCCATCTCAGAACATTATTTCAGGTCTTGCGACAAAATGGTCTTCGCTTGCGGAAGGACAAGTGTGTGTTTTTTGCTCGTGACTTACCCTATCTGGGACATGTAATCAAAGCCCAGGGCATACATCCCAGTCCCGAGCACCTCCGTGCCATACAGGACTTGCCTTCGCCGCAGAATTTGAAGCAGCTACAGAGTGTGCTGGGAAAAATTAATTATTACAACCGATATGTGCGCCACGCCTCTTCCATTTCAGCTCCGCTTCATCGCTTACGCCGTAAAGGTGTTCCGTTTGTCTGGACGATGGAATGCGAACGCGCCTTTCGCCAGTTGAAATCGGCGTTGCTTTCAAATTCTTGCCTTACGCCATTCGATCCCCAGAAACCCCTTTTGTTAATGGTAGATGCATCGGATTTAGGGATCGGTGCTGTGCTTGCGCACAAAGATGGATCGCATGATCGCCCTATGGCCTTTGCGTCCAAATTGCTCTCGTCTGCGCAAAGAAATTATTCACAGATCGAGAAAGAAGCTTTGGCTCTCGTATTTGGTGTTACAAAGTTTCATGATTTCTTGTATGGTCGTCACTTTACCATCATCACAGACCACAAACCTTTGACATCGCTTTTTCATCCGTCCAAGCCTGTACCTCCACGTACAGCGCAGAAATTCATTCGCTGGTCTCTTTTCCTCTCGCAGTACCGCTACGATATCTTGTATCGGTCCACTGCTAAGCACGGAAACGCCGATGCGTTGTCCCGTTTGCCTGTTGCTGAGGATAGAGCATTCGATTATTCCGAACTTGCTTGCATGTTCATTGATTCGGAAACCGATGACGTGGTCGAATCGTTTCCGATTGATTTTCGTCGTGTAGCTACAGCCACAGCTGCTGACCCTGTCCTTGCTACCGTTTTGCGTTTTGTTGCTACTCAATGGCCCTTGTCAAAGTCACGGATCGAGGATCCGTTGGTTCGCCGATTTTTTGCTCACAAGGAGAGACTTTTTGTCCGACGTGGTGTTTTGTTGTTGCGTTCTGATAATGATCAGTCCAGGGTCGTGGTCCCAAGTTCGTTAAAGTCCTCTGTCTTACGGCTTCTCCACCAAGGTCATTGGGGTATAGTGCGAACGAAACAACTTGCTCGTTAGCACTGTACTTGTTTCGGAATCGATGCTGCGATTACGAATATGTGCTCTTCTTGCATGGCGTGTGCCGAACAACAATCCGCACCACCGCGGAAATTCTTTGCATGGCCGAAAGCCACTTCCCCTTGGCAACGCTTGCACATCGATTTTGCTGGTCCATTCTGGAATGCTCGATGGTTGGTTCTGGTCGATTCATTCAGTAATTTTCCTTTTGTTGTCCGAATGTCTTCCACGTCGTCATCTGCCACCATCCAAGCGTTATCCGCTATCTTTTGCATTGAAGGTCTTCCACAGACTATTGTTTCCGACAATGGCCCGCAATTCATGTCCGCCGAATTTCAGTCATTCTGCAAGGCCAATGGTATTCAACATCTGACATCCGCGCCGTTTTCGCCTCAGTCAAACGGTGCCGCTGAACGTTTGGTCCGGACTTTGAAGTCACAGATGTTGAAGTTAAAAGAGTCACATTCTCGGGAGGACGCGTTGTTGCTCTTTCTGTCTTCGTATCGCTCTCAGCCCCGAGATGGTCGCTCGCCGGCTGAGTTGCTCCACGGTCGTCCTCATCGAACCTTGATGTCTTTGCTGCATCCGCCGCATCAGGTTCCTGTGCAGCGGCAGCCACCTGCTTTTGCTCCAGGCAACGTTGTATACTATCGCAACTATCGCGGTTCACGGCATTGGCTCGCAGGGCGCATTCTTCGCTGCCTCGGCCGCGCGATGTATTTGGTTTTGGGGGCCTCCGGTGAGGTGCGTCGGCATCTCAATCAGCTGCGCCTCTGTCGTCGCACGGGTTCTGCAGCTCCCCGTCTGCTTTCAGCGACGGTGCCGTCCGGTCAGCGCCCTGGGGACCCATCTACTGGCTCGCCTCAGCCCCAGGTGTTGCCGACGCTGCCTTCCATTTTGCCCTATGGCGACGCGCAGCCGCCGCCGCCGCCGCCGGTCCTCCCGCCGGCGCCGCCCGCAGTGGACGCGTTGCTGCAACCGCCGGGCGCCTCCCTTGGTCACGCGCCGCCGATCGCTTCCCGTGACCAGCTGTCCTCCGAAATGGAACTCTTGCCCGCTCCGGACCAGATGTCGTCTTCGGCCGTCGGATACCCCGACGCGATGGAGGTCGACCCTTCGGCCCCTCCTGTCTCTCTACGGGCGCATACACCGTATGTTGGCGTGCACCCTGGACTAGGTTTTCAGGCGTTTCCTAGCTCCCCTCGGACTGAATGGCCGGGTGCGGGTGGCACAGCCTTGCCTGTTGTTAGGCTCCCCACCTCGTCGCATACGTCAACATGAGGTCCTCCCCACGGCGGGCGGAAGCCTTATAACACAACCGTTCGCCGATTTGCGGGGGAGAAATGTGATGTCACCGCCAGACACCACACTTGCTAGGTGGTAGCTTTTAAATCGGCCGCGGTCCGGTAGTATACGTCGGACCCGCGTGTCGCCACTGTCAGTGATAGCAGACCGAGCGCCACCACACGGCAGGTCTAGAGAGACGCACTAGCACTCGCCCCAGTTGTACAGCCGACTTTGCTAGCCACGGTTAACTGACAAATACGCTCTCATTTGCCGAGACGATAGTTAGCATAGCCTTCAGCTACGTCATTTGCTACGACCTAGCAAGGCGCCATTACCAGTTTATATTAATATGGAAATGATGTACAGTCAAGAGAGATGTTCTCCAATTACGGATTAAAGTTAAGTATTATAAGATTTTCGTACTTTATTGCAATTCTCAAGACATTGTCCTGTTCCAGACCTCACGCCAATCTGCGTGAGCTTAAGCGCGTGCCTTTCGGCTTCCTCTCATAGTGACTTGGCTGTCTTGCCAAGTCACAACAGAAAGTAGGGAGAGTAACTTTTCATGGGTACATACCATTAGCTCTAATTATTGGTATCATATTAGTAAGAGACACTATATATGTTTAAAAATTTCGAGACGCATTATAATTAAGGCTTGATTCTGTAGACCTATTTTTCAACGATTTTATGACTACATAATAGGTATTACGGCTCGTACAAAAGCTTACAACACTCGCTTCCTCTCGTAAATTTGCTATTGGAACAGGAAAGGGGATGGTCAGTTTTTTCAGCAAATACTATGCTCCATGCAGTTATCAGTGACTTGTCGATTATGTATATAGATTTGAAAGACGGGAGACAGATAAATTCAATAGAGTAGGAGTCTGTAATTGTCTTCGTATAATATGTGTGTCCAAACATGTCCCCAAACTCTTTCATTTGTGTCGCTTTCCACTTCCCTAAATGGTGTTATATGGTTAACTGTTACATGACCAACTGTATTTGCTTTACAGTACATTATTCTCCGATCGCCTTTTTTACCCCCTTCTTACTCAGTCTACTATTTATTTAATAAACTGTGAGCAAGTACGTAAAATGCGTTAAATAAATACTTCAAACTGTCACCAGTAAGAAAAATTGTGCTTTAGGTAGCAAAAACGAGAAAATAAATACGCAGAAACAGCAGAAAAAAAGGACGAATTAGCAGGGATATAATCGCTAATGTGTGGCAAATTCGGTGTTTTTCGGACACTTGAAAAGTACTAGCGTACTGTCAAGTGGTTTTGCAAGACTATCACTGCAAAAATGTACGCCAGGCTCTGTAATACTATAAAGTGCCGCATCATACCGAAAACTACCAAACATCGAGTGCATCTGAACTGTGACACCTATCGCAAAGAAGCAGAATGTAATATCACTTGCCCTTGAAAGTTACGTAGCTCGATTATTCCCGGTATCAAATGGATACTGTTAAAATGTCTGCGCAACATATATAAATAATCCACGACGCGTACGAAAAGAATCCGTCTGTACTAGGAATGTAGTGGCATTCTAAATATACAGGACACTATACGGACAAACACACGACGTCCCGGGAACACTTGACCAGGCTAGCAATGTATGTTGACAACACAATATCTGTTCTGCGCATGTTAATGCTCACTCCAGAGGTATTTACTCTATGGAAAACGCTCTGCATACAACGCAAAAGCAGCCTTAACATTTCTCCTATGTTCTCCGTAAATCAGGATTATTTCAGTTTTTTCTTCTTCCACTTGAGCGTCTGTTCTCGAAATGATAGGTAGGTGTGCAGGCACGATACGTGAACCGCTGTCGCAATGTCTTTACTGCTTGTTATGATAAGTCGTAGTTCGCTACATGGCCACAGTGGCGCATCGAGTAGTCCCCTGTTCGATATGTCGGGGGAATACAATGTTGCGAATAGGGTTCCCAATTAGAAGTTGTGAAATAATGGTATGTGGTACCCTCGCAGCTGTAGGTGTGGTCCCACGTGTCACTGGATATCCAAGACCCACTGAGTAGCATGTCCTAAATTACGATTGTGTACCCATTTCTATCCCTGCGATTACAGCGCCGTCTGGGACGCAACTAAGAAAATGCTTCAGACAAAACGTATGCATATTTTGCCGTTGAATTGCAGCCTGCAATACAAATGGGGTTTGCATAGAAGAGGTCAAAGTCGCTCGCCGCCATCCACACGTTGGGTGGGGTTTGGGAGGGGGCGGGGGGCGAGTATGGTATCGTTGGATGCCGTCCTTCGAGACAAACATTCTGGAATTATAACTTTTTAGATCCTCTGTGCAACTTTCGAGATATTTCGTGTCTTCACTTAAAATTGATATGCTGTATATAAAGAGAAGTTTATGGAAGAAACGTCAACACTTAGAGATAAAAGCAGGTGCATGGCAAGATCGTAGCTTATCCCCAATTCTTTTTGATTGTGTTCTAGGAGAAAAAAAGCAGTGAAAATTTGAAATGAAGAACTGAATGAATATAAGATTTCACCTGTAACATTGGGAAGAGGAAACAAAAGTACTGGAATAAACAGTCTCACATTTGCAGATGACTTTGCTGTATTTTCCCAAAATGTGGCATCTGCTGTGATGCAAACTAATCTTTTGTAAGTATTGGGCAGTATGACTGGCTTAAACGTTTCTGCTCAAAAAACTGTGCCAAGCATTAAAAATGCACTGAAATTTGTCGAAACAGATGTTGACCAAATAGAGAAGGTCACGAAATTTAATATCTTGAGGAGATAATCCAGGAAAATGGTTTGGAGAAAACTGTTAAAAAAGGTAGGATGCATAAAATGGGAATGACTTATAGCATGGCTGAAGACTTTCAAATAGAAAAAGTGCCTGTCTAAAAATGAAAAATTAAGGCTTTACATCCCAACAGTGGAACCAGGATGTCTACACCCAAGGTAATGTCTAGAATTAAACTATAATGCAGGTAAATTAAAAAAGCTAGAAAGGAGCATCCTTATGAAATTATTAGGCCCATGAAAAACTGTGGATGAATGGAAATTATAAACTAATAATGAAATTTATCCAAATACAGAAAACATCAGAAATAATGAGAAAAACAGGACTGATATATTTGGATATTCAGATCGATTGCAAGACAGTAGATTAACCAAAAGTATTTTGAAGCATTTATGGAGCGGAACGTCAACAAGAAGTAGGATAGATTATGTAAAAAAGATTTAGAAAAAACTAATAAAAATCCTGAAAAAAGAACTGATACAATCGTTTAGGGAAAAAATCATTGAGTATGAAAAAATCAACTAGGATATTGAAAAAAATTGTCAAAAAAGAGGAAGAAAAAACAAACCGAACCGGTGAAGAAATCCTGGAAGCAAAAGAACAGAACAACGAGTAAGGAACTGAAACTGGTACGTGATCCTCAGTTAGCCCATCCAGGCAGAATAATAATAATAATAATAATAAACAGAGGTAAAAGCTCAAAATCCTCTAATATTACATAAGTGAATGCAACAAAACTAGATTAACTTACGACGTTAGCAAATGGCCTAGTAACCTCGACGTCAAACTTTCTTCTCGTATCATCACACATGAAAGCACGGAAGAAGAACCCAGTCCATCACAAGTTGTCTGGAAATGTGTATATAAGCTGCATGCACTCTATAAGCTAATGTAGTAGGTGACAACATGTCTGTAAAACAGAACATTGTTGCCTTGTTGACACAAGTACTGCAATTCGTAAAAAATTACTGTTTCCCTTGACCTTGGCTGTATTTCTACAACGTTGAAAGAAGCTATAATTTGTGCACCAGGGCAGCCAGACACTAGTATGATGATGATAATGTAGGATCATAGGCAGAAACAGTTAACTTCACAACAGTCCTTGTGTAATGGCTTGTTTAAGTTCGTGGCCAAAATGTGTAGGCCGAAGATTGCTAGTTAATGTATTTGGGTGAGACAGGAGGTGTTTGGGGCTTTTTTTGTGGGAAGAGGGTTTTAGTTGTGGGGGACAGGGCGTTCTATTTTGGTGTGTTTGTGTTGTTTTTGTGGTTTACGTGTTCTACAAACCACAAACTCTTTAAACTGATTGACTACTTAATATAACATTACAGGTACACATATAACCACAGACTCCATTTACCACTACTATCCACTTCCAGGCTCTGTCCTATAGTCACTGTCCCGGCCCATCTCCGTCTTCCCCCAACCCCTCTTCCTGGAAAAAAAAAAACCATCCCCACTCCCCTCATGTCTCTACCTACATACCAGACCATTTCACTAGCTCTCTCTCTCTCTGTCTCTCTCTCTCACACACACACACACACACACACACACAAACTCGTTTCACAGACAGGTTGGCAACACTCAGAACGTGAACGAAATCAAACGAACAGAGATAAACACTGAAGGAATGCAGAATTAGAAGCAGTTCAAGAAAGTGAATTGTAAATAGTGCAACGCAGTAAATACTTCAGAATACCAAAAACTGCCAAGTGTAGATGTGAAGTGAAGCATTTCGACACCAACCGCCGCTAGCAAGGAGGAAAGGAGCAGAGTATGTAAAGAAACACCGTAAGTAACTTGCAGACCAACTTTATGAAGAAAACGGTGTTTTTAACCTAAAATAATCATAAATGTACAATTGTATGTATCCAATTTACAGAATAACAATGGAAGATGCTTTATAAATTAAAGCGAAAAGCGTCTGGTGTAACAAGACAGATAACCTATACTAACAGATAATATGTGATCACGCTGCGGTTGACAATGGAAGCAAGACCCAGGAAATTCAAGACACGTTCATAGCATCTGTCGACCTCGGAAAAGTTCGAAATTCGGAGAAAAATAGAGGCAAGCTGTAGGGGAAGACAGATAACACTCAATATGTGAAAGAACCGAGAGGAAACAATAAGAGTGGAACACCGAGAACGAAGTGATCGGATTAAAAAGGACGCGAGACAGGTATGTACTCTTTCGTGCCTAATCTTCAGTCTACACATCGAAGAACCAAGGATGTAAATAAAAGAAAGTGTCAAGAGAGAGATTAAAATTCAGAATGAAAGGATATCGATGACAAGATTTACTGATGACATTGCTCCCCCAGTGAAAGAGAAGAAGTAGTTCAGGATCTCTTCCATGGAATTAATTGTGTAATGGGTACAGAATATGGACTGAGAGTAAAGCGAAGAAAGAGGATAGTAACGAGAAGTAGCAGAAATGAGAACAGCGAGAAACTTAAGACCAGAAATGGGGATCACGAAGTAGACAAAGCGAAAGAATTCTCCTAACTTGGGAGCAACATTACCCTTGGCGGACGAAGCAAGCGGGGCATAAGAAGCAGAGTAGCACAGGCAAAGAGGACATACTTAGCCAAGAGCAGCCTACTGTTGTCAAGCATGAGGCTTAATTTGAGGATTCCTGACGTTCCACGTTTAGTGCACAGCGCTGTATGACAGTGGAACTTCGGTAGTGGAAAAATTGGAACAAAAGAGCATAGAAGCGTTCGCCATGCGATTCTACAGACAAATATTGAAAATTAAGCGGTCTGGCAAGGTAAACAATGAGGAGGTTCCACGTAATATCGGTGAGGAACGACATATATGGAAAACACTGACAAGAGGAACGGGTGGATGGTAGGTCATCTGTTAAGACATCAGGGAGAACTTCCATGCTACTAGAGGGAGTTATAGATCGTTAAAACTGTAGAGGGAGGCAGAGATTGGAATACGTCCAGAAAATATTTGACGACCTTGCTTGCAAGTGTTAGTGTGAGATCAAGAGATCGGTACAGGAGAGGAATATGTGGCGAACAGCATCAAATGACTCAGAAGACTGATCACTCAAAGAAGAAAAAATGTTTTCATTTCATCTTCACCTACACGAAAGTCGCCGAGGTTGCGTCGAATAGAAAGATTTGCTTCAGGCGTCCGACAACCCGAGATGAGGGTCTCCTGGACAATAAATCCATTTGTTGTTGTTGTTGTGGTCTTCAGTCCTTAGGGAGACTGATTTGATGCAGCTCTCCATGCTACTCTATCCTGTGCGCGCTTCTTCATCTCCCAGTACTTACTGCAACCTACATCCTTCTGAATCTGCTTAGTGTATTCATCTCTTGGTCTCCCTCTACGATTTTTACCCTCCACACTGCCCTCCAATGCTAAATTTGTGATCCCTTGATACCTCAGAACATGTCCTACCAACCGGTCCCTTCTTTTGTTAAGTTGTGCCACAAACTCCTCTTCTCCTCAATTCTATTCAATACTTCATCGTTAGTTATGTGATCTACCCATCTAATCATCAGCATTCTTCCGTAGCACCACATTTCAAAAGCTTCTATTCTCTTCTTGTCCAAAATATTTATCGTCCATGTTTCACTTCCATACATGGCTACACTCCATACAAATACTTTCAGAAACGACATCCTGACCATTAAATCTATACTCGATGTTAACAATTTTCTCTTCTTCAGAAACGCTTTCCTTGCCATTGCCAGTCTGTTGTTGTTGTTGTTGTGGTCTTCAGTCCTGAGACTGGTTTGATGCAGCTCTCCATGCTACTCTATCCTGTGCAAGCTTCTTCATCTCCCAGTACCTACTGCAACCTACATCCTTCTGAATCTGCTTAGTGTATTCATCTCTTGGTCTCCCTCTACGATTTTTACCCTCCACGCTGCTCTCCAATGCTAAATTTGTGATCCCTTGATGCCTCAAAACATGTCCTACCAACCGATCCCTTCTTCTAGTCAAGTTGCGCCACAAACTTCTCTTCTCCCCAATCCTATTCAATACCTCCTCATTAGTTACGTGATCTACCCACCTTATCTTCAGCATTCTTCTGTAGCACCACATTTCGAAAGCTTCTATTCTCTTCTTGTCCAAACTGGTTATCGTCCATGTTTCACTTCCATACATGGCTACACTCCATACAAATACTTTCAGAAACGACTTCCTGACACTTAAATCTATACTCGATGTTAACAAATTTCTCTTCTTCAGAAACGATTTCCTTGCCATTGCCAGTCAACCTTTTATATCCTCTCTACTTCCACCATCATCAGTTATTTTACTCCCTAAATAGCAAAACTCCTTTACTACTTTAAGTTTCTCATTTCCTAATCTAATCCCCTCAGCATCACCCGATTTAATTTTACTACATTCCATTATCCTCGTTTTGCTTTTGTTGATGTTCATCTTATATCCTCCTTTCAAGACACTGTCCATTCCGTTCAACTGCTCTTTCAAGTCCTTTGCTGTCTATGACAGAATTACAATGTCATCGGCGAACCTCAAAATTTTTACTTCTTCTCCATGAATATTAATACCTACTCCGAATTTTTCTTTTGTTTCCTTTGCTGCTTGCTCAGTATACAGATTGAATAACATCGGGGAGAGGCTACAACCCTGCCTCACTCCTTTCCCAACCACTGCTTCCCTTTCATGCCCCTCGACTCTTATAACTGCCATCTGGTTTCTGTACAAATTGTAAATAGCCTTTCGCTCCCTGTGTTTTACCCCTGCCACCTTCAGAATTTGAAAGAGAGTATTCCAGTTAACATTGTCAAAAGCTTTCTCTAAGTCTACAAATGCTAGAAACGTAGGTTTGCCTTTTCTTAATCTTTCTTCTAAGATAAGTCGTAAGGTTAGTATTGCCTCACGTGTTCCAACATTTCTACGGAATCCAAACTGATCTTCCCCGAGGGCCGCTTCTACCAGTTTTTCCATTCGTCTGTAAGGAATTCGCGTTAGTATTTTGCAGCTGTGACTTATTAAACTGATAGTTCGGTAATTTTCACATCTGTCGACACCAGCTTTCTTTGGGATTGGAATTATTATATTCTTCTTGAAGTCTGAGGGTATTTCGCCTGTCTCATACATCTTGCTCACCAGATGGTAGAGTTTTGTCATGACTGGCTCTCCCAAGGCCATCAGTAGTTCTAATGGAATATTGTCTACTCCCGGGGCCTTGTTTCGACTCAGGTCTTTCAGCGCTCTGTCAAACTCTTCACGCAGTATCTCATCTCCCATTTCATCTTCATCTACATCCTCTTCCATTTCCATAATATTGTCCTCAAGTACATCGCCCTTGTATAAACCCTCTATATACTCCGTCCACCTTTCTGCCTTCCCTTCTTTGCTTAGAACTGGGTTGCCATCTGAGCTCTTGATATTCATACAAGTGGTTCTCTTCTCTCCAAAGGTCTCTTTAATTTTCCTGTAGGCAGTATCTATCTTACCCCTAGTGAGACAAGCCTCTACATCCTTACATTTGTCCTCTAGCCATCCCTGTTTAGCCATTTTGCACTTCCTGTCGATCTCATTTTTGAGACGTTTGTATTCCTTTTTGCCTGCTTCATTTACTGCATTTTTATATTTTCTCCTTTCATCAATTAAATTCAATATTTCTCCTGTTACCGAAGGATTTCTACTAGCCCTCGTCTTTTTACCTACTTGATTCTCTGCTGCCTTCACTACTTCATCCCTCAGAGCTACCCATTCTTCTTCAACTGTACTTCTTTCCACCATCCCTGTCAATTGTTCCCTTATGCTCTCCCTGAAACTCTGTACAACCTCTGGTTCTTTCAGTTTATCCAGGTCCCATCTCCTTAAATTCCCACCTTTTTGCAGTTTCTTCAGTTTCAATCTGCAGTTCATAACCAATAGATTGTGGTCAGAATCCACATCTGCCCTGGAAATGTCTTACAATTTAAAACCTGGTTCCTAAATCTCTGTCTTACCATTATATAATCTATCTGATACCTTTTAGTAGCTCCAGGATTCTTCCAGGTATACAACCTTCTTTTATGATTCTTGAACCAAGTGTTAGCTATGATTAAGTTATGCTCTGTGCAAAATTCTACAAGGCGGCTTCCTCTTTCATTTCTTCCCCCCAATCCATATTCACCTACTATGTTTCCTTCTCTCCCTTTTCCTACTGACGAATTCCAGTCACCCATGACTATTAAATTTTCGTCTCCCTTCACTACCTGAATAATTTCTTTTATCTCGTCATACATTTCATCAATTTCTTCATCATCTGCAGAGCTAGTTGGCATATAAACTTGTACTACCGTAGTAGGCATGGGCTTTGTGTCTATCTTGGCCACAATAATGCGTTCACTATGCTGTTTGTAGTAGCTAACCCGCACTCCTATTTTTTTATTCATTATTAAACCTATTCCTGCATTATCCCTATTTGATTTTGTATTTATAACCCTGCAATCACCTGACCAAAAGTCTTGTTCCTCCTGCCACCGAACTTCACTAATTCCCACTATATCTAAATTTAACCTATCCATTTCCCTTTTTAAATTTTCTAACCTAGCTGCCCGATTAAGGGATCTGACATTCCACGCTCCGATCCGTAGAACGCCAGTTTTCTTTTTCCTGATAAAGACGTCCTCTTGAGTAGTCCCCGCCCGGAGATCCGAATGGGGGACTATTTTACCTCCGGAATATTTTACCCAAGAGGACGCCATCATCATTTACCCATACAGTAAAGCTGCATACCCTCTATAAAAATTACGGCTGTAGTTTCCCCTTGCTTCGCAGTACCAGCACAGCAAGGCCGTTTTGGTTAGTGTTACAAGGCCAGATCAGTCAATCATCCAGACTGTTGCCCCTGCAACTACTGAAAAGGCTGCTGCCCCTCTTCAGGAACCACACGTTTGTCTGGCCTCTCAACAGATACCCCTCCGTTGTGGTTGTGGTTGTGGTTGCACCTACGGTACGGCCATCTGTATCGCTGAGGTAAGCAAGCCTCCCCACCAACGGCAAGGGATCCATTTGATGATTTAATTTCAGTATTTATTTCTATCGTGAATCTCTTTAATACAATGTTTACACAGAGTGGTACGATTGTTACAGAACAGCTAAACCAGAAATTTGGACTGTTGGTGACCCCTGTGAGTACGATTGACCTGCTATGGATTCGCTTTGCGTGCCTTTTACATGCCGCTAAAGGGTTCGCATTCACTCGGCACTGTACTTTTTAGGCCATTTCAATTCCTTTGGACGCGAGATTTTCTTTGACTTGCATTTTCTATGCTTCCAAGTATAATTAATAATTACGAGTCATATGAGACTTTATCTTTCGTTATTTTGTAATTTTCCATTTAATACCGATTTTACTTGTGTTCCCGCTAATAATTTTATTGTCTCACTTTGGGTCCTAGTGGTGATACACAAACGTGATAATGACGCCCGAATCAATGTCGGAGCTAAAAATGTTTCCACAGTAGACCAGTCCGTAACTTGACATTAGCTCATTCGAAACAGTCACGCGCGTGCACCTACACAGGTACGATGACGTCATAAGTAAAACAAGTACTGCGAAACAAACAAATACATACATGATCCATCCATTGTAGGCTGAATCATTGTTCACGTATTATGAGTCTCGTAGTTTTTAGCAACTCTAGTCTGACGGTATTTTGACTGACGAGCGAACAGAGGTTTCCACGCCAAATTTTAGGGCGAAGCACCTATGGCAGTTTTGCTCGGCCGTTGGTTCTTCCTGTATGGACTGGGAACCAGCGTAACAATGTCCAGTTATCTAATACACGCAGAAAGTGCACAGTGATCGCTCGTTAGAAGCCAAATGTCGGCCCCCAGTGTGGAGGATTCTCTCTTTCAGTCTCAGAAACCGCTCGTCTACGTGTTCCGGTACGGCCACTGCCGGCCGCCGGGGTCCTCTTTCGTTTTCAGGGTCAGCTGAGCTGTAGCCGCCGACCGTATGTAATAAACACACTTCGCCACGCCACACTTGTTAAGAATCCGTTCTGTTCCAAGCTTACAGATTTACTCTTTTTACCGAAGTGGACTAACAGCAGAAATACAGCTTCCCACACAGTCACTCTGCCTGCAGAACGTAGCGGCTGTAACAGCGTATTTTTACTCTGAGTGATGCTGCGGGCTTGGGTTCGATTCCAGGCCGGGTTGGAGATTTTCTTCGCTCGTGGACTTGGTGTTGTGTTGTCTTCGTCATCATTTTATCCTCATCACCGGCATGCAAGTCGCCCAGTGTGGCGCCGACTGAAATAAAACTCGGCGGTCGAACTTCACCGGATGGGGCCCCCCTTCCAGCAATGCCATACGACCATTTCATTTCATTTCTTTACTTGGAATGTCACCAACCCTGAAAAGCGAATTGATACTGCAGAAAATGTTCGACCAATACGACACATTTACATAGATAGTATATGCAGTATGTATTGCTAATGACTGTACTAGCACTATTTTGAAACTACCTCTTTCACTTCTTCTCACGCCGCGGCAATGAGCGAGCGACCGGCTCACGTCGAGTAATGGCGTCGCAAGCGGAGGGGAGATGAAGAGGAATTGGAACGAAGCAGCTTGGCACGGGGAACCATTGCCAACGAGCGTAGCTATTCTACAACATAAATGTTAGCTCTACGGACAAGTATCGCTTCATTTTGGCTAATTGATGCCTTTCGTGAGAAACTGATCTCTTGAGACTACTGTATTGATGAGAAACGACAATGGAATGGAGCTTACATTTTTTTTTTAAATTGTTGATAGGGGCGATTCTAGAAGTCGTTCGAGTGAGGGGAGAGGGGGGGGGGGGGAGGGCTTGAGGGGAATGGAATATCGCTTAACAAAAGGAGGGTTGGTGTCCTCCACCGACAAATTGGTAAAATTTAGTGTTGCTTAAAGTAGTTTGTTTTGGAGTTCAGGGTAAAAAATGTCTAATTAGACGCCCATTTTAAGTTAAATGATATTTATTGGTTTAGATAGTAAGCTATTTGCCGCTCTTATTGTTTTGGTAAAATGTGTTTGAAATGCATTGCAACCTATATTGCTGCATAATTATAAAAAATGATTGAATCCGTTGGAGTAATATATTCGGTGATTTCTGAAGTCATTTTATCCAGTGTAATATGATACTCCATTGGGGGAGAGGGGGGGAGGCTATAGCCCCCATAGCCTCCCCCCCCCCTTGCCACCACCCCTGATTGTTGAGGCCAGGAACATGGGGCAGCAATGTACGAAATATGGTATTTCCTACGACTGACGCAACCTTATGATGAACTTCGTTTTCTGACGAAGTTTAAACTGACTTGAACTTGTATTTCATAATCATTTTATTCACATGTTAAACAAAATACACTGGATTTCAATGAATTTTACTTATTTATTTTTGTACTAACAATGTCCGGTATCACTTCTGAGCATTGTCAATGCGAAGATAAGGTTTGAAGTAGCACTCTATGAGTGAGCTTCTGTAGGTGGATTTCGTTCTCTTCATTGCGGAAAATAGTTGCTCGCACGATTACGTAGCTCCGTACATAGACATATTCGAACTGTAATCTTGCGAAGTCATGCAAATTTATGACGAGGGAAATTTTTATACGCGTCGACAAGCCTTACTTTATTACGAATCTTAGTACGCAGATGCCTGTCACACTGTAGGTCTGTGAGTTATAAATGTAGCTATCCGTCCTGCACTGACATCTTGTAAACTGCTGTCTGCTTATCGATGCTTTGAAGTTCCGAATCCGGCCATAATGGTACTTTTCATCGATTTACAAAGAGCTACTCTCCACTTTACCCTGTGCGCCATTAAGTACGAGTATATACGTTTGCGTCTAGGGCCACGGCGAACGTAACATAGGGTCACTCCTCTGAAGACAGCGATCAGTTTGCACTTCCCTTGCGCTACACAATGACGTCTGACCACCGCCTTTTACTGGGAGCGCTCACTACCCAGGCGGCGATAGAATGTGTGAGCTCATGCTCCCCTAACCGCCTCCTGAATACCCCTGTTCTGTCATATTCGGTGCGGTACTAAAAACCGCCATTAGTCAGTTACAAGTGAATTTTATCATGTAGAACGAATATGTATTTTACAGGACCTGTCAGATTGTCTCAGCACGATGTTCCAAATATGTCCATCCAATAAAATTGTCATGTCATTATGTTTCAGTTTGGCAGGTGCTTATATTAACATTGCCCATTCAGCATGTATGACCAGTAATGCATAATTATTTAAATTTGTTAATATGCTTGACCACCCTCATTTCCGCATTCGTCCTCTGTAATTTACCATAATAGGATTCGAAGAACCGAATACGCACTACGATTATGGGACAATGCGCTCTCATTGTGGTCGCTGTTGCAAGATGTCATAATAGATCTGTGCCATGAGACACTGTATTATTAGGACGACACACCTGTTTTTTTTACGAAAGCTTATTGGCTAAATAAACAATATATATTGTTCATTCCATGTAGGCTTTCACGGCCGGCGTCTTTATCAGTAAACTCTTCCGGGCTAAGTTGCCGTGGTCGATCTGTAGAACTTCTTCTCCCTGACGTTTCGTTCTCAACTACGGAGAACATCTTCCGAGGTGAGTCGACGACTGGCTGCTAGGAGCTGGGGCCGCCGCTTATACAGAGATCGTAGGGGGCGCCACCACACGTCACATGGCGTCGATGTGCAGCTCTCTCTGGCTATCGTCTGTTCTCTCGATTGCAGGCAATCGATTGTCACGTGATTGATGCAACGTCGACCGCCATATCTTATCCAATTTTAATCCTTCTTCTTTACGATTAAAATTGTATTGATGTTTGTGGATTTCAATTGCCTCTCTATACATACGTGTATAATAGTGCGACGTCCCCGCTAGCACGCTTGTTTCACCAAATTTTATGTCGTGATCTCCATCCTTGCCTGCAATCGAGAGAACAGACGATAGCCAGAGATAGCTGCACATCGACGCCATGTGACGTGTGGTGGCGCCCCCTACGATCTCTATATAAGCGGCGGCCCCAGCTCCTAGCAGCCAGTCGTCGACTCACCTCGGAAGATGTTCTCCGTAGTTGAGAACGAAACATCAGGGAGAAGAAGTTCTACAGATCGACCACGGCAACTTAGCCCGGAAGAGTTTACTGATAAATATATATTGTTTTTAAATATTTTATGATAATTGACTGATCTGGCCTTGTAGCACTAACGAAAACGACCTTGCTGTGCTGGTCCTAGGTAAAAAGACAAGGGCTAGTAGAAATACTTAGGTAACAGAAGAAATATTGAATTTAATTGATGAAAGGAGAAAATATAAAAATGCAGTAAATGAAGCAGGCAAAAAGAAATACAAACGTCTCAAAAATGAGATCGACAGGAAGTGCAAAATGGCTAAGCATGGATGGCTAGAGGACAAATGTAAGGATGTAGAGACTTATCGCACTTGGGGTAAGATAGATACTGCCTACAGGAAAATTTAACAGACCTTTGGTGAAAAGAGAACCACTTGTATGAATATCAAGAGCTCAGATGGAAACCCAGTTCTAAGCAAAGAAGGGAAAGCAGAAAGCTGAAAGGAGTATATAGAGGGTCTACACAAGGGCGATGTACTTGAGGACAATATTATGGAAATGGAAGAGGATGTAGATGAAGATGAAATGGGAGATACGATACTGCGTGAAGAGTTTGACAGAGCACTGAAAGACCTGAGTCGAAACAAGGCTCCGGGAGTAGACAACATTCCATTAGAACTACTGACGGCCTTGGGAGAGCCAGTCCTGACAAAACTCTACCATCTGGTGAGCAAGATGTATGAGACAAGCGAAATACCCTCAGACTTCAAGAAGAATATAATAATTCCAATCCCAAAGAAAGCAGGTGGTAACAGATGTGAAAATTACCGAACAATCAGTTTAATAAGTCACGGATGCAAAATACTAACGCGAATTCTTTACAGACGAATGGAAAAACTGGTAGAAGCCGTCTCGGGGGAGATCAGTTTGGATTCCGTAGAAATGTTGGAACACGTGAGGCAATACTGACCCTACGACTTATCTTAGAAGAAAGATTAAGGAAAGGCAAACCTACGTTTCTAGCATTTGTAGACTTAGAGAAGGCTTTTGACAATGTTGACTGGATTACTCTCTTTCAAATTCTGAAGGTGGCAGGGGTAAAACACAGGGAGCGAAAGGCTATTTACAATTTGTACAGAAACCAGATGGCAGTTATAAGATTCGGGGGACATGAAAGGGAAGCAGTGATTGGGAAGAGAGTGAGACAGGGTTGTAGCCTCTCCCCGATGTTATTCAATCTGTATATTGAGCAAGCAGTGAAGGAAACAAAAGAAAAATTCGGAGTAGGTATTAAAATCCATGGAGAACAAATAAAAACTTTGAGGTTCGCCGATGACATTGTAATTCTGTCAGAGACAGCAAAGGACTTAGCAGTTGAACGGAATGGATAGTGCCTTGAAAGGAGAATATAAGATGAACATCAACAAAAGCAAAACGAGGATAATGGAATGTAGTCGAATTAAGTCGAGTGATGCTGAGGGAATTAGATTAGGATATGAGACACTTAAAGTAGTAAAGGAGTTTTGCTATTTGGGGAGCAAAATAACTGATGATGGTCGAAGTAGAGAGGATATAAAATGTAGACTGGCAATGGCAAGGAAATCGTTTCTGAAGAAAAGAAATTTGTTAACATCGAGTATAGATTTAAGTGTCAGGAAGTTGTTTCTGAAAGTATTTGTATGGAGCGTAGCCATGTACGAAAGTGAAACATGAACGGTAACTAGTTTGGACAAGAAGAGAATAGAAGCTTTCGAAATGTGGTGCTACAGAAGAATGCTGAAGATGTGGCACAACTTGAATAGAAGAAGGGATCGGTTGGTAGGACATGTTCTGAGGCATCAAGGGATCACCAATTTATTATTGAAGGGCAGCGTGGAGGGTAAAAATCGTAGAGGGAGACCAAGAGGTGAATACACTAAGCAGATTCAGAAGGATGTAGGTTGCAGTAGGTACTGGGAGATGAAGAAGCTTGCACAGGATAGAGTAGCATGGAGAGCTGCATCAAACCAGTCTCAGGACTGAAGACCACAACAACAAACAAATTTTTAGATTACAACTGCCTGTACGTTTGTAATGAAACAAAATATGTACTTTCATTTATTTATTATTTGTAGTCATTTTGTATTTACTATGACTAGTTAATAAAGGTGCTTAGACGCTTCCACGTTTAAATGCGACACGACCATGGGCTGAGGACATGCGCTTGTGCATGAGGAGTTCCACTAGCGCCATCGAACATTTCCCGGTGCTATCGGCTGTGGTGGTCTCCAGTAAGCACACACAGGCTGACTGTGACTGTCATCTACGACTATTCTGCAAAGCTGGTATTGCCGTTTGATGTTCGTCATTAAGATCAGGCACTTTCAGTGCAGGTATGCCTGAATCCTTGTAATTTATTCCTGTTAGTTTTGGATTGTTTATATTGTAATTCCGTACATTCTATTCACTGTTCACTGACAAATATGTACTATTTTCGCATCATTAGTAGACCCGACTTGACAATGAACCAGTTGCTTCGAAACTAGTCGCGAGACATATGTACTGCAACTGTGGTAGATTTGTTAACAAACGCTTGATGAAATGATAAGAAACGTTGCTGGTGCAGTATCAACAAAATGTTTAAACTGAAGAGTTTGCAACGGGAAACAAACCGAGTGTTGCTATTGACACTGGGCGACGGGTGAAACACGTAATGAGCGGTATCTTATTTGGCTGATTATAGCTGCACGTTACAAAAACCAAATTGCATGTATCTGCCGTAACACGAGAGAAAAAGCGCGTGACGGCTCTCAGGAGAGACGTTCCACACAGTATCACTTCATTAACACATGTGCGCCTGTATGGCGTAGAAGCGAGATGTCCGTGTCACACAACAATATGTTTCGTTTAGATGCGGCGTATGGTGCGGGTGCAGACGCAGTATCTTATCAGGCTATTACAAACGAGTGAGTAGGTAACACGGAAGCACGTTAGGAATTACTCACTAGGGGTGATAACTGCTGCTAGACGCTTGTGTCGTTACATAAAGGTGCTGACACAACGGTTCCTGTTTCCAAGATCAACTGTGTCTGGGACAGAGCTTCAGTATCGTAGGACAATGTTTTCAGATCTGTGAACCTTGTACAGGACGACGACGAATGTACGTCGTATCGCCTCCGCAGAGCCATGTTGGGCGATAGCCGCTGTAGGCTGTCCGGATCCCGTTTCCAGTTGGGCTCTGCGGAGTTTAATATATTATTATTACTTAGTCACTTAAAAATATTCTTTATTTATTATTATAAATAAATATTATTTATGTGTGCTTTTATTTTAATTGTTGGTTTATTTGGTTTAGCTTAGTTCCTTATTTCCTTTTATCTTTACTCTCCTGAAAACCTGGAAAATATAAATATTTCGTTTTAAGTACCACAGGAGAGCAAGAGAAATATTCCGCAGCGGCGATCTCGCGGAAGTTTCTCGTCCTTACCTGCCCCACCTGAAATTCCTAAAACCTTTACTCGCTACACAAATCGTTCGGCACAACTGTGTGCTATGTTTGATGAGTCTGGATGATAGATCCAACAATTTAGCAAGTTATAGCTTATTAATTCGGAGATAATCTCTCGACGAATTCTGATCGTGGAAAATGTAGCTTCGCACTATCGTTCCACACTTCACCACCGAGCGATCTACGTCTCGTAATATATATACCGTGATAATTATCTAATTGCGGTATGGAGATACACACCTTGAATACTTGATGTTAGTTATTGGCAATTATTTTGTGCAAAAAACTATTTGAACATTTACTATATACCGTAATGTCATCTCACAACAATTGAACCTGTCTCCTTGTCTCACACGTCCGATCCCTCTATTTTTACCACAAAGAGTCCTTAAAACAAAATCTTTGGTTCAGTAGGGCAGAGACGCGTTCGTAACACAGTACGTTCAATTCTCGCAGTCGGTATATGCCGTTTATCACTATATCACTCCGTCGCATCCGATTTCATCGATTCTCGGTTTTTCCAGTTCCCTATGACCACCCTCCCCACCCCCGCCTCGACCACAGCATTGCGACTTCGATGACAGAAGACTCTAATCCTGATTAAATGACAAACGGAATCCTGACATTTAATGGGCAACTACGGTATGTCAATCATTATGCAGTTTATCCTATAACTTCGTTAGAACGCTCTACCTCTGCGGGGGACAAACGAATTAATTCTTGAATACCTCATAGACTGGTATTGCAGTTCTTTTAATCTCCGTGCTTGCTAAGAAAAGCTGGAGACGAATTCCACCTTATGCAACGCACCGTTTTGTAGTTGTGTTTTCATCCAGCCATGTTTCAGCATTTTATTGTGCCATCTACGGGGGGTTCCTCCAGAACTGTTATTACATATCAACCACTTGTGAGGGTTATATGAACTTTCGGTGAAAAATGTTTACGTTTGTAAGGAGATCGATTACAATCAAGTATTTTACATCAGATTTATTCACCAAGCACGGAGTTCTTGACGCCATTACTTGTTGTATTGACTATGTGGTTTTCGTTTGTTTTCTGGCATGTTTGAGATTTGACGTGCGGTTGACCTTTGTGATGTTCAACTCGTGTTTGTTTGTTTGTTTGTGTGTGTTCCCTTTATACAATTAAGGGAAAAAACACAAAATCAAAAACCACAAGTAACGTGCTGTAGGTGGAAATGAACAGCAAACAGAAAAATTTAAAAAAAATGTTTTGTTGTTTGCAAGTTATTGTCTATTCACTGTCTCACTCACCATAGTAGCACCGGAACGGAAGGTGACAGCAGGCCTCGTTAGCCGAGGGGTTCTAGGAGCTTCAGTCCGGAACCGCGCGACTGCTACGGTGGCAGTTTCGAATCTTGCCTCGGGCATGGATGTGTGTGATGTCCTTAGGTTAGTTAGGTTTAAGTAGTTCTAAGTTCTATGGGACTGATGACCTCAGGTGTTAAGTCCCATAGTGCTCAGAGCCATTTGAACCATTTGGAAGGTGACAGACATAAAGCCGAAACACTAAGTTAGGGCCTCCGAAACAGTTCTGTCGCGGAACATCGTGATAACAGTTTCTCCTCTCAGTCATCGCACGTACCCTCAAATGGTAGAAATTGAGATACGTGATCGCGGAATATAAAATCAGCTAAAATGGCACAGTAGTGGAGAGGCATCTACCTGTCAGATTCTGCAGAGGCTACGCGAAACAGCTTGCCCCCCTTCTAGCAGTAGTTTATCGTAGGTCGCCGGAGTAACGAATTTGTGTAGCGGATTGGGGAAAAGGGTATTTACCGTTTTCAAGAAGGTTGTAGGACAGATGAACAAGCCTAAATCGACGGCGTCATTCTGTTGTAGAACGCTGCATCTCTTTGATTCTCACATGTTACGATGCGTTTAGAGAACTAACATCTCCTCTACAAGAATAAACATCTTCTCAGTAAAGAGGGATCTTGTAAAATTCAATACTTTCAGTTCATCAGTGAGATCCAAATCGCCATAGGGAAAGACGCACAGGTTGTTGCTGTGTTCCTTGACTTTAGCAAGACATTTTATAGAGTTTCGGATTGTCGTTCAGTGAAGAAAACAGGAGCTTTCGTAGTGTCATCCAAATTTGTGGTTGTAGGAGTGTCGTCCAGAAACTAAAAAGAAGCTTTTTGGCGTAACGAAGTAAAAACGAAAGTAATCAAAACAAAATTTTATTTGAAAGTTACAGTACCTTATCTATTTTTCACTGTAGTCCCCATAACTATCAAAGCAGTTGTGAGATGGGACCAGTTTTCCAATTCGTATATTGTACTCCTCTACCGCAAAAAATGGTTCAAATGACTCTGAGCACTATGAGACTTAACACCTGAGTTCATCAGTCCCCTAGAACTTAGAACTACTTAAACCTAACTAACCTAAGGACATCACACACATCCATGCCAGAGGCAGGATTCGGACCTGCGACCGTGGTGGTCGCGCGGTTCCAGACTGAAGCGCCTAGAACCGCTCGGCCACAGTGGTTAGCTCTACCGTAAATATATGAGCCATGATGTCATTGCTTGCTCGAGGTTTTCGTCGTTTGTGGTTTACCAACGAAAACCTAATTTTTGGGGTAGGAGGGGGGGGGGGACAAGTGAAAATATTTTAATCCCAAGTCCGGACTGTAAGAACGATATCCAAACATTCCCCATTTTGACGTTGAGGCTCTTGCTGTCTTTGAGCTGATGCTTGAGGCCGCGGATTGTCATGAATCGAAGACACTTTTGCCCACAAAATTCCATGTCACCGAAGACTCGTCCATTGCACTAACACCGTAAACAATCTTAAATTTCGATAGACGGAGGCCGCAGCTCGTGGTCTAGTAGCTGGCGTTGCTGCCTCTGGATCACGGGCTCCCGGATTCGATTCCCAGCCAGGTTGGGGATTTTGTCTGCCCGGGGACCGGGTGCTTGTGTTGTCCTCATCATTTCATCATCATCATCATCATCATCATTCGTGGCGTTGACTAGATTGGACTGTGTAAGAAATAGGTGTGCGTAAAAATTGGGACTTTGTACGGGCGCTGATGACCGCGCATGTGAGCGATCCACAAACCAAATATCATCGATAGACCGAGCATTCTCTGCATTCAGGAAACGAGTGACACCATGCCTTCGCACTTGGTGACATTTTCAGTGGGTGCTGCTGTGTTGAAGGGTCACAGAACAAGGACGCCTGCCAAAACTCGACTCACACTAAGACGTGGAAGGAAGCTAACTCATTCGCTTGCGATTACAGTGTTAGGGGATCGGCGCTGGCTGTGGTACGCAGTCGTTCTTGGCTTTCTGGATAACCCTCGTATTTAGACTTCCTTGCAGAAACATTTCAACGCGTCGCTTTCAACGGAACAAAATCGACAGATGTAAATGTAATTTCAAAAGAACCATAAGGAGGTGCGCTATGCCCGTTGCTGTTTAAAATGTTCATCAGTGAGCTAATAGAAAGCGTCGGAAGCCCTATGAGGCTGTTCAACGACGATGTAGTTGTCTACGAGAAGGTGGCAACGACAGAGGTCTGTAGTGAGCAGCAAGAACACTTGCAGAAAGTCGATGATAGAGGCAGGCACTGGCAGGTAATCCCCAGCGAAACAAAAAGATGGCTCTGAGCACTATGGGACTTAAGAGCTGAGGTCATCAGTCCCCTAGAACTTAGAACTACTTAAACCTAACTAACCTAAGGACACCACACACATCCACGCCCGAGGCAGGAATCGAACCTGCGACCGTCGCGGTCCAGCGAAACAGATTGACATATTAAACCTAAATAGGACAAGAAATCCTGTTTTGTTCGATTACACTATTGGTGACAAATCACTGAAACTGCCGTAAGACACGTGCCAATAACCATCTGCAGCGACCTCAATTGTATGAAAAGCGCATATCAGGCCGAGATTCGTTGGAAGAAATGTACTCCGTCCACGAAACAAGTGGTTCACAAGTCGCTTCTCCGATCGATTCTTTAGTGTTACACATCAGTCTGTGGCCATTATGAAGGTCGATTAATAAAAGACATGGAGAAGACCCGAAGAAGAGAGGCGCGTTTCGCCAAGGGATCCTTTAGTTGACTCAAGAGCGTTACAGATATGCTCAACAAACTCCATTGGCAGACGCTACAAGGGAGGTGTTGTGCCTCATGAAGGGATTTACTACTCAAATTGCAATAGATTACGATCCATAATAATAATATTGGCGTGTGACGAGGGCCTCCCGTTGGGTAGACCGCTCGCCTGGTGCAAGTCTTTCGATATTACGCCACTTCGGCGACTTGCGCGCCGATGGGGATGAAATGATGATGATTAGGACAACACAACACCTAGTCTCTGAGCGGAGAAAATCTCCGACCCAGCCGGGAATCGAACGCAGGCCCTTAGGATTGACAGTCCGTCGCGCTGACCACTTTTTTTTAAATCTCATTTTGTTCGTTTTCGTTCGTTGTATCTGGTCGGGGCGGACGTCGTAAGACACCCAGTTCGTTGTTGATCCATTAACTCAGTTTTTTTATTACAGAGTTTTTTTTATTGATCGTTGTGTTTGGTCGTTGCGGACGTCGCAAGACATCCTGTTGAAGTTCGGTGGTTGATCCTTCCACTCAGTTTTTTATTACAGAGGCCAACCGGCTCTCTGACCGAACACGCTGAGCTACCGTGCCGGCTTTTTTTTTTTTTTTTTAGTTCGTTGCGTTTGGTCTGGGCGGGCGTCACAAGACATCCGTTCAAGTTGATCGTTGATTCTTAGACTCAGTTTTTTTTTATTATAGAGAGCACTCAGCCCTCTGACCGAACAAGCTGAGCTACCGTGCCGGCAAATCTCATTTTGTTCGTTTTCGTTCGCTGTATCTGCTCGTGGCGGATGTTGCTAGACATCCGTTTCAGGTCGTCGTTGATACATTAACTCAGTTTTTTTTATTACAGAAGGCAGCTAACCCTCTGCCCGAACACGCTAAGTTACCGACCACTCAGCTGCAGGGGGCGGACAGTACAATTCGTGATAAGTCGGGTTTGACTTCATCCCACATACGCCTCGCGAAATGAGCGCAAGGAGCAAATCAGAGAAATCAGAGCTCATACAGAGGATTATCGGCAGTCATTCCTCTCATGATCCATTCGCAAATGGAGCAGAGATGGTGGGAAACGGAACGCTGCGCCAGACACGGTAAGTTGGCTTGCGGAGCATGGATTAAGATGCAGCAACTTAGGTAAGCATTTGAACCCAGTTCGACGGCATCGCAACTTGTTGTTTACGGTCACGATACGCAGATACCTCTCTTAAGCATTCGCTCTCGTTAACCTGTCGTGTCTCCTATATGTGGGTCACTGACCGAGGAGGCAGGGCACGTGTGTGTACCAGACGTGGGCCAATGTCCGAGGAACTGTGTGTGTGTGTTGTATGGGGGCTTAATTATATAAATATGAAATGCAAATACTTTTTAAATTTTTAGTAGTTTTCGTCTGTCCGATTACGAAGTCTCGTAAACGGTTGGCCCTGACTAGTTTTTGTATGCGATCTGACTGCATAGAACAACAACAAAGAATGAAATGAAAATTTTCGTTAACACAATTAATTAATTAAGTCCCCAGCAACTATAAAACCTACGAAACCAAAGCACAAGTATAACTGTTCTGTGTGTGGAAGTATGACTCAACGTACGCATCTGGCACGGTTCCTCTTCAATAAGACAAGAAACTTCAAATACCATTTATACTGAAGTGATAAAAAAATTAGAAATACTATAATTGCGCAAGAAAACCAGAATTACACTCTAATACAAGAACACAAGCCAGGTGCTTTGTTGACTGAACCTGTAATGACGCATTATTTACGACATTAAAATAATGAAAAATAAAGCGAGTTTTGTTACCTTCATATATATTGATGAAAAGCACTCTAATCATTACAATATCTCCATTAGAACAACATCTGCTGTCTATCCCATCAAACAACTGCATAAAACATGGAACAAGCACTCTCCACTACGACTTCTCGACAAGAACTTTTCACTACGACATCTCAGCAAGCACTGAGTACTACGAGTTCTCGACAAGCACTGCCAGTGGAGGCGGCGGAATAATACTCTTTGGCGCAATCTCTGGCGCTGTGGCTCAGTGTAGCCACCTTTCAGTGTGTGAAATCTTATGCACTTAACTGCTAAGGTCATCAGTCCCTAAGCTTACACACTACTTAACCTAAATTATCCTAAGGACAAACACACACACCCATGCCCGAGGGAGGGCTCGAACCTCCGCCGGGATCAGCCGCACAGTCCATGACTGCAGCGCCTGAGACCGCTCGGCTAATCCCGCGCGGCTTACGAGGAACTGGGAAGCTCTTTTTCAAGGACGAGAGATGAGAAGCCTTGAAGTAAAGTTTGTTATATAACTTTAATAGCGGTTGCCAAAAGAAACAGTAGTATCTTAAACGTGTGAACTCGGAAAGGCAATCTGTTTCAGGAGAGGCCCTGGAACGATCGTTGGTGGGGAGACAAGAGCGTATAAATAGAGGAAGGGAGGTGGCGCAGCTCCGTAGACGCTGAATCATGTGTGTGGTGTTCGCTGCCTGTGTGGTGCTGGTTTCCCTGTTTGCGGGGCTGCTGGCAGTCGCTGCCTGGCTGTGGGCCAACCGCCGTCGGACGGCTATCCCAGGACCTCCAACACTGCCGCTTGCGGGAAATGGATTCAGCTTCTACAAAGTGCCCGTGTTGTGGGACCGCCTCTGGGCGATGCACAGTCGCTACGGGGACATCTTCAGGTGAGGTACCGTCATGCAGGTCGACGCACTGAAAAGCGGCCCACTGTAGTCTTTGGAAAAGACCACCACCGTTGTATGTCTGTTCGTAGAGTCCCCGTTACGCATTTAGAAAGTGAAGATTGGTTCACAGTTGAATCCAAGAAACATCGTAAAGCGCATGAGATATTTTTACTCTTTCTCAATAGTGACTTGACAGTGGCCATAGGGACTAAAAAGGGGAGGCCACTACGTTTGGAACGCGGATTTACTGTAAACTTCGTATACTCGTAGTACTCCATGAGGACAACAAAATGTGTAAGCAGTAGCGCGTGCTTCTCAAGCGTTACTGAGAAAATCGCAAGATAATTTAGGTTGTCAAATATATATCTGTGCACGATCATTTTAACCATGAAGTGGCGGCAGCCGAGTGGTGCTGGCACGGTAGCTCGTAGCTCAGCGTGTTCGGCCAGAGAGCCGGTTGGCCTCTGTAATAAAAAAAAACTGAGTGGAAGGACCAACAAAACGATCTTGAACGAAAGTCATGTGACGTCCGCAACAACCAAACACAAGGATGAACAACGAACAAAAAAAAAAAAAAAAGCGTGTTCGGTCAGAGCGTTAGCTTCCGTTTCTAATAAAAAAAAACTGAGCGAACGTATGAACGAACAAACTGAACGGGTGTCATCGGCCGTCCGCCCCGCACAAAGTCAACACAAACAATGTAGAACATTATGGTTTTTTGTGAAAAAAAAGTGGTTGGCGCTCAAGCCACTGGATCGCTGGATCGAGTTCCGTTGGTCAGTTTTTTTTTTATTTTCAACACAGTCATTTTCTTTACTACGAGGGTTATTCCAAAAGTAAGGTCCGATTGATTGCCAAATTGAAACCACAGTGAACATCAGAAATGTTTTACTTGTAACAATTAGCTACACCTTTCAGCTACTTCTCTACGTAGTCGCCGTTCTGACTTAGACTTTTGTCATAGCGTTGTACCAACTTTTCAATAGCCTCATCATAGAAGGCAGCCGCCAGTGCTTTCCGCCAATTCTCCACGCTGGCCTACACCTCGTTGTCTGTGTCAAAATGTTGTCGTCAAAGACAGCGGTTCATGTGACCAGAGATGAAACTCAGGGGGAGACAATTGCGGACTGTATTGTGGGTAATCTAACATTTCCATTTGAAAACGATGCAGGAGCATCTTCATTGCCCCTGCAGAATGCGGCTGAGAATTGTCGTGAAGACGAAACAGCACGACAGTTATGTAATGTTGGCTGCATAGCTTCAGGCGAAATTTCTCACCAGGCCCTCGTACTTGGCGGCAGACACTATTTTCTAGACATCTTTACGCACTCACTGCGAGCTCAGAAATGAGAAGAGCGACGTGATGCTAACTGGGGTTATACTAGAGACACTACCCAACACATCTGTGCAAAGCTTTATCGGATTTTCATAGTCGTTTCCATTTCGCGACCGATCGGACCTTACTTTTGGAATAACCCTCGTATTTACATTACAATTGATATAATGGGAAAAATACGTGTAATCGGATGAACTTTTATTAAATTTACAAATGTTATTTGGCAGTCTACTAAATTTTATTATCTCAAATAATATAGTATTCGTAACTATCGACTAGTAAACGACCAAACGCATAACGTGATACTGAAAACGTATCCTTGTCCGTGTCTTCAAAACTGTTCGTATTTAATCGAAAAAGAACGAGAAATTGCTTCTCGGAAGACGCTATCAAAATACACTCGATACTGCATAACCAATTGTCAGTGCCGATTTTTAAGGAAATACTGCGTTATGGGTGGTTTGTTTCCAAACTACCGTCTGAAAGAGAGGTTTTTGAAAATGTTAACGAGGTTTGTTTTTCCACGGAAAACATCAAAAGACCTTGCGTATGCGGAAACATAGCATTTATTCAATGCAGCTGGTGCCGTTTAACTTAATGTTTTCCATGTTTTTACGGAAAATACCATCCTGCAATTTGCACTCGTAATGTCGAAAGCGACGATTAATTTTACGTCTTTCGAAAGCTGTCTGTGCCGGTCAAAACTTGGAGGTAACAAGTCGTTTCGGGCTCCTTCCAGGTATAAGGGATTTCTCAAATCAGGGACAAGCATACATTTTCAGTATCACTTTATGCACGTTTAGTCGTTTACTAGTCGATATATTACATTATTTGTGATAATAAAAATTAGTAGACTGCCAAATAACATTATAAATTTAATAAAAGTTCATCCGATCACACGTATTGTCCCCATTATATCAATTGTAATATAAATAATAGAGATAATGACTGTGTTGAAAAAAAAGAAAAAACTGACGAACGGAACTCGATCCAGCGTCTTGAACGTCAACCATTTAAAAAAAAAAAAACATTTTGTTCTATGTTGTTCGTTGAATTTGTTCAGGATGGACGTCCGGTGACACCCGTTCAGCTTGTTCGATGATCCATTCGGCTGCAGCAGCTTTATGGTAAAACTGACCACACACAGATATCTATTTGACAACCTAAATTATCTTGCGATTCTCTTAATAACGCTTGAGAAGTACGCGCTACTGCTTACACATTTTGTTGTCCTAATGGAGTACTACGGGTGTAGGAAGTTTGCAGTAAATCCGCGTTCCAAACGTCGTGACCTCCCCTTGTAAGTGTTGGTACCGTGACTGTCGTGAATAAGTTATTTGTTTTGTTCTGCTACTGGTCACATTGTTTATTTAGCTTGCAATTTAACACGTTGCTACGCGTTTCAAGCTTCCTTCTTCATCATCAGGCGTCTGTTATTGCATGCGTATGAACTGTCTGGTACGATGTTGAAGCAATCGCTTCTTGTGAGAAAGTGAGATGTTGGGATGGGGGAGGGGGGACAAGAAATTTACAAGAAGTTCTGTTGTTGTGCTCTGCAATCAATGCAATTGTTCAATTATAATACAACGGTTCCACCAGGAAATACGAAAAAGTGAAGCGTGCGGCGCGTTGATCGTCGCGAAACCTCTGACACGTAAAGAAAACGTTAAATATAGACACAGTTACCGACATTTCGCTGCTAGAGAACACTGATTTATGTGAATGGGGAATGTTGAAAATTTATGCAGGAACGGGATTCGAAACCGGATCTCTTGCTGGCGAGGCGGATGCTCTGACAACTAAGCCATCCAGACAACGATCATCGCAACTGCGCAGACTACCGTAATATGCCTCCCATCAACCCAAATTCTCAAGTGATCCACAAACTACTGACGTAGTGCCATTGTCCTCATTAATCGCGGCGTTCCGCCGATTCTAGTAAGAGTCCAGCGTATATATATTTGTTGTTGTGGTCTTCAGTCCTGAGACTGGTTTGATGCAGCTCTCCATGCTGCTCTATCCTGTGCGAGCTTCTTCATCTCCCAGTACTTACTGCAACCTACATCCTTCTGAATCTGCTTAGTGTATTCATCTCTTGGTCTCCCTCTACGATTTTTACCCTCCACGCTGCCCTCCAATATTAAATTGGTGATCCCTTGATGCCTCAGAACATGTCCTACCAACCCATCCCTTCTTCTAGTCAACTTGTGCCACAAACTTCTCTTCTCGCCAATCCTATTCAGTACCTCCTCATTAGTTATGTGATCTACCCATCTAATCTTCAGCATTCTTCTGTAGCACCATATTTGGAAAGCTTCTATTCTCTTCATGTCAAAACTATTTATCGTCCATGTTTCACTTCCATACATGGCTACACACCATACTATAAACAGCAACGGTCCTATCACACTTCCGTGTGGTACTCCGGATCTTACCTTGTCATGCATGACACTTCAATTTATTACTTCTTTACTGTAAAACACATTTCTTAGACAGCAGACACATATAATACTGGATATACCTGCAAATCATATCGTTATACTACACGTAGTTCAGTGGATATGACGTCATAAACACTGAGTTATATGAAAATTACAGGGCGAAATTCTCTAGAGACACACGTAAAATACATGTTAAATAGGTTTCAAACGTGTTAAATATGTGTGAAATATATTTGACATGTGTATACGCGAGCACAGACAAGGGTAAAAAGCTCATCCGAAACCCCTGGAACGACTTCAGTCAAATTTAGTACACATATTAGCTACGATCTGGAAACACGTACTACGAGGATAGAACTATCCGCCTACTATTGGGGTACGTGCGATAATTCGGAGAGAGAAGTGGGGAGGAGCAGATGGGCAGACAGAGATAGGGAAAGAGATAGGCACAGACAGGGAGGAGGGGGGTCAGGAGAAGATGGACGGAGGGGTAAGGAGGAGATGAACTAATAGAAGATTTGAATAAATACATTCCCGGGCAACACAGGCTACCCAGATAGTCCACGCATAAAACAAGTTGCCCATCTCTGCTCCACTTTGAACTCTTATCAAGATCTACCTCACCATTGGCGCATTTTTTTCAGGTAGATGAGTGCATCATCTGCGAAAATTCTGAGATTAATACTAATATTGTCTGCCAGGTCGTTAGCAGGGCCCCAACACACTTCCATATGGTCTGAAACTACTTATGTCGATGGCTCTCCACCCAAAACACATGCTGCGTCCTCCCTGACAAGAAATTCTCAACGCAGCGACAAAATCGTTTGATAACCAGTGTAAACATAATTTTATTAGTAATTACTGGTATAGTTTCCTGTAAATCCGTTTCGGAAGTCAAGAAATGCTGCACTCGGCAGACTATCATGGTCCATGGCTTTTAGCATAACACGTGAGAAGTTAGGTTTTGCATGAACGATGTCATCAGAATTTATACTGGTTCACATGGCGGAGGTAATTCTTTTCCAGATAGCCCTTTTTTCTTTGAGCTCACAGTATGTTCTATGAGTCTATAACAGATGGACGTCAGTGAGATAGGAAAGTACTTTTGTCCATCGCTTTTTCTTCTCTCATCATAGACAGGTATGACCTGGGATTTTTTGAATCAATGTGTAGATATTTTTGTTCAGGGGGTCTACGGTATATTACGGTTGTAATGGGAGCAAAGCTGCAAATTCTTTATAGAATCTGACATATATGCTGTCAGATCCTGGTGCCTTATTTAATTTTAGCGATTTTAGCTGTTTGTCAACGCCACGGACACTAACATTTGTATCACTCGTCTATGTAATGGTCCAAATATAAATTGAGACAATATTCCTGTATACTCCTTAATAAACGAACATTTGAAATCGGAGTTAATTATTTCTGATTTTGCTTTGCTACCCTTAGTTTCGGTTCCTGTGTCACCCACGAGTATATGGACACCTCCTGTAGTGCAGCTAACGGCCTTTACGTACTATCATAATTGTTCGTGTTTTGTGAGGTACGAAACGATAGGATTTTTCTACCATTATCATTAAAGGCTTCAAACATTGCTCTCTTGATAGCCAGCGTCTGTCTATAGCTCTATGATTTATTTTACACGCATTATGCGGTCGCTGTCTGTTTAGAAGTTCATTTACTGTGACTGTATGTCATGGTGAATTCATCATATTATGAACTGTTCTGCTAGGAACATACCTATCCAGTGCATGGTCAACAATTCTTTTAAACTGAAGGCCCAGATGTAAATGTTCTGAGATCTTCTTTGAGAAATGACACAAGTTTCTCTTTATCTACATTGGGAACGTGTAAATCTCACTGTTGTGTTGGAGGTCCATTGCTGCTACAATACCCGCGTGATCAGTGGCATCAGTTTCATCATAGACGTTCTCAAACCGGATCTGTTTGTTGTCATTAATTTGTTGCCATTAGTTTTCAGAGAGCGCATTTAGCAATGTTTCGTAGAATATCTTCTCATGTGCACTACGTACAAAACCATTCGCTGTACAGTGTCGCGTTGTATGTCTCGCGAAGGATGAAGTCTTTGTCCTGTGAGAGCTAGACAGAGGCCGTGTCGCCAAAGTTCCGTTTACGACCAACATGGTGGTGCGAGTAGGGACTTAGCCGTTGCATTATGTTGACTGTGGAATCTAATCTCACGTTTCATCATGCTGTACTTACTAGGATGAGACTTATTTATGCTCTTGGCATACACCGCGATCGCAAGTGTGCTTCACTTACTGTTCTGACACGAAGTGTTATTGTTTATTGTGTTTATCACGGAGTGATTTCTCGCATAATGTGTTAATCTGATTTGAACACAATATTGTTTTGCGTTGGGAGAGGAAAAATGGGCCACGTAGATTCTGATATCTACCTGTGCTTCTCACATTCGCTAGTACTCGCACAAATCAGTCTCTCTCTCTCTCTCTCTTTCCGCTTAAAGTAGGGACAATGATTACCTTGTATTATTTTTTTGCCTTGTTGTCCGTAGAAACTGCTGATAATTATTGCGTGGAATTTGATGTACATTGCAATCACTGACATGGGTTTATCTACATCGTGCAGAATTTGTTGGAACATTTGAATATTTTTGTAGCACAACTTGCGTTCCTCCTTTCCTTACATTAAAAGGTTTCCCTTTTCTGATTATTCATCCACATGGCTTTGTATATCCTTGCACCAGTGCTGAGATTCTTATGGTTATCTGGCCACTTTCAGCGCTTTTGCTACTATGAGAAAAATCACTTGCTTAATTTTCCCATGCATTCAACTCCTGCGTTTAGTAACATTTACAACTATTAGGTTTCATTTATGTACTTAGCGTATGGCTACATCACTAAATATGAATACTTCATATTACAAACTAATATCTAGGCCACGACCGTGGTGTGTCATCACCAGAAGCTCTGTTGGATCGCCAGCGAAAGCTCTCAGCCGACATTCTAGAACTGCATAGTTAACAGTCTGCTTTTTAGTGCCACAGTCACAAATTGAAGTTATTTTCTTCCACTGGTGCTGAGAAGGGAAGCAGCTGCCAGTGTTGATTCTTATTCGCTTAAGAACCGACTAAATCCTGCGTGGCAATTCAAAGCCAGATGGCTTGGTCAACGTGATGGCGTCTTAAGTTGTTCCACAATGTGTCTCCAGCAGTCATTAATATTAAAGCCGTTGCCAACTATCGTCCTTGCAGTTTCCAGTAGTGGATGACACGGGCGAAGTCTTTCTTTACTCGGAATGACTGCATGAACGGGGAGGTGAGGAAGTTTCTCTGTTTTTTTGTGCTCCCATACAAGTGCACTTCCTGCCGCAGAGATGGAGGTGGTATCTAGCTAAGTATGGTTAGTCAGAAGGTAGATGTAGATCTCATTGTACCATTTATGAGACTGTGCGTCAACAAGTTTTGTGTGAATAGTATTCATCCAAGCTGAGGAGCAATTTGCCCCAATAGGGTAGACCAATCTCAGACCTGAAGTACAAGGTGTCGATTCCGAGGATCCGCAGACGTGCAACAGGTTTTCTGGAGAATGTTATTGAGAGTTCATATTTCCGCAGCTGTTCTTAATAGAAGTTCTCTGCAGCTGGGGATCCTGTCAAGCGAGCACTTACATATGTCTCAGTAGCCTTTCTTCGAAGTGGACAGTAAGCTCTTTGTTGGTCAATTTGTCGCCTAGGTGAAACGTTGAGACTTCTGTCTTCGCGACGCTCGGCTCCGACCTTCAGTTGCAGAAATATTTACCAATTATTGGTCATTTATTCGTCAATACGGACGCGGTAACTTCCAGATACGTGTGCCTCTTTGAAAGTTCCCAGTCTACAGCACACCCAAATTTTCTTGCTGCAGTTCCAGGTATGTCTGTCATGAACGAACTGAAAATAAAAGGCCCCATGACAGATCCTGTTGCTCACGTCTGCAGGTACACTGAAGCGTCAAAGAAACCGGTATAGCCACCCATATTCAAATACAGAGATATGTAAACAGGTAGAATACGGCGCTGAGTTTGGCAACGCCTGTGTAAGAAACAAGTGTCTAGCGCAGTTGCGCTTCAGTCTGGAACCGCGCGACTACTACGGTCGCAGGTTCGAATCCTGCCTCGGGCATGGATGTGTGTGATGTCCTTGGGTCAGTTAGGTTTAAGTAGTTCTAAGTTCTAGGGGACTGATGACCTCAGATTTTAAGCCCCATAGTGCTCAGAGCCATTTGAACCATATTTTTGGCGCCGTTGTTGGATTGGTTACTGCTGCTAAAATGGCAGGTTATCAAAATTTAAGTGACTTTGAACGTGGTATTGTAGTCGGCGCACGAGCGATGGGACACAATATCTCCGAGGTAGCGATGAAGTGGGTATTTTCCCTTGGGACCGTTTCACGAGTGTACCGTGAATATCACAAATTCGGTAAAACATCAAATCTCCGGCATCACCGCAGCCGAAAAAAGAACCTACAAGAACGGCACAGACGACGACTGAAGAGAATCGTTCAACGTGACAGAAGTGCAAAAGTGCAACCCTTCCGCAAATTACTGACCCCGCAAATTGCTGCTGGGCCATCAACAAATATCAGCGTGCGAACCATACAATGAAACGTCGTCGATATGGGCATTCGAAGCGAAGGCCCACTCGTGTACCCTTGATGCCTGCACGACACAAAGCTTTACGCCTTGCCTAGACCCGTCAACGCCGACATTGGATTGTTCATGACTGGAAACATGTTGCCTGTCGCGTTTCTAATTCTATCGAGAGGGTGGATGTGTACGGGTATGGAGACAACCTCGTGAATCTATGGACCCTGCATGTCAGCAGGGGCTGTTCAAGCTGGTG
The DNA here is from genome assembly GCF_021461385.2 of Schistocerca piceifrons. NCBI lineage: Eukaryota > Metazoa > Arthropoda > Insecta > Orthoptera > Acrididae > Schistocerca > Schistocerca piceifrons. Next base: position 517,537,952 of record NC_060143.1, read on the forward strand.
GAAGGCTCTGTCTGTACTGGTGTTGGGCGTGTGGATTTGAAATGATATGTGCATTCCGATGGACTTGGGCTACTCCAGCAGGACAATGCGATATCCCACACCTTCATAACTGCTACATAAGGGTTCCAGGAACACTCTTCTGAGTTTAAAAACTTCCGCTGGCCACCAAACTCTCCAGACACGAACATTATTGAGCACATCTGGGACGCCTGCAACGCGCTGTTCAGAAGAGATCACCACCCCCTCATACTCATGCGCATTTGTTGACAGGCCTGCAGGTTTCATGGTGTCAGATCCCTCCAGCACTACTTCAGACATTGGTCGAATCCATGGCACGTCGCATAGCGGCACTTCTGCTTGCTCGCGGGGGCCCAACACGGTATTAGGCAGGTGTGCCAATTTCTTTGGCTCTTCAGTGTATAACCGCCTAATTGCAGTGCGCGTGTCCCATAGGCGGTGCTAAATAAGCAACAAAATACTGTCAGCTAGACACTCCTCGAGATCTACTGGTAAATATTACAGCACACATGAGAACATGAATGAATGAACTAAAGGTAACTGTAGTTTGGTCACGCATGCAGTTCGTAACGACGACACCGGTAGATCAGTCTCTGTTTCTTCAGCATAAATTTCGTCGTCGTCTGTCAAGATTTGAAAGTTCTCGTCGTGAGTGCTTAGCCTCAGAATGCGCAAATGGCAAGTTCATTGTCTTGCACGCGTTTCATCTATAAGGTGGGAGTTATTACATAGCTACTCATTAATGCAGCACCGTTCCCGGTTGAGCTTACTAATATATTTATTTTGGAGACTTTTGAATGAAATTCCTGTTGCGTTGTCATTAAACGTTGCGAGTCAGGTTGTGTTATAGGGCAAGTAGGCCTGAAAATTGTCAGAGAACCAAGGAAAAACTTGTTTGAATCTTTTCACTGAACATTTAGTGACTTTTTGAAGACGATGGTAGGTTTTCAGTGTCAGTCTGCAGAAAAAGAAGGCATAAAGGTTATAATTTCACGTCTGGTGATATCACCAGATATGAAGGAATGATTCATATTCATCAGGGGTAGAAAGGGAAAAATGTCGTCTCGTGTTCAAAGGAAGACTCCCGCCATTCTCACTAAAGCCTGAACAGATTCTAAGCTCAAATATGAGCACCTGAAAAAAAAGTCGTTAGGTATTATTAGGGTGTGTTCTGGAAGCATCGATCATGTTCTGGAAGCATCGATCATCAAATTCGCGGTCTTCACACACGATATATTCAGTGATGGGAATATAAAAAATCAAATAGATTCTTTGTATCTAGGCTTTGGAATAGCCATTCATTGAGCATCAAAGCCATGTCTTGTAAAGGAAGCATTCTCCTGTGGAATATATGATAAGGTTTGTAACTAAATAGAAAATTTCCTCACAGAGTCGATACAGTGCGTTATCATGAATGAAGTGTCAACTACAGATTGCATAGTTAGTCGCCATAGGCGGAGGACGTGCTTCATTGGTGCTCCGCGATTTTCCCTATTTTAGCAGTCGTTTGTTTTCCATTATGGATCTTTGATTACGTAAGGCTTATATTTGCAAGCGCCACGCAAATCTCCTACTACCTGTATAATCTCGGTTGTAAATTAAATAATTATGTGTTAGTACAGTTTTTGGTGGCTGTGCCCTCATTCAGGAATCGTTTCCACGTGATATCAACATGTATTTATGTGAAGGTTGTAAGGTGTCAGGCAAATCCAACACCTTCCATGAAAACCCTGACATGATAAGCAAATCCAGTAGTATGTCACATAGCTCCGAATAAATCCTGATATTAAATTAACCAAAGTAATACGAGTAACGAGTGAGCAAATGGAATACCACAGACTAACACAAGAACGCCTAAGTGCATGTCATACCTTCCCACCGTGAGACAGACGCAGTTCCGAGAGGAGAAACGAGAACAGAAGCCGAGAGCAGAACCGTGTTAAGCTAGAAGGCCCTTCGATAAGGGATGGACACCCACGTCGCTAGCAAACCGCTAGGACCACCCCCCAGCCCATGTTAAAAGCTATAGCCCTCCAGAAGAACAGTATAGATCTTACGATAACACTAAAAGGGCCACCCCAGCCGCAAGTTTTAGCGTGAGACTTTTTCGCGTCTCTGTTACGTCAGGACCACCCCCAGCCCATGTTAAAAGATAGAGCCCTCCAGAAGAACAGTATAGATCTTACGATAACACTAAAAGGACCACACCAGCTGCAAGATTTAGCGTGAGACTTTTTCGCGTCTCTGTTACGTTGCAAACTTTAAAAACATTGCCCCACCACGAAAAGTATAACGTTCTCATTAGATAGACAGAATTTTTGTAGGCAGAGCTTAAGGTTAACATTGAGACCCTGATTGGTCAGATGAAAACACAACCAGATAGTTTTTTTATGCCAACTTCGGTAAATTGTAGTAAGGAGAAGTTAGGAAAGAGTTGCTTCCGAGACAGCGAGGTGAGCGGAGCTTACCGACAAGGTAATGAACACACGCGATGCCGCATAACAGCGCATAAAGCTTCACTCAGAACTGCAGAAGTCTCATCTGTTACACCCCCTTTTTGCGTAATACTAGTGTCGATCGTCAATTAAAGCTCATGGTATTCACATTTGCCACTTGAAGTAAAAATCTGAAACGCGATGATTTTTCTGATATATAGTTATTGAGAAGCCACATCAGCCACTGTAATTTACGACAAGTTAGATAAGTAATTAAAGATAATTGAGAGTCACTGTAGACCATTTTGATAGTTTTCTCTCTTGTGAAACTTAATTTAAACCTAGATTATAGATGTGATATGGCATAGGTCATCCTTCGATCCATTGTAGAACTTGGAAACCCATTCAGGGAATATTCGTTCACATTTTTGTTGAACGCAGTTGGTTTTTATCATCCTGTGTTAAAACATTTCCTTTTATCAATAGTGCAATTTATAAACAATGTTTTGTGAGTAGAATAAAATTTCCAATGGTAAACTTAACTGCTTTTTCGACGTTATTTTACCGGCTAACTAAAAATAGGAAAGCCTTGAACCCCTTCCACTAAATTTAGTTAGTATTAAGATTCTTTTACAGGGAGTGCAGTGAAGCTGACGCTGAAATCATTGAATATTTGGTTATATCATCGCTAGTCTCACTGAACTCTTCTGAACTCTATATGTCATGTGTGGTCTGGCGTCTCCTTACCAGCAACAGGTCCCAGGTTCAAACTAGTCAACTCCCTAAAAAACACGCTCAGAGCGTCGTTGCGTGAAAGTAGTAGGGAGACACGATATAGAACAAACAGACACCACGCAGAATGTCAGAAAATGGTGACCCTGCCAGGATGGTAAAATACCATGCCTAACTAGGTCAGAAAAATATCGTGTTAAAAAATTTTCGTAATAAAAAAAATTTTTTTTGAAAGGCATAAACAGTGATAGATAGTGAGACATTCTAGCAGAGACAATAGCATAATTAAGTTATGAATTTTAAAAATTGTTAGAATTAAGCTTTCTCCTCAATGCAAGCGCACAGGTGGCGTATACATCGTTGACAAGTTGGTTCTGACCCAACAAGTAAGTGAATGGATTGTCAGTCTTGGGTATAATAGGTGTCAAGTCATGTGAACAAAATGTTTATGAAACGCGTGAGATCGTATGAGCGCATGTTAACTCGAAGTAGGGCGCGTGAATTGCTTTTAAAACAGAAAGCCGGCCAGTGTGGCCGTGCGGTTAAAGGCGCTTCAGTCTGGAACCGCGTGATTGCTACGGTCGCAGGTTCAAATCCTGCCTCGGGCATGGATGTGTGTGATGTCCTTAGGTTAGTTAGGTTTAAGTAGTTCTAAGTTCTAGGGGACTGATGACCACAGAAGTTGAGTCCCATAGTGCTCAGAGCCATTTAAAACAGAAAGTAAGGGATTCGGAAAGATTAGCAATGGCAAATCGAGACCTTGACCGAATTGAGGTAGAGACCCAGCATGAAAATGGACAGAGAATATAGGACAGTACAACAGACGATGCAGTATCGCGAGAAATAGGACATATAACGCACCATAACGAGGATAATGTACGTCAAGGCATAGAAAACGTAAGTCAGCATACGACAGAGGAGCAGGAAAGTAGAGAGACAGTCGATGAGGATTCTAACTTGCGTCTTGAATACATAGAACCCGTAGTACAAGTAATCAGAGCTCACTCAACACAGAGTACAAGGAATGCGAACAGAAACGTATCACAGCACAGTTCAATGCAATCGGTTGCGAACCAACACTTGGGCGAAAACACAGAGCGTAGGACGTCGGAAGAAAACGCAATAGGACCCACCAATCTGGCAGAATTATTACAACAAATTACGGAAACCATGACAAGGCAAAAAAAAGACATAGCGAACCAAATTCAAATTCAGAATGCAGAAAGCACGAGCCAATGCGTGCGATTAAAGAACAAAACAAAAAAATTCACTTACACCTAAGTCATATTGAAGACGAGGTGAAATAATCTCGAGAAGTGATAGGAAACTTAATAACAGGTCACAATCAATTGAGAACAAACACTGACAAGGTACAAGCGGACGTACAAACATTGCGTAATGACATTTAGGACGAGATCAAAACATTACGTAACAACACCCAGGGAGAAGTCAAGAAACTAGAGAAACAGATAAACGAAATTACTAGACAAGCAGCAGGTACAGCGCGTGAAGTTGTTGAAAACAGTGTGTTACACAAACGTATCACAAAAGCAGCGCTGAAAAGATACGATAACCGCATAGTCAAAATTGAGGCGCAAACGAAGCGACAATTTCAGAAATTGCGAACAGAGTTGTTGCAAACCATTGAAGAGCGTAGTGAACAGGATCGAACAAGCACAGAGTCTGCAACCACATCCGTATCTGTAACAGCACCGGAAAAACAAGCAATTAACGAAGATATTACGCATTTGCGATTCCAGTCACAGGCGGAAAGTAACATACGTGAAATCAGACAGCCTGCACAGCAACAAACGCGTTTCGAAATTCTTGATGAACAAACGTCATCACAAACACATACGGAACCACAAATGTATGTTTCAAGACAGTTTGGTTGGTGCAATGAAGCGGCAAGGTTAGCCAGACAAGATACCGAACCAATACCTGACAATGGAAAGCCAGGTCGCGAAGAGTACAGTGCAATGCATTCAGCTACACGTTCACAACCGATGGAAGAAAATTATTGCGTACCACTCCAACGATACTACGCAAGGGTAGGCGAAAGTTACGGTGGACAATATCCAATGGATCTACCACAACCGGAAAGAACGATGGGAGAAATGATCAGAAACAAAAGTGGCGAAGAATCGCGAATTTCATATGGAAATATGACGAAGTACGACAACGATCATTTCCTCACAGTCAGAAAATTTCAGCACTTTCGAGAGGGAAACTCATTACATCCACGAACTTTTATTGATCAATTCCGAGTAGGATTACCAGAACACTGGACGCTAGCACACAAAGTAGACTTTATATGTGCACACATGTCAGGAACAGTCGCAGAAACCATGCAGAATGTTGCAGCGACATGCCGATCGTACGATGATTTCAGAGAGAAGTTTCTCTCACGATATTGGTCCAGCGAAGCACAGAACAGAGTGAAGTACGAATTATTACAGAACCCATATTTTGAAAATTCAGGAGAGAAGAGTCCCGTGAAATTTTTCGAATTAATGGCAAAGAAAAATCAATGCTTAGATGTACCATACAGTGACGGAGAGTTGATTAAATTATGCGCGATGAAGCTACCATTGAAATACCAGAAATCATTAGTAGGTCGCGGAGGCAATGACGTCGAAGCATTTAAAGGTATTCTAAGGGAACTAGAGTTCATATTTTCGGAAGATGACGCAAGAAAAAGACGAAGCGCACGTGAAAACGAAAGCAAAAAGCAGTGGAATCCACAAGACACAGTACGAAGAAACAATAATTACGAACCATGTGATAACTTCGCACCAAGAAACGACAAGATCTCAACAAAGAACCGGTTATGGATTTAGAAGAGAATATGGCAATAACTATAATTCACCCAGGAACGGCAACAACTATTACAGAGGGAATAACGACAACCGGAACGGGTACTGGAGAACCAGTAGACCGACAAATTATCAACAAAGAAACCACTATCAACAAGCTGAACAAGAAAAGAGAATACAGATAGAAGAGGTGGAGGTAAGACCACCAAACCCCGATAAACGTTCGAATTGACAGCTTAGCGCCCATGCCAAAGAGAATGACGCACCGACCCAGGACAATTCCAACACCTTGAACAGAGAAGTAAAAATCTTATCATGAGAAGAGAAGAAGGAAGAAACAAATCCGCAGGGACCAGATGAAAACGAAGACAAGAAAATAACAATATCGTGTTGGGACGAAATTAATTGGGAGAATACTGACGAGGAAGGTGAATTACCAGAGGCATGCACAACGAATGTAGGAGGAAAGGACGAAGTAATGAGTATTGCAGAGCTATTTGAGATGGAAAGCAGGGAAAGCGAATTCAATGAGGATAATGCGCAGTCGACAGAAGTTGAAAATAAGTTATGAGTGGGCACACAACCCAACGTATATAATGAAGGAAGTTATGAAGCGATAATTAGAGCATTTAGATGCGATTATGTGGAAGTAGCGACGAAGAAGGAAAAGATAGACGAGGATGAGGAAAAAGTAGAGGATGTTGAAGAAAGCGTAAATGAAGGAAGAAATAGAGAAGAGGAAATAAAAGAAAGAGAAGTAGAAGTCGAAGCTTATCCTACAGAAAGTTCGAATTCACAAGGTAAATTCCTGAAAAGACTCATGTATGATTCAGTGGAGAATTCGTTGATGCAAGAAGAAGAAGAACAGAACCAACCCTTTCAAATTCAACCAATTGTGAAGGCCATGGTAAAGCATATCCCAATCAATATTGTAATTGATAGCGGAAGTGAACTGACTGCGACTTCAGAAAATTCATTCATGCAATGTAATGCCAATGAGGAATTGCCAGTTCTGAAAACATGTAAGATTAAAGTAAGGGGTCCTATTAGAAACAATGCTGCGGAAGTTACGAGACAAACAAGATTAACTCCTTCGTGTCAAGGTCAAAAGATCGAAGCCAACTTCGTGATTGTACCTAAACTAACTGTAGATTTGATTATAGGTGCAGATTTTTTAAATGAGAGACGAGCGATAATAGATATGGGGAAAGGTATCGTAACATTCGGGAATGTCACATTTCTCTTTGAGCAAAAACTGAAATTAGAAGAAATACCAGTTATAAACAAACAATTAAGAATGACGCGAAATAAAGAGGATGAAGAATTAGAATGGTTTGCACAAAAGGGGGAATCGCCTCAACTCATGTTAGAAGTCCATAAAGAAATCGACGAAAAATTACAATAAATTCAAGGTATTTCGGAACACAGTAAAAGAGAATTAGAGGGTATTTTACGAGATAAAGCAGAGGTATTTTTACCGAAGACTGGCAGTATTAAACACTTTCAGTACAAGTTTGAAGTAAAACAGCACAAACCATTTAGAGTGCCACCCTATACAATCCCATTAAGCTACAGGAATAAAGTATTCCAGGAGATATCTAAAATGTTAGATGACGATACTATTGAACCAGCTACCTCCACATATAACAGCCCGCTCCATATTGTACAAAAACGAGATGGGAGCATCAGGTTAGTGCTTGATTCCAGACAGATCAACACAATCATAATCACTGAGACAGATCGCCCAGGAAAATTAGAGGAATTGATACAAAACTTCCACGCTGCTAAGATATTTTCATCAATTGATTTACGGAGTAGTTTCTGGCAAATAGAATTGGCCCCAGAATGTAGAAAATTTACAGCATTTATCGTATTCGGTAGATGTTAGCAGTTTAAACGATTACCATTTGGTTTAAACATATCATCAGCAGCGTTTATTAGGGGATTTAATGCTATACTCAGTCCTGAAATTTTACAAAAAAATTACTTATTATGTTGATGATGTGATTATAGCAGAACCCTCTTGGGAACATCACAACGACACATTAAATCAGTTTTTACAGATCATGAAAGAGCGTGGGGTCACAGTAAATATAACAAAATCCAAATTTGGAAGGCGAGAGGTCAAATTTCTAGGACACATAATTTCCGAGAAAGGGGTAATGCCCGACCCAAAAAAACTAACGGCAGTCAAAGAATTCTGTACTCCATATAATAAGAAAATTCTCAGAGGATTACTAGGTCTCACCGGATTCTATAAAAAATTTATTTGGATCGACTCTCTCGCAACACCACGCCTATGTGCATTGACTGGAAAAAACACGCCATGGGTATGGGATCAACAAGCCAATGAAGAATTTTTAAAAGTGAAAAACGCACTAACAGCAGCACCGATTTTAGCACATCCTGATCTAACAGAAAATTTTTGTATGGCCACTGATAGCGCGAAAACAGGTTTAGGAGTTGTTTTATTCCAAGAATACGAACAGGCAGGGCTAAGATCATATAGAACAATTGGAGTTGCCAGTCGGGTACTCACAAAAACCGAGAAAAACTATTCAGTCACGGAGCTGGAAGCATTGGCCAACGTTTTCGATACTTCCTATTGGGAAGAAAAACAAAAGTATACACTGACCACAAAGCATTAGAATTTCTGTTATCCGCCAAACTAACTCATGGGAGGTTAGCCAGATGGATGTTAATACTACAAGAATTTGACTTCACTATTCACACACATACCAGGACCAGCGAATGTATTAGCAGATGCTTTATCACGATGTCCACAGGGTGCATCCAATAACATAGGTTTGGAAGCAGCAGAAGACCAGTTTACAATGTACTATATGAAACAAGTACATTTCGAAAACTACATTACGACAGCATTGAAAAACATAGGCAAAGATCAGGACAAGGATCCCGAAATACTAGGAATCAAACACAAGTGGAGAAGTAAGGATTTTCCAGACATTCGACAGCACTATCTCGAAAAAACAATGTTTTATTTTTTAGACGAAATGTTGCAACGAATGAATGGTTAACTTATATCCCAGATGAACCAATTAATAAGTACATATGGCATACACATTTAAGTAATGGCCACTTTTGATCAAAGAAATGCTTTTTAAAAATAAAACAAACAAGCCATTTTCCTAATATGGAAAGACGAATTAGAACAGTATTAGTCAAATGCAAAAAATGTATGAGGGCTAAACACATCACTTTCCAAACCAAACCACCTATGTTTCCGATAATCCCTAAAATATTAAAACAAATAGCTGCAACAGATTTGATGGGGCCCCTCCCACGCACAAAAAATTGATATATTTTCATATTTGTCGTTTTGGAACTTACTTCTAAATATGTTACCTTGACACCATTAAAATGGGCAACAGGTCTTACTATAAGTAAAGCATTTAGACAAGATTTTCTCAGACAAGTAGGTCGGGTGGAACGAATAATTTCGGATTATGGCCCACAATACAAATCAGTGCAATGGCAGAACACGTTAAAACAACACAAAATAAAACCCATCTACATACCTAAGTACAAACCTAGCGTAAATCCAGCAGCACGATCTATGAAGGACATAGGCACTTTATGCCGATTACATGCAGGCAAAAGACACAACACTTGGGATATATACCTTAAAGATTTTCAGGAAGTAATAAATGAAATGCCACATAGCACTACACTACTACCTCCTGTTACTGTACTTAAGAATATTGAACCCCCAAACATAACCAGAGAAAATGTTAGATTTCCTATTGTATCACGTAGACAGCACAAACAAATCATAGCAACAGCACTCTCCAACATCAGAAAGGCAGCCATTAAAAGAAAAGAAAGAGGAGATAGAACAGCAATTAAAAGAACATTCTCAGTAGGCCAGAAAGTATTTGTAAAAACACACCATCTCTCCAGCAAACAGAAACACAAAATACGTAAGTTTTATGCTGCATACAAAGGACCTGTCATAATTAGCCGAACTGCTCATGATAATGCTGTGGAACTAATGAACCCAAAAACAGGCAAAACCTTAGGACTTCACCATGTGAGCCATATCATAAAGTTTGAAGATTAATTTTATTACTGGTAAATAATCAGCACAATATTTCAAGATTATGTTGCAGATAAGATCGTCAGGAGAAAGAAGAATGAAGAGAGAGGAAGGTGGGAAAAAGAAAGTAGTTTCAATAAAAACAAAAATAACACCAATAGTACCATAGATTAAGGTGAAGGGATAAAGCGTAGATAGTCTAACAGCATGAAATACTAAAATGCTATACACCACGACACTACACAAAAATAAAAAACGAATTTGGGGATTCTTGTAGACGTTAAGACTCAAAATATCTTAGAATTGTAACATGGAAAGGGCGCCGAAATTTGTAAAGCTTTTAATAAGGCGTAAAACAATGTAGGTACTAGATATATGTTAGATGATTATAAGTAAAACTTTTTGTAAGAACCATTGTAAAAACTCCAGCAAGGACGAGATGCAACGACCCACAAGTTGCAACGCGAGAAGTATCAAGAAAGGAAAGGACGTAATTAGCAAGACACGATTCCTAAAAGGCAGAAGCGTCAAGAGAAGGGAAAGAACAGCGAGACCAACAGAAGGCCCTTGTAGCCGAAGTGGGCAGTAAATAAATCTGCTGCCACGCTGAACCACAGGGTGGCGGAACCCTGCTGGGACAGAACACGGAACGACACAGTGGCAGAACCCTACAGAGACAAGACAGGACACTGAACGCCAGAAGGGTCTCCGAACGCCCCGACTCAGCGGAGCGAGCAAAAAACGGCCCGACGAAAAGACCGCTTGGGCAAGCCACCACTGGCAAAAAAAGTCACACTACTGCTATTAAACAGCACGCTGATGCACGAAACCGAAGAAAACATCCACAAAGTAAAAATGACACACCCATACAATTTATCAAACTGTTACTAAGAGGAGAACTTCAAAGCGACTAGTTATCAATAAATATTTCCATATCCTGCCCAGAGAAGAACCAAGAAGCAAGTAAGAAGCAGAGAAAAGCAGGAAGAACAGAAGTTGAAGATTCGCAAGATTGAGACCAAGAAAGAAGATGGGTGAAGAATAGACAACATACCTTCCCAAATCCCTGTCCTATTGTAAACTAGTCGTCTGCGAAGTATTACAACGAATAACGACCGCTTTCAGCGACACATAACGCATACAAAGCCATTAAACCACGAGATTCTGCACTCACAGCTCCATTCCATTATGGGACCCACAACAGCAACACACACTTGCAAAGCCTACAAGGAACGACAAACGAAGCTGTACATCAAATACTTGCCCACATCCATCTCGCTCAAGTCCATCACCTTCGTGCAAAAAACATTCGCCAACCTCATGCTTAAACATTCATAGGATTGAAACTTCCTGGCAGATTAAAACTGTGTGCCCAACCAAGACTCGAACTCGGGACCCTTGCCTTTCGCGGGCAAGTACTCTACCATCTGAGCTATCGAAGCACGACTCACGCCCAGTACTCACAGCTTTACTTCTGCCAGTATGTCGTCTCCCACCTTCCAAACTTTACAGAAGCTCTCCTGCGAACCTTGCAGAACTAGCACTCCTGAAAGAAAGGATATTGCGGAGACATGGCTTAGCCACAGCCTGGGGGATGTTACCAGAATGAGATTTTCACTCTGCAGCGGAGTGTGCGCTGATATGAAACTTCCTGGCAGATTAAAACTGTGTGCCCAACCAAGACTCGAACTCGGGACCCTTGCCTTTCGCGGGCAAGTACTCTACCATCTGAGCTATCGAAGCACGACTCACGCCCAGTACTCACAGCTTTACTTCTGCCAGTATCTCATCTCCCACCTTCCAAACTTTACAGAAGCTCTCCTGCGAACCTTGCAGAACTAGCACTCCTGAAAGAAAGGATATTGCGGAGACATGGCTTAGCCACAGCCTGGGGGATGTTACCAGAATGAGATTTTCACTCTGCAGCGAAGTGTGCGCTGATATGAAACTTCCTGGCAGATTAAAACTGTGTGCCCGACCGAGACTCGAACTCGGGACCTTTGCCTTTTGCGGGAAAGTGCTCTACCATCTGAGCTATCGAGCACGACTCACGCCCGGTACTCACAGCTTTACTTCTGCCAGTATCTCGTCTCCCACCTTCCAAACTTTACAGAAGCTCTCCTGCGAACCTTGCAGAACTAGCACTCCTGAAAGAAAGGATATTGCGGAGACAGGGCTTACTCACAGCCTGCCCGCATCTCGTGGTCGTGCGGTAGCGTTCTCGCTTCCCACGCCCGGGTTCCCGGGTTCGATTCCCGGCGGGGTCAGGGATTTTCTCTGCTTCGTGATGGCTGGGTGTTGTGTGCTGTCCTTAGGTTAGTTAGGTTTAAGTAGTTCTAAGTTCTAGGGGACTGATGACCATAGATGTTAAGTCCCATAGTGCTCAGAGCCATTTGAACCATTTACTCACAGCCTGGGGAATGTTTCCAGAATGAGATTTTCACTCTGCAGCGGAGTGTGCGCTGATATGAAACTGGGCTTGAGTCGTGCTTCGGTAGCTCAGATGGTAGAGCACTTGCCCGCGAAAGGCAAAGGTCCGAGTTCGAGTCTCGGTCGGGCACACAGTTTTAATCTGCCAGGATGTTTCATATCAGTGCACACTCCACAGCAAAGTGAAAATCTCATTCTGAATTCATAGGATTGTGTGAATGTGTGAAATCAAATTATGTGATGTAGGAATTGTGCAAAAGAAACGTGTGAAAAACTAAATAAGTTAAGCACACCAGACAGCTAATAAACTACAAAATAACAGCCATTGACAATGGACTTAAGTAAAAAATAGACTATCGATAAAAATGAGTCATTAGTTCTGAAATGGACAGTATATAAAGAACAAAAGTAGGGCATAATAAACACTAAAATTATATGCCACTTATTTTCTCTTCATAAAAATAAAAGAATAACTATATTTTACTTATTTTCTCCTTATAAAAACAAAGAATAAAAAATTATGTTGTTGGATGTTTTCCCCTCTTTTAACATTTGTACCATTTGTTAGGATAATATCTCAATACTTGTGTATGTATATTTCTTTGTCAAAGCAAATTCTTGGAAATAATTCTTATTTGTTAGTGTAACAAAGTTGAAATGAGTGTCTAGAAACAAAAACATTTCACTTGTACATGATAATCAGAAAATGTGTTAGATATAGATTTCACTTAATTACTACATTTATAAAAACAATATTTCTAAGAAAATCGGTGTGAAAGACTCCTCACTTTCGATAACAAACTTCTTAAAAAACAAACTTCACAAGTAAATAAAGAAAGAAAATAATTAAAAAATAATGATTATAATAGAATAAAAATATTCTTCCCATGTCAATATAAACATATATTTGATAATCATGTGGAAAAATATAAAAACATAAATTAGTAATACAAACTAGCATAGAACAGAATAACGTGGCTGAACAGTAGGCAACAAAATTTAGATAACGGAATTTTTTGACTGGCTTAGACAACGATTCAATTATTGCCTAACTTCAGTACAAAAATTAAGTTCGAAGGGTGGTGATATGTAAGGTGTCAGGCAAATCCAACACCTTCCATGAAAACCCTGACATGATAAGCAAATCCAGTAGTATGTCACATAGCTCCGAATAAATCCTGACATTAAATTAACCAAAGTAATACGAGTAACGAGTGAGCAAATGGAATACCACAGACTAACACAAGAATGCCTAAATGCATGTCATACCTTCCCACCATGAGACAGACGCAGTTCCGAGGGCAGAACCGTGTTAAGCTAGAAGGCCCTTCGATAAGGGATGGACACCCACGTCGCTAGCAAACCGCTAGGACCCCCCCCCCCCCCCCCAGCCCATATTAAAAGCTAGAGCCCTCCAGAAGAACAGTATAGATCTTACGATAACACTAAAAGGGCCACCCCAGCCGCAAGTTTTAGCGTGAGACTTTTTCGTGTCTCTGTTACGACAGGACCACCCCCAGCCCATGTTAAAAGATAGAGCCCTCCAGAAGAACAGTATAGATCTTACTATAACACTAAAAGGACCACACCAGCTGCAAGTTTTAGCGTGAGACTTTTTCGCGTCTCTGTTACGTTGCAAACTTTAAAAACATTGCCCCACCACGAAAAGTATAACGTTCTCATTAGATAGACAGAATTTTTGTAGGCAGAGCTTAAGGTTAACATTGAGACCCTGATTGGTCAGATGAAAACACAACCAGATAGTTTTTTTATGCCAACTTCGGTAAATTGTAGTAAGGAGAAGTTAGGAAAGAGTTGCTTCCGAGACAGCGAGGTGAGCGGAGCTTACCGACAAGGTAATGAACACACGCGATGCCGCATAACAGCGCATAAAGCTTCACTCAGAACTGCAGAAGTCTCATCTGTTACACCCCCTTTTTGCGTAATACTAGTGTCGATCGTCAATTAAAGCTCATGGTGTTCACATTTGCCACTTGAAGTAAAAATCTGAAACACGATGATTTTTCTGTTATATAATTATTGAGAAGCCACATCAGCCACTGTAATTTACGATAAGTTAGATAAATAATTAAAGATAATTGAGAGTCACTGTAGACCATTTTGATAGTTTTCTCTCTTGTGAAACTTAATTTAAACCTAGATTATAGATGTGATATGGCATTGTAGAACTTGGAAACCCACTCAGGGAATATTCGTTCACATTTTTGTTGAACGCAGTTGGTTTTTATCATCCTGTATTAAAACATTTCCTTTTATCAATAGTGCAATTTATAAACAATGTTTTGTAAGTAGAATAAAATTTCCAATGGTAAACTTAACTGCTTTTTCGACGTTATTTTACCAGCTAACTAAAAATAGGAAAGCCTTGAACCCCTTCCACTAAATTTAGTTAGTATTAAGATTCTTTTACAGGGAGTGCAGTGAAGCTGACGCTGAAATCATTGAGTATTTGATTATATCATCGCTAGTCTCACTGAACTCTTCTGAACTCTACATGTCATGTGTGGTCTGGCGTCTCCGTACCAGCAACAGGTCCCAGGTTCAAACTAGTCAACTCCCTAAAAAATACGCTCAGAGCGTCGTTGCGCGAAAGTAGTAGGGAGACACGATATAGAACAAACAGACACCACGCAGTATGTTAGAATGTATACTACTATATAAAGACAATTCGTTGTTTGACATAGTTGACAAAAATCTCGAAAAGTACTTGACCGTCTTACTTCAAATTTTTACACGTTAACCTAATAAGCTTTTGACCGGACGTAGGTTTTATATTGCTTTAAATGATAATGTACATGCTTTCTGTACATGTTGTCCTGTAAAAATGTGCGGTTTCTCTTTTTTTCTCACAGATTTTACTACGATAACGGTCCATGTAAACCATCAGACAATAGCTTTTCCCATATATATATAGTCTTTCTCCATAAATAAAATTTTATACAAAAATTATATGTTAGTCTGTTTTATTCTTCGCTGTTGTTTCTCTCACAGATTAATACTCAGCAAAATCCAGTAACTGAAGCTTCTGTCTTCACTTATCCAGAGGTAATGTCATAACCAGTAAACCAATGATCCCAACAGATTTACCTATTCCTTTTACACTGAAGAGCCAATGAAACTGTCACCTGCCTAATATCGTATAGAGCCGCCCCGAGCACACAGAAGTGCCGCAACACGACGTGGCATGGACTCGACTAATGTCTGAAGTAGTGCTGGAGGGATCTGCCACCATGAATCCTGCAGGGCTATCCATAAATCCGTAAGAGGACGACGGGGTGGAGATATCTTCTGAACAGCACGTTGCAAGGCATCCCATATAGGCTCCCTAATGTTCATCTCCGGGGAATTTGGTAGTCGACAGAAGTGTTTAAACTCAGAAGTGTTTTCCTGAAGCCATTCTGTAGCAATTCTGGACGTGTGGGGCGTCCCATTGTCCTGCTGGAATTGCCCAACTCTGTCGGAATGCAGAATGGACATGACTGGATGCACGTGATCAGACAGGATGCTTATGTACGTGTCGCCTGTCAGAGTCATATCTATACGTATCATGGATCCCACATCACTCGATCTACACGCGCCGCTCGCCATTACAGAGCCTTCACCGGGTTGAACAGTCCCCTACCGACATGTAGGATCCACGGATTCACGAGGTTGTCTCCATACCCGTGCGCTTCTACCCGTTTGATACAATTTGAAACGAGACTCGTCCGACGAGGCAACATGTTTCCAGTCATCAACAATCCACTGTCAGTGTTGACAGGCTCAGGAGAGGCATATGCCTTTGTGTCGTGCATCAAAGGTAAACGAGTGGGTCTTCGGTTCCGAAGGCCCATGTCGATGATGCTTCCGTGAATGTTTCGCAAGCTGACACTTGTTGATGGCCCAGCACTGAAATCTGCAGCAATCTGGGGAAGGGTTGCACTTCTGTCGCATTGAACGATTCTCTACAGTCGTCGTTGGTCCCGTTCTTACAGGATCTTTTTCCCGCAGTAGCAATAACGGAGATTTGATGTTTTATCGGATTACGGGAAAATCCACACTTCATTGCTACCTCAGGAATGCTTTGTCCCGTCGCTTGTGCGCCGGCTATAACGCCACGTTAAAACTCACTTAAATCTTGATTACCTGCCATTGTAGCAGCAGTAACCGATCTAACAACTGCGCCAGACACTTACCTTATATAGGCGTTGCCGACCGCAGCGCCGTATTCTGCCTGTTTACATACTCGTATATCTGTATTTGAATACGCATGCCTGTAATAGTTTCTTTGTCGTTTCAGTGCGAGTGACTCCAGTTCCCAATCAAAGTTTCGTTTGTGATAATACTAAACAAGGCTCAAGGTTAGAGAAAGGGGAGAAGAGGAGATGGAGAGGGAGGAGGAGGGGACAAATGGATACAGAGAAGTGTGAGGAGGAAATAGAGAAGGAGGAGGAGATGACGGAAAGAGGTAGAGGGGAGAAGAAGAAAATGAAGAGAGGGGGGAGGGAAAATGGACAGAGAGAGGGTGGGGGGAGATTCAAATGGTTCAAATGGCTCTGAGCACTATGGGACTTACTTCTAAGGTCATCAGTCCCCTAGAACTTAGAACTACTTAAACCTAACTAACCTAAGGACATCACACACATCCATGCCCGAGGTAGGATTGGAACCTGCGACCGTAGCCGTCGCGCGGTTCCAGTCTGTAGTGCCTAGAACTAGAACCGCTCGGCCACACCCCGGCCGGCGGGAGGGGGGGGGGGGTGGGGGAGGGGGGAGGGGGGGGGAGAGAGAGATGAGTTTAGGATGCAAATCCAACGGGTTTGTTAGTAAAGCTACATTTTAGAGAATGTTCAAAAGATTTCGAGTGACGTGCTTAACGTATTTCGCAGCCAATAAAAGGTTGTGAGCTACAGTTACATACTTCGTTGACTGACAGCAATATCTCTTCGTAAATTCGTTTCCATTTATTGAAGTGTAGATGCTTATAGTATTATTAAGTGTTGGAAAGTGAGTATAGAAGAAATGAAGTGTGTGCAAAATGTGTGCACAATTGCATTATAGTGAAACTACCAGTACTGGATATAAGCAGCGATAATTCGTGAAAGACTTGTAACTAGCGGTATTCATATGAATTCTATGGTACCGTAGGTCTTAAAACACATCATTGAACTGTTGTAAGATGTCAGCAACATGGTAGGAAGAAATACGGCCATTCAAATAGCGCGCGAGATACACCAAGAGGCGAGAAGCAACAACTGGAATAAATGGAGGAACAATTTCTAGTCAGTGACTAAAATGAGGAGTAAAAAATATTATAAGGGAAAGGAATCCTGGGCATCGTTGTGTACCTTCTGTTACAGTGGAATAACCAGTTCAGAAAAGTGTACAAAGTCCTAAATACGCTTCGTGAAATGAATGTAACTAGCGACATTCCCATAAGTTGTGTGAAACGAGCGTACTAGGTTTCAGTGCCTGACCGTGAATGATTAAAATTGCTTACTAATCGTTGACTCAACTTGTAACCTTAAAGTAGAGCATCTGTAACTCTAAGAACAGTGTGTCTATAGGTCACTGGTTACATATAGCTAACCACCTGTAACAAAATGAATTATCACCTGCAGGTTGCAGATGGTTTAGTATCTGCAATAATAAATGGTTGACTACCTGATAATGAAAGCGACTAACCACATAGAACGGAAAATGCTTCACTACCATAACTGTAGAGGCCTAAAAACCTGTAACTATATATGATCAAAACTTCGTGTAAAAAAGATAAAAAAGCTAACTATACGTGACAAATGTACTAAACAGTATAAGGTTGACTAACTGTAGTTGTGAGCAGCTGTTTAAATGTTGCTGATTACTTTGATGTACATGATTAGAGTTGCTGAAGGCGGATAAAATACTAAAAATACGACTATGAGTGACTGTTGGCGTGTTGGACATCCATAAAATATATTCGTGTTTGTGCCGAAACCAAAATACGAAACGTAGTTTACAAAAATGTACGTTGAATAAGTTCAGTTATCAAATGAGGTGATTAATTGTACATATTTTTCCGACTCAGAAAACAAATGAAAGAAATTACCAAATTAAATGGGTCTTTTCAGTTAGTTATTAAATATTGCTTGTTTTTTATCACCGTGACCATCTCGTATAGCTTAACGAGCAGCATGTACGCTTGCAATACAGGGAGGTACGTCAAATTCGGATCAAATGCTCGTGGCGGATTAAGGATAGTTGGTGTGGCTTTTAGACGCTTTTCCACCCTGGTTTAGACATTTCTTGCGATGGTCTCCAACCCCTGGCTCAGAAAATACAAGGTGGAGACAGTTAAAATTCCATATCACACAGAACAATGTTTAGATCATCCATAGACAGGTGGCGTTCACTATCTCTGTCTCTTAGGTGTAAAGAAGGCTGTGGCGACAGAAAAGACATTCTGCCACTAAGTAAGAAAATAAATTTGCGAAATTGTGTGAAAACAGTGGTCCTGGCACTGTGGGTTGTCAGGTGATCCATGGATTATCACCCATGGTGGGTGAAATAAGACTCAGGAAAACAGTAGGCTTATTTAAATAACTATTTTATTATGGCCATTGGCAGTAGTACATCAGGAACGGTTTGCTGGAGTCTTCCAGGTGCCTCTCAAGCGAAAAAGTAGATGTCCGGCATTGCTGACAACGCAAAGAGTGGGACTAAGCATGATATCACTCGAATGCCATTGTCTGCGACGACTCCAGCTGACTGTGATAACAGCGGCGCGGCGCCGCTGGCGATAAGGCCGTGACCTCTCTCCAGCCCTCCAGCAAGCAGGTGGCTCTCTGCTCTGGCGGCAGCTGGTCTCGTGACTCAGGGCAGGCTACCCCCTAGCGGGATCGAGCAACAGCTCCCCTACTGCTTTACGGGATGTTGCTCTCGTTGTCACAGGCTCATAGTGTAGGCTGTGAAATGAAACGAGAACATCTTAGTACATGAATGGCTGAGTACTTATATGCTACAGACTATGTTTGTTTAGGGCTTAAGGCACACACTCTAAACACTTCCATGGTGGCAAGTGTCGAAAGGCTTCCATCCTCCTGCTAGTGTATTGCAACCTCAGATGTCGCTACAACACGCCCAGCTGGCTCTGCTTTGGAACGCCTGTATGCCATGTTTTGCATCACAATGCTTAACACTCTTGCCTGCCTGTAGCTAGCTCGGTTCCAACCCACTTCTGCTCTTTGGTATTTTTTGATCAAATACGGTCGATATGTTACATTACATTACCCTACTTTTTATCAAGTCCCAGTCGCTTGGGTCGACCAAACTAGATTATCCTTTGTACTACAGTTCCTGGCGACTGGCCCTTCTGGCCCTGTTTTGCCTCTTAAGAATTATTCTAACAATTGGTTTCCTTATCCCTACCACTTACACATTAATTTTCTATAGGACCCCTTGCTCTTCTCCTTAGATACCAGGGTACTTATTTCATTACTAGGCTTCATGCACGATAGCGTCTAACTCTATTCAAAACATACAAGCTAAAATGAATTAATTATCCTCAATACTACCCCACTGAGCGTTCATCTTCTTTCTACTGCTTTTATGCACAGGTATCCAACCCACTCGGATGTCGATGATAGCTGGGCCTGAACTCAGTCTTGTGCTTCGTCTTCTACATTTCAGGTTAAGAACTATGCTCAGCAGAACAAGTGCCATCGCTGTCGTTAGTCTGACAATAGTCAATGTTGTCTCTTTTCGGTACTGATCTTCACGATATGAATTTACAGGCTGCAATAAGATTTTCAGAGAGACTCTTTCCTCCTGCTGATTCAGAGATGTCTTCATAGACTGCATTAATTCTAACCTTACAGTTTGATTTAACCTTGTTAGAGCTCCTACGGCAAATACAAGTGAGGATGCCAAATATTCAGGTGAGTTATCCCGATATGGTGGAGGATGAATTGAAAGTAGGCCCCTTTATCTCGCACGCTGTTCCATTTAATAACAAAGCACTCCTGTTTAATTCGAGCCTCTTGCTGACGTTAGCTTCCCCTGCTCGAAACAACTAACCACTGCTACCATCTAGTCAAAGGTGGAGTACAACCAGAGCCCCTTGATCTGCTGACAGTACAATTCTGGCTCGGTCACTTCTTTATTGCATTCTCTTACCTCCTTTTGTCCCATTAGCAGTTTCACTGTGCAAGAATCCTCGCCCTCTCTTATTACCATACTTGGACAGACTTTGTTTTCCCCGGTAGCATTTATCTAACTTTGCCTCCTCCATTTCTATGTATTTGCCCTTGTCTTTGGCAATTGACAATACCTCCTGCGTTTTTGCTCATAAATTTCATCAATATCCCCCACTTGGCAGTATAAGAGTGAACTACACACATCAGAAAAAGTTTTGCATAGCCTGGTTCTCAGAACTCCTGAAGATAGAGGTTGACTGTGGTTATTGTATCACAGACACAGTCCCTTTTACTGTTCAGAGATGTCACTAAACCCACCCAAAGAAATAAACAACCATGCAAGAGAAGCGCCTATTAGACGGAAGGTGTTCGACAGCCGATCAGTTCCAATCATTCCACCAGGAAGGAGGCACAAGGCTCGTGTTATCTATAGTTCAGCCATGCCTAGACGGTCAATACCGCGGTTCGATCGATTCCGCATTGTTACTTTGTGCCAGGAAGGGCTCTCAACAAAGGAAGTGTCCCGGCGTCACGGAGTGAACCAAAGCGATGTTGTTCGAACATCGAGGAGATACAGAGGCAGGAATTGTCGATGACATGCCTCGCTCAGGCCGCCCAAGGGATGCCTGCTATCTGCGGATTATGGCTCGGAGGAATCCTGACAGCAACGCCACCATGTTGAATAATGCTTTTCGTGCAGCCACTGGACATCGTGTTACGATTCAAACTGTGCGCAATAGGCTGCATGATGCGCAACTTCACTCCCGGCGTCCAGTGCGAGGTCCATCTTTGCAACCACGACACCATTCAGCGCGGTACAGATGGGCCCAACGACATGACGAACGGGCCGCTCAGGATTAGCATCATGTTCTCTTCACCGATGAGAGTCGCATATGCCTTCAACCAGACAATCGTCGGAGACGTGTTTGGAGATAATCCGGTCAGGCTGAACGCCATTGGCACATTGTCAAGCGAGTGCAGCAAGGTGGAGTTTCTGTGCTGTTTTGGGGTGGCTTTATGTGGGGCCGATGTACGCCACTGGTGCTCATGGAAGGCGCCGTAACGGCTGTACGATACGTGAACGCCATCCTCGGACCGATAGTGCAACCATATCGGCAGCATATTGGCGAGCCATTCGTTTTCATGGACGACAATTCGCGCCCCCTTCGTGCACATCTTGTGAATGACTTCCTACAGGATAACGATGTCGCTCGTATAGAGTGGCCAGCATGTTTTCCAGACATGAACCCTATCGAACATGCTTGGGATGGATTGTAAAGGGCTGTTTATGGACGACGTGACCCACGAATCACTCCGAGGGATCTACGCCGAATCGCCGTCGAGGAATGGGACAATCTGGACCAACAGTGTCTTGATGAACTTATAGGTAGTATGCCACGACGAATACAGGCATGCAGCAATGCAAGAGGATGTGCTACTGGGTATTAGAGGTACTTGTCTCGCTGTATGGTGGTACAGCATACAATGTGTGGTTTTCATGAACAATAAAAAAGGCAGAACCGAGGTGACGCAAACCTTTTTTTGTTGTGTGTATGTACCACTCGTAATGCGCTTGCTTCCCTCCTACTAGTACAGGAACAGAAATGTAAACTATCGCTCCATCAATAGTTACCGATACTGTCGCTATCTTGAAATAAAAAGGTAAGGTATTGGGGTCGAGTTGTAAAACCAACCCCGAGTCCAGAGGTAGTTCCCTTTGTAGTTTCCTTAGAGTCTCTAAGTATTGGTCTGGCGACAGCAAGTTTACCCATAGCTAATCTCTTACAGCCTGGTACATAGCCTCCTGTAGTTCGCCGGCCGGTGTGGCCGAGCGGTTCTAGGCGCTGTAGTCTGGAGCCGCGCGACCGCTATGGTCGCAGATACGAATCCTGCCTCGGGCATGGATGTGTGTGATGTCCTTAGGTTAGTTAGGTTTAAGTAGTTCTAAGTTCTAGGGACTGATGACCTCAGATGTTAAGTCCCATAGTGCTCAGAGCCATTTGATTTTTCCTGTAGTTCTGTTACTCTCCCTCGTGACTCTCAAACAGTATCATCTACGGGCTGCAACCATTTTGTCATTACTACGTCGCTCTCTAAGATTTCCATTTCGGTTGGTAGTTCCCTGATTTTTTGGACAACTGTCTCTTCAGCAGATCTGGCATACTGGATTACTTCTCCAATCAGTTTTCGCAGTAGTCGTGTGTCATACGTTCTTCCCTCAACTTTCAATCTGCGCAGTCTGCCAATCACTCACGTCTTTGTTTCTTTTTGGCTACTGTTTAACCTACGGTGTCGTTTACCATTCGAATGTCTTCCTCATCATCAGTGCCAAATATTGTTTTTACTGTATAAGCATCAATCCAACCCCTCTTTCTTCACGTATGTGGAATAATCCCCAGTGCCTTGGTCATCTTACCCCCTAATTTCTCGCCTGCTCCAAGTACCCTCTCACATACCCTGGCGCTTCCGTTCAGTATCCTGTGCCTTTCCATATTCTGACGGAATTTGTCGAATGCTTCTTCCAATCTTCTCACCTCATTACACATCTCCCATGTACTGAACACCAACAAAATCACCTAACGATGTCTGCCGATCACTACGTCTTTCTGCTTAGCGAACAGCGCTCCCCCTTCCAGGTTCCAGTTCCGTAACGCATCCGCCCCGACGAGAAGCAGTAGTCCCGTTATGAATGCATCACTTCGCCTTCTCTGCACCTTACCTACAAGCAGGAATACTTATTACTTTCCTCCTCCTTAAATTCATTGCTGCTTTGCAGCTGCTTATACTAATTGCACTAAATCTATACCTAACCTATAATAGATATTAAATGGCTATCTCATACGCCTTAGTCCATAGGGGTTCCTCGTTACCGTTTCATTCACAGCCTATTGCTCATCCTCCGACACTTTTCTTCTCACTCCCCTTTTCTGGTCCGCAATTCCTGTCCCAGGAATAACTACCAGATTCTCTTGAAAAGGTTTCAACCACCCTACAGGCACAATTGTCGCTCTTGTCAGCAACTGAATCTTGATATTTATTGGCGACGTAGTATTTACCTCTTGGTACTGCCCCCGATACTTTGCAAAAAAATTTTTGTCTTTTCCTTCGGCGTACACGAAGTTGATAGCCTCATAGTGTGGCATTCTTGCCATAAAACTACTGACTCTTCCTCTTTCTCCAGTGCTGGTTATTTGCCTTCCGTATTCTGTTACAAACTTCCCTAATCACCCTTGCAAATTTCTTAACAGACACTCCAACCTTCACTCTTCTCTTTTTCAATATGTTGAACGATGATGGCGTTTTACGACCATATACTACCACATGTTTTTGATTTGTAGGCGGAGATACATACTTCAGATAGACCTTCCAGTTGACCGAGCGAGGTTGCGCAGTGGTTAGCACACTAGACTCACATTCGGGACCGAGCGAGGTGGCGCAGTGGTTAGCACACTGGACTCGCATTCGGGAGGACGACGGTTCAATCCCGTCTCCAGCCATCCTGATTTAGGTTTTCCGTGATTTCCCTAAATCGTTTCAGGCAAATGCCGGGATGGTTCCTTTGAAAGGGCACGGCCGATTTCCTTCCCTAACCCGAGCTTGCGCTCCGTCTCTAATGACCTCGTTGTCGACGGGACGTTAAACACTAACCACCACCACCATCACATTCGGGAGGACGACGGTTCAATCCCGCGTCCGGCCGTCCTGATTTAGATTTTCCGTGATCGCATCAGGCAAATGCTGGGATGGCTCCTTTGACAGGGCACGGCCGACTTCCTTCTCCTTCCTTCCCTAATCTGACGAGACCTCGCTGTTTGGTGTCTTCCCCCCAGTCAATCCAATCCAACCTCCCAGTTGATGTGATTTGAGTCAACGTTGTATCCAAGCATCTTCCAGAGTGTCCTATGCACTCCTTCAGTTCTTCCATTGCTTGTGGATGGACAAGACTTGTAGTTAACTTCTTTCCATTCAATAACTTCACATTTCCTTCAATAGATCTGCCAAGAAGTTCGCTCCCTGGCATGTTACTATTGTTTCAGGCACTTCAGACTTCAGTATCCAATTATTCACAAGTGCCTGTGCCATTGTTGCTGCATGACAGTTTGGCATCGCGATCATTTCTACGTATCTTGAAAAATGATCTATGATCGTGAGTATCTACTTATCCCCTGCAGGTGTTTTATTTAATGGATCTAAAACATCAATCCCCAGAAACTCGAATGGTGTTAATGCTTCAGATAACCTCTGAAACGGTGCTCTTATGAGACACAGATCCCCTCTCAGTGCACAGTGTATGCAATACTGCACGTACTGATGTACGTCTGTCTGCCTATTCCTCCATAATACCCTTCTGCTACTCTTTTGTTGGTAGACATGCAACCTCATTGACCCAACAATGTGTGATCATGAGCTTCTTCAAATGGCTCTGAGCACTATGGGACTTAACATCTGAGGTCATCAGTCCCCTAGAACTTAGAACTACCTAAACCTAAATAACCTAAGGACATCACACACATCTATGCCCGAGGCAGGATTCGAACCTGCGACCGTAGCAGTCGCGCGGTTCCAGACTGAAGTGCCATGAGCTTCTTGTAAGACTCTATTCCTTAGCTTCGCTGATATCACTACCCACATTCCCAACTTGGTTTCTCTGCATAGCAACCCATGCTGCATACAAAACTGTAATTGCTTAAAATGCTGCTTCAATGCTTCAACTGCTCTCTATGCAGTTTGCCACTCCTTATGCTCATTACGGCCAATATGAAATACTACAACTTTTCCACTTGAGCCATCTGAATTTTCGTGCTTCTCTCTACGTTTATGTGTAACTTCGAAATGAAATTCACTTAGTCATACTGTCCATCGCGTCAACTTGCTAGAAGGATCGTTTAACCTCAACAACTGTTTCAATGCCATATGATCTGTTATTGCTTTAAACTTTTTACCGTACAGATAACATTTGAAATACGTGATTCCATGAATACGACTCAACATATCTCTCTCCGTTGTGAAATAATTTCTTTCTGCAGAATTTAGTTGTCTTGATGCGTAAGCTACTGGGACGTTCTATGCCTTTTACCTCTTGTGACAACACACAGCGAAGTGCATGTTTTAATGCATCACAGGATAAAACATATTCTCTATTAACATCCGAAAATACCAATATTGGACTCGATTTCTTTTAGCCCCTCAAAAGCATGCTGGCTCTCTTCTGACGAAGCAGATTTAGTATCCTTTTTTTAAACAACTGTGTCAAAGGTCTGGCAATATCCACAAATGATATTTTCACTCTGCAGCGGAGTGTGCGCTGATATGAAACTGCCTGGCAGATTGAAACTGTGTGCCCGACCGAGACTCGAACTCGGGACCTTTGCCTTTCACGGGCAAGTGCTCTACCATCTTTTTTTTTCTTTTTTTTTCTTTTTTTTATTCTTTTTTCATTTGCAAGCTGGATTGCACATGTTGGTTTTCTACCGAAATGCTTGATATTTCTGCTTCGTGTTCGGTATTATTAGAATTTCATTCATATCAGTAATCTATTTACTGATTTGCAAATTCAAGTCAACAATTGAGTGTCGATATGGTAAGAGCACAATTTCGCATCCGTTGCAACTTCAAGTTTCCAACATGCAATGCCTTTTACAAATAAATAAACTTTTTTTTTTTTCAAACAGGTAATTAGCTATAATGAATATAATTTTCAGTGCTTACTTCGAAAGTGTTCTGTTGTGTTCACCCCCAGCCTTCACCTCAGCAAATTCTTTCGTCAGGTAAAATTCGGTAATTCTGTCAATTTAATCTGGCAACCCTATTTGCAAGAGCAGAGTTCACGCTACCAGGTAGCCTGCCTCAGCGGCGTTAGTATTTTGCATGTTGTCCGTGTTCTTAAGAACATTGACAAAATTTTCGCCCGAACAGGGACTTGAACCCTGGACCCTTAGGTTAAAAGCCTAATGCTCTACCGACTTTTTTTTGTTTTTATTTATTTATTTATTTTCAATAAAGACCACTCTGTTAAAAGGAACATATAGACCATTCCATCGTATAGTATGTGCATTACATATTGAGTGGTGAGAGAAGCGTGAGGTTCAGCATCAGCTGTCAAATGTGCACACCGACTGCACCCGGCACATCCCAACTGCGTGGGGGGTCAAGGAAGACTGCCTGAAGATAATTGGCAAAGGTTTTCCGATAGTGTGACCATCTATCAACCTCATTGTGTGCTTGCTGCAAGAAATACCAAAATTCAAGTCGCGACGTGGCAGTATCCCCATAGAGGTACGCGATCGTCCAACCTTTGATCCAGATGATCGACTGTGATTTAGTCGCCGGAAAGTAGTCACTCTCCGGATGATGCCGGCCGAAGTGGCCGTGCGGTTAAAGGCGCTGCAGCCTGGAACCGCAAGAGCGCTACGGTCGCAGGTTCGAATCCTGCCTCGGGCATGGATGTTTGTGATGTCCTTAGGTTAGTTAGGTTTAACTAGTTCTAAGTTCTAGGGGACTAATGACCTCAGCAGTTGAGTCCCATAGTGCTCAGAGCCATTTGAACCATTTGAACTCTCCGGATGTAAGAAGGAAGCAGGTGTAATATGTTGCGGGGTCACACGGAGGTAGCAAGCCACCATCTGTCTTCCTAGGAGCCAGACGTCCTCCACCGCGATACAAGTTAAGCGGTGATGGTCGTCATCCACTTGGTGACATTTCGGGCATAGTGGAGTGTCCACTAGTCCAATTGCATGGAGCCGTTGGTGGGTGTTGAACTTGCCACAGGCGACAGAGAACCACAGTGCCCGAACGAAGGTAGGAAAGAATTTTTGGTGCACATGTCTCCAAATCTTCGGCCAATGCAACCTGGGGTGTTTCAGTTCAATTACATTACAACTTATCCGTCGTAGCAGCCAAACATAAAAATCCTTCGCGCATGGCGGTCTCGTGCGCGGAAGCTCGATTCTGATATAACTAAGTTCCACGATAAATGTTGAGACATGCACAAAATGTGGCGTAATGTTGCCCACCGCCACCGGAGGTGTGAGGGACGCTGGAACCAGGAGATCCAGTAGGCGGGATGTAAGGGAATCACGCCCGCTACGCCATTGCTTATACATTGTGGCTAGAAGGAGCGCCGTCGCACGGCAGTGAACATTCGTAAGTCCGAGTCCCCCCTTGTCCGTAGGGAGAGTGAGCGTTTCGTATCGCACCTTGAGGGGCGACCCAATCATCACGAAATAGCCTAGTGCTGATTGAAGTCGACGTCCGAGCGTGAGTGGTAGGGGCAGGATCTGCGAAATATGCACCATTCGAGAAACCACATAAGTGTTCAGGTACTCGACTCGCTGCAAAGGATCAAGGCGCCGTAGGAGATGTTGTCGGACCATGGTAAGTGTTGTCTGTAAAATACGTCGGTAGTTAACCGCTGCAGTATGTTTTACAGATGAGGTAAAGTCTATGCCGAGATAGCGGAATCGTTGCACATAAGGAAACGGACTGATTTCTTCCGGCGTAAGGCCCCTTCCCACCGGCATTGCCGCCGATTTGTTCATGTTCACTGCACTACCCGCCGTCACACTGTGGTCCAACAACAGTTCAAGGACCGTCTTCACCTCTTCCTCAGAACGAACGAGCAGCAGGAGGTCGTCCGCATAGGCACGACATTTGAAGGTGTAGCCCCGTAGTTCCATCCCAGAAAGAGAATTGGTGAGCCTCCCAATTAATGGTTCCAACGCTATCGCGAACAGCAGCATCGAAAGAGGGCAGCCCTGGCGAATGGATCGTCGAATTTGAATGGGCCCTGCTATACGGCCATTAACCTGTACCAAGGATTGTGCGCCCCCGTAAATCCTTCTAATGAGACCAGTAAAACGGTCTGGAAAACCCATTTGTTCCAGTACAGCATACAGATAGTTGTGGCGCACCTTATCAAAAGCACTGTCAAAATCAATCGCCACCATCGCCGCTTTAAGCCGGCACTCCTCCGCCAGCGCTATCACATCACAGCACTCGCCAGTAGCTGTTTGCACATTCACCGATCCACCCGGTGTCGTCTGTTCCGGAGAGAGAACGCTACGAATTAACATACGACATTGGGACGCTAGCAACCGTGCAAAGATCTTATAGTCGGCATTAAGCAGGGTGATGGGGCGATAATGTGTGACCGTAATTCCTGGCTTCGGTTTATGTACTGGCACCAGGAGGCCTTCCATAAAAGCCGGTGGAATAGGCGCATCGGAATTTAACATCTCGTTGTACATTTCCGTCCATCGCGGTGCCATTTCGTTGCGAAATTCGCGATAGAATTCAGCAGGAAGCCCGTCAATGCCTGGGGACCGATTCAACGCACCTTGTGCGATCGCATCATGTACTTCCTCACAGCTAATGGCTTCCAGTAAGGTTCCCGCGGCTTCCACCGTCAGTGTACGGGAGACGGACGCGGCTATACGGTCGAGGTCATCGAAAGAGGCTGCTCCTTCCCGATAGATGTGTTGGTAATGGTCGACGAATGCAGAGACAATGTCCGCTTGACGCGTCACTCTTCGGTCTTCGCGGGTGATTAACTCCCGTACCAAAACGCGTCGTCGGTGCTTTCGTTCATTCACGACGTGGTGCATGGAAGGAATCTCGTGCCTTATCGTATCGTGACATCTGGCGCGCACCATGGTTCCCTGAAGATGTTTCCGAGCTAAAGCCACTAGTTTAGCTTTTATCCTTTTGCGTTCGATCCAGATGTCCTGTCCCGGCGGGCCATCATCCAGGTCGCGCAGTGCTGCAAAATACACTCCTGGAAATGGAAAAAAGAACACATTGACACCGGTGTGTCAGACCCACCATACTTGCTCCGGACACTGCGAGAGGGCTGTACAAGCAATGATCACACGCACGGCACAGCGGACACACCAGGAACCGCGGTGTTGGCCGTCGAATGGCGCTAGCTGCGCAGCATTTGTGCACCGCCGCCGTCAGTGTCAGCCAGTTTGCCGTGGCATACGGAGCTCCATCGCAGTCTTTAACACTGGTAGCATGCCGCGACAGCGTGGACGTGAACCGTATGTGCAGTTGACGGACTTCGAGCGAGGGCGTATAGTGGGCATGCAGGAGGCCGGGTGCACGTACCGCCGAATTGCTCAACACGTGGGGCGTGAGGTCTCCACAGTACATCGATGTTGTCGCCAGTGGTCGGCGGAAGGTGCATGTGCCCGTCGACCTGGGACCGGACCGCAGCGACACACGGATGCACGCCAAGACCGTAGGATCCTACGCAGTGCCGTAGGGGACCGCACCGCCACTTCCCAGCAAATTAGGGACACTGTTGCTCCTGGGGTATCGGCGAGGACCATTCGCAACCGTCTCCATGAAGCTGGGCTACGGTCCCGCACACCGTTAGGCCGTCTTCCGCTCACGCCCCAACATCGTGCAGCCCGCCTCCAGTGATGTCGCGACAGGCGTGAATGGAGGGACGAATGGAGACGTGTCGTCTTCAGCGATGAGAGTCGCTTCTGTCTTGGTGCCAATGATGGTCGTATGCGTGTTTGGCGCCGTGCAGGTGAGCGCCACAATCAGGACTGCATACGACCGAGGCACACAGGGCCAACACCCGGCATCATGGTGTGGGGAGCGATCTCCTACACTGGCCGTACACCACTGGTGATCGTCGAGGGGACACTGAATAGTGCACGGTACATCCAAACCGTCATCGAACCCATCGTTCTACCATTCCTAGACCGGCAAGGGAACTTGCTGTTCCAACAGGACAATGCACGTCCGCATGTATCCCGTGCCACCCAACGTGCTCTAGAAGGTGTAAGTCAACTACCCTGCCCGGCAAGATCTCCGGATCTGTCCCCCATTGAGCATGTTTGGGTCTGGATGAAGCGTCGTCTCACGCGGTCTGCACGTCCAGCACGAACGCTGGTCCAACTGAGGCACCAGGTGGAAATGGCATGGCAAGCCGTTCCACAGGACTGCATCCAGCATCTCTACGATCGTCTCCATGGGAGAATAGCAGCCTGCATTGCTGCGAAAGGTGGATATACACTGTACTAGTGCCGACATTGTGCATGCTCTGTTGCCTGTGTATATGTGCCTGTGGTTCTGTCAGTGTGATCATGTGATGTATCTGACCCCAGGAATGTGTCAATAAAGTTTCCCCTTCCTGGGACAATGAATTCACGGTGTTCTTATTTCAATTTCCAGGAGTGTAAAAGTCGGTGGTACGGCGGCGCCATTCTGCCCTTTCCCTGCTATATGAGATGAACGTACGGCGAAGCGCCGGTTTAGCACAAGTCAGCCACCAATCAAGCTTCGTCGCATACTTTCCAACCCTTCGCTCGCACATCGTCCATGTCTCAAGGATCCGTTGACGGCATTCCGGATCATGTAGATGTTGAATGTTTAGTTTCCACGGGGCCTTACTGTTCCACACCTCTCTACGGGGAAGAAGCACCGTACAGATGTAAGCGCTGTGATCGGAAAATGCCAAGGGCCAGCGTTCCGCGTCCTGGACATCATTTGCATGAGCCCGTGAGATATAAATGCGATCTAATCTGCTCGCCGAATGACTTGTCACATAGGTGTATCCCGGTGCAGCTCCATGTCGTAATTCCCACGTGTCACTAAGTACAAGGTCGTTGACAACGATTCGCAACTCCTGGCTGATGTTTGCTTGCGGCCATTGGTCTTTCTGGCTGAGAACACAGTTGAAATCTCCACCAATTATTACACATTCAGAACGTCCATGGAATAGTGGAGCAATGTCTTCTGCATAAAATCGCGCCCTTTCCCGCCGCCGATTGTTTCCCGACGGTGCATAAAGATTGATGATGCGTGTCCCAAACGTCGTGAAAGCCATTCCCCTGGCCGACGGAAGATAATACACGTTTTCCACTGGGAAGCCATCTCGCACGTAAACTGCCACCCCACTCCCATTGTGATCTCCATGAGACGAATAGGATTGGTAGCCTGCGATGTATGGGAGTGCAGCTATGTGGACTTCCTGCAGCAAAGCAATATCCACATCAGATGCCCAAACCGTTTCCTTCAGTAGTTGTATTTTGGCCGGTGAACGCACGTCATTGATATTTAATGTCGCAATACGGTTCGCATGGCGTTGAATCCCTCCCCCCCCCCCCCCCCCCCCCCCTGCACCGGCGCCGGGGGCTGAGGTAGAAGACGTTCTCTCGCCCATCTCCCTTCACCTGCAGCAATTATTAGGCCGTCTTCGTGAGTGCCAGCTGCCTCTGTATGACGTCCGGCGCCTCCTCAATATCCTCATACCACATCTTTTCAGGCTGTGATATATTCGTGTCCATAGCCACAGCATCTGCGTCTGGAGAGCCAACTGGCTGTGATTTCTCTTCAGCATCACCACGTCCCCGTACCGTCAATGTGACAGACCGCTGTGGGTCGGATCGAACAGTTCCCAGTGCCTCATCCTGTTTCGTAGAGGCTGTTGTGTCGTCTTGGTCCACAGGCACATCGTCGTCGGGGCAAGGGGAGTCATCCCGAGGAGATGTCGTGCGACGCCGCCGTTTCCTCCTTGTCGGGGAACGCTGTTTGCGTGATCTTCCGTCCGTGTCCTCAGATTGCAGGGAATCACGGCTGCCCGACAGAAAAGCATCCGTAGGAGCTGGAAGTGTTTCGAGTCCCATCGTTGAACTTGGCGGGAGTTCGGTCGAAACTAATGATGTCGTCTCAGAGTGCGTTTCAGACGGAACAGCATCCGTAGTGGCTGGAACTGCTTCTTGTACTATCGGTGTGCTTGGTGGGAGTTCGGTCTCATCTGATATTGTCGCCGTAGATTGTATGCTCGACGGAGCAGCATGCTCTGTCATCCCGACGTCTGCTACAAGGTTTCGGAGAGTGCCATCTTGATCTTCCACCGGGGCTGTGTCCTTTCGGTCATCAGCGGACGCAGTGAGGGCTTTGGCATAGGTGATCGGTAGTACTGTCATCGCCGGCGACGGCTCCCGCACATCTGAAGGCAGTTGCGTAATCCGCCGTTGCATACAGTTCGACCTGAGGTGTCCCTCCTGGCCACATCCAGAACATGTACGTGGTTGACCATCGTAAATCACCACCGCCCGACAACCACCAATTGTCAGATAGGACGGTACATGCTTCTGAAGATCAATAGTGATCTGCCGCACTCCGTTAAGAACGGGGTATGTGGCGAATTGTGTCCAGCGTTCTACTGTGTGGCCATGTACTGTGCCGTATGGCTTAAAAGCCTCGATAACTTCGTCAGCCGGGAGCTCAAATGGCAGCTCAAAAACTCGTATTGTCCGTATACCCAGACCAGCATGTTCTACAGTTACCTTGCCGACATTCCCGTCACTATGGCAAAATCGGAGACCTGCTTTTGTCGCCTGTAGAATTCTCTCACACGCCGCGTCATTTACCATCTTAACATTCACCGTGGGACTAACGATGGATAGGTGAATTCCGATAATATCGTTTGGCGGTATCTTGACGTCCTCTCGAATGAATCGTTCCACTGCTAAAGCCTTTGGTCGTTCGTAGTCTTTGCAGAAATTGAATCGTAATGTAGTTTTCCTGTACTTGTTCGCCATGATCGTTGTCACCAGCCCGCGTGCAGACTAAGTCCACAAGTAAACAAACACTCGCACACGCCGCACAGGCGGAAGTATCGGACCTCCGCTTCGCACGGCCGCTAGCGCCGAACTGTTCCTCACAGGCAGAAGTACAGCTGTGAGGGGCGGCCGCGAGTCGTGCTTCGGTAGCTCAGATGGTAGAGCACTTGCCCGCGAAGGGTGAAGGTCCCGAGTTCGAGTCTCGGTCGGGTACACAGTTTTAATCTGCCAGGAAGTTTAATATCCACAAATCCTTTTACGAAATGGCGGTAATAGTTCACTACTATCAAGAACGATTGCAACTCATATACTGATTCTGGTACAGGAAATTCATGTACAGCTCTAATTAATCTTGGGTCTGCCTTAATCCCAACTTTACTTATGACCTAGGTATGCTGCCTCTTGCATGGCAAAATTACACTTTTCTGTACTCAGTGTTAACTTAGCTGCTTTTAAATCTAGGAATATTTCCCTTAATCGCTGCATATGCTGTTCCATATCAGTCACATAGACGATTATGTCATCGAGATACACTAAGCATTGCCATAGTTTTAAACCGCTGAGTACTCTGTCCAAAAATCTCTGAAACATTGCAGGTGGATTTTTTAAACCCGAATGGCGTTCTTCTGACCTGGTAGTGTTCCTATGGAGCCGAGAACGTTGTTTTGTGTCGATCCTATTGTGTCACCTCCACCTGGTGATAAACACTATTCAAATCCATTGTTGAAAAATGTTTTTTCCAAGGTTTCTGTGATTTCTGGCAAAGGTAGGTGTCCGTTAGGGTTTCTCGCATTTAGATAGCTGCAATCACAACAAAACCTATACTTTCGTGTTACATCCATTGATTTATTCGGTACGACAACTATTCCTGCCCCCCATAGACTATTACTTTCTTTAGTCATTCCATCTTTCAGCTGTTGATCGATAAATTCCTCCAAAATTGGCTGCAAATACCTACATATTCTGTATGGGTTGCAGTAGACTAGTTATTCATTTTCCGCTGATATAAATTGGCTACAGATACCTACATATTCTGTATGAGTTGCAGTAGACGCCGGCCGAAGTGGCCGTGCGGTTAAAGGCGCTGCAGTCTGGAATCGCAAGACCGCTACGGTCGCAGGTTCGAATCCTGCCTCGGGCATGGATGTTTGTGATGTCCTTAGGTTAGTTAGGTTTAACTAGTTCTAAGTTCTAGGGGACTAATGACCTCAGCAGTTGAGTCCCATAGTGCTCAGAGCCACTTTTTTTTTTTTTTTGCAGTAGACTGGTGATTCATTTTCCGCTGATATATGGTGCTGTGTAATATGCGTAGCTAGTAGCGGCGATTTGGAAAAAATAAATCCTTAAATTCCAGAAGAAATTTTCCCATCAGTTTTCCATTGCTTCCCTCTAAGTGTTTCACTTTTCCTCGTAATGCAGTTTCAATGGTGTCTGGCAGTTGTCCACGGCTGATACCCCTCATGTCCCATTCTTCTTCCTCTACAATATCCACATTTGCGATCAATGACCCATATGTTAATTCTATGTCCTCTATGGTAAAATTATCTATAAAAGCAGATACCTTCTTTTCGCCCCTTATTTCTTGTATGCATTCAATACCTCTTTTAATTAACCAACCTGCCTGATCTTATACTTCATTTTCTTCTAACGTTCCCCAAAATTTCTACCAGCAAGGTAGGCTCAATACTGACCCAAAGTTATTTTCCAGTACCCTTGGGTACACATTAATGCGAATCAAGTTTTAGTGTGATGTTCGCGTTTTAATCGGTTCGTCCTTCGAGAGAGACTCCCATCACTACGTCGTTACACTGGCGATGGCTTCACCTACACGAAACATTTTTCCGTCAAGTTCCACCCTGTGTTGCCAAATATAGATTATGACGCAATGCTGATATAAAAAAATCTAATCCTAGAATAATATCATAGTCGTCACTCACTAAGGGCGCAATCTCTCCACAGTGTTCAAATTGAATCATATCCAGGCAAAAGTCTATGTCCACCAATACTAATGGTGTGACATGCTTATCTTCCGCTCCATGCAATCTGTACCATGGGGGGTCCCATTGAGTCCCATTGTTTACATTTCAACAGATAACTGGTGGCTACATACCCAGGTGCAACTGTGCCCAATAATATCTTCCAGCCCTTTTCTTCTACTATTCCTCTTATCGCAGATCCACCTCGGCCTACGATTTTGTAGCGTACACTCTTGCTGGAAATGTCTATAGGTGCACCTGAAGTTCTCGTTGGCGTTTAATACCTTCTTCTTCCCCGTCCCCTACTTCTAAAACGATTGCTTCATCTTGCTTTATTCACATTACCCTGAGGCTGCGACACTGCCACCTTACATGCCCCATTCGTCCGCATCTGACACTTTTATATTAGTTGCAAACATTGTTCGTTTGCCCTGCATGACAGTCGACAAATCGATCTCCTTACGCTCTGTAGCTAACTGCTGTGCACAAATCCGTCTGACCCCTACCCATACACATCTTGCATTTCCGCATGCAACCCTCTTAGAAAAGCATCGAGCGCCCTCTGCTCAGCTTCTTGCAAATAATTTCATCGACTGGAGCATACTGTCCTAATTCATAGGTAAATCCATTAATTTTCCTTATCCACATTGTTCCACAGTCTCCATATTTCTCTTAGATATTACTCCTAATTGTTTAGTACAGTGACTGACACTATTTCTTTTCGTACATCTCTCAATTAACCCTTCTTTAAATTCTTCGAATGTGTCTCAATTTTACATTTCCAAGATCTCCCACAAACGCCTACATCCTCGGTTGCCTTACCAGAGAAGCAGCAATTGAACTTGCGATTGACAAATCTACACACCACTGTGACGATCGCGATTCTATCAACCTTTTGCTAGCACATTGTAGTGTCGGCTTTTGCTGTACTGGGCCCTGCTAGCTCTGCTTTGAAACGCCTCTTGGTTGTATTTTGATTCCTGTGGCTGGCTCTGTTGCAACTCACTTCCGCTCTGGCGCACTTTTTGACAGAATACCGTCGATAAGCTACAAAATAAATGGTCTGTGAGGCCATTCGCTACTAGGTAATGATTTTTATCTTTTTAATTTCGATAATCATAATGGATGTTTTGAAAACCTACAACTGTGTCAATAGAAGAAGATCTTAAAGTACACCATTCCTTCAT
The DNA here is from genome assembly GCF_021461385.2 of Schistocerca piceifrons. Taxonomy (NCBI): domain Eukaryota; kingdom Metazoa; phylum Arthropoda; class Insecta; order Orthoptera; family Acrididae; genus Schistocerca; species Schistocerca piceifrons. The sequence goes on from NC_060143.1 coordinate 517,574,358, forward strand.
CAAAAATCACATACAATGGATAAATGGAGGAGCCAGAAAGTTTTATACACCACAAAAAATCAGGGCAAAAAGATCTCAGTGACAAGCTATATAGTGGATCGATTAATTTCTTCAAATATTTCTCTTGTATATAATAACTACAGTAAATCATATAAATATGTTGATCCTTTCAAACATTTGTAGAGGAACAGGATACGATTCAAAACTGTTAATTTGAATAGTAACTGCTCTAGTGATAGTAGTTGCAATTGACAATTTATTTATTACAAAATTGTTAAGACTTTCGAGGCCACTTGTTGACAAAATGCCTGTTGGGTTCTGTCTCAGGTTCTTCAGCTAACGTTCGTTTGATGATTTTTCTGACTTTTCGCGAGCCTGAGTAGTTGGAATTGTCAAAGCTTTACCCTGCACTGCTGCTGGTGGACTGGAGTCGAACTCGCGGCCGCAGATTATAATACACTCCTGGAAATTGAAATAAGAACACCGTGAATTCATTGTCCCAGGAAGGGGAAACTTTATTGACACATTCCTGGGGTCAGATACATCACATGATCACACTGACAGAACCACAGGCACATAGACACAGGCAACAGAGCATGCACAATGTCGGCACTAGTACAGTGTATATCCACCTTTCGCAGCAATGCAGGCTGCTATTCTCCCATGGAGACGATCGTAGAGATGCTGGATGTAGTCCTGTGGAACGGCTTGCCATGCCATTTCCACCTGGCGCCTCAGTTGGACCAGCGTTCGTGCTGGACGTGCAGACCGCGTGAGACGACGCTTCATCCAGTCCCAAACATGCTCAATGGGGGACAGATCCGGAGATCTTGCTGGCCAGGGTAGTTGACTTACACCTTCTAGAGCACGTTGGGTGGCACGGGATACATGCGGACGTGCATTGTCCTGTTGGAACAGCAAGTTCCCTTGCCGGTCTAGGAATGGTAGAACGATGGGTTCGATGACGGTTTGGATGTACCGTGCACTATTCAGTGTCCCCTCGACGATCACCAGTGGTGTACGGCCTGTGTAGGAGATCGCTCCCCACACCATGATGCCGGGTGTTGGCCCTGTGTGCCTCGGTCGTATGCAGTCCTGATTGTGGCGCTCACCTGCACGGCGCCAAACACGCATACGACCATCATTGGCACCAAGGCAGAAGCGACTCTCATCGCTGAAGACGACACGTCTCCATTCGTCCCTCCATTCACGCCTGTCGCGACACCACTGGAGGCGGGCTGCACGATGTTGGGGCGTGAGCGGAAGACGGCCTAACGGTGTGCGGGACCGTAGCCCAGCTTCATGGAGACGGTTGCGAATGGTCCTCGCCGATACCCCAGGAGCAACAGTGTCCCTAATTTGCTGGGAAGTGGCGGTGCGGTCCCTTACGGCACTGCGTAGGATCCTACGGTCTTGGCGTGCATCCGTGCGTCGCTGCGGTCCGGTCCCAGGTCGACGGGCACGTGCACCTTCCGCTGACCACTGGCGACAACATCGATGTACTGTGGAGACCTCACGCCCCACGTGTTGAGCAATTCGGCGGTACGTCCACCCGGCCTCCCGCATGCCCACTATACGCCCTCGCTCAAAGTCCGTCAACTGCACATACGGTTCACGTCCACGCTGTCGCGGCATGCTACCAGTGTTAAAGACTGCGATGGAGCTCCGTATGCCACGGCAAACTGCCTGACACTGACGGCGGCGGTGCACAAATGCTGCGCAGCTAGCGCCATTCGATGGCCAACACCGCGGTTCCTGGTGTGTCCGCTGTGCCGTGCGTGTGATCATTGCTTTTACAGCCCTCTCGCAGTGTCCAGAGCAAGTATGGTGGGTCTGACACACCGGTGTCAATGTGTTCTTTTTTCCATTTCCAGGAGTGTATTATGTACATGGCGCGCCAACGTCCAAGGGATTTTCCGTGAACATTGCCATTACAGTTCTCACCGTGCTACCTCCAATGGTCGTTGGCTGCGGCACAGGAATCCAGGATCCGTTCACTTTGAGGCTTTCTTGTTTCCCGTTGAAACTATTGTCATGTAAATGTATTTCTGTAGCTTGATTGAACAAGTGGGTGCGATACTCTTCTCTACAGCAAGAAATCCGTTAGACGAATTTTACTGTGTGGTCTGTCTCACACAGGCCCAGCCACTTACGTTCGGTGATTCTAGTGTTGATTAATGGTCCAGTCATTCCAACATATACTTTTCCAAACGTACGTGGTATGCGGTACGGTAGGCGACATATTCCCGACGTTTCACGTGAGTCCTCTTTCGCTTTTGCCGATCTGAGACACTTTTTGCTCTTCTTTGTCGGTTAATAATTAGTCTTCGTGCCGTATTTGCATAATATACGTCCTAATCTGTCTGTAACTCTGGAAATATTATGCATAAAGGCTGTACGTGACACTTCTTATTCCGACCTGTCACCTCGCCGACAGTTCTTGACAGTTCTTACGTAACTGATGCGGTACCCAGTGTTCCCCAAAACTCTAAGCATTGCATTTTGCGTCTGAGGTTCAGCGGCTCACCTTCTTGTCTCGTTCGCGTTACGAGCGTATTAATCATGGCTCTATTCTGGCATGGATACCACTTTGAAAGTTTTTACAGGTATCGATCCGCTTGTGTCTGTTTTCGATACACACTGTGTCCCAGGTTTTCATCACCCATCGTCACTTTTACGTCTGCAAAGGGTTGCTGTCCGTCCTTTTGTACCTGCACGGAAAATTTTATGTTGGCATGGCGACTATTCAGATGTCTTAGTAAATCACCGTTCACCATCATGGCTCCACGCAACGAAGATATTGTCGACGTATCTGTACCACAATTTAGGTTTACAAGGTGCCAAGTATAGCTCCTGTCCTCCGAAATGTTCCTTGAAGAATTCGGTCACCACCAGACTAAGTGGACTATCCTTGGCGAAGCCTTCCAGCCGATCGAGCCGATCGTAGAAGTTGCCATGCCACATGAAATATCTCCTGGTGCGACATGCGTGAAAGAGCGCCGAGATACGGGAAAATGGAACCGATATAGGGGGGGGGGGGGGGGGGTTGGGTTGTTTGGGAAGGAGACCAGACAGCGAGGTCATCGGTCTCATCGGATTAGGGAAGGACTGGGAAGGAAGTCGGCCGTGCCCATACAAAGGAACCATCCCGGCATTGGCCTGGAGCGGTTTAGGGAAATCACGGAAAACCTAAATCAGGATGGCCGGACGCGGGATTGAACCGTCGTCCTCCCGAATGCGAGAACCGATATACTCCAGATAATTATCGAGTAGCACTTCGGTAAACCAAGAAATAACAACAAAGCTGATCAGGACTTGTTTGATCCATGTTTTACTTTCTTCAGTTTCTCAGTTAAATGTCCTGAATCCTTTAGGTATGGGTCAGTCTTCGCCATATGCAGGAAGAGCAGAGAGGTGCTTTGCCAATTTATACCTCGGTGAGCCATGGGCGCTAACATCGGTCTTGACGGAACATTATGCTTATCGATCTTTGGTAATTCATGCATCTGAGGTGGTAGGGCTTCTGTGTTGGGCCAGTTCCTCTGTATGTTCGCCGAGAGAGAAGACGCCTTGATTAACCGATTCATATTCCGTGTTAGATTTCGGTACATCATGAGATTTAATAGGCCCTGGATGTTCTGCTCATAATTATTTATTTTATTTCATTAATTTTTTTATTTAGATTGGGCAGATTAGGACCTTGTGTCGCTGTCTTATATTGGACCAGCAACAACATACATAAAAAATATTATGAGGCATTTCGGAAGGTAAGATCCGATTAGGCGCGAAATGGAAACCACTGTGAAAATCCGATGGAACTTGGCACAGGTGTGATGTGCAGTGTCTTTAGTGTGCCTGTCCATCGCTTCAAGTCGCTCTTGTCAGTACAGAGCGCAAAGTGATCACGTAGAAATGCCTAAAACAACAGCATCTCCCGCCAAGTATGTGGATCTGGTGAGCGATTTCGCCTGAAGCTATGCAGCCCACTTAACATAAATGTCATGCGTTTCTTCCTTCAAGACAATTTTCAGCCACATTCTGCAGGGGCAATGAAGACGGACCTGCAGCGTTTTCGATGGGCAGTGTTTGATCACCTACAATACAGCCCTTAATTGACTTACTCCATGGTTCATGTCTGCTCACACGAACCGCTGACTATGACAACCTTTTAGCACAAACAACGAAAGGCAGACCACAGTAGAGAATTGGCGGAAAGCACAGGCGGCTGCATTATGTGACGAAGGTACTGGAATGTTTGTACAATGCCACGACGAATCTCGAAGTCGCAGCGGCGACTATTTAGAGAGGTAGCTGGAAGGTGTTGCTAACTGTCGCGAATAAAAAATTTTAGTTTTTGTTTGTGGTTTTCATTTCGCAACCGATTGGACCTTCATTTCCAAAAAGCCTTGGTACACACACATTCTCAGTTCCTATGCGTCATTCTGATTCAGTCATGTATACCTAAGGAATTACGTTACAATAAAATAATTACAAACACAAATAGTAACAGTATATTGTAATAACAATGTTATCCACTAAAACAGAACGCCTCTGACTGTGAGCAATTCTTAGGGAAGCTATCGTGTCACAATACCTTCATACTATCTTATGCTTTTACGTGAACGAATAACGTATCTATTGACAGCGCATGCGCGCGCGTGTGTGTGTGTGTGTGTGTGTGTGTGTGTGTGTGTGTGTGATAAATTTTACCGAATAAAGAATGCACGGTACAGGGTGTATATGCGGACAAGGAAAAAATATTCCCGGATTTTTTCCGGATTTCCCGGTTAAAAATACACTTTATCCCAGACGAAAATACGCTTTTTCCGCGTTAAATTACAGGATACTTTCCCTTGGAGCTGTAAAACATATCAGTCCTTTGAAGGGTTAAGGTTTCATGCACCAGCTTGAAATTCCGGACACATTAGTAAACGACCGTAAGCGGAAAAAAAAAATTATATGCACCCACAAGTACGCTGCATATTTTCATATTACAAAAGAATAAATTCGAATTCCAACAAACTCGGCAAGTTACTTTCCGAAGCATTGAAATCGAGTTTGCGATGCGCTTTTGTAAGTCAATCATAATGCCACGTGATCTCGCCAGCCAATGAAGGTAGGTATTCAAAGCACAGAACATGTGATGTAGTCAGTCAACAGCAACATCACTGTTAAATAGGACGAACACACGAGTAGGAGAAGTTAATGGTTTAAATTAATATACAAGTGCGGCTGCAAGGAAAGCTATGATTTCACATATAATACTGGTCTCGAAGATCAATTAGCCACCAGAAAAGCTAAGGTTTCACGTATAATTTGGTCTTTTTCTACGAGTGCTATAATCCAAGAGCATCGGAATTTCGTAAACCATACTAAAACACCCAATTCCGCTTAAAGTGTACATTCGTATGTCCAGATTCACAATGAAGTAGGTCCCAACCTGAAGTTAAGCTTTTCAGTGTGGTTTTCGGGATGTAAATTTTCTTAGAGTATCAATACTGCGTTATCTCGTGTTTGGTTCTTTATTATCGTGGCGTTGAATGAAATAAAGACTTGCACCTGGCGACCGAACTTCCCAAATAGGGGCCTCCCGGCCAACGATGCCATACGCTCATTTCATTTTATCGATAGTGCCATACGTGCCAGAAGAAGAAAACTTGCACGTGTAATCCAGCAAACAGTTGAAACTAGTCAATAGTATGGAACGAAACACTTCGTTTCAAATAAATTGACTGCCTCAGCGATAAAGATTAATAACGACTAAATATCTTTAGCAAACCGACGAAAATAACTTCACCGTTCTGCAAGGCGATTAATGCTTGACTGATATAAACCTGGAATTAAAATAAAACCAAAAAACTAAAACGAATAACATATTTTAGCCTTCCATAATTATGTGATTTATTTTATCTATGAATCTACGAAATCTATGAATTAATGGCTCCCGAGCACAGAAATCCGTTTTGTTTTCATTTGACGTCAGATCTGTAAATGACAGCAAAATAATTAAATGTAGACACTGTATCCCAAAAAAAATTTCCTGGTAGCATCCGGCTGCTTGCTACAACCACACTTCCAAGTAACCAGAAGCGGGAGAATGTACTGTTCATACGCGACTGGCATCTTCTCTAACGAACCTAAGGTAAACAATTGTGACGTCACGCTCATCGCAAGCAGTTTGCTGTTATGAAGTATTGCGTAGTCTTTCGTCCTAATGCATTTAACGCGTTTTGTTGTCGGCAGGCGTTTGCGTGTGCAGTTTGTTTTCTTGTAAATGGCGCATTTCCTTTGCAACTTAAGTTTTACTTAATTTTTTTCTCCCGTTTATGTTTTATTGCTGCATTATAATTCTGCAGTAGCGAGGTATAGTAATATTCTTTGTTAGACTATCAGTTGTTAGCAATCAAAATCACAAAAATTTAATTGAAAAACTAAAACTCTGAAAAATTCGCAGAGTTCTAAAAAATTCCCATGTTTTTCCCGGTTTTCTACAGGATGAAAAAAATTCCCGGGTTTTTCCTGGATCTCCCGGGGCGTATACACCATGACGGTATCTGCAAATAGTACACAAGAAATACTATTTTATAACTCTACCGTCTAAAATAAAAAGATCTGTGTTTACGGATTGTGTTGAACAGATAAAGAGAGTACTGCAGGACAAGAGAAGCAGAACGTAACCCACCCAGATTTCACATACAGTACTAATGTAAGCAGCAGCGCTTGAAAATAGGAATAAATTCTAGAAGCGCCTCATGTCATGCATGAAAAAACGTCACTGCTGCAGTGTTTTATCAGTTAATTCAGTTATATCATTAGTGTTCTGTTATCTGTGCAAGTTTTGCTGTGAAAATCAACATCAGAAATCAAGTTATTAGTGGTAGTTAACGTTTCCACGTCATTACTTATTCTGTACTGCTTGAGGTCCACAACTGTGCATGCGATCTGCTAAACTGCTTTGATTCATTTACTTACATAACACCATGTTCCAGGTTCTACATAGGCTCGAGGCTGGTGATCGTGCTGACGCAGCCAGAAGACATCCAGAGTGTGCTGCTGGGCAGCACACCACGAGAAAATATGCCACGTGAACGTGAACCTTTGGTCACATACACCTTCCGTACATTTCTAGGAGACGGGCTAATCGGCGTCCAAGGTGAAAGATGGAAAAGGCACCGAAAGCACATCGAACGAGTATTTCATACAGAAGTAAGTCGAATTTGGTGTACGATTCTCTTACTTAAAATACATTATGGTATTAACAAGTCTTCTCACTCTTAATCGATTGAGCAGGAAGTACGCAGTGTGATCACTTCAGTGTCTTGTCACACTACATATCACCTCTTCCTCTCTTCCCAGCCTACCGTGCCGGCCGCGGTGGTCTCGCGGTTCTAGGCGTTGCAGTCCGGAACCACGCAGCTGCTACGGTCGCAGGTTCGAATCCTGCCTCGGGCATGGATGTGTGTGACGTCCTTAGGTTAGTTAGGTTTACGTAGTTCTAAGTTCTAGGGGACTAATGACCACAGCAGTTGAGTCCCATAGTGCTCAGAGCCATTTTGAACCAGTCTACCGTTACAGGTGTTGCTTTGACGATGGCCAGCAATTCTTAATTAGACAAATGGTTCAAATGGCTCTAAGTACTATGGGACTTAACATCTGAGGTCATCAGTCCCCTAGACTTAGAACTACTCAAGCTTAACTAACCTAAGGACATCACACACACCCATGCCCGAGGCAGGATTCGAACCCGCGACCGTAGCAGCCACGTGGTTCCGGACTGCAATGCCTAGAACCACTCGGCCACAGCTGAGACAGTTATTTCCTTGTCTTTGCCATAACTCCTAGCTGAGACGAGCTCAAGTTATGTACTTAAAATTATCAAGTTGAAGCTAATCTGGCCGAAATCTGAACTAACACTCGCAAGGAACCGTGTGAGGTCGCAAGTTCAATTCTTAGTAAGGCTCATTTGAAAGTGTAATGTTAACAATTGCGACATGAAAATATTTTGCTGATAAGTGTCCGGGAGGCGCAGAGGTCAACCTTCCTTGGGCTGTATTTATTACACTTCACATAATGGACGTCGTCCACATTCAAGAAATGTTCAAAACAAACTTGCACCATGAACACAGAATGAAAACTGGCGCGCCATAGTGATCATAAAGTTTCGCACAGTCAAGATCGAAGGCGAAACCCTTGTGAGTTACAAACCGCGCAGGCAGTTCAGCTAGGTGTGCACATAGAATCATATTAGTGTAACGGGTTGATGAGAACTGACCGTATGTGATGGCATGTAATCGAATGCGAAACAGTCTGTCGTGGGGCTTATCGTGAGAATGGCTATTCCTTAAGACTTAGCTTCAGATAGTGCGATAATATGTTTTATAGATAGAAAAAAAAAGATCCAGACCCTGAATTTGTCAAGTGGTTCCAGGTCATATGAATTACAATGTCACACGCTTTTCAGGAGGGATAGTTTGCTCTAAAGGGGTATGATTTTCATATGCAGATCAGGAACCAAGCAGTAGCAAGTTATTTTGACCAACTATTGCCCACAAACAGTATTGATACCATAGTTGTAGTTCTCTTACGCCCATTATCCCACCCTTGCTTGCTGTGATGAAAATATTCTCTGCAGTCCTTGCAAGATCACACACACGAGAATGTATCGTAGGAGGCAGTGCACCTCCTGCTTCTCGCAGCACAATAAGTAACTTTCCAGCGGATTTGCCATCCAGATTAACAGTCGGCATACTTGTATACAAATGCATTTAGGCACTGATTTTAGTTGCTTTTGATACAACTCTCTTGGTACCTCTAATTTCCAGGGCTACTTTCATAGGTATTTCCTCTTCAGATCCCGTATGGTCGGTACTGAAAACAAATTCCTGACTGAACGATGGGACAAGTTTGTTTATCTCATCTAGATATTTTCGGGCCCATTCTGCAGTTTGCTGTGTATCGTCAAGTTGATGCTTTGTTTGAAATTCCATTATCTTACTTCTTCCAATTCCGTAGCACTGTTTGAAGTTATGCAATCTGTGGTGTCACCGCCAGACACCACACTTGCTAGGTGGTAGCCTTTAAATCGGCCGGTGATTGCAGACCGAGCGCCGCCACACGGCAGGTCTAGAGAGTCTTCCTAGCACTCGCCCCAGTTGTACAGCAGACTTTGCTGGCGATGCTACACTGACAAATACGCTCTCATTTGCCGAGACGATAGTTAGCATAGCCTTCAGCTACGTCATTTGCTACGACCTAGCAAGGCGCCATTACCAGTTTATATTGAGATTGTTATTAATGTATCAACAAAAGCGATGTTCTCCAATTATGGATTAAAGTTAAGTATTACATCAACTACGTACTTTATTTGCTACTAAAAATTCCCTTAACTGTTCCAGACCTCACGCCAGTCTGCGTGAGCTTAACGCGTGCCTTTCGGCATCCTCGCATAGTGACTTGGCTGTCTTGCCAAGTCACAACACAATCATCCACTGCTTCCATCGAAATCACTGTAATCTAGGCGCGCACAACTTAATGTGCATAACGTAGTAGGTGACCCTCATGCACATATTGTAAATTGTATCGAACATCCTGAAACACACGAACACCAGTTTTTGTAACAAGTGCTTTATGTCCTCCCTTGAATATCCATAGGTTTTCTTATGCAGTACACGGTCATATTGCTGCGGACTTATTTGAAATTTGTTCATAGTTATTATTTTACTATCTGCGGATGATCTTCTATGTACGTAATTATGTTTGGTACCCGCTCCTTGGACAACAACTGTCCTTCACTACGTTTCACTGGAGACGGGATTTGTGGCTCCCAGTTCGACAAGAATGATGAACTACATGTTTCGACACCTGTTTCAGTATCACTGTCACTTGTTAAGCTCGTATCGTCATCACTGTACTCCTCATATACATTGTCCGCACACTCGAGCGTCTACAACACCACATATTCGATTGACTTATCTTGCAGAAACGGCAATATCTCATCTGCCATATCTTTCACACTCTTCTAAATTCCTTGCGTTTCCTTCTGACGAAATGTCTTCTTCGGCAGGTGTTGCTGCAGAAGTAATGCAGTGTTTGCTTTGTTCATCGGTACAATTGCCCTCCTCTGTATCAACACCCCTAGCTATGTAGCACTTTTGTGATATACTCATAGACTAAGCAATTCAACTATGCTCCGTACTATCATTCATATCATTCATGCTGTGTTTGTTCACCATTGGTTAAATCGAGTTCCCCCCCCCCCGGTTGCCATTAGTAGTCAATATCGTGGTTGCATGGTAGATAATGTGTGGGACGCTGAATGTCGTAAGCATCATTGGCCTTTTGCCATCTCGCACTCAAGGGATTGGTAGTCAGACGAAGTAAGAGCGCATACTGAGTACAAATCGCTAATACACTTTTTCTGTTTGCAGCACAAACATATGACAGCTATGGAGCAGAACATTTGGCTAAAATTTTGTGACTATTGCACTCTTCTGGACTGTATTTCGTCTGGTGCCGTTACCGGCACATGAAGCGTTAATTGAGGGGTAAAGGCGGGTAACGCTCTGAAACACATACACTATTTAAAAGATGTACCAAATCCACAATTTTGAAGAAACGGCAATAAAATTTTGCACTATCCTTTACACGGAATCAACACATTTACTATTAATTTCCTTGGAGTATCAACACTCAGCTTTTTTTACGAAATTTGATAAATATTTGTAAAAATTAAATATGTGCCTTTTTCTCAGAAACTATTCAAAAGATTTATACAAAATTTTCGCAGTTTAACCTGTTTGCATACAGCAAGCTTCTCTCATGTGGTTTTCTTGAATACATCGAATAGGAGAGTTTTAATAATTCTTTAAATATAATTCTTTAAATACAACATAAAATGCGTGCACAATTCCAAGGACTTTGCTCCATATCTCAGCATAGACTCAGAATTTCAAAATTTACTCGTGAGAGAACATTTATTGGCTTTGTAGAAATAAGTGTACAAAATTTCATGTACAAAATTTCATAATTCTCACCTCCATGGATATTGAGGAAAAAAACTTTGAACACAGTTTTCCGAAAATACAGTTTAACGTTGAACCTAACTTTTTTATTATATCACCTCTTCCGATTGCCCCAGATTTGTACTCAGGGTCCTATTTCCTTTCAAGGTTTCTCTCTTGGCATCTCGTTTTCTGCCTTCTTTCCTATACCGGGTCTTCAACTGACTTTTCAGCTGTGGAGAGGCGCTGTTAATTTTTTTTTTCTCGACATGTCTTCAGTAAAATTTCCTATATTAAAGTCCATTCTTCCTAATACCTTCATCCTCCCTACGAACCAATCATTCTATACACCCATTGTGACCGTTCCGTTATTGAATAATGAAATAATCGAACACCTGCGTAAATCTCCGTCAATACCACAAGGGAAAACAAGTATTGCTTCTTCATAAACAGAAAAGCAGATTTGTTATTGCTTCTAAGATACGGAACACGGTCACAGATGATCTATAAAACCAAAGAGTAGCCTTCTAGACACATGCTTGACAGTGATCCGCAGAATCATTGTTCATCGACCTAGTATTGCAACGTTGCTCTAGAAAGAGGGTGCAGCAGTAAGATCTTGCCACACAGTTATCCCTGTCAAATCCATTGTCTAGAATAGTGCAGATTAATATTTAGTTTGTATTAGCTGCAACAGAAACATTTTTCTTTAATGGAAACCTCAGGTACGCATCTATGAATGTTCAGTTTCTTCATCACGCACAAGTGCTTCCATTTGTTGGGCATCATTCCAAAAAATCAACAAATGAATGTAGCAGCGTGGAGCAGGTCGTGACTGCCAGAATTCAGAAAAAGTTGTTGGTTAGGTACACTCCACTGCATAATTAATTATTATTACTGTTATTTTGCATGGTAATTATTCAATTATCAGTTTATTTATTACAATAGGGAATATTTCAAAATTATTTATTTTAGTCCATAAAAAGAAGCCAAATGTTCAAAGTATCTATTGAAAACGCATACTTACATTGATATGCACGATGTATCTAAAATCATTAAAAAAATCAAAAAGTTAAATATGTCTGCGAACCAGCAAATGTATAAATCTGAAGAGGTTGAAAAAATGAGCCAACCAGTTGCAAAACAAAGGTTTATTAGCCCTTGACCTAGGTTTCGATACTTCTAAAAAAACTTCTTCGGAAGGAGTAGGCCCTAAAACGTATATAACCGGTTACAAAAATTATTTTTACAAACATAACAAAACAGTAATAATAGAAAAAATTTATGAGGTAAGCATACTCACTTGTTACATCACATGGTGGTACGACAGATTAGCTGAAGCCGAGCGGCTCTTGTCATGTATAAATATACATTAGAAGAACTTGAATTTCATAAATATCTTTCTAAGAGAGACGGTAACATTTTGAATGATCAGTTGCAGTTCGAGAGTAAGCACTTCCTTGATGGATTTAAATCGCTGCTTCGGGCATGGATGTGTGTGATGTCCTTAGGTTAGTTAGGTTTAAGTAGTTCTAAGTTCTAGGGGGCTGATGACCGCAGATGTTAAATCCCATAGTGCTCAGAGCCATTTGAATCATTTTTGAACGGCCACATAATACGTATTTATCTATCTCCGCTAATATCGGCGAATGTGAAATTTCCTCCAAAATATTTATTCTCTACTGTTGACCTACTGACATTTCCTATCATTGTGTTTCATTTTTCGTGGCCTTACGAACACATGTTCCTGTAGTTCATATTCCAAAAATAGTATTGGTACAGTTACGCAGAAGGTTCTCAGTTTTACAGTACAATATAACTTTATTCATTTTGTTCTGTCCCCCACTCTTTTTGGTAACAGAAGTAATTTCTTGTAATAGTTATCTTCTGCACGCTAAATCTACTTGCTGTAACACGTTGCTACATAAATGTTTTACAGATAATTTTGTATTTAATGTGTACCTCGAAAATTATCGCATTTATTAGTAGCCTTCTATAAGAGGTTGTCGTATTACATTAATGTAAAATTATTACTTAACACCAGCAAGACGCAGTGCTTATAAAAGGGTGTTACAAAAAGGTACTGCCAAACTTTCAGGAAACATTCCTCACACACAAAGAAAGAAAATATGTTATGTGGACATGTGTCCGAAAACGCTTACTTTCCATGTTAGAGGTCATTTTATTACTTCTCTTCAAATCACATTAATCATGGAATGGAAACACACAGCAACAGAACGTACCAGCGTGACTTCAAACACTTTGTTACAGGAAATGTTCAAAATATACTCCGTTAGCGACGATACATGCATCCACCCTCCGTCGCATGGAATACCTGATGCGCTGATGCAGCCCTGGAGAATGGCGTATTGTATCACAACCGTCCACAATACGAGCACGAAGAGTCTCTACATTTGGTACTGGGGTTGCGGAGATAAGAGCTTTCAAATGCCCCCATAAATGAAAGTCAAGAGGGTTGAGGTCAGGAGAGCGTGGAGGCCATGGAATTGGTCCGCCTCTACCAATCCACCGGTCACCGAATCTATTGTTGAGAAGCGTACGAACATTTCGACTGAAATGTGCAGGAGCTCCATCGTGCATGAACCACATGTTGTGTCGTACTTGTAAAGGCACATGTTCTAGCAGCACAGGTAGAGTATCCCGTACGAAATCATGATAACGTGCTCCATTGGGCGTAGGTGGAAGAACATGGGACCCAATCAAGACATCACCAACAATGCCTGCCCAAACGTTCACAGAAAATCTGTGTTGATGACGTGATTGCACAATTGCGTGCGGATTCTCGTCAGCCCACACATGTTGATTGTGAAAATTTACAATTTTATCACGTTGGAATGAAGCCTCATCCGTAAAGAGAGCATTTGCACTGAAATGAGGATTGACACATTGTTGGATGAACCATTCGCAGAAGTGTACCCGTGGAGGCCAATCAGCTGCTGATAGTGCCTGCACACGCTGTACATGGTACGGAAACAACTGGTTCTCCCGTAGCACTCTCCATACAGTGATGTGGTCAACGTTACCTTGTACAGCAGCAACCTCTCTGACGCTGACATTAGGGTTATCGTCAACTGCACGAAGAATTGCCTCGTCCATTGCAGGTGTCCTCGTCGTTCTAGGTCGTCCCCAGTCGCGAGTCATAGGCTGGAATGTTCTGTGCTCCCTAAGACGCCGGTCAATTGTTTCGAACGTCTTCCTGTCGGGACACCTTCGTTCTGGAAATCTGTCTCGATACAAACGTACCGCGCCACGGCTATTGCCCCGTGCTAATCCATACATCAAATGGGCATCTGCTAACTCCGCATTTGTAAACATTGCACTGACTGCAAAACCACGTTCGTGATGAACACTAACCTGCTGATTCTACGTACTGATGTGCTTGATGCTAGTACTGTAGAGCAATGAGCTGCATGTCAACACAAGCACCGAAGTCAACATTACCTTCCTTCAATTGGGGCAACTGGCGGTGAACCGAGGAAGTACAGTACGTACTGACGAAACTAAAATGAGCTCTAACATGGAAATTAAGCGTTTCCGGACACATGTCCACATGGCATTTTTTCTTTATTTGTGTGTGAGGAATGTTTCCTGAAAGTTTGGCCGTACCTTTTTGTAACACCCTGTATAGCGCCCATAGCTTTCCTATTTCCCTTATCGCCTAAGTTTCCGTAGTGTTAAGCGGAAGTTTTTTTCTTTTTTCTTTTTAGTGACGTTGTTCGAGCTTATACTCGTAGTTGGTCTTTTTTCTCCCATCCTTTGTAATAGTGGTCTTTTGTAAATAGAACTCTAGCCTCTGCACGCCGTATTTGTTTTCGGTATTACTCTGTCAGCAAATGAATTAGTAATTTTATACGCAATGTATACCAGTAGATCTATTGCAGTTTTAGCAGCCTTGTAGAAGAAATTTCATTTTTACTTCAGTGTAAAAGCTGTTATTTAACACAAGCAAGGCGCAGTTCTTACGCGCATGTAGTTACCGTCCTCTGCTGCCCAATATTTCCTGATCACTTGAGGCTGTATATTTGAATATTGGCCTTTGTCTCTGACTTGATGTACATTTAACTTATGCAAATATTTTGTCCTACGACTCCTGTTATAATTTTATGTTGGCAAGAGCCTATACCAGTGGGTATTTACCAGCGGGCATTTATTCTGAAGTACGCTAAATGTAATCTGGCTATTATCTAAAGCCACAGCATATGATAAGTCTTGTTTTTATGTCAGTTTTAGATAATGCAGGAGCCGCTCGGCTCCAGCTAATCTAATGTACCACCATGTGATGTAACAAGGGGGTATGCTTACCCCAAAAAAAACATCTGAGGTCATCAGTCCCCTAGACTTAGAACTACTTAAACCTAACTAACCCAAGGACATCACACACATCCATGCCCGAGGCAGGATTCGAACCTGCGACCGTAGCAGCCGCGTGGTTCCCGACAGAAACGCCTAGAACCGCTGGGCCACCGCGGCCGGCAGAAAATTACAATTAATAACAACTTAAACTGGAACGATCACATAGATGATGTGGGGAAGGTGAACCAAACACTGCGTTTTGTTGGCAGAACACTTAGAAAATGTATTAGGTCTACTAAAGAGACTGGCCAAACTACCATCGTCCGTCCTCTTCTGGAGTACTGCTGCGCAGTATGGGATCTGTATCAGATAGGATTGACAGAGGACGTCGAAAAATTTCAAAGAAGACCACCTCGTTTTGTAATATCGCGAAATTGGAGGGAGGGAGAGAGAGAGACAGAGAGTCACAGATGTGATAACCGACTTCGAGTGGTAATCACTAAAACAAAGGTGTTCTTCAGAATGAGGCGTCCAGCGGCCTCCCCTATTACAAGATGCATCTAAACCACAAACCTATGCACCAGCACCCCAAGCGGGCATATCTGTAACTACATACTGGTTCACGCGAGATATACCAGGCGCACACCAGCAGTAGACGGTAATGACGCGGGAAACGCAAACAGAACTGTCTGATCTCTTGTAAAGTCGTTTGTTCTACCGCGCGAAGCTCAAGGGGTGCTGTGTGACATATTAGAATGTTACTCGTACAAAATATTTATGTGAGCTCAAAGTTCCTATTTAATACGATATTGTTTTCATCATTGCTTATTAAGTGATTGTTATTCTCTTATGTAGGTTACTACTGTTCTGAATTACAGACTCAACAGTTAGTTTTATATTATGACACTTGCTTGTACAGGTATAAGTACTTATAAATTTACTTTTTACAGCTCTTTGCACATGGAAGACCCACTGCGCACGCCCCACGCCGTTACGAGGTGCATTCAAGTTCTAAGGCCTCCGATTTTTTTTCTCCGGACTGGAAAGAGATAGAAACATGTGCATTGTTTTAAAATAAGGCCGCATTCATTCTCAATACATCCCAGAGATGGCAGCACCGTATGGCAGATGGAATTTTACCGCCAGCGGCGAGAATGAGAACTGTTTTAAATACTTAAAATGGCGACGTTTTCCTTACTTGAACAGTGTGCAATCATTCGTTTTCTGAATTTGCGTGGCGTGAAACCAATTGAAATTCATCGACAGTTGAAGGAGACATGTGGTGATGGAGTTATGGATGTGTCGAAAGTGCGTTCGTGGGTGCGACAGTTTAATGAAGGCAGAACATCGTGTGACAACAAACTGAAACAACCTCGGGCTCGCACAAGCCGGTCTGACGACATGATCGAGAAAGTGGAGAGAATTGTTTTGGGGGATCGCCGAATGACTGTTGAACAGATCGCCTCCAGAGTTGGCATTTCTGTGGGTTCTGTGTACACAATCCTGCAGGACGACCTGAAAATGCGAAAAGTGTCATCCAGGTGGGTGCCACGAATGCTGACGGATGACCACATGGCTGCCCGTGTGGCATGTTGCCAGACAATGTTGACACGCAACGACAGCATGAATGGGACTTTCTTTTCGTCGGTTGTGACAATGGATGAGACGTGGATGCCATTTTTCAATCCAGAAACAAAGCGCCAGTCTGCTCAATGGAAGCACACAGATTCACCGCCACCAAAAAATTTCGGGTAACCGCCAGTGCTGAAAAAATGATGGTGTCCATGTTCTCGGACAGCGAGGGCGTAATCCTTACCCATTGCGTTCCAAAGGGCACTTCGGTAACAGGTGCATCCTACGAAAATGTTTTGAAGAACAAATTCCTTCCTGCACTGCAACAAAAACGTCTGGGAAGGGCTGCACATGTGCTCTTTCACCAAGACAACGCACCCGCACACCGAGCTAACTTTACGCAAAATTTTCTTCGTGATAACAACTTTGAAGTGATTCCTCATGCTCCCTACTCACCTGACCTGCCTCCTAGTGACTTTTGGCTTTTTCCAACAGTGAAAGACACACTCCGTGGCCGCACATTCACCAGCCGTGCTGCTATTGCCTCAGCGATTTTCCAGTGGTCAAAACAGGCTCCTAAAGAAGCCTTCGCCACTGCCATGGAATCATGGCGTCAGCGTTGTGAAAAATGTGTACGTCTGCAGGGCGATTACGTCGAGAAGTACGGCCATTTTCATCGATTTCGGGCGAGTAGTTAATTAGAAAAAAAATCGGAGGCCTTAGAACTTGAATGCACCTCGTATAATCCCCTGCTGACATGTGGTTGTCTCCATACCCGTACACGTCCATCCGCTCGATACAATACGAAAAGAGACTCATCCGACCAGGAAACATGTTTCCAGCCATTAACGGTCCAATGTTGGCACTGACGGGCCCAGGCGAGGCGTAAAGCTTTGTGTCGTGCAGTCATCAAGGGTATACTAGTGGGCCTTGGGCTCCGAAAGCCCATATCGTTGATGTTTCATTGAATGGTTCGCCCGCTGACACGTGTTGATGGCCCAGCATTGAAATCTGCAGCAATTTGCCGATGCATTGCACTTCTGTCAAGTTGAACGATTCTCTTCAGTCGTTATTGGTCCCGTTCTTGCAGGATCTTTTTCCGGCCGCAGCGATGCCGGAGATTTGATGTTTTACCGGATTCCTGATATTCACGGTACACTCGTGAAACTGACGTGCGGGAAAATCCCCACTTCATCGCTACCTCGGAGATGCTGTGTCCCCATCGCTCGTGCGCCGACTTTTAATGCCGCGTTCAAGGTCACTTAAAACTTGATAATCTGCCATTGTAGTAGCAGTAACCGACCTAACAACCGCGCCAGACGCTTGTGTTAAATAGGCGTTGCCGATCGCAGCGCCGTGTTCTCCCTGTTTAGATCTCTCTGTATTCGAATACGCATGCCTATACTAGTTTCTTTGGCGCTTCAGTGCATAAGGGGAGATGGGAGAGGAAAAATGGGCTTAATGCGACAGCTCACGATAATCGGAAAATACGGGCTAGAATCCTGGCCCAGCACAAATTTTCATGTGTCGCTGTCGGGTGGTAAATCTATACCTGACATAGATGACTAGAAATTCGCAGTCAGCTTCATAATTTCGAAATTAATTTCGTGCAGCTGTGGATCAACGTCAGTATCAGTTCTTTCAGACGTGCATGCAAGTTTCTACGAAACTGGTGTTTTAGGTACATTACGCTACATATTCACCATAAAATAAACAATAATAGGAGAAATATGTGAAGCATGGTGACAACAGACCACACGGCAAGACCGCAAATTTTGAACTGTCTGTTAATCGTCGAAAACAGTACTGCATTACTCTCTCTGTCTTCTCCACAGGAGCTGAAGAAATTCGTGGACAAATTCAACGACGCTGGACGCTTCTTGTGCGAGCAACTAGCAGAAAGCAAAGGAGCAGAAGTCGAAGTGTCCCACTCACTCGTTCACACTACATTCCGCTCGGCTATAGCCACTATTTTCGACCTCGACCTGAACTGGATCTTTCCAGATCAGCACCGGCAGTCTGAAGTGATTGATCTGTGGATTGATTTCGGAGAAGCTTTATCGGTAAGTTGATGAAATATCCTTTGACTTATATTTAAACTTTCCATCACTGACGGAACCGCGAGATTGCAGTCATACAGTGATAAAATGGCTGTAAGAACGAATTTTCCTCAGATTGCAATTAAATTATCTTTCACCTTGTTTTACAATGATCTACTCTGAAGAATTCAGCCTCATCTTCTGATATTCTGATATACCCATTGACATTATATAATTACAGTATTACTGTAACACACTGCATACATGAGACAATTGTACTGCTTTTTGACTATATGTTAACAACTCGGGCTTTTATAACACGGCGTTACCCTGTTTAATCATATGGTTTTGACTTCGCTTCTGGCACAAAAACCCGTGACAATGCTGGAGTATGCCATATACGCTGTGGTGTTTGTCAATTTAAGGCATAAACTAACTGGTAACTCCGTTACATGATGTTTAACAAAAGTACATTGGACTATATCATTGTATTAATATTTCTTGCGCGTGACTATATGAAATTGTAAATTTATGTGCGTTTCTAACTTTAATGTCAGGACATTAAATAGTCTCACGAATAGATCAAACCATTTGTTAACACATGTTCAACAAATAATGGAATTATTTCATCTACACAATGGTTTATTGTTTAATGTGAACGGTAACATCTGAAGATGAAACTAAAATCCTCGAAACTGAATCCGGCAGCAAGAAATTTAAAGCCACTTAATTGCAGTGTTAGGCAAATTAATTCTTACTCTAGGTGTTACGACTTGTTTACGTCCGAAAATTTTGGTAACTTTCGTATCATTTGTCAAATTTCCAACGGGCTCAGTCAGTGCCTCTGTTACATGGACCACCTACTTTTTTCTTTTGAATGCTTTCTGCTACGAAAAGTCGGTAGGACGTAACGATAAAAAGACTTCCTACTAACGTAAGTATCGCAAGTACCAAGAGCAGTTTAAAACGCGACCACATCCAGTACACTTCATTTGTGACTGATTCTCGTCTTGCGCCTGTATGAGTGGAACGTATTTGCTTCGTTGCAGAAATCTTCATGTCCTGGGAGTCCCCATACAGCTTTTGGATCATTATCTATTTATAGCATCAGGCAAGGCTAAAGTTTTAGAATTTTGAAAGTGACTTACGTATATGCCGCAGAAGTTGACTCCTGTGAGTAAACCCAACATGCAGTATGAATATTGTAATCCCCGATTGGAAGAGGTATAGGTAGTTTCGTTTTATCCAACACCGTTCCGTTAAATTTCAAGTTCATAATGTAAACTATGGCCAACTCGACGTAATGCTGCCCTTGTGGTCTTCATTGTGACCATTGGTCTGATTCAGCTCTTCTTGCCAATCTATCTTGTGCACGTCTGTTCATCTCTGCATAACCCGTTTGAAGCTGCACACTATAGTTCAACCTTTGTCTCCCTCTACAATTCACCCCGACCCCATTCTCACACACTTTTCTCCATAAACAAATTTGCGAGCAACCGGAGGCATATACTGATAAACCAAAACGATTAGGTCACTGCCCACCGCGACGTTGGATGCCACCTGGTGGCGTTGTGGGCGCGTGACGCCGTAACAAAAGTACGTAAGTGAGGCAGACACGAAGACCAAAGATGTGGGCTCCAAATGGGGAAATCCATTGGGGTAAACGACCTTGACACAGAGCAGATCTTTATTATGCAGATCCTGAGAACTAGTATCTCGAAAACGGCGAAATTGGTCGAATGTTCACGTGCTACTGTCGTGAGCGTCTACCGAAAGATGTAGAAGGAAAGTAAGACTGCCACTAGGCGCTAAATCATTGGACGTCCACGACTCATCACAGAACGTGGGGTTCGGAAGCTTGTCTGGTCTGTAAAGTAGAACAAATTGTGATCTGTGACATTTTTGACGAAAGAGCACAGTGCTGGCGAACCCACAAGTGTTTCGGAGCACACGTGTCGTCGGACATTGTTGAACCTGGAGCTTCACAGAGGACCACCCCTATGTGTTCACCTCTCCTCTGCAATTACCTCCTTGAGATCCAAGTAAGTTACTGATCTGCTATCTTTTTCCGATGAAGAGATCATTATTACATTTCTTTCAGCTGCATGCCACATGAGAGCCGAAAGTAATCTAGATCCGTTGACCTTTTCTAAAGGAGAAACCAAAGGACAAAGATGAATAAGCAAGAGATTAGAAACTGCAACATTTAGTAACAGTAAGTGTGGAATGCTGCAACATAATTCAATAGTTAAAACTGGTCAGTGATGAAACCAAACTGCAAAAGGATCGAATAGTTGAAAACGACATAAAGTAGTATGTCTCTGTCTCTTATTTTCCGCGTGTGGTGCTGTACACTCATTAGTAGAGGATTTACAGAAACTACATGAACAGTTTATAAAAATTTAAATATGAATATCATTAGATTGCTTAATGCTGGACACGCCTCAAAAAAGAAAAAAGTCAATGACATAAAAGAGGAGTTGTTGAACATTTTATAGTCAATGACATAAAAGAGGAGTTGTTGAACATTTTATAGTAGTTAACAGAGCTATATAACAGCGAGTTATTAAAGAATGAATCAATAAAATGAGGTGTTACATTTTTACAGAGCTATTTATTTATTTAAAAAGCGCTGTTACTGGTTTCGAGCCGACAGGTTCATCTTCAGACAGCTAGTTCACGTTTTACATTAGCTTTCGCCTTTTGTTTTCGCAACTGATGCAATTTCCTTGGGGTGGTGGTGCCAATTAAAAATCCGCGCTATTATCTTCTAGTGTAGATTTCTTATGATCTTGCAGCAGCGAAAACTGTATGGTGCACTTTTATACTTCATTTATATACAATTCATTTAATCGTATTGAAAACCTTAAACAAGATAACACAAAAGTCATTTACTCATGTTGTGAACATTTATTAGTTGCTTAATGATATTTCCTCATGCTGCTGAATTGATTAAAATATGTAAATAAAAAAGGAAATAATGTGTATAAAAGCATAAGCGAGAATATATAACTTCCAAATTTTAGAAACAAGGATACTGCAAAACTTTTAAAGCAGTAGAAGGAAAAATAGATACAATAGAGACAACGTTTATGACTGATGAACTCAGGCAAGATGAATCTGTTTGTAAGAAGCAATTTATGTCAAAGGCAACAGGAGAAAGAAAGCCATTTTATCAGAGTAATTTAGAAAATCTTTTAGGAATCTAGTACACTAATACAGGACCTTAAAATAAATATGTACTGAAGCTTCTTCAGATGACTTCTGTACAATAATAATGATGTTATTATGTTTATTTGCATATGATACTTTAATTGCAAAACTTAATTAAATACTGTATAATTCGATTATCTGAGTAAACTCTTTCACTTGATGATTAAAATTCTTCCGAGTATTGTAACATGTCAATGTATAAAATACTTTAATTGTAAATTGTAAAAAATAACGTTTCAAGTGTATTACAATGGCCTTCAACAGGTCAAGACTGTTATGGTGGGGGAAAGGGGTCTCTGTTTATGGCGGGCGATCAGTCTCAATATGTCAACCAGTCTTACCCTGAGGTAGGTGGTTGTAACATTGTCAAAACGTTAGTTTTACAATTTATAATTAAAGGTTTTTATACAATGACATCGTACAACACCCAGAAGAATTCTAATCATCATGACACTGGCTGCAGAAGCTTACACAATTATGGCTTCCACTTGGGTTTCTCTTGCTTCGATATAGAAACCTCATTGCAGTACAAATTCAGCAGTCCTACTATTTTCAGCAATTTCATATAATCCATCAATATATATTTTTTTCTATTTGTGACTGAATTATTGGCAATGAAACAATTACAACTTACATGTTTAGTTATACATACAGAAAAAATTACAAATCTGCAGAAACCAGGAAGATTAAGTAAATCAAGCTATGAGATTTTTGATAATCATGCATTATGTGAAATTAAGATTGTGAAAAGGTTTTTGTAGCTGATAGTGAGTATGTTTGTATTGAAAATGTCGTTAATACGACCAGGTAAATAATTATAGGTGTACTGCACAAGTCTATAACACATTATTTGAGTTACATATTTTATTTGTGAAAATAGAACTTTTTTTTTTTAATCAAATACTAAATTTGAGATAATTCAAATATAGAGGTAAGGACTGTACATTAATTAATTTTAATCAATGTGCATATTTTTATCTATATTAACAAAAATAAAAATTAGTACACTCTGGTAAAATTTGTGGGGCGTCTTTTTGAACATAACTTCTCTATTATTATTTCCACAATATTTATTTGTTTGCAGAAGTACATGTTTTTACAACCTACTGTGGCAAGTAGAACACGATTTCTAGTTATATTTTATATCCACACATATTTATAACAACATTTGTTAACAGTTTATGTAAAATGTATCTCGTTTTATACTCCTTATAATACTGAATATTTCAAACAAATTCGTTTCAGTGTTGAGGCTATCAAAACTACTCCTATAAATCACTTCAGGTTACAATATTATCCCTTTAGTACATTATAACTGATGAGTAATATGAATGCCTAGTTTCACAGATCTTTTCTAATACTAAAACTCATATATCTTCGTTGACAGGAAATTTTATATCGTCCAATGACCATATTCAGCTGGACCAGGTGGATGACTAAAGAAGGTCGGATATTGACAAAATTCAAAACTGTTGTCAGATACATAACTGACCGTGTATTCGCCTTAGGCAGGAAAAGACTTGATAGTTCAAAGGCCAGTGAAAGATCGCTCTTGACTTGGATTCTTAAAGAAAAGAATTCAGGAACGATATTTACTGACAAGGAACTTCATGATGAAGTGAGTATCCTCACCCCAGAGATGTAAGTAAATTTTCCATACTTGTTACATGTGTCACAAGAGTGACTCGTTTGTGGTATCCTTATGCATTATATGTCCAACAGGGAACAGAACTAGATATCAGAAACTATCTTTGGTAGGCTTGTAAGCAATGAATTTTTGAAAAGTTAAGGCACCATGCTTGTTATGGGGTAGCAGCTGTGCTGTTTAGCATGCTCCTAAGTTGCTATAGTCCAATCTCTTGTGATCCACCGACAAGTGAAGCATCCCATAGGGTCAAGCAAATTAATTTGAAGGAAATGATAGCGCCATATAAACGGAAATATCTTTCTCAAAGAATAACTATTATGGATGCCCAAGTATGAAAATCGGTGTACCACACCTTACAGTTAGATATATTAATGACAGAAGGCATAATCTATCCATAACGGAAACAAGCGGTCTCGACAACAATCAAATTGATTATCGCAACTCAGTAACACTTGAATTACCCACTACGAAAAACCACTGAACATTTAACGAATATACAAAGGATTATAATTGTGAAATATAACCTTGGCGTGGGTTGGTGGGCATGATAACAGCATAATTATGAGAATAATTCGTGGATATGACAATGAATGCAAAAGTGATTGTTTGGTTACAGAAAGACTACGGAAAAAGGGCACAAACACCAATAAATCGCCTAAGTGCACAATGAAAGCAACTATCTGGCTGCGAAGGGTTAATACTGTGCAGCTGGCTCCTGCAGAAAATTAACTGACATCGTGTCCCTACCACATCAGCCCTTGCAACGCTGGCCAATTACTAGAACATTTTTGCCAGCATAAATGTGGAATCCAACAGCAGTAGCGACTTTGGTTATGAGTTCACCT
The DNA here is from genome assembly GCF_021461385.2 of Schistocerca piceifrons. Taxonomy (NCBI): domain Eukaryota; kingdom Metazoa; phylum Arthropoda; class Insecta; order Orthoptera; family Acrididae; genus Schistocerca; species Schistocerca piceifrons. Next base: position 517,598,989 of record NC_060143.1, read on the forward strand.
TGCCCTCTATACTCAGTACTCAAGTGGAAACATCCTTCTATATGACAGCCAGGCTCGCCTCATCAGTTATCTTTTCTATTGCTGGCCTGTAAGTCTTCATTCCATGAACACCTAGAAGCAAGCGTTCTCTGTCTTTACACTCTGGAACCTGGTTGTCTCTGTCAGAGCCGGCATGCCACTGACCAATAGATGCAGGCAATGCGAGTTCCATGCAGTAAAAAATTTGTAATACAGTTACACAAACTCTTATGCTTGCAGTTTTCTTTATTACAAACCAATTGTGCTGTGGCCTGGGGATGAAGGCAGGAGAATTCTCTTGATCTATGATATGATTATGAAGCGAACCTATCGAAAGTCTTGCATGCAGGCACACTCGAGAAAATGTGTGCTCTACAGAAAATAACACTATGAGCAAATAGGAATATTTTTTTCTGAAATTTAAACCAAAACGATCGATTGTGGTGTGGCAGCTGATGCAACAGCGTTTCTCATGTTGGCCTCTGGAAGGCTACACCTGGCTAAGATTTTTATCTTTCTAAGAAGATTCTTCGGACAATTTTATTTTTTGCCACATAGCTGCTCGTGTACATTGTTTAGAGTGCGGGGATTGTACAAAGTGTATGTGGTTTTTGCTATCTGCAGTGAAATGCAGCTCGGATATAAGTTCATGACTCTGGCTGTTTCTTTAAGAAAACTCATTTCTCTTCCCAGCCAGCTCGAAGGCTTTCGTCTGCAGTCTTTCAATGTAATAAAAGAAGGGAAAAGGAGAAGTAACTGACTGCTGAGGCACTGGTGTACTGTTTTTTGTCTGCAGTACCGTAGCAGAGCATATAATATCCTGTGTTGTGTCAGTTTTACAGAAAACCTGTCATGGAACAATGTGAAGTTCTACAATTTTTGTAAATTATGAGACAACGACGCTTGACTGTGTATTTGCAGCTAATTAAATAAAAAAAACTGACTAAATATGCTAGCTGTAGGAACGTCAACAGGTAACATTACAACAGTTTTGACACATAAAATTTCTTTTTCGACCACAGCTTTTGAATTTCAGATATCCTTTACCAAATAATATCAGAAATATCACTAGAACAGGAAACAGTTATATGCCCAGCATATTAATATAAATCTTTTTAGGTTACCTTTTAGGATTTGTTTATTACTGCTATGGGGAAGGAAAAGATTGGCAGGCAGACTATTATGGAAGTTCATAAAACGTACTGGCGATGAGGGTATATGAAACTGCTCACTGTCGACAGTAGTACATTGGCCGGCAGTATGCATAAAAGATGTGTTCGATGGAGGTGATGGCAGCAATATGGAACAGGAGAGATAACTGCCAGCTAGGACTCCCTGATAGTCATCACTTATGGGCGAAAGCAGAAACCTGTTGTGTCGTGCCAGTAAACGTTGACATGTCTTGCATCAGGATGAGAAGTGGTGTGTTTTTATGTGAAGGCTAGCATCGAAGTATCCACATCAAGGAGGTGAGAGAGGGTTTCTCCCCTAGCATTCTGCAGAGTTCTGTAAGAATGTGTTCATGTATCTGATTGGTCAGCCCTGGTTCTCCATCTCGCCAATCCAAAGACACAGCCCAGGATGGGAAAACTCATTTAATGAAAGTGGTTTATTTTTTTCACTTTTTAATGTGTCCCTTGCTAATACGATGAGAAAAATTCGTATCACCGACGACATTTTATAGTTAACACTCAGGTGTAAAAATATGCTGTTTTGGTGATTTAAATAAAAATATTTCGCACATACTACTTCAATTAGTAAATTTTGAATTTCATTCCTTTGGCTCTTCTTTTTGGGCAAGCGTTACCTGTATCAGTAAAAATGCTATTATCACCTTTACATCCAGTCTCAGCAAGCTACCATTGCCAGATTGTATCCACTAGCTGCGGGCCTGCTACCCATGCAACGTCAAAATGTTACCGACTTGCTGCCTTTCAACTAGTCGAACTTCCATCTGCTATTGGCTGACGACTTTGACGTTCCATAGTTCTACCTCAGCCATACAGGTGTTCCTCTCCATCACCATCTGAGTGGGAAAATTTTCTTCCTGTCTATCATCGCCTGTGCAGGTACAACTCGCCACAGCAAGCACCCACTGACCATGCGGAGGACCACGATTTGATTCTGCACACACCTTGCACCGAGCTGCATATTTGTAACAGTCGGCCCAGCTGCATGTGTTGGCTGTCGGAATCCGCCCTGCTCTGACTGTAGGGTCAGCGCTGCATGTGGAGTGCTGAACACACCACATCACTGGGCCACTATCTGCTGACATGGTGATGCCACATATCAGCTGCGGGAGGAAACCGCTTGCTTGCCTCAACAAGTTTCGCCAACAGAGTCCAGCCTGTCCCTTGGGGGCGTTTGCCATCTTCTTGTACCAACATGACTGTTTTAGTTTGCTGTGGAATGAAAAGAATATTTAACATTGCCGTTTACATGTCGGAATATCAGACAACCGTCTGGTAAGCACCTGTCGTACCAAATGAGACCATGCTTAGGGTGGTGAAGCACAACCCTGTCTGACAACTAGCAGCTGAGTTCTGCCACTCACTGCAGCGGTCATCAACCCCGGTATCTAAAAGTGGCGCCAGAAGTGTTGCTGCCACAGACAGATGGATCGAGGATGACGTCACCAGCTCCAACTTGTAGCATCAAGAACGCAGTGTGGTGAGTTCACTGTCTGTTGCGTTTTTTGCCTGCACATGTCATGGAGGGTCAGTGTGTTTTCTAGCAGGTTTGTAATGGTGTTGTGCCAATTGATCTCAGATAGCCATTTGAGGTCGTGTAAAAATTTATGCTAATTTGCGACAATTAATATGCACAATCGCTTATTCTGAATTAGCTATGTGGCGCATTATTTTGGTATATATAAAGTACCAATGGTTCAAATGGCTCTGAGCACTATGGGACTTAACATCTGAGGTGATCAATCCCCTAGAACTTAGAACTACATAAACCTAATTAACCTAAGGACATCGCACACATCCATGCCCGAGACAGGATTCGAACCTGCGATCGTAGCAGTCTCACGGTTCCGTACTGAAGCGCCTAGAACGGCACGGTCACCGCGGCCGGCTATAAAGTACAGAACACCCACTTAGGAACAGACATTGGGTAAGAGCAAGATGTGTTATAACACTTCAAGTGTTTTTCTCGTCAGCACAAATTGTTTTCCTATTGTCTGAGACAAAAGTTGTATAATGGCCAAGGTCGGAAACATAGCTGATACCCACTCAAGAAGCGATTGAATCTTTGATAGATTAGGCAGCTCAGTTGAAGGAAGGTAACGGAGACCTGCATAAGCAAGTAGATACATGGTACATGGAGATGTAAATGCAGCTAGTTCCCAAATAGAGGACAGAGCCATGGCCAGTGTAACCGCTCTATTTTGGTCTAGCTGCAGCCTGTTCGCTTAATCCTCTTCAGGCTACACATCTGAGGATGTGTTGGCATTTATAGACGGTATATTAGCAGCTATAAGCAAGTAGATACATGGTACATGGAGATGTAAATGCAGCTAGTTCCCAAATAGAGGACAGAGCCATGGCCAGTGTAACCGCTCTATTTTGGTCTAGCTGCAGCCTGTTTGCTTAATCCTCTTCAGGCTAGACATCTGAGGATGTGTTGACATATATAGACGGTATATTAGCAGCTATAAGCAAGTAGATACATGGTACATGGAGATGTAAATGCAGCTAGTTCCCAAATAGAGGACAGAGCCATGGCCAGTGTAACCGCTCTATTTTGGTCTAGCTGCAGCCTGTTTGCTTAATTCCCTTCAGGCTAGACATCTGAGGATGTGTTGGCATTTATAGACAGTATATTAGCAGCTATAAGCAAGTAGATACATGGTACATGGAGATGTAAATGCAGCTAGTTCCCAAATAGAGGACAGAGCCATGGCCAGTGTAACCGCTCTATTTTGGTCTAGCTGCAGCCTGTTTCCTTAATCCTCTTCAGGCTAGACATCTGAGGATGTGTTGGCATTTGTAGACAGTATATTAGCAGCTATAAGCAAGTAGATACATGGTACATGGAGATGTAAATGCAGCTAGTTCCCAAATAGAGGACAGAGCCATGGCCAGTGTAACCGCTCTATTTTGGTCTAGCTGCAGCCTGTTTGCTTAATTCTCTTCAGGCTAGACATCTGAGGATGTGTTGGCATTTATAGACAGTATATTAGCAGCTATAAGCAAGTAGATACATGGTACATGGAGATGTAAATGCAGCTAGTTCCCAAATAGAGGACAGAGCCATGGCCAGTGTAACCGCTCTATTTTGGTCTAGCTGCAGCCTGTTTCCTTAATCCTCTTCAGGCTAGACATCTGAGGATGTGTTGGCATTTACAGACGGTATATTAGCAGCTATAAGCAAGTAGATACATGGTACATGGAGATGTAAATGCAGCTAGTTCCCAAATAGAGGACAGAGCCATGGCCAGTGTAGCCGCTCTATTTTGGTCTAGCTGCAGCCTGTTTGCTTAATCCTCTTCAGGCTAGACATCTGAGGATGTGTTGGCATTTATAGACGGTATATTAGCAGCTATTAGCAAGTAGATACATGGTACATGGAGATGTAAATGCAGCTAGTTCCCAAATAGAGGACAGAGCCATGGCCAGTGTAACCGCTCTATTTTGGTCTAGCTGCAGCCTGTTTGCTTAATCCTCTTCAGGCTACACATCTGAGGATGTGTTGGCATTTATAGACGGTATATTAGCAGCTATAAGCAAGTAGATACATGGTACATGGAGATGTAAATGCAGCTAGTTCCCAAATAGAGGACAGAGCCATGGCCAGTGTAACCGCTCTATTTTGATCTAGCTGCAGCCAGTTTGCTTAATCCTCTTCAGGCTAGACATCTGAGCATGTGTTGGCATTTATAGACGGTATATTAGCAGCTATAAGCAAGTAGTCACATGGTACATGGAGATGTAAACGCAGCTAGTTCCCAAATAGAGGACAGAGCCATGGCCAGTGTAACCGCTCTATTTTGGTCTAGCTGCAGCCTGTTTGCTTAATCCTCTTCAGGCTAGACATCTGAGGATGTGTTGGCATTTATAGACGGTATATTAGCAGCTATAAGCAAGTAGATACATGGTACATGGAGATGTAAATGCAGCTAGTTCCCAAATAGAGGACAGAGCCATGGCCAGTGTAACCGCTCTATTTTGGTCTAGCTGCAGCCTGTTTGCTTAATTCTCTTCAGGCTAGACATCTGAGGATGTGTTGGCATTTGTAGACAGTATATTAGCAGCTATAAGCAAGTAGATACATGGTACATGGAGATGTAAATGCAGCTAGTTCCCAAATAGAGGACAGAGCCATGGCCAGTGTAACCGCTCTATTTTGATCTAGCTGCAGCCTGTTTCCATAATCCTCTTCAGGCTAGACATCTGAGGATGTGTTGGCATTTATAGACGGTATATTAGCAGCTATAAGCAAGTAGATACATGGTACATGGAGATGTAAATGCAGCTAGTTCCCAAATAGAGGACAGAGCCATGGCCAGTGTAACCGCTCTATTTTGGTCTAGCTGCAGCCTGTTTGCTTAATCCTCTTCAGGCTACACATCTGAGGATGTGTTGGCATTTATAGACGGTATATTAGCAGCTATAAGCAAGTAGATACATGGTACATGGAGATGTAAATGCAGCTAGTTCCCAAATAGAGGACAGAGCCATGGCCAGTGTAACCGCTCTATTTTGGTCTAGCTGCAGCCTGTTTCCATAATCCTCTTCAGGCTAGACATCTGAGGATGTGTTGGCATTTATAGACGGTATATTAGCAGCTATAAGCAAGTAGATACATGGTACATGGAGATGTAAATGCAGCTAGTTCCCAAATAGAGGACAGAGCCATGGCCAGTGTAACCGCTCTATTTTGGTCTAGCTGCAGCCTGTTTGCTTAATCCTCTTCAGGCTACACATCTGAGGATGTGTTGGCATTTATAGACGGTATATTAGCAGCTATAAGCAACTAGATACATGGTACATGGAGATGTAAATGCAGCTAGTTCCCAAATAGAGGACAGAGCCATGGCCAGTGTAACCGCTCTATTTTGGTCTAGCTGCAGCCTGTTTGCTTAATTCTCTTCAGGCTAGACATCTGAGGATGTGTTGGCATTTATAGACAGTATATTAGCAGCTATAAGCAAGTAGATACATGGTACATGGAGATGTAAATGCAGCTAGTTCCCAAATAGAGGACAGAGCCATGGCCAGTGTAACCGCTCTATTTTGGTCTAGCTGCAGCCTGTTTCCTTAATCGTCTTCAGGCTAGACATCTGAGCACGTGTTGGCATTTATAGACGGTATATTAGCAGCAATAAGCAAGTAGATACATGGTACATGGAGATGAAAATGCAGCTAGTTCCCAAATAGAGGACAGAGCCATGGCCAGTATAGCCGCTCTATTTTGGTCTAGCTGCAGCCTGTTTGCTTAATCCTCTTCAGGCTAGACATCTGAGGATGTGTTGGCATTTATAGACGGTATATTAGCAGCTATAAGCAAGTAGATACATGGTACATGGAGATGTAAATGCAGCTAGTTCCCAAATAGAGGACAGAGCCATGGCCAGTGTAACCGCTCTATTTTGGTCTAGCTGCAGCCTGTTTGCTTAATCCTCTTCAGGCTAGACATCTGAGGATGTGTTGGCATTTATAGACGGTATATTAGCAGCTATAAGCAAGTAGATACATGGTACATGGAGATGTAAATGCAGCTAGTTCCCAAATAGAGGACAGAGCCATGGCCAGTGAAACCGCTCTATTTTGGTCTAGCTGCAGCCTGTTTGCTTAATTCTCTTCAGGCTAGACATCTGAGCACGTGTTGGCATTTGTAGACAGTATATTAGCAGCTATAAGCAAGTAGATACATGGTACATGGAGATGTAAATGCAGCTAGTTCCCAAATAGAGGACAGAGCCATGGCCAGTGTAACCGCTCTATTTTGGTCTAGCTGCAGCCTGTTTCCTTAATCCTCTTCAGGCTAGACATCTGAGGATGTGTTGGCATTTATAGACGATATATTAGCAGCTATAAGCAAGTAGATACATGGTACATGGAGATGTAAATGCAGCTAGTTCCCAAATAGAGGACAGAGCCATGGCCAGTGTAACCGCTCTATTTTGGTCTAGCTGCAGCCTGTTTGCTTAATCCTCTTCAGGCTACACATCTGAGGATGTGTTGGCATTTATAGACGGTATATTAGGAGCTATTAGCAAGTAGATACATGGTACATGGAGATGTAAATGCAGCTAGTTCCCAAATAGAGGACAGAGCCATGGCCAGTGTAACCGCTATATTTTGGTCTAGCTGCAGCCTGTTTGCTTAATCCTCTTCAGGCTAGACATCTGAGGATGTGTTGGCATTTATAGACGGTATATTAGCAGCTATAAGCAAGTAGATACATGGTACATGGAGATGTAAATGCAGCTAGTTCCCAAATAGAGGACAGAGCCATGGCCAGTGTAACCGCTCTATTTTGGTCTAGCTGCAGCCTGTTTGCTTAATCCTCTTCAGGCTACACATCTGAGGATGTGTTGGCATTTATAGACGGTATATTAGCAGCTATAAGCAACTAGATACATGGTACATGGAGATGTAAATGCAGCTAGTTCCCAAATAGAGGACAGAGCCATGGCCAGTGTAACCGCTCTATTTTGATCTAGCTGCAGCCTGTTTGCTTAATCCTCTTCAGGCTAGATATCTGAGCATGTGTTGGCATTTGGAGACGGTATATTAGCAGCTATAAGCAAGTAGTCACATGGTACATGGAGATGTAAACGCAGCTAGTTCCCAAATAGAGGACAGAGCCATGGCCAGTGTAACCGCTCTATTTTGGTCTAGCTGCAGCCTGTTTGCTTAATCCTCTTCAGGCTAGACATCTGAGGATGTGTTGGCATTTATAGACGGTATATTAGCAGCTATAAGCAAGTAGATACATGGTACATGGAGATGTAAATGCAGCTAGTTCCCAAATAAAGGACAGAGCCATGGCCAGTGTAACCGCTCTATTTTGGTCTAGCTGCAGCCTGTTTGCTTAATTCTCTTCAGGCTACACATCTGAGGATGTGTTGGCATTTGTAGACAGTATATTAGCAGCTATAAGCAAGTAGATACATGGTACATGGAGATGTAAATGCAGCTAGTTCCCAAATAGAGGACAGAGCCATGGCCAGTGTAACCGCTCTATTTTGGTCTAGCTGCAGCCTGTTTCCTTAATCCTCTTCAGGCTAGACATCTGAGGATGTGTTGGCATTTATAGACGGTATATTACCAGCTATAAGCAAGTAGATACATGGTACATGGAGATGTAAATGCAGCTAGTTCCCAAATAGAGGACAGAGCCATGGCCAGTGTAACCGCTCTATTTTGGTCTAGCTGCAGCCTGTTTGCTTAATCCTCTTCAGGCTACGCATCTGAGGATGTGTTGGCATTTATAGACGGTATATTAGCAGCTATAAGCAAGTAGATACATGGTACATGGAGATGTAAATGCAGCTAGTTCCCAAATAGAGGACAGAGCCATGGCCAGTGTAACCGCTCTATTTTGGTCTAGCTACAGCCTGTTTGCTTAATCCTCTTCAGGCTAGACATCTGAGGATGTGTTGGCATTTATAGACGGTATATTAGCAGCTATAAGCAAGTAGATACATGGTACATGGAGATGTAAATGCAGCTAGTTCCCAAATAGAGGACAGAGCCATGGCCAGTGTAACCGCTCTATTTTGGTCTAGCTGCAGCCTGTTTGCTTAATCCTCTTCAGGCTACACATCTTAGGATGTGTTGGCATTTATAGACGGTATATTAGCAGCTATAAGCAAGTAGATACATGGTACATGGAGATGTAAATGCAGCTAGTTCCCAAATAGAGGACAGAGCCATGGCCAGTGTAACCGCTCTATTTTGATCTAGCTGCAGCCTGTTTGCTTAATCCTCTTCAGGCTAGACATCTGAGCATGTGTTGGCATTTATGGACGGTATATTAGCAGCTATAAGCAAGTAGTCACATGGTACATGGAGATGTAAACGCAGCTAGTTCCCAAATAGAGGACAGAGCCATGGCCAGTGTAACCGCTCTATTTTGGTCTAGCTGCAGCCTGTTTCCATAATCCTCTTCAGGCTAGACATCTGAGGATGTGTTGGCATTTATAGACGGTATATTAGCAGCTATAAGCAAGTAGATACATGGTACATGGAGATGTAAATGCAGCTAGTTCCCAAATAGAGGACAGAGCCATGGCCAGTGTAACCGCTCTATTTTGGTCTAGCTGCAGCCTGTTTGCTTAATTCTCTTCAGGCTAGACATCTGAGCATGTGTTGGCATTTATAGACGGTATATTAGCAGCTATAAGCAAGTAGTCACATGGTACATGGAGATGTAAATGCAGCTAGTTCCCAAATAGAGGACAGAGCCGTGGCCAGTGTAACCGCTCTATTTGGGTCTAGCTGCAGCCTGTTTGCTTAATCCTCTTCAGGCTAGACATCTGAGGATGTGTTGGCATTTGTAGACAGTATATTAGCAGCTATAAGCAAGTAGATACATGGTACATGGAGATGTAAATGCAGCTAGTTCCCAAATAGAGGACAGAGCCATGGCCAGTGTAACCGCTCTATTTTGGTCTAGCTGCAGCCTGTTTGCTTAATTCTCTTCAGGCTAGACATCTGAGGATGTGTTGGCATTTATAGACAGTATATTAGCAGCTGTAAGGAAGTAGATACATGGTACATGGAGGTGTAAATGCAGCTAGTTCCCAAATAGAGGACAGAGCCATGGCCAGTGTAACCGCTCTATTTTGGTCTAGCTGCAGCCTGTTTGCTTAATCCTCTTCAGGCTAGACATCTGAGGATGTGTTGGCATTTATAGACGGTATATTAGCAGCTATATGCTGCGGTTTCTAGACAAATGAACAGTTGTTACAAATGACCAAATTGCAAAGACTTACGTATCACAAGGACTTAAGAAATGCGCTCACATTGGAGCAGTTTAAAGAAGGTCTCGTACACTGCTATATGAAGGAAAATAACTCTATATTCTGTCCTAAACAGCTGAGTGGGGTGCTCTAGAGGCGAAATGAATCAAGGTAAATTTTGTCGGCAGAATAAGACAGATTAATGCTAACAGCTATGAGTTGACAGAAGCGAAGAAAGTCACTTTCCACGAAGTGCAGCATAGCGCAGGGCATTGCGTGCTTTCCTAAAAGACTACCACCGAATATGTCACCGAGGGTACATACAAAAAAGCCAAACGATCTGTTTACCGCTATCAGGGTACAGCAAACAAGGAGTATCTTCCGTGTCGATGTAATGTATTGCTGTTGTGGGCGTTAAGGTACAACGACAGACAGAGTCGCCTGACACTATGTAAAGGATGTGGAGTGGTTGGGTAGTGAGAGCAGGATCGTCGGAACAAGAAGCAAAATCGACAACGACGAGGTAATCAAGTCGTAAAACACCAGTGCCAATTCCCAGTTCCGCCATATGACGCTCCCAATAAATTTCAGTGCTGCGATGACTTTTGCAGAGGAGACGTTAGAGAGCGGAAGTCATTATTAGGCACAGGGGCTTACATGACAAATCTTGGCCTCTTGTGTAAGAGGTGGTTTAATCCTGCACATTACGGGTTACACGGCATAGGGACTAATAGTGCAGAATCGCTTGGCTCCGTGATATTAGGTTTCCAGGTTGGAGAAAAACTGTTGTGAGAGAGTATGGCAGTTCTGCCCCATACCGGCGCAGTCTACGTCGCGATCCGAGGGTTAGATCAGACCAGCTGTGTGGCTGGATTGAAGAGATTTTAGCAAACAGAACACAGCATGTTGTTATCAATGGAGAGACGTCTACAGACGTTAAAGTAACCTCTGGCGTGCTACAGGGTAGTGTTATGGGACCATTGCTTTCACAATATATACAAATGACCTAGTAGATAGTGTCGGAAGTTCCATGCGGCTTTTCGCGGATGATGCTGTAGTATACAGAGAAGTTGCAGCATTAGAAAATTGTAGCGAAATGCAGGAAGATCTGCAGCGGATAGGCACTTGGTGCAGGGAGTGGCAACTGTCCCTTAACATAGACAAATGTAATGTATTGCGAATACATAGAAAGAAGGATCCTTTATTGTATGATTATATGATAGCGGAACAAACACTGGTAGCAGTTAGTTCTGTAAAATATCTGGGAGTATGCGTGCGGAACGATTTGAAGTGGAATGACCATATAAAATTAATTGTTGGTAAGGCGGGTACCAGGTTGAGATTCATTGGGAGAGTGCTTAGAAAATGTAGTCCAACAACATAGGAGGAGGCTTACAAAACACTCGTTCGACCTATACTTCAGTATTGCTCATCAGTGTGGGATCCGTACCAGATCGGGTTGACAGAGGAGGTAGAGAAGATCCAAAGAAGAGCGGCGCGTTTCGTCACAGGGTTATTTGGTAACCGTGATAGCGTTACGGAGATGTTTAATAAACTCAAGTGGCAGACTCTGCAAGAGAGGCGCTCTGCATCGCGGTGTAGCTTGCTCGCCAGGTTTCGAGAGAGTGCGTTTCTGGATGAGGTATCGAATATATTGCTTCCCCCTACTTATACCTCCCGAGGAGATCACGAATGTAAAATTAGAGAGATTAGAGCGCGCACGGAGGCTTTCCGGCAGTCGTTCTTCCCGCGAACCATACGCGACTGGAACAGGAAAGGGAGGTAATGACAGTGGCACGTAAAGTGCACTCCGCCACACACCGTTGGGTGGTTTGCGGAGTCCAAATGTAGATGTAGATGTAGATTTTGCAGTACTATACGAGATGCATTCAAGTTCTAAGGCCTCCGATTTTTTTTCTAATTAACTACTCGCCCGAAATCGATGAAAATGGCGTTACTTCTCGGCGTAATCGCCCTGCAGACGTACACATTTTTCACAACGCTGACGCCATGATTCCATGGCAGCGGCGAAGGCTCCTTTAGGAGTCTGTTTTGACCACTGGAAAATCGCTGAGGCAATAGCAGCACAGCTGGTAAATGTGCGGCCACGGAGAGTGTCTTTCATTGTTGGAAAAAGCCAAAAGTCACTAGGAGCCAGGTCAGGTGAGTAGGGAGCATGAGGAATCACTTCAAAGTTGTTATCACGAAGAAACTGTTGCGTAACGTTAGCTCGGTGTGCGGGTGCGTTGTCTTGGTGAAACAGCACACGCACAGCCCTTCCCGGACGTTTTTGTTGCAGTGCAGGAAGGAATTTGTTCTTCAAAATATTTTCGTAGGATGCACCTGTTACCGTAGTGCCCTTTGGAACGCAATGAGTAAGGATTACGCCCTCGCTGTCCCAGAACATGGACACCATCATTTTTTCAGCACTGGCGGTTACCCGAAATTTTTTTGGTGGCAGTGAATCTGTGCGCTTCCATTGAGCTGACTGGCGCTTTGTTTCTGAATTGAAAAATGGCATCCACGTCTCATCCATTGTCACAACCGACGAAAAGAAAGTCCCATTTGTGCTGTCGTTGCGAGTCAACATTGCTTGGCAACATGCCACATGGGCAGCCATGTGGTCGTCCGTCAGCATTCGTGGCACCCACCTGGATGACACTTTTCGCATTTTCAGGTCGTCATGCAGGATTGAGTGCACAGAACCCACAGAAATGCCAACTCTGGAGGCGATCTGTTCAACAGTCATTCGGCGATCCCCCAAAACAATTCTCTCCACTTTCTCGATCATGTCGTCAGACCGGCTTGTGCGTGTCCGATGTTGTTTCGGTTTGTTGTCACACGATGTTCTGCCTTCATTAAACTGTCGCATCCACGAACGCACTTTCGACACATCCATAACTCCATCACCACATGTCTCCTTCAACTGTCGATGAATTTCAATTGGTTTCACACCACACAAATTCAGAAAACGAATGATTGCACGCTGTTCAAGTAAGGAAAACGTCGCCATTTTAAGTATTTAAAACAGTTCTCATTCTCGCCGCTGGCGGTAAAATTCCATCTGCCGTATGGTGCTGCCATCTCTGGGACGTATTGACAATGAACGCGGCCTCATTTTACAACAATGCGCATGTTTCTATCTCTTTCCAGTCTGGAGAAAAAAAATCAGAGGCCTTAGAACTTGAATGCACCTCGTACTTAATTCGGAAGACTACGGGCGTCTGAAGGTTTACATCCTGACATCAATTACTTTATCTTGTAATCCATTCACTTGTCTACCTGATCATGTGTCTGCTAAAACAGGGACCAAAAGGTTTCCATTACACATTCATCGAATAGAATTCCTTCAACAATCATTGTACACTTCACTTCCAGAGATTAGTTTTACCAGCTCTTCTTTAAAGAGGTCACAGAAATCATAGATCAGTAAAAAGCAACAGCTTTACCGGCTATGACTATTTCTTCCAAAGTACTAAAATTTTGTTCTTACTCGGTTACGACGATCTTGATTAACATTTTAAATCAATCGATGAATCAAAGTGTATTTCCAGAAAGACCGAACCTATCGGTAGTGACACCAACATTTCGGCTGTCTTCCTATCCTTGGGACGCTATCTGTACTTGGGTTTCATATGTTGATCAACGAATTGGACCACTGGGAAGGAGGCGCATTGGACACGAGTTGTCGACCTAGGTAGATACCACCCAATATACACGTCTGGACAAACCCCCTGCATAAATGCCACATAGTTGCAAATGAAGGCCTGAGTTACTTAAAATCTAATTGCATACTCAAGGTCAAAGTGTGATAGCGTCTACAACTGTTACTATCAAACGCCATCAAAACATTCACAACAATGTTTCACTGAATGAACAGCTTATCACTTTCATAAAAAAATGCTTCCAATCCCCTTCGGTCCGTGAATGCGCCGCAACGTACGAATATGTTCCAGAAAGCAGCGTGCGAAAATTCGATTTTTCAGAGGGTCTTATATCGCGTTGTATTGGTAACAGAGATAAGAGCTTAAATACACTCCTGGAAATTGAAATAAGAACACCGTGAATTCATTTTCCCAGGAAGGGGAAACTTTATTGACACATTCCTGGGGTCAGATACATCACATGATCACACTGACAGAACCACAGGCACATAGACACAGGCAACAGAGCATGCACAATGTCGGCACTAGTACAGTGTATATCCACTTTTCGCAGCAATGCAGGCTGCTATTCTCCCATGGAGACGATCGTAGAGATGCTGGATGTAGTCCTGTGGAACGGCTTGCCATGCCATTTCCACCTGGCGCCTCAGTTGGACCAGCGTTCGTGCTGGACGTGCAGACCGCGTGAGACGACGCTTCATCCAGTCCCAAACATGCTCAATGGGGGACAGATCCGGAGATCTTGCTGGCCAGGATAGTTGACTTACATCTTCTAGAGCACGTTGGGTGGCACGGGATACATGCGGACGTGCATTGTCCTGTTGGAACAGCAAGTTCCCTTGCCGGTCTAGGAATGGTAGAACGATGGGTTCGATGACGGTTTGGATGTACCGTGCACTATTCAGTGTCCCCTCGACGATCACCAGTGGTGTACGGCCAGTGTAGGAGATCGCTCCCCACACCATGATGCCGGGTGTTGGCCCTGTGTGCCTCGGTCGTATGCAGTCCTGATTGTGGCGCTCACCTGCACGGCGCCAAACACGCATACGACCATCATTGGCACCAAGGCAGAAACGACTCTCATCGCTGAAGACGACACGTCTCCATTCGTCCCTCCATTCACGCCTGTCGCGACACCACTGGAGGCGGGCTGCACGATGTTGGGGCGTGAGCGGAAGACGGCCTAACGGTGTGCGGGACCGTAGCCCAGCTTCATGGAGACGGTTGCGAATGGTCCTCGCCGATACCCCAGGAGCAACAGTGTCCGTAATTTGCTGGGAAGTGGCGGTGTGGTCCCCTACGGCACTGCGTAGGATCCTACGGTCTTGGCGTGCATCCGTGCGTCGCTGCGGTCCGGTCCCAGGTCGACGGGCACGTGCACCTTCCGCCGACCACTGGCGACAACATCGATGTACTGTGGAGACCTCACGCCCTACGTGTTGAGCAATTCGGCGGTACGTCCACCCGGCCTCCCGCATGCCCACTATACGCCCTCGCTCAAAGTCCGTCAACTGCACATACGGTTCACGTCCACGCTGTCGCGGCATGCTACCAGTGTTAAAGACTGCGATGGAGCTCCGTATGCCACGGCAAACTGGCTGACACTGACGGCGGCGGTGCACAAATGCTGCGCAGCTAGCGCCATTCGACGGCCAACACCGCGGTTCCTGGTGTGTCCGCTGTGCCGTGCGTGTGATCATTGCTTGTACAGCCCTCTCGCAGTGTCCGGAGCAAGTATGGTGGGTCTGACACACCGGTGTCAATGTGTTCTTTTTTCCATTTCCAGGAGTGTATTTTAGGTAGCCCTTGAACTAGCGACCATCTGTGTAGCTGTCGGAAGAACGAACATACTGTAGCCGCCTTAGACTTTTTTTTTTTTTTTTTGCGCCTTAGGTGTGGTCTACGGTGGAGCTTAGGTGGCTTGTAAAAGTACCTTTCATTCATGGGCGGTTCCTGAGAAAACCACGAAAGAACTTGATTTTTGTGCACCAAAAGTACCAATACTTCTAAAATTTCTGTTCATGGCACATGTCGAAGATCTTAAGATGATGTTCTCGGGGAAATTTGACAGTTTTTTCGATATCATAATTCGTCACCGAGATCCAGATGTTCAAAGTTGCCCTACTTATGCAGAACACCGATTTTTAGGCTTTTTGCATCGTGGATAGCAATTATCTAAATAAATAACCATAGAAAATGAGTCAGATCTGAACCATACCCTATACACCATTTTTCACATTTACGAAAACATTTATACATTAACGAGATACACCCAGATCCATGATTTTTAGGTACCAAAAGTACGAATTGTGGGGATAGTCACTGCTGGAATTTCTCTTTATGGCAGATCGTCTAAATTTCAACGAAACATCCTGAAGATTATGTTCTCGGGGAACCATGACCCTTTTTTTTCGATATCATTATCAGTTACCGAGATAAAGAGGTAAAGTTACCATACTTGTGCACGAAGAATATGCATGTGATATCCGGTCTGAGGTGAATTCTAGTTGTGACTAATAAAGTGAACACATGGCAAGGGTTCTGGGGTTATTGCAACGGTTGTGAGGTCACCAAACTGTGACCTCATTCCTTTACCAGTAAAAACTTGTGACACCCTGTCACTCTTTAACGGGAACTTCACGCCTATACGCGCTGTCCTGATCTGGAAATTATTCGATGACAGTGCAAGTAATTTACAAGAAAATACTTTGTCACACGAAATGGTTCGTACTAGCAAATCAAAGACCGCATTTTTTGGTTTACTCCAGCTGTTGCCTTTTTTACTTAAAGTAGTATAAAGTGAAATTGCGTTGGAGGGGAGACGATTTTGTGTTAACCTTATGTTTTACATTTTTGTTGCTTATACACTGAGGAGCCAAAGAAACTGGTACACCGGCCCAATATCGTATAGGGCCCTCGCGAGCATGCAAAAGTGCCGCAACTCTACATGGCGTGGCATAGACTCGACTAATGTCTTAAATAGTGCTGGGGGCAAATGACACCATGAATCCCGCAAGGCTGTCCATAAATCCATAAGAGTGCGAGGGCGTGGAGATTTCTTCTGAACAGTACGTTGCAGGGCATACCAGATATGCTCAATAATGTTCATGTCTGGAGAGGTCGGTGGCCAGCAGAAGTGTTTAAATTCAGAAGAGTGTTCGTGGAACCACTCTGTAGCAATTCTGGACATGTGGTGTGTCGAATTGTTCTGCTGGAATTGCCGAAGTACGTCGGAATGGACAATGGACATGAAAGGATGCAAGTAATCAGACAAGATGCTTACATACGCGTCTCCTGTCAGAGTCGTATCTAGACGTATCAGGAGCCCCATATCCCTCAAACTGCAAACGTCCCACATCATTACAGAGCCTCCACCAGGTTGAGCAGTCCCCTGTTGACATACAGGCCCATGGATTCATGAGGTTGTCTCCATACGCGTACACGTCCATACGCTAGATACAATTTGAAACGAGACTCGTCCGACCAGGCAGCATGTTTCCAGTCATCAATAGCCTATGTAACTGTTGACGGGCCCAGGAGGGGCGTAAAGCTTTGTGACGTGCAGTCATCGATGGTACACGAGAGGGTCTTCGGCTGCGAAAGCCCATATCGATTACGTTTCGTTGAATGGTTCGCACGCTGACACATGTTGACGGCCCAGCGTTGAAACCTGCAGCAATATACGGAAGGGTTGCACTTCTGCCACGTTGAACGATTGTCTTCAGTCGTCGTTGGTCCCGTTCTTGCAGGATCTTTTTCCAGCTGCACTGATGCTGGAGATTTGATGTTTTACCTGATTCCCAATATTCACGCTACACTCGTGAAATGCTCGTACTGGAAAATCCCCACTTCATTGCTACCTCGAGGATTCTGTGTCCCATCGCTCGTGCGCCGACTATAGCACCACGTTCAAACTCACTTACATCCTTATAACCTGCTAGTTTAGCAGCAGTAACCAATCTAACAACTGCTCCAGGCATTTGTTGTCTTACATAGGCGTTGTCGACCGCAACGCCGTATTCTCCCTGTTTACATACCTCTGTATTTGAATACGCGTGCCATTACCAGTTTCTTTGGCTCTTCAGGATATGTGTCAAAGTATGTACAAGTGTTGCAGTATACAAACAGTCAAAACTTTACTCACTTACAAAGTTCGTTTTATACAAGCAGCACACCCTGCTGTAACAGGGAAAACAAGGGATCCAGCTGAAACATCCTCCCGTCGAAACACAGAAAAGTCTTTTAAAACTGTCAGAAAAATGGGGAACCAACCGCCTCAATCCACGTTCCGCCTTCCTCCCAAAAACTGTGACTTGCGAACATATTTGCGCTTTCTTGCGCTAAAAGAAAGTATGAGAAATCAAGTAATGGAGAAAGAGATAGCAGACAGTGCCAGTAGGAGAGAAAGAGAGAGGAGACAGTGATGGTGGGAGAGAGAAAGTGGCAGTGAAAGCGATATGAATGAATTCAAGGGCAATAGAAGCCAAAGATATTGGAGGTAGTGATGGCCAGTGATTGACAGTGGCAGTGAAAGAGACAGGTGGATGGAGGTAGTAGCAGTGGGGGAAAAAGGGAGAGGAGACAACGGAAATGAAAAAGAGACTTGAGCCAAGACCATACATAGCCTAGTGGGATCTTCCCCCCCCCCCCCCCCCCCCCACTGCCAACACGCCTCTCCCCGCCCCCCTCATCACACCCCCATCCCACAGACTGGAGAACTTTAAAACTAGAAAATTTGCCTACTATTCGACATCTCCTATATCCTTGTGTCAAAATTTCAAAAGGGTGAAAACCCGAGCATACCATCTCCAAAGACACACGTGAAGACGAGACAGTGGTGGCTGCACAGAAACAAAGCAGACTGTAAGTGAGAAAGAAAGAGAGAGTGTCAGTGCGAGTGAAAAAGATTGAGACAAAGACGATGACAGTAGAATAGAGAGACAGTGAAAGTGGTGGAAAGGACGCGTGAGAATAAAGGGATCAAGACAGTGATAGTTGGAGGAACAGATTGGAGAAAGTGGCAATGGGACAAAAGGGAGACAGTGGGAGAGAGACATTTATAGACAGTGGCAGTAAGGGTAATGCCGAGTACGAAGGCTTCACTACAAAGACTGGGTAAAGGTGTTTAGAATTTCTGTGTTAAGACAGTGAGAACATGTTCACATGTCAAAAATTTTAGTGAGGAATGTGGGACGAGAATTGAGGCTGGTGGTTCCTTACTTCTCTGTCAGTATCTTTTTAAAGAGGGGCAAATTTGGCTTTCTGTGCTCCTGTAGGAACATTTTTAATCTGGTTAAAAATGCCTCAAACCAGCTGTGCGTTCAGACAGGCGGGAACCCATCCCATCAATTCATCTAAACGCTTCTCTTCAAATACGAACCACCATCAAAATTGATTTAAGAACATATCACTGTATTTTCACTGTATTTATACAGCAGTGCGCCACTACGATTCCCTAACCTGAGTTGACAATCAAGTTACAATTATGTCCTTCAGAAACAGTCCTGTCTTGCCGCGTGTATCTTTATAACACCAGCTGCAACTTAGACCTCTTTTATTAGACAATATTTTAAATAAACTCAGAGTACAGCCGCCGAGGTCGTGTTCTCGTTGGCGGCTGCCCGCTGTTAATGGTCTCGTCCACCGATCGGCGTGCAAACAGCGGCGTAGAGTTATTTACATCGCTCGTTCTGCAGCATTTTTAACTACGATTAGGCGTAGAAATTGCCCCCATTATGGACGGTGGTTGTGTTCTTAGCTGCCTCGACATTAAACAACATCCCTGGACAACTAGACCGGTAGATTGCCTAGGAAAGTAAATTAATACAGTCATTATAAGCGTGCCGTTACAGCATAAAAAAAGGAGAAGAGCAAGGGCTCTCTCATCATGGACCAATCTCCTTCCTTTCTGTGTTTTCGAAAACTTTTATATAGTAGCTTAGAATATTTAACTACCTTTGAGGGAGTAAACCTTTAAAAACAGCTCAATTTGGCTTCTGGAAATTCGTGAAAAAAAGACTTTTCTTTTTTACGTTCTTCTGGGTCCACAGCGTGATATAAGTCTTGTAACAAAATTAAATATACACTGACGGAAAGAAAAATTAGTACACCCTTTTAAAGGTTTCCAGTTGAGTGAAGATTTAATGTTGCGACAGTGTACATGGAGTACATGAAATGATACATTTACAGATCAATACCACAAGCGGTTCTAAGGCATCAGGTATCGACCTATGCTGAAACACCCATATTAGTATACTGTGTAGCCTCCACAGGTGGCAATACAGAGCCGACCGAAGTGGCCGTGCGGTTCTAGGCGCTGCAGTCTGGAACCGCGAGACCGCTACGGTCGCAGGTTCGAATCCTGCCTCGGGCGTGGGTGTTGTGTGATGTCCTTAGGTTAGTTAGGTTGAAGTAGTTCTAAGTTCTAGGGGACTGATGACCTCAGAAGTTGAGTCCCATAGCGCTCAGAGCCATTTGAACCATTTTTTGGCAATACAGACGCTTACTCTGGGATTCAGTCGATCGTACAGATGGAGGATACTGTCCTGGGGTACATTATGCCACGCCTGCCCGACCTGTTCACATAGTTCTGTAACAGTTGCAGGTTGAGAAGACGCTTCAGTCAATTCTCGTCCCATCGTATCCCACACGTGCTCGATTGGAGCCAAGTTCAGAAATCGTGCTGGCCACGGAAACTGCTGTACGTGTTGCAGAGCACGTTGAGTTTCACAGGCAGTGTGTGGATGAGCATTATCCTGTTTGAACAACACCTTCTCTTCCTGTTGCGAGATAGGCAAAAGAAGGGGTCTAACTAGGGTGACCAACTTTTCTAAACGAAAATAAGGGAGATTCTTATATCCTTGACAAAAAATAAGGGAGATTAACAGCACGGTAAAATTTCGCCAAAAATCAAAGCAGTATTTGTGAAAGTAGACTATTTATTTACACATCACAATTACTTATACATATTTTGCAACATTTTGCCTTAGTCAGTAGTTTTACATGATTTTTAGAAAATTCAAGGAATTCACTACACGAATAAGGAAAATTCATGACAACTTGTAGTTCAGATTTGACGAATTTTGCGCTACTTCTGTTCCTTACATCAGTTCACTTATTATTCATAAGAGAAAATACTCTCCCAGTGTGAGCATTACTTCCTAGTATACTCATAACAAAACAAACCAGATTACCGAAGTTTGATTTCAAAGTTGTAAAAACCTGTATCCATTTCCGGCTAACATTACCATCTAAAGAGACAGCACATTTAATTGTATCATTAGAACTACAAAACTCCTCACATAATTCATCTTCATTAATACAATCCAGCTTAAGATATTCTACAACTTCATGCATGTCATTGAATGTCAATTCCCTTTTTAGACATAGTGGGATTAAACTCTTTAAACTATTAACAAATTTACTACCTAAGTAAGAATATAAACTGTGGTGTCGCCGCCAGACACCACACTTGCTAGGTGGTAGCCTTTAAATCGGCCGCGGTCCATTAGTATACGTCGGACCCGCGTGTCGCCACTGTGAGTGATAGCAGACCGAGCGCCACCACACGGCAGGTCTAGAGAGACTTACTAGCACTCGCCCCAGTTGTACAGCCGACGTTCATAGCAATGGTTCACTGACAAATACGCTCTCATTTGCCGAGACGATAGTTAGCATAGCCTTCAGCTACATTTGCTACGACCTAGCAAGGCCCGTATTCAATTGATAATTATTATGTGAAGCATGTATCATCAAGAGCGATGTTCTACAATTGTGGATTAAAGTTAAGTATTATATCAACTACGTACTTTATTTGCAATTCTCAAGATATTGTCCTGTTCCAGACCTCACGCCAGTCAGCGTGTAATTAAACGCGTGCATTTCGGCCTCCTCTAGAAAAACAGTGTTGGCTCTTCTGCCAACACTACATAAACAATCATAGAATTCAATGAAGCTGTTCTCACCACTAGATTTCAAATTTAAATCAAGAACAGAGGCTAATAATTGATGAGTAGCACTACCAAAAAAAAACTATCTTCCTTTCTCTGTCTAATTTTACGAATTAGTAAGTTTACAGCTTCATGAGATTCCATAATACTAAGGTCGGAATTCTCCAAATACTTTGCTTTTTGAATGAAAACATTTCCAATATTCACAAAAAACTAATATAAGCTTGAACAATTGTTTCTACTTCCGTATTTCATTGCAAAAAGACTTTTTCAGAACTTTAGGACAGTCTGATTCATCTATGCTTTTAAAATAGCTTTTTGTAGGCTCCCCATTTTTTAAAAGCCTTTCTATAGCAGGAGTGAGAGATAACCATCTAGTATTCACATGTCGCAAGATTTCAGACCATTCCATATCAACAAATTCAAAAAACGATTTTAACGTTTCCCTTCGTTTGGCAGAACAGGAAAAGTGACTATATATTTTTAACACCAACACTCAACATCTACATATTGTAAGCAGTTGCAAGCACATTTCATTGCATTATAAAGTACATGAAGTATGACAATTGGAAACATTTTCCTGTTTAAGTGATTGGAGGCATCTGTTGCTAAAGAAAAGAACATGAAACACTTCTTGGGGTCATTTAAAACTTCCAGAAAATGGGGCCAATACGTTCATTATCATCATTTCAGCTTTAGTTCGTCCGCAAGATATTTTCTTTGACACATTAGATTCACTGAACACGTTTTTCGAAACTTTGACAGCACAGTCGAAGCTTCTATAGCTATATATATATATTACCGTTCCGGGTGCTGTAAACAATCGTTCTTGCCGCCATGCGTGATGCTAAACTCCCGTTTGCAAATTGAGCAGTTTGCTTTATAAGCATTTGACCGTGCTGGTCCATTCCAGGAATATAAAGCTTCCCATTTCGTAAGATATGTACACATATACTTTGTTTTCTTTTTTGGTGGCGTTTTAGCTTCGTCTTCGCTGCCCATCACAAAATCTTGAACAAGTTAACGTCGATTCACAGTAAGCACTGGCACAGAAACAAAGTCACATCTAACCGCCAAGCGTCGGTCGATCATTTTAAAGATATCGATAGACCTAATGTCGACATCTATGGTCGAAGGTCGATATAGAATTACTTGTCTCTGGTGTCTACCAACGAATCCTGAAAGTGTGTGCAAAATTTAAATGATTGAAAAATATTTTTACATACCGGTACGTGATAAGAAAAACAAAGTTAAAAACGGGAGATAAACGGCCACTGAACCTGAAAAGATGGGAGCCGGGAGATTATGAAAAAATGTCTCTAAATACAAGAGATGCTGGAAAATACGGGAGAGTTGGTCACCCTAGGTCTAACAGTATTCTGCGCATACCGACTGCTCGTTAGCGCACACTCCAGAAACACCAAAGGTGAACGGGAGTTGTAGCTGATCGCACCTCAGACCGTAAGGCCTGTGGTGCGGCGAGTGTGTCTTGGACGAATACACTCTGTGAGACAGCGCTGCTCACCAGGTCTACGTCATACGCTCAGACGACCGTTATTTGCTTGTACCAGTGGAACCGTGCACTTCGATGCTGTGACGTCATTGGAAGACGAGCTAGAGCAGTTCGTGCTCGTAGTCCCACTGCTAATAACCGGTTCGCAACAGTTCGTGTAACACGTCTAGGTTCACGAGCCTCTTTGTTTGAGCTGTGGTAGCGCACGATCTGCCACTGCCGCCCTTACAATACGGCGATCCTTCCTGATGGACATGTGAGCTGCGTGGACGCCCAGAATATCGTCTGTAGGTGTGAGGATGTTCACACGATCGCTGATACCAGCGACTTTGCACAACTGATGCAGCATGCCCAACTTGTGCGGCAAGTCTCCGAAAGGAACATCCCACCACTCAGAATGCCGCAATTTGACCTCGTTCAAAATCACTCAGTTGCTTGTGGGATGTACAAGTGCGACTCCGTGGCATGGCTACCTTCTTGGCTTACACGTCTGCATCACACAGAGCCTACTGGCTGTGAGCATTCCCTATTAAACGGTAGACCAAATGGCGCTGTGGTAGCTATCCCATTATGCTATTCCTAACAGTTATCTGTACAAAAATGGATACAAACGTTTCAAAAATGAGATCGACGGGAAGTGCAAAAAGTCTAAGCAGGGATGACTGGAGGACAAATGTAAGAATGTAGAGGCTTATCTCACTAGGGGGTAAGATAGATACTGCCTACAGGAAAATCAAAGAGACCTAAGGAGAAAATAAAACCGCTTGTATGAATATCAAGAGCTCAGATCGAAACCCAGTTCTAAGCAAAGAAGGGAAAGCAGAAAGGTGGAAGGAGTATGTAGAGGGTCTATACAAGGGCGATGTACTTGAGAACAATATTATGGAAATGGAAGAGGATGTAGATGACGATGAAATGGGAGATATGATACTGCGTGAAGAGTTTGACAGAGCATTGAAAGAAGGCCCCGGAAGTAGACAACATTCCATTAGAACTACTGATAGCCTTGGGAGAGCCAGTCCTGACAAAACTCTACCATCTGGTGAGCAACATGTGTGAGACAGGCGATAAACCCTCAGACTTCAAGAAGAATATAATAATTCCAATCCCAAAGAAAGCAGGTGTTGACAGATGTGAAAATTGCCGAACTATCAGTTTAATAAGTCACAGCTGCAAAATACTAACGCGAATTCTTTACAGACGAATGGAAAAACTGGCAGAAGCCGACCTCGGGGAAGATCAGTTTCGATTCCATAGAAAAATTGGACCATGTGAGGCAATACTGACCCTACGACTTGTCTTAGAAGAAAGATTAAGGAAAGGCAAATCTACGTTTCTAGCATTTGTAGACTTAGAGAAAGCTTTTGACAATGTTGACTGGAATACTCTCTTTCAAATTCTGAAGGCGGCAGGGGTAAAATACAGGGAACGAAAGACTATTTACAATTTTTACAGAAACCAGATGGCAGTTGTGAGAGTCGAGGGGCATGAAAGGGAAGCAGTGGTTGGGAAGGGAGTGAGACAGGGTTGTAGCCTCTCCCCGATGTTATTCAATCTGTATATTGAGCAAGCAGTAAAGGAAACAAAAGAAAAATTCGGAGTAGATATTAAAATCCATGGAGAAGAAATAAAAACTTTGAGGTTCGCCGATGACATTGTAATTCTGTCAGAGACAGCAAAGGACTTGGAAGAGCAGTTGAACGGAATGGACAGCGTCTTGAAAGGAGGATATAAGCAAAACGAGGATAATGGATGTAGTCGAATTAAGTCAGGTGATGCTGAGGGAATTAGATTAGGAAATGAGACACTTAAAAGTAGTAAAGGAGTTTTACTATTGAGGGAGCAAAATAACTGATGATGGTCGAAGTAGAGAGGATATAAAATGTAGACTGGCAATGGCAAGGAAGCGTTTCTGAAGAAGAGAAATTTGTTAACATCGAGTATAGATTTAAGTGTCAGGAAGTCGTTTCTGAAAGTATTTTTATGGAGTGTAGCCATGTATGGAAGTGAAACATGGACGATAAATAGTTTAGACAAGAAGAGAATAGAAGCTCTCGAAATGTGGTGCTACAGAAGAATGTTGAAGATTAGATGGGTAGATCACATAACTAATGAGGAAGTATTGAATAGAATTGAGGAGAAGAGGAGTTTATGGCACAACTTGACAAGGAGAAGGGATTGGTTGGTAGGTCATGTTCTGAGCCATCAAAGGATCACCAATTTAGTATTGGAGGGCAGCGTGGAGGGTAAAAATCATAGAGAGAGACCAAGAAATGAATACACTAAACAGATTCAGAAGGACGTAGGTTGCAGTAGATACTAGGAGATGAAGAAGCTTGCACAGGATAGAGTAGCATGGAGAGTTGCATCAAATCAGCCTCACGACTGAAGACAACAACAACATTAACAACAACAACAACAACATATGTACATCTACTATCCCCCAGGTCGCATATGCCGTCATCTGATCAAAATCGACGCCGTCTTTCCAAGTGTACAATATTTTTAATTTCCTTACCGCAATAGGCCTGTTTCAGTTTAAGTTGCCATCGTCAAGTTATGTCTAATTACTCTTGACTTCCATATTACAAATTTGCTCTCAGGAATTCCTTCATATACAAATACAAACTAAATACTCGTACCTTGGACAGCACCCACTGTTGTTAAAAAGGACCAACAAGTTTTTGAAAACATAGATCACAAAGTCACAGACAGGAATTTAACACAAGCTGCAGTATCCACCAATGTGATGTGGAAGTCACGAATAACTGGAACAGTAGCACCTGTTCCCGAAATGGGCTCATCGCGATAAGGGAATTACATTGAAGCAGCGGACTTGGGTTCATATACATACAATTTAAGACTAAAAGGTAGATGTTGTGTACATGTACAGACAAACAGATGATTATATGTGATTTTATGTGTATAGACTGAAACAGTGAGTGAAAATTTTTACCAAGGCCGGGATCGAACCCCCCAATCTATATACATGAAATCCTATCTGTATGAGACAAGTAAATTTTCTGAAATTGTGTCATTTCATTTGTATAAGTAGTTGCTCCTGTATTTGGGGCTAAATCCCCCATTTACATTCGATGATGAGGTGCTATTCTAGAACATGGAGAGCCTCGGCAGTTCTGTTCGTGTCTAAGGGAGAATTTAAAGTAGACTGGGGCTGCAGTGACAATTTGGATTGAGGAGGCAGGCGTGTCAGGGTAATCAGTGCAGTTGTATGCACCACTGTACGTAGGAGGCTTCGCAGTTACCGCACCAGCGTAGTATGCAGGAAACCTGAGATAGATTCCCGACCTTCTCACAAATTTTCGCTCTCCGTTTCAGTCTACACTTATAAAATCATATCTGTATGAGACCAGTAAAGTCTCTGAAACCTTCACTTTTCAAATGGTTATATTTTCTGAAAAACTGAATGATATGTTCAAGAAAAAGAGCTTCACAAATGAGCAGATCAGTAACGCATTGGTTCATCTCTCGCCCTTATGCATCTACATCTACATTTGTACTCCGCAAGCCACCCACCCAACGGTGTGTGGCGGAGGGCACTTTACGTGCCGCTGTTATTACCTCCCTTTTCTGTTCAAGTCGCGTATGGTTCGCGGGAAGAACGACTGCCGGAAAGCCTCCGTGCGCGCTCGAATCTCTCTAATTGTGCATTCGTGATCTCCTCGGGAGGTATAAGTAGGGGGAAGCAATATATTCGATACCTCATCCAGAAACGCACCCTCTCGAAACCTGGACAGCAAGCTACACCGCAATGCACAGCGCCTCTCTTGCAGAGTCTGCCACTTTAGTTTGCTAAACATCTCCGTAACGCTATCACGCTTAAAGGCCGGTTCCCACTAGGGCTGCCGCGCGTCAAAACGGCGCGTCAGCGGCGTGGTTGCCATGGAAATGGCGTCAGCGGCAAGGCGCGGCGGGCTCTGCGTCGCGGTTTGACCATGTCGAACCGCTTCCGCTGCCGCGTGCCGCGCTCCAGGTGCGCGCCGCCAATCACAGAACGCGCTGAGCGTGACGTCAGGTACGGACTCCCGGGCCACACGAAGTTTCGCCGAACCGCTGGCGCGGACGCGGCGGCAGCTATGAAATACTTATCATCCGATTCCAAGGAAACTATTCGGTAGAAAAATTTGATTCTTGGGCATGTTACAGCCTGATATCTTCTCTCGATAAAGGACCGAATTTCTTTTCGTTATTCGTCGTGGTTACTTGCTGTATCGCATTTACGTAAACCTTTACACGAAATTTTAATGAGTGTGCAGAGGTAAAAACGCATTGCGTGGACTTTGCGTACAGTTCATTTTAGGTAATACATTATTGCGTATGAAATTTAGTCAACATATCGAAATTGTTTTTAAAGCTGAGAGCAGATCGATAGCTATCACCGTTCTCGAGATATTGTCTGATATGTCGGCGGACGGGCTATGCCGTGACCGCGCGGGGGCTGCTCGGCGACGCGACCGGTACTTCGTCCTGCTCGTCGTAAACCATGTGGTTGTATCAACCGCAAATTTCGTAAACGGTTCAAGAAATCGATTTTTTTTTATTTTTTTTTTTTTTATTTTTTTATTTTTTTTTTTTTTTCAAACGATAACTTGTGAAAAGTCATGTATTTCGTCGCATGATAAATATCCTAAATCTGTTTATCTACCAAGATATGAAAGTAACTACAGTTTTTCAGAAGGGATAGATGAATTTTTTTAAATGGCATTAATAGCATGTCGAATGAGAAGTTAAACCGAATCTAATTTGCTGGTATGTCATAAGATGTAATTTACTAAATATGTAGAGCTATTGATTATTTCCTTTCTTTTTTCTTTATCCAGTGTACTTTACTGATTCAAGACGCGTTTCGCCTTTTACTTTAAGGCATCTTCGGTGGAATCTAGAATGACTCAGTTTTGTTTTGATCTGTGATACTTGGAGATTATAAAACAGTTCACATCTTGTTTTACGTGAATGACTGATTACTTACAGTGAATTGAGCTTTTGGCGGACATATACGTTTCCCCTCACCGGCTCACATGCTGGAGGTTGAACTAAAACTTAGATTATGGAACATAAGCACATTTTCATGTTCGCTCTTTTTTCTTCTGTCACTAGCAGTAGACGTTTTACCGAAAACTCTGATTTAAAGTCGTAACTACAGTGTGTTCAGCTCATGTCCCTTCCTGTCTGGTTTGTTTATGTACATGTTGCCAACCTGCAGAATTATTTGCTGAAAACTAATGTTTGTTTATTTTTGTTCTCCTTATATCTGTATGTGTGTGTGCCTAGCCAGTGATAGTTACAGAAAGTTGAAAGTGAATCCAGTAGTTGTCAGACAGTGGTTGAAAGATTTGGTGTTCAGCTGATTTCAGTTTTGGTTTAAATGTTTTAAGGAGTGCATGGAAGAGTAAATTCACTGCTTACATTAATAGATAAAATAGTAGAATAGTATTTCAACAGATGATTATTATCAGAATACTATCACCCAACCCCTTTGTCCTCACTCTTTGACGCCCCACAATACATTAATAGATAAAATAGTAGAATAGTATTTCAACAGATGATTATTATCAGAATACTATCACCCAACCCCTTTGTCCTCACTCTTTGACGCCCCACAATACGCCCTGTCAACTAACTCCTATTGTCGTCAAAGTTGTACCGTAATTTCCTCTTCCTCCTCTATTTAATTCCGTACCTCTTCTTTAGTCACACAATCCTCGTATCTAAAGTTCAGCATTCTTATGAATCACCACGTTTTGAAAGCTTCCATTGTCTTCTTGACAGAAGTGTTCATCGTCCACGTTTCACTTACATACGAGGCTGCACTCCATACAAATACCTTTGTAAAATAGTATCCAACCATTAGCATTTATATTCGGTGTGAACAAATTTTCTTTTTCAGAACGCTTTTCTTGCTATTGACAGTCTTCAGTCAGGTTTGCGTCTGCACCAGGAAATGCCTTACAATTTAAAATCTGGTTTCGAAAACTGTTCCAAATATATATTATTCTTTCGTGATTCTTAAGCAATGTGCTGGCGATGATTACATTATGCTCTTTGGGAAATTCTATCGGGTGGCTTCCACTTTCATCCCTTCCACCTAGTCTTTGTGTTCTTACTGTTTTCGTGTACCTGCTACCGTATCACATTTTAAATTTTTGTCTCGCTTAACTATCTGAATAATCTCTTTTGTCGTACATTGTTTCAATGTGTTAGGAGATAGTGAACAATCGTGAACGGTAGTCATGAAATCTGTTTATGGTGAAATGAGAAAACATGAATAATGAAATATGTGAATGAGTACATTGTACAGAAAATGAAAAATTGGTATGTCTTCACCCAACTTCGTCTTTCCTTCATGTAGGTGTAAGATATAGCTAATCAAACGCACCGCGCGTTTCAGTGGGTCCTGCCCCGTACCTCAGTGGCTGTCCGTTATTGGCTACCGCTAGTGTCTGCCGCTTCCAGATGGGAACGCCAATTCCGCGAGCCGCCGCGTCAAAGCGGAAAACGCTTGCCGCTGCCGCTGCCGCACGACGCGCTGCCGCGCTCTAGTGGGAACCGGCCTTAAGGCCGGTTCCCACTAGGGCTGCCGCGCGTCAAAACCGCGCGTCAGCGGCGTGGTTGCCATGGAAACGGCGTCAGCGGCAAGGCGCGGCGGGCTCTGCGTCGCGGTTTGACCATGTCGAACCGCTTCCGCTGCCGCGTGCCGCACTCCGGGTGCGCGCCGCCAATCACAGAACGCACTGAGCGTGACGTCAGGTACGGCACCCCGGGCCACACGAACTTCCGCCGAAGCGCTGGCGCGGACGCGGCGGCAGCTATGAAATACTTATCATCCGATTCCAAGGAAACTATTCGGTAGAAAAATTTGATTCTTGGGCATGTTACAGCCTGATATCTTCTCTCGATAAAGGACCGAATTTCTTTTCGTTATTCGTCGTGGTTACTTGCTGTATCGCATTTACGTAAACCTTTACACGAAATTTTAATGAGTGTGCAGAGGTAAAAACGCATTGCGTGGACTTTGCGTACAGTTCATTTTAGGTAATACATTATTGCGTATGAAATTTAGTCAACATATCGAAATTGTTTTTAAAGCTGAGAGCAGAACGATAGCTATCACCGTTCTCGAGATATTGAATGATATGTCGGCGGACGGGCTATGCGGTGATCGCGCGCGGATCGCTCGCGACGCGACCAATATTTCGTCCTGCTCGTCGTAAACCATGTGGTTGTATCAACCGCAAATTTCGTAAACGGTTCAAGAAATCGAAACGCGTTTTTTTGCAAACGATAACTTGTAAAAAGTCACGTATTTCGTCGCATGATAAATATCCAAAATCTGTTTATCTACCAAGATATGAAAGTAACCACAGTTTTTCAGAAGGGATAGATGAATTTTTTTAAATGGCACTTAATAGAATGTGGAATGAGAAGTTAAACCGAAACTAATTTGCTGGTATGTCATAAGATGTAATTTGCTAAGTATCTACAGCTATTGATTATTTCCTTTGGTAAGTAACGTTTTTTTCTTTATCCAGTGTACTCTATTGGTTCAAGATGCTTTTCGCCTTTTACTTTAAGGCATCTTCGGTGGAATCTAAAACGATTCAGTTTTGTTTTGATATGTGATACATGAAGATTATAAAACTGTTCACATATTTTTTTATGTGAATAACTGATTACTTACAGTGAATCGAGTTTTTGGCGGACATCTGTGTTTCCCTCACCTGGTCACATGCTGGAGGTTGAACTGAAACATATATTATGGAACGTAAGCACATTTTCGTGCCGGCCGGAGTGGCCGTGCGGTTCTACGCGCTACAGTCTGGAACCGAGCGACCGCTATGGTCGCAGGTTCGAATCCTGCCTCGGGCATGGATGTGTGTGATGTTCTTAGGTTTAATTAGTTCGAAGTTCTAGGCGACTGATGAACTCAGAAGTTAAGTTGCATAGTGCTCAGAGCCATTTGAACCACATTTTCGTGTTCGCTCTGTTTTCTTCTGTCAATAGCTGTAGACATTTTACCGAAAACACTGATATGAAGTTGTAACTACAGTGTGTTCACCTCATGTCCCTTCCTGTTTGGTTTGTTTATGTACATGTTGCCAACCTAAAGAATTATATGCTGAAAACTAATGTTTGTTTATTTCTGTTCTCCTTATATCTGTATGTGTGTGTGGCTAGCCAGTGGCAGTTATAGAAAGTTGAAAGTGAATGCAGTAGTTGTCAGACAGTGGTTGAAAGATTTGGTGTTCAGTTAATTTCAGTTTTGGTTTAAATGTTTTGTGGAGGAGTGCATGGAAGAGTAAATTCACTGCTTACATTAATAGATGAAATAGTAGAATAGCATTTCAACAGATGATTATTATTAGAATACTATCACCCAATCCCTTTGTCCTCACTCTTTGACGCCTCATAATATGTCCTGTCATCTTATCCCTCTTGTAGTCAAAGTTGTGCCATAATTTCCTCTTCCTCCTCTATTTAATTCCGTTCCTCTTCTTTAGTTACACGATCCTCATATCTAATCTTCAGCATTCTTATTGATCACCACATTTCGAAAGCATCCATTGTCTTCTTGACAGAACTGCTCATCGCCCACGTTTCACTTACATACAAGGCTGCACTCCACACAAATACCGCACTCCACACAAATACCTTTGTAAAATAGTACCCAGTCATTAGAATTTATATTCGATGTGAACAAATTTTCTTTTTCAGAACGCTTTTGTTGCTATTCACAGTCTTCATTTTATATCCTCTCTACTTCTGCCTTCTCAATCACTGCTTCCCTTTCAAGTCATTGAAGTCTTAGAAATGCAGTTTTGTTTCTGCACAAGTTGTAGATAATCTTGTGGCCCTGTGTTTTATCGACGACATCTCCAGAGTTTCAAAGAATGTTTTAATTAAGATTGTAAAAACCTTTCTCTAAACATGCAAAAGCTTTAAACACAGTTTCGCAGTTATTCAGTGTGTCTACTTAGCTAAGTGGTAGGATCAGTATTGCCTTGCATGTTCAGACATCTCACAGGAATCTAACATTGTGCTTATTTTAGTTTGTACAACCCCTCCCCCTCTCCTCTCTACATATTTCTTCCACTTTCTAGCCTTCTCTCATATGCTTAGTTCTGGCTTTGCCAATTGAGTTGCTTCTCCTTTGAGCAAAGTTTTCTTTGTTCTTTCTCATTTTCATTCCCCTATGTTTTCCAAGAGCAAAATCGCATTGCAATTTTGGACTTTCTGTTAACTTCATGTTTAGATATTTCTATTTCCGATGGCCTACTTTATTTGCTACATTTTTATGTTTTTCCCTCGTGTCAAATTTAATATCACGTTTTATCTAACGATTTCTACTGTACCTTCTTCCCGTTCACATACTCTGCTGCATTCACCACTTCTTTTCTCAAGGATATCCATTCGTATTCTAGCGGATTCCTTCCTCTGTTTCTGTCAATCGTTGCATTATGGTATCTTTAAGGTTATCGAAAAACTGTGGGTCTTGACTTATTCAAGTTCCATTTCCTTAATTTGCTACCATTTACTGTCTCTTTAGTTGTAAACCGCAGCTCATAACCAATAAATTATTGTAGGTTTGCGTCTGCAGCAGGAACTGTCTTATAATTTAAAATCTGGTTTCGAAAACTTTATTCCAAAAATATATTATTCTTTCATGATTCTTAAGCAAGGTGCTGGCGATGATTACATTATGCTCTGTGCGAAATTCTATCAGGTGGCTTCCACTTTCATCCCTTCCCCCAAGCCTTTGTGTTCTTACTGTTTTCGTGTACCTGCTACCGTATCACATTTTAAATTTTTGTCTCGCTTAGCTATCTGAATAATCTCTTTTATCATACATTGTTTCAATGTGTTAGGAGATAGTGAACAATCATGAACGGTAGTCATGAAATCTGTTTATGTTGAAATGAGAAAACATGAATAATGAAATGTGTGAAAGAGTACATTGTACAGAAAATGAAAAAATTGGTATGCCTTCACCCAACTTCGTCTTTCCTTCATGTAGGTGTAAAATGTAGCTATTCAAACACACCGGGCGTTTCGGTGGGTCCCACCCCGTACCTCAGTGGCTGTCCGTCATTGGCTACCGCTAGCGTCTGCCGCTTCCAGGTGGGAACGCCAATTCCGCAAGCCACGTCAAAGCGGAAAATGCTTGCCGCTGCCGATGCCGCACGCCGTGCTGCCGCGCTCTAGTGGGAACCGGCCTTTACCAAATAACCCTGTGACGAAACGCACCGCTCTTCTTTGGATCTTCTCTATCTCCTCCGTCAACCCAATCTGGTACAGATCCCACACTGATGAGCAATACTCAAGTATAGGTCGAACGAGTGTTTTGTAAGCCACCTCCTTTGTTGATGGACTACATTTTCTAAGGACTCTCCCAATGAGTCTCGACCTGTTACCCGCCTTACCAACAATTAATTTTATATGATCATTCCACTTCAATTCGTTCCCCACGCACACTCCCAGATATTTTACAGAAGTAACTGCTACCAGTGTTTGTTCCGCTATCATATAATCATACAATAAAGGATCCTTCTTTCTATGTATTCGCAATACATTACATTTTTCTATGTAAAGGGTCAGTTGCCACTCCCTGCACCAAATGCCTATCCGCTGCAGATCTTCCTGCATTTCACTACAATTTTCTAATGCTGCAACTTCTCTGTATACTACAGAATCATCCGCAAAAAGCCGCATGGAAATTCCGACGCTATCTACTAGGTCATTTATATATATTGTGAAAAGCAATGGTCCCATAACACTCCCCTGTGGCTCGCCAGAGGTTACTTTAACGTCTGTAGACGTCTCTCCATTGAGAACAACATGCTGTGTTCTGTTTGCTACAAACTCTTCAATCCAGCCACACAGCTGGTCTGGTATTCCGTAGGCTCTTACTTTGTTTATCAGGCGACAGTGCGGAACTGTATCGAACGCCTTCCGGAAGTCAAGGAAAATGACATCTACCTGGGAGCCTGTATCTAATATTTTCTGGGTCTCACACGATCGCTGTTTCCGGTATCCATGTTGATTCCTACAGAGTAGATTCTGGGTTTCCAGAAACGACATGATACGCGAGCAAAAAACATGTTCTAAAATTCTACAACAGATCGACGTCAGAGATATAGGTCTATAGTTTTGCGCATCTGCTCGACGACCCTTCTTGAAGACTGGGACTACCTGTGGTCTTTTCCAATCGTTTGGTACCTTCCGTTCCTGTAGAGACTTTCGGTACACGGCTGTTAGAAGGGGGGCAAGTTCTTTCGCGTACTATGTGTAGAATGGAATTGGTATCCCATCAGGTCCAGTGGACTTTTCTCTGTTGAGTGATTCCAGTTGCTTTTCTATTCCTTGGACACTTATTTCGATGTCAGCCATTTTTTCGTTTGTGCGAGGATTTAGAACAGGCATTCGGCTTGGCACTCGTTGCTATAGTTGCTAGATGTCCTCCTTAGGGATATCGAGGCAAATTCTGATGTCCTCCCTCACATGGTGACATCAGCATGTATTATTCACGGGTCTGTCTGCGAGGCGTAGCTACTATCCAACTGAGTACACGGAATGAAATTCGCCCAGAATTGACACCCTGCTATGGCCATGTGCATTGTTTACTATCCTTTCCAGCTGCGCTGTGAAACTGCGCTGCAGCATCCCACCTTCATCCATCGGCTGCCAAAATTTACAATTCTGCATTTGCCCTCGATACCTGTATGAATATCAATTTGTGGCCAATTTGTATAACTACCTCTTGGTGACTCCTTTTTTGTCTTAGAATTGTCTAACAAACTGTACAAAGGAAGATGAAATATAGCACGGATTACAGAGCTCGAAGTCCATAAACTCAACAGGATCTGTATTAGAAGGTTTGCATAGCCCATACGTCAATAACAACAGTGATAAAAATACACAAATCGCTCTCCAAGAATGATCTACATTCAGTAAGCAGATTTCAGCATAATTAAATAGATCTTTTTACAGCCAAGTAGAAAATGTTTCAGAGATCAGCTGGCGATTTAAAAGAAAAAGTGCTGCGTTACCCCTTTCATTCGAGAAAGTGGAATCCTTCCGCTGTTATCATAAGTATTTTATGGGTCGCATTGTGAGGCAAACAGCAGCAAAAGAAGACTACTTTGCTAAACAAATTTTCCTCCTCACACAGTCACTGTCACACTCTACAATACGAAATTGAGCACTTCTTGTTCCTCGATCTAATACAAACAAATGAGCTGAGTAACCTAGTATGTGTTATATGAAGTAGAAGAGTAACTGCTGGTCTGTAACTTTGCTCTGTGACATGTGTGATGGTGTGAATTCTCACAGCTTTTTCTCCTCTCAGGCAGCGACAATGGCGACGGTTGGCGTCGAGACCATTACCAGCACTATGGGCTACTCACTGACTCTGCTCGGACTCCACCCAGAGTGGCAAGAACTGGCGCAGCGTGAGCTGGACGACTGCTTCGGAACTGGGGGCGACTACTTACGACACGTCACCATGGCAGATCTTGCACAGCTTAAAGTCATCGATGCCATTCTGAAGGTAGTCGTGGATTCAGTTAATTTTAATGATTCTTTCCTTGCGAAAATTTTAATAGTAAATTTCAAAGGTAGTTTTCCGCTAATTGTGGAGACAGTACACTACTGGCCATTAAAATCACTACACCAAGAAGAAATGCAGCTGATAAACCTGTATTCATTGGACAAATATATTATACTAGAACTGACATGTGATTACATTTTCACGCCATTTGGGTGCATAGATCCTGAGAAATCAGTACCCAGAACAACCACCTCTGGCCGTAATAACGGCCTTGATACGCCTGGGCATTGACTCAAACAGAGCTTCGATGGTGTGTACAGGTACAGCTGCCCATGCAGCTTCAACACGATACCACAGTTCATCAAGAGTAGTGACTGACGTATTGTGACGAGCCAGTTGCTTGGCCACCATTGACCAGACGTTTTCAATTGGTGAGAGATCTGAAGAATGTGCTGGCCAGGGCAGCATTCGAACATTTTCTGTATCCAGAAAGCCCCGTACAGGACCTGCAACATGCGGTCGTGCATTATCCTGCTGAAATGTAGGGTTTCGTAGGGATCGAATGAAGGGTAGAGCCACGGGTCGTAACACATCTGAAATGTAACGTCCACTGTTCAAAGTGCCGTCAATGCGAACAAGAGGTGACCGAGACGTGTAACCAATGGCACCCCATACCATCACGCCGGGTGATACACCAGTAAGGCGATGACGAATACACGCTTCCAAAGTGCGTTCACCGCTATGTCGCCAAACACGGATGCGACCATCATGATGCTGTAAACAGAACCTGGATTCATCCGAAAAAATGACGTTTTGCCATTCGTGCACCCAGGTTCGTCGTTGAGTACACCATCGCAGGCACTCGTGTCTGTGATGCAGCGTCAAGGGTAACTGCAGCCATGGTCTCCGAGCTGATAATCCATGCTGCTGCGAACGTCGTCGAACTGTTCGTGCAGATGGTTGTTGTCTTGCAAACGTCCCATCTGTAGACTCAGGGATCGAGACCAGGCTGCGCGTTCCATTACAGCCATGCGGATAAGATGCCTGTCATCTCGACTGCTAGAGATACGAGGCCGTTGGGATCCAGCACGGCGTTCCGTATTACCCACTGATTCCATATTCTGCTAACAGTCATTGGATCTCGACCAACGCAAGCAGCAGTGTCGCGATACGATAAACCGCAATCGCGAAAGGCTTCAATCCGACCTTTATCAAAGTCAGAAACGTGATGGTACACATTTCTCCTCCTTACACGAGGCATCACAACAACGTTTCACCAGGCAACGCCGGTCAACTGGTGTGTGTGTGTGAGAAAT
Source organism: Schistocerca piceifrons (assembly GCF_021461385.2). Lineage (NCBI taxonomy): Eukaryota > Metazoa > Arthropoda > Insecta > Orthoptera > Acrididae > Schistocerca > Schistocerca piceifrons. Next base: position 517,635,931 of record NC_060143.1, read on the forward strand.
CGGTTGGTAACTTTCCTCATGTCAGCACGTTCTAGGGTTCGCCACCGGCGCCAACCTTGTGTGAATGCTCTGAAAAGCTAATCATTTGCATATCACATCATCTTCTCCCTGTCGGTTAAATTTCGCGTCTGTAGCACGTCATCTTCGTGGTGTAGCAATTTTAATGGCCAGTAGTGTATTTTATTGTTGGTTTTAACGCATGTCAACCATAAAAAATTAAGCAGTTTCAGCAATTATGGTCGTGACATATTACTTGTTCTTATCTCATCACACATTATCTACCTTATACATACTAAAAATTCTCATAATGATGTAATGATATGTGAACGATTATTAAATGCTCTGTCGTTTAATTACAACTTCAAAAAGAGTGCAAGTAACTGTATATAACGGATTCAGTACGCTGCAGTGCGTAAAACTTAAAGCGACACTAACTTCCGCATGATGTGCCTATAAATTTTGTAGGGAGCTCCCATGACAGGGAGTCTACTTAAAAGTGAGACTTTAGATGGGGATGTTCTGGCATCATATTCGCAACTCCGGTGGCTTTATTAATGGAGTGATGTCACCTCGACTCAGCGAGTCCGACCTATTAGTAAGCTCCGGCGTCGTCTCACTCTTTGCTATAGTCCCTCTCATGCATTCACTGTTACCTATCAGCAAAAAGTTCCAAGCCGATATAACAACGCTATTTCATCATGCTCTATACTCAACCTACATTTTTCAACAGTGAATATTTTGAGCAAATTGGAAGTGTTGCCACGGATAGTCCTCCCTCCCCTCTGGTAACAAACTTATCATAGATGACTCTGAGGAGAGGGCACTTGTTTCGGTAGAAAAACCAAAAGTGTAACTTGGACCAAACATAGAAAGAACTGCAACAGTATAGCACAGAAGGAAAAGAAATACACAATGAGAATAACAGAAATGACACTTTTAGTCAAATACTATGCGAGTAATTACTGTTGTTGTGGACATACATCTACACATAACAGGATTTTGTCAGAGGTCGCCATTATATGAAAAATCTGTAATCTTGGGAACAGTCGCTAACTGAAATGTCTTTACTTTATGGTATCGTAAAAAATCGAACCGTTACAGTAATTTACTCCTTCTCTTTAATTTGTTACTTGTCATCCTGAAGCATACATGGGATGAATGTGACAGTGGCTCTAGGAAAATACAACTAATAGCTTTACTGTCTTGAGTTCTTTCAACCAAATAATCAAAATATCTAATTTCAGTAATAAAAATTTTGTCGTACTCCACCACGAATGGATTAAAGGCGGAGATGCGAGAGTAATACAGGAATGATAATCTCTTAAACATTCAGTTCAAACAATTTTTTCACCACAAAAATTATGTACATCCACGTAAAGGGAATAAAAGAGTACTTATGAAGATTTTACATCGTTTTGATTATTACTTCATACGAGAGTTAAATTAAGTTTATCGCTGCACCAAAGTGAGTAGTGATGGGGGCTGGATGGTTGATTTGGGGGAGGAGACCGAACAGCAAGGTCATCGGTCCCGTCTAATGAGGGAAGGATGGGGAAGGAAATCAGCTGCGCCGTTTCAAGGGAACCATTCCGGCATCTGCCTGAAGTGATTTAGGAAAATCACGGAAAACCGAAATCAGGATGGTCGGAACATCATCCTCCCGAATACGAGTCCAAAGGAGGCCAGAATTGGTATGTAAATTCCATAATCACACCCCGTTTCATGCCTCAAGAAACAGAGATAAGCATTGCTTTCCACTGCCGATACCACTATGCAGCCCACTGCCAACTTAGCAGAGAGAATCGTAACTCAACATGGAGCCAGTGGCAAACGAAGAGAAATCTACTAAATTCCATAAAGTGAATGAAAAGAAAAATAATTTCCACGTGTAGGTACTACATACGTTTCGCAGATTTAGATCCGTCCGACAAACAATAAGGAACTGCAAATCAATGCTCTACGAACAACAAGCGATTGAGCATGCCACTGTAGGTACAAATAAACCCCATAACTTCCTGAATAAAATAAAACTGAAATTTAGTTCTGTGCACAAATATCCCATGAATACTGAAGGCATAAGTGTTTTCTGCGAAACTAACGGAAGAAGGAACTCAGTTTGGCTAAGACCACAAACCGCGAAAAATAAATTACACTACTCCGAAACGATGAGAAAGAGTTGACCATGTAACTATTTGTCTGCCCTGAAAACCAAGATCCATCCAATAATTAATAAGGAACTGCAATACGCTGTACTCAGAGCAACATATTATGTAACACGCCATGATTCACACAAAGAAACCCCGTTTGTTTCCGAAAGAAAAGTCAATTTAAATTTAGACAGCTTGGTAGAAATCACTCTCGCACTGAAGATGGAAGCATTTACTGAAAGTTAAATAAGGGCTAAATTTGGATCCTAAGGTTGCCAATGTGACATGCAAGCTAAGTGTAACCATGTACTTCCAAATCCCGAAAACTCAGGAAAAATATGCAGTTCAGCCGCATGCTTGTCACAATTACGATCCACGAATTTATTTTACACACTGAAAGCACTTTGATTTTAGTAACTGTATGAGAGAATGAAGTTTCCTTGTATTACATCTTACGTGGCGGGCAATTCACACATACACAAAGTACATGTTCTCAAATGCACAAGAAATAATAAATTCATCTCTGAAAGCTCTCCTGCAGTCACCAACATAATTTTCCCCAAATGTCCAAAATGGCACAAATAAAGATGGTTAAATGTTACGCAGTAGATACTTTCCAATACCTCCACTTGGTAGAATGTCTGGGGGACACCTGGTCAATCCTGAGCGAGTTAGCAGGTGAACAGAGTGCCTTCCACTTTCAGTGTGGAGTGGGCAGCCAAAGACGATCACAGTCACTCCTGCCAACTTAACTGTATACATGTTCAGGCACGCGATGTACGGTAATGGTAAATAGTTCTGCTTTCGGCCTTTCGACGGAAATTACTACTGTTCTTACAACTGCCCTAGCATACAGCAGATACTGGCTTCCCTTACAAACTTAACACTCACTCGTCTCATTAAAACTGAGTAATATGAAAAGGACATATGAAAGACACAGGGATCCAAATCTCAAGATGAATATACAGAATAAATCGACTCATTTCCTTCTCAGAGGCTTATTACCTTTGCAGACAGTTAGAAAGTGATAATGTGGAGCAGAATGACTTACAAGAGATGGCTCTGCTAGAGCAGTCTATTCACACCACAGCTTCCAAAAAGAAAATACGTCGGAAGTAGCTTTGCCGTGGAAGGATAGTTCAAAACATTTTCGAAAAAAAATCTTATTTCTTTCTTTCACAGTGCCCTCAAAACCGTAACAGATTTTAGAACTGTCTGAAGTGCATCACTTAGGGCTGTGAATGTAGGAACCAAGTATTAATTCTTTTAATCATACTTAAAGTACACTACAGTATGACAAAGAGGAAAAGAAACAATCCACACAGCGAAACTTATGAGGAAAATTTAACATATATGCATAAAGAGACATCATTTCAAACACATTTTATATAAACGAATTACGGAAGTCTTGTCACCAAGTAAGGTAAAATAAACTGACATTTCCTAGAATAGTATCTTGACACTCAAGAAAATCATTAATCTGGTCCGGAAAATGGACTAACGAAATCAAAAGGAAACACACGAAGTACTAGATATTACTACAACAAACTTCATTATAATACCCATCCTAAAAATGGAAACATTGAAAGCAAAGTGTATTAAATACATGACTACATAATGAAAAACAAAACTTTCACATGTATATGAAATGCAGTGAAAAACACACATCCAAATGTGACGGAAAGAAATCCATTGTCACATACAAAATTGCATAAAAGCCCCATCAAGAAGGAGCAAATAAATTGTGTAAATAGTAATTAAATAGCTAAAAATTTACATGAGCTCATAATAAATACAAATCATTGGTGTATACGAGGGTAAAAGATAATTAGATGCTTTTGAGTAAAGGAACAAGAAATTTTAATCATAAAGTGTAGCTAGTATTAGTTTCAGAGCTAGTGCATGCAGGAACAACAAAAATGTACTTATTGTGTATGCAAATGATGGCAATTGGTTTTACATACAAACGAAATGATTAGGAGAGCAATACCTTCACAAAACTGTTAATAAAAATGAGTCACAGTGCATAATATCGTGACTGCAAACGAAAACTACTTAAATAAATGTACTAGCATGATCAAATGAAATGTCGAATCACGCAAGCATGATTAAAGGTACACCAAAGCACAATTAAAGGTACTTAAATGTGTGGATAAATAATGACCACCATGTATCCCTGGCGATAAAATATTTGAAAAGCATACTGCGTACCAATGTTGATTAAAATGAAGCAAAATGTAATTATATAATCAATAATTTAAGGAGCTAGCTACGTAAGGTCGGTCCATATCAATCATCAAATTTCCAAAAATGTTAAGGTGTATGAATGATTAAAATTAACGCACTTGGCACATGGTACGTCAATAACATCAGAATACTGTAACAAATGCACACCTCCTGATATAACAAATCACTGCCTTTGGTACACTGATAGAAAAACCCACACATGTTCACACGAAGCCTAAGTTGCAGAGTATCCATACTTCACAGTTCAGTGTTCACTCACACTAGGTCACGGATGTATCACGGTGAAGATGGGCCATTGATTTCCAATGACAGCAATCAGCTTTGTCACACGCACTGCGCTTCATGACGTCTTCGTGGCCCAACTCACTTCATCCACCATCCAACAAGTAGTAGCAGTATGTCGAAATGGAGTGCATGTCAGACATAAGTGACATGTCGGCTCCTGTGTTTATTGCCCAAGACTGCCCATGACATGTACATCAGGAACATGTATTCTTCTCACCATCAGAATGATTTTTTTCCATCGGTGAGAGAGTTGACCATCATTAACCAGTGTTCTTGCCAGAATTTGCGTGCTGCCCATAAGAATGCATTCAGTATGAATCGCATTCATTGCAGACAAATAGTGAAGAATAAGAATAGCTCACATCATCCACTCAAATATCATTCATAGCACACATTTTACGTCCGTTATAGTACCTGTCTTCAATGCCATCACTGTCTAGTACTGTACAACACATATGTTTCATCATTACCATGACTGAATACCGTACAATAACCCGAACTACACACAAGCCTTCCTACCTTCCTAACACAAAAATCATGTGTGGAATAATAAGAGATCTCACTGTGCACAGGTTTCAAAATGTCATTGTAATGAAAAATAAAATAAAACCGGATTTGAAAAATTTTTGCGTTTCCTGTCTACATCTACATCTATATCTACATGGATACTCAGCAGATAACATTTATGTCTGGCAGAGGGTTCATCGAACCACCTTCACAATAATTCTCTATTATTCCATTCTGGAACATGGCGCGGAAAAAACAAGCACATATATCTTTCCGTGCCAGCTCCGATTTCCCTTATTTTATTACGCTGATGGTTTATCCCTATGTGGGTCTGTATCAACAAAATATTTTTGCATTCGGAAGAAAAAGTTGGCGATTGAAATTTCGTGAGAAGATCCCGCAGCATCGACAAACCCCTTTGTTTTAATGATGTCCACCCCACATCCTGTATCATCTCCATAAAACTCTCACCCCTATTTCTCGAAAATACAAAACGTGCTGCCCTTCTTTGGACTTTCTCGATTAATTACGTTAGTCCTACCTGGTAAGGATTCCACACCGCGGAGCAAAAGAGGATGGTCAAGGGTAATTTAGTCAGTCACTTTAATATACCTGTTACATCTAGTAATGTTCTGCCAATCAATTTGGGTTGTTATAATTGTAATTCCTAGGTATTTTGTTGAATTTACGGCGTTTTGATTTTACTGATTTATCGCGTAACCGAGGTTTAACAGATTCCCTTTAGCACTCATCAGGATGAAATCACACTTTTCATTATTTAGCGTCAGTTATCAATTTGGCACCATACATATATGTGTTATAAATCGCTTTGCAATTCGTTTTGATCTTCTGATGACCTTAGGCCTACTAGACGATAAAGCACAGCATCATCCTCAAACAACCTCAAATTATCTCCTGAATCGTTTATACAGATTAGGACCAGCAGAGGGCCTACAACACTACCTTGGAGAACGCCAGAAACCACGTCTGTTGTACTCGATGACTTTCCGTCGATTACTACGAGTTATGAGCGCTTTGACAGGATATCACGTATCCAGTCGCATAACTGAAACGATCTTCCTTAAGCACGCAGTTTGATTACAAGCTGCTTGTGTGGTACGATGTCAGAAACCTTCTGAAAATCTTGAAATACGGAATAAGTCTGAAATTTCTTGTCGACAGCACTCAACACTTCGTGTGAGTAAAGAGCTAGTTGTGTTTCACAACAACAATGTTTTCTAAATCCGTGTTGACTATGTATCAACAGACCGTTCTGCTGTCACAAAATTCTGCTGCATATCGACGTTAATGATATGATCCTGTATTTTAGTGGATTACTCCTACTGCCTTTCTTGAATATGGGTGTGACCTGTGCAACTTTCCAGTCTTTTGGTACGGTTAATTTGTCGAACGACAGTCGTATATGATAGTTAAGTATGGAGCTACTGCATCACCATACTGTGAAAGGAGCCTAATTGGTATACAGTCTGGACGGGAAGAATTGCTTTTATTGACTTAAGTTGCATCACTACTCCGAGTGTATCTACTTCTAAGTTACTCATGTTAGCAGCTGTGCTTAATTCGAATTCTGGAATGTTTACTTCGTTTTCTTTGGTGAAGGAATTTCAGGAGGCCGTGCTTTGTAGCTCTGCTTTAGCAGCAATGTCATCAACAGTATTTCCATTAGTATCGCGCACAGAAGTCATTGATTGTGCCATTCCGCTAGCACACTTTACATAGGACCAGAATCTCCCCGGATTTTCTGCCAGATTTCGTTATGGAAACCATTATAAGCATCTCACATTGAAGTCCACGCTAAATATCGAGGTTTCGTAAAAGGTCGCCATCGTGGGGATTTTGCGTTCGTTTAAATTTGGCATGCCTTTTTCGTTGTTTCTGCAACAGTGTTATGACTTATTTTGTGTACTACGTGGGATCGGCTCCACCGTTTGTTATTTGGTATAAATCTCTCAGTTGCTGTCGATACTATTTCTTTGAATTGAAGCCCATCCCGTCTACACTCACCGTGTTAATTTGGAAGGAGTGGAGATCGTCTCTCGGGAAGACGTCAAGCGAATTTTTATCTGCTTTTCTGAACAGGTCTATTTTTCAGTTATTATTGGTTTTTCCGTCATATGCTTAACGAAATTTAATTAAAGAGACTTTTACATCATGTTCTTTTCGCTTTTATTTATAAAGCATCTTTCGTGGTCATTCTGCAAATTGGTTACATATGTTGGTACATTTTTGGTTGCTTTAGTTTAAAAACAGCGTTTTCTTTTATACAGTTGGAGTGTAATTTACTTACGGTGTTTCTGCCTCAAATGCGATCTGTACTGGAGTTCAGTTCCAAAAATTAATGGCAGCTTAATTCAGGAAGTGTTTCAAGAATACGGCAGCTACGGTTTTCCCTGTAGCTTTTCATAAGAGCACACGAGTAACGGATTTTTGTCATTTCAGTATCAACAAAAATACATCAAAATCTTACGTAAATTCGTGGGATAGATCGAAACAAGTCTGTCACAGCCAAGTGGAGGATAGCAGCATATGACACAGAAGGAGATTTCGCCTTCTGACATGCTTTGAGGTCATGCATACTTCTGTCAACCGGCGAATTCTTTTCAGCATATTGCTGTAATATCATGCTTCCCTCAGTTCGTTAAAATGTTTGCAGCCATCAAAGTATGCATGGCTGAGGTGAATATACCACGCAGTCCTATTGATCAGATCATAGGAAATAACTAACGGCCATCGATAATCCCCCAAAACTCGGTGTTCGAATAGGATATCATTAATTACTATAAAGTACTGTCATAAAGCCACATTTCATATGTGGGTAGAAAACCGCACTCAAATGGATTCCAGCATATCAGTTGAAAGTAAACACCTGCAGTGACTAAACAGAGACGTCTTTGGAAGAGTAGCATGAACATGCAACATGCGAGTAAGGACAATCATGACCACCGATCGGGTCTGTATTATTACGTTACACACAGAAGGCTTGGCGATTATGAAAGCTGCGCGACGTATGCCGGAGTCAAGGTGACGTGGTTTGGACACAGAACAGGCAATACGAAGAAGCGAGGTCCATTATCACACTGAATGCGAGGTCCCCTGCGGACATAAATTCGTGGTAGCGAGTTCACTATACTTTCAAATTATTCTGTGCCAATCTCTTAATACCGCCGTGATTCTTCTCGCGGGTAGTTTTTGAGGTTTGTTTTGGTAGCATTGGCACGAAAACAGGTGATAGTTCCGAGTATGGATGAATTGGAATGGGGTTCCTTGATTTTGATGACGATGGAGCCTCTCCTGGAATTAAGTTTGGTAGTGCTGGTAGGTATTGTTAAATGTGACAGAGGAGTGTTTTGGCGGTTAGGAATTTGGTTGGTTGATTTGGGGAGAGGGGACCAAGCAGCGAGCTCATGAGTCCCATCGGATTAGGGAGGGATGGGGAAGGTAGTCGGCCGTGCCCTTTCAAAGGAACCATCCCGGAATTTGCTCGGAACGATTTAGGGAAATAGTGGAAAACTTAAATCAGGGTGGCTGGACACGGGTTTTAACCGTCGTTCTCCCGAATGCGAGTCCAGTGCATCACCTCGCTGGTTGTAGGAGTTTGGGGTCACATCTAATCAATAAAAAGGAAGAGCAAGGGTTTTTCGGTACTTTGATGATTTCGACCTGTATGTCGCCAGTGTCTGAAAGAGTTAGCTGGATCTTTTCGGTTTCACCCTCATGTTCACCTCTACTGGGTCTTTTGTTAGTTTTCGTGATAGGTTTAGGCTGTGCTTGAGGTGAGTTTACCGTAGAGAATGCTTACCTGCAGACATCGTTGTACGGCTTGTAGCTATTGTTGCTGGTCGTGTGATTGCTTATGGTGATGGTGTGATTAATGCAATTGCTGGTGATGTTGTGGCTGTGGAAGCTGCTGGCGATGATGCGACTGGTGCTGCGATTTCTGCTGGTGATGATACCGTTGGCTGGGCGGTCGATGTCGCCATTGTTGGTTCTGGAGTGCTGTGGAAACATCCTGCCTAAATCTGACAGCTAGTCATTGACCATGTTGTTGTCCAGATAGGTGGCAGCATTGTGAAGATTGCTGGTGCTGTTGCAGTAGCAGGAGTTCTTAGGAGTGTACTCATTCTGATAGTTTGGTTGGTGCAATAGGACCCGGCGATGGAGGTAGAGTCCGTCCACGGCAGGAGATGACAACTCGGGGTCGGTGTGGTGAATATCTCTGGCTGTGAATCCAGCGGTGGCGATAGTACCCTGATGCGCTAAGAGAGGGATTTTAACTAACAGATTTCGAATCTGGAAGAGTAGCTTCTAGCACTTTGAGAATTAACGCTACCTTTGTGTGTGCTGACAGGCTGCTGGTACGCCGGCTGTGACTTCGTGTTTGTTGCTCGCTACTCAACCTCGCGATCACTGAGTTATACGCAGCCATCTCTAGTGTGTTGTCAGTTGTTCTTATTTCAGTCGCTTCTTTGATTATACTACTCCAGAAGCCGTTAATGCGAGCCATGACAGATGTACCGCCAAATTTGTCTGGTGACCATGGCATAGAGTATGCTCAGACAAAGCGGTTTTTGGGAGGTAAAGTGCACACTTTTGTCCAACGTCACATTTCCGCACTGTGAGAGTATTTTGTAAGTCCCTGACGCCTCTTTAACCAGACTCAGTAGTTGCAAGATTGCCGACGAAAAACTAAAGATAAATTTATTTTGTATGTCTTCAGCACGCGGCTTATCCGAAACGCAGCCACAGAATGGCAGATATGAAAACTTTTTTTCTAGCTCCTCACTGCGATTCTTATTTGCGATCCCTTTAGTTATACGCTGATGGTTGTAACTGTTGACCGTCGTTCCTGAAGCTCTTGCGTAGGTGCTCAGTTCGTGTGGCAGCTAATCAGCGCTTGAAATGTTTCTTCAGCGATGTACCAGCGTTTTTATGAGGGAGAGCTTTTGCTCTAGGAGATCGCGATGACGAACCGTTGTGAATAGCTTCTCTGTAGGCACTGTAACTAAGGCATGCGTTTCGTTTAGCGATGGACGATCACATGGAAGAAGAGCAAGCCATCGCCATTTTCTACTTCTGCAGTGAACTCGAGGATCTGGGATCCCGAAAAAGTAGGACAAACGGAAGACATCGGAGTAGTTCACAATGGTACAGCTACATTTTCTACGGGTAGGCTGTCAACACGCGAGTTTCCGAAGTACGCGCGCAGTAAACTGGGAATTCCTGGAGAGAACTCGTTCTTTCCGCGAAACACTGTTGAGAAATGTTCTAGTAAGTTACGGGAATGCACTCGGCTGACATCTTCCACAACCATCAGTATTTCATCATGTGCATAGGCTGCCATTTGCCTTGAAAACAGCAGGTCGTGCACCTGTCGGTACACCGGTGGCTGTCGAAGACGTCACCTGACTGCATTCCTGTGAGTTATTTCAACAGTTTACGTGCCGAGAGGTACTCAGCCCGATCGAGTTGGTCCCAACATTCTCGATTTTGTATAAATGCGGGGAGTTAGGTCGCCTGGAGGTAGGGTAAACTCACCCTTCTGCTCTTCGAACCACGCAGATACACTGCGAGCTGTGTGACACGTTGCATTGTCCTGCTGGTAGCTGCCATCGTGCCGAGGAAAAACAGTCTGCATGTAGAGGTGCAGATGGTCCCCAAGGATAGATAGTTACTTGTATTGATCCACTGTGCCATCCAGAATGATTAGATCACAAAGGCAAAGCAACGAAAACATTCCACAGACCATAAAGTGCCCTCCTCCGTCCTAGATTCTTCCGATAATTGTTGCAGGGTATTTGCTTTCAGAGGTTTCGCGCCATACACACCAACCAGCATCTATCATGTCGCCACTCAGCGGACGTACAATTGCGGTACTGGAGTGCAAATTCCAGCCTTCGTCGCCGATGAACAGCAGTCAGCATGGATACATGAACCAGGGACATGCTGCAGATGTCCATACACAGCCACGATCCCTGAACAGTGGTTCAGGAGGCACTGTTGGTAGCCCCTTGGTCCATCTCGGCAGTCAGCTGCTGAACAGTTTCACTCCAGTTCGCCTGTACACATCTCCGTAGCCGTCGTTCGTCCCTGTCGTCTAGGTAGGGATGCCAACAAGCTGCCAGTTAAAACCGACACCAGTACAGGGTGTTTATAAATGAATATCGGGGTTTCAACGATTTATAATATTTATTACACTAAACTTGCAGTTATAAATGATATGTCAAATGAAAGAGCAACTCAAACAGTTGTGTTTGGCATCAGTGCGCATAGCGAAGTACGCGACTGGGGTTGAACTTCACTGTACCCAAGTGCTGGATAGGCCGTAAGGGGCCCAATGACAGGTCTTGCTTTGCATGGCCTCCACGTTCACCTGACCTAACGCCATGCGATTTTTCTTATGGGGCTTCATCAAGGATCGTGTGTACGTGCCTCCGCTACCAGCAGACCTCCCTGAATTACGAAACCGGATTGAAGCAGCTGCTGCTACAATCACTGAAGACACACTTATCAACGTAAGGCAACAACTCGGCTATAGACTTGTGTGCGGTGTGACAAATGGTGCTCACATTGAACATTTCTAAGGTTCTTGGTAAAACTGTGAGTTGCTCTTTCATTTGACATATCATTTATAACTGTAAGTTTAATATAATAAATATTGTAAAGGGTTAAAACCCCGATATTCATTTATAAACACCCTGTATTTTAGTTCTGCATAACCGGCATTTTTCGGTATTTATTTGGTCTCAGATATAACGGATCTTCTGTAGTTTTTACTATTAACCGAGTAAAAAACCCTAAAAATCCATTAGCAATAGCAGCAGTGCTAAAATTTCTCGTTGTTAAATAAACTAAACTAAACGCCTCCCGAAAAGGCCATGAAGGCCCAGCAGCACAGACTGGCCGCCGTGTCATCCTCAGCCCATAGGCGTCACTGGATGCGGATATGGAGGAGCATGTGGTCAGCAAAACCGCTCTTCCGACCGTATGTCAGTCTCGGAAACCGGAGTTGTTAAAATAGCCTTTCTTTAAAAAAGGAGTAATTCTTATTCATAAAATTTGCATTCGTTTGAAGTATTGCGTTATTATAGAAAATGGAAAAAGTGATCAGTGTTATTTTAATAACAGTGCTGACAGAAATGAGGAACAATTAAATGGCATAACAATTGGTACAGCATTGCTGAGGCAATAATGACCTGTTGTGGTGTGTCGTGGCTTAAGGCACGCGTGTACGTGCAGTGAGCAAGATCTACCGCTACCTGGTCTATAAAATTGTTTCTAGGTGTCGTAGCGGGACATCCGCTGTGTTGCAAAACGGCACCAACGCTACGCTTACAAAGTGACATAGCAGTGAAGTACATGCTTCATTTGCCTTAAAAGGTTAAAGATTTGCCTGTTATTTATACGAATTAGTAAAAGGAGAAGAAAATTATTTTAACAGTAATAAAGTAAAAACACAACAACAGTTCATTCAAAGTATACAATAAAAACCGAAGGTAGCACATCTGTTGTCTGTGTCTATATAATGCCACTATCAGCTTGTAGCCCTTGAAGACGGACACATTAACACGAAAAACAGAGTTCTTCAGCCTCAGTTTTCATTCTTTAGCACTGACTATTCGTAATTTCCAAATAACCGTATGAACCCCGATTACAACACAATTTCTGAGCAGAGCTTAAAAAAATTTGAACCAACAGGCGAATACCACAGATTTTTTTGTAGTATTCAACCACTTTCACTTTTCGATAAAAGCAGTGAACGGTGGACGGAATAAGTTTTCTTTTATCTGCCTGTTAAATTTAATGTTTTGATTCTTTATACAGTGGAGAGCCAAGGAAACTGGTACACCTGTTCAATATCGTGTAAGGCGCCGCGAGCACTCAGAAATGCCGCAAGACGACGCGGCATGCATTCGACTAAAGTCTGAAGTAGTGCTGGAGTGAAGTGACACCACTCTTACGGATTTATGGACAGCCCTGCAGGATCCTGCGTGGCAGTCCATAAATCCGTAAGAGTACGAGGGCATGGAGATTTCTTCTGAACAGCACATTGCAAGGATTCACAGATACGACGTCTCCATACTCGTACACGTCCATCCGCTCGATGTAATTTGAAACAAGACTCGTCCGACCAGGCAACATGTTCCAGTCGTCAACAGTCCAATGTCGGTGTCGATGGGCCCAGACGAGGCGTAAAGCCTTCTGTCATGCAGTCATCAAGAGTACAGGAGTGGGCCTTCAGCTCCGATAGCCCATATCGATGATTTTTCGTTGAGTGGTTGGCATACTAACACTTGCTAATGCGCAGCATTGAAATCTGCAGCAATTGGGACTTCTGTCACGTCAAACTATTCTGTTCAGTCGTCGTTGGTCCCGTTCTTGGAGGATCTCTTGCCGGCCGCAGCGATGTCGAAGATTTGATGTTTGACAGGATTCCTGATATTCACGGTACACTCGTGAAATGATCGTGAGGGAAAATCTCCACTTCATCGGTACCCTGGAGGCGTTGTGTCCCATCGCTCGTGCGCCGACTATCCCACCATGTTCAAATTCACTTAAATCTTGATAACCTGCCATAGTAGCAGCAGTAACCAGTCTAAAAACTGCGCCAGACACTTGTCTTATAGAGGTGTTAACGACGGCAGTGCTGTATTCTGCCTGTTTACATATATCTGTATTTGAATACGCATGCCCATTCCAGTTTCTTTGGCGCTTCAGTGTATATTGAAAGAGAGAGTCAAAATTTTTCAATCTTTCTTTGATTTTTACTTTTATTAGTGGAAATAACAGGAATGAAAAACCGAAAAATCGATTATTTCAAAAATCGGTTATCTTCAGCGGTTTTAGCAGTCAGGTTAAATTATCGTGGAAATAGACCGATATAACCGAAAAGCAGCTGTTTCAGCGATTATCGCCATTCCCAGTCTATGGCCCATGGTGCACCACAGTTGCCTCGGTGCCGCTTTTGGGGGTCGAGCGGTTCTAGGCGCTACAGTCTGGAACCGCGCGACCGCTACGGTCGCAGGTTCGAATCCTGCCTCGGGCATGGATGTGTGTGATGTCCATAGGTTAGTTAGGTTTAAGTAGTTCTAAGTTCTAGGGGACTGGTGACCTTACAAGTTAAGTCCCATAGTGCTCAGAGCCATTTGAACTGGTTTTGGGTACCGCCATTTTGTCATGTACGGTATACTTCAACCACGGTGGCACAAATACAGCCGTTTCCGAACTGTTTCGGGCCTCTGCCCGAAAGCCAATGATCGTGCCGGTTTGGACTTCAAATAAGTCGCACCGTTTCCGCATTACGATGACGACTGCACTGTTTTCCACGTCACCCCGACACGTTATATATACCCTCCACTGCTAGGGCTGCAACCCGCCGTCTGCGAGTGAATATTGGACATTCATGTTAAACATAGGCGGTAGTCACGTCAATGGGACAGGACCGTGGAAATCGCAACTGAAGAGTATCCAGTGTTAAACATTGTTTTTAAGTTTCTTGTCAATTTCATGGTTTAGTTTGCAACTGCTCTTTCCTCCACAACTTTGCTAAACTAATTTATTTAAAGATACACTGATGAGCCGGAACATTATGCTCACCTGCTTAATAGGTTGTTTGTCTGTCACAGGCCCCCACAACCGCACGAGCGGTCGACTGTGAAGAGGGGACAAATTGAATAGCTGGGCGGCGGCCATTAGAGTGGTATACTGACGCGCGGAGTTCGAATGTTTATACATCGCTTTTGGTTATACAATGCCTTCCCTTGAGTTAGGTCGCAAACATATTGCCTCATTTAAATACGTTACTACAGTAAACTTTTTAATTTATGAACAAACAGCAACTAGTCACTGTTAATGAATTTATCTTACGTACTATATGGAATCTGCCGTAGCTAAAAGTTATGTACTGGACCCCTAGCATTTTTCGTAGTTCATTTACGATAGATGTACGCAAAATGCATCAAAATACTCGAAGATTTGCCCACTATATTAATAGATATTTTCTGACTCTACCTTGCTTTAGATTTTATGACGAGAAGTGCGTTGTATATGGCATAGTGCTTTGGCAACTCACAACCAAATTATCAAGTTTCAACCTAACCTAGACCATGAAAACACTACCGATAAGCCAACTTTCTTCAAAATGATCAGAACATGTAAAATGGTATTCTGTCGGTCGGAAATCTTGCTTCCTGACAGCGTGCAACCATTTTTGTAACAGCTGTGGTTTTGAGAAAGGAAACCTGCAAATAGATGCACAGACATTATGCTAATACCGTGTTACAAAAACATTTATTAAGCAAGCGCACTGACATACAAAACAACTTAAAATATTCACATACCTGTGAAATGTAATATTCGTTCCTTTCTCGAATTTATTTGTACAATTAATCGCTGCACAACTCTTCACCATTGTACTTCTTTTGATTGGAATGTACAGACAGTAGAATTACGAGTAACAAATACTGTATGTACGCCCCAACAAATATAAAACGTTGAATCAGGGTCTTCATAAACAACAATACTACACAACACATCAGACTACAACCACTATAATGGCGTCCAGCCGAAGGTTCAAATTATCCCGCGACTGCAGCGCCATCAGTGAGTCTAGTTATTTTTTACAAGGTCTTTGGTCTGTCATCACTAATTCTGTGTATCAGGGACCCGCCGGTTTGTAGGTAGGTTTATGGAAGTGTGTGGCACTAGATTTCTACGCACAGGTCACGTTATTCGTATAAATAACGGGCCGCTGATTTGCAGCGACCCCGATGGGTTCAATAGGATTTACATCAGGCGAATTTGGCCGCCGAGACAACACTGTGAGTTCACTATAATGCTCCTCAAACCACGGTAGCGCGGTTTTGGTTGCGAGACGGGGACCATTATACTGCTGAAGTATGACACCACCTGCCGGCCGCTGTGACCGAGCAGTTCCAGGCCTTTCAGTCCGGAACCGCGCGACAGCTTCGGTCGCAGGTTCGGATCCTGCCTCGGGCATGGATGTATGTGATGTCCTTAGGTGAGTTAGCTTTAAGAATTTCTAAGTTCTAGGGGACTGATGACCACAGATGTTAAGTCCCCTAGTGTTCAGAGCCATTTGAACCATTTTTGGGGGGACTGATGAGCTCAGATGTTAAGTCCCTTAGTGCTCACAAGGGAACCTCCCCATCGCACCCCCCTCAGATTTAGTTATAAGTTGGCACAGTGGATAGGCCTCGAAAAACTGAACACAGATCAATCGAGAAAACAAGAAGAAGTTGTGTGGAACTATGAAAAAATGAGCAAAATATACAAAATGAGTAGTCCATGCGCAGATAGGTGGCAACATCAAGGATACTCTGAACGTAAGAGCGCCGTGGTCCCGTGGTTAGCGTGTGCAGCTGCGAAACGAGAGGTCCTTGGATCAAGTCTCCCCTCAAGTGAAAAATTTTTCTTTATTTTCGCAAAATTATGATCCGTCCATTCGTTCATTGACGTCTCTGTTCACTGTAATACGTTTAGTGTCTGTGTTTTGCGACCGCACCGCAAACCCATGCGATTAGTAGACGAAACGACGTGCCTCTCCAATGGGAATCGAAAACATTTGATCGCAAGGTCATAGGTCAACCGATTCCTCCACAGGAAAACACGTCTGATATATTCTATACGACACTGGTGAGAGCATGTGCGTCACATGACAGGAATATGTTGTCGACCCACCCAACTTGTACACTTGGCGAATGGGTAAAAACATTCTTCTACATTGCCCGATTTAGGTTTTCTTGTGGATGTTAGAATTACTCCCAAAAAAGTGATGAAAACATAAGAGTTTGTCACATAAACTGCAACAAATGAATCCAACAGTTTCACAGTCGCACAATTTTCCCTGTGCTCTGTCAAAACATGTTTTTAACGTTTTCAAATTTTTCCGTGTGTAGACCGTCAAATCCTGCATATGTCCAAGCAAATCTGAACATGTCCTGGAATTTTGGAGAGCGAATTTGATTATGTGTGAGTGCCTGAATTTTGATAACTGTCTGAAAATAAAAAATTAAATTTTACGCTCGAAGGAAGACTTGAACCAAGTACCTCTCGTTCTGCAGCTGCACACGCTAACCACGGGACCACGGCGCTACTGGCCTCGCAGAACCCTTGAGTTGCTTATCTTTTTCATAGTTCCACACAACTTCTTCCTATTTTCTCGATTGATCTGTGTTCCGTTTTTCAAGGCCTATCCACTGTGCCAACTTATAACTAAATCTGAGGGGGGTGCGATGGGGAGGTTCCCTTGTCAGAGCCATTTGAACCATTTGATGACACCGGGAAAGAAATCAAGAATGAGGGGATACAGGTGGTTCGCAGCTGTCAACGTCTGTGAGATTACTACCACAGCTTCCATGTAAGCACAGGAATGTCTCCCGCACAACAACACTGCTCTCACCAGCCTGCGTTCGTGGCTCGCTGCATGTTTAGAGCCTCCATTCACCTCGATGACAGCGTTCGTGGAGACGACCTAGTATAGCAAAAATGTGATTCACCCAAAGTGCCGACACGTTTCCATTGATCGACGGTCGAATTCCGATGGTATTCGTAACTGACTGCAATCGTAATTGACGATGTCGTTGGATCAACATGTTAACACGTACGGGCGGTCCGCTGTGGAGCTCCATGTTCAACGAAGAAACATCAACGGTGTTCTCCGAAACACTCATGTGTGCACCAGCATTGTGCTCTTTCGGCAGAGATGCCACTGATCACCTTCTATCCTACTTTACAGAGCAGACAAACCCCACGTTCTGTGATGAGTCGTGGACATCCAACCATTTACTTCCTAGTGATAGTTTCACTGTCTTTCTTCCTCTTTCCACAGATGCTCAAGTCAGTAGCACTTCAACATTCGACCAGTTTCGCATCTTTCGAGATAATCGTTCATAGGCTTTGTGTAACAATGATGTGCCCTTTGTCAAAGTCACTTGTTGTTGTTGTTGTGGTCTTCAGTCCTGAGACTGGTTTGATGCAGCTCTCCATGCTACTCTATCCTGTGCAAGCTTCTTCATCTCCCAGTACCTACTGCAGCCTCCATCCTTCTGAATTTGCTTAGTGTATTCATCTCTTGGTCTTCCTCTACGATTTTTACCCTCCACGCTGCCCTCCAATGCTAGATTTGTGATCCCTTGATGCCTCAGAACATGTCCTACCAACCAATCCCTTCTTCTAGTCAAGTTGTGCCACAAACTCCTCTTCTCCCCAATTCTATTCAATACCTCCTCATTATTTATGTGATCTACCCATCTAATCTTCATCATTCCTCTGTAGCACCACATTTCGAAAGCTTCTATTCTCTTCTTGTCTAAACTACTTATCGTCCATGTTTCACTTCCATACAGGGCTACACTCCATACAAATACTTTCAGAAACGACTTCCTGACACTTAAATCTATACTCGATGTTAACAAATTTCTCTTCTTGAGAAACGCTTTCCTTGCCATTGCCAGTCTACATTTTATATTCTCTCTACTTCGACCATCATCAGTTATTTTGCTCCCCAAATAGAAAAACTCCTTTACTACTTCAAGTGTCTAATCTAATTCCCTCAGCATCACCCGACTTAATTCGACTACATTCCATCATCCTCGTTTTGCTTTTGTTGCTGTTCATCTTATACCCTCCCTTCAAGACACTGTCCATTCCGTTCAACTGCTCTTCCAAGTCCTTTGCTGTCTCTGACAGAATTACAATGTCATCGGCGAACCTCAAAGTTTTTATTTCTTCTCCATGGACTTTAATACCTACTCCGAACTTTTCTTTTGTTTCCTTTACTGCTTGCTCAATATACAGATTGAATAACATCGGAGAGAGGCTACAACTCACTCCCTTCCCAACCACTGCTTCCCTTTCATGCCCCTCGACTCTTATCACTGCCATCTGCTTTCTGTACAAACTGTAAATAGCCTTTCACTCCCTATATTTTACCCCTGCCACCTTCAGAATTTGAAAGAGAGTATTCCAGTCAACATGCTAGAAACGTAGATTTGCCTTTCCTTAATATTTCTTCTAAGATAAGTCATAGGGTCAGTATTGCCTCACGTGTTCCAATATTTCTATGGAATCGAAACTGATCTTCCCCGAGGTCGGCTTCTACCAGTTTTTCCATTCGTCTGTAAATAATTCGCGTTAGTACTGTAAATAATTCGCGTTAGTATTTTGCAGCCGTGGCTTATTAAACTGATAGTTCGGTAGTTTTCATATCTGTCAACACCTGCTTTCTTTGCGATTGGAATTATTATATTCTTCTTGAAGTCACTTACCTCAGTGGATTTCCCCATTTGTAGCCCACATCTTCCCCCGTCCACGTCTGCTTTTGCCAACGCGTCATGAGCCCACAACGCCACCAAGTGGTATCCAACGTAGCGGTGTTCAGGGTCATAAAGTTTTGCCTTACTAACGTATAAACTTCTTGAATGCTGTTTCAGAGGTCCTGACCGCAATGATATCCTGCCCATGTTTGGTTGGCTGTAGCTGCCCTCTTTCTTGTTGGCAGGAGACTGGGCGACTTTTCACGACGGTGCCCTGCATGCTGTACGTGGCGGCCGAAGATGTGCCGCTGGCTGGTGGCCGGTACATCGCAGCCCGAGGCACCACGTTGCTGATCGCCTACTACCTCATGCACCGTCACCCCGACCTCTTCCCGGAGCCGGACAAGTTCGACCCCGGCCGGTTCCTGGAGGGCGGCAGCGCCGAGTCCAGGAAAGCTTATAGCTACGTTCCATTCGGTATCGGTTCGCGCAAGTGCGTGGGGGAGCGGTACGCAGTTTTGCAGATGAAGGTCGTCCTAGCGACGGTTCTGCGCCGCTACCGTATACTGCCTGGAACGAGCAGGGAGGAGCTGGAAGACAGTGTGGTTTCAATGGTATCACAGCCAGTCACTGGGTTTCGAGTTACTTTCATCCCACGAGATAACATTCCTTCCAGTTCTGTCTGAGAGAAGACTGTGTTGGAAAAGTTATTTACACGAGTCACTCCAAAAGAAATGCACACTATTTTTTTTAAAATCCATCTTTTGTTCTACACGTTTGAAAGTTTTACAGTGTGTAGATACATCGTTTAGGAACAATATTTTCATTTCTCCACACAATTTCCATCCCTCTCAACTGCCTTACGCCATCTTGGAACCAGCGCCTGTACACCCGCACAGTAAAATTCTGGACCAACCTGTTGGAGCCACTTTTTGGCAGCGTGCAAAAGGGAGTCATTATCTTCAAACCTCCTTCCACGAAGAGAGTCTTTCAGTTTCCCAAAGAGATGATAGTCACATGGAGCCAGGTCAGGACTGTAAGGCGGGTGTCTCAGTGTTGTCCATCCCAGTTTTGTGATCGCTTCCATGGTTTTTTTACTGACATGTGGCTGTGCATTGTCGTGCAACAGCAAAACGTCCTGCTTTTACCGATGTGGTCGAACACGACTCAGTCGAGCTTGAAGTTTCTTCAGTGTCGTCACATATGCATCAGTATTTATGGTGGTTGCACTTGGCATGATGTCCACAAGCAAGAGTCCTTCGGAATCGAAAAACACCGTAGCCATAACTTTTCCAGCAGAAGGTGTGCTTTTTTTTTTCTTGGGTGAATTTTCATGATGCCACTCCATTGATTGCCTCTTCGTCTTTGGTAAAAAATGATGGAACCCTGTTATCACCCATCACAATTCTTCCAAGAAATTCATCTCCACCATTCTCGTACTGTTCCAAAAGTTCGCTGTATACCGTTTTTCTTCTTTCTTTGTGAGCCACTGTCAACATCCTGGCAACCCACCTGGCACAAATCTTTTTTAACGCCAACACTTTCAGTATACTGCAAACACTTCCTTCCCCTATCCCAACGTAGCGTGAAAATTCGTTCACTGTGATGCGTCTGTCAGCAGTTACCAATTCGTTAACTCTCTGCACATTGTCTGGAGTGTGTGCAGTGCGAGGCCTGCCGCTGCGAGGACAATCCTCAATATTGCCGTGCCCGCTTTCATCACGTTGTACCTGCTTGCTCACCGAATAACTGTACTGCGATCGACAGCAGCATCTCCATACACCTTTTTCAACCTCTTGTGGATGTTTCCCACTGTCTCGTTTTCACAGCACAGGAATTCTATGACAGCACGTTGCTTCTGACGAACGTCAAGTTTAGCAGCCATCTTGAACACATGCGGCGACGGCGTCACTCACGGGAACAGGTTGAACTAAGTTTGAAAACAAGCGGGAAGGATGTATCTACACATTGTAAAACTTTCACAGATGCAGAAAGAAAACTGTATTTTTACAAAAATAGTGTGCATTTCTTTTGGCGTGACCCTCGTAGCTGCAAACTTTCAGTTGCCCTTGTGTTTTTACAGTCAATTCACACTGGACGTCGGCGGAACGCCCCTGTAGAGGAATGGTGTCTTCACACTAGACGGTACAGGAATACGACATGGCAGTGCCTATGTTATTCTGAATTACGCTGCAAAGTTTCTTTGGACATGGAAGCATGTCCAAAGGAGTAGGCACTGTGGCGACTACAGCCGTTATGAAACACATTAAATGTGACGAAATTCCGAATATGGACAACAATCAGCTTCTAAATGGATTGACGACAATAAAATTTGTGCCGGAACGCGATTCGAACCTAGATTTCCTACTTACCGCGAGCGGTCGCCTTACCATTTGATCATCCACGCGTGACTCACTGCCAGATCCAGACTTCCATATGTCGTCAGCCACGTGTCTACACCCTGTACTCGTACATCCATTATGTACATTCCCGTACAGGTGAGGGATGTTACTTGAAGCTCGCTTGCCCGATGTCGGCGGACAAAAACTATACTGCAGTGCCAGTGTTATTGGGAATTACGATGCAAAGTTCCTTTGAGCTGCAAACTTTCAGTTGCCCTTGTGTTTTTACAGTCAATTCACACTGGACGTCAGCGGAACGCCCCTGTAGAGCAATGGTGTCTTCACACTAGACGGTACAGGGGAATACGACATGGCAGTGCCTATGTTATTCTGAATTACGCTGAAAAGTTTCTTTGGACATGGAAGCATGTCCAAAGGAAAAGGCACTGCAGCGTCTGCAGCCGTTATGAAATACAACAAATGTACTCGCAGTTGCGAGGGAACTTCGTATCGTACTCTGACTAACACAGACACTGTAATATCGTATTTATCCGCCGACAATGCCTCCCACTGCGCAAACTACTTTCAACTAACATGTCTCACCTGTATGGGAATATATATAAGGCATGTACAAGTACAGGCTGTAGTCGCACAGTTAACAATGTACGGAAGTTTGAGTCTGGCCATAAGGCGTGCACAGATAGCCAAATGGTAAGATGACTGCTCGCTATGGGCAGGAAATCCGGGTTCGAGTTGTGTTCCGGTACAAATTTTCATTGTCATCATTCCTTTTCTACAGCTGATGGTTGTGTATTTCACACTGCAATTACATTTAATGGAGCAGAAATTCTACGTCACTTCGTTTAGCACAGTGCAGAACAGTGAAAGTACGTTTCTTACATATCATATATGATACAAAAAGACAGAAGACAG
The DNA here is from genome assembly GCF_021461385.2 of Schistocerca piceifrons. Taxonomy (NCBI): domain Eukaryota; kingdom Metazoa; phylum Arthropoda; class Insecta; order Orthoptera; family Acrididae; genus Schistocerca; species Schistocerca piceifrons. Next base: position 517,658,686 of record NC_060143.1, read on the forward strand.
TACCAGAATGAAGGAACTAGTCATTTGTAATCTTGGTCTCTGCCTGGCAAACAACAGAGCGCCAGAATTAATGCTACTTGCTCATGTGATAGTTGCATACATTCGCAATAAATAACTACCGACATTGGATACAGTTGATTGTGTGGTGGTAGTTGTTGTTTACTGTGTGTGTGTGTGTGTGTGTGTGTGTGTGTGTGTGAGTGAGTGAGTGAGTGATTGCGTTTTGTCTTTCTGGTGCAAATGTCTCTGAGCACTATGGGACTTAACATTTGTCTTTCTGCATATGATGTACTATGGTTCTTGCTCAGAATAGCCCCACACGCCAAGGTTTTAAATTGCCTTATGCAGCGCTCCCTCATTGCATATTTGCCTTGGAAATAACTGAGTTTCCACCTGTCCAAATGTCGGTGGTGGTCGAAAACGTCACTGGGAGGCATTCTCGTAAATTGTTTGAACATATTATACATTGAGAGAATCTCAGGTCCCACAATGGTAAAGCTTATTAAGGGCCAAAGCAAAATTCACAACTGATTTCCTTAACAAAGGCTCTGTACTGAACTATCGAGAAATGAAGGAGTAAGAAAATTTCAGAACACAGTTGCTCGTGACGACATTCTTGAATAAATGCTTCATGAGTTTGTTGTCATGTCAGATTTATGTGTAATTTCAAGCTTTCGGCGATTGGCTGTGTCGTCATCGTTGCGGGTTATTTGGGGACTGCATTGTACTTTATTTAGTTCAGGAACGACCAAGAATTCGGCTCACTAGCCGTGCTCTGACACGAGTGCCATAGTGCTCAGCCTCACTGTACGTTTCCCCCACCACCACAGCGCGTTGTCTGAGCGCTAGGAGGGGGAAGAGTGGGAAACTGGAAGTGCGCCACATTTAAATGACAATGCAGTCCCACTGCATATGACTTTTTTTTATATTTCGTATTTCACAACAACATAGATCACAGCAAAACAAATTTTCTGCATTATTTAACTGTTTTTGACAGGCTCAAGACATAATTGTTATCCGCTACAAACTTTACGGACAGATACGGAAAATATAGATTTTTCGCACTCATAGTTGTGACTTTTTTGCTTGCATTATCAAAAAAATGTCCTTCACAAAAATATGTCGATCGAGATAATGTAGCACATTTGCAAACTCTTTAGGGATACATGGAAACCTGTATCCGAGGAAAGCAACGTAGGCATCCTGGATTGTTTTAATGTAAAAGGATTTGCCATTAAAGTGCGAATTATCTTGCAGGCCAGTCAGTTACATATGCACATCTACAAGTGCACTATGAACTGAAGTGGTGAATGGTCTTGAAAACAGATGTAAAATTGATAGTGTCCTCAAAACTTCTAGAAAACTGTCCTAATTCTTTCAAGGCCACAATGAATTCTTTACAGCTCCCTTTTCTTTACAGGCAATGAGCTTGTGCTTGTCAGAATGTGTCCCGTTTATAACTCGATCTTCTTTTTAAAAGCTTCCCTATCAAATACTCACTTTGCAGTGTCGTACTGTGGGCAGTATGCAAGGTCTGCAATCCATTCCGGATTTTCTAATATTCATTCCTGCACTCCTTTCTCCTTCATATATTCAACAATAACATGTTTTAAAACGAAAAATCTTCCAGGCATGGCCCTTGACTGAACCAACGTACTTTGCAGTACTCTTCGTTCATCTCCATCGGCAACTGTTGCAACTGTCAGTGGAATAATGCGGGAAACTCCAGAAATTTTACTCTCCGTACCACTAATTTCTTCAAGTGCTGTATGCCTGCAAATTGAGCAAAAAGTGCTTGTTGATGTAGAGAACGATAAATTCCGTCTGTTGTGGATTGTAATCTCTTACTCTATCATTGTCAAGTGGATCTCCAAAATCTTTCTGGATGGTACTGTAATATTGTTTCATTGCAAATTGGCAGTACCCGTCACATATGGAACTGCATAATACACACTGAGAATTCTCATCCCTCTCTTCTGTCATTCCCACTCATTTTTAAATGCTTGTGACGATAGATCACTAGAATGAATGTTTGTAAACAGCCACTGGATCTGTGATTGTCTTTCATACGAAGACCAAATATCGATGGGTAAACACCGCTGACACCACGATTCCGCCGAACTGAAGAGAGTCGTTCCGACCGAAAAATGCTACCCCGCAATATTAAATAAGATGTCGCGCTGTGCCGAGTACTTCCGAGAAGGACCGAACAAAGACCAGACGAGTCGAACCTTGGCCCACACGCTGCGCACACACTAGGCACGCGTGAAGTTTGGCACGCCGTGGCCAACCGTGTGCCATGGAGTATGGCAGTACGTCACGGATGTTCCCTACGCTACCAGACATTACGTTGGTGGTACAACATTGGTTGCGATGCTGATTTCTTTAGATGCTAGTAACTTCGATAATTTCTCTGCAGCATGAAGCTGAAAGATACTGAAATAGCTAATCCTCCGTCGAACGAAACTAGTGTCATTACCAAAGTTATTCCGTCACGCCTACCATTACGTCAAACGTAAGTTGTGTTTTTTTCTTCTTTAGAAGTGCATAATTTTTCACTATTTGAACCACTTTCTTCTAAAAAATATTTTTATTAATGTAAGTTATTATTTACGCATGGTTTAGGCCTTTTCCTTGTCCCAGTATTGTATTGTAAAATCTAATTGTTCCCAAGAAATTTAACGTTGACGTTCCGTTCAGTGCCGTTCCGCTGACGACCAGTGTGAATACCGCCATTTGAAAACTGTTGTGGAATGTTTCAATGTTCCGTTCTATTCCGTCAACTATGAATCGAGATTTACCCGATTGTTCTGCAGTATGAAACGAGTCTCCAAATTGCAATACAGCTAAGTAATGTGTCAGACAAGTTTAATTGTACCTCCCCTATTCTGGGATAGATTGGTGTCAGTGCGCTGCCCAAAAAAAAGACGTTTTTTGATACCCCAATTGCTAAAGAAGCAAGAAAAAATTTTTTAATTAACTTGGCAAGATTAAGGCATTAGGGGGTATATATTTTACATTAGATTCATTACAATATTTGCAAATTACCATCACATAAACAGTGCAGAGGAAGTAACAGAATTTATATATATTCTTTCATAGCAAGTACAACAATAAAGACAAACTCCAACAAAGGAGATTTAAATATAGTAGCTAGCAACAATGGACACGACGGAAGGGAGTGTAGGATGGAGGCGCAGAAGAATGAGACTGAAAAAATGTGTAGACAGGAGGAAGCAAAGTGGCTTGACTTATTGAGCAATAACAAGGGAAATAAGTACACCTGACACTTGGGTGCATTTAAGTCACTTTTTGGCAAACGAGAGACGTTAGTTTGGGGGGGGGGGGGGGGGAGGATGATATTCTGTTTGCAGAAGGTAGCGCTTTAGCTCCTTCTTCAAAACAATACGGCATGGAAATTCGCACAGAACTCACGGCAGCTTGTTCCAGAGGTGGACAGCACTAACAGAAAGGGAATTTACTAATGCTCTTGTTTTACGGTCGGGCATGGCAATCATTAATGGGAACTTACGTTTCGGTTATAATGAGATGACATGCTTGAAGTCTGATGTGGAGTACTGGGGCGCACGCACATCAGGAAACCATTAAAGTAGATATTGGTAACAGTTGGCCGAAATGTTATATAAATGTTATATAACGTTAGTGAAAGCAATAAAACTGAATCATCCCCTTAGAAAAAATTTGTAATGACTGTGCTGGTAAACGTCTTACGTTATTTGAGTTTCAAACAGCTGAGCAAAACTCAACGTACTCAGACATTTCTCTCTTTACTTATTCTGATCAACACTAAACTGACACACAATAATTTTTTTAGCGCAACGCAATTTGACTTTCAATAATCCCTACAGAAGAATGGCCCTGACTAACAACAACCTATACCTTACATGAATCATTTACCTCACAAAAATCTTCGTTACTCAAACTGTTGCAATACAGCGAGCGCCAATACTGCCAGCTAAATAAAAGATTTTAACTACTGAAGTCACTAACTACTGATAGGCATAGTTAGCAGATGAAAGATTTTTATAGAGAAGAAGCAATGTATTTACCTTAACAGAGTTCAAAAGTCATAATATATATATCAGTTCATGACATCGAGTCTTACAAATTTCCTTTTTTTGATGGACACATGTCCAGATCGTCCGCTCTCAAAACTCTGCCATCTCTCTCCCCACATCCACCAATGCTGGCGGCTCACCTCCAACTGCGCAACGCTACGCGCTGTTCACATCCAGCTGCCCAACAGTACAATAGCAAATATTCCAACAATGCCAACCAGCCACAGACTGCACACAGCACAGCCAGTGATTATCATACAGAGCGCTACGTGGCGTTACCAACATAAAAACCCAAACAGCCTACTTACAAAACTAATACAAAACGTGGAGTCGTTCACACATTTTTTTTTTCAGAATGGTCAAATGCAGACCGCCATACAGGTCATGTAATAAGACTCTGGTATCCTAACAGACAGACACACAACAGTTTACAGACAACTATGCGTCGTTCTTGGAGATTTGATTATCGTAAATTAATATGATCTTGCTCTTCAATTCCCATGAAGTAATTAATGTCATGTTTAGAGACTGAGACGAGCATGAACTAGAATCTTAACGAATATTGTGTGTTTTAGAAAATTACTCATAAAGTGTAGCATGGGTTTGGGGCGAAGTGGGATTCTAGCTGTGGGCTGTGCAGGCTGGAACTGATTTTATAAATAATTTAACTTAACATAACACACCCTTTTTGATAACTGGCAAATAGTAACATAAATCAACTGAATTTGTAGCTCTACCTTTTTTTTTTTTTAACTTTTGGTTACATGCAAATATGATCCTGGGATATGCCCTAAATACCTAAATAAAATTTCCCCTTCCATACAAAGTTCACATGCATCAAATTACATAATCTAACCACACTTTTTAAAGTAACAGAAGAAGAGACGAAAAGCAGTCGCTTACTTTGCGCAAGGTATGATTTTGGGCGTAAACAGACACTTGACTCAGTTCCATGAATGTACTATGTTGTGACAAGCACAAAAACTAGCATCATTAATGTGTAAGTGACCCACCTTGTAGCTAAGTTACGTGCAGTCGACATGTTTGGACCAGACTGCTAGCCTAACCATTCTACGAGGGGTGTTCAATAAGTAATGCAACATATTTCTTTTTCTCACCCAATATCAGTTGAAAAAATGTGGAATTTCTTATGGGATATGGTGGAATATTCCCCCTTCAGCCCCAGCAGTTTGTTGAATTTCCGATAGGTGGCAGCACTATAAGTAGTCTTCAAAATGGCGTCTTTAACGGAGGTGCGTGAGAAGCAGAGATCTGTCACCGAGTTTCTTTTGGCGGAAAACCAGAGAATCCCAGATATTCGCAGGCCACTGCAGAATGTCTACGGAGAACTGGCAGTGGACAAAAGCATTCTGAGTCGTTGGTTGAGGCTTCTGTCATCATCGCAGCAAGGACGGCGCAAACGTGTCAGAGATCCCAAGTGCTGGCCAGCCGCACACAGCTGTGACTGTCAGTGTTGGAATGTGCGGACGCTCTCATTCGAAGTGATCGACGAATCACAATCAAACACCTCGCTGCTCAACTGGACGTCTCTGTTGACAGTGCTGACACACTCTTTCACCAGTTGGCGTACTCACAGACCATAAAGAGCGCCTGTTACGATACTGATCGTGACAATTTTTTGGACCAGCGAATGACGCACCCTGCAGGAGGCAGAGCATTGTTGACGGGGAGATTATTGATGCTCCGACGTCAACCAGTAGAATGGTACCAAGTGGGGACACTGGCTCTTCCAGTATGATGGCGTAAGATTGTCGCACTGAACGGCGATTATGTCGAAAAACAGGGTTTTGTAGCAAGTAGAATGGGGAGTAATATGGTGTACAGGAATCCCGAATAAAAACAACCTGCTTTCTAAAAAAAAGTTTTGTATTACTTACTGAACGTATCTGGTATTTACAAGTCTGAAATCTAAAGACACAAAGGAATCACGTCATAGCTGAGATGGCGAAGTAAGATCCAAGACAGTTAAAGTGGGCTTGCACAGCCAGCAGACTGTATAAACATCAAAAGGATTGCTCCTGTTCTGTGGTGTAACTGCTTTTTGCCATGTATCAAGGAACTTTTATAGCTGAGGGTGATCCGTTACACAAATACAGCGCTTAACATTATCTACTTGCCCCAGAGTGTCAAATAGTTTAGAGTTCCATGAATATTAATTGAGTATTAGCTCCAGTTTTTATCCTAAGGGGAAAACTGTCCAATAGAAATTTAATTAGTGAACTCTAGAGCAGTCTATGAAGGACGGCACGTGACTGGACACTTGAAGTAATTTTCTCTCAGAGGGTACTTGAGACTACATTTTACAGGAGGAGGGAAGCTGTGCAGGTATGCACGTTGTGGCTAAGCTTAACGAACTAAGTAGTTACGTAATGAACATTTATGTAACGCATGGAGCACATTCCTGAAACTACACTTACATGAAACATGCATAAACTACTTAACTTATGGTTCCATAGAACTAAACGACAGTAATGTACCGATCATTACCAGTCAGCAAAGATTTGTGGACCAAGGAAACGCAACATGGACGTGCAATTACTCACACACAACGAATTTTCGTAGCCGGCTTGTACCTCTCAGCGCAAAGAAACGTGGAAGTTAACTGGGCACATGATACATGAAGTGAAATGAATCGTGAACAATTAAGGACCAAGTTCAGTCCCATTTAACTTTATATAAATCGGCACTAAACTCATCATTTGCGAGCATCCTGTACTGCTCTTATCAATTGAGATTTATCATTACAGAGAATCCTAACTCAAAACTGAACTAACTCTCATTCAATAATTACAGTTCACATGTGCACGCAAGCAGCACGCCATGCTTACTTGATTACGGAGCAGTGACTAAATACTGGGAGTCGACTTGCCCGCACCCCAGTCACTTCTATTCAAAAACCAAACTACCTCACCTCTGCGTGCAGTCAGGGAAAATATTTGGTGGGGGCGCAGTGACGGGTCAAAAAGACAAATTTGTCAGGGTTCCATGTGGTTCCTCATATCAGAACACAGGAGAGGAAGCGCCTGGTTCTTTCAGCCTAAAATTGTCCACCCGGTTTAACGGCTGCAAATTTGAAGACTTTGTCCCTACTCTTGAATTCGAAGGGAGCAGTCGCAGGACCGCACGTCCAGGGTCGTGCAGCCGAGTCTGACCACCACAGCTGGCTCCAAAGAATACATTGAACAGCTGCTGCGAAGTTAAGCTGAGAACTTCCACCTGAATTTATCCAGTTGCTTGCATTTGTAATCACATCCATATTTATTCGAAACGAGTGATCATCCGTGTTTTGGACAGGCAGCTGCAGGCACATATTGTGCTATCTGTTGTGTCGGCTACTGTGGGAGTCAGCACTGACACAAACAAGGAGCGAGAGAAGTTGCGATGGCTGGTGGCAGGAATCCATAATCATCTGTACAAAACTCTTTCTAATTAAAGGAAGACTTTACTTCTAAAAAGAAAAGAACCATTACTTAACTTGATTGCTCTACTTCCTGTCCCTCCTACATACAAGTTCTTCGCTCCCTATTACTACTCACAGAATGCAGGCTAAGTATAATTATACCTATTACTCAATACTGTTGCTCTCGTAGTCTGCGACTGAACTGCGGCGAACAGCATTGGGCGGCAGTTGAACCAGCGCTGACAGAAGGCACAGAACTCTGTCTTGCTGGAGATGTGGCGCTGCCCGCTCTCTCCACTGGTGCACGAGTCAGCGCCTTCTTGATACCGTTTCGTGGCGCTGCGCTAGCTGGTATGCAGTCGCTGCTTTAGGACTGCACACTATCAACTGCAACTATGTTGAGAATAAACATTTTCAACTTAAGTTCCCGGTGTGATCTTCCTGCCAGGCATGGGGAATGTGAACAAAAGCGGTCAGAGAAAAAAATACTGAACTTCATATAACAAAACGACACAAATACATGACATAACAACTGACTGACGTCTTTCAATATGTTACGGCTCAATCCACACTAGTGTGCAAGAAAAGATAAAGAACTGAGGATATAGAATCACTCACTGGAAAAAGGTTTACAATAATATTCACGTGCACAATGTACTTTTGATTATGCAAAGTTTATCACAATTAGTGTCGAAAACTGATACAGACAAAAGTGTGCGATAGTAAATCAAAAACGTCCCAGTAAACATAGGTCCCATAAAGATCCATTGGCGACATAACTGCACGTTTGCGGTTATGGGGTGCCACTGATTTCGGCATAAAGTATTGTCTGGGCTGTTACAAAGTAGTCTAAAATATAGAGTATGCGATTAAACTTTTATCTTATTGGGCTTAGATATCGTACATGCCCCTTTCATAGAGTTAGAGAATGTGGTACATGTATGATGAGGCCGTATCAATTTTTTCTGCTGCCGATGTAACACGACATCCAACGCATCAATATGTTCAAAAATGGGTCAGTCACGCAGGGTGTTTACATATGCATCCCTCATCACTTGACGTCAAGCCTCTAGATTTTTCTGTCTGCAGTTATCTCAGAAGTGAGGTGTACAGAACTCCCCTTCATAATGCTGAAGAGCTGGAGCCGCGATCTGTAGAGTCTTGTCAAGATATACGAGATGATCCGGGGTTGTTTGAAAGAATTATTAGCTCACTGAAGAGTCTAACGCACTACTGCATCCAAATTCGAGGATAGTATGTTGAACGCCTCCTTTAACTGGTCCGAGTGTACAGTAAATTGTAACATGTAACGTGTTTATGAAGAATTATACTCTTTTATAAGGCAGGCAATGCCTTAAATGTGGGCCCAACTAGACAGAAACTTAAAACAAAATTTATGTACTGCAATACTTTTACATTAAGTAGCACAATAGTTTACACTGCAGTCAGAGTTGTTTCGTAACCACACACTCGCAATTATCTCACAACACGGCTCTCTGCGAGACCCATCTTCTCTGGTATGTTTTTGCTTCCAGTATCGTATATTGTCATCCACTTTAGTTTTCGATACTAATTGTGGTACACCCAGTAGAAGCATGGGACACCCTGTCCATTTTACAGAGCTACAGCTGACGTCGACTATGCAAATGAGACAAAATTTAATGAACACTACCAAGCCATAGTCCAAGGAAGGTATACTTTGAATGTATTACAGAGCCTTTCGTTAGAGTGTGGTAACCTACATCGCACTAATATTCTCTCTCCTTTTTCCATCTAAGAAGAAATATTTCGACGAGATTTTCGTCGGACAAAAATGCTAGAATTGCAGTTCACCCCAGAAACGTCCGTAATCCATTTGCCTGGTTTCCTGTTTCCCCTGATATTTCTAGACAAGCGTGCTGACCATCCTTCAGCTTTGTAGTTTATTTGCATTAAAAGCGCACAGTAACCATGTAACGTCTTTAAACTCATGCAGTTGCATGTAGAAGCTAGTATGATTTTGTACTTCATTAACTATATGTCTTAGGGCGTGTACAGTTGTGTATAAATATTAGTACTATTTTGTAATTTAGTTATCTAATATTTTGCTACTCCCTTTCATAGCTTTCATAGTAAACAGTGTAATGTATTCATCTACATACAGTTGTGTACAGAAGTTAGTGTGATTGTGTAATTTAGTGTCGTAGTCTTTTACTACGTTAAGTCTCATTTTGACCGGTTTTCAGATTAAAATGTTTCCGTGATATTTATGTTGGTGAACATTGGGGTTTGTATGAGAGGATTACGTTCTAATTAGTACAACACATTTTCTAAAGTGCAGAGAAAGCAATGGAAAAAATAATTAAAGTAATTAAAATAATAAAAAGGGGCGAAGTCAGTTAATCTTTTAAGCCCGGTCCACACGCAACGATCTGTCTGCGCAGACATCGGCGCAGATGTCTGTACATGCAAAAGATCGCTGCAAATGTGGTGTGTTCACACGACACAAACCCCAATCTACTACTCGCCCGCCATCTGTCGGTGTAGAAAAGAAATATCAGTGGCAAGCGACTACGCTCCCCGAAAACGTCAAAATTTAATTCAGTTATTTTGAAAAATAGAAATGGAGGAAGTTCTGTTGTGGTCTGTGTTCGCAACTTGTGTTGCAAAAAACATTCAGACCAACCGCAGGAAACAGAGAAAGCGGTCAAAATGGTGCAGACAGTGGCTGCTAAAGCGAAAGCAGTTTTGTCACGTAAATTTACTGCGAGAGTTGCAGGGCGAACCTGTTTTGTTTTACATAATCTCGTGTTCCATTTCCTCGCACATTGACACTCCAATTTCATCTTCAATTGTACTCCTGCTTGGTCTTGGCGTTTCTTGATCACTAAGAAAGCCAAGTAGATCAAAATACCATAACGTTGGCTGGTATACTTGATCTACTCCTACACCAGATCTTCTAGATTTCTGAACTTTGGATAACTCTTTTCGGTAAACAGTTCGCTGACAGACTAATTTACTTGACTTGCCTTCATGAACTCATCTTTCAGGAAAGCGTAAATAGCTTCACATGTGTTGGGTATTATTTCACTCAATGCTTGTTTCGATATTGCAGATGAAAATTCCAAATCATTGTAGCTCCTTCCTGTTGCTAGGAATCTTAATGTTACTGCCAGGCGTTCATGAGGAGAAATTTCCCTTCTCATACAAGTATTTTTCTCATAATATGAGGGGTTACATGCTTTAAGAGATAATTATAAGTTTCGACATCCATCCGCAAATAATTTCGCCAGTTCGCAACGAAATTATTTTTTTATTACCGTTTCTCTGTTTGCCGAGGCGGCAACTGCCCGCAATTTTTCAATTAGAGCATTGTATGCTGCTGTCTTTTTGTCTCGGTCACTATATTCTTTACTTTTAATCTTCCACAAACATGGGTGGTTTCTGTATATTTCAATGAATTCACTTACAAACTCTCGAGAACACTGACGAGTATCAGCCATTTTAATGCCCTGTGCACACAAATGCAAACACTAGACTGAGCAAACAGCTGTTTCGTGCCAGATTTGCGACGATCTCCTGTCCACACGCTCCAACTTGTCTGCGCAGATGTGGTTTGAACCGACAGATTTGAGAGGTTTCGCTCAAACCTCCAACTCCAACTTCCAGGTTTGCACTCACCTCAGGTTGGTGCAAATCTTCTGTTCACACGCAACGATCTGTCTGCGCAGATGTGATGTGCGCAGACATTTGCGCAGACAGATCGTTGCGTGTGGACGGGCCTTAATTTCCAATTTTTGTGCATGCTAAAATGATGAGATCACCACAAAACAAAAGATGTCTTTCCATTCAGGACAAAATAAACGAAACTGAAGGAGTGCAAGAAGACCAATTGAACCTAAAGTGAGCAACACTAAGCATTCCAAAATCCCATTGCTACCTTAAATGCAAAGAAAAGCTGATAAGATCTAATGCTTCTAGCAGAAGATAAATACAGCGAGGCTTCAGAATATTTGATGCATATAAATTAGGAGAGATCTGGAGCACGTTTAACCCTCTACTGCTGTATCCATCAACAAATGAACTAACACCACTTTCTTCCCATTAACTAGGGCGGCTTCTGTCCCAATTTCTCCTCTAACGACCAGCTTCTGCACCTCACCCATCACCTATTCCGTCAACTCAACTCCTGTAAACGTTCTATTATTGTCTCTCTCTGCCTAGAAAAGACCTAAGACCGTGTATGGCATTCCAGTCATCTTTTCAAGCTCCACATACTCGCATTTCCGATTAACTGCGTCCTCCTTATTGTATCCTTCCATTGTCACTATTAACAATATCAATTCCCATACCTTCTACCCCACTACAGGAGTGCCCCAAGGCTGCATCCTTTCTCCTCTCCTTTATCTCCTCTACTGCTGATGTACCCAAAACACACCCACCAATCAGGTTTCTTCAGTATGCTGTTATCATCGCTTTTCTCGCCGTCTACCCTACACTCCAGAAAACCCAACGATCCTCCTAAATCTACCACAAGCAGTTTACCTCCTGGTGTAACCAATGGCTCCTCAAGAGCAACCCCTCCAAAACCCAACCAATAATCACAGGGTAAACCACTGGCACCTCCCACCTCCATAACTTCTACCATACGATTTACAACTGTCCTATCCAGGTAACTAACACACAAAAATATCTTGGCCTTACCTTCAACTGGGAACCTCACCTACTAACCATCCAACAGAAAGCCCACAAGAGTCTGAAACTACTAACAGGCTGAACTTGGGGGTTACAACCCTCCACTATGCTCCATTCCTACAGAACCATGATCCAGCCCATCCTATGCTATGCAAAAGCTGCACAGATCTCCTTGCCAGCAGAGTTGTACAACTCCATCCAAATCCCCAAACGCCATGCACTCTGGCTTACTTTCTCCACATTTTTACCCACCCATATATTCTACAATGTCATCAAATTCCCACCCCTTCTCACCCATATGGAACACCTCTGCATCTCCTATACTGTCCACAAATTAAATTACAATCACCCCATTGTCTCCCCTCTGATCACCAATCCTTGTGTACTGTTCCAATGCAACTTCAGCCTACTCCCTCTCCCTGACAACGAGACCTGCGCTGATGTTTATCCCTCTTCCCAACCCTAACTCTTCCCACACATCCCATTGCACATCAGGACTGCTCTCTCCTTTCCCTCACCATCTATCTCCATCCCTTTTCTCTTACAACCACTGTCCTACCCACACAACACACTACTCATCACCCTCTGTCTCTCCAACTGACTATATTTCCCACTACCCACCTCAGCTCTTACCTCTCATCTCCACCGTTTTTCATATCTAACAGACCCCTGTCTTCCTACCCACACCCCTACCCACGGGACTATACTCTTTCCTCCAGCAATATCTTTCATCCTTTTGCAGGTCCTTCAGTTTTAAGTGAAAGTGCAGTGCTTCACTGTTTTTGAATACTTGCTCACACTTCATACTATTGGGACTCTGTCATCAGGGAAGCAGTTGAAATTAGACTATGTGAAAATAATTTCAACAGAGACTCCGGATGTGCACTCAGCAATGCATGGATGCACGCAGTTGATAAAGAAAGAGCGCAGAGGGAGGACTTCTAACACCCCTCGCAGTTCTCCGCCTGTTGCGATGGATTGCGCTGCAAGCAACGCTGGATAAAGCGCGCATACAAAATCTATGGACATAGAGGCCACCGCCTTCGTACGCGCCGTCTTCACCGTGACGTCATCCAGCCAATGAGAAGCCGTCCACTGCTTATAAGAGCGGAAGCCTCATCGATCCACGACAGTCAGTTTCACCCCTGATGAAGATGACGGAGGTAGTCATCGAAAGCTCGGGATTTTATCCAAATTTGAGGCGGCAAGTAAACTGAGAACTTTTTATGCAAGGACTCCATCGCGTAAGACTTCGTCGTCATATTCGTGGTCACTTCAATGTTTTTATCAGAATTTCACTTTCCTGTGATATGTTTTTAAAATTTATATATTTCCATTTTTTAACTGTCCATCTTTGATTTTTAATTTAAAACAGAAAAAAACCTCAAGTCTTGTTTTTTATTTTCTCATTAAACAGTTTTTAATACGGTTGGCTGAAGAGCAGAAAACTGTACTGCAGACAGCCCATCTCCGCCCATATGGGTTGAGAGGAATGAAAGAACAATAAAGGAAGAAAGAGCACGTATACTCTCTGACACCTTCACCATCTCAGAAGACCCCCACTGTGATTACTCCTTACTATCGACAGTCCATAAGCATACTAATACCTACCCACCACCCCTTGCTTTTTGCTTCCAGTACCTCGACAACATCCCACAGACAGAACTCTAAACTCTAATGACAAGACATTCAACAGACACTCTACAAATGACTGCACTCCTTCATGGAAATCCTAGTCACGTTGACAATACTCTTCCTCAAACCTAATAAACCTGCCACTGACACCTCCTCTTACCGTCCCGTCAGCCACTCCTCCGTGTTTAGCGAGATCTCTGAGTCAATCTTATCCCTCTGTATCTATAAACACATACAAGAACACCTACCCATTTCTGTCCAGCAATGTGGCTTCCTTCCCAGTTTTTCCTCTGATGACCAACTCCTGTACCTTACTCATATCCTATCACTCCCAATCTATAATCGAATATTCGCCGTACTTTTCTCCCTCGATTTTGAAAACGCTTATGTCCGTGTGTGGCATTCCTGGCCTTTAAGCTCCAGACTTACGCACTTCCCATAAATTATGTCCACCTCATTGCCTCCTTTCTCTCTAACTGCCCATCTTCTGTCACTATCAATAACACCAACTCCCATATCTTCCATCCCACTGCACATGCGTCCAAAGTGTCTGCCACCTCACCTCTCCTGCGTGTTCTCTACATTGTTGATATGCCACAGCCTAAGTCTCCTTTCGCTGTTCATCTCATTCAGTATGCTGATGGCACCACCTTCCTTGCCCTCTACCCTACCCTCTAGAACTTCCAACGATCCCTCCAGTCCATTTCAAACTGGTCATCTCCTGATGGAATCAGTGTCTCCACAAAATCAATCCTACCATAACCCAGGCAATAATTATAGGCCGAACAACCTACAGTTCCGCCCCCATGACTTTTACCTTACCGTTTACGACCGTCATATCCATTTAACTAACACACTAAAATACCTCAGACTAACACTTGACCATTGACTAACATCTGTTAACCATTCAACAGAAAGCCCATAACAGACTAAAATTACTAAAACTACTAACCAGCCGAACATGGGGATTGCACACTTCCACAACCCTCCACGCCTGTAAAGCCCTGATCCGACCCATCCTCTGCTATGTCAATGTGGCACGGACTCCTGCTCCTCCCTCCTTTTTATCACACCCTACATATCCTTGAATACCATGCATTCTGTCTAGCCTTTCAGATCAGCTTACCTTCCACCACCAGGATCCACTACCGAATTATAAAATTCTCCAGCGTACCTTCCATCTTGAACACATCCTAATGTCCTATGTTACTTGTAAACTCGGAAGTATCCATCCCCCAGTTTCCTGCCCTGCACACTGATCCTGGTATTTTGCTGCGCCTCTACCATAACATTCCACCAACACTATATCTCCACATCTTCCACATCCTCTCCCAAAGAAACTTTAATCGCCTTCCCTTACCTTACCATGAAATCCACTCTGATGTAACCCCTCCTACCACATCTAGGAGGTCCCAACTACCCTTCCCTGTCAGGGATCCCTTCCCCTCCAGTCCTCTCCACCCACTTCGGAACTGCATCTCTCTCCATTCTTCTCCCATCCCTCATCCAAACATCCACCCACACAAACCCCCCTCCTATTCACTAACTTTAAATGCTGTGTTCCCATAATACTCTTTTCCCTGGCAGTCTACATCCACTCATTTCCTCACTTATCTATGTATCTATTTCAACTTTTTAATTAGTCAACAGATTGGCCTTTTCGTTTTACTTTGTGCAACTGTCTATCTGTCTTTGTACGTTAGTATGCGACATTCATTTTACATTCATCTGTGTCTATATGGTAATCATTCACTAAATCAACCTTTTATATTTTAAGTTATGCAAGCGACGATTTGTCTTTGGCTGAAAGATGGCAAATTGTGTCCGTTGACGGTCCTCCCCCTGCCCATATGAGGAGGAAGGGATGAAATAACAACAGAGAAAAAAAGAGCATGTTTTGACCTTTGTGTTTGGAAGCATGCCATGTTTTTTAGCGTTTCAAAAGATGTCCTAATGCGCTAGAAGTACTAGAATAGGTATGCTCTCTAACTATCTAACTAGGGTGGAAAAATCTCTGCCTGATTTACCAGTGTAAAAGTAGTCACAGTTCCTGCATTGTTATCGTATGCACTCCAGCTTTACCAAACGTATTAAGTTCTTCAGCCAGACATCATGTCTCAAACGAGAGTATGTTTTCCATTGTATATTGAAGGAAACATTGATTTTCTCCTTTTTTATTTTTTTAAGATGTTAGCATTTTTTTCGCAATGAAGGACAAGGTAGTAAGTGCGTGCTCCTTACTAATCGGCGCAAGGTTGCACTGTGGGTTTACCTATTTTCTTAATTGCTTGGTTACTATTTTAGTTACCATGAATTTCAAATTTAAATTTTGTCGTCTATCTGTTTTTAGTCTTCTGTGACTTAACATTGCCAGCATTGATTCTGTTCATATGCTGTCCTAATTTACAACTTGTCACTCTTGTTACCTTTGGCGGTGCTTAGCTAGTATCTTCTTTATTGAAATTTGTGTCATCAATTTGATTCGACATTAACCATTGTGCAATTCTGTTGTGTCAGATGGTGTAACGTTTAGTAATTGATAATACTCTGTAACGCCCTCACCACGTACACTGTTGTGGTCCTTGTGGCCTGACTAGGCCAGTGCATTAGAAATGGCCTTGTTCGTCTTGCGCTGTACGTACGTCGACATAGACAATGTTATTCCTATGGTTCTTTGGTTCTTACTTTTAGCATTTACTCTGACGCAATCTTGTGGCTACTCGGTCACCACTGTTGGTGTTATGTTTATTTTATTCGCTGATTTTATGGATGACATAACATGCATCTCATTTCTTATTACTTATATTTGGCCCTGATAAACAACATTTCCTGGTATAAAGTTGGGTTCAGCATAAGAGCATCTTAACTGTATTATTAGAGCGTGGCCGGCAATTTCAACAATTTACCTGTCAATTTATTCTCGTCATTTATTGCCTGTCCTTCCTTTTACTTTATGATCTTAATAATAACACACGAGAAATTCAATCTGTTACTTTTGCCTACATTGTAATTCGTTTTCAGACAGTTTTTTTCTGAGCATAAATTGTAATTTATATGATGCAATGTCACATTCTGTGCCCACATTGTAACAGTTATGAACGTAAGTTACATTATTTCTGTGTCTTACAATTTGCATGCTGTTATAGTTTACCTCCATAATTGATGATTGCTCTCTGTTTAATAATTATACTTCTTTATATTTTTAATTTTTATTCTGTGCATTAGGAATTTTTTTAAATATTATGCCTGCATGGTTCCTGCGTGGCTTTCAAATTGTATGCCGCATAATCGATGTTCAGTGTATGACTTCGTATTGGTTACATTTTTCAATAGTCATTAAAGTGATCTATTAGTTGCCAAGGCCGTCTGATGATGACAGTTGTTTTTCTCACCATTAGTTGCTTATATACTTTCAGTCTGACACTGGGCTATATATATATATATATACACACACACACATATTATATATATATATATATAATATATATATATATATATATTATATATATATATATAATGGAAGGAAACATTCCACGTGGGAAAAATTATATATAAATACAAAGATGAGGTGACTTTACCGAACAAAAACGCTGGCAGGTCGATAGACACACAAACAAACATATTTAAATATGTCTGCTTGTGTCTGTATGTGTGGATGGATATGTGCGTGTGTGCGAGTGTATACCTGTCCTTTTTTCCCCCTGAGGTAAGTCTTTCCGCTCCCGGGATTGGAATGACTCCTTACCCTCTCCTTTAAAACCCACTTCCTTTCGTCTTCCCCTCTCCTTCCCTCTTTCCTGATGAGGGCAACAATTTGTTGCGAAAGCTTGAATTTTGTGTGTATGTTTGTGTTTGTTTGTGTGTGTCTATCGACCTGCCAGCGTTTTTGTTCGGTAAGTCACCTCATCTTTGTATTTATATATATATATATATATATATATATATATATATATATATGAGCTATTTTTCAGTATCTCATGTGTCCACTGCTGTATGGCTGCGTGGCTCGTTCTTGTATTTCTTTGTAAGTGTCGATGCAACGGCTGACCACCCTGTGTGCAATTGTTCTGCGCCATTTCACATTGTAATTCCTTCGTTTCCTTTCTAAAACAGCTATCAATAAATTAAACTGCGACCAATTCATTAAGTGCCAATTTTGAATAGTCGGATACCCCATAGATGGAAGCTTTTACCTATCAAGTGAAGGAAACGGTACTCTTTACCCAAAACGTAGTTGGTTCAGATAAATTGCGACAACTAGTGATTGGGAAGTCAACGAAGCCTTGATGCTCCCAGAGAGTAAAATCATATCCCACCGACTATGAGGTAATCAACATGGCATGGATTGCAACCCCCTTCAAGACTCACCGCAAAGCTTGGTGTCCACATGCATCATGAGAAGAGAAAACTACTTTGCTTCTGGACAACTGTTCGACTCATCCTCAAGCACTGTAGTTGAGCAACATGGAACTTGTATTTTTACCAGCAAACTGCATGAAACATGTTCAGCCCCCTAGATTGCCACAATGAAGACCACACGGAAAGAAGTGGATAAGGCCTTTTTATAGATTTTTCAGGAGAGCAATTTCAAAGTTTAAAAAGGTAGTTTCATTGGTTACTGAAATATGCTTTTGTAATTTTTATAGTACATTCAACGTCCTTTTCCTTAGGATTCCTTAAAAGTGCAAAAAATATATTTTTAAAAATTGTACCCCTATATGTCTTTTTATATCTGAATGTCTATTTTTTAATTTCTTTGTATAATGCACTAATTGTATTGTAAAAGTCGGAATGTAATTTGATATTGGGACGGTACTTCACTATAAAACTTCCCTCTAACTCCCTTGACAAAGATCTATTCATCTTTGAGTCTAGTCATTATTGTGCAGGATGTTAATGACTAATCAGGTTTTAGGAACAATACTCAGGGTATATAAGACCCAAGACAACCTAAAGATCCGGGAAAACCCGGGAATTTTTTCATCTGGGAGAAAACCGGGAAAAACCCAGGAATTTCTTAGAATTCCGGGGATTTTCATTGTTTTAATTTTCAGTTTTGTCTGTAATACTGTCTTTCAAATTCTGAAGGTGGCAGGAGTAAAATACAGGGAGCAAAAGGCTATTTACAATTTGTACAGAAACCAGTTAGCAGTTATAAGAGTCGAGGGGCATGAAAGGGAAGCAGTGGTTGGGAAGGGAGTGAGACAGGGTTGTAGCCTCTCCCCGATGTTATTCAATCTGTATATTGCGCAAGCCATAAAGAAAACAAAAGAAAAATTCGGAGTAGGTATTAAAACCCATGAAGAAGAAATAAAAACTTTGAGGTAAACAAATTTGAACAGTTAATGCAGCTCTATCTGCTTGAATTAAAGTGTAAAGAAACGCATTCTTAACGAAAGGACACACAAAATGTAGATGTAAGTGCACATTGTAAAACAATTACATATATAAGAGGGTTGAATGGAAGAAAATATGTAATGCTTCAAATACGTTTTTACTCCTGAAGACAATGGCAGAGACAGCCATCGAAAGCTTGAGTGTTTTATTCGAACTGATGATGTTTGAAAACTGAGAAGACTTTATTCAGACAGGCCATCACAAAAGACTGAGGAAACAAATATATGTATGCTTTAACAGCACAGGGTAGGTGGCCGGCCACAGCCTTCAAGTGACTTAGGAAAAACTAATCAAGATGGCCAGATACAGCAAACTTCTCTAAGATATGAGGATATTGTCTTCACAACAACACTGTCTCAGTCAGTTAGTCCCTACTGTAATTTTTTTTTTTTACCCCCCCCCCCCCCCCCACTCCCAACAGATGAATCCATACCCACGAACTTCCTGCTTACCCTTTGCCCTTACTCAAATCCATTCAAGAAAATGGATTATTCATGTCCTCCCCAGAGTCCATCTGAAAAACAGTGTCAACGTCATCCCCCCCCCCCCCCCAAAAAAAAAGAGTGAATGTTGAACTCAGAAGAATGATATTTCATTACTATCAAGCACTATAGATCTTGGCTCATGATTTCCTTGCAGAATCGTTATGGTATTGTGATGTGGAAAGGTGTTGTAGTTAACAATTAAGGCGGAAAAAAAGAAGACACACACTGATAAATATTCATGCTCCAACTAATGTTAAAAATAGAACTGACAAGGATGGAACAGAAAAATTCTGGGATGAACTTGATCAATTAGTAAGGAAGATAGGACAAGAGAAGAAATTTCGAGGTGTTGTGCGCTGATGGCCAGAGCATAAACTTACAAACAAGAACAGGGAATGGTTAATTGAATTTTGTACTATAAATGGATTGGTTTTGAAGACAAGGTTTAAGAGAAGATCACATAAGTTAATGACATGGAAATGCCTTAACATCAAGCTAGGAGAGCTCCAGATAGATCATGTGGCCATGGATCAGAAATTCCATAAGGAAATCTACAATGTCAAAGTGCTGCGTGGCATCGATGTTGCTTCCGACCACTACATTTCAAAAATTAAAAGCAAACTGACACCTAAAAGAAAAATCAAACCTCAAAAGTTAGATAGAAAGAGAACATATGACCCTAGTTATATTATTAATAATCAGATGTATTATGAGAGATCAAGAATACCTTTAAGTGACAATCTAGATGCCACTGTCAATCGAGGCCTTGGCTGAAGAAGCAGCTCCTGTATGGAAAAACAAGAAAAATGCAGGGAGGAATGAGGAGTGCGATGTAGCGATTCAACATAGACATGGGGCCTGATTAGATGACTAACAAAAGAGAACTGAAAGCTCCAGGCAGGAATTAATAAATGCTAGATGACCAACCGCCAAAGAAATTAGAAGGGTCAAAAGGCAATTTCATAAGGGCTCGCTAAAATCTATCGAGGGAGCTTTCAATTGCTACAAGACAAGAGATTACTATCAGACATTCAAACAGTACCAATCAAAATACACTCCACCTATTCTTATGATGAAGGATAAAACGGAAAGGTAGCACAAAACAATGATGACAATTCCATGATACTGGCTAAATATTTCAAACAGTTACTAAATAGTGTGAAACCTGTATATCATTTGGAATTTGACCCCTATCCAAGAAACAAAATGCATTTAGAAAGAGTTATACCACGACATCTAGATGAGGTACAAGCACGATTATCTTACTTCAGAATTATAAAGCAGCAGGTGGGAAACAACTAGTGGCAGAACTTTGGAAATATGCAAATGTATAAACTATTCTGAACTTACACAAACATCTTACAGACATTTGGAATACTGAGAAGTTACCAGAGGAATGGAAAGTTGGAATGATCCATCCACTACACAAAAAAGAAGATAGATCGGAACCAAATATAATTTTTTTTTTCCAAGGTTCTGTATTTCAGAATTCATGAACAGCTTGATGATGAACTAGGTGAATATCAAGGAGGCTGATCAAATTATTTGTCTCAAATGGATAATGAAACATCAAAGGGTCAGGAACAATAACCTAGTGATCACCTCTGTCGATTTTAAAAAAACCTGCGATAGTATCCATTGTGAATTTCTACTGTCAATTCTTAAAGAATTTGGTTTACATCAGAAACTTGTCAACCTCGTTGCAGTCACCCTTTGAAATACCAAAGCTAGAGTAACGTTCAGAAATGAATTCTCTGAACCTTTTGAGTTTCATACTTCCCTTTGACATGGTGATGGATTGTCTCCATTAAAGTTCAATTGTGTGCTGGAGAAAATCATGCATGAATGGAACAAGATATGCCCACCATCTGTTAAGTTTGGAAGAAAGATTCGACTTAACTGCCTTGCATTTGCAGATGATTTGGCGCTGTTAGAAAAAAATATTGATTAAGCAATGGTTCAGATAGAACAACTAGAACGATTAGCGGCGAAAGTTGGACTGCAGATTTTGTTTGAGAAAACAGAAATGATGCCCAGCTTCCCAGTTCACACATCCCATATCATACTCCATAATGATAAAACAATTGAAGTAGTAAAAAAGTTTAAATATCTTGGTGAGATTATTACCTGGAATGCTAATGAAAGAGCATCAATAGATAGTAAAACATTAAAACTACAGTGAGTGCAGAGAACCACATGGCCAACCTATAAAAAACGATCTCTCTCAATAAATGCTAAATTTTGACATTATTCCTCCATCGTTAAACTGGAAGCAATACATCCAAGTGAAACACTATTCAAACTAAATGCTCAAGCAACAACTGACAAATTGCAGAAAGTTGATAGAAGAATACTTCAAACACTTATCAGTAAAAAAACATCAAGTTAATGGGCAGTGGAGACTTTTGCCCAATTCAGTAGTGTATAAAGAAAGTGAATCCATTATTGATACATTGCAGAGGAGGAGGATCACATTTTTCAGCCACATATCTCAACTACCAAATATTAGAATCCTGAACCAACTTTTTGACTACCTCTGGAACGGTAAAACAAAAAACATCTGGTTTAAATAACTACAAAGTGATCTGGATGAATTGAACATCACCACACACCAAATTCAACACAGATAAGAGAAACTGATTCTGAAGAACAAATACACATGGCTGACATTACAACCATCAGAACGGAAGAAGTATGTCATATCTACAGAAGAATGAGCAGCTAGATCACAATGAATGAAGAAATTTTGGGAAACGAAGAAACTGCTGACTGCTAAGACTTAAACTTAATCATTGTAGACTCTGTTGTATTATGTTTGATTTTAGTGCTCCAATTTTGGCATAAACTATGTAAATAAATAAATAAATGGTTTCCCTGATATGCACAACTGATTGACAGTTGGATGCACTAGGTCCAGTAAAGACACCAGATATTTTTTTAACAGTTTTTACAACTAGCCCAACTATTACTTCTAGTTACTACTCTTATGATCCATCTAGCAAGTTTAAAAACTGTACCCATGTTTTGTGCCTTCAATCCCCAGAACAGAATCCCATAGCTAAGAACTAAGTTTGCATAATGATAGTATGCCACAACAAGACACTGACTGTTACAAATTTACGATAAAGACCTTCAAGCAAACCATGCAAATAACATTATTCTTGTCCACTCTTGTGTGTTCATTCAACATTAATCGACAATCAATATTCATTCCTAAAAACCTTGTGCTTGTTCTCTTTATAGCAACTGCATACAGTTTCTTATTTATGTTCAAGCAATTTATTACATACTGCCCAATCGTACACACCCTTGAGAGTTTCATTTGCTTTTTCTAGTAATAGTTCTGCTGTCTTATCAGTGACTATGATGTAGCTGTTATCAGCAAAGAGAACATTTCCTCCATGTCCTATACTGTCCAGAATGTAACTGATATACACAGCTCAAAACTACAGTGTGTTTCAAAAAGAATATAGGTATTACAAAGTATTATTTTGTCCGAGCTATCGATTGCTGCGCCTTGGCTTGGCTATTGGAGAAACAAATTCATAATCTAGTTTATATTAATAGCTGCTAGATGTCAGTTGTCTTCTGTTTTGCTTGGTAACTGTCATATGTTTAAAATGACTACTCTGCGGCAGAAACCATTTTGTGTTCTTGAGTTTGCGAAGTGCATTTCCACAATTAAATTGCAAAGACGTTTCAAGCTGAGGTCCCAAACTGATCCTCCAAATGGGTGGAACATTCGCAGAAGGTATTGATAGCTTCTTGGTACAGGATGTGTATGTGTATATGTGTGTGTGTGTGTGTGTGTGTGTGTGTGTGTGTGTGTGTGTGTAAAGGAAAGAGTCCTGGCTACCCTCTTGTTCCTGAAGAAAATGTTGCACGAATTCAAACTTCTTTCTAACGTAGTCCTTCAAAATTTACTCATCGTGCTAGTGGTGTTTCGTTAAAGACAGTGTTTATGTACCACCATTCCCACAGAACTTGGAAGAGTTGAAGAAATGGATCCGTACTGTCATCACATCAGTGACAAGGGACATGCTTGCCCGAGTATGGGAGGAATTTGAGTATCAGTTTGATATTGTTCATGTTGCTGATGGAGGACATATTGAACATCTGTAATCTGAATTTGAGAGGTTTGTAAATGTGTGTTAAAGTTTCATATTCATATGTCTTACAGTTTAATAAATATATGCATTCAAAATATGTATATACTTTTTGAAACACCTTGTATTAGGGGAACATGAATTTGGGAATCTGCATAATCCACTGAGAAATAACTGAGGACGGGTATTTTAACATATTATTCCTTGATCTTTCACAAGTTAAATACACAGCAAATCATCATTACATCCTCAATTGTTTGCATACAAAGAAATGAAATATCTGACAGGTGATGAAAACAAAATGGAAACAATCATTCACCCCATCATCCTAGGTGATCTTCATTGGACTTGGAGAGACTCAATAACATCGATGGCTGCCGTGAGTATTTATGATTGTGGTATCCATTCACATTCTTCAATGAGAGACCATGAGAGTTTCTCAACAAGACAACAACAAACACGTCTGCTAGCATATCCCACACATATACAATTTAGGTATGGGCTCATTGCCAGCCATTCGATTACTTCAGTGTCCAGGCTTCAGAGGACATCCATGCTGATGCCAGCGACATGGGCCCTGGCAGTAGAAGGAATTCAGGTCCAATCTGTTCACTGCATGATATCTGCTCAAAAATCCTGGAGCTTCATACACAAAATTTTTCTATGCTTATCTTTTACTTATTGTGCATGGTCTCCTTCAAAATACTCTCCTCCACAATTGATACACCACTCCTGACACAATTCCTCATCCAGAAGCAGTCTTGGTACACCTTTTGCTCGATCGCGTGAAGCGTCATCTGCGAATTTTCTTTTATCTTGTCTGTCATTGCAAATCTTCATCCTTTCAATAGGGTTTTCAACTTTGGAAATAATAAAAATCTCATCACCAGTAATCATTCTTTTAAGGAACATCTTGTTCTCATTTGCATGATCCAAAAACTCTTCACAGATTGTGAGGTGACAGTCTTTCTGGTCTTGACTCATGAGTCATGAGACAAACTTGCCAGCAACATGATTCATTCGAAGATACTGTCAGGATTTCATAGCATGATCCACTAAATCTCTCAGACAATCAGTCTTCAGTTAGCATGCACAATTTCGTTGACATTCCTGACATGAGCGTCATAAGTAGACATCCTGATTGAGGGTCATCTTTAACTTGCACCTGGCCATTTTTAAACCATGTAAACCATTCACAACACCGAGTACAGCTTCAGCATTCATCATCGCAGGCTTCCTTTATTATTCGGTGCGTCTCTCTAAAGGTTTTCTTGAGTTTCATGCAAAATGTAATGTAGATGCACTGCTCCTCTAATTCTGCCATCTTGAAATTTGCAAACTGTGTGACATAAGTTCTACTCAATACATCACTGAACAATTACTAACACACATACAACAGTGAAACTTCTGGTATTACACATTCAACAGAGGCATTTGCAGGGATGCCAACTGCATTTCACTCCAACACACCTTTGGTGCGAAATAACAAATGTTTCAGAATTTTTCAGCAGACCTCAAACTGCCTGGAAAACAACAAGATACATACGGTTCTCAACACTGAAGCCTCCCCACATCATCAAATAACTTTAGAAATCTGTCAATTTCCTGGACAACATTTGGCAAATAACACTAACCACGTGCATCCACACACGAATGTGGCCATCACCTTGCATCACAGGATACCTGGACTCTTCTATGAATAAAATGTTTCACCAGTGGCAAAGTTGCCAGTTGACATGGGAATGGCAGAAGTGAAGGAGAGCTGCAAGATATTGTCATGTCAAGTGGGGTACTCAAACGGGATGTCTGGGGCATATGGTCCTTTCTCATAACCTGTTCATTACAGTCTGGTCAGACACAGCGGCTCCAGTGACTCTTCCAAGATCACCTTGCAGTGCTCTGGCAGTATCAGTATGCCGCTGTAATGCAAAGATAGTCAGGTATTAGCTTTCACATGGGGTTATAATGTCTCGGCAACCTTATCCACCTTGCCTTGTGTGCTGACGTGTCTCCCTGTAGTGTGCCCACAACCTATGGATGACAAATGAAGAGGCATTGCCTATCTGCAGCAACATGACTGGAAGTTCATCCATTTTTGATCAAACAGATTGCTCTTGCAACTTGCACTGCATTAACATGTTGCACTGCATGTGCTTGGTTGAATATGACATCCACAAATGGCAACAGCTATCTGTGTACCTCACTTGAAAACATTGGGACACCGGAACCCACTTCCTGCTGAGGGGTCATCTGACACTGTAATGCACAACACAGCCAACAGGTGGCAAATAATTGCTGCCTTCTCTAAAAGTGAAGCCTTGCAAAAAGACCAAAGGTCTGCCTATATCAAATCAAATTTAACATATCATACAGAAATACATGTGTTCCCCTAATTCTTTTGAGAACACCTGTGCTGTTTATCAGTAGATCTACCTTCTGTTTTCCAAGTAAGACTGAAACCACTTGTTTCTGTTCCTCTTACACCTAGTGCTTCTAGTTTGTTTTGTAGTATTATATGATCAATAGTGTCAAAAGTCTTGTTCACATCTAAATATATGCCAGTGGCACAGTCACCCTTGTCAAGAGCTTCAAGTAACACTTTTGCTAATTCTGTACTGGCCAATATTTTACATTCCCCACTTCAGAAACCAACCTGTGCTTCATTAAAAAGGTATCTATTCATGTAACTCATTAGTCTGTCCTTCATGACAAATTCAATCATTTTTGAGAATGAAGATACAGTAGTAGTGAAACTGACCAGTGATTTTCGATTCTCTCGCATTACCTTTCTATAGTAAGAGCACAATTTGTGCTTGCTTTAGGTACTCTGGAAAAATATGGGCCTATATGCTCTCTGTGTGTGCCTTCAGAACGGAGACTGGAATCTCATCTATACCTCTTGACTACATTTCTGTATTGTCTTCCTGACTTCAAGCACTGTTGTGGTGAACATCTTCAGTGTGCTTGTTGTATAAGTCACTATGGATGCTACATGTGTTTTGGAAGATTTTGTTGCAGTTTCCCCACAACACCACAGAACTTTTCATTTACAAAATTTGCCAATTCCTCAGGAATTTCTATTATTTATACCCATCTTTGATTTGGATGTTATTATACCAAGTCCAGAAAAATGACCTCCCATATTTAGAGATGCCACTGTGAACTGTAGTGGGGCTAACAATGTGGAGGGACATTGTTCGATAGCAGTATACCTGCCACTTTCAATAGGTGCAACACCTTGGCTAGGTGAGCATCATACTTTTGTTGTGGATGAGTATATTCATGGTAGTTCTGTGATTACTAGTCAGCAAGCATTTCACATTTGGTTCAAACTTGACTGACATGATTCTGTTCTTGATAGAAAAACCATTAATAGTTCAGGTATCAGACTTTAGAGCATCAGGCTCTGCACTAGAAAGAAAATCTACTGGCCGACCTCAGACAGTAAGAACGCTGGAAAATGCAACATGTGTCAGAGTGTCCATCCACCAATCTCCAATGCATTCAGCACTTAAACACACAGTTACCATGTGATTGTCCGAGAGGAATGTAAGAAGAATCCTGCACAGAGATCTTCACAAGCACCTCTAGAAATTATGGGAGAGTTGTTTCCTAGACTGCTCTTCGCACAAAGACATTGGCTGGCTCCCAAAGTCACTCGATTTATTACCCTGTAATTTTTTTCTTCGGAGTCACTTCAAGACACAAGGCACATTGCTCTACAACCCTGCACGCACTTAAGGAGACAATCACCCAGGACATAGACGCCATTCCACCAGAAATACCACGAATAACTATGGACAACATCAGGGAAAGGGGAACACAATTTACCAGACAATTTCGAAAACCAGTTAATGCAAAATAACATCGTATTTGCTGTTCACACATAAAAGTATTTCCTCTGTTATTTGTTTGTTTGTAATTACTTTTGAAATATGGGAGGTCTTGTTGCCAGACCCTGTACCTGTGTCTGCCTTTTCCAATTTTTTTTTTTTTTTTTTTATGATAGCCCACACTACCTGGCTTTTAATCTTTGCATTGTGCTATGTGTTATTTTGTCCCTGAATGATATATACATATATTTTTCCTGCTTCCCACACTACCTGGCTTTTATTCTTTGCATTGTGCTATGTGTTATTTTGTCCCTGAATGATATATACATATATTTTTCCTGCAAGCAGTACTCTCCTTCCTCCTGTATGTATATTTTTTATACCTGTTATAGTAATCTAAGAACTGCGAATTAGTGTAGTGCTTTTGTTTTGTAAAGAAAGGAAAAATTTAAGTGTCTGAGAGGACTTTCTAATAGCCATAGTTATCCATTTATTTTCCTTAGCCGCTGCTGCTGCTGCTGCTACAGAAATGGCTACTTTTGGAAATACCTCCTCAAAGATAAATGTAACACACTGAGTGCCATGTGGTCACAGAGTCATGGCAGAACTGCACACCTAATGCTGTATGGCTGCCAGCAGTCCCAGCTAAGCCTCACACCTAGCACTGTGTGCCTAGCCTGGTGATGAATCCATCATTAAGCATGTTGCAGTAAATGAGTTAAACAATGTGTAGAATTTAGAGAACTTAGCATCCACCCTGTTTTCCATACACACTACTCCCAGCTTTCATTTGCCATTGCACTAGAAAAAGTATGTATTTTACACTCCAAGAAGATCCTTTTGTAGGCCTGCAGTTTTGCAGGTCTGACAGAGCCTGTCTTTGGCTTTATTAAACTGACAATAATAATCAAACAGACCAAGTTCTCTTACAAATATTTCACAGTTTTCCCTGTCAATATCTGTAAGCATGTGGTCTCAGACTGATGCTGAACTTATTTATTAACCTAGCAGCAGTGTTTACCATTTGTATCATGTCAAAAGTGCTCAAAATCTTTAGAAAGTTATTACTAATTTCATCATGTCTCCACGCAATATTATATTAGTTATTCAGTTAATTTGGTTACAAGAACTGACAAATTTGATAAAGTGCCCACGTTACCACTAGGTGAATATTACACATATAAAGTGTGATTCTATTTTCTTATCATTCATTCAGAAGGCAGAAGGGCAATATACAGACCGTAAGCTTTAACTTGGCCCCTGAGTGGAGGATTCTGGGATGAGAAGCTTGTGATTGGCTCTTAGCGTGCAGACTTTTGGGACGGGGCCCACCTCTTCCCATGTAAGGGCTTAATGCACTGCAGAAGTGACACAAAGGTATACAGGGAGCCACTATTAGGACCAGGAACAGCCTCTTAGCTCATTTTTGTAAATACACAAAAACATTAAAAAAAAAAGGCACACCACAAAGGAATTATCTGAATGGGACAGAAATCAACAGATGTGATGTACATGTACAAACAAACGATTACAATTTAAGAAAAATTTGATGATTTATTCACGAGGATAAGCTTCACAAACTGAGCAAGTCAATAATGTGTTGGCCCATATCTGGCCCTAATGCAAGCAATTGTTCAGATTGGCACTGATTGATAAAGAGTTGTTGGATGTCCTTCTGACGGATGTTGTGCCAAATTCTGTCCAATCAGTACACTAGGTCGTTAAAATCCCAAGCTGGTTGGAGGGCTCTGCCTACAATGCTTCAAACATCCTCAACTGGTGAGAGATCTGGAGACCTTGCCGGCTAAGGTAGAGTTTGGCAGGCACAAAGGCAAGCAGTAGAAACTCTTGCCATGTACATGTGGCCATTATCCTGCTGAAATGTAAGCCCTGGATGGCTTGCCATAAAGGGCAACAAAACGTGGCGCAGAACATCATCGATGTACTGCTGTGTGGTAGAAGGCCAACAAAACGAGGCATAGAATATCACAGATGTAAGGCTGTGCTGTAAGGGTGACGCGGATGACAACCAAAGACTTCCTGCTACGAAAAGAAATGGACCCCACACCGTCACTTCCAGCTGTTGGGCCGTATGGCAGGCAACAGCCATTTTGGTATCCCACTGCCGTCTGTGACATTTCCAGACATATCTTCAATGGCCATCAGTGATCAATTTGAAGCAGGACTCGTCACTGATGACAATTCTATTCCAATCAATGAAATTCTTGGCCAAAGACAATCCTGAGTTGCCCGCGACAACTGTGGGATCCCAAATTGACCATTACCCGTCATTCAGCCCAACTTTATCAACTGAAGGCATCAAGTCTTTATCTCAAATCTTCCAACATGACAAAACAATTAAAACATAGCTGTAAGTGTAAGGTAATTAACAAAACAGTGACTATTTATAACAATCTCCGTAGCTGATAATACAATTGGAGTGGGATTTCGATGGTGCTGCCACATGGCTTCTCTGTATAATTTTCTTGTTTTCCTGCATTGAAGCTTGTGGAAGAAGGACCAACCTCTTCGCCATCAGTGACTGGTGCCCATGACTATACACCAAGCTGCCGTGGCACACTATGCTGCTCAGAATACTAGGTTTCTGAATACAGCAAAATAAGCATTCATGTTAAACTCATTCTGCTCATTCAGCAGTAATTGCAGTTCCTCTTTTCTGTGTACATAAATTTACATTTCTCCAAGTCATTTCAGCGATTTTCCCTTTATTACCTTATGCAACACTCCCATATTATTCTCTATGTTTCCTGCTACATGATTTTCTTTATCCAAATTTGTACCACAAGTGCTCTTTTTTTTCGACTATACATATGGTCTCTAAAACATGTCTTGAAATTTCTTCCCGACTGACTGTTAAAAAACTTCTCACAGCCTTGACATCAGATTTTATAATCACCAGATTCTGAATATTTGTTGCTGTTATTGCCAACTGTGCGGCATAGCTTACAACAAATTGTACCTTCCATTTGAAATCCAATTTTTACTTTCATTTTTCTGAAGGCTTGGGCAGTTCTGTTGGAAAATGCGCCATTGTAAGACACTGCAAGAAACGTCTTGCCTTCTGGATCTATTGTATCCTTTTGGGTCACATATTTTTGACTTAAGTTTATTACACTAAAGAGCCAAAGAAACTGGTACACCTGCCTAATAGTGTGTAAGGCTCACACGAGCACGCATAAGTGCCACAACACAACATGAAATGTACTCAACTAATGTCTGAAGTAGTGCTTGAGGGAACCAATACCACAAATGCTGCAGCATTGTCCATAAATCCTTCAAGAGTATGAGGGGCTGGAGATCTCTTCTGAACAGCATGTTGCAAGGCATCCCAGATGTGCTACATAATGTTCATGTCTGGAAAGTTTGGTGGTCAGTGGAAGTGTTTAAACTCAGAAGAATGTTCCTGGAGCCACTCTGCAGCAATTCTGGACATGTGGGGTGCCGCACTGTCCTGCTGGAATTGCCAAAGTCCATAGGAATGCACAATGGATATGAATGGATGCAGGTGATCAGACAGGGTGCTTACGTACGTGTCACCTGTCCGCGTCATATCTACACATATCAGGGGTCCCATATCACTCCAACTGCACATCCATGACACCATTACAGAGCCTTCACCAGCTTTAACAGTCCCCGCTGACATGCATGATCCATGGATTCATGAGGTTGTCTACCCATACACATCCATCTGCTCAATTTGAAACGAGACTCATTTGACCAGGCAACATGTTTCCAATCATCAAAAGTCCAATGCTGCTGTTGATGGGCCCAGGAGAGGTGTAAAGCTTTGTGGCGTGCAGTCATCAAAGATACATGAGTGGGCCTTCAGCTCCGAAAGCCCAGGTCAACAATGTTTCATTAAATGGTTCGCACACTGATGCCTGTTGATGACCCAGCACTGAAGTCTGCAGCAGTTTGCAGAAGGGTTGCACTTCTGTCATGTTGGATGATTCTCTTCAGTTGTCATTGATCTCATTTTTGCAGGATCTTTTTCCGGCCATAGAGATGTCAGAGATTTGATGTTTTACTGGATTCTTGATATTCATGGTACACTCGTGAAATGGTTTTACGGGAAAATCCCCACTACATTGCTATCTCGAAGGTGCTGTGTCCCATCACTGGTGCGCTAACATCATGTTCAGACTCACTCACATTTTGATAACCTGCCATTGCAGCTGTAGTAACCCATCTAACAACTGCACCAGACACTTGTTGTCTTGTATGAGCGTAGCCGACAGCAGCGCAATACTCTGCCTTGTCTACATATCTCTGTACTTGAATACGCATGCCTATACCAATTTCTCTGGGACTTCAGTCTATGAAATTTCATTACATCTTGGTCCTTATACCCATTCGTCCTGGCTACTTGTCTAATTACATTTAATTCATCCGCTTCATTATTAGGGATGAGTGGTCTTATTAGCATCCTGTTTATCATGGCTCTCAGGTATGCTCATTTACGCATTTATAATCATTTCAGTAGCTGTTGTCTTCCTAAATATGCTAATCTTACGCCTTCCATCTCTTTTAGTCAACCTAAGATCCAAAAACACTAGTTAAGAAATTTAAATTGTTTTCTGTATTTGGTTTGTAAATGGATGGATTTACCTAATTTTGGGTTCCTAGACACACACCAGAATAAAAATTGGTAATTACACAAATTTACACAATTAAGTCAAACAAAAATAAACATTCAGAACATTTGAAATCAATACTACTTTGTGTGTGTGTGTGTGTGTGTGCGTGTGTGTGTGTGTGTGTGTGTGTTTTGTATGATGCTAATAAAAGGTCCAAATTAGTTCAGAAGATATTTTCACCTTTAATCGTCTTTGGTTCAAAAATGGCTCTGAGCACTATGGGACTTAACATCTGAGGTCATCAGTCCCCTAGACAGACTACTTAAACCTAACTAACCTAAGGACATCACACCCATACATGCCCGAGGCAGGATTCGAACCTGCGACCATAGCGGTTGCGCGTTTCCAGACTGAAGCACAGCGCCTAGAACCGCTTGTCCACAACAGCCAGCTAATCGTCTTTGGTTTTGAAAAATGCAATGATGGAGCTCTTCTTTTGTTAGCCCTTTCATCACTCTTCCCAACAAGACCCCAGCAATAGTCACCCATCATCAAAGGGTTCCAAGGGCCTTGGTAAAGGTGTTCTATGGTAAGAATATCTTGGTGAAAGCGTCACAATGCTCATCACTTATGGCTCCCAAATTTTACGGGAAGAAATCAAAATGAGAATGTAAAAAGTGAATTTTAAGCAACATTCTACACCCCGTGTTCTTAGTTGTCCAACAGATCATTCACAATGGTAACAAAGTTTTTGTCTTTTGTGTTACCCAAAAAGCCCTTCACAACTGCTTTAAAAGAAGACCAAGCAGCTAATTGGATATCTGGAAGTTTAGTGTCATAGATTAGATCTTTCAGCAATTTTCTTGTAGGCCATTCCTTGACTGCATAGTGGTTCCTGGTGTCATGGTTGTCCCAAAGCCACAAAAAGCAGCAGTATTTCATGAATCCAGCCTGTAAACCTGTAAGAGTGCAATTTTTAGATCACAGCAAAGCTTTTTTTTTTTTTTGTTATGGTTTTAGGGCGCAAAACTGCTATGATCATTAGCACCCAGTCTGTGACTTAGGAAAAGGCAATAATGGGAACGAAACTCAAGAAATTGGAGAAACTAAAAATAGAAGGAAAGCTTAAAAAACCACTATAGAAAGGGGTTGGTTGTCCCCAAAAAGAGCTTCAAATGATTGACGTCATCTCATTGGCACTAATAAACTCGAGAACGCAATCGGCTGAGCGCGTGTCATCTGGTAAATTAGACGATATATCAGGCGACAGCTATAGACGGACGCGTAACGGAGTAAAATAGGGGCACTCAAGTAAAAGGTGTCTTACCGT
Organism: Schistocerca piceifrons; assembly: GCF_021461385.2. Classification (NCBI taxonomy): domain Eukaryota; kingdom Metazoa; phylum Arthropoda; class Insecta; order Orthoptera; family Acrididae; genus Schistocerca; species Schistocerca piceifrons. The sequence goes on from NC_060143.1 coordinate 517,692,244, forward strand.
CCACAGCTGAGAGCAATGGGGACAGAGTGGGGGAGGATCAACACTTAAGAGATGTCGACGGCTAAAAAGACAGTGCCCTATCCGGAGTCTAGTTAAAATTACCTCCTCCCGACGACGCGTTCGGGAGGAAGAGGTCCAAGCACAGGGAAGAGCTTTCACATCCCGAAATTTATTATTGGGAAGTGTCGACCAATGTGCGTGCCATAAAAGAGTAACATGATGACATAAAACACTCCGTAGATCGATGAAGGGAATTGTGCGAATAGCTGGCTGAAGAAGAGAGACTGCAGCCTTGGCCGCTATATCGGCCGCCTCATTTCCACAGATACCAAGTTGTCCTGGGATCCAGAGGAACGCCACAGAGACGCCCCCCAAGTGGAGCAAGTGGAGGCAGTCCTGAATCCGGTGGACCAGAAGGTGGACAGGGTACAGAGCTTGGAGACTGATGAGAGAGCTGAGAGAATCTGAACAGATAACATACTGTATCCGCTGATGGCGACGGATGTATTGGACAGCCTGGAGAACAGCGTAAAGCTCCGCAGTATAAACCGAACACTGGTCGGGAAGCCGAAATCGATTTGGGGTGTCGCCAACAATATAGGCACTCGCTACATCTAACAATGTTTTTGAGCCATCAGTGTAAATAAATGTGGCATCCTTCATCTGTGCACATAGAGCAGCAAATGCCCGACGATAAACAAGTGAAGGGGTACCATCCTTGGGAAATTGACAAAGGTCACGGAGCAGGCAGGTCCGGGGACGGAGCCAAGGCGGTGCTGTACCCCAAGTTGTCAAGAAGGTTTTAGGAAAGCTGAAGGATAGAGAATGGAGCAGTTGATGGAAGCAGACTCCCGGTGGTAGTAAAATCCAAGGAGGTGTCGAAAAAAATGTCATGGGCCAGATTAGCAGGCATGGAAGACAGATGGCTAGCATAACAACTCAGAAGGACTGCTCGCCGATTGGACAGCGGAGGTTCAGCAGTCTCAGCATAAAAGCTTTCCACAGGGCTGGTGTAAAAAGCTCCAGACACTAAACGTAATCCACGGTGGTGGATAGAGTTGAGACACCGAAGAATAGACAGCCAAGCAGAGGAGTAAACTATGCTTCCATAGTCCAATTTCGAGTGCACTAAGACGCAATAGAGGCGGAGAAGGATCACTCGGTCAGCTCCCCAGGAGGTACTATTCAGGACACGGCGGGTGTTGAGGGATCGCAGACAGCGAGCCGAAAGATAGGAAACGTGGGAGGACCAGCACAGTTTTCTGTCAAACGTAAGACCCCAGAATTTAGTCCGAAAACGGAAGGTTGACAGGTCCTAGATGTAAGGAAGGTGGAAGAAACTCCGTAAGACGCCAAAAATTAACACATATGGTCTTACTGGGAGAAAAGCGGAAGCCTGTTGCGATGCTCCAAGAGTGGAGGCGATCGAGACATCCTTGAAGACATCGTTCAAGAAGGCTGGTCCGTTGAGAGCTGTAGTAGATCGCAAAATCGTCCACAAAGAGGGAGCCCGAGACATCGGGAAGGAGACAGTCCATAATTGGATTTATGGCAATGGCAAACAGTACAACACTTAGCACAGAGCCCTGGGGTACCCCATTTTCTTGGGAGAAAGTACGGGAGAGAGTAGTGTCCACCCGCACTCTAAATATGCGCTCTGCCATAAATTCATGAAGAAAAAGGGGCAGCCGACCTCGAAAGCCCCAAGAGAACACTGTGCGGAGGATGCCTGTCCTCCAACAGGTATCGTATGCTCTCTTCAGATCAAAAAATATTGCTACTGTTTGGCGTTTCCGGAGAAAATTGTTCATGCTATAAGTGGACAGAGCAACAAGATGGTCAATTGCAGAACGATGCTTTCGGAAACCGCATTGAGCAGGTGTTAAAAGACTGCGGGACTCCAGCCACCAAGCTGAACGCCAATTCACCATACGCTCCAAAACCTTACATACACTACTCGTGAGAGAAACGGGGCGATAGCTAGAGGGGAGATGTTTGTCCTTTCCAGGTTTCAGAACAGGAATGACGATAGCTTCCCACCATCGTCTGGGAAAAGTACTGTTGGTCCAAATTCGATTATAAAGGCGAAGGAGGTAACACAGACTATGGGTTGATAAATGCAGCAACATTTTGATGTGGATACCATCCGGTCCTGGGGCGGAGGAGCGAGAAGAAGAGAGTGCATGTTGGAGTTCCCGCATGGAGAAAACAGTATTATAGCTTTCCCGATTTTGAGAGGAGAAAGCAAGTGGTTGCACTTCTGCTGAACGTTTTTTCAGGAGAAAGGCTGGCAGGTAATTTTAAGAGTTCGAAATCTCAGCAAAGTGTTGACCGAATGAGTTAGAAATTGCGACGGGGTCCACAAATGTATCACGCGCGACAGTGAGTCCAGAGACCGGGGAGAAACTAGGCGCACCAAATAACCGTCGAATCTGACTCCAAGCTTCCGAGGAGGGATAGAAGGTGTTAAATGAGCTAGTAAAGAAGTCCCAGCTTGCCTTCTTGCTATCGCGGATGATGCAATGGCATTGCGCACAGAACTGCTTATAGCAGATACAGTTGGCCAAAGTAGGATGGTGGCAGAAAACGCGAAGAGCACGTCGCCGCTCACATATTGCATCACGGCATGCCACGTTCCACCAAGGAACTTGGGGGCGCCGGGGCAATTCGGAGGTACATGGTATTGAACGTTCCGCAGCTGTAAGAATAATGTCTGTAATATGTGTGACCTCATCGTCAATGCTAGGAAAGTGACTGTCATCGAATGACGCTAGAGACAAAAAAAGTGTCCAATCGGCGGGCGCATATATGGCAGTTGAGGCTGCAGTCTAAGGACACATGGAAAGTGGTCACTCGAGTGTGTATCATCAAGGGCAATCCATTCGAAGTGCCGAGCTAGCGGAACAGTACCGACCGAAAGGTTCAAATGAGACAAATTTGTCGTGGAGGCAGACAAAAACGTAGGGTCCGCAGTGTTGACGACCTAACAAGCTGCCATTCATGATCCTTGTATTTGATTGCCTCTAGCAGCAAAGCCATGGTTTCATAAGTTTCTTTGATGTCTGCTGCATAAGCCGAAGTTACTGATGGAAATGCATTGCCATTATGCAGTAGTACTGCTTTCAAGCTGGTTTTACTGGAGTCAATGAATAGTCGCCACTCCTGAGGATTATGTTGTACACCTAGCTGCATCATTAGAACATTGACATCTCTACATACACACACTGAATTCTGCATATCGAAATACTGAGCGAAGGAAGCACCTCTTGATCTGAAACAGGAAATTTTTGTCCCTGGAGCTAGAAGGTTCCGCTGTTGCAGTCTCGACCCCAAGTGTTCAGCCTATGGTTTCGAAGTTGTAGATTGCGAACCAAATCGTTCAATTCCTTTTGATTAACGAGCTGAGGCGAAGTGTCATGATATTGAGGGCAGTGCTCTTTTGTATGTTCAACATTTGCTGATTCACTTGACATGGTGTCTGGTTCCGTGGCTTTCAACTTGCAGACAGGAACAGGCAACCCCTTATCATGGGGCACAGGCAAATGCACTGAAGATACATTTAGATACTTTATTTTATATCTAGTTTTGCATGAATGTCCAAAAATATTTGTAATACAGAAGTAACAGTCTGAATAATGGACTTTAGGCTCACACCACACCATTGGAACAGCGAATGGTATGGCTCGGCGTTTCCCTTTTAATCATTTTGTTAAGGTTGTAGTATAGGTTATGCAGGCAATATGGGGTGCAAAATTTTTATCTTGATCACCAACAGGACAATCATAATTTATATGCCTTCTAAACCAAATCAGTGATTGGTTTTCTTTGGGCTTTTTGAGCGAATTTCCCACACACAGAACAAAAGTTGTCGGGGTGGCTTGGACAGCAGTGAGATTTACTAGTTGTCATTTTTCTTAGTGTAAGTCTTAAACTCAAAAAGTTTGCACTATCTTTCACAGGAAACACACACTGAGGATCTATTTCACACCACTTCTGGATTATCACACCAACCATTTACTGATGATTTGTAGATGATCTAGCTCTCCTCTGCAAATCAAAAACAAACATCAAAACAGAACAGCAAAAAGCGAAACACTGAATACGAAAACTAAAAAGCCTTTAAAAACTGAAAAATGGCACATGCTAGAACATTATGAGAGGTATATTTGTATTCTACATACCAAAATAATACTAGCTGATGTATCACATCCCAGACACAAAACGGCAGTTTACTAATGAAATCTTACACGTCATCCTCCTTCCAGTTCCACTGTCAACTTTATTTTTTGTGCATCCCACTCATTCTTTCGGCTATCTCATGTATTTCATTTTCATCACCTTTGTACAGTAGCATGCATGAAAAAATTAAGTTCACAGTGGAACTGGAAGGAGGACGATGAATAAGTTTTTTGACCTTAGGTTAACTAAGAGAGATGGAATGCATAAAATTAGCACATTTAGGAAGATGACTGCTACTGACATGATTATAAATGCAAACTCCAATCAGACTAAGAAGCATAGATGAGCATACTTGAGGGCCATGATAAACGCAATGCTAAAACTACTGCTCACCCCTAATGACAAAGTGGAAGAATTAAATGTGATTAAACAGGTAGCCAGTGCAAACGGGTATAAGGACCTTTATGTAATGAACCTTTATAATAAACTAAAGTTAAAAATATGTGACAAGGCGGAGGCAATAAATCCAGAAAGCAAGAAGTTTGTTGCAATGTCACACAGTGGTGCATTTTCCTACGCAACTGTGCAGGCTTTCAGTAAAATGAAAGTAAAAATTGAATCCCAAACAAATAGTACAATTGGTTCTAGGCTATGCCACAAAGTTGGCAGTGGCAACAACTTTTAGAATCTGGGAGACTGAAACAAGTTATATATTGGTCAGATGGGAAGGAATTTCAAGACTCATTTTAGAGACCACACGTAGAAGAGCACAGTCGGTACACATTTTTATAAGGAAAAACCGTGTGACAGGAAACAGAGAATAGTACTGAGATGTTGCATAAGACCCCAAAGGGACAATTACTGAACCTGCTTGAAGAAATGGAAATTTATGTACTCAGAAAACGGTAACTGAAATTACTGTGGAATGAATAGAATGAATTTAACCTGAATCTTTATTTTGATGTATTCGGAAACTTATCAGTCTGAGCATCATCACGTGCCATGGCAGCTTGGTGTGTAGTCGCATCCACCTACCAATGGTAGCAAGGAGATTGCGCCTTCTTCAGCAAGTTCCATCACAGAAAAGCAAGAACTTTGTATTGAAATACCACTCTGGATGTCTTATCGACTGTTGTTGAGATTTTCATTAATAGCTTGTTTTGTTAATTACCTTATGCTTGTGCATATTTTTTAATTGTTTTGTCATGGTGGAAGGCTTCCATTTGTAGATGTGATGTTATTTTTAAATTTCTTATTCTGACTTTTACACAACTAAGTATATTTACTTTGCTAGGCTCAGAGCTTCCCATTATTCCTCTTTACACCTTTCATGTGGATTTTTTTGAATATGGATATAATTCCACATATTGTATGTCAGTATGTTTTATTATCGGACACTCATTTTGGCATGTGAAGTAACTTAATTAATGGCCATGCATACTGCATTTTAATTATTAAATTTAGGATACTGGTTACTGATGTACCCCAGCTATAGTGGTCTCTGCTGGCCTCATATAAATACCAGATGCATACAGGCCATCACCAGTACTTACTGTGTATCCACAAAGTATAGATTTTGAACTGATGCCTACATCAGAACATTTTATGGTATACATGGCTGTTAATTGTGTAAATGTTTTTTATTTTTCTTATGTATTACCACTATGATTTTGCTTCAGCTAACTGAACATAGCTGGTTACACCACTGCTTTTTATTTTTATTTTTATTTTTTTTTTTTTTTTTTTTTTTTTTTACGCATCTGAAAGTGGCAGTAGCTGAAACCAGCAATAATGTACTGTATAATTTGTGTTATCATTATGGGCCTTTACAAATACACAGCCCAACCACCAGGAGTGATGGTCTGGATAGCCATTTCTTTTCTTATCAAGACCCCTTTGGTTGTCATCCACAGCATTCTTACATCACATTGGTACATCAATGATGTTCTATGCCCTGTTTTGTTGCCATTCAAGGTAAACCATCCTGGGCTTACATTCACCAAGATAATGCCTGCCCACACACAGCACGAGTATCTACTGCTTTCTCATGCTTGCCAAACGCTGCCCTGACCAGCGGGGTCAGCAGATCTCTCCCGAACTGAGAATGTTTGTAACATTGGGCCCTTCAATCAGCCCAAATTTTGACGACCTAACATGCCAATTGCTGTTGGTTTGGTCCAGCAACACATTCTAGTGTCCTTCATGGTTTGAAAAAAAAAATATGTATTGAACAACCCCAGTTCATACTGACTTTTCTGAACATTAGTGATTATATTATCAAGGTAGAAAAACTGTATGTGAATTGCCATTAATGCAGTACAAACAAACTTTCACAGGTTGTTCAGAGATATCCTCCATTTTTATTTATATAAAGGACACATGGTCTCTGGCAGCTGATTACAGAGTAATAATGTAGTTATGACTTATTCAGTTTGTTACTGGAATCACACTAATTTCTTTGGAAGAGCATGCCTGACTTAAGAAGTCTGTAATATGCAATAACCAAAATGTACAAAACAACACAAGATACAGAGTAATGAAACAGTCACAAGGCATATGTAAAAGTAGGTGTGGTGCCATTGCTGTGGGAACACCTCAGCACAGTGCCATGTAGCATTCAGTTAGCCCATACACAAGGTGCATACTAGCTATCTCTTCACCAGTAAACCATTCCTAATGCTGTGAATCACTGTTAGCACACAATTAACACTGCCAGAAAGGCAAACCCAAGGCAGAACCGAGCAGTACTGAATACAAGCTCGAGGGTGAGACGTAAACTAGGCATTACTGTTGTCAACAGCAAGTACCGTGAGTGAATGGAAAAAGTTTGTTTACAGGCAGGACACAGCACACATTGTTGACATTTTTACTGCTGTGCAGGTATGGTCAGTGCAATACAGATAACTGGGATAAGAAACCAAATGAAATGCGATATTCTATAATGAGCTGTCAGGGACCACACGTTCCTTACACCACAATATTCGGAAAGCATCCCTGAACAACTTCTGAATGTTTGTCAGTGGAGTTCTGTGTGTGATTGTGAGTACATATACACACACACACAAATCAAATTATCATCTTCCAACGTAACCCAGCCATTGGCCTATGCTACAGATCAGCCTATAACCATAACCAAATGGATATTCAGTCTCATCATGCCCATATTCGTTTAGGCACATAAAATAAATGGTCGCATAATCTGAAAGTTCATTGGTTTATGGACTAAGTAAGAAAACAGCTTTTGAAATGTTATATTATGAAAATGTGCTCCAGATTATATGGAGGGATCGATAACTAAGAAGGTGATACTGAACTGAATTAGGAAGTGAAGAAATTTATGGAGTAATTTCTCTAAATGAAGGGGTCAATCGGTGGGACACATCTCGAAGCATCAAGGAATATCACTTTAGTAAAATTTGTAGAGGGGATAAAATTTGTAGAGGTATGCCAAAGATTGACTATAATAAGCAGATTCAAACTGATGTACGTCGCAGCAGTTATGTCAAAACGGAGAGGCTTGCACAATACTGACTCGTGGATAGCTGCAACAAACTAGTATTTGTGCTGAAGAAGAAAGCAATGACATTATCTGGAAATTCTGGAGTTTACATTTATATCCCAATGCATTGAGATTTTTCCCCCCTCTGTGTAATTTGCAGGTACATGTTTAAATTATACTTCTTTTATATTCAGTTGGCGCTTTTGGTCAATCAGCCTCAATTTTTCTTCCACTTTATTAATTAAAATTGTCTACAGACAGTTCAACACTCATCAAGCCTAACATATTTCAATGTAAGCCATCATTCCCACACAGACTAAAAAATGTGTTAGGATCAAAAGATACTGCAGCCAGGTCTATTACAGTTGTAATGTTTAAGTTTATTTAGCTGAGTGAAACACTTTCTTGCATATACAGATGTATCTTGTCCAGACATTGCATCTTTTACATAACAGCTTGCTTAGCAGTGTGTGTTTTGTAATCAAATTTATCAGTTTTCTGAGTCAACTACTTATAATTACACCATAAGTTTTAACAGTTTGACACTGTCATGGGTTTGGGTATAAATAATTGTCAGGGTTACTTCTAGTGAATATAAAATATATTTCTGGATATTTATTATTTTTAGTGGTACTACATATTATCAACAAACATTTTAAATAATACAGGGTATATGCAGAGTCATTTATAACATGGCTCCACCATATTCAAGAAAATATCGTGATTCAATTTTAAATGTGTTCTGACGAAAGAAAATTAGAATGCAATTGATTTGCACAATTTCCTTTCTGTATTTTGTAACTCACCTGGATTTTTACACTAAAAACATTAGATACAATAATTTTTATCAATTCTGTTCTTCTAGTATTTCGTTTTCCCTTCTAATACTTCTTATTGTTCCCTTCAAGCAGATTTTTGGGCCTGTAAAATAAACAATTTGTGTGTTACAAAACAACTAGTTAAAAAAGTGACTGTTTCGGAAAAAAAGTTAAACAAACAGAAATTTCTTTTCAATGAATTAAGACTCTGATATATACATTTCATTGCAGGAAGCAAGTGATACAGGACAATCCCTCATAATGAAATCAGCACCCTTTGGTAGTACTTTCAGTCTGTGAATAGTGTTACAAATGTCTGTACCTCATGCTCAGATTCCCTACAAACTAGTTAAATCTGGAAAATTAGAGAAGATAAATCCCAGGAAATATTTTAACTTTAAAAACAATTCTAATTCAACAGTTTTTTCTTACTGCATTTTTGCTACAACTGAGCAACAAATATGGAAAAATGCAACTGTGAAGATTGCAGTAGCAAACGGATCTACTGATGACTACCAATACTGAATGCACATCTGCATACATGCTTTGCAAGCCACCATAGGTGCACAGCAGGAGTACCTTGTACCACACCTCATCTCCTTTCATTTTCCAATAGCAAACAGCGAGAGGGGAAAATAGCTGCCTACATACCTCTACATGAGCCCCAACTCCTCTTACCTTTGTGATCTTTACACGACATGTATCATTTATCACTTGCAGCAAAAGAGTAGTTTGCAGTCAGCTTCAAATGCTGGTTCTCTAAATTTTCTCAACAGTGTTCCATGAAAAGGATTCACACTCGATTTCATGAAGCATCTCCGTACTACTCACCTGTTGATGAAACCCACAGATAACAAATTTAGCAGCTCACTTCTATAGTGTTTACAAACTCACTTTTATACCAACTTCAGGATATACTGATACTTTAATTATGAACAGAAGCAAAGTCACTTAGTCCATTTGATACTGAAATAATGAACTGAATATTTCAAATATATCAGGGAAAGCTTGTTATGATAAAGGTAGGAAGAAAAATAAACAAATATTTATTTTCTTTATTAACAACTGTCAGATTTTCACATTGCCATAAGACGTACTCATTTTTATGTGGCACATTTCCCTAGTAGTACCATCGACCATGATTTGAACTGAGGACTAATCAAGTTAATTCTTACACTCTGTATGATCAGAATCAGCACACACAGTCAACACTTCACTGTTAGATGCTGACTGTCACTTATGGCAAAATCCCTGATGACAGAGGGCCTGCTGAGTCATGCCGAGTAATGCCCCTTTATTTTCTCTGCTTATTCAGTATGGATGGAGTGTCTCCCATCACCCAAATTCCTCAGTGAAGTTACAATTTCCACAGTTTTATCTGTAACAATTCAATAATTATCCCAACCATAAACATATTATCAAAAAAACACTCTTAACTACACATGACATCCTACTGTTAATACTGTTCTGTCAGGCCAAATCTTGTGCAGCAGCACACGGTCTGAACTGAACAATTAACAGAACACCTATTTACTGCAAGGTAAATACTTACTGCTGTTCAGGAAGGACCGCAAAACAGACTAATTTCAATTTAAGCGGGATATACAGAAATTTCATTTTTAACAGTACTGAATGGTGTTTGAATTTTTACTTTTAGTTTATGGAAGAGACATAGGCAGCACTAACATGTTTGACTGTGTATAAAGGGCTACAAGGATTTGGAACATATACATAGCCAAAATACAGTATACTGATGTACTCTTACTAACAACATACACCCGAGTAATATACTTACTTTACTCCAGGGGAACACAGATAAACTAGAGGGTTTGATACCATACATCAGCTTTGCCCAATGACGTCATATCAAGCACCAAGATTAGCAACACAAACACTATTTCAAAATGGCAACAGTAACCTTAAACCTTTCCATAGTGCACAAATATAAACAAATCTAGAATGGTACAAGTTCTTCATAATAATCACTGAAGCTAATGAAACTATCACAGGAAAATAGGGTTCTGTGCTAAGACAAATTGAGACCTGACACAATATCCGCAAAATCACAATACCAGAGACAAACAAAATGCAACAACAAAAACGTGATAAAACGATAATTTCAAAAATGCAGAAACTGTGCAATGAGAGATAATAAACTATAACTGCTACCAACATTCGATGAGCTACACTGCTCAACTTAAAACCGTGAAACAGATCACACTACAAACAAAATCAAAAGTCAAGACTGACACACATAGCGAAAAACAATGAAAACTGGCAACAGGCAGTATTGACAATGCCAGTTGACCTATATAATTCAACTTTAAATACTGGTACAGAGAGGCCAAAACTCTCACAACAAAAACAACTTCAACAAAACCAAGAATCAAACTTACCAGACACCAAATTCCTCATCAGAGGTCCACCTCAAACACAGGTAGCACAAAACATAATGAAAAAATGGTGTGAACAATAATAAGATAACAAAATTCACCAACCAATTTAAAAACACAGAAACAATAAGAACACACACCATAGTCAACAGAAAACTATGCAATACATGAAAGAAACTCATTCCAAACCTCACAGTTTCCATTTAAAAAACAAACACAAAAAATCACTACCACCCAACTTAACCCATACCCCATCCTACCAAATACACTCCTGGAAATTGAAATAAGAACACCGTGAATTCATTGTCCCAGGAAGGGGAAACTTTATTGACACATTCCTGGGGTCAGATACATCACATGATCACACTGACAGAACCACAGGCACATAGACACAGGCAACAGAGCATGCACAATGTCGGCACTAGTACAGTGTATATCCACCTTTCGCAGCAATGCAGGCTGCTATTCTCCCATGGAGACCATCGTAGAGATGCTGGATGTAGTCCTGTGGAACGGCTTGCCATGCCATTTCCACCTGGCGCCTCAGTTGGACCAGCGTTCGTGCTGGACGTGCAGACCGCGTGAGACGACGCTTCATCCAGTCCCAAACATGCTCTATGGGGGACAGATCCGGAGATCTTGCTGGCCAGGGTAGTTGACTTACACCTTCTAGAGCACGTTGGGTGGCACGGGATACATGCGGACGTGCATTGTCCTGTTGGAACAGCAGGTTCCCTTGCCGGTCTAGGAATGGTAGAACGATGGGTTCGATGACGGTTTGGATGTACCGTGCACTATTCAGTGTCCCCTTGACGATCACCAGTGGTGTACGGCCAGTGTAGGAGATCGCTCCCCACACCATGATGCCGGGTGTTGGCCCTGTGTGCCTCGGTCGTATGCAGTCCTGATTGTGGCACTCACCTGCACGGCGCCAAACACGCATACGACCATCATTGGCACCAAGGCAGAAGCGACTCTCATCGCTGAAGACGACACGTCTCCATTCGTCCCTCCATTCACGCCTGTCACGACACCACTGGAGGCGGGCTGCACGATGCTGGGGCGTGAGCGGAAGACGGCCTAACGGTGTGCGGGACCGTAGCCCAGCTTCATGGAGACGGTTGCGAATGGTCCTCGCCGATACCCCAGGAGCAACAGTGTCCCTAATTTGCTGGGAAGTGGCGGTGCGGTCCCCTACGGCACTGCGTAGGATCCTACGGTCTTGGCGTGCATCCGTGCGTCGCTGCGGTCTGGTCCCAGGTCGACGGGCACGTGCACCTTCCACCGACCACTGGCGACAACATCGATGTACTGTGGAGACCTCACGCCCCACGTGTTGAGCAATTCGGCGGTACGTCCACCCGGCCTCCCGCATGCCCACTATACGCCCTCGCTCAAAGTCCGTCAACTGCATATACGGTTCACGTCCACGCTGTCGCGGCATGCTACCAGTGTTAAAGACTGCGATGGAGCTCCGTATGCCACGGCAAACTGGCTGACACTGACGGCGGCGGTGCAAAAATGCTGCGCAGCTAGCGCCATTCGACGGCCAACACCGCGGTTCCTGGTGTGTCCGCTGTGCCGTGCGTGTGATCATTGCTTGTACAGCGCTCTCGCAGTTTCCGGAGCAAGTATGGTGGGTCTGACACACCGGTGTCAATGTGTTCTTTTTTCCATTTCCAGGAGTGTAGAAACAAACAACAAAAAACCTGCCACCCACTCCTATTTAACTCACAAGCCAGAGCCTGTACAACTTGTCCATTAACTACACAAATACCTGAAAAATACATATTTGCAGTACACTTTTACCACCAGCAATACCCACCAAGATGAGCTTGTAAGACAAAATACCACCTATCACCACCACAACAAATTTGATGACACCCCCTCCCCACAAATCCCACAATAGTATTAGCACAGGTCCCAGTCTCAGTCTTTAAATTCATTATGATGGCTCACAAAAAGGTGATTATTTCACCTGTTGCCCAACTCCTTATATAAAGCAAACCCATCTAACATAATAGTACACCCCTCTGTTACACAGCCTATTCCGCTGTTAATGACTTCAGAATATGCTTGCTGCAAGAACCACCCAATGAACATCAGAATCCCCGTCAGAAACAACGGCTCCAAAAACCCAAAACCAACATCTTTTACGGCCTCCACCACTCTTCCTCTTACCAAAGCACGACTTATCTACTTCCATTATCACCCTTAGCCCTCCTGATGATCACCTCTACTTAATAGATTCACCCACATCCTTTTACAAAAAAATCAATTACCCTACTTTCAGAACCATCAGTTTCATGCATGGTGTATTTGAATGAGAGCCGTTAACAAAAATAGTATGTCAGCAGAACTATAACAAAGACAGTCTCAAGCTGTCAAACCTTGTTCGGCATCTGACAGACTGCTGCAAATTATCCTGGCAACACTACCACATGTAGCCATTGGAAGAGTGACGACATAGCCTCTTCGTAAATCTCTTATTATTCTCATACATGTGATATTTACAGTATCCCTTAACAACACCAAACAGCTGCAAAAACTTAGTAGTTTATACAACACACCCTATCTCAGCCCATAAAACTAAACTACTGAAGGTTAATTTTGAATCTCTGTAGCAAAAAATAACACAGCAAGATTACAAGTAAACTAAACCAAACAATCCTTATACCATAGACCATATACCTTATTAAAAACAAGAGAATTTACCTAGAAATAAAAGAAGGGATACAATAAATACAACTAAGACAACAGAACATCTGATCACCAAATGTAATTACCACAGTGAACAAAAATTTCATTTCAAAAAATAAAATTGTTAAGCTACTATTCAATATAAAATTAAATTGCACTTACAATTCACAGTTCACATGAATTCCAATCTTAGTGTTCTCCAGTTACTAAGACTAGCACTACACCCTTGTAAATGACAGCTTTTTTGTCAAGCACATACAGTGTACACATACCAATTTAAACTCACTTTTGAAGTAAACAGTATTCATGCATGCTATATTTTGATTCTAGTAAGAAAGGCTAAAAATACACTTAAAGCATTTCTAAAATTGACTTTGGAACTGTGAGTATTCAACAAGAAGAAGAAGAAGAAGAAGAAGAAGAAGAAGAAACAAAACAAGGATCTGTTCCTGGGAATGATTTAAATGAGAGAAAAATATATACATTACAACCTGTTAAAGAGAATGTTACACAGAAAATCTGATTATTACATCAGCTTCCTGTGAATGGACAGTGAAACATTTAATATCTTGTTTAAGAGCTAATTTTGTCCTCTGAGTGACAAAGTACCCTCAGCGAAAATTTATTCTCCTCTACTTGGGCCCCTAATAACAATTCATTAAAATATTATGACTGTGAGGGCATATAGCTTACATCATCCAGGGGCATATAGCTTACACCATCCGTGGAAGAACCGAAGCGCTCATATGTTTTATTTCATTGCACTCCTCCTTGTATGCTGCGTGTAGAATATTTATTCTTTTATAAATTTCCCCTGTGTAATGTATGCTGGGAAAGATGTGACAACTCTACCATTTTGGTAACTGTCACTGCTAATTTATTTTTAACCATGATTTCAGTTTCCATAGTTGTGGAAACTCATTATACAGTAAGATAAATTGTAATAAAACTATTTTTCACCAAATATATCCAGCAAAGTATCAACATAAAAAATGTCCACCATCTTGTCAGATATTCCCATCAGTGAAAACTTCTGACAAACTCACTCTAAATTTGAGAAACACATCAAATGGTACCGTACACTGTCAAATATTTGGCAAACATAGTACAATTTGAAGTATTGTTTGGCATGGGCCTATAGATAATATTTAATCTCTGGATACTTATTGGCTTAATATTGTAAACAAGTGACATCATGGCTCAATGCAGGATGGCTACTCAAACTTGGGAAAAAAATGTCCTAAAAAAGGCGTGAGGAGGAGAAAGACAGAGTAAAGAAGCTCCTGATAAATTAGTAGGGAGAACAGAGGGGGGGCAGCATACCACAATGACTTCTTTCCTCTCAGCTGAGCTATATGCCAGCCATAAGCAGTAGTTCAACCGCAGTTTTTAAGCATCATTAATTAATATGTAATAATATTCATGTAATTAATGCACTTTGCAGTATTACATATTTTAAAATTTTTGATTTATAAAACTCAATAAAATTCAGTTTCAATGCTAGGTTAAAATGTTGCATTCCTTGAGACCTTATGAAACTCCTGAAATTCCCTGAGATTTTCCCAATTTTTTCCGGGTAAAATTTAATTCCCTGAGAATTCCAGGTTTTCCAGAAGAAACATCACTATGTCAATGCCAATGAGTGGTATCAAACATTTGAGTTGACTCCAAACACTATCTGGAACAGAAGTGCGACACCCAGTAGGGCAAAACAATTACTACAGAGTATCCAAACAAATCTGTTCTGAGTCAGCCATTTTATGATAACAGACCGACAACATTCACATAAACATGGGTGATTTCTGACATGTTCTGTTAATTAATATATTATATTTTCATTACATATGTTCGTAACTTCCTACTCTGCTAACATACTGATTTCAAAATGTGAATGCCTATGCTAATTTGTAACAATCCAGCTAAAACTGTCAAAAATCAATGCAGAAAAAAGTATTTTATAGAGTGGCAATATTAATTCAAAATCAGTCTTACACTAAGGAGAAAAAAGGCTTCAAAACTAGTACAAATGAACACATTGCAAGAACAGCTATCGTATAAAATACAGACTACACCCTTTATTATTTTCAAAAATTCTGTAAATTACAGTCATAGCAAAATCTTCAGTACATTATATTTAAATACATTCAACATAAAAGTCAGAATAAATGTAATGAAACATTACTTAAGGAAGTTAATTAAAGACAATGTTTACATGCAAACCGGCAAAACCAGAACAGAAGAAACTGTGGTTAAAGATACCAACAGTGTTCCGGACTACAAAGTGTCTAAACATGTAAAACCCAGTTGCACATCAAGAAATACAGTACGGAAACTGGAAGATCTAATAGTGAGCAAAAGTAAGGGCAGGTGCTGCAGAAACATACTGGTGAAAAATCTAATCAAAGTATGACATTCAAACTATTATTAAGCCAATGCTCCCCTCTGCAAAAATTTTTAATAAAAAATATAAACACTTTTAGCCTCAGTGGTTTCTGGTTTGAGGCAGAAACCACTATGTCTCATGGTTAACACGAGGCCTGACTGCAAGTGATACTGTTATATCAATGTTAGTTCAATGATACTAAAAACATATATGACAACATTCTTAAAAACATCAATAATATCTTACTAAGTGTTCATCTTCATAACACGAGAAATTTGTTTTATGCCTAATTCCTAAAAATTTTGGTAAAGAATATATGAACAAACAAATCAGCACAGTTAACCACACTTTAGTGCAAACAGCAAACTGTTTGCAATCATGGAACAAAAGCAGGGATAAACTATGAAATGGAATGACTAACAAGTGATAAATTCGCAAATCACAATTCTCACTTGAACAAAAAATGGAATGGGAAGGAGCTCCTTTCATTAATTAAAATTATCAGTTGTACAAAACAACTGCAGCCATCTTTCAACCAAAAAGTCTGCCTGAAGACATCTGTGTTTCACCAGCAATAAAAACAGAGTGAAAGCCAGTAAAGTATGTGTTTTTGTTTTGTTTGAAGGGGCAAAAACAACTGAGGTCATACATGCCCAAGTCAAAACTACAGAACATGAAGAAACAGAGGAGTTAAAAAATTACTATATGTCAGTCCCACTTGAAATAAGAGAAGACAGCTAAGAGCAGGGAGGTGGAGAAAGGGCTACAGAAGACATCATAAAGAAATGGAGGTCCAAAACTGACAATTAAATGGCCTTCACCATATTGCCTTGATGGATAAAAAGTAAAACATGGTCGACAGCCTGCATGTCATTTGATAAAACAGCCAATAACTCAGACGGCAAACCCAAGTGGGAACGTAAACAGTTAAAAAAATGGGCATTCTATCTGGAACTGACGGACAGTTAAAACTTGGGTGCAATGTGTACAAAGCGGTGGGGGACCATCACCTATCAAATGACGACTACTAAAAAGACAGTGCCCAATAAGCAACCTAGTTAAAATGACCACGACCCGGCGGGAGGACCGAGATGAGGTCATCCAAGCCACTAGGAGTGGCTTAATAAGCTGGAGCTCATTCCCATGAACAGAGGACCAATAGCAATGCCATAGGGACACCACCTTCTGACAGACAGCAACACAGAGATCATTGGAGGGAATACAGGAACTAGTGGGCTGAGGTACGAGGACTACAGCCCTGGTAGCAGAGTCAGCAGCCTTGTTTCCTGGCAGACCGATATGACCAGGAACCCACATAAACATCACACTGGCTCCACCAAGAGTGAGCAAGTGACAGTTTTCCTGGACCCACTGAACTAAGGGATGGGCAGCTTACAGCGCACAAACTCTGAATGGTGCTGAGTGAGTCTGAGCAGAGAACAATTGAAAGGTGTGTGTCACCAGATGTACGCTGTGGCCTGAGACAGGGCGAAGAGCTATAAATAATGAGCAGTGTGCCAGAGGACCAATATCAAAAGATGTGGTCGCCAATGACGAACGCACACCTGACACCACTGTCAGTCCAAGACCCACGAGTGTACAAAAAAAGTTCCAAGCGAAGGTAGTGAAATTGGAGGTGATAGAGCGAGGCTGGAATAGTGTCCTTAGGAAATGAATGAAGGCCATGGTGAACACTGGCTGCCACAAAAAGCCAAGATAGCAAAGCATTGATACCCAGCGGGAAAGTTGCAGGTAGCATGAAGTTAAGCTGCTGGAGCAAGAGCCGAAAGCGAACTCCAGGGCGTAACAGAAGAGGGATGCGCCCCATACTGGCGATCAAAGGAACTTTCGAAGAACGAGCATAGGATAGGTGGCCACACATGGCAGACAAACGGAATGCATATCTGCTGAGGAGAATGGCAGTAGGACAGCGGTAGTTCAGCAGCTTCTGCATATAGACTCTCAAATGAGCTAGTGTGAAAGTCACTAGTGGCCAAACAGATGCCACAATGGTGGATAGTATTGAGACGGTTCAAGAGGGACAGATGTGCAGGTGCATTAACGAAACACCCGTAGACTAGTACTGAATGGACAAGGGACCGGTGCAAACAGAGGAAGATGGTTTGATCTGGACCACAGGAAGTACCATTGAAGACACAAAGGACATTGAGGGACTGCGTACAGTGGGCTGCCAGGTACGACATGTGGGAGGACCAAGGACGTTTCCTATCTAAGACAAGCCCCAAGAATTTCTAGTTCCAACAAATGGAACAGCAACAGGCCCAAGGTGTAAGGATGGTGGAAGACACCAACTGCGCCGCCAGAATTTCATATAAACAGTTTTGTCAGTGGAAAAACGAAAGCCATTGTCGATGCTCCATGAGTAAAGATAATTGACACACTGCTGAAGATGCCAAACAATGAGACAAGTCCATGGAGAACTGCAATACATGGCAAAATTGTCACCAAGAGCTATAGATGCCCGGCAGGAGACAGGCCATTATGGGGTTAATGGCGATAGCAAAGAGGATGACGCTCAGGACAGAACCCTGTGGCACACGGTCTTCCTGGATAAAGGTGTCCGACAAGACAGAACCTACACATACCACATACCTAGAAAACTCCGCCTTTTAAAATTTCTGAAGGAAACAGGGCAGGCGGCTAGGGAAGCCCCACGTGTAGGGATTACGGAGGATACCAGTCCTCTAGTAGGTGCCGTAGGCTTTCTCCAAATCAAAAAAACAGCCCTTGTCAGATTTCCACGAGAAAACCATGTATGACATGGGTGGACAAACTGCAGAATGATATGCTCGAAATCCACGCTCTGCAGTGATTAGTAAACTGCGAGTCTGGGGCTACCATACCAGCCACGCATGAATCATACATTGCACCACCTTGCAAACACATCTGGTGAGAGAAATGGGGTGGTAGCTAGATGGAAGGTGTTTGTCCTTACCGGGCTTAGGTATGGGCATGACAGTGGCCTCACGCCAGCATTTGGGAAATGGGAAACCTGCCTTCTTTTTTTTTTTTTTTTTTTTTTTTTTGGTAGGGTTTAAGAAGGGCGCTCAACTGCTGAGGTCATTAGCGCCCAGTCACTGGTGTTAGAGCACAAGGAACCTGCTAAAACTCAAGGGGATGGGGGGACATCAAAAGGACCTGACAAAGATGCAGATGAAATAAGTAAAAAGGTTAAATGTCTTTGGTCAAGCCAGTTAAAGTTATAAAACGCAGAAGACGAGCAGCTGCTCGAGCGTCATCAGCTAAAACATCCGGTAAGGTAGATGGCAGGGACAGGACAACACGAAATTGACTAAAACGGGGACACGACAATAAAACATGGCGCACCGTTAATGCCTGACCACAAGGGCACTGCAGGGCTGGGTCACCAGAGAGCAGGTAGCGGTGGCTAAACCGGCAATGCCCAATCCGCAACCTGGTCAGAAGGACCTCCTCGCGCCGAGATGGTCGGGAGGAAGTTGTCCAAGCAGTTGGGAGCGGTTTTACTGCCTGGAGCTTGTTTCCTTGGAGGGATGACCAAGCATCCCACCACAAGGACACAAGCCTCTTACATACATCCCCACAAACGTCAGATGACGGGACACAATGGGAGGCTGGCCGAGGCTGGAGGACTGCAGCCTTGGCTGCAGCATCCGCAGCCTCATTCCCAGGCACTCCTACATGTCCGGGGACCCACAGAAAGCTGACAGAACCGCCATTATCAGCGAAACAATGGAGGGACTGCTGTATTCGTTGAATCAAGGGATAGACCGGATAGGGAGCCCCAAGGGTCTGAAGAGCACTGAGTGAGTCAGTGCAGAGGACATACGATGAATGGCGGTGGCGGCGGGCATACTGAATGGCCTGATGGAGAGCAAAAAGCTCGGCCGTAAAGCTGGAACATTGGCCAAGGAGCCGGTATTTAAAGGTGGCGGTCCCGACGACAAAGGCACAGCCGACACCATCGTCAGTTTTGGAGCCATCGGTGTAAATAAAGGTGTGACCAGCAAGTCGAGCACGAAGTTCGACAAACCGTGAGCAATACACTGCAGCCGGAGTACCCTCCTTCGGGAGTGAGCTGAGGTCGAGATAAATACGAACCGGAGCCTGGAGCCAAGGTGGTGTCGGGCTCTCACCCTCTCTGAAGGTGGTAGGGAGGGCAAAATCCAATTGTCGAAGCAGGCAACGGAAGCGGACTCCGGGGGGCAGCAGGGCAGACACATATAACCCGTACTGACGGTCGAGAGAATCGGCGAAGAAGGACTTGTAAGAGGGGTGTTCGGGCATAGACAACAGCCGGCAGGCATACCGACACAGCAGTACGTCGCGCCGGTAGGTCAACGGTAACTCGGCAGCTTCAGCGTAAAGACTCTCGACAGGACTAGTGTAGAAGGCTCCGGTCGCAAGACGTATCCCCCGATGGTGGATGGAGTTGAGCCGGCGTAAGAGGGATGGCCGAGCGGACGAGTAGACGAAGCTCCCATAATCCAGCTTCGATCGGACAATAGACCGATACAAGCGAAGCAGGACAGTGCGATCCGCTCCCCAAGATGAACCGCTAAGAACTCTGAGGACATTAAGGGAACGTGTAAAACGGGCCGCCAAATAAGAGACATGTGGAGACCAACACAGTTTCCGGTCCAACGTGAGCCCTAGAAACTTAGTTGTGTCCACGAATGGGAGAACAACGGGACCGAGATGTAAGGATGGCGGAAGGAACGCTTTATATCGCCAAAAGTTGATACAAACCGTCTTCTCTTCAGAGAACCGGAAGCCATTTGCCACGCTCCATGAGTAGAGGCTGTCTAGACAACGCTGGAGGCAGCGCTCCAGGAGGCATGTTCTCTGGGCACTGCAGTAGATCGCGAAGTCATCGACAAAGAGAGAGCCTGAGACATTAGGTGGAATGCAATCCATAATTGGATTGATCACGATGGCAAAAAGGGCTACGCTCAAGACGGAGCCCTGAGGCACTCCGTTCTCCTGGAGGAAGACGTCGGACAATACGGAACCCACACGTACCCTAAACTTTCGATCCGTTAAAAAGGAATCAATAAAAAGGGGCAGACGACCGCGTAGGCCCCACTTGTGCATAGTGCGGAGGATACCTCCTCTCCAACAGGTATCATAAGCCTTCTCCAAGTCGAAGAACACGGCTACCGTTTGGCGCCTTCGCAAAAAGTTGTTCATGATGAATGTCGACAAGGTCACAAGGTGGTCAACAGCGGAGCGGCGGCGACGAAAGCCGCATTGGACATTAGTAAGTAGTCGTCGAGATTCAAGAATCCAAACTAACCGAGCATTAACCATGCGCTCCATCACCTTACAGACACAGCTTGTAAGAGAAATGGGGCGGTAACTAGAAGGAAGGTGTCTATCCTTCCCGGGTTTGGGTATAGGAACAACAACGGCGTCACGCCAACGCATGGGGACCTGACCTTCGGTCCAGACGCGATTGTAGGTACGAAGAAGGAAGCTTTTGCCCGCCGGAGAAAGGTGTGCCAGCATCTGAACGTGAATGGCATCTGGCCCCGGAGCAGAGGACCGGGACAGTGCAAGCGCACGTTCGAGTTCCCGCATAGTAAAGGGGGCATTGTAAGTCTCCAGATTCAGCGAGTGGAAGGAAGGTCGCCGAGCCTCGTCTGCCTCTTTCCTGGGAAGGAAGGCAGGATGGTAATGGGCGGAGCTTGAAACCTCCGCGAAAAAGCGGCCAAAGGCGTTGGAGACAGCCACAGGATCAACAAGGACCTCATTACCTGAGGTCAGGCCAGGTACTGAGGAGTGGGCCTTAATGCCCGACAGCCGGCGCAGGCTACCCCAAACAACGGAAGAGGGAGTAAAACTGGTAAAGGAGCTCGTGAAAGAGGCCCAGCAAGCTTTTTTGCTGTCTTTGATGACTCTACGGCATTGCGCTCGGAGTCGTTTGTATTCAATACAATTCGCCAACGTAGGATGGCGGCGAAAGGTGCGTAAAGCACGTCGTCTAGCACGGATAGCGTCCCTACAAGCCTCGTTCCACCAGGGGACGGAAACGCGACGTGAAGAAGAAGTAGTACGAGGTATGGAACGTTCGGCAGCATTGATAATAACAGCCGTGAGGTATTCGACCTGACTGTCACAACTGGAAAAATCGCGGTCCGGAAAGGTCGCCAGGGAGGAGTAAAGTCCCCAGTCAGCTTTCAGTATGTTCCAGCGCGAAGGACATGGGGATGGGGTGTGGTGCAGGAGACGAACGACACAGGGGAAGTGGTCGCTCGAATAGGTGTCAGAAAGGACATACCACTCGAACCGACGGGCAAGAGTGGTAGAACAGATCGAGAGGTCCAAGTGGGAGTAGGTATGAGTAGAGTCCGAGAGGAAAGTCGGGGCGCCGGTATTGAGGCAGACAAGATTGAGATGGTTGAAGACATCCGCCAAGAGTGAGCCTCTTTGACAGGATGCAGGAGGGCCCCAAAGGGGCTGATGGGCATTGAAGTCGCCAAACAATAAGAACGGCGGGGGAAGCTGATCGATCAGGTGCATCATGTCAGCCCGACTAACAGCAGATGACGGTGGAGTGTAGACGGTACAAACTGAAAAAGTAAAAGCAGAAAGAGTAATGCGGATAGCTATTGCTTGGAGTGGGGTGGTCAATGGGATGGGATGGTAATAGACATCGTCCCGAACGAGCAACATGACCCCACCATGAGCTGGGATACCGTCCACAGGGGCGAGGTCATACCGCTCCGAGGTATAGTGGGAAAAGGCAATACGGTCAGTCGGGCGCAACTTGGTTTCCTGGAGACCAAGGACGAGCGGACAGTGCAGGCGGAGGAGCAGTTGTAATTCCTCCCGATTAGATCGAATACCTCTTATGTTCCAATGAAACAACGCCATTGCTAGTCAAAAAGTTGGGGGAACGAGACGGGGAAGAGCTGGTCACCTCGATGGCCGCGGAGGGCCAGGTTGCGAGGCAACAACGCTACAACTGACGGCAGGCGGATCCGGTTCCATCGACTCGTCGCCAGCTGCGGCCGCTGTCCCTGATTGTGTAGGAGGGGCCGCATCATTTGCCGACAAAAGGCCGGCGGAACGCCTGGCAGCAGAGCGTCCCGGCGAAACTGAGGACGGCCGGGAGCAGCGACTCACGGATGAAGCGTCAGATGAAACGCGCCGGGGTGGAGAGGGGGATAGAGATTTCTTCTTGGAGGCCTTCTTGGAAGGCCGAGGAGGCACAGGGATGGTGGGCTGGACCCGAAGAAGGTCCTCACGCACGGGGTCCGTTTTGGAACGCCGGACCTCGGAAGCTGGGGTCCGGAACGTTTCCCCGATGGACGCCTGAGAAGAGGATCGCTTCTCAGGTGGCGTGGGGGGAGGAGGAGGAGGAAGGGTGGCCCCTGGGGCAGGGGGGGTGGGGGCCGCGGGGGAGGAGGATTTGGGAGGCGGAGGCAGAGCCCCCTGACGGGCAGAGGAGGCGGAGGGGGGACAGGATAGAGGTGAGGATACAGCGGAAGGAGTGGACACAACTGAGGCAAACGAAGTGGCCAGTGACACGGGATGAAGGCGGTCATACTTCTTCCTGGCCTCAGAATAAGAGAGCCGATCCAAAGTTTTGATTTCTTGTATCTTTTTCTCCTTTTGATAGGCGGGGCAGTCTGGGGACCTAGGCGAGTGGACGCCAGGACAATTAGGGCACCGAGGTGGTGGGGTGCAAGTATGTTCCTCACGAAGAGGACGTCCACAGTCGCCACAAAGGGGCTCAGCCTCACACCGGGACGACATGTGCCCAAAGTGCAAACACCGAAAGCAGCGCATAGGAGGTGAGACGTAAGGTCGCACGTCGCACCGGTAGCACATCACCTTTACCTTCTCCGGGAGAACGTCCCCCTCGAAGGCGAGGATAAAGGCCCTGGTGTCGATGCGACGGTCTTTGGGGCCGCGCTGGACTCGCCGGACGAAATGCACGCCGCGGCGCTCCAGGTTGGCCCTGAGCTCCTCATCAGATTGTAGCAGGAGGTCACGATGAAAAATAACCCCCTGCGTCCTATTTAGTGCCAGATGTGGGACAATGGAGACTGGGATGTCCCCTAGGCGGTCGCACGCCTGGAGTGCCGCCGATTGTGTGGCAGAGGTGGTCTTGATAAGAACGGACCCTGATCGCATCTTGCTGAGAGCCTCGATTTCCCCGAAGACGTCCTCAATGTGTTGAACAAAGAACATGGGCTTGGAGGTGGCGAACGTCCCCCCATCTGTTCGAGAACAGACCAAATAGCGGGGGAAGTACTTCGCCCCAAGCCGGCGGGCCTGTCCCTCCTCCCATGGAGTGGCCAAGGGGGAAAGGGCAGGAGAACCAGAACTAGAAACGGTACCTTTTCTTTTGGAAGACTCGGCCGCAGAGCGACCTGATACGTGTTGACGTTTCATGTGCGAAACGTCCGCCCCGATACCACCCACTCCGACCAGGGGCTCTCCCCACGGGCGCCACCCAGCCGCAGCAAGGGCCACCTGGCAGGATGACCATTGCCGGGAGTCCTGATGCCCCAAGGAGACGGGCATCTACTCCTTGGCCAACGTGGGGAGGGTGCAGCTCAGGTATCGGCAGTACGATCCCTGTGTTGTCAGGGGGCTACAACCTAGAGGGTACATGACGACCCCACCACAACGGGCTGGCTACCGTGCTGGATTTCTGGTGCCATGGAAAGTCCATCATGATCGCTGGTGCAGATGGAGATGCACTATGGGCGTAACTTGGACAACCCATCAGGCGTTTAGGCCCAATTTGAGGAATAATGGGTATGGTGACAACGCCGATGCAATGCTGAGTGCCAAGGTCTTAGTGCACTTAGGACCAGTGGTACACTATGTAAGGTGTCCTTCCCCAAAAGGCTCGTACTTCTGTAGAATTTTGAAAAATGGAGGTCAAACCCCAAGGGGGACCATCACATTAAGGCCAAAACATTTGAGACTCCTTTTAGTCGCCTCTTACGACAGGCAGGAATACCGCGGGCCTATTCTTACCCCCGAACCCGCAGGGGGAACCTGCCTTCTGCCCAGATGTAGTTGTTCATATTAAGCAGAAAGTGCTTGCCCGCAAGAGAAAGAGAGCCATGGCGAGCTGGCGCCAGTGTTATTTTGTTCATGTATCGTTGTGACCAATTGTGGTTGAGCTAAGTTACCTTTGCTTTTCACGTGTGTCATCTTCCAGTTGGCGGGTGAAGCGAGTTGGTTGTTAGCCTTCGACAGGTATCCCTGGAGATCTTGTGACATTCGCAGGGAGATGAGTGTCAAAGTCTGCCGAACGAGCATGATGACCGTTACATGTTGTGGTGTGAAATTGGTTGGGCATTTTGCCGACACGGGCAGCTTGGAGATACAAGGTCTGCAACTTCGCTGGGAACAAAATTTGAAGGGAACTGGTGAAGCTGTGGAACCCACTCCCTCGTATTGTGTACCTGATATGAAGTAAGTTGTCATAATTGTGTTTGTTCACTAACACTCTCAGAGCCATTTAAACTTACTATTATGGTGAGACTTTCATAGTGCAACCTAAAGACGATGTGGAAGAGTTCAGTTGGCCTAGCTAAATGGTGGCCGTTACTTGAAAGTTTCTCAGGAGTTTTACTAGTGCTTTGTGTCTCTTGCAATCAAATGATTTTATGTTGCCGTTTTTGAAGCCTGCACTCTATTAATACAGTTGTCCATGTGTAAGTGAGTCTAAGGTTCTGTCGAGTGTTCCTATGTTTCAGAGTTATTGGAATGTCTGTGATTAGGGGAGAAGCTTTTGATTGTGCCAGCGCCTTGGCGGGGAGTGAAATGTCATCTGAGATCTAGGCCTGGCAGTGTTTAAGAACCTGGCCACTACCGGGAGTTGTTCACATATTGCCTTCCAAAGTTTAGTACTTATCTTCCTTCCAGCAAGGCGGTTTAAGCTGGTATTTATATAAATACATATTGTATGTAACCTGTTCGTATATGAACAAGTTTCCTTAAATGTTAGGGACTGGCAGCTGGCCAAACCTTAAACTGCACAGCATCTTCCGAGTTCCTTGTGCAACCTTTTCTAGTAATATTTGTTTTATTAAAACATCTGAGCATGTGAATGTTTATTTTTTAAAGATCAATGTTTCTGCTGTAGTTTTTCCTATTTAAGTGGTCCTATCATGTTATGTAATTGGATCTTAGCTTGGCACTAGTGTTTAAGTGTCATTGAATCACCTGTTACATGTAATTGTTTTATTACATGTATTTTCAGGGAAATCCTATATGGCAGTTTGAATTTCTGAAGTTTGTCAGTAATTCTGTTTTCTTAATAAGGGACTGTTTGAGTACTCAGTACATTGGGTATCTAACTAGTAGCTCATCCGCAATTTGTAATTCTCAAATTTCTTTTTAAAGGCATAATGTCAATTAATTGTCATAATTATGAAGTTTGACTTCCAACCAAGATTCCATCCCGCTTCTCTTTTATGGTATTTAAGATATGGTGTGTAAGTGTGGTACGATTAATGAATCACATATCACTTGGTAGCAGAAACAGAAGGGAGTGGGGGGTTTGCTTTTCCTATCCTCTCCTATGGTTGGTAGTCGTTGCTTAGTAAGCTGTAAAATTGTCATTATTGTGTTTTGAGACTTGTCTGCCTGTTCCGTAAGGAACATGAGTCTTCGAGCTTTCCCGGCAAAACTTTTTTATGGAAAGGGCAGTTGATGTATGAACTCCGTGTGTGCCAGCTGCTCCTAGATGGAAATGTGTGATTTGGTGGCCAGGCTTCGTGCAGCGGTTGACACTCCCATTGCCCTACCGACAGACATCGTTAGGAAGATAGGTGACTTCTTGTCGAATATCGAAACAGTTTTAAGTGATGTAGGTCGGACAATTGAATTTCTGACGTCCTCTCAGCTGACGCATAAACAAATTTGTCACATGCAGTGCATTTAGCCCATTACTGTAATTGTTTATCAGATATTGCGTCAATCAATGTCAATGATGCAATGGGTGCTCTCCGTACTAAGTTGTTTGGTGTTGCCAGAGGTTTGCAGTCATGCGCCGTAGCGCTTGCTTTAAGAGGGGGAGGTTTAAGTACTAATTCTAAGCCTGAAAATATGAGTGAGGTCACACGCATTAAGGGTAATGAAGAATATTTGAGTTTATTTTCCAAGTTATCTAATCCAATTATGAATGTCTTGAAAGATTTAACTGTCTTGTATATCGAAAATTTTAGCCAAATTCAATCCTTCCTGTGGTTGTTAGTCCGTCTCCGGATTCACGCTGATGCGTTGCATGTTCCACAGTCTGTCATATTAGCATTATTATATCTGATGGCCAAGGGTGTGCTTAGTAGCATGATCACCGAGGAATTGGAACAACAGGGTACCTTAGTTCAGCTCTGTCAGTGTATTATTAATAGAAGGCTCTTGGCAAGCGTGCACGTCAAATTAGAGCAGGAACATTATTGGAAGGTCAAGCGTGTAACGAAACCTAAGTGCAATACTTTGAGAGGGTTCGCGCAGCCGTAGTGGCGTTGGATAAGCGTGTGTCCGACCTTGACTGTATCGAACATATGTTGGAAGGCATGCAGGTACAGGATCGCGCCAGGTTGAACCTTGTACAGCGCCCTTGCTCTATGGAACAGTTTCTACATTTAGTTGATTCTATTCATGCTATTTCTTGGGTGGATGAACAGCATTCCGCTGCACAAGGGAAAGTAATATCTCAGGCACCAACATATAGTAACTCTATTAATACCAGTTCTAATTCAGTAGCTCGGTGTTGCTGCCGTTGCCACTGTTGCCATGTGGTTGATCATTTAGTAGGGGGTTGTCCGGTACTTAGGAGCCCTCGCTCAAATAGCTGATGAGAGGATGGGAAAAAGGGGTGAGAGTACCAACTGGCAAATGAATTGTAAAGCCATTCAGACGACGCGTGTTCCAGCACTCCCTTTTATCTGTGCTAGGGTAGGACAGGAACCAGTGTGTGCATTGCTGGATTCGGTTAGTACCGTATCCTTAGCTGATTATGACTGGTACATAGAATATAGACATTTGTGCAGGTTTTTGTCTCCACAGTCACCAGTTCACAGATGTCGGGTCACCAATGGCCGAGAGTTACCTCTAGTAGAGGAAGTGTGGGGGTGGTTGCACGTCGATAAATTCTCATGGCCTTTTAGATTTTTCGTAGCTAAGAATTTGAGGGTTCCTTTGTTGCTCGGGTGTGATTTCATCCAGCATGCTGGTTTGGTATTCAATTATGCTTGGAGTGTCTTGTTTTAAGTTTGCACCTCACCACTGTCTCTGTGTTCGTGCCAGCGGTCTTGTGCAGGGAATGTGAGCTAAGTTTACAATGTGCAGGCTGACATGGGTTGTCTTATGGTGCATCAAGTGCAGGCTCTCAACCAGGTCTTTGAGCGCTATCCTCAGGTCTTATCGGATAAGTTGTGGGAGACAAGAGATTCTTAAGTATGACATCCAATTAACTAATAGTGTGACTGTCCATCAGGCCCCTTATGTCTCTCTCCACCAAAGATGAAGATTTTGAGAGTTAAAAATCAATAAGATGCTACAAGAGGTGGTGATTAAATCATCAACTTCGTCCTATGCTTTGACTGCATTTCCAGTGCCTGAAGACCAGGGTAGAGATTTTCATTGATTACCAGAGGCTTAATGAAAAAGTGGTGTTGGGGTCGTTTCCCTTGCCCGATTTGAACAATTGCTTTACGTGGTTTGCTGGTGCTAATGCGTTCACCATCTTATATCTCAATCAGGCATATTAGCAGATCCACCTAGCCGAGTCATCTAAGCCTGTGACAGCGTTTTGCACAGATTGGAATTTGAGTTCAACCATGTCCCTTTTTGGTTGGCCACTGGTGCGGCTGTGTTGTCCCGTTTGTTGGATGTGGTCTTAGGGGACTTCAAGTTCATCTGTGTCCACAACTATTTAGATGACTTAGTTATCTACAGTCACACCTTTGAGGAACACCTTGTTCACCCGGAGCACGTTTTCCTAAGGTTGCGTTCGGCTGGCCTCACCGTGAAATCATTTAAGATCACCTTGTGCAAACAACAGATTTCTTTCTCAGCCCATGTGGTATCTGCAAAAGGTGTAAGCATCGACCACGATGGAACCAAGGCCTTATGGGATTTTCCCCCTCCCCAAAATAAGAAAGATGTCGCTCGCTTCATTGGCATGGAGAATTTCTTCTGTAAATTCATTGCTGATTTCGCCCATCTTGCAGCCCCCCATAATGATCTTCGGAAGAAGAATAGCGATTTCATACAGGGAGAAAATCAGCAGCGAGCCTTCGTACATATTTAGACTGCAATTACTGATCCCCCGTTGTTGGCTATGCCAGACTAATAGTAAATTTGTGGTACATACCGATGCCTGTCACACTGGGGTAGCGGCAGTTTTACTTCAAGAACATGAAGGGGAGAGGTGACCTCTAGCTTAGGCCTCACGGCGACTGACAGCTCCTGAATCCAACTATTCTGTATATGAATTAGAGGCTCTGCCCGTTGTTTTTGCCTTGGAAAAGTTTTGTTTCTATTTGGAGCATGAAGAATTTGTATTAGAGATGAACAACCAAGCATTAAGTTGGGTCTTGGCTAGGCCAAGAAAGACTGGCCCAATTGCACATTGGGCAGTCCTTATATCTGCCTTTTGTTTTCAAGTCAGACGTATTAAAGGCTCAGATAAATCAACTGCCGATGCTCTGAGTCTTATGTTTATATCTGACTCCCAGGAAGGTCAGAATCAAGGCTAACAGGACACAAGTGATGGGGCAATTTTGTACAACCTTCCTAACCCGTTTGGTGGGCTTAGAGAGAAGCAGGTGCAGAACCTGTGTTGTTGTCCGATTCGAGAAAGGGTCATGGCTGAGGTTTCAGTGCCGTGTTATTGCCTCCAACTGGGAGTACTGAGTAAGCAGGGTAGTGATGATTGAGAATGGAGGCTGTGTTTGCCTACTGAGTTAGTACTGATGGTCTTCCGGTATTATCATGAATCTGTTCTTGGCAGCCATTTGGGCCTGTATAAGACCTTTGCCAGGATCCATGAACATTTTGTGTGGCTCTCTTTATCACGACATTAGGCAATTTGTTGGGCAGTGTGATCTCGGCAAAAATGCAAAGCCAGATTCCGGGGTCTCTCGTGGGCTTCTACACTCACAGTGGCAGCAGTATCCCCTTGATAAAGTTATTATCTACTATATTGGATCATTGCCCTGGACAAAGAAAGGCAACCATTACATCTTGGTTGTCGTGGATGCTTTCTACTGGTTTACATGGCTGCTTCCTACTTGGAGGGGGGGGGGGGGGTGTCACTGTAGAAATCACCACCCAGCAATTGTCGAAGGTTATATTCTGGTTCGGACCGCCGAAATCATTGGTAAGCAACAATGCACCCGCCTTTCTGTCTCGTGTGTTAAAGGCTTCTGTTTCAATCAGGGTATTAAACAAATTACCACCATGGCTTATTATCCTACAGCGTCATTTGCAGAAAGAGTTAATCGGAATTTCAAAAGAGCCCTAACCATTCTACCATGCCCGGTCACCTGGTAGATGGGATATCATCTTGCCCTGGCTCAATCGGGTGTTTAATATGGCCAAACATGAGGCAACCTGGATGACACCCACTGCGTTGATGTTTGCCTATACCATTAATTCTCCATTGTCAAACTCGTGGAGTATAAACGACCTCTTACCAATGTCCATCACTCCTCAGAGCCTCCATGGGAATTGGCAAAGAGCCAGACAAAATATCCGAGCAGCACACAGGTGACAGTAGCTTTGATATAACAAGTGTCGAGGCCATTTTCAAGAAAGATTGGAGACCTGGTTTTTGTCTGTAACTTGGCGGCTCCGTCTAGCCAAGATACGTAGGTAAAATTGAAACTGTGACATAGGGGCCCTTGTCGTATCTGTAAAATCTTGAGCCCAGTTAACTTCGAGGTAAGGGAGATCACATCGGGCAAGCTGTTTAGGGTACATCTCAGCCGGGTTAAGATGGGATGAGTAGTGATGGTCTGTCCCAGCCCTGGGCCATGTCCTCTCACTTAGGAGGGCAAGGTTGAGCCATGACGAGCAAGCGCCAGTGTTATTTTGTTCATGTGTCGTTGAGACTGATTGTGGTTGAGCTGTGTTATCTTTGCTTTTCGTGTGTGTTATCTTCCGGGTTGGCGGGTGAAGCAACTTGGTTGTTACCCTTCAACAGGTAACCCTGGAGATCTTGTGACATTCGCAGGGAGATGAGTGTCAACAGCTGCCAAACGAGCATGACGACTATTACATGTTGTGGTGTGAAATTGGTTGGGCATTTTGCAGACACGGGCAGCTTGGATATAGAAGTTCTGTGACTTCACTGGGAACAAAATTTGAAGGGAAGTGGTGAAGCTGTGGAACCCACTCCCTCGTATTGTGTACCTGATATGAAGTAAGCCGTCGTAATTGTGTTTGTTCACCGACACACTCAGAGCCATTTAAACTTATTATTATGGTGAGACTTTCGGAGTGCAACCTTAAGACAATGTGGAAGAGTTCAGTTGGCCTAGCTAAATGGTGGCCATTACTTGAAAGTTTTTTCAGAACTTTTACTAGAGCTTTGTGTCTCTTGCAATCAAATGATTTTATGCCTGCACTCTATTAATACAGTTGTCCACGTGCAAGTGAGTTGAAGGTTCTGCCGAGTGTTTATGTTTCAGAGTTATTGGAATGTGTTTGTGATTCGCGCAGAAACTTTTGATTGTGCCAGCACCTTGGCGGGGAGTGAAATGTCATCCGAGGTCTAGGTCTGGCAGTGTTTAAGAACCTGGCCACTTCCAGGAGTTTTTCACATATTACCTTCCAAATTTAAGTGTCATTGTAATTGTTTTATTATATGTATTTTCAGGGAAATCCTATATGGGAGACTGAATTTCTGACTTTTGTCAGTAATTCTGTTTTCATAGTAAGGGACTGTTTGAGAATTGAGTATGTTGGGTTTCTAACTGTATTTGCAAAGCTTTATCTAGTGGCTCGTCCACAATTTGTAGTTTTCAAATTCCTTTTTAAAGGTGTAATGTCAATAAATTGTCTTAATTATGAAGTGTGACTACCAACCATGATTCCATTCCGCTTCCTCCTTTATGGTATTTAAGATATGGTGTGTAGGTGTGGTTCGATTAAGGAATCACATATCAGAAAGGTGCTGCAGCATTGAATGTGAACAGCATTTGGCCCTAGGGTGGAGAATCGGGATGAGGTGAGAGCATGATCTAGCTCCCTCATAGTAAAGGCGGCAATGAAGCACTCATGATTCTGAGAAGAGAAGGGTATCACCTGAGCCGCCTCCACTCATTTAAGATGGAGGAATGCAGGGGGAGGAGCTCAAAACTCTGTAAAATGGTGACCAAAGGTGTTGGAGATAGCAATAGGGTCCATGATGACATCTTCTGCTGCTACGTTGCCGGAAATTGGGGAATAGATCTTGGTCCCAGAGAGCCGTCTGAGGTTGTCCCACATCAGGGAAGAATGAGTGGATCTGTTCAAATAACTAGTGAATGAATTCCAGCTAGCCTTCTTGCTACCCCGAAGAATGCGATGACACTGTGCATGCACCTGTTTATAATGAATGCAGTTTGCCATTGTAGGATGGCGGTTATAAATGTGGAGAGCACGTCTCCATGTGCAAATAGTGTCGCGGCATACCTCAGTCCACCACGAGACCGGGACATGGCGTGGTAAAGAAAAGAGGAAGTGCAAGGAATGGAATGTTCTGCTGTGGTAACGGTAACGGTTTTAAGATATTCCACCTGGTCATCACAACTGAGGAAATGTTGTTCTTCGAAAGTCACCAGGGAGGTGTAAAGCTTCCAGTTGGCCTTAGTTAGCTGCCATTTGGATGTGCACACTGGTGGAGTAAGAGCAAATGAATAGCACATGGGAAGTGGTCGCTAGAGTATGTGTCAGAGAGAACAGACCACTTGAGATGACGGGCAAGCTGGACAGTACAGAAGGATAGGTCCAAATGGGAATAGGTGTGCCTGGAGTCTGAGAGGAATGTGGGTGCACCTGTGTTAAGGCAGAAGAGATTAAGTTGATTAAGAAGGTCAGCCAAGAGGGCACCTCTCCGACAGGTTCTTACAGAGCACCAAAGGGGACTGTGAGCATTAAAGTCAACGAGTAGCAGAAAGAGGTGAGCTAGTTGCCCAATAAGCTGGAGGAAGTCTGTCCTGTTGACATCAAATGATGGACGGATATTAACAGTACAAAGGGAAAAGGTCATGTGAGGAAGGAAAAGGCGAACTGCAACAACTTGATGATACGTAGTCAGGGAGATGGGTTGAACATGATCATAATACCAAATGAGCAGCACGACTCCCTCATTAGAAGGAATGCCGATCTGAAGGTGATAGAGCGAGGCTGGAGTCGTGTCCTTAGGAAGCAAATGAAGGCCAATGTTAGCACGGGCTGCTTCATGGAGCCAAGGTGGTGAAGGGTTCACACCACCGAGGGAAGTTGCAGGTAGTGTGAAGTTAAGCCGCTGGAGCAGGTGCCAAAAGAGGACTCCAGGAGGTAAAGGAAGAGGGACATGCCCCATACTGGTGATCAAAGGAATCATCAAAGATGGAGGCATAGGATGGGTGGCCATGCATGGCAGACAAATGACATGAATACTGGCTGAGGAGAAAGTCATGGTGGTAGGACAGTGGTAGTTCAGCAGCTTCAGCAAACAGACTCTCAACCAGGCTAGTGTAAAAGGTGCCGAGGGCCAAACAGATGCCATGGTGACGGATAGTGTTGAAATGCCATAAGAGTGACTGACATGCAGATGCATAAGCAAAGTACCCATAGTTGAGTTTTGAACGGACAAAGGACTGGTACAAGCAGAGGAGGACGGTTCTACCTGCGCCGCAGGAAGTACCATTGAGGACACGTGGGACATTGAGGGACCGCATACAGTGGGCTGCCAGGTAAGACGCATTGTAGGACCGAGAGAGTTTCCTTTTGAGCATGACCCCCAGAAATTTCATAGTTCCAATGCATGGAAGAGTAACAGACCCAAAATGTAAAGGCAGTGGGAGTAACCAATTGCGCCACCAGAAATTCAAAGAGAGAGTTTTGTCAATGGGAAAACGAAAGCCATTGTTGATGCTGCTGGGGTAAAGACAATCAAGAAATCGCTGAAGACGCCGCTCAGTGAGACAGGCCCACGGAGAACTACAATAGATGGCAAAATCATTGACAAAAAGGGAGCCGGAGATGCCCAGCGGGAACACGTGATTACAGGGTTAATGGTGATAGCAAAGACGATGGCACTCAGGACAGAACCCTGAGGCACACTGGTTTCCTGGATAAAGGTGTCCGACAAGGCAGAACCCATATGCATCTTGAAAACTCTGTCTTTTTCAAATTCCTGAAGGAAACAGGGCAGGCAGTCATGGAAGCCCCACGTGTAAAGAGTATGGATGGTACCAGTTCTCCAGCAGGTGTCTTAGGCTTTCTCCAAATCCAAAAACATGGCCACAGTCTGGGATTTCCACAGAAAACCATTCATGACATGGGTGGATAAAGCAACAATATGGTCAACTGCAGAATGCCGCCGCACTCAAAATCCACCCTGTGCAGTCATTAGTAAATTGCGAGACTCGAGCCACCATACCAGCTGACGTTAATCACACGTTCCATCACCTTGCAAACACAGCTGGTGAGAGAAATGGGGCAGTAGCTAGAAGAAAGGTGTTTGTCCTTACTGGGCTTAGCTATGGGTATGATGGTGGCTTCACACCAACGCCCAGAAAATTTATATTCTGAATGGTCAGCGTCTGGCCTTGGGGCAGAGGATCGGGAGGAACTGAGAGCACCATCTAGCTCCCTCATAGTAAAAGCAGCATTGTAGCACTCATAATTCTGAGAAGAGAAGGGTATCTCCCGAGCCTCCTCTGCTTGTCTCCGATGGAGGAAGGCAGTGTGATAGGGGGAAGGGCTCGAAATTTCCTTAAAATGGCGG
The DNA here is from genome assembly GCF_021461385.2 of Schistocerca piceifrons. Classification (NCBI taxonomy): domain Eukaryota; kingdom Metazoa; phylum Arthropoda; class Insecta; order Orthoptera; family Acrididae; genus Schistocerca; species Schistocerca piceifrons. The sequence continues at coordinate 517,727,174 of NC_060143.1, forward strand.
CCCGAGGTGTTGGAAATAGCAAGAGGGTCCACGATGACATTGTCCGCTACTGTCAGGCTGGAAATTTGTGAATGGATCTTGGTCCCAGAGACCCATTGGTGGTTGGCCCACACAACTGAGGAAGGGGTGGAACTGTTAAAGTAAGTAGTGAATTAAATCCAGCCATCATTTTTTCTATCCTGAAGAACGCAATGACGTTTTGCATGCATCTGTTTATAATGAATGCAGTTTTCCATCATAGGATGACTGTTAAAAACACGGAGAGCACATCTCCGCGGGCAAATTGCGTCATGACACGCCTCAGTCCACCAAGGGACTGGGACACAGTGTGGTAAAGAGGAAGTGCGAGGCATGGAATGTTCTGCAGTGGTAAGGATGATGTTTGTGAGACATACCATCTGGTTATCTCAACTGAGGTTATCTTGTTCTTCAAAGTTCGCCAGGAAGGAGTAAAGCCACCAGTCAGCCTTAGTAAGCAGCGATTTTGGTGTGCACGCATGTGGGGTAGGAGTCGGCAGATGGATAGCACACGGGAAATGGTCGCTCAAGTAGGTGTCAGAAAGAATAGATTACCCAAGACGATGGGCAAGCCGGGCAGTGCAGAAGAATAGGTCCAAATGGGAATAGGTGCGTGGAAGTCGGAAAGGAATGTGGGTGCTCCAGTGCTAAGGCAGAAGAGGTTGAGCTGATTAAGAAGATCAGCCAAGAGGGCACCTCTCTGACAGGTTTTGGGAGAGCCCCAAATGAGATGGTGCACATTAAAGTCACCAAGTAGCAGAAATGGGTGAAGTAGGTGCCCAATAAGCTGAAGGAAGTCTGCCCTGGTGACATTGAATGATGTAGGGATGTAAATGGTACAAAAGGAAAACGTCAGGTGAGCAAGGAAAAGGCAAACTGCAACAGCTTGAAGATGCATAGTCAGGGGATGGGTTGACTATGAATGTCATCCTGTATGAGCAGCATGATGCCTCCATGAGATGGAATGCCACCTTCAGGGGGAAGGTCAAAACGAACTGGGAAGAAACGTGAGAACCCAAAGCAGTCATGAGGAAGCAATTTTGTTTCCCGAGGGCAGAGTACAAAGGGACACTGCAATGTTAAAAGCAGCCATAAATCCCCTTTGTGGGGCCAAAGGCCACGAACGTTTCATTGGATGAGAATCATGAGGAGGAAGAAGTGAAGGGGTCACCTCAGTGGCTGTTGAGTGACAGTCTGCGAAGACACTCAGCTACAGGGCACAGAAGCAGAAGGATCCTGCTCCATGAGGACCACAGAAGCATCGGCTTGCTTGTGCTGTTGGTCTGTGGAGTCCAATGCAGAAAAACAGGTGGTGGTGTGCACCGGTGACACGGAGACCGGACGGGCTAAGGTATAACATGGCAACACCATCAAGGAGCACAGTCTTCAAGTCTGCGAAGGAGAAGATTGTTTACCTTTGTTGGACTTCTTTGAGCCTTTCCGGTTAGCAGAGGAAGACACAGGTGTCGGTTGGTTGGAGGGGCATAGGATGTCTTCACAGGAGTACTCCTTCTGTCCTTTCTGGCCTCCCCTTTGTGTATCTGGTAGCTTCGCCCCTTGAGGCGAGAGTTTGATAGCTTGTTGTACAGCTGGATGGAGGGATGGTGATGCTACCTTGACACTGGGTGATTTCACAAACTCAGAGCTGAATGTAAGGTCACATGGCTGTGTGGCCATGTCCTCCATGGAGCGAGAGGTAGCAAGAACAGAACTGTAAGTGCCAGACGGGAGAACACAGGGTTTGCGACTTGACAATAGCTTGCAGCCGACTGGGTAAGGCACTTTTTCCTTTACCCAGATCCTCTGGACAGCCTGTTCATTAAGATACATGGAACAATCCCCAGAGAAGGTGGTGTGGCCACCATTGCTGTTGATACAGTGGGGAGGATGTGGTGCATAATCACCCTCATGCGCATCACTACCACATGTTACACATTTGGCTACGTGTCGACAATACATTCTAGTGTGGTTGAAACAATGACACTGGTAGCAGCGCATTCGGTTCGGAATGTACAGTTGGACTGTGATAATTTCGCAGCCTGCTTTGACCTTGGATGGAAGCACGATTCTATAAAGGTGAGAAAAAGAGTGCAGATGGGCACTAAGGAGGAATCTACCTTTTTTCATCACCCGATGGACGGCAATGATACTCTGATCAGAGAGGTAAGACTGGATTTCAGCCTGTGTCAGACTATCGAGCAGCCTAGTGTAGGTAACACCATGGGAAGAATTCAGAGTTCTATTGTCCTTGGCACAAACAGGATAGCCGTGGAGAAGCAAGGCAGCAAGCAGTTGTTGGGTTTGAGAATCAGAAGTTGTCTCCGAAAGCAAGTGCCATTCCATAAATGAGAGCATGATTTCACAGGGCCAGCAATACCATCAACACCTTTCTGAATAGTAAACGGATTTATCGTTGTGAAGCACTGACTGTCTTCATTACATGAAACCATGGGGAACAGTGGTACAGCTGGCAGTGTCTTTGAAACACCTGACAGAGGGACCAATCAGCAATATGGTAAGGTAGCAGCTCAGGCAATCACCCCTCCCTGGGCCTGGCCTGTGCCTGTCAACCCGGGGCTAGGAATTACCCAGGCACCTGTTATGAGTCAGAGGTATGGGCTGGCCATCAGGAGTGCACAGGGAGGAAGATGAAAAAGAGTAATCTCTAACTCTGAAACGGAGGAAGGAGACAAGAAGGGAAACAAAGAAAGGAAAAGGGAACAAATTACAGTGGTGAGACTGTTCTTATGTCAGCAACACACAATGTGGATCATTCCAATAACACACCAGACATTTTCCCCAAGGGAGGGGGAAAAGAGTAGCAAGAGGATAGACATACAACACAGAAGGGAAAAGATTCTGCAAAGGCCGGGGCCCATGGTGGCCAAGCACGAACCTGCCACAGAGTGGCGTGCTCCCTCGGGGGTGAAGTATGAGTGCCTAAGATGAAAGAAAGACTTAACAGGTGGATTACTATTAGAAGCATCAAAGCACAAGAAAGACAGGATCCAGAGTACCGGCTGGCAAGGAGAATTTGTAACAGCTAACAATGCTACATATACAAAAAGTAAGAGGTCAGGGAAGAAGCAATACATTCTCTATTGCTTCTTTCTTCAAATTGATCCACTACAATGTTCAGTCTCCCTCCAACAAACTGAATTAAATAAAAATCTTGCTAAACAATGTGAGTGATTTCTGTTTCATGCTTTACTGAGCACTGGTTGAATAAAGACATGTTAGAACAGTTCAAATTAGTTGCCAAATTTTGTAAATTCTCAAGCACTCTGTTAGCTGCATATGTGTTGATAATATATAATCCTCTAATATAATGAAATTTGAAAACTCTCACACAGAATGAGACAGTTGTCAAATCAAAATATTGTGATTTGTATATATAGACCACCAAATTTTAATAAAGTTTTTTATTATCATACCATAGAGTTGACGAAAAATTTCAACATCATCCAGATAAATATAATCATGCGTTAAGACTAACACTAATTTCCCCAAATCCAATAAATTTAAAGGTGAAGTCAAGGATTTGCTGAAGTCCTTGGCTTAAAACCAGCTGTAACTAATCCAACTCATAACCAGTACTTTTGAAAATAATTTTAAAAAACAAGTGGTTTGTTAGACTACAACAAGGAACTTCATGGAAAAAACAGTACAATAACTGGCCCCACTGTAGTGGCTGGTAAATTTTAAAGATACTTTTCAAATATAGCACAACACCTACTTACCAAACATAACAATACACAAACCAACAGAATAAACTACAACCAGATTCAAAAATCTGTACAAGAATACATTTCGTGCCTCCTATTACACCTGAGGAATTATCTAAAGTTATAAACAACTACCCAATAAAAATATCTTGGGTGCTGAAGAAATACCGGATATTATCATCAAAGCAAGTGTATTCATTGTAGAACATATTCACAATTCGTCAGGCACGAGTGGCATATTGCCTAAAAATCTGGAAATTGCAAAAGTAACACCACTGTACAAGAACAGAAGACATGTGAAGCTGCAAACTATAGGAGTTTTTTAGCGCTTCAGCAAAATTCTTGAGAAACTGTTTGTTAGGTGATTAACAGCCTTCCTAAATAAAGGGATGATAAGTGATTCACAATGTGGATTTCAAACTTGCAGATCAACCCTGTCAGCTGTTTTTGCCTTCCTATACAAAAACAGCACGTTTCCGGCATACTCCTTGACCTTGGTGAAGCTTCTGATGTAACTGATCATGATATTCTGTTGCAGAAACTAAGTAACTATGGAATGCCAGGCCTACCAAACAACTGGTCCAGTCTTACCTCCATGATCAACAACAAATCCCTCAAATTGAACACTAAGATACAAAAACATACAAAATTTCTAATTTATACAACAAAGTGCAAAAAAATCAGATGAGAACATTAAAGGACAGTTCTTGTGTTCATTCTTTTCAATCTCTTAAGTTAACAATCTAGCAGAAAATTGAACTAATGGGGCCACAGTACTTCTCGCAGATGACATAAATACCTCAATTAAGTCACACCATGAAGACACTTAAAAAAGTTGTGGATTTAATACAATACTTAACACAGTGGTTCAGAACTACGTGGCTAGTAATAAATATCTGAAGAACCAGTGACTCAGTTCCTACACTGCAAAGAAACTCAATCCTGCAACATCTATAAATTTTTTAGTGAACATATAATTAATAAATAAATAAATCTGAAATGGGAGAAACAGCTGGATAACATAAATTAAAAATTAAATACACTAACACATGCTACAAAAATGGGTTAACGGAAACATCCGATTCCACCCATCTGCTTTGAGCAATGATTGGCAGAAACGACCATTCACAACAACTCCCATATCACGACTATGACGTCATTACATAAACATGACAACAAACAGAAAAATAGATCGAAAAACCATCAAACACATATTTCTCCAAAAACATAACGAAACTAATGGGACAAGCAGGGGAAATTAGGGGTTTTTGGGTGGGGACAAATTAAAAAACACAAGCACTAAACCAAACGATAAAATAAAACTATCACAACCCTCCCAAAATCAACTGAAAACAATATCCACTGGAATCTAACACTTCCCTTGCCCTATACGGGTCAACAGAAACTACCGACAAAAAACCCCACAATAATCACTACCTCAAAAAACACAAGACAAAATTGGAATCTAACACTTCCATTGACCTATATAGGTCAGCAGAAAATACAGATACCAAACCACCCACAGCTACAGCCACACATTGAAACTGAATACTTCCCTTCACTTATAAAGACCGACAGAAACTCTCAATACCATATCACAAATACAAACACCCCCCCCCCCCCTCCACACACACACACACATAACCAACCAACGATCTAAACAAACATAAAATAAACAAAAGTAAACAACTTGCCACAAAAAAGCTCTGGCACTGCCCTCTAGGCCAGACACCCCTCCCCCCCCCCCCACACACACACAAATCAAAGCCCTTTAAACAAATAATAACGAAAAACAAAACAAAAGAAATCAGAATCACACACTACAACTAAAAAAACTACAGCAAAACAAATCCTCCACAGCATAATCAAAAAACCACGACCACCCCACACCCACCTACCTCCCCAAACCTTACCAACACCCCCACCTCCCTCCCTCCCAAACCTAAGTAACCCACAACCTTCAACCTATACATCTTACTGACAGGCCTTAAAAAAATCTCTAAAAATACAACAGCCCTCAGGGACGCTCTTCTGCCAACAGTACTCATCTACATGAGCCTGAAGGCTAGAAGAGCGCCTCTTCCCCCTCCCAATAACAGATTTAACAGCCTCGCAAAACCCCTCTATAGTATTAGTACAGGCTCCACTCTCAAAATTCTTAAACTCGACATTGTGGTTAACTACTAAATGCTGGTACCCCTCCCGACCCAACCCGCTATAAGAAGAAAACCCATCTGAAACTACAGTACTACCCTCTTCTACATATTCCTGAACCAAACCCACTAACTCCCTTGTTGTACAATGCTCAACTACTCTAAAAACACATTCTGAAGACCCAGCCCCCAATACCACAGCTCCCCACACCCATAAAACAACCACAGGCTTACCCCTCCCATACTTTCTCCTCCCAAACTGCGACTTGTCAATCTCTATAACCACCCCAGGCCCACCCAACTTACCCCTGTATTTAATGTATTCAGAACAAACCGCATGACAAAAAGAATACCAGCCAAGCACCGTTAGCTCACTCACACCAACCTCATGTCACAGAAACTGTGAGAGGATTGATAGCAAAAAATGATAACTCATCAGCACAATCTCACGCATGTCCAACTTAGATTTCTTGAACCAGGAACCTCAACATATGGAGCGCCATACGTTATCCCTCCGACATCTTCACATACAGCTGTCCCTGGTCCACGACACCAGAACTTTGGTAAGCATCATAGGTTCTCCGCACAACAAACGCCGCACAAATTCTGCCCAAAGACCGAAAAGTTGTAGGAACTCTATAAGCGACAAGGGAATGTCGCCCATTAGTCCCCATAACCAAAAACAATTAATCTTCTGGGTCATATCCATACCTAACAAAGACATAACAGCAGTAATATAAAAAATTCACACACGGCAAACCGAAAACGACACTACAGTAACTTAGGCATAAAAAAAACTACACCATCAACTCAACGCAAAATATTCCACTAGACACAGTCGGCACCACAACAAAACCCCTCATCTACCACTCAAATGAACCCAATACAACACACAACCCACAAACACCACCAGATAGCACCGCCGACTGCATCAACACGACACCTACAAACACGCGCCGCCGTGACGACACACACCACAACCACCTTACATCACGGGTCAAAGCCGACAGGTGGAATTGGTCACTTCGGTTGACCCATAAAAATCCTTTCACAAAAAAACAATGTACCAGCAGTCACTGGGTACCATGGCACTATCCAGTCATTAGCCTACTGCTGCATGGAATTATCTTTAGTAAGAACTTTATAATTAGCAGAAAAAAATTAACTACAGAAAACAATTGTCAGAATAATAAATGATGCTGAATCCAGACCAACAGTTAAGTGTCCCAACATCTTATGTTCCTTCCTTGTTTATGAATCTATGAAGTACTTATCTCCACAAAAGTAAGCACATTAGCAGAAGAAAATATCTTCAAGAACAGCTGTGACTTTTCACTCATATTATGCAGAAGCATAACCTACATGTCAAGAATTCACACGTACAAATATTTCTATAGTAGCGTATGATACTGGTATGTTGTACAAACACATGCCATCTCTTCTGAAACAGGATACCATATGCACGTAAGTTTAAAGTGAAGTAAATGCTCGACCACTGCTTCTGGTCTGTTTCTCAGTTTTTGGAACACCATAAAAAGCAGTGTAAATAATCAAATGTTCTTAACCATACTATTCCTTCAATCATGTTATTTGTTTTTAAAAATATGTTTCTGATATATGCAATATATACTCAATTATTTTTCAAAAGCTTAATAAGGCCTATGTATTTACCATATAAAACCTGATCTGTCCCATACTGTATGCGAACTATGTACTAAATTACTATTTGCATGGTCAATAAAGAAATACAAATATTTAACAGTATTGGCTAGTAAATTGGGGCATCATCTGTATCAACAGCATGGTCGCGTGATAGTCCAGTACGCATGGAAAATGCAGTTACATCAGATTCAGAACCTGAAAGATTGGTAAGTTTTGATCTTTTGTGTAGAGGTTTTCCTAGTTTAAAAGAAATTAATTCTGTGGGGGTTCTTGCATATTTGCAGATACTTGTGGGCATGTGCACTGGATTACCCTTCTGCAGAATAAACTGCAGTCTTTCGAACTTAAAACTTTTGATACTTTTGTAGGTTTCAATTTCCCATTTCTTGGTCTTTTATTTTATTGATATGCTACCACCATGCTCCGTCAACGTGACACGAACAGCGTAACTGTTCAGTTCCTGGCCCACACAAACAACCTACACTATGTGATCAAAAGTATCTGGACACCTGGTTGAAAATGACTTACAAGTTAGTGGCCCTCCATCGATAATGCTGGAATTCAATACGGCGCTGGCCCACCCTTAGCCTTGACGACAGCTTCCACTCTCGCAGGCATACGTTCAATCAGGCGCTGGAAGATTTCTTGGGGAACGGCAGCCCATTCTTCACGGAGTGTTTGATTGAGGAGAGGTATCTATGTCAGTGAGGCAGGGCACGAAGTCTGTCTTCTAAAACATCCCAAAGGTGTTATACAGGATTCAGGTCAGGACTCTGTACAGGCCAGTCCATTACAGCGATGTTATTGTCGTGTAATCACTCCCCCACAGGCCTTGCATTATGAACAGGTGATCGATCGTGTTTAAAGATGCAATCGCCATAGACGAATTGCTCTTTGACAGTCGGAAGCAAGAAAGTGCTTAAAACATCAATGTAGGTCTGTGCTGTGATAGTGCCATGCAAAACAACAAGGGATGCAAGCCCCTTCCATGAGAAACACGACCTCACTATAACACCACAGCCTCCGAATTTTACTGTTGGCACTACGCACACTGCCAGATGACGTACACCGGGCATTCGCCATACCCACTCCCTGCAATCGGATTGCCACATTGTGTACCGTGATTCGTCACTCCATACAGCGTTTTTCCACTGTTCAATCGGCCAATGTTTAGGCTCATGTGTTAAGAACGCAGTCGACCACGTCTGACATGTGCAACTGTGACATTATTTCTTCGCCACATAAAAGTACGAGGCGCATGGGAAGCCTTACCTTAAATCATCAAGCACTAATAATGTATACAGCTGCATTCTGTAGTTATCCGTACCGCGCATATCATCTAGCATCTACCCAAACGAAACCTCTATAGTACTTCTTCGGCTACTCTGTTTGACACTGATTTGACAAGATCAGAAATCATGTTTGTCAATTTGGGGCAGCGTTGCCAACTGTGACACGTATTTCGTCTAACCAACTCCATCTGCCGGAAATCGACCAGAAAAAGTACTTGTATTAGGACCATGCTTTACATATATCAAAAGCACTCTATTTTTTTGCATGCTCTTTCTTTCTTCCGACTAATGACTATTCACATTTCCATATTACGATAACACTTTCCCTCAGTACCGGTATAACACGTGAATTTTGAATGGAACAGTTAACTCCATATGAAAAACAGGTCTATCGTGGTAATCCACTTCTGACTTCTGTTTCTACAAACTGTGTTAAATATTGAGGCTTCTGGGTTGTCACTACATCTCCGGCGGTACACCGCAAGGTTACCGCCCTTCGATAGTGCCATTTTCGCGCTAATCGAAGTGCTAGGGGTTCCAGGTGCCAGCAGCAGCAGCAGCAGCAGCAGCAGCTCCCGGTCCCGGCCTGCAGCAGTGGTCCCGCAGCCAGCCAGCCAGCCAGCCAGCCAGCCCGCCCGCCAGCCAGCCCTCCGGTGGCAGCAGCAGTCCAGCCAGCAGCAGTCCAGCCAGCAGCAGCCGCCGCCGCCGCCGCCGCCGCCGCCGCCGCCGCCGCCGCCGCCCCGGCCCCGTCCGCGGCAGCAGCGTCCCTGCCTCTCGCCGTCGCCGTCGCCGTCGCCGTCGCCGTCGCCGTCCGTCGTCTCCCAGTGTGTGTCCTATCCCTTTAGTGCTGTGTTTTTTCTTTCTTCTTCTTGTCATCATGTCCGCCCCCACCACCACCGTCACTACTACCACCACCGCCATCGTGTATACGTCCCCTTCCGGCGCCTCCACCACTATCACTTGGTGTGCCCAGTCCCACCCCCCTCCTTCCATCCCTCCCCTCCTCTCTATCCCTTCGCCCTCGCTCTTTGTTGCCCCCTCTCCCGCATCTTCCTCTCGTTCTGATCCTTTCCCCCCACTCCCCCAGCCTGTCACTGCAGCTCCGGCTAGGGTGGTGGCCCGTCGGGCCACTGCCCACGCCCAGCTCTCCCCGTCGCCATCGCCATCGCCATCGCCATCACCGCCGCCACCGCCACCACCGTCATCGTCACCATCACCATCACTGCCACATTCGCCTGCACCGTCACAGTCACTATCTCCGGCGCTGACTGCTGCGTCCGTGCCGGGACCTGTCCCTTCCCACCACCTCCCCATCGTTCCCGTCCCTCCTGTCACCACCCGCCCATCTGCCGCTGTCAAACGTCCTAGTGGCGCCTCCACTTCCTCTGCTCCTAAAAAGGCTCCACCCCGCCCGCCATCCCCACCCCAAAATGCCATGGACGTCTCCCCACCAGGCCCCGCTCCCTCCTCCTCCTCCTCCTCCCCACCCGGTCTCTACAAATATCTCCTGTCCCGTCCCGATCCTTCCTTCCTCGAGGCCCGGAATCTCTCCCTCCTCCTCCGCCAACATTTCCCTGGCGCCCCCATCTCTCTCCTTACTCCCAGACGGGATTCTGTTCTTATCTCCTCCCCCAGCCCAACCCTCCATACTGACATCCTCTCCCGCCTCCCCATCACCCGTTTTGGTCCTCACGCCTCCCTCACCCCTGCTCCCTCCCCATCTCCTACCCGCCAACCCCAACCCCCGCGTCGCCCGCCGACCCTCACCGCCGTGATCACTCGGCTTAGCCCGTCGATCACGGAGGAGGAGGTGCTGGCGGAGCTGAAGGCCCATCCCACCCTGGAGGTGCGGGCGGTCCGCCGCATTTTCAACGCGACCGGCCCCACCCGCCTTATGCGGGTTTTCTCTGAGGACGCCCCCTCCATTGACCGTCTCCTGAAGGAGGGTGCCCTCCTCTTCAATCAGCGGTACAAGGTCGACCCCTCCCGTTCCCCCCCTCAATCCCTGCGCTGCCAGAGATGTCTGCGCTACAATGCACATCCAACAGCAGAGTGCCGCGAGGCCCCCACCTGCCCGCATTGTCGGCAAGCGCACTTCCTCCGGCAGTGCCCCAACCTCCAATCCCCTCCCTCCTGTAATACCTGCAGCCTCCCCCACCCCACCTACTCCCAAAAGTGCAAAGCCCGACCCCCTCCCACCACTCCTGAATTCACCGTACCTGTCCGTCCCCTGGACGCCCCCACCCCTCCTGGCAATTCCCTTCGTCCCCCCCCCCACTGCTGAGGACATCATCAGGTTCCTCACCATTGTCCTTCAAAACGTCCATCCCTTTCAGCGCCCCCACACCTTACAACAGATCTCCCTCGCCGCCCGTTCCATATTCCACCTTAAAATGTACGCCACCTTTTCCAATAACCAGGCCCATTTCACCTTCTCCCGCCTTGACACCCTCGTATAAGTCCTTATCATGGCGCGACAGCATCGTATCCTTTTCAACAATATCCGCTCCCTTCCCGCCAACAAGAACCTCTTCCTGCACACCCTTGCTACCCACCGTGTGGATGCCTTCCTCCTCAATGAAACCTTCCTCCAACCCCACCACTCCATCCACACCTCCCCCTATCTCCTCCACCGCTCCGATAATCCCCTCCCAGTTGCGTGTGGCGGAGTTGCCATTGGCCACCACCGCCAGATCCCCGTTCGGCTCCAGCCTCTCCTTCCCGACCCCACCGAACACCTGATCCTTAGTCTCTTCTTCCCCGGCCTTACCATTACCTGTGCCACCATCTATGTCCGCCCCAACGCCCCTCTTCCTTTCGACTTCCTCTCCCACATCGACCGTACCTTCTCCTCCTATGTGATCGCCGCCGACCTCAACATCCATAGTCGCTCCGCTGCCCAGTTACGGCGGTGGCATCGGTTCCTCTCCTCCCTTCAAGGCGACCTCATCCCCATCCCCCAGCACACTCGTCCCGAATCCAACTCCACTCCCGATGTTATCCTCTCCTCCCCCAACCTCCTTGGTCGCATTACGGTGGATGTCCTGGAGCCTATTGGTAGCGACCATCTCCCTGTCCTCCTCACCGTTTCAGACGGCCGTCGCCCCCGCCCCGACCCTCGTCATGACCCTCCCCCTAAGTACATCCATGACTATTCCCGTGCCAACTGGAATGCCTACCGGGATACCCTCTCCACTCAGGTCGATAGCCACCCTCTCGCCTACCGCCGTCCCGATGATGTCACCCATGCCGCCTCCTTTCTCCAGCAGACCTTGTCTGAGGCCGTGGAGGCCCACGTCCCTACTGTTGCCATCCACCCCCACCGTCCTACCTTACCACCACAGGCCGTCCTCCTCCTCCGTGAATCCCGTCGTCTCTACCGTGCCTTCCTCCGCACGCGTGACCCGGACACCCTACGACGCCACCAGCAACTACAGCGACACATTCGAAATTTGCTCGCGGCCAAGAAACGCCGGGACTGGCGACAGACATGCACCCGTTTAACTGCTACCCTCCCTATAAACTCGTCCAAGTTCTGGACCGCCTTCCGTCGCCTTACCGGAACTAAACCCTCCCCCTACTATCCTCTTCTCCACGATGATCACCCCTTCCCTGACGCCCTTAGTAAGGCCAATCACTTTGCCTCCTACCTGTCCGATGTGTTTTCCATCCCTGATGATCCCCAGTTCGATTACTCCCTCTTCCCAGATATCCGCGATCGAACTGACACCTCTGTCCCTCCCCTCGCTCCTGGTTTCCAGTACTTGGACAACATTCCACACATGGACCTTAATGCCCCCATCACCACACAGGATCTCATCAATACACTCCGCACCAAACGCAACACCGCTCCTGGTCACGATCGTGTCACCTACCGTCACCTTCGTGAAGCTCCTGTCTCTTTTCTCTCCACCCTGGCCAGGCTCTACAATGTAGTCCTGTCCACCGGTTACTACCCCGACCTGTGGAAAACCTCCCGTATCCTCATGTTCCTCAAACCTGGCAAACCGCCGTCCGCCGTCTCCTCCTACCGTCCCATCAGCCTTACCTCGGTCTTCAGCAAGGTCCTGGAATCTATCCTCACCCGCCGCATCCACCAGCATCTCCGCCAGCACCGCCTCCTCCCCGTTACCCAGTGTGGCTTTCGGCCGTCCTTCTCTTCCGACGATCTTCTCCTTCACCTCACTCATCTCCTTTCCGAACAGCTCAATTCCCGTCGCTCCGCAATCTTCCTCTCTCTTGACCTCGAACGCGCATATGACCGCGTATGGCATTCCGGTCTCCTCTTCAAGCTCCAAACCTTCGCCCTTCCCATTAACTACGTTCGTCTGATCGGTTCCTTTCTCTCCCGCCGTCCTTCCTATGTCACCATCCGTAACACCGATTCCTACACCTTTTTCCCCTCCGCCGGTGTGCCCCAAGGCTCCGTCCTCTCCCCCCTTCTGTACTTGTTGTACACGGCGGACATGCCGCCGCCGTCACCCCCTGTCCACCTTCTCCAGTTTGCCGATGACACCGCCTTCCTTGCCCTTGCCCCCACCCTGCGACGCTCCCAACACCTTCTCCAATCCCATCTTGACCGGTTCACCGCTTGGTGCAACCAGTGGTTGCTCAAGGTCAATCCTTCCAAAACCCAGGCGATCATTGTCGGCAAAACCACTCCCTCCTTCCGCCTCCTTGATTTCTATCTCACCGTTTATGGCCGTCCCATCGCTCTCACCCCCACCCTTAAGTACCTTGGCGTCACCCTCGACCGTCGCCTCTCCTGGACTCCCCATCTCCAGACAATCCAAGCCAAGGCACGTTCCCGACTCCGTCTCCTCAAGCTCCTTTCCGGCCGAACGTGGGGTCTGGACCCCTCCACCATCCTCCACACCTATAAGTCCCTCATCCGCCCTATCCTCTGTTACGCCCATCCCGCCTGGATCTCCGCCCCCCCTTCCTTTTATAAATCCCTCCAAATCCTTGAACGCCATGCTCTCCGCCTTGCCTATCGCATCCGTCTCCCTTCCCCCACGCGGATCCTGTATGACCTTATCCCCTTCCCCCACCTCCTCCTCTTCCTCGAAAGGATACGAATCCTATACACCTCCCGTAAACTCGATCCTCCTCACCCGCTCGTCTCCCTGATCCTCTCCCACCCCCGCCCGCTGCCACGCCTGTACTCCCATGTCCCACCCGGTCTCCATCTCTCCACCCTCCTTACCCTCTCCCAAGGTGGCTTCCGCCAGCTCCCCCTCCCTGATGATGCCCTCCTCCCCTCCATCTACCCCTCCTACCAACTTTGATCCTCCCGCCCTCCTCCTGTGCTTGCTCCTCTGGGCACCCTCCCTCCCTTCTCTCCCTTTTCCCTCCCACCTCCTTTTCTCGTCCCTCATCCCCCGGGCCCCCCCCTCCCCTGTCCCTATCCTCCTGTCCCCGTCTCCTAAGCCGTGACATCCTCTTTTCCTCCCCTCTCCCCCTCCTCATCCCTGTTGCCCTCTTGGCAGGTCCCCGGACTCGCACACGCTCAGTGGACATTCGCGCGCCGGAGATCACCGCCATCAGTGTATCGTGTGTGCCGTCATGTTTAGTGTTCAGTTTCGCCGTCACGCTCCATTGTTCACCAGTGACATCGTCTTCTTTAGTGTTTGTGCGTCGGGTCTCCAGTTCATAGTGTGGATTGTCCTCAAGTGTGAACGGCTTCTTGTGCTTTTCTATTCCTGTGTCTCCTGTTTTTTCCCGCCGTTTTTCTATGTAATGTCTCTTCTTTGTTTTATCTCCATGTACTCTCTTCGGCTGAAGAGCGGCGTATTGTGCTGCTGCCAGCCTGCCTGGTTGTTCAGGTTTCAAAATTACAATAAAGTAAAAAAAAAAAGGTTGTCACTACTAACGCCACTACACTTAAGGCCGGTCCACACGCAACGATCTGTCTGCGCAGACATCGGCGCAGATGTCTGTACATGCAAAAGATCGCTGCAAATATGGTGTGTTCACACGACACAAACCCCAATCTACTACTCGCCCGCCATCTGTCGGTGTTGAAAAGAAATATCAGTGGCAAGCGACTACGCTCCCCGTAAACGTCAAAAATTTAATTAAGTTATTTTGAAATATAGAAATGGAGGAAGTTCTGTTGTGGTCTGTGTTCGCAACTTGTGTTGCAAAAACCTTCAGACCAACCGCAGGAAACATAGAAAGCGGTCAAAATGGTGTAGAGAGTGGCTGCTAAAGCGAAAGCAGTTTTCTCACGTAAATTTACTGCGAGATTTGCAGGGCGAAGCTTAAGAAAGCCAAGCAGATCAAAATACCATTACGTTGGCTGGTATACTTAATCTACTCCTACACCAAATCTTCTAGATTTCTGAACTTTGGATAACTCTTTTCGGTAAACAGTTCGCAACGATTTTTTTTCATTACTGTTTCTCTGTTTGCCGAGGCGTCAACTGCCCGCAATTTTTCAATTACAGCATTGTATGGTGCTGTCTTTTTGTCGCGGTCACTATATTCTTTACTTTTAATCTTCCACAAACATGGGTGGTTTCTATGTATTTCAATGAATTCACTAACAAACTCTCGAGATCACTGACGAGTATCAGCCATTTTACTGCCCTGTGCGCACAAATAAAAACACTAGACTGAGCAAACAGCTGTTTCGCGCCAGATTTGCGGCGATCTCCTGTCCACACGCTCCAACTTGTCTGCGCAGATGTAGTCTGAACCCACAGATTTGAGAGGTTTCGCTCAAACCTCCAACTCCAACTTCCAGGTTTACACACACCACAGGCTGGTGCACATCTTCTGTCCACACGCAACGATCTGTCTGCGCAGATGTGATGTGCGCAGACATTTGCGCAGACAGATCGTTGCGTGTGGATGGGCCTTTACCATAGGCTTGGATGTTACCTATCAAACAAACAATATTTATTTGGTAAAGCGTTGTAGTGTAGTAACCCAAAACATTTATAAATTTTTGCAGTTATTTATTTTTCGGAACTACCTCCTTAAACTGAAAGTTGTGAAACACGTTCAGAGGCGCTGAAGCCCAGCACGAATCTTTAGAATAAAATTGAGCGTGGCGCTCCCCATCCTGCTCGCATACGGACTTTTGGCAATATTAGATTCACTGAAGCATGTCTCTTCTTCTGCATTTGACCAAGGCAGAACTAGAAGTACCTTAACCAAACTGCAGAATTCACTAAAAGACTTCTGATGGCTTGCATTCTCATATTTTGATACGTCAAACCATTATCCAATCGTGTCTGTCACATTCTCCCGCTCCACAAAGTGGATTTTCTGCCATTGGCGTTCTAAGTAAAACCGAGGCCGGTCTGATACCTGTTTCCAAAGCTAATGGTGTGATACTGTCCTCTACTTTTCTGGTCCTGTAGACAATGCCTTGCATAGGACTTCAACATTCTTAGAGAAACAGGATTGAAGATCCCTGATAATGTATGCAATAAAGTTAATGCAAGATTTCCAAATTCCCATTTCAATACCCATAGTTATTCTACGATTGGTACGCAAAATTCTTAATAGCTTTTCAAAAGCAGAACCCAAATGTGCCCTTGGACAAAGAATAATCTTAACATTTACAAAAAAGGAACAGGTCATCTTGACATCCTTTTACCTTTACCATTTGTACAAGTGTTGCGATTAAAACAGTGAGATCTTGCAGCAGCTTGGTGAGATAGACAGATCTAAACTGGAGGGCCTTACTAACAGTATTGCACTCTCATAGAATTGGTCGTAGACATACGGAAAAAATTTGTTCTTAATGTCTTTATAGATTTTATATAGAGGCTGATCAGTGTAGCACTTCACTAGGCTCCCCTGAAGTGTTCCACCAGAACCACCCACTGATTAAGTACATGCTCACAGACGGGTTCAAATGAGATTCATCGTTTTCTGGCGATTTGCAGTATCTACAAGGGATCCTGTTCATAAAGTGTATTACATAGATAACTGTAGGCCTTTCGCCTTATAGATTAGCAGCAAAACCAATTGTGTGTTTCTGAAAAAAATGAATTCCAAATGGGCTGGTAATTCTTCTTTACGCAAGTGAGAAAGGGCCAACTGGATGTAGTGACGAGAACATGATATGAGGATTAGGTATGGAATTGTTCGCTTATGGAGAGTATAACTCCATTGTCTTTGCAGACCATAATAGGAGCATTCTCTGTGCTAATATCATGCATTTTCTGTAAATTCAGTCAAAGTCAAATAATATAGCTTTCAAACATTCAACAGTTGCTATTTCATCACCTGAGTTAATCTCTAAAAGTTTCAAAAATTTTGATACTACACACCCTTCGTTTTCTGAGAAGTACAAAATAGAAACACATACCTGTTTCGTAACAGTAATGTCATTGTTCTCGGCCACAAGTATGATAACAAACTACCATCAACATCATTTCTCAACAAAATTGTTATATATTACATTTTTATCATTTCACTGCATTTCCTGTGATGTATTTTCGAATCTCTTATTTGGAAACCCCACTTGTTCAGCTCTCTGTGGTGGTCAACAAGCTACCTGGCATGAGACATATTCACAAATTATGTCATTCTGACCTCAGTTCTAGTTGTTGCAACTGTCGTAACTTTACGCTGAAAATTCAGTTTAGACTGTCTATCACAAGAAAATGGTTTAGCCGCTTTCACATGCATGACAGATTTAGAATGATACCCCAGACCCAAACATTTGCAGTTGAGGTGGCATTGACAAAGACAACAGTGCACCTTCGTTTTATCTGACAGTACCTTTTTAATACTGTGTTTTACCTCTTCATCCTTTAATCACTCTTTTCTAAATTTTTACGTATATGGAGGTTTCTTTAGCATTTTTAACAAAACGTGTATATTTCTAAGAAAACTGACTTCTTATTCAACGTGAAAAGAGTTAAATACAAGCACTGAAAACGACTTGAGACTGCTGTCAGTGTACTGTTGATAATAAGAATGGCTGTAACAGCATTGAAGACGGTAGTATGTTTTAGGTAGTGTGATTGTCTATACAGGCAAACCACCGTGCCCCATAATTTTCACACATTCGATACACACCTAGCCTTTGTCTTTGCTTTCGATGACTTATTAAAATGTGTGCTGCAGTAGAGAACACTGCAACTTGTGAGGTATGTTCTGTGTAGGTTTTTGTTGGCGAGAAAACTGCAAACAAATTGGAATTTATCGTGATCTTTGTTATGAGTACGAGAAAAGAGTAATGACTGAAAGCCAAGTGAGACAAAAAAGACGGCAATACCAATGTTCACAACGACGATCGCCGTGGTTGGACTAGCCTAGTGACTGACGAACTGGTGATGAAAATCAACGATAAAATTCGTAAAAATCGTCGTTTCACGATTACGGAACTTTCCCAAGATTTTCCCCGAATTTCATGGAGTTTGTGGGTGAAACTGTGGTGCAGAAGCTTCGTTAACACAAAGTTTACTCTAGGTGGCTTCCCAAAATCCTAAGGAAAACCATAAAAATAGAGACTGGCTAAAGCACTGACTGTCCTCGAAGATTACGTGAACAGTAGAGATTAAATAAGAAATTAGATTAACAGTGGTAACAAATGTATCTATTGTATCGTAACTAGGGACGAGACTTGGTTGAAACATGCCAGTTGTGAAATAAAAAGGCAGTCGATGGAATGGGGACACACAAGTTTTCGCTAGATACCATGGAAGGGTTTTCAAACACTACCAGAAAGAGAGATCATGGTTACTGTGGTTCAGGGCCCTAAGGGAGTGATTCTCGTTGATTTACTTGAAATACACAACAATTAACTCAGAGAGCTACTGTCAGACACTGAAAACGTTGAGGTGGGCGATACAAAAAAGATTCCATTTCTATTATCAAAAATATGCTGAGTGATAGATCGAACCATACACTGGAATCACAGCTTTGTTCAGAAGCATTAATGAAACTTCTACATAGTGCATTAGCATTACTGTCAACATTAAATTAGTTTAGGTTCTAGAACTGCTACATGGAACAAAATTATTAAGTTTGTTAATGATAGTGTTTCTCGAACTCCCCTCGAATTTTCTTTTGGTTTTGCATTTATGTGGCAGTTAGGCCACTGGGTGTGTGTCTCTTCTCTTTGGTATGGTTTTAGATCACGTCTGTTACAGCATAAATGAAATTATATGGGCGATCAAATTAATGAGGACTACCATAAAACATTACCAAAGAAGAAGCCTCGTTATATGTGTGCTTACCTTTCAAACTGAGAGAAAACAAATAAACATAAAGTGTACTGTTCCTTGTGTAGGAAAAAAATTATCATCGCAGAGGGAGCGAACACTGACTGCCTAGAACACGGATCTACTACAGGTAACTAATCATTTAATGTAGTTGGTAGAGTGCAGTATAAAGTTAAGTTTTGTTGGCTCATTTCATCTAAAGAGTGTATATGTTAAACTAAAGTAAAACATGATACCAGACTTTGAAAAGGTGAAGTAATTATACAGTTTTAAATTCATAGCTCATAAAAGTAAGGGGCGCAAAACGAAACAAAAATTCAAAATCTCTACCTTCCTCAACAGGCCTACAGGCTCGGCAACAAGAATTGATGACAAATCTTTAGTCTCAGAAGTAGCTATAAATTACCATGCAGTGAAGAACAAATTAAGTTCTAATACTATAAACTGTGGCAGTAAACAGTTAAGAGGATTATCCAGTGGCTGCTGTAACACGAAAAATGTCCTGTAAGCTCACAAAGGCAGAAAAAATGGTGAAAAATCATGTTAAGTTTCTTTCTGAATGCATATCAAATTGTGTTTGTAACCATATTTGTTCAATCACGTGTTTATGTATTTTAAGTCTGCAAGAATAAAAAATTTGGTTGAACTCATCAAAGTGAAAAACAGAAATACTACAAAAAACGTTGATAGTGTAGTAGTTCATCCTACTTCATATAGTATGTAGACTATTTGAAGAATCTCCATTATTTTCAGTTAGAACATCTGGCAACCCTACATTGTAGATTTATGAAAACACATCACTCTTGGTATGATTCAATATAATTAGATGTCACATAGTGAAACACCAGTGGTTGAAGGCTACATGAAATCTAAGTATCAGCACAAGCGCTAAAATTTCGCAAATTCATTGCAGAATGGCGACTGAAATTGTGCTGTTGCAAAGTTCACATTTTGCCATGTCTAAATTTTTATTTTCGCCTTTGCGTTTCTAAAAGGCTATGGGGCATCCTTCTTTATTAATTTATTAGTTAATAAAAGTATTTTATGTCATATTTGATGTTATATAAATATAAGAATTCTGTTTATCTCTCTCTCTCTCTCTCTCTCTCTTTCTGTGTGTGTGTGTGTGTGTGTGTGTGTGTGTGTGTGTGTGTGTGTGTGCGTGTGCGTGTGCGTGTGCGTGTACAGAACTTTACATATTTATGAACAATGTAACTTCGAGGTTAATGTACTGTGCAGTAAAGAAAATTCGCAACCTCTTTACGTGCAGTGAATGTTACGGTTTTGAACATCACGTTTGCTTCACACATTGAGAACCCAATGATCACGAAAGTCGACAGACAGCTCTTTTTGTCTTCGATTCAGAGTGTAACACCAAACTGATGTCATATGTTTATGAAGCCTTGTGAGCTTTAGGTTACCTGCCCTACAATGTATAAGTAAATTGATGATGTACAACCATAGAAGATGTGGCAGAAAATAATTTAACTGGAATAAGTAATTATTATCAAGTATTCACATATATATATTTATTCACAAATATATATTCACGAATATATATAAGTACCAAAAACTGCAATCATGTATTTGTCAGTTTGAGTACATTGTACATCACTATTTCTATCATACATAATACTGGTGCACAGTGGATTTTTTGCAGAAACCAAAGCAAATGTTATTCATATATTTTGGTGTGCTGAACACAAATATCACAATTAAAACTGTTTCCTAGCTCCGGGTTACAAGTAAGCTTGGGACTTCAAGATTCATGTACATTGTTACCATAACCAAAAGGATACATACATTAATTGTACTTCCCTAGCGTATTCCCACCTTTTCTTTGCCTTCCTTTTGAGGATGGTGTCTGGAGCACCTCCCTGCATCATCCAGCAGAAATCAGCCAACATGGCAATAGTTCACAGTCCTGTGCACCGATTTCCCCTGAGAGAAATGTACTTGTGGAACCACTCACAGTGCTCAGCATTGAATGCAGCACAGTTCTCTGGAAATTTCTCGAGGTTGCAGTAAAGCAAGCGCTTGTTCATGGTCATGTTACAGCCAATGACCTTAAATGTACAAATGAGTTTGTTCATGAGGTCCTTGGTTCTTCTGTTCCCTAAGAATGCTGTTGTCACACAATGAAAACAATACGATGCATGCAGCTCATCATAGGTTAGAGTGGACTCAAAGTGCAGGTCCCCCCACAGTTGGGATAACTGTGAACAAATGCCTACTCCATTTGTGAACTGCTCTGTGCTGAATTGTGGAAACGTCTTACACAAATACTGAAATGCTGCTTCATTTCTGGGCACAGCATTAACAAATGAGTCCCAACTTAATGTGCAATGGTGGGAGAAGCATTTTATTCAGATTCACTAAAGGTTCCATAACAACATTTTTTGATGCAGGCACCAGAGCTATCTGTGTTTGTTTTGCACACCTGCGCCACTCATACAGGTAGCAGCAATACTTAGTGTAGCCCCTCTGGCAAATCCAATGGCATCACAATGACTTTGAAATCTCCATATATCAGCCATTCATGCTTACAGTTTTAATGCAGTTTACAGCAGATTAAAGCATGGTATAACATTCTTTATCTATCACAGATATACGTGACAGTGATGAATGGCCCTTCATTACTACTGTATAACAGTACTGCCCACAGTCTTGTTTTTGAGCGTCCCATAAAGAGTCTCCACTTCTCTAGCTTGCATGTAATGTTCAGATTTCCAAGAAATCAATAACACTGCAGAATCCGATGTGACCTGCAGAACTGAAATTACACTCAGGTTTTTTTCTGATGCTGGTGTAACACACAGGTAACACACGCATGTACTGTGTCAAAGAGGAAATTCCACTACTGTAGTTCTGAGGCCAAGAGTTTGGTTCTAAGCTTTGGAAGATCTAAAACCCTAACAGGTCACTGGGTTCATGCTGAGTGATTTTGTGTGTTCTCCAGATGACGATGTTGGTGTTATGTATGTCAGAGTCACTGAAGGATGATAGTTTCTTATTTGTATATATCAGTTCAGCATCATTGCTGGCACTGGTCAATGGTGGTACAGAAATCCCATGCATGATTGTGGTTTCACGCCAAATAGCAGGCACAACAAACTTCACAGTGTAGAACAGTTTTGCTGAAGTGTACTGAAAGAATTCATCTCAGTTATGACAGGGGAACCCTTGTCACGATGACTTTGCATGTAGCTCTCATAATGTCCTGTAAGTGTGACTGTGAAACGTTAACACCTTATTTTCTTGTAAACCTGAGCTAGGAGACAATTTCAACCTTGATATTCATGTTCAGTGCAACTAAATTTATCAAGTATCCCTACTTCTGTTTCTGTAAAAAATAAAAAGTGAAAATTTGTGGACCAGTGTAATGAAGACATTGGCCATATGATGCTGATACTATGTAACTGCTAAAGCCCAATTCACACTAGCCATCATGTCACATCATGTCACAGCACTATCACATCAGAGTGTATTCATAATGTCTGTCTCATAATATTACATCAGTTTGCTTAGCCCAATATTGAATGGTGAAAGTTCATTAATGGCCTAAGCAAACGCAAGCTCTTGATCAATTTTGTCTGGTAAATTGCTGAGAAACGAAACAACATTTCAAAGCATAGGCACTTATTTGCTAGCAAATATATATGCGTGCATACACATCAAACAATATTCATAATTGAATAAATAAAGCCTGTGTACTTAATCCATTATTTTTTCTTACACGATTAATATTGTCATAACAACTGCATTTTTCTCCTTATTAGAGCTGAATTATTCACACAAAATCTTGTTTAATGAAAACTGATTCATAAAATTATGTCCTTATTTGTATACTGTGTGGGTGTCAGCTCTGTTCAGTTATCGTAAAACCTAAATAATTTTTCGCTTTCAGATATCTGATCTCCCTTGTGGAAGAACTCAGAATGAAAGAAAATTTCAGGTCGTTACGAACTATTTTCGATTTGCCACGAAAAGAAAGCATAATAATAAAATAAAGTTGACGCAAAAGTACTGAATATACTACTAGAAAATGAATGAGCATGGCCAAAACAGGTTATCTTCCGATGTTAGGAAACGATAACACCGTCAAAACTTTCTTTCCATGAAACTTTTACGTGACGTGACAGTCCGTTGATGGTGTATATTAATGCCGCCATTTTAAATGTACTGTGGAATGTTTTGACATGATGTGATGGCTATTGAGAACTGCCCTTAATACTGCACACAGTATGGTTACTGACGGATGTCGTTCTAATTCTGACTCGCTCTATCAGGTCATCGACAAATCACAGTGAGCTTATGATAGGCTTACTTCCATGGGAATGAATTCTATCGAGTAAAGGTATAGCGACTGATCGTAAACGTTTTCAAACTGTCTTTACTCTGCATGTATAGCTTCATTATTTTTGTGATTGTGATGACTCCTTTGCATTACTCGGATGCATATTTTATGTTTCCTTGTTTTGGCACCTGTAGTGTTTATATGAAAGAAATTCACTAAAATAGATTTTGCATGATTGCTTATATCCTTTATTCTTGCATTTGCTAATGTTGTATTTCTTTTGTTTTATACACAAATAAAGATACATTTTAAAAACAATTATCAAGCAAAAATGCTTTTAGATTTCCCCTAAACAAGGAAAAGACAATACACATTATTTTTACTGACAAGTTGTATATTTCAATTCCTTGTAGAAATCGGCTATTTCTATACTGATAAAGATTTCTGTTGCATGGCCAACGATATTCATTTCGTATTTTCTGTTTTTCAATGGGCATTCAGTTAGCAGCTGTTATTTCCAACAGACTTAGATGTCCCCTATATGTAGACAATGCCAAGATTTAAAATATGTGGAGTGCTGGACGAGAGGTCTTCTACATATGTCTTGGCTTTGTACTCATTGTTCTCTCATGGTTCTTTGTAAGTGAGATGATGACTATATCGATAAAACACTAAATGCTGCTGATGCATAATTTACCAAAGAATAACATTCTGTGAATTTAAAACATGTTGTTGTTGTTGTTGTTGTGGTCTTCAGTCCAGAGACTGGTTTGGTGCAGCTCTCTATGTCAGTTACTACAATGTTTGTGTCATCCACAAACAGGGTTATGTGAATACCATTTACTGGAATCTTGACATCATTTATGTTGTTGTTGTTGTGGTCTTCAGTCCTGAGACTGGTTTGATGCAGCACTCCATGATACTCTATCCTGTGCAAGCTTCTTCATCTCCCAGTACCTACTGCAACCTACATCCTTCGGAATCTGTTTAGTGTATTCATCTCGTGGTCTCCCTCTACGATTTTTACCCTCCACGCTGCCCTCCAATACTAAACTGGTGATCCCTTGACGCCTCAGAATATGCCCTACCAACCGATCCCTTTTTCTAGTCAAGTTGTACCACAAATTTCTCTTCTGTCCAATTCTGTTCAACACCTCTTCATTAGTTATGTGATCTACCCATATAATCTTCACTATTTTTCTGTAACACCACATTTTGAAAGCTTCTGTTCTCTTCTTGTCCAAACTAGTTATCGTCTATGTTTCACTTCCATACAAGGCTACACTCCATACAAAAACTTTCAGAGACGACTTCCTGACACTTAAATCTATACTCGATGTTAACAAATTTCTCTTCTTCAGAAACGCTTTCCTTGCCATTGCCAGTCTACATTTTATATCCTCTCTACTTTGACCATCATCAGTTATTTTACTCCCCAAATAGCAAAACTCATTTACTACTTTAAACGTTTCATTTCCTAATCTAATTCCCACAGCATCACCCGATTTAATTCTACATCTACATCCACACTCCGCAAGCCACCTGACGGTGTGTGGCGGAGGGTACCCTGACTACATTCCATTATCCTCGTTTTGCTTTTGTTGATGTTCGTCTTATATCCTCCTTTCAAGACACTGTCCATTCCGTTCAGCTGCTCTTCGAGGTCCTTTGCTGTCTCTGACAGAATTACAATGTCATCGCCGAACCACAAAGTTTTTATTTCTTCTCTGTGGATTTTAATTCCTACTCCAATTTTGTCTTTAGTTTCCTTTACTGCTTGCTCAATATACAGATTGAATAACATCAGGGAGAGGCTACAACCCAGTCTCACTCCCTTCCCAACCACTGCTTCCCTTTCTTGCCCCTCGACTCTTATAACTGCCATCTGGTTTCTGCACAAATTGTAAATAGCCTTTCGTTCCCTGTATTTTACCCCTGCCAGCTTCAGAATTTGAAAATGAGTATTCCAGTCAACATTGTGAAAAGCTTTCCCTAAGTCTACAGATGCAAGAAACGTATGTTTGCCTTGCCTTAATCTTTCTTCTAAGATAAGTCTTAGGGTCAGTATTGCCTCATGTGTTCCAACTTTTCTACAGAATCCAAACTAATCTTCCCTGAGGTTGGCTTCTACAAGTTTTTCCATTCGTCTGTAAAGAAATCGTGCGAGTATTTTGCAGCCGCAGCTTATTAAACTGATGGTTCGGTAATTTTCACATCTGTCAACACCTGCTTTCTTTGGGATTGGAACTATTGTATTCTTCTTGAAGTTTGAGGGTATTTCACCTGTCTCATACATCTTACTCACCAGATGGTAGAGTTTTGTCAGGACTGGCTCTCCCAAGGCTGTGAGTAGTTCTAATGGAATGTTGTCTACTCCCGAGGCCTTATTTTGACTTAGGTCTTTCAGTGCTCTGTCAAATGCTCCACACTGTACCTTATCTCCCATTTCATCTCCATATACGTCCTCTTCCATTTCCATAGTATTGCCCTCAAGTACATCGCTCTTGTATAGATCCTCTATATACTGCTTCCACCTGTCAGCTTTCCCTTCTTTGCTTAGAACTGGGTTTCCATCTGAGCTCTTGATCTTCATGCAAGTGATTCTCTTTTCTCCAAAGGTCTCTTTAATTTTCATGTAGGCAGCATCTATCTTACCCCTAGTGATATGCGCCTCTACATCCTTACATCTGTCGTCTAGCCATCCCTGCTTAGCCATTTTGCACTTCCTGTCGATCTCATTTTTGAGAGGTTTGTATTCCTTTTTACTTGCTTCATTTATTGCATTTTTGTATTTTCTTCTTTCATCAATTAAATTCAATATCTCTTCTGTTACCCAAGGATTTCTATTAGCCCTCGTCTTTTTACCTACTTGATCCTCTGATGCCTTCATTATTTCATCTCTCAAAGCTACCCATTCTTCTTCTACTGTATTTCTTTCCCCCATTCTCGTCAATCGTTCCCTAATGCTCTCTCTGAAACGCTCTATAACCTCTGGTTCTTTCAGTTTATCCAGGTCCCATCTCCTTAGATTCCCACCTTTTTGCAGTTTCTTCAGTTTTAATCTACACATCATAACCAATAGACTGTGGTCACGGTCCACATCTGCCCCTGGAAATGTCTTACAATTCAAAACCTGGCTCCTAAATTTCTGTCTTACCATTATATAATCTATCTTATACCTTTTTGTATCTCCAGGGTTCTTCCATGCATACAACCTTCTCTCATGATTCTTGAACCAAGTGCTATGATTAAGTTATGCTCTGCGCAAAATTCTACCAGGCGGCTTCCTCTTTCATTCCTTACTCCCATTCCATATTCACCGACTACATTTCCTTCTCTTCCTACTGTCGAGGTCCAGTTACCCATGACTCTTAAATTTTCGTCTCCCTTCCCTATATGAATAATTTCTTTTATCTCATCATACATTTCATCAATCTCTTCATCATCTGCGGAGCTAGTTGGCATATATACTTGTACTGCTGTGGTAGGTGTGGGCTTCATATCTGTCTTGGCCACAATAATGCGTTCACTATGATGTTTGTAGTAGCTTACCCACATTCCTATTTTCCTATTTATTATTAAACCTACTCCTCCATTACCCCTATTTGAGTTTGTATTTATAACTCTGTATTCACCTGACCAGAAGTCTTGTTCCTCCTGCCACTGAACTTCACTAATTCCCACTATATCTAACTTAAAACTATCCATTTCCCTTTTTAAATTTTATAATCTACCTTCCCCATTTAAGGGATCTGACATTCCATGCTCCAATCCCTAGAACACCAGTTTCCTTTCTCCTGACAACAACGTCCTCTTGAGTATTCCCCACCCGGAGATCTGAATGGGGGACTACTTTACCTTCGGAATATTTTACCCAAGAGAATGCCATCATCATTTAACCATACAGCAAAGCTGCATGCCCTCAGGAAAAATTACGGCTGTAGTTTCCCCTTGCTTTCAGCTGTTCACAATACCAGCACAGCAAGGCCATTTTGGTTAGTGTTACAAGGCCAGATCAATCATCCAGACTGTTTCCCCTGCAACTACTGAAAAGGCTGCTGCCCCTCTTCAGGAACCACACGTTTGTCTGGCCTCTGAACAGATACCCCTCCGTTGTGGTGGCACCTATGGTACAGCAATCTGTATCGCAGAGGTACGCAAGCGTCTACACCAGTGGCAAGATCCAAAACAACTCTAATTAAGAAATAACATGACACCTGGAGAAGGTAAAAGACAGATGTCGAAACATGTCTTGTGAATGCTATGTATTTTATGTTAGACTACATGTAGAACTTTAGCTTTAAAATTCGATATATATATTTTATTTTAGTTGTAGTAAGGATTGACCAGTTTTGGGCATCTTCGCTAGGAACTGTTCACTTTAAAACTATGCAGGGGCGAGAAAAGTTGTCCCGAAATTTTAATCCTGGACAGCTGTTCCAGTAGGAACCAAAATTACTAATGTTGTGTAGGTCGACAACGCACTATTTGTCAACTACAGAAGCTTGGCGCCACACACTGTGATTGGCCATGGGATTGCCCTGTGGCCATTCGTTGGTTGCAGGGCAGTGCTATGGTTGTCAGTTCACACATACAAACATTGCTCGTCCTGTCACTGCCACAACAAGAGACTTTGCGATCTCTGGCAGGCAAAGCATTAGCGGTCATGCATTGCCCAGAGCATCGTGTAACAGGGCAATCCCGCAGCCAATCAGAGCATGTGGCGCCAAATTTCCATAGTTTAAAAATGGTGTGTTGTCGACCTACACAACATTAGTAATTTTGGTTCCTTCTGGCAACAGCTATCCAGGGTTAAAATTTCGTGACACAATTTTTCTCCATCCTCTACAACCTGGAACGTATTTTCCAATGTTAACGAAATTTTAACAGGTTATAGTGCAAATCCAAAGTTACAGAATTTTTCAATCATGGCTTTTCTAAAGTAACTTTTTCTCAGCCCTGGGTAAACCTATGACAATAAGCGTTGGGTTGTTTTGAAGGTCTCTTTCGTGGTTGTAAGAAGCTGCAGTCGCTGTGACCATACAGTGCTACAGGAATTTTATAAAAAGTAATATTGAAGAGTTGTTCTGTGCATTTTGGACTGTGTGATTAGCAGGTGCTACATTGCTATAGTCAGCTTTAAGAGCTGCAGTTCGGAAGGAATTGCAGCCTTATTTTTAGTTTGAGATGTTAATTCTATTTTGCCATATGAAAAAATCCATTTCCTCATGTTTTCCCACGAAGGTTCTGGCCCTCTAATGGCAGGTTTAAGATGGTTTACTTCCATTTAGAAATATCTTATTGTGCAATTTTTTTCAGGAGCTATTTACATTATTTACAAATTTTTAAGTAATTATGTCTACAAATACTGTTCATCTGAAAATCAGAGTGTTTCAAATAATTGGAACCACTGACTTTATGTTGATTGTGATTGGCTCATCATGAAGGACACTTTCAGACAGTTCATCTTTCTCCCAGTAGTTGTCTTGAAATTTCCTGTCATGATCAATACACTTTTTCCGTAGTTCTGGAGTTACAGCATGTAAGGTTCCTCGGTATAAAAAATTGAATGCTTCCATACTTCTGTCGTTTTCTAATATGTTATTGTTGTTTTCTTACTTTTCCCTTTACGTAAGCCCATATGAGATTGATTAGATTAAGCTTGCAGTGAGCCACTGACAACCTGACAAGGATTTTTCACTTTTACTGTATTAATTTTGTTTTCTCATGACTAGTTTCCACCTCCTCGGCCATTCTTCAGTTATTTTTTGGTTCTGCAACAGAAAACTCTTGAAATTCGAGTTTTCTTTCGTTTGAATCCACAACTGCCGTCTTCTTGGTTTGACAAATGATTCAATACATTAATTGCAGTGGTACCTGCTATGAAGGAAAATAAAGTTGTTTTAGTTACTTGTTCCATTTTGCTTACTGGTGTTTGAAAGTAAGGCCTGGCTAGGAGAATCAGCTTTACATTAGTCAATATGCTAAAATCGTCAACTCCAGGTGTCAGTGAAATGCACTGATGGGAAAAAATTAATTAATGTAGACTAATGAAATTTCAGCAATGAATTTGTGTAGGTAACATACATAAGATGTAGAAGTAACTTCGATTGGGCCTAGGGAAGTGTATTGGGACTCTTGCTGTTCATGTTGTATATTACCTACCTTGCAGACAATATTAATAGTAAATTTAGGCTTTTTTTGCAGATGATGCAGTTATCTATATTGAAGTACTATCTGAAAGAAGCTACATAAATATTCAGTCAGATCTTGATAAGATTTCAATGTGGTGCAGAGATTGGCAACTTGCTCTAAACGTTAAGAAATTTAAAATTTTGCACTTAACAAAATGAATAAACGAAGTATCATATGACTATAATATCAGAGAGGCACTGTTGGAATTGGCCAACTCATACAAATACCTGGGTGTAACACTTTGTAGCGATATGAAATGGAATGATCATGTAGGTAGAGTCTTGGATAAAGCAGGTGGTAGACATCAGTTTATTGGTAGAATCCTGGAAAGAGCAATCACTCTACAAATTATTTGCAAATAACTCTTCCGACCAGCTCTAGAATATTTCTCAAGCGTGTGGGATCTGTACCAGACAGGACTAACAGAGGATATTGAACGTATACAGAGAAGGGCAGCACGAATGGTCATAGCTGTATTTAATCCATAGGAGAGCATTACAGAGATACGAAGGAACTGAACTGGCAGACTCTTGAACATCAACATATACTACTCAGAGAAAGTCTATTAACAAAGTTTCAAAAACCGGCTTCAAATGATTACTCTAAGGATATACCACAACCCTCTACACATCTCTCACATGGGGTTGGTGATGACAAGATTAGAATAATTACTGCACACACAGAAGCATTCAACAAACCTTCTTCCCATGCTCCATAGTGAATGAAACATGAAGACACTCTAATAACTGGTACAATTTGACATACCATCTGCCATCCACCTCTCGGTGGTTTGCAGAGTATAGATGTAAATGTAGATGCAGATGTAGACCGCAAGACTGCAGGTTAACATTAAGTGCTGGAAAGCCGTTGCAAATATGAAATGCTGGTACATTAATAGCCAGTGTAACTGCCAGAATGCTGGATGCACACAAGCAAAGGTGCATGCATTGTGTTGTACATGTGCCAGATGTCAGTTTTTGGGATAGAGTTCCATACCTGCACTTGGAAGAGATGGATAATGCTGTTTGTGGATGACACTTGAATCGTTGTCTGATGATGTCCCATGTGTGTTCGACTGGAGACAGATCTGGTTTTCGAGCAGCCCAATGCAACATGTCGACACTCCATAAATCATCTTGGGCTACAACAGTGACATGTATGCGAACATTTTCGTGTTCGAAAACACTCCCTAGAATGCTGTTCATGATTGGCAGCACAACAGGTCGAATCACCAGACTGACATAGAAATCAGGGTCAGTGGGATAACCACGAAAGTGCTCCTGCTGTATTACATTTCTGTTTGCTTTTGAATGGCACTTAAATATTCCTTTCACTTTGCAACGTAATGTGCTCGTTGAAGCGAAGCAATCTATGGGGGTAATGTAACTCAGTAATAAATAATACTTAGCTTGAGATCTGTTCGTTGTCACGGAGATCTTGCCCAGACTGTAACTCCAAATATAGGTCCAGTGTGTCCATCACGTAGACAGTTTGGTTGCAGGCTCTCAACTGGCCTCCTTCTAACCAACACACAGCCATCACTGACACCGAGGCGGAACCAGCTTTCATCAGAGAACACAACAGACCTTCATCCTACCCTTGAATGAGCTTTGAAGTCGCAAATGGCGGATGTTTGAGGTTAGTGGAATGCGTGCTACATGGCGTCTTGCTTGGTGCTGTCCGTGAAGCAACCGATTTGTAACAGTTCGTTGTGTCACTGTCACGGCAACTGGCGATCAGATTGCCGCTTCAGACTCAGTACAATGCAACTGAGCCATATGCCAAACACGATAGCCTTCCCTCTCAGCAGCGTCATCTGGAACTCGGTCTTCTTGCACCTCTACATTCTCGTGACCATCGCTGTCAGCAGTCATACACACCAGCTACATTCTTCCCAAGTTTTCTGCAATATCCCAGAAGAAACGCCTAGCTTCTCGAAGCCCTATTACGCGACCTCAGTCACACGCAGTTAGGTGTTGATAGTGGCGTCTTTCTCTTCTTAAAGGCACTCTTGACTAATATGAACTCACCATGTCCAATATTAAAGGTACCTAATGCTCACGACTGTTACGACGTATATTTGAACCAAATCGGATCTGCATACTCATAGTGATGCCACTAGCGCCACTCTTACACGTCTGGTGCGAAATGTGAAAATGGATCGTCTTTCAGATGAAGAAACACGCCTACCAACTTTCGTCTGCGTCACACTACTCCTTCTTGGTGTCCCGATTTTATTCTTTGATGCTATCCAAGATATGATTTCAACATTCAGCTTGGGATTTTACAATCAAGCTCATAAATTAAGGATAATTGCAGAATGTGCTGCCACACAACGTGGCACTACACAAACTGGCGCTATTAGCATAGTCACATAGGGAACACACACAAAACAGATATGTTAGTCCATAGTATTGGTGATATGCTGAGAAAACCGTCCCAAAACACATGTGATACAAAACGCCGCTGTTTCCTGCGCATGTACCCCAACATCAATATAGGATATGATCACCATGCACGCGCACACAGACCGCACAACGGGTTGGCATACTCTGGATCAGGTGGTCGAGCCTCCCATTCTTGCACCAGTGCTTGTCGGAGCTCCTGAAGTGTCGTAAGAGTTTGAAGACATGCAGTGATACATCGACTGAAAGCATCACAGAATTGCTCGATGGGGTTTAGGTCTGGAGAACAGGCAGGCCACTCCATTCGCCTTATATCTTCTCTTTCAAGGTACTCCTCCACGATGGCAGCTCAGTGGGGCAATGCATTATCATCCGTCAGGAGAAATGTGGGACCCACTGCACCCATGAAAAGGCGGACATGCTGGTGCAAAATGACGTCCCGATATACCTGACCTGTTTTCAGTTCCTCTGTCAAAGACATACAGGGGTGTAAGTGCACCAATCATAATCCCACCCCACACCATCAAACCACTACCTCCATACAGGTCCCTTTCAAGGACATCTGGTTTCTGGTTCACCACAGGTGAAAACCCGGCGAGAATCACTGTTCAGACTATACCTGGACTCGACCGTGAACATAGCCTAGGACCACAGTTCGAATGACCATGTACTGTGTTCTTGACACCAGGCTTTGCGGGCTCTCCTGTGACCAGGGGTCAGTGGAATGCCCCTTACAGGTCTCCGGGCGAATAAACCATGTCTGTTCAGTCTTCTGTAGACTGTGTGTCTGGAGACAACTGTTCCAGTGGCTGCGGTAAGGTTCCAAGCAAGGCTACGTGCAGTACTCTGTGGCCGTCTGCAGGCACTGATGGTGAGATATCGGTCTTCTTGTGGTGTTGTACACTGTTGACGTACTGTACTGTAGCTTCTGGACACGTTTCCTGTCTGCTGGAATCATTGCCATAATACTGAGATCACACTTTATGGCACACAGAGGGCCCGTGCTACGACCTGCTGTGTTTGACCAGCCTCCAATCGTCCTAGTATACTACCCCTCATAATGTCACCAGTACTTGTTCTTTGAGCCATTTTCAACACACTGTCAGCATTAGAACATCTGAAAACGTCTGCAAACTTTCTCGCTGCACCGTACTCTGACATGCACCAACAAACCTCTGCGTATGTAGACTGCTGCCAGCGCCACCATGCGACGACTGCAGGTCAGATGCACCACATGGTCATACTCCGAGGTGATTTAAACCCTCAAACCGCCCACCAGAGCGTTGTTCACCATGTACCAGCATTATCCTTAATTTATGAGCATGAGTGTAGTTAAACCATCGACCATCTTATGATATGGTACATGATCTGTAAAATTACTTAATCTTTGAGGCTATAAACTTAGGTCCTTCTTGAACCATTCTTCATAATGAGCCGAGTCGATTTCTTTGTGGTAATCTCCAACTCCTTTATTCCAAATACACTCCTGGAAATGGAAAAAAGAACACATTGACACCTGTGTGTCAGACCCACCATACTTGCTCCGGACACTGCGAGAGGGCTGTACAAGCAATGATCACACGCACGGCACAGCGGACACACCAGGAACCGCGGTGTTGGCCGTCGAATGGCGCTAGCTGCGCAGCATTTGTGCACCGCCGCCGTCAGTGTCAGCCAGTTTGCCGTGGCATACGGAGCTCCATCGCAGTCTTTAACACTGGTAGCATGCCGCGACAGCGTGGACGTGAACCGTATGTGCAGTTGACGGACTTTGAGCGAGGGCGTATAGTGGGCATGCGGGAGGCCGGGTGGACGTACCGCTGAATTGCTCAACACGTAGGGCGTGAGGTCTCCACAGTACATCGATGTTGTCGCCAGTGGTCGGCGGAAGGTGCACGCGCCCGTCGACCTGGGACCAGACCGCAGCGACGCACGGATGCACGCCAAGACCGTAGGATTCTACACAGTGCCGTAGGGGACCACACCGCCACTTCCCAGCAAATTAGGGACACTGTTGCTCCTGGGGTATCGGCGAGGACCATTCGCAACCGTCTCCATGAAGATGGGCTACGGTCCCGCACACCGTTAGGCCGTCTTCCGCTCACGCCCCAACATCGTGCAGCCCGCCTCCAGTGGTGTCGCGACAGGCGTGAATGGAGGGACGAATGGAGACGTGTCGTCTTCAGCGATGAGAGTCGCTTCTGCCTTGGTGCCAATGATGGTCGTATGCGTGTTTGGCGCCGTGCAGGTGAGCGCCACAATCAGGACTGCATACGACCGAGGCACACAGGGCCAACACCCGGCATCATGGTGTGGGTAGCGATCTCCTACACTGGCCGTACACCACTGGTGATCGTCGAGGGGACACTGAATAGTGCACGGTACATCCAAACCGTCATCGAACCCATCGTTCTACCATTCCTAGACCGGCAAGGGAACTTGCTGTTCCAACAGGACAACGCACGACCGCATGTATCCCGTGCCACCCAACGTGCTCTAGAAGGTGTAAGTCAACTACCCTGGCCAGCAAGATCTCCGGATCTGTCCCCCATTGAGAATGTTTGGGACTGGATGAAGCGTCGTCTCACGCAGTCTGCACGTCCAGCACGAACGCTGGTCCAACTGAGGCGCCAGGTGGAAATGGCATGGCAAGCCGTTCCACAGGACTACATCCAGCATCTCTACGATCGTCTCCATGGCAGAATAGCAGCCTGCATTGCTGCGAAAGGTGGATATACACTGTACTAGTGCCGACATTGTGCATGCTCTGTTGCCTGTGTCTATGTGCCTGTGGTTCTGTCAGTGTGATCATGTGATGTATCTGACCCCAGGAATGTGTCAATAAAGTTTCCCCTTCCTGGGACAATGAATTCACGGTGTTCTTATTTCAATTTCCAGGAGTGTAAAATCAAGTTCTGTGCTATCAAGAAATCCTTCTTCATTTCTGGTGTGTAAAACTGTGATGCATTTCCCAGTTTCTGACGTTGTCTTGGACCGTCCATGCCATTCATAAATTCGGTGAATGTACCCTCGGTATTGACTATTGTTGTCAAAGATATTTGCTAAAGAATCAGCGACATTTTAGTGCCACCTACAGTTCTCTGTGTTATTCTGCAAAGATCTTGTGGCCCTGTATTCGTAGCTCTCTCACTGTTCTAAGGAAGGTATGTTAGGATGCATTAGCTGTCACAGTCCTCAACAGCACTGGCTTTCTGTTAATTTTTTTGAAATGGAATCCCAAGCTCTTAACTATTTTTAGAAGGGTAGAGATTGAAATACCGAGAAAATCTGCCATATTTTCTATCAGTTTCAAGTGGAGATTTTTAATCATGGGGAACATCCTATTCACGTAAAACTGTGAATAGTTCTTCATATTGTGCACAAAGTAAACTCATCGAATTGGATTTTCGGATGCCCTGGACAAATGCATCGTTTTTCGTTGAGCTGAGTGACGTATTTTTATCATTCTCTTCTGAAGCAGTTTCGACTCTCTTCACTGTATTATACAGGGTGATTCAAAAAGAATACCACAACTTTAGGAATTTAAAACTCTGCAACGACAAGAGGCAGAGCTAAGCACTATCTGTCGGCGAATTAAGGGAGCTATAAAGTTTCATTTAGTTGTACATTTGTTCGCCATTTCAGCCAATAAAGTTTTTGGTCCCTTTTTCTTCGAAGGTGCTACTGTAACTGGACTACAGTATCTGGAGATGTTAGAGAATTGGCTGTTCCCTCAGCTCGAACAAGAAGCACAACAATTCATATTTCAGCAGGATGGAGCGCCACCACATTGGCACTTATCTGTCAGTAACTACCTGAACGTCAACTACCCGAGGCGATGGATCGGCCGCCAGGCAGCCCGTGACAGAGCACGTCATCACTGGCCTCCAAGAAGCCCTGGTCTTACCCCCTGCGGTTTTTTCTTATGGGGGTATGTTAAGGATATGGTGTTTCGGCCACCTCTCCCAGCCACCAGTGATGATTTGAAACGAGAAATAACAGCAGCTATCCAAACTGTTACGCCTGATATGCTACAGAGAGTGTGGAACGAGTTGGAGTATCGGGTTGATATTGCTCGTGTGTCTGGAGGGTGCCATATTGAACATCTCTAAACTTGTTTTTGAGTGAAAAAAAACCCTTTTTAATACTCTTTGTAATGATGTATAACAGAAGGTTATATTATGTTTCTTTCATTAAATACACATTTTTAAAGTTGTGGTATTCTTTTTGAATCACCCTGTATTTCTACTTGCTTTTGGATGGTACTTAAATATTCCATTCACTTTGCAACGTAATTTGCTCATTGAAGCAAAACAGTCTATGGGGGTAGTGTAACTCAGTAATGAATAATACTTAGCTTGAGATCTGCTCGCTTTCCTGGAGATATTGCCAAGAACTGGTTTCACATTTTGGGTTTGTACAGCGCATATCGTGAAACAATTTCAGGATGCACTGAGAAACATAATACACTGAAGCGCCAAAGAAACTGGTATAGGCATGTGTATTTAAATATACGTAAAGAGTCAAAATATGGCTCTGTAGTCGGCAACGTCTATATAAGACAACAAGTGTCCGGCGCAGTTGTTAGATCGGTTACTGCTGCTACAATTGCATGTTATCAAGATTTAAGAGAGTTTTAATGTGGTGTTATAGTTGGCGCGCAAGCGATGGGATGCAGCATCTCGAAGGTAGCGATGAAGTGGGGATTTTCCTGTTGTACCGTGAGTAGCAGGAATCTGGAAAAACATCAAATCTCAGACATTGCTGCGGCCGGAAAAAGAACGGGACCAACGACGAGTGAAGAGAGTCGTTCAACATGACAGAAGTGCAGCCCTTCCCCAAATTGCTGCAGATTTCAATACTGGGCCATCAACAAGTGTCCGAATGCGGAACCATTCAAACTTTGGTGATTGCACAACACAAAGCTTCACGCCACGCCTGAGCCTGTCAACACCGACATTGGACTGTTGATGACTGAAACCGTGTTGCCTGGTCAGACGAGTCTCGTTACCAATTGTATAGAGCTGATGGATGTGTATGGGAATGGAGACAACTTCATGAATCCATGGACCCTGCATGTCAACAGGGGACTGTTCAAGCTGATCGAGGCTCTGTAGTGATGTGGGGTGTGTGCAGTTGTTGCGGTATGGGATCCCTCATACGTCTAGATACGACTCTGACAAGTGACACACACGTAAGCATCCTGTCTGATCACCTGCATCCACTCATTTCCACTGTGCATTCCGACGTACTTGGGCAATTCCAGCAGGACAATGCGTCATCTACACGACCGGAATTGTTACAGAGTGGCGCCAGAAACACTCATCTGAGTTTAAACACTTCCGCTGGCCATCAAACTCCCCAGACATGAACGTTATTGAGCATGTCTTGGATGCCTTGCAACGTGCTGTTCAGAAGAAATCCCCATCCTGTCGTATTCTTAAGGATTTATGGACAGCCCTGCAGGATTCATAGTGTCAGTTCCCTCCAGCACTACTTCAGACACTAGTCGAGTCCATGCCACATCGTGTTGTGGCACTTCCGCGTGCTCGCGTGGGGCCCTACACGATATTAGGCAGGTGTAATAGTTTTTTGGCTCTTCAATTCATAACATTTTATTCCACAATGTGGTAGAAATCTTATGTTGCGAAAGTCGGAACAACAGAGACCCCCTTCTCCCATTATTCAATTGCTTTCATGCATTTCATGACAATTGGAATATGGTCGATAGCATAGATTTTGCGTGTTACAATAAAAAACATCACACCTTGTTGATTTAACATACAGCTGGAAAAGTTGCAATTGAGGGGTTACTAGCAAAAAAGAAATTAATCAAAAAATGGAAAAATGAGCTGCTGATGCCATCACGTAGTGTTCGGCGTTCGGCATTACGCAAGAGGTTACACAACCGCTTTTGTCAAAAACACCTTAAGTTGTACTACATAAGCCTCTAAAATATGGCGATTCTGCAAAAACCCCACAAGTTTGGACTGTCACTACTTTTACATGTGACACATCTTCCGAAAGACGAAAATCGAATTTCGGAAACGGCTTTTCGCTGTCGTGTTTACATGTTAAAGTCTGAGGCGGATTTGCTAGCCCAGTTACATATGACGTCTGGAAAACAGCTGATCCAGTTTCTGATTAAGTCAATGCAATCGTTATTTCTCTTCACTTAAATGTTACAGGTAGACAGCTTCACGCTCAGTCTAAATTTCTGCTTCTGCTTCACTGCACGATATGCCCATACTAACCAAAGATTCTCAAAACAAGATGTAACATGACAACCCAAGCACGTTTCAAAACCGGTCCGTTTACATGGGAGCGAAAATCTATTGCGTAACTGGAAAACCGGCACCTAGAAGCGGACTTCCTTGATCGATTTTGACCACCCAGAAGCAGTATTGGGAAATCGGTTTACGTAATCTGGGTTTTGGAGCCCCGTGTAAACGAGCTGCGTTGCTAGCGAGAACACCACTAAGTCAGTCGTAGGCAGTTGCAGCGAGAGGGCTCTGCCCAACTCGTCGTAAACCACTGATGTGTTACAAATTGTTTACAACCGCCCTCGTTCTTTTACATTATACTTCTATTCCCCAAGTGTTTTCGTTAATATGGACACAAATGGTAAAGAGTGACCATGAAAGAGAGCAAGAACGACAAAAATTAGGATAATATTCGTGATGCTAAAGCACGTTGGGTAATTGGTACCAGTTTGAAAGACTGGAGAGATCTGCAGGTTTGTAGCACTACATAGTTACTGTATTGTCGTTATTCATTGGTATTGCACACATTACCATATGGTGATCACCTTTAAAAACCCCAAATAATCCATTTGAAATAGCTCAGACATCAGTTTTATCTCTATTTGTCTTCATTTTCTTTTAAATTTAAGAAAAAATACTATAAAATGTACCTTTTTGTTTACATTATAAAAGTAATTTTGTAAAGTAAAACATGTAATTGATGTTTACATGATTCCTACTTTTTTTTCAGCAGCAGTACTGTATTGGTAAAATAAATGGCCACTTCAACTATGATCATTGTTATCGTTAATTCATATTCTTTCTTTCATTGTGCTTCAACAATCATATCTAAGGAAAATCTAGTCCCTAATCAGTTTATCTTTAGAAGATAATCAGTTTTTTTCTGGCTGGTCTTGGCTAGGTGCTCGAGGCTGCACTGTTTTCAGAAAGTGGGGGAAGAAGCTTGGCGCAATATCATTGAAGGCTTTAAGAAAATAATGTCGAAAGACGCCCAAGCTACTCATCTCAGTGGTTTGATAGGCAGGCATGGTACAGCGAATTTTCGATCAAGAACTGATGATGAACACAATATGACACCTCAGTTGTGACATTCACCTACAAAGTGGGCATAACAGAAGAAAATGTTGCTGCTCGCAAAAATGATTTTTAAGTTTGCATGGAGTTAATTGTGACAGATTGAGATGACTGCGAAATTACGGAAACTCTCCAACAGACAATCATGGTAATCTGACTTCACCAGAAGATGATGGGTACGAAACTCATCGAAACGTTGCGACAAGACGACGCCACTACTCGGCTGATAACCCGAGAAGAATTCATCAGTGGAATACGCCGAGAAAGACTGCAATCGCATATAATCGTGGTAAATATTCCAGCCGACCACACCGAGCAAAAAAAAAACACCTTGTAAAGGCTACGGAGGCCCATATCATGTATTTCTCCGCTGGGAAATTCCTATACTCACTCAAAGCTCATCCCAACAGGAGCTGTTTGCCATAAGTTCTCACTGCCAAGGATGTGCAAGAGGATTTCCTTAACGCCTAACTAATAAATGTGCTCTACAAATTTTACTGGCGGATTTCCAGATCTTTCTTTCGGTTGCCCCAGATCTGACACTGAATGCGATTCCCTTCACTAAAAGATAAACGCAGGTAAGGAAGACATGGAGGGAAAAACTTTTGAGGTACAGAAAGCTGCTGACCTAAGGAAAGTGGATGAAACAACAACATTTATTGTGAAAGCCAGACAGGGAAAAGTTCATCGGAAAATGAGGGAAAGAAGAGTCCCAATGAGGCTATCTCAGTACTACTATGTTACAGCATCTGACACTCTGAGTTGATGGAGAAGCTGATTTTCATAAGTGACAGTTGTTCTCAGCAAAACAAAAATAAAACAACGTTTTACCTCCTCTTGTGTGTGGTGCACAACCCCAATTTTTTTAAAAAGAGTTAAGTACCTTTTCCCCGCTCATGGTCATAAGTACCTACCAAACGACCAGAATTTTTCACTTATTTCTGCTCAACGGAGGAAAACTACCACCGACAAACTTCCTGAAACCTGGGGTGAAAGGATTCTGAAGCCCTGAAAGCGTCCATCTCCTTTTTTGGAGGTATTTACCAACCATTATGTCAAGGATTTTAAAAATGCAACCGCCAGTTTGTTTCTAAAAACCCCAAAGCCAGCATTCAGGCTTTAGGGTGTTCAATCTATGCAGTTTGTCTTCAAAACCAAAGATGTACATTTGCGAGCCGCGTACCATGGTACCTGGATTCGTCATATCATCACACCTCCGACGTTCAAAACATCCGGCACAATGAACTTACCGGGAATTTTCACTTCCCCTTCAGGAGTGAAACCTGCGAAGGCTAAAAGCGTATAAAATCTTGCGGAATACATCGAAAATGTGCAAGCAAGGGGAACTATGTAAGACTGTATGGCGCAGCTGCATCAGTGGATTCACCTGCTACTAGTTGTGACCATGAAACAGACAATTATGACAATGGTGATGAACGAGAAGACTGATGTTTTGAGATGTCACTGTGTGCTGTACATCACATTTTTCGTCCTCTGTCTTTAATATATAATTATTTAACTGATACAAGTCCTAAGATATTACTTTAACATGACAATAACATCTGCATGGTACGTAACTATAATACTATTAGACATTAATGGCGTTTTCTGTAAGAACACATCTAGCCCGATTCATTTTCATTCTCACACCTAGGGAATATAATTAGTTTTCACGCAATTAGTCCTGATGACATTCTGAGGTCTACAGAATATTTAGACAAAACAAAAATAAGTTAGCTGTGTAAGGGATAAAGACAAGCGTTTTTCTTCGTTTTTCCAACATTGTGCTTATCTGACTAGTGTGGTTTTAGCTGGCAACCCCTCAATTGCTTTCATTCAATCAGTATACACAATTAAGCCTGGAAACAACGTTTTCACAGGAATTTACAAGAAATATGCAACACAAACAGCACTTTTTACAGTTTTGTTAATTACACAATAAATAAATTAGGTACAGATTCCTATCATACTTTAGGTGCTTGATTTAACTAACCTTTTTTCAGTATTACCTGAGGTTCTTACATTTGAACAGGAAGTAGGTTTTAGTCGTCTGTTTATAACTTCATATTGACAAACACACATAAAATTTCATAATTATTCTGAAAACTGGTAAATATTGTGAAATATGTAGATCATAAAAAAGAATAATAGCTGTACACAAGACAAGTTAAACTTTGTCTGAGGTATTTTGGCTGACAACTGAAGAGGAGAAACTCATAGAAACATGATTTCATGATCTGCTAATTACAATTTTATTGGCTAATTTCAGACGTTTCTATGGAATCAGATAGACTATATGTCTTCATTGAACTAAGAGTTATGATATTGAACCATTC
Organism: Schistocerca piceifrons; assembly: GCF_021461385.2. Taxonomy (NCBI): domain Eukaryota; kingdom Metazoa; phylum Arthropoda; class Insecta; order Orthoptera; family Acrididae; genus Schistocerca; species Schistocerca piceifrons. The sequence goes on from NC_060143.1 coordinate 517,768,784, forward strand.
AGTTTACAATTTAAGCTGATCTGTTACTTTTCAGTACACCCAAAAAAGTGTTGTACATCCACAACATGGACAAAACTGTTCCAGGCAACCCAAAAAACAGAGAAGAGGTAATAGGCACAAACTTTAATGCAGACAGCAGTACTTTGAACATAAGCATATGAAAATAAAGTAATATATGAAGTGCTATGCAGTTACCCTGTAATTAATATCTTAGTATTATAGGGAACATAGAAAATAAATGAGGCATGTAAGGTGTTATCTTTCAAAAATCATTTTGCTCCTTCACAAGACTTTTCTGATCACAGCAGGTAATAGTTCTTTCCAACTTATCAGGCATTATACAGTCTTGAAAAAATCACAGTTTGAGTCACCATTTCTATAACTAATGTATGTTCTTGGATCCATCCTTCTGCTGCTCAAACAAATAATGTTTCAATCACCATGTGTTAAGCTTGTCACCTTCTATGCATATTCTGCTTTGCATCTTCTATTCCCCAGAAAATATTTTGTGTACCTAGACCTGTTGGCTCTTAAATTACTTGTTGTAGTTGTCAGCATCTTATGTGACATAGAACTAGAAGCAATCTCAGCAATCCTGTGGAAACAGGTTGAAGATAAATGGAAATGAGAAAGGTTCCACAATGGAGACTACTCCATATGGAAACAAGGAAAATAAAACTGGACCTCCTAAAACAGAATACATAAAGTAAAAGGAAGACTGGATTTGGCGAAATCGATGAAGAAAAGAAGATAGACTCCAAAGACAGATTTCCATCCCACCCCACTCCAAAAAGAACCCTGCCTGTATAAGTTCTTCACCAAAACGCCGGAGATGGAAGAGTGTCAATGTGCCCTACAGAATGGCTCGTTTAGGGCTTCATCGTACAGGCCTCAAAAACTGACTTCAACAGTCCCCTATTGTACATCTGGAGAGAGTGATCAAACACTATGTATTTTTTAAAAAAAGCATTGTAAACCCTAATTCATCAACTGTAAATAGCTTTTGTCTCAAGTCACGAATACAGTCCTAGTTTTTACACCATATGGATACATTTTCTTCCAAAATAACCTCTTTCACATAATTCGTTTGCTCCATATTTGATTCGTGTGATAGCTATTATCTAACGATGTGAAAGCTAATCTTTAGAGTAACAGTATGCTATGAATTCTCAAAGTTGCTGCAGCTCAACAGCAGTGACATTATGCCTTGTTTGCACATAACAGCTGACCTGTGATGTGTTTATGGTGTGTTCATGATATTGCATAACAGAAATAGCTTTTGATCTTGTGTGTTCTCTTCGTTTATTTTTCTTTTAAGAAAGTAGTGGTTTATAAATCTTTAGCATATCGATATTGTATAGTCCTTTATCATGATCATTATTGTGATCGACCAAGAAAACAGCTTTTGGATTTGTTATTGTTAGTATTTTATATGATGAACTGTAATGAGGAAAATATTTATATGTTTCCTTCTTTATATTATAAATGTGATGTTCTTGTTTCACTGTTACTAAGTCATCTATATAAATGTCAGTGCCCCTGGCATCCCGAATTTATGTGATCGTCTTTCAGTTGTTTGCTGTAAATGACTCCTTACTACGATTTATAAATTATCTCCTGCCATCATATTGTTGTTTGGCCATTCAAGTAATTCAAGCAACGATTCACTACTAAGTTCACACTTCATTATTTCCACTGGGGATAAACCTGTGGACAGATGTGGCAACTCATTTAATACTACCAGAAATTCTGGTATCATTTGTGCCCGAGTGGTATGTTTGGTACAGCAATATGTTCTGCACCATCTTCCAATTACCCTCATAATACATGAACTTTGGTTTGACTCTAGGTTATAATTCGATATAGTTATGTGATGCATACCATCCTGAGCTAAGAACTGCTAAAAATTATAACTTTTAAATTGTGTACCTTTGGCTGTTAAGGGTCGTTTCGGTTTCCCAATATCTGCAAAGTAATCGCAAATGTAGTTAATTGTTTGAATGCTTAAGAGGATATAGTTGACCAACATTCTAAAAGTATGTAAATATATGTTACACCTCTCTTACCCATCAGTAAAGGGCCATAAGATTCAGATGCCAGTCTGGTATGTAAACCCTTTGGTAAAACAGGATATATCATATAATCAGTACCTCTGTAATCCTCCTTTACTTTTGACAAATTTGGCATGTTTATATCTTGCTTAACCCATCAAAAAAGGAAAACTTTAAGTAAAACTTTTTCAGATGTTTTATACGTTTAAGAATACTAAAGTGACCATGGCCTATATGTATGAACCATATTAATTTGGTCTCTGCACACTGTGGAATGCTAAGTTTATAATACTGTGTGTGTGTATTTTCTCTCAAAAATAATTTTTTATCTACAAACGTTCATCGATGTTGTTCTGATGATGCTAATGATACCTGTTCACACTGTTGAAGTTTACTTTTAAAATGGTCATCCTCCATTAATCATCATCTTATCTGTCCTGTTAGGTTCCTTACTTCTTTCTTTGTATAGCTTAAATTTCAGAAACTAATTGCTAAGTTTACTCCAGGCTCTTTAGTTCTTTTCATATCATTCATACCCAAAGGTAACCTTGACAAGGGATCTGGAATTTGATTTGTAGAACCCTTTATATATTTTATGTCTATGGCGAACTGTCGAAGAAACAATACTCATCTCAATGAATGTCTGTGGAACAATCTACTTTCCATTAAAATTGCAAGTGCTTGATAATGAGTGTAAACCCCAAATAAGTGTTTCAAATTTTTGTATACTCCAAACAATGGCTAATAGTTCCTCTCAGTTGCAGTACAGTTTAGTTCGTGTTTGTATAGGCTTCTAATTGCAAAAAAAAATTCTTATCTTCACCGACTTGGGGATCCCATTCTCCCTGAATTAATTCTGCAGCAGTACTGCATTCTGATCCATAAGTTGGCAGTTTAAATGGTTTATTCATTATTGGATGTTGTATTGTTGGAGAGTACATCTATGCATCTTTGATATTGTGAAAAGCTTTTGCAGGATTTTCATCTTAAATCGAAATATATCACTGTTTTAATAATTCAAGTAAACAGTAAATATGGATCATTTATTACTTTTCCCTGTATATATCTAAGAGAGAATCCTGCCAGTCCCAAAAACGAATGTAAATGTTTTACATTATATGGTTCTGGACGATCCTTGATAGCTTTTATTCATTTGAGGTCTGGCTTGACATCATTTACTCCCATTAGGTGTACCAGAAGCTTTAATTCTTCTCATCCAAAATGTGACTTTGGATAATTATATAGTTATTACTTTTCATATAATTTTTGTAATGCCTTATTTAATGAAGCAAAATGTTCCTCCCAAGTCTTGGATACTAATAAAATATCGTCTGCATAAATTAAAAGTTCTTGTAACAATTCTCTTCTGAGAGTTTGAGCAATCTCTCTAATAAAAACTGAAACATATAATTTAATCCGAAAAATAACCCTTTAAATTGATAAGACTTCCTATCATATAAAAATGCTGCATACATTTAGAATGTTCAATTCATCTTAAATACCAGTGGCCAACCATTAAATCCATCATCCTAAAGTATTCTGCTTGTTCGAATTTTGCCAACAACTCATCAATAATTATAGGTCCATTACATTCCATTTCGATGTATCTATTATTGTTCGTGCATCCAACTTGAGCTGAACTCTGTCTGTAGCTTTCTTAACCATTGTAGTGGATTATTATAAACGGTTACACTATGTTATATTACTTGGTTGTCTATCATGTTGTTAATTTCTTCTTTTACTGCTGCATTTAAACTTACAGGTACAGGATAATATTTGTAAAAGAATGGTTCTTTGTTTTTATCTTAAACCTATATAAGTAGTCACCTATAAAAGACGATTTGATGAAAAAACTGTTGCAGCAGTTCAAAGAATATGATATAAATCCTCCTTTTGTTGATCTGTCAATAGATCAGATTCATACACTTTTTGGTATATATTAGCACGAGATAGTTATTGTAAAGCTTTTGTACTATCTTCATCTAATGTTTTGGCTGAAGCTGTACAACATTTCAAAATCAATTTGCACTTCAGTAATCAGTCTAACAGTAACTTACTTGCACATTTATATTAGACACTACAAGGAACATCTGAATAAAAAAGAATGGTCCTATATTTATAGTTGTTCTGGATTCCTGTTTAATTAATTTACCTCTTGTGCCAGTAATTCCTACTATATATACACCTCTTACTGGTAAAATAGAAAATAATTCCTTCTTTTCACACATAGCCTCTAATTCTTCTGGGATCAAGAAGATATCCCTACCTGAATTGATATAAATTTCTACTTTTCTATGCCATATTTCCATCTGACTATAAGGTCTGATAAAATTTCCTCTATTTCCTCATCTTCTTCTAACAACCACTGTATCATCGGTATTCTGTTATTATAAACAGCAAATGTATCTATGTATGGGTCAAATGCTGATCGGTTACAGCGTGGATTTTGGCCTGCAATACAGAACAGTCTTCATTTTCTGTAATTATAATTGGATAATTATTCTGAACTATATACTTACTAGCGTCATTTATGTCATTATTCTTAGTATTAGTGTTTAAATTAGATATATTGTGAAGTATGAGAGCCTGTGAATGAATATGTTTTTTGTCATGGCTTCTTGTCTTATTTCTGTAGATATGTAGTCTTTCATAATTAACTTATCTTGTCTTTACAAATGGGCTCAAGAAAGATTTATTATTTTTATTCTCATTCCCTTGTTCACTGTCATACAAATTCTCATTAGAAGGTGAGCAAATAATTAATATTAGTCCATTCTCTATACCATATCACTTTTTGTACATAGAGTGGTAGTCCTGGTATTAAATCTTATACCAGATGCACTTCACTTAATGGATCATCTAAGTATTTAGTATTTGTAAGATGGCGCTGAATGTGCCTCTTATAAATACCTCAAGAACAATTGCAACATTTTAATCTAATAATTCAAGTGTTATCTTTTCCTATGTGCCAGTACTTTCACTTAACATTGTCTTGGGAAATTTGAAATCTTCTGAGTGGGCATTACCCTATTCAGCTGAATCTCCAGTTAAATAACACAATACGAAATCGAATTTTTGTGGTTATCCCACTTGCTCAGTAATGGCTGTGAAAATATTCTTGAAAACTATATTGGTTGAGCCTCCCATCTGGCTTAAATTTGGGAAATGGTTATGACAAATTTAAACCACTTTCAATTTACATTTGTTCTAAAATATCTTTCGAGATTCCTATATTATTAATTACTTTCTAATGCCCTCTGAATTTCTCCTAGTATGTTGCATATCTTTTGAAATTCCTGTTGATGGTTAAAAGCATCATCAACAGAAGTTTCAGTGTGTACCAATTTAAAGTTTTGATTTACATCTTTAAAATATTCATTGAACATATGAGAAACTATGGAATCTACTTCAGATAGTACATTTTCTGTTAATACATTAACTTTGCCTTCTAATTCTCTTAATTTATTTTCGTGTACTGTGACTCTGACTTGAATGCAGTTCTAATAGTTTCCTCCAGAAATTTATTATTCGCAACTAACTTATTAATAATAACATACTCAATCTTATTATTAATATCTTCAAGTAATGTTTTATTACTTTCTACAGTTCAATTATTACCCTCCAACAGGCTCTTATTCCCATCAATTAATTTTCTATTATTATCCTCTATCGTTTTCTTATTTTCTTCTACAAATTTAGCAGTTAGTGTTGTTACACCTACTTTTTCCTTCTCGCCTGTCATTTGCCGCAAAAACAGGCATAAACTCACTCTTATTTACAGTAGTTCTATAACTGCTATTAACAACACACCTAATCCCCAAAACACTATTACTATGTACAGTCAGTTACATGAATCAATTATTGTACAGAATAATTAGGAAAGATTTTATACTCAGCTCACAGATTTTTGCTGTCTCGAAGGTGGATATAAGCTGACTGTGAATTGCCACTGCACTACCAAACCAGTGTTGACATCTACATAAGTGTATGTGGCTGCCGCTGCAAACTGCTGTTGAACACATAACGCTGCTTGTAGTCTCGAAGTCAATGCATTGTCCACTGGTTGCAATAACATTGGGCATCTTCTTCAAATCTTCCCATAAAGATGAATGTGTCACAAATCTTCGAGTCATGTCTTGCACTTACAGCAAAAGTGTGTTGTAGTTTGTTGCTCTCTGTTTTCTACAGCTGCAATAGATTATTCCTTTTTGTGTGGAAAATTGATTTTCATCCATCCAAATAACGTTTCTTGACTGAAATTGGTTAATAATAAAGTCAAAAACATGAGAGAATTTGTTCATTTAGCTCATGGATCTCTGTTGTTAATATATAGTTGCCAAGAGCAACAAATATAATCTTCTCGATATTATGTCCAAATCTTTGAAATTCACTCAGTGAATTGCGATTTTCTCACCATATCTGCTTCGTTTCGCTGACTGGTCGTCACATACATAAAAAAGGGATGGTTGGTTTTTAATGCCATAAATCCAAGTTGTGGCGTAATTCAGCTGCTGTTAGTGCTTGGTACTTCAAAGGCACATCTGCAAGAAGAGCAGAATTGACATACAAAATATTTGAAACATAATAAATAAATAAATAGAGTAGTAATTAAAAATTAAGTACTGTGAACGGTTGAAGTGACTGTAGGATACAACTGCAAAACCAAACATAGAATTATGTCCCTCAGGTACTTTTGTGAAGGGATGACACCTTTTTGTTTAAGAAGTGAGCCAAGATGGATGCTTTTCTGTGATTACAGCAGATTTATATGGCACACTGCCATTGTCACATATATTTTGCATAATGTAAGTCTCATTGTAAATTTATTGTTTATGTGCAATAATTGAATATAGTGATATTACTTAATATTTGTTTAATTTTATGTTAAAAGACATCCTCGGCTATATTGTATCTTGAAATGGCGAAAGGTTCTGTGTTCATTAAATGCACATAAATAGTCCAGTACAAACCATTTTGGTGAGTAAATGTTTTTGACATCCGATAAAAGAAGGGGCAAAGGTCCTGAGTTCGAGTCTCGGTCCGGCACAAAGTTTTAATCTACCAGAAAGTTTCATATCAGCACACACTCCGCTGCTGAGTTAAAATCTCATTCTGGGAACATCTCCCAGGCTGTGGCTAAGCCATGTCTCTGCAATATCCTTTCTTCTAGGAGTGCTAGTTTTGCAAGTTTCGCAGAAGAGCTTCTGTGAAGTTTGGAAGGTAGGAGACGAGGTACTGGCAGAGTTGAATCTGTGAGGAGGGTCGTAAGTCGTGCTTGGGTAGCTCAGGTGGTAGAGCACTTGCCCACGAAAGGCAAAGGTCCCGAGTTCGAGTCTCGTTCCAGCACACAGTTTTAATATGCCAGGAAGTTTCAACCAGCATACACATCACCAAATTGTAGTCGTGATGTCAATGGACAGTATGTTCCCTTGCATTCAACAGTTAAACATTACAGTAAATTACCAACTCACAATCGCCATATCAATTGACAATAAGTTCTCTTTCTCAGCAGGTGAGCACTACAGTAATTACAGTAAAGGTAAGGGGTATGACAGTGCTAAAGAGGAAGAAAGCCTAATCAAACATAACCAGTTTCAACCGTTCATTCCTGAAAATCGTAGTGTACACCCTGTGATTTTTCCCAAAGCATTCACAAACGTGTTCTCCAGAATGACCAGAAAAGAATTTTATATGTACAAGGTTACATTCAGGGAGACGCAGCTGTCTGAGTATACAGCGAAGCCCATAGATGCGTAACTTAACTGCAATTCAGAAAAGTTTTCTTGGGCAAATTTTGGTCTCAAACTTTTCAAGAGCGTCTCAGAAAACAGATCATGGAACCAGAGCCTTTCAATGCCAAATATGGTAATTTACGAAGATAATTTGAGGCATACTTTAATACGACACATTTTCTAGACAAATCTGTTGCTAAGCAAGATGTACTCCGCTCCCTAAAAGCTAGACTACTGTTCTTTATCAAAGAGAAACTACTGCACATTTCCGACAAAGATGCAGAATGTTTCTTGACAGTACTGGATTCAGTTGACTTGCTATATGGAGAACTACGGGATTGGCAGGAGTATATCAATAACAATGTATACATGAGTGATATGCAGGTCATGCAGGCTAGCTAACATAATCCTGGGGCGCTAGCTCCATTCGGTTATGTAGCACAGCAGAATCCACAGCCTGCTTCTGCAAACCAGTTTACTTACCAAAATCAGTAGACACTAACATGAATGGTAACCATAACATCACATACATGAGAGTCGGTAACCCAAACAAGATGTGCTGAAACATTAATGGCAACAAAAGGAACAGAAACAATTGGAACTGGAATATGAACAAAGAGAACTATCAGCCAGAACACAACCAACAGCAAAACTGGAACACTAATCATGGAAATTCGTACCAAAACAATAGTCCACCACCACAAAACAACAACACACGCCTGTGGCATGTGCTGCTATAACCAATGCAAAACCAATACAATAATCAGCAAGTAAGTCAAGGTGTTCAACCATGAAAACCACAACAGATTGGAAAGTGGGATTGGCAGTACCCAAACATGAATATAATTGAAGTATCAGGTGAGACACCACCGAATACGACGTCTACAAATACGCCCAAAAAGGAACAAAAAATGCCAATATTGTAAATAATTTTAACCACTATTATTCATATGCTATAAACACGATGAAAATTTATCCAATGAATTATTGGAGGAAAACACACAATGTCGTTCATTGGCCAATGAAACAGTTTTAGCTACAACTACTGGTATAGTAGATATTCCCACCAGTATTGTCTTGGATACAGGGGCTGCTGTGAGTGGTATATCGCACAACTTTTATAAGAAAGTGATAGAATTTGAACCAGTGCCTGAATTTCCTGTACAAAAATGTAATATTTTGACCACTGTAAGAAATAAGTCAAGTAAAGTTACAAAACAAGTTTTTGTGGCCATTAAAGTAGGTAATGGAACAGTACAATGGCCATACCTTGTGGTTCAAAACGTAATTGCTAACTGTATTATAGGTTTAGTTATGTTGTGTGAGAAGGACAGTATCGCTGACTTCTGGAAATTTAGGTGTTTCATTAGACATGGAGGCAGTGAACTCACTGTTGTTTTGATACCAGGACGCTAAAAAAAAGTGATAGGTATTGCACTGGATACAGAATTCTATTAATACAAGAAGGCGATGAAACGAACATGCAGACACTTGAAGGGTGTAATGATTCAAGAATGTTGGTTTGTCTTAAACAACAACTCTTGCTGATGATGAACGTAATGAGCTTTTTGAATTACAATATTTGGTATGTACAGATTTTTACAAAACGACCAGGTGTCATTAAGATGTATATTCACAAAGTTGAAGTTAAGCCTCACCAATTTTTTTCCATAAATCTAACAATGTGCCTTTATCTCAGCGACCTGTGGTGTGGTGTGAAATGAAACTGAGTTTGCAATGGAAGATTACAGAATCTTCTACATCTCCTTACAGTAGTCCATTACTTACTGTAATGAAGCCTGATGGGAACATTAGACTGGTGTTAGATGCTAGACCTATAAATCAGATTATATTACCAGCGCGCACAAAGCCTCAGAAATTAGAGAAACAAATGCAAAAAATTTTTGAAACTAAGTTCTTTTCTACCACTGATATGACAACTTGCTTTTGGGAAGCGGCAATCACTGCTGATTCCAGGAAATATACTGCTTTTATATTTGGGGGAGGGGTGTTGAACATATCAGTTCTTCATTCAACTTTTTCGACTGAATGTCAGTTCTGATGTATTTGTAACTGCTTTGGATACAGTGCTTGTAGATGAATTAATAGAAAGTGTGACACATTACGTACATGACATTCTGATTGCCCCAAAGATGTGGAAGGAACATCACAAAACACTTGAAAAAATTCTGTACTGATTTGTTCAAGCTGGTGTAACAGCAAACCTTAAGAAACCTAAATTTGCATGTAGCGAGATAAGTATCCAGGGCACATAATTAATGCTCAAGTTATACACTCTGATCCATGTTAGTTAGATGATATTAAAAATTTTCCTAATCCACATACTACAAAACAATTGAAGTCTTTTATAGGATTGTTCTTTCTTCTGACATTTCCTGCCACAACTACTAAACACTAAACGTCTTCTAGCTGTACTTAAGACAAATGATGTATGGATGTGGACAGAACAGTGTCAGTAAGATATTCAAAATATGAAATGTGCATTAGTAAATTCAAACATTTTAAACCATCCAGATTTTAGACTAGATGTTTGTATGAAATGTGAGGCGTTATGTAGTGGCTTAGGATCTTGCCTATTTCAGGTGATTAAGGACAGAGAATAGGAACAGATAAGTGGATATGCAAGCCTACCTTAAGTGAATGTTAACGAACACATACAGCAACTGAATTAGAAACTCTTTCAATTGTCTGTACTTTTAAGAAGTTTAATTATTATGTATATCTCTAACACACATACATCTATACTGATAACCAAACTCTGGCATTTTTATTAACCTGTGAGTTAGTTAATCCCAGATTATTACGCCAGGCTTTGTCACTGCAGAATTACTTATTTGAGATTGTTTGTATTAAGGGAAAGAACAGCATCATTGCTGATGCTTTGTCTCGTCTTCCACGAGTAAGGCTCATCTTCAGAATGAGAACGACTATAGAATGCTTTCACTGCAGGATGAACAATATTTCCAATAATACAACAATTTGTGTAAAAACATTGCAGATGTACAAAAGTCAGATCCACACTGGCACAAGGTAAGGACCTTGCTGACTAATCAACCTAGTCATCCACTGTCTAGCCATTATAGCAAATATCAAGATGTGTTATTCTACTGTCGACTTCTAAACTTCTCTAACTGGTGTGTATGTAAACCCAACGACTCGGAACACCACTTAATTAGACACACACATTGAATTCGGGAACATTATGGGATGAAGAAGTGCCTCGCAAATTCAAAACATACTGTTAGTTTACCATGTTGAGGAGAGGGGTTCACAACATTCTCCAAATTTATATGTCTCGCCAGAAAGATACTCCCCAGTAAACCTATGGAAGTCATTAGTACAGACGCAAGTGGACGCCATCCGACAAGTAGCGGTGGTGTAAAAGATGTATTAGCATTTTATGACATACTTCCTTAGCATGTTAAAAATATGCGACTGCAAATATTATCATAAGACGACTTTCACATGATTACATTCCTCACATCAAAAAACCAAAGGGAATTTTATCTGACAATGCCATGTACTGCACAGGGTACAACTCGCGCTAATCCTTAGAAGATAATGATATTAAGAGCATTTTTACATCGAAACATAGCTCTCGGTCTAATCCCAAGAACGGATTGTCAGAGAACTGAACAGGTTTATGAGAACATATATAACTACACAAAATTCTAATTTGGTAAGCTATTTAACTCTTTTTGAAGATGTGCACAATAATCTCAGCATCTACAATACTAAGTATACTTCTTATGAACTAACATACGACCGCAAGGAATCTAATGAATGGTGCAATCTATTGCCTAAATTTCCAAATGAACCACTGTCGTATAATGAAAAGACTTGGGAAGTTTTGAAGACACTGACACTGAAGGCTAATGATAGGAACCAACTTTACATTAATGCGATGAAGAAAATGCAAGAATTCAAAGTTGACATGCAGGTATTATTGTGTACTCACCACAAATCTTCTGCACTGAGTGGCACAGTGCAAAGTGATGTCTGCTATATGAAGGCCCATTTACTATAATCGTTAATATTCTGCATGCTGGCGCTTACCTGTTACAATACCAGGAAACAAACAAAATCATTGGACTTCACACTCACAAGATTTGAGAATATTTCATTCTAAGTAATAAGTACATGTTTATCTGTAACTGGTAAGTAAACATAATACCAGCGAGTTATAGGTACTGCACACCTCTTCAGTAAGAAATGTAGGTAGTGTAACAAAATTTACTTTCAGCAGAACCAGCCTGCAGCATCAAGAAGGAAAAGGAGGAAAGGAGAGATTTGAACTTTACCTTTTATATGTATATGACTATTATCAAGAAGGAATCTTGTCACAAATGTTATGATGGTATTTACCCATAAGCAATGCAAAAAATATTTATGAAACAGTGAAATTGACAAGTTGTCTATCGATTGACACCAATCTACGACTGATACTGGTGTACACTAAACGAAATGACAACCAAATGCTTCAACCTAGAACCAGATTAGGTATATGGCATGAATAATAAATTATCATCACATCAAGCCAAGACCATATACACAAACTCACATCACCAAAACGTGAGATCTTTGTAGTTTTGAACTAATATTCTGCAATACATTTATCTACTAATATATGTGCACTTGAGCTTGTTTGCTGATCTTATCAAAATGTCATGTCTAATCTAGTTTCAGGTGACATCGTTTGCTAATACAAAGTTTGCCTGAGAAATCTATAAAACCTGTAAAATTTGTAAATATTTGTAAATGAATGTAAAGCAAAACATAATATGATTATCTGTAAGGCAATAATAATCAGAATTTGTAATATGTGGCAAATATGGGTAAAAACACAAAACTAATGTAAAAAAGAAGGGTGAAGGAACATTTTCATGCATCGCAATGACTTTAATCGTGATGAAACATTTGTGTATAACTGTTCTTTGCACATTGCAAGATAGACTGTAACTGCGATGGAATAGTGTATGTGAAAGTGCAATGACATTTTTTGTACATCGGCTACTGTTATGGTATAGTGTGTAAATTATAAACGCCTGAACTACTGGACTTATGGTCGCGATGTATAATCACTGAAGAGAGCTCTAAGTGTGGAGGTCTTTTGGATGAGGTTTCAGGGAATGAAATGTTTCGGAATGCGACGGCCTCTCTCCTGGACTAATCGTGGATCGATGCGAGAATATTGTCTTCTGAAGTCTCATATCCATGCCTTCACAGAATGGTTATCCACTGGTCTTCATCCATGCAACACATGACCTAGGAGAACAGGGGAGATAAGTGTAAATAAACAGTGCAACCTGTCAACAAAGTCGCGTATCTCATATGAGACAGTGAACAATAACGTCGAAAAAAAACACATTTTCGTAACTAAAAATACTATGAATAATCCTTAGCTCTGCGGTATTATTATATATATTGTGTGCATGAATACTGAACGACGACTCGTCGTACAAAGACTGGAACTCGGCAACCAAAGACATTCTAAAACCAATAAACCTTGTTGGCTGACTAGTGGGAGGGGACCAAACAGTGAAATCATTGGTCTCATATTATTAGGGAAGGATGGGGAAGGAAGTCGGCTGTGCCCTTTCAAAGCAACCATTTGCCTAAAGCGATTTAGGGGGAATCACAGAAAACCTAAATCAGGATGGTGAGACACTGGTTTGAACTATAGTCCTCCTGAATGCAAGTCCATTGTGCTAACCATTGCGTCACCTTGCTCGGTAATAAACTTTGTCCAATGAGACAATCAAAGAAAACGAACTGTATTTGTACGAATAGATATAATAATATTAAGATTAATTTACCTGTTACAAATGTAAGTGCATACTTTCTTCCGAATACTCCTCACACATAAAGCCACTATCAAGCGCACCTAACAAAAGTAATGTATTTACAAACATTATTTATTTCAGAAATTGCTTAATTATTTTAATAAGTTGGCTCACTCCCTAGCATTTATCCATGCTTGATCCCGTCAGAACTAATAACAAAAGAAAGACTAAAGTACACTCCACTGTACTGGATCTGTCACAACTTTACATTATTTGTAAATAATGTTCTGGTGGTCCAGCTACTCTGTCCCAGAGCCATATATAAAAAATTTATCTTCTTCTGAACTTCGATCCTTTGGAGAGCGATTATGAAATATGTGATAACGACGACTACTTCATGTTAGGAAATAAAGTTCGAACTCTTAAGTTTCATTTCTCTCTATTTTAAATTCTTCCTTCTCCCCACACCCACCCCAATAGATCCCTTTAACTGCAACTCTAAGTCTCTAAGTCGAATAAACCTTCAACACAATATTATATTTGTGACCACAGACCCGGCATCAAAGTTCAATCTTTTTACATCTAAAACTGATTCATTTGTTTTGTTTTCCACCCTCTTACTCAAAGCTGTCCATGACGCCACCAACTCGGAGTGTCAATGTAATTTATATCCTTGTGCAGCAAGTGAGTGACGCTCATCCATTCATGACTCATTGCTGCTCTTGGTGTTACTGCTCACACATTTCTGTACAGACATAGACTGGGTCACAAGGGAGCTTGTAACTTTTTGTACACTGCTTAACGTATAGCATTTATCACAATCATCTTTAGCTCATATAAATATTAATAGTGGAGCAGCGTATTTGATGAAATGCTCTGTTGAACTAAGCACTACAGTTTGTAACTATAGAACCTGTATAAATTCCCTCTTTACTTCATCTATGTCACCGGCACAGTTTTAATTTCAAAGTATTAGATGTAGTATAAGCTAATGTCACAAAAGATTTTCGAAACCTATACACGATTTCATCAGAAGTTTTCCCTGTATATATCATTCTGACCTATTAATTTTAATAGTATTCTTTTTTTGTGTTTGGGTAGTAAGTTTTACCTGTGATTGTCTTTTAATTTCCTGAAAACTGTATAAAATATTTCTCCACTGTAACCTTAACAGAGGCGATTCATTTGAAGGTGGCTAGTTCTTTACATATATTGGCCGAGTCAACAGGAAATTTGAAGACCTAATGAACTGCAACTAAGAAGAAATTCGTCTTGTATCTTTTCAGGACGGCATGAATTAGTATTTATAATGAGATAGCAAACTGCTGGTTTCCTGTAAATGCTTAAGTTATGTTAACCATTTAGTTTACTGATTGTTAGGTCTAAGAAGTTATTTTGTTTTAGATATAATGTAAATTTCATCTTGGGGTACATGTTATTCAAGCCAGATAGGTATGCTTCAATCTCAATTTCGAATCCATTGTATAATTTTAATATGACACAAAGGTATCTTTTATAATACATAGTATCTCCTCCATATCTTTATGGGCCAGTTATACAAATTCTCGTTAGGAACCGGTTAATCTCTATTCCTGAAATAACATTTAACTGGAGCATATACTTAGGTTAACTAAACTGATGATTTCAGGCCAGGTTGTGGGGTTTAATTGGAAAATAAGTTTTGACAATGGCAGGAATAGTGAATCATCAACCAGTGATGATGAGATTTTAGGAGAGTTATTTGTTGGAATGCAGAAGGAGAAGAAGGTGAGATGCCTCAGTTAATTTAAAGAATATGACGAATCCGAGTTTATATCTGCATTTCGTCTTTTTGGTCTAGTATGTGAGAAAAAGGAGCATATGACTGACAGAAGAGACTATTTCTGTATTTCCTAGGATATACCGTTTAATTGTAGTTGTACACATTTGATATCAGTACTTCATGAATGGCATAGCTCACTGTCTTGTTATTTATATACACATACATATATACATATACATAAAAATGATAATTCATGCCAACATAGTCCCATTCATCTGGAAAGCGTTGCAGCTGCTGCAACATTAGAAATTAGTCCTTCATTTTATTTACCAGATAGCACAAAAATAGACCTGATAAAATCAAAAAACCACAGAAATTTGGTGACTATTTGTATTAAAAACGTTTTTAAGTATTAGACAACAACCTATTGATTTTTAATGTAACAAAAAGTTTGGTAGTACACTAAAATCCCGAGTTCATCCAGCCACATTATGTTTATAGCAGAAAATACTGTTCACTCTTATCTCCCATTGGGATAACAACTTTTCATCATTTAGAGAAAGTATTAGAACCACAAGATGATTAATACTTCAGAGCAACAAAATTTTCTCTCACTTAGCATCATTCCCATAAATTTGTAAAACTTTTTGTGCTATCCAAGTCTGTAAGTTTAACACAGTAATATTAACACTAAAGTCAATACTTTCCTTTTTTCAAAAAAAAGCTACAAAAATAGCAGTTATGATTCTCAGTTATTATTGTTGTTTAGTATCATTCACATAACCACATCCACATTTATCATAAAATGATAGTTAACCGTGTGTTACAAGAGCATGCAAACTTGCCATTCAGTTAACAGGAATCTTTAGTTGTTGAATGTACATAACAGTGCAAGGAGCGGCTGGCAATTTACGTTTTTAAATTTCTCTTGAACTGTCTTCTGCAATTCTTTTCTTTCTTTCGGAAATGACTCTGTTCCACCAGTGAACTAGATACTTCTGACACTTAGATACTTTGCTTCTGGTGATTTCCTACTGTCTGTTGGAGGCATCATTGGTACTGACAAGGGGACGGGCAGTAGAGTTATTAAAAGGATGTGAATGGCAGTGGAGAATGTGTTACAACGACAGTTTTGTTAATTTCTTCAGTTCTGTTTTAATTAAATGAAAATATATACAGATTAATACACTTTTTCTGAAATCACCTGTTTTAATTTTTCTTTTCTAATCCTAATTTTGTGCTTTATGCTCCTTTCTTAACCAATACAGTTCCTCCTCCATTCCCCAGTTCTTACTTTTGAAGTAGCACCATCTGCAACTCTGCTAATTGTTTCACATTTGAAAATAGTTATTTTTCTCAAAATTGAAAGTTTCAAGGTGAGATGATTGTAGAAAAGAAGGAAGAACACAGTGAAGGTGTCATGTCTCCAATTATTTCCCCTTCCCTCCACGATAACATTTAGATGCTAGAGATGATCGCGTAAGTCAAAATTATGTATGAAAAGTTATTGTTCCTCAAACATTTAGGGTGAGATACAACAACAACAGCATCCACTTTTTATATGTGCTTAGGTACATTTCTACCATAAAAGAGATTATGGTTGGTCATTACAAATGGTGGCGTCTTATTCCTTAATAATCCTAATTCCTTATTCATTAATAATCATCACACCACAGGGACAGAATTTGTACATGCCTAAGAACTGCAAAAGTGGATGCACGAAGAGTGTTCAAGAATTTAGCAAAGGAACTTCCTGTAGAACACCTGCTGCTGCTTAGTGAATTAATCATTCTCAGATGCAAGTACTACGGCAAGGTAGCCAATGACTCCTCTCAAAATTGTCTGTGTTAGCACAGTTTGTTGGAGACCCTTAAAAGATCAACTATTTCACAAAGCAGACTGCATTTCATAGTTGCTAGTATATTAAGTGATTTCTTAAAACTAATAATCTCCACTTTAGTTGCTAGTATATTAGGTGATTTCTTAAAACTCATAATCTCCACTTTCAATACATGCCAAATGTACACTCATACCCCAGAAAAGATGTACATTTGATGGAATATTATCTTCGCCAGAAATGCTACATCTAAATGGAACTGACTGTGGCATCCTTCTGTTGATAAGTATATCAAACTGTGTGTTTTACTGTACACAACTTGGAACTTTCATTCCACATAGGGGCCACTACCGACCTGTAGCCTCTGCTTTTATGGGAATAAAAATATTTACGTGTTTCTTAAACAAAAAAATTATAAGTTTCTTGCAGCTGCTGTGTATATCTACATGAATTTGTTTGTGAACTGAAACTTGCATATTTTTATCCAATACTTTAGTCGGAAATTTAGAAAAATATCTTACTGGTTAAACAACAAACACCTGACCCCTTATCTAATTTCAAGACAGATCGTTATGTTATACATACAATTACCTTGCAACATAGTTAAATTTTTTGCACTAATCTTTTCATTGCATGAGACCACATTAGTTTTTACGTTTTCTACTGGTCCTGAACTTATTTACAACAACAACAAGCCTCTGAGTATCGTCAAGCATATGGTTTTGCGATTTGGAATGCTAACATTGTTGTCAAACACACTATTTCAGCAATGACGATGAAAGAAATACTCTTCAGCTGCTGGTAACTTGAGTGACTGGGAATGTTATTCCAAAAATAGCAAACCAGAGAATAAAATGGCATCATACAATGAACACATCAAATTAATCAATGGTTAGCCTATTCCTTGGTTACATTTCCTGTATTTATCCCAAAATTGCACAACTGGCCCATGTGTATTCACAAATTTATTCTCAAAGTGTAATCGTATTTCAATCTTGTTTTTAATAATTTATTCAGTTCGTGATTTGGGAAGTTCTGTTGCCCAGAGTTGCACATGTAGATTTATTATGTTTGTGAGTTTTAATTTGCAATTACAACCATCTTTTTATCATTTCTCTTTTCTTTATCTGTGAAAACGAAACTGGAACTATCGATTTTCTTCTTTAGCGTTTTTTTGAAATTTAGTAGTGGGTTCCTTTTCAGCTTCTGTTGTATTACTGCCAACAACTAAATTTTAAGTTTTTGCGCTATAATCGTGGTCTTTGAGATAAACGATTATGTTCCTCTTGTCTTACAATGGCCTTAGCGTCATATAATTTATCATGTACATATTTTGATATTAATTCATCCTTATGATGTTAATGAAAACATCTGACATCATTTTTTAGAGTTTCACTAATTTTCGCCACTGTGCTAACAGTGTGATAGCCACTCATTTTTGCATTTCCATCGGAATTTTTATATCAATTACAGTTTCCTTAGTTCATTTATCTTAAAAATTTTTGGATGTTATACTGTTAATCTTTTGATAATAATGCCTGTTCATCCTCTGAGAAGACAACACCAGTGATCTTTACAACTTGTTCTGAAAGGTGATACTTTACATCTGGAATGGTATCAGGTTTTCGATTGTTAACATGACATAAATTTTTGATCTTTTCTCATGCCTAATTTGAATAGACACTAAGCAACAGTTAACAATGTTACAAATTGCTTTCCTCATATCGTGCAACTTAATGTGCATTATTTTTTTAAAAAATTCCCTCTACTTCTGCAGTCCAATCTGACAGCTGTTGTATCTCCTTATAAAACTCTCTTATGGCTTCCCATGATGATGGTACACGCTTTCAAACTTAGTGGAAATGTAAATCATTTTTACTAAATATGTTTCGATAAGTTTGTTCAAGAAAAAAATACTGCATGTTCTATAATTTTGCAATAATTTTGTAAGCTTGTTGCTGATAAAAATGAATTGGCATATTCATACTTCGTAAATATCCCAATGATATTTCTAAATTATCTGTTATTATGTACAAGACAGCTGACATATGTGCTACAGTGTATATTATGAAGTTATTTTGACAACTTTCTGGCACTATGGAGTTCATTATCACCATATGCGCATCTGACACCCCTGTTACTTGCTGATACACTTGCGGTTCTTGTTTCAATGTACTTCCTGTGGAAAGGGAGTGTATTTTCTGTGAGGTAAACATTATATTAGTCCTTGATGAAATCACCTTAAAGATTTTTAGAACTTCCTTTTATGTAGTATTTTTCATTTCACAATTTACCTCTATGTATTTCAATGGCCAGATAGCAATATGCCAGATGTAGAGGCTTTATAACTCACATATCTGACAGTATGAAAAACTGACACAATGTTTTTTCGAAATTATGTATGTTAATTATAATGTTTGCAACACTTACTGATCTAAAGATGGCACTCTAACTTTGCCGAAAATAGTAATCAGGATATGTATCAGCTGTGATCTGGTCAATAAAACTTGTTTTTTAGAAGTTTTTTATGTTGATATAAAATCGCTGTTCTGCTGAGAATTTCAAGTAATTACAGTCTTTAGTTTTAATTTATTCCTGTTCAAACATTTCCCTTCCATTTTTAATCATGCCACATATCACATTAAAATGCGTACCACTTCTCTCTGTTTCATCAGGTAACTCATTTTCTAGTTTACGCGCTTTGTTTTCTACTGCCGAAATATAAATGTCAATCACCTCGAACCCAATACTGGCAAAACTTTGGAAACTGTTTACTTCCTCCTTTAGGTCATCATCCTGTATGGTTACGTTATTTAATGGTCTTTTCACTTCTCCCTAGTCCTTCCTTATGCCAGTAAGAGCATTCTTTTGCTTTTCAAAACTTTCTCCAATGGGGTGAAAGCTTTTGCCTAAGTGATGTACATTTTCGGTTATGAACATGTCTTGTTTGTCGAGCTTCTCCCCTAAGACCTTTGTGAGCTGTTCAAATAAGTCATCTGACATTTCTTGGTGGTTGAATCCTCGAAAAGGAGAGCAAACACTACTTGAGTTCCCACCTCCAGCTGGCTCTTCACAAATTTCATCATGCTAATAGTCACTCTTTAGTAAAATGTGCACATTGTCATTGTTCTATTCCAAATGTGCATTCTCATTTACTTCCAGTGCCCAATCAACAACATCATAAGATGTGTTCATTTTCAGTTATTTACAACAAACCTGAACAAAAAGTTTTCACCTGACCTGAACAAAGTAAATAAAACTGATTTTGAGGAATACTTATCTTTTGTTGTAAAAGTCACCATTGTTGTGCAATACTTTCGTGCATGCAGGAAACCTACTGTCTTCTATTCCCCCTACTCCAAAAGAAAAAATAACACTTAAACCTAGTGCAAGTTCACCAACTGACAGCGGTGGCCTTGGAGGGAACTTGATATGATGCAACAGACAATCAGATAGTAAGAATAGCACAAAAACGAAGTAAAATCACAGGAATTCCATTTCCCTACCACCAAGATGTAGGCAATGGTATGTGGCAACGCCGCCCTCAGCTTCACAGCTGTGTGAGTTGCTAATCCCAAGGTCCTACATGCACACAACCATTCTTCAGTATTACTCTTCACAAAATTTTTATCACTCAGTACAGCGACAGTGGTTGCAGCTTTTTGCAACCATGAGAGTCCTTCAAAACCAGGCCTCGCTTTCTATTATGTGTTTATCCTGGGCTACGAAAAAAATTAATCTGACTTGAGAATTCTGCTACCAAGATTTGTGCATATAACCATTCAAAATTACATTGACAATGGACATATACACTTCGGGCTATATAGTTTTAAAATGAACAGTTCCCAGCAAAGATGCACAAAACCAGACAATCCTTCCTACAATCTAAAATAAAAAAATTATATTCTGAACTTTAAATCCAAATTGCTTGATATAGCCTAATGCAGAATAAAATAAGAACAGTATTGATGTAGCTCATTTTGCGATAGGCCTATTGATTTGCTTGTAACTAGAGCCTAAACTAGAGTATCCATAACAAAATATCCAATCTCCCAAGGCAGAGAGTCTATAAAAGTGTCCAGTTACCATGTTTGATCCAGCTTTACCACATATCTTCACCCATATTATTTCATGTACAAAATCTGAACTTGATATGCACTGCTCATCTGGGTAGAGTGGCTTGCACACATATTAGGTTAAGGTGCTCTGAGGTGGATGGAGCAACTGTGACAGTACAAACAAATTAGTAACACACAATATATACTTTATTACACTGCAGTACTTAACTAAAGTTGTACAGCAACTCGTTGGATGTGCTTGCCAACAGACACTATCAAGCAGTGGCCTGTCAAGGCATGCACTACTAGAGGCTATGTCCATCCTGGGCACTACACTGTCAACCCCTGTAGTAAATACTTACCTCCATGTAAAGGCTACAGGCGACTCCATTTGTAAACCAAGTCTCGCAGGCTGATCTCCACTATGAACTGTAGCTATGAACAACATGCCTGGAACTCCTTACTAGAACTGTCATACGCCATCACCACACATGACCATCCATTGCTGACTGTGCTTGCCACTTATCACAATGTGGAAATCCATCTCATTGTTGGCAGTGTGGAGGTTGCTGATTGGGCCATGCTTGTGATTGGTGGCAAACTTCAAACCACCACCCTGTCAACTTCGATTGTGTCCATTGGTGAGGAAACAACACTCTTCCCCCCCTCCCCAAACCACCTCACCAATGTCATGTAGTTTCAGTTGCTGCTATGACAGCAGGGGGAGGTGGTCGAGGAAGTGTGGATGCATTAAGCCAAAGCTGTAGCTGGTGCTGAGTCCCTGCCCATGCCCCAGCATTCACCTTGCAACCGCCCTGGAACTTCAGCCAAAAAACGGGGTAGAGGGTACACTCCTGTATCGACAATGGAGTGCAGTCTTCGTGGTGTTTTTCCGAAACAGCTTCGTGTTGTGGGATGGCGGCCCCCTGGCAGGCTGCAGCACTGAGTGGGCCATCCCTGTAAAACATCTGGTGTCCACTCAGTGCTAGCTAAGGTATCAGGTCCAGGTCCAAGGGGTTTGTGCCTAGTACTGGCGGTGCAGCACCCCCAGGTCGCCAGATGGACTGCAGGCTGGGCCATCCTGGCAGGCAGCGACTCAGTAAACAAAAACTCAGCGGCAGGGTCACACAAACTGCAAAGGCGAAGCCCGTTCTGGTGCCACCACCGCAAAACTCCTGGACCATGTACAAGAAAAATGGATTTACCTAATGATTTTGCAATACTGCCATGCTCCGAAGTCTTCTATCTGCTGTAAAATCTGAGTAAATTGTTGATTAGTTTTGTACACTGCCTGAGTGTGCATAGTAGGCGCCAGGCGCTGTGATGAGTGCAGAAGCTGAAGTAGTGAGCAGTGGTCCCATCCATGGAGCAACTCTGCTTGCGAAGGGCCTTTGTGGGGCTGGTAAGACGAGAGGAAGAACAGTAAGTCTTATTCCCACATGTGTTGGGTGCATAGCTTGTCCATCTGCTGTTTGAAAGTGCACGCAAACCACTCTGCTTCTCCATTTGACTGAGGGTGAAAAGACACACTGGTGATGCGACAAATACTGTTGGTTGCACAAAAGTCCTCAAATTCTGCCAACACGAATTGATATCCATTGTGAATCACTAGCAGCCCTGGAAGACCCTCAGTGCAAAATGTGGACTGCAAAGACTGGAATGTGCAATAAGTCGATGGGCGCAACAAAAGAAAACTTACTATATATGTCGACGAAAATCAGCTAATGAAAGTTGCAGTAGAGTCCAGCAAAGTCCAAATGAACGTGCTGACAAGGCGTTTCAGGTTTTGGCCAATCAAAGAAACGCTGCCTGGTGTTTCACACAAGCATGGCACTCTGCCATCATATGATATTTTTGAGTGTCCATGTCGAACCAAGTGCAGTGTCTGTGAGTTAATTGTTTCGTATGGACCACACCCCAGTGATAATGTGGAGCAAGCTGAGTACATGTCTCTGGAGAGTCTTTGAGATCAACACAAGCGCTTGTTATGTTCAGTACGTAGCAAAAAACACCTTGAAGCACTAACAAGTCATGCCGAATGCAGCGTATCAGTGGATCACTGGGCTAATGATTTGTTTCACTGAGCGAGGCCAACATGTGCGGATGTAGCGTAACAAAATCTCCACGTGTGGGTTCGCTGCCATTGCCTGAGCGACCTTCCGGTGATATAAGCAGAATTGGTCCAGAGCATCTATACAAGGACGCGTCCGTGGCCAAGACAGCTGCTTTGTCAGGATCGAAATGAATCAGAAAACGATCGCTAAGCAAAGCGTCTTTCAATTTCTAAAATGCAATACCACACTCCTGGGACCACACGAAAGGTACATTGTTGTGTTGAGGATGATGTACAGGCTCCTCGATTTGAGCTGTATTAGGAATGAAGCGGGTGTAGTAAGTCATTTTCCCTAGTACTGATTGAAATCAGGCAGATTTCTTCGAAGTTTGAAGTCATGAATAGCCTGTAAGTGCCACTACGTCAGATGAACACCTTGGGAATTGATAACAAAACCTACGTACTTAATTACGGCCTGGAAGAACTCACACTTGTCTTTGTTAAGGTATGGCCTGCCTCTGACAACACTTTGAAAAGGGTATGCAAATTACTGAGGTTCTCTTCTGCCGTGCATCCTGATACCACGATGTCATCCAAGTAATTTATACACAAAGGCACAGACACAGTTAGTCATTCCAAATAGTGTTGAAATATCTCAGATGCGCTACTGAATGGCAAGCGAACAATTTTGTAGATTTCTCTGTGTGTGTATGAATCACAAACACTTCCTGTGACTACTCATCTAATGGAACTTCAGGTAGACAATGCACAACCCAACCTAGGAGAATCAGTGCCCGCTCCTAAGCAGTCCATAAGTTTATCAGGCATGGCAATGGGAATGAATCAAGTGAGTCCGAGGAGTCACTGTAACCTTAAAGACTGCGCAGATTCACAATTTCTCTGAAGGTATCTTCACGAAAACTAATGAGGAATCTCACAGACTGGCTGTGTTGGGTGCAATGACGT
This sequence comes from Schistocerca piceifrons, assembly GCF_021461385.2. Lineage (NCBI taxonomy): Eukaryota > Metazoa > Arthropoda > Insecta > Orthoptera > Acrididae > Schistocerca > Schistocerca piceifrons. Next base: position 517,793,047 of record NC_060143.1, read on the forward strand.
CTTTTTCCTGCCACTGTTCAAGTTCCTTTACAACATGTTCACAGAGCGCATATGGTATGGCGTGAGGTCTGCAAGAGTGGGCTGTGCATTATCTTTCATCGTCACATGATCAACAAAATTGGTAACTTTACCTAAGCCCTTAGCAAACAAATCTTTAAATTCATCACACAACTGAGCAACACTGTCTCCAAAGACAAACAAAGTAACTGCTAGCACATTGTCAACAATATGCAATCCAATCAAGTCAAACAAATCAAAGCCAAAAATAATATCACTGTCCCATGACCCACAAAACGTGGAATAACACAGTCTTTTGTAAATTTTGAAAGATGGCAGGAAAGCTACAAGATCCTAATACTGGAATATCCCGCCCATTATATGCCGTCAGTGTAGTTGTTTCCTTCTGTAACTTGAGTTTTCCAAAAAAGTCATAATTATTGCGATTTAGCAGAGATGTTGAAGCATCTATGGCTAACTGAAACTGAACACTTTGACCAGAAATAACAAGGTCCACAAAAAAGTTTGTTGGAGTGGCATTGCACTGAAGGAACTACTGATTCTTTGTGTTGTACCGTTTCCCTGTTATGTTTTACACTAGCATCACAGCTCGGTTCAGAAAGAACAACATGCACTTTGAAGTTCGATATATGTGTGTGTTTGTTCTGAGCAGAAGTCTTTGACACCTTTAGATAAACAGCTTGAATGTGCTGTTCTTACCCAATGCAAAACATGTCTCGTAACATGAAGGGCATGGATCAAATTTGTGAAACTTGAAAAAGTGCAGGCAAAATTTTGCACTGGTAGATTTCCGGTCAGGTTGTTCACATGGCGAGCTGTGGCGTACCTAATTAGGCCACTGTGTGTTGGCCTTCAGAGTGGGTTGCATACCTTGCCACACAATGTTATATCTTGGGGCTACAGCGCAAATCTTCCGTGCTTGAAAACTATCAACTACACTTTCACAAGGATCTTGAAAGTCAATAATTTGCAAACCTTGTTGCAACGTGAGGGTTGGGGTATTTTAAGATTTGTTCAAGGATTCTATTATCTGCTACGTTTTGAGCAATAGTGTCACAAATTATTAAGTCGTTATAGTATTTTCCATATTCACACTTAAATTTGTACTGTCTCGTGTGTGCCTGCAAATCTATCACCCACTGCCTGTACGTTTGACCTAGTTATTTCTTGAGCCTCAAGAATTTAAATCTGGCAGCTGCAACATTGACCTTATCATTGGAATATTTGTTCAATGCTTGAATAAATTCGTCTCAGCTACGTAGTTCTGGCTTTGTAATAGGGAATAACTTAACACGAGCGCGGTAAACTGTGACATCGAAGGTGGACAGAAAAACAAACTGCATCACAGTGAACAGCCAGATGTGCTACAAATTGTGGCAAATATTCCGAGCAGTCTTCCTTTTCTTCTTCATATTGTCGAAATGGAGGCAGCAGTGAAGATTGTGTTGCTTGTGGCGGTGCAGTGGGTAATGGAGTCTGAATCCATATCTCAATTGCTGGCATCTGCATTTGAATAAACCATTTCATCAGTTCCGTAAGCTGATTCATTGACTGCATCTGTATCTGAAGAATCTGGTTTAGATCAGGCAGTGGTGCTGCAAGGTTTTGCGTTTGTGGAGCTGGTAACTGTGAGGCAGGCAAATGAGGGATTTGCAACAGTGGGTTTGACATGGTAAACAAATGCTAATACAAACACACAAGAAATCCTATAGCTAACTTATGAACTATGGCAACACAGCAAGTAAGTAGCAAAAACGAAGAGCCCCAATCTGTAACACACAAACACGAAAAGTTAACGAGCAATCAAGCAAGGAAAAACAAAGTGACGTGGGAAGCGAGTTCGGAATTCTCGTCATCAGATGGTGTGTATGGTTCATCTAGATAGAGCAGTTCATACACACTGGTGCTCTGAGGTGGGTGGCGGAACTGTGACAGTGCAGACAAACCAGTGACACACAATATATAATTTATTGCACTGTGATACTTAACTAAAGTTCTGCAGCAGCTCGTTGGATGTGCTTGTGGATAGATACAACTGAACAGTGGCCTGTCATGGCGTGTGTTACTGAATACAATGTCAATCACTGTAGTAAGCAAGTGTCCCTATGCGAAGACTATAGGCGACTCCACTTGAAGACTAAGTCTCGCAGGCTGATCTCTGCTACAAACTGTAGCTATAAACAGCAACCCCGGAGCTCTGTACTAGAACTGTCATACTCCAATGCTGAAGATGAACCATCCATTGCTGCCTGCGGCCACCACATGTCACAACACGGAAGTCAATCTCATTGGTGGCAGTGTGGAGGTTGCTGACTAGGCCATGCTTGTGGTTGGTGGCGAACTTCAAAGCGCCACCCATGGTGCCAATCGAAATTGTTTCAGCATGCCACCTCTGGTTGTGTCCATTGACGAGGACACAACAGTATGACTCTCACTAGATATTATCGTATTATAAATACATAAAAACATACATTTTCCACTGCAATCCAGCCTGTTTTCCAACCGGAATTTAAAATTTAGTTGATGTTCACTTCTGGTCTTGGCTAACTCCCTGTTCTTAGTACTATGCCAGCATTATTACTGTTTATAAGGAAAACTTGTTCTAGTATTTTTCTATGAAATACCTGCAATTAACTAATACTATATTAACATTCTATTCCTCCAATCTGCAATAATGAGTGCTACTCTTTGTAATTATTGGGACTGATATTGCTCACTCTTTGAATTTAGTATGTAAATTATTGGAACTGTGGTAGGAGTTTCTCTATCCTAAAAAGCCACATTGCATACCACACAATATTTGTCACCTTACAAGCTGCTCCAGGTGTGTAATGCACTCTTGACAAATTGAGGGTGGAAGGGGATAGTTCTCCACACAACAGCTGAGATCGAGATATCATCACAGAATTGTCAGAGTTTTGATTCAAGATCTCCACTTGGCTCAAAACCAAAAGACCACATTCAGTTTTGGAAACCATGTCGCACAATGCTACTTTGGCTTGCACAGTCCACTTTTGGCTAACTGTTTTCACCACCACCCGTAGCAAACTTCATGCTCTCGGAAATCAGAATCAGCAGCTACTGACAGAACCTCCTATTCATCTGGACATGATCTCATTGCAGACATGTCAAGCAAATATTGTAATTACTGCTGCTACAAGGCTCCTGACTATCACTGCGCTGCAAAGTCAGTTACAGACCCAAAGTACTCATCATTTCAAAGAAATAAATTAACACTATTCAACACAGAGAGAAAGATAGTCACATTTCATATTTTTTTTAGAGAAATGCATAAACAAATGATTAAATGCTGTATACACTGAGGGACAAGTGTTTCTGACTGCTGTTTGCTGGTCTGCTGCTGCAAAGTCAAAAACTCAAGAGAATGGTGGCATGCTCCTAACGTCATAACCATTTTGTGATCGTTCATAAAGTTTTGTTTAACAAATATTCCAACTGCAATAAAACATTCTTGGGTAAATTAGATCTTGGAAACAATCCTTTAAGACTAATTGGAGTTTAGAAACTTTACCCGACTGGATAGGGATACAATAAGTTTAGGAGCAGCTGTTTGTTACAAAACATGTGATACTGCATAGGAACCTATATATAGAAGTTAAGAATTCAGTTTCACAAACAACAGATTTTACGAATTTTTAAAGCCTATGCATTTATAATAAATTGCTATTTGAAAAGTGTGATAATTATTGCATACTAATTAATCATATTAATTAAGGAAGTATTGGGTTTAAAGACTACAATAGTGGGATGCCAAAGAGTACACAAGATTAATGACTAAACACTCTATCGTGTTATATGTATGGTGCAACTGTGTGGCCACAAAAGCAATTCACTTTTTCACAGAACTGAACTCAGAATGTCTAAATAATTAAGTTGATTACCTCATTGTCAAGATATCCTCTATATGTGGGATAAATGTCGACAAACAGATAGAGTTGATGAGTAATTGACAATATCTTGAAAGTGAATATAAGTGAATGCTAATTTCAGAACAGATATGAAATAATCCTAACATAAATAAGGCCTGAAAATTTGGTATCACTGAAATAAATTAATGCTATTGACATTTATGTTACAGTTGAGCAGCACGATGGTAAATGGCTAATAGATCTTAATATTTTTCACCATTACTTGCAGCTCATAACTAAGATTCTTTCAAATCATCTTCATTACAGGATAGAATCACTGAATGATCAAAACATTAAAAAAGTTGTACAGTACACAAAACTATTGTAATGACATGATAGCTGCCGCATTTAAACTTAAGTACGTGAACATTTGTTTCCACATACATATAACTAAGATCTTGCCAGTTATTGTTTGCAGGCCTTCCTGTAACAAAGGAAGTTTCTGTGTATTTCTTCCTGCTATGCAATTTTTGTATTTGTGTATTGGCTGATGATGCATTCCAAATAAAAGTTACAGTTCTGGAACATCACTGAACTGCAAAGCGATGAAGTTATTTCACTTATGTCAATTATGTCATCACTGAATGTTTGCAATTTGTCACGAAAGCAAAGATTTACAATAAGATAAAATTATGAAGTCGCAAAAGCTTAATATACACTACGATTAGATAAACGAGCACCAAGAAAATAGTTCAACTTGTGATGTCAGCCGGCGACAATACAGTTCCCCACGTCAGTGTGATTGATGGCAGACATAGGTAATACAAGAATGAAAAAGCCAGCGTACTATGCTTACTTTCATTCCATGATATCATATAGGGTTGATGATGAAATGAAATTATTGTATGGATTTGATGGCCAGGAGTCCCCACTTGGGGTAGCTTGACTGCCGAGTTGCACTTCCTTTCAGTTCACTTGTGTGTCAGTTATGATGAAATGATGATGGGGACAATAAAACACCCAATCACAGAGCGAAAATTTTTCTACCCAGGCAGGAATCGTACATGGGCCAACTTCATGCCAGTCAGAAGCACTGACCACTCAGCTTAAGGAGCAGAACATGTAGGATTATTTTGGGGTAACTCGTTGAGCCAAAATAAAGTGTAATAAGAATTGCTTGTCATGTGAAATCAAGAACATCCTGCAGAGGCCTGTTCATCAATTTAGCGATGCTAACTACTGCTTCCCAGTATATTTATGCTTTAATGAAATTCTTCATTAAAAATACACCTCCTTTTCAAACCAGTGCCACAGTTCTTGGGCTGGGTACTACAAATAAGAATGATATTCACATACGTTTTACGTCACTTACTTTGGTCCAGAAATTTGTTCATTTTTCAGGAACACAATTTGCATAAGTTTGCAGCCATAAAAGTTTAACAACTAATCATGTGCAGTTATAAAGAGCCTAGAGGATTTATTAGTGGCCAACTCCTTCTATTTCATTTGTGAATTTATAAGGAAAACCAATTTATGTGCATATGTTACGAATAATATCAAATAATGCAAGTATTAGTACAATCTGACTTAGTACAAATTCACTACAGTAATGTATTCATTGTAAATGTGTATTGTAAAATGATATTTCTGTTTGATGGTGCACAGCTACAACGGCCTAAGGATTATCATATGGACTTCAGAGTATTGAATATTGTTCAAGTTATTTATTACAATTTAAATTAAAATGTGATTATGATTTTCTGACATAATCTACGTCCATGAGGACTGTATCACTTGGATGTGTGGAAAGTGCATTACCATGAAAGTTTTTGGCAGGTTAAGATTTTTTGCTAGACTGAGACTCGAATTCAGGATCTTTCCTTTTACAGGCAAGTGCCAGGATGTTTCATATCAGCACACACTCTGCTGTAGAGTGACAAATTTATTCTGGATATATTAGCGTATCTGTTTTTCTTTGTAAATATGTGTTATGTATTTTGACTTGTTGACGTGTTCTTCATGTTAGAGGATCTTCTCAGTATGGATCTATTGGAATGAAAAGTGCATCTACTCTAAAAGTCACTGTCAAAACTTTTTTCTCAAGGCAGCCTAACTGTGACGTCTGTGTTTGTGATGCGATTTGAAATGCATTGTGGAACGTTTTGACGTGACCTGAGGTTCTGTCAGGTGTGAAGGCCAATTCACACCACCTGTCATTCCTAACAAAGGAGAAAAATACAATTGTTTATGACGCTATTAGTTATGTAAGGAAGAATGCATAACGGATAAGGTAAAGAGGGTCTATTTATTTCCTTTTAAACCCTTTTTAATAGGTATATATATATATATATATATATATATATATATATATATATATATAATTTTCATTAGTAAGTGACGGTATTTGGAATGCTTTTTCGCTTTTCATTACTTTACCACAGAAAAGTCACAAAGAACTTGAGTTATGGAGAATGCTTCAGCTATTAACAGACTATATCGCTATTAGTATCTCGATTTCCATACTGAACTTCAACTTTTTGTATCTCGGATGGTAACCCATAACCTCACTTCCACCGTTTGCGACTGGGCTAAGGGAACTGGCGTGATGTGATGTGCTGGAACGTGTGAATATGCCCCGACGTGACGAGACGAAACGGCCTGTGAGAACTTGCATTGAAATTGCCCTTATTTTATTTCTGTCTGCAGCTGGAAGGTGCTTTTCAGCCACAAAAAGATAAAAGTTATGTTTGTAGTTCTCAGTGTTAAAAACAGCTTACAAACTGGGCTGTAGTATTAACTAAAAAATGCTAACTATTCTAGTGTATCTTCTGACCTTAAAGAATAGTTCAGTACAACCTACTGTCTGGCTTGCACCAAATCCTTGCGCAGGTTTTTATTTCGTTTCGATAATCACAGATTTATTACTTCTCTTTGGATCCCAGTGAAATGAGACACAGTTTATCTTCAGGTACGTGATCTTTGGTGCGTAATGCTCCTTGGTGTAGAAGGTTATGGTCTATTTGTGTAACTGAGAATCTGCACAGTAATTGAAATTCAGGCAACAGAGGTGCAATATTCTGGATGAATTGCCAATTTTTGTAGTATTTAAAATTCTGTTAGAAAGTGTGTTATTCATTATTAGTATATTTCGTGTTATTGTGAAGTTATGAACTAATTATTTAAAGCTTGCTGACATTCGCAGCTTACATAGTTAAGCTCAAGATTTCCTGGTACATAGTTCAAGAATAAATGTCAGACTGTGTATAACACAACAAATTGAGGACTTTTTTTACTGTACTGTTAATATTGTTAAACATTTAAGGTTTTCTTTGTCTAGGTCAGATGACGTTATGTTCCGAATCCTTGCACTAACCTTGATTGTTTTCCTTGTATAGCTTGTTGCTGCCGAGGGCAAGCATTCTCCCTAAAGCCCATCAGAAATGTCTACGCCTGCCAGACGACGTCTGATGAGGGATTTTAAGCGCCTTCAAGAGGATCCGCCTACTGGTATTAGTGGGGCTCCTACTGAAAATAACATTATGCTTTGGCATGCTGTCATTTTTGGGCCACACGACACTCCTTTCGAGGATGGAACATTCAAGCTGACATTGGAATTTACCGAAGAGTACCCAAACAAGCCGCCCACAGTGAGATTTCTTTCGAAATTGTTTCATCCAAATGTTTATGCGGATGGAGGCATCTGTTTGGACATCTTGCAGAATAAGTGGAGCCCGACATATGATGTGTCTGCTATTCTGACATCAATCCAGTCACTATTAAGTGATCCCAATCCGAACTCTCCAGCAAATTCAATGGCAGCTCAGCTTTTCAAGGAAAATCGACGAGAATACGAAAAGCGTGTGAAGTCATGTGTGGAGCAAAGCTTTTTGGACACGTAAGGCTGTAATGTTTACATGTTTATAGTTAAAACTGTGATTGGAATATTGCACCTTAACACTGACTAAGGAAATTATGTTCCCCATAAGCCTAAGGCCTGTGATTTCACTAAATTATAGCTATTAACAGCTTCCAGATTTCATATTGACACACCAATTTTTGTCTTAGAATAGTAATGCTACTAACAGAGGACTGTTAATTTGTATGTTATATGTCATAGCTGTGATGATTAGAATTAAATGAAATATTAAATCCATAAAATATCTTTTACTTGGTTTGCCATGCCCCAGAGTTTTGTGTATTAAACTAAAATGCTTGAAATAGGTGGAACTAAATTGTTTCACAGGAAGTGCCACTGATTTAAGCAGAATTGTGCAACTGTATGTTAATATAATGTTCAGTGCATATTTAGTAATGTTACAGGCATGAGTGATTCTAATGTTATGCAATTTTTCACTTTCATGCCAGATGAAAAATAAGCCCCTACATTTTTTTTTTATATATAGAAGGGACATTGCTTGTCTGGTATTTTGCAAAACTTTGTCATTGATGTGGTGCAGCCTTGTCAGATTTCTAGGTGCTGGAAATCAGTTCCTTCAAGTGTGCAAAGAAAAGATGCATAATAATTTGACTATTGCAATGCATGAGTGGGAAAAAATTAATTTCCCCTTTGTGAAAATGTGCTTAACTACTCCGTTTTTTCCAGGATGCTCTAATGGTTTTTTAGATATTGAATGAATACTGAAGTTGGTGAGGGGTATTTGAAAACTTCTCAGTTGTGAGAAAAGTAAACACAAACTAGGATTAGGGTTCCATCCTTTTGGAAAACTGCAGAGAACAATATAAGTAAAAAATGTGGATAATAATGATCGGACAAGTTATTTTTCATGTCAGTATATCAATATATGTTGGGGGGGTTAAGACATAATGTAGTGAAACACTCATAAATCAGAAATTTAATGAAAATTACTGTTGATGTACTGGATTTTGAAATATCATGTTTTGTTTCATTTGAAGGAAAGTTGTTTTGCAGCAGCAGTATTTTGCCTGATGGCAAACATAGACTTGTAATAGAAACCTCCCCAAATGTCGACATTGTTCAGCCAATAAACAGCGTAATTCGTTGCAAGAAATTTCTTAGGTTGTTGTTGGGTGAAAGTTTGTAGTAGGAAGTGACAAAATTTAGAGCAACAGAATTTAATTTGAACAATACTCGCAGGAGTTGTTATTCTAAATATGTAGATTTGCCAGAAACTATTTTTGACAGTGCTTTTTGTATGACTTTACAGCCAACTATTGTATGACTATAGAGCCTCTAATTATTTTATCAGGATAGGTAATTAAATCTTTGACACAGCTATCATGAAACATAACTGCTTTCATTTGATAACTGCTTTCAGCTGATAAGTTGTTGTTAATTTTTTAGCAATGCAACATCTACATTTAGCACATGGCATCCAACTAGCACTGTTATTCAGTGTTAACATGACTCTCTGGTAACTACTTACTCATATCAAAATAGTGTATCAGTTACATAGTTAAAAGTGGAGGCAGTACAGAACTTAACAGCATCTTATTTCAATATCCTGTGTGGGATTTTACCCACAAATGATCGTATTTTACAAGATAACAGATGCCTGTAAAATATTTGTCTTGCAGTGCCTGTGTGAAACTTTTTCTGTGGGAAAAGGGATGTTATTTTTAAAAATATTTGAATACAGAAAATGAAAATTGTGTGTCATGGAGTGTAGGAAACTGGTGGTATTATTTGTCAATAAGTACTATTACTGAGTACAGCATGATGTCATATACGTTGATCACTATTTATAAGTATTGATACTGTTACTTATCAAGTATGCAATTTGTTTTACAGTTGTCCTTAAAGTAAACTTTGAAGTTTTCTGTTAACGATTTTAATTCTGCAAGTTATGAGTAACTGTGCTACTATGTTTCTGAAACGGTTCTGTGGGTTTCCATATTACACACATCAAAATGTATGGGAGTGTATCAGTATTATGTAACATTTACAGACTAATAAAGCTCTGCTGTTGGTTGTAATGCCAGAGGTGTTGTGACTAATACACACACGTATTATTGTTGTTGTTGTTATTATTAGACTGTACTAGCAGTGAACTTAATTGTTGTGTCCCAAAGTTACTAGCCTATATTTTCCTGCAGGTCACAAAATGGTAAGTGGATATTATATATATGAAGGCTATTCTGTTTTATTTTTTAGTTACAGTTATTCATAACTTACTGCTTATTTGAGAAATTGGCATAGAAGTTGCCTAGTGTATTTGGGCACCTTCTCCACTGGTTATTTCATCATACACAGGAAATCTTAAGAGAATGAGTGCACATATATCAAATTTATGGCTTTAGAAGAAATAAAAATACAAGAAAAGAAACAATAGAAGAACAGAAGATGCAGAAAAGAAAACACTGGAGATGAATTAGTGCATAAAAAAGTGAAAAATGATTAAGAAGTGCTGCTTTGAAGTGATTATGTTCAGTTCAAAGCATTGAAAACAGTTTGTGCTGTTGTACAGTGATGACTGAATACGTCACAATTACTAGCTCTATTTTCTGAGGCCTACTGTTTTTTTCTGTGTTTTGTGAAAAAAGCCGAGAAAAGTTCTGAATCAGGCTTCTGTCATGGTACAAAAGAGAGGAAGCATGGAGACAAATGAATAGTTATCTCATTGTGCAGGAGAAAAAATTCATTCTGCGGGTCAAAGACGACAGGACAAGGCGATCACCAACAAATGTTAGTTAAGAACATATCATTTCCTTGAATCTTGAATGTAAGATGAACTGTGGTTGTGGAAGTAAGTGTTTACACTTGGTTTCATTGAAATTTGTCTACTACCACAAGGTAATTACATTTTTTCTTACATTTGATTGATCTTTTTCTGTCTTGTTTTATCCTGTCATGACATTCACCTGTGTTGTTCTTTATATTTTTAAATTATTAAGACACATTGCATGTATAATTCCACATTAAACTAGATATGTTCCTCACAAGCAGTTGGTTAGATGAAGTGTTAATTTGATGGAGGCAAGGACAAAACAATTTTTACTGGACCATGCCCAATAAAATTTATTTATTTATATTTTTTGCATGTAGACCATCAAGCTAATGTCTTTCACAAATGTCATAGATTTGACAGATTACTGTAGATACAGTAATGGTACATACATTTGTCTTAGTATTCTAATTATATTCTGTGTTACAAGAGAGAACAGGTAGATTAGAATTCACTGAGTGAAAATATAAGGACAACTGTCAGTTATTTTTAATTTTTTCTTCTGCCTGAAATAGTTCCCTGTACTTCTAGTACCATAATTGTGTCTTGTTGCACTTAGTTTGTTTTACTATTCAGAAAAAATGTAATAAGTTTATACAGATACAGGGAATATACTGTTAGATATTTGTTAGGCAAAGGCTTCGTGACGGGACACTCTGGACTTTAGCCCATGCGTTAATCTAATAGCACTTTTCTGTAACACTAATATTCTGTTCAGGTGCAGGTCTGCCGCACAACCCCACAGTTAAACACCATAATTAAGAAATGGTTAAACTTTTCCATAGTAAACAATTGTTAGTGTTTGTATTGGCACTATTTTTGCCAACTGGCTCATAAGACACAGGCTACTGCTGATTTTCTCACACACAGAAGTAATGTGGTTTACCAAACGGAGATTTTTGTGCAGGTGGACACCAAGAAATTTAATGTTATCTGTTTCTGCTGATGTAATACCAGAAATATTGTTTATTTAAGCCTTATGAGAACCCGTTAGTAGCTGGGATTTACTGATGTTGTTTAGGCCCTGATGTAGAAAATAGGTGGTTACTTGTATTGTCCCCAACTCTTTTTCGTAAAATATTATGGTGTCATCAGCATAGGTTACTAGAAGTGGGTTGAAGGGTTGTGTCGTATCATTGACAAACCAAGAAGAGAAAATTACCAAGGATCGATCCCTTCTGCACCCCTGGGTTACAGTACCTCTAGAAGATTGGAAATCTATTACCTTAGTATCTATCTTACGTGAAATTTTAGTACATTGTTTGCAATTTGTCAAATATCTGGTCAGTAATAATGTCCTTGATGTTGTAATTCTTCAATTTCTTAACAAGCAACCCATGGTTGACAGTCGAAGGCTTTGGAAAGATCCAAGAATATGCCAGCTGTTCTCATACCTTGGTCTAGGAGAGTGTACACTTTATGGAGAAATTCAGTAACTGCATTAGTTATGCACTGGTTTTTCCTAAAGCCATGCTGTTTTTACTAAAGGTAGGGATCAATGATATTGGGCAGTAGTTTTAAACCTCTTTTGTACTCCCTTTCTTATCCACTGGTTTAACAATGCTTGGTGGCCGTGCAGTTCTAGGCGCTACAGTCTGGAACTGCATGGCCGCTACGGTCACAGGTTCGAATCCTGCCTCGGGCATGGATGTGTGTGATGTCCTTAGGTTTAAGTAGTTCAAAGTTCTAGGGTACTGATGACCTTAGAAGTTAAGTCCCATAGTGCTCAGAGCCATTTGAACAGTGCTTATTTTTAAACTACTAGGGTAAATGCTTTCTCCAATTCTACAGTTTGAGGTGTGTTAGTGGTTCAACTAGTCCTTTTATGCATTTTTTTACTACTACTACTACACTCGACATATCCCATCCAGCTGAGTATGTGTTCTTTAATGGGAGGATTATCTTTCTGATATCAATTTCTTTAACCTCATTAAATCCAAAGCTCACTGTTCGTAGAGTGTGCTTCGGTATCTCTCGGCACATTTCTAAAGTGTCTCGATTTCCTGTTGATGTGAAATGTTTTTGGGAAGGTTACATAATTCTTTGAGTTCTTTTATAATATTACCATCCTGTGTAATGCATAAGGGTTCACTGTCCCTAGCTGTGGAGGTTTTTCGATACTTATTGTTCAGTTTCCACTATGTCTTGCTTACGTTTGCAGATTGAGAGGTTTCATTACTGTGGACTTGTTTTTTAAGGTTTGAAAGTTTTGATTTAAAGGTTTTCTTAGCTGTGCTGTATTTTTGTTTAAAAATGTACAGCAGAAGTAAAGCTGTGAGTACCGGGCGTGAGTCGTGCTTCGGTAGCTCAGATGGTAGAGCACTTGCCCGCGAAAGGCAAAGGTCCCGAGTTCGAGTCTCGGTCGGGCACACAGTTTTAATCTGCCAGGAAGTTTCATATCAGCGCACACTCCGCTGCAGAGTGAAAATCTCATTCTGGAATGTACAGTGTTGTTGATTTGTACAGGACATCAAGGTCATGAATATTTTGCCAGAGTTTAACAAGGCTGGATGGAAGTCTTGAGTTTATTTTTCCACTGTGACTGTCTGCATTTCTTTAATGGGACAACAGAAATTGAAGTGTCTCAATAGGGTGTTATAAAATTGATCCCATTTGTTATCTGATCCTTACACATGGCAGATTCGATCCCACTTCTCCTCAGCAAGTTTGATTTTCAGAGAGTTGATATTAGTATTGCCCGTAACTTGTTTCTTTTCAAACATTTTGGTATTATTTTAGGAGCTGTTTTTCTGTATTCTATCTGTTGTACAAGGCGGTCTGAGTAATGAAAGTCTGTGTCGCTAAACTTAGCAGTGTCTTTAGTAGGTTTGCTAATTATTGTGTAATCTATCCAGGTAGGACTAGAATCTGAGACTCTGGTATTCATGGTAACTATATTTCTAAGACTGTATGAAGTTTATGCATCTACAAGGTTCATGTTAGCAATGGTCATTGGGACCAGTTTGCCTAATTATGGTACTGAAGCTGTTGAGAAAATGGATTAAAACTGCACAAGGTGGTCTGTATATTCCTATTACTTTGTTTTACTACATTGACTCCATGCTCTTTCAATCGGATTGAAATACCACTTACTTCTAATATCCCGTCTTTACTGCATTGCTCAATAAATGTAAGTTTATTAAACATAATATGTTCTCTCAAAAACAAAGTTGCCACACTTCCACCATCATGCTGTTTCCTACAATAACTGTTTACCAGTACATAAGCATTCAGTTTAAAACAATTAATTTTGTTACATTTTAGACTGTGTTCAGTTAATACTAACACTTGTGGCAAATGCTCATTTACAAATACCTGTAGTATAGTTTCTTCCTAAGGTATTGCACATTCAGATGTATCATGCTAACTGATGCCTGGATTTCTTCTGTTTATATGTCTGTTGATGTTTTGTTCTGTGAGATTGGATCCAAGATTACCTCCACTTTTGTTTGTATCTTCTACATGTATGGTAACACTGAGTGCACATGGTTCACATGTATGTTCAAACTGCCACTTCAATATGTAACTACTGAACTCTATGATTACCATCAGAAACAAGATTTTTTTTCTCTATTTGCTTTTTGTCACACGTTGTACTTAGATTATTATTATTTGTTGATATTTTTAATTGTTAGTTGTTTTTACATTGCATGTAATTTTAATAGCAACCTCTAGATGCCAAATTTCAGTATGCATATTAGTTTACTGCTGTCATTTTTAATCTCAGTTTTGCTTGAATATGAGAGACCATTTTGTCAAACTGATCTTAGGCAAGTTTCCATCTGCTCAGTGTGAAAGCTGCTTTTAGTAGTGTGTATGGTATGTAAGTATGCTTTTAGTGTTCCTTTGTTGAATAACTATAGGCCTGACTAATTACGAAAACTGACGTGTGTTTGTACTGTTTCTTGCACAGGGGCTCAAAAACTTTTGAGAATGATGATAGTACAGAAATCTGCTTTTGTCTACATCATTTTTCACTGTTTTTGTACAGAGCTTTAATAATTTGTAAGTTAATTTGTACTGAACCTTACTGCTTGTGAACAGTACATTAAACAGTTGATGTGGTATAGTATGGTACTAGTGTTTCGACTGGTTCAAAATCGTTCATCTTTGTGTAACTGCTGCACCAAGATCCTTCATCTGATCTGTATATTTTTGTCTGCCCCTACTGTTTCACCCCCCTTCCTCTGCTGCCCGTTCCTGTACCAAGTTCCATCTTCTGGTAAGGGTCTTTCATTGACTTCTTTCCTCAACTATTATTTTTAATGCTTGATTTTATATTCTATCTGTGCACATTTTGTCACATTCTTCAGTTGATCATATTTCCAGTTTCTCTTTCAGATTTCCAGTGGTCCATGTTTCACTTAAATGTGGTGTTACATATGTCAATGAATACTTTCAGTAACCTCTGCCTTGGTTCCATTTCAGTGTATGACATCAGTAGGTTTTTTATTGAACAAAGCATTCTTTGCCTATGCCAATCTAGTACTGACATATTCCTTGGTTTGGTCACTCTATATAATCCTGCTGCTCAGTCGTGCATTTCTTTCATTACATCTTGTTCCCTATTCTGATAGGTCATTTTTCTTCATATTGTTATTTATAAACATTGTCTTTGCTTTGTTTATCCTTAATTTGTATTCAGTGCCACGTGTGTTGTACATTCCTTTCAATGTTTCCTCAAAGTTTTCATTTGGTCTATTGGACTATGTTATTGTTATGTTTCCTTTGAACTCTTCTTTTCCTGAAAATTTCCATCACTTCCTTTACTAGCTCTTAGACATATGTTGAACAGTTATGGCGATTAGCTGCCGTGAACCATTCTTAAAAGAATTTTCATCGCTAGACCTTCCACTGTTTGAACTATTCAGTGTTTGATTGTACTTTTCTCTCTCAATTATCCTGTTTTATAGTTTGTTTCCTGTAGCTGCCCACGAGTTCACTGGCCTGGAACAGATATGGCAATTTTCACTTTTTTATTATTTGGATTTAATTTTCTGCTAGAACAGAACTTGTACTTCATATACTAGTAATTGTCTTCTGAGCTATTCCTGTCCTCTTGGTGCAATGGATAGTTTGAGGTTCATTGTAGTTATATTTAAACCCTTGGGTTACGCTCAGCGGTAAGGCGCCAGATCATGAATCCAAATGTCTCTGGTTCCATCTCCAGTCAGTCCCAGGATTTATACCTGTCACTTATCACTTTTTGTCTCTGGCAGTGTTTGTTATTGTGATAAATGCGGACTTGTTCTTGGTTTTAGTCTGCATAAAACTGTAGGTCCTGGTATACCATCTTTGACCACGCCCAGTAAAGAGCTGTGATTTTCAAACCAACCAGTTGATGATAGTTTTACTTTTACTAGCTAATTCTGTCTGGGCAGGCCTCGGAAAGCCTAGGAGTACTGATCAACCTCCATGTCACCCTCAGTGTATAGGTGTCAGTGGTTGTGGATATGGAGGGAATGTAGTAAGCACACCGCTCTCCAGACTGTTGTCAGTTTTTGTGACCGGAATCACTATTTCTCAATCAAGCATCTCCTCAATTGGCCTCACGAAGACTGAGTGCACCCCACTTGCCAACAGCGATGGGCCATGTCAGGTAGCGCTGAACTTCGGTGATTAGGCAGGAACAGTTGTTGCCACTTTGACAGGGCCCTTAGTTTTACCTTACCATGAATTAGTTATTTCATCATTCTAAAACATGTAAAGAGTGCATTCATGCACTTGTTCTGGAATTCTTTCATTTCTTCAACCATTTTCTCTCTCTCTCTCTCTCTCTCTCTCTCTCTCTCTCTCTCTCTCTTGCCCCCCTCCCTTCATTGTAAAACTTTGTATAAGCTGTTTGTTCAATGCTACAGCCTCCCAATTCTAGGATTTATATTGAGTGTGGCCTTTTTGTTGTCTTTTAAAACTTACGCATACTGTTTTCTTCTCATTTATTGTCATGCAGTTGTTTCTAACATGTTGACATCTTTCTCCTGTCACAGAGACCTTCTACTGAATCTCAGCATCCTTGTGTTCTTTAATAAAAATTTAGTGTTGTCCGCAAACACTGGCTCTGCTGCTGACGAGTGGTCTGGTTAAATTATTTTAAAAAAGGTTGGTCTTTCCTTCTCATTCTGTGCAGTACGTCTCCCTTGACCTGTGGTTCTGGGTAACTTGCCCCAAATCTACCCCTTTTCCTAGACCTCTTCTCCCCTATTCCTTCGCCTTCAACCCTTCTGCCTGAGAAAGGAGCCATTGGCTCTGAAAGCTTGGCAGTTACAGCTGTCTTTTATGTGTGTTTTCTGCCACTGCTTGGTGAGTAGACTTTTTATATATCCAATAAATTTTTTTCATCAATAATTGATACTTTCTATTATTTTTGATGCATTTGGAACAACAGAGATTGGTCTATAATTACTAGGGAGGTGTCTTTCTCCATTTTAAACGCTGGGGGGTAACAGTGATTTAAAGTGCTTGTGCGAAAATATTGTCTGCTGCAATTCTGTTGGCTAGGTATAGGAATGAAATTTGCTGTTTATGACAAAGTTCCCATTCCATAATAGTCCGTTTTAGAAATTCCAAGCTTGTTAATTGTTTTGCTATTATTGGGAAGAGTACGCTACTATTTTTGTTTCCTTAACAGAATTGTATGGTCTACAGAGTCGAACGCCCAGGCAAATTCACAGAAAATGCCAAAATGTTACATTTTGCTATTTCGTTCTACTAGAATTAAGTTTGTGAGATCAAATATTGTGTTATCAGTAACAACGCCTTTACAGAAGCCAAACTGAGCTGTTGTTAAAAGGTTATTCCCAGAAAGATGATTCAGTATTATATTGTAAGCTGCCTTCTCAGAAATATTTGAGAACATTGGAAGGAGTGCGATTCTTCTGTCATTAGAGATAAATTGCTTACCTACGCTTTCGGTATACTGGTGAAATTACTACATACTTCAGTCTTTCAGAAAATGCTCCTTGATGGACTGAAAAAGTAACTCAAGAGTGGCTCTGCCAAGTCAGCACAATATTTTAGAACTTAGCCAGAGACAATTTATAGGTAGAAGTGTTACCACTTTTTAGTGGTCTAATGATTTTTGTCATCTCTCTAATACGTGAGTTACAAAAACTTCTGGTGGTGGAGTATGCAGTGCCTGTCTAAGTTCCTTCGATCTGATATTGAGGGATGATATTTTTTTGTACCTGCGTTTTCAGTTACGGTTAGAAAATATGAATTGAATTTAGTAACCAATGACTTAATTTCGTGTCTCATCACACTGGCATTGTCATCTGGGAGTTCACCGCCAGTTGCTTTGCTAAGTTAATTCATTTCATGCCTAATAATGCTCCAAATTGTTCTTTGCATTGGTCTTGGAATTTTTGCCCCTTTGAATGCACGCTGAAGAAATTTGCAATACTGCTTATAGTGTTCTTGAAAGTCTTGATTAGAGCTAGTCTTTTGCATTAAATAGAACTCTATTTTCCCAATAGAGGATATTTTGATCCCAGATGTTAGCTGCCCTTTTTCTCAGCATCTACTGCCAATGTCCCTGACCCTTTGTAAAAGAAAACTGGATTCATGAAGTGGAAATTTTTACGAAGTCTCAGACGGTGTTCAGGAAAGATAGATAAGGCAGAATTGGTGGTGGAGTGTTTGTGTCAGTCAGAAGTGGTTTATCTTGTAGTGAAATCGAAGTAGGTACTCCGTGCGCATTGGTATGGGTGGAGGTTATACTTAACAGCCGAACTAAGTTAATAATTGGCTCCTTCTACCGATCCCCAGACTCCGATGATATAGTTGCTGAACAGTTCAGAGAAAATTTGAGTCTCGTAACAAATAAATACCCCACTCATATGGTTATAGTTGGTGGGACTTCAACCTTCCCTCAATATGTTGGCAAAAATACTTGTTCAAAACCGGTGGTAGGCAGAAAACATCTTCCAAGATTGTCCTAAATGCTTTCTCCGAAAATTATTTTGAGCAGTTAGTCCACGAACCGACGTGAATTGTAAATGGTTGCGAAAACACACCTGACCTCTTAGCCACAAACAATCCAGAGCTAATAGAGAGCATCATGACTGATACAGGGATTAGTGATCACAAGGTCGTTGTAGCTAGGCTCAATACCGTTTCTTTCAAATCCACCAGAAACAAACACAAAATAATTTTATTTAAAAAAGCGGATAAAGTGTCACTAGAAGCCTTCCTAAGAGACAATCTGCATTCCTTCCGAACTGACTATGCAAATGTAGAAGAGATGTGGCTCAAATTCAAAGATATAGTAGCAACAGCAATTGAGAGATTCGTACCTCATAAACTGGTACGAGATAGAACTGATCCCCCATGGTACACAAAACAGGTCCGAACGCTGTTGCAGAGACAACGGAAAAAGCATGGGAAGTTCAGAAGAACGTGAAATCCCGAAGATTGGCTAAAATTTACAGACACGTGAAATTTGGCACACACTTCAATGCGAGATGCCTTTAATAGGTTCCACAACGAAACATTGTCTCGAAATTTGGTAGAAAATCCGAAGAAATTCTGGTCGTATGCAAAGTACACAAGCGGCAAGACGCAGTTAATACCTTCGCTGCGCAGTGCCAATGGTACTGTTACCAACGACTGTGCCGCTAAAGCGGAGTTATTGAATGCAGTTTTCCGAATTCCTTCACCAGGGAAGACGAATGGAATATTCCAGAATTTGAAACACGAACAGCTGCTAGCATGAGTTTCTTAGAAGTAGATACCTTAGGGGTTGCGAAGCAACTCAAATCGCTTGATATGGGCAAGTCTTCAGGTCCAGATTGTATACCGATTAGTTCCTTTCAGATTACGCTGATACAATAGCTCACTACTTAGCAATCATATACAACCACTCGCTCACTGATAGATCTGTACGTACAGATTGGAAAATTGCGCAGGTCGCACCAGTGTTTAAGAAGGGTAGTAGGAGTAATCCATCGAACTACAGACCTATATCATTGACGTTGGTTTGCAGTAGGGTTTTGGAGCATATACTGTATTCAAACATTATGAATTACCTCGAAGGGAACGATCTATTGATACGTAATCGGCATGGTTTCAGAAAACATCGTTCTTGTGCAACACAGCTAGAAGAAATGGCCGCTATGGACAGGGGATCTCAAGTTGATTCCGTATTTCTAGATTTCCGGAAAGCTTTTGACACCGTTCCTCACAAGCGACTTGTAATCAAGCTGCGGGCCTATGGGGTATCGTCTCAGTTGTGCGACTGGATTCGTGATTTCCTGTCAGGAAGGTTGCAGTTCGTAGTAATAGACGGCAAATCATCGAGTAAAACTGAAGTGATATCAGGTGTTCCCCAGCGAAGCGTTCTGGGACCTCTGCTGTTCCTGATCTATATAAATGACCTGGGTGACAATCTGAGCAGTTCTATTAGGTTGTTCGCAGATGATGCTGTAATTTACCGTCTAGTAAGGTCATCCGAAGACCATTATCAGTTGCAAAGTGATTTAGAAAAGATTGCTGTATGGCGTGGCAGGTGGCAGTTGACGCTAAATAACGAAAAGTGTGAGGTGATCCACATGAGTTCCAAAAGAAATCCGTTGGAATTCGATTACTCGATAAATAGTACAATTCTCAAGGCTGTCAATTCAACTAAGTACCTGGGTGTTAAAATTACAAACAACTTCAGTTGGAAAGACCACATAGATAATATTGCGGGGAAGGTGAGCCGAAGGTTGTGTTTCATTGGCAGGACACTTAGAAGATGCAACAAGTCCACTAAAGTGACAGGTTACACTACACTCATTCGTCCTCTGTTAGAATATTGCTGCGCGGTGTGGGATCCTTACCAGGTGGGATTGACGGAGGACATTGAAAGGATGCAGAAAAGGGCAGCTCGTTTTGTATTATCACGTAATAGGGTAGAGAGTGTGGCAGATACGATACGCGAGTTGGGATGGAAGTCATTAAAGCAAAGACGTTTTTTGTCGCGGCGAGATCTATTTACGAAATTTCAGTCACCAACTTTCTCTTCCGAATACGAAAATATTTTGTTGAGCCCAACCTACATAGGTAGGAATGATCATCAAAATAAAATAAGTGAAATCAGAGCTCGAACAGAAAGGTTTAGGTGTTCGTTTTTCTCGCGTGCTGTTCGGGAGTGGAATGGTAGATAGTATGATTGTGGTTCGATGAACTCTCTGCCAAGCACTTAAATGTGAATTACAGAGCAATCATGTAGATGTAGATCTATCGGAAATAAATTTTTGATTTGCGTTGTGTCCTTGGTAAGCTTCTTCCGTTTTTCATCTGTAAATTCTCTGTGAATAGTGTAACTGAGTCAGCACTTACAATTCTCTGAAATTTTCCCTTTCCTTTCTTAGTTAAACATGATTGCTGGATAAGCTTCATTGCTGCCATTGCCATTGGCCAGTAAAACCATTCATTATGGGGATCACATCTATTTCATTAAAGAGAGATGCACTATGTCCTTCTGTTCTGATTACGAATGATACTGCAGGGATCAAATCAAAGCTGGACAGCAGTGATTGTAGGTCTTCTCCATCAGAACTACAAAAGACGAAATCTATGTTGAAACCCCCACATACACTGAAACATCAGCAGCACAGTAATTATGGTGGTAGGTTGAACAAATAAAGTAAACAACTCATCTGCATTTGACCAGTCAGTTGTGAGCAGTCAATGGCACACAGGGGGGCACACTCGAAAACTCCGTAGTATTTTATTTAAAAAACAAAATACAATCATGAATTATTTTGAACAGCATTGACTTTTAATTAATACTATTGGACCAAAGCCTCATTTACAATTTATTTTACATTTTTCTACTATTGTAAAAATAAATGACCAAGTACTGTTACAAATGTTCGGTAGTAAGATTGTGTCTTCGATCACTCAGAACATTTTTATACGCAGAAAAGGACCATTCTTTTAATACCAGAAGCCACTGGCAAACTGTCAGAGCCCCTGCACTATTGAAGTAGTTCACTACCCCTCAAAATGGCCTCAAAATGCTCATTGTAAAACAACACAGCCTAGACCCACGTACCCCAACGAGCTACCACTGGTTTGGGAGGTAAAGGCACACTTGGTGGTTTTCCTTTGTAGGTCTTTATGCGAGCAGGAGCCTTTAGAAACACTTTCTTTGTGGATGAAATCAGTTTATTTACATTCACAAATGTGGAATGTACTCTTTCAGCAAGGCGATGTACTCCACGAGCAAAGCACGTCACATGAATCAAATTGGGATAAAATACTCGGAGGGCTTTTCCTCCTTTGATCATATAGGGAACAGCATCTGATATACACACAAACACCCTTCCATATGCAGAAGATTCTGGAAATATTTTTCTAATACCCTCATTGACAAATCTGGCGATCGTAGAATGATTTACTTTTTCAAGTTCTTTGCAGGCTGCTAAACAGGAAGAAGAGGGCTCTTCTTTTAAAGTACCAACAATTAAATTTGCAATGTAACAGCTGCAAGTGCCTGTAGTTTTGTCAACTGAAAGTCAGATAATGCTGTCATTGAGTTTATTGTGCATTTCTTCCAGAACACTTATATAAATTGTTGGTATCTAATTTTTACGCAGCGTTGATTTATCTGGTGTATTTTGATTTAAGCAATATAGACGGAGGAAGCCTTTGATGATAGGATTTGTAAGTTTGTGGAGAGCAATATTGCTTGCAATGAATGCTTCATGTATATCCATGTTAAACTGACTTTTTTGATTACCTTTGGACAAATCCATGTTCTGCAACTTGCTGTTGTCAGAAGTTGTTGTCGTGGTTCTTTCTTCTGCATTCCTGCGGTATGAAGACTTGTCTTGACATGCTGGTCTATTTGAAACTTTTTTTTGCATTAATCATTTTTCTCACAAAGTCAACAATATAAAACAATTCCGTCTTATGTAAATGTTCCAGGATGGTCAGCTATCCACGAAGTAATGTTTCTTTTTTCGAGCGGCATGGTGCGCAACATGTTACACACTACACATCATAAACATGTTCAGCTGTGTATAAGTAAATAGAAAGTGAATCTGAAACAATGGATGTGCTACTAAAAGCTTGTGTAGTTTAATTCAACTGTTGCCGATGTGTACGGTATGGCGGGAGGAGATTAACCAGGGGTGTGGGCACAGGAGCATTGACTCTGTCTGCCTCTTCCTCTTCTATAATGACTTCGCTAGGCATTGGCCTCTCAGTTAGTGATTTCACGCAGTTCTAGGTCATGGTCAATCTGTGAGACATCAAAACTAGATTGAGCTAGAGACTGCCTGTCTAAATTTTTAAAATATTGTAAACATAGAGCAAAAATATACATCGTCACTAGTTTTTAGTTAAAATATGCAATGACCAGTGAAAAGGAACCAAATATGCAAATGCATATGCAACACGCAAATGTATATAATCTGGTCTCTATTTATCACATTTTAACTGTTGGCATTTAGTATTCTCTGAGACGGAATTTGGGAATCAGCTCTGCATTTGCGTAAATGTGCATGGTAAACCAACTGAAAATCACACACTGGCTGCCTGGTGTACCAACCCACAGTCATTAATTCATTGCGCGGGTTTGATCTGGGTCTGGTTCACATACTGGTCTTGCACGCTAGCACACTGCACATTACACCATACGCGGTGATCAAATGAATTTATTGTCAATTTATATTACAATGTCATAGTGATATCAACAGCAACCCATCTTAATCCAGATATATTGCAACAAAAGATAGTATGGAACTGCATTACTGCAAAAGTGAATTATGATTATAGCAAAATAATAATTTTATTTTATTTGTTGTATTGGAGAACCAACAGAAAAACAATTTTAATCATAGATGTGGCTGTGCTCCAAGGTTTTAAGCAACTCTTTACCTGAAAACTAAAGTTTACACAATACAGTCTCAATTATTAAACAATGACTCTGATCTATATAATGCAATAATGCTTAAAGGAAACATTCAATTCACATAAAGCTGATCTATATTCAGAGCCTCTACAACTTCTCTTAACAGTTGTGTGTTGGCAGATATTCATTCAAGTTTTTGTTTCCATTTTCTGCACTATATTTCAACAACCAACCCAGTCATCTCCTTCAGGTGCTGTGAGTTGTGCTATTATCCGCACTCACTCCCTAGACTCTGACCAAAGTGAACTACTTACAGCTGAGTTTGACACCCAGTGCCCACTGTGCCCTTTGATACTCTTTTGGTTTTCAGAGAACGCATTGATATTCCATGAAATGCTCATTCTCTCAGTAGTTCCTCACTCTGATGGATGAGATGATCAATGAGACCTTAATAAACTGAGTGCTGGCTCCCACTCTTGTTTAAATTGAAAACTCCAACCCATTTTATTAAATTTACTTTATTTCAAAAGAATCTTTATTCACTGTCTCATAAACTTAGCGTTTGCACCAGAATACTGGTCTCAACGTATTTGATTTCATGACAATGTTTTAAGTGGTGCTCTACAACACCTCATTTGCTTGGCTGTTTAGTTGGGTGTGCCACTGATGTAGGAAACACTAGCAGCTGAACTGATCGTGGCACAAGTCACACCTGATCATCCTGTGCGACTTCACCCATCAAAGAGCCTACTACAAACAGTGTAATCTCTACTGTATCTACTGTCTATGTACCATGTAAATCTTTGGTCTACATAGTGCAAAGAGTATGGTCTACTGTATTTTCCTGTTTGTTCTTTATTGTTAGAAGTGTTCTGTAGTTAAATTTATTTAAAATTATTGCACTTATATCTAAAATTTATGAGAATGAATGTCATTATCACAAAACTACAAAGTGCCATAGTTTTGAAGCTCACCTGGAGCAGCTGAATGAAATCATGCATTCTGTTAGAAGATATGCATTGTAGTGTGATAATACCTTCCAAATTAAAATAATAGATCCCACACTACTCACAAAATATCTTGGTTAGGTTGAAAGGTGATAACTTGTTTGTGAATTGACGAAGCGAGTGAAAGTGAATGTGAAAAAATATTGTGGTAACAGGTGCATCTGTAGTATAGCCTGATATCTAAGTTTGGCCCATATTTAACATTTTTACACTATAAATACAAACTGCAAAATAAATTTAGAAAGCCTGTCTAATGGACAAATCTCTGAAGAGTACTTTGATGCATACTATGTAAGTATATTGCACATAAAATACAAAAAAAGATGCGGTGGTGGGATTCTACTATGTTACTTTTATCAAATTAATAATATAGAAAAGTATTACAGTGATTTATGAAACCTTTCATAAGAAAAGATCTCCATCTTTTTGTAACCAGCTGATATACTCACACAATGCTTTGATAAATTTAAGCTTCCAGAGTGTACTTAATTCTTAATGATTGTTGAATATTTTGGGAAACAAATCTGAACAGTTCCTTGCCTGAGAGGAGGAACCTTACATTACTGACATAAGTTGTGACGTTTTCCAATGAGTATTGATTCTATAATAAATTCCATGCAATTATCGCTTTCATCACCACCCGAGTTTTTATATCCAGTGATCCATGATCCTCAGGATCTGGCATATTGGTGGATATCCTTGCAGCATCTATTATTTAATATTTTTTACGCAGCCTACAATGATAATATACATTCATGTAAAATTGTTATGGCTTCAGTCTTCTCAAGGTGTGACACATTACTTTAATGCAGGCATCATAAAATGTGTTCCAACTTTTATTGACCAGTGATAAAACATAGTCCAACATTTATTGAACAATGATGAAAAGAAACTTCCTGGCAGATTAAAACTGTACGCCAGACCGAGATGAACTCGGGACCATTGCCTTTCGCAGGCTGGTGCTCTACTGACTGAGGTACCCAAGCACAACTCACAGCTCGTCCTCACAGCTTTACTTTTGCCAGTACCTCATCTCTTAACTTCCAAACTTCAAAGAACCTCTCCTGTGAAACTTACAAGATTAACACACCTGGAAGAAAGGATATTGCAGAGACATGGCTTAGCCACAACCTGAGGGATGTTTCTAGAATTAAATTTTCACACTGCAGTGGATTGTGCACTGACATGAAACTTGCTGGCAAAGGTCTCAGGTTCGAGTCTTGATTCAGCATACAGTTTTAATCTGCCAGGAAGTTTCATAACAGAGCACATTTGAGTCTGAAATGACAAAACATTTTGAACTGTATGTTGTATATATTTTGTCCTTGTAAGCTATTCATCTTGAACTGTTGTATTATGAAGATGGTGATATTATCCAACAACCCAGGAATGAAACTTACCCTTTGAAAGTCACACAAAAGGGAATGTGTTTTATTACATTGTCATGTGATAAAAGCCTTCTTGGATGCAGTGATCAATTCTGTAGTAATTTAAAGGCTTCGTAATTTTGTTTTGTTATGATCTGCATGAAAAACAATAACAGTTGAAGACATTTTTATTAGGCTCAGTACTGTGATCCTGGATAGCTTATAAGATTATATTGTATTATAATTTACACTTACACCAATTATTTGTTTGATATGAATGACATTGTACCTACATTACAGCTACTTGAATTAAGGGTTTGCCAAAATCCAAGCCCATGACTGTTTCGTTAGCCACTGAGAACTCCTATTCCTACTTAGAAATTTAAAATTCAATGATTTTTCTGGGCAATATCAGCTTACATGTTCCTGGACTTGATATTAATGGTCATGCATACTGATACAGCATTTGTGGGACACCTGTGACCACTGACATTACAAACTAACAGAGAAGCAGCGAGTTAAAAAGATATTTGAAAAGCTTCATTCTTATTGCTTTTCGCTGATGTTTAACACTATTTTACTGGCACACAATAGCATATTTTTCATATTTTCTTTTCTTATGTTCATATGAAACAATTATCTGGGCTAATATATTTATTATAAAGAACTAGTGGCAAGAATAATATCCATAGTCAACAACTGAAAGCCCGTCGAAGGACAATGGAATTTTTATACTCTTCAATTATGTTTATGTCTGTCAGCTGCTATAATTTACAGGTGCATTATGAAATACATGATCATGACACAAGTTACAATACATGATTTACACAGAGACCACCAAATGACAACAAATTTCAGGGTGGTATTTTCATTTTGTCACAATAAACTTCAAGCACACATAAAAATAAGAATTTTGAACCCACGTGCAGTTTATTTTCATGAAATAATTGTGTTAAATACATAAAGGACTCAGTAATCTATTCAAGTTGTTGTAATGCTTAAATTACACTTTTAATATACATGTTTTTAAAATTTAAAATTGTATCACCCAACTTTCCCTCATGCCCACCTCCTGTACCTACCCTAGAATGTTTATAATGTATATTATCAGCCATTCAGTACATTTTGATGCAACTGGCCTTGTCAACAGGGAATGTCTGTTAACACCTATTTGTAGCTACTGGAATACTTTTTTAACAAATACTAACAAAGAGAGAGAGGGGCTGGCCAGTACTTACCTCAGCTCAGTACAGCCGATAGATACACATAAAACAGAACTGAAAATTTACATTCCTAGCTTTCGGAACTTTGTTCCTTCATCAGGGAGGGGAGAGGGGAAAAAAGGGAAGAAGGGAAAGTGGATTCAGTTACTCACAACCCAGGTTATGAAGCAACAGGGAAAGGTAAACAGGGAGGGTAGCAAGGATGGAGGTATGGTTGTCAGAGGGAAGCCAAAGATATTCTACTGTAAGTACTGTAACAGCTTCAAACCAAAGAGGATGCATACAGAAGTAAAGAGGTATATAGTATAAAGATAAACACAACTATGTAGGATGAAAAGATGCGTGAATGGCTAAAGAGGAAAGGGAAAGAGGAGAAGACTGAAGAGTGAATGGGAGTGAGTTTGTTTAACGTAGGTTCAGTCCAGGGGGATGGCGGGATGAAAGGATGTGTTGGAGAACTTCCAGAACCTTCAATCCTTAGCCCTTACCCAACTTGTCCTGAATCTCTACACTACTTCATGTAACCACCACTCCCAACAGCTCCTATCTCTCTTCAAAGTCCTCCACCTCTCAAACCCTTGCTTGGAGAACACACTGAGGAACATCATCCTAGAAGCCAGCTGCAAACTTGAGTTCCATGCCACACACCACCTGAAAAAACTATCCACAGTGCTAGTGCAACACCTAAGAAGTGGGGTCCCTCTCCCTATCCCTCACAAACACCAACCACAACAGAACCTTCAACAAACCCCCCTCATAGCCAACAAACCTAGCCTAGCCACCCTACTCAATCTCCCCATCCCAGCACATACCCCACACAGACCAAATCTCAACTATAACCACAGTCAAATGCCACATATCACCAGTCCCAATTCAGTCCTAAACCTCTCATCCAGATCCCTCTCTCCTCCAGAGACATCTGTTCTATCAAAAGGCTTAACCTTTAGCCCCACACCTAAATTCAACCACACTGCCCTGGTTAAAGATCTCCTCTCATTCACCTGGAACCTCAACTGGAAATATCACTTCACTACCCAAACACAGTCCCCAAGTACTAGACCCAGTGTTGAACCTTGTCTAGAACAGTTCCGACTGCCTTCTCAAAGGGATCATCCTCCCCTCCCCCAAAACCATCCCTTGCAGACATTTCAGGAATTCCTCACATCCAGTGTTGCCTCCCAGTCCTTCTTGAAGAACATCCCGACAACCCCCAACATCACCCCAGCTGAATCCCGTGCCATTAAGGAGCTGAAAATAGACCGCTCTATTGTCAGGCTCCACAACTGTCGTACTTGACCATGTGGAGTATGTGGCAGAAGGACTGCGTCAACACTCTGACACCTCAACCTACAAAGCTGTTACCCAGGATCCATTCCCTCCATCCAGACTGAGCTGCAAAAAATCCTAAAAATCCAAGGTCCCTCACAAGGCCTCACAACGGCTTCCATAGACTTACTCACTCCACCTGAGCCACGTACCCCTACCTTCTACCTATTACCCAAAATCCACAAAGAGAACCATCCTGGCCGTCCCATTGTAGCAAGCTTCAAATCCCCAACCGAACGTATCTCAGCTCTGGTAGACCAGCACCTACAACCTATCACCCGCAGACTCCTGTCCTACATCAAAGACACAAACCACTTCCTAGAACGCCTCAAATCCATTCCCACTCCTCTCCCACCTGAAACCTTTCTTGTCACCATAGATGCTACATCCCTTTACACAAACATCCCACATACCCATGGTCTCTCTGCCCTTGAGCACTACCTCTCCCAACGCCCACCCGAAGATCTTCCAAAAACCTCGTTCCTTATCACACTTACCAACTTCATCCTCACCCATAATTACATCACTTTTGAAGGCCAGACCTACAAACAAACCAGGGGAGCGGCCATGGGAACCAGGATGGCTCCCTCCTATGCCAACCTCTTCATGGGCCGCATGGAGGAGGCTTTCCTGAAGACCCAACAGCTGCTTCCCCTGGCCTGGTATAGGTTTATAGATGACATCTTTGTGGTCTGGACTCATGGTGAAGAAACACTCCTTAATTTCCTCCATAACCTCAACTCCTTTTCGAATCTGAATTTCACCTGGTCCTTCTACAAAACCCAAGCCACCTTCCTGGATGTTGACCTTCATCTTGTTGAAGCTCACATCCACACCTCTGTCCATATCAAACCCACAAACAAACAACAGTACCTTCACTTTGATAGCTGCCATCCTTTCCACATCAAACGCTCCCTTCCCTACAGCCTAGGTATTCGTGGCAAACGTATCTGCTCCAGTGACGAATCCCTCAACAACTACACCAATAACCTGACCAGTGCTTTCCTCTCCCGCAACTATCCTGCAGACCTTGTCCACAAACAGATTTCCCGAGCAATACATTCCTCCCCGTCCAACAACAATGTTCCTACCCCCGGACCACACAGAAGCATCCCCCTTGTCACCCAATATTATCCTGGCCTCGAAAACATCAACAAATTACTCCGCCAGGGATATGACTTTCTCAAGTCAACCCCTGAAATGAGATCATCCCTTGACAAAATTCTCCCCACTCCACCCAGAGTTGCCTTTCGTCGCCCCCCTAACCTCCGTAACATCCTTGTTAAACCCTACAATATTCCCAGACTACCTTCTCTACCCAGCGGTTCCTACCCTTGTAACCGACCCCGCTGCAAAACCTGCCCCATGCATCCCCCCACAACCACCTATTCCAGCCCCGCTACTGGTAAAACATACACAATTCAAGGCAGGGCTACGTGTGAAACTACACGTCATTTATCAACTGACATGCCTGCACTGCACAGCCTTTTACATCGGCATGACAACAACCAAACTGGCTGAGCGCATGAACGGACACAGACGAACTGTCCGCCTAGGAGATGCCCAATACCCAGTAGCGGAGCATGCCCTCCAGCATAATTCTAGGGACCTAGGAACCTGCTACACCGTATGTGCCATTTGGCTTCTCCCACCCAACACCAGTCCCTCTGAACTGCGGAGATGAGAACTTGCACTCCAACACATCCTTTCATCCCGCCATCCCCCTGGACTGAACCTACGTTAAACAACCTCACTCCCATTCACTCTTCAGTCTTCTCCTCTTTCCCTTTCCTCTTTAGCCATTCACGCATCTTTTCATCCTACATAGTTGTGTTTATCTTTATACTATATACCTCTTTACTTCTGTATGCATCCTCTTTGGTTTGAAGCTGGTACAGTACTTACAGTAGAATATCTTTGGCTTCCCTCTGACAACCATACCTCCATCCTTGCTACCCTCCCTGTTTACCTTTCCCTGTTGCTTCATAACCTGGGTTGTGAGTAACTGAATCCACTTTCCCTTCTTCCCTTTTTTCCCCTCTCTCCTCCCTGATGAAGGAACAAAGTTCCGAAAGCTAGGAATGTAAATTTTCAGTTCTGTTTTATGTGTATCTATCGGCTGTACTGAGCTGAGGTAAGTACTGGCCAGCCCCTCTATCTCTTTGTTAGTATTTGTTTCACATCTTATATGAGATTTTCCATTAATCATTTGGAATACTTTTTTGCACACACATGTATAAATGCTTAACTGCAATTGTATATTAATTACATATGTTTACGTATTAATTATCAACATTCATAGTTTACAGTTACTTACAGCTACATGAAGCTCAGATAATAGTATACATATTTACAAGTATATAAATGCATAATTTTAATTATATGATTGTTAGGTACCATTTTACTGCCAAGTCCAGCTACTCAAAACACAACTACTCAAATCACTCTTCATGAATTTGTGGAAGCTATCAACATTGAACCTAACTTTGATAAAGGAATGGAAGACCTTTAATTTTATTTTGCTTTGGATCTTTTCTGTACACAAGTGTGCTTGCTTGTAGTGTGTGTGAGATAAAAATATATAATTGAGTTACATCAACTAGTTGGGTTTGTGTGTCTATCCAAATCTACATCTGTACTCTGCAAATCACCATGAGATGCTTGGCAGAGGTTACAACCCACTGTACCAGGTATTAGGGTTTCTTCCATTCCATTCACATATGGAGCTTGGGAAGAAAGATTGTTCAAGTGCCTCTGTGCAGTAATTATTGTAATCTTATTTTCATGATCCGTATGTGAGCAATTTGAAGGGGATTGGTGTATATTTCTAGTTATCAATTAAAGCCACTTCTTGAAGCTTTGTCAAAAGACTTCCTCAAGAGTGTTCCAGGTCAGTTCCTTCAGTATCTCTGGGGCACTCTCCCATGGATTAAACAAACCTGTGACCATTTATGCTGCCCTTCTCTGCATATGTTCAATATCCCATGCTAGTCCCATTTGATATTGACCCCACATGCCTGAGCAGTATTCAAGAGCCAGTCGCAAGAGTGATTTACATCCAAAATCTACCACCCGCCTTACCCACAATTGACCCTATGTGATTATTCCTTTTCATATCCCTACAAAGTGTCAGGTATTTGTATGAGTTGGCTGATTACAAGAGTGACTCACTGATATTACAGTCATAGGATATTACATTATCTTCATTTTGTAAAGTGTACAGTTTTACATACCTGAACATTTAACGCAAGTTGGCAATCTTTGCACCACTTTGAAATCTTATCCAGATCTGAGTGAATATTTATGCAGCATCTTTCAGATAGTACTTCATTGCAGATAACTTCATCATCTGTGAAAAGCCTGATGTTACTATTAATATTGTGTGCAAGAGCATGAATGTACAATATGTACAGCGAGGATCCCAACACATTTCTCTGGGGCACATATGAAGTTACTTCTACATCTGATGATGACTCTCCATCCAAGATAAAATGCTGTGTCCTCCCTATCAAAAAGTCCTCAATCCAGTCACAAGATTCAACTGATATAGTATATGTTCATACTTTTGACTATAAGTGTAGGTACACAATTGAGTCAAATGCTTTTTGAAAATCAAGAAATACTGCATCTACCAGACTTCCTTCATCCAAATCTTTCAGTGTGTAATGTGGGAAAAGTGCAGCTGGGCTTCACATGATCGATATTTGCAGAATCCATGCTGGCTGCCGCTGAGGAGGTTATTCTGCTCAAGGTACCTCATTATGTTTCAGCCCAAAATATGTTCTAGGATTCTACAACAAATCAAAAACAAGGGTATTAGATGGAAGTGTTGTGGATCTTTCTTGTAGAAGGATATGACTTGCACCTTTTTCCAAGAACAGGGCACAGTTTTTTGTTCATGGGATCTCCAGTAGATGATTGTAGTTAGAAGAGCAGCTAACTCAGCCGCAAATTCGGTATAGGATCTGACAGGGATTGCATCGAACCCTGGAGCTTTGTTCAGTTTTAACAGTTGCAGGCGTTTCTCAACACTGCTGGCACTAATACTTATTTCTTTCATCTTTTCATTGGTACGAGGATTAAATTGGGACAATTCTGCTGAGTTTTCCTACATAAAGGAACATTTGAAAATGGAGTTCAGCATTTTAGCTAGGGACTGGACAGTAACTTTGGTGCCACTAACAATCTTAACAGATGACCAGAATTTATTTGGGTTTAGTGAAAGGTCATTTGACAATATTCTGCTAAGGCTGCTGTCAATGAAGGCATAATTCTGTTGACAGCCAAACAAATTTTATTCAGGATATCTCTCTCTCTCTCTCTCTCTCTCTCTCTCTCTCTCTCTCTCTCTCTCTCTCTCTGTCTCTGTCTCTGTCTCTCTCTAGCCCGACACTTTTTTTACACCTTTTACGCAGTAATCTCTGTTTTTTCAGAAGCTTCTTTACGGTGACTGTATACCAAGGGGGATCCCTTCCATTATAAATTGTTATACTGGGTACATATCTATCCAGTGCATGGTGGCTCATGCTCCCACTGTGTGCCAAAAGTTTCAAGTTCCTCAGTGTAGATATGCCACTAGTTTACTGAACATATCTTTCTGCTTGTTTTGTTTGGACTTTATATGCTTTGGTAATCACTGTTGCCACACTCACATCATGGTCATTTATACAAGTACCGAGCGAGGTGGCGCAGTGGTTAGACACTGGACTCGCATTCGGGAGGGCGACGGCTGAATCCCGCGTCCGGCCATCCTGATTTGGGTTTTCCGTGATTTCCCTAAATCGCTCCAGGCAAATGCCGGGATGGTTCCTTTGAAAGGGCACGGCCGACTTCCTTCCCCGTCCTTCCTTAATCCCATGAGACCGATGACCTCGCTGTCTGGTCTCCTTCCCCAAAGTACCCCCCTACTTATACAAGTTTCAATGTGGACATCCTCAAAGAGGTCAGGTCTATTCGTTGTCATTAGATTCAATATATTTCTACAATGAGTGGGGTTCCCAAGTATCTGTTCTAGGTAGACTCCAGAGAAGGCTTTTCGCAATGTTTCATAGGATGTCTTATTATGCTCAGTGCTAACAAAACTGTAATTTTACCAACTGACTGTTGGATGATTAAAGTCTCCATCAATGATTACAGTATGATTGAGGAATTTGCATACAAGTGAACTGAGGTTTTCTCTAAAGTTTTCGGTTATGTCAGGAGATGATTCTGGTGGAAAACAAGATGATCAATTATTATTTTATGCCCACCCCTAAACTAAATCTTACCCAAACAATCTTACATATAGCTTCAATTTCTATTTCAGTGGATTTGAATTTCAAAAATGGTTCAAATGGCTCTGAGCACTATGGGACTTAACTTCTGTGGTCATCACTACCCTAGAACTTAGAACTACTTAAACCTAAAGACATCACACACATCCATGCCCGAGGCAGGATTCGAACCTGCGACCACAGTGGTCGCGCAGTTCCAGACTGTAGCGCCTAGAACCGCTCGGCCACCCTGGCTGGCGGATTTGAATTTATCGTCTATTGTGACAAATATACCACCTCCATTTCCCATTTCCCTATTCTTTTGATATACAATTAAATTTTTCCAAAAATGTCACTGCTATTAATTTCAAGTTTCAACCAGCTTTCTGTACCTAGTACTCTGTGAGCTGCTCTGGTTTTCATGACCACTTCAAACTCTTGCAATTTGTTGCGAATGCTTTGGCAGTTTACCACTAGGATTTTAATACTCTCGCCTATGGCAGGCGTTTCTTTTGATCTTACATTGAGACTTCTGGGTTTCCTACAGCTATTGTTATCTGGATTAGATGGAAGTCACCTAATCTAAAAAACCCTTGTGTTCACTACCTGAGTAGCAACCTCTGATGTGTGGTACACACCTGACCCATTTAGGGGGACCCTGTAGCTCTCAACCCTCTGGCACAGGTCCAGGAAATTGCATCCTAGCTTGTCACAGAACTTTCAAACTCTCTGGCTCAGTCCTTTTACTCGACTCAGAACCAAAGCACCTCAATCGGTACTGGGGACAATGCTGCAAATTGTGAGCTCTGTAGAAACTCTACGTGCAAGGCTGGTCTTCTCAACATTCTCTGCCAGTCGCTGCGAAGACCAAACAACAGACATCATTTATTGTAATGTGTGAAGAAGACTCCCAGGCATACACACTGAGTGAACCTGTTGTCCTTTCCTGTAACTTGTTGTCATATCTTTAGTATGTACCTTCATTCGCCGTATGTTTGAACTGCCGATGATTAATAGACCCCCCCCTATCCTTCTGTGTTTTCTTAACACCGGACAAAAGAGGATTCCCCAAAACAGGTGAAGCGAGTCTCACTGGTTCAGTTTCAGTTCCAGTTAATTGTTGGATAGGGGGATTGGTACAATACCCCGAGTCCTTCCTGGCCCCATCCACCCTGTACAGGATGCCTATATCTGCCATTGACACACCACTCGCAGTCAAGTGAACTAGTAGGGACAGATATTGGACTCCACAGTTACACGGCTTTCACAGTGGGGCTGCATTTGGCAGGTGCAGTGTATTACAAGGCCGTGAACAAACAGCTTTAAGTTAAGCCCAGTGATTATCTTTTAATCTGTTCAGTTAAAATGTTGCAAATTTCCCATAAGAATTGAAGCAAATACACTAAACATGATTTCTGTTAAGGCAACACAAAAACCTCTGGTAAAAATCACTAGTTTCCTAAAACATTTTGACGTTAAATCTAGTTGTTAGCAAACTAAAAAACAGTTAACTTATGATAAATGCAGATAATATATAGGGCTAATCCTCTTCAAGGAAAAAACTAGATTTAACACAGTATGTTAGAATATCTACTACAGTAGCTAAATCAGAACACCGATTTACTATGAATTGTTTGTAAATTGTGCAATGGACAATGATAGCTTCCAAAAATTCTCAAAAATGCATGTTTATTTGCATTGAATTACAGTGAAATTCAGGGTTGATGTATTCTTTGGTAGAACTGTGAACCACAAATGCTAATTTTCTATGAAATAAATTACGTATCCAAAGCACTTGTACTGGTAACTTACGGCAACATAGTTTCGTAAGCATCTGAAAATTCTCAAAAAGAATCTGTTTCTCACGTAACTGTACAATGAAATGATTGTTTTGAATGAGGATAGGCCTAGTGTTCTAAAAAATTTTAAAAGAGTGCTGTGTTTAGTAGCTGACACCCACATTGGTCACCCCGAGTCTTTTTCATCCTCGATTTATCAGTTCTGTGTGTTGTTCAGTGTTCATCAATGGAAACAATGGATCACCTACTATGGGGTGTATCGAACTCTGTGCTCCCTGCATATTCACACAGGTGCCATCAACGATTCAAGTGGCTGTTGCAAGTAAACAACTACTTTTGTATTCTATCAGGCCATACCTGGCCGGCCTAACCTCCACCAGAGATGCAATGGTGGGAAATTCATGGACATACACACATGCGCGTGCGTGTGCCCTCTCCCCCTTGCCCCCTCCCCCCCACCCACCCACCCACCCATGCACACAGAAAAAAAGGGTGCATCAGCCTCCAAGTTTCACCAGCTGCACCAGATTGCGGATTACTCCCTTCAAAGCTAGATATCACCTCATTACACCTCACCACCATGCCACCCAACCTCTGTTGGTTATTAACCCTCAGCAGACAGTTATTCTCTGAATGTGTTGCTGTGCTCTGTTAAGCCACCCATTTCATATTTTGCACCTTGATCACCTCGCTATTTGACAACCACAGTCACCTCACCCACATATGTCGACTTTGTGGCCATGTTTCTCACACCTTGCATAACCTATAGCCACCATTTGCACCCTCCTCCCACAGTGACCTCTGGTGACACAGCACATCAACTCCTGCTCCACATGGCATTTTCATTCCAGATCTTGCTCCTGCCAATGGGGAAACATTATTGGCATCCCTCTACATTGTTGCCTAAATCTTACTGTATGTTGTCTCAGCACAATGTGGTGGGCAGATTCCTCAACTTACCTCATTCATAAGAGTACAGCCCCAAAATGTAATTCACACTGGTAAACACTCTACTTGACATATATGGCATTCTCAATGACGAAGCTAGATTCATCTGCCTTGTCAGCAATCTCCATAATTCCACTGACCACATCAGTGACTTATTTCTGTGCCCCCAGTCACACCATAAACATACCACAGTGATCTGTCATCATTGAGCACCTGTCATGTCCACCAGCTGAAGCAATCCACCACATTATTCATGAGGAAAATCTTGCTTCAAGATCTGTGCCATCTATGTGCACAAGTGCATCTAGAGGTCATGGACACTTTGATTAGAGAAATTTCCATATAAACTACAATTCCAGCTTCTCTAGAATTTATCAGCTGCATTGGAAACCAAACTTTGGCTTGAAGACCAGGCCCACAGAATTGTTTACCGTAGACAGGTACTCTTGATTTACAAGTACGCTGGCAGATGACAAAGTTGGCAGCAGTGTACAACCACCACCTCTGATAAGTGTGATGTCCAGTGATGGAATGCATGGTTGCAATGGCTAACATCATAATAAAACAGACACTAAAAAAAGTGAAATATTTATTTACTTAAACTGCAGTGAAGTGCATATGTGCATTTAGTAGCATTTTTGGTATCTTTAATAGCATTCCCCCCCCTCCCGCAAGAACCATGGACCTTGCCATTGGTGGGGAGGCTTGCGTGCCTCAGCGATACAGATAGCCATACCGTAGGTGCAACCACAACAGAGGGATATCTGTTGAGAGGCCAGACAAACGTGTGGTTCCTGAAGAGGGGCAGCAGCCTTTTCAGTAGCTGCAGGGGCAACAGTCTGGATGATTGACTGATCTGGCCTTGTAACACTAACCAAAACGGCCTTGCTGTGCTGGTACTGCGAATGGCTGAAAGCAAGGGGAAACTACAGCCGTAATTTTTCCCGAGGGCATGCAGCTTTACTGTATGATTAAATGATGATGGCGTCCTCTTGGGTAAAACATTCCGGAGGTAAAATAGTCCCCCATTCGCATCTCCGGGCGGTGACTACTCAAGAGCATGTCGTTATCAGGAGAAAGAAAACTGGTGTTCTATGGATCGGAGCGTGGAATGTCAGATCCCTTAATCGAGCAGGTAGGTTAGAAAATTTAAAAAGGGAAATGGGTAGGTTGAAGTTAGATGTAGTAGGAATTAGTGAAGTTCAGTGGCAGGAGGAACAAGACTTTTGGTCATGCGAATACAGTGTTATAAATACAAAATCAAATAGGGGTAATGCAGGAGTCAATTTAATAATGAATAAAAAAAATAGGAGTGTGGAGAAGCTGTTATGAACAGCATAGTGAATGCATTATTGTAGCAAAGATAGACACAAAGCCCATACTTACCACAGTACTAAAAGTTCATATGCCAACTAGCTCTGCAGATGACGAAGAAATTGAAGAAATGTATGATGAAATAAAAGAAATTATTCAGATAGTGAAGGGAGACGAAAATTTAATAGTCATGGGTGACTGGAATTCAGTAGTAGGAAAAGAGAGAGAGGGGAAACATAGTAGGTGAATATGGATTGGGGCTAAGAAATGAAAGAGGAAGCCGCCTGGTAGAATTTTTCACAGAGCACAACTTAATCATAGCTAACACTTGGTTCAAGAATCATAAAAGAAGGCTGTATACATGGAAGAAGCCTGGAGATACTGATAGGTTTCAGATAGATTATATAATGGTAAGACAGAGATTTGGGAACCAGGTTTTAAATTGTAAGACATTTCCAGGGGCAGATGTGGACTCTGACCACAATCTATTGATTATGAACTGTAGATTAAAACTGAAGAAACTGAAAAAAGGTGAGAATTTAAGGCAATGGAACCTGGATAAACTGACTAAACCAGAGGTTGTACAGTGTTTCACGGAGAGCATAAGGGAACAATTGACAGGAATGGGGGAAAGAAATACTGTAGAAGAAGAATGGGTAGCTTTGAGAGATGAAGTAGTGAAGGCAGCAGAGGATCAAGTAGGTAAAAAGACGATGCTAGTAGAAATCCTTGGGTAACAGAAGAAATATTGAATTTAACTGATGAAAGGAGAAAATATAAAAATGCAGTAAATAAAGCAGGCAAAACGGAATACAAACGTCTCAAAAATGAGATCGACAGGAAGTGCAAAATGGCTAAGCAGGGCTGGCTAGAGGACAAATGTAAGGATGTAGAGGCTTATCTCACTAGGGGTAAGATAGATACTGCCTACAGGAAAATTAAAGAGACCTTTGGAG
The DNA here is from genome assembly GCF_021461385.2 of Schistocerca piceifrons. Lineage (NCBI taxonomy): Eukaryota > Metazoa > Arthropoda > Insecta > Orthoptera > Acrididae > Schistocerca > Schistocerca piceifrons. The sequence continues at coordinate 517,831,668 of NC_060143.1, forward strand.
GAAAGAGAACCACTTGTATGAATATCAAGAGCTCAGATGGAAACCCAGTTCTAAGCAAAGAAGGGAAAGTAGAAAGGTGGAATGAGTATATAGAGGGTCTATACAAGGGCGATGTACTTGAGGACAATATTATGGAAATGGAAGAGGATGTAGATCAAGATGAAGTGGGAGATACAATACTGCGTGAAGAGTTTGACAGAGCACTGAAACACCTGAGTCGAAACAAGGCCCCGGGAGTAGACAACATTCCATTAGAGCTACTGACGGTTTTGGGAGAGCCAGTCCTGACAAAACGCTACCATCTGGTGAGCAAGATGTATGAGAAAGGCGAAATACCCTCAGACTTCAAGAAGAATATAATAATTCCAATCCCAAAGAAAGCAGGTGTTGACAGATGTGAAAATTACCGAACTATCAGTTTAATAAGTCACAGCTGCAAAATACTAACGCGAATTCTGTACAGACGAATGGAAAAACTGGTAGAAGCGGACCTCGGGGAAGATCAGTTTGGATTCCGTAGAAATATTGGAACATGTGAGGCAATACTGACCCTACGACTTATCTAAGAAGCTAGATTAAGGAATGGAAAACCTACGTTTCTAGCAGTTGTAGACTTGGAGAAAGCTTTTGGCAATGTTGACTGGAATACTCTGTTTCAAATTCTGAAGGTGGCAGGGGTAACATACAGGGAACGAAAGGCTATTTACAATTTGCACAGAAACCAGATGGCAGTTATAAGAGTCGAGGGGCATAAAAGGGAAGCAGTGGTTGGGAAGAGAGTGAGACAGGGTTGTAGCCTCTCCCCGATGTTATTCAATCTGTATATTGGACAAGTAGTGAAGGAAACAAAAGAAAAATTCAGAGTAGGTATTAAAATCCATGGAGAAGAAATAAAAACTTTGACATTCGCCAATGACATTGTAATTGTGTCAGAGACAGGAAAGGACTTAGAAGAACAGTTGAACGGAATGGATAGTGTCTTGAAAGGAGGATATAAGATGAACATCAACAAAAACAAAACGAGGATAATGGAATGTAGTCAAACTAAGTTGGGTGATGCTGAGGGAATTAGATTAGGAAATGAGACACTTAAAATATCAAAGGAGTTTTGTTATTTGGGGAGCAAAGTAACTGATGATGGTCGAAGTAGGGAGGATATAAAATGTAGACAGGCAATGGCAAGGAAAGCATTTCTGAAGAAGAGAAATTTGTTAACATCGAGTACAGATTTAAGCGTCAGGAGGTCGTTTCTGAAAGTATTTGTATGGAGTGTAGCCATGTATGGAAGTGAAACATGGACGATAACTAGTTTGGACAAGAAGAGAATAGAAGCTTTCAAAATGTGGTGCTACAGAAGAATGCTGAAGATTAGATGGGTAGATCATATACCTAATGAGGAGGTATTGAATAGGATTGGGGAGAAGAGAAGTTTGTGGCACAATTGACTGAGGCATCAAGGGATCACCAATTTAGTATTAGAGGGCAGCGTGGATGGTAAAAATCGTAGAGGGAGACCAAGAGATGAATACACTAAACAGATACAGAAGGCTGTAGGTTGCAGTAAGTACTGGGAAATGAAGAAGCTTGCGCAGGATAGAGTAGCATGGAGAGCTGCATCAAACCAGTCTCAGGACTGAAGACCACCACAACAACAACAACAACAACAATAGCATTCCACTTAAACAAGGTAATGGAAGAGTACCATCCATTTCAGAAGTGATTTTATATAAGTATCCTAATACTGGGAGGGAAATTTTTCAGCAAATTTCTTTTTTATTATTTATTTATTCATCCAAGGATCATCTTAGATTGACATCAGATTTCTCATATTAATAGATTGAATAACAATAGCTCAAAAAATATACAAACAATGTAAACTCCAGGTTGGAAAGATGACCCACTGAGTTGTAGACAGGCACGACAAAAAGACAGTCACATATTACAGGTTTTTGCCAAAGCTTTATTCTGCAAAGAAAAAAAAAACAAACAAACACACACACACACACACACACACACACACACACACACACACACACACACATATTCTGGTGAAAAGTTAGTAGAAATTCATATGTTTGTAAAAAGATTGATGCACGAAGGATACAACAACTACAATCACATACCTCAGCAAAAGATCTTGCCGAGGAACCCAAGAAAATTCTGGTCCTACCTAAAATCACTAAGCTGGTTCAAGGCTTATATCCAGTCAGCAACCTGGTGTGGCAATAGAAGACAGCTAAATGAAAGCCGAAGTTTGAAATTCCACATTTAAGAAATCATTCATGCAGAGGGACATACCACTGTCTGACCATGCACAGACGCTCTTACTGAGGATATAGTAATAGGGATCCCAGGTGCAGAAAAGCAATGAAAAGTGTTAAAAAAAATAAGTCACTGATTCAGTTTTACAAAGAATTCTCTATGGCATTGGCCCCCTACTTAGCTTGTATTTATCACAAATCTCTCACCCAGTATAAAGTACCAAGTGACTGGAAAAAGGTGCAGGTAAAATGGTACAAGAAAAGACCCGTAAAATTACAGACCAATATCTTTAATGTTGGTTTGATGCAAAATTCTTGAACAGATTGTCAGTTCAAATATAATAAATTTCCTTGAGATGGAAAAGTTTCTGTTCACAAATCAGCATGAATTTAGAAAGCATAATTTTTGCAAACCTCAGCTTGCCATTTCTTGCATATCCTGCAACCCATGGATGAAAGACAACAGGCATATTCCTATTCCTAGATTTACAGAAAGCATTTGACATGGTACCCCATTGCAGACTATTGATGAAGGTACGAGCATGAGGAATAGGTTCCCAGATATGCGAGTTGATCAAAGACTTCTTAAGTAACAGAACCCTATAGGTTGTACTCAATGGCAAGTATGCATCAGAGAGAAGTGTATTGTCAGGAGTGCTCCAGGGAAGTGGGGTAGGACTGCTCGTATTCTCTATATACATAAATGATCTGATGAACAGAGTGAGTAGCAATTTGCAGATGTTTGCTGATGACAGAGTGTTGTACGGGACGATGTTGTCATTGAGTAATTGCAAGAGGATGCAAAATGACACACAAAATTCCTAGTTGGTGTGATGAATTTCAGCTTCTTCTACATATAGAAAAATGTATGTTCATGTGGATGAATAGGGAACACAATTCCGTTGTTGTTGTTGTCTTCAGTCGAGAGACTGGTTTGATGCAGCTCTCCATGCAATCCCATAATGTTTAAATACAGCACTAGTAATGTGCTGCTTAACACAGTTATGCCAATTAAATATCAAGGTGTACTGATACACAGTGATATGAAATGGAATATGCATATGATAGTAGCAGGGATGGCGAATGGTTGACTTCCATTTATTTGGAATAGTTTTAGTAAAAGAGACGGCAAATAGAACCCTAGTGCAAGCAATTCCTGAGTGCTGATTGAGTATTTGGGATCCCCACCAGATCGGAATAAAGGAAAACATCAAGACAATTCAGAGGCAGGCTGCTATATATTTTACCAGTATCTTCAATCAACATGCGAATATTAAGCCTAGCAATACCAATGCATTTTTCATAATGTGTAATACCAAGGGAGGATGGGGGTACTTTATGCCCACCATAAAAATAAATAAATAAACTACATTAACTGTTGTTAACTTTTATTAAAAATGTGGTTTTTAAATAGTCACTGACATGTAAGTAGGGTCCATGACTTGTAACTGACTTTTACCACAATTTTAGCAATATCAGCATATTTTCTGTAATCTGTACTCTGAACTAGGGGCATCTTATGACTGCCACCAAAAATTAAAAATACAAATTTCAATAGTTGTTATTGATTTTCATTCACAAAAGACTTGTTAAATATGAATAGCTGTGTAAGAAGAGCCCTGAAACTGAAAATATGAATATGACATTTGTTGCAAAAATTCACAGTCACTAGTCTACTAAGACTTAAATTTTTGGGTTGTATTTTACTCAAAAATTTAAAATAGTAGGGTATCTGGTATGAGAAATCATCAAAATCAATAAAAATTATTTTCAAAATTTTAAAATATGAAGCGTATGACTAGATTACAATATTTTCAAAAGGTACCCCTATCCTCCCTTTGGTATTGCGAGGGTTGAGATGCTTCATGAACTCAGATGGGAATCCCCTGCGGAGAAAACGACATTCTTTTCCCAAAACACTATGAATAAAATTTAGGAAACTGGCATTTAAAGTTGGCTGCAGAATGATTCTACTGCCAGCAATGCACATTTTGTGTAAGGGCTGTGATGCAGATGTAAATGAATTGAATGTACATACGAATAGTATGGCACCACAAGATACTGACTGTTACAAGCTGATGACAGAACTATAACAACAAAACGTGGTGATGACATTCTCTTTCCTAGTATCTTTGGGTGTTCATTCTATGTTAACTGACAACAGTATTCACCCCTAAACACTTTTGTGTTTTTTATACAATCTATAAATGTAATATCTGGATTTAATGCAATAGAATTGTGTTTCCTCTATGTGCTGAAGTGCCTACTTTTTTCCTTCTCCTTTATGCTCAAACCTAATTTATTACATACTACGAAACATAAATACTGATGAGAGTTTCAATTGCTTTTTTCCATCATGACTTTTGGCATTTTGTCAGTGACACTGATATTTCCAACAACCTCAACAAGGATAAAGATAATTTTTATCCATATCTTATACTGTCTGGAAAGCCAGTGATATATACACCTGTGGCAACAAGATTTTTCACTTGCGATATATAGTCACTGATTCAGACAGTGCATATCTTTGAATTTTGTAACTTACCTTTTGTTCTCTTTGGCACCGGCCTGCATTTAGACACTATAATGGCATGAAGCAGTTATCAATGTATATTTTATAAATATTTAATACAAATTAATTTTTCACTGGCCTCATTATATGAATATCTTTTATTGTGGTTAACATTCTCAAAGACTCGCTACGCTATCCCAAGGAAGACCCACCAGTACATTTCTCATCTTATAATTGTTTTACTACAAATTTATCATCAGCAGATGTGTGAATGATCACTACCTTCTGCACTGATTCCCAACTAAGACTGGAACCAACTGTTAGCTATTCCTATTACACATTGTTGTCCTTTTTTAGATTTTATTACGCAAATCCAGATTTGCGCTTAGTAGCTACTAGCCACAAATCTGGATTTGCGTATAAAATCTAAGAAAGGATGACTGACTGCTGCACTTTATAATTTATAAACCTAAAAATATGCCTGTAACACAATCATCTTCATCATGACATTCAGGTACCACTTTTGGGGAGTCAGTAACGGCTGATACAGTACACTGGCCTGTCATGACTCACTGGAACTGGGAGAATCATGACTGGTTGTGATAGTTGCACAAATGAATCCTTAAACAAAATGACTGAGTTGATTATGCACAACTTTGTCTTCAGAAGATTGAGTTACTCAACTGTCTCTTTGCTTTACTACCAACACAACAGTTGTTAACAGTGCTATTTTCAGGAGAAGCTAGTTGTCCTCGAAGCTTACTGGTAAGTGAATAAGTTCCATATTTTTACCAAGACTGATGTGTCCCTAAAAGAATATATTATTACTATTTGAGTAACTTGAAAATTGGCCAACATTACAATACCTTACATCACATTTCTATTTCATGAATATATCTTTTGTATGCTGTACTGCAGCTACAAATTGTATAAAATGCATTGTAATGATACGCTCGCCATACAAAGAAATTAGTCAGCCCTAGAGAAATCATTACAAGCATCATTTAATACCATTTAATTCTGCCTCTGGACTTCATAAGCATCTGGATTTGCTTAGGAAATGAAGCCACAAGTTTGTGCACGTATATCACATCCAGATTAAGCCATTCACTGAGGATTTGGCTGCACAATTCCACCAAATTGGTGTTTTACCTGTTGTTCCAACATAACCCACAAATTTTATATGGGGTCAAAGCACGTGATTTTGCAGGCGAGTTGAGTGATGGGGGAGTGTTCAGAAATCGAGTTGCATATTCTTCCAGTCTGATGAACTTTCCTGTTACAGTCTTGAAAAATAGGGACGAGCACGGGCCTCATTCGTAGTGTTTGTGCATGTAGTTCCTGGCTGACCTTTATTCCCTACCTGCAGCAGTTACTGTATGCTTTGGAAGCGATTTTGACTCACAGGCCATGAAATGCGTCTCTAGTTCCTCTCAGTCAGGATCTTTTTCTAACCAAGATTCTGAGGTCGTGTTTTGTGGTCAAGTGTGTTACACCACTGCTTAAAGGCACACTGGACAGTACACCACGAAACACAGACATACACAGCAACTTCACACCATGTAAGGTCATGCGGAATGACCAAATAAGGTTGCCCATTTTTGCCACTCTGTCACGTCCTTACATTTCGCTTGAAACATTGATGTCTCACTGATTGCTACTGGTCAAATGCCTTCTGCTCACATAAATGCAGTGTGCAAGCAGTTGAAATATGGCTCTACCGCTGTACCAACTGGTAAAAACTTAACAGTTCATCTGGTTGTCTGCAATGGGGTAAATCATTTTTTGTGCAATGATCTTAATACACCAGAACTGCTTCTTTTAATCATGCTATTATCATTACATATTTACCCAGTTACGATCCTAGCAAACAAAGCTGTAACAGAAGAAAACCATTTTGTTACAGTGACCACTGAAGATGCTTTAGAACAAAGCGAAACGTGTTTGATCTTAATAAAATTTTCATTACAGCTGTAAAAGACGGCATTTAACCGTACAAGAAACAAGGACCCCCCCCCCCCCCCCCCCCCACACACACACACAACACACACACACAGTATACCCGTCCTTTTTTCCCCCTAAGGTAAGTCTTTCCGCTCCCGGCCCTTAAAACCCACATCCTTTTGTCTTTCCCTCTCCTTCCCTCTTTCCTGATGAGGCAACAGTTTGTTGCGAAAGAGATATATATATATATATATATATATATATATATATATATGACCCCAGAAGGTGAGGCCATAGGTAATAGCAGAATGTATATAAGCAAAGTAAACAGTTCTGCTACATTCCCTACTACATACAAAGCTAATAACACGTAATCCAAAGCAAGCAGAGCTTAACTTATGAGAGAGATACAGGATGTGGGATTTCCAGTCTAAATTTTTGTCTATATGTACACCCAAGAATTTTGTGGCAGCAACTCTCACTATTTCTTTATTTTGTATTCTGAGATCCAGATCAGAGTGTGACTTTGTTTTCCTGTAATGGATATAATTAGTTTTAGAGATATTTATGGTTAATTTGTTCATTTAAAACCAATTTTGCAAATATTCTATAACTCTGGTTGCAGATGTTGGCAATACCCGGTTTATGTCAGTTACTACAATGTTTGTGTCATCCACAAACAGGGTTGTGTGAATACCATTTACTGGAATCTTGATATCATTTATGTAAAGAAGAAATAGGAGAGGTCCTAGAACACTTCCCTGCACTACCCCAATTGACACAGTCTGAATATCCGATCTGTAAACAATACTTCGGTTTTTACTGTTTGTTTTTGCAATTTCTACTACCTGTTTCCAATATTCTAATCTGTCTAGCAGGATATCATGTTGGACAGTGTCACTACTTCATGTTTACACTTCATCATTGCTTGTAAGGTAAGAATTTTACATATTCTTATAAAATCTCCTTTGCTTGTGGAAGTGTGAAGAATTGCAGGTGGCTGAAACATAAAATTTTAACTACCATTTATTACGGATGCTAAGTGTAATAAATGGTAGTTTTAAATTTTATGTTCCAACCAACTGCAATTCTTTTGCTCGTTTACCAAATAGGGAACTGATTTTCTTCATGTGACGAGGAGCTGGAAAAGTGTTACATCTTACCAAAGGGCAAAAGCACGAAAATTATTTAGTGAATTTGGTGCCACAGTATAGCGACACAGAATGCACGCAACATTTTCGTATGCGGCGCCTTGTGGCAGATTAATTCAAAGAAAAATTTGGGAATTCTAGTCATTATAAGTATCAGGCAGTGGGAAATGGGAAGCTGCTTCCACAACAACATATTCTGATCATCTTGTAGTTTGCTGGCAAGTTTAAGAAACTTGGCAAACAGATTTAACACCTGTATTTGTTCTTTGCATCCTGTCATAGAAAGAGTGACTTCCTTCCTTGAGCGTTACGAGTCGACGTTAGCAAGCGACCTTCTGCCGAGAAAAGTGCACGAAGTGAGGCCAATTTCCGAGGAAATAGGATGCCTGGTGAGACTAGGGCAATCGACGGGACACAAATTAGAACAGACAGTTCTCTAAAGTGTATCCAGTCGTATTTGAGCCGGCAGACTATTTTTCCACGTAACTACAAACAGGCTTATAAAATCAATCGTCGGATTCGGGACTTATTTGTCGATTATTCGGGTTCTGTCCATAAAGAGAGAGTGGTCATGACCTCAACACTTAATAAAAACCCTCGAGAAAAATTGCGATGATTTTCATCTTTTGACAGTGCTATCCCTACATTAGAAATTTGTGAACCTCTTCTCAAAAAGACTTCAACATGACCCACTCTTGAAAAGCAAGTGTGTTGTTGAGAATGAGAACTGGTTTGGATCGTTCAAACAGCGTTTTGGACAGCTGTAACATCTAAGATTGAAGAAAGTCGAAGACAACTCACTTCATTCGAGCCTGCTACGTTCTGCGCAGTCTCGCTGCGGAAGGTAATTTGGTATTCGAAGAAGACGGAGGTACAAGATGCAATAGCTGTATTACTGTTTCGTAGACTGTTTCACAAAATTCCAGATTTTTAAAACCTATTGATATAAGCTACACACATCACCACTAAGAGGTGGAGTCCAACCAGAAACGGGACAAGAAGCGTTCAAGCAGAGAAAACACCAACGATGGGTTTGAAACACTAGGTTCGTTTGAGCAGTTACCAGAAAGCGCCAGAGAACAGGCTGTACTGCGCATGCGCAGCAACGATGACGTAGGCAGCCCGTGCTTGGTGCTTGCTCTGCTCATACGCTTTTCGTCGTATTTCTGGTGGGGCATCACGTGACCATGTGTAGCCGTGCCGCCCGTGTGGCATGTTGTTGGGAGGACAACTGAGTTGTACTTAGAGCAATTGTTTTATCATATCCCGCACAGATAAAGGATGCAAATAAGGAAGCAGTTCTTGGCAAAACATCATTTCAAAATTAGACTCCACAGCTCGAAGCACGATAAAATTTTGCTAAGAGGTGACTGACAGATATATATATATATTTTTTAATTCGTACTCTCCAATATTGTTATGCAGCATTTCCAACAGGTTTACATCTACACAGCACTGCAAAAAGCTACTAGTATGGAATACAAGTTACTTGCAACAAAAAAAGAGACAGTTTCTTGTGTAGCTTATACCGGAATAAAGGACAATAAATTTCATGACTATTTCAAAATGTGAAAAAATTAACATGGTTGTCTGTGAGGCAAAGAAACTGTACAACTGACAGTTTATATTCTACCCTAGGAATAAATATGAAGCCATGTGGGGAGTTAGAACGATAAAACATGGTATGCTGCCAGTCTAAAATTTAGCATAGAATGGCATTCTATAAATTTAAGACGTAAACACAAATTAAGAAATAACTTCAGGCCCAGAGGAAGTACTAGACAAGTGCCTTGTGATCGAAAAACACTTTCACAGAAGGCAGATCTATAAAATTCTGCTACAGCTGTCATTATATTTGAAACAAAATATTTAGTTCAAAAATACTGACCAAATTTGCCTACTTAGCTTCAAGTCAATGTTTATGTATGTTCGTACGTATATAGCATTAAGAGATCTTACAGTGTCATAAAAGTAACAGGACATCAGAGACTACTCCAGCAGCATCGGAATTTCATAAACCATTCTAAAATACTTCATTCCGCTCTAATTGCACGTTTCTATGTCCAGATGGACTCTGAAGTACCTGATATTCAGCTTTTCATGTAGTTCTCGTGATACCAATTTTCTTGGAGGTCCCGTACTGTATTCTCATGTTTGGTTCTTTGTTATGGTATAACGTCATTCGTCCCAGAAAATGAAAATTTGCACTTTAAACTGAACGAGGTTGAAAGTAGCCAATAGCGCGGAATGAAACACTTCGTTTCAAATAAACTAACTGCCTCAGCGCAAAAAAAATTAACTGAAGCAAATTTCTCTGTAAAACAGAGAGAAATAGCTTCATTAAGACATTAATGGTTGATTGCTAATAACGTGGAAATAATATAAAATCAGAAAATTGAAACTTCTAACTTATTTTGGTCTTTCATGGTTATGAGAATGTATATTAATTCACTTGATGGCTACCGGCCACAGAAATCTGTTTTGTTTTCATTTGACGTGGGAGCTGTAAACGAAGACACGAAACATATACACGGGTACGGGTCACGTGGGGAAGGACCCCCCACTATAACTCAGCTTGCTCTGCGCATGCGCGAATCTGGCAGCTTGGGCGCGCCAGGAAAATTTTTCCGGGTAGCTTCTGGCTACTTGCTGCTACTGCTCATACACCAAACAACCACGCTCCAAGTAGCCAGAAGCGGGAGGAAGGCACTGCTCATACACGAATTCGGCTCTGCGCATGCGCACGAGCCCGCTGGCAACTGCTCGTACGAAGCTACTTTCTACACTATAGTAGCTGCGCATGCGCAATAACGCCTGCTGTTAAGCGCTAGGAAGTAGCGCTCTGGCAATTGCTTGAAATCACGAACGATTGTAACCACCTGCCTCAATTGCGCATGCGTGACTCCACGACAGTTGCAACCATCAGAACGCATATTTCACTTGCTTCGTTCATTCGTTGTTTCATCTTTGGCCACATGTCGGCAGCAGTAATTGACACATTTGCTGGCTTTACATTGTTCAAACATTTCCGATTTCCGTCGTGCAACACTACACCTGGCACATATTTTTATCATGCTTAGCACTACTCGTTTCGAGAATATATTCTCATTGTGAAGTGCAAATATTTACTTATGTATTATGCCTGACGTTGGTGTGTGTTGTGTTCTCTTGCACTGTACTGTCATATTTTTGAGGTTATAAGGTACTGTGTCTCCTCCATTATACAGGAAACCACCCAAAATGTGAAATCTCATGGACTGTGTCAGTGATGGTTTGCGTGTATGTGTGCTTTTCTGCTTAATGGAGGAGACATAGTACCTTAAAACCTCTTCAAGACGACCACAGCGCAAGAGGGCAGCACAACACGCAAAATATTAATATAGGTAGATAGAAATTTTCGAAGCGCGTCGTGCTTAGCAAGAATAAAGTACTTAAGTGGCACACTGTTTCATTACTTAAATAAAGAATGACACAATTGCAGCCTTTCCAAAAATCATAGATTGTGACGACTGTCGAACGTTTCTGCGCCTCACTTATTGGGGGAACAGTGATACAAAATGTTAACTGAAGGGTCATTCCATGTCAAATCAACCAATTGTACTACATGATTTGAACCGTTACCTCTCAGATTTGGATGAATTTTTTTTTCAGGTAATGTACCCACTAACACTAGTTTAAATTTAAAATTTTTCTGACCTTTTGTTTTTGAGTTTCAAGGGTTTAAAAATAAAAAAAAACCTCTGTTTTGGATCAATCGATGATTGTTTTTTAAAATGCAGTAGCTCAAAAACTATACAACCTAGAGAGCTCAAACTTGCTCCATTGTTTTCCTCTAAGAATTCCCTTATATTTGATATGTAACATGACTATGCTACCTAAATCTGAAAATTTTAAACTATTCCAAAAAACATTTTTTTTTTAAAATTTCCAAAATACGTACCCTCGGATTTTTTTATAGAAACTATATATGTTGTCCAGTCTAACTGACTACATGCATGCAAAATTTCAAGATGGGATCCCAATGGGTATATAAATAATATTTTACTACCGCAATACGCACTAGTGAGGTGAAAAGCAGACTATTTCTAGGCTATGAATACCAAGGTAGGCCTATGTAATTCTAACAAACTTTAATTATTATGTTAGCCTTTTTATGCAACATTACCCTCTTATTGTTTGTTAATTCATTAAATGATGTAGTGTTGTTTTAATTTAATGTTCATGATTCTTTTAACTGTGCATCAGAAGGAAGTGAACACATTTTAAGTGGTAATATATGTGCTACAAGTTAAAATTTTGAATAAAGCCACTCACCTTCATCCTTAGTTGTAAATGGCAGAGATCATCTTTTTCTTGGTTTTCCAGTGTTATTTGTAATCATTTAAAAGTTCCTTATATCAGAAATTGGCATATAAGTAATTTCACTTGGGAAAAAGATTAACTTGTTGATATTTGCATGGATATAACTGTATTTATAATACTAGTTGGTATTTGTAAATTTTATACACATGGTATTCATACAACTTAGTGTTTAGTGACGGTAGGTGCAACATAATTTAAACGTGCTTCTTTTATAATCTTTTAAGATTTTTTTCCAAAGCAAGAGAAGACAACTTTATTTCTTTAGCACTTAAAGTGTAGGTTCTTCCCATAGCTGTTGTTGGATTCGCTGTTTGTAAAAGAGTATTTCCTGGGACATCTAGTATATCTCTTGTTTGTGGATAGTAAAAGACTGGGCTGGACCCTTTGGGTGTAAAAAATTTATTCGGTGCATGTTATTGTATTTTTCTTCAATGCATCCTAGCCACTAAGAGTCATCATATGCTACTGTCAAAAAACTAGCAGCAATATTTTCCATATGTGACCGTATTATTTGGTTCAGTGTTGTCACATATTCAAGAGACTCATCCAGACTAAAATGATAAGGCTTGACAGTAATTTGACACTTTGTGCAGGGATTATATGAGTGAAACGTTTGTGTTCCCACAATCGCTTTTGATTCACTAAACCGAGGAAGTAAGTATTCTTTGGTCAGTTGATAGTCCTCTGTTGTGCAATATTCAAAGTCAACGTTTTATATGTTTTCCATGGCAAATACCCAGATATCTTCTGGTAAACCTTGCGGGATGTAAGGTCGTGGTCCATGAAACTCTTCAGCTCCTAACGTTTCCCAGATAGCACAGTAAGCCGGTTTCAAACTTGTTTCCAGATGTAAAGTTCAAGTATATAAGCTTGATCAAAGCTGGAATATTCAGGCCTGTTAGTTGGATTCAAGCTTGAAACAAACATCAAAGTTGGCAGAGTTCAAGCTATATTTCAAGCTTGACTTATCAAATTTGGCTCCAGATGTATCTACACACGTGGAATACAGCCTGGTATTTACAGCTTGTTTTAAGCTACATAATTATTAATCTGAATTTATTGAACCTAATTAATTAAATAAATATCAGAATGGAAATGGTGTGAAAAAAATTTTCAAGACATGCATGCTTAAAAAAATTATTTTCAAAGTGTTTAAAATTGTTTTATTTTAAAATTTAATTATTCTGAAGCCTCTCCAGCCCCAGCACACAGACCAGAGCAGGATCAAATATTGCTGACTTCTGCTGGTATAATGATCCTGTAACAGGTAAAAGAAAATGTTAGCCACACCTAAACATAAAAAATGTAAAAAGTTGAAACTAATCAACCTAAATATAATTTATGCCTCAGATTAGCAAAATAAATTCAAACTCACTGATGTAGTAAGAATCATTAACTAGTGTAAACATCACTGAGTAAGCAGCTGCTTCTGGTGACTTCATTCCAAAGAGTTTTTAAAGTAATTTGAAATAACTTTTTCTTTGAAATTTTGAAAGTAAAGATGACATTTGGGTAATTTTGCAATGACTTCATGAACAAGCCACACATCACTATTTCTAACAGTTTCAGGGCCATTTAATCTGAATTATAAAGAAACAATTACTTGAAATCATATACACCTCATACTGTAAGCTTATAAGGAAACTACCGTTTGGAAAAATGTAGACATTTTATTCTATCAACAATTATATTTTGGTGAGTAAAACTGAATCAAAATGAAATAAAAGATGAAATCGAAATGAATTTAAGAAATTACCAGTTCAGTGGAACTGAAATGTAAAAGAACAAAAAATGTTCTCCTTGTCATATTTTAATATTGCCTTTTATAAGATTTCAGCCACATTACAAATAACAATAAAAGTAAGAAGTACCAGTAGGCCTTGCAGTATTATTTCACCTAGGGAACAACAAAATTAAGAGCAATTGAAGACCAGTCAAAGCTACGTAAATAAAAAAGACTGACACCTATGTAGTGACTGGTTCTTGATGCACTTTTCCCGTTCACCATGTCATTACTATTTGTATTAGCAAAGAAACTTTTCATACTTCACGATTATTCATTCATGGTGTGACACGCGCGAGTATTTACTAGTAAACAAATGTAATAGGGAGATATATATAAAAAGGCGAGATTTTAAAAAGGGAAAATAACATTAAGTTTTAATTTATTGGTGCCACGTACTAGAGAGCTAGTTTAAAATGACCTCTTTTTGCTGAACAACTTGTAATATGTTTTCTTAGCTGGTAATCCATTTCACTTTCATCCAGATTCAATTTTTCTACGTAAAAGAATATGATATTTTTTTACGTTACGTAATAATATTTAACATTTGTAATATTAACGTACCACTAGAGAAAAAATGCACCAGCGTACCTGTAATACACTATATATCTTGTTCAGACCCGATGTAGCAGTAAGGCAGGGGACGCCACACACTTTCTGAACTGTTTTCCAGTATAAAACAAACTTCACAACAGTCAACAATCATTAACGCACGTCACAAAAATAAAATGGCCGTAAACCTAGCAGAGTCAGTGCAACTGCAAGGCTTATAAACGCTTGTGGCGCTTCCCGTGGACGTCTATGGAAGCTATGCTGCGCGCGCATCTGCTGTACAGCCTTCCAGGGAAATTACAGTTTATTTCAAGCTTGGGAAAATTATTTTAATTCAAGCCAAATTTTTACAGCTTGACGAAAACTGTGTAACAGGTTGATTTTTCAATCTTGAATTTTCAACTGAACTTAAACTCAATATCCACCTTGAAATAAGCTGTGTAACAGGTTGATTTTTCAATCTTGAATTTTCAACCGGACCTAAACTCAATATCCACCTTGAAATAAGCTTGAGTGCTAGCTGGGTACATAAAGTGATGTTGGTGTTAAGATTTGTTTGTCATACGGCCTTTGTAAGCTGGCTTCAGCAGCTAGCTGCTTAACAGTTCCGCCAAGGCCATCGCATGCACTCTTGCCATGGAATGTTGCAAAGAACTCCCACTCTGCCTCAACTTCAAAATCAGTTTTATGCAAACACAAATTACGGAAGTTTTTCTTATTTTTATATTGTGCAGCACTGCCATCAGCAAAGTAAGTAATCTTTTTAAGTGCAAAAGGCAAAGTTTGCTTTATGATTTCTAGCAGTTTTTTCTGGAATACATAGAAAGCGACTGTATTATGTTTCAGGCAATCTGATATGAAGACATACTGCAGATGTTTTAGTTTTCCCTCCCATTTATAATATATGATGAAAGGATGCAGTGTGGCTGAGGTGGTAGTCCAGTAGAATGATTGTATTTCATCTTGTGCTACGAAAGAGCAGTTTTCTGCAAAATCACAGTTGACTACTACATGGCCTTCAGTTAAATTGTCCTTGATTTCACTGTAGTATTCTTCCTGCTGACCAGCTATAAATGAATGATTTTTTACCTTCATTAGTGTGTCCAAAAACTCATCAATAAAGTCATCAGTACTTTTAAAATTGCTTACAATTGCACCCGTTACATCAAGGTGGCCATAAGTGGGGTAGTGGCCAAAACTAGAGCCTTGACCCTATACGAACATCTCACGTTTTTTAAAAATAAATAGTGAATGTCATATAAAATCGTAAGATTCTTAAGTTATTATTTTTTAATATATTTTATTCTCGCATTAAAATATTATTTAATGAATTAACAAACAATTAGAGGGCAATGTTGCATAAAAAGGCTAACTTAATTTAAGTTTGTTAGAATTACATAGGCCTACCTTAGTATTCATAGCCAAGAAATAGTCTGCTTTTCACCTCACTAGTGTGTTTTGCGGTAGTAAAATATTATTTTATACAAGAACTCATTGAGATCCCATCTTGAAATTTTGCATGCATGTAGTCAGTTAGACTGGACAACACATACAATTTTTATAAAAAAATCCGAGGGTACGTATTTTGGAAATTTCAAAAAAATGTTTTTTGGAATAGTTTAAAATTTTCAGATTTAGGTAGCATAGTCATGTTACATATCAAATTGAAGGGGATTTTTAGAGGAAAACAATTGTGCAAGTTTGAGCTCTCTAGGTTGTATAGTTTTTGAGCTACAGCATTTTAAAACAATCGTCACTTGATCAAAAACAGAGGTTTTTTTGATATTTTAACCCTTGAAACTCAAAAACCAAAGGTTAGAAAAATTTGAAATTTCAAACTTAAACTAGTGTTCGTGGGTACATTACCTGAGAAAAAAATTCATCCAAATCTGAGATATGAAGGTTCAGACTGTTACTTGATTTGAGATGGAATGACCCTGAAGTAGTTCGGACATATTCCTGACACCACTTTCCCTGATCAACATCCTGTTTTGTTTTACAAATTTTGATTATAATGACAAATTTGATAGCTTCTGTCATTGATTTTGACAAATTTTGCTGCTGACTGACAATATATAGCAGATAATTAGCGCCAATATCAATAAAATAAATGTAGGAAATGCCGATACATTTCAAATGTTGGAAATTACATTTAGGTACCACTTGAAAATGAACCATGCTCATTACCGGTAGCAATAAATAAAAAAACGTAAAAAGGCAGCTCTGGTGGAATATAGGATTTTATACATTTCTGTTTAAGTTGTTTAAATTGCTGGTGATATTTTCAGCTCACATAGCCACTATAGATACTTTTATTTCGTTAGTAATACACATTTGTTCCTACAGAAGTATCCAGATACACTGTTATAAGGATGTGTGCTTGTGCAATTTGCGGTCCGCAAAGTGTCCTTGAAGCGCGTGTTACATTGCTTTTACAACTATGACCATCATAAAAAACAAAACAAAATACAAATTTCGTTAACTGTCGACTTATGTTTACAACATAAGTACTTTTTAAAGTTATGTACTAATTTGTTAAGTACAGTACAGGACCTGCAAAATATTGAATGAGATGCTCATTGTGAAAAGTCACATCTGTTAGTAAGACTTAAATGTTTGGTTAAGTTTAACTGAAAAACTTGGAACAGTAGTGGAACCTGGTAAAAAAATTCATGAATAACATTAAAGTAGTAAGAGATTTTTCAGAATTTTGAAATGTAAGATAGAGGAATAGGTTACAATACCGGTATGTTAAAAAGGTGGGCATAAGGAACACAGAGCACACCCCTCCATTGGTAATAATATGGCTAATGTTTGTTGCTAACGATCATTTGTCGTCGAGTAGGGTACTTTCAAAAGAAAAGGTAACATTATTCTATGAGGACTGCATAGACAGCTACTTGTACACAAAACTATTACTGCAAGTCAGAATTTGGTGCAGCTGAATCCCTGTTCTTTGTGTTTCAAATCTTTTTACATATTTCCAAGTGGATTAGTTTGTCATCCTGTTGTCGATGCAGTAGAAGGCGTTTCTTGTTAGTGTTACTATGCGTATGAAATGTAGCAGTAATAATTTTTAAGTGCTTGCTTTTGGTTACATTTTATGAGAAACTGTGGAATTTAAATTCACCCATATATCCTATTCTGAAATAGCTGATATCATAAAGTCCTTGAAGAATTTAGGCTTAAATTCTGTAGGCTGGGATGAAATTCCTACAAAAATAATAAAGCCAGTCACCCATAGTATTGCACATCCTCATTGTCCCTTACAATGAATCAATCTTTCGAGGAAGGATGTTTTTCCGATATTATCCAGAACAATCAGCATGGTTTCCAAAGAGTACACTGCACTGTGTAAGCTGGTAATGAACTTGTTACAAAAATTAGTAGTAGTCTACATAAAAATATGAATGTATTGGGCATCTTTTGTGACCTAAGTAAAGCCTTTGACACAGTAGATCACAAACTACTACTTCACAAGCTACAAGCATATGATTTTTGCTGAGAAGGATGTCATTTTACCTATTAAACAGGAACAAAGAATAGTAATAGAAGAAACTGCTAAGAGATTCTTCTCAAGTTGGAAAAAAAAGACAGAACAAGATGTGCCACAAGGATCTATCCTTGGGCCAATATTGTTCTTGTATTATATAAATGACCTGCCGACTAACATAAATTCAGACACTATTCTTTATGCAGGTGACTACAGCAATAGTCTGTTGCAAGAAAAGTGAAAATTTAATTAGTCATTTTCATCAGTCTCTGGCTGAAATTGAGGCTTGGTTGAGAGATAATGGTCTGAAATTAAATCTAACAAAGATAAAAATCATTCACTTTACCACAAAAGAAGCTGTACAGGATATACTAGAAATATCATATGAGAGACACCTTGCCACCACGAACTGTACCAAATTTCTGGGTATAATGCTGCACAAGAATTTATCATGGACAGACCATGTAAATGCCATGTGTCACCGTCTAAATAGTCTAATATTTGCAATGAATGTTATAAGCAGTATAATAGAAGCACCAGTCAAAAATCTTGTATATCATGCATATTTTGTATCTGTGATTAGATATGGTACAATTTTTTGGGGATCAGAGAAAACAAACTTACAGAGAGTCTTTAGGCTACAGAAAAAAATCATTAGAGCCATGGCAGGTGCAGAAAACAGACAATCGTGCAAACCTCTGTTTCAGGCCCTTGATCTTATGATTGTTCCTGGCCTCGATATATATGAGACAATTCAGTTTTCTAAACAAAACCCACAACTTTTCGAGGATAAGCTGTTTAAGCATGATTATGAAACAAGAAACAAATATCAGTATAAGTTACCAACTCATAGGCTAAAACTGCTGGAGAAGACACTTTACCATATGGGTATGAGGCTGGGAAATAAAAGTCTGTTAAAAATTTAAAAATTTTGAACCAGAAGAATTTGCACATTTAAAAAAATACCTAGCAAGTAAATAATATTACAGTGTAGAATTTATGACTGACTGTCACAAACAACTATGCTTGATGTTACATTTTATTCTATCATGCTAAAAAAGCATTTTAAGTAAATACTTATTCTTAATTTTATTTTATTTTCAATTTGACTATTTTAAATAATTTTGTGGTACTTAAAATTACAAAATACCTGTAATTATTCTGTATGCTTACAATTAGAAGTAGCTTTAAACTGACAAGTCACCTGCCGGCCACGGTGGCTGAGCGGTTCTAGGCGTTGTAGTCCGGAACCGCGCGACTGCTACGGTCGCAGGTTCAAATCCTGCCTCGGGCATGGATGTGTGTGATGTCCTTAGGTTAGTTAGGTTTAAGTAGTTCTAAGTTCTAGGGGACTGATGACCTCGGATGTTAAGTCCCATAGTGCTCAGAGCCATTTGACAAGTCACCTATGTCCCAATCATCTGATTGTACAAGACATGTTATATGACAATAAAGTTTCTGTTCTATTCTATTCTAAACATTTTTATAGGCCCTAATACTGAATCACACTTTAACTCACTTCTTTTAAGCATGTTGTTACTTTTTTATGCCACAGTCATCGGTTAATGTTTTCATTTGCAAGTGGGGATAGTAAAACATTGCAGGTAACGCATGTTGTGATTTATCATAGTTGCATGTAATCAGATATCTTGGTTAACTGATAGTTGCATCTAAGCTCCATATAGTCAACTGAGGTAAATTGGCACCAGTCGTACAAAGTTCGAAATGTGTGTATTATTTCACATGTACCTGATAAACTCGTGTTTGATAATTTTGAATCGTTGAATTATATTTTTGCTCCCATCATCAAACAGTTTTGTAAGCTTCATTTCCATAGCTGTGGAGGTACCTGCCCTATATTACATTATGTAGCTTCCGTAGAACTATTACTGACAAAAACATGTATCATACTTTGCTTGGATTACATAAAATATACCTAGTTGAAGGTATTTAGTGCATTTTTTGAACAATCATGCATTCATTAACATTTTGTCATTCAGCCTCATCTTTATAAAGGATTCTCAGTCTCTTTTTTTTATTTATTTTTATCATAGCCCACTGTCAGATTGAGAAAGTGGTAGTATTTTTCTTTAATCAGGCACTGTTGTACATTTATTGTTTTTGTATGGTGGAACTTGATGTTTTTGGCTACCATTCCAAACAGTAGGAGAAAAAAAAGTTTCCACTGGAAAGCATTTTGGCAGCGTATGATTCCTTATCAATTAGATTGTGCTCTTTAAGTGCTTACAAATGCCATAGGTATTTTTCAGCTGAGTTGACTGTACCAATGACAAATTGTACAAACTCCATTGTAGGAACACAGAAATAACAACACAGTTCACAAATAATCATGTTTTCCACTCAATACAGCTACACATAGTGCAGTGGTTGGGGAAACAAAGTGATAGATCAGATCTACGAGGAATGCAGTCCAGTTTATTTTGCACTGGAGCTAACGACCGAGTGAGGTGGTGTGTTTGGGAGGATGGTGGTTCAAACGTGGGTCTGGCCACCCTGATTTAGGTTTTCCATGATTTCTCAAAATCGCTTCAGGCAAATGACGGGATGGTTCTCTTGAAAGGGCACAGCTGACTTCCTTCCCTATCCTTCCCTAATCCAAGGAGACCGATGACCTTGCTGTTCGGTCCCCTCCCCCTAATCAGCCAACAACCTACAGGTCATTAATGAATGTAAACTGTACCATTGATCAGAAACTAAAAGACTAGCAATTTTGTGTATGTAGTTAAATTTAGTTCTCTTATTACTATCGTTGATCTCACCCCATTGCATTGATAAGTATTCATTAACACTATTTTATACTTGTGCTTTGTGAATGAAAGATATCATTGCACTTCTGCCTGAAAAACTTTAGGCGTGCTATAGTGCTGCAAAATTCAGGGCAGATGATAAATCCAGAAACATAAATTCTTATATACAGTGCCATCAGCTTATTTGTTGATTGTAAGAGTAGATGTTACAAGTGAAATGTGAAAACTCTGAGACTGATGTTAATAATCTAACAGACTTGTGCCAAAATCGTGACAAGTAACATTTAAAATGAATTTAAGAGTTTCAGTCCTTAGACAGTATTAATACCTTTACAGATAAAATGAACTTCATGGTACCAACCAAACATGAAACAATAATAATTGAGAAATAAAAAACCATTTACAACTTAAGACCTGTATTGTTATATGCACTTACATTGTGGTGACAAGTTGTGGGATACCTCCTGATATTTTTGCCTGGCATAGTGTGGCATCTCAACATGGCACGGACTTAACAGATTGCTGGGAGTTCCCTGCAGAAATATTGAGCCATGATGGATGTGTAGCTATTGACAATAGTGAAAATGTTGCTGGTGTAGGACTTTTGGGCATGAACTGACCTCTCGATTATGTCCCATAAATGTCCGAAGAGATTTGTGTCAGGTGATCTGGGTGGCCAAATCATTAACTTGAATTGTTCAAAATTTCTTCAAACCAGTCATAAATAGTTGTAGCCCAATGACATGGCACACTGTAATCACAAAATTACATCATTGTTAGGGAACATGAAGTTGATGAATGGCTCCAAATCGTTTTGATACGTAGCTGAACATAACCAGTGCCAATCAGTGACTGGTTCAGTCGGCCCAGAGGACCCAGTCCATTCCATGTAAACACAGCCCACACCTTTAAGCTTGCACAGTGCCCCTTGTTGACAATTTCTGGCTGTGGCTTCGTGGGGTCTGCGCCACACTCGAACCCTATCATCAGCTCTTACCAAGTGAAACGGGGACGTAGCTGGCCAGATCACAGTTTTCCAATCATCTAGTGTCCAACCGATACAGCCAGGAGAGGTGCTGCAGGTGTTGTTGTCTCTCAGCAAAGGCACTTATGCCTCTCATCTGCTGCCAGAGCCCATTAATGGCAAATTCCACAGCACTGTGCTAATGGATACATTTGCCGTATGCCTCTCATTGGTTATTTGACACAATGTTGCTGTCTATTAGCACAGACAACTCTACACAAATGCTGCTGCTCACATTTGTTAAGTGAAACTGTCACCCTCTGTGTTGCCTGTGGTGAGAGGTAATGCCTTGAAATTTGGTATTCTCACACACACTATTGACACTGTGGGTCTCTGAATATTGACTTCCCTAACAATTTCTGAAACAGAATGTCCTGTGCTTCTAGCTCCAACTACAATTCTACATTCAAATTCTGTTAACTCCCATTGTGCAGCCATAACCACTTTGAAAACCTTTTCACAAAAATCACCTGAGTAAAAGTGAAAACTCCGCCAATGCATTGCCCTTTAAACGTTGTGTACACAATACTACCAACATTTGTATATAAGCGTATCTCTACCCCATAACTTTTGTCACCTCAATGTAATACAAATAGCTAAAATGACTGCCACATAACCACCAAAGAACAGTATTTACAAAGAAACAAAATAACATGCCAGTTTTATAAATCCGCATTATGGTATTATTTTGCACCCAATTAGCCCGTCTAGGGTCAGAATGTGGTAATTTCTACATATGGTATCATGAACTTCAATTTTTTTATGTATAGGGACAATAATGCGCCCACAAATTGTGTCTGATGTCAGTTTGCAACAAGCACTCACAGGTGACAGAAGGCAGCACTAGCAGTGGAGAGTGTATAAGGTGCGTTGGAGGGATGCGAGAATGGATCGATTTATCTGGTGTCCAAAAGAGCATCACCATTGGCTTTTGGGCCAAGGGAGCAACCATTTCAGAAAAGGCTAATTTTGTAAACTGTCTGAATGCTGCCATGGTCAAAATATACCATGCTATCTAAAACTGGTGCTGCGAAAACTGCGATGCACTACGAGGCACAGATGACAGGGGTGAACACCTGTGGAGATGTGTATTAGCAAATAGATGTGCAACTTTTGAGCAACTGATTGCTCAGATCTATATGTACATCTACATCTATACACTGCAAACCAACGTGAAGTGAATGGCGGAGGGCACATCTTATTGTAACGGTTTTGCAGTTTCTTCCTGTTCCATTCATGTGTGGACCATGGAAAGAATGATTGTTTGATTGCCTCTGTGTGCTGTAATTATTCTAATTTTATCCTCATGATTCGAATGTGAGGGATACATAGGAAATTGTAGTGTATTCCTAGAGTCATCATTTAAAGCTGGTTCTTGAAACTTTGTTAGCAACCTTTCTCGGTATAGTTTACGTCTGTCTTCAAGAGTCTGACAATTCAGTTTTTTCAGTATCTCTGTGACACTGTACCAAGGTTCAGATAAACCTTTGACTATTCAGGCTGACCTTCTCTGTATGCATTCAATATCTGCTGTTAGTCCTGTTTGGTGCAGGTCACACACACTGGAGCTATATTCTATAACCAGTTGCACGGATAATTTGTAAGTGATATCCTTTGTAGACTGATATACCTTCCTCAGTGTTCTATAAATAAATTGAAGTTGACAACCTGCTTTACCCATGAATTTGCCTATATGATCATTGAATTTCATATCCCTACAAAGTGTTTGACCCAGGTATTTATGTGAGTAGGCCGATTCCAACAGTGACTCATTGATGTTATAGCCATAGGATACCACATATTTTTCATTTTTTGAAGGGCACAATTTTAATTTTTGGATATTTATAGCAAGTTGGCAGTCTTTGCACCACTTTGAAGCCTTATCAAGATTGACTGAATTTTTTTGCAGCTTCTTTCAGACCTGGTACTTCATTACAGGTAACTGCATCATTGCTAAAAAGCCTGAGGTTACTATTAATATTGTCTGCAAGGTCATTAATATACAACATAAACAACAAGGGTGCCCACACTCTTCACTAGGGCGCACCTGAAGTTACTTCTACATCTGATAACGACTTCCATCCACAGTAACATGCTGTGTCCTCCCTTCCAAAAAGCCCTGAATGAAGTCTCAAGTTTCACTTGATACCCCATGTAATCGTACTTTTGACAGTAAGTGTAGGCATGGTACTGAGTCAAATGATTTCCAGAAATCAAGAAATACTACATCTACTTGTGTGCCTTGATCCAAATCTTCCAGTATGTCATCTGAGAAAAGTGCAAGTTTGTTTCACATGATTGATGTTTTCAGAAACTTTGCTGGTTCGAATGGAGGAAGTCATTCTGTTTGAGATATCTCACTTATGATTGAGCTCAGTATATGTTCTAAGATTCTACGACAAATCAATGTCAAGGTTATTGGATGGCATTCTTGGGGATCACTTCTATTACCTTTCTTGTACGCTGTTGTGACCTGTGCTTTTTTCCAGGGGGGGGGGGGGGGGCACAGTTTTTGTTCAAGTGATCTGTGATAGATTATAGTTAGAAGAGGGGCAACCTCTGCCTCAGATTCAGTATAGAATTTCACAGAGAGTCCACCTGTCCCAGGAGCTTTGTTCAGTTTTAACGATTTGAACTGTTTCTGAACACCATTGACACTAATACTTATTTCATTCGTCTTTTCAGTGGTATGAGGATTTAATTGGGGAGTGTTCTCCTGGTTTTCCCTTTGTAAGGGAACATTTGAAATTGGAATTAAGCATTTCAGCTTTTGCTTTGATGCTCTCAGTTTCAGTTCCTGTTTCATTTGCTAGGGGCTGGACACCAACTTTGGTGCCACTAACAGCCTTTATATGTGATCAGAATTTTTTGTCTTCTGTGGAAGATCATTTGACAGTATTCTGCTGCGGTAGTCATTGAAGCCATCACGCAACTCTCTCTTGACAGCCAAACACATTTCATTCAACATCTCTTTATCTATAGCCCTACACTTTGTTTTACAGCTATTATGCAGTAATCTCTGTTTCTTCAGAAGTTTCTTTATGGTGACTGTATACCATGGAGGTTCTCTCTCATTATGAACTGTTCTACTGGGTACATATCCATTCATTGTATGGTCAACTATTCTTTTAAACTGGAGCCATAGCTCCTCTACATGCTCCTGCCCTGTGCTGAAAGTTTCAATTTCCTCATTGAGATATGATACTACTGATTTTTTACCTAGTTTACTGATAAAAATCATACCCATTATTGCCACAACCGCATCATGGTCACTGATACCATTTTCGACTTGGGCATTCTCAAAGAGGTCAGGTCTATTTTTTTGCCATTAGATCCATTTCCCCCAAAAATCTCACTGCTGTCAATTTCAGGTTTCAACCCACTTTCTGTACCTAGTATTATGCAACCTTCACTGCTTTTCATGAGCTCTTCAAACTCTGGCACTTTGTTGTGAATGCTTTTGGCAGTCAACCATTAGGATGTTAATATTCTCACCTGTGGGGGGTACTTCTTCTGACCTTACACTGATACAAGGTCTGTTCAAAAAATTCCTAAACATTCATAATTTCATGCAGTGGCGTGTTTGGAATGACATCGGTTGGCACCTCTGCACACATCTGTGTTTAAATATATAGCTGTTGGAAGTTTCATTGTTGTAGAGCAATTTGCAGATGATGATTGCATATTTCAACATGATCGAGCACCTGTTCATAATGCACGGCCTGTGGCGCAGTGGTTACACGATAATAACATCCCTGTAATGGACTGGTCTGCAAAGAGTCCTGACCTGAATCCTACAGAACACCTCTCGGATGTTTTGGAGCACAGACTTCGTGCCAGGCCACACTGACCAACATCAATACCTGTCCTCAGTGCAGCACTCCATGAAGAAAGGGCTGCCATTTCCCAAGTAATCTTCCAGCACCTATTGAACGTATGCCTGTGAGAGTGGAATCTGTCATCAAGGCCAAGGGTGGGCCAACACCATATTGAATTCTATCATTACTGATGGAGGGCACCACGAGCTTATAAATCATTTTCAGCCAGGTGTTCGGATACTTTTGATCACATAGGGTATATACACACTTAAAGTACCAGGAACGAGCGTCGTTTTTTAAAGCTACTGGCCAGTGTGCACTCTACCTGCTTAAGCGCTGATGGGTCAGTATGCCCACAGACTTGTGACCAGAAGGTTCCCCCGAACATCAAAGGGAGAAACGTCAAAGGTCATGTCGGTACTGGTTACAGAAACAACTTTGCAAAGTACAAGTGAAGGCTAGTTCACAAGATAAAGAAACTGAAAGTGACTGTTCAACAGACAACTTCCAAGTTATAAAACTTGTAACAACAAAAACAGAGAGGTTTGGAGGAATGTGTGGGATATTTGATTCTGACTGACTGATAACTGGACTAAAAAGAGGATGTGCCAGCCACTTTGCAACCCACTAAAGCCACCAGCCTGAAAACTTAAGGTGCAGCCCCATACACAAAATTTTAAAAGTTTTACTACGTTGTGGCGGTTCCACCTGCTTTTTATTTATTCGTCGATTGATGATTGTCCTCGATGTCGACGTACTGCGTTGCTACACTGGCTGAAAAATATGGGTTGTGGATTCTGACACAGACTACTGTAAATTATGTAGCTGACACAGTTGTGTGTCGCAGTACTTTAATTTCACTATTCACAACCCACCAATAATACACAGTTATATCGCCAGCGCACTGTTGTTTAATCTTCGATAAGCCTCATTAATAGTTTGCAGGAGGAACTCCACATAGTCCTATGATAGCTTACTGTTGAACAGCTACGAGCAGTAAAACCTAATCACAAAGTTCACAGTTCTTGAAGAATAATCAGGTACGTATGGAGCAGACACTGTCACTGTTTTTGTCTCGTGACCCAAAATAGGGCCCTTATATATCATCACAATGATAGGTGCTGAAACTACACATTGTTCGAAGTTTAACTCACAGAAATTACAATTAAAACTTAACTCATTCAATTAACTGAATACATCAAAAAATTGCGTCTTTTTAACAGTTTCTTCTACTACGAGGTGTAGGCCGAATTATGTGTTTAAATCATGAAATTAACAAATATAGTTAAGCAAACAATAATTTTGACAAAAATGTTAATTACTTTGGAATTAATGAAGGGCTGGTTTTGCTAACATGTTTTTGAATAGAGCTAAATAGATATTTTAAGATTACTAGTAATTTGTCTTCCAAATATTTACAATTATTACAGAATTCATACTTGTTTATATGTCAACAATAGAATTTAAGTTACGATACAATCACTGATTTCGCCCTATAACAAACGATACTAACTAGGAATAGTCAAAATAAATTAGAAAATCAATTACATACATAAAACTAAGCACAAAATAAGGTCTGGTGTTATTTACTTTAAAACTGAGGGCCAAGCTTTTTCTTTTATGGAAATGCAGATTATATTCACGCATGTTAATGATAATTAGTTAAAAGTAACAAAACGAATTTGAGGAGGCTGATGGCAATACAAGAGGGGAATTAAAATTATCCCAGCTTGCTTCGTCGCAATGTATGTATCATCGTGAGCTGTAGAGGCCGGATACACGCTTAAATTTTCTTCCCTCCCTTCATAATACAGCACATAGTCAGTTACAATGTGATGAACAGTGATTTGTAGGCCACATGCATCACAGATCAAGGGCCCTCTCCCAGGATTATGAAGCCACGAGCTGCTGAACTGGGCTCCATTCAGAGGAGGGTCAGGATGATTTCAGCACATCAGAGTGTGAGGTACGCCACGGCCAGCTGGCTGCTTCTTCAACTGCAGCTTGTTGCTCATTGCCAGCCACTCCTCCCAGGGTCACGGCTCTCTGACTCAACAGCGAGGAAACTGCCGGCAGGGGAGTGGCATGTTGTGTCTCATCACGTTCCTTGCAGGCCTCCTTGGCTGCTTGGTCTGCAACCTCGTTTCCCCAGATTCCCACATGCCCTGGTACCCAGCAGAACGATGCATATTTTCTTCCATGTTGAAGAAGGAGCAGTTTGTCCTGTACTGTCGCTAACATTCCTTTCGCTGGGCACATTTGCTGCAATGCTTGTAGGGTACTAACAGAATTGGAGCAGATGAGAGTCTTTGATAATATCTCATTGGGATCGCATGTAATTCTATGGTAAACATAGTGTTGTGATTGGGAAGATGAATCTGGGGGATGTGGAAGGAAGAAGCGGATGAACAGCTAAGGAGTTTCCGTGCTTTTAACCTTCAGTGTGTACTATATTAAAACCGCGGGGGCTTTCTAGAATGCTACAAAACAAGGACTTCAATACAGCACGATTCCTTCTCAAAGTCTGTCTAATCTGAAGTACCCCTAGGCCTCTGTAGCAGCTAATAGAGATCAGCTCCAGTCCTTCCAAATGTCGCCGACTACAGGCCGGAGCACCGTTCATAGAGCATGCAGCTTAGCGCCACCTGACAACTGGAACTGAATTCAGAAAGCGACATCGGGCCTCCCTCAGGACATTTTGTAGAGTACAGTGGCAGTACCTCAGCAGCACCTCTTGAGGGTCTCGCCTATGGGGCCGAACATCACCTGATCTGATCCCAGTTTTAATAGCAACGTGTCATACTCACTATGCACCGTTGCCATTCCTTTAGACCTATTCATTTACACAACTGGCCATTAAAATTGCTACACCACGAAGATGACGTGCTACAGACGCGTAATTTTACCAACAGGAAGGAGATGCTGTGATATGCAAATGATTAGCTTTTCAGAGCATTCACACAAGGTTGGCGCCGGTGGCGACACCTACAACGTGTTGACATGAGGAAAGTTTCCAACCGATTTCTCATACACAAACAGCAGTTGATCGGCGTTGCCTGGTGAAACGTCATTGTGATGCCTTGTGTAAGGAGGAGAAATGCGTACCATCACGTTTCCGACTTTGATAAAGGTCGGATTGTAGCCTATCGCGATTGTGATTTATCGTATCACGACATTGTTGCTCGCGTTGGTCGAGATCCAATGACTATTAGCAGAATATGGAATCGGTGGGTTCAGGAGGGTAATACGGAACGCCGTGCTGGATCCCAACGGCCTCGTATCTCTAGCAGTCGAGATGACAGGCATCTTATCCGAATGGCTGTAACGGATCTTTCAGCCACGTCTCGATCCCTGAGTCAACAGATGGGCTCGTTTGCAAGACGACAACCATCTGCACAAACAGTTCGACGACGTTTGCAGCAGCATGGACTATCAGCTCGGAGACCATGGCTGCGGTTACCCTTGACGCTGCATCACAGACAGGAGCGTCTGCGATGGTGTACTCAACGACGAACCTGGGTGCACGAATGGCAAAATGTCATTTTTTCGGATGAATCCAGGTTCTGTTTACAGAATCATAATGGTCGCATCCGAGTTTGGCGACATCGCGGTGAAAGCACATTGGAAGTGTGCATTCGTCATCGCCATACTGGCGTATCACCCGGCATGATGGCATTGGATGCCATTGGTTACACGTCTATTGTTCGCATTGACGGCACGTTGAACAATGGACGTTACATTTCAGATTTGTTACGACCCGTGACTCTACCCTTCATTCGATCCCTGCGAAACCGTACATCTCAGCAGGATAATGCACAACCACATGTTGCAGGTTCTGTACGGGCCTTTCTGGATACAGGAAATGTTCGACTGCTGCTCTGGCCAGCACATTCTCCAGATCTCTCACCAATTGAAAACGTCTGGTCAATGGGTAGCCGAACAACTGGCTCGTCACAATACGCCAGTCACTACTCTTGATGAACTGTGGTATCGTGTTGAAGCTGCATGGGCAGCTGTACCTGTAAACGCCATCCAAGCTCTGTTTGACTCAATGTCCAGGCGTATCAAGGCCGTTGGTACGACCAGAGGTGGTTGTTCTGGGTTCTAATTTCTCAGGATCTATGCACCCAAATTGCGTGAAAATGTAATCACATGTCAGTTCTAGTATAATATATTTATCCAATGAATACCCGTTTATCATCTGCATTTCTTCTTGGTGTAGCAATTTTAATGGCCAATAGTGTACTTGCTGTATTCTTTCACCTTCTAGTCTTGCAGTTTATAATCCTCCTTCGGTTTTTCTTTGTCAGTTTACGTGCTTAACTAGCTTTCCAGTCTCCAGAGTTGTTCTTCCCCCTGTTTTATTCTCATAGACGAACCAGCTGCTCAAGCAGACTTGGTAGACATGTTTAGCTGTTAAATTAATCATAGCCGCAAGATCTATTTATTTCTTTCCTTAATGTTCTTATATGAGGGTCAGTCAGAAAGCAATGCCTCATTTATTTTCTCTTTATATTAAGTTTGTTTAATGAGTGCCAGTATTGCAGTCGCTTGCAAAATGGCTGACATCGATGGTTGTATTAGAGGGGATCTGAGCACTATGGGACTTAACATCTATGGTCATCAGTCCCCTAGAACTTAGAACTACTTAAACCTAGCTAACCTAAGGACAGCACACAACACCCAGCCATCACGAGGCAGAGAAAATCTCTGACCCCGCCGGGAATCGAACCCGGGAACCCGGGCGTGGGAAGCGAGAACGCTACCGCACGACCGCGAGATGCGGGCGTTGTATTAGACAGCGTGCTGTGACAGATTTCTTGACTTGAGAAAATTAAACGCCCATTCGTATTCAAGAAAGACTGAAAACTGTGTATGGTGATGGACCAGTGGGCATCAGCACTTTTAGGCAATGGCTTCGTCGTTGTAACGAAGCTGAAGGCCAAACACCGTTGGCTGACGAAACGCGGAATGGGGGGTGGGCCAGTGACGGCACTGACTCCAATGGGTTTGATTATGATTGATTTTTTTTTTTGAGCAGGGACGGGCAGTAAATTCTGTACAATTCATCAGAACCCTCAAACAGCTTAAAGCACGTCTTCAGCGAGCTCGCCCAATAAAAGCTACGTCAGATGTTCTTTTGCATGACACTGCAAGACCACACACCAGTCGTCACGCCATTAAGGTGCATTAATGGTTTGGAAAGTAGGACCATGCATTGTACCAAACTGGAATGCACTCTCTTGTTAAAAGATGGACAAAAGCTGTGGAAAAGGATGGAGATTACATTGAAAGGTCATACATTAATTGTCAGTGTTGTGGTTTTCAACCTGATTAGTAGTAGGCATTGCTTTTTGACTGACCCTTGTATCTGTAGGAAAATATTCTTTCCTGATAATATCCGAGGCCCTTCTTGACATTTTTCTTCCTCTTCTACTTTTGCAAGACCTTAGCTTGCACTGCAAATATTCAGGCTCCTTTCAAGCTTTTAAAAAAGAAAACCACAATCCTCAGGTAATTAAGTTCAGACATTCTCTACTCTCTCACTTCAAAACCCATCAACTAAGGCTCCAAGGGTTCCCTGGGCTCTGGCCACACAAATCTTGTATAATCATATATGACGCAGAAACATACAGTTGTACGCCCACAACTTCGCCATTTGCTACAATAAAAACACTGCAAGATACCTGGATTCTCATTTCACATCGAAAGAGAGGCAAATTTCAACTACGACCAGTTCGAACAAAATTAGTGAGCCTCTGCACTAACTGAGTCATTCCCAGTGAAACTCGATCATAAATAATGTTTGACCTCTAAAAAGAAAAAGTACTTTTGAATATCCGCCGAAGACCACTTTCCTTCAACATTCACAAGTCACTCACTCATCTGACAACCTTAGTCCACCTATACCTGCAATAACTTAATTAACGTCTTCTGGTTTCAAAGGAAACGAGCTCCATAGAGCCTAGGTATTGGACAAGATATCACACTTAAAGGAGAAGACTTGACGTAGAGTCAACAACAATGACATTACAGACACCTTCAGAGTACACAAGGAAACAACACATTACGCATTACACAGTGAATCATGAGTACACTTAAGAGAAATTTTCTAATCTTAAAGACAAACTATAATTACTATAGGGGATCCACGTGCTCAGTCTTCAGCAGAAACTTATTGTTCAAATGGCTTAATATTTGAAACATGAAGAATTGCACACGACTTCCTTACCTTCAACATCTCGACTTCCACCGCATTTGTGTGGGAGAATCGTTTTAATCTCAAAGGACACGAGTTGACGAATATACACTACTGGCAGACTGCCTTCACTCTACAAGAAGAGATAGGTGGCGCCACAAGGAGAAAAACTATGAAGCTTATCACTAACCTAGCTTGTGGAACGTTTTTCAGTCGGAAAGTTAGAGTAGAAAGCAGCGTGAATGTGTGTAACTCCCCAAACGCTGCTTACATATTTACCACCGGTAAAATTTTGAGCTACTGAAACGTTATGGCTTGATTGCCGTACAGAGACAATAGTTATAATTCGGCGTAAGTTGATCCCTGACAGTTGCAGTGGGCTGGGCACGGCAGCTTCGCGCGCCTACCTCAACCAAAAACATAACGTGATTTTGTAACACTCTACGGCAACGCCTCAGAGTTGTCACAGGTCTGTAGGCGGCTTCTGTTTTCGCCTGCAGCCTTGAGTGCTTCGCAGTTGAAAGCTCGCAACAGTACTGCGAACTGTCAGGGATCTTCTTACGCTGCCTCGACTATAGGTTTGGTACCTGCTGAAAGCTATAAACTATTCCTGGCAACGACTCACCATCGGCTGCATATCGTCAAATGACCAAGAGACCGTGAACGCCGCCTGTTCAGTCACTCAGGAACGCACACTATGTTGCTCACGTTCACAGCTGCTTATAAATTTACGTTAAAAGGACATTATTTAACTAGTTTTTCTTAGTACCCCACATATTGGAATGAGCAGCTCCGATACTAGTCGCTTCCCGACCTTACAAACATTACGATAAATGTTAATAAAAACGTGACATGGGGCCATCCTGCACAGTTGTTGAAAATAGGAAACACAAATTACATTTTAATGTACATAAGTTTTGTACATCAAATCAGAGCATACTTTCCTGCTGGTTTACATTCTCATTT
This sequence comes from Schistocerca piceifrons, assembly GCF_021461385.2. Lineage (NCBI taxonomy): Eukaryota > Metazoa > Arthropoda > Insecta > Orthoptera > Acrididae > Schistocerca > Schistocerca piceifrons. Next base: position 517,864,501 of record NC_060143.1, read on the forward strand.
TGAAATGTATTACTCAAGGAAAGAAGTTCTTGAAATAAGGATTTTCAGAAAATTAATGTTAGGAAGTAGACTTACCCTTCTCTGATGCTATTTGATTTTAATGGCAATAGATGTATTCGAATGAGCGTGGTATTCCAGCAAACTTATGAAAATAAAGAAATCTGAGATTGAACATCTGCAGAAAAAATTTGATGAGGCGTATACTCCCGAACGAGAATTATCTACTGAAAGAGTCCCTTTTTAGTGTGGAAAGGGCGGCACTCTAAACAACCTATACCAATGAAACGTGCTCGTTTTGGGATAGAATCATTCTATTTGTGCGAATCAAACAGTCGCTACTTATGTTGCTTTATAATATACACGGGAAAAGACACTGCATTAGAACCATAGTATATTGAATGTGCTCTTGTAGCTAAATTTGTGTTGTCTTTGCTTGAAGGATATTTTGACAAAGGGTATACCATTTTTACCGACAGATTTCATGTAAATCCCAGTTACTTCATTTCCTTATCTCTGAAAACAGACTGTATTGGCACAGTTATGAGTAACTGGAAGGAAATACCGGCTCCTTTGAGGGAAACAAAACTCTAGAATTTTTACAGAAGTTGATGGTGATTTCATAGTGGCGATTTCATAAATTTTAGAATATAAAAAATTAGCGGGAAGTTGCATCTTAGTTAAAATTCTAGAAATTGAAATTGGCTGAAAATTGCTTTTAAGTGACATCGACTTCAACACTGCCCATCAACTCAGAATGCTTCCGGCTTGTTCAGATGATTGGCAGCGGCAGGAGTGACTCTTAGAAGTGCCTTCCTGCTCGGCACTTAGGCGTAGAATTGGAGTTTGTCGTTGGTCGCCCAGTCTTCACCAAAGTCTTCACCAAAGCTTTTCGACGTCTCCGAGTTTGGCTTCTGAAAGTTCTACACCTGCTGTGATTGGTGTTGAGCCGTTTCCTTTGCTGAAATCCCCTCCCCCCCCCCTCTCCCCCCTTTCAGGCTGCTCTTCCAGCCTCCAGCTTCAAAGTTACAGAAGGGCTCTCCACGAACTAGACAAATCTTCTTGATTTTGCTTTTCGTGAGCACAATTTTTTAGGTTTTTTGAATCTGGAAATGCCAGTTGCCAATATCTTTCAATAATTCTTCCAGTTAGTGTCAATACTGTATTGATTGCATAACACTGCGTTAATAATACTTTTCATGTTCTTACCTTTCTGTTTTGGAAACATTTCTTTTCCACTGATCAGGACACCTCTTGCTTTTCCGGGAAGGACTTTCGCTCTAAGTTTCGTTCTGGTCATCGCCAACTAGAACGATGGGTTCGACTTCTTGCAGAATTCGTGCTATTTCAATTACTCCCACTTTTTACCATCTTCTGCATTTAAACCGTCCACAAAATCATTTATTTTCTACAAAACACTCACGAAAATACGTCAATGTCAACAAACATCCTGATCAGTTGAACTGTACTTACCGGGGTATATTTCGACAACGCATCGGCAGCGAGAGCTTAATTGTTGCGTACGCGTTCGCTACAGCGCAACCATCCTAACTCTCAATAAGAAAAATAACCCTTCGAATCGTAACAAACTTAAAGGTAGCTTTGAATGTCTAGATTGGTAAGTCTGATTCCAGTTGGCATACTTTGCATCCGGAGATGGCACGGCAACTGCCATGACGTTGAACTTGGCGGGTTTTGCAAAAGTTGGATATCTAGCGTGCTTTGCACCCGGAGGCAACGTGCAATTAGCGGCTGTTTCAACCGAACACGATATTCGACAGCCAATTTCAACGGTTTTGCACTCTGAAACATGTCATCGTGTCGGCACTGAAAAAATTATTACGGTATTGTTCTCAACTAAAAGTCGACAAAGAATGTATTTAGCTGCTTTTGTATCTGGGCTACTCAAATATGCAAAGGTACCCTCCTCAACAATAAACAGGGAAACTTATGACTATTAAATGAGATACAAATTACAATTACTTTGATTTATTCCGATAAAATGATCCTTAAACCAATGGAAACCCGTTACAACATTAATCTTCACAGAACAAAATTATAGGTAAATAATTGGCAACCTGTGGCATTATTAATCTAATAAAAGCCTTGGCGTATCTGACTCGGGGGGGGGGGGGGGGGAGGGGGAGGGAGGAGAGATACTAATAATCGTGCAAGTAAATTATTTACAATCGTAAAGTTCCCAGCGATTGTCATAATGTTAACAGAAAATCGATTGTATTACAGGAGGGAATATGTCACACATGTGGTTGGAGTTGAAAGCAACTATTCATGTTGGTAAAAATGGGAGTCTTCAGAGTGAAGCTTGGAACCAACGACCTTCATTAGCGGCTAAGTTCCTAACACATCAGTTCAGGTGACTAGGCAGCCGGCGACAGCTTTCAACATACCTGTAGAAGTCGGCCGGCGGAGACTCCCGAAGATGCTGTCAGTGGCTGGAGATGAAGTGAAAGTTCAATTTCTGATGGAGTGTCAATTAAAAGGAAACTTCACATTGCCGCGTCTTGCCTCTCTCATTGACTTTTGTTTGGCTCGGCTCTGAATCTTCCGAGCACTGACCGATCAAACCGCTTCTTACAAAACACGTATCCTCTTTCTCTGGCTGGTTTACCAATAACTTGCGTCCTACCATCCTCTACAGAAAAAAGCCGTGTAACTTTCTCTGTCTTTTTCTTTGACCAATGAGGTTCTTGCGTCGTCTCCATCCAGCGTCTCTTTCTGACTTACAATTTATTTGCGTGAAACAATGCTGACACACCTTACATTGTGTAAATATTTTATTTTTATTTTTTTAAATTTTTATTTTTATTTTTTTTACAGAGTCAAAACGCTCGGCGATATCTCACACTTTCGAAGGTTGAGGACTGTGGGTCCTCTATCTGTCTTCGAGATATCTTCTTCTAGCTTTCAGTGCTTTCTGGGGAGACGGCCAGCTTTGTGCATTTCGGATACATTGCTTGTGCTAAAAAGGGCGATCGTTCTCCCTCCATTTCCAGGTGGCAAATGTTTTCGACATCAGTTTGCTCCAAGAAGAATGCTATCTGTGGTTTTATGCAAAGTCAGACGTCCTGCAGCTGTGCTCCAACGCAGTAACCATTAGCCGGTGGGCCATTGAGCCTTGGCCTCCCGAAGAACTGGCGCGGAGAGGTAGCTGACTTCCCTGCTTCTGGCGATCTGCATGCCTTTTCACAGTTCGCTTGCTTTCAACGCTTTCACACTTCTGCAGGGTATGAAAAATATTAATTAAGAGTAAAAGAATAGTAAGGCTGCATTAGTTATTTACCAAAAATCATTTACACTGCTGTCTACCATATCCTACGGTGTCAATTATTTATTCCAATCAACACAACACTATTTCTGGAAATACAGTCACGTAATATTGTACTTGCTAAGAAATCTGATAGCTTTAATAATTTAATAGCTATAAAGCCTATTTCATTCCATGGTAGGCTGTTTGGTACAGAAACTGGTTTTCACAATTATATGACAGTCTCAGTTGCATAGTAATTTTTTATTACAAATAACGCATTTCTACATTTACATCTACATCCATACTCCGCAAGCCACCTGAAGGTGTGTGGCGGAGGGTATCTTGAGTACCTCTATCGGTTCTCCCTTCTATTCCAGTCTCGTATTGTTCGTGGAAAGAAGGATTGTCGATATGCTTCTGTGTGGGCGCTAATCTCTTTGATCTTATCCTACTGGTCTCTTCGCGAGATATACGTAGGAGGGAGCAATATATTGCTTGACTCTTCGGTGAAGGTATGTTCTCGAAACTTTAACAAAAGCCCGTACCGAGCTACTGAGCGTCTCTCCTGCAGAGTCTTCTACTGGAGTTTATCTATCATCTCCGTAACGCTTTCGCGATTACTAAATGATCCTGTAACGAAGCCCGCTGATCTCCGTTGCATCTTCTTTATCTCTTCTATCAACCCTATCTGGTACGGATCCCACACTGCTGAGCAGTATTCAAGCAGTGGGCGAACAAGCGTACTGTAACCTACTTCCTTTGTTTTCGGATTGCATTTCTTTAGGATTCTTCCAATGAATCTCAGTCTGGCATCTGCTTTACCGACGATCAACTTTATATGATCATTCCATTTTAAATCACTCCTAATGCGTACTCCCAGATAATTTATGGAATTAACTGCTTCCAGTTGCTGATCTGCTATTTTGTAGCTAAATGATAAGGGATCTATCTTTCTGTGTATTCGCAGCACATTACACTTGTCTACATTGAGATTCAATTGCCATTCCCTGCACCATGCGTCAATTCGCTGCCGGTCCTCCTGCATTTCAGTACAATTTTCCATTGTTACAACCTCTCGATATACCACAGCATCATCTGCAAAAAGCCTCAGTGAACTTCCGATGTCATCCACAAGGTCATTTATGTATATTGTGAATAGCAACGGTCCTATGACACTCCCCTGTGGCACACCTGAAATCACTCTTACTTCGGAAGACTTCTCTCGATTTAGAATGACATGCTGCGTTCTGTTATCTAGGAACTCTTCAATCCAATCACACAATTGGTCACCTGGTTAAGGCTTCCTGAGATTTCCTAAAAGAAAAGGAAAAGGATGCTACTATACAAAATTAGAAGTTAAGGGGCATTCTTCTAAACTACGCTAAACTTCTAAAAATAGTTTAAACATTTAAAAAAGCAAATTAACACTTACGAAAGGCTATTGCATTTCACCAGCTGGTAGGGCAATTAGTCAGAACGATAGTAACAAATCATCTAAAGGAAAAACCGTCGAACAAAATACGCTGGAACAAAACGAAGTGTGCAAACGTAAAAGGATAAAAATCGGGGATAAATGTGGGTAGGTAAACATAAAGGGGAGGAAAGGGCAGAGACAAATAAAGTACCGGAAAATATCTTAAAATAGTCAGAGCCGCCAGATCAAACGCAAGTGCATCGGGTGACCTGGATATCA